>NC_083731.1:14023139-18823139 GCF_028564815.1 Eubalaena glacialis
CCCTGTATCATTTTGCACCAAAAGTCTTTCTAAATGGGAAGCAGTGAGCAGTGAGGGCATCCTGCACATTCTTTACCTGGACAATCTATACCGAAATTAACGTAAGATGACATAAAAGAGCTTTGTTTCCAGCTTTTCAAACTCATGTTGTGCAGAAGGAATATGAATCATGGATTGGAAACAATGAGGCTTCTTGTCTAATTAATCATGTTTATGCACCTGCCTCTCACTGCACGATAGGGATCGGGAAAAAAATGACCTGAAAGAGTGGAAACTTCCGCAGCTGCCTTTTTCTCGCACAATACTGCAAATAAATGAAAGTTAAAGCCAGTGGTGTCGCAGCACAGAGATGCTTCGATCAAACGACGGGCAATGCAAAACTTGGAGGCTTGACTACGTTAATCAAGTGCCGCCTTTACCCTGTTGTAACATCTGTACTTGTCGGGTCATGGCCACATAGGTGCCAACGCATTAACTCAATCGGCTTCCCACCTGAAGTCTCAGCTTAATTAGGACCATTTATCAAAATGACACCTGTTTTAGAGGCCAGATCAAATTGATTACTGGTGTTCGGCTGGATCCCCACAAATGCTGTTAAGTACCTATTTTTAGAGCAAAGATGGGTAAATATTTATCCCAAAGACTGTAGTAAATACAGTATGTTGACAAGAAGAAATATATCTGATACGTGAAGAACAGCCACACTTAAAGAGTAAAACCATATTTTTACTCTTGCATGGAGCCTGCAAAATACGGGGTCCTGCAAAATCGATGTTTTAGGGTTTTTCTTTCAAAGAGATCGGCTAAAAATATTTCTGGTTTGTATCAAGGTAAAGGGACTAATCCCAACAACCAGGGATTTAAGTAGACACAATGTTCAATATAATAAAAATATTTATGCAGAACACTAGCCAGATAAAGTCACCATGGAGCACCAGGAAGCTACTGACCCTCTAAAGATTAATCAGTTAATGTGAATGACGTCAAGATGAGTTGGCTCCTACAGTAATATCCATTGTTAAAAGGCTTTGCCTATGATGTACCTAGCAAAAATATCCTTTCATATCTTGGTTTAATATTTCATTTTACTTTATGTATGTGTCACTTTGGTGGGGGATAAATGTGCATTCACACCAAGATGTGCAACACAGATTAAGGCCTCCAAGCCCATAACTGTGCCACTATATTTCTTTAAACAGAAAAATATTACAGTATATATGACAAATATTGAAACTATAAAATGTGTTGTTCCGTTTAAATAGCATGTGTTTAGAAGAGAGTTCACTTTTTGACAAAAATATAAATAACAACCAAACAAAAGATAATGTCTTAATTTCTTCATCTAAATTCTGAAACTGTTCAAGGTATTTCCCCTATGAAATAGATATAAGTCCAGTTGTTAGTTGTTTTTAAATGCTCTAAATTCTTTGGGTTAGTCCATCAAATCCATTTTTAAGAGTGTCACTCCCTCTTCAAAACTAGTCATCCTCCAACAAAGTGACACTTCTGTCTTCACTTAAACCTCATTCCCAGTACCAACGAGGGGGCAACAGAAGCCCAGAGACTCAACAAAAAGCTCTTACCGAGATCAGCCAGGTAGTGGCAAGACAATAAACCAAATTTTCTAAGACATTATCTCAGGATTTGCCACAATTAATGATTACATGCTTATTAGGTACTTTTCTACAAAGTCTCCTTGCTCTTTTAATTTTTTTCCCCAGCTGAAGTACATTTTCTCCTCTTTCTTAAATCTTAAGATACTTAATAATCATTTAATAATAACAGTATTATAATAATATATAAGAAAAATATAAGTAAATACATAAGTAAAATAATTTAAAATGTAAAAACATAAGTAAAAATAATGTATAGGTAAAAATGACACAATAATAATTTTAGTTGTTCACAAAGACAAGATAGAGACATGAAAACCAAAACATCTGGGTAAATAGAATTGCCAGGCAAAGAGCTAAAATGAAAGAAAAGTACCAATCAATTCGTAAACTGATCAGTTATTAAAACAGGGAAGTAAAGTTCTTCAAATGAAATGTTCTATCAGTGATATCCTGTTGCAAGTAGGGATGGATGTATAAGAACTTTAAGATATTTTGGGACTTCCCTGGTGGCACAGTGATTAAGAGTACGCCTGCCAATGCAGAAGACATGGGTTCGAGCCCTGGTCTGGGAAGATCCCACATGCCGCAGAGCAACTAAGCCCCTGCGCCACAACTACTGAGCCTGCGCTCTAGAGCCTGCGAGCCACAACTACTGAAGCCCGCGTGCCACAACTGCTGAAGCCCAAGCGCCTAGAGCCCATGATCCACAACAAGAGAAGCCACCTCAATGAGAAGCCCGCACACCACAACGAAGAGTAGCCCCCGCTCAACGCAACTAGAGAAAGCCTGTGTGCAGCAGCGAAGACCCAATGCAGCCAAAAATTTTAAAGTAAATAAATAAATTTTTTTTTTTTAAAAAAGATATATTGCTTTGCCTTTTCCCAATATTGCTCCTTCTATTGAAAACTTAAAGGCAGACACAACTAACATGATTACTTAAAATAATCCTATCTATGCAGTGAGGAAAATATTAAAAAGTATTGATGTTCATCTCCAGTAAAAATGTTCCACTTGTGGAAGAAGAATGTTGAAGTCATCTGTGTCTTAATTTGTGAACTTTGGAAATTATTTGATAATTCATGAAGAGGTTTCCAAGTCCCAGAATAACTCATTGTTTGCACCTCCTAGTATAAATAATTTGTAATGACAGCATCAGTATTTCCACATATGTATGTCCCCTGGATAATTTAGTTAGGCCAAACTCGATTTGGTACACATTTACTTCTTAAATAGCCTTGTATATGGGTATATTTGTCAGGTACGAGCAATTAAATCTCCTGTCTACATAGGATGTCTGTGATCAAAATTCACATCTTAAGCTCCCAAAATACTTATGATGCTTGGAGGAAATGTTTTATTCTCAGTGACTCCCTCAACTGCCAACTTACAAGCTAATATATTGCTGTGCATAAACCATGCATTCAACTTGAGAATAATTCAGTTACCCTTTGGAAAAATTAAACTCACTTCCAGCAATAAGGCAAACATGCTCCACTTAAACAAACATAAAAGTCTGCCCAAATTATTTAAGAATAGCCTAAAAGAAATCTAAGTAATGGATGACGGAGAAGATATTCATCTTTAGAGAGTGTAAGATTCTCACCAGAAGAACCCTGTAGGAAGATCACCAGTCTAGGAAATCAGGAAACAATTACCTGGTCCTGCAATCTTGGGTCAAGCTAAACCTATCTGGCTATCTCTAACCCTGTATTCTTTTATCCTAAAACGAAGATGATTTATATTCTGCCTAGAACATAAGACTGTGAACATATATAAAAAGACAAGGTTGTTTTCTTAATTTCTAATAAATGCCAAACAGCTAATCTCAAGTTTTTCATGTTAAAATTTGGTGCAAGCTTCAAAGTTTTACTCTTCCTTGTCCAAACCAGCAGTGCTCACAATGATGGGGCTCTGGAGTCTCATTTGCAATCATTAGCCTTAAGAACCGCAGCATAACTGAAAGCACCAAAGAAGCTAATATCCTGACATAGAAATTAGAACATCTTGAAAACCCACAGGTAAAATGTAAAAGGAGTTATGTGTGTGTCACTAGGATACACAGCTTGCTGCTACTGGGCTAAGTCATACTCTTACACATTCAGTTAATTTATATTCTGCCAAAAAGGAGAATAGGAAAGGAGAAGAGAGGAGAAGGAAGGGGAGGAGAAAGAAGAATGAAAGTGATTGGAATATTCTGCTTGAGATTATATAGGAAACTAGCTTCCAACTGAAAAAAACTGCCATGGCTTAGAGAGAGTGGAGACCTGGACCAGTTATCCAAGGATAGCAAATTTTTAGTATTTTAAGGAACCTCCATACTGTTCTCTATAGTGGCTGTATCAATTTACGTTCCCACCAACAGTGTAGGAGGGTTCCCTTTTCTCCACACCCTCTCCAGCATTTATTGTTTGTAGATATTTTGATGTTGGCCATTCTGACCGGTGTGAGGTGACACCTCATTGTAGTTTTGATTTGCATTTCTCTAATGATTAGTGATGTTGAGTATCCTTTCATGTGTTTGCTGGCAATCTGTATATCTTCTTTGGAGAAATGTCTGTTTAGGTCTTCTGCCCATTTTTGGATTGGGTTGCTTTTTTTTTGTTATTGAGCTGCATGAGCTACATGTAAATTTTGGAGATTAATCCTTTGTCAGTTGCTTCATTTGCAAATATTTTCTCCCATTCTGAGGGCTGTCTTTTCCTCTTGTTTATGGTTTCCTTTCTTGTGCAAAAGCTTTTAAGTTTCATTAGGTCCCATTTGTTTATTTTTGTTTTTATTTCCATTTCTCTAGGAGGTGGGTCAAAAGGATCTTGCTGTGATTTATGTCAGAGTGTTCTGCCTATGTTTTCCTCTAAGAGTTTGAAAGTGTCTGGCCTTACATTTAGGTCTTTAATCCATTTTGAGTTTATTTTTGTGCATGGTGTCAAGGAGTGTTCTAATTTCATTCTTTTACATGTAGCTGTCCAGTTTTCCCAGCACCACTTATTGAAGAGGCTGTCTTTTCTCCATTGTGAATTCTTGCCTCCTTTATCAAAGATAAGGTGACCATATGTGCGTGGGTGTATCTCTGGGCTTTCTATCCTATTCCATTTATCTATATTTCTGTTTTTGTGCCAGTAACATACTGTCTTGATTACTGTAGCTTTGTAGTATAGTCTGCAGTCTGGGAGCCTGATTCCTCCAGCTCTGTTTTTCTTTCTCAAGATTGCTTTGGCTATTCAGGGTCTTTTGTGTTTCCATACAAATTCCATACAAATTGTGTTTGGTTGCAATTTTTTGTTCTAGTTCTGTGAAAAATGCCATTGGTAGTTTGATAGGGATTGCACTGAATCTGTAGATTGCTTTGGGTAGTATAGTCATTTTCACAGTGTTGATTCTTCCAATCCAAGAACATGGTATATCTCTCCATCTGTTGGTATCATCTTTAATTTCTTTCATCAGTGTCTTACAGTTTTCTGAGTACAGGTTTTTGTCTCCTTAGGTAGGCTTATTCCTAGGTATTTTATTCTTTTGGTTGCAATGGTAAATGAGAGTGTTTCCTTAATTTCTCTTTCAGACTTTTCATCATTAGGGTATAAGAATGCAAGAGATTTCTGTGCATTAATTTTGTATCCTGCTACTTTACCAAATTCATTGATTAGCTCTAGCAGCATCTTTAGGATTCCCTATGTATAGTATCATGTCATCTGCAAACAGTGACAATTTTACATCTTCTTTTCCAATTTGGATTACTTTTATTTCTTTTTCTTCTCTGATTGCTGTGGCTAAAACTTCCAAAACTTTGTTGAATAATACTGGTGAGAGTGGGCAACCTTGTCTTGTTCCTGATCTAAGTGGAAGTGGTTTCACTTTTTCATCATTGAGAACAATGTTGGCTGTGAGTTTGTCATATATGGCCTTTATTATGTTGAGGTAAGTTCCCTCTATGCCTACTTTCTGGAGGGTTTTTATTATAAATGGGTGTTGAATTTTGTCAAAAGCTTTTTCTACATCTATTGAGATGATCATATGGTTTTTATCCTTCAATTTGTTAATACGGTGTATCACATTGATTTGCATATATTGAAGAATCCTTGCATTCCTGGGATAAACCCCACTTGATCATGGTGTATGATCCTTTTAATGTGCTGTTTGATTCTGTTTGCTAATATTTTGTGGAGGATTTTTGCATCTATGTTATTCAGTGATATTGGCCTGTAGTTTTCTTTCTTTGTGACATCTTTGTCTGGTTTTGGTATCAGGGTGATGGTGGCCTTGTAGAATGAGTTTGGGAGTGTTCCTCCCTCTGCTATATTTTGGAAGAGTTTGAGAAGGATAGGTGTTAGCTCTTCTCTAAATGTTTGATAGAATTCGCCTGTGAAGCCATCTGGTCCTAGCCTTTTGTTTGTTGGAAGATTTTTAATCACAGTTTCAATTTGAGTGCTTTTTATTGGTCAATTTATATTTTCTATTTCCTCCTGGTTTGGTCTCAGAAGGTTGTGCTTTTCTAAGAATTTGTCCATTTCTTCCAGGTTGTCCATTTTATTGGCATAGAGTTGCTTTTAGTAATTTCTCATGATCCTTTGTATTTCTGCAGTGTCAGTTGTTACTTCTCCTTTTTCATTTCTAATTCTGTTGATTTGAGTCTTCTCCCTTTTTTTCTTGATGAGTCTGGCTAAAGGTTTATCAATTTTGTTTATCTTCTCAGAGAACCAGCTTTTAGTTTTATTGATCTTTGCTATCGTTTCCTTCATTTCTTTTTCATTTATTTCTGATCTGATCTTTATGATTTCTTTCCTTCTGCTAACTTTGGGGGTTTTTTTGTTCTTCTTTCTCTAATTGCTTTAGGTGTAAGTTTAGGTTGTTTATTTGAGATTTTTCTTGTTTCTTGAGGTAGGATTGTATTGCTATAAACTTCCTTCTTAGAACTGCTTTTGCTGCATCCCGTAGGTTTTGGGTTGTCGTGTTTTCATTGTCATTTGTTTCTAGGTATATTTTGATTTCCTCATTGATTTCTGAAGTAATCTCTTGGTTATTAAGTAGTGTACTGTTTAGCCTCCATGTGTTTGTATTGTTTACAGATTCTTTCCTGTAATTGATATCTAGTCTCAGAGCATTGTGGTCAGAAAAGACACTTGATACGATTTCAATTTTCTTAAATTTACCAAGGCTTGATTTGTGACCCAAGATGGGATCTATCCTGGAGAATGTTCCATGAGCACTTGAGAAGAAAGTGTATTCTGTTGTTTTTGGATGGAATGTCCTATAAATATCAATTAAATCCATCTTGTTTAATGTATCATTTAAAGCTTGTGTTTCCTTATTTATTTTCTGTTTGGATGATCTGTCCATTGGTGAAAGTGGGGTGTTAAGGTCCCCTAATACGACTATGTTACTGTTGATTTCCCCTTTTATGGCTGTTAGTATTTGCCTTATGTATTGAGGTGCTCCTATATTGGGTGCATAAATATTTACAATTGTTATATCTTCTTCTTGGATTGATCCCTTGATCATTATGTAGTGTTCTTCTTTGTCTCTTGTAATAGTCTTTATTTAAACGTCTATTTTGTCTGATATGAGAATTGCTACTCCAGCTTTCTTTTGATTTCCGTTTGCATGGAATATCTTTTTTCAGCCCCTCACTTTCAGTCTGTATGTGTTCCTAGGTCTGAAGTGGGTCTCTTGTAGACAGCATATGTACAGGTCTTGTTTTTGTATCCATTCAGCCAGTCTATGTCTTTTGGTTGGAGCATTTAATCCATTTACATTTAAGGTAATTATTGATATGTATGTTCTTATTACCATTTTCTTAATTGTTTGGGGTTTGTTTTTGTAGGTCTTTTCCTTCTCTTGTGTTTGCTGCCTAGAGAAGTTCCTTCAGCATTTCTTGTAAAGCTGGTTTGGTAGTGCTGAATTCTCTTAGCTTTTGCTTGTCTGTAAAGTTTTTAATTTCTCTGTCAATACTGAATGAGATCCTTGCTGGGTAGAGGAATGTTGGTTGTAGGTTTTTCCCTTTCATCACTTTAAGTATGTCCTGCCACTTCCTTCTGGCTTGCAGAGTTTCTGCTGAAAGATCACCTGTTAACCTTATGGGGATTCCCTTGTATGTTATTTGTTGCTTTTCCCTTGCTGCTTTCAATGTTTTTTCTTTATATTTAATATTTGATAGTTTGATTAATATGTGTCTTGGCGTGTTTCTCCTTGGATTTATCCTGCATGGGACTCTCTGTGCTTCCTGGACTTGATTGACTATTTCCTTTCCCATATTAGGGAAGTTTTCAACTATAATCTCTTCACATATTTTCTCAGTCCATTTCGTTTTCTCTTCTTCTTCTGGGACCCCTATAATTTGAATGTTGATGTGGTTAATGTTGTCCCAGAGATCTCTGAGACTGCCCTCAATGTTTTTCATTCTTTTTTCTTTGCTCTGCTCTGCGGTAGTTATTTCCACTATTTTATCTTCCAGGTCACTTATCCGTTCTTCTGCCTCAGTTATTCTGCTATTGATTCCTTTTAGAGAATTTTTAATTTCATTTATTTTGTTGTTCACCATTGTTTGTTTGCTCTTTCATTCTTCTAGGTTCTTGTTAAACGTTTCTTGTAGTTTCTCCATTCTATTTCCAAGAGTTTGGATCATCTTTACTATCATTACTCTGAATTCTTTTTCTGGTAGATTGCCTATTTCCTCTTCATTTGTTTGGTCTGGTGGGTTTTTACCTTGCTCCTTCATCTGCTGCGTATTTCTCTGTCTTCTCATTTCGCTTAACTTACTGTGTTTGGGGTCTCCTTTTCGCAGGCTGCAGATTCGTAGTTCCCGTTATTTTTGGTGTCTGCCCCAAGTGGCTAAGGTTGGTTCAGTGGGTTGTGTAGGCGTCCTGGTGGAGGGGACTGGTGCCTGTGTTCTGGTGGATGAGGCTCGGTCTTGTCTGTCTGGTGGGCAGGACCGCATCCAGTAGTGTGTTTTGGGGTGCCTGTGAACTTGTAATGATTTTAGGCAGCCTCTCTGCTAATGGGTGGGGTTGTGTTCCTCTCTTGCTAGTTGTTTGGCATGGGTGTCCAGCACTGGAGCTTGCTGGTCTTTGAGTGGAGCTGGGTCTTAGCGTTGAGACAGGGATCTCTGGGAGAGCTCTCGTCAACTGATATTACGTGGGACCGGGAGGTCTCTGGTGGTCCAATGTCCTGAACTTGGCTCTCCCACCTCAGAGGCTCAGGCCTGACAGCTGGCCGGAGCACCAAGACCCTGTCAGCAACATGGCCAGGTACGTGGGGAGTTTCTTGCCTTTTGGGATGTCTGACGTCTTCTGCCAGCATTCAGTAGGTGTTCTGTAGGAGTTGTTCCACATGTAGATGTATTTTTGATGTATTTGTGGGGAGGCAGGTGATCACCACGTCTTACTCCTCTGCCATCTTGAAGCTCCCACCATCACATTTCTGATGGCAAAAGAAGGGTGATTCACCATCCTCTTCATCTCTACTTCCCTCCTCCAACTTCACTCATGATTTATCCCATTCTTGTCCTGACTGGATTTCACACCTAACATACTAACACTAAACATTCCACCAGGAAAACAATTTTTTTTCTTTGATGAAATAAAATATTTCAAAACAAGTCTGGCTTACAACAATAAGTGGCTACTTAACACACAAAAGCATCCTACAGATCATAAACAAATAAAGGGCATATTACATGGTTATACTCCATTTCTACATCAAAACACCGCATACCTTCAATTTTGCCTTTTCAAGACATAATAGTGTCACAGAAGTTCCTGGTCTGACACCTTTTACCAAGCTCATATCCATAAACCCACTGAAATAGATACACAGGAAGAACTAAAGGAAGAGATGTCCCCTCCACAAAAGAGTCCTATCATTAAACTCTGTGAGCTAAAGCATGCTTTCAGATAAATGAGAAATTTCTGAAAAGAAGGGATGGAAATCCAAGAAATTCATGACATGGAGGTCCCAAGTTTTAAGCTGCCTAATTATTCATCTAAAATTCACTAACACAGGGACTTCCCTGGTGGCACAGTGGTTAAGAATCCGCCTGCCAATGCAGGGGACATGGGTTCAAGCCCTGGTGCAGGAAGATCCCCCATGTCGCAGAGCAACTAAGCCTGTGCGCCACATCTACTGAGCCTGTGGTCTACAGCCCACGAGCCACAACTACTGAGCCCGTGTGCTGCAACTACTGAAGCCCATGCTCCTAGAGCCCATGATCTGCAACAAGAGAAGCCACTGCAATGAGAAGCCCAGGCACCGCAACAAAGAGTAGCTCCCACTCGCCACAGCTAGAGAAAGCCCATGTGCAGCAACGAACCCCAATGCAGCCAATAAATAAATAAATATATAAATAAATTTAAAATAATAAAATAAAATTCACTAACACACACAGTAATTCTCTGTAAATACATTCATTTTGATTATTCCATTACTGATTCAGCCATTGGGACAATTACTAATTGTTAGGCCTGAATAACACACTCCTGTTTAAATGTTAGTGCTCTAAAAGTGAACTCCTCCAAGAATCAGGTAAAAACTACCAAGCCCGTTTACCTGGTAGGAGTTCAGTAGGCGATTTTCATTAATAATACCTAGGCACTGGTGTTAGCTATCACTGATCTTGTTAACTCCTTGCTTAAATATTAACCTTGCTTCAGCTATTTTGCCTCTGGTTTTCTCTGAGCTTTATTATACTCTTTAATTTCCTGTGTTATTAATCTTCAGCCCAGGGAAAATGAAGCTGATGTACCACAAGAAATGTTGCTCATCACCTTTCCACGCAGACATCTGCACCATCTTCTAAGGCCTGGAAATTATTAAAGTCCATTTCAAGGCCGTTACTCCTCTGTCTTATGTGATTTGCGCCTTCTTAGAAAGGAAATCAATTTACTCCCTGTTACATCATAAAGTGCTAAGAGGAAAATCATATTTACTTCAGCATCTCCAGATTGTCTTAGGAAGTTCTAAATAAAGAATTGAGATGGGTGTTTTACGGTTGCCCATGGAAAAATAACCTTGATTTTATCCCATTATACTGTCAATTTCACCATCTGTATTTCAGAATTTGAGCAATTTTAAAGTCGATGTGCTGCAGTTTATAGTGCAACCATCTAGAATCAATTATAACATTAAGGATAACAGTTTATTATCCTAAAAGGAAATTTAATATTATAACTAAAGTTGATTTTTTTTTTCCATTTTGAGGGACAGACACAGGTTTGAACTGCACAGGTACACTTAGATGTGAATTTTTTCAATAATAAATACTACAGTACTGCACAATCCATGGCTGGTTGAATCCTTGGATGAGGAACTACAGATACAGAGGAACCACAGACAGGAAGACACAACTATCAGTTTTGCTCAGAATTTCGACTGTGTGGAGAGTCAACATCCTTAACCCCCTCTTGTTCAAGAATCAACTGTAATAATTTTTTTCAGTCATCTATGCTAAAGAGACAAATAACCGAATATAAGGGGCTATGCCATATCACCTTTATATCGCATCACCCCAGTACGTGTAACCTGCCAGGTTGCTTACATCTTACAACCTGCTGATAGACGGTCCAGCTGTCTAGAGTTCCAGGCGGGCAAATGTCTATGGCCTCTTTCCCTCTGGCCCATGAGATTTTCGGAACCACCTCTTACTTTGCTAGACTCTGAGCCACAGTTTACCCAGGCCACTCCTTGCTATCTGCACCATATCTCCCCTCTACTGTTTGCTGCCTGTTAGATGAACTTTATTTAGTGCATTCACCTGAGTCCGTTCCCCCATATCCTGACTCCCACTACAATACTGCAGTTCAACAGAAGGTGGATAACAAATTCACTTGACAAATTGAATTTACTGGAAGCTATCATAAGCATTATTCTCTGTGTCTGGAACACTATACTATTTAAGACCATCACAATCCCTAGCTTGAACTCTACAGATGGGAATAAGCCACAAGCAATGAAACTAATAAATAAGTGACAATTTCAGCAAGTAGTGATCACCTAGCAATGTTCTGGGATTGGTACTGCTTTGCCCTGACCAGTGATTTGAGTAAGAGTCATATCTGCCTTGCACAGAGAGATGGTAATTTAATTATTATTTGCCCAAAAGACTTCCACTGACCCTAACTGCTTTCCAATCAATCAAAAGGGAAGAGTGTCACAAACTGGTTTCCCATCCACAAAGCGGCACCTATTTTCCCACATTAAAAAAAAAAAATTTTTGTTTTTCTTTTTTTGTTTTTTTTATGGTGGTGGGGGGAGGGCAGGAGGAGGATTTGAGATACAGGGAAGGTAAATTTTCTTATTAGCTATTTCTGTCTGTTCATGTCAATCTAACATATAATAATATTTAAAATGTTCAAATGTTAAAAGATTTTAAATTAAGTGTATCGCTCAGGATTGTAGCAGGTAATAGAAGAAATAATGTGAGGGAAGTTGAGTAAAGGGATTTCTTACAAAGATGAATCCGGGTGTGGGGCAAACAGGGAAAGCACAGGGACTGCAGTATCCTGAGACCAGTAACTGCAGGACTGTCACCACCACTAAGGGAAGGAGAGGCAGTGGTTACAACAACTGGAGTGAAAGGCAGAGTGGAGAGGGCTGACTGACAGGCAATGTGACCTTGGGTCAAGGGGCACAGCAAGCCCATGACAACCCTTGACTTCACTTCTCTCCCTCTCTCTATCTCCTCCTGATGCTCCCCATTGGCCAAACTCAACAGTAAGCCAGAGGCAAGGAACACCTTGATGTGGGCTGTACAGCTTCCCACCCCAATTCATATGTGAAGCCCTAACTCCCAATGTGATGGTATTTGGAGACGGGGTCTTGGGGAGGTAATTAGGGTTGCATGAGGTTATATGGGCAGTGTCCTCACTATGGGATTAGTGCCCTTATGAGAGGACACACTGGAGAGTTTGGTCTCTCTCTCCATACACATGCACCAAGAAAAGGCCATGTGAACACACATTGAGAAGGCTGTCATCTGCAAGCCAGGAAAAGAGCTCTCACCATACACCAAACCCTGCTGGACCCTGATCTTGGACTTTCCAGACTCCAGAACTGTGAGAAAATAAATCTCTGTTGTTTACACCACCCAGTCTACTTTATTTTGTTATGCAGCCCAAGATGACTAATACACCAGGAGATAAAGCAGCTGGAGGAGGGGAGAAAGGAGACCTCGAGAGGCAAGCAGACAATACTCAGCATGCTCAGATGGGTTTTATAAATTAAAAGTTATCAATAGCATTTCTCAAAGAATGGGCTGGTTGATACTTACATTATTAATTCAGTCAGATAACATCTTATTGCTAATATGTTCTGTACTGAGTTTCTTTTAGCCACCTAAAAATTGAAGGCCTCAAAATTTTTTGGCCAGCTTTCAAACACCAGTAATGGTCAAGTAAAAATTTTTAGAGGAGTTGACAAAACAAATGTTCATTTGTGCTCTAGAATTATTCTGGTTTTAAGAGTATTTTTTGATGTTTAATTTCTTAATGAAATTAGTATCTTGTAGGGCACTGTCATGGTTTCAGTAACAATACATTTACCCTGAACAGAAGGCTTCAACCCTGAGGCATGAAAAATAGGAAAATCATGACATTGTCAGACCACATTAATATCAACAATTACAGAATTAAATTCATGAAGCCAGTGGAACAGCCTTAAATTTTTACATCATATGGCTTAGTTATCTAATACATGAATTTATAGAATCCTTGGGCCAGATGAATGTCACAGATTTATTAGGGGACATAAAATTATGAGAAGGGAAAGAAGTTAAAATAGAGTTTCATTAAAGTTTGGGTTTTTTTTTAAGATAAAGTGTCTGCATAGAGCAGATCATCACGAACAACCTAGCTAGCTCGAATAAGCCGATGGTTGAGAGGAAGGAAAAATCACCACCATTTCTAATTAAAGCTCTTTAAGTGGCAGAAAAAAAGAAAGGTGACTTTAGATGTCTGTGAGATAACTCCTCTACATTACACTCTTAAAAAAATGCGTCTTACTTTACAACTTAAAAGCTAAGAAAACAAATCAGAAAATTTAAAGCTTTAGTGATGCTTTAAAATCTTCTATTTTAAAATGTCTTTCAAAAATATTTTCCCTCCAGATGATCTTTTGCAACAATCTTAAAACTGTATCTAATATCATGTTTATTATCTGCAAGGAAAGGATCACAAATGAGATTTATGAAGCAACTACTGTGTGCGAACTTCCATGCTGGTTCCTTTACATATATCATCTCATCCTACCAACCACCCTCTAAGATAGACATTATTTTCATTATCTCATAAAGGCATCTGCAGTCTGCTTTGTCTATCTCCAATTTGCCAAAGCCTAAAAAAAGTGCATGGCACTTAAGAGGCATTCAATAAATGTTGTTGGAATGAATGAATAAATGAATGAATGAATGGTGCTACTATGCTGTGAGCTCAGGTCTATCTACCTTCACTATCCATGCTTTTATTAACAGGCTATGTTGAAAGAATAGCGTCCAAAATACAGTTACAGGAAATAATCACCACAAAGTAGTATTCTCGGGAAATGCAACCTCTATCACACACAGCAATTCGTTCATGTTATTTAGATGATGTTCCACCTTTAAAATATGATCATAAGGATGATAAAACTATATTGGAAGTTAAAATGGACAAGAGAGAAGGAAAGAAAAATGCCAAGAATCTAACAGGGTGATTATCCAAGGTGGGAACTTTAAGCGAAGGTGGAAGAGAATAAGACCACCTATGAGCCAGGTAAGCCATCCAAGATCTGAACACATATACTTGTATGTAAGGGTCTTAATTTATGTAGACTATTCAAGGGGAAGATGTACAGGAACCTTCCAGAGGTCACAGCTGGTCCCCAGGGCACCTTCGTGTGAAAAGATACAGCCCTGTAAGGGGAAAGCTTAGGGAGTCATTGGTGCCTTTGTGGGAAAAAGAAAATGGCGCACCAGACCCAACCATGAGCAACAGCTCTAAGCTCTTCACTAAAAATGTCTCCTGAGAAGTAGCGTGGGCTGGGGACTGGAGGGAAAAACAAAATTGGTGATGAAGACCACTCCTGCCAAGAGCAGCCAGAGCTGTGATGAAGAAAGAATGGTGCACATCCAGGTTTGGTTCAGCACCAGGAAAACCCATCTGTCAAGTGATGGACAGCAGTAAATAATAACAGACGGCACAAGACAAAACTACTCAGAAGCTCTTGAATCCACAGCCCTTTCTTTAACAGATGCCTTCCTAATGAAGTGGGACCATGCTGCATTTCTTCCTTGAAGTCTCCATCACTGGCCAGTTCCTGACTTATGCTTTTAAACAGATCCCAAATGCCTGTCTTCTCCCCACAAGGCAACAAGTGGCTTGGGTATCTGATATTCAGTACCTGGCATGTTCCTGGAGGAAACACGAGGTCCTAGAAATAGCCAGATTAGTAAAGAGAAAGACACGGTACACAGCCATTCTCGACCAGATCTCCTTCCTTGGCCCATCCAGGTCTTTCCCCGTTTCTCCACCTTGCTCTCTGTCCTGGAGGCTCACCTGTGCGGACTACAGCAAGGAGGCCCCCTCCCCTGGCTTCCACTTGGCCTTGGCAGGTGAGGAGCCCCGGCAAAACACTAGAGAAAAGGGAGCAGAGTGAGGCCTGGGGGTTTATCCTCCTGACTCCTTCCCTGCAGGGTCCCCTCTAGCTGCTGAGTTCCTCACCTGACAGTCATTGCTTCTCTCAAGTTGGCCTGCTCTGTGCAGCTCTCTCTCCTCTGTCTCAGTAAACCCTTTCCTCCCATCCCTCCACCCTCCCTACCTGGCTTCTTATCACAGTGGACACAGAGATGGTGAGAGCATGGCTGCTGCCAGTCATGAATCCCCAGATAATCCATGGCTCTTCTATCCTGTATCTTTATAATGAGTCATTTCTTTTCTTTTTTTTTTTTTTTTTTAAATTTATTTATTTATTTTTGTCTGTGTTGGGTCTTCATCGCTGTGCGCGGGCTTTCTCTAGTTGCAGCGAGCAGGGACTACTCTTTGCTGTGATGCCGGGCTTCTCATTGCAGTGGCTTCTCTTGTTGCGGAGCACGGACTTTAGGCATGAGGGCTTCAGTAGTTGTGGCATGCGGGCTCAGTAGTTGTAGCTCACAAGCTCTAGAGCGCAGGCTCAGTAGTTGTGGCACACGAGCTTAGTTCCTCCGCGGCATGTGGGATCTTCCCGGACCAGGGCTCGAACCCGTGTCCCCTGCAATGGCAGGCGGATTCTTAACCACTGCGCCACCAGGGAAGTCCCAATAATGAGTCATTTCATAAATAAATTCACCTCCAATTATTTTAATTTGAGAGCACCGTCCCCTTCATATCCTTCCTACTGAGACCTTGACTTACATAAATTTATTCATTCATTCAACAAATATTTATTAAATACCTACTGTGTGGCAGGCATTATTGTATGTGCTGTAAATTCAGCGGTACATAAAATGGGCAAAGAAATATATATATACACGTATATATTAATATATATTCATATATCCACGCATACACAAATACACACACATGCATACATACTGCATCTCTACTATTTAACACAGTTATTAATTAACAGTACAGACTCTGAAGTTAAACTAACTGATTTCCAATTCCTGCCCTACTCTTGACCAACTGTAAGATTCTGTGAGAATTTGCTTAACCTCTCCATGCCTCAGTTTATTCACGTGTGTAATAAAAGATAGATAGATAGATAGATAGATAGATAATAGGATCTACTTCCTTAGATTGCTGAGAGGATTAAGATAACACAAGTGATGTCCTTAGCAATAAGCGCCCAATAAGCTGGGAATAAACACAAACATTTTTTATTGTCTCCTGGAGCTTTCACTCTTTTTTTGGCCTCACATAGTTAAAATTTTGTTGGTTCTTTTTTTTTTTTTTTGGTGAGAATGCTTAAGATCTGCTTTCCTAGCAAATCTCAATTATGCAATACAGTATTATTAATTATATTAGTCATGCTGAACATTAGACCCTCATAATTTACTCATCTAATAACAAAATTTGTACCTGTTGACCGACATCTCTCCATTTTCCCCATCCCCTAGCCCCTGCATTCTATTCCACTATTTCACTAACCACTATTCCACTCTCAGTTTCTAAGAGTTTCACCTTTTTATGTTTCTGTTTTTATTTTCTTTCAAATTTTTTTATTACGGAAAATTTCAAACATACACAGAAGTGGAATGAGTAGTGTAATAAATCCCCATGAACCTATCAATTAGCTTCAAGAATTATGAACACATGGCCAGTTTCATATCATCTAGGGGACAAGAGAATGATATAGATGAGATGAGATTGGAGCTTTCATTCTGATGGAGAGGGATAGACAAATAAAATAGCTGTGGTTATACTATAAACAGGTCATGGTGACTCAGCACAGTACCTTAATTCTCTGAGATTCAGTTTTCTCATCCATCAAATGAGGAAAATAAACCCCATCTTGCAGTTTGTGTAAGAATTAAATTAGATTGTATAAATAAAACACCAAATACAATATGTGCTCCTCTTCTATCTCTTTACTTCTTAATTCAGATCTCTTGCTTCTTAGACTAGATACAACGTTCAAAATCAGCTTCTCCTGAACTGACACCTGAAAAATGCTGCCGTCCGGGTTGCTCCCTTACACCCCACAACTGCTGCAGCTGCGCAGGCTTCCAGAAACACATCCTAGCATTGCAGGCGAGCCCAGAATTCGAGCGAGGACAGCGTGGAGACACAGGTGACTGTCGGCAGAGGGGACCAGGGGAGTCAGGGCCCAGGGGCAGGAGCGTGGAGGGCAGGGAAAGCAAGGAAGCACTGACAGAAAATCAGGCTTTGCTTCTTGTGTTTTCTTTTCCTTCCCCTTTTGTTTTCCCTTTATTTTTCGCAAAATTCCCTTTGAGAATTGTAACCCGTTTTAGTGTGCTAAGAAAAAAACAGAAAATGGCAGACCATCCATGCTCAGACCAGGATAATATACAGTGAGAGAGGGAGTAAGGAGGGAACTGGGATGGAGGCAAACCTGCAATCTTTCGAAGAGGAACTGTTGCCAAATTGTGTCCGCCCCCAGCCCCCCAGTTCTTTCTTCCTCTTCCACCCCATAACGACAGAGCATTCCCTAGCAAAGGAAAAATCTGAACTATAAATGGTAACCCATGAGCTTGTGTTAATGGTTGTTGAGTCATGGCTGTCTCATATTATTTTCTATACGTGTTTGTATATATTAAGTCTTGTAAAAATTAAGACAAAACATCCTTGGAAAAGAATCAGAATTTTCAACAAATCGTAAGCACAATAATATGTCTCTAATTATTGTTTAACAGCGAGGGAAAAGAAAAGGAAAGAAATCTTAAGCGATCAACATTAAGGCTTAGTGAATCACGGTGCACCCATTCAGCGGAATGTTATACAGTCATTAAAAGAATCAAGTTCATAGTGTGGATTATATGGGGAAAGCAGAGCAAAAAAATTTACATGCAATACAAACAAATAAAATATACTAAGATGTCAGTACTGATTGCCCAGAAACTGCACAATAATGATAACATTTACTTACTATGTATATAGTAGATTTTATTTCGTGCTGTTTATGTATGTTAACTTATTGAATTCTCAAAACAACTCTATGATTAAATACTACTATTATTCCCATTTTATGGATGAGAAAATTGAGAAGTTAAAGAACTTGTCAAAGGTTATACAACTAGCAAGCTGCAGAAATGGGATTTGAGCCCAGGCAGTTAGCTCTGGTAACATGCTCTTAACTACTCTGCTACACTACCTCCCATCAATAGGCTGATAATAACAATAGCTATCAATTGTTAAAGGCAGCAATCATCTCAGCTAATCCTCACAACAACCCTGTGTGTAGATATTATTAACCTCATTAAAAAGATGGAGAACTCAGCATGAGAGCGGGCTAAGTGATTCACCTCAAGAACACAAGGCTACAAACTGAGAAATAAAATCTCACTCCATAGGTCATGTCCTAATCATGACACTATATGTTAAATCTTCTTTGCACTATTTGCTAAATCTTCTACAATAAGTATATATTACTTTGATAAAAAATAAAGGAACAAAATAAGTCCAAAAAGAAAGCTACTTTTAACAATGAAAACAATTTAAACTACAAAGTAATATAACATTTTAGATAAAAAACAAAATTTGAACTCCTATTTTACAACTTCCCTTTAAGTCTTTTTTAATATTCATTTCTCACATTACTGTAAAAGAGTATACACAATTTTATATCACCAAGAAATCATTCTGACTGGTAACACGTGAGAAAGGCAACATTTCTTTATATGATTAGTTGGATAAACCCACTGCCATAGGCAGTTCACATCTAGAATTCAATTTAATGGAATGACCAATGATTTTCTCTCCAAGCTATCCAAGTTGTGTCCCATTACCCATTAACAACCAAGAATTACTAATCACTGGGTGAGCTGAAAGCTATACATAGGCGCGTGACACATCACAAAACAGAGCCCTGCTTCTTTGGAGAATATTGCTTGTATGTAGCATCACAAATTGGACAAAACAGGTCCATGATATTTAGAAGCTGCTGTTGTGATGCAGTCAGAAATGCAGGGTCTGAAGGGCAAACTGCCTTTACCACCATCCTTACCCCATCCTGAAACCGTGCTCCATCTCTGAGCACTCACTCCCACACACTCCAGTAAAATGGGTCTTGAGGTGGAGTGGAGGTGAGGGAAGGGATGGGAATTGGATACAGCTTGTCAAACAAACTAGATTTAGACTGGCACCAAATATCTGCTACTGCCCAGCTCACATTCTAAACATCACATCTTTTTTTTTTTTTTTTCTCAGAATTCCGTTGTATTTCAATAGTCTAAATGTCAAATTCTTAACTTGGCTCCTAAAGTTATAACGCTCATCTGCATTTACTTTCATATAATAAACCTCTTCTGTTTTCTCTTTAAGATTTTAAAGATAAATATTTCTACTACTTGTGGGTCTCCTATTTATGCTAACTGGAGAGATATTCAGGTCACAACAAGGTCACCCACGCGCAGCTCCAGGCTCAGGTATAGTTCGACCAGTTCTGTGCCCTTAATAACTTACCTCCACAGTATTTACTAAACTCCTTTAAAATAATGGTTTGAGGGGATAGGTAGCCCACCTTAGAGACTAATCTAGTTAATACAGACTCAATAAGCAATAAAGCTTTCTTTGAAAATTGTAATAATATGGTAAATTTTACTTATCAGAACCTCAAGGGGCTGGAGGAAACAGACCACCATGGCAGGACTACTCTTCAAGAGAGACGTGCTCAGAGATGAGGTGAGATTATACTTCCTGGGGGCTTGGTCGGGTATATGAGCAACTGTATCTCCATGTAATTCCTCCCTCCCACCTCCAAAATGAAATCTTGCAAAAGTTATTATTAGCTCACCAAAATGCTGAGTGTGAGTAGATTTCTCATAGAAATGGTCCACGGGTGGAATTCTGGATCCTGGCCTGACCAGTGCAGACTTATATGCTGGTGACACACGATTCATATTATAAAAGTAGAATATCATCACCAAAAAAAAAAAAAAACAAACTGCAGGAACGAAAGTGCACAGAGTAAAGTTCTAGGAAAGTTTCTTAATGACCATGTGTTAGGGAGTGATTTCTTAAACAAGAAACTAAAAGGAAATGATTGATAAAATAGACGAATAAAATGTAAAAATTACAGTTCATTCTTTAAAAGTGAAGAGAGAAGCTACAGGTGAGGGAAAAGATCTTTGCCATACATGTAACAAAGGATTAGAACCCAGAATACATAACAAAGTCTTACAAATCGATAAGAGAAAGATCACCTGAATGGAGTGAATACTTGTGCCTCCCCACCAAAAAAATTCATATGTTGAAATCCTAACCCCCAATGTGATAGTAGTGGGTGGTAGAGCCCTTGGGAGGTAATTAGGTCAAGAAGGCAGAGGCTTCATGAACGGAGTAGTGCCCTTGCAAATTAACCCCAGAGAGCTCTCTAGTTCTCTCTCCACCAGAGCAGGACAAAATGAGAAGTCAGCAGTCTTCAACCCAGAAGAGAGTCCTCACCAGAACCTGACCATGCTAGTACCCTGACCTCAGACTTCCAGCCTCCAGAAATATGAGAGATAAATTTCTATTGTTTATAAAGCACCCAGTCTATGGTATATTTGTTATAGCAGCTTGACCTAAGACAACCACCAAAAAAAGCAAAGGCTATTAAAAAATAATTCACTGAAGAAAAAACTTAAATGGCCTTTATGGAAAGATGCTTAACCTAATTAGTTGTCAGGGAAGAGTGAATAAAAAACACAATGAAATATTATTTTATATGCACCAGATGGACAACTAAAATTAAAATTTTAAAGTCTGACAATACCATTGCTGGTGAGGATACGGAGCAACTAGAGTTCTTATACACTGCTGATACAAGCATAAATTGGAGAGCAATTTGGCAATATCTAGTGAAGTTAAAGTTATGTATGCCTTACAACACAACAATTCTACTCCTAGGTAGATGCCCTAGAGAAAATCTCAGACTTGTGCACATGGAAATATACAACGCATCAACTGCCTGCATTGGGAAAATCTAAATGCCCATCAACAAGGGAAAGGATAAATAAAATCTGGTAAGTTCATACAATGCAAGTGCATAGTGCAATAAAAATAAACTATATCTATATGTATTAATGTGACGAATCTCTAAAACACAATGCTAAGCTAAAAACCAAATTGTGACAGTATAGCAGGCATCATGACACTTTTTCTATAAAGTTTTTTAAATATGTAAATCATCTCACTTTTGTTTATATATGCATGGCAGCGTAATACAAGTATAAAAATATGCAAAAATGATCACACCACACTTAAGCCAGTGACTACAAACGGGAAAAAGATCATGAGACCTGGAAGAATCCACAGGGATCTTCAACTGTATTTGTTAGGTATTATTTCTTAAACCGGGATTTAAGGAAAATGCTATGTTATTCTCTGTACTTCTTTATAAGTATAAAATATTTCACAATAAAAATCAGACAGCAAAAGAACCCCACCAATCAAGGTAGGTATAATGAGTGAAACAAGGACATAAAGGTCTATGACACACATACTCTGTAATAATATTTCAGTATCAGAATATCCAAACTTAGCATTTGGGACCCATCTGCAAAAGTGAATACATTTTGCTTCTCTAGGAAAACAACTAAATGTACATAACTTGAACACATACGCACTAGATCTACATACAAAAGTGATTCCAGGAATTTTCCTAAGTTCCTATTCTTTTTAAACAGGTATTGTTTTTGAGAGAGACAGATACACACTAGGATCCACTATTCACTGGTATCAAAATGCCCTGCACTGAGGCAGGAGTCAGTGGGGACATTAATTCATCCACCCTGGTCTTCACCTCACCAGTCACAGGTAGGAAAAAGGAGACCCCACAGAAGCACAGTGCACAGAATCTTTAGGTCTGGATGGAAGAAATGGATAAGAATATATCCCCAGCAAATGCAAAGAAAACAGCAAAGGAACACAGGGACCACAGAACGAGTAATATGCGTGGACACAGCAGTGGTGGATTCCAATACTGAACTGTGCCCTTTTTATGGCTACATGATGGGAAATATATGACAAGTACATGTACAAGGTGGCCAAAATTTTAAGGAAAATCTGTGACTGTGTTATGAAAACCACAATGGGTTAAATTAGATTTTTTTTTTCCTTTTGAAAAGTCAATATTTGGATTTGTAAAGTCCAAGGTAAAGCCACTACAAAATAGTATAAAAATCCCTTGACCTAACTCACAGTTTATACATTAAGTCAAACTGAAAATAAGTTATCAGCTGCTCTGTCAGTACAGAAAAATCAATATTTTCCTATCATACCATCTGCTTTAGCAGTGCAAGTTAATAAATTTAGCTGGTGAAATTTTCTTCTCTCTTTGGATTCTGGAGAGAGAAAATATATTTTCAATCGTTAATCTAGTCACTTACTGTATAGAGCAATGAAAAATGAAATACTATTATCTGAACATGTGAGTTTGCCATGTTCAGTAATAGAATTCTTCACTGAAATTCCTTACCTGTATTACATCTACAATTCAGTGAACCCTACCCTGGTCCTCCTGCTTCCCAGCTTCTTGACCTCTTTGCCCTCAAAAAGGGAATCAACCAGTCGAGAAAATAAAATAATCCAAACTCTAGAAAGTAACTTAGCATTTGGGACCCATTTTCAAACCTGAATATATTTTGGTTTTTCTCTGAAAATACAAAATTGACTACCTTTATGTAACTTGCACACACATGGACTAGATCTACGAACAGATTCAGAGGATTTCCTAAATTTTCTCAAATTTTGTAGGGAGACATTGTTATTGAAAGAGACAGACATACGTTGAGATTCATTATGCCCTAATAATACATATCTTTTAAAGAAAATAAGTTAAATATGACTTCAACTTTTAAACAACAGTGAAATACTGCAAAACAGAAATAGGCTTTCAAAGGAATTTTCAAAACAATGAAATACGTATTTAGTACCTACTACATGTCTAGGAGGTATAATGACTTCATGTTTTCTTGTATGTATTGCTATAATACCCACGCATTAAAACCAATGCCAGCATTTCAATTCTTTTATAATATTCCAAAAATTCTACAAAAAGCCTTCTTTTAATTTTTACCCTAGAGATATTTTCCTATTAATGTGCCTGGCAGCAATTGACCAGTCAGATAAAAGCTCCTTTTGATGTAAGTTTTTAAGTTAGTAGGATATTTCCAAATTGGTAGAAATGCTAATTAGGAAATACTCTGGTTTGAGAAATTGTAAAATTAATAAAACTTTCTTGCTTCTGATAAACTCTATGATGTCAGGAAAGTTGTCTATCTCTTCTGTAACTTTCTTCCCAGTTGCCATTTATCTCATCCTCTGGAGTTGTAGAGAATTAATATCTATAAAAGGTTTTGTGTTTTCTTGACCAAAAGAGGGTAAGTGAAAGAAAGGCAGCAGTATATCACTGCAATGTGTAGACATTTAGATGAGTTCCAGGCAACCGGGATGAAAAAAAAAAAACTTTTTTTTTTTTGGAATCACCCTAATAAACATTTATTTATTTATTTATTTATTTTAAACATCTTAATTGGAGTATAATTGCTTTACAATGGTGTGTTAGTTTCTGCTTTATAACAAAGTGAATCAGTTATATATATACATATGTCCCCATATCTCTTCCTTCTTCTGTCTCCCTCCCTCCCACCCTCCCTATCCCACCCCCTAGGTGGTCACAAAGCATCGAGCTGATCTCCCTGTGCTATGCGGCTGTTTCCCACTAGCTATCTAGTTTACGTTTGGTAGTGTATATATGTCCATGCCACTCTCTCACTTTGTCCCAGCTTACCCTTCCCCCTCCCCGTATCCTCAAGTCCATTCTCTAGTGGGTCTGTGTCTTTGTTCCCGTCTTGCCCCTACGTTCTTCATGACCACTTTTTTTTTTTTTTTTTTAGATTCCATATATATGTGTTAGGATACGAATTTGTTTTTCTCTCTCTGACTTACTTCACTCTGTATGACAGACTCTAGGTCCATCCACCTCACTACAAATAACTCAATTTCATTTCTTTTTATGGCTGAGTAATATTCCACTGTATATATGTGCCACATCTTCTTTATCCATTCATCTGTTGATGGACACTTAGGTTGCTTCCATGTCCTGGCTATTGTAAATAGAGCTGCAGTGAACATTTTGGTACATGACTCTTTTTGAATTATGGTTTTCTCAGGGTATATGCCCAGTAGTGGGATTGCTGGGTCGTATGGCAGTTCTATTTTTAGATTTTTAAGGAGCCTCCGTACTGTTCTCCATAGGAATCAGGCTCCCTGACTTCAGACTATACTACAAAGCTACAGTAACCAAGAGAGTATGGTACTGGCACAGAAACAGAAATATAGAGCAATGGAACAGGATAGAAAGCCCAGAGATAAACCCATGCACATATGGTCACCTTATCTTTGATAAAGGAGGCAAGAATATACAGTGGAGAAAAGACAGCCTCTTCAATAAGTGGTGCTGGGAAAACTGGACAGCTACATGTAAAAGAATGAAATTAGAACACTCCCTAACACCATACACAAAAATAAACTCAAAATGGATCAAAGACCTAAATGTAAGGCCAGACACTATCAAACTCTTAGAGGAAAACATAGGCAGAACACTCTATGACATAAATCACAGCAAGATCCTTTTTGACCCACCTCCTACAGAAATGGAAATAAAAACAAAAATAAACAAATGGGATCTAAGGAAACTTAACTTTTGCACAGCAAAGGAAACCACAAAAAAGACGAAAAGACAACCCTCAGAATGGGAGAAAATATTTGCAGATGAAGCAACTGACAAAGGATTCATCTCCAAAATTTACAAGCAGCTCATGCAACTCAATATCAAAAACACAAACAATCCAATCCAAAAATGGGCAGAAGACCTAAATAGACATTTCTCCAAAGAAGATATACAGATTGCCAACAAACACATGAAAGAATGCTCAACATAATTAATCATTAGAGAAATGCAAATCAAAACTACAATGAGATATCATCTCACACTGGTCAGAATGGCCATCATCAAAAAATCTACAAACAATAATTGTTGGAGAGGGTGTGGAGAAAATGGAACCCTCTTGCACTGTTGGTGGGAATGTAAATTGATACGGGATGAAAAATTTTAAGTTTCCCAGAAACACAATATAAAGAAAGCCACCTCCAGTGCCAAACTTCCACAAGAAAATAGCATCCTCTTTATTATCTTTTTTTTCTCCTATAGGAGAAGAAATAAAGATTTTTGGACTCTAACTCCATCCACCTCATTACAAATACCTCCATTTCATTTCTTTTTATGGCTGAGTAATATTCCATTGTATATATGTGCCACATCTTCTTTATCCATTCATCCGATGATGGACACCTAGGTTGCTTCCATGTCCTGGCTATTGTAAACAGAGCTGCAATGAATATTTTGGTACATGACTCTTTCTGAATTATGGTTTTCTCAGGGTATATGCCCAGTAGTGGGATTGCTGGGTCTAATGGTAGTTCTATTTTTAGTTTTTTAAGGAACCTCCACCTAGAGGGGTGGGATAGGGAGGGTGGGAGGGAGGGAGATGCAAGAGGGAAGAGATATGGGAACATATGTATATGTATAACTGATTCACTTTGTTATAAAGCAGAAGCTAGCACACCATTGTAAAGCAATTATACTTCAATAAAGATGTTTAAAAAAAAAAAAGATTTTTGGAGTAAGAAAGTATCTAATAAAATAACAGAAAACAATAAATTTAAAGGGTTTCAACATTCTCGCAATACAAAAGACATTTAGACGATACATAACTCTGTTCTCTGAAAATTGGCGTAGCTAATTCAGTCCTGCAAAGTACTGAACTGGGATTCAACAAGTCTGTTATGCAGCTATTTATACAAACAAAAAAGAGTAAGCTGAGAATTGTAACCATGGTGTAGTCACTAGGAGTGGACACTGGTGACCCAACTCCAGATGGACCGTGGACCATGGTTTGAAGTGGGGTAGGTGGGGAAGACAGGACTGGCTGAGGATTGCTAGTGGTAAGGTTTCCAGAAGCCTAAGGGTCAGAAGTCTGTCTCACCAACCAAATAATAACCATAATAATAAAAATAGAAATAAAAACAGCAATAAGGATAATGATGATATAAACAGGCAATTAAGTTGGTGTCACAGAAGAAAAAAAAATACAGGAAGACAACATTTGTTCACCTTGACTTCTACTAAGGCTATGGGTATGTGAGCAGGGAAACTGGTGAATCATCCTGGGACCAAAAGCACACCTCAGGACATGCCAAAGATGGCAAAGTTGACTGTGACTCCACAGTGGCTAGCCATGAGGTGCACTCCCAGGAAAGTTCTAAGGAAAAGTCCCTTCTCTTCCTGGTAACCACAAGCTGGGTGAAGGACATTCAACATCTGAAATTTTAACAACATAAAAATAGTTTGAAATAGAAGCATTCTGGCTTACATTTGTCACTTCCTTCCTTCCTAATATAAACTACTTTCTGCTTTGGAAACTTTTTCTGAAAACTTGTCCCGAGTATTAGCAAGGGTTTAGCATATCATTTGTGACCTGCATAGCAAAACAGTACATGTAGAGGCAGAGTGCTATCCCAGCCAAAGCAGTATTCCATTAAGACCATTCGTTCAACCAAAATTTGTCGAGCACCTACTGTATTCTACAGCAGTAAACAAGACCAACAAGGGCTGCTCTCACAGAGGTACAACCTACTAAGAAAAGGCAGACAATTAACAAACAAATAAATAGACCTGATATTTTTAGACAGTAATAATTCAACAAAAGAATTTAAGAAGAATAATGTGATCGAGTCTGGTAGGAGGAAATGTCACTGTTACAGTATATAGGGTGGTCACAAATGCCCCTTTAAATTGGAACCAAGACCTGAATATTGAGGAGGTGGCAGCCATGCTGCCTGTGGGGCAGAGTATGGCTAGAAGTAGTAACAGCAAGTACCATATCCCTAAGCTGGGTCAAGGTCGGGGTATTTGAGGACATAAAAGCCTGGGTGGGTGAGCGGCATGAGAAGAGGTCAGGGAGGTGGCATGAACCACATGGAAAACTGTAGAAGAGCCTGCTGACACCCCTATAGCCAATGTCACTTATTTGCTACAAATTCTCCCCCAAAGAAATCAACTACTTTCAGTACTATCAGACCCGCTATTCCTAAATCCATCTATTCTCCTGGATTTTTGTCCATAACAGATGATGGGCTTGGGCATAGTCTAGGGATAAACAATAACCAAGTAATTTTTTTCTCAAAGGCAACCAGAAAATAGTTGGAAAGCATCAACCAACATGTTACACAATGGTGCCCTAATGTAGCATTAATTCAATGACCTCAGGCCTTCCCTTCAAAATCCAACATGGTTGGGTGGCAAGAACACTGGCTTAGGAGTCAGAGACCTGGTTCTCGTATGAGCTCCACCATTGCTAACTCATGATTTCCATAAACTACTTAACACCTCATGTTCTCTGTTCCCTCACTTATAAGGTCAAGGGATTGTATAAATAATCTGTCTTTCCATCTTTATTACTATATTGACTTTGCCATTACATCTCTATTGCTACAGTCAACTCCATACCCAAAACTTACTTATTTAGAGTTGAAAGTCTATGGTAGTATGGTATCCCCAGCCAAACTAAAAAAATCAAAAATGATCTGTTATATAATTCTGGAGAGTGCGTAAACTCATGAATTTAATAAGGCACTCAGTGAAGCAGTAATTTAAAAAACAGTAGTTTCACTTCCCAAAAAGGTTTCTTGCTAATTTCCCTACATGTACTATATTTCCAAGAAGATGCCTGTACATGGAAAAACTCTGCTTTATTGTCTGTGGTATTAACAACTAATCTCAAAATAATGTGAATAAACAAAGGACAATGATAATTCTCATTTCACCTAGTGCCCTTTTAGCTGAGGATATCAAAGTATGTTATTTATAATAATAGCAAATAAAAGGACTGCCACCACTTAACACTGGCTAATCTTGTGTTTTGAGTAAAACATCAAATGAAAATCGCATACTATCCTTATACAGTGGTTCCTCCCAAACTCAACCACATTAAATAAAAAATACAATTACCCATTCTTAGGCCTCAACAATAATCAGCCTAATCATCAAAAGGAAAGAAAATATTTCCTAAAATACTTGAAACTACTTAGTCTCTGAAGAATCAGTTGAACCCTAGAAAATTAGGAAGGATATTAAAATGTTAAATGTACATTTCTAGCAATCCCATTTCTGATACTTCATCTTACAGAAATAATTGTTTAGATATGTGCAAATCTAGAGACAATGATGCTTCGTGCAGCATTGCAACTGCCAGCAGAAATTTAAAAACGGCCTGAAAGTCCATCAATAGCAAAATGATTCAATAAAGTGTGACACACACAATAAGAGATCCTTTGTAGCCAGGAAAAGAATGGTTTTTAAGGGGAAGATGTCTATGATATATTAAATGAAAAATGTAAGTTGAGAACCAATATATTTAGCACGGCTGAGTGTTGGAGGAAAATAAAAAAGAATATGTGCAAGAGGGTGCTTTAATATTTTATTATTTTAGAATTATAAAAGTAATATATACTTTTGAAATATTCAAAAAAAAAAGCAACAGATAAAACTATAGCAGTGGTTTGGTGTGTCTCATCTATTCTCTTTTATTAATGATTTGCATTATATGCACATTTTTAACCAAAATTAAATCTTATGACACATATTAATCTGAAACTTGCTTTTAAGCCTTAATACTGCCCTCTTTTTTTCCATTTAATTTTTTTTTTATTGAGGTATAGTTGATTTACAATATTCTGTTAGCCTCAGCTGTACAGCAAAGTGATTCAGTTATATATACTTTTCAGACTATTTTCCATTATAGGTTATGACAAGAAATTGAATATTGTTCCCTGTTTTATACAGTAAATCCTGGTTGCTTATCTATTTTATGTATAGTAGTTTGTATAATACCACCCTCTTTTAATAATCACATAACATTTCATAGTATAAATGTACTCAAACTTACTCAACTGGTCTCCTTTTGATAGATATGAATATCTAGCTTGCTTCCTTTTTTATGCCTTACAATCATATGTAACATTTTAAGATATAGGTATGAATATAAATACTATATATAGTATTTACAAAATATAAATACTATATATTAAATATAAATACTATATTACTATGTATTCATAAATACTGTACACAGTAATCTCCTGAGATGTGAGATTAGAGGGATGTATAGGGACTCTGGCTTATTTCATATCTTTATATAATACCAAAAAAGAGGTGGAATTCTGTGTAGTATTTCCTACTTTTATGTATTTTGCAGATATTTTAAATTTGAACCCTACTTTGAACTCAACTTCACTAGGAAAGTAAGAAAGACTAAATCCACTGCCCGCGTTTTCCTCTAAGCGTCATCCAAGGTATTTGACATACATGGCTTCCAGCACCCTTCTCACATCAGCAAGTTAGCTCCCAAGAAAGGAGTCCCAGTAAGAAGGGGTGTGAGGCTCTAATTTGGAAATATAGAAAGCAGATGGTAGAAATGAATTAATTTTAAAATAGACTAAATCTAGTCTAAGATAGTGTAACAGGATTGGGGTTTACGATAAAAGAAAGGATCAAGCCCAAAATGCCTGTATAAGGGGAAATGTGGCTGGCACCATAAGTAAGAGACAAACAGTAAATGAATGAATAAAGGAGTGAATGAATGAATGAATGGAATGAATGAATTGGCTGAATGAATGGGATGAATGAATTGGATGAATGGGAAGAGAGCTTTACCATTGACCAGTCTCTTGAGTCTTCTCCATAACCCACAGTGAATTTGCCTCCTAATTTCATCTTGGAGCTTATTACATGCCAAAAAAGATCTCTGAAAAGTCAGAGGCATGACCATAAAGAGCAGAACTGAGTATTCTCCAGAAACTGTTCCAGGCTTTCTATTCTGGTGACCTGAGTAATTCCCACAACAGGCAAGTCAGCTCTAAATCCCCAGCAAGTCAAGCAGGATTAGACCACCTAACCTTTGAAATTGGTTCCTAAAATTCTGAAAGGTGAAAACTTCCTGAGAGCTCTTGGGATGGAAAAGATGATGGAAAGAAAGTAACACATATCAGAGTTATCTGCCTCTTAGGGGAATCCTGGAAGGAGCAGTTGTAGATGAATGGGAATGGCTGCTCCCAGTTCAATATCATAGTGTTGTATCAGGGATGCTGAAGCACAAATTATCATAAGGCAGTAAGCAAGGTGCCATAGCACCACGGGATGGAGGAGATGACACATAACATCATTTAGAGATGGGACACTGGTGTTGATGGTTGCAGATGATGAGGGTAGGGAGTAAGGACTGAGGCATTTGAAGAAATCAGTGCAGTTACATAAAGAAGTGGATTGCAGAGAGGATAGGAGGTAGAAAGCATTAAAACCTTTGATCAGGAATTTCAAATGGATGTGAGAAGTACCTGAATAAGGAAAATGCATTTCCCCTTCACTCCCTCTAATCGTTTCATGGGGCATCAAGGCATTAAAATGCAGCTCTCTGATGTGATTCATTATAACAGGTTTCATTAGTGTCAGATCAATTCATTTTTTAAAAGACATTAAAAAGAGGATTTAGGGGATGAAACAATCTTTTATAGCCACTGCAATGTGTCATGGTAACCCAGCAATATGCAGGTGTTAATCTTAGAGGGCTTATTTTTAAATGGATCTATATTGAGATGGTTTGGATGTTTAAACTCATCACAATTTTAATTTTAACTAAATGCTTTGCTTTATTTCACAACATACAAATTCTTAACTTGAAGGTCACAATTCCTTTGATACAATCATGCAGTATTTGGCACAAATCATCTATTTGATAGATAGATAGATAGATAGATAGATAGATAGATAGATAGATAGATAGGTAGATGTATATACACATACATATTCAAACAAGTATTTCAGTGCCTTTACAGTTCAATGAATATATAGATGGAAATCTATTTTATAGTGAAACCTGAAATGAGACTGTGCTACTCTTATTACCTAATAAATATTAAATATCCACCCTCATCAATTTCATGAAAAAGCATTCGTATAGTTTCCACATGGTGCTTGCCAAGTGCTATAAAAGCAAGTGATACCGAGAGTCGTCAGCTCATTATTTAGTAGCTTTCCATTCATATCTGAAGCTCACACTCTAAGAAAAGCGCTAACACCAACGTACTCTACAGTTCATACAGCCATGTACCTTGAGCACTGGAGGGACCCTGTGCAACAGGAATTACAAATTAATGCAGCATTATTCATGCAATGGCCCCAAAACACATCTCTCCATAAAAATGATGGATTTTCACTTCCTATATCAATTTCTAAATGTTTCTATTTTGCTAAATTTCTTGTGGATTTCATAAGTAAAGACCAATATTAGTCACAGAAACCTGGGGTGGAAGATATCATTATTCCAACCAGCCTAATCTGGGATGGCTTCCTCCATGCGAGGGATTTAGAAATTTGAAATGGAAACTAATTGGAAAGCAGATCAGCTCTCATCTGAAATTCTGATGATGCCATTTTACAGGCCAAGTTTCCTTTTAGACAAGGAATTTTGCCCCTTACGTCAGGTCCCAAATCGCTCCAGCTATTTAGCTGCCATCATCAGAAATTCTGAGACACGCCAGAGCTCAGAGTGAAGCAGGTGCATCTGCACAGAGCCGTCTGACGGATGCACACCCAGCCCCATGCACAGCTGGGATGTAGTAATAGATGCTTGGCAGGCTGTCATTTATCAACTGTGTCTCTAGTCTCAGAGATACCCAGGCAGAATACCATGGCCACCTGCCATGAACTCACAGCCATACGTTTTCTGGCCTAGGATTTGTCCTCACAGACCCATGGGTAGCCCCAGAACACACACAAAAAGGGGATCACGGGGTTAAGCTGGGAATGAATGAAGGTTAGAGTCCAAAGCAAAGTCAGATCACGTATCAAACAAAAGGTAACTTGTGAGGAATTCAAAAGTGAGGCATCATGGATGGGATATGAAGTATACTCTAGAGTCTTCCATTCAGTAAATACAGCCAGGTGATCTTCTAGGTACCTGAGATATATTAGTGAGCAAACCAAAGATCTTTGCCCTCATGTAGCTTGGGGAAGACATATAAAAGCAGGAGATATAATAAATAGGAAAATAATATAGTTATGGGAAGTAATATGGCAAAATGAAATAGTAAAGCAGAATAAGGAAGACTGGGTTTGGCAGGGCTTGGGGAGAGGGGAGGAAGATGGCAAGATGTAACTACAGGTAGGAGAGTCAGGGTCAGGGTAGGCCTTACTGTGAGAATGTGACATTTGAGCACAGACTTAAGGAGGACTTAAGAGAATTAGCCATGTGACTATGAAGGGGGAAAGCTTTCCAGGTGGAAGGAGCTGCCACTGCAAAGTCCTAAGGCAGGAGCATGCCAGGACTGTCAAAAGAAACAAGGAGGCCTGGGTGGCTACAGTCAAGAAAGTAGGCGGTAGAGTGGTGGAAGATGAGGTCCCATAGGTAACAGGAGTCAGATCAGGTGGGCCTTGGGAACCATAGTAGGGGTGTTGGATTTTACTGTGAGGGAAATGCGGGGCCACTACAGAGTTGACTCTACACTGTGTCCCAGTGGTTAAGTCTTCTTGTTAGCTCCACCCCCCCCCAAAATATGGGAGACATTTTGGGGACATTGGGGCACAGAGATGAAACATCTGTGCAAACTCCAGTTCTCATACTTTACCTTAAGGGAAATGGATTTTAAGTGAGAGTATGGAACTAAGCATGGTCTGTAGTTCTCAAAGATGTTTTATTGGGAGACTTGAAACACGTGGATGTAATTCATTATCGGTGTCAGAAATATGTTTGCACTCCTAGAAGGGGAATAGAAGTCTGCTACTCTGAGAAAGCTTAATTTTAATCCTATTCTCATTCAAACTGCTAGCAAGCTATTCCAATAATCAGAGGAAACCAGAATCTGCATGTCTTTTGACTCCAACACTGACCAATGGGTATTCCTAGACTTTTCTCTACCAAAAATGAATAAGACTGTCAACGGGTTGTTTCCTGGTAAGCCTAGCTTCTACACATCAAGTAATGTATATTACAATTTACGAAAGCCTCAGCCTTGCCTTAGAACAAGTTATAGCCCAGCTTTTAAAATTAAAAATAAAATGATACACACAGAAGAAATGCAGCAATCAGAAGCCAAATAATCCATAGATGTTAATGATTCTCATTTCTTTATAGCTATATAGCTTCAGTTATGAAAATGAATTAATGCTGACTAGGCACTTGGCTACATAATAGCTCACTAATTCCCATCCAGTGAGCTTATAATTAATTTTTAAAATAATATAATTGAGATCCCAGGGAAAATACATAACTATCAAGAGATCCTCTGTGGTTGTTTCTTTTTCAAGTAAAGCAATCTCTACCCTACATACAAAATCTCACCGTCACTATAATTGTTCAGCAATATACATGAATACATTTTCCTGTTGCCAAAGCCCTATTTTAACTCAATAAAGTAAATTAATTTATGTACTGTTTGTATTTAGATGTACTTTAGCCCTAAAAGCCAAAGGTAGTTTATATCCTCTACTTATCAAATATATTAGATTACCTGTCATATTGTTGTCAATGAACCAGTCCTGCGTGAATCATATAGATCCACCTGGAGGTCACACAAAGAAAGAGTTAACAGAGCCAGTGACATGAGCCTTAGGACAGTGCAGAAACACTGGTCAGAAAGTTGCATTTTGGAGCAAAGAAGGCACTTCCTAACCCTGAGGAATAAAGGCTGTGAGAAGACTGGCAGCTGACCATTGAGAGGGCTGCAGAGAAGCCATGACCTTGGGGACCAGCCAGGTTTCAGTTCAAGTCAAGGAGATGAGGAAAACATCCGGAGAAGGAAAAGGAATAAGGAGAGAGAAGAGTGGAGGGTTGGTTCATGAAGATGATAGCTTGGTCATGGCAAGTGACCAGAAGGCCTCGGGTTTGTACCTCTGATCAAAGGAAAATAGGACTGTGCAGCATGAATAAACTTAGCCCCATAGTGTTTGGAAGTGCTGGACAGTCAGACTTGAGGGGACGCCACTGTGGCCCACACTGGGTGCCCACCCAGCGGCTACAGTGCAAAGCTGGGCTTTGGTGTTCCCAGTGTCCATGGCAATGATGGTCAGTAGCAATGAGCAGATATAAGCCACAGGGCCCTTTGCCCAAAACGTAGGTCATTTGCACATCTGGTTGGCACTTCCCAAAGCTGGGCCAGTTGCTGTCACTCTCAGTGGTCTCAGGAATCAGACAATGAATGGGTGAGACTCTAGCCTAGAGCTGATTCCTACGTCCTGAACCCAGTGGTGGCGGGTACAGGAAGCCTGCTTGCCTATCCCCTTTATGTCTAGGACTCCTGAGTGGCCAGAGCTCCTCTGTCCTTTCCTCGGGACCCTCGGTCCTTGGGCAGATTTTCTGGTGTTTCTTTGGCCCTTCATGCCTGTTTGCACTGTCCCTTGTGCCTTTTCTCTCCTAGCTTATATTTTTATAGTTTTCTTCTAGATGCTGTTTTCCATAACTGTAGTCTTAACACAGACTTAACTGTGTTTTGCTATGTATATTTAGTGACAAAAAAGATGGAAGTGTCCTTCTTTCTTACATAAAAGTAGTCCAGAGAAGCAGTTCAGGGCTGGTAGGAAAACTTCATGGTGTCACCAGGAACCCAGTTTCCTAGGGCAAGGCTTTCACCCTCAAGATCATCACAGGGGCTTCCCTGGTGGAGCAGTGGTTGAGAATCCACCTGCCAATGCAGAGGACACGGGTTCGAGCCCTGGTCCGGGAAGATCCCACATGCCGCAGAGCAACTAAGCCTGTGCACCACAACTACTGAGCCCGCGTGCCGCAGCTACTGAAGCCCGCATGCCTAGAGCCCGTGCTCCGCAACAAGAGAAGCCACCGCAATGAGAAGCCGCGCACGCAACAAAGAGTAGCCCCAGCTCACCACAACTAGAGAAAGCCCGCACGCAGCAACGAAGGCCCAACGCAGCCAAAAATAAATAAATAAAATAAATAACATACCAAATGTAAAATAGCTAGCTAGTGGGAAGCAGCTGCATAGCACAGGGAGATCACCTCAGGGCTTTGTGACCACCTAGAGGGGTGGGATAGGGAGGGTGGGAGGGAAGCGCAAGAGGGAGGGGATATGGGGATAGATGTATACATACAGCTGATTGTTATACAGCAGAAACTAACACAACATTGTAAAGCAGTTATACTCCAATAAAGATGTTAATTAATAAATAAATAAATAATAAAAAATTTTAAAATCCATGCTATATCATAAAAATAATTAATTTTTTAAAAAAGATCATCACATCTGAGTTGCAGGCCAGCAGGAGGGACATCAGCAAGAAGAAAGGCATCCTGTTCAGTCAGGTACCCTTAGACAACGTTCTCAACAGCCTCACACAACCCTTCACTCACAACTCACCAACCAAATTGTGACATGGCCACATCTAGCTGCAAGGAAGGCTGAGAAAAGCCGTCTGTCTCAGATGGAAAAATGAGTAACTAAAAATTGGGATCCTATAACAAAGAAAGGAGGAGAAATGATTACTGGGTAGGAACCAGCTGTGTTGCCTCATCTGTGGAGCTCCGCTTCACTTGTGTTCCTCTTGAGAAAGGTCCCTCCGAGATCTCTGGGGCCCACCCAGGACAGCTCTCCCCTGATTGGCACCACCATGTCGTGAGGGAACATTCACGTCATTGTCTTCCTAAGTCTCTGCTCTGAGCTGTACAGTTACCAATCACCAACCATCATCAATATGGCCCTCAAGACCCAGCAAAATCATTCATCAGTCCTATGGCCGTGGGAAGTTATTCTCTCTACGCTGTTTAGCATCAGCTGTACAAGAGGATAATAAATGCCTACAGCATAGGACTGTTGTAGGGATTCTGGTCAACGCAGTGCCTTTCCCCTTCCTGTCTGATCTACCTTCCTGACAGTAGAGAGCCGAAGGGACATTCTGAGGAGGCTTTTAGGGAGATGCCGATCAAAAACCCAACAGACAATATACATATACATGGGCCATAATCCAAATAGGTGAGGCAAAGAGGGACAGAGCAGCTAAGAAACCAAATGGATGAGGACAGCAAGAGACCAGATATGGGACAGATTTAAATACAAGAGTGGGTGGGTGGCCCTAGCAATTTTGTGAGCCCCTAGTGGTGGCTTTCTCAGCCTTTTACAGGGATCGCAGAGAGGAAGTGGTTAATGTGCTGACCCAGCATGACACTCCGTACTAAATCACTCTTCACTTTCACATCTATGCTCTCGGAAACTTACTGGAAGACGCTAAAATTACGCCTTCTACTTCAGGAAAAAGCACACAAGTAAAAGCAGATCTAAAATAGAAAGAAATCATTTGGTTCCTGAGATTGATGAACTCAAGCCTATCCTTAAGAGCAAAGAAAAAAATTGCTTTAAACTAACATTTGGGAGCGTATTTTATTATGTGCCATGCACTGCTCAAGATGTTCTGGGTGCTTTATTTCATTTAATCTCATAATAACTTTATGTGAGAGATACAATAATATCCCTGTTTGGCAAAGGAGGAAACCGAGGCCCAGAGGTTAAATTACTTTATGCTGTCTATGAACCCTTGGAGTTATTGGGGAGTGGAGGAAAATTTATGGAAATGGACCGAGGGATGCTTTTCAGGCACCAGCTCTACAACGAACGTTCAGTGATGTTTACCAGCTTGGTGAGGAGTTCACATAGAACCTTATAACCCTAAAAAACTAAGTACAGAGCGATCATCCAGGGCCATGTTTTACATCAATCCCCACAAACAGTGCTGCTTGCAGTTATTCACAACGAGGTTGTAGTTCCTTCCTGACAGAATTTATGCACACACTTGACGATATGTAGGGCTGTGAAGATGGATTAAGCATGCCACTGGGAGTGCACTTACGCACAGAGACGAGAAGATGCTCTGGAAAGGATAAACTATTTCTGCAAAGAGTTGGGTTTTTTTTTTAAACCTTCGAAGCTATACAGTAGTTCCTTTTATCAAGCAGAAGCTCAAAGATGGCATTAAAGATTTTCTCTGGTATTCATTGCTATTTTCAGGAGGCAGGGAAGTCTGCAAAAAACATGTTCCATCTTCCAATTTGACATCCTCAAATAATATAATTTCCTACGTGGGTCTGTTAATGTTATTTTTGCTTCCCTTTTTAGTTTTGACATTTCAAAAAGAAAATCCTTGAAACCGGCAGACAAATCTTAAACTAGTAACGGTGAAGGCGTCATTTTTCACCCAGCACATTGCTCTCTTGAAGGAAGTAATGGTTTTATATCTGAAATCAATAAAATTGAATTTTAAAATAACCATCACACACAATATTCACATTAATTCCATGAGCAGCACATGACCTCTAAGTTTGATCAATAACACACTGTTAATTAAAGTTTGGAAATGGGATCAATTTACCTAATAGGAGTGATAGATAACTGTTATAAGAAAGGCTAAGGGGAATTAAAAGAAATAAGAGGACCATAATAAGATTAATTTTCTGGGCGAAAAGATAAGTATAGAAAATAAAGATCTCCATACTTCCCTGGGTTTATAATTGACAAAATACATCAAAGGAATTGTTTGAAAAATTCAGAGACCAGGACTAAATATCTTCAAATGTATTCTGTCTTTTCTACCTCTCACTTTCTGGTTTGGTTTTATGGCCATTGGGTTTAGGCAGACACAATACACAATTTCCTGCAAGCAGATTTTTGGGTCCTCTTCGTTTTACAATTTCATATACATAATGAGATGAGGACGCCAGGGAAACAGATGCAATATGTCTGCAGCAAAATGGCAGCAAATAAGGGGAACAAGGCTTTGGCAATGGGCTGGGGAAATCTTCCAAATAAGATTGTTGTGCGGATTAATGGGGAATTGTATAAAGCTCTGAGCACAGTACCTAGCACACTGGAAATGTCAATAGCTCACGTCTACTGTTATTATTACTGAAAAGCAACAAAATTATTCCTAGAATGCACATTTTGAAGCTTCGGGGGCTCCTCAAGGATTTCCACTTAATGAAGTAGCAGATTACCAAGTGTATTAATTAGCTCTGGTGTCCTGAAAGAGCTTATTCAATTTCCAAAATAATAAGATGGCTAGGAAGGGCCTTAATGAAATCCCATAAGAAACTCCACTACCCTTCTTTCTAAATGCCCTGTGCACTCAATACAATGCACACTCAGGAAGTACCAAAGCAACTACCAACTCAAAGACATGGTCTTGGTCATTATCGTTTTCAGCTTTCGCTCACTTGTGCTCTCTCTCACTTGTGCTCTCTCTCTCTCTCTCTCTCCCCCTTTTAAAAATCTGTAACATCTTCTCCAGTTTTGAAAAGTACGCCCATACTCAGTACCAGCTTACCTTTTGACATACCCACAACACAGTCTCTGACCTCTTTCAATCAATTGCCATTCAGAGAGTTCAGCACTGCTTTTTACCCTTAGCTTCACCATCACCTGTTTCACAGCTCTCTTAGAAAACTTACACCAAAGCTCCCTTCACTTTTTGTACCCTCTGCTTTTACTAAACCACTTTTTCCCTCCCATGCTTTAGTTATTTACACGAGCTTATTGACATCTGCAAGAAATACTGAATCAAGGTCCCAATGGGAACTTAAAAATGCTGGAATGGAATTGAACTGTCAAGCAATGTTCTTTCTGATTTCTGTAAACTCTGAGTAGATGATTCTACTCCAGCAATAAAAACATGAGCATCTTGACAGAATAGAGGTGGGAAAATCCATTGGGTTCCCCTAAAACCTAAATAGAGAGATCTCTGGGCCACGGCAACCTCGATTTCTCTTGTTTGGCTCTAAACAGAAACCTGGAGCCAAAGGCATCAGAAGCACCAGGGGGTTACTAGAGACAGGGCTGGAGTGGGGGAAGTAATGGACTTAGCATTTCTGCAATCTGCTGGAGAGAGAAGCAGCACTGAAGGAGGCAGAAGGAAGTTCAAGGCTTCCCAGAAGACTCTTGAGTGCCATAATACTTCTGGGAGAGCTCGGAAACACTTTCCTTCAACCTTGCCATGTATAGTCCTATTCTTTACTTCTTCCCAACCTTATACTCATTCTGACTGAATGTATTTCTATACTAGTTTACTATCACTACTGTCTTTTTAAAAAATCATCATATTTGGTCGACATTCTAACCCTTGATGAAAATATTCAAATATCTATTTTTAGTAATGATAAAAGTAGTAATCATTATCAGGCACTTTTCTAAGCATTTTCATTATCTCATTTAATCCTCACAGCAACGCTAAAGTGAAATAAGCCAGACAAGAGAAAGACAAATACTATATGGCATCGTTTATATGTAGAATCTAAGAAAGAAAAAAAAAAGTCAAATTTATAGAAACAGAGAGTAGAAAAGTGGTTGCCAGGGGCTGGGGGTGGGGGAAATTGAGAGGTTGGTAAGAGGGTATAAACTTTCAGCTATGAGATGAATATGGTCTGAGGATCTAATGTAAAGCATGGGGACTATAGTTGACAACACTGTATTGTATAACTGAAATCTGCTCAGAGAGTAGAACATAAATGTTCCCACCAAAAATAAATAGATAGATACATAGATAGATAGATAAATATGTGAATGAAGTTAAAATGGAAAGGAATAATACAAAAGGCCATAAGCACGCATAAGAGAGATAATTAACCCAGACTGAGTTGTCAGGGAAACTAGGACTTGGAGGGTGAAGCGAAGTCATTCAGGTGTGGGAACGTGGAAAAAACAGAATGCACAGGTTCTAACTGTACCTAGTCATGGAGGTAAGAGAGACTGTGATACCTTTAGTGAAGGAGTATGCAGTAGGGTGAAAGATACAGCTCCTGAGCGTATACGCGGGGTGGGTGGCGGTAGAGCATAAGGCAGTGGAAGCACCGAAGGCCTTTATGCTGGGATTGACTTGACTAAAGGTGCATTTTAGAAAGATCGCGCCAGCAGTGAGGGAGATGCAGGGCTAGCTCTCGAGAGCTGTCTGGTACGGAATTTGTCTAGGAAGTCCTTGTCTTTGAGGTCCATGCTCCTTTACTCTCATCCCAGAAGCATATATATTCCCTTTCATCAACTATATCTAAATACGAAGCATGTATATTATTTCTGTTTTGATTATAAGGAAAATGACTCAAAAAAAGATTAAGAAACTTGACTGAAAAACTTTACTTAATTTTCTAGAAATTTTACTTGGATTTTGAAACAAAAACCATGTTATATATAAATTATAACAATGACTGATATTCGACTTTATCTGAAAATTCCTATGAACATCATACTTACTAAACTATAGCCCTATATAACACACTATGTCACGTTCTCTAGTTTGTTAAATGAAATAGAATATGTGGTAAGCAACACTTGGGATAGGTGATCACCCCAGGGATGTGGACCAGATGCAACTCCCATGACCCAGTGCTACAGGGGGAAAGGGGCACACCAGAAAATAGGTATATACTTGTTTTCTACCATATATATGGTAAGTAATGCACTGTATAACCAGCAGCACTCTACAAATGAAATGATTAGAACTTGAATTGCTAAAAGCTGGCGGTTGCCAGAAGAAAATCAACATAGATACCAACCTCTGCTTAGGAGAATGCAAACTCATTTACAGGTGTTCATTATCAATGGAAAGAAAGAAATTGTCACTGAATTCTGCTACCTAGGGAACAAGCTCTTCGACAGCAGCTTGACAGATAAAGAAGTAGCCAGCCAAATCAGAAATGTCAACATGTCCTTCAGCAGACTGGCAGACAGACCAGGGCACCAACATGGCATTGATCTACCAATCAAAGGGCACTTCCTGGTGTCAAATCCATGATGCATCAAGGAGGTGGAGATCTGCCATAAATAACACATTTAGTCTTGCAAACTGGTCATGCTTAACTAAAGAGAGTCATATAGCCAAAAATCAAGTGCCAGAACCTATCATGTAACCCATAAGCCATAGGGCACTGTCACCATGGAAAATTTGGGCCCTGGCACCTGATAGATCTGGGTCCTGAACTGGCTTTGTAAGTGTAAGTGTACTAACTGGAAAATGTTGAGCAAACTGACACTATAAGTCTCAATTTCCTCATCTGTAAAATGGGGATAATGCCTTGCCTTTCTGGCAAAGAATAAATGAGATAGCATAGGTAAGACGCCTGGCATTTAGAAAGTACTCAGTAGATGACAGTTATTTATGTTCTTAATCATTTGATCAGCTTGGAAGTGGTGTTCTCAGCAGTATACTTACTCTTCACCAGATATGGGATAGAAATGTGATATCACAAAATTTGCTGCAAGGTGAACAGAATTCAGGCATGTACAAAAGACAGCAGAAAAGTGTTGTAAAAGCACACTGAAGTACAACCTCAAAAAATATGCTTTTCCCTGCAAACCGCTGATAAGCAGCCACTGCCACCACCACCAAGCCAGAGGACGTGTTAGGATGCCTCCCTTGTAGCGACGGTACTGGATAGATCGTGAGAATGAAAGCCAGGGCCCCCAGTAAATCAGATCTGATCATAGCTAAGAGATCCCTGCGCCACAAACCGAGAAACGGTTTTCATAGCAAATTACATCGCAGAAACTGTTCATCACAGTGGCCTCTTCAATCACATCCACCCCCACCACGAGCATCATCACGGACAGCAGCATCCTTGAACCTGAAGGACAATAAACTAAAAAATGCTCCATTGGTCCAGTGTGAATAAAGGTGAAGAACACAAGCTGAGAGTTATGAGTATTCACACTTAGACCTAAAAAGCAGTAAAAGGGACTTATCTATCAGAGAGGCTGATTAGAAATAGATATTTGAAGAAACATTCGGGGGGGGAAAAAAGTAGCTTTTCTCAGAAAAGTATTTTACACATTGGCCCTCCTCAGAGTCAAAAATTAGTAGAAAATAGTGAGTCTAATGTGCACAATTTACTTGGATTTTCAAATATCTTTAGATAAGGCTCTAAGTCTGAGGGTGTTTTATACCCACACACAAAGGTCTCCAGAGTGGACGGCATCCAGGCATTACTTTGAATCACATCAAACTTTCAAGACCTAGGCACATAACAACCACTGGGTGCATGATAATATAAAGCCAACGTTTAAACTTGTGGACGTGTGCCCTGGGGCTCAGCAGGAGAAAGGTCACCAGAGACAGGTTAGAGAAACATTCAATCATTGTCTACAATCACATGAGCTGTCTCACTCAGGATTCCAGCTGGTCCAGGAGACCCGACAGGGCAAATTCTAACGAAATCCCTGGAGCTTCACCTTTCTTAGACTGAGAACCTTAGATTATGGAGCTTGTATTCTTTGTGCTCTAAGCCCTCTTACTTTTCTTCTTTCGCTTTTCACAAAGGGAACACACTTTGGAGGACCTCGTCTGTTTTCACTGCACATATGAAAAGTGATGCCTCAAGAAAAATAGCAAGCCTGGTTTGTTCATTGTCAGGAGGAAAACAATATATATATATATGTTGTATATGTATATGGGTGTACACACATACATATATGCACATATATCCATATATATATATGCACATGTATGTGTGTGTATTTGTATATATACATACACACATTATATACATATATACAATATATACGTGTAAAATATATATGCACACATGTGTATATGTATATTTGTGTATATCATATACACACAGTATATGCATATATACAGTATATACACATAAATATAAACACATATACGCATATACACGCACTCATAAACATAGACACACATATACATACATACACATAGTATATGACTTCATTGAGACCTACTCCACTTTTTTAGCATCTCTGCCCATTTGGGGAGGAACAGGTGGACTATATATGTGAATAAATGTTTCCAATCGCTAGCATCACATGGTAAATACCCTCACATGGCCAAAAGCATGTGCAGTAAAAGCAAACAGAAAGAGACACAGAGTCAAATTCAGAAAGTTAAATGATTTCAAGTGCCTTTTTCTCTTTATTTTTCTCTAAATTCAAGCAAAATATACAATTCGGCAGTTGAACAACTCCTGTTGAAGAAATTAGATGGAGCATATATTTGTGTGTTTTTGTATACTGCTCAGGTGCTTAGCCATTTAACACACTGTAAGAAAACACAGCAAACTTATGCAGGCAAAACTCGCCAAGATTAAAAACCCTAATGATACGACTCCATGTGTTTATAGCACTTCCGAATGGTCTCCATCCCTCAGCTGGGGTACAGAGAGCAGGCAGCTGTCGTGCCAAAGAGAGAATAACAGACACGCAGCCTGCCAATGGGCCTCGGCTTGAGCCCACCCTTGCCACTCGCTAGCTCTGGAATTTCAGAAATGAAGTTCTTCTTCTTTAAAAGGAAGATAATCATACCTACTTCACCTAGTTGCTATGAGGCATAAATAAGAAAACACTTTATAAATGTTAAAGCACTCTACAAATAAGAAATAGAAAAACATAATCTTTATAACTACCCTAAAGTGGATGGGATAGGTATCATTATCCAAATTTCACAGTAAAGAGACTCAGTGTGGTCGCTCATGTGCCAGACAAAATTAACGACCTGCAACATCCAAACTGGCTACTGGCGAAGCGCACTTTGCTTCTCTGAAAACACAATTTCTCGTTTCTATAGTTATTAGTTATTAAGGTCACATATTTTAAATACCTTTGAAACAAACTACAAACATGATTTCTTCAAATCCATGATATCACGATGAACTATGTAATATATCTCAAACATTTAAGGAAATTATTTTTAATCTGTGAAAGTGAGAAATGTACAAATATACATTGTTGTTCATTCATTCAATACATTCATGGACTATCTGCCATGTTCTGTACCCTGTACTGGGGCTCTGGGTGTTTAGTAGAGAAGATGAGATCCCTGCCCTCACAGAGCTTATAGTCTTCTGGAAAAGATAGTCAATAATCAACCAAACAAACAAGAAAAGGACATCATGTGATAAGTGTGCTGAATAAAATAAACAGGGGTTAAGAGAGCAGCTAGGGAAGAAGGGGAGAGAGGAAGGACATGCAGAAGGGATGGTGAGAGAGGCCCTCTGTGAGATGTGACCTTTGCAGGAAGACCTGAAAGGCCAGCCTAATGAAATGATGGAGGGAGAATATTTCATGCAGAAGGAGCACCCAAAAGGGGCTGGAAAAGACTTAGCTGGAGACCAATTAGGAGGTTGTAGCAGGGGAGAGAGGACGGTATCTAGTAATAGGACCATTGTGACACAGACCCAAAGCAGTTGACAGAACAGAGATAGATATATTTCAGGAGTAAAAAAATCACCTGGACTTGGGGATGGACTGGATATGTGGGATGACAGAAAGGGAGGGTATAAACTCTGCATTTGAGTCCCTGGGTGCATGTTTTGTAGGTGACAATTAGAAAAGGTGAGTTTATCTAGTTGAGGAGAGAAATTCTAGATACAATAGATGGCATGATAGAAGATTTTTTTAATTATTTTTAATTGTGGTAAAATACACGTAACATACAACTTATGATCTTAACCATTTTTAAGTATACAGTTCACTGGCATTAAGTACATTCACATGGCTGTGCAAACATCACCACTTTCCATCTCCAAAACTCTTTTCATCTTGCAAAACTGAAACCCTGTACCAATTAAACAACTCCCATCTCCCTCCCCCCTGCCCTGACAACCACCATTCTCCTTTCTGTCTCTATGAATTTGCCTACTCTAGGCACCTCATAGAAGTGGAATCAGACAGTTTTTGTCCTTTTGTGACTGGCTTCTTTCACTGCAAATAATGCCCTCAAATTTCATCCATGTTGTAGCATGTGGCACAATTTTCTTTCGAAGATATTTTTATGATGTGGGCATAGAAAGAGTAATGGAGCCTGGAGCACAGTCTACCTGGGTCTCAAACTGGGAATTTAATGGAAGGAGGATGGGGGCTAACACATAACCCTTAGGACGGGGGAGAAGAACTGAAAAACATCTCCAGGTATCCACAGTAATTTCTCCTAAGACACACTGAGTAAGGTGAAGATCATTCAAAGATTTTTTTCCACCCGAAGCATCTAAGTTTCTCTTGGTCACTGACACTGGGGTGGGACCCTGTGGAAATCAACATGCTTCACTTTAGTCTCTCCCACCAAACATGAAACTGGACCCACACAATAGCAAAGGTGAAGAAAAATCAACTTCTATACAAGTCCCCCCGCCCAAAGGCTTTAACATATAGCCCTCTGTAATTTCCAAGCTTATATTTTCAATTCAATCATTTTCCAAGAAAATGGAGGTTATCAAAATGATTGTTATTATCCACAACATTCCGTAACAGGAAAAGCAACAGGGCCACGTCCCATGCGAGTCTCTATTGCCATCTAGAATCAGCTCTCAAACAATTTCTATCACTTCTTTAATTCACCCAGGAGGAGCCTCCTGACAACAGCTCTCCTCTGCGAAATGGAAATCCTTAATCTCCAAATACTGGATAAAGAAAGAAATTGCAGAAGACTTTAAAAGGAAGCTAATAATTTAGGTTTGAATGACTGGGCTGGCTATTTTTCTGCTACTCTATTTTATTTGATTCCTAATCTCACAGAGTTCCGTAGTTCAGATGAGAGCCTTCAGAGATAAGAAGGTAAGACTATGACACTATTTTGCAATTACTAGTAAGAGGAATTTTGTTAAGGATTTTATTTGCTTACTCACAACAGGTATATTACATTTGATGTTACATCTGCTGCAGAGTGCAAAGAATTCTATGCCTTTATTCACAACAGCTACCGAACAAGAAGAAAAGGCAAAGTAAAAATATCAAGTGCTTTACAATCTGCAGCAGATATAACAGCAAATGTAGTATAATTAAAGTAAAATAAAATCAATATCCCTCCTCATTAACATTCTACTTCACAAAATTACGAATATTACCCATGAATATCTAGTTGCAGTTTTCCCTCATGAAGTTCTATTTTGAAACCTCTGTCAAACTGAAATTGAACTCCCTGATCACATTAGTGAGCAGAATTATTTTAGGAATAAAGGATTCTTGTCTTAGATCATTAAGACATTGTCTTTATGGCCAAGCATACTTTTAGAAACTGCTGGAATCACTGTGCCCTAGAAGTCAGAATGAATTGCAGGGCTCGACATCATTTTAGCAAAAGTCAAGGGGTTGACAATACAGCAAAGCCTCAGAAACTCAAATTAATCGAAGGGATCAATTTATAAAAACTGTTATTCTGAAAGTGTTTTATATCAACAGCGTGGTCTAGTCTCAAGACCAAAAGTTACAAATTCTAACGTCCTTCGCCAACTCGTGTGTCAATACATGAGTCCCTGAAGTTCTTCCAGGTTGTAGTTTCTCATCTAGTAGAATTTCTTCTACTAACTCACAGGCTTATGGAGCAGATAAAACAAAATAGGGTAGGTGTAAGTGCTTTTAAATCCAGAAATTACTAAACCTATAAGGCATTATTAAGTAAAAATAACTACTGGGTAAAAATCATCAAGTAAAAAAATCATATGATAGCCTGTGTAAGATTAAACAGATGAACTGAAACAAAGCAGGAGAGAGGTGTGGGTATAAATCCAGAGGTTGTTTTTAGTCTAGAGAAACAGCTTTCAAGGTGTAGGAGTTCTAGCCAACCCCCAGCCATTCTCAGTCTGAAAGAACCTAAGGTCGGTTCAGAGGTGTGGATTCTGTTCAAGGAGAGTGTTCGTGGTCTCCAGAGCTCTGAAATGGAAGTGAACATCTCCCTCTAGGACCAGCCTTCCAGAGCATATCTCGCCTCCTGGGACGGGGAATGCCAGCAAGAGGTTCTGAAAAGCAGACCGTCTGCTAAAGAAGGTCTGTGAGGAGGCTGAAGGACAGCTATATAACCTGGAAGCTTCTGGCTACTGAGCTCAAACAAGGCAGAAAAAAAGTCTCTTCTTTCCTAAGGAAAATATTTGGAGGGAAGTTCTTCCAGTCATTGCTAACTATGATAATCGCATTTGACATTTTAGGAGCACGACTCAATAGCTAAAACATGGAAATGTAAATGACTTGCAGTAAGAAATATACATGGGCATACATTCAAAACCCAACTGCTCCTCCTCTGAGGAAATGTGCTTCCAAAGTTTCTCATGGTTGCAAGTTAAAATAATTATGTAATATATCATGAATTTTGAGTAGGAAAATTTTTTTGAATTTTATTAAGCGTATTATGAAAAATAAAATCTCTAAATTCAATTGTGTTGAGTAACTTATGTAATACGATACTGGATGTATTTCTTTACTACATGCAGAGTAAAATTTAGCAACTGAAATCCAGTCAGCTACTACTGTTCACTGAATAATAAATGCATGGGATAGTACTGATAGAATATTAATATTATTACCTTAATCTGAATGTTATTTTTTTAATTAAGTATGTCATGGTAAATGTACTCTCCATAACACCAGAAGGAGGGAAGGGAGGGAGGAAGTGAGTTAGGGAAGGAAGGAAGGAAGGAAGGAAGGGAGGAGGGAGGGAGGAAGGAAGGGAGGGAAGGAGGGAGGGAGGAAGGGAGAAAGGGTTATATGTGATACAATTGTTATGGTTCGTTCAAATGTCAGACTCACCACTTGATAGCTATGACCATATTATTTAATGTCTTTAAGCTTCAGAGTCCTAATCTGCAGTCAAATGGAGATAGGAAAGGTACCTGCCTCACAGAATTGTTGTGAGGACTAAATAAGTACTCCATATAAAGGACTTGGCTCGGTGCCAGGTACATACAAGTACTCAATCATTCTTATTGTTTATATGTCAGATGCTTGCTACAAAGCAATTAATCTCATGGTTTTCAAGATTCTATTGATATCATTTAGAACAGTTGAAATTTTTTTATAAATATTTATTAACCCTTTCTGGTTTCTGTCTTTCCAAAATGAATCCCTAAAGTTTTATGAATAAAAGCATTCAAAAGCAAAAAAAAAAAATTGTAATTTAGGTGGAAGTGTTCTAACAATAACACTCAGTATAAGAGAAGGGAGACAGACATCATTTTCACTCCCCTCCAGGTAGGAGGCTGACAAATACGGAAGAAGGCATCAAGCTGCCAGCTGAGGGACCCACAGCGTAGCGTAGGCATCTGGCCACCTGCTTTGGAGCCCCTCACTACTGCACATGACGGGGTTCTGTTGGTTGGCTGGTGTGGGGGGTGTGTGTGTGTGTGTGTGTGTGTGTGTGTGTGTGTATGTGTGTGTGTGTGTAGCTAAGAAGTCACATAATTGCATCCTAATACCAGGAAGCATAAAACATATAAACAAGCATTTGGAAGGTGGCAAAGAATAATACTTAATTAATTCTACTCCTAACCTAATGGAAGAGACAGACACCTAACTATAATCTAAGACAGACTTTGATAAGTACTATTCTAGAGGAGCCAAGTAAAAAGCGATAAAATTGAGAGAGACTGACTTAGTAGAAGTCGCCTGTACAATGACCCAAGAGAGAAGAAGGGCCATGGTGGTCTCTGCAAGCTCTTTATTCCATGAGTGCAAAGACCTTGTTTAGCTCATTTACCACAGTGACTCGGCGCCTAGCATAGAGCCTGGTAGATGTAGGCAGTGATAAATATATGTTAAACAAATGAGTGAATATATAAATTATTTCAAGATGATTAGCCCAAGGTGTGAAAAGACAGCATTACCAGGAACTTCAATGGAAAATACAAACATGATGCTAGTTTGCAGCAGGGAGAATGGAAAAGATAGATTTCAGTTATTGACGCAGCAAGTTTCCTAATGTTTTTGCAGAATACAGAGTTAGTGAGACCTTCAACAGTACCGTCTTACGGTGTGGTGACAGAATCCAGATTAAATGGGATTCAGAATATTAAAATATAGTCTGGATTTCTTTTTTTTAACTCAGCTCACACTTTTCTAACCACTCCCATCAAGACTTTCTCCACCTTATCATTTTACTACTTAGTGGAGATTGTCATTTCCCAACCTGAAATTCCACTGTTCAAAACTGTTTCTTGATTGCCTTTGTGAAAATCTAAGAAACTCTGCATTCATATTTTATTAATCTGCTAACCTCATCCACTGAAAGACTCATTTATTTCCTTAGTGTTACCCACTATCACCATTTCTTAATATTTGGCCCGAAGCCAATATAATTCAGCTTTTAAAATATTCCTCTATATTAAAACCTGGTCAATAACTTTCAGAAATCCAAATAAAAGATCCAGCTTTAGTTTTAACTTCATCAGACATGTACTTCATGAGACAACAGTGTCTTTTCCCAAAGAATTCCAACCTTCCCTATTCTCTGCTCCTGCCCGTAAAGAAGTATTCCTGGTCTGTAAAAGAGCAAGGGCAAAGCCATTTACCAGCTGTCTTATGGAATGATGCTTGGAAACAGAAAGATTCACTCCAAACTAAGAGATCTCAGGTAGAATGCATCCCCAGTGGGCTGTATAATGGTAATCAAGCTAACTCACTGAAAGACTTATTTTCAGAACACTCCCACCCTCACCTAGAGACCTATAGCCAGGACATTTGCTCCAAAATGAAACCTAAGATCTTCTCTGCAAGGAATTTACCAAGGCAGACTATAGTTCCAGGGCAGGAGTGGGGGCCCCCCAAAGTGAAACCCTCCTTCTTTTGGCCTTTGCATATGCCAAACACCCTCAAGTGCAGTCCGCCAATTAAAACTCCCCACCCACCTACGTGGAGCTCAAAGTCAGCCCGCCTCACAGGGAAGACGTCTGATGGCTAATACGTCCCAATCAATCACCAAAGAAATCCACGCAGCTACCTATTTTTAACCCAAACAAGTTTTCCATTCTTTATTCTTTTATACTTGTAGTTATGAAAAATTCCAAACACACAAAGGTAGAGGATGTATAATGCACCCCTCCATGCACCCGACACCCAGCTTCAAAAGTATTAATTCAAGAATTCATAGCTAATCTTGTTTTCTTTATAACCCAACCTACTTCCCCAGTCCACACAATTGTTTAAAAATTCCCAGACATTATACTACTCCATCATTAAACATTTAGGTATGTATCTCTAAAAGACAAAGATTCCCTTTTCAAATCATAACCACAGTATCTAAATCACAGCCTCCAGAAAACAACAATTCCTTGATGTCCTGACTCAGTGTTCATATACTTGGTTGTTCTAAAAATGATGTTTTTAGGGGTTTCCCGGGTGGCACAGTGGTTGGGAGTCCGCCTGCCAGTGCAGGGGACACGGGTTCGAGCCCTGGTCCTGGAAGATCCCACATGCCGCGGAGCAACTGGGCCCGTGAGCCACAGCTGCTGGGCCTGCGCTCTAGAGCTTGCGAGCCACAACTACTGAGCCTGTGTGCCACAACTACTGAGCCCGCGCACCTACAGCCCGTGCTCCTCAACAAGAAAAGCCACCACAATGAGAGGCCCATGCACCGCAACGAGGAGTGGCCCCCGCTCACCACAACTAGAGAAAGCCCGCGCGTAGCAACAAGGACCCGATGGAGCCAAAATTAATAAAATAAAATAAATTTTTTAAAAAAATGATATTTTGAAAAATGCAATATTTTTATTTGAATCAGTAGCAAAACAAGGAGTATACACTATGGTTGACAAGTCTCTTCGTTTCTTATAGTCTATAGATTTCCTGTCTATATTTGTTTCTTCCCTGCCATTTAAATTTGTTGACAAAATCACACTGTTTGTCCTGTAGAGTTTCTCAAAGTCTAGATTTTACTGACTGCCTCCCCCCATGGAGTCACTTAACATGGTCCTTTACTGTCGGTATTTCTTGTACATTGATAGATCTGTTGAAAGCTTGATCTGTTACCGGTTCTTTTTTTCTGTGGGGTTCTTTTTTCTGTTTTTTTTTTCTTGGCAAGACCACTTCAAACATGGTGTGTATGCTTTCATCAGGAGGTATAAAATGCCTGGTTGTCTCCTTTTACAAAGTTAGCAACCATTGATAATCACTGCCTAAACCAACTCATTCATTAGAGTTGCATAAAGATGATATTCTCATTCTAGCATTCCTTCTTCACTTATTATCTGGAATACATCTATAAAGATAAGCTTCCTCTCATCAAATATTTGATTATCGTGGTGTACTTTCTATATAAGAAAGTCAAGATAAATGCTAAATTCTTTCCTTTATTCATCAGTTTCCAAAAAAAAAAAAGAGTTTTGTATCTTACAAAGGTGATCCATGAATTTGGGGGATTTTTGGTGGGAAGAGTTGTTTGTTTTATTATGAATCCATGGATTTAAACATATTTGATGTATTTAAATTCATTGCAGCTATTTTTTTTGATGCGTAAACCATCCCAGCTTCGTCCACCAGAAGCCTATACAAGTTGGCTCCTAAACCCTTTTGACAGTCTTTGATAGTTTCCTTGCTTTCTAGAATGACAAGATATTGCAGGTTATCTTGTACATTTCTTACCCTTGACCAGGAATCAAGCTTTTTTTCAAGGAATTCTTTCATTTTAGTGAAAGATAGTATTTAGAAACAACAAGCTAGGCACTGAGGTTGTTCATTGCTCTTGGGTTGGTCCTTGTTTCTGCAGTTTTTCACAGAAGAGGTCTAGTAATACATATATACATACACACATGCATACATACACTTAATACATGCATATACATACACACAAAATACCTCAGAGTTCATAATGATACTTCCACTTCAAAATCAGAGCCACAGAGCTTTAATTTAATCACATTGAACTTATATGTCTCAACACCCATCCTCCATGTCAAAAATCCCAGTCCTTAATAACACCAACATAATTACTACTTTTCCTAATTGTATATTACATAAACAGCAATCTCAGAATACACATTTGGAGACTACTATCAACAATATAATCAGTATAATTGCTGAAACAGTTCAGGATTTTTTACAATTATTTTTTTCCTTGGGGCACATCTCTCTGAGGATATACAAATCACTGTGTTTTAAAGCACTTGGAATAGTTCATCCCTGTTTGGTTATATTGCTAACTGAATATACAATCAGATTCATTTATTTGGTTTTACTACTGATGTGGGGGGATTATCTTTTAAAATTTAATTTTTTATTATAATCATGTAAAACATGTACATGGTGCAAAGTCAAATTTACAATTAGTATAACCTTATTTCCTCTCTGCCCAAAAGCTAACATTCTTTTTTTTTAGATTTCATGGTTTACCCTTCCATTTCTTAAAATATAAGCACATGTGTATATATTTATATTTTTATCTCCCCTTTCACAGTATATAGTATCATACTATACATACTTTTATCCACCTTGTTTTTTTTACCTAACAATATATCCTATAGATCACTACATAAACATATATAGATCTTCCTAACATTTTTATAGTATCATATAGTATCCATTCTGAAGATACTTCATTGTTATTCAACCAATCCCTTATTGAGAGACATTTGGGTTATTTCCAATGTTTTTCTACTACAAATAGTGCTGTAAACAGTAGCCTTGATAATACATACTTCCAGAACTTTGTCATTTCCTACAAGTGGGTAGCCCTCTGTTTTAAAAGGTAAACAGAGAAATAAATGTCATCAAAAAAATTGAAAATAAAAAAACAAAACACAAGATCACTGAGGGACAGGGAGAAAAACTGGCTCCAGTGGAAGTGAAAATAATATGAAAACCTAATTAGTATCCTCAGAGAAATCGAGTGAATACTGCAGTCAGAAAATAAGAATAAACTGCTTTTAGAATGTGAGAAATGAGAGAAAAGAGTAAAATACAACCAGAAGGATGTATGAGAAAAATTCCTCTTTCATGATTGGGATTCAATAGATACTGCCTAAAGTTGATAAACTAGAGGACAAACAAGTAACCCATTACATACCTACAATATTAATGTATAAACAGAAAAATCTGGAAGCGACTGCCTCTGGGCAGTCGTACTGGAATTAGGAAATTATGTACTTTTCATTTACTCTCATTCTGCATGCTTAGAATTTTTTCATAATAATATTTTAATTAAACATAAAATATGAGAATTAGTAAATAAATGTGAACCAGTATTTATATGCTTTAATTTGCAACGTTTCCCAGAGCACTGAGGAACTGAAGACTATTCTTATCTGCTGAAAATCTTCCAAGAGTAGTGTTAACAGGTGATAATTTATTCTGATGCCCAAAACACAGTGTGACAAGTGTGATTTACCTATAGCTAACACATTTCCCTTGGAGCTTTCTCAGTCTCCTTCTGTCCATCACTCTCTTGCTCTCTTTTCCATTTTACTGGTCAGAAAAACAATAAGTAAAAAATACATTACCATCCCTTATAAGTCGTCTTTCTTATATGGTCCCTTTTCTATACTGAAAAATTCAGGTGAATGGAATATTTTACTTTTCTTTCACAGAAAATGAAATTAAGTTGTTTAATTTCAAATGTGATTCCCAATTGATGTTTCTCTTATTACTAGCCACCAATCAAAATGAAAATGCTCTCTCTCTCAAACTAAATAAATATTATTTTCCTCCAGACCCCATTTTTTTTCCCACCCTGAGAATTTACCTCTTCAAAGAAGCCAAGTCTTGTTTGTTCTCAGAGAAATCATTTTGCACTGTCACACCAGGCAATGTTTGCTTGTATTCAATGATTCCACCCTCACGATAATAGGTTTTATCTCCTTGATAAGTATGTAAATGAGACTAATCTTTCTGTAGTTCTCATTTCTTTACAGGTGGGAGTTAATGTTAGGCTATCTCAGGTACTTATTGATACAATGATACATCAACTCACACATTTCGACAAGAATGTTAATAATTTTATCTTTGAATTCATCCAAGACCCTTGGCTTCATTGCCTCAATTCCTTGATTAGACATATTTGATCCCCAGCTAAAGTCTTCATAGCTGTGCTACCATAGACAAGTCACTTAACCTCTCTGAGATTCGGTTTCATTCTCCCTAAAATGGGGATAATACCACCTATTTCACGGTTATATCCCTCACCACTCTATCTAAAATAGCATCTCCATCATTCTCTTTCCCCTTTATCTGAATTATTTTTCTTAACCATTGACCTTACCTCTACATGCTATTACTCTATCTATTCTTTCCTTTGTTTATTACCTGTCTCCCATACTAGACTGTAAGTTTCTTAAGGATAGAGTTCCACCTGCTTCGTTCACACCTATAACTGCAGCACCTAAAACAATGCTTAGCACACAGCAGCTGCTCAATGAATGTTGTTGAATGAATAGTTGAATAAAGTGTATTGCTAAATGATTAAAATGAAATAATGTATGTAAAATGCTTGGCACTTTGGCAAAAAGTAACTACCTAATGAAAGGTAGCATTAATTTTTTAAATAGCCACCATTGCTAGGATATAAATACTCATTAAGTTGTCTGAACCTAACTACTTAAACAGAATCATTAAGTTTGTTTATTTGGTTGTTTTTGCCTAAGGGCTCCAGGAACCAATGAAGTTTGGGAACCTTTGCTATATGAGTTACAAGCAAACCACATTATCGCATGTAGAAAACAAAAGGTGTAATATGCCAAGAAGTTCGAAAATACTGTGAGGTTGGCTGGAGGCCCACTATGAGAAGAATACTGTCAAAGAAAAGATATCCAAGTAACCAGAGAGGCCTGAGCAAGCTTCTTGGATGCGGAATCACACTGTGCAAATGAAACTCTCGGAGGGTATTTATGTTTCGTAAGAACAGCCCCTGCAGCTCAGGCTGGGCTTCCCTAAGACAAAAGAAAGAAAGAAAAAACATTTGAACACACCGTGCCAGCTCTGAACTGTGAAACTACTCATGCAGGACAGATGCAAGGGGTGGGAGATGAGAAGAGATAAATGGAGGAAGGGGGAGGGAGGAGGCTGATAATAAATTTGTGGAAATTCAGGATTTCGTGTTCCTTGCTACTTTGCCCTCAACTACCTTCTGTAAGGTTTCCTATTAATGAAATAATACTGGCTCTTTAATTTGACATCTGGGCATTTCCTGTCATACTCAATCCTAAAACTGTGAGTTAGTGGTCTTAACCAAAAATCTAAGTTCTACATTTCTTCATTAGAAGGTATTCATCTAATCTATACTTAAAGTCCCTTTATTACAGCCTGGGCTGAGATTAAAGCTCTCACAATCTTTTTTTTTTTTTAAATAATTTCAATACAATCTCATTGGCCTCTGTGGGTGTGTGTGTGTGTGTGTGTGTGTGTGTGTGTGTGTGTGTGTTTTAAATAATATAAACCCCTTAGCTTATCATTCCTATTTTCAGAAATTCAAGAGTTCCCTCTACCTAGTTTCTGTGCTACATCAAGGCCTCACTTTCTGTCAATTGTCCGATTAATCATTTTGGGGTTTTTAGGCTTCCGGAAGACACAATCCTTTCTGCCACTTCCCACACTTATCAGATATGCAGTTCAATGGTTGCACTAGTTTCTCATCCCAATTTTCCGTCCCCGTCTTCCTCGTCCAGAGCACTGACTTCCCCCTGACAGTGCCAGTGAGGCCTTTATCAATCTGCATCTTAAGTTTTTCCTCACTCATCGGCTTTTCTAAAAGGTTGTTAGCTTTTTTTATAAAATCCACTCTCCCACCACTTTTAAACTTTAAGAGATCTGAAAACTTAAGAAAATTCCTTAGCTGCATCTTTGCTCTGGCAGGAACAGCTCACTAAGAGGATCACATGAAATGACCGACTTTTAGGCAAGAGGAAGAAAATGTAAGTAGGCTGAACTGCACTGATATCAAGTTGTTCTTCTGTTTGACGTCTTCTCCACAGCCCTGGAGGCAGCAGGCCAGGTTCAAATCCTGCCATCACCATGTATTAATCCTGCCACTTTAAGAAGGACACAAAACTTCCTGATTCTCAGTGTCCTCATCTGGAAGATGGTGACAATAATACCTTTTTCACCTGATGGTAAAGATTGAATATAAGTGACCCACAGAGAGAACACAGCACACAGTGTCATTCTTCCCTCTTCCCGTCTTGTGTTGTTTACTCTTGATATTGTTATTAACTGCTAATCAATTCAACACTTAAGTTATCAGTATGGGTTTTGTGATGGATTATGTGCAACAATAAAAGTGGAAAGACTAAAATACAAGTCAGATGCTTTTACTTTTATCACAAGCAAGTGCTAATTCTTCCTCATAGCCTGCTCCCATCCTTCAAAAATACTATGAGCAATAATTCTAAATAAGTGGGTTAACAAAAATGGGCTAAATAAGCAAAACAGCTTTTTTTTATACAGATTCCCTTGCTTGTGAGACCTGCTGTCCTCACATTGTGCCCCACACATTTTGAGAGCTCATTGTCCGGAAGGAGATGAGCAGAGTGCGTGCGTGGTATTAAGAGCGCTCCTGTTGGAGCCTGGGGCCGGCGTGATGGATTATATACTTGTTCAAGGTTCCTTTCCACTCTGTGATTCCATAACTCTACCAAGACAACTTCTAAAATTCCAACGCTACCAAACAATTTTCCTACTGCGGTGGTATTTAAATAAGGGACTTTGATTTACATGGAAAAGGCAGGATTGTCTTCAGTCGCCACCAGAATGAGAGAAAAACACTACACTGGAAATCAGAAACTCAGAACTGAAATGCCACTTCTCTCATCATCGGTCACGTGATCTGAAAAATGTGGGCTGAGCTCAGCAAACACTTATGTTTCATTTCAGCTTTGAAATTCTGATTCTGGGATAAGGCTGCTGCCCATCGCCGGGGTAGGTACAGCAGCAGGCCTTAAATAAACATGTGGGAACCGCTACCTTTTCAGAAGTGATCTGTGACCATTGCCACTTTCAGCAGGTTATCTCTGAGAAAGGGGTGAGGGTGGAGAATGATAATTAAAGAACAAATTCACAGGCGTGGATGACGATCATTGGGTGCTCCCTGCTCTATTCTAAAATAGTAACTTTAAATAACTGGTCAAAGATGTGTCTTTGTGCCCCAGAAACATTCAGAAAAGGACTCATGTATGTCAGAGATAATGATCCTCCATAGCAATGATGTTATTGTCTCTTGGGCTCAGAGATTAACCGAACTGCTGGCTGCCACAGCCATCCTTCCTTCTAGACAGCACGTACATTTCCTTCTCACCTGCCCTAGAGAGCGGTTAATTAGTACCATCATGGGCCGGAAATAAGTAGGAGACTAGTCCTCACTATCTAAAGGCCCAGATTATTTTAATATTCCAAGAGTAACCAAGGCAACCAGAGTTTAAGAAACAATATTACTGCCAATAAAACTTTCCAATTTGTTCAATTTTGTAAGACAGTTATTCTTTAAAACTGAAAAAAAAAATGGTGCTAAGTTTTAATGACACTTGGAAAAATTTTTGGTATTAACTTCCAGCTTTATAATCTAACTAAACCCACACCAATAAAATCTTAATCATCATCAAGCACTTCACACACACATACACACACATACACACACACACTATATTTATATATCAGAGATACCATATCTTTAGGCATATATTTATAAATAGCACCAAAGAGAAATTTTCATAGAAATGTTAATAATTTCCATAAAAACCTTCACATACTGCATGGCACTTGCATATAACATTTTAATTAATTACCTATTCATGAACCACTTGGGTACTTGCACAATTCAGATAATTAATGAGCACGAGTGTGAGGACACAGTAAAGACTGTCTAATAAACCCTTCCTCAAGATGCTTCCTATTTGCAAAGCACTGCGGCTCAGTAAATGACCCAGTGGCCTGGCAGAAATGCTCCAAAATGTTCTGCCCAAGATCCGGCCTCTTCTGGTCCTGTTTGATTGAGGCCAGGCAAGTGGCATGGGAGATCCTTGGGCTATGAGGAAAGACTGAACAAGAGCACATGGCATTTGCAGCCCCCAGAAGCCAATTCAAAAATAGACCTGTGCTCCTTCCTCCTGAACAAATACCGGAAATGTGACTGCTATGGGGAAATAACTCTGGCAGAGGGAAAAGAAGAAGAGTTAGAGATGTCCCTTTCCTAATAATCATTACCATTTATTCGTTCCTACTAGGTGCCAGCGCTGTGCACTCTATAGACATTATCCGACATGTTCTCTAAAACTCCTTGCAAAATATGCATGAAAACCCCATTTATCTGATGGGAACCTGGAGCTCAGGCAGAAAAGGGAAGGAGATCTGAGCCATAGTTTTTGCAACTTCAAAGACCACCCTCTGGCCTCTCCTTTAAAGGAACTGTTAGGAAATCTGTACTCTTAAAGAGAGATTTTTATATTTGTAGTTGATAAACATGACAGGTTTTGCAAACCTCAGTCATACATTCATTCCATCTTAGTACAAGGAGCTTAGAGGAGAGAGAGCTTTCTCCACAGGGTATTAGAAGAGCATTCAGAGACCTGCGAGGCTGCCCTGGTGAGTCAGGGGGTTCGAGCAGGAATTGGGTGGTCAGGGCAGTCTAGTGGTTTGTTGGCCACCAGAGGTCCCACAGAAGAGATAGGAAAGAAGTGGGGAAACAGTTGCCCCAACTTTCTTCACAACCACACCATCCTTCAGGTGGTGGACGTTAGCGGTTACATGTTTCTTCTGGGTTTTGTTTTGCTTTGCTTTGTTTTATTTTGTTTTGTCCATCCAACCTTCCCTTTGGGTGGGTGGGAAGGAGGTTATCTCCAGTTATGTTCAGTCTTTGTGGAACTCATTACCCTATTTCCCATTACCAAAGCCCACGTTGGGGCTCACTCCCTCCCCATTACTCAGGGGCCAAGGCCAGGGTGCATGACAGAGATAACCCCCTCCTCGTTACCCAGGGTGTGTGGCCTTGGCTCTGCCAATCAGATATTCCAAGCCAGACTCGGCTCTGGACCAAAACTGAAGGAGTGCCCAGCCTTTATTTCCAGCAGCTACAGCAGTGAATGGTGGCGGTCACATCTTTGCCCAGTGGTGGCAAAGTTCTGGCTGTATCGTCCCTGCCAAAAGATAGGGGGCTACCATCTCATGATCTGCCATGCAAGTTTTTCAAATCTGGTTCTTCAACTCCCATCAATTCTGTGAGCCCCCAATAGTTTATAAAAAAGGCATTTTTCTGCTTATGGCAGTTAGTATTGATTCCTGTTGTTTACCATCAAGCAAATCACACACACACACACACATGCTCTACACTACAAAAGACTGTGTTATTGTTCTTAAATGTTCACCAAGATGGCCTTAACATTCTCCTCAGCTTCAATAAACTTTACACAGGCTTCTTACTGACTCTAGGTCCCTGACCTCCCGTTACTTACACACATTTAGTTTAGAAAACTTGTAACTGTAAGTTCTTTCTCTGCCCCTTTGAGATGTAAACCTTTCTAAAAGCCTCCTGCCAGTTTTGAAACCCAGGAATGTTTCCTCCAGGACCTGGGAGCCATCTCTTTGAAATGTAATCATGAGGGAAGACAGGGCCCCTTCTCCCAGTCTCTGGGGGAGGGCAGAGGCTAAAGTCAGCGAGTGCATTGCTCCTCGTTGTAAAACGACCTCCTGTCATGAAGATATGGGAAAATTTACTTCTCCTTTTGTAAGACCAGTTAACAAACACAGCTGGCCAATGATCCCCTACCCACAACTCCAGCTCTTAAAAACCCTCCTGCCCTTTGTTTCAGTGGAATTGCCTGCAGACTGTGTTCGGGTCTCTTTCTCCTATTGCAATAGCCTTGAATAAAGTTTTCCCTGCCTGTTTAACTCTGCCCAGTGTAAATTTTGCTTGGATAATATTGGCTGGCCCTCCCTAAGAAAGGACCATATTCTTCATCCCCAACCGACACCAGGTTTGGCCCATGAACTTGCTCTGATCAATGATAAGTGAGTTGAAGAGCATGCCATCCCAGGCAAAAGCTCTGGGACCTAACCTGTAGTTGGCCCCCTCTCCTCTTTCCCAGACAGAGGCTGATCCATCTACCTGAATTCTCAAGTGAAGATAATAGAAACACAATCACAGCCGACCCATATGTGCACATGCAGAATGAGGAAGAAATACATCTTGGCTGTTGTAAGCCACGGAGATGTTGGTATCATTTGTTACCAGAGCACAACCAGCAGTCTTGACTAGCCACATATGCTTTCTGGAACTTGGCACCACAAAAGAGAAGCTCTGGAATGAACCAACTGTCTCTGGGAAGGCTGCCCTCTGACACTGCCTTCCATCAACTAGCAGTGAGCTTCAGAAGTCCTCCTGGACGAGATATCCCAGAGGAAACACAGGGTGAACCACGGGGCTTTAAAAGCAGCAAGAATAATCCGCCAGAAGAGGTAAGATTGTATGAACAACGGGCCAACTGAGGCCTCTGGAGAATCCCAGGTGATGTTCAAGGAGGCCTTTTTTCAGTGTTATTCAAAATACTCTGCTTGCATTCCCCTTATACAAATTTTGAAAAAAACATGCACCTCCTTTACATATTTTTAAACTGTCACCCCAAAATTTTCATCGTAAGTTTAAAAATTAATTTTTTGTTAGAAGGAGATATGAAATATTAAATGTTTTATAAGACAAAATAAGATGAGGATCGACTGTGAAATCAAATTTCATGACATGCTTTGATAAAATAGGTTTTAACTATCATATTGAAAACTGCACTGAATCCAAAAGAACCACATGAAATATATATTTGTGGTTTTATCCAATGTATCTTTAAAACTTTGGTAGTCCTGGAAAACACAGATTTTTAAAAGAACCGGCCCCACTCACCTATGCTGCAAGGCCCAGCTTATCCTTATCAGAATTATATGTAAGATGCAGAAAGGCAAGAAATCCACCAGGTTTAAGTTTCCTTGATTAATCATTAAAAGAGTCCTCCTTCAAAATGAATATTTCTAATTATCCCTTTTTTTTTCTTTTGAGGCATGGGAGGTTTCTAATGCTGAAGCAAATGTACTATATTTACACATCAGAGGGCCTTTCTCTGTAAAGTGAGGGAAGAAATGTGCAAAGCAGACACTTTCTCAGGCAATTTTAGAAAAGAATACATGTGGAAGTTGATAATCTTGAAAGTGGCATGTTCCTGCAAATCCTGAAAACTATCCATGCATTAGTACCCCTGGAAGGCGTGCATCCCTCTGTTGCAAGAGTATGTTTCACGCGCATATAAAACACAGTTGGGGTGCGTGTGACAAAGAAGCAGATGGGCAGGCTAACTCTCCTGGGTGCTTTCTGGATTCACAAAGCAAGTCTGAGCAGAAAGCCTAATCCCAGGCGAAGTTACTTTTCCCCAAGACCAGGGGACAATGCCTCCATGTGCTGATATTTGTAGCAGTTACAGGCAAACACTGGGAATCATTCCTAGGGCACCACAGAAGACTAAGAACTGTGTTCCCCAGTACCCAAACCATGTATCTTAGAAGGCCAACCAGACCATAAAATGTTTTCCCAGTTTTATACATATTTAAGAACTCATGGGTAATATATCTAAACTCTTCTCCTAAAAGGACCCCTCCTAGCAACTACGCTTTGGAATAAAGAACTGTCAACACTGGCAGATTCAGAACTTCTGCTGAGAAGAATTTACCACAGCAGAATGATCTAAGTACATCATGTCATGCAGTGGTAGTTTAATAATGATATATTCCAAGGCTAGAGGGGAAAAAAGGTTTTTTTATTAAGCTATGGATACATTAAAAATCATTATAAATTAACCCTCTATTATTTCGATGGCATTTTCGGAACATACCACCTGAGGAGGCACCAAAAAAAAAAAAAATACTGTGTACTGGTCTGGTTTTTAAAAAAACTATCTCAGAAAGACTTACATACCAAATGCATTGAAATGGCACAGAAAAAAATTTATATATGCCCACTGTCCCATGAAAGCAGCATTTTACTCCAAACCCAAAAGGGCAACTTCATAAAATCAATCTCTCTCCGGTTTTCTTTAGAATTGATGACTATGAGGATCCTATCCTTGTTAGAAGTGTGGGGTGAAATCCTAAAATTAGGTTGTATATATGTTATATACACCAGATTTGAGGGTAAGAACTCTTATTTGAGCAATTTAGTAGCTATGATGATTTAAACACATTTCTTTTGGAAAGGGAGTGGGGTAGAACAGGAAAAGCCATATTACTGTGTATATGGAAAAACATTAATAAAAATCAAACATAATGGTTAATTAACATATCAAACATAAACTAAACAACATAATCCAAACACAAAATATGAAAAAGAACTGCCAGATAACAAAACACATTGCCTTTCATCTTCCCTGTGATAAATTTTTAATGAGACAGACCTCTCTGTACCATAATCAACTTTGATTTAATAAAGTAAAACCACATAGTACAACAATTGTATATCAAATAGCACATTTTAGCACATTTTCCATTATATTATGCACTTGAATTCCTTCCAAGTACTGCCTCTGTGATCTCTTCCCTACCTCTCCTCTGAGCTTCCAGACTTAGTTTCTAGTACTGGATGAGCATGTCCACAGAGTTATTTTTCCTTAATTTCCAAACCAAAAAAATCCAAACCTAATTGAAATATAATTTACCCACAACTTTCTTTTTCTTCCTAAATTCAGTAGCATCATCACCTGTTTACTCTCCTTAGGAGCCTCTTCAACTCTTCCAGCTTCACACTCTATATCCAAACATTTGACAAGTGCGCCAAGTTTCTCATATATTCAACCATTCAGTACAATGATTCAGTTCATTCTTTTGTATTCCCATACTCCACTTTTCCTCCTTTTTTTTGTCTTTTTACCTTCCGTACCTTCATACCATTATATGGATGTTGGAGTTCATGAATTCATCCTCCATGTCTCTTAAATTTTAAATTTTCTATCATTTTTCCATATCTTTATCTCTGCTGTATGCTGGGGAAACTCTTTAGGTTTATCTTCTAAATCACTGTTTTACTATTAAGCTGCGTCCAAGCTATTATGTAGTCTCGTCCAAGCTATTATATAGTCTATCAGCTATGATTTCATTTTAATAATTTTATAGTTTATTTCCAAGATATCTGAATGTCTATTCTTATTTTACAAATACTTGTTTTGGTTTTATAAGTGTGAAGACATTTATCACCCTGAAGATGTTCAATATTTTCATTTTACCATCTTTTTCAGACTATTCAATTATCTCTGTTTCCTCAGGAGCAAATCCTGTGTGTGTTAAGTAATTGTGAATTCTTTCAGGATGGAATTCTTTCCCAGGTCTTTATAATTCCCTACTGACTTCATCTTTTATGTGAGATAATCTTGCCTTGTGCTCTTACGCTTAACCTCATCTACTTTCTTCTTTTAGCAGAGATATATAATTATTGGTTTTATAATATCTTCTCTTTTACATATTTCTCTTAGTTTTGTGTGGGAAGGGAAGATTTCAATATCTGCTTTCTTCATCAATCTTGAATTAAAGGTCTCTTATCACCCGTTCAGGGTATTTGGGCAGTAGCCTCCTATCTCATCTCTCCTCCCCAGGCTCTCAAATCACACTGCAACCAGTGCTATTCTTAAAGGTTCTGCTAAGGACCTGATCATTGAGTCTGGTGTTATTCTTCTATCTAAAGTATAGTAAAACAGCTTTTTATATCCTTCACTCTCAAGAGAAAAAAGAACTCTATAGTAGAGATCTTAGCAGAGCCTACAAAGGGTAAAACCCCTAAATTTTAGCCCCATCTCCTTTTCCAATCTACTCCCCCACTTCATCTTTTCAAAATCACTACCCTCTAGTCATCCCAACTACTCAGAGAATCTATGCAATTTCATGCTTCCCTGCCTTTGCTGAACCTCAATTCACTTCTATGTCCCATTCACTTGCAAAGATCCAGATAAAATCCTACTATCTATTCTATGAAACCTCACATATGCTATGGACATTTCATTATCTCAGTCTCATATAGATATTACCCATATCCCTATAGGAGTACTTATCTCATTCTGCCTTAAGGCATTAGAATCCCTAACTAGGCCATAACTTCTTAAGGGCAAACATTATTAACCACTTCTTTCCATATTTCAAGCAGCACCCAACATAATGTTCAGCATATAATAGGCACTCAACAACATTTTTTAAATGAAAGATGACGTGACCCTTGTTCCAGTGACTAGAAGTACTATTTGGCAAATATATATTCATACAATTAAATTCAAGGAATTAAGGAATTAAACTTAAAGGAAATGAAGACATTCAAACTAGGATTCGGTATCATAGCTTTAGATTGTAGGAAAAAGAAATTTCTGCTTCTTGAAATTCTGAACCTATAGCAGCCTCAAGTACCACATCCCTTTCTAAAAAGCCCCCAGTGATAGCCCAGTCCTCTGGGTTCTACTGCATGCCTACATGCCCCTTTCATTGTATTTACCACCCAAAGTTCAACTGTCTGTGTATCCGTCTACCCTACTAGATTATATCCCCTCTGAGAACAGAAATCAGATACAGTGTTTATCAGAGAATAAGTTAAAAAGTGTTGACTAAATAAATGCTTAAATACCACATTTTTCCCTTATTTGTCCTCAGAATAGTCCCAAGCTAGAAGGAAAGCTGTCATTCTCATTTTCCAATAAATAACCAAAGTAAATGAATGTTAAATGAACTCATGGTCACAGGAGAAAGGAACCTGGTAGCAGAATTTAGGTCTTCTTGAAATTAATCACCACATTTCTAAATATTCCTATATAATATGAAGCATCCATGGTCAGGAATATAAGAAAATGGACAATTTAGAGCTCTTTAAATAAAGGAAATAGCCCTCAATAACACAGTAAGTAAAACCAACCTTTAAATAACCCCCAGAGCTCTGTTTGGAGAGCTTCTGGCACATAACTAATATTATAAACAAAGTCGTCATCCACACACTGATCAGCACAGCAGCATTATTTCTAGGTGCCCAGGGCAACCGTATTAATTTAACCTGTTCAGAAGGACTTTAAAAAGCTATAAACATCACCAGATTTAGTGTATGTTAATTTCTACCAATTCAGCATTTTCATTACACACAATATCCTCTACTACAAACAAGCTGCTTCTACTAAAATTTCATATAGCTACAAAGATTCATTTTATTAGCTGTTTATTGAGTGTTTACTACGTGCCAGGCATGTTGCTAAGAGCTGCATAAATTATCTCATTTACTCCTCATAAAAACATTACGCATTAGGTCCTATCATTATCACATTTTAAAAATGGAAACGAGGGCTTCCTTGGTGGTGCAGTGGTTAAGAATCTGCCAACCAATGCAGGGGACACGGGCTCGATCCCTGGTCCGGGAAGATCCCACATGCTTTGGAGCAACTAAGCTCATGCACCACAACTACTGAGCCCGCGCTCTAGAGCCCACAAGCCACAACTACTGAAGCCTGTGTGCCTAGAGCCCGTGCTCCGCAACAAGAGAAGCCACCGCAATGAGAAGCCTGCACATCACAACAAAGAGTAGCCCCCGCTCGCCACAACTAGAGAAAGCCCGTGCGCAGCAACGAAGACCCAATGCAGCCAAAAATAAATAAATAATTTTTTTTTTTTAATGGAAATGAGAGCTCTAAGATATGAAATAATGTGCCCCAGGTCATGCAGCTAGTAAGAGGTGGAGGTGGGAACAGTTCCTGGTCCTTTCTGGGGCCACAGTCCTGGCTCCTCCCCACTATGGAGACTTTAGTGTCCATTGGAAGGATATATTTGTTCAGATATTCTCATAAGTTTGACATTATCATCACACTGAATTGTATGAAATTGCTATTTCTGTAGACCAAAAATGGTCAAATGGTTCAACTCATTAGACTGTTAATATTCTATTCTAATATTAATATCCGCAGCTTTTGGTTCCTTGCTAATGTATTATTTTCTCTTTATTTTGTATAGTACATGTATTTAATGACTCCTAAAATTATTATTATTACAAATTATGGTATAACCAATAAGACACAAACACCAGTCAATCCCTTAAGTAATTCCTCAATTCTGATCAAAGGTTAATTGTATGAGAAACATATTGAAAAGATGTGGCCAGGAACTCTCCCCCTAAGTAAACCATTTCCAGATCAGCACATTCTAGAGCTTGGACGATGTATGGTTTCTGCAAACCTGCAAGATTTATTGGTATGATATCTCCATTTCCTTTAAAATGCAAACAAACCAAAAAACCTAAACAATTCCAATAAAAGAGAATAAAATAAAATAAATGCTAGCAAACGCTAGCATCTGGGAGCAAATGCTCCCTTTGGTAAGAGAGTTTAGAAAGCAGGGCATTCACAGAATCCACTCTCCTCTTTTTCACCTTCATTGGTCTCTGTGTCTTTCCTTCTTGTCTTAGAGGAAAATGTGTCCTGCTTCTTCAAGAACTAATCCTCCCATGTGTGCTCTTGACCCCAGCCTCTGCCACCTCCTCTGGAAACTTCCTCTGTAAATTTCTCCCTCTCTGTATCCTCACCTGCTCCCTTCTTCCTGGCTGCAGCTCTCAGATCAAACACAAACCTGTGCAAATCTTCTGTATCTACCGCACTCCACACCGTCCCCGCAGAACTCTCTCGCCCTCCTTTCTTCTCTTCTCTGCCAAAGGACCAGCAAAGGGATGTGTTCTTCCTCCACTTCCTCACCTCCCACCCACTCATCATTCCGAAGTAGCCTGGCTTTTGAGAAGTCATTCTCGGCAATGTCACCAGTGACCCCAACCTACTGGACTCTCAGTTCTCATCCCACTTAATCTCCCCCTAGTTTGTGCTAATGCCACCAGCTCCCTCCTCAAACGCTCTCTCTGGGATTCATTCATGCTACACTTTCCTGGTTCTCTTCCTATCTCTATGATGGTTCCTCTCCAGTCCTTCCTACTTTCTCTGTCTTATTCACAGGTTTCTTCCTTGGCCTTTCCTTCCAAGAGTTCAAGCTTCTCATTTTTCTTCTTGCTCTGCTCTCCCCAATACATACTTCAAACTACTCAAAGCCATGTTAGCTTTTCTCTCCTCAAACCCACTCCTTCTTCTTTTTGCCCAAACCTAGATCCACTCCATCTCCCAAACAGAAACCACCCATTTTGAAATCCTTTCCACATCTTTTTCTGCAGCCTCATCTCTTACTACTCCTCACGTGCAGCCAAGCAACCACGGAGGCATACCAGAGTCCTGGTCCTCATGCTGGATGGCCAATAGCTTTTCTTTTTTTTTTTTTTTGAAAGGAGGTCATTTTTATTTTCATAGATTGTCATATTCCACAAAATCAGGGAAATTAAAGAGGGTTCCGAGAAAAGGGCCAACTTGAAAAGTTGTCCCATCTGCCACAGCTCCAGGAACATCCAGACTTGCTTAACGTAGACAAGATGGAAAAAGGAGTAAGAATTACATGATGATTCTTTCCAAAGGTTTGTAAGAAAAACACTGTCCATGTTTGTCAAGAACCAACCTAGAGAAAAATGAATTTAAGCTTTAGCCAACTCTTCATCTTCTACCCCTTGACAATTAGGGCAGTGGCAGTTGTGGGAATGAAAAGATTGGCTCTGGAGTTCTTTCCAAAGAGGATAGTAAATAGAGCAGATATTGTTCTGAGTTTCTGATACCATCACCTGCCTGAGAAAAAAAGACATGCACCAAAATTTTGCTACTCTTGCTATGCGATTCTCAGTTTTTTATTCTCTCTGATAGCTTTTATACCTTTATACAAATTGTTTCCTTCACTTGATATAGCCTTTAGCCTTCAGATTTCTGCTCACGTGTCACACACTTTGTGAAGCTTTCTCTATTCTTCCTAAGAATATGCAGTTCTTCCTCGATGTTCCCAGAGCACTTTGTAAAAACCAGTCATTTATAGTATTTACCGCTTTGGTACCATGGTAACTTTGTAAGATCCTGTCCCCCCTTCACTCCTGTTCCTGTCTTCATTGTTCCTAGAAAGAAAGGACTGTGCTGTTTTCCCCTCTGTACCTCATGTAATGCTGATCAAGTGCCTGGCTCACAGTAGGTCTCCGAAGATGTCTGTTTCATTAAGTTGATCCATCCATCTGGTCAGGTTTATATATAATCCTATTCAAGGGTAAGGGCTTTTATTAAGTGATTTTTTTGAGTCTCTTTGCACTCTAATAATTCATCATGTAAGACATCAAGAAAAATTCAAGAGGTAATGAACATTGTTTTCCTCCTGAAATAAAAAACGTTGTCACAAAATATGACCCTTTAAGGTTCTTGTTAAGAGAAGGTTACCGCCACTGAACAAAGAAAACAGATTCTCTGAGAACACCAATCAGTTTCCCAAGTCAACCAACTGCTCACTTGTGCTTTTTTAAGTCCTACTTTAAAAGTCCAAAATGACAAATTATCTCACAGGTCTCTGGGAAAATACTTCATTGCTTTCTGAAATGTCAGTGCTGATGCTTATTTCTACTCAGTTTTGCCTCATTTTAAAACAATGGAAATATCTCTTCTTGCCAGCTTACATTCTGTTTTATAATCCTTTTTCTCCTCTCTTATTTTTCAGAATATAATTTCTTTGATAAACTTCCCCTAATTTCTAAACTTTGGGGAGTTAAAATCTCTATAATTTCATGATCCCATTGAATGGCAGAAAGAAGAAACTGAGTTCCCAGTAAGATGGCCATGAAATGAAAACTGGAAAAAATCACAGCCAAAGACCTTTCCATAACATTTACTAACATTTACTAAATTGCTTCAAATACTAAAGAAATAAGAAAGTAGATTAGCGATTAAAGACATTATTATCTAACTTTAATCTTCATCAAAGTAAATGTCATTATCCTTGTTTAACAGATCAATAAACTGAGGTTCAGAGAGGTTCAATTACCGTCTAAGGTTACCCAGATAATAAGTGGAAGCCTTTTTGCCATATGTTGGAGTGACATGAAGGAATTTTCTCAGGAAAAACTGACCTGCTTGAAAGTCCCTGCCTCTGGGTTCCTGGTCAGTCACCATTATTTCCATGAGAGAACATCAATCCTATACTTTGCCTGCATTTATGCTGTGTACTGTGCTAAGAGCCTTTATACGTTTTTCATTTAAGTACTGAATGAGTTATGAATGGGACAGTACGATGTATCACCTTGTAAGCAAATGAAGGTCAGGACCTAAAGTTCAGAAAGAAACCCAATGTCTCCCAGTTAGTGAAGCTGACTATCCGTGCTCTCAAAACCAACTCTGCTGTCTCCTTTGACCGTCACATGGCCAGTGCTGCCCTAAATCAGCAGGACCTTGTCTGGGAACAGCACCAGGAATTCGGCTCTCCCATTCTGAAATTTAGTTGTAAAAAGTCATACTCGATCCTATGGGTCTTCCAGGGGTTCTAAAAACGTATCTTCCTATCACGTCACCCAATCAGAGAGCCATGTACCTTTCACTCTCTGGGTTTCTCATAGCAATGCCTGCCATCGCTGAGCCACCTCTGGGTTTTCAGCCACTGAGGGGCACTGTTAAGAAACGGGGTGCAGTGGTAAAGCACCAGGCTCTGAAACCAGGGGACCGGGTTCCAATCCCAGGTCTCCCTCTTACTGTGTAACTTGGGTAAGTCACTTAGCCTCTCTGTGTCTCAGTTTACTCACCTGTAAAACAGGGACAATGACCCTACCTACCTCAAAGGCTTCTGTGATTATTTAGAATAGTACTTTCTACATAAAAAAGTTCACTAGATATGTGTTAGATATTTTACAGATTGTTAGATGACTCCATATTGTAAGAAGACAGAAACAGAAGGAAAATCATGAGAATGTAGCTTTGTGGAAGCTGAAAGGAAGGCATATTTAAAGGAAGGAGAAATTATGTGCCTGATCCTTTCAAAGGTCACTGTATTAGTCTGCTTGAGCTGCTATAACAAAATACCACACACTGAAATTTATTTTCTCGCAGTTCTGGAGGCTGGAAAGTCCAAGAGCGAGGTGCCAGAAGGGCTGGTGTCTGGTGAGAGCTCTCCCCTAGGGTTGAAGTCAGCCACCTTCTCTCTATGTGCTCCCATGGCCTTCCTTTTGGTGCGTTAGTGCAAGGAGAGAGAGTTCCAGTTCTCTGTGTCTCCCCTTATAACACTAATCCTATCGGACCAGGACCCCACCCCTATGACTTCATATAACCTTAATTACTTCCTCAGAGCCCCCATCTCCAAATACAGCCACACTGGGAATTAGAGCTTCAATTTATGAATTTTGGGAAGACACAAACATTCAGTCCATAACAGTAACTGAAAAAGCAACCTTTGTGTTTGGATTAGAGGAGGTCTTCGGTGAACATAAAAAAAAGTTTTCATGAGTCAATGACTTATTCACCAAACAATGTAGTATGTTTACAATTCTATTTATTCAGGGGAACATTGTTGGAAGATTAAACGCAATCCTGAGTCTCATATGTTTTGACAAAAAAGTAGTATGATAAATTACAGACCAAGATAAACTAACTGTACTTATGTTGTTGGCCATGGAAAATAGAAGTACTTGGTATATACAGAAACCTTTTTTCTGTTGTCAGTTTTTCATTATTAAAAATTACTACCATTCTTAGCTTTAAAAAAACATTCTCAAACTTTTTTAAAGGAAAAGTTGCCAGAATAGCATGGACATGAATTTTCATTGTATACATCATCCCAGTCAAAATGTGTATTAACCTTTGACATCTTCATCCTCGCCTATTGCTGAATCAAGGGCTCATTAATACCTATTTAAGCATTCAGCTTTTGCCCTGGAGGCCAAGATAAACGTGTCCACAAGGCAAGAATATATCTGCTCAACAGTCAATCTCTTTTTTTTTTATTTCATAAAACATTTGTATAAAATATAAGTACTACAGCAAAGAAAATTTGGAGAATATACAAAGGGAAAAAATTCATGATACCACCTCTATTAGGTAATCACAACTGTAATTTGGGCTTTTCCTTCAAGTTTTTTTTTCATGCATATTTTTATAAAACTTTAATTATGGTGTACATGTAACTTTATATTCTGTTTTTCTCAATTAACACTACTATTGGAATATATGTATCTGTATATAAGTAACACACATGTTGACTACACTATAACTAAAATATTAATTTAACCATGGTAGCTGACATTAACATTGTTCCAGTCTTCACAATTTTAAATAACATTTTGATGAACATTTCCTGCATATACCTTTTCCCAACTTTGTATTATTTTCTAGGTTTAATTTCCAAAGGTAGACTTGGGGGTCTACAGGTGTAAATATTTATAAGGCCCTTGATACATATTCTCAAACTGAGAGAAAATGGTTGCACCAATTTTACTGCCATCAATACTCTAGGTGACTAATTAATGTCACTAGATCCCAATTCTCTGTAGCAAAAAGTTTTCCTATCACAATAGGCAAGAAATAAAATAGACACTTTGCTGTATTAATTTCTACTTCCCTTATTACAGAGAACATTTTTCTTCTCATGGTTATTTTCCAGTTTTACTTTTCCTTTGTGAGTCATCTATTCATTATCTTTATCTGTTCACCTATTAGAACTCTCATTTTTTTTCATTGATTTGTATGAGGCCATCTCCTTTACTCATAAAATTATTTAATACTACAAGTAAGAATATTAGAAGGATCCTTGACATTTTGCTGATGTTACACTAAGCCAAGTAGTGAAATCACAGTCACTAATAAATGAAAATTAAAGTATTTTAGGAACACTTTACCATCAAGTTGACATTACTTGAGGGACAATTTGAAGGCTTTAAAAGTCTTTACTTTCTGTGACACTTACCTGTTATACTTATCTTTTGAAATTAAAATAAAGGGTTTTTTCCCAAACATGGCACACCAGCCAATTAAAGACAAATTGTCTCATTCCCTATCCTTCCCTTGACCTTTTAATGCATTGTTGAATCAATGAATGCAAATAAAACTGATGGTTCTGCCACTCTAAAACTGATGCTTACACTAAATCTCAAATTATCTGACATTATTTAATACTAACATTATTATTGATCACCTCCATTCACTGAAAAATTACTAAGCACCAGATAGTGTGCAAAGTGGTTTAGATAAATTATCTCATTTTATTCTCAAAGTAAACCTTTCAGATGGGTATTAGCCGCTCCACTTTACAGTTGAGAAACACGGGTTCAGAATGGCTACCCACCTGGCCAAGACCAGTAAGCTAGCAGGTGATGGAGTGGAATGCAAACCCAGGACCTGTTCCCCTCACCATTAAGCATGTGGCCTTATATTCATGCAGCCCTTACCATGGCAGTATTGTGTACTCACTAATACCGATGAAAAGAAACTTAGAAACAGACATTTTACCAAGTGCATTTAGTCTATGTATTCTGGTTGGAAATTCCTCAAGCGATACCTCCATTAATAAGGGTAAACACCACTGATTATATTTTTAAAGTTTAGTATATATAACTTACTAAAATTTAAAACAGGATTTTTTTTTTTGGCGGGGGGCTGCATCAGGTCTTAGTTGCGGCACGTGGGATCTTCGTTGTGGCGCACCAGCTTCTCTCTAGTTGTGGCGCACAGGCTCCGGAGCACGCGGGCTTAGTTGCCCTGTGGCATGTAGGATCTTAGTTCCCTGGCCAGGGATGGAACCCGCGTCCCCTGCATTGGAAGGCGGATTCTTAACCACTGGACCACCAGGGAAGTCCCAAAACGGAATTTTTTAATACTAGTGGTTATCATAGTAGAACTAAAATTTATGTAAATATTATAAAATTCTCAAAGTTAAATACTTTGCTTGTTTTTGACACAGGATGGCTAGCAAACGCCAGAACCCAGAAGAGGCAAAGGAGGATTCTCCCCTACAGGTTTCAGAGAGAGATCACAGCCCTTGGACACACTGATTTCAGACTTCTGACCTCAGAACTGTGAGACAATATGGTTCTGATGTTGCAAGCCACTCACTTTGTAGTAATTTGTTACAGTAGCCCTAGAAAACTAATAGGTGATTTTTTTTTTTTAATATTTACTGGGGTTTTTTCCCTAAGTGCAAAAATAGTCACCTATAATCCCTCCATCAAAGGATAGCCACTGTTGACAATGGGTACAAATTCACCCAGACCTTGTGTGTGTGCGTGTGTGTGTGTAATTTTTAAAATGGAATGTGCATTGCTCACATTATTTTGTGTCCAGATATTCTTTATTTAGCAGACTGGCTATGACAAGGATGTCCCAAAACTTAATCAATTTCCTACTGATGGACATCTTCAGTGTCTGAGGCATCTACTTAGAAATATGTTCAAATCATTAACCTACGTGCCAAAAGAAAATGGCAATAGATTTGCTATCCACATTTCCTCATTCAACTTCCCCTTAAGAATATGGAGATAGATAATACACACACACACAAAGGTTTGGTACATTTAGATCTTTTATGTAGATTCTTTACCACAAATGTTCAAAGAGAGAATTCAAAAGAGAATCAGAGTGCCTGAGAGAGTCCTTCATGGGCACCTAGCCTAGGGCAACATGAAGACAGAAAGTTGGAGTGTCCTGGCCAAAGTCACGGGGAGAACCACCCAGACAGGAATGCAGTCTGGTTTCCAGTGCTGTTACTTCTCAATGTTCCGCTTTTATGGCATAGGAACTACTTTAAAAAACGGTGTGAACCTTCCTCTAGAGCGTCTAGATAAAGTGTAGACCTTTACCAGAAATTTGTTTCTGTTTTACTAATTTATTTAAAAAAGCTAAATATATTCAATCAAACTTCCACCACTAGCAGTTTCACTGCTAGTGAAACTAGTTGCCTTCAGGTAACTAGTTGTCCTCAGGTAACATGTGTTATCCTCCACGAGACTGATTCATTCTCAGATATCTTAAGGGCAAATACATGTCAATATTAAATTACATGTATAGGCATTATTCAGCTACTGATGAGTAATCTTTGCAGCTTTTCATGGAAGCTTGCCAGGTTCTTCAAATCCCTGTAATTGTAAAATATAAAGTTGTACGTTGTATTCTGTCATGGACATAATAAAAAGCTGTCTTTAGAAGGGAGGATTATATAATTTTTTAAAATAGCATATATTATATATTTTCTTTAATTGATCCAAATAAGATGTTCGCTTTTTAAAAATAAGACTGGAGTGCCAGCCATTATCTTGTAATAATTTATAATGGAGTATAATCTGCAAAAATACTGCATCACTATACTGTACACCTAAAACTAATATAATATTGTAAATCAACTATACTTTAATTTAAAAAAATGTTTTTAAAGACGGGTGATGTCCCGGGTTCATCTTTTGGTCCACCCCTCTCTGATGCCCTGGCAGCTTTGGGACACACAGATTGGCTTTTCTCACTTGAGACCGATCTATAATGCTTACTGTGAACACAAATCACTTTAAATGAGGTGAGCTTTTGTCCCATAGTATGCTGATACAGGAAAATGGGGAGTCACACTAGGTTACAAAGAAAAAAGCTATAAAAATAAGGCACTTAAAAAAAAGATCATGGGCTTCCCTGGTGGCGCAGTGGTTGAGAATCTGCCTGCCAATGCAGGGGACACGGGTTCGAGCCCTGGTCTGGGAAGATCCCACATGCCGCGGAGCAACTAGGCCCGTGAGCCACAATTACTGAGCCTGCGCGTCTGGAGCCTGTGCTCCGCAACAAGAGAGGCCGCGATAATGAGAGGCCCGAGCACCGCAATGAAGAGTGGCGCCCACTTGCCGCAACTAGAGAAAGCCCTCGCACAGAAACGAAGACCCAACACAGCCATAAATAAATAAATTAATAAATAAATAAAAAGATCCTGAACTACGTTCATAATAAAAAATAAAATTTCGTTTGTGTCCTTTGACATAAAGCATAATGAAGCAGGCACTAACAGTTCACAGTGATCTAAAAATCACTAAGAATATAGTTTTCTACTGTAACAAAAAGGTGTTATTTTTAGCACCTCAGAGCCAGAATCATCAATAATTGGCATTCTAATTTGAATGTCATCAGGATCTGTTTAACTGATCTTTGACCACTCCCTGCCAAGTCTAGTTTGTTTCCCTGCCCTTCAACCACAGTTTCCGATTCCATTTTCCAAATTATACACTATATTTTATCACGAAGGTTAAATTTTCTTAAATAACAACTGAATTCTGCTTTCTGTTTTGGTATCATATCTCTTTTTCTTTGCATCTAATAGAGGATATGTTTTTCTCAGTCGTCCCTGCACCTCATACATACCTAAAGAATCTTTTTTTGTCAATTTTGGTGTATTTCAGTTCTATTCACCATAGGTTTCCTGGTTTTATTCTTACATGCCATCACTGATATGCCCTGTTTCTGGTCTAATACTCCTTTCTAATCCTTACCCTTTGGGGCCTTTTAAATCTGCAGCTCTGCGTAGCTACCCAGGTTTCCTCCTGCTTTCCTGTCCTCTTGCTACTTTTACCAGTGTTGCTTTCAGAAATAATCTAGTTTACGTGGATTCTTCCACTTACAGATCCTTTTCTTATAATTTATTTAAGTTTACTGAAGTTGACTTTCCTGAAATTCATTTTCTTTACATTGCTGTTTTCACTTCTTTGAAGTTTACACAAAGATTACCAAACTTTAAATGAAGTTTCTTAATTAACTGAAATGTTCATTAAAGAAATAGCTTTAGTATTCAGGCCAAAAATCAAGAATAGCTAAATACAGCACAATCTCACCTCTATTTCTGCTCTCTCTCTCCAGAGCCTACTCAGAGGTGTTTCTACCGGACCATGTTCCAGATATACTCTCCTGCCATTAATCCACTGAATGTGCTATAATTCTCTTGTTAAATAAATAGTTATGTCCAATATGCACTTAGGATGATGGTGAGTCTTCAATCTCATTATGATTTATCCATCCAGCTGAAACTTGGCAACATTTGTAAGAGATAGTTAATAAACTGGTCAAAGGGTCAGTAAGTGATTTTTCTTTTAGTAACCTGAAAAATACAGGGTAAAATGGGGGAAGCACACAGCTTTAGTGAAAGTGGATTATTTATGAATGACACTCCCTACAGGGATCAATAATTAAGCTAATCCCTCATTATGTGCTCAGTTGATCACTATCAAGAATGATAAAACACATTTGCCCTTTTTTTCAATTAAAATAGGGGGTGTATGCACAGTAATTTGAGAAAACAAAAGTTTTACTTTAAAAAGGTCCCTCAACCACACTGAGTCACTCCATTGGCTTTTCTGTGTCTCTCAGCATCTCAATTCCTTATCTGGAAAATACAATGAACTCTCCTTGTGTCACTGATGATAGATGGTAAAGCAACCTTCTCCTGCAGCATGATTCTTCCAGTCAACACCACCTCCTGCCTGATTCACGGTTCAACTCCATGTAACAATTCAACACTAGATAATGCAGTTGTGTCCTTTACATTAAAGGAACTAAGCCCTGTGTTCTCTGAATTTTTTAAAATAACTTTAAATAAACTATAACACACTTAAGCCCGTGCGTCACAACTACGGAGCCTGTGCTCTAGAGCCCGCAAGCCACAACTACTGAGCCCACGTGCCACAACGACTGAGCCCACGCACTATAACTACTGAAGTCTGCGTGCCTACAGCCCGTGCTCTGCAGCAAGAGAAGCCACCGCAGTGAGAAGCCTGCGCACAGCAACGAAGAGTAGCCCCCGCTCGCTGCAACTAGAGAAATCCTGCGCACAGCAACGAAGACCCAACGCAGCCAAAAATAAATAAATTCTTTTAAAAAAACTATAACACACTTGAAAAACAATTTTTCTGACAGATTTCTTCACAAAGTGATTACACCTGGATATGAATTAGTTTATGAAATTGCTTCGATCCCAGGCAAGCATGAGAGGCCTGGGAAGCAGAGCCTGGCAGGAATGGGAAGAATAAGACATAAACTCTGTGACATGATTTATAACTGCATCTTGAAGAAACCCAAAAATATACTCGGGAGCATCTATCAGAAGTTTCTGATTTCTCTGAACATCAGTGTTTTCTAATATATTTAAACTTCTTCTTTTTAAAAGGAATTTTATATATAACCAATTCCAGGATCACATCTAGTCCATAAGGTACATAAAGTGAGATCTTTTTATACATGTCTATTTGACAGTGAACACAACCTGAGGAATAACTGAGGTCTCTAGTGTTATCAATTTGAACGTTCTCTTCTGTGTTTGTCTAATTCGTGGAGATCTTCTATACATTAAATAAAACTGGTGCGTGCTTTTCTATGACTTAGAACTGCCATCTTCATAGGATTATGTGAATAATGGGTCATTACGTTTATGTATTAAAACTTTGGTCAATGATATTTCTGATAACCACTTTTCACAATATAGTTGGCAATCTTAATATGATCAAGTAACGGGTCTCTGGTATTGAATCTGCTCTAATAAACTGAGAAACACATCAGTTAAAATTGTGAATATGCTATATACCAGTTTTTAACATAAATTATTAATAATTCTCAAAATAGCTCTCTATGACAGCTATCTCATCCTCCATGAACTGATGAAGAAATAGAGGCTAATAAATTAAATTATCTTACCATGGTTATTAATGGCCAAACTGGGATTTGAATCCCACTGTGTCTGATTTCAAAGCTTTTCACTGTATCGTGCTGCTGTTATTTCTCAATTAAGTTTAGGATTCCCTAAGTTAATGAAAGACACATATACCATAAACTAAAATCAACAGTACATGGAAAACCTGATTTTAACTAACAGCTTTTGGGAAAAACATTTTGCTAAAGTTAAGAAGAAAAACACCATGCACATATGGTCACCTTATTTTTGATAACGGAGGCAAGAATATACAATGGAGAAAAGACAGCCTCTTCAATAAATGGTGCTGGGAAAACTGGACAGCTACATGTGAAAGAATGAAATTAGAACACTCCCTAACACCATACACAAAAATAAACTCAAAATGGATTAAAGACCTAAATATAAGGCCAGACACTATAAAACTCTTAGAGGAAAACATAGGCAGAACACTCTATGACATAAATCACAGCAAGATCCTTTTTGACCCACCTCCTAGAGAAATGGAAATAAAAACAAAAATAAACAAATGGGACCTAAAGAAACTTAAAAGCTTTTGCACAGCAAAGGAAACCATAAACAAGACAAAAAGACAACCCTCAGAATGGGAGAAAATATTTGCAAGCAAAACAACTGATAAAGGATTAATCTCCAAAATATACAGGCAGCTCATGCAGCTCAATATCAAAAAAGCAAACAACCCAATCCAAAAATGCACAGAAGACCTAAATAGTCATTTCTCCAAAGAAGATATACAGATTGCCAACAAACACATGAAAGGATGCTCAACATCACTAGTCATTAGAGAAATGCAAATCAAAACTACAATGAGGTATCACCTCACACCGGTCAGAATGGCCAACATCAAAAAATCTACAAACAATAAATACTGGACAGGGTGTGGAGAAAAGGGAACCCTCTTGCACTGTCGGTGGGAATGTAAATCGATACAGCCACTAATGAGAACAGTATGGAGGTTCCTTAAAAAACTAAAAATAGAACTACCATACGACCCAGCAATCCCACTACTGGGCATATACCCTGAGAAAACCATAATTCAAAAAGAGTCATGCACCACAATATTCATTGCAGCTCTATTTACAATAGCTAGGACATGGAAGCAACCTAAGTGTCCATCGACAGATGAATGGGTAAAGAAAATGTGGCACATATATACAATGGAATATTACTCAGCCATAAAAAGAAACGAAATTGAATTATTTGTAGTCAGGTTGACGGACCTAGAGTCTGTCATACAGAGTGAAGTAAGTCAGAAAGAGAAAAACAAATACCGTATGTTAACACATATATATGGAATCTAAAAAAAAAAAAAAGGTTCTGAAGAACCTAGGGGCAGGACAGGAATAAAGATGCAGACGTAGAGAATGGACTTGAGGATACAAGGAGGGGGAAGGGTAAGCTGGGATGAAGTGAGAGAGTGAGATGGACATATATATGCTACAAAATGTAAAATAAGATAGCTAGTGGGAAGCAGCCACATAGCACAGGGAGATCAGCTCGGTGCTCTGTGACCACCTAGAGGGGTGGGATAGGGAGGGGGGAGGGAGACGCAAGAGGGAGGAGATACGGGGATATATGTATATGTATGGCTGATTCACTTTGTTATAAAGCAGAAACTAACACACCATTTTAAAGCAATTATACTCCAATAAAGATGTTAAAATAAAAAGAAGAAAAACACTGACTCACCTAACTTCTGTTTCTTTAGGCATTTCGCCTCTATCACCCAACCCCATTAGGATGGTGTAAACACTAATACGAACAGAAGGTAGAAAGCAGACAGAAAAAGAAGAGAAATAGAGGATCTGAATGATCTACAAACTGGGTAAGCACCTTGCAAACAATCAGGAGTAAACTGCATTAAATGCTTTGTGCAGAGTGTGTCTAGAAAGGGAAAACAACTCATTTTCAACGCAAAGCAGTCTTCATTATTTTTTCAGTAAATTGTACTCATTTTGAAAGTGAAAAATGACCTCCAGTAGTTCTTAAATCCTACTAAGTATTTTTTTATATATCTCTTCAACTTAAATAATTTAGGGATTCAATTCTAGTCACTTGGCAGTAAACCACATCCAAGTATTTAAGGTTATTCTTGAAACTACCCTGTCTGTTAATATATACATATAGGATCATCTGCGTAAAGATAAAGCAGTTAAGGTACATTGATGTATCACTATTTTTACTCCAAGTTTTTGTTTTGACCTGTGAAAAGTTTGGGGGAGCTCTGTACATTCTGAAAGCTCATTATCTTATTTCATAGTGATATTAGCTCCATTATGCAATGAGAGTGAAGCATTCAATCGTTGCTATCAATAGGATCTGTGTTCATCCATACAGACATTTCAAATGAAGTGAAAAACATTTGCAGACTACATTATGTTATGATAATGAATGATTTTAAAAGATGTCAAGTTCTGCTTAAGGAGTTTTATATGAAATAGCATTTACATTAGAGAAAGTTTTGGGGGAGGTGAAAGATGTAAGTCATCAGATTTTCATTTATTTTTAAATACAATTAAGCTCTCAGACAGCATCAGCACTTTAACTCTGAAATACCTTTTTTTAAAGACATCACTGAAATATCGTATTCCTGTTTCTTGATTTTCTAATGCATCCTTCAAAATGAGTTCAGTTTAATAAGTGGGAGGATTTGTGAAGAAAACCAGACCAGAAGCACAAAGGAAGGATAAAATGTTTAATTGCATTAACTGTACTTTCATGATATGCCTTTGTTTCTGACATATATCTTTACCACATTTATAAACTTCCAGAACAATTCTATGATAAGACGTGGTCATTTGCATCAGAATTGCCCATAGTCATGATTCACACACCTTATTGCCACAGGTAAGGGGAAGTACAATACATACTCTTCCGATTGTGCAAAGTATCAGCCATTTCCTTGTGTGTATTACATTGTGTGTAATATTGGTTTACACTTTGGTTGAGGACTGAAATAACTGCCTTAGGAGTTCCTGACCTGATGCCAGATTCAGTCTTGTTTTACCTATACTAATCTGGAATTTGGATGCAAAATAATAAATTATTACTCCTTTGGAAAAAGTGTTTTCCAGGAGAATGACTTACCCAAAAGTAGTAAATAATAACACTACTAAAAATAAGTGAGAAAAAAAAATGTGTTGTGATTTTCATTTATATTTTTTATAGAACACAGTCTTTTTTAATGACCTAAACACTAAATTTTAATAGAAATTGATAACTGTATTGATCTATGCTGTCACTTTCACTTCCTTCTGGTATACTAATGGATGAAAATAAGACTTGTAAATACTCATTTTCTTCAAGCTCAAAATAGATACTTGGCTTAAAGCCTAAGTACGACACCCAAAAGAATGCACTAAATTTTATGTCTTGTGACCAGGGATACTAGTTGCTCATTTTTGTAATTTTCATAGCACTGAGCAGAAGCCTACTAATGCTTGATAGGTAATTACTAGTTTGTTAAATTGAGAAGTAAAAATAAATATACAAACTTTATAATTTTTATTTATGCTATAAGCCCTATGGAAAATTAAAGAGGAAAAATTACTCTTTACTACAAACATTATTTATAAAAAAAATGATAATTTGCTTATGTCTAACAACTTATTTTAATTTATACGTGCTTTTTTGCTGAATCTTTCAGGATTTCAGGAAAAAAGTTTTTATTCCCAACTGACAATCAGAAACAGCAGCTCATAATTAATTCATTAAGTGCCATTTTTTACCTGCTTACATTTGTCAAATTATAGGATTCATTATAACAGGGATGTAGAGTTATGGCTTTAGCTCTTTTTGTTCTAATCCTTTTTTCATATATTCTTTCTTTTGATTTGTGATCTTCATTACCAAGAGAGCTCACTTAATGCTTTCAGTTCACTTCCAGGAGGATAAGCAGTCAGATACTGTAAGAATTATTTTACATACCATAGTTATTAACATGATTACTCAGAGAAATTATATTAATATGCAAGGCACTCCAATACTTCCAGGAAAAAGAAAATGCTCTTTACCAGAATTTTTCCTTTAGCATAGAGAACACAATTTCAACTATTTACAGTTAAAATCCCTAAATAAAAGCTTACTCAGCCAAGCAGAAATGCATTACAGAGTGCACTGGAGACTCAGATCACCTTGTTCATAGATTTCTTTATTTTGACTTTATTCTCATTGTAAAATAATGTATTCTGATTATACGAAATTTAGAAAGTAGACAAATAGTATACAAATAGTATAAATTAAATAAAATCACCTGTAATCCCACACACCCAGAAATAACCATCTCATTTTAATGTTTCCTTCATCCTTTTTCTATTCATGTTAAAGGTATTTTGGGTGTGTAAATTTAAGATTATTCTGTATTTATAATTTTATATCATTTTATCACCTAGTTTATGAGTACTTCCCCTATAATTAAATATTCTTCAAAAGCATTATTTTAACAGAATATAAATGTACCATAACTTATTTTAACTACCTCTTACTAAAACTCTAACAAAGGCAAATTAAAATGTAGTGACAGAAAGCTAATCAGTGGTTACTGAGGGTAGGAGAAAGATAGGGCAAGAGAGAAAAATTTTAAAGGGGCACAAGGAAACTTTTGTAGATGATGGATATGTTCATTATCTTGGTTGTGGTGATGGTTTCATGTTGCAAACATATGTAAAAATGTATCAAATTTCACAGTTATTCACAGAACTAAATATTCACAGTTATTGTATGTCAACCATACTCAATAAAGCTGATAAAAATAATTTTTATAAATTCTCTTATTGCACAGTAGGTTGGTTCCATTGTTTAGCAATTATAAATAAAGTGATAACAAATATAATTCACCACTTCATTTCAAAGAGAACATAACTTTGTATATTTAAAGCTTATTCATGGATTTGATGAAGAGATTACAATTCCTGTACAATTCGCAACAGATTTTATTAAACTTTTCTGAGACTTATTTTACTAACATATTTACTACACCATTAAAGTTTAGGACTAAAAAGTATTTGGGGCAAAATTAGGTAAACCGCTAATTACTGTCACTAGAGCTCACATTCATTGAAGACTTTCCATAAGCTAGAGACTGTATTAGCATTTTATATTACACAACAATTATCTTAATTGTTTCTTTCAATAAAAATGGGCAAAATGAAGTAAAAATATGACAATATTAAGAAATGAGGTCAGGAGGAAGCTTACATACAGAATGCAAAGTCTTTTGGAAATGTTCAACACTGTTCCTCCAGGTTTCAAAAAACAAAATCTCCAGAGGAGCAAATGGTCAATGAAATACAATAAAAAGGAACAAACTATTGATCCTGTATTAACACGAATGATGAATCTCCATACATTATGGTGAGTCAAGAAAGCCAGACACAAATGGTAAAGGTTCTATGATCCATTTATATGAAGCCCTAGAAGAGGCAAAACTACAGCTACGAAAGTCAGAAGATGGTTGATCTATAGGAGTGAGGATGGGGAAGAAATCAGTTAAAAAGGGACGTGAAGGAATTTCCAGGAAGTGGCTACACAGGTGTATACAACTGTCAAAATTCATCACACTAAACATTTAAAATCATGCATTTTATCATATGTTACTTACCTTTCTTAAAGAAAATTGAGACAAAATAAATCTCCAGATAGCTAAAGATTAGCTCTAAAATTATTCCAATCCAATGCTAGTATCTTTTGCCTAGTATGACCTGAACTTAAATTCAACGCATCCTACTGGATATCAGGACAACGACCACTACACCTTGGTGGCATAGAGCCAGTGATGATGCTGAGAAGAAAGATTTCCTCCTCACTAACAAAAGAAATAAAATTAGATGAGGAGGGACTTCCCTGGTGGCACAGTGGTTAAGAATCCACCTGCCAGGGCTTCCCTGGTGGCACAGTGGTTGAGAGTCTGCCTGCCAATGCAGGGGACACGGGTTCAGGCCCTGGTCTGGGAGGGTCCCGCGTGCCGCGGAGCAACTGGGCCCGTGAGCCACAATTGCTGAGCCTACGCGTCTGGAGCCTGTGCTCCGCAACAAGAGAGGCCGCGATAGTGAGAGGCCCGCGCACCGCGATGAAGAGTGGCCCCCGCTTGCCGCAACTGGGGGGAGTCCTCGCGCGGAAACGAAGACTCAACACAGCCGTAAATAAATAAATAAATAAATAATAAACCCAAAGTTTAAAAAAAGACAACAGAATGATTCGTAATTTAAAAAAAAAAAAAAAAAAGAATCCACCTGCCAATGCAGGGGACACAGGTTCGAGCCCTGGTCCAGGAAGATCCCACATGCCGCGGAGCAACAAAGCCCATGCACCACAACTACTGAGCCTGTGTTCTACAGCCCACGAGCCACAACTACTGAGCCCACGTGCTGCAACTACTGAAGCCCACACGCTCTAGGGCCAGTGCTCCGCAACAAGAGAAGCCACAGCAAGGAGAAGCCTGTGCACCGCAACGAAGAGTAGCCCCCGCTCGCCGCAACTAGAGAAAACCCGCGGGCAGCAACGAAGACCCAACGCAGCCAAAAAAAAAAAAAAATCAGATGAAGAAACCTATTCCAAATTCGAATACCGCGTTTGAAATAAGCTAATCAGATCATTTAAAATCTAATTTAAGGCCAGAGGTAAAAAATGAACATAAGGCCAAAGAGTCACAGAACCTTCTAATTTCCATCTCGAATTAGCCTATCATGATCCATTTTGAAGCAGTATGGTGTGTGGTTGAACAGTTTCCATATTTAAATTGGTTTTCTTCCACAAACACAGTCAAAGCTGGCTCCCTGTAAATTTCACCCACTGCATCTAGTTCTGCCCTAGTTAGCAACCCCCTCTTCCATGGCAGCCCAGGGCTATCTGCCAATAGCAGGCAAATCTCCTTTAAGTTCCTGTTATAATTAAACTAAACAACTCCCTCAACTATTCCTCATGCAGCATGCTTTTTAAGTTGCCTCACCATTCTATTTAAAGTATATGTCCCAGACCAGATTTATGACTCCATATATGGTCTAATCAGAACATAGAGCAGTAGAGTTCTATGAGACTATCCAGCTCCTTCATAAACAATTGGCCAATATGAGATTCAAGGAAAGAAAAACTTACTAATTTTAATGTAAAATGAGCCTCTTCCATAAGGAGGATCATTACTGCCTTTGGATAATAAATTTATCATATGCAATTCTGCAGGTATCAACAATAATATTATTTTTCCTGGAGTATCAACACTGAAGGGAAATGGGGAGATATTCTACAAAGGCAAAGGAGCCACTATTAGAGACAGTCAGAAGAACAACATCCAAACTCTGATTACTAAGAAAAATTTCTTAGAATTTTTGTCTCCAACAAAATGCTTATGTGTCTGTAATTTTAAAAAAAAATAATAAATGAAATTAAAGTACTATAATAGGAAAATAAGAAATAGACAAATAATGTGAAAGGATTTGGAAGATTACAATGCAAAGAATTGCTAAAATTAAAATCTATAAAATAGATAAAATCAAAACCTCAAAATAAAAAGAGAAAAAAATATTACACTGCTAAAAATATAAATGGGTAAAAAAATAATAATCAGGGGAAAAGAGCAAAAGAAAAAATATCAAAGATACAAGATTAAAGGAAGATAAATGACAAAAAGACCAGAGCACCAAGAAAAGAGGGGGTAAAAAATAGGACAAGTGAAAAATAATAATTATATAGAGAATATTGAAAGAATTTAAAAAAGAAATTCAAACATTAAAAATACATAAAACCATAAGCTGAGGCATTTAAGAGTATAAATGTGCTAAGCTAAATATAAAAGAGATTTTGACTTTTTAAAAATTAATATGATAAAACTCTCAACAAACTAAGTATAGAAGGAATGTACTTCAACTTCAATAATAAAGGGCATATATGAGAAGCCCACGGCTAACATTATACTCAATGGTGAAAAACTGAAAAGTTTTTCCCTTAGATCAGGAAAAAGGCAAGGATGCTCACTCTCACTACTTCATCATTGTACTGGAAGTCCTAGCCAGAACAATTAAGTAAGAAAAAGGAATAAAAGGCATTTAAATTAAAAAGAAGAAGTAAAATTGTAAAAAAGTAAAATATACATATGTATCATATGATATGTTATACATATGACATATGATATATATGATATGTACAATGGAATACTATTCAGCCTTAAAAAAAATGAAAAGTCTCCAATATGTGATAATATGTATGAACCTTGAGGACATTATGCTGAGTGAAAATAAGCCCATCAGAGAAAGACAAATACTGCATGACTCCACTTACATAAGGTATCCAAAATTGTCAAATTCATAGAATCACAGAGCAGAATGGTGGTTTCCAGAGGCTGAGGGGAGGAGAAATGGGGAGTTACTAATCAATAGGCATAGTTTCAGTCAAACAAGAGGAATAAGCTCTAGAGACCTGCTGTACAACATTGTACCTATACTCACCAGTAATATATTGTACACCTAAAATTTGTTAAGAGGGTGGATCTCATGTTAAGTGTTCTTTCTACAGTAAAATAAAATAACAAAAAATTAATATGATAAAGAAATAAAAGATTAACAAAATTAAATGGCAAGAAGATTTTTTAAGTTAAACTAGGAAGTTTTTTTTTTAATCTTTAAAGAGAAAACATCATAAGCATTAAGTGGAATAATAGACTAAGACAAACAATGCTAAGGAGAATAAACAGAAACAGTTTAAACAAATAGAAGAGGTTCTTTACTAAAGTAAGATATACACTTCTCTTGGATGCAGTTTAGAACATGTTTTGAGTTCGATGCAAAGGCAGCAGGTCTCCTACAGATTTGACCTTCCAAGACTTACAGTCCCTGGCAGAGGATTTCAAGATGGTTTCAAGGGAAAGCTGAGGTCAGTGAGCTGATGAAGCACAGAAAGATCAGAAACAACACACTTTTCATGGCAGATGCTGATCCAGGCCCCGACGTCATCTGCCCTTCAAATACCCTGCTTGTGGGTAAGAAGAGGGAAATGAAGGAATGACTTTTAAAATTCAGGGAGCTGAGAAGGGCTGCAGGGGAGGTGTTTTGGGGTTTGGTAAACTTGGTAAAGCTTGAACATTTTGAGTAACTACAGGGAATAAGGCACCAGAGAGGAGAAGGTTGAAAATCTGAGAGCAGTGATAATTGAAGGAGGAAGTTCCAGACTAGATTGGATAGAATAAGGAGCTCAGAGAAAGCTGCAGAGAAATTCATTAAATGCAAATCCTTTTATAAGCAGTTTTTAATGCAATACTACAGAGCTCACTGAAAAGCACAAGGCTTAACCAATAGGGCCAATAATGAATGAAGATTTGGGGATATACTTGCTCCTGGCATAACTTCAAGAAAAAGGAATCAAAGAAAGACAAGTTCACAATGATCGGTTAGTTATTTCTCCCCATGATATTCACCCCATGTTTCAAAGACCCTAAAAGCCTCCCCAGCTAGGATCTGGTAACCCTTCCCCCATCATAGCATATATAATGAATCGCTTTCCCAGAAATAATATTTTGCCTATAGGACAATATAACTTGTTTTAATGGTAGCAAATCCTAACCCATGCAAAGAGTCTAATTAACCCCTCAGGCAGGGTTCCTTCTGGGTCAATTCAAAGTAGTAGCCAAGCGTAGTCCCACTGTTTCTTAAAAGGCCCAGGGTTCCAGACTGCTTAATGGAGAGAGTGGAGTCGGGGGCGGGGGGTGGGGGGGGCGGACAGAGGGGAATCACAACCAACCAGCTCCCCCCCCCCACACACATGCCCTTTCAACCAAAGCTAAGCAGTTCTGCTATTACATCTCCTTTTAAACTCTTAAAAAAAAAAAAAAGAGATTCTCTGCCAAATAAACTTTAGAAAATCCTAGGATAAGTTACTGAATTTACCAAAATTTTTCCATCCTTCTCCCCCAAATTACATACCCTTCATTTTTGGTGGAAATAGTTTTAAAACTTTGGTTTTTTCCCCCCCTCAAACCACAGAGCTAGATTAGGCCATCGAACATTCTGCGTAAGGAACCGTAATTTCAGCCATCCTCTGTTAGTTTGTTAGGGCTGTCATAACAAAGTACCAAAAACTAGGTGGCTTAAACAATAGAAATCTATTGCCTCACAGTTCTGGAGGCTTGAAGTCTGAGATCAAGGTGTAGGCAGGGTTGGTTCTTTCTGAGGGCTGTGAGGGAAGGATCTGTTCCAGGCCTGTCTCCTTGGCTGGCAGATGGCCGTCTTCATGATCACATGGTGTTCTTCCTGTATGCAAGTCTATCTCCAAATTTCCCCTAATTATAAGCACACCAATCCTATTGGATTAGGGCCCACCATAAAATAACCTCATTTTAACTTAGAAAAGACCCTATCTCCAAATAAGGCCACATTCTGAGTCTTAACTGGGGGGTAAGAATTGCAGTATCTGAATTTTGGGGGAGACACAGTTCAACCCGTAACTGTTGTACATATGACTATTACTACTACTCACGATATTAATTCAGGTGAATTTTTTAAAGATAGAACTAAATGCTCCAAATTAATTTTGATGCTTGGTTCCCAGTCATTCTTGGTTTCATATGAACTAATGAAGATACAGACCCCAGGGACTTTAAAGGACTTTACTGTAATATAACCACAAGAATCAGAATAGACTGTGTTTCGACAAATCAAACTCCAAATTATGTAAAGCAAAACTTTATGCTGCAGCTTCCACCCTCTGTAATTTAGTCATTAGATTATCTGGATGCATGCTTGCCTGCCATAGCATCCTCCTTGAGAAGTAAAAAATGAACTTCTTGCAGAAATGGAACAATCATGGCCAGAATAAACCACTCACAATATTGGCTATAACACCACTACAGTTGTCATGTTTAAGAAACAGCTCTGAAGGAGATGTCTTAGAAAGTGAGAGAGAGAAAATGTTATTTCCAGAATTCCTCTTAGAAAGAGAACAGGAAAAAAAAACTCTGAAAAGCCTTTTAGGATGAAGGGAAAGTCCCAAGCACACTCAGATTTTTAAATGACCATTATTAAGCTGCATTGAACAAGGAGGGGAATGTGTAAAGCTCTTAGCAGATAGACGGAACAGGATTAGGGGAAGACAAAGAAGGGAGAGAAGCAGGGAAAGGGGAGAACTGGGAGATTAGAAAGGCTGCAGGGCACAAGATGGAATTCCCACTTGAACCCCCAAATCACCAGTGAACTCGCAAAAGCAAGCAGGGGCTCTGGAGCTTGAAAGGAGCTGAGCTTCGCACCCACGTGGGGCAAAACCATTCAGCACTTTCCCGGAGGAGCCAGGGAGGTCAGAGTTCCTCAGCTGACTTCTGGGTTATGGGAAATAACCATCTAGTTATCTCTGGATGCACCTTAAGGCTAAGCTACCCTGGGTGCATCACGATCCAGCACTGCTCAAAGTCAGCGACTGTCCGTGAAAGGACATCTATGGGACAATCAGAAAATCCCTGTCCTCGAAATATTCTGGGACACCACACTGCTAGGGCCTCATGAGATAGAATCTATGACTTAATCAACTCTACTAGTTATAAACACATTTGAAACTGGAAATGGGAAGAAAGGGGGATAACCTTGATGGACCTGATTTTCTTGATGCAGCAGTAAAACAATGTCATTTACTGAGAGTGAGAGGTAAGAGTGAGAGGGAGAGGTTGAAAGGGGAGCCTGAAGGGAGAGGTAAGACTTTGGGCTCATTATAAATGAGAGAACAAGTATGGATGATTTGATAACACAGAGGCTCAGCTGAGCCAGAATCCCATGATAATATCATGGCAACAGCCTACACAGTTGTGTGGTTTTCTCTAACAGGGCTCAGCATCAACTGTAGCATCAATCCTGATTCCAGATTTTGCAGAGCTGGGTAAGTCTAAGTCTACTTATATATTTTGCCGAAGGATAAGGATAGCACAGCTAAAGTTGCTGGTGAAAGAATAGTTTGGATGATAGAACACGTGGCCCGTACGAAGCTGGAAAGTAATAGAGGTCAAGAGGGAACTGATTGGTAGGTGCAGAGAAAGGAGAGAAGCTAAGAGATTAATGGTCTACTTGAAGTCAAGGAGCAGGTATAGTGGGAGTGGAATTATGAGAGATCAGGAAGGAAGGAAGTACATGCACTTTCAGAACTAAAAATAAATAGCCATGGTCATTGGCCAAAATGGCCTAACAGAACCTTGACCACATGCTGTTACTTGTGTAATTTTATAGTCAATTATAAATGACCACATTAAATGATTCTGCATATATTATAAAAACTGCAGTTGAAGACCCTTCCATCATGTTGCTTATCTTTATTTTGTTTTCACTGTACCTTATGCTATGAGGGATTTGTATGGTTTACAAAGTTATAAAAAGCATAATAGAATAACTTTAAGGTAAGTAACAGAGATAATAGCCACTGGATCTTTACTTAAAACTCCCACCTCCATAATTAATTTCATATACTAAAAATCATTTCTCAATTTATCCTATTCTAAAATCTTTTTTCTTACCTTTCTACATCAGCAGAATGTGACGTGGTGAAATACCCTGCATGAGTTTAGTTTGGCATATCACTACATTTATCAGTTTATTTTCAGAAGTGGAGTATCACTGTTAACATACTATACATTAGACCTACAATAAGTTGTGCTGCTTATCACCACTCTATACTACCTGCCACTATTTATTTGTATCCTGTCATCAAAAGCAAGAATCTTTAATAGCTGGTAGTAAGACAGGTGAGTTAGGAAAGGAAACTGCTTATTTATACCATCTCTTAATATGGATGACTCATTAGATCAGCGAAACATGTCTTTACCTGGTTATGCCCCCAGCATGTAACCACGGGCCTCTGGCTCAACAGCAGAAATCCAAGGTAACCCCAAATACTATACCAAAGGATTATCCATCATCACTGCCGTTAGATGCTTACAGGCCTTGTAAGTCAAAGTTCCTTACACATTCTATTATTAAAAGGGAATAAAACAGTATCTATTTTATTTTTTCTCTTTATCTAATTTTAGTTATTTATTTTATTTTAGTAATTTTAATGAGTCAATAACAAATGACCACATTAAGTGATTCTGCATTTGTTATGAAAACTGCAGTTGAAAACCCTACCATCATGTTGCTTATCTTTATTTTGTTTACACTGCATCTTATGCTATAGAGGATTTGGATGGTTTTCACATATATTCAATTAAACAAGAAATGAGAAGTGCCAAAGTTAGGAAGCAGACTGGTGGGGCCCGTCTGCCAAAGAAGCCTGGCTAAATGATATTGTCCACTGGGACCTTTAATGCCTGAAACCAGTTCTCCAATTCAAGTCCCCAGTGGTCTCCTTGTCCTAAAGGATAGCCCTCTTGAGATGGTTAATAACTTCACACCTAAAATCGCTGTTCCTGGCAATTCAGTGGAACAACGGGCTAGAAATTGCCATCAAGAGGGCAATAAGCTCCACTTCTAAAAACTGTTAAGGAAAGCTCCTGAACGTTTTACTTTCTTTTCTTTTTAATATCTGGGATGATTCAGTCCCTATATGACAAATATGAGAGCTTAAATCCATGATCTTCAACAGGCTTAACCTTATGGTATCAGCCAAACCTCCTCATCAGCCCAGGTATGCAACAACTAACATTTTGATAAGCTCTGCATTTTCAATTTTCTAAAACAACCAGGTGGTCCTTTTCTATAATGTTTCCAAGAGGGAGGCACAATAAAGGATCCTTATCCACACTATTTTGAATTCTCAGCAAACCAGCTTTTCTGGAATAAGCTTCAAAAGGATTTTTCCATATAAATCTTTTATCTGCATCCTTCACTCATGAAAATTAAGAGATAGCTAGGTATAAAGGCAATCAAAGCCCTGACTTTGCCCTTTTCATAAAAGCTATCATGCCAAAACTCCTTTGGTAATAAAACCCAGTTGATAATTCCAGACCCCTTCAAGGGGAGAGAATTTATGTGTACTCTAGTTATACTCAATGCCAAATTTCCAGAAATGTTTTTCGTCAACAATCAAAACTAGTTGAGAAATTTCTTTAACAGTTGTATAGCTTTCAATAAGGGGGACAGAAGGTTTTCATGAGTTGACATGAAGCAGTTCAAAACAAACTAACCAGTCTGAAGAGCCTAAGCATCGGCTCCAATTCTCCTCTTCCAAAACCTTTTCTGATATTTCCACCAAAAATACCATTCATTCACAAGACCATTTGTCTAATGTTCACTCTGTTCAAAGTACTTTTTACTCACCCGCTGATGGTAGGAGAGGAAATCTATTGCACTTGAAGAATATGTGCTTGCCCTATTATTTAAGAATACTCAATTCTTCTAAAAAAGACAAGCAAAACAAACAGAATGTATGGAACTCAAGAAATGTTATGCATAGAAAATAAGTAAGCTAATAGCATAAGTGAAGAGGCAAAATTCAGAGGATGCACTAAATATAGGTAATGAGGAGCTTATGAGACACAGGCATATGATGATATAAACAGTAAGTTAGTAACCTGTAAGACATGTTAAAGACAGAATAAATGGAACGTATGATGGAACAAACAAGAGTGTTACTTTTGGATTGGAAGGTTCAGAAAGCCCAAGTCTTAAGGTACAATCACACCATTCTGGTCTAACAACTATGTTATCCTTAAATCAGCTGTCTAATATGGTTCAATTCTAGCCCCACAAGTGTTCTCTCCAGAAGAACACAGATAAAACCCAACACTGTTCAGCAGTCTAATTGGCGAGCAAAGCTGTTTGCAGGTGTACTTGCCCTTGTGTCTCTTTTTTTTTTTTAATTAATTAATTTATTTATTTATGGCTGTGTTGGGTCTTCGTTTCTGTGCGAGGGCTTTCTCCAGTTGCGGCAAGCGGGGGCCACTCTTCATCGCGGTGCGCGGGCCTCTCACTATCGCAGCCTCTCTTGTTGCGGAGCGCAGGCTCCAGACGCGCAGGCTCAGTAGTTGTGGCTCACGGGCCTAGTTGCTCCGCGGCATGTGGGATCTCCCCAGACCAGGGCGCGAACCCGTGTCCCCTGCATTGGCAGGCAGACTCTCAACCACTGCGCCCCCAGGGAAGCCCCCTTGTGTCTCTTTGACAGAGCAAGTGTGTGCCCCCAGACACCTTCCATCTGTCTGTCAGGGCCCCTTTCTCAAAACACACTCTCATCCTCATTAACACACCACCAGTTTGGAGGCTGATTCAGCAAAGAAAGAGATAAGATATATGAACATGGTGTAGCCCCGAATTCAGGTTGTGGATGTCCTTTCACCCCAATTGAATACTACCCTAAGTGCATTAACTTACCCCACCTTTTTCCTCTTGATTCTCATTATTTTATTTTCTTAAAATTTTTATTTATTTTATTTATTTATTTTTGGCTGCGTTGGGTCTTCGTTGCTGCTCACGGGCTTTCTCTAGTTGCAGTGAGCGGGGGCTCCTCTTCGTTGCGGTGCGCAGGCTTCTCATTGCAGTGGCTTCTCTTGTTGCGGAGCACGGGCTCTAGGCGCGTGGGCTTCAGTAGCTGTGGCATGTGGGCTCAGTAATGGTGGCTCGCGGGCTCTAGAGCGCAGGCTCAGTAGTTGTGGTGCACGGGCTTAGTTGCTCTGCGGCATGTGGGATCTTCCCGGACCAGGGCTCGAACCCGTGTCCCCTGCATTGGCAGGAGGATTCTTAACCACTGCACCACCAGGAAAGCCGTGATTATTTATTTTAAATTGATTTAATAAACCATGTGATTGCATCATCTTAATTTTTATCCATGAACCCTTCTGTTCAGTGGTCTCTGTAGTGTATTGAGAGGCTACAGTGTAATTTCCCATACAACAATGTGAGGGGGGAAATAATGAGGTTAAGCAGAAAATATATATAATATATTTGGCTACAGGGTTTGTAAAAGTATAATCATGAGATTATGTTAATAGAAATATAATATACTATAATAAAAGATTTAGAAGAATATGTTTTTGTATCTTGTAACATCAGAAGATGATGGTCAAAGACATAATTGGATAGAAACAAATATATATAGCTAAGTTTCTGGGCTATTAAGATCAAACGCAAATGCACATAGGTAAATGTACAGGCTCCTGAAATCAAATCCTGGCTTCACCACTTCCTATCTTTTATGGCCTCGGGAAAATTTCCTCTCTGTGCCTCTATTTCCACACCTGCAAAATAGGGACAATGATAGTAATGAAATAAATAATAGTAACCCTACCTGAAAGGATTATATTGATGATTAAAGGAATTACCAGCATGTAAGTCTCTTACAATAGCCAGATCATGGGAAATGCTTTGAATTTTTTAGCTATTGAAAATGAAAGGGTGAAAGTTAGAGTGTGACCAAAGGGAACAAAATCTTGGGTGACAATGGGTTGCACAAACATTACTTCCCATTGATAAGACCCTCTTCTCATGCTAATGTCATTGTAATGAGTACAAATCACAGCATATAAAGCAATAGTAAGTAATCAATACAGAGTAACATGTAGTCTTGTGAGTTCCTCTTCAGGGTTGGGTTGAATTTGGGGAGAGCATGAGTACCGGACAAACAGTAAGTTCATTTGGGGAAGAGCTTGGGTGGTAAATGAAAGGTGATTCAGGGAGTCTAGCATCTGGAAAATTTGGGGGCCCAGAGCCAGCTGCTTCTCCAAATAGAGTGACTGCAGCCAATAAAAATAAGCCAAGTTTTCATGAATATGTAATGTCCTACTCATAACCATTGCTACCAGGAAGGGACCTTGGCCTGGAGAAGAACTGAGCTCACTCTTTAGGTGGCTGTTAAGAACTGGCCTGTGCCATTAGCAGTTGTGGCCACCGGCTGCCTCATTTGCTTTCTCCATTTCTTGGTGGCATCAAAGAGGTTCTAGCTGCCCAAAGGGAAGTAGAGTGGCCACAGATGTCACCATACGTTGTAACTGAATAACAGCAATAAGAGTATGCCTTTTCTACAGACATCTCCATTCTGTACCCCTCAGGGCGACACTCACCTCACATATCCTAGCCTCTCTTTGCATTTGCTTGACTCCTTAATGAACCTCTTATAAACTGTACCAGGAAGTCCATAAAACCTACCTACTTGGAGATATCTCAATTCAGCTAAATTAAATTGGTCCAAATTCAAAATGTTAGTAAATCAGTAACTCTGAAATGGCATACATTTAAAACCCCAAAGGGAAATGAAGGCATTTTTAAAACCTTAGGGTGGTTGGGAACACACTTAACAAATAACTAAAAATATTCTTCAGATAGGTGTGCAAACGAATTTAAATCCTCTGTGACCAGTTTTAACAGTATCTATTTTTAAAAGGTCTGGGATTTGGAAAACAAAATTCTTGGTGCCCAAGTTTTATTAGGCACTTTTCCTATCCAGCCCAGGCCGGATCGTTTCATTACAGGCCAATCAATCTCCATTAGTTTCAGAACCTCCCATATTCATCCCAAACCTACCCAGTTTCCAGACAAGACTGACCTGCTACGTCTTAATGTATAACTTTCTAACATTTTTGTAATACATGTTCTTTAGATATGTCAGCTTCCTATATTTTATACATTCTAAATAATTTGTTAGTGTTAGGCCTCCTGCGTGCCTGAGCTGGTAATGGCTTTGCTGAGCTCCATGCATAGAAATTTAAATTTTAAAAACTGCTTATTGGGGCTTCCCTGGTGGCGCAGTGGTTGAGAATCTGCCTGCCAATGCAGGGGACACGGGTTCGAGCCCTGGTCTGGGAGGATCCCACATGCCGCGGAGCAACTGGGCCCATGAGCCACAATTACTGAGCCTGCGCGTCTGGAGCCTGTGCTCCGCAACAAGAGAGGCCGCTATAGTGAGAGGCCCGCGCACCGCGATGAAGAGTGGCCCCCGCTTGCCGCAACTAGAGAAAGCCCTCGCACAGAAACGAAGACCCAACACAGCCATAAATAAATAAATAAATAAATAAATAAAAATTTTTTTTAAAAAAAATTGCTTATAGTTGTGTATTTTTCATGAGCGAGCATAGTTGCCTAAGTCACAGAAAGATAATACCAAGTAAAAAACATTTTTCTTCAAAAAATTAACACATACAGATTCTTCTCTCCTTATAAAATTTGAAAAATTCAGAAAAATATAATGAAAAAAAATTGTCCTAAATGCCCCTTATCAGAGAAAACAAGTTTTAACAATATGATGTATAGAATACAAACTGGAGGAATATACATAAGTCCATTTACGTATTTTTTAGATAATAGGAGTTAGAGCACACAGAATATTTTATAAACTGCCTTTTCAGTGATTAATATATTGTGATCATTTTTTCATATCTTTAAAATATTCAAGAATACGCTTTAAATGACTTCAAAAACTAGTCCTTGAATTTGTTTCCTAGGGCTGCTGTAACAAAATATCACAAACTAAGGTGGCTTAAAACAATAGAAATCTATTATCTCTCAGTTTTGGAGGCTAGAAATCTGAAATCAAGGTGTCAGGAAGGCCATGCTCCCTCTAAAACCTCCAGGGGAATCCTTCCTTGCCCTATCCTTAGTTTCTGGTGTTGCTGGGAATCTTTGTCATCCCTTGGCCTGTAGCAGTGTAACTCCAGTCTTTCCCTTTGCTGTCACATGTGTGTCTGTCTTCACCCAGCCACGCTCTCATAAGTACACCAGTTACACTGGATTAGGGTCCCTCCCTCTTCCGTTATGACCTCATCTTAACTAACTGCATCTGCAACCACCAAATTTCCAAATAAAGTCACATTTTGAGGTACTAGGGGTTAGGACTTCAACATATTTCCCAGAAGAGAGGACACGACTCTAACTTTTAAAGTCTGCTATGGTAGAACACAATTTCCTTTTTTTTTCCCCGCTATTATATTTAATGCAGCTAATAGTCTGTGAAAGTAATTCTAATCATGATGTAATATTTCAGGGCTCTTTAGTCCTCACAACAACCTCATCGCCATTTCATAGAGTGAAAACTGAACAGAAATATTAAATAACTGCCCAAGGGCATCCAGATAATACATGGAAGAGCTGCCAGGCTCTCTGGTTCCATAGACTTTGGGATTAATCATCCTGTACAGTAGGGAATGGAATAGATCCAATGCAAATCTCATTTAATCAAGGAGTCAAAATAATTGAGCAGTGAGTAATCAGGCTTTCTTTTTTTTTTAGATTATCTAGGAATCATAGTGGGGTTTTTTTATTAATTTGTATTGGAGTATAGTTGCTTTACAATGCTGTGTTAATTTCTGCTGTACAGCAAAATGAATCAGCTATACATATACATATAGCCCTCTTTTTTGGATTTCCTTCCCATTTAGGTCACCAGAGTGCCTTAAGTAGAGTTCCCTGTGCTATAAAGTATATTTTCATTAGTCATCTATTTTATACATAGTATCAAGAGTGTATATGCATCAATCCCAATCTTTCAATTCCTCCCACCCCCCGCTTGGTATCCAGACATTTGTTCTCTACACCTGTGTCTCTATTTCTGCTTTGCAAATAAGATCACCTATACCATTTTTCTAGATTCCACATATATGCGTTAATATACAATATTTGTTTTTCTCTTTCTGACTTACTTCACTCTGTATGACACTCTCTAGGTCCATCCATGTCTCTACAAATGACCCAGTTTTGTTCCTTTTTATGGCTGAGTAATATTCCATTATATATTTGTACCACATCTTCCTTATCCATTCATCTGTCGATGGACACTTAGGTTGCTTCCATGTCCTGACTATTGTAAATAGTGCTGCTATGAACATTGGGGTGCATGTGTCTTTTTAACTATGGTTTTCTCCAGGTATATGCCCAGTAGTGGGATTTCTGGGACAGCCACTATGGAAAGCAGTATGGAGGTTCCTTAAAAAACTAAAAATAGAACTACCATATGACCCAGCAATCAGGCATTCTTTATTGATTTCAATCCTTAAGTATTTTAGACCATTTTAAAATCTAGTTTCCCCTAAAAGTTGTCTTAAGTCTCAATATTGATATCCTAAATTCTAATGATAAAAGGATATCTAGCATCCAAATCTTTATAATTTATAAAGTGCACCAATATCTATTACTATATTTAATTCTATTTAATAAAGAGATATTACAATCATTAGCATACTTAGTAAGATCATTCTGGAGTAAAATATTACTCTTTTTTCCCCAGTTTTTTAAATGTTTCCCATTATTTTAAATTCCTTTAAATAGCTTTCATATCTTGGATTAAATTGATAGTTATTTAATCCAATTTTACTATTTATAAAATGACTAATTTTTACCACATTTCATAGGTGTATAAAGCACTAAAATCTATGGATTTATATTATGTTATAATTATACTGAACTCATTACTATAACAGTTATTAGTTGATTTCTGTACATACAATGATATCTATATCTAGCAACATGAGTTATTCATCTGGTCCTTCATATTTTTTCCACTCATAGTTCTGTGGCAAGCATCTCTAAATACTGTTAATTAGGAGTATTGATAGAAGGCAGTTCAACACTTTTCCTAGTTCTCCTTTCATAATTTCTCCTTTTCCAGGTTAGAATAAGTCTCTACTTCCTTCCTACGGTTTTCATCATCACTTTTTCTTTTGGTGTCTGTATTGGTTTGCTAGGGGTGCCAGAACAAAGTACCACAGACTAGGTGAATTAAACAACAGAAATTTATTTCTTCACAGATCTGGAGGCTAGAAGTCCAAGATCAAGGTGTTGGCAGGCTTGATTTCATCCTATGGCCTTTCTCTTTAGCTTGTAGATGGCCATCTTCTCCCTTTGTCTTTACATTGTCTTCTCTCTGTGTGTATCTGTGTCCTAATCTCTTTTATAAGGACACCAGTCATATTGAGTTAGGACTCCTCCAATGACCTCATTTAACCTTAAATACATCTTTGAAGGCCCTATCTCAAAATACAATCACACTCTGAAGTACCAGGATTAAGACCTCAACATATGAATTTTGGGGAGGGACACAATGCAGCCCATAACAGTGTCCCTATTCTTTACAGATTTATCTCCATCTATTTTCTAGATTCATGCAGTCTGCTACATATTTTTAATTCAATCACATAGTGTTACCATTTATAACTAATGTAATCTTCACTCCAGTGCTCTAAGCCTATCCTTTGCATCCTGTCTTGTTTTTTGGTATTTCTGCAGCATTTCCATGTGCTGCTGTCATTCATCATCACTACATGTTTTTATAGATATTATACCTTCTTTTCTGTCTTCTCAAGTGGATATCGTCATTCAATCTTGTCTCTTTGTAATTTTTAATATTTGTTTTCCACCTCTATCAGTGCAAATACCTGGTCCTGCAAATGTGTTCTTGCTCTATGGTGTTAAAATATTTTCACAGTGAGATCTGGCTGTTTTTTAAATTTTATTTTAAATTTTCACTTATTGTTTTCAAAGGTTATTCTCCCTCCATGATACTTGTTATGATTTTTGTAATTCTTTTGCTATTGTTTTGATATGTTTAGACCACAGGGGGCATCTTACCATGTTAATCCTTTTAGCATTTTCCTGCAAGTCCTTGTCTTATGAAATATTCAGGCCAAAACAGTCTCTTTCATGCTACAGAAATCAAGACTCTTAAGCCTCCTTTGAAACTCTCAAAGCACTTAAGAAGGTAAGAAGCAAGTAGAGAGAAAGGGAAGGGAATTAAATTACTAACACCTACTACATCGTAGAAAATTCATTTCACAATCTCATTTAACATTCAATCCTAAAAATTGGATTAAATTATCTATTTCATTTTACAGATGAATAAATTGAGGCTCAGAGAACTTAGTGACCTTCTCAAGTACATATATGTAGTAAATGATAAAGCTCAGGTCAAAATTAATTTGTATACTCCAACACCCATGCTTTTCCCATGACTTCATACAAACTCCCTTTGATCCCTAAATACATTTTGACCTACCTCCAAGTTCCCCTAAACCTTTCTGCATAAGGGGAATGATTAGAACACAAGTCAGGTGCACCAAAATCACAACAGGACAGTGGTTCTGCCACCTGCACCTCTCTAGCTTTCCTTTTTAATCAAGTTTAAAATAGTGGTGTGCAGGCATTCAATGGAAAATTTACTGCAATTTAGTACTTGCTATGATGAATGAACTAGCAGATATTTGAAAGTTCAGTTCAATAAATGTACACTGAGCACTTTCTGCATGCCAGAGACCACACCAGTAGTTTAGGATACATGGATGAATAAGACACCCATTCGCCATTGAAAAACTTGTGATTTGGGAATTGAGTGGGGAGGGGAGATGGCTACACGTTAAACGTGTTTGGAGATGTTTTCTGTGCTACTGTTCCCTTCTCAAGGAACCTGCCCCAGGCTCTATCTCTGCTGATTAGGAGACAGCCACGTGTACCTCGTCACCATACGACCCCTTCCCACTACCCCCACACCCCAGGTGGGTCAGGTGAGGTGGGCCCGTCAGATTTCTCAGCTGAAAATTTATAATTAGGGCTATGAGAAGCAAGTCAGGTAGTAGCAGTATAAAAGAAGCCAACAAATGAAGAGAATATGTAGTCATGTCAATGAAGGAGAACTAGGCTTCATGCATTCCTGCTGCCTAGTTCCCAAACTTAACCAGACTCTTAAGAATCTTCCTGACACCTGTCACACCACCAAAAAACTATTGTTTTATTGTCTGCTCTCCAGAGATGTTACTGTGGTCTGCCAGCATCTTAAACAAATATCACTTTTCGTAGGAACTAGTTAGATTAATTTCAGTCACTTGGAAGTAGGTGAGCCCCAACTAATGCAAAAATGGAACCCTAATGTGATAAATGTTGTAACGGACATATTAACAGAGTTGCATGTCTGCCAAGAAAGAGTTCTTGACCAAGCCTCAACAGATGACACCTGAAATGAATCCTGAAAAACTAGTAGGATGAACAAAGGCACAGAAGTAGATAGAGAGACATGAGGCTAAAGGTAGGCACGAGGTCAAGGAGGAACAACTCCTATGGTTGCCTAACTATTAAGCCAGATCATCAAAAAGCCACATATCTGGGCAATTCAGTCAAAACACATTTACTGATTGCCTACCATGACCCAGCATGTTATAGACATGGGTAGAATCAGAGTCCTTATACTAGAAGAAGTCCCAGTCCAGTGCCAAAGGCTTTGCTCTCTACACGAAGATTTATGAGAAGTCAATGCCTACTTATTAGGCCCTGGGTGATGGTGTTTTGTAAGAAGAACAGTATTTTGTTTTGCGGGGGGGGGGTCTTACACTCTTCTATATCTTATTAGAATCAACAGTGTACTAACAGCTAATACTCACACAGACCTTTATATATGCCTGGCACTTTTCTAAACACTTTACAAATATAAACTCATGTAATTCTCACAACTCTATAACATAGGTGCTATTACATATTATCCCCATTTAACAGATGAGAAAACTGAGGCACAAAAATGGTAACTTTCCCCACAGCTAGTAAGTATAACTGGGTTATGTACCCGGAAATCGGAGAAACCACATTTTTAACCAGTACTCCACACTGCATTTAATAATAATAAAGAAAAAATACGAATGAAATTAAAATTCCCTACCCTTTCACAATTTTTTTCATTTTATGATGTTCCCTTGTAGAACTTGACAGCAGAGATACAAAACTCATCACTGACAATGAGGCATCACCTCACGCCAGTCAGAATGGCCATCATCAAAAAAATCTACAAACAATAAATGCTGGAGAGGATGTGAAGAAAAGGGAACCCTCTTACACTGTTGGTGGGAATGCAAATTGATACAGCCACTAAGGAAAACAGTATGGAGGTTCCTTAAAAAACTAAAAATAGAACTACCATATGACCCAGCAATCCCACTACTGGGCATACACCTTGAGAAAACCATAATTCACAAAAAGTCATGTACCACAATGTTCATTGCAGCACTATTTACAATAGCCAGGACATGGAAGGAACCTAAGTGTCCATCAACAGATGAATGGATAAAGAAGATGTGGCACATATATACAGCCATAAAAGAAACGAAACTGAGTTATTTGTAGTGAGGTGGATGGACCTAGAGTCTGTCATACAGAGTGAAGTAAGTCAGAAAGAGAAAAACAAATACCGTATGTTAACACATATATATGGAATCTAAAAAAAAAATGGTTCTGAAGAACCTAGGGGCAGGACAGGAATAAAGACGCTGACGTAGAGAATGGACTTGAGGACGTGGGGAGGGGGAAGGGTAAACTGGGACGAAGTGAGAGAGTGGGATGGACATATATACACTACCAAATGTAAAATAGATAGCTAGTGGGAAGCAGCCGCATAGCACAGGGAGATCAGCTCTGTGCTTTGTGACTACACAGAGGGGTGGGACAGGGAGGGTGGGAGGGAGACGCAAGAGGGAGGAGATATGGGGATATATGTATATGTATAGCTGTGTCTGTGTCTCTATTTCTGCTTTGCAAATAAGTTCATCTGTATCGTTTTTCTAGATTCCACATATAAGCAATATTATACGATATTTTTCTCTTTCTGACTTACTTCAAAAAGTCAGTCAAAAAGAGAGACTCTGTATGACAGTCTCTAGATCTATCCACGTCTCTGTAAATTGCACAATTTCGTTCCTTTTTATGGATGAGTAATATTCCATTGTATATATGTACCACATCTTCTTTATCCATTCATCTGTCGATGGACATTTAGGTTGCTTCCATGTCCTGGCTATTGTAAATACTGCTGCAATGAACATTGGGGTGCATGTATCTTTTTGAATTATGGTTTTCTCTGGGGATCAGCCCCTGTTTCACTATTTTATACATGGTATTTTGTATATGTTAATCCCAAACTTCTAAGTTATCTCCCCCCACTATCTGCCCCCTGCTATCCCCTCTGGTAACCATAAGTTTGTTTTCTACATCTGTGAGTCTATTTCTGTTTTGTAAATAAGTTGATTTCTATCATTTTTTAGATTCCGCATATAAGTGATATCATATGATGTTTGTCTTTATCCGACTTACTTCACTTAGTATGATAATCTCTAGGTCCATCCATGTTGCTGCAAATGGCATTATTTCATTCTTTTTTATGGCTGAGTATTATTCCTCTGTATATATGTACCACATCTTCTTTATCCATTCATCTATTGTTGAACACTTAGGTAGCTTCTATGTCTTGGCTATTATAAATTGTGCTGCTCTGAGCATTGGGGTTCACATGTATCTTTTCAAATTAGAGTTTTCTCTGTATATATGCCCAGGATTGGGATTGCTGGATCATATGGTAACTCTATGAGAATCAGTTTTTGTGTAATTTATTCCTGGATGGTGATTTAATCCCTGATGATAAAAGATCTGAGAGGAAGCAAGACTGGAGCTTCTCAGATCTCGGGGGACCCCATAGGGTCCACCAGTGCCACCAACACTCACACCTCACTAGAAGCTCCAAAGACAGAAGACAGCTGTTGGAATCCACTGCATCTGCTCCTCATCACAATAAAACCCTGTATCCTTGGCTAGATACAAATCTAATCTTCCCGTGTGTATGTATATCTATGGTATTCCAACCAACCCACACCCATGGAAATTCAGCCCTCTTCTTTCCCATTTTAATTCAGTTCTGTTGTTTTCACTGTACACATTTCACATTCTTAACATAGATAAATCGTTTAGGCTTTTTCTTGTGCTTTCCTTTATCCCTTCATATTTTGGAAAGGATCACTCTTTCCAAGGCACTCAAATATGCCCAATTTTATATTACCCCAAAGCTTATATTATATTACTTTTTTATGTTTAACTATTGAGTTCATCTGGAAGATAATTTGTTATGTCATATGTAACACGGATCTGAAAGAGTTTGCTGTGTTTCTAAATGTTGTTGGGAAACTGGTTATGAAATGACTATTCCTTTCCCTATTGTCCTACGATAACTACTACATCACACATTCAATTTATAAATATAATTGTATTAATTTCTGGGGCTTTCCATCCTATTTATGTATATTTCTAGCTATGCATCAGTAGATGCAGTTTTAATTATTGTTTCTAACATGGTTTATATCTGGGAGTAACTCCACCCCATCACTCTTCTTTAATAATATTGCTGGTATCCTGTGATTTTTTTTTTCAAAATGTTTTAAAATGATTTTATCAAGAAAAGGCCTAGATTTTTTAATTTTTAAACTTATTAATTAACTTGATAAAAAACTTACAATACTTACGATATTCATTCTTCCATTCAGGAAACATTTCTCCATCCATGTTCAAGTATATCTCCAATGAAGTGCTGTAGTTTGCTTCACATGGTTCACAGGGATCCCTAATAAAGCTAATTCCTAAGTATTTTATGTCTTTGTCAATATAGTGAATAAGATTTTTTCATTATATTCTTCAGCCACTTACTGCTGATATACCAAAATCTTTGTTTTATAGAGTTGATGTAAATAACGGCCTTTTGAAGACTGTTTTGTATCTTCTGCAAAACTGTTGTGAAAACATTGTTCTTGGTGTCATCACATGTCCCTTTAAGCAATAAGTTCCTTCCAGAGGTCACAAAGAAAGGTTTTTATCCCTGAGACAAACTTAACCCAATGACAAAAGCTCTCTAAGTATTTTGTTTTTTGTCTTAGCAGGCAAGATATTAAAAGCTTAAGTTCATGTTTAACTGCACAAGTGAACTAAACTTACATACCTGGCACACACATTTTTCTGCTCCTTTTAAATTGTTTTGGTTTTACTCATTTTTAATTGTCCTATTTTAATTCTGTAATCCACCTTAAATTGTCTTTGGAGGTAGGCAGTTAGCCTAGGAAGGTTATGCACCTTAATATTCACATTCAAAAGTAATTAAGCTATATGCTAATTGAATAGTATTGTTCATCTGTTCCTAATTATATATGCTAAAAACGGAGTAATCAACCTTTTTCCTTCAGGACGCACTATAAATCTACCCCTTTATATCCTGCTCAAGAAAGTATTACAGAACACGAGAGTAATCCCACGGGTCACCTTGGGTCCTCTGTAATTTAAAAGAAAAACATAATCATTTTTCATAAACTTTGGTACTTCCAACATTTTGGGTAATAAATCACTTATGTAACTGGTCGAAGTACAGCAAACAGCATGTCATCAAGACACATCTGGACACAAATGGGTGAAGAATGGTGAGAAAATGATTTTGGAGAAGTTCCTTGACAAGGTTAAGTAAGCCGTGTGCAGTTCCTGAATCATAACTTGTGAAGTCTTTACCGTTCCCTTTAGGCAAAATCATCCATTCTTTATTCTGAGTTCTGATGACTCTTTATAGTTACTCCATTCCCTCCAGGGAAGCCTTTCCTGCCCTTGCAGGCTGTGCCTTATCCCTTTACTGTGCTTGCACTGCGCCTACCTTACAGCCCATCCCTCGTTATATTACAATTGCCCACCTTTTAGTCTGTCCACGGTAAGGTCCTTGAGAACAGGAACAATGTCTCAGTCACCCTTTATCTCCAGTGCCCAGCACAGGGCCTAGCACTTCCCACCTACTCACATTGTATCCTAGTTGTTCATATTGTTGTCTTCCATCAGGAAAGAAAGAAAGAGAGCTTTTTTTTTATCAGCAGGGCCTTAGCCACTTCTGCATGCCCAAACCTGTCGTATTACTGAACATCAAGGGGAAGGGCTTAACAAACACTGAGTGCTGTACCCCTCCACCATTTCTACCTTCCTATTTAAGCTTTCTTGGGCCATTTTTGGATCTTATTCCTAGGTCCGTCCTTGGTCCCTCTAAACCTTTCTGATGCCTCAAAGTCATTAACACCAGTGTAACTATTGTACCACCTCCATCCCTTCTCCAAAACAGAACAGGAGGATATCAGACTCTGAACAAATGTCGGTAGTTCTCCAAATGGGGAAAGAATCAAGCTTTAGACAAAACACAAGCCAATCTATCTATGAACAAGGCCCCTTCCACGTATAAGCAATGCATGATCTTTTGGAAACCATAATAATCATCCCTTAATGCATCCTTCTCCCAGTGCATCTCATCAAAACCACAAGTGGTTTGAAATAGTCTGACCCCCCTTTATGAATGTGAGTTGTCCCCTCAAGAAAACTTTATTTCTCAGAAAACTATCTAAAAACTATCTACTCAGATACTGACATATGATCTGCTGAGTTATAGTTTGTTTCTGGATTCTAGGGCCCAGCTCACATCCATGGTCAGATTTTATATCCTCTGAAGTTATCTGTCCAATGGAAAATCTCATGTATCCGGCAATATAGGGAAAGAACTGTGCCTCACAAGGGACATAACAGATTCTCAGGCCCTTTGGCACCAAGGCTTAAAATAAAAAGTGTTTTTAGACAGAAAACTTTACAAATAGCATTCACATTTCCACTCATAAAGAGAGAATGCCAGACAAAACTGTTTTTTGATAACTGTGATTAATAGACATATATAAAGGTAGTGGAAGTCATAGACTTAAGCTTTCCTGGAATGCTGCTCTCTGAACTTACAGTCCTGGAGTTCCTATGACCCTAGTGGGATACTGAAGGAGGAGGAGTTTTGCCCTTCTCTGCAGAGCAATATCCGGGTCTTCCATCTCTTTTTTAACTTCCTATCTCTACTTCTTTTCTATCTTATTTCTATTCTCTGCTCTCTCCTCTCTCCTTTGTCCCTTTCCTTCTTGATTCATCACAGTCCTGAGAAACTCAACAGCTTAGCAGTCTGACTTGAGGATTACATGCCCACGTGTCATTCTTCATCACCTTTTTACCCATAGTGCTATCACCATGGACCTCCTGACCTCCCTCGCCAGGCTCCCTACTTTCCTCTCCTACTCGACTTTTATCATCATTCTTGACTTCAACATTCACATGAATAATCCATTCAACATCTTGACCCCGCCATTCTTCAACCTTCTTAGCTCCCACGATCACTTCCTGCCCCACTCCAGGTCCCCATTCACCTGGATCATACAAGTTATAGCCCTCCCTCCAGCATCTCAACTTCAAACACCCTGTTCTCTGACCATCTCCTCTCATCCAGCACACTCACACCAGCACTCCAGCTCTCCTATTACAACTCCTCAGACAGAAGTCTACTATCAATCCTACCAAACACTGTGGACCTTAGCACTTTTCTTCCTATCCATCACCCACCCTTACAGCCTCACTTCTCTCCTAACCAGCCTAAATTACACGATCTGGCACTATAAATGCCTCCAGGCAAACAGCCATAACCCTCCTGCTCCTCCCTTGGTAAAACCCCAATCCTGGTTAAACCCAACTGTGTACTTACTCCATGCCTCCACCAGAGCAGCTTAATGCTGCTAAAGAAAATCACAGAACCATGCCAAATGGACTGGTTTCAAATTTATAATCACAGGTCTCAAAGCTGTCAGACAGCTTACTTCCCTAGGAAATTTGTTTTCCCAACTTCCGAGATAATTATTCATACGTTCTCTGTTCTCCTCAAATTTCCAACATTCCTTCCTCTCCTCCCCACTCTCAGCTAATGACCTTGCTTCGTGCCTCATAGAGAAAAGAGATGCAATCAGATTAGAACGACCTCATTCTTCAAATATCAATTCACCAACCTTCCTGTATCTGGTACTCAAATGCTCTGCCTTCATTTCTGTTAAAAAGGGAAGAAGATAGATGAGATCCTGTGTCCTGTGATCAGATAATCTCTCATCTTCTTAAAAACATCTCTCCTACCATCACCCCTCTTTGCTTTATCATTCCTGTGAGCATTCAAACAGGGCTCAGGGTCCCTCGCAAAGTTGCAGTCGAGCAGCTGGCCAAGGCTGCAGTCTCTGAAGACTAGAGGGGGGCTGAATGACCCCCTGCCAAGCTCATTCACAGGAGGTTTTAGTTCTTTGCCACGTGGGCCTCCCCATAAGGCTGCACAGAACACAGCTTCACCCAGGACAAGGGATCCGAAAGAGAGAAAGAGGAACACCTAAACAGAAGCCACAATCCTTCTACAACCAAACCTCAGAAGTGGCATCTCACCCTTTCAGTTGTATTTGATTCCTTAGGATCAAGTTACTGAAGTCAATACTGGGGGTGAAGACAGGAATTAGGCTTCACCTCTCGAAGAGAAGAGTATCAGAATTTACAGACATATTTATAAAACCATCACTGTTTATGAATTTAAAGTTATTCTAAATTTGATACTAAACCAAAATCATTTCCTCAGTCTAGCATATATTCAGGGCTCTCCATAAACTGCCATTCAACCATTCCAGTATCACTCAGCTCTTCAGCCAATTCAAACTCTTTATTCTGTGCCTTCTTCACTCCTGCACAACAGTCACACTCTTTCTTTTAGCACACCTTCTTCAGAATTTCTATGTCTAGTTCTAATTATAATACCATGAATTGACTTAAATGTTGTGATGTAAATATTTCCAGTTCATTTTATCTATGACTTACATACACTATGATTTCACTCCTTGAGAGCCAGGACCAAGTCTTCTCCTCAATCTGCATCCTCTACAGTGCCTGGTATTAGGCTATGTATAACCATGAATCAACCAATCAATCAAGCTACCGAGCTATAGAAAGAAAATGGCCTCAAAATAAAATTAGATATGTTATATCTCTCTTGTCAACCAGGCAATGTTTTTACAACATTGTTTAAATTATAAGGGATTGGCTGTCTCAGGTTTTGCTTGGTGTTGCAGCTCTGCAACCCTTACCTTCTCTCCCTGCCTCTGCCTACATCCATGTCCTCCTATAGCTTAGAACCATTTGGCTTGAAGACTTGCTCCCATCTCTATAACCAATCCATGATCCTGACCATGGATGTGAGGGCACTGATTAGTTTAATCCTGGACCTCGTCTCAACTTGACCTTGCACCTGTACTCCGACAACTGGTTTCTACACTGATTCAGAATCCACTTTTTATCACTTTTGTGCTTCTGATTAACTAGATTAATTGTCCTATGTTTGAGTTCAATTCTTGGTGACTGTTTTAAGGATACCTGGGATTTGTTTAATCAGGTATGGTAGGACAAGCAGACACAGAAATGACTGTCATGAAGAAGTTGTTTATACTCACAGATACCTAGAAATAGGAGGCACAGCATGCCACACAGGGCCACACAGGGAAGCAGCAGGGTCATTCAGGAGGCAGAGGAAGCAAGGGGGAAATGTGGGCAAGAGCCTTTATTGTGGATTCCGAAGGAAAGAACAAGTGTAGCAGGGTAAATGGGTTCAGGACTGGCTAGTTTGAATAATTTCAGTGGGTTTTGGGGAATGGGGGTTGTCCCAAGTTGTCTGATACCTGGCCTGGAGGTGATTAGGGCAAGGGGGATAGCGGTCTGGAGTACAAGAGCTTGAAAAGGGAAATAGTTGGACGTACGGGCTCTGGATTGGTTGGTTTGCATTTGAAGGCATGCTCACAGCCATGCTCATTTACTACCGCAAAAAATTAGCTAACCCTGGGAGGAGCAATCCCTCAAGCATCAGCAAGGCCCCAGATGTCAAAGCACGAAATACAGAAACTAGAAAACAAGGCTATTATAATAGTAACCCACCTAGGTCTACCTTGGTCCTGCCTTCCTCCTGCTGATACTCTTACTACCTACCCAGACAGCTGTCAGATACACACAGTATCAGCACAACCTAGGGATAAGAGAGATGGTCCTAAAATCAGATACACCTGGGTGAAAACACCTGACTGCTCCACCAGTGATTAGTTCTGCAACCATGGACAAGTCACTTAATATCCCTGAACTTCATCTTCTCATCTGGACAATGGAGATGACAGTAGTACCTACTTAATGCAGGTACTTACATCCATAAAGCACTTTGCCTAGAGCAGAGGAAGCAATCAAAATGTGTCAGCAATAATTACTATTTCTTCTCCCTCTGATTTCCCTAAAACTGTAGTGTGATTGATACATAGTAGATACTCAATAAATGTATGTTGAAGTTGAGTGAACCAACAAAAGAATGAAAAAAAAATCAATAAATAATCCTAGTTCTTGAACCAATCATAGAAATGCAACACTTTTAGCAGACATAGGTTAGAATACTCGACAGGCTTGAACTTGGAAGTGAGACCTGGGTTGGAAGTCTAGCTTTAATATTTAATCCCATGTGACTTTCTAGGACAGGATGGAGATGCTACTGGTAGCCTCTCCAACATCCATCCCTCCTTTCCCTTGCTGGGAGAGCCCCCATTTTGTTCTGCTGTCCACATGTGACTTGGGAGGGCAATCCTATCCCCATATTCAGGGACAAATCCTGGAGGGTCCATTCCTATTGCCAGTGATTGGTTTCCAGATGGGAATGTGACCCTTTCCACTCTAGTCATTGTTCATTTGGCAAGGAAATTCTGCCTGTGTAGCTGTAGCCTTCTCGCAACCATGAGGGAGGCATCCTATGGCCCAAGTCAGCAAGCTCAGCAAGGCAGAGTAAAGATGTAAAACCACCTGGGTCCTCAGTAAAATAACAATAGCTAACATTTAATAGGTGCTTACTATTCTTCAGCTATTCTCCTAAACGTCTGTGTGCATTAACTCATACGACCCTCATCACTAATACCTGGCAGGAATGTTTTTATTACTGTTTTACACAATGAAAAACCTGAAGAATTTAGCAATTTGTGCAAAGTCTCGTAGTAATACATGGTAGAGTTGGGATTTAACCTATAGTTGGGCTTCAGGATTTATGTTTTTGCTTACCTGGATCTGGAAAATGTTACTAAGACAGAATCAACCAATTCCCTCTGGGCTTGTTATGAGATTTTAAATGTCTTATTAAGGCAATTTGAATCTGAGTTTTTGCTAAATGCAGCTGATGGCATCCTAATAAATATATTCAGATTCTTCATCTTTAAAATGCAGATACTTCTCTATGTCTCCTAGGGTTGCTGTTAAGATTAAGAAGAGTTCAATAAATGAAAATGCCGTCCTCAGTTCCTCTGAGGACTCCGACCACAGGCATCACACCTCTCGCGGTTGTCCACAGGTTTACTGAATGGAAAGTCTTATTCCAAGACTCCACCCCAGCCCAGGAGCTACGTGTGCTTCTAGGTCTCTGCCCATGCTAATGTATATATCCTCCTGGAAGTGGCCAGGCATTGCCTCATGCATAAAAACTAACTCATTACCAAGAAAAAATATTCTCCTAACAGATATGTATTATGATGGAAACTCTAGACTCAGGAAGATTTTATTTTCTATTCTTTTTTCATAATTAGCTGCAAAATCAAGTTATGTAGTGAAGAGCTCAGTGGATTATCACATCCTAAATCAGCTCAAATGAAGAAGAGTTACATTCTGAGCTCACTGTCATGACATATTATTAACTGATAGCTATAATTTATAGCCATCATATGAAAATAAGGAAAAAGTATGAATACAAAATTTAAAATATTAACTCCTGGATAACTTTCCCAAAAGGGTAAAGCAATGGAAAAGAAAGAAAACTTTCGTACCTTGATCTGTGCCAAATCCCTGGAGAAAAAGGTCTCCTGATGGTCTAAGGAAAAGACTTATACATTTTAACAAGTCTTTTGAGATATATTATGTCCTGTTCTAAAAGAAACTGCTCATTACTTAAACAAGTTGTTGAGCTGAATGTGTATTCTGCATATTTCAACTGCATCTTTGTCATTCCCGATTTTTGAAGATCTCTATAAAAGGTGAATTATCTATGCATCGCACTTTCAAGATCCAACTTCCCTTCTTTTTCCATTCTATGTCAAAAGAATTCTCACTGTCAATGTAAATTTAAATTTGTATAGTACTTTATACTTTACGAAGTGCCTTCATAGTCATTTCCTTAATTCACAACAACTCTAAAAAAAGAGATAGGACATATATTCTTATCCAAATTGTCCAATAAATTTGTAAATTTATTTATGCTTGTTTTCATTTATTCATTTATTTGACAGCCATTATGTACCAGGTACTATTCTAGGCACTGAGGATGCAGAAGGAAACAAAACAGTCACCATCTTCAGGAAACTTAAATTTTGGCAGGAAAGCCACACAATAAACAAGTAAACAAATCAATGAGGAAGCCTAGATTCAAACCCTGGTTGCTTGATCAAAACTTTAGAGCTATTTACAGGATACCAATCTGCCTCCCTGGTCCAAATTCACTGATGCAAATGTTCTCTTTGCCATGAATTTTGGCAGTTTGATTTCTTGGACTTGAATCTCTTAGGGTTTCCAAAAGGTCTCAGATGTTTTCCACTCCCCTAAAGTAATCCAATGGACAACAGTCAAAATGGCATTTAATAACCAACACATTCAGAGCACTATTATATTCCCCCAAACAAGAGAATCGTGGAGGGAGTTAAAATTGAATTAAAAAAGAAACATATGCACACGTAATTGTTTGTGTGCATTAACTCATATGATCTTCATCGCTAATCCTTGGAGGAGGTCATCTAAAGGATGCAACAGCTGGCTGACCCAAAAGCGGACTCGGGCAATCGGAGGCTCCTGCCCCACTCCCCTGTCCTTGGAATGAATGTTCCATCTACCATTCCCACACTAGAAGCTGTTTCAAGAACGTAGCCTTGAGAGAATAGAGTGCTGTTGAGAACATCTGGACAGCCTACATGCCTGAACCTCGTTAAAACCTCTATATAAACTCCTAAGATTCTAGCAGGTGGGTGCAGAGGTCTACCTTCATGTGTAAGTTCCCTTGTTTATTACACCTGCCACCTACCCACTTGGACTGATCTGCGTCTTTCTTCCGTCCCACCCTGCCCTCTGTGTACGGAGCCACCTTCAGATTTCACCAGGGAAGTCCCCAAGGTTGCAAACCCACACTAACACCAGATAGGAATGTTTTATCACCATTTTACAGATCGAGAACTGAGACCTTGGAGAATGCACGCAATGTGTGCGAGGTCACATAGTAATACGTGGTAGAGTCAGGATTTAAACCCAAAGCTGGGTTTCAGAACTTAGGTTCTTTGCCTCTATGCTTTACTGGATCTAGAAAATGCTGTTGAGACAGTATCAGCCAATGCTAAGACCATTTTTTACCTGGAAAAATAGGTTCACATTAAGTTTTGAAGTACAAATTAATATCCTGCAAGAGTCTGCTCATTTAGTTATCAGCAGTTGTCTGGCTACACAGGGTTTCTATAGGACAGCATCTCAAATGACTGCCCTTGCCTGTTTTCCATCTCACAGCACTCACGAGCAGGTTAACTTGTCCCATGTACCATTAATAATTCATGACTTATTTGTGAAAGTGCAGGGACAGCACTACTACAGGCCTAACACAATGAATATCTTATTAGGAAGAAATTAACAAATGAATTGTTGCTGATCAATAAGTGTTGAAGAGAAAATTACAATGATAGTAAAGCCTAAATAATTTATACACGATATTGATTTTTTCATTACATTAATTATTCTTTACAGCACCCATAAGGAACTAGGAGAATAAAACTTTCAAAGCAAAGAAATTTATCTACCGTGGGGTATTGAAGGCTTAAGTCTGAATTTAAAAGACAAAGAATGGACCAGGATAGTTGACAAATATTTTTAGACTAAAAATGCATCAGGTAATAAATTTGACACTTCCAATGTAGCTAAGTTCCTTTGTGTTGCCCAACGTTTTTATACACAATACTTTTAATAGTTATTTATCAAGAGAAGTATTGATAGAAATGTTTATAAATAGAAATATTAGAAATAGAACAATCCATTAATCCACCCCTTTCATGGCTTATATGAAAGGCACAATGACAAATTCGCTGAAGCCACATGGGAAAGAAAACGTTCTCTGAAACCTCTCCCAGAATCTTTAAGTTAACTGGACTTAAATCCAGTTGAACAGAGTGCAGGGTCCTTATTGTTAATAACTTTCATAGCCAGCAGAAAACAATTCCCTAAGGCCATTTTCTCACAGCAAGTAACTTTCATACGGAGGTAAGGGCCTGAAGATGATCCTCCTGTTTACACACTATTGCTGACTTTAACCTTGTCACAAATGCTGTCCCAGAGAACAACAAAAAAGTATTGTGCATAAGAAGGGCTGTGAAAGAGGATGGAGGTTGGTGTGTTCTTCATGGATGACGGTGTTCCCAGCAACTCAAAATCCCCTCTTACAGATGGGAGAAACGAATTTAACACATGTGCACCAATCCCAATGGATGTTCTAGGTACAGACATTGCACTGAAAATTGCTTTTGTCATTCATGTGTTGAATAGCATTTTGCTCATGGCGTTTTGACTCTAGAAATTAAAGCAGTGAATCGATGGTTCTTTTCTTATCTTTTCTATCGGAGTTTTCTCAGATACCAACTTCACTTAACTATTTTTCAGTATCTAATATTAGGAGATTCCAGGTTCATAATGTTTTATACAGAGTTGCATGAATATATACTTTCAAGCACATCCTATCTCCCCCCAAATAAAGATGGAAATAGTGTTTCAAAAGTCCTTTAAAATTAAAACTAAAAACATTAGAATAGTTTCAAGTGTGATATAATTTTTTTCTTCCCTCACCTGTTACCTTCAGTGACTTAAAGCCACATTAATATTATTTTTAATGTGCTTAATGTTCTTGGAAGAAAATCTAAGCAACAGAAAGCATCTCATCTCGTGAATATGCTTTTGCAAACTAGAGCCAGTTCTGCAAATTATTTTGTCATGTCTTAACTAATATTGTTATATAACTTCAAATTTATAAAGTACCTCACACAGATATAATATTGATAAAATGTATATTATCCACTCTGTATCATAATACAGATCCAACTGTCCAAATGTGTCACGATCACCAGTCAATTCTGGAGCACTACGGGGACAAAACACCCAAATCTAGCATCATTTTTATTACTCAGTGAAAAGTCCCTTGTTATGGTGACAGCTCCACTGTTGAGTGTCCTTTGCTGCATCCACCATTCTTTGGGTGGAGACTAATGGTTCATACAGAAAATATGTGGTACAGGTACTAAAAGAAAGGGTATTTGTTCTTAGTCTCACATGTAGAATTGAATTGGGCACTCATGAAATGAATTAGAAGAAACTTCAAACTATTTTAAGTCACTGTGCAAGTTCTTCTCCATTTTCCTCCCTTCTACCCCTGCAACCCCAAATCCACTCTCCACCTTTCTCTGCCTTGGTGAGGCATGTGGAATGAGGAGCTCGCGTGTCCTTTAGCTTCCAGGTAAATCCAGCCACTGGAAGACAATGGGAGGAGACAGACAGGTGGGAGGAGAAAGGAGTCAAGATATTTCCTTCCCCCCACCCCCCTCAGCTCCTTACTGCTGGCAGTGGCTGCTTTCTACAAACAGCTCCTATGGGGAAGCCCTTCCTACCTCCAAGACTAGCTCCTGTCAGGTGCCTGCAGACATGGGATGCTGACACTGCCTGCCTGACTCCACCACTTCATGCCCAGGGTGGTTAACTGCTTCCCTTCTTACTAGTTGTAAGGAACCTCATGTCCAATGTCGGTGCCCTTACTCGGTCCATACCTCTGTAACTAGTCCACTGGCAACACCAGAGGGTACCTCTGCTGCCAGGACCTACAATACAGCTACTAATGTTTGAAACAGCAACCTGATACAGAAGAATAATGTATAAGTAAATAAAAGAACATCAGCCACATTCACATACACCAGCACTGCGAATCAGACAGCCTCTTAGATAGGTGATTACTTCCCATAAATGTACTAATGAGACAAACCATTGCATACAAGATGCATTTCTGACCTCAACTCTCAATATCACCGTCTTTCTGATTCAGTTCTTTAAGGATTTCATTCTTCGCCTTGACTACTTTTGTCCTTCTCCTCTCCCTTCTCCGTAGCATCCTTCTAATTTACTCTCTGCATTATCACTGTCTGTTCTCTCTTCCTTGACATGTCACCTTGTTCTTTACTGTGTTATATGGATCCTACCTGCAGATTTCCACACACAGGCCACGTTACCACATACCTATATTTAAAGTCATGTTTACTTTTCCTTCTGGGTCTATGTTTTCATTTTTTTAAGTAAATCTATACAATTCTACAAGTTCCTAATTAGAGTCCACAAAATACAGAAGCTATTGTCCAGGTTTACAGTCATACATCCATAACCTTGAATTCTTTGAAAGAAATACTCTGTAAAATATAATAAATAAATATGGAGGACATCAGGGTGCTTAGCTTTTCTACCCTCTTATGTTTATAAAAAAACTAGAATGCAGGGGCAACAGTGAACATACGGTGTTAAATGCAAGCTTCTGACAATAAATGACCCAGTACTTACCAATAAAGCACGGTACTATATTAATAATAGCAATGAACTACAAATATTTATGTGCCCACAGGCGACTAATTCAATTTCACTGCAGGATTGCTTCATTTATGAATTTAATTGTATGCGTTTAAACATTTTTGTTGCTGTTTCATTAATATCCCATAAAAAATAAAATGACATGCTGACGAAAAGAAAGAACGCATTTCTATTCACAGCATTCATTAAGTGCCCATTGAGTGCCCATGGTATCCCGAAAATTAACATTTACTTTTATCATTTATGGCTTTTCTTTTGCATCACACCTTGCAAGTTCATTTTTGCATTGTTCAGGATGAAAAGTTCCAGATTCAAAGAGGGCAGTACAGGTTTACATATCATTTTAGTTTCACACAAAACAACGCAGATGTGTAAGACGACTCCCATGAGAGAATTAGAATAGTGACTTTGTCTGTGTCAGGCTCTGTTTGAAGAGTGCCACATGCATTCTCAGCACTCACCATGAGATAGTACTATTATTCCTCCCATTTTCCAGAGAAGGAAACTTTAGTACAGAGCAGGTAACTGACTTATTCAGGGTTATGTGACAGCAAGTGGTTGAACCGGATTAAAATCGAGCTACCTTGACTTCACAGCCCATGCTGTAAACATGACCCTAATCACATTCACAAACTGGGCATCAGCACGATTTTCAGGAATATTCAGGGGCTGATATATCTGTCATTGATTTTCTCCAATTTCTGTTGAGGACTTTTTTCCTTACTCAGGGTCTCCTTCCACTGCTCTCCAATATCACAATCCTTAACCACAACCGCCTCGACCATCGGGCTTTGACCAGTAATAATCCAGAGTCTACGTTATTGGTACTTTTCTCATCCTCCCATCCTACATCAGAGTTCTCACACTCTTGGTTTAGGCTGATTTTTCCATGAAGTGAGAATGAATGATGAGATTAACCTTCCCAAGAGGCAAGAACATCTGTTTGTACCCAAATGAATGTCTGATCTGTGGCATACTAAGAAGAGAAAGCTCCTAGAATGTTCTAATAAGCCTTGGGCTTGATACATACTTTGACTCTTCTTCTAGCGAACAAGGGGAGTTGACATCTTGTTAATTATGAAAGGCAATTATTAACAATTCGAAATTGCATGACAAAAGAAGAGAGGGATGACACCAAATGTTTGATAATCCCATCTTTCAAAGAACCAAAGTCTTGTCAAGTTATGCCGATATTTTTTAAAGGTAATCTAGAACACAGAGCATATTTTTAGCTGACATTGATTGAACATCTATAGGTCAGTCTCTGTACTGGGAACTTTACATATGTTTATTGAATAACTGTATTTGCTAGAGGAAGATATAAACAAATAACACTTGTCTAGGTTCAACAAGTATTTAGGATAATTCCCAACACATAGTCAAATGCTTAGCTATAATTAAAACAAAGTTATATTAGCCAATTAAAATCAACAGAGACTTATCTATGATATCCATAATTTAACAAACTCAAAAACAAGATAATTGATTACTACAAAATATTAATTTGGGTTCCGCATTTACTTGTTTTCATACTAAACCTATTTCTTGGCCTAATAATTTATTTCATGACTCTTAAAATCACATTAGGAATTGCCAGTCTCAATTAAACCTGTTTAATTCATTATCAAGCATAAATAACTTCCAAATGGCATAAGCTTCTGATTGTCCTTAGTCAAAATGAGATGATAATAATTAGCTTTGGGGAATAATAAGAGTCTAAGATTAAGCAAATCCATATCACTAGTGGCTAAAGTGACCTGCCTTCCAATTATTACATGAACATTTATATTTCTCTGAAGTCAACTCTTCCAAAACTCCCAAGGTAACCAGCAAGAAAAATGCAGAAAAATAAATCATCTCTTACCATTTACCACTTCCAGTTTTATCTTCACAACTCAAAAAAAAAAAAAACTGAATGGGTTTAGTTCAACCTCCTTCTGATTTATAGCAAATATCAGTGGTTTGAACCAGAAGCAATACTTTAAGAGACCCTGTAATGAACATATAAGTGGATATGGCATATAGACAGAATAATCTCTTATCTCCTTGGTTTTATACTGCACACAAACCTGATGGTGAAAATTAACCTTCTTTGCAGCTCCACATTTCTAATTAGAAGAGACATCAAAAAGATTATCCCTTAGAAAGCAGTATGGGCCATAATATTCTAGATAGCCTTGAAACAGAGCTCTGCAGCCTCCTTATATATTTTAGCCTGCTGTCTAAAGGAAAAGCAGTAACCAGATGGTGTTCCAAAGTGGTTATGGCTTTTTTGCGGCAAGTTTTGTTATATTTTCTCACCTTACCTTTTTATACTTATTATGAAGAAGCAGACGTTCTAGTATACAGGACCTATTTATTGCTTTAGCCTTGAATGTGTAAAATAGTCTATACCATCAGACTGTGCTATACTAAAAGTTTCCTTGGTAGAAATGCTTACAAATCTTTGAGAATTAACTAGTTCATTTATAATCCTTTTGTGTGCGTGTGGTGGAGGTTGTTTTGTTTTCTCTGTACAGGGCAAGAAAGAGGAGAAGAAAGATACTGTGAACTCAGCTTAGATTAGAACACAGAACCTTAAAATAAAAGGCCGCCCAGGCTAAGCCCTCCCCCAGGAAGAAATTCCTTCTACGACATCAGTGGTTAATTAGCTACATCTAAAATGTTTACTGCTGGGGAGCACGCCACTTCACAAAAGAGTTCATTCTCATTGTAGACAGTTATAAATTTTAAGAAATTCTTTCTTACTCTGAGTTGAAATCCTTATCCCATCACTTCTATCCTACTTATCCTAATTCTATCCTTTGGAGAAATACAGAACAAATCTCCTGCACCTTCCACATCTTCCTTCTTTGAGTATTTGAAAGCAATTTTTATGTCTCTCCTATTTTTCCCATCTCCATATTAAATATTACCAGCTCCTTCAATTACTCCTCATATGACATGATTTCCAGATGCTGCGAATAAACTGGAGTAGTAGCTTGACTCAAAATCTTTCTTAAAAGTTTTTTAAAAGAGATCTGAAGGCTTATTTACAACTATAATTGACACAATTACAAGGACTATCCAGAACCCAGTGGTCTTCCAGAAGCTGTATGCTAGCTCTCCTTCTTGTGATACACACACACACACACATACACACTACTGATGGGATGGTTCTGTGATACAAAGTGGGTCAGAGACCCTCATTTCCCTGGCCACATTGATTGGCTGAAAGAATAGTCACAAGTTCCAAGCTGGACTAATCTGAGTCATTCCCCAAGGTTTTAAATTGGAACTCAGAGAAGGCCTGCTTTCCTCTTAGCTGGTAGAGCTATTAGATTTGATAGCCATTTACTCATTTCATGGAATAAGCCAATTTGATATAATGAGTTCAATATGAAAAGGGGTGTGGGGAGAAAGTTCTCAAATCTCCAGTTCCAACCATTCTTAAAACCAACTCTATCCCTATCTTTCCTGTGTTCTGGTTATTAAGTCAATAATTCCCCTCTGCCTGAATTGAGCTTCAGTCAGGTTTGTATCATCTGCGACACAGAGGGTCCTATCTAATACAATGTTCATAAGGTTCCAAGCACTCTAATAGGACCAATAGAATGCTGTCATAAAAGAAAACAATTGCCATCCTACCCTACAAAAGGTATGGATGGAATCTCTTTCCATCATTCTAAGAATGAGAGAGATAATCACTTATTGAGGAAGATCAAGGTCCATCTTGCCTAATGGCCCAAGCTCATAGGGCTGACACTATTTGTTCAAAACTGTATTCCTAGACTTATCACACAGTAGGTGCTTAAAACACTCTCCACTATAGGTGCTTAAACACTCTCCACTATAGTTGTCATAGCACACAGTAGGTGCTTAAAACACTCTCCACTATAGTTGTCATAGTGAACAGAAGAAACAGTAGGCAAAACATTGAATATAAATTATCAAAATGAAGACACGAGTTCCCTGGGGAAACTTTAGACATATTTCACCTCCTTAGTATTAGATAACCCATTTGCCATATAAATTATGGAACTAGATTATCTCTTCAGTCTTTTTTAGCCATAAAATGCTATGATTTTATCCACACTCAACAATGGTAAAGAAGAGTCTTCCAAAGACCTGGGTATGCAGACAAAAAGGGGAAACATACTGCAATAATGAAGGAAGTATAAAGATAATGAGAAAGAATATCCTACCAAATAAATGATAGAGAAAAGAAAGAAAAAGAATGGGAAGAAATCATCACTAATATGATAAAAGAGGTCATTCAGATAAGCCTTCTTCCTCTTAGCTTCCTATCTTATTCTAACCAGTTTCTGTGGTCAGAAATGCCCTCTGTACTGGATCCAAACTGCCAGCCCCAGAGCATTGCCCCTTCCTGGCCCCTTATAACCCATATGACAGTTCCTTCCACTCTACCACAAATCTCCTTCCAGAGTTGGCTCCCTGCTTCTGCCTTTGGTCCTAGATGTTCCCAACTCCTCTCTCACCATACCAACCAGTTTTTCTTGTCACCAACAGAATGTATACTCAATTATATTGTGTCCTCCCACCCCTGTCTCCCATCCTGTCCTCTGCAATGACTGATGCCCAAATGGCCATCCATAATTTTCAATTTATTGCTTAATGTTTTGAACTTAGAATTCTGTCTCCATACAAATAATCATAAAATGGCGTCTCTACGAATTAAGGTGACCCATTTACACTGAGCTGCTCTAAGGAATTGACCTCACATCCTTTCGTGAAAGAAGGCCTTGATTAGGGGAAATAGTGCTATTACAATTAGCAACTAATATTTAAGTATTACTATATACCTGCATAGTAAGTATTGAGTGCTGTGTACCAGCATATTATACTATGCACAGATACTATACCAAGTATTTTACATGCATTTGCTCATTTAATTCTCATAACACCTCTAAGAGGAAAGTACCAATATTATCCATATTTAAAGATGAAGAATCTGAGGCTCAGAAAGAGCAACGTACTAACTTACACAGCTAGTTACTACAAGAGCCACGTCCATCTGACTCGACAATCCTTGCTCTTACGTATAACATGACCCACAAGGACACTGATCCCTGTGAGAAGTGGGGAAGGAGGGGACATTGGGGGAACCAAAAGCCAAGAGACTAGGGCACCAAAGTCAACATGATCTACTTCTTGATTTTGCTCAGAGTCAGCCCTATTTGAAGTAGAACCTTTTATCTCCCATTACGTAGCAATAGATTATCTGCCATTATCTGCATTGTGGAAATGGACCCTCCACTATCCAAGCTAACCTAGTTGACTGTAGAATGCTGTACACAGACATTCTCATGACAGACAACTAATTCAATCTTCTCTGTGAACAAGATGCAGCTGAACATCTCTTCAACTTTTTCCCTATCGCTTTTGATGCAGGGCACTTCGCATAAACCACAGCTATTCCTTCCTAAAGTATCCAGAGAAGAAAAGTAATTGAGAATTCCAGAAAAGAAAGAGAGGGTGAGGATGAAGAGGAGGAAGGATTATAAAAAATGGCACCAAAAAAAATACTACCACAAAATTTTTAAAAATTTTTAAAAAGCAAACCAGTGCAGGTGATTATCTGGTAACTTCTGATTCTGAGAGAAATGAGTCCATCACTAAACAAAGAAAAGCACTTGACTGTGCAATAGAAACCATATGTTCAAATAGCCAAGGTGGCATTTTCCTACATCACACAGTAGAGAGATACTGAGTATTTCCTATAGAAGACCTCACTGCTGTAATCTGAGCAGGGTCTATAGCAGCAGCAGCATTTCATCACTAAGCAAAAATCCAATTATTTTTAGATTCCATAATCACTAATTCCTCTAAAATCTTCATCTATTCACTAACAGTTTTACATACATTGATAGAAAATAATGCCAATCCCTACTGAAGAATCACTAGATGTTTCTATGTGATAATCAGTCTCTAGTTTAAGTGAAATGGAAGCTGGGAAGCAGACTAGTAAACTCTTTGGGGTCATTCAGGAATTAATACATAAAGGTGTAACTACAAAAAGTACAATTTGGGGTGAAATGTAGCAGAGACTCTCTCTCATGAAATAATAATGTCTTTTGGTAGAAAGTTTGTAAGTAATTATCAACTGAAAAATTGTTTTAAGCTAAAATAGAAGGGCGGGATCTAAAACACTACACAATTAGAAATCTTTAAAAGTAAAAGGTCCTTAAAACATACTAAGGAAGGAGCCTAATGCTTTCATTCCAAGTCCAACCAGTTTCTTATTCTAAGCAATTTCCATTAAACAGGGAAAGGAGCAGGGAGGAGAGAAAGTATTTGAAAAACTGCCAGAGTAAAAAACCCCATAAAGAAATTTTGCTCATTCTTGGAGAAATGAAGTAGAATTAGATGCTTCAGTGGTGGTGAATTCCAGAATCTGGGTAGCTTCCAGTAAATGAAGCTTTTCCATAATGTCAGGTGCAAAAGCTATCTGATATCAACATACTGAGCTTGAGTTTTTAAAGTCCTATTTCCTTGCACCAAATTGTTTGAAACCTTTGAGACACAAACCTCAATAAACTAGTATTCCAAGCTTTTAATATTTTAGTCCCTTGAGCAAGCATGTCAGATTAATCTTCAAATTGCAATGGGCAGAAAGAACATTCAACCAAAATTCTTAAGCCCATGCCTCTCTCAGAGGATGTTAATAAGGTATGCAGTTTCATTGGCTATTAAGATTTCAAACTTTCCTAATTCTCAGCAGCATTACTATTTAAAAGCCGGTGTGGATGGGGGTGGGAGAGGAAGCTAGTCTATCCTGAAAGGAAGGGATTTTACTTATTAAATCTTTGAATCCACCTAACATTTACCACACTGCCAGGCACACAGTAGGCATTTAACACATACTTTCAGAATGAGTTGATGGATCGGCCTGGGGGAGAGTGGAAATCTTGCTGAGAACAGCATGAGTCCAAACCCTGGCATTGCTCAGCAACAAAGCCCATCTCCAGAATTAGGGTTATAGAGGTACAGCAGGCATTTGAACGTGTGTCTTCAAAGTGGCATCAAGAGGACTGTTTCCTGAGCTGGAGAGCAGCCACCCAAGAGCCACTAGACTTGTCTCTGGCTTCCCCATGCCTGGAAAACTCCTGCCCTGCCTCTCTACCTCCAGCTCCCCCTGCCTTTTACCGGGTTTGAGTTTCCACTCACAGCACTTAGGTACAGGATTCGACCTCGCTAGTCTAACCCAGGCCTCCTGGCCATTCCAAGGTTCTCCGAGCATCGGCTGGGAGGGAGGCCGGCCACACCGTGCTAGGCAAAAGGAAGGACACACACACGACGATGACTCCCATCACCTTCGGGGGAGGGGGGGCGGGAATCGATGGGGGTGAGGGGGGGAGCGAGTTCAAGGCCAGGGCACTATCCAAAGGTTCCTTATCCCTCTCCTAGAGCCTCTGGCCGAACCGCTGGAAGATGCTGGGGAACCAGCAGCACGCCGCCCAGTGAGCGCGGGGCCGCCGGGGTCGGGACTGGGGGGAGCTGGGAGGGGGGTGCAGTTGGCAGGAAGCGAGACGCGGCAGGGGACAGTACCTGGTATGGCTGTGGTTGCGGGGACAGTCTTTCTTCTCCATGATGGCCGGCACACAGTTGGTGAGCTCCGTCCAGTCGGCGTGCAGCCCGCAGCTCCAGCCGGTGGAGAAGCGGGAGAAGAGCCACGTCTCCTTCTTGCCGGGCCGGTGGCAGGTGCACTTCTTCTGGCCGGCTTTGCAGCTGCACGGCTGCTCCAGCCGGATGTTCTTCACCAGGTGCCGCCCGAACGTGGTGCCCCCGGTCTTCTGGATGTGCAGGAACACGATCACGTCGCGCCCCTTGATGTTGAAATCCACGAAGCGGGTCAGGTCCTTCAGGGTGAAGTTGAAGCGCGGCACGAACCGGGGCAGCGATCCGTTCTCGGGGGCCTCGGGGTCCGGCTCTTCTTCCTCCTCCTCTGCCTCCTCCTCCTCCTCCGGGTCCCCCGGCTCCTCGTCCTCGTCCTCCGGCGCCGCGGCCCCCCGAGGCCCCTCGGGCGGCCCCCGGGGTGGCGGGGGCAGCTGGGGCCGTCGCTCCCAGTCCTCGAGCGGCGCCTGTGCCGGGCGGGCGGGACCCGGGGCGGCAGGCTGGCCGGGCTCCCCGGCGCGGGGCTGCTCCCCGAAGTTGGCGCAGGAGCTGGTGCAGGAGGGGGACACGTACTGGTACATGATGACCACGAAGAGAAGAGTGAGCACCGGCGTCAGCAGCCACTTGTTGAACCTTTCATCCATGGTCCCACTCTCAGGCCGGCAGGCTAAGCGGCGGCGGCAGCGACGCTGTCGGGCTCCCGCTCGGAAGTTTCGGGGACTCCGGGGCGCGGCTCCGAGCCCGCCGCTCCTCCATGCCCCTGACGCCGAGGCGTGCGGCTGGCTGGCGGCCCCGCGGCACACCGGCGCTCCGGGGCTGACAGAGCCGGGCCTGCGAGTCTAGCGGGGAGGCGGGCGCCGGCGCGCGCCGCGGCGGCTGTGGCGTGGGGCGCCCTGCGCTCCCGGGGGCGCCCGGCTCCGCCGGCTCCCTACTCCCGCCCGGGCGCGGCGCGCGCTTTCAGGCGGCGCGGGGCACCCCGCCGCCGGCGCTCAGGCGCTGCGGAGCGCGGCTCGGGTCCTGGACCTGCCCCGGGGCAGCCGGGCAGCCGGGCAGCTGCGGTCGCGAGCTCAGGGGCTGCATGAGGCTCTCCTAGGACTCCGGCCAAGGGCGAAGGCGCGGCCCGGCCGCACGCGGGCCCTGCGCCCCGCACGCGCGCCCGGCGCCTTTGCCCTCAGGTCTCGAGGCGCCGGAGCCGCGAGGACGGACGGCGCCCGCCGCAAGTTAGCAGAGGAGCTCCCCCCCGCCCTGCTCCGCCCCGCCCCGCCCCGCCCCGCAGCGGCTGCGGACGAGGCGCCGGTGCGAAGCCGCCTCCCCGGGCGAGGCGCACTGCTGCTCCGGGTCGGTCCGCCCAGGCGCGGGCACGCAGACACACTCGCACACACTGGCTGGCGCCGCCACAACCCGCGAGCCGGTGAGACAGGAGCCCTGCTCCCCGGAGCGAAAACCTGCCCTAGGTACGGAGCATGCGCCAAAGCCTTCCCCAGCCCCCGAAGAGTTTCCAGGGGAGGAGTCCGCGGCTCCGCGGGGCTCGGAGCAGGCAACTGGGGGTGGGAATCTCTTCAGCCTAGAGCCAGGAGAGATTCGGGAGAAAGGCAAAGGCGGAGCGAGGAGAGGATCCGAGGAGATCGTCGCTGGCGCTGATCCGAGACCTCCAAATCCGCAGCTTTCTCAATCTGAGAGTGGACAGAAATCTGGCCAGTCTGTCTGCAAGGATAACACCTGCCCACTGCTGGGGAGACTCATCTAGGCAGGACTTTGCAGGAGTTGGCTGGTCCCTCGCCGGCAGGGGATGTTGGCTCTACACTGCTTTTAATCTCGACACAAGACGTTGTAACTGGTGCTCAAGTTTTATTCTGGTCCTTCCGCACGTACAGACTTGGTGTGTTCAACTCTACAACTTTATTCAACCAGCATCCATTCATCAATTGTCCATGAGGCGCCCACTGTCTATCAGGCTCTGTATTCAATGCACACTTCGTTTCTTCCAGTACCAGATAAGTCCAGCCCACAACCATGCAGCACTTAGATCATAGGAGGAGTTTAGGGGTCACCTCGTAAAATTCATCCTACTAACACACGCTGAGCTCCTAGATGTGCGAGATTCACCCCCTTTCCCCGCCCCATTGCGGACGATGAGACCTCTACTTACCTGTATTTCACAAGCTAAAAAGCTCTTGATCATGTGCAGATTTTAACTTTATTTTTCAAACATCTAAATTTTGCATTTTTCTGAGAAACAAATCTTTAACAACAGTTTCTCTTCTTCAGATAATGAATGGAGTAAAATATTGGAGTAACTACCCCTCCACAATTCCTGGACTTGCTTGACCCAGGTTGAGAGTGGCAGTGTATTGAAGGTGGACACAATGCAGTTTGATTCCCTGACTCAGGTCAACATGTCCCTCCTGGGTACCCTGCCAGTCCTAGTTTCCCACACCCAACATCCCAGTCTTCGTAGCATCCAGCCTTCCCACCTGGCCTCTTTATGGATCTATGCGGTATTTGTCTCTGTAATCAATCAATCAATCAATCAATCAATCAATCACTGTGCTGATTTATTTCATTTGTCAGACTGTCCCCTTCACAGCCATTAGTTAAGATCCAGATTTCTTTCAAGGATGCTAACGCTTGCCCAAAGGAAGTTATTTTTATTGTTCTAGACAGGTTGGATTCTTCTAAGAAAACGTCCCTCCTCTGCTTCCTTTCCTCTTTTCAACTCTATAAACAACCACCGTGTCCTTCCTGAAACTGTATGAGACTATATTAGTAAGAAAGGTGTTGGGTAAGATAAATCAGTTTCTTTAAAGCTTACTTGATTCTATTTCTCTTTTTCTCACTTAAAGTTTAAAATCCTATTAATGGCATCACATTACTCTCCAAAGCAGGAAACTGTGATAGAACAAAATCCAATAAAATCCAACAATTATTTCCTGAATGCATCTAGTTAATGGTGTTACTTATTTTTTTAAATATGCCTTTGCTTTAGCAAAGTAAAAATCTATTATACCTTTTTGTATTACTTTATTTGAGAAGTTTCTTGTTTTCTATAAAATCACTTGATATCAAATGGATAAATACAACCTCATTAGCTACCCAAATGTATAACCTGAGTACTGGCAGTAATTTGTATAGTGGAAAGCACTTTCCTAGCCATTATCTCATTTGCTCCTCAGAACAACACTCTAAGGAGATAAGAGAAGTACAGTCCTCCCTTTTTATGGCTGGGGGGAAAGGGACTGGTTTTAAGATCCCTCTCCCAAATCCTGGGATGCTCAAGTCCTTTATATAAAATGGTGTAGTAGTTGCATATAACCTATGCACATCTTCCCATATACCTTTAAATCGCTTTAGATTACTTATAAAACCTAATACACTGTAAATGCTAGGTAAATAGTTGCTGGCACACAGAAAATTCAAGTTTTGCTTTTTGGAACTTTCCGGAATTTTTTTCAAATGTTTTCTGTCCTTGGTTGAATCTGTGGATGCAGAACCTGGGATACAGAAGGCCAACTGAATAATATTCCATTTCAAAGATGAGGAAACTTAACCAAGGAAAACTAGGTGAAAGCAGAGACAATTAGAAACCACTTACATCCCTGAAATACATTCAGATTGCCATTTAAGAAATCCAATGAACATCAACACAGAGCCCATAATTTCCGCTCTCCTCTCTTGAGATCCTTTGAGTCAAGAGGCAGGAAGAGACACAGAATTGCAATAGAACAATTAAATTATTTTCCCTCTCCCTCTGGCTTTACAGGCAAACCTGAGAAATTGCTACATCCTGCGTTGTTTTGGAACCTAGTCTGTGACTTTCCAGATAAACAGGGGAAAGACAATGACAATCTTAACATGATTATATCATTGTTAAATTATTTAGGAGAATTTCAGGAGAAGATATTATAGCAAACAAATATAACAGCTATGTTGCTAACAAAATGTATGTTTCCATAAACAAGTGCACTTTTAACTTTTTTCAAAGAACATTATCCCAGAAGATCTGTTTCTGCTTTCAGTAAAATAACTAATGGAATGCCATAATTTCCTTGAGGTAAACACAAGGAAAGCAATTCATAGAATCAAGCAATTACGTAGATAATTCAGGGATATACCCAAATATTCATTTTTTTAATGATAGATAACTTTGGTTGTGTTAACGGTCTGCCTCAGGTGTGCTCTTCCTATTATAGTTGTGGAACTTCGTGTGAACCTAATCAAAGCTCTTAAATCACACGCAATAAACATGCTTCCTTATCTACAAGGGCAGACCTCACGTTCAGGTGAAAATGAATAGAAAGTTTCTAAAATTGAATGCTCTCCAGGTAAAAGGAAAAACATGTTTGCATTCAGCTTACTACGGTTACTCCACAATGACACCAGCTGGCAATTGTTTCTGGCTAATAGATTGCAGCTACTATGATTCCTACACAAATTATTAAAATAATAAAAATAATGTTTTCAAAGAGCTTTCTTCCACTTCCTTTGCCAGTCTTGCGATGAGGTTGACACTATCTGCGAAGCAATTTGTTCACCTAATTTTATGCCTTAATAAGCTGTACTACAATTACGTTCTTGCCTGATTCCTTCTCTGCCTTAACTTTAGTACTCTTCCTCCCTGTTCTTCTCAAATATTCTCAAACGCATTAACAACATTGCACTCCCCTAGGATTCAAACTTTTGATTAGAACAGTCCCCATTTAATCAAGTTCAGTTGGGAGATGAAATTGCATCTCAACTTCTCCACTTTCCCTTTGGTGCCAGAAACTGCCTTTGAGAATGTTGAGGAAACCCTGGAGAGATGAACAATCCAAACAATCACAGAGAATAGTTTCGGATTCCCTACATTTGCACACAGGAGTATATGGATATGAATGCCCTTCAATACAGATGAAAAACAAACTAGATTGTGTAAGTCATTGGCAGCGAAAATCTCTCCTTCAAGGATACAAAGTGCTCTTATACACTGAAATGACTTTTTTTTCATTTTTGTAAACAAACCAAAAGAAAAAAAAAAAAAAGCCCCCCAGGGTAAGCAGTTTTGCAAATAACCAGCAAAGCAGTAGCTTTCTTTTTCCAGAGGAAGTTAAGCAGAAGAGTTTGTATAGACAGGGCAAATTGCAGAAAGAATGGTGATATTTACTGAATGTATTCCAGTTCACTATGTGATTGTAACTTTGGGGCAACCATAATCCTACATACTGCTTCCCATAAAGTTCTATTTATATGAACAGTTCATTCTTTGCTTTATTGTATGATACTCTTCATCCACCACTGATAGCCGCCTAAAAGTGATGAATGGAAGCTATGCTACCTGTATGCACAATGTATTCACTAAGTCAGTATTATGTAAGCAGATGCAATAGTCTTTTCATAGTAGATATTCACTTATTTCTTTAACAAGAACTTGTTAAGCACTTACTATATACCAGGTGCTCTTCCGAGTGCTTTGGATACTGCATTAAACAAGACCAATAAGGTCCCTGCCTTCGTGCAGCTTACATTCCAACAGTGGAAAAATAAACGATGAAAAAGGAAACAAGATTCATCCATTTACTTCAAGGATATTTATTGAGCCCCTACTATGTTACCAGGTACTTCTAGGTACTTGGGATAATTTAGTGAGCACTAGAGACTATAATTTTTGCCCTCAAGGGTTTAAATGTAAGCAGGGTAGAATAGTTGGGCCTTGTGGGCTACTGTACGACATTTACTGTGAAAGAAATGGGGAGCCACTGGGGGGGTTGAACAGTTTTTAAAGGGTCATTTTAACTGTTTTGTTGAGAATAGACTGTAGGAGGGTCAACATAGAAGCAGGAAAACCAGTTAAGTGGTGTTCCATAACCATGAGAGACGATATGGCTCCGACCAAGACAGGAGGCACAGGAGACACTGGGAAGTGGTCAGATTCCGTGCACTTTCAGGGCAGAGCCATCGGTGTTTCCTGCTGGATGGAACGTGGGGTGTTAGAGGAAGGCAGAGCCAAGGATGATGCCAAGGTTTGGGGCCCTTGCAGTCAGAAGGATGGAGCAGCCATCAACCGGGATGCCAGCTGGGACCATTGCCAGTGCTATCAGGGTAAATAAGGAGTGTGATGTTCAACGCATAGATGACAGGGATGGAGAGAAGGAGGCAGTCATTTCCACCGGGCAGTCAGAACAGACTGTTGCTCTGCAGAGGCCAAGGGGCTGAGCCCTGAAGGATTAGAAGGAACCAGCCATGCCAAGCGTCCTGGAGAAGCGCTTTCTACGCACAACAACATGTGCAAAGGTCTGAAGTGGGAAAGACGTTGGCAGGCTCAAGGGAGAAATGGGACGTTAGGGACAGCGGTTGGGGCAGATCATTCAGAGCCATGACAACGGTGCAAAGGAGCCATCGGGGAAATTTTACAGTAAGGAAATGACATGACTGATGGATGTTAAAAGCTCACTCAGCTCTGTGAAGAATAAATTACGATTAGGAAGGGAGAAAGCAGGGAAACCAGTTAAGTGGCTAGTGTAGTTTTCCAAGCAAGAGATGATGGGGACGTGGAAGAGGATGAAAGCAGTGGAGGAAATAATTTACAGTCATGAGTCCACAAACTCAGTGTGAAAAGAAGTAACTTTTTTCATTTTTTAATAACAGAAAGAAATTTTGCCTTAAAGATTCCATTTCCTGAGATAGAGGAAAATGAAAGCATCCAACTTAACTCAGTCACTGCCCAGTTACCCTCTGTCTCTTTACGGTAAACAGTGAAGTTGGTGCTTCTCCCCTTCCCATTCTCTTTGCCTCTCTCTAGGGTGGTCTGAGCTAAGGGAGTTTATGTAGCATCTTCACACTGGCTGCAGGAGATGTGGTCTGTGGGGAGTATCCTGTTTCCACAGCCTTTCCTGACAATGTATAGTTAGTCTCACCTGGACGAAGTGTAGGTCTTGATTTCTGCTGGGTCTCCTGCTGCCCTTTTATGACCTCAGCTATCATGTCCACACGATCTGCATCTTACTCAACTGTACTATGGGGCCCTTTCTGTCTGTCAGCCCCTTTGGCTCTTCTATGGCCTTTTCTCAGGGACACATTTGCATCTAAATCAGTGGTTTTCAACCCCAACAGACCCAGCACTCATTTTTTTTAAGGATATTTTTAAATAATCCCTTTAATAATCCAAACTTAAATATCATAGATAATAGAATCTACCCACACACATAATTAACCAAACTAACCTAAAATGCCCTAACTTTAATGTTGAGATACAAAAAGAAAGTACTTAATAATAGAACACTGTATATTTTAACATGTAAATGCTCAGACCTGACTACAGTAGACAACATAAAGAAGTAGTCAGATGCTTGTGTCTCTTAAATATCTTGTTTGAATACAAGAGAAGTAAAATCAGAAGCCAACCCTTTCAAGAAGAATTTGAAAGAGCAGAGATGTTAGTGCATACTAGAATTTAAAATAGTGTTAGAATAAGTAAGAATAGTCCTGATTTATAAATATACATACGATAAGAAAAAGAAGCAAAGATAATACACCAAGACAAACTGCAGATTTTTGGAGTGAGGAAAATAGGGAAATATGATTTTCATAAATGAGCTAGGTTTTCTTTTTCAATGTTGGGTCAAAATACTTCTCTATAATATCAAGTATCTCAAAATAACACACTTTCTATCTTGAAGTCATGCTACACATCAAGGCTAATCCGATTTCTGAATGTAGTGGAATATTTAAAAGTCATGTGGAAGCAAGACAGTTCTATCACTGCAACCACCAAATAAATGCAGTAGTCTCTCCGTCATTGTGAGAAGCCCAAACACCCCGCTAAGCATTGTTACCACTCCCACTGAGAATCTAGTAACTCCCTTTTCTTTCCCCTAACAATATGAATCCGTTTGGGGGAGATAAAGAGACCAAATCAGCACTCATGTTTTCCTCACTCAGTCAGACTTTGGTTCTTGATAGGTAAAGCCATACTTTTAGAATTTTTTTGACATGATACCTATTTTTTCTTCAGAAAGTATGGTTTTGCATTTGAAACCAAAACTTGCAGACATTAATTACCCAAGGTCGCACAGCTAGTAAGTGATGGTACTTGGATTTGAACCAGGTGGTTTGCTTCAGATGGAGATAGTGACTGCATTCCAGATGGATGCTGGAAGCCAAATCAATAGGACTTGCTGATAGATTGGATAAGGGGGAATGGACAAGGGGCGACTCAGAGATGATTCTGAGGTTTTTCATTGGAGCTACTAGAATGCTGACATTCTATTTACTGAAAGGCTAGAAATTAAGGAGAAACCAGTTGGGAGGCTGGGGATTCAGGAAAGGTGAATTCTAATTTCAGCTTTGGATAAGTTATGTGTAAAGTATTAATGAGACAGCCAAATGGAGATATTAAATAAATGGCTGTATATAGGATCTGGAGCTCAGCTATGACTGGACAGGAGATAAAATTGTGGTGGTTTTAATAACATAGGTAGCACATAGCCATGAGTGCTCTGTAAATATTTGTTGAAGGAATCTGTGAAAGACTAAGTAAGCAATTACTATAGTCCAAGAGAGAATTGAGACACAAACAAAAGGAATGGTACTGGAACAAAAGAGCAGAAATTTGAGAAACATTTCACAGGTAGAATTAACAGGATCTAGTGACTAAGTCTGAAGGCGTGAGAGAGGAGGAAATTGAGGATTACTCAAGGTATCCCAGCTTGGAAAGCTACAAGGATGGTAATACCATTACTGTGGGAGCAGAAATAGATAAAAGATTGGGAGTGAAATCAGTGTAGATAATTATTAATTCCTTCAGCAAATTTAAGTGTTTGCATTTTTCAAAAGGGTTTGAGCCTCAAAATATTTACATTCCATTTTAAGGAAGAAGGCTTTAAAAAGATACTTTCATTTTTCTGCAGTAAGCCAGATAAACTTAGTTTAATCACTAGCTTTGGAAACTAAAGTCTAGATAGAAGTGTATTTTGTAAAGACTATTTTCTCTTTCCTAATATTTCATATGACGAATCAGGATGCAATGCTCCTTTTTTCCACATTGGCAATGAATTATTATCTTCAGAGCCTTTTCTTAAAACTTTCAGTTCTTCTCATTATTGTTTTAGTTTTATATTTCATCAAGAAAGCATATTCTAAGTGCAAAAATCAACTGTTTAATGTAGCTACAAACCTGCCTACCGAAACCCAAGTCAAGGTCTTACACACAACCTCAGAAGTGCATATCTATTTTTATTCAGTTAAAAATATAAGTATTTGTTTTTAAAATCATGCTATGAAATGCATGGGGTTTTATCAATTAATTCTTAATTGTGCTCCAGACACCCAAATTCAATATACTTTTTTTGCAGAAAAAGCCATTTCAAAACAGTTGCTCTTTCATTTTCCTCCCTCCATGGAGTGGAGCTGTCTACTGAGGATTCTTTCCAGTGAATTGCTCTTAAGCATTTAATGCTAATGCTTCCCAACCATTGTTGGTTAAACGTTGTTCTTGTGATTTTATAAGGCAATAATACATCATTTAAGTGTCTAACACTAAAGTGCTGTCCTATGTCCTAATGTAGCAAATGCAGAAACATCTCATTCCCCTGAAAAAAAACAAAATTAAAACATCTGTCTTTCTGGGTCTTTGTTGTGAGAAGTTCTATTTGCTAAAAGCACAAAATGGCAGAGCAAGATAAAACGATCATGTGCTTCACACGATGGCTCCTTATCCAAACCAAGTGCCTCACCCACGCTTGGAGAGGAGTGGGCTGGGAGCTTTGTTTGCTGTGGAGAGTGAAAACAAACACTAGCTCTTTGACTAGGGCTCTTCCCTGGGTCTGTTTTACCAGCAGCTCCTGTTCTAGAACTTACGTGTTTATGTTATGTCTTGATTGGATCATCAGCTCCCTTGTCTCACTCTACCACACTCCAGTACCAAGGACCCGTACCTCCCCATCACACACACACACACACACACACACACACTTCCTGGCAAAGGTCGATCAGGAATACTCTTCCACCTCAGGATCCATCTCACCCTTCCACATTCAGCTGAAACATCTCTTCCGTAAAGCGATTTGGACACTCCACAAGCCTTCTGTTGCAGGTGAAATTAATTGTCCCTTCCTCTTTTCTACCTCACTACAATTTTGTAGCTCTAGTATTGTACCATCCTGTATTTAAATTATGTTTATATGACTGACTTTTAAGTGAGCTCGTGAACTCCTTGTAGGCAGGTGCTGTTGATTACTGATCGCTCTATCTATCTAGTTGAGGTAGGCAGAATTCCAAGGTGACCGCCAACGACCATTGCCTTTGTATAATCCAGTCCTGTTGAGTGTGGGCAGAAGCTGTGATTCTGTTATGTTATATAGCAAAAGGGAGATATTTCGAGTTAGACCTGAGTCCTCTAAAAGCAGAAAGTTTTCTCCAGCTGGTTGCAGAGGAAGAAGTCAGAAAACCTCATTCCCACTGACCTGGAGGAAGCAGCAGTAATCATGTTGTGAATTGTCCATGAGGAACCATGTGGAAAGGAATTGCAGGCAGCCTCCAAGAGCTGAGAGGGTCCCTGACCAATAGCCAGGGAGAAAACAGGGACCTCAGTCACACAGCCTTAAGGAACCGGATTCTGTCAAAACCTGAATGAGCTTGAAAGCAGATTCTTCCTCGGCCAGGACATCGACCTAGCTGACACCTTGATTTTAGCATTGTGAGATGCTAAGTGGAGAATCCAGCCTGGACTTGTTACCTACAGAACTATGACCTACAAACTGTCTTGTTTTAGGCCAGTATGTTTGTGCTAATTTGTTACATTGCAACAGAAAAGTAATACACTAGCCCAGTGCCTGGTACATAATAAAATATTGGCTGGTTAGTTACTAGGTGGATGGTTTCAATTAATGAATGAGGTTATGGAAGGAAGGAAGGAAGGGAGGAAGGGAGGGAGGGAGGGAGGGGAAGGAAGGGAAGAGAAAGAAATATACTAATTAGAAAAAGGGCTTGTAGGGGCTTCCCTGGTGGCACAGTGATTAAGAATCCACCTGCCAATGCAGGGGACACGGGTTCGAGCCCTGGTCTGGGAAGATCCCACATGGCCGCAGAGCAACTAAGCCCGTGCGCCACAACTACTGAGCCTGCGCTCTAGAGCCCGCAAGCCACAACTACTGAAGCCCGCAGGCCTAGAGCCCGTGCTCTGCAACAAGAGAAGCCACCGCAATGAGAAGCCTGCACACCACAACGAAGAGTAGCCCCCGCTCGCTGCAACTAGAGAAAGCCTGCGCATGGCAACGAAGACCCGATGCAGCAAAAAATAAAATTAATTAATTATTTTTAAAAGGGCTTGTATTGTGGCCCATTCAAGGACAAGTGAATTTTCAGCAAATGAATAAAGGAATTTCTTACAACGATTGATGGGCCTTTCTGAGCCGAACAAGTGTGGCAGACATATGTCTGTTTAGATTAGATTTTTTTCTATTTGTGTTTCCTGACTTCCATCCCATTCTTCATCCTTAATCTATCCTTGACCATTTTGTCATCTCTACCCTGACGTGACACCAACTTGTCTGGTGAGAAAGAAAAACAGCGCTGTACAAGCTAGGCCATGGTGTTTTCCTGTTTTATATAAACAGCTTCCCATAATATCATCATCAGATGAGGACTCCATGATTACGAACAAGACAAAAACAAGACCACCCCATAAACAAGCCTGAACAGAGATCAAAACAAAGACACCATGCAACCACAAAATGACCAAACATCTCCTTCTCCCAGAAAATACAAATGACAGCTGCTTCTTTTCCAGTGACAACTCTCCCCTCAACTGCACCTGCATGTAGCCACTGCCTTCTCAATATTTCTATTTGGTTGTTTTACTAATATCTCCAACTCAACATATCTATAACCAAATTCACGATCTTTCCCTTATGTGTGCCCCAAGTCAATGGCATAACCACCTCAAGCCAGAAACCTGCGAGTCATCCCTGATAATTCTTCTTCCTCACCCCTGATATTCAATCCATTTTCAAGCCCTATAGATTTTACCTTTTAAATATTTCTCAGAACATTTTAATTTCCATTAGCATAATAAGGTAAGGTACCATTATCCACTCCTTTGGTTCACAATTCATCCTAACTGGTTTTCCTATTTCTGTATCTGTCAATCTATTCTTTACCCTGAAGTCATAATATTCTCCTCATATAGCTGATCATATCATTCCCCTGTGTACAGTGCTTCAATGGTTTCTCATTGTTTTTAAGATAATGACCTAAATCTTTAAAATAGCCTTCAAGGCCCTTCTCATGCCCACCTCACCCAACCCCCTCATTATTTGCACTATAGTCACACTGGTCTTCTTTCATTTTCTAGAATGTACCATGGATATTGTATTTTGCCTCAGAACATTTGCATATATAGTGTCTCTTCTAGAACATAGCACCCCACCCCCAATTCAGCAAGTTAATTTCTGCTTATCCTTCAGATCTCACTTCAAGTGTCACTTCAGGGAAGTTCTTCTGGATTCATTCCACCACCATATCTTCTAGCACCTCCTCTTCTAGCACCATGTACCTTCATTCCACAGCATTTTAGCTGTTTTTAATTGTACATTTATTTGTATGTCACTTGATTAATTTCCCTTTTGTTTACTAGACATATGTTCCAAAGGGACATAGGGATGTCCCATAGGGATGATGCTTTTACTCATCACTGTAACTCCGTTGGCTAGCATAGTGGACACTCAATAAATATTTGCAGAATGATTGAATCTAGACTTTCTGAATATTCTTACCCTGCTAGTTTAGAGAGACAAATTTTACTCTGTCTTGAGGTACATACATTAGGAAGACTGACATTCCCTTTTTTGGCAAGAGACAGCTCAATTCACATTTGGATGAAGGACTTTGTAACAAAGTCTTTCTGCATTATCAGGATGACTGTTTCTTGTGTCCTAAACTCTCCTTTTCCTTGCTGATGGCTCTTGTGTCTTAGGTGTGTTATCTGCCCCTATAAACTCTCCAGAATCCCTCACTCCCTCTGCTAGAAGAGCCACTAGTTTGTCACTTGAGAACTAGAGACTGATTTATTATTGTATGCCCAGTAACCTCTAGGCGGAACCAAAAATAATAGCTATTTCAGCAAAGAACTCTAAAGCAATTTGCTCAGTGTTCTTTAAAATAGCAAAAAGGAAGCCAGCTTGTGTACCACCATATGCTACAGGGTTATATTTATAAATACCCCTTTGCTGTGTTCTGAGACAAGGCATGAGTCTACTCTCCCTTCTGGCTCAGGGGACACACCTCTCTTTGACTGCTTGGGACTTCCCAGATTGTTTCCCTGCACCATCCGATACTATAGAGGACAATGAATGAGCATCTCACGTAGTATGGGGTCAAGCTTAAAATGGCTCACTGCACACAATGACTTTCTTGGCAAGACTTGTATTTTATCTTTGAAACCTCATGCAAATGCTTTGTTTCGTTCCATAAAATATTCCAGTATACTTTCATTTTAAAATGTTTTGCCAGCAACACTTTGACTAAAAGTGATATTGCCAAATGCTATGTCGACCTTGTACTCCTGCATAACCCTTAACACAACTCTCTACCAAGCTGCTATATATACACCAATTTTGCAACAGGGCTATGAAGTTACAATATATATTTATATTTAAACATTAATAATATCATATACACAGAAGTGTACATAACATATAAGTATGGTTTTACAAAGCCACCCCCCAGCTTAAGAAAGAAAATATTATCTGTATCTTTGAAGCCCCCTGTTGTTCCCTCTTAAATTTACCTTCCCTTCCACCCCTTCAAAAAGGTATAAGGTTCACTTCTTCAACTTTGCATTCACATTCCCTATTTTCTAAGTTTTAACACTATAAATATATTTCTCAACAACATATTGTTTTGTTTGATCTGCTTTTTAACTTTGTGTATGGGGACTCATCCCACCCATTTTCTTCTGTGATTTGCTTTTTCACTAATCAATGTGTTTTTGGAATTCATCTGTGTTGATATATATGGCTGTCGTGCATTCATTTTCTCTGGGATCCTGTTATTTCTTCCAAGCAGTGTCTCAAGTCAGAATTTCTCTTCTTACTTTTTGCCAGAGGGCACAGGGACAATATGAAAACTGAGAAATGTGCACAGCCATAAGCATCCATTCTTTCCACAAGGGAAATATGAAAACCACCTCTAATTATCACCTCAGGTTACTTACATTTTCTGACTCTGGAGTAATTTGCATTTTACAGTTCTTCTTTTAATTTAAGACAAAGATAGATAACAGCATAAACCCCCTTCCATTCTCATAAAAATCTTTAGGATGACAGTTTTGCTATCTTTCACTTCCACACAATTTTAGTTTGTAAATACATTTCCCAAATGGATGAACACCTATTATAATTTAGTTATTGAAATACAAATAGTGTCGTCTAAAGGATTTCTTGATTATTTTTTTCGTCTTGCCTGTTTTAGAACTATATTGACTATTGCAATTTGTTATTGCCAATGTTACCGTTCAGGGTTGTACTCTGGGAAGGAAATTTTACCCGCAAAAGAGCTTTTAAAAAATACCCAAATATTACAAAAGAAGATGCAGGCAAAAAACTATAGTTGGTGAACCAGGCATGTATTCTTTTATAGATGTTTACTGAGCATCTGCTAAGTGTACTGATCCAGGATCTAGGTGGGACGTGGATGCATAGAACAGGATCCCTTCGTAGGAGGGATTCACACGCTCAGCAGAGAAAAGACCCACCAGTGTGGCTGTAATACAAAGCAATGGATGATGAGGGAGTTGAAAGAGCTGCAAACAAAGGACAGGAATTAAAGAGGAAAATAATTTCCAGCCGTGGAGTCAGAGAAGGCTTTAAGGGAAAGAAGGTATTTAAACTTTGTTAAGTTTAGTAGGATTTTGACAGCCTACTGGAACGGAAGTGACAGAGGATATTAAGGCTGAGAGCACCATCACCAAGAGCGCAGAGGTAAGAAGTGGCAAAAAGTTCAGGAAGCAGTGAGGAGTCTCATTTGACTGTAGTAGGTAATTTAGAGCAGCGGTCCCCAACCTTTTTGGCACCAGGGACCAGTTTCGTGGAAGACACTTTTTCCACGGACGCGGGGGCGTTCAGGCGGTAACGCGGGTGATGGGGAGCGATGGGGAGCGAGGGATGAAGCTTCTCTCCCTTGCCCGCCGCTCACCTCCTGCTGTGCGGCCCCGTTCCTAACAGGCTGCGGACCGGTACCGCTCTGCCGCCCAGGGGTTGGGGACCCCTGATTTAGAGGACAGTAAAGGAAGTGATTCCTATTTTTAAATAACTTTTTCCTACCGTTTCTTCCTTGGGTCTTAGTGGGTCAGCTCTCCTTTTACCTAATGCCTGGCCTTATGTACTGACATAACAGATACACACACACACACAAGCAAAATTCAGTAGTTTGGCTGGATATACAGATACGGAGATTACATCACGCATCCCATAGCAACAAATCTTTACCATGCATTTCCTTTCCCCCCAGAAGTCCCGTCTGCCATTTAGCTCCACACTTCTGTAGACCTCTGCACCTGAACCTACCTCCTCTTCCCTCTCCCTGCCTCCTGTTGGCCATCTCTCCTCTAGCCTTCAACGCCTGAACTAGATTTTCCCTTCTGAATTTCTCCTTCCCTTTTTATCACAAAGACCCATCTGGCTTTCATTTTCTCCAGTTTTTCTTCCCACCCAGCAGCAAAGAAGGCCTCATAGCTTCAGAAAAAGAAGAGGAAGATAAGTAGAAAAAAGAGGAGGAGATGGAGAAGGAAGAGAAAAGGAAGTAAGGAAAAAAGAAAGAAAAAGAGAGACAAGAACGGTAAGTAATGTCTTCCCTAGAAAGATGATAGAACAAGAATACAAAAACTTACACTTTATATTTTCTCTGAACAGTCACAAAACTTGGTTTCATCTCCAGCATCCAGACAATGTAGATGAATTGGAGGTCATCAGGGTCCTCCAAGTATCCAAGAGCACTCATTGATATAACTTCGACGCTGGTATCAAGATTTCATTTTGTAAAGACAAGATTTCATTTTGTCTCTACCATTATTCTGGTTTGTCTATGCTTAATTCCTACCACTCCATTTGCAATAGCCTTTGCTGCCCATTGCTTTCTACCACGTACGTCTCTTCTTGTTGATTTTTCCCATGGGTGGCATTGTTGGGCAGACCATGTTTTGAATATTCATGGCTCAACCTGTGCAATGAAAACATAGAACAAGGAAAACAGCTGTCAAGAACTCTACAAAATTCTGTTTCTTGGATTAAGACCACAGGATGCACCTGCAGATAAATGTTATTACATCTTTTTTTTCCTTTGTGTACACCTATTAAGCAAAGAGATATTGTAGTCATTGATTCCACAAACTCTGTTAATAACCGACAGCATCAGGTTCATGTAAGTAGGAGGTAGTTAAGCACAACCTGCACCTGCCAACAACAGTCCCCTGGAGCCCCTCCTGCCTAATCGTTAACGCCTACAAACACACGAGACAAGGAAGTCAGTGCAGAACTAATGTAAAACCCAGGGGGCGGAAAGTAATAGGAAACTCAACTGCTTAAGCTTCCTGGATCTCTGGAGAAAATCACTTCTAAACAATTACAGTATATTTTGTTAGCATCAACTCCTCCAAGCCAAGAAACAGAATCGTTTTTGATTAATAAGCAAAAGGAAAAGCGGATACGGTAAAATTAAAATAGCGAAGTTTGCATTATATCTGTTGATTAAATAATGATCTAGTCCTTTTTCTATGATCAGCTTACTAAGATTTTCCAAATTCAAAGGGAGTGCTTCATATAATATCAAATTTTAGATAGCCTCAATGGGAGCCTTATCATGATTGGTAATCATCGTTTCAAAATACGTATCATCCAGCTGCTATGCCTAAAAAGGCATTCATTGGCATAAGCTGACTTATTAAGAATATCAAAGGCGCCTAGGAAAGTTGGAAATCACCAATTAGCAGATTGTTATCACTTTTATGACTTGTGGGGGGGGGTATGTGTGCGCGCATGCGTGCACATGTGTAACTATCCTAAGAAAAGGGGTCTTAGCTGTTGCAAGATCTGAAGGGAGCAGGATATTTATGGAAATTGTTAAACAAAAATCATTTTATCCCTGAATAAATATTCTCTAAATATGAGAGTCTGGGTGATGTACTAGAAAAAACACCTGGCTTGGAGTCAGACAGAACAAGCTCTGTCACTGGCTGAGTGATCCTGACTGAGTAAACACCTTCGCTTCTGTAACATGGAGATAGTCCTACTCCCTATATCACAGTGGGATTGAAAGAATTAGAAGAATTGACCTTTGAAAAATGTCTGTTCCCCTTTTTCCCTCTCTTGCCTATCCTTGACCAGTCATGTGCATTTCCTTGGTGAAGAATGAAAACCTTGTCTCTAGAGTGGGACTAATCTCTGCATAATGTGAGAAGATGCTCAGATGAGCACAGGAGCATTTAGTGTAAGAATTTGTGTTTGTTGGCTTGTTGGTTGGTTTGTCTGATATGGGGGCAAAGGTTACAGGTTGGTGCAATTTTTATTCTACCAAAAGAAAACTAGAGGATCCTTTATCTTCCCTTCTCCTCATTCAGGAATCAAGCTTATGTCTAATATTCAATTATATTTAAGCGAATGGGACATTCAGAGAATGGGACAAAGACAGTTCGTGACAACACTAAGGTTTCCACCTTTGTTTTGAATCCTCTATTTAAGGAACAGACTGGCACCAGAGATACATAGGATATACATAGGCTAGAAAAGTTAGATTCTTTTCTCATATTTCAGGTAAACGGACTGCATATTTCAGGTAAACACTATGGAACTGAATTCTGTGAGTTCTTTTAGGCAAAGTATTAAAAAGTAAGTAAGTACTTGATCATTATCTCCTTATGTCTTTTATAATTTTATTTCCCCCAATATTTCCAAAGTATTAGATATAGTAAGACACTCTCCATTTTTTGAGCTATTCTGTAAAGATCATAAAGATTAGATTATCCTAAATTTTGTTCCATCCCCTACTAGGACATTTCAGCAAAACATGCATACTACAGTAATAAAACTTCCATAGAGATAAGTCCTTCATTAGTCCAACAGATCACGTTCAGTGGAGAATATGAGGTCTTTGGCACAGATCTTGTTCCAAATTCAGCCTTAAATATTCACACATATAATCCTCAATACATCCTTTTGCATTTCAAATAATTGTTTTTCTTTACTTTTTTTTTTTTTGCCTGACTCATAGTAAGCTAAGTGCTTTTATTTATTTTTTTAAATTGTGGTAAAATGCACATAACATAAAATTAATGCGACCTTGAGCAACTCATTTAATCTCTTCTATTTCTCAGATTTTCTCATTATGTGGATTCCAAACTCTGCCACTTATGCCCTAAATTCTTACATGGAGATATGGACTAATCAGGAATTCAGCTGACCCTGCAATTCTACAGGCCTTTGGGACCTAGTCTTTAGAGTTACAAAAGCCCTCAAAGACTTGCCTTCGGTGTACATATTATCTAAGTATCTAGAGACAGCAGGTTATGGTTTAATGAATTCTTCCATCACCACAGAGTGCAGGCTACCAGCACTTCATCCATGATATGGAGGGAACTCTCACTGCCGTTACCGCCCCTCTTCACCATAACCAGTTCCACGTGTCCTTCGTTTCCCGTCAGCCTCTGTTGCGCACAGCCCTATTCCTGATTCCAACTTATACTCATATTTTAGTAGCAAGGAACTTAGAGTCATGTTTGGTGGGATTCAGAAGTCAGACAACCAGTCTTCATGAGAGGACAGGAAACTTGGCCGAGGTGACTCAAAGAGACGGATTGGTTTCCTAGGGCTGCCAGAACAAAGTATCACAAACCGAGTGGCTTAAAGTAGCAGAAATGTATCATCTCATAGTTCTGGAGACTAGAAGTCAGAAATCTAGGTGTCTGAAACCTGTAAGGGAGAATCCTTCCTTGCTTCTTCCCCACTTCTGTTTGTTTGCTGGCCATTCCTGGCATTCCTTGGCTTGCAGCTGCAGCATTTCAATCTCTGCCTACATCTTCACAAGGCAATCTTCCCTTCCTGTGAGGACACCAGTCATATTAGATTCGGGCCCACCCTAATGACCTCATCTTAACTTGATTACATCTGCAAAAACCCTTTTTCCAAATAAGGTCACAATCGCAGGTACTGAGTGTTAGGACTTCCACATATGTTTTGGGGGGGAACACAATTCAACTCATCACAGAGTCTGACCTAGAAAGTTGGGTAGGACCAGCTTTAGCAACTAGCTTACCTTGCCGCCACCTCAGGGAACAAAATTTTATGGACCCCTCTTGCAGTATTCCACTATTGACATGTTTCAGCTTCTTTATTCTCATGGTTTTAATAATTTTGTTCCACCTACCAACTGCTCAGCTTTCTCTGAATCTCACATTTAAAATCAATGAGAGAATATGATTATTCTAGTGAGTTACCTGCTCTTCTCTTGTGCAAAACCCTCAATTCTAATCACCACTCAGGCCTTTGACAAGTCGATTCATTGTGGAAAGCTGGGTAGGGTGCCCACCCACCCTTTATCTCACCTGTGGCCAAGGGAACAGGGTCGAGAGATGTCGCTATAGCCATTTAAACTTATGCAGTCATCTAGGGCTACTTTGCTTGGCAGGGGACCCTGTGCAGGAAGTGATTGGCTGTCTAGGACACAAAGAAAGCCTGTAAATATAGAATAGAATTATAAAACATAGAAATCTATGCCTAATACTTTAAGAATGTAAGTTATGAAATTTAAAGAATTCACCACCTACACCATAAATCCACCTTGCCACAGAGATGTATTGTGATATAAATTTAACAAACAATGCAGTGATTCATAACTATCTGTATGTTAATGCTGCTTAGGGAATCATAATTTTTAATTACCTGAATTTTACACATTTAAATTTGCATATATATTGTTACATTATTTCAGCTTTAAAGACTATATATGTACTATATGTATATGTGAAACATTATAATGTGTATGTGTGTAATTATAATTGAACTCAAGGGATCCCTATAATGATTCAATCACAGAGAGGAAAAAAAAATTAAAGCCAAAAGCAATAAATCCATTTTAATTATATGTTTAATAGTTTGTGGCTGCAGTTTTTTAATACTTATTCATGTGTAACTTTTATATTTTGCATTGATTTTAAAGCTGTTTCTTGGCCCCATGACCCCATGTAAATTAACTCAGTCAAAAATTTTACATATTCAAATTAATGGGAAAAGATATGACATGTTCATTTACATTGTTGAAAAGTAATTTTTACATGTTCACCATAGTTATGCTCAGTATAAGTGATTGCATGGACTCAATGATTAAATGACTGTAACTTAAATGCTATGTTTAGAATCATGAAAATAAGTTGTTATATAGACTCAATGTTTTTGAGAAGGAAGTATTTCACTCAAAACAGACTCTTTAGTCTACCAATTTGAAACGTTATAATCAGGGTGTGATTTACTGTATTTCCCAAAGCATGAATCAGATATCCTGATTGCGTGATAATGTTTTGGTCTTAGTTATCAGTATATTTTTTGGTTTTATCTTACTGCATTTGAAATATATGAGGATTTGATTTTAATAAGGGTATGAGCCTCAATCCTCATTTGGCTAAAGCTGAATATAATACAAGAACTGGGGCAATATGTCTTTCTTATACTCACTGGAAATTCAGCACCCAGAAATCGCGGTGGTGAATTGAATAGCAGCAAATGGAGAATAACGTTATTGCTTGTTTTTGCTTGAGTATGGTTTAGTCTCCATTTATACATGGCATGAGAGAGCCATCTACAGAAAGTTAAGAAAAGAACTGTCTCCAATAAGACCAGAAAGTCTGAGGATGTCTGTTAGAGACATTACCTTGTGGTGACATGTTAAACATTCTGTCACACAGCGGACATAGAATTGGAGCCTGGAATGGGCTCAGACGATATTAGGTGGCTCTTAGAAGGATTTAAAACCACGATGTCATAGTAATACAGGCCAACATTCATGCTGGTCTAAAGTCCAGAAAGATCTGATGTCAGGCCAGGGAGAGCAGGCAGTCACAAGGGGTCTGGGATAGTAAAATCAGGAAGCAAGTCATAGGTTTGACACAGGAAGCCCTGGGCAAGCATGAAAAGGACTGTTTAAGACTCCATCTTATCTTTGAAGCAGTATCCTCCCAAGATCAGGAAGCCCAACATACTGAGGCAGTGCCAATTTGTTTTGGTGGAAATGTGAGTACAACTTCCTCGGAACGCTGGTAGCTTCTCTGTAATGTATTACCTGCTGTCAGCAGCTCTCTCCTGGTTCCCTGAGACATTCAGTGGGGTCTTGGAGAAGTGACTCTGATCACATTTGCTTCATTAGTTATTTTTATCAGTGGCTATTTATCTTCTACCCCAGCTGGACTGAACTCCCTGAAGGGAAGAGTTTTTGTATTTGTTTTTTGTTTGGTTTGGTCGTTAGTTTGTTTGTTTATATATGTGGTTGGTTGGTTAGTTGGTTGATCATTGAATCCGCATGGGTTTGCTCAGGGTTTGTAGTAGGGGCTCAGTAAATTTTGAATGAATGAATCCTTGGAGCACACGATGGAGGTGGCTCCCTATTATGTCTAAATCTCGAGTGATCCAGGACCTAGACAATTTGACAGGGTAGGAATGAGAGCAGTGCCAGATAAACTAAAAGCTAAACACAAACGATGCTTGCTCTGTAAATTCATCTTCATGTCCCCTAGTTCTGCTTCCAGCCAGATTGCTGTCCCTCTGGCCCTTCTATGTAGAAACTCTAGAGGGGCAGAAATAATCAGAATGATGCTATTTATTGTAAATGATAGTGAACACTTACTGAGGTTTATGGGCTTGAGGTAGCAACTATTATTTTGCCTATTCTACAGATTCATTCATTTGAAAAGTATTATTTGATGTAGATTATGCATTTTTCAATGTTATTTACCTGGTTTTGATCATTGTGCTATGGTTTAATAAGAGGTTAACGTTTAAGGATTCTTGGTGAAAGGGTAAATGGAACTCTATTATTTTTGCAACTTCTTTGTAAGTCTGAAAAATTTTCAAAATTAAAAGTTTTTTAAGTATTATTTGAGCACTCTCTATGGGCCAGGTGTGCTCTAAGCCCAGGGGACACAGTAGTGAAAAGAGCAAAGTCCTTGTTCGTGGAATTTAGAAACTGAAACAGAAAACTTACTCCAGAGCCTGCACGCATAGTCATTAAGCTACAGTGCAGTCATAATACCGTATAAGAAAAATTTAGTATGCCTGTGCAGGAAAATTAAGTTGTGCAAATAGAATTCAAGAAATAACTGGTATGGATAGATGTTATGGTTCATTTATAAACATAATGAGACAGAAATGGCACCAAAATGATTTTGTTAGGATCAAATATCATTTTAAGCTCTCTCCTAGTTTATAATATTTAAAATTTTTATTTTGAAAAATTTAATCATGCAGAAAACTTGAAAGAGTAGTGCAATGAACTCCTATAAACCCTCAATTTCGTTTCAACACTTTTGCCAAATATATACACCTTCTTTTGTTGAATCATTTGAAAGTGTGTCACAGACATTTTAAATGTCATGCATCTCCAAAGAATAAATCTATTATCCTATATAACCACAGTTTCCTTATCACAACTAAGAAAATTAACTATTTTACAATATAACTAAATATCCAGTTTATATTCAAATTTACTCCCAGTTTTCCCCAAAATGTGCTTAATAACTATTTGTTTTTTTAACAGGAATCCAATCAAGGCTCACACATTGTATTTTGTTGCTGCCTCTCTTGAGCATCTCTTTTAATCTAGGACAGTCCCATCGTTTTTCCCCATAAGGCATTAACCTACAAAAGTTCCGGCCAGTTTTATTGCAGAATGCCCCCTCGTCCTGAATTTGTTTGATTGTTTCTCACAACATTGTTTAACTTGTTCCTCTCTTCCCTGTATTTTCTATAAAGTGGAAATCAGGTTGAGAGGCTTGAATAGATTCAGGTTTAACATTTTGGCCAAAAATACTCCATAAGTGATGTTGTGTACATCTGATTGCACCTCATCAGAAGGCACATGACATCACATTGTCTCACTCTGTGAGATGCTGAGTGTGGTCACTCAGTTAAGGCAGTGTCCCCAGATCACTCTTATAAAGATACACTTTTCCCTTTGTAATTGATAAGTAAACTCTGGGGTGATACTTTGGCACTGTTCAAATACCACATTCTCCAGAATCATTTTATGCAGTGGCTTTAGCACCTCTTCATGAGTTGTGTCTGAATGGAATATTACACTGGGGGTTTAAAATGTTGGTTTTCTGATGTTACCATTCCTTTTACATTTTATAGCTTTCTTTCCCCCACCACTTCCACTCCTACCTCTTTTCCCCTTCTCTCTTACTTGAGAATCATTGTGAAGCTGAGGGTATTTTTTATTCAATCTACTACTATTAATTACTGTCATCTTTTACCTCAGCTTATCATAAATCTGTCTGGTAGGAGCCTCTTCAAGCTTTCCTGCCTATTTGAATTCCAACTCATCTCTCTACCCTTATTTCATACCATTTTATCTGTGACGTGTTCTTTACTGGGAGTGTTACGTGCCCTCTTCTTCTATTCTCCTATTGTGTGTTGCTTATATCTCTGTTTACATAATTAATACTTTTGCATGGTAATTATTTATAGGTTTGTCTCTCCACTAATGCATATGGACCCTGAGAGAAGAGACATATCTATACTCAGCATAGTCTCTATGAATATGAATTCTGACTGGTGGAATGAATCAGTGGTTTCTCTTGCTCAGTTTATCATTCCTCTCCAAGTTTGTTCTTTTTTTTTCTTTTCTTTTTTCCTATTTCTTTTACTTTAGTTTTATTGAGGTATAACTGACACATAAAATTATAAGATATTTAAAGTGTACATCGTGGTAATTTGATATATGTATACATTGCCAAAGGATTCGCCCCATCTACTTAATTAGCACATACATCGCCTCACATATTTATCTCTTTTCTTTTGGTGAGAACATTTAGGTTCTACTCTCTTAGCGAATTTCAATTACACAATACAGTGTTAAACTATAGTCACTATGTTATACATTAGATCCTCAGACCTTATTCATCTTATAGCTGAAAGTTTGTACTCTTTTACCAACCTCTTCCTATTTCTTGCACCTTTTGGCAACAACTTTTCTCCTCTCTGTTTCTATGAGTTTGACTTTCTTTTTTTAGATTCCACATATAAGTGATACCATGCAGTATTTGTTTTTTTCTGTCTGGCTTATTTCACTTAGCATAATGCCCTCAAGGTCCATCCATGTTGTTGCAAATGGCAGGATTTCCTTCTTTCTCATAACTGAATTTTACACACACACACACACATATATATATATGTACATATATATCCTATATAGAAATATCCTATACATACATTTGAGGTCGGTCTAAAACAACTAGTGATGTTCTTACAGAGATTTTTCAGATTGTTCTATTTAGTCCAAGCACTTCAAACTCAAGCACTACACTGCTTTCTTATTGATGCTTCCCTGGTTTCCAGGTGAATCACCAGGATCAGAAAATGAAGGTGACAACAATGTCCTATTCTTAGTTTTTTGTGACATAGCAAAACCTTTTTTTTTAATAACAGAGTTTTTCACTCTGGACTATGGAAGAATCCTCAGTTCCAACAAATTACTGGCTCAACTACAGGTATTTTTTAGTGCCACAATTGATAGTAAGCAATTTTAAAGAATAAATTAGTATCCCTTTCTTACAGAATTGAATTGCCTCACAGTTAAAATTTAGGTGAAAATTTCTGACGAACCCTGGCTAAAATGGCTTCTAAGACTGGCACGATGCCATTGGTATCGGTGACAAAATGCTGATGTCTTCTTTTACCGCCGCAAAACCACAAATGATGTTTCTCTTCCAGCAATTAATCATGGACTAGTTAGATATCACATTCAGAGACTTTTTAAACTGAGTCAACAAAAAATAATAGCTCATAGTAGTCTATGGCGCACTCTATACTTTCCAGAGTGGTTTAAAATACCTTACCTTAATCTTCAAAAAATAATCCATGTTTTGAGCCCAGATCTATATACCCAACTACCCATACCCTATCTCTATTTGGATTCCTCACAAATCCCTCAAACTCAGTATGTCCAAAACTCATCAGTTCTCCTGGCTCAGTGATTGTCAACTTGCCCAAGCCAGAGTCCTGAGGCTCAGCACTCACATAGTTATTTCTTGAACGTGTTCTTTCCCACACATTCAACCAACAAAGATTTTGCATTCTGACATCCTAATATCTTGAATCCTACCGACTTCCTCGCCACATTCCACTTCAAATTCAACATGTCCGATACCGAACTCGCCTCTTTTCCCCTAAAACCTGCTTCATCTTCTCAGGTGAATAGAAACCCCTCCATCTAGTTGTCAGAGCTAGAAAACCATAGGTCAGGCTGGATCCCTCACGCTCCGCACAAACCAGACACCCCTGTGTTTCTTCTTTTCCAGCCCTACTCTACCGCCTTGTTGACTCTTCATCCTCTCTTACCTGCACTATTTCAATCATCTTTTTCCTGATCTTTGGGGGCTCAAGTTTGTTCTTCATATTGCTGCAGAATAACCTTTCTATTACATATGTCTGATAATATACTCTCCACTTTAAACCACTCTCAAAAGTGGCATAGAATTATGTTCAAAAACAAATGAAACTAATGTGTTGTGCAAAAATTCAGGTTAGTGGCTACCTTTGGAGAGAAAGCTGTGGGTAACGACTGTTGGGAGGCAGGAGAGCTCTTGCCAATATGTACTATTTTTTGATCCTGGTGGAGGTTCCATGAATGTGATAGATATATGAAAATTCATCGACCTATACAAGTATGATGGGGGCACTTCCCTGTATATATGTTTTCCTTCAATTAAAAGTTAATAAAATTAAAAATTAATTAGCCAGTTACCTTCCTATTATGATTGAGCAATAGTTTCAGTTTTTTACAAACACCTTCATCATGGTGAGTTTCCGTTTTGATCACACTCAAAATCAAGAGTGTTCTGCTCTCAATAGTTAATCATCAATGACCAGCAGAAAGTCAAATCCTCATTTATTATAGATAGTTGGGATCTATTGATTTGTTTCATGTCATTGTGATAATGCACCACCTCACCGTGAAACACTCTCTCTTCCAATGGGCAACCGGGCATCCACTCTACGGGATGATTCTTATCCGCTCCCTTTTGTCACCACACTGTTTAATGCCGATGTGCGGCAGTTTTGTGAGACAGAGAGACATTTTGGTGTCACTAGCATCAATACGCTGACGCAGGAACATCAATATGCTGATACAGGCTCAATTCTATGCCAGCTGGTATTACTATTCTGCTCTTCCAGCCTGGCTGAACTCGAGATAAAAATGAAAGCCAAATGCTTAAACATAAATCCAGACAAAACAGCAGAAAAACTGGTGGGCAAAGAGACACCTTCTGAGTCAATGACAGACATTATTCTGACATTTTAAATTATAGGAACTTGGAACATAAATTTTAGGTGAAGATATGACTTAAAATTCTCAGTAGGATTTAATAAAAATCCACACTGGGCCTCCCTGGTGGCGCAGTGGTTAAGAATCCGCCTGCCAGTGCAGGGGACACGGGTTCGAGCCCTGGTCTGGGAAGATCCCACATGCCACGGAACAACTAGGCCCGTGAGCCACAATTACTGAGCCTGCGCGTCTGGAGCCTGTGCTCCGCGACAAGAGAGGCCGCGATAATGAGAGGCCTGCACACAGCGATGAAGAGTGGCCCCCACTTGCCGCAACTAGAGGAAGCCCTCGCACAGAAATGAAGACCCAACACAGCCATAAATAAATTAATTAATTAATTTAAAAAAAATCCACACTAATGCAACCACTGATTAGGGAAATGTATGAATAGAAAACTCTGCTATGGGAACACGAAGTTATAACAATAAGAAACTGAAAGTCTCATAAAGCACCTATTAATGATGAAGTGATATAATGCATTATAACATGATATAATTGCAATATAATATGATAAATATATAATAGGATAATATGTTTAATTATATATTTGCATTTTAGTGTCTGCCATGTGTTAGGCATGCACAAGGCATTTTATAGAGATTCTTTTATTTAATGAAGTTTTACACATACTTCTTGTGATGCATTACAATGAGGTAAAAAACAGTGAGAAGTTCTCCCAAGTCAATGCCATTGTTCTTAGAGTTTTTATCCACTCTTTATTGTTTTTTGAGTACCCATAAAGTGCTCACATTGGTAGTTTGATCTTCACTATAATCACATAAGTTAACATATTAACATAATGCACAAAAATACCTAAGTCCACAGTAGCCAACTGTCGGGAAATTTTGCCACACATGACTGATGGTCTCCACCCAGCCAGGGTGTACCCTCTGATCCGTATTTACCTACTGCCTAGCGCCCTCTTAGATGTTTCTGAGAAGTACATTCATATGCATCTCACCTATCTTTAGAAGTCCCAGCCCCACATGTTCTGGATGCAAAATGATTCAAAATAAAAAAAAAATTCTGGGGCAAAAGACAAAAGGGCTAGTCTCCTGGGTGTTTATACAGTTTGCGAGGAGGAAGCAGGACCACTGAGCTAAAGGTGTTGATGTGAGGAGAGAAGCCTGAACTACAGGGAAAAGCGTATAGAAGCCAAGGATGGATAAAGCAGGGACCCTGTAAAGCAGAATAACCTGTGCCCTCTCAGTTTGTGTCCAGGTCACTTTTTCTTCCAGCACAGCTGCGAGCAGGAGCAGTGAATGACCTTCGAACACACCGAACAGCTCTTCCAAATAGCCCTCCGGCAACTCTAGCTTAGGTTTGGAAATGCATTCACACTAAATTAAAAATGAGTAATATCAGATTAACAGTAGAAGGGAAATGAAAAGAGGGAAGAGGAAAAAAAGACATGGGGCCCCAAAGTGGAATGGAGGTAAAAAAGAAAATAAATATAAGGTTAACAAGACGAAAAGACAACCCTCAGAATGGGAGAAAATATTTACAAACGAAGCAACTGACAAAGGATTAATCTCCAAAATATACAAGCAGCTCATGCAGCTCAATATCAGAAAAACAAACAACCCAATCCAAAAATGGGCAGAAGACCTAAATCGACATTTCTCCAAAGAAGATACACAGATTGCCAACAAACCCATGAAAGGATGCTCAACATCACTAATCATTAGAGAAATGCAAATCAAAACTACAATGAGGTATCACCTCACACCAGTCAGAATGGCCATCATCAAAAAATCTACAAACAATAAATGCTGGAGAGGGTGTGGAGAAAAGGGAACCCTATTGCACTGTTGGTGGGAATGTAAATCAATACAGCCACTATGGAGAACAGTATGGAGGTGCCTTAAAAAACTAAAAATAGAACTATCATATGACCCAGCAATCCCACTACTGGGCATGTACCCTGAGAAAAGGTAATTCAAAAAGAGTCATGTACCACAGTGTTCATTGCAGCACTATTTACAATAGCCAGGACATGGAAGCAACCTAAGTGTCCATCAACAGATGAATGGATAAAGAAGATGAGGCACATATATACAATGGAATATTACTCAGCCATAAAAAGAAATGAAATTGAGTTATTTGTAGTGAGGTGGATGGACCTAGAGTCTGTCATGCAGAGTGAAGTAAGTCAGAAAGAGAAAAACAAATACCATATGCTAACACATATATATGGAATCTAAAAAAAAAAAGGTTCTGAAGAACCTAGGGGCAGGACAGGAATAAAGATGCAGACGTAGAGAATGGACTTGCAGACACGGGGAGTGGGAAGGGTAAGTTGGGACGAAGTGAGAGAGTGGCATTGACATATATACACTACCAAATGTAAAATAGATAGCTAGTGGGAAGCAGTTGCATAGCACAGGGAGATCAGCTCGGTGCTTTGTGTCTACCTAGAGGGGTGGGATAGGGAGGGTGGGAGGGAGACGCAAGAGGGAGGAGATATGGGGATATATGTGTACGTATAGCTGATTCACTTTGTTATACAGCAGAAACTAACACAACAATGTCAAGCAATTATACTCCAATAAAGATGTTAAATAAATAAATAAATAATAAATAAATAAAAAGGTTTACCAAGTCGGCTAATATTGTAAAATCTCCTCTCACTTTCTTTCCATCCCTGTTTCCCTCTCAGTATCTCCATTGGACACAATATACACATAATATAAATTCCCTATTTGATGTGCTATTGGAAATGCCTTCATGCTTCTTTCTTTAATTTTCAAAATCCTTCCTTCCTAATTCTAGAGCTGAGTTAGGCACTCAGAATCAGATGAGAAAGTAAATGGGAAGAATGAATTTCTCTGGTCTTCCTTTAGCTAGGCAAAAATAATCGTTTTGGCTTTTGAAATAAAACAAATTGTTATTTAGTTATATCTAGATTAGTTGCTGGGTCAGGAGGATTTTAAACCAAAATAACACAAATGACGTAAGTTTTCTTGGCTCATGATACTTGATACAACTAATTTTAGACAAAGTGATTTTTTAGCACTTGCAGCTGCAAATATAACCGATTCAAGATAACACTAAATTTTGACATTTTGTTACTTTTCAATTGTAGTATTTTTTAAGTAAAGGCATGTCTTAACTTACTGCATTTGACTTTCAAGTGTTTCTTCAACAAATTAAACCCACATTATGGTACTTATATTAGGCTAGAAGATATTTACTTATGGCAGACCGTCCATTTCCTGATGTTGTCTTACAACTTGTCCTTTGGCTTCTAGACTCTAACTCCCTATAGTTTCCAGGTTAATTCATTGCCTCAAAATGAAAACACTGAAAACAGAAGGGATACATGGTGTAGCAAACACAGCCAGCTGTCTACAGGATACACATGATGTTCTGGTTCCTTTGTAACAGAATCCCGATTTAGTTGGGAGAAATAGGGAAAACGTGCCCAGCATTTCCCACACCAAGATGTGACCAGGTGGCAGAGAACTAGTTAATGGAGGTCAGAGAAAGTCATTTGCTAGGGCTTCCAGGAAAGTTTATTAAATATAGCCAATTCAGTTGGCATCCAGGTTTTACGTTTTGTCCTTTCTCTTTCTTCTTCCTCCTGCCAAGAAAATATAAGTGATGCCTGGAGACATAGGAGTCATCTATGACGGGTTAAAATCCACACATTAAAAATGGCAGAACAAAAAGACGCAAAAGATTGGGCACCTTTGAGCTGTCAAATAGCTCTAGATTGCCTACTGCCAGTTTTATGAGAAAAAATATGATCTCTTACTGGCTTAAGCTACTCTTTTGGGGTTGTTGATACTGTCAGCCTAACTCAAGCTCTTAGGTGATACATTGAGAGATAATCTGAGTGAAGCATTGACAGAGGGACAAAAACAAAGGAGAGTGTCTTGTGCTCACACAATTATGGAAGTTACTTACTTGGGTACTCCCAAATTAGCTCTCGAATTAGTGTCAAAACTTATATTTCAAAAATACTTTGACCAGTTAGTGAAATGTAAATCAAAACCTCAGTGAGTTATCACCTCATCCCCATTAGGATGGCTACTATAAAAAACAAAACAGTCAAACAAGCAAAAAACCCAGAAACCTTTGTGCACTGTTGATGGAAATGTAAAATAGTTCAGCCACTATGGAAAACAGTATCAGTTCCCAAAAAATTTTAAAATAGAATTTCCATATGATCCAGTAATTCCACTTCTGGGTATATATTTATATGTTCAAAAAAATTAAAAGCAGTGTATCCAAGAGACACTCATGTTCGTAGCAGCACTACTCACAAGAGCCAAAAGGTGGAAGCCTCCCAAGTATCCAACAGATGAAAAGGTAAACAAATGTTGTATGTAAATACAATGGAATATTATTCAGACTTAAAAAGGTAGGAAATGTTGACACATGCTACAACATGGATGAACCTTGAGTACATTATGCTAAACCAAGTAAGCCAGCCACAAAATGACAAATACTGCATGATTCCACTTATATTAGGTATCTAGAGTAGTCAAATTCACACAGACAGAAGTAGAATGGTAGTTGAGAGGACCTGAAGTGGGGGAGAAATGGTGAGTTGTGTTTTAATGCATATAGAGTTTTGGTTTTCCAAGATGAAAAAGTTCTGGAAATGGGCTATACAACAATGTGACTATACTTACTACTGAACTGCACACTTAAAAATGGTTGCGATGATTAATTTTATGTATGTGTATTTTACCACAATTAAAAAAAATACTTTTACCAGTTGTAGCATCTGATAATGTACATATCCACTGAAGTGGACTTTCTAGGAGGTTTGTTTAAATAGGAAAATTCTGGAATGTTTGTCTGAAAAATTAATTTCATTGCTTTATAGTCATTTTGTGTAGTTATTTCATTGAAAGCACTGAAAATAATTGACCAAAAGAAAACTGAAATATTCTAGAGAAGTTACAATTCTAATCCATTGCTCACTTAATATTCAGGATATATTAGTTGAGCACTTATTATCAGCTAAACCCCACGCAAGGAACTGGAGATACATGGTGACTAAGACATTATCTCTACATCCTGGTATAATAGAAAAGGCATGGGCTTTGCTGTTACACCAGATGCAAAAGAATGAAAGTGAATTCTAGCTAAAAGGTATAACATTCACATTAAACAGAGTACACAAAAGGGCCTAGTAAGCTAAGGAAAGGGAAAATAATTTTAAGAATAAGGAACATGGTAATGAGATTGAGGACAAAGGTGTATGGGTACATGGGATCAGAGTGTTAAATTTTTTTAAACGTTTGTTTGTTTTTTAAACACAAGGAAAATAAAATAGCCATAGACAGATTCTCTAAAAACTTAGCCATTCCAACAGAGGGTATTTCTAAACAACACTGCAAGATTTAGAATATCAGCAGAGGATCTTCCAGGAAATGAAGAAACCATAGCCAATATTCAATTAAACATTATAAAAATCTAAAGTGTTTCAAGCAGTATATACATAAGGAATTTCATCTTAATTTTGTAGGCAGTGGAGAAGCGTCAGGGTTTTTTAAGGAAGACATGGACATAATTCGTTTTGTGGCTTTTTATTTCACTTTGTAAAAATTATGAACCATACCACCGGCAAGTAAGATCCATGTACCCACCACCTTTCCTAAGACTTAGACTACTACCAATATCTTTGAAGCTCTCTGTGGGTCCATCTTTGATCTCATCTTTTTTCCTTACCCAGAGATAATAAATATACTGAATTTTGTGTTAATCATTCCCTTACTTTCATTAGAGTTTATATGTATCCCTAAATTTTATATCATTTGGTACTATCTCTTTTTGAACCCCGTATAATAGATTCCTAGTACATGTATGCTTTCGTGACTTGCTTTTTCACTGACATGTTTTTGAGATTCATCTATGTTTATCTATATAGCTGTGACTATTGTCACTGCTGTTAGTATTCTATTGAACGAATAAACCACAATTTATTTTGTTATTCTACTTCAATGGATATTTGAGCTGCACCTAGTTTTGTTGTTGGTGTTATTATTATAAACAATAATTCTATGAGCTTTCTTGCATAGATTTCCTGCAAAACTTTCTTTAAAGCAAAGGTTGGCATACTATAGCTCATGGGCCAAATATGTATAGCCCGAGAGTTAAGAATGGTTTTTTTTAATTTTAAAAAAGTATTTTTCAGATGCTTCCCTAGGGATTGAAAGAATTTGTACAGCTTCTCAAAGTGCTAGATTTAAACTCAGGAAATAATTTTAATGAGAAAATTTGCTTTTCATTGGTTTATTGGTTCAACAAGATTTCTTAAAAATGTGTCTTCTTCTGGACTTTCATAGAACTTTATTAACTTTTCTCTGTAATAATACATTGATGTAAGTTCTTATGTTCTTACTACACTCTAAGGCCTTTGAAGACACTAACCATTTCATCTCAGTATTTTTCCCAATTTTTGATACAGTCTTCTTCCCATAGATGATATACAATATATTTTGAAGAAAATAATGTTTGTGCACATAACTATACAAACTTCTACTAGAAGATGTAAACACAGAATATACTTTTCTTTGTCTTCCACCAACACATTTCAATCCTGGGTGTTTTGCTGGAGAAATAAAACAGATAATGGAAGCAGCAGAATGTGACTTAGCAAACTTTGAATGCATAATTATAGAATACTGACCACGTATATAAGAACAGAAGGCTGTTAAATAGCAGATTTAAAGTTCTAATATCATCCCAAATGATTAATTTAAAAATTACATATTTCACATACTTAATTTGCTATTTGAAAATTTCATCAAACGTACCTGGAATTAAACATTTGTGAGGCATTTGTAATCTATTCTAAATAAAATATGCAAACCTAAAAAATCAAGTTTACTGCTGATACTTAAAGGAAACTAAACCATTACTCTTTGGTTATGATTTTGGGGTAATCTGGCTAAGGGAGGAAAAGCATAACAAATTACTTAAGCCTATAAATTCTTCCCACGTGGAATGAAGAGCAGGATTTTCGTGTCCAGTAGCCCCCTCTTACCTGTGGTTTCACCTTCAGTGCTTTCAGTTACCCGCAATCAACTGTGGTCCAAAATATTAAATGGAAAATTCTAGAAATGAGCAATTCATAAGTTTTAAATCATACTCCGTTCCCAACGGAGGGATGAAATCTTGAGTCATCCCACTGGGGAGGTGAATCATCCCTTTGTTCAGTGCATCCACTGAACAAAGTCACTTAGTAACCATCTGTCTGGGTTATCAGATCAACTGTTGGGATATCGCAGTGCTTTGTGTTCAAGTAACCCTTAGTTTACTTCACAATGGCCCCAAAGCACAAGAGTAGTGATGCTGGCAAATCAGGTATGCCAAAGAGAAGCCATAAAGTTATTTTTTTAAGTGGAAAGGTGAAAGTTCTTGCCCTAATAAGGAAAAAAAATCACATGCTGAGGTTGCTAAGATCTACGGTAAGAATGAATCTTCTATCTGTGAAATTGTGAAAAAGGAAAGAGAAATCTATGCTAGTTTTGCTGTCGTACCTCAAGCTGCAAAAGTTATGGCCACAGTGCACGATAAACAGTTAAGATGCAAAAGGCTTTATATTTGTACAATAAGGTATTTTGAGAGGGAGAGAGAGACCACCTTCACGTAACTTTTATCATAGTATGTTGTTATAATTGTTCTATTTTATTATTAGTTATTGCTGTCAATCTCTGTTTCTAATTTATCATAGGTGTGTGTGTATAGGAAAAAAAATAGTATAGACAGGGTACTATCTATGGTTTCAGGCATTCACTGGGGGTCTTGGAACATATCCCCCAAGGATAAGGGGAAATTGGTGTGTTTAAGATACTCAAATTAAAAAATGAGAATAGGGTCTTTCTTAATAAGGGATATCTGGAAGACCTAGGGGTGATAATTTTTAAAAGCAATTGCAGCTGTGAGAATTTATTTAGGTGGAGAAAATTAAAGTTTTATTCTACTTCATGATAATTTGGCAGTAACAGTAACCACTATTTTCATTAAATAGTCTATGCTGTGCCTAAAAATAATTCAAGATGATTTATTCTATTAAACACAACATTCTTATTATAAAGCATTCATTAATCACTTCTTCCACATACAGTGAAAACTGCTATCCTCATCAATTTCCATTCATATTATCCCGATGTGAATAACTTTGAATAACATTTTGCTAAGAAATATTAAAGTACAATTGTATCCCTGAACTACATTCAGTTCACAGCCAATCTGTGCCAAAGGATTATGGATAATAGAGGTTGGAATACTTGGTTGCTCCACTAACTTGAGTGACTTCTACTGAGTCACTTAATTTTTGCATTTTAGTTTTTCTATCTGTCCTTAGAAATGACATATAGAAGAGACCTGAATGTTGGTTCACAGCCTCAGGAGTTCCCCAGGTGAAATTAGAATCTGGCCCCCATATACAGACGGCAAAGAGAGACCAGAGAATTAGGAAGATTACTCCAGATTGGCAGGTGGCAGTTTTCATCAGCAAGGGAAACTTACACACGAGGCTTGTTATAGGGGCCTACAAGAATAATAGAGCTCTGCACCCACCCGCCAGAATCTTAAAAGTTCATATAGAGGCCTTAATGGGGTTCAGGCATGTATACAGTCCAGATGGTCTCAATAACATTATTCTCTCAGGCTGCTTCCTTGAAGTGGTTCCTAGTGCAGAAGCCGTGAGTGAAATGTACATTCCAAGGAGGGAGTAAGGAGTCTCTGATGGCCCAGGATCTGCTCAAGGGTCAGCCTGTGGTCATGTCCTCTCTGTGACCTCTTCCAACACTTAAATATCATTCAGTCCTACTCTTTCTTTTGTTCTGCAGTAGAGGATTATGCCCAGGCATGACCAGTCTGAGGAATATTTCAAACCCATTTAAATTTCTAGGAAAATACTATATAAGCTAAAATGTATAATAATTATGTAAACAAATAGCCCTGCATTCGATTAATTTCATTATATTTAAAAGAGAAATGTATTCCTCACTATTCTGAACTCAAATGTACTGGAATGTATAATAATATATGTTTTAGTAGTGTCCTTTAATAGTGTATTTCATGTGACTTTTTAAATGGCAAATCAACCCATCAGATATGCTGACATTTAAGACATTCACTGCCAATAGTTTATTTCCTTCATCCCACAATCTCAGTCAAAAATTCAGTCCAAAAATAAGTGGAAATGAGGAGTTAATTAAAGTAAATACCTGTGAAGGATTCATAATGTGTTCTTTCTTATGCTCTATGGATAGACATGAAGCTCCTGACTCATCTGCCTTAGATTGCTGCCTACCAATCCATAAAACAAGGGCTCTTCAATATTTATTGAGCCTCAGTAACATGTACTGTGCTAGGTACTGCAAGGGATGCTAAAAATGAATAAGGCATGAGCCCTCAGGGAATATATCATCTCTAGTAGAAGAGTAAATAAGCACTGTGTTCAAATTCTAAAGTGAGAATTATAAGTGGTATAGACAGTTAAAATCAAGAGCTTATGGGAATTTAAAGGACGGATAGATCATACCAAGTGGAGCAATCAGGAAATGAAGGCTAACCTCAGGAAATGAGACCTGAGGAGAATTTCCAGAGCAAGGTCTTCCAAGAAAAGGTATATACTTACTAAGCAAATGAGGGGAAAAGAAAAAGTGTAGTGGTCACGTTTCAGCAACTTGGAGAGACCCAGAGTTCCTATAGAGCAAGGGAGTAACGGGGGAAAAAAGGAATAGATCAGTGCATCCCCTAAACTAGTTTCCCCGGCTGCTGCATCTCTTTACCATATATTTTAATATTTACAATAAATTTCCTCTCTTCTGAATAGAAAAAGAATCATTCCTGACTAGCAGCCAGAATCTTGAGGCTTCACCACTGCCCAGTTAAATAAAACTGAGTATTTTGAGTTGATGAGTCATATGTACTGGAAAACCAGTTAACTCTGTTCCAAGGTTTTGTTTTTGAACCTGATGAGTTTTCGGGTCAGACAGTCCTTGGTTGAAATCGAGACTCAATCACAGCTGTGTCATTTTGGCTGATAATGACAAAAACAACTATCTACGCAAACAATTTTCTACGCATTTTCACCTGTAATCTTCTAAAACAGCTCTTCTCAAAACTTTAACGAGCACAGAAATCACGTGGGGTGCCTGTTAAACTAGGGGCTTGGAGTCAATAGGGCTGGGGTGGGGCTTGAGATTCTGCATTTCTAATAAGCTCACCGGTGATGCTGACGCTTCTGGTCTGTGGACCACTTTTGAGGACAAAGGCTAAAAGCATAGTTCCCAGCCAGCAGTATCAGCATCACCTGGGAACGTGATGGCTGTGAAATGCAAATTATCAGCCCCCACACCAAACCTACTTAATCAGAAACACCGGGATGAGGCCCAGCATCCTGGGTTTTAACAAGCCCTCCGGGTGATGTCACTGGTTTTCGCATACTCGAAGCACCTGGGGGGAAGGGCGGGCTAAATACTATTGATGCCTGAATCTCACCCCCAGATATTCCCCTGTAATTGGTGCGTGGTGTGGTCTCGGCATAGGGCTTTTTAAAAGATCTACCAGGTGACTCGAATATGCAATAAAATTTGAGAATTCCACGAGGTAGGTATTTGACCTTGATAGGCCTTATTTTCCGCCTGTGCAATGTGGCTAATAACCACGCTGGTTCGTGCCTTCGCTTCCAGATGTCGCCATCTCCAGCCAGCCTTAGTCGGCCAAAATCCCACTTCAGCCTCCTGGCCGCGTGCCCCAGAGGCTCTGTCCGAGAACCGGAGGTCCCAGTTGTGGACCCGCCGGAGCATCAGCCACGCTCCGCATTCCGGCGCCGCCCGCACCTACGTGGCTCAGGGCTCAGTCCTCGGCGGCTCACGGGACGGCGCCAGAGCGCTCGGCGCATGCGCTCGGCCCAAGCCAGGCCCCGGTCCGAGTAACGGACTCGGGCTCCCTCCACCGGAAGTGGGCGGCCGCGCTGCGGGAGGAGGCGGCGGTAGCTTAGTGGCTGCGGGCTGTGGGCGCCGGGTCCGAAAGGATCGCGCTTCCTCCTCCGCGCAATGGCGAAGGCTGGCGATGTGGTGCGGCTGCTCCTGGGCTCCACCGCGCTCTGGCTCTCGCTGCTCGGCGCGCGGACCGCCTCCGCGTCCAAGGCGGTGACTGCCAACTTGGCCGCGAAGTGGCCGGAGACCCCGCTGCTGCTGGAGGCCAGGTGAGTGCGGGCCGGACCGTCTGCCGAGCCCGCGCGGAGGGAGGGCCCGGCGGGGCCGGGACGCACCGGGCGTCCGGGACCCCGACGGCGCCTGGGACGCCGTCTCTTAGCCCGCCGGCAGCCAGCTTCTTGAACCGCCGCTGGTGCTTTGACCCTCAGAGCATCACCTCCTCCGCTGCTACCCTGTGCGTCGCACTCACTTGCAATTCCTTTCCCCGCCTTCGTACTTTGCCTCACCCACGGGTTTTAAAACTTTGTTTAATTCGTTTGGATTTTCTTAGCTTTTACGAAAGAGGAAAGGAAGAATGGGAGGTAGACTGTGGCGTTTAATGCAAGCTCTTCAATTGATGTAGGCAGTCCTTTTTAGGAACCGGTATTTGAAGCACCTGGTTTCAAGATGATAACATTATTCGGTCAGCTCCTAGGCTTCCTGTGGAGAAGACAGCTTCCCAAAGCCATTACTTCTTTCTGAATCTCATTCACTGGGGTTAGTGCATAAGGTTTCATTTATTGTGGAGAAACAAAACTTGGAGCTATTGAACTTTGCTCTTAGTATTCCAGTAGTTAAACAAAATTTGAAAGTTTTTTCCTGTTTTAACCGGCATGAAGGTTTAATGCCGGTTGCATTTGTAGTTCACCAAAGCAACAGCTTTTGGTTCTAAAAAGAGTCTTCGTCACCCCACGTGACATTACATATGTAAGATATTGATACTAAAACAGATTTTTAAATTGAGCTATAATTGATGTAGCATATTAGTTTCAGGTGTACAACATAATGATCTGATGTATTCACATGTTGTGAAATTATCACCACATAAGTCCAGTTAACATCTGTCACCACACGTAGTTAACAAGTTTCTTTTCTTGTGATGAGAACTTTTAAGATCTCTCTTGGCAGCTTTACAATATACAGTACAGTAGTAAAACTATAGTCATCATGCTGTACATTACATCCCCATGACCTATTGATTTTGTAGCAGAACATTTGTACTGTTTGACCACCTTCACCCATTTCACCTGCCTTCCTGCTTCTGGCACCCAATCTGTTCTCGTATATGAGCTCATTTGTTTATTGTTGTCGTGTTTGTTTTAAGATTTCATAGGGTATTTGTTCTGTCTGTTATTTCACTGAGCAAAATGCCCTCAGGTCCGTCCACGTTCTCACAAATAGCAGGATTTCCTTTCTTACGGCTGAATGATATTCGTGTGTGTGTACCACATTTTCTGTATTCATTCATCATTCAGTGGATTCTTCGGTTGTTTCCATATCTTGGCCATTGTAAATAATGCTGCACTGAGCATAGGAGTGCTTACATTTTTTCCAGTTATAGTGTTTTCACTTCCTTTGCATAAATACCCAGAAGTGGAATTGCTGGATCATGTGATGGTTGTTTTTAAAAAATCTTGACGAACCTCCATACTATTTTCCATAGTGGCTCCACCAGTTTATATTCCCCACAACAGTGCAGAAGGGTTCCTTTTTCTCCACATCCTCTTCAACACTTGTTATCTCTTGTCTTTTTGATAATAGCCATTATTCTAACAGGTGTGAGGCGATATCTCACTGTAGTTTTGATTTGCATTTTTCTGATGTTTAGTGATGTTGAGCACCTTTTCATGTACCTGTTGGCATTTGTATGTCTTCTTTAGAAAAATGTCTATTCAAATTCTGTCCAGTTTTTAATTGGATTGTTTGGTGTTTTTTTTTTTCCTATTGAGTTGTATGAGTTCTTTGCATATTTTGATTATTAACCCCTTATCAGATATATAATGTTCAGATATTTTCTCCCATTCAATAGTTGCTTTTTCATCTTGTTAATGATTTCCTTTGCTGTGCAGAGGCTTTTTAGTTTGATATAGTCCCACTTGTTTATTTTTGCATTTGTTGCCTTTGTTTTTGGTGTGAAATACAAAAAAATCATCACCAAGACTGATGTCAAGGAGCTACTGCCTATGTTTTCTTCTAGGAGTTTTATGGTTTCAGGTCTTATGTTCAAGTCTTTAATCTATTTTGAGTTACTTTTTGTGTATGGTGTAAGATAGTGGTCTAGTTTCATTCTTTTGCACACGGCTATCTGGTTTTCCCAACACCATTTATTGAAGAGACTGTCCTTTCCCTGTTGTATATTCTTGGCTCCTTCATCATAAATTTCCCCATTGTATATTCTTGGCTCCTTCATCATAAATTAGTTGACCATATATGCGTGGATTTGTTTCTGGGCTCTCTATTCTGTCCCATTGATCTATGTGTGCCAGTACCATACTGTTTTCATTGTATAGCTTTGTAATATAGTTTGAAGTCAAGGAGCATGATGCCTCTAGCTTTTCTAAAGATTATTTTGAATTTTGGGGGTCTTTGTGGTTCCATACAAATTTTAGGATTGTTTGTTCTATATCTGTGAAAAATGGCATTGGAATTTTGATAGGGGTTGTGTTGACTCTGGATATTGCTTTGCATTGTATGGAGACTTTAACAGTATTCTTCCAATCCATGGACATAGAACATCTTTCCATTTATTTGTGTTATCTTCATTTATTTGTGTTGTCTTCAATTTCTTTCATCATTGTCTTATAGTTTTCAGTGTACAGGTCTTTCACTGCCTTGGTTAAATTTATTCTAGGTATTTTTTGATGCAGTTGTAAACAGGATTGTTTTTTAAATTTCTCTTTCTGGTAGTTCATTATTAGTGTATAGAAACCCAACAGGTTTTTGTATACTGATTTTTGTATCCGGTAACTTTACTGAATTCATATATTCTCACGGTTTTTTTTCGTGGAGTCTTTAGGGTTTTCTATGTATAATGTCATGTCATCTGTAAATAGTGACAGTTTGGTTTCTTCCTTTCTTATTTGGATGCCTTTAATTTCTTTTTCTTGCCTAATTGCTCTGGCTAGGACTTCAAGTACTAAACTGGATAAAAGTGGTGAGAGTGGGCATCCTTGTCTTTTTCCTGATCTTGTGCCTGACTATGATTTTAGCTGTGGGCTTGTTGTATATGACCTTTATTATGTTGAGGTACATTCCGTTTATACCCACTTTAAGTTTTTACTCTTAATGGATGTTGAAATTTTTCAAATGCTTTTTTTTTGCATCTATTGAGCTGATCATATGATTTTTATCCTTAATTTGTTAATGTGGTGTTTCACATTTATTGATTTGTGGGTGTTGAACCATCCTTGCATCCCTGGAATAACTTGATTATGGTGTATGATCCTTTTAATGTATTATTGTATTCAGTTTGTTAATATTTTGTTGAGGATTTTTGCATTTATTTTCATCAGGAATATTGACCTGTAATTTTCTTGTGGTGTCCTTTTCTGGTTTTGGTATCAGGATGATGTTGGTCTTGTAAAATGAGTTTGGGAGTGTTCCTTCCTCTTCTCTTTTTGGAAGAGTGTGAGGATTGGTATTAATTCTACTTTAAATGTTTGGTAGAATTCATCAATGAAGCTGTCTGGTTCTGGACTTTTATTTGTTGGGAAGCTTTTGATTACTGACTCAATCTCCTTATTAGTAATAAATCTGTTTGGATTTTTCTGTTTCATGGGTCAGTCTTGATAGTTTGTATATTTCTAGGAGTTTATTCATTTCTTCTAGGCTGCCCAATTTGTTGGTGTATAATTGTTCATAGTAGTCTCTTATGATCCATTGTACTTCTGTGGTATCAGATGTAATAAAACAGTTTTTATTAAATAAAGTATTCTAGTTTAAAATATGTCCCCTTCCTCTACCTTTTCCCCAGTTTCTCCCATAGCTTGCATGGATCTGATCTCATACTCAGTTCCAAATCAGTCTAACTTCTCCCAGTATTAGGCTGATAGTTGCAATGTTTCAATTTCTGCTTGCCTCAGGAGTCTTAGAACGGGAACTCCCGTAGGATGCTCATTAAGGCCCTTCACAATCTAGCCACACTCTGATGTACCAACCCCATTACTTGTAGTGGGTTGAATGGTGGCTCCCAAAAAGATATGTCCATATCCTAACCCCTGGAACCTGTGAATGTTACCTTATTTGGAAAAAGGATCTTTGCTGATGTAATTAAGTTAAGGGTCTTGAGACAAGATTGTTATGGATCTGGATGTGTGCTAAATCCAATTTCCTTATAAGATACAGAAGAGGAGAAGACACATACAAGGAGGAGGAGGAGGACGTATGAATAGAGACAGAGATTGGATTGGTGTAGCCACAAGCCAAGGAACACCTTAAGCCTCCTGAAGCTGGAAGAGGCAAGGAAAGGTTCTCCCCTAGAGCCCTTGGAGGGAGTGTAACCCTACCAATACCTTGATTTTGGACTTTTCCAGAACTGTGAGACAGTAAGTTTCTGTTGCTTTAAGTCACCAAATTTTTGATAATTTATTACAGCAGCAATAGGAAACTAATTTGATTTTGTACCTTGAAGTGGGGATACTGCTGTAACAAATACCTAAAAATGTAGAAATACCTGTTGAATCTGGCAGGAGCTGGAAGAGTTTAGAGAAACGTGGTAGAAAAAGCCTAGATTGCCTTGAGGAGACTGTTGGCATAAATATGGACATTAAAGGTGATTCTGTTAAGGACTTAGAAGAAAGCGTGGAGCATGATAGAAAAAAGCTTCTGTCATCTTAGAGAATACTTACATGATTATGAATAAAATGTTGGTAGAAATATGAACATTAAAGGCACTTTTGGCAAGGGCTTAGAAGGAACTGAGGGATGTGTTATTGGAAATAAAGAAAGATGACCCTTGTTATATAGGCAGAAATCTGGCTGAATTGGATTCTACAGTTGTGTGAAAAACAGAACATGTAAGCGATGAACTTGGATAGTTAAGAGGATTTCCAAGCAAAGTGTTAAAGGATTTCCAAGCAAAGTATCATCTGGTTTCTCCTTGTTGCTGTAAAATGCAAGAGGAAAGAGAGAAATTGAAAAAGGAACTGTTAAGGAAAAAGGAAGCAGCCTTTGGTAATTTGGGAGGCTCTCAGCCTATCCAGATTGCAAAGGATGCTAAAATTAGGAAACTCAGTGTTGGGAATGCATGCTCTGTAAAGAAGGCCAAATGTGTGGCTGGATATCTTTTGTTGTATAGATTAGGTGTGTGACTTGTGGATCCACTCAGCTCTCTCAGCAGATGCCAGGAATAAAGAGGGGCTTATCCAGGAGAAGGATCTGGGGAGGATCCTTGTGTAATGGCATGACCCTGGTGAGATACGTAGAACTCCAAGGGTTTTGATTGTTGCATCAATAGAAACACTGCCTGCTTGGATCAAAAGGGACAGAGACAGGATGAAATGAGAGAAGCCTGCCAGACTTCCAAAATTCTATAGGCAGGAAGTTGGCTGATAGAACTACATGGCTGCAAATGTGTGCTACACTTCAAGAAAAAGGGAGAATGACACTGAGGGCAAAGCCATGGCAGGCAGCACAGAGGGTGGAGCAATAAGCCATGGAGAGTTATGCTCAAGTCTTAAAAACCTAACAGAATCTTCTGCTGCAATTTGAACTTGCTTGGGATTGATGACTCCTTTACTTTCTACTTTCTCCCTTTTGGAATTGGAATGTCTATCTTTGGGATTTGGAACACCTATCTCACCATTGCATTTTGGAAGCATATAATTTTTTAGTTCTACAGGTCCACGTATGGAGAAGAAGTTTGCCTCTGGATGGATCATACAGGGCCTCACTCATACATAGTTTAGATAATTCACACGATGAGATTTGAGACATCTGATGATATTTACTCATATGTATAAATTCTGCCATATGGAAGAAGTCTTTTACCTGTGATTGCACAATAAATGAGCATGTCAGTAGTTGTTTGGTCAAGTCAATTAGGGAATAAGTGTTGCGCTCTACTTTTCTAAAGGTTTTGTACCATCCCTGTCCTTTTCAGGTCACATCCTATTTAGTGTTCCCCATAGTTTCCTCTGCTTTTAGCCTTTTTGTTTGTTTGTTTGTTTGTTTGTTTTAATGCCATTGAGTTGGACACCATTAATAGCAAGAGTTGCTTTGAAGTTGCTTATTCCTTTAAATTCCTGTGTCTGTCATGTTTATGTTGATGAATTAATCAGTTTTTCTCACCTCCTTTTCCCCCTTTAGTGACCATCTCAGACTCACAAGAATTTATCACTCTGCATGTGTCTGGATGTCCTCAATACTTCCCATTTATATTAAGCATTAGTTTAGGTTTACTGAGGCTAAAAAGAAAGATAAGGTGGGCAATAACAAAGAGTCTGTACTGTCTGTTTGGTGGTTGTGTCTCTTCTGGTTTAAATAGTTAAATCTACTTGTTTTAGTTGTCTTGCACTTTGTTTCGTACAGGACTGAATAATCTTTCACTTATTTCATTATTTCCAAAAGGCTTTATATTGCTTTGGCTATTTTTTTTATTACTTATACTCTGTGGATAAATGGAAGTTTCTTTGGGCTTCAAGACCAAAGACCTAATGCAATACACCAATTTTCTGTTAATTTTTTGATTAAGATATTTTCTGTTTTAAATAATAAAAATATTGTCTACACAAATACGTAGCTAAATGAAAATAATTGATAATATGACTTTTAAAAAATGTTTATAAAACCAGGTTTTGGTTGTGAAAAATAAGCAGTCTATTTTTTAACTTTTTACTTTTATATAACACTCTCTTTATTGCCGTTAAATTATACTTCTCAGTGACATTTCACATGGAGACACAAAATAAATTATCCATTTTTTAGCTGTAGCTAATAAAGAGGAAAAGCCAAAAGTAATTTCTCATGTAGTCTTTTCCAGTCATGATTATATGCTTGTAGTTAAGAATGATACCTCAGGTAAGAATCATCGATTTGTTCTCTTTTTGCATTATAGTAAATGGAAATCAGTGACTTTTATTTAAGGAGGTTTTTGTTTTTACCAGAAGTTGTAATTTGGCTCTAAAATATAGTTTATAGTATTGAAACCATTTTTTATTTCCATCGATTAACTGATTACTTTTATTTTTTTTAATAGTGAATTTATGGCAGAAGAAAGTAATGAAAAATTTTGGCAGTTTTTGGAAACTGTACAAGAATTAGCAATTTATAAACAAACAGGTAGGTGATGTACATATTTCAACTTTCAAGATATGTATCAATATTTATGTGCCTATATTAGATATGTTTATTGTTTTTAATGGTAAAGTTTAAGTGTAAATGCTTAATTGGGTTAGTAAGTCTGAGTATTAAATTTGAAAAAATGTTTTAATGGAAACTATTCCAAGCATCCATTTCCAAAAATATAAGGCTCTAATACTTTGTTATTAAAAAAACTCATATGATTAGCAGTGTTTGGATATTTCATTATAATCAAGCAGAAATAGAAATTGTTGAATTATGGTTTTCTTTTTACCTAGATTTCTTTGAAATATCAGTATTAGTTTTGCATCTAGTAATACTGAAATTTTTTTGCCAGAATACATTTACTCCTGAACTCTTAGAGAGATTTTTAATACTTGCTCTTATCGAGTTAGGTAACCTGTGTGCTTTCATTTCATTATTTAGAAAATGGACTTAGTTATTCCTACTTTTTTAAATATATATGAGAGTATATATCTATGTATACATACATATATTTTTAGAATGAACTAATGTTTATTAATGTGTTTCTTAAGGAAGATCAGATGCTGAAATTAGGTTTTCATGGCAGAGGCTAAAAGGTTAATTACTAATTATTATAAAGAAAGGTTAAAGAAAAAGGTTAGTTTCCTATCTCTACAGAGAATAGGATAAATGATATTAACATGGAATCTCTCAAGAGGGGATTCTTTAGCCTTTTAACTTAGAGAAAACTTCTTACTACGGTGATTAAATAGTTGATGATTTTATTCCTGAGTGTAAATGTAAGATGAACAATGGTTTTGAATGTTTTAAGTGTTCATTTACTAGAGCCTGTTTGGCTTAAGTGGCTTTGAAGTTCAACAGTTTTATGATTTTATGAGATAGGTTTAAGATAAAGGGAGCAGACATGCCTTTAATGATATTTTAAACTGAAATATTTCCAAAAACAAGTAATTTGCTCTTTCAAAAAACTTTTATTAAAAAGCTTCATTATTCATTAATCATTATTTGAGTCACGAGAGACAGTATGCACTGCTTTAGATACTGAGAATACAAAGATGAATAAATGTGATCTGTGTTCTCCAGACCTTATAATATGATGGAGACAGCAGAACAGCTACACGTATTATTAGGTGATCAGAACTTTAATAGGGAGGGATAGGTATAACACGGAAGTGCGTTAAGAGGCACCCGTCAGTATTTCAGAGAGAGCAGGACAGCCTTTCCAGTGGTGAATGCTGGAGTTGAGTTTTGGATGATAGGATTTAACGAGGTCGTAGGGAAAGGAGACGAGCAGAAGAGACCACAGGAATAGACTATGTGGAGAAACTGTGACCACTTAGGAGTCTATTTGTAAAGCAATGGGTGATTGTTGTTCGTTGGTTTTGTATTTGTCCTGGTAATTTTAGTTTTGGTATTTGAGGTAAAAATAAGCTAGATTAATATGTCAGGTTTTCATGAGAGTTAAAAAATCCAACACCAGATTTCCTGGCTCTCACCTAAAATCCTGAGTGTACCTTTCCCAAATCTGTTGTTCTCAGTACATGCTTTATGGCCTTATTTGGTGCCATTTTCTATTGGAGAAGCAATCTTGAAAATTACTCTTATAAAGTTTGAACCCTTTAAGTTGCTCAAATTTGTCAGCATATTTTATACCTAAATAAGACAGCATGTCTGGACAAACTGGTGGCAGGTCATCAACAAGTTGGAATATAAGCTCAGGAGTACCTAAACTCTACTTTAAGCATAGGAGATGTATGTGTTTCAGGGTTGAACCTAAAATGAATTGTATTAAATAAGAATTGCTAACACAAAACTATAATTCTGTTGAACTTGTTCATAATGGTGAGAGCCAAATGCATATTGCTGCCTCATTGCTGACCTTGTTAGGTGTAGGAAGAAATGGTATATATGAGGAATTAAATATGTCACAAGCTATCAGATTTTACTGAATTTGTTTTCAAGACATTATCCTAGACGAAACATTTAAAATCCTTAGTTACTTGTAATTTTCTAGGTTGTTGAATCTCCATGAGACCCTGTAAATACTCTCCACTGAAAAATAATTTCAGTGATCTACTTGCCTAAAAAAATTGTAAAAGTTGAACATTAACTCTTTGAATTCAGGTGCTAGTTTCCTGCCATTTCGTGAGGACAGTTTACATTATGTGCCAGCATATTCAGACCTTTTAAACATTGAATTGCCTGTTTTTAAATCATTTTGTATGGGTCTGCCACAGAGTTATATATTTATTGATGTCTCAAGATTCAAGTGGCATGATATTAGCTAACCTTTGTAGTTTTGTGTGGTGAATCAGAAATATCAAGCAAGGTTTATCTGACTCCAGAGCCCCTATTTATTTCCCCTTCTCCATGTTCTCAGCATATAAAAATCTCATTCTCAAAGTCCTTCAAGATTTTAATGGTTTCTACACAAGTAGAGTTGCTCGTATATTTTAATGGAAAGATTTTTAGAAAATGCTATGACATTTCTAACTCAGTTACTTACAATTGAGAACCAGGTTTGGGGTAGGAAGATTGCCATCTGGACGTGTCACATTTGAAATGCTTGTGGAATATCCAAGTGAGGATATCCAGTAAGCTGATGTAAGTGAGAGATTTAGGTTAAAAAAAAAAAAATCTAAGCTAAAAGGTAGAATTTGGGAGTTATCAACATCAAGAAGGTAATTGCAGTTATAGGGAGAAGAGATAGAATGAGAAGAAAATAAAGAACACCAGTATTTAAGAGATAACCAGAGGAAGAACATGCAATAGAGACTAGGGAGGACCAGTGGAGGTGGGTGAAAACCTAGAAAGTGTGATGTCATGAAAGCCAGGGGAATATGAAGTGCTAAGTGATAGACATTATCAAATACTAAAGAAGAACCAAGTAATATAAATACTAAGCTTTTAACAAAAGAAAAATTAGTGGTGACTTTGAGAACACTTTTACTGGTATAGTAATAAAAACTACAGTAGGTTGAGGAAGTAGAGGTAAGTATTGTTAAGTCTTTCAAGATTGACTATGAAGCAAATAAGGTGAATCAGTACCTGACTCATCATGTACTGCTGCCGCTCTTTTTTTTTTTTTTAAAGATGAGAGTGATTTATGTATATTAAATGCCAATAGGTAAAAAATCAAGTGAAAGGTGAAAGAAATTGAAAAGGCAAAATCATTGTCAGCAGGTTAGTTGGTAAGCATGGATTTAGTTATTTTTAAACATTAGCTAAAATAGTCCAATGCATCCATGATTATCTTGCAAGTTAAGCCTAAAAATACATAGGTTTACTTTCTGTAACCCCTGAATCCTATATCCATTACTACATTAGAGACAGCCTTAATAGTGACCTTGACAAATTTTGATGTCTGTGGTCAGGCACTACTCACATTTGTTTTTGTTGACCCTCTTCTCTGTTTTCCTGTAAAACCAATGTCCTTTTGACTGATGTAGTCTTTTTTTTTGTTATATTATTACATTAACTTTGACTGTTTTGTTGACCCTATAGCTATTATGTCTTTTTTAAGATCCATTTTTAAGATAACATCTCTTCTCTAATTGCTTTCGTGTTGCTTTTACTATTGAAGGCAAGTCTTGCCTTACTTTTTGATTCTTGGGGGGAAACTCACCATAACTTCCTGAGAAAACCACCTATAGTTTGTTAAAGTAGAAGTGAATGAGCACACCTACTCTCGTATGATGACTCTTTGAAATTACTGGATTAGGAAAGTATTATTGGCCTAGAATGAAGAGGTCTATTCACTTCTTAAATATTAATTCCAGAAATGTATTAGATGCCTGTTTTGTGTGCCAAGAGTAGAAAGGTATAATTGAAAGGCTAGAAAAGATTCTTGCCTTAACAGTTTATAGCTTAATGGGAAGGATGGCATTAAACAAATAATTATACAAATAATTTTTAATTACTGTTTGAGAATTGATCTAGAGATGGTATAGAGTCCTTTGCTATTCTTAGTCTCCTCTTAAATTGTAAGTAGGGCCTATATCTTATCTATGCATTATAACTCTACAACCTTGGAGTGAATTGGTCTGATATGTTGGCATCTTCCAAATAGATTTTAATGGCAAGATTATTTTCATCTCGACTTGTATTGATTGCCTGGACTTCACTGGAAGATAAAAATGAATAATAAACTGGAGATCTTGATTTTCCCTTTTGCTCTAACATCTTCTATTCCAAACTTAAAATATGACATCAATTTAATTAGCTATACAGTGAGAGATGTGCCAATGTGTTGAATATAAAATACTAACATCCTTTTCTTTTGAATTCTTTTTGTAGAATCAGATTATTCTTACTACAACTTAATCCTGAGGAAAGCTGGACAGTTTTTAGACAATTTACATATCAATCTCTTAAAGTTTGCTTTCTCTATAAGGGCATACTCTCCAACTATTCAGATGTTTCAACAGGTATGTAAAAATACCCAAACTGTATTTGACAAAGAAGCATGCTAGCAATGTACATACATCTATTTTAATGTGAATATCTTTAGCTAAAAATCTCCAAACTTGTAATACCTGGTTCCATAGCCTATCATCGATTATATTTTCACTGTTACCATTGATTATAATATAATTGAGTATTTTAGGTAATTTTGTAGTTATTTGGGATAAGGCAATTACGAAGACTAATCACCAATGAAGTGAACTGTAGTGACAATTTTAATTTAATGGGATGTTTTCAACAATTTCAAAGCATGTTTTCCTACTATACAGTTGATTTTGTTAAAATGTTTGATTCTGTCTATGTATTTTTACTTTAATTAGAGCAATAACTTAATAGTAGTTGGTAAGCTGTTTTAATCAAAGTAATGTGTAAGTTTTAAAAATGATATTGTAATTATCAACTACTGTAGCTAAGTGTAATCTTTGAAATCTTAGATTGCAGCTGAAGAGCCTCCACCAGATGGCTGTGATGCATTTGTGGTTATCCATGAGAAACACACGTGTAAAGTTAGTGAGATTAAAAAGCTGCTGAAGAAGGCTACTTCAAGGTAAATTAATGATCGGCTATAGTGAAAGAAGTGGTTTATAAAAAGAGATGAAATAGAAACTTCTTATAATAAAAAGTTTTAATATTCCAAGACATTGTATATTAAAGAATGTGCTCTCAATATATCTAAGTCCTCCTCTAAAGTATATAAGTACTTTCAATATTCTGTCTTGATTAGCTTTTGATTTTAGAATACCAAAATACTACAAAATATATGAGAGATATATTTTATGTAACGTAAGTTGTTTTTTCAAATACAGGCAGACCTCAAAGATATTGTGGGTTCACTTCCAGACCACCTCAATAAAGTGAATACTGCAATAATTCACACGATATTTTTGGTATCCCAGTGCATATAAAAGTTATGTCTACACTATACAGCAGTCTGTTGAGTGCCCAATAGCATTATGTCTAAAAAAATGTATACCTTAATTTTAAAATACTTTATTGCTAAAAACTGCTAACCATCATCTGAGCCTTCAGTGAGCCTTAATCTTTTTGCTGGTGGAGAGTGTGAAATATTGCAAGAATTACAAAAATGTGACACAGAGACAGGAAGTGAGCAAATGCTGTTGGAAAAATGGTGACCATAGACTTGCTTGACACCATTGCCAAAAATCTTCAATGTGTTAAAAATGAAATATCTGTGAAGCACAATAAAGCAAAGCACAATAAAATGAGGTATGCCTGTAAACATACAAAGCTGTGGATTTATCTAAGCTATATCTCTTTAAATATAAACTGAATGTATACCTTGGGAATAAAAAATTAATAACAAAAACAGTAGTATAGAATTGCTTTTTTATAATGCATTATTCAAAACCTTTTTCTTCTTCCAAGTATTTAATACAAATGAATATGAGAAGTAGGAAGGAGATTATTAATTTAGTAGTGAGTTTTACAGGGTAATGCCTGCCAGTATATGTTTTACTGCCTGATTGTTTATACTTTAAGAAGTATTAAAGTTGTTTCTCTAATTTTGAAAGAGTTCTTTATATATTAAACAGTAACTTCTTTTATTTGTTGGAAACTTTTTCTAATATTTATTTATATGTATATTAATTTTGATATAGAGAAGCTTTTATTTTTATGTAGCCAAATTTTTCCGTTATGTATGTATGTTTTTGTTTTTTTAAATTTATTTATTTATTTTTGGCTGTGTTGGGTCTTCGTTTCTGTGTGAGGGCTTTCTCTAGTTGCGGCAAGCGGGGGCACTCTTCATCGCAGTGCGCGGGCCTCTCACTGTCGCGGCCTCTCCTCTCCCGTTGCGGAGCATAGGCTCCAGATGCGCAGGCTCAGTAGTTGTGGCTCACGGGCTTAGTTGCTCCGCGGCATGTGGGATCTTCCCAGACCAGGGCTCGAACCCGTGTCCCCGGCATTGGCAGGCAGATTCTTAACCACTGCGCCACCAGGGAAGCCCTGTATGTATGTTTTTATACTTATACAGTTTTTCCCAAACCTGAGTGAGAGATTTTACTAATATTTCCCAGTAGCTTTCTTAAAGTTTTTGTTTTACCTTAAACTTTTAAACTATCTATAATTTATTTTCTTAGGAAGGCAAGGATCCAGTCAGATCTTTTTCCCCTCAGGTAGCTAGTCATTTATTATATTCATTATATTTATATTATGGTCTATTTTATAACTTTTTTCTATACTGTTATGTTTCTTGTAACAGTGCCATGTTGTTAGTATTTATTGCTTTATAATTTATTCCTATATCTCACAGGACAGTTTCCTCTTTGCTGCTTTTTTTTCCTCCAGAATTTCTTAGCTCTTTGCGCTTGTTGATGCTTTCAAACTAACATTAGAGTCCTTTTTCTCCTACCAAATTGCCTCCTGAAAAAACCTTGGTTGGGTTTTAATTAGAATTATATCAAACCTATTAGTTAATTTTAAAAGAATTTAAATGTTTGTTATGTCGAATCTCTCAGCAGATAACATAGTACGTTTTCTGTTCATTCCTTCTTTTAAAACTTTAAAGTTTTATAATTTACTGTGTTTTTAAAATCAGAAGTAACTGTTTTGTTTTATCAGTTGTTTTTCATCTATTAAGATTAATTCAAAGTTTTTCTCTTTGGACGTACTGTGTATTATGGTAATATATTTTAAACTATTACACCTTTTCATTTCTAGGGAGAACTATTTGTTAATGGTGTGGGATTATCTTAATTTTTGTTGAAGTAAGATTGCTTATATCTTTATTGAGATTCATTTTTCTACTTTAGTGAGATTAGCTATTATTTAAACTATTTATGCCATTTTTTAATGTTATTCTAGCTTCATATAGTGAATTAGGCAACCATGTTATTCTGTAAGAATTGGTGTAGCATAGCAATTACCTGTTCCTCTAAAGCATTAATAGACTATGAAATTGTCAGCCCTAATGCGTTTTTCTTTTCCTAGTGCATTTTTTAAAGTTAGCTTTGGTAACTTTATTTTTGAATTTTTAATTTTATTTTTATTTATTTATTTATTTTTGGTTGCATTGGGTGTTCGTTGCTGTGCACAGGCTTTCTGTAGTTGCGGCGAGCAGGGGCTACTCTTTGTTGCGGTGTGGTGGCTTCTCTTGTTGCGGAGCACGGGCTCTAGGCACGCAGGCTTCAGTAGTTGTGGCACGTGGGCTCAGTAGTTGTGGCTTGCAGGCTCTAGAGCACAGGCTCAGTAGTTGTGGCACACGGGCTTAGTTGCTCCGCGGCATTTGTGATCTTCCCGGGCCAGGAATCGAACCCGCTTCCCCTGTGTTGGCAGGTGGATTCTTAACCACTGCGCCAACAGGGAAGTCTGGTAACTTTTAGAGTTTACTATTGTTACTGTTTTCTGACATCTGATGTCTGATGTTATAATTTTCTTAGAGAAACTAATATTAAAGTTAAATATTTAATACTTAGATATTTAATCTAAAATTAAGATTAAAAAAAGGTTAACATCAAGCTGTTTGGGAGAGCAGCCTGCCATGGACGCTGTGAGTCCTTGCATGTTCTCGCCTGGTCTGACCAGTACAAAATGCAAGACCTGAACTGCTCTGTACCTGAACCATTTCTCAGCGTTGTGTTTGTAGTGAGCAACCTTGAGGAACTAGGTAACGTTTCCTTCTGGAAAGAAGAACGAACTTGTTTACTGCTTGTTATAAAGCTGTGGTTCCCCAAGTACAGTGATCCTCAGCTGCAACGTACACCCACTGTGTAGTATCCATTTAGCTCCATATTTTGTCCCTCAGCCCGCCTTGTGGAACTTGGGGAGCAAGTATGATGCTCATGCGGCTTGCTATGCTTTGAGCAATAAAGTCCTTTCTCTTTGACCCAGGAGTCTCAGGTCTTCTGCCAGAATCCATGAAATGACAAAAGCCTAACCTATTACTTTGTAAGTAGGCTAAAGCCAAGCCTTAGACCTTTTATAGTTCTTGACAGTTTTAGAAACAAGAGTGGGATGTTGACAGACACATGGCTTTCTGAAAGAGGAAGGACAAAGGCCCCCTGGGTTGGGGAGACAAAAGCTCTACACTTGGATTTCTTTCCTCCTGCTCCGCTCTCTTTCCCCTGCCGTTCTGCACTCCCCGTGCTCCTGGCTGGATGATAGCAGTCTTCTGATAACTGCTACTGTAGCCCCTCACACAGGATTTTTGATCTTTGTTCCTACAGGAAAAGGCACCTAAACTCAATCGGTGGGCTTTGGAAGGTGCTCATGATGGGAAAGGGAATGAAAATGATCTCTCGACCAATTCATTGTACTTTTATTTTTATTGTTTTGGCTCCCACATCTAAATCTATAACTGGTATTGATATTGTATGTGTATATACTTTGAATGCTGTGAATGCTCATGAAGTCTAAAGCGAGATACTCTCATTGGGAGACTACATATATACTATCTACTCCCAGGTGGTCCAGCAGATTCAACATAGAATCCCAGGAGGAGAAGGGGGAAATCACAACTTTAGTTACAGACTGAATGGCTGCTTGAATGCCCAGAGAGGCAGTTTCCAAGTACAATGACGCCACCTGCCTGACTCAGCCATCAAGTACACCCGTTTTTAAAAAGAGAAACTTAAAATTGCTGAGCTTTAGTTGAAACTGAACACCTGACTCAGGCAGTCTTGTGACTCTACTACCTGATGTTTACATTTTGGCACAGGTCAACTAGGATTCAATGACTAACAGGGTAGTAGGGAGTCAGCAAGTCTCTCTGGTCAAGTGGAAATAGTATATTCAAGAGTTACTTAAACCTTGTGTGATCTTAGGGTTACATGATGAAGTGGCAGCAGTTCCCCTTTGGGACAAACCCAATGCCCCATTCCATTACCTGAAGTAAAATCTCTGACTCAGTGGGGCCCTCAATTCGCAATTGTTTCCTTTAATGCCTGGATCAAGTTACTGATACACTCAGCTAAGTTACAGTCTGGTGGTGACTTAGGGCTGCTGTTGCAGTTCATCCAGGCTACAGCTGTGAAAAACCAAAAGCAGATGTGGTCAGTCCATTCAGTGGGCAGAATTCGAGGTAGTCCTCTTATCCTTGACGAATCCCTGACTCCTTAATGAAACTCGCTACATTTATACTGACCCCTGGGCTGTTGCCAGTGGCCTACCTATCTGGTCTGACACTTGAAGACTACCAGATTAGAGGCACCACTCTGGGGCTGTGCACTGTGAGAATAAACCGCACCTGCCCATCTGACAGTCTGGGTTACTTCTGTAGATACACACAGTCCACACCCATTATCCAATGAGTCTGAGTGGAGTCGAGCTGCACGTCAAGACTGCAGCATCCAAATTGCTGCCGTTGCTACCTGGCTCCACCATTGCGTGGAAGATGCACCATTATAGACAGGAGCACAATAAAGGACTACATGCTTCCGATATAAGATCTACCACAGCATACCTGACTGTGACTTCTGCCCAGAGATGGTTTCTTTGTCTTGTGGTAAAGGCGTCCGCATTGCCCTGGGCCAGCACCTGCTTCTGGCAAACTGACTATGTCAGATGTTTGACCCTGCTCTTGGTGCTACCTTTGGTGCCTCATCCCTGTTGAGACTTCTTTACGTTATGGTTTTGCTACTTAAGTCCAATCAGCCAACTCTGGCCGCACCACTGTAGCCCTTGAATCTAAACTATTATTTTTCTGGCTTTCCAGATCATCTATAGTCTGACAGCTATGCACCTTATTTCACAGAGGCCACCAACACTAGATCAGTAGTGAAAAGTATTCACTGAACATTCCGCATTCTCTACCACCCACAGGCATCTGGTTTCTGAGCATACTAGAATGGCCTCCTCAAAAATTAATTCGAAAGGTTTTGACTCTACCTCTCTCACCCTCTGATCCATAGACTTTAGTAAGGCCGTTTGATCTCTGGATGTGACCATGCTCGGAAAGGTTCCATCTCTTGGCCACCTCCTGTGAACTGGTTAGGATGAAAGAGGTAGGAGGTTGTATGGATTTGTTCAGGATTCTACCGTGACCATTGCTGGGTGTCGTGTATCTTTCCTTCGGTCAACAGCAGCCTCAGATCATCCTGGTTGGTATGGCCTCCATGTGGTAGCCCAGCCAGAAGGGGCTTGAAGAATTCAAACTTTAATTTTGGTCTAGCCCCCTGGATTGTTTTGTTGGAAAGATGTGGTCCTAGATCATGAAGATAACCAGTTGGTTGAGTCCACTGCTTACCAAGTCTTTCTACAGTGACCACACGGGCCTAGCTGGGGGCCTATAATGGGTCTTCTTAAGTTTCTTAAAAATGCTCTTGTCTCACTTGAACCTGATTCTTCCAGATGAAAAGTGTGGGTATAAATAGAGGATGATTCGAAAATAGGTAAAATTGTAGGTATTGGGATGGGACACATTGATTTCATGGCTACTGAGGTGGAACTGCAAGTCTAGCGCCTGACCTTAGGCTCTGAAGGTGTGGGAAGGGGAAAAATTGTTTTCTTTGATCCTGGATCCAGCACAGCAGCCTGTCAGAATAGCCATACAGTCTGCCTGAGTCGGCCAGCAGCTGTGGCTGACAGTCTGACCTGCTGTGGGGTTTGTCATTCCTCTCCATGCTTTGTGAACATGGCCGGTCCTGGGCCTGACTTGTGCCTGACTCCCATCAGTGGCAGCTCCTAAGCGTGGATTCCTCCCTCCCCCAAATTCATGTATAAACATGTGGGCTGGACAGCCTTCTTTTAATCTTAATGATACAAATGTATATATACACTTCCATCTCCTGAGCAGCCTGGGGTTAGGCCTCATATGGTGGTTGATGCTGCAGCTACTAGGTGCAAGTTTAACAGTTTTGGAACTGGAGTGACACGTGCCATTTTGGGATTAAATGTTTGTATTTCTAGAAAGCAGGCACAGAATGTTTCCATTGGAGATAGAGGTTGCTTTCTTATTATTGGGGGGCACTCTGCCATAGCCCCGAATGTCTTTCTGGGTATGGTAAGACTGTGAGGACTTGAATGGTCTGTGCCCAGGCCATTTCTCAGGGTTGTGTGCGGCAAGTGACTTTGAGGGATGAGTTAATGTCTGCCTCTGGGACAAACAGCAGGTTGTTTACTGCTTCTTATAGAACGATGGGCTCCCCACACTCAGTGTTTCTTAGCTGTGGTGCGTACAGCTAAGCATTCTTGTGTAGCATTCTTGCGGGTCCATTTCCACCCTAATGGAATGCGGGGGCCACCGGGAGCTTTTGCAAACATGCTAAATAATGCTCATGCTGCTTATGTGCCGGGAGTAGTAAAGTTCTTTGTTTTTGACCTAAGAGTTTGTCTTCTGCCAGGATCCATGAAACAACAAAAGGCAAACTTATTAGCTTGTAAGCGGGGTAAAATCAATTCCCTAACCTGACAGAAACTAAATGTGTATACATAGATATATATATAGTGTCTTTTATATGTATATATACACACACACACACACAGTTGTTATATATGTGGTATATGTGTGTATGTGTATGTATATGTGTATATGTATGTTTACAGTGTTAATCTTTTTTTTTTTCTTTTTTGTGAACCTTAGGCACATAATCCTTGGTTTATGTCACACTATCAACATTGGTCCATGGTGGTTGTTTTTTCTCATTTAAGCAAATAATGTATTTACATACACACACACACATACACACACACACAGTAATAGGAACATTTTAATTTTTTCCCTCTCTGTAGATGTTTCTCATTCCTAAGTTTTCTTCAGTTTTCATTTTCTTTCAGTTTTTCCAGATTAGATTTATATTTTTTAAAGAAATAACTGATACACTTATTCTACTTTTTTTTTGTTCTAATGTATTACCATTTGCATTCATATTATTTCTTATTTTGCCTTTGGTTGAGTTAGGAACTTTTTTTTTTCTTTTTTTTTAATCATAACACATTTAGGGCATCAAAGTTATCTTTCTTTACTATATGGTATTCTTGTCCCAATTTCCTAAAAAACTCCTTTTATTTCCTTGTTGGGGGCAGGGGAGGAGAGAAAGTTATACTCATTTAGGACGGTGACGATTGCTGTCACTTTCTCCCAAATAAATAAATGACATTTTAGTGTAATATCTGTCAAGTTTGGGGCAGATTCAGACCATGGATCTTTGAACCATGGAACAGGAAGTAGAGAGAAAAAGAATTACACTGTCTTTCTTTTTGGCTAGTACATTGTTGTATTTCAAGTGGTAAGGTGTATTATGTTTTAAGTAGGAAGACATCAGTTATGATTCTAAGTTAAATGGCGCAGATTTTATAATTACTGGGTTTTACTCCCAAATTATAGTATAAAGTTATTATTAGTTTTCAGCTCCATTAAGAGTTTTCATTTTTTTCTGTGTCTTTGAAAATATCATTGGAGATTCTGGGAAATGTAGCACTAAGGTCTGCTCTCCAAATGCCACTTCAGATCTGTGTTACCCTCCTTGTTTTGTCCAAAATGGAAAGCTGCATTTTTAAAAAAATTTTTATTGGAGTATAGTTGATTTACAAAAGCTGCATTTTAAAAGTTAAAAAAATTATATGTGGCCATTATTAAAAAGATTCAAATACTTCAGAAAAAATACGAAGTAGAAAGGGAAAATGACCCATAATTCTGTTAAGTTTGGTACATTTTTTTCTTTTTAAATACATATATTCACATGCAGATATATTCTTCTTTTTAAAAATCTACATGGGATTGTACTATAAAGGATGTCTTAGAACCGTCCCCCACTGAATTATACATCCCTACATGTCTTGAATATAAATAAATATAAATATAGGTCTATGCTTTGTCATTGTGGAGCAGGACCCATTTATATAGTATTGTATTTTCCACCTGACGCATAGTAGATGCTCAGATATTTATCAAATGAATGATACTGTGATTAAATGAACAAGTACATTTAATTATCCCACCCCTTGTGATAGATATAAGGTATTTTACATTTTTCCTCTATTATAAACAATATCTAGTTGAACGTCCATGTACATATATTTTTTATGTACATGTATCTTTATACTGTTATCTTGATATTATCTTAGATAAATTTCTAGAACTAGAATCACAAGGTAAATAAGTGTATGCATTTAAAATTGGTACATATTTCAAAATTTTTCTTCAGAAAGCTGGTTATGTTTCATACTCCATTTCTAACATGATAATTTGTATGATTTCCCTATATAATCTTAGTCAATTCAAGAAATGTAATTTTCTATTTTTAAATGTAATCTAGTCGATTTTTAAAAGCTGTTTTCCCTCTTCCGGAGTAACTCTCCATACATGTAGTATAATTTTTTATTACCTATGATATATCCATGTGATTCCTGAATTAATTAAAAAAGCAGACTTTGAAAGGTATGTGTTTTAGGGTATAAGAAGGCACTCACCATTACAGACTCATGAACAAATGTTATATTAGCCTTTACCTTTGTCTCTGGAAAATCTATTTCATTTCTTCTAATTTTTTTCTTTTATATTCAACCTCAAGATTTATATAATAGCATTAGCAGCCTTTCCAATTACCAACATTTGAAAACATTTATCTTTAATACTAATATTAATTTCATTGTGAAGATAGAATTTACTAATATGTATAAAGAATCTTGCATAGTGCCTGGAAAATAAGATGTCAAAGTCTGTTTATGATGGTAGGGCCAGACCATAGGACTGCTCTGTTTGTTTGATTATCCTTCGGGATTTAATGAGTTGTTATTCATATTAAGAACTGATAATCTTTGCATGACATAGTACCTTTATTTTGTTTTTTAAAGATTTGAAGCCCATTTTCAGGGAATGTGAGCTATAATGAAAGGTTATATTCTTCTAATTGAAGAAAATATAAATTTTATTTCATCGAAAAATATGTTGCCATTTATATTTTATTTTTAAAGATAGCGAACATTGATTGAAAATAAAATATTTTTAATATTCAGTGTTGGGCTAAGCAAATTTATTTTTTGTCTTTTCTGTCATTTAGAAGTTCTGTGCACAAAGTCACCACAGGAAATCTAAATTCTTTTTCTGTGATTTTATGTATGTGTCTGTGTGTATATATATATATATATATATATATATACACAGACACACACACAAATGCATATACATACATTCCTCTAAGTTTGATAAGTAGAAATTATAAAGTTTCATGATATGTTTCTCATATGCTCTGTACTTTCAGTTCTTGTTTGTGTTTTGTTTTCATTTTAGGCCCAGACCTTATCTGTTTAAAGGAGACCACAAATTTCCTACAAACAAAGAGAACTTACCAGTGATTATCCTCTATGCAGAAATGGGTACCAGAGCATTTCGTAGATTTCACACAGTTTTGTCTGAAAAAGCTCAAAATGGGGAAATTCTTTATGTTCTTCGGCATTATGTTCAGGTACATGTTTGTTTTGTCCAAGATTATTTTGGCTATAAAAAATACATTTTATAATAATTTCTTTACTAGATTTTACATGATAATTTCCCCTAGAATAGTTATTTAAAGATTTTTTTAAATTAACACAACTATCACATGTGAATTTTATGTGGAAAAATATATTGAGATTCTGTGTCTTTTCTGGAAGTATCATGTTTATATTTCTTTCCTTTATAATATATTTGGAATAATAGATTTAAGACTTGGATAAAAAACAAAACCGTACAACAATAGCATGCGTAATATTTGCTAGGATTCATAAACATAGTTATTTTTAATGAAAATGTATTATGATGAGGAAGTCTAATTTACTTGGTATACTGATAGTATATATTAGTTCAAAGTGCTAAGCGTGGTATGCGAATGCTCTCAAACCTATTTGTTTGAAAGGCTGATTACTTTCTTATTCAAGTTTCAGATCAAATGTGTTGTGTTATCCCCCAGTCTCCCGAGCTCTCATTGCAGTCACACTCTATCACATTATTCTGTTTTAATGACTTCGTGGCACTTATTACTGTGCTATCTCTAATTTTATTTCTTTAACACCTCCACACACACACACACACACACACACACACACACAACCAAACTCTCACCATCACACATTAAAATATAATGGCCATTAGAGGAAGGACTTTGCTTTTTTACTTCTATATTCTGAACATGGAAAGAGTGTTTTAATTTGCATTTCCCAAAATATTCATGATGAATATTAATGTTTAAAGTAATAAAAGCATTACAGGTATACTTAATTGCCTATCCATATCTTTTGCCTGTTTTTATATTGGATTCTTTGGGGCTTTCCTCCCCCATTTACAGATTTTTAAAAACATATTCTGAATACTGGTCTTCTACACTCTGCAAACATCTTCCGTGTATTTCTGGTCTCCTAGTAATAAAAAAAAATATGTCATATTTCATTTAGTGCAAGTATTAATTGCAGTTGTACTCAAATTTATCCAACTTTTCTTTAATGGTTTCCTTCATGATGCCATAAAGACATTTTCTTATATTTTCTTGTGAGAATTAAAGTGCTGTTCTTTGTGTTTTGGTCTTTAATTCATCTGGATATATTTGAATTTGCTGTGAGGTAGAGACATAATTTTAGTTCCATATGGAAATTCATTGGTCTCCACATAATTCATTGGACAGTTAACTCTTTATACTAATCCATCATATGCCAAGTTTTCATACAGGCATATATGTTTTTAGACTCTATTCTGTTCTAATATATCTATTCTATACAAATGTAACATTATTTTAATTGTAGTAGCTTTAAAATTTAAAGCAATATTGAAAAAGAGGAACAAAGCTGGAGGCATCACACGTCCTGATTTCAAACTATATTACAAAGCTGTAGTGATTAAGACAGTATGGTATTGGCATAAAACAGATACATAGAGCAATGGAACAGAACAGAGAGCCGAGAAATAAACCTATGCATATATGATCAACTAATATTTAACAAGGGAGCCAAGAATACTCAGTGGGGAACAGATAGTCTCTTCAATAAACGGTGTTAGGAAAACTGACAGCCACATGAAAAAAATGAAACTGGACCCCTATCATATACCACTCAAAAAAATTAAGTCAAAATGGATTAATAACTTAATCATAAAATCTGAAGCCATAAAACTAGAAGAAAACATAAGGAAAAAGCTTCTTGACATTGGTCATGGCAGTGAGTTTTTGGTGTGACCCTAAAAGCAAAGGCAATAGAAGCAAAAATAAACAAGTGGGACTACATCCAACTAAAAAAGCCTCTGCATAACTAAGGAAACCATCAACAAAATGAAAAGGCAACTTACCGAATTGGAGGAAATATTTGCAAATCATATATATGATAAGGGGTTAATATCCAAAATACATGAGGAACTCATACAACTGAAGAGCAAATGAAAAGAAACAGTTCAATTAAAAAATGGCAAAGGACCTGAATAAACATTTTTCTAAAGAAGGCATGCAAATAACCACCAGGTATATGAAAAGGTGCTCAGCCTCGCTAATTGTCAGGGAAATGCAAATCAAAACCACAGTGAGATACCACCTCACACCTGTTAGAATAGCTATATGTCAAAAAGACAAGAGTTAACAAGCATTGGTAAGGATGTGGAGAAAAAGAAACCCTAGTGCATTGTTGGTGGGAATGTAAAATGGTACAGCTGCTATGGAAAACAGTATAGAGGTTCCTCAAAAAGTTAAAAATAGAACTAGAATATGCTACAGCAATTCTACTTCTGGGTATATATCTCGAGCAAATGGAATCGCTATCTTGAAAAGCTATCTGCGCCCCCATACTCGTTGCAGCATTACTTATATAGGAGCAACCTATGTGTCCAGTGATGGATGAATAGATAAATGTGGTGTGTGTGTGTGTATATACACACACGCACAATGAAATATTATTTGGCCTTAAAAAAGAAGGAAATCCTGCCATTTGTAACAACATGGAGGACTTTGAGGGCATTATGCTAAGTCAGACAGAAAAAGACAAATATCATATCTCATATATGGAATGTGAAAAAAACCAAATGCATAGAAACAGAGAACTGATCGGTGGTTGCTGAAATTGAGGGGTGGGGAGGGTTGATGGGTGAAGGTGGTCAAAAGGTACAAATTTCCAGATATAAGATAAACAAGTTCTGGGGATGTAACGTACAGCATGATGACTATACTTAACAGTACTCTATTGAATATTTGAAAGTTGCTAAGAGAGTGGATCTTAAAGTTCTCATTACAAGAAAAAGAAAACTGTAGCTATGCGAGGTATGGACATTAACTAAATTTACTGTGGTAATCATTTCATAATACAATTGACCCTTGAACGACTTGGAAGTTAAGAGCTCCAACACTCTGCACATTCACAGATCTTTGTATAGCTTATAGCTCGCCCTCCGTATATACGCCATTCCTCTGTATCCATGGTTCAGCATCTGCAGATTCAACCAGCCATGGATTATGCAATAGTGTAGTATTTACTGTTGAAAAAAATCCATGTATAAGTGGACCAGTGCAGTTTACGCAGTTCAAACCCATGCTGTTCAAGGGTTTGATTTGAATTGATATCAAATCATTATGTTGCACACCTTAAACTAATACAATGGTATATGTCAATTATCAGAAAAGGAATGGGAGATCAAAGTATGTGTTTATCTTTTTTAAAAAAGTCCCCCAAGTGATTTTAATATGCACCCCGCACCTGGGTGGTATGGTCATCTATTGGGAATCAATGTCCCAAGCTATTATTTGGAGAATGTGACCATTAAATATACTTCTGTGAAAGCATATTCACCAGCTATCTGGATACTTGGTAGCATCAAATTATGGCCGTCTATTTAATTAATGACATATTGTACATCCAAAATAGTTATACTGTAAATCTAGTCAGCATGTAATCCTAATAAAAATAGACTTATTTGTGCTACTTTTTTAAAAAATTAATTAATTAATTATTATTTTTTTTAGTTGTGTTGGGTTTTCATTGCTGTTGCGCGGGCTTCTCATTGCGGTGGCTTCTCTAGTTGCGGAGCGTGGCCTCTAGGCGCGCAGGCTTCAGTAGTTGTGGCACGCGGGCTCAGTAGTTGTGGCTCGCGGGCTCTAGAGTGCAGGCTCAGTAGTTGTGGTGCACGGGCTTTGTTGCTCCGCAGTATGTGGGATCTTCCCAGACCAGGGCTCGAACCCGTGTCCCCTGCATTGGCAGGCGGATTCTTAACCACTGCGCCACCAGGGAAGTCCCTGTGCTACCGTCTGAACAGATGCTTTTTTGTGGGAAAAGAAGAAATAGGATAATGAAGAAAGATTCTTTTCACCAGTTGATTTAGCCTATGAGCATTTTTGGTTTGCAAATCCAAAATTATTAAACTACAATTCAAATTTTATATCAGTACATTTCAAAAGGAGAAAGTAAATATGAAATTAATAAACATTTATCTTTATTACTGAGGAGCTGGTAACATTCCAGAACTGATAATGGAAATTGCTTATGTGAAATTGCATTTCTTTTATGAACTATAACAAGATATGTGGACTTAGAGGTTCAGTTTGCCTAGCCACCAACTGATTGTCTTTTGAGTGGATAGTCAAAATATATTTTTAAATTGAGCTGGATGAAATTGAAAACTCTTTATAAGATTTTCAACTTTGGCAGATTACTATAATTATAAACAACCCAGTTTCCTCATGCTATCTTGCATTATAGCATGTGCCTGAGAAATTAGCAAATTAAATTTTAGTGTGGGCAGCAATGTTAAACACTTGTCTGCATATCTGAAACTAATTCTTACGTCATCTTATTTAGAAATAGAACAGTCCAGGAATAGTCACTGTGGTCGTATACTTATTTTGAAGGCTGAGGGAGAAGTTTAGGGAGGAAAGAAGAAACTAAAAACCGTAGTACACTGTTAAGGTTTTCTTTCTGTTTGTCCTCTGCCTCTTCCTCTGTCATGTTTATAATTGCAAAACTGCCCTCATGCAAATGTTAGTTAAGCAGAGACACATAACATCTTCACAGGAGTTTGCTGAGTGCTAGGTTAAATGCGTTTTCTAACCCATGAAAGGATATGCCAAATGGTAATGATCGTAGCACAACTGATAAGAATTTCAGTCTAGAAGCTAGAAAGAACCTTAGACATCTTCTAAAATATTACATATATTCATCCAGGTTGCTTACTTTTTTTTTTTTTTAACATCTTTATTGGAGTATAACTGCTTTACAATGGTGTGTTAGTTTCTGCTTTATAACAAAGTGAATCAGTTATACATATATATATGTTCCCATATCTCTTCCCTCTTGTATCTCCCTCCCTCCCACCCTCCCTCCCTCCCTCCCTATCCCACCCCTCTAGGTGGTCACAAAGCACAGAGCTGACCTCCCTGTGCTATGCGGTTGCTTCCCACTGGCTATCTATTTTACGTTTGGTAGTGTATATATATATATACTTACTTTTTTGAAAAAATGTGATGACTTCTCTTCCTTCACAGAGTAGTCTCTAGAAGTACGTTTTATATTTGCACTTTTGGAAAGGTGAAAGAAAAGGTACCAAATGCTGATCATAAATACTTCAGACAACTCAGTTTTAGGCAAATTGTTACCTCTCACTGCAAGAATAGGTATTAATTTGTGGCATTTGGTATATTTTAATCATTGAGAAACATGAAGAAAGACTTAAATAGGTTGTTCAAGGCACTGAGCTTTTTTGTTTCCTTTGCCTCTACTTTCTAGTATTTGCTTTTGGGGACACTCTGGATGTCCTACATCCAGACGACTAGCAAATGAATAACATTTACTGGTTTAGCAAATCTTGTGTAGTTCCCCCAAAAGAGTACAGTTTTGTTGAAACTCGATTGTATGTGATCCTCTGTTAATTAATTCATGGGAAAGATGGCAAAGTTACCATGGTATAACAGAAAAAGATCAGATATTTTTTCATTGTAAAAAAGTAATTAAAACATCAGAGTCGTGACAAGGATTTTAGAAAGTAAAGAAGTGGTCATCAACCAAATTCTAGTTCCTTGATAGACTGTCTAGAGAGAGTATAAGTATCCCCCAAATAACACTATTTCACAGTGATTACTTCAATATTAGTAATTTACCCTAATGTCCTAATACACATTCTGAATTCAAAAGCAGATGTTTAACTAAATATTTTCTCTCTCTCTTTTTTTTTTAAATAAATGTGTTTGAACAGAAACCAGCCTCACAGAAAATGTACTTATCTGGCTATGGTGTGGAGCTAGCGATTAAGAGTACAGAATACAAAGCATTGGATGATACCCAAGTCAAAAGTAAGTTTATTCTCTGTATTCGAGTAGAATGAAAATTTGGAGGCTTACACACTTCAGTTGAAAAAAGAAAATGACTGTAATCCTACACACGTTAATTTGAGGCTGGAGACAGGGTAGACATGTTCCTCCTTAGTTGGAATTTAACTTTAAACTAAAAGAAATACATTTCATATTATTGTGCTCTCAAAAACTTCAAAAAGTGGAAGTAGCATATTTGCTTTTACTCAATGGCTTCCCAACCATTTTCCACAACATATAAAAATTGATAATATATGTAGGGTACGTAGAAGCAATAGATGAGGCTGCTTATGGCTAGAGGTGACTGACCCAGGAGCTCAGACTGGCCCATGATGTGCCCAGTCACCCCCTGGGAGCAAGGGTTGAGGGGGGATCTAAGGGGATCAGTATCTCAGTAAACCTAAAACTCATTGGTAGCACTGCCTTACAAGTCTTGGTCTGAAGTATTTATATATAATGAAGTTAGGATGATGGTCTTGTGTTTTTATTTTTGTTTTGAAGTGGGATGGAGAGGGCTGTGAATTGATTGGTTAGATGACGTAGATTGATTAGATTTGTGATCTACCAGTCCAGTGTCTTGTGTTCTGTGTACTGAATGCATGCTCTAGATGAAGGATTCTGGAGACCTAAAAACACTAAAGAACTTTTCAGATTCTTATGGAAATCTTTTGTTACCTGGCTCGTTGGAAATGTATTTGTACCTGATTCTTGGTTAAGAGTTTCTAATTCATTCTTTTATATGGTCTCAGATGTTGCTTCTGCTACAATTGTGTTTTTCTATTCAAGATCTGGTCCTGGCAGCCCTACCCTGATCACAGCTTAGCTCTAGCCCTCCTATTGAATGTGCTACAAATCAACATCTGTATTATTGTGATTGAAAATCCTGCTGGTTAAAGAGTTACTGAAAAAGTATAGTAGAAATAATAATGCCCAGATTTTATATATTTCCATATAGCTTGTATATAGCTCTACAATGCTTTATAATTTAGTATCTTGTTTAACAGTCATGATAGTAACATAAGGCATTTTCTAGCCATCCTTGGGCTTGTAGAATTTTTTTTAAAAGTCATGTGATCACATGTATTTCTATATTACAAATTGCCAATTAAATTTTGTCATACATTCAGAATATATTTTCTCTCCATTCTAGTTGCCACTTCTTTAGTTCACTTCTCTTTTTCCCTCTGTATATGGGTATCAGGCTTCTAACTGACCTTCTCTTCAGTACCCCTAAGTCCCCTCATCCCCCAAATAGAATAATCCATCTGTCCTCCACAGTGCTTTCTGACTGCACTTCTTATGATGAAAATCTGACTTTATGATTCCACCAGTTAAAATCCCGGCCTGGTTCCCTGTAACCTCCTCATAAATTCAAGTACTATACGGCATAACAGAGGAAGCTTTTCACGTTCTGGCCTCTTTCTGCCTAATCACCGTCCCTCAGCCCTCTCATTTGTGCACTGTGGTCCTGTAACACTAAACTACTCTACAGGATAATTCTCTGTTCCCCGGATGCCTCCGTGTGTGGCTCCATGCCCAGCCTTCGTGACCTCTGTAGAGCAAGCACTCTCGTCCCTTAGCATATGCTGTTCCTTCTGCCTGAAACCTTCCTCCTTTCTCCCACCTCTTTTATTCATCTAAGGCCTATTCATCTTTTAAGAATCATGTATATCAGTCAGTACGTCTGAGATGGCTGCCCATCTTCCTGCTCTGTCAGAGGAAGGTTTTCCCTTTTCTGTATTCCACATAGTTTGTGCTTTCTTTTGGAAAAGTTTTAAACAGTCTGTTAAAATTGTCTATTTGTCTCCTTTTCCACCAGCTGAGGTTTGTGTCTTTTGCGTCTCTCTTCCTGGTGTCTGTCTGGCAGGCATCGGGCGTCATAGAAGGCAGTCGATAAATATTTGCCTGATGAATGAATGAAAGGGAAGGAAAGGAAGACTGGATCAAAGCACCCAGTGTTTTTAGTTGCGGTCCTAGAGGTCCCGACTCTCAGACGAGTAAGAAGGGAGAAGTGTACTTGACGAGCTCTGAAGGAGCGTAGCCCATACCGCTTACAGTCACAGATTCTTAGAATCCCAGAGTGCCCTCACACATACCACTTACCACACTGTATGCTTTAATTAATGGTAAGTAAAGGAGAGGGGGAGAGAAATGAACATAAAATATATCCTTATTCTTTGAGGCCATGAGTTTTGGTGTCTTTCTAAAGATTTCTTGATTATGTCTAAAGGTGTCAGAGATAATGTGAGAACTCCTGTATCTGTTAGGGTTTGGATTTCTTGCTGGCTTAAGAGCTAAGCCCAGGGTTTGTTGCAGACTCCTTGGTTTATCATTCTGGTATAAAATAGAACTTGACTACGAAATGATCTATAGAGCACTTATGATGGTTTTTAAATATTTAATAATCAAGCTTGTTTAAAAAGAGGGAGCACACTCATGTCTCATTAAGCTGATCCATGAAAGAAAAACAAGGTAAAACAAATGGAATTTGATTTTATTTTGAGTTCTTCTAATTTTTTATTACATATTCCTTTTCCAGTCTGAAATATTTTCATTTTATTTTGTCTTTGTTTCCAAAATATAGCTGCGACTAATACTACTGTAGAAGATATTACTGAAACAAATGAAGTTCAGGGATTTCTCTTTGGGAAATTAAAGTAAGTCTGAATTGAAATGAAACTATTACTATACTCTTAAGTTTGTTTTTAAAGGAATTGATTCAATATGCTGGGTTGGCATATGTTTCACATTTTTAAAATATACATACTATTGTTTTTATTACAAAAGTAACACATGGTTAATGTAGAAAAGCACAAAATTGAAAAATAATCGCTAATTCCACAGGATAATGAGTATGGTTAGAGATACTGGAATTGAAAGTGATCAGAGTTATCTCTGGCTAAAAACTAAAACAAAAATTTATGGAATCTTTTACAGATCTAATGGGTTACAAAAATCATAGTTAATATATTGGATTTTTAGCATGAAAAAAATTTAAAATTTCATGTCTCAAAAGAAGAGAAAATATTTATTTCCCTAAATTTCTGTGCCATATATTGCCATATTAAATACCTTTTAACTTCTGGTCTTAATTTCATATACACATATAAGTAACCTTTCAAAAAATTGAAGTTCTGCACCCTTTTTTTTTTTCCTGCATCACTGATTGAAGACAAGGAATAGGATGGTGAGTGCTCTCTGAATGTTAATGGATGGGGATTGTTGTCGTTTTATGTGTGGTTTCTCTTATTTACAAGAAGGGAAAGTTTATGATTCTATTATAAAGACAACATTAATTGAAAATAAAGAACCATTTTTATTATTATCTTTAGTTCTTATTTAGTATTACAGATATTTATAAAGGACACTTAGGTCCGTTCTCCTGGTGAGTAGATAACTGTACAGAGCGAGGGGAACGTTTTTGGACACTATGCTCCTTCATACAGATGACTGAGTTATATTTCTACAGTTTACTGGACAAGTTGTATACTAGTGGCCTTAAAAAGTTAATGCATCTTGTAAAATGGATTTATTTTAAGTAAGATTTTTATTTAGTAGATAACATTTTTATTCCATTTCCAGCTGTGTCTAGCATCTTAGAATCCATCGTTCTGTTTTTTTTTAAACGTAACTATTTATGGGAATAAATTGCATGTCTTCCAGAAAGCCTTTGGAACCTTGGGATATTAGTTTTTTTAGAGAGGAAATACTCAAAGTTAGTTTTTACACAATTAATTGATTTAGGCAAAAACCTTCTGCTTTGAGGTATTGTTTGAATAATGTGTTTTTGCCTGAATTAAATAATTTTAGCCGTGAAAATTATCGTTAAGCTTATGATTAAACATGAAAAACAATATAACAGCTCTTATAAACTTAGTATTACTCTGTAACTTAAAATATTGAGAAAAGAGTGGTTAATTTAATTCATAGTGAACTTATTTTCAAAGAAGTTCTATTTCTCACTGTGAGAGCAGACTTGATTCATTTTCAAAATGTGGTCCCACATTGTAATAAAATTGCAAGATATGAAATTGTAGTATATTTATTATTGTTAACTATAAGATTAATCTATTTCTGTATATTTATTTTTCATCTCACGTTTTAAAATATTTATTTCTCTTTACTGTTAAAAATATGTATTTGTTTATAAATTGTGCTGATAGCTACATAAAGTTTTTTTAAAACAATTCTGTCTAATAATATGAAATGGTAGTGTGTTTTGATTTCATGAGAGATGGAAGAAAAAAGATTATAGTTTTTATTATATGTATAGTAAAATATCATGCTACATTATTATTTGGCACTCTCTAAAAAATACCTAGATATGTTTAATTAGGCAGAATTATCTTATTTAAGTTTTTTATAAGTTTCAAAGATGGAACTTTTCAGAAATAGAGTAAACTCTAAAATTGTATAGGAAGCATTAATGTCTTTCCTTATAAAATAGTTTTCATTTTTAATTATAAAAGCAAGACTTGTAATTTATAAAATGTTAAATAAAAAGTGTATAACATAAAAACTAATAATTCTGCCTTCACACTTGGATCCCTTACAGGTAATGTTAACAAATGAGAGTACATCCTTCCAGATTTTGTTTTCTTTTGTTTTGTTTTATACATTGAAAAAAGTAGACATGCATATCTCCCTCATTTTTTTTAAGTTCTGTGGATATAGCTGCATCACTGTTTATTATTATCTTGATGAACAGTTAGTGTCTAAATATTTGGAAAAGTTAATTTCAAAAATATACTGCTTGTATAGTAGTAATTTGTAGTAGGTGATGATAATTAACATTACTTACTATTCTAATACAGAGAAAGATATTCAGATCTTAGAGATAATCTGACAACATTCCAAAAATACCTGATTGAGAGTAATAAAGAAATGATGCCTTTGAAAGTCTGGGAACTACAAGGTATAGTATTTCAGTCCACATTAACATAGCATATTGGTAACTTATCTCTGTTTTGTTAAATAGGCTTTTATATAACATGATATAAATTATTTCATAGGCAATAATAATTACTAATGTGATTAATATACATTAATGTGTATAATGTGACTAATATATATTACTTTTGTGGAAATACAAATTTAATTAAAAGGTTATTCATCAAGCAAACCATATTTTTATGTTTATAAGATTTAAAATTATATAAAGTACAGTTATTTGATATCATCTAATCATTTTTAAAGTGTACATGAGTTAAAGATTCATCTCAGGTATTAAATCACATTTCAGAGAATCTATAGCATTGATTAGAAATCCTGATTAGTAAGTCAGGAGAAATCAGAACTAAATCTTCGTTTTCTTCTCTTTAAAATTTTGATCTTAACAGACCATCCCATGTTTCATTGCGAACTTAGAATAGCTCCTGTACTGACATCCTATAAGCAGATATTTTGAGACTGAACCAAATTTTGAGAATGAACCAAAATTCCTTTTCAGTTTGTAATTTTCTTTTTTATTATTTGTAATGTTTAGTGGGTCATGGGAATATGTCACTTTTCTGTGGAATCTATAACTTTTATCACATCTTTCATCAACTTTTTTTTAATATAACAACTTACTGAAATATACTTGATATACAGTTCACCCATTTAAAGAGTACAATTCAGTGGGGTTTAGTATATTTTTAGAGCTTTTTAACTGTTAGCACAGTCAATTTCAGAGACCCATAATTTAGAAAATTGTAAGTGATAGGGTGCTTCTGAAGGCTGGTAAACAGAGAACATGCAAAGTTAGCTTACTTGTAATTAACCTCACTGATGTCTGTGGAAGGTATATTTGAATGGACTAGAAACAGGAAATCTAGTTAAGACATCATTGAATTAGTGTAGCGAGAGATAGAACTATGACTGTGGTAAAAGGCATCGAGAGGAAGGCCAGATTTAGCAAATATTTAGGAGATGAAAAGAGTCAAAGATGAGTTTAAAATTTCCAGCTTGGAGCCTGAGTAGAGAGAATATAAAACATGTAAGTGGGTTTGGGGGTTGAATACGGGGCCCAGAAATAATGAGACTGGAGTTAAAAAAGATAGACTTATAGTGATGGTGACATATCCAGATGACCAGGTCCAGTGGTGGGGTGAATATAAAGTCCTTATACTAAAAGGAGAGGATTTAAAAGTTGAAAATATTAGCTTGGGCGGTGCTAACTGAAAGTGTAGGGTGTCCAAATCAGTGCCCAAGGGAGTGACCGCGTGCTCGTCCGCGTGGGGAAAGTAGACACCGTGGAATGATGAGAGCTAGAAGAGCACATTACAGAAGCCAAGGAAGTAGATTCAGGAGAGGGTAAGTGATCAGGACCTTTTCCTTTTTTGATTGATTTAACAAGTGTTTATTGAATTTCTACTAGGAGTCAGTCATGTCCCTACAACCATGGTTTTATAATTTTTGGCTGAGATCTGGAGTAGGAAGTATATTTTACATCAAGACCCATACACAAGTGTATAATGTGTGAATACACAGATATGCTTAAAACTGAAAAAAAAGCTTCAGCATAGATATGTTTACCACATTTTATTAATTCTATAAGACTTTTAAAAAAAAATAAATTTATTTATTTATTTTTGGCTGCATTGGGTCTTGCACACGAGCTTTCTCTAGTTGCGGTGAGCGGGGGCTACTCTTCGCTGCGGTGCGCGGGCTTCTCATTGCGGTGGCTTCTCTTGTTGCAGAGTGCGGGCTGTAGGGCGCACGGGCTTAGCTGCTCTGCGACACGTGGGATCTTCCCGGACCAGGGCTCAAACCCTTGTCTCCTGAATTGGCAGGTGGATTCTTAACCACTGCGCCACCAGGGAAGCCCAAGACTTTCTTTTATTCTACCCTATTGCATTTGAGAAAAAAAAACTTCACATTATCCACTAATGTGATTTCACTACTAACTAATGGGTTCCAACTGACACTTTGAAAAAGTGCTGTATTCTGAAGATAAAATAAGAGTTAAAGCAGACACCACGTTTATTCAAAGGATCTTGGACAAACAAACAATTTTAAAAACCAATGTAAAAATTAGCATTGTAATTGCTGCAAAGTAAAGGGACGTAAGATGAAGAAGGGCATATGCCAGGAAGATCTGACTGGTGGGATGGGGGCAGGGAAGAGGTAACAGAAAGGGGAGGGTTCCTCAAGAAGTGGTGATTGAATTGAGATCTGAGGAAGGGCTAGAATAAATTTGAGGGTGGGTTATTTAGGGAGAATATCAAAGACCCTTTCAAGGGGTTGCAAATGGAGTGTGAGGGAGAGGAGATATCAGAAACAACTGCTGGATTCATGGTTTACCCAGCTGGATGGACAGTGGTGGATTTTCTGGAAAGAGAAGACTAAAGAGGACCAGATTTGGGCAAAGATGGGTGGGAATATCACAAATTTGTTATTGAACGTGCTGCTTTTGAAGTATCCAAGTGGTAAAACCAGGAAGACAGTTAAATATGGGAATCTGGATTTCAGAGGCAAAGTGAAGGACTTAAATAATTTATGAGTCATCTAGGTATGGAATAGTTTAGGAAAAAGCAAAAGATGTTAATAGACTATGCTAATATTATATTCATTTACTTGTTATTTACAGTTTCTCTGATTTCATGAGTGAATTTTCAGGGGCTTTTGAACAGCATATGTGAAGGAAAATTCCATTCATGTTGTAAAAAGTTTTAAAAGACTAGTTGTGCTATCAGACCTGAGTAAAATATAGTTGTCCATGGTCGTGATGATGATGGTGATTGGCGGTGATAAAAATATTAGCTAATACTATTTGTCTGGTACAGTATTAGGCTCTTTATGTGCATCATCCTAATTAATTTTTTTAAAAAACTCAGGGGGTATTGATAGATATCCTGCTTTTCCAGATGAGGAAACTGAGAAACATACACACAAAATAATTAGTCCGAGGTCACCAGTCTCATAAAGCACAAATCAGCGATACCTAAAATCAGCAGGTCTCTCTCATTTTAGAGCCTAAATTCTTTCTTTACCTCTATGTTGTACTGTTTTTAAGTATAACATCATGCAGCCAAATGCTCTCAGGCAAGGTCTTTCATCATATACTATCCTCAAAAGAAATACTCTTTTGAAATGCAAATCAAAACTACATTGAGGTACCACCTCACACTGGTCAGAATGGCCATCATTAAAAAGTTTAAAAGTAGCAAATGCTGGAGAGGGTGTGGAGAAAAGGGGAACCCTGCTACACTGTTGGTGGGAATGTAAGTTGGTGCCGACACTATGGAAAACAGTATGGAGGTTCCAGAAACCTAAAAATAGAATTGCCATATGATCCAGCAATCCCACTCCTGGGCATATACCCGGACAAGACTATAATTCGAAAACATACATGCACCCCTGTGTTCATAGCAGCACTATTCACAATAGCCAAAACATGGAAACAACCTAAATGTCCATTGACAGATGAATGGATAAAGAAGATGTGGTACAGATATACAATGGAATACTACTCAGCCATAAAAAACAATGAAATAATGCCATTTGCAGCAACATGGATGCAACTGGAGATTATCATACTAAGTAAGTCAGAAAGAGGAAGACAAATACCAAATGATATCACTTGTATGTGGAATCTAAATTATTGCACAAATGAACTTATCTACAAAATAGAAGCAGACTCACAGACAGAGATCAGACTTGTGGTTGCCAAGGGTGGGGGAAGAGAGATGGAATGGGAGTTTGGGGTTGGTAGATGCAAACTATTACATTTAGAATGGATAAGCAACAAGGTCCTACTGTATAGCACAGGGAACTATATTCATTATACTGTGATAAACTGTAATGGAAAAGAATACCAAAAAAAGGATGTACCTATGTGGATATCTTTGCTGTACAGCAGAGATGGGCACAACATTGTAAATCAACTCTACTTCAATTTAAAAAGATACATGCACAAAACAAAACAAAACAAGAAATACTGTTTTATAAGTTGTTATATCAATCATATAAGTAATGACTTCGTTTTCTCGTCTAAAAAAGCATAAATATATACACACCAGTTAAAAATTATGTTGCTTAAAATCGCCTTTAATAGCAATAGAATAAGAAGACACATAAAGGACCTTATTTGTAAGTTTACTGTTCATTCGCCCATTCATTTATCAATATTGAGCACCTACTTATGTATCAGGTACTATTTTTGAGGTTAGAACATTTAAGTTCTACTCTTTTAGTACATTTCAATTATATAATACAATGTTATCAACTGTAGTCACCATGTTATACATTAAATCCTCAGATTTTATTCAGTCTTAGAGCTGAAAGTTTGTACCCTTTTACTAGCCTTTCCCTGTCTCTCCCACCCTCAGCCTCTGGCAACTACTGTTCTACTCTCTGTTTCTATGAGTTTGACTTTTTTTAGATTCCACGTATAAGTGATGCTGTCCAGTGTTGTTTTTTTTTTTTCTTGTCTGGCTTATTTTACTTAGTCTAATGCCCGCATAGTCCATCCACGTTGTTGCAAATGGCAGGATTTCCTTCTTTTTCAAGGCTGAATAATATTCCATTGTGTTTATATACACCACAGTTTCTTTATCCATTCATTTGTCCATGGAGATTTAGGTGGTTTACATACCTTGGCTATTGTGACTAACGCTTCAATGAACGTGAGAGTGCAGGTATCTCTCAAGATATTGATTTCATTTCCTTTGGATATATACCCAGGAGTGGGATTGCCGGATCATATGGTAGTTCTATTTAATTTCTTGAGGAATCTCCGTAATGTTTTCAATAGTGGCTGTAGCCGTTTACATGAATTGCTTGTATATTTTGGATAGTAACCCCTTATCAGATATAATGATTTGCAAATATTTTCCCCCATTACATAGGTTGCCTTTTCATTTTGCTGATGATTTCCTTGCTGTGCAGAAACTTCTTAGTATGATATAGTCCCACTTGTTTATTTTTCCTTTTGTTGTCTTTGTTTTTGATGTCAAATCCACAAAATCGCTGCCAACACCAGTGCTAAGGAACTTACCCCCCTGTGTTTTCTTCTAGGAGTTTTATGGTTTCAGGTCATAAGTTCAAGTCTTTAATGTATTTTGAGTTGATTTTTGTGTCTAGTGTAAAATAAGGGTCCAGTTTTTCCAGCACCACTTATTGAATAGAAAGTTTTACTTTTTCTTGTCAGGAAGTGATCCTATGGCAGAAGGATCCTGGTAAGATAAGGACTGAAAAGAGTCCATTGTGTTTGCAATTAGGAGATTTTAGTGAGCACTGATAGCTCCACTAGTGGTGGGGAGTGGAAACATTCTTAGGTGGGTTAAGGAAATTCTATTTAGAGTTATTCAGCTAGTAAGTGATATAGAGCTGGAGTTTGAACCTTGGTCTACTAGACTTTACCAGTCCATGGGAGGCTGCCCTGGGAACATCTTTTCTAGGCTTTGACTCCAACTGGATTCGCCACTGTACACTGAAAAGGTAGAAACAAATCTAGTCTCGCTATGATAAACTGGTCATTTTACTAGTATTTGACAAGCTAGGATTCCAATTCTGGTGAGATGTTAAAGAGAAACAAAATGCTTCACTATTAGGTAATGAAAGAATTCAGTTTTAAAATCATTTCTGACTCTTGACAAAGTAATGAGACGCAGATGACTGCTTCTATCATACTTGAGACTGATTACGGTAAGCCACACGCACTTTTCTTTCCAGAGAACTATCATTTCAGGTAAAATCATACCAAGTTTAGGATTTTATTTTTATTGTTGTATAAAGGTAAAAAAATGTTGAAAAAGAAAGTGAATGTTTCATATTTACTGAGTTAATGAACACATTAAGTCTTAAAGTTCTTTTCAGAATTGACTCTTCAAAGCTCTTTTTTCCTTCCTCAAAGCTTTTTGTTGCCAGTTTCACTTAACCTAAGAAAAGATAGCTTTGCATCAGCATTTCTTTTCATATCTCTTTTTGAAGTTACACTGTAATTTGTGGAAAACAAAAAATAGGTATTAAATGACAATTACTCATTCATAAAAGTGTAAAACTTACCTTATTGGATGTAAGTGATAGCTTTCCATTTCATTTAAAACTTTTGAATAATGCTAAATATAAGTGTTTGTTAATGTGTCTATATATGAATATATGGCAAGAAGCGTTATTTAAATTACATGGAAATGTCTATTAAGGTCCAACATTATGTTAGATTCCTTAATGATATTTTTTTCCTTCCAGATCTTAGTTTTCAAGCAGCTTCTCAAATAATGTCCACTCCAGTTTATGATGCCATAAAATTAATGAAGGACATTTCACAGAACTTCCCCATAAAAGCCAGGTATATTAAAGTTTATTGATTTGATTATAGTCAGAACTCTTTCCATTAAATAAATTTTATGAAAATAGCTGATTTCATTTAACATAATGATATCAGTTAATTCTGTTATATATAGTGTTTATGAGATCAGGGTCTCTTTTCATTATGTATATTGGGTTTTTTTTTAACTAGAGCAAAATATTGGCTTGTGCATGCATATGTATACATACTACAAAATAGAACTCTTGAATTAGAGGCAAATGGAAAGGAAAAAATAATGTATTTAAAAAATTATTTAAACGTTAACAATGAGAGATGGTAATCCAAGAAAAAACTGATTTAAGCAGTATATAATAAGGGGATATTTTTTTCTTTACCCTACAGAGGATGATGAAAAGTATTACTCTAAATAGACCTATGCCCAATGTATGGCCAAATCATGTTCTTGCCCTTTCAGATTCCAAACAATTAGTAATGTCTTAATTGTATAGAATATTTTGTGGAATACTTTTTTGCCAATAGGATATCTAATTGAACTGCTTTCAGAAATATTAATATTACATTAAACGCATCTTCCAGTTCAATAGATAATACATTTCCATATCTAGAAGTAACCAGTAGATACAATTCTGGTTACCATGTTTTATAAGGATTTACAAAATAACAAGACTTTGATGCATTTGTAGGAATAATAGTATAAAATTATAAGCAACCAGTAAAATATAAGCTAAGTTAGCTTATATTGAAGATATACAACATGTGACAGGTACAGCAATAGTGTTTCACTGAGAGGAATTGGAGAGCATCCTTGTGCCCTCAACATCCCTTCTTAAGCAGTGGATAATCACTACGCTTCTATTTGTTTCAGACACTTTGGTACATTTATCCACAGCACAAATTACTGAATCCTGAATCTAGACAGTCAATACCTTTGTAAGATAAATAAGTAGTACATGTTTGGCCACAGGATACCAAGAACCTTTTCATGATACCCTGAAAATAGAGAGGTTTGTCACTTTATTTACAGATTAAAAATGAATATATTGACATGACTCTCAGTTTTAGTTCAAGCAAAATCAAGAATTTGAGAAGTCAGTATATGTATATTAAAACATGAAATATGTATGTGTGTATAAACATAGATGTTTAGCCACACTGCTGTTAACTAACAGTAGCTTTTGAAATTACTCGATCAAATAAAGTGAAATAATTTTAGTTTTAGGAAGATAGTTGATTAGCTGTTTTGACGGTAAGTCATTATAACTATTCAGGGGTTTTGTGGCTAAACTCTGCTCTTAATTTGTGGTTGGTCATTAAAAAAAAATTTGCCAACTATGCTAACACTGCTTAATGGCTGAATTGTAGGCTTAAGCATATCTCTACAGTTACTCTGATAAGTCATTACTCCATGAACTTGTGGATGCTTCCTGAATCTTGGGATGAAGCGAGTTGAATTGGTTTCCTCCAGACTCCATCAATGGTGCAACCATAATTGATGCCCAAGGCTAAAAATCTTGCCTCCATATATGTTCAGACTTAATAAATGGTTTTTATTTTTCATCAAAAAAAAATAGTCACTCTGTAGACAGCCAGTAAATGTTCATTGAAATGAAATACTTGATAAATGAATGAAAAATTTGCATTATCAGATTTTCAGTTGCAATTAATCTCAAATGCTGGCAGATTTTAGGAGGTAATACACACTTATTGTGGGTTGTTTTAAGATACACCCTTCTGCTTGAGTTTTACTTAATGTCAAACTTAGCATTAACAATCTTTTAATTTTTAAATCATTTTCTTCTATGCATAAAATTGACAGATAAATAGCTAATTAAGCATTCTTAGTAGTTACTAGGTCAAATAAATATAATTTATAGACTTATTTAAAAGACATTTTGCTCTGTTTTTAAATTATAAGGGAGTTATAAGCTCCCTTATAGAGTGAATATATGAAGTCAACATTATCAGTATTTTAGAACTTACATACTGTGGTAAAGATCTCAGGTTAACCAAAATTCTTTATATACACATATTCCAAAAATTGCCTATTTGCAGCGATACATATAATGACATTGGTAATTTCATATAGAATTTCTCCCTGTGGGCAAAACAACACAAAATAGCATTTTCAATCAAGTATTCTTGAAAAATGCGACAGCATGTAATGTGTACAGTTTGTGCGCATGAACTTTTGACAGTCTCTATTCCACCTGAATCAAATACCCTTGTCAAATGAAAGCCATAGTACTACCTGTTAAATAGGCTATGTGGAAATGTACACTTCTCAGTCATGATGCCTTTAGAGTTTTTAGTTTCTCGTACAAAGTATTATATTGCATTGAATCATAGATTAGTCCAAACATTTAAGGAAGAATGAATTGTATCTGTATTTATGTTCCCAGATCTCTGACCAGAATTGCTGTAAATCAACGTATGAGGGAGGAAATACAGGAAAATCAAAAGGTTTGTTTGAATTCCTTTTTTAAAAAATTTACTACACTAATAACACTATATTTTAGACTTTGGATCTTCAATTTTCATACAAAAAAGAAAATGTTAACTTGTACTTTTTGATTATTAAAACAGTTCAGGTTTTTCCATTTTTATATTGTCTACTTCATATAGCATGCAGTTTGTGATCCTAGCCAATCTTTCCTGACATAGATCCTACTTACTTTCTCATTAACCTTATATACTCCAAATTTTCTGCCCATGCTGTATGGTTTTCTTCACAAAATAGAGAATAAAGGCTATGAGGTAATTCTTCTGTTTCTCATTAGTTTTGCTTAAAAGCTTGTGAGGACCAAGCCAAGTTTAGACCACTGGAACATTACTAGAATCCTATAACATATAGTACACAGTTGATCACTAGTTTGATAAGATTCTGCTAAATGGTCTCCTAAATTACCTTAAGACCCCAAATGATTCTAACTGTTAATACTTAGGAAGTGCTTGAGAACACTTCCTGGCTTCATTTAATAGGACTGGTTTGGTTTTAAGTAATATTAATCCCAGGCACACAGGGCCTTAAACAGTAGGAGTTCATTTTTCTCGCATAAAAAGAAGTCCCTTCCCTGGTGGCGCAGTGGTTAAGAATCCACCTGCCAGAAGGAATAAAGATACAGACATAGAGAGTGAACTTGAGGACATGGGGAGGGGGAAGGGTAAGCTGGGACGAAGTGAGAGAGTGGCATGGACATATATACACTACCAAATGTAAAATAGCTAGCTAGTGGGAAGCAACCACATAGCACAGGGAGATCAGCTCGGTGCTTTGTGTCTACCTAGAGGGGTGGGATAGGGCGGGTGGGAGGAAGGTGCAAGAGGGAGGAGAAATGGGGATAAATGTATATGTATAGCTGATTCACTTTGTTATACAGCAGAAACTAACACACCATTGTAAAGCAATTATACTCCAATAAAGATGTTTAAAAAAAAAAAAATCCGCCTGCCAGTGCAGGGGACATGGGTTCAAGCCCTGGTCCAGGAAGATCCCACATGCCGTGGAGCAACTAAGCCCATGCACCCCAACTACTGAAGCCCGCACACCCTAGATCCCATGCGCCGCAACTTCTGAGCCTTCATGCTGCAACTACTGAAGCCCACACACCTAGAGCCCATGCTCCACAACAAGAGAAGCCACCACAGTGAGAAGCCGGCTCACCACAGTTAGAGAAAGCCCGTGCACAGCAACAAAGACCCAACGCAGCCAAAAATAAATAAAATTTTAAATATTAAAAAAAACAGAAGTCTCAAAGTAGGTTGCCACAGACATGGTTTTTTCTCTTATGGTTGCAGAATGGCTGCCACAGCTCCAGACTACTTGTCTGGATTCAAAGCAGAACGAGGCAGGAAGATCAAACCACATTCATCCTGACTGAAGCCTTTCTGGAACACTTCAGCCATCTTTGACTTCTGTCTCATTGGCCAAAATTTTGTAATGTGGATATTCCTAGCCACAAGGAGACTAGAAAAGTTAGTGTTTACTTTTCTAGTGATTGAGGGGAGCAGAGGAGAAATGGCTTAGAGATAGTGCCAGGTTAGCCCATCAACAGTGCCTGTTACACTGAGACAGAGTAAGCTCTCAGTAAATATCAGCTGTTTTGATGATGCCAAACAACTACAATGATGATAATGAAGTAGATGCACAGTTCATGGGAGACTGAGTGATAGAAGCTGCAACACATCATCCCTACCTGGGATGTTCTTTGCCTCATTGACCACCTAACAAATTCTTGCTTATCCTTCAAAACTGAGCACTACTCCTTTCTGTCATTTTCCTAATTGCTCTTACCATTCTTCAAGCAGAATGCATTTTTTTCTTATAAGAATTTTTGTATTTGTTTGAATAATGCCACTTGCAGTAAGAAAGGAAGAGAGATTGGGAAAGAAAAAGGAGGGAAAAGAAAGGAATGCCAAAGTATCAGTGGCATCACATAATCCAGTTTATTTTTTGCTCAGTTAATAGTCCAAAGGGGGTGTTCCTGGTCATCAAAGCTTTGCTCTATGTGATGATTTTGATTCCAGAGGCTGAAGAATTTCATGAGGTTAAAGAGGAGATATTGTGGGAATAAAAGAGATAATTGGAAGGACCAAATGGGATAGTTCCAAAGGTAAACCACTGTGATGACATAATCACAGGATGACAGTCAAAGCTAGCTGCTAAAGTAGAGTGGGAATGAAAGTTAGTGGAAATGAGTAAATCAGGAAACTCTGAACCTAGGAGTTTGAATGAGCACAGTACCTGGCACAGAGCATTCCTTCAGAAATATTTGTTGAATTGAAAACTTTTGAATATTTAAATGTTACCTATAATACATTCTATATTTAGCAATGTGTAGTTTTTAAGGTGTTCTGTATATTGTAGCAGTTGTTAATATCCTAATGTATAAACTGAGATCCAGTGATTTCTTCTGGGTCACAGAGTTGGTACAAGATGGAACCAGAATTTGTGCCCTGGTTTACAGCTCATTTCAGAACAATTTAATAAGAATTGTGAGTTTTTCTATTGCCAGTCACCTTGCTAGGTGATTGGAAAGATATTTGATGAAATTAAGAAATTTGATCTAGTCTTCTAAAAAAAATTCTTCAGTGACTCCTATTTCTAGGAGAACAGCATACAAAGGGCTAGACAGATGTATTTAAATAAAACCAGGTGGGAAGGGGGAGTCTGGTGTAGCCTGTCAGCTCCCCAAGAAAAACCCACCAGGGAAACTTGTTACTCAGGCAAAGCTGAGTTTAATAAACTTGCTGCAATGAGGGAGAGCAACACCTTGATAGACTCTTGTTAGTGTCTCAAAAGGAGGACATTAGGGTAGAGTGATTAGAAGATTGGAGAGGGTATCTGTTCAGGTGGTTTAAGTTGGGTCTTTCAAGGTGGGGAATTGTTTGGGATTGGGTAGACTTTGTAACACAATAGTTTACATTGTGTTGGTGAACGTTAAAGTGATGGATTTGGTGAGCAACAACAAGGGAATGTGAAACTGGAACTGGAAGGACTTTGCAAAGGTGTAGAAAGTAAAGATAGAACCATGTCTGAAATAAAAACGAAAGTTATAACGTGGCACAAAGGAGAACTGACCTTATAGAAAACACAGCAGAAGACATAGTAGATAGAAATAATAAATGCAGAGATAGTAAAAAACAAAGAAATAGAAAGGACTCAGGAGAAGATGATAAAGTAAAGCCAGGTAAAGGAAATCCAATATACCTAGACTAGAGTCCATGAAATAGAAAAATAAAACAGATGGACAGAACGAATGCTTAAAACTACAATCAGAAAATTTTCTGAAATAAAAGAAGTTCCAAATCCACAAATAAAAAGGGTGCACTGTGTAACTTGGGAAAATTGACCAAGAGTGGTCAAATATAAGCTGTTGAACTTTATAGGGAACAAAGGAAATTAATTACTTATGCATTTAATAAAAAAGATGATAAGGAAAGAAAATCACATTGGCATCAGACTTCTCAAAAACAAATTCGACACCAAGAAACAGTGAAGCTCCATCTACAAGACATTCAAGGAAAGAAAAACTGTCCTTCAAGAAGATATGTATATACAGGCTACAAAAATGTTGAACATGCAAAAATTCAGGGACTATTGCTCCCAGGAACACTTTCTGAGGAATTTCTCTGACCAAGAACTGATTGAAGATTCTTGGGCAGAACAACTGCCTGTTGGGCATTGAATATGTTTATGTGTAGAACTAAAAGTAAAAAGTGAGGGACAGGGTGATAGTATAGTATGGAAACAGTACCTACTCTGACAAAGATAAAATATTGCAACTAATAAATATGGCGGGGGGTAGAAAATAGAATAAACTTGCTGATTGCCTTAACTGTAATACTCAGGAATCAAAGATATAATTAAAGCTGAAAAGTCAAGCAGTGGAAGCCTGAACTTATTTAAAAGTATATAGTTCACCAGTAATGAATATAAAACTATTGAATAAAATTGGGCTGTGCAAGAGGAAAGGCAGCAGAAAGAGGTTAAAGGCTAATTTTATTATTTTTTGTAACAGAAATCATTAGTTGTTGGTTAAAGAAAGAGATGACTGAGGGTATTAAATGAACATACATGTTTAATAGTAACTAGAGGAACAAAAGTCTAAATCTTCCAAACTGTGAAAAGAACTGAATGCACAAGAAAAGAAAGAGACATTTAAAAAATACATCTAGAAAGAGTAAATACAGCATGAAAGAATGACATTTGAGGCTAACCAGGTCTGTGATATCAATAAATGTAAATAAGCTTAACTAACATACTAGCAAAAATGTTCCGTTTGTTTCATTAGGTGTGTACAATGTATGTAAAATAAAAACTCTTAAAGTGATTTAGAAATGTCAAAAATTAAAGGACGTGCCAAGGTATACCAAGCAAATACTGTGTTTTAAGGGTAGTGACCTTAAAATGCCATGAAGCCAAATTCAGTTCTAAAAATATTAATGAGCAAAAAATGGCCCTTTATAATACTAAGGGCTATAATTCACAAGGCTACAATAGCAGTTTAAAACATTTTTACATCAAAACACTGCAGCAACATTCATGAAACAGACTGCAGGAGATGGAAGGAGAAATATAATCTACTTCTCTAAGACTAGTGAAATGGTAAGTAAAGATATAGAAGACCAAATGACATTATGATTGTATAGATAATAGGTCTTCTGGCTATATAACAAATTTTGTATCCTGATAATAGAAAAAATATGCCTTTCTTCAAGTTTTTATGAAGTAGTAATGGCAAAAAATCCAGAAAGTGGGTAAAATAGAAAAAAAAATTCTCAATATCAATGCAAACTAGAAATCAATAACAAAATCAGAAAAAAAGGGTTTATTCACTTGGAAGTTAAAAACTCTATTTACTCTTAGGTAGAAGGGAAAATAAAATACACATCAAGGGACTCCCTTGGTGGTGCAGTGGTAAAAAATCCACCTGCCAATGCAGGGGACCAGGTTCGATCCCTGGTCGGGGAACTAAGATCCCACATGCAGCGGGGCAACTAAGCCCGTGTGCCACAGCCATTGAGCTCATGCACCTCAACGAGAGACCCCGCGTTCCACAACTACAGGGCCCACGCGCTCTGAAGCCCGTGTGCCACAACTAGAGAGAAAAAACCCACACGCCGCAACTAGAGAGAAACCCAAGCAGACCTCACACCATAACGAAAAAGATCCCGCATGCCTCAACAAAGATCCCATGTGCCACAACTAAGACCCAACGCAGCCAAAAAAAAAAATAAATAAATAAGGAAGATAAATAAATAAAATAAACATTTTAAAAAATAAATACACATCAAAATTGCAACAGTTCTTGATAACAACATTTGACAACATAAGATATTAGAATCTTTGGGACCCAAATAAAACAAAGTTCAGAGAAAAGCCTTGAAGTCTTACATCAATAAAATGAAAAAAAAGTAAATGAATTAAATATCAGACTTAAAATGTTAAGAACAGTAAAGAAAAGCAAAAGCAGAAGAAATTAATACAGGTAAAAATTAATGAGTTAAAAGGTAAAAATAGTAAAACTAATGAAATGATAATATATCATAATTGAATGGAGCTTGAGGGATGCAAGAATGGTCAATAGATTAGGAAATCTATTCATATACTATCGTTAGATCTAAGTGGTAAAATTGTATGATTATCTTTGTAAATGCCGAAAAAGCATTTTATAAAATTCAAGACCTATTCTTGAATATAAAAAAACGCTTTATAAGGAAATTGATTATACTTCCTTAACATGATTAAAAGTGTGCACGTGCATATGTATTTGTGTTTATCTCAGCTTAAAAGTCAGCATCTTACTAATGGAAAATTACTAGAGGTATATTTACCAAAATCAGGAACAAGACAATGAAGCACATTATCATCACTGTAATTATTATTGTATTACTTATTAGCCCACATCATTAGTCAAGAGAAGTATATTGGAAGTATAAAAATTGGGGAAAGGTGAGGAATATATAAGAGAATCAACTAAAAACAAAAATTAGATGTAGAAAGGTGTGTTGGTCTGCTTGGGCTGCCATTACAAAGTACCACAGACTGGGTGGCTTACACCACAAAAATTTATTTTCTTTCAGTTCTGGAGGCTGGAAGTCCCAGAGCAGAGTTTCAGCAAATTCTGTATTTGATATGGACTCTTCCTGGCTTGTCAACTGCTGCCTTTTTGCTGTGTCTTCACATGGCCTTTCCTCTGTGTGCACACAGTGTGCCACCCTTATGATCTCATTTAACCTTAATTACCTCCTTAAGCCCCATCTCCAAATACAGTCTCATGGGGGTTTAGGGCTTCAACATATGGATTTGGGGTGGGGCAACACAATTCAGTCCCTAGTAAAAGATAATAGAATGCACAATTAAAATATATAAATCAGTAGGCTCCTAATGAAACTTAAAAGCTTTTTGCACAGCAAAGGAAACCATAAACAAGAGGAAAAGACAACCCTCAGAATGGGAGAAAATATTTGCAAATGAAGCAACTGACAAAGGATTAATCTCCAAAATTTACAAGCAGCTCATGCAGCTCAATATCAAAAAAACAAACAACCCAATCCAAAAATGGGCAGAAGACCTAAATCGACATTTCTCCAAAGAAGATATACAGATTGCCAACAAACACATGAAAGGATGCTCAACATCATTAATAATTAGAGAAATGCAAATCAAAACTACAGTGAGATATCATCTCACACCAGTCAGAATGGCCATCATCAAAAAATCTACAAACAATAAATGCTGGAGTCGGTGTGGAGAAAAGGGAACCCTCTTGCACTGTTGGTGGGAATGTCAATCGATACAGCCACTATGGAGAACAGTATGGAGGTTCCTTAAAAAACTAAAAATAGAACTACCATACGACCCAGCAATCCCACTACTGGGCATATACCCTGAGAAAACCATAATTCAAAAAGAGTCATGTACCCCAATGTTCATTGCAGCTCTATTTACAATAGCTAGGACATGGAAGCAACCTAAGTGTCCATCAAGAGATGAATGGATAAAGAAGATGTGGCACATATATACAATGGAATATTACTCAGCCATAAAAAGAAACAAAATTGAGTTATTTGTAGTGAGGTGGATGGAGTTAGAGTCTGTCATACAGAGTGAAGTTAAGTCAGAAAGAGAAAAATACCGTATGCTAACATATATATGGAATCTAAAACAAACAAAAATGGTTCTGATGAACCTAGGGACAGGATAGGAATAAAGATGCAGACCTGCTAGAGGATGGACTTGAGGACACAGGGAGGGGGAACGGTAAGCTGGGACAAAGTGAGAGAGTGGCATGGACATATATATACTACCAAATGTAGAACCGATAGATAGTGGGAAGCAGCCGCATAGCACAGGGAAATCAGCTTGGTGTTTTGTGACCACCTAGAGGGGTGGGTTAGGGAGGGTGGGAGGGAGGGAGACGTAAGAGGGGAGAGATATGGGGATAAATGTATATGTATAGTTGATTCACTTTGTTATAAAGCAGAAACTAACACACCATTGTAAAGCAATTATATTCCAATAAAGATGTTAAAAAAAAAAAGACAGAAAGATAATTTTTGTAAAGAAAAGAACTCTTTGTACCATGAATAAAAGCTAATCAGTTCTATGCATCCAAAAAAAAGAAAAAAAGAATAGTACCTATTTCACTGGATTATTAGGAGGATTAAATGAGAATATAAAGTGACTTAGCACAATGTCTGCCTCAGTAACTGTGGCCCTCTGCTAAGTGTTCACATATTTATATGTACATATACATAAACCCACATTTTTATATATACACACACACACATAGAGAAAAATACATCATACATAAATATCTATATTTACATATGTAAGACAGTTGGAGTATGTCAGAAAGAGGGAGAGAATATCATAATCTACTAGACTGATATTAGTGACTTTAACTTTAAATGAAAATAATTCTCAATATTTTAAACTATGTCTATCATTTTGTTAAATTATTACCTTACTTGGAGTTATCATCAATTTATGGTAATAATAAAGTTTTACACTTACATTTTGAAAGACTGTTATATAAACAAAATAGTATTAAGTTCTTTTATAATGTTATTTCTGTAGTTCCAATTTTCACAGCAGTGAAGTTGCCAGACTTTTCTATAATTCTAACAATCTAGAATGTACTATGTAGTATCAGAGGAATGGCATAAAGTTTAACATGCAAAAATGAAAAAAATCTCCAAAATAGACTTTTGGACAAGATGGTGAAATGTGAACTAGTGATATGCCCTCAAACTTTTATACCTGGTACTCATTTCTCCATTAAAGAACCTTGGTAAAAAAAAAAAAAAAAAATCAATAGGCTCCATATGTTGCAAGCAACTAGTTAAAAGTTATAATGTAAGAAAAGACTCCATTTACAATAGCAACACAAAAAGTATATAGGAATAGACTTAACAAGTAGGTAAAGCCTATATAAAGAAAAATTTGACAATCTACTTCAGGGCATGTTGAAGGACGTATCTTGTATTGGAAGATTACAATGAAGTCAGTTCTAAGTTAATTTGTAAATATAATCAGAACCTGGAGTGTTTTTTTTTTCCCTCTGAAACTTGACAAGATGAGTCTAAAAATTCATGTGGAAAAAGTAGACAAGGAATAATAGCCAGGATTACTCTGAAAAATTAAAGGAGCAGTAGGGACCTCTGTCCTGTGTGCGCAGCAGCACAGACTGTACCTCCTGTATCTATGCTGGCCACCAGGTGCTCCAGCCTGCTCAGGGATGCTGGGGCCACCCACTGCTGTCACCTTGGCCACTTCTCATCTGCTCGGAATTAGCAGTGAAACAGTTTTGAAACAAGCCTTGATTACTGAGCAAGGAACCTTGAATTTATTCAGTCAGTCAGTCTTGACACTGTATATGGCCATCTTGTTTACTGCCTCTTTCGGAACACACTGAGAGAAAGACAAGGGAATAATGGCTTTCACGTCACTAATCCCAGGCAAAGGTGTCTGGGCTGGTAGTCCATGTTACCCACTAACGCGTGGAGTGTGTGGGAGGTAACTAAACTGGGAGTTCCAACCTTGGAGAAGAAAGGGGTGATTGTGATCGGAAAGTCAAAAAATTGTGGAATGTCCCTTGCAGTGTTAATGTAGCCAAAATGGATGGGCCACATGAACACCCTGGAAATATGTCACTGCTCCAACATCTTATCCATACGCACCAAACAGTACAGTTCCTGTAAAACATGTCACTGTTGCAAAACATGTAAACAAAGGGTTTACACACAGAAAAGAAATAATAGTGGTCTTTAAATATACAGAAAGATGATTCATCTTTCTATAATAAGAGAAATGCAGATCAGAGTTAGACCAAGAAAGCAGATTTCAAAAATTCATATGTATGATAGTGCACTCTATTGGTGAGACTTACTTTGCATAAGAAAACAGGGAAAACAAGATATGTGTTTGTATTATATCTGTATAAAGAAACACCAGAAGAATAAACCAGAAACTTTGGGGGAAAAATTTGTTACCTCTATGGGCCAAGGGTGGGGGCTGGTGAACAAGGTGGAAGGTGCTGGAATGAGAACAAAAATTCTTTGTGAATAGTTTTTACATAGTTTTGACTTTGGACTCATGCAAAGATTATCCCAAAAATATCATGACTATGCTGAAGTTGTATAAGTGAATTTGAGTTTGGTTTTATTCAGGAAGCAATTGATTTAACTCCAAAGTACAGCACGTTTCCCTTTGAAGTTCATAATTGTTTTGCTCAGAGACTGGGCAGAATCTACTTTAGATGATTTAAAATTCAATGTCAGTGCAATATGTATCTCTTATTGTTTACCATAAGAGCTGTTAAATATATTAATTAAATTTCATGACACTGTTTTGGTTGGGGGGAAATGGGGAAGGGGGTCAGGTGGTCAGGTAACTTCTTTTGCTTCAGTATTGTGAAACAGATTGTTTCAATTATGTAATTACATAATAAACCAGATGCAGATATTTAAGTACAAAATCCAAGTAAAAGATTACACCTAATTCAGATAAAAGCTCACACTTCTAATTATGTCAACTAATTACTTAGAATGTGTGAAAATTTTACGGAGTTCTAGAGAAAATTCCTAGGTTAGCATATCTTCTCCAACAGTTCTTCTGTAAAATATATTTTTTCGGAATCTTAGTTTCTCTCATCACTCATCCAGAAAAAAGCAAAACCCTTCCTATATTAGATTTACATCTGATTGGACTTCAAATTTTAAGTTCAGAATGCATGTAGTTCCAGCATAGGGACCTCCAGACAAGTTTATAAACCAATTTACCATTATAATACCCAACCAGTCTCCTGAAATCCAATCAATTGGAATTTTTTTAGTTTCAACTAATGGCGCAGCTCCATTGGTTGTTAAAGGGATACATTTCTGTACATTGTTCCCTCTTTTCTTTAATGAGGTCATATTTGTCCATGGAGATTTGAATTTGTTTCTGCTCAAAGCTTATGAGCACTCCCAACTTAATTCCACTTTTTTTAAAAAAAATTTTTTTAATTTTTTTGCCGCGCCACAGGGCATGCGGGATCTTCGTTCCCTGACCGTGGGTTGAACATATGCCCCCTGCAGTGGAAGCACAGAGTCCTAACCACTGGACCACCAGGGAATTCCCCTAATTCCACTTTAAATTAAAAGTCTGTTTATATTTTTTGGACCTTCAAAATAGTGTGAAATTGGGCCTCAAACTCATGTGAAGATAAGCCAGAAGCCGTGAATTCTTATGGAAGACTGTTCTTCCTCCTTTAAGAACCATGGTGAACTCAGCAAGTTTCTATGCTGTTTCTGCATGACATTTTGTTTTCTAGGTCACCTTTTCACTTCACTGTGAGTGTAGCACTTCCTTATGTGCACAAGGATATCTCTGACCCTGCTGCCTGCCCTCGGTGGGCCCAAGGCTCTGCCTCCTGTCCTGAGACTGACCTTTAAAAACTCACACTTTAGGCCACCTAGGATGAGGATGCTTGAGATTTCCTCAGGGCAGGGCCTTCAGTGTTTGTTATATCCTTGGACTCTTATTCACACTTCTTCTCTGCTCTTAAGTGAAATCTTTAATTTAAAAAGTTAAACCATTCTTTTAGAGGGCAATATTAATATTTTAATGTAGCATTTCTGATATTTCTTTTAGTAGAAGGATTTCAGGATCTCTGGTTCATCATATTGCTAGAAACTAAATTCTTACTCCTTGATTTGAGAACTGCTGCCTTTAATCATACACTTGGGATAGTTTGCCAGGGTTTAAGGCTACCCCCTTTGAGGGGAAAAGAAAGAATTTGTCACCACCAGTTCCAATACACATACCTCTCTTTGACATTGTTTCAGCATCAAGTTTGCTGAGTTTAACTTATTACCCTTGTTTTGAGCATCTTTTTTGTTCAAGACTGTGCTTGGCATAAAAATTCTTGAGGGAATTAGCAGTTTAGTATAGATCAGTGTTTGATATGCTTTCTACTTTTAGTTGTGATGCCTAAAACAAAGGAGGTGCTGCAGAGAGCTTGAGACAATGTGTATGATGGCTCAATGCAAATTTTGGGAAAACAGGCAGTGGATTCACTAGACATCTATAGACTTTGAAGTTTGAATGCAAGTTTCCTAGAAAAAAGTAACTATTTGATAGAAAGGTACAGAAGTAGCTAAAGACAAATCAGAATTTCACCTTTGAATCTCTCATGTTAATCTCTTGCCAGTATTCTGCATAAAGCAAATGGAGATATTTTCTGTACTGTTACAAATTTAGTTCCTCCTCTCCCCTCTCTATATGTAGCTCACCTGTCATGGTGAGTGATAACCATACAGAAAAATTCACCTCTGTAAAGCCTCCTCTGAACTTCTTCAAGTTAGTTGCTTCGTCTGTCTTTCCAGAATAATTTATACAAATCTCTCTTAGGTCACTTATTGTGTGATGTCATTGAAATGCACTGTTTTGAAATTGTTTTTCTTCCTAAATCAATTTGCCTACTCTGGTAATAGTCATAATGAAAGCTTCATTTGTGAGTACTTTATATGTGACTAGACACATATATATTACATTAAAACTTTATAACAAACTTGTGAGTATTCCATTTTACAGATGAGGAAACTGAGACTTATGGAAGATACTAAGTAAATTTACCTAAATCTTACCACGAGTAAGTAGCAAGACTAGGGTTTAAACCAGATCTGACTCCCTCACCGTGATCTTGCTAACTATGCTGTATGGCTAGGACATTCCCTTTTTTTCTAGTGCCTGGAGTTGTTTCTAGCACTGAGTAGGCACTTGGGAAGTATTTACTTAATAAAAAGTTAGTGAACATTGAAACACTGCTTTAATGAAAACTTATGAATTTATAAATGATTGCTAAATATTTACACATACACCAAGGTTTTGAGTTCTGGGATATCAAACAATAGGATTGTACCAGCTATCAAATTCTAGGTGTTTGTGTGCACACACATACACAGTATAAAATGTAATAGGTAAGTAATTGTTGTAGCATTAGAAATTTAATATCACATACTGCGAAATCAAAATACTCAGGTATTGTGTCTTTAATCTGTTTTAGGATTCCCATCACTTAGATCAGATGTGGGCAGTACTACCCACATATAGGCCAAATGTGGCCTGCTGCCTGTCTTTATACATATAAAAGTTTTATTGGAACATAATCATGCTCATTTGTTAATTGTCTGTGACTGCTTTTGTGCTACAAGGGCAGAGTTGAGTGGTTCAACAGAGATGCTATAGCTGGCAAAGCCCAAAATATTTACTATATGACTCAATAGAAATAGTTGGCCAACTCCTGACATAGATCAGCTATTGTTATATCACTTGGGTAACTATTTTCTGTATTTCCAGCATCTTCAAGATAGATTTGAAATTCAGCCAGGCGATGCTGGTCTATATATAAATGGACTTCATGTTGATATGGATTCTTATGATCCTTTTAAGTAAGTATTGAATTATTGATACAAACTATGGTTTATATATGAAGGTACACTTCTGTCCTGAATTTAGTATTTGTTAAAATGCAAATAATCACTTTAAAGGTAAAGCAAATATATCTTTTTGATTGTGCAGAACAACTCTGTTATTTTGGTAGAATATTCTCTTAATTGTCTTTGAATGTCAGAACTGGAAGAGACCTTGGAGAAATTTGTTCAGATGAGAAAATTGAAGTTTCTGAATCCTAGACCTATATTTGTCCTATTATTCGAAACTGTCTTTAATTGACAAATAGGTCCATCACTTAGCAGGGAAGTTTCTTGGGACAGAGCTGAGTAGCTAGGGAGCTGTACGCTCCAGAGAAGAACTGAAAGGAATATGAGATGCTTTCCCTGAGTAAAGAAACTAACAGGAAGAATTTTAAGTGCTTGTGTCCATCAGAAAGGAAACTTGAAATTATAGATGGCTGAATGCTATCTCCTTAGGTAAAAAAAAATTCCTCAAAAATGCTCTAGTGCAGAATTAGAAAGTCTTGTATTTATCATGGCCATTGACCTGTAAATTAAAGTCATGGGCCAAACAGAAGAGAAGTCAAACTGAATTTATTTTACTTTTAAAGAGAGTCATAAAACTACTTTAAAACTCATATTTAGAATATAAAATGAATTTAGTAAACACAGTACTTTAGTTCAGATATTCAGTTTTAATTGAATCCAATTTGCTTTTATTGAACTTAAATTAATTGTTCATTTGTTTCATTTTCTTAGCACCTTGGAAATACATAGGAAAACACAGGGAAGATTGAGAAGTAGGGTTCAAGTGGGGCTTTTATCTTTATTTAGTTGAATTTTTGGACCTAATATTGGGAAAATACTAATCTGAGATATAAAAGCTAAATACTACACATAGAGAAGAGCAGTTTTTAGCTCCTGGAAGTAAACTTTAGAGGACAGAAATTATATTTGTGCTCAAGAACAGTGAAAATAGGTTTAAAAGAGGGCAGAAATGGTAGGTAGATTTTGGAAAGTTTTCTGTGACGGTGTATGGGGAAAGCTTCATAACAGGAACACTTTGACATGTAATTTAGAAAGGCTACAGTTTGTTCAAGAAATAGAGCCCCCTTGGCTCCTCCACCTGGTAATTGCAGGATGTGTGATACATTTTTGTTCCTCATTGATCGGATCACTAGTTAAAACTACTGTAATTCCCTTAAAGGAGAAAAAAGAACATATGTGAGGATATTTATATCTTCTGACATTTTTAGCACAAAATAAACAATCAAAGAAAGAAGTTCTCAGGAAGGATCAGAGCATGTAGAATAAAAAGTATGAAAAGGTTGATGAATGAAAGAAAAATGATTCAGGAAAGAGGAGAGGAAGGAAATGTCCTATTAAGTCATATCCTGGATCTGGAGAGAGGTGCTTTGCAACCAGTACTTTAACATTGTCGATTTGTGGAAAGAAAGTGAAGGGGGAATTATTTTTCTCTTTCTTCCTATCTCCTACCCTTGTCGCGTTTTGGGTTGTAGAGCTGGGACCATGCCCACGCCCTAACCCTTCTTCCTCTGATCCCCGAGGAGCCAGAGCCTCCGTGCCTCAGTGTCAGCTCAGCCCAGGTTCACACAGGCTGTGTCCAAGCCTAGCTCTCACCCCCAGGGAGACCAGGACAGTAGGAGGGAGTGGCAATGACCAGGGAAAAAGGCAGGTAGGACCGAGGAAATTTGAGGAGTTCCATAAATGTGTTTTATGTATCTACCTTAGATGCATTTGCCTTAGAGCTACTTAATAGTCACCCCAGCCACAGAATGGACCAGACTCTGGTCAGGTCCAAGTACTCAAGAAACTGACTCTGGTACATACTGGATGTGACTCATTTTGATAGCCAGCCTGTTCCTGCTTGAGTAATATCACTACAGTATAACTACCAGAAAGATAGAGGTAACAAAGGTGTCTTGATATTCGCGCTTGTGGAGTTTTTCTATATCTTAATAAAGTTGTCTGGCTCACAGTTCTTTTGCGCTCTGGATTAAATATGTATTTGTAATGCAAGCAACATTAAAATTCAATATTTATAAAATCAATTCAATATTAAAATTCGATTTGGTTAATATCTGAATGCCTACTATGCTGTAGAGACTGCTAGATATCGGGGGTGTAGTGGTGAACAAGACAGAAACATCTTGCTTAAGCAAAATTTACAGTCTAGGAGGATAACTGATATTAAATAATTGTATTATGATAAGGTTTGTAAAAGATAAAGTGCAGTGCTTTGAGAGCTTTTAACTCCAGGGATTTAAACTTGCTCTTGATGGAACATGGGGACAGTGCATACCAGATTTCTTCAAGGAAGTGATATTTAAGGATGAATCAGGCAAAGTGGGGAGTTGAGGTTCTGCAAGCATGACATATTTGAGAAAAAGCCTGGTCTAGTGTGGCCAGACTCTGCAGTGAGGAAGAACTAGAAGAAGCTTAGGTCGCGCAGGTGGGCAGAGATCAGATTGTGAAACCAGGTTCTGGGTTTTGGCCTTTTGTCTCAAGGGCAGGAGAAGCCAGTGAAGGGTTCTAAGCAAATTTAAAGATAGTGACTATTTAAAAGGAGAAGCATGAGAGGTTACTTAACAATCCAGAGATATAAATTTTCCTGATAAATAAACCTAGCATATTTCAAGAACCAGTTTTTTTCTATTGGTATCCAAAATTCAAGATTTGAGAAGAGCAAGGAAGAAACTAGTGCTTGTTGAGGGCAACTGTGTGCTCAGTAGTAAATTCATTTAATCGTAATACCCTATCAGGTGATTATTACTATTCTCTTTTTTATTGATGAGGAAACAAAGACTCAGATCTCACATAAAGATAGGGACACAGCTAGCAAATAGTTGCAGGATTTGAAATTTCATGCCCTTTTCAATGTACCACAGCATGTAACTCTATCTAGTTTTTCTCTTGGTGGTTTTCCTTGGAAACTAGGTTGTGATAACAAAGATGATAGTTAGAAAAGCTATGAGGAATATTATAATTCTGTCACACAAAAGTCAATAAGATCAATAAGCATCATAAAGTTTTTTAAATGGAGAGAACATTGGCAATACTATCCAAAATTCTTATTTTACAAATGAGAAAATTTAGACTAAAGGAATTAAGAACTTCAAGAAGCCCCACATGAAGAAGTAGTGTTATAGCCCCGACTAAATCTTATTATTGGTGATTTATGATATTCAACCTAGTGCTCTTTTTATCACGCTCATCTTCTAATAGATTTGGGGGGAGGGGGTAAAAACTCTCCTTTGTAAAGCAGTGGTCAGAACAGTCTAGGATACAGACGTGCTGAGCTGATGTCATACAGACCAGCTTGAAATGCTTCTAAAACAGCCTTCTGAAGAGTTTAGATGTTAGATCTCTGCTTTTTAAGTGTAGATCTCTATAGTCCTCCCCGAGAACTGTACTCTAAAGCCCATATATTGCTTTGTTCTAATTCTTTTCATTTCTGAAAGGTGAAGTGATTTCCATGAATGGATTTTTGAATGAAGCACTTAGGTTAAATAAAATAAATATAAATTTTAACACTTGGTTTCAAAAAGTAATAATCAAAATTCCTCCTTGCCTAGTAGATTTTTACCTTCTCAAACATGAACATGAACATGCTTTACCACAGTCTATACAGCCTTATCTATCTTTGCAGATACAGGGAAGCACTGCGTTCCTATAGCCTTCACGTCCCAGCTCTTCCACTCTACTGGCTGAGTGACTGGGCAGGAGGCTTCACCTCTCTGAGCCTCATTGGTATCGCTTGAGACTTCCTGAGGTTGTTTTGAGACACAGAATGAACTTGATAAACAGTAGTTTAAAGAATCAAACTGCCCTAACTTTTTGTCAGTAGGGTTATTTATTGACGTTGTTACTTTTAGCAGTAATACTTCCTAACATGTTTAAGAGCTATCAAATTATTATTATATATGTAATTAGCAATTTTAGTATGTATTCTCAACAGATGTGAACTTTCATACTTTAATGGGGTTTCCCCTGCATTAAAATTTTATATTTTAGTTCATGTTTGATTTTACCTTGTTTCTGTAGTAGCTTTATCACAAGAGTGACCTACTGTATTTTTTTCCTTTCATTTTTGACCTGCTCAGTGGTGAGTATATCCTCACTTCTTTAGTGAAGAGTATAATAAATATACCTTGTTGTCTTATCCTTTAAATAAGAAGATTTTGTTACCACTTTAAAAAAAACCTCAGCATAAGTTTACCCTGGGTAACTAGTTAGACTCCTTGTCTTATTTGTTAATGAGTTTAATAGTGTATTTTCCTGCTATTAATAAAAATACCAGTGAAACTTGTTTCTAATGCTTTGAGAAATCTATAAACTTTACAGGATTTAATAAAAATTTTTGGCAAATCAAAACAAAACATTTCTTTTCTTTAAACATAAAGTCTTTTGGATATGCTGAAACTAGAAGGAAAAGTGATGAATGGCCTTCGCAATCTTGGGATCAGAGAAGAACATATGAGCGAATTTTTAAAGTTAAGCTCAAATGGTTGGGAAGATACCTATGCATTAGATATTAGACATTCTTCCATAATGGTAAGTATGCATGTTTAATTCCTCGCTTTAAAACCTTTAGTAGACTTCAGAGTTAACATAAAACCAAATATTGGCAGGCTTTAGAGTAAATCTAAGCATTTTGAAAGATGTTGTAGGAGAACTCAGTGAGAAGAAGAAGTAAAACTGCAGACTCTTCCCCTCGCACCCTTATATCTTCTTTCCCCTTCCTCGTATTCTCTGTACTTCCTCACGAGAATATCTGCTCAGCTCATTCACTATCCTTTCCAGCTTTAAAGATAAAAACAAGTGAGAACAACAGAATAACCACATGAGCAACAGCAACAACAAAATACCAAATGGTTAAAATCTGAGGAATGTAAGAATACCACCTTCATATAGTGAAAACCTTGCCTAACAATTTGCAGTGGCCTCCTAACGTTCTGGCCCATGTATAGCCTAAGTGAATTTTTTTTGAAATCTGATCACATCACTTTCCCTTGCTTAAAGCACAAAAATAGTCCATCATATGGCCTAATAGGTGTAAATGGCCTACTTCCTCCTTTCATATCTTAAACTATGACATATTCTTTTTTACCACTATCCCTTATCCCGTGCTTGGAAAGCAGTTCTTCCTCTCTTTATCCAATTAACCCCTACTCTTTTTTCAGACTTCAGCTCGAAACAATACTTCCTGAGAGAAACTTTCCTTAACTATCCAAAATAGACGATTATTTCATATATGCGTTGTGTCAAGGAATCCTCAAGTTCACCCTCAGGTTCGGTGGGTTTGCAAAAAGGACTGACAAGGCCTGGAAGTTGTTATACTCATGGTTACGATTTATTAGAGCAAGAGAATACCAAGCAGTATCAGAAGCAGAAAGGGCATGGGGTGAAGTCCAGAGGAAACCAAGTACAAGCTTCCAGGAGTTCCTCCTAGTGGAGCTGTACAGGACATGCCGAATTTGATGTGTGACAATCCGTGCAAAGTGCTGCCTACTAGGGAAGCTGACTTGAGCCTGAGAGTTCAGGGTTTTTAAAAGGGATCTGGCATTTAAGCATATAATGGCCATGTGACTGATGTTAGTCACTGAAACTCCAGACCCTGAGAGAAAAAGCAGGTATTCATTCTAAATCATATCGTTTGTAAAAACTCTATACAAACTACTAGAGCATGCAGCAGGCCCTCAGCGTGCAAAACACTCTTTATCAGTCAGAACATTCCAAGAGCTCAATTCCCAGGAGCCAGCCTAGAGAATCTTTATCAGGAACACAGGCCCTTCTTGGGAATGTGCAAGGTGTGGGCAACCCAGGCTTGCTGACTTAATTCTCTCTCTCTCTCTTTCTCTTTCTCTCTCTCTCTCACTCTCACTTCATGAAGGTAGGAATTTTTTCCATTTTTTCTCTCACCATTATATCCCTGGCTGTAGTAGGTACTCAATAAATATAAATATTCCTTGAATGAATAAGTATATACTTATCTCAAACCAACATAAAACATAATTTTAACAGTGAAACTCTGGAAGCATTCCAGTTAGAACATAATATAAGTATGTTCATGTCACTGATATGATTTAACATTATTATAAAAAGTATAACTATTAGAAATGAGAAAATAAAAATGTTGCATGACATAAGATTATGTAACTAAAACTCCTTAAGGGAAGCATTTATAATTAATAAGAGATTTTAGTAATATGGGTTTGAAGTAACTGTAAACAGATCAAAAGCTTTTTTTCCAAAACCATTTGGAAGACATAATGATTTATTCATAATAACATAAAAATTTAAATACCCTGATAATATCTTAATAACTACTATGTGATAAAAATAGTCTTAATAACTAATACTAAAAACTACAACTTAACTGATGAGTTATAAAAGAAGGATAAAAGGACACATGGAGGGTGTTAATTGGCATAGCCTTTTAAAAACTTATGGCTGCGGTGCTGTTAAAAAAAAAGTTCATATATACTTGAGCTAGTAATTTCACTGGAAACTTCCATAAAGAAGTAGGAAATGGAGAAAAATCTTTATATCCAAAGATATGATCATTACTGCATATTTTTGAAACAAATAGAAATGAGTTAGCTATAAACAGACATGTTGTAAATTGTATAACCACACAATTATTATTCAGAGATCAAAATTACGTTTATAGATATGTTTTAATAACCAGGCATAATGACTGTGTCCTCATGTAAAGTAAAAAATATAGATTTATATGATATCATCATGTGAAAAGATGGACAGAGGATCAGAAGGAAATCTATCAAAATGTTAAGTTACTAATGGGTGATGTGGTTTGATCGGTATTTTTTTTCATGCTTTTCTGTAAATTTCAGATTTTAACAGTGGGCATTATTATATGATCAGGAAAAAAAAGTTTTTAAGGGAAAAAAACATAACTTCACGGGACATCATACTGTTTGTTTTCCTGTAAAAATTTAAGGGATTCCCTCTGAAGTATTGCAGTTGTTGCAGTTACTTTTGTCCTATGAGAACAGCCATCCCACTTATAGACTTAGTCCATCATCCAAGAATCATGGAACAATAACAGCACCAAAGAACTACCATATTCCCTGAACATCAGAGACCTCAGACTGAGGACAAACCACATATGTTATTAATTAGTTACCATCGTATTTTCTAGAACAATTTTCTAAATGATTTGTTTGTTGATACTGTTTTTTTACTACTCTTTAGACCATATTCTCTCATTAGCTCGATTTTACTCTTTCTTGGATATCTTTAAACTCTGTAGCAGATATCTTTTCTAATAATGTTTTATCAGGAAAAGGAATGACCATGTTAGTAATCTTAATACTCTGTGCCTTTTATTTTAAGCATTTATGCTTTTGATCATTTTTAGAAGAATGCTGAGAGTAAGTCACACTGATAAAATGAGGGAAGTAATTTTCAAGGCTATTCTGGACATAAGAAATAGACCTGTAAAGAAACTGTCCAGCTCCACTTATAAAATAACATCCTGATCCTCTAAGGTTGGCCGTGGAAGACGGTCACTCACATGGGGGGAGCAGCCCTGATGCTGTTCCTATTGCCTCCACCGCCCACAGAGTCACAAAGTCTCCTCCTGTACTGCTATAAAGTCTCCTTTCTTGCCCAACTCTTCGACACCTTCGAGAGGCTTTCTTTTACAAGGAACTTCTATCTGAGAGTGTCATAAAGTAATTTTTATTGAGGTAAAATATACATAAGATAATGCTTTTTTAACCATTTTAAGTGTGTAATCCATTGGCATTAAGTAGATTCACAGTCTCGTCCAACCATCACCATTATCCATTTCCAGAACTTTTTCATTATTTCAAACGGAAACCCATTCCCTTCTCCTCTAAGTCCCCGGTAACCTCTGTTCTACTTTTTTGTCTCTATGAATTTGCCTATTCTAAGTACTTCGTGTAAGGGTAATCATACAGTATTTGTCCATTTATGCCTGGCTTATTTCACTAGGCATAATGTTTTCAGGGTTCATCCGTATTGTAGCATGTATCAGAATTTCATTCCTTTTTAAGACTAATAATTTTTTTTTTTTAATTTTTATTTATTTATTTATTTATGGGTGTGTTGGGTCTTCGTTTCTGTGCGAGGGCTTTCTCTAGTTGTGGCAAGCGGGGGCCACTCTTCATCGCGATGCGCGGGCCTCTCACTATCGCGGCCTCTCTTGCCGCAGAGCACAGGCTCCAGACGCGCAGGCTCAGCAACTGTGGCTCACGGGCCCAGCCGCTCCGCGGCATGTGGGATCTTCCCAGACCAGGGCTCGAACCCGTGTCCCCTGCATTGGCAGGCAGATTCTCAACCACTGCGCCACCAGGGAAGCCCCAAGACTAATAATTTTTAAAGTATCTTTTTTAGATACTATTAAGGGAAGCTTCATGTCTCAATTAAATGCTTCTATTTTTCCACTTGGAAAGTGCCTGCCTGAGTAGAAAATTATTTCTGAGGCTTTATTCTCTAGATACCTTAAAAAAATCAGCTGACACAAATGCAGAGCTCTGAGGTCTCAGTACTCTTCAGCTTGGTCTGTTAGAGCAGCAAAATTAGCTCACACATAAGCTTTATTTTTGTTTCATAGCATTTGCTACCACCCAATATGATATGTATTTGTTTATAATAATCTTCCAGTGGAATGTAAGTGCCACAAAAACCAGGACTTTGTTAAATATCTTCAACATACATCAGGTCCTATTGAATAGGACCAAAAAAAATCATTGACTATCTTAATGTCAAAACAGAGTTATTCATGAATGAAAGCAATACTTTGCTTTTAATTCTTTTTCCCCTGGATCTGTCTCCCCACTTACTTTTTATCTTTACAGAGAAAGCTGAGGCCCTGAGTTAAATCACTTCTGACCTCTGTGTTTATACCCTCCCCCTCAAAAAATCTTGGTGGTTTATTTCTTAAAAGTCTAATTGACAGTTAAGTAAGAATTTGAGGGTCATTGGTATTCTTCCATCCCTGATTTACCATTCCAGCTTTCTCTGTCTCAGACATCAGGAATCACCTCAGGTGTCACTGGAATTTTGTTAAGAGTCAGTAAAAACAATCATAGGATTATATGTTTGGCTCCTTTGGATTGTAATTTCTTTTCAGTTCACTGTGCCAGACCACGAACAGTGACAGAGGCTTTGGTCATATTCTAGCAAAACCTACCCCTGCAACTATTTTCTGTACTGTGATGTTGATGATGTAGCCATATTCCTGGGGCGTTTATTATAACTTTCTTTAATTTTCTCTTCTTTAATGTTCCCAAGTCACTCTAGCCACTTGTCATTATATAAAAACAATTCTAATTTTTTGTTATTGTCACCAAGGTGATAGGGATACGATTTTTTAAAGAAAGGCACCAGTAGGCACAGGCAGCGCTTATAAGTTCTTTAGCTAAGAGTGTAACTTGCCAACCACAGTGGATCCCACAGTCATAAAGGCAAGTTTCCCTGTCCACATCCAGTAATGATGTTGTAAATAAGTTGACTATAGACATGTGGGTTTATTTCTGGACTTTCAGTTCAATTCTGTTGATCTGTATCTTATCCTTATGCCAGCACCACACTGTTTTTTTTTTACTGTAGCTTTGTAGTAACTTTAAAAATTGGGAATTTTGAGTCCTCCAACTTTATTCTTCTTTTTTAAGATTGTCTTGGCATCCTTGCACCTTTTCCTTACATTATGAATTATGGAATCAGCTTGTCCATTTCTGTTAAAAAGAAAAAAAAGACAGCTGGAATTTTTATTGAGATTTTGTTGAATCTATAGATCAGTTTAAGGAATATTGCTATTGAAACATATTACATCTTCCAATCCATGAACATGGGATGCCTTTCCATTTATTTAGGTCTTCTTTAATTTCTTTCAACAATGTTTTGTAGCTTTCAGTGTAAGTCTCAGACTTGTTAAATTATTTCTAAGTATTTTACCCTTTTTTATGTCCCTATAAATGGAATTGTTTTCTTATGTTTAATTTAGGATTTTTCATTGCCTCTTTTGTTGTTGTTGAAAACTGGACATCTTGAATATTGTATTGTGGCACTTCTGGAAGTCAGATTCTCACCCCTCCCCAGGGTTTGTTATTTCTGTTTGCTGTTGTTTTTGTTATTTGTTTAGTGACTGATTTTATAAAGTCTGTATGCTTTTTCATGTGTGGCCACAGAAGTGTCTGTTATGTTAGCGTGGTCATCTGCTAAGTATTGGACAGAGATTTACTTACACACCTCGAACCAGAAAATCTCCCAGTCTTTGCACAGGGGCTCTGTGTGTGTGGCACATGGAGGCAGGGGGAGCAGCACACGCTAAACATTCAATCAGGCGGTCTGCATCTCTGCATTAGCCTTCAATTCTTGTTTGCATAGAGCTTGGAAGTCAGCCAGGGGTGAGAAGAACGTAGGGCCTTCTCAGGTCTTTCCTGAGCATGCACGTGTTCCTGGGCATGCACATGGCCTTGTAGATTTCCAGGAATACGTCAGAACTTCTCAAAGCCCTGTTTCCCAAAACATCTCATTCCCCAGCCTTTCCTCACTAAGTTTGTGGTTACTCTATTGTGTTCCCCAGCTATTCTCTCTTGTCTCAGGACTGACTAAAACATTTGCCTGTAAATGTTTTCCGTAAATTAGAGTAGCAGCTTTAACACTAGGCAAATCACAAGTTAGGCAGGATAAAGGCAAGACTTTTCAGAAGGTTTTCTAAGGAGTCACCAGACAGTTCAAACAAAAAGTTACAATTCATTCAGAATAAAGTCCATTCTACTGCTTCCAATAATATTGGTACTGGAATGTGAGCTGTCATTCTCAAGGCTACTGATTAGCTTGGGAGCAGGAGATGGGACTAAGGGAAGTTATAACGCCACACGTCTCAGTGTTCTTACTGAGATTCAGCCATTTTTCTTGAATAAACACTCTCAGCGTTGCTGCAAGCTTTTGGTTAGTTTTCATGGTTCTGAAAATGTTCATTCCCACAGATTTTCTAGTTTTTCCATTTTTTGTATAAGGACAGAGTTTTGGAGTTCCTTACTCAGCCGTTTTAGCTAATGTCGCTCCCCAGAGAGAGCCCGGACGATGTGAACTGTAAGTCTTTTAAGTTCTTTGCTTCTCTCAGAGGGAGAGTCAGCCTCTAACAGCATGACCCATTATGTGATTATTTGTTGACCTGTATAGCTCCTTGGATGTTCAGGAAATTGTCTTCCAGGTTCTAATCTGTAAATGACAGTATCGTTTTTTTCAGTATCTTGGAAGCCTAGTAGATAGAAGGGCCCAAGTTATGACCAACAGAATGGGTGGAGGTAGGTCACTGGAGCGTCAGTGCCAGTTCTGCATGCGAGTTTGTGAGGCGCTCTCCCAGTTACTGTTGCTGCTTTTGTGTATTCACCTGAGACTAAGGAAAGGGGCAGTTCAGTGTCTGTGGGCCTAGTCAACGTGATTTCCAGTGTTGTCTCAGTAGTTCTCCAAAATGGATCCACATATTACCTCAGTTACTTCACCCAACACCCATGGCTGTAAATTAGGCCATTCCTCTAGCTTTCTAACTTTAGTATTTGTGCTAAGAATCACGTAGGGCACTTGTTTTAAATGGGGATGATTTAGTAGGCCTGAAGTGGCACCAAGGAATCTGCATATTAAATAAACACGTGCAGCTGTTTTGATCCACATTAGAAGTGACTCTATCTCCAGTCATTAATTCAAGTTCAGTGGGACTGATACATAAAGCATAATGCCAGTTTCTCACTTGAAGGAAAAAATACAACTCACCACCAAGGGGATCGGATATTCACATCCTCTACATGGTGCCGCCTTCTCCTCTGACCTGGGTAGGATTCCCACAGGAGAACAGTTAACTAATCTAGACATTGCTGACTGAGTCTGCAGCGAGTTCCAGTTGTCACAGGATCCCTGGCCTGTTGTGAGGATCTTTAGAACCGTTCCCATCACCTTCACATCTTGGCAAGAACTACCTCAGAAACATAAATAAGAGACAGTACTACTGATTTTTCCAGGGAGACTGAAGTTCTCCCTTCTATCTCAGTACCACCAAGACAAATTTTAGTGGAAAAAAGCTAATCCCAGAACCCATCATACTTGTTAACCACTAAAATAGAAATTGTTACAACTGTCAACTGTCATCCCCCCTCAGATGTCTTATGGACGAGGATGTCTGAAACCGAGTTAACTCCTTCTCTGCTCTCCTGTCCTCTCCCCTGGAAAAGCCTACTTCTTAGAGCTTAACGTCTCTGTGCTGATACCGTGTTCCTCTCTGGAAGCCATGAATTACCCTAGATCTCTCCCTCCTCTTCATCCCTCTTTGTGTGTGTCTCTTAATCCTGCCTTCTCTCTAAAACCACTGCCTCTGGCTTAGGTAAGCCCTCCAGAAATTCCTGTCTGGATTATTGCAAAAGCCCCCTCATTTCTTCAGGTATTGTGTTGTCCCATTTGTCCTCTCCGCTCTGACTTTGAGCTACAGGTATGTTAGACCTTTTGCCTGTGTCACTCATCTCTCTTACACTTTGTTTTGATTTTGCATTATTTTTTTGTTTGCTTTAGTTAATATACATTCTGTTGATCTGTCATCCTGTTTCCTAATCCCTGTCTCTTCTTTTGTGTCCGGTCTGCAATTAAAACCACCTGATAAGTTCATCCATTTCTTAATTACAGACACTGTTTTAAATTCTAAAATATCCCTTTGGTTCTTTTTTTTTTTTTTTTAATAGGTTTTAGTTCTCTGTTAAAAGTTTCCATCTTTCCATCTATTTTTGTTCTTTTTAAAATGTATATGAATTGTTATTTTAAAGTCCTTGCCGAAGTCCCTTTCTATTGTCTGGTTTTTTCTCCTGCATTTTGATATTTGGTCCTTTTCTTTTTGCATGACAGTTTTTGGTAAGAACCAGAAATTGCTGATGAAAAGTTATAGAAGCAAAGAATTGTAAGGTCTGTTCTGGCAGTCCAGATACCAGACGCTTACTTGATTCTGTTGAGGCTTGATTTCAGGCTTTGTGAGAGTTCTTCTATTTTGTGTCTTACTCCTAGCGTCTGGCCCTACTGGGTCACAAATGAAAGTGCAGTGTTTAGCAAAGTCCTTCCACCTTGAACTCCAACCTCTGTCTCTTCAGTAACATGTTATGCCTGCAGCTTCAACCTCCCCGTTTCTGTTTTCTCCTGGCCTTTTTTGCGGGGGAAGGCGTGTTGCCATGTGTATGTGTAGATTAGTAGTCAGCAGATGAGAGGAGTTTCTGCGGAGATTTCTTGGGTTTCTTCTCTGCAATTTCCTCCTCTGCTGGACTTGCCCCCATCTCACATCTCATTAGTTTGGCAGCCCTAACTTTCACTTCTGTCTTTCCCAATATGTAGGAAATATATCTTCCCCACACTGGGACAGCGCAATATGACTGTCACTCTCTGTTGGAATTCTCTTCCTCCAGGCTGCAATTTGGAAAGTGCCCCCAGCGACAAAGTTGAGGAGCTTGCCTCGTCTGCCTCCTGCTTTCAAGGATTGTAACTCCTCAGTTGTTGATTGTTGGTTGACCCCTACCTCCATGCCTCTACACAGTGCTTTTCTCTACCTTTTGTCATTGTTTCGGGGGGGGGGAAGGCTAGTCTAATATAAGCTATTCCGTCTTTATTAGAACTGGACGTCCAAAATGTCGGTTTTAAACATTTAACTTTTGTAAGTCGTTTTATTTTCCTTATGTCCAAGCTTTTAAATTTTAGAGGAAAGGCGAATGACCTCATTGCCTCCGGTACCTTAAATGGTTTATCAGAGTAATTTTTATACAATTTTATTTTTTAGTATGAAAAGCAAACATATGAGTAAATGGACTCAATTGTTTCGGAAGGGGAAGGCTTAATGTAAAAGGCTATGGGAATATAAAATTTTTGCACATATATGTTCCTTAAAGAATATTCAACTAGCTTCTTATACTTAATCAGAAATATAGAAAATCTTGTGTATATTTCACTTGCTGTTTGACAGAGTGAAATCCGGCTTTGAAAATGATTTAAGTATTAATATAGCTTTCACAGATTTCTGGATTCTTTTCTAGTGGATTAATGACTTAGAAACTGATGATTTGTATGTTATGTGGCCTTCAAGTTGCCAGGAACTCTTGAAGCCAGTGTCCCCTGGAAGTATACCTTTCATAAGGCGTAATTTTCATAATTTGGTAAGTTTTATACTTTGAAATTTTGTATACATCTTTTATAAAGATATCACCATTCTTTTTGGACTACCCTGCTCTTGGTAAATAGGCATCTGAGTAATAAGGAAGGAAGTATTTGCCTGGTGCAACAAGCTTGAGGTGGCATGGCTGACTAGGTATCAAAAGCTAGCAGTGTCACATAATCTGCCTTTTATTATTTAACCCTCATGTGCTTTTATAATACCAACATTAAATTGATGGGTTACTGTTATATCTTCTAAAAGCAATTTATGATCGAACTTTTCTTCCTTCTTTATTATAAAGAACTAATTTAAGTACATTTCAGGGAAAAATACATAAATACTACTATGTCATCTGTGATATAAATGTTCATTATTACAATGTTAAATAACCTTATAGAACTTTGTAATGTGGAGAAAACACCTAGGGCTTTATATTTTTTTTCACGTAGGAAGTGAATATCTTAGTTCCTACAGCAGATGTTAATGCTGTTATTTTTTGGATCAAAATTCAATTTCTATTTCCTTTTTTTAAAAATTCACAGAAAATCCAACGAACACTTAGAATAAGGTATTTCACTTCTTGTAAAAAATATTTACTTTGTGCTGTGCTTCAAAAAGAGGATGAATAACTTGATTAAATTTCGTGTATTATTATATTTTGGTGTGTAGCTTTTAGAAATTTGTAAACTGTGAAATTCTTTCTTATATACATTCCTCAAAATTCTTTAAAATTGCTAGAAAATTTTAAAAATTGTACTTTGAATTTCATGCTTTTAGCTACAGAAATTAGATTAAATTTCAATTTCATGAAAATTATGAAGTGTTAAAACAAAATGGTGATTATAGTCTATCTACTTTTTTTTAGGTTCTGTTTATTGATCCGGCTCAAGAATATACCATGGACTTTATAAAACTTGCTGAACTTTTCTTTTATCATAAAATTCCTCTTAGGTAGTTGTCAATTTATAACAGACTGTCAACTGAAGGAAATCCAGTGATGTTCATGTTGTGTCACACGGAGTGTCAATGTTGAATTCAAAGTGATGGCCATCTCTAGTGCCTGACACCACATAGCTGTGTGCTGTGAAAAATCATACACCTTTATGGTCGACTCCATTAATCAGAGCTGCTTGGTAGTGTTGTTTACCCTGTTACCTTCCTGAGAGAATGATTGTCACTTGGGTACTTAAGGATGGGTCCATTTTCCGTGGTCGTGTTAGGAGTACACTTCCCTCCACTTTTTCTTTCTGGAAGAAAATAGCTATTTGATAATGTCACCACCAGAGAGAGTTTTACATTTTGGAGGAATCCAACAGAGATGAGGATTTTGGTGAAAAGGCATTACAAATCAAAGCTTTTCAAATAATAATACTCCCCTTTACCCCAACTACTAACACATTCCCTCCATCTAGATGTTCTAGTCTAATAATATTTAAAAATCGTGGTTTATTGTGGTTCAAGAGGTAGTTGTAACATCTCTCATTCATCTTCTTTCCTAGAATTGGTTTTGTGTTCATTGTTAATACAGATGATGAAGTTGATGGAAAAAATGATGCTGGAGTTGCTCTTTGGCGAGCTTTCAACTATATTGCAGAAGAGCATGATGTATCACAAGCATTTATTTCCATAGTACACGTGAGTTGATATACTACCTATAATTTCTTTAGGATGTAGAGTGGTTTTTGCATTACTATAATTATTATTATTTATTATTTTAACATTTCAAAGTTTATAAAAACTATCGGGGATTAGTACACATGATGAATTTGATTCTTGCAGCTCCCAACTGAAGTACATAATATTGTCCCCATTTTATAAATGAGGCTCTGCCCAAATCTATGAATTTATTTAGGTTTACCCAACCAATAAAGGAACTTAAATTGTATATATACATTTAGAGGAAGCATATTAATAGAAAATAATTAGTAAGGGAAGAATTCTTGAGCTGGGTTTGGAATAAAATCATGAATAGAAAAGATTATTTCAAACTTAAATGTTCTAAATGACAAAGTATATAGAGACTTCCTAGAGAATTTCAAAGGAGGAAGAAAACTTCACAACAGCAAATTGGTGTCAAAATGGTAAGATTGATGCTGAGTCTGACAAAGAGACTATAAGAAATGTCAGAAATTGGTAAGAACCTTATTAAGGAAAAACAAGAGGTAGGAAGATTATTTTCTAATGGAGGGTTTGAAACTCTCTTATGGCTCATAATGGAAATATAAATGTATTAAAGAGCTCTATTGTTGTTATTAAGAAAGTCAGGTTATAGCTTTAAAAAACTATTCATTTTTATATTTATTATTCTTTGGCTTGTCAACCATTATTGTAACAGGGAATGGTTCTTCTTCAAACTGAAAATGAAATTACCAAAGCAGTGTAAATTTCCTGCCCTGTTTCTGGAGCTCCCACGAAAACCACTAAATACTTCACTGAGTCATTGTCCTGAGGTATAGAAACTACCTACACTTCAGTGACTTGGGGATACACTGTATTCTGTAAAATAGTACCATGGAATAAGTGTCAATATTATATCTCAGTGTGTTAGTTTTACTGATTGGTGTAAGAGTTTATAAGGGATTCAGTCAAATTGACTTAAATCTTTTATTAAAGTCCACCTACCTCACTGTGAAAGGATCAGTATGATATTCAACACTAAGAAACTTCAAGACCTTCCAAAATTATCTTTACCTTAATTATTTATAATTGAGACCTAAGTTACCTTAATTATCTCTATTGAATCTCTCTTCTGTGAGCATTTTGTATTAGACATTAATTTGCACATGATGGCATATTTGTCAGTACCTTGCCTTTTGAATTATCTACTGTGATGTTCAGCACAGTACTGTAATCTCTTGGAAAACTGAATTACACTCGAAACCATATGATTCAGTACAAAGCAGCATAAAAGTAGGTATTGAATATGTGCAATAGCCTATAAGTTGTGCTAAACAAAGGAAGAAGAAGAAGGAAAAATCAGTGAGGAAGAGATATTTAGAGAAAGCAGTTAGAATCCACTGGGGTCTGAAGTGTCAGGTGGTTCATAGTTTTTCAAACTGTATACGCTTGTGACCACCAAATTTTTATATCCCATAGAAAGGTAAAACATTGTTGAGTTAACATTCTGTTGGGAGAGTATTATGTCCATTAGATCACTTAGCTTCACTAATTTAGAATAATGTGAGCAAAATCTTGTCTTTTAGTAAAATACGTGAATTATAAAAATCTCTTTAATACTGTTTCATTACTTTCAATGAGCAAATTATTATATTTAAATTAATTTGAAAATACAGTATCAGGAGAGAGGAAGAATATAACAGAAGGCCAAAGTCATAATAACAGTGTATGAAAGTTATTGAAATATACTGGAGAATTATGGTAGAGTAAGTACATTATTTGTAGTAAAATCTCACTTTGTATCTCAGCTCTACTGCATAGTGACTATACAGACATACAAGTAGTTTAATTTTCTCTCCCTACCTTACAACATTCAGATTCAAAAATACATATTACATACTTAATGAATATTTGATGAATTCAGTTAGAGAATGTAAAAGCACTTTAAGACTTTAACTTTTGGCCCCAATGGAGTAACAAACAATAGATTAGCCATCCTACAGTAAGCACTTATAAAACTGAACAAAATAGATGATATAAGTCTGCACACCAGCACACATGGAGGAAAGACGTGGCAGACATCCATACTAAAAACAGCCCTCACACCAAAGATATTAGACTCATGCAGGATACACAGGGATGCTCCCGCATAAAAACAGCCCTTGGAGACCACAGTAGATAATTGTTACTCCCAAATTCATAGAGTCAGAGAAATATAAGTAAAGTGAAGAAGCAGAGGAACCACTCTCAACCAAAAGAACAAGAGAAATCCTCTGAAAGAACAATGAAACAGATCTTTCCAATCTGCCAGGTCCCGAGTTCAAAAAGGGGGTAATAAAAATACTGAAGGAATTAAGAAAGACTATCGATAGAAGTGCAGATCACTGTAACAAGGAACTAGAAACTATAAAGAGGAGCCAATTAAAATTAGAAAACTCAATTGCTGAGATGAAAGCTCAGCTAAAGGCAATAAATAGCAAACTAAATAATGCAGAAGAATGAATAAGTGATCTGGAAGATAAAATAATGGAATCACCCAATAAGAACCAGCAGACAGAAGGACAAATGAAAACAAAAAAACAAAAGCAATATAAGAGACCTATGGGATAATATAAAGCATGCCAATCTATGCATAATAGGGATCCCAGAAGGAGAAGAAAAATGAGATTGAAAATGTATTTGAAGAAATTATTGCCGAAAACTTCCCAAACCTAAAGAAGGAAACAGATAAACAGGTACAGGAAGCACAGAGGGTCCCAAACAAGAAAAACCAAATAAACCTACACCAAGACATGCTATAATTAAAATGGCAAAAGTTAAAGAGAGGATTCTAAAGGTAGCAAGAGAAAAACAAAGAGTTAGCCTATGGGCATTCTTTTGTAACTATCAGCTGATTTCTCTACAGAAGTGTTGGAGGCCAGAAGGGAGTGGCAAGATATATTCAAAGTCCTAAAAAGGAAAATCCTGCAACCTAGGATACTCTCTACCCAGCAAGATTATTATTTAGAATGGAAGGTGAGATAAAGAATTTCTCAGACAAGCAAAAACTAAAAGAATACAGCAATGCTAAACCTATCCTAAAAGAAATATTGAAAGGTCTTCTCTAACTAGAAAAGAAGGAAGAATCTATAGAAAAAAGAAGATCACAATTGGAAATGCGATGATGACTACAATGAACAGCAAAAGAATAAACATGAAGATGTAAAAGAGGACCTCAAAATCATAAAATGTGGGGGAAGGGAATAAGAAAATTTAGATTTTTTTTTTTTTAGAATTTATTTAAACCTGTATGACTACCAGTCTAAATCAAGTAGGTATAGTAATGGGATAACATAACTGAAAAACAGAGAAACCACAAATCAAACACATAAAATAGATTCACAGAAACAAAAAAGAGGAGAACTTAAGCATAGCACAAAAGAAAATCATCAAACTGCAAAAGGGAAAATAAAAAGAAAGGAACAAAGGAGAAATACAAAATCAAGGTTTAAAATCGCAATAAATACATATCTATCAATAATTACCTTAAATGGAAATATTTAAGGGACACAAGGTTTAAAATGGCAATAAATACATGTCTATCAATAATTACCTTGAATGTCAATGGACTAAATGCTTCACTCAAAAGACATAGAGTGGCAGATTGGATAATAAAACGAGCCTACAATATGCTGCCTATAAGAGACACACTTTAGGGCAAAAGACGCACATAGATTGAAAGGGTATGGAAAAAGATATTTCATGGAAATGGAAATGACAAGAAATCAGGGATAGCAATACTCATATTAGATGAAATAGACTTCAAAACAAAGACCATAAAGGATAAGAAAACACTGCATAATGATAAGAGGATTAATATAAGAAGAGGATATTACATTTGTTAACATATGCACCCAATAAAGGAGCACCTAAATACATAAAAGAAATACTAACAGACATAAAGGGAGGAATTGACAGGAACACGATAATAGTAGAAGACTATAACACCCCATTGATCAGTGGACAGATATTCCAGACAGAAAATCAGTAAGGCAACAGAGATCCTAAATGACACAATAGAACAGTTAAATTTAATTGATATTTTCTGTACATTACACCCCCAAAAACTAGAATATACATTCTTTTCAAGTGCACATGGAACATTCTCTAGGATAGAGCACACACTAGGACACAAAACAGGTCTCAAAAAATTTTAAGAGGATAGAAATTATTTCAAAGATCTTTTCTGACCACAACAGCATGAAACTAGAAATCAGCCACAGAAAGAGAAATGAGAAAAAAAGATTGCATGGCAACTAAACAACATGCTACTAAAAAAACCAGTGGGTCAATGATGAAATCAAAGAAGAAATTTTAAAAATACCTTGAGAAAAATGACAGTGAAAATACAGTCATACAAAATCTGTGGGATGCAGCAAAAGCAGTCCTAATAAGGAAGTTCATAGCGATACAGGCCTTCCTCAAAAACAAGAAAAATCTCAAATGAACAACCTAACTTCCACCTAAAAGAATTAGAAAAAGAAGAACAAACAAAACCTAAAGTCAGCAGAAGGAAGGGAATAATAAAGATCAGAGAGAAATAAAATAGAGATTTTAAAAACAATGGAAAGAATAAAACCAAGAGCTGTTTTTTTGAAAAGGCAAACAAAATTGACAAACCTCTGGCCAGGCTAGCCAAGAAGAAAAGAGAGAGGACCCAAATAACATAAGAAATGAAAGAGGGGAAATAACAACCGATACCCCAGAAATATAAAAAAACCATAGGAGAATACTATGAACAATTATATGCCATCAAATTCGACAACCTGGAGGAAACAGACAAGTTTCTAGAAACATACAGCCCACCAAAATTGAATCAGACTGATCACTGGAAGTGAAATAGAATCTGTAATAAAACTCCCTGCAAACAAAAGTCCAGGACCAGATGGCTTCACTGGGGAATTCTACTAAACATACAAAGAAGAACTTCTCAAACTCATCCAAAAGTAAGAAGAGGGAACACTCCCAAAGTTATTCTATGAAGCCACCATCATCTTGATATCAAAACCAGACAAAGACACTATCAAAAAAGAAAATTAAAGGGCAATATCTTTGATGAGTATAGATACAAAAATTTTCAACCAAGTATTAGCAAACCGAGTCAAATAACACTTAAAAAAGATCATACACTACAATCAAGTTGGATTCATCCCAGGGTCACAAGGATGGTTCAACATATGCAAATCAATCAATGTGATACACCACATCAACAAAAGAAAAGACGAAAATCACATGATGATCTCAATAGATACAGGAAAAGCATTTGATAAAATTCAACAGCCATTCATGATAAAAACTCTTATCAAAGTGAGTACAGAGGGAACATATCTCAACATAATAAAAGCTATTTATGACAGATCTACAGCCAACATAATACTTAATGGTGAAAAGTTGAAAGCCTTCGCACTAAAATCTGGAACAAAACAAGGACGTCCACTTACACCACTTCTATTCAACGTAGTATTGGAAGGCCTAGCCACAGCAATCAGACAAGACAAAGAAATAAAAGGTATTCAGATTGGTGGGGAAGAGGTAACATTGTCACTGTATGCAGATGACATGATACTGTATATAGAAAACCCTAAAAAATCCACACAAAAACTATTAGAACTGATAAACAAATTCAGCGAGGTATCAGGATACAAGATGAACATACAGAAATCTGTTGCATTTCTTTACGTTAACAATGAAATACCAGAAAAGGAAAGTAAAAAAACAATCCCTTTTGAAATAACATTAAAAAATTAAAATACTTAGGAATAAACCTGACCAAGGAGGTGAAAGACTTACACTCTGAGAACTATAAAGCATTGATAAAGGGAATAGAAGATTATTTAAAGAAATGGAAAGATATCCCATGCTCTTGTATTGAAAAAATTAATACTGTTTTTTCAATGTTCTTTTTATTTATTTATTTATTTATTTTTTATTTTTGGCTGCTTTGGGTCTTTGTTGCTGCACGCAGGCTTTCTCTAGTTGCGGCGAGCAGGGGCTACTCTTCATTGTGGTGCACAGGCTTCTCACTGCAGTGGCTTCTCGTTGCGGAGCACACGCTCTAGGCACACAGGCTTCACTAGTTGTGGCACACAGGCTCCATAGTTGTGGCTCGCGGGCTCTAGAGCACAGCCTCAGTAGTTGTGGTGCATGGGCTTAGTTGCTCCGCAGCATGTGGGATCTTCCCAGACCAGGGCTCGAACCTGTGTCCCCTGCATTGGCAGGCAGATTCTTAACCATTGTGCCACCAGGGAAGTCCCTGAAAAAATTAATATTGTTAAAATGGCCATACCACCCAAAGCAATCTACAGATTTAATGCAATGCCTATCAAATTATCCATGACATTTTTCACAGAACTAGAACAAATAATCCTAAAATTTATATGGAACCACAAAAGGCACAGAATTGCCAAAGCAATTCTGAGGAAACAGAACAAAGCTGGAGGCATAATCCTCCCATATTTCAGACAATACTACAAAGCTACAGTAGTCAAAACAGCATGGTATTGGTACCAAAAACAGACATATGGACCAATGGAACAAATTAGGGAGCCCAGAAATAAACCCACACACCTATCAGTCAACTGGTCTTCCACAAAGGAGGCAAGAATATACAATGAAGAAAAGACAGACCCTTCAGCAAGTGGTATTGGGAAAACTGGACAACTGCATGTAAATCAATGAAGTTAGTACACACCCTTACACCATACACAAAAGTGAACTCAAAATGGCTTAAAGACTTAAATATAAGACAGAATACCATAAAACTCCTAGAAGAGAACATAGGCAAAACATTCTCTGACATAGATCATAGTAAGGTTTTCCTAAGTCAATCTCCCAAACATTAGAAATAAAAGCAAAAATACACTTCAATATATAAGTCAAATGCTAAGTCATGAAAGGGGAAATCCACAGTAATGCAATAATAGTGGGGGACTTTAACACACCTTTTACGCCAATGGACAGAACATCCACACAGAAAATCAGTAAGGAAACACAAGTCTTAAATGACACATTAGACCAGATAGACTTAATTGATATTTATAGGACTTTCCATCCAAAAGCAGCAGAGCACACTTTCTTCTCAGGTGCACAGGGAACATTCTCCAGGATAGATCACATCTTGGGCCACAAATCAAGCCTCGGTAATTAAGAAAATTGAAATCATATCAAACATCGTTTCCAACCACAGTGCTATGAGATTAGAAATCAATTACAGGAAAAAAAAAAACTGTAAAAAACACAAACACATGGAGATTAGTCTCCGGAATTTACAAACAGCTCATGCGGCTCAGTATCAAAAAAACAACCCAATCAGAAAATGGGCAGAAGATCTAAATAGACATTTCTCCAAATAAGATATACAGATGTGCCAATAGGCACATGAAAAGATGCTCAACATCACTAATCAGAAATACAAATCAAAACTACAATGAGGTATCATCTCACACCATTCTGAATGGCCATCATTAAAAAGTCTATAAACAATAAATGCTGGAGAGGATGCAGAGAAAAGGGAACCCTCTTGCACCGTTGGTGGGAATGTAAATTGATATAGCCACTGTGGAGAACAGTATAGAGGTTCCTTAAAAAACTAAAAATAGAGTTACCATATGATCCAGCAATCTCACTCCTGGGCATATATCTGGAGAAAACGCTAATTCGAAAAAATACATGCACCCCAATGTTCGTAGCAGCACTGTTTACAATGGCCAAGACATGGAAGCAACCTAAGTGGCCATCAACAGATGAATGGATAAAGAAGATGTGGTGTGTATACACACACACACACACACACACACACACACACACACAATGGAATACTACTCAGCTATAAAAAATAATGAAATAATGCCATTTGCAGCAACAAATGGCAGGTCCAGCAAGGGTGGACCTGGATATTATCATATGAAGTGAAGAAAGTCAGACATAGACAAATATATATCACTTATATGTGGAATCTAAAAAGTGATACAAATGTACTTATTTATAAAACAGAAACAGATTCACAGATATAGGAAACAAATTTACAGTTACCAAAGAGGAAGAGGGGTAGGGATAAATTAGGAGTTTGTGATTAACAGATACAAACTACTTACTACATATAAAATACATAAACAGCAAGGTCTTCCTGTATAGCACAGGGAACTATATTCAATATCTTGTAATAACCTATAATGAAAAAGAATATCTATATGAATCTATATGGAAAAGAATATCTATAGTACTGAATCACTATACCATATGCAAGAAACTAACACAATGTTGTAAGTCAACTATACTTCAGTTTTAAAAAAAAGAAATTCGTATACTGCATTGGCAGAAAGAAAACCAAATAACCCAATTTTAAAATGAGCAAAGGACCTGAATATGCGTTTTTCCCAAGAAGACATACAGATGGCCAACCGGTATGTGATAAAGTGCTCAATTTGATTAATCATCAGGGAAATGCAAATCAGCCACAATGAGATATCACCTCGCACTTGTTAGGGTGCTGTTACCAAAAAGACAAGAGAGAACAAATGTTGGCAAGGTTTTGGAGAAAAAGGAACTCTGTACACTTGGTGGGAATGTAAACTGATATAGCCACTATGGAAAACAGTCGGGAGGTTCCTCAAGAACTTAAAAATAGGACTACAGTATGAACCAGCAATCCCACTTCTGGAAGTATATCCAAAAGAAACAAAATCAGCATCTTGAAGAGATGTCTGTACCCCCACGTTCACTGTAGCACTGTTCACAATGGCCAAGGTTCTGAAACAACCTAAGTGTCCATTGATGGATGAATGGATAAACAAAATGTGGTGTGTATATATGCACAATAGAGTATTATTCAGCTTTATAAAAGAAGGAAATTGTGCTATTTCCTATAACATGGATGAACCTGCAGAGCATTATGCTGAGTGAAATATATCAGAGAAAAATAAATACTGTATAGTATTACCTATGTGTGGAATCTAAAAAAAACTGAACTCATAGAAAAGTGGTTGCCGGGGGGTAGAGGAAATGAAGATATGTTGGTCAGAGGGTACAAACTTCCAGTTATAAGAGGAATAAGTTCTGGGGATCTAATGTACAATATGGTGACTGTGGCTGATACTACTGTATTGCATAATTGAAATTTACAAGAAGAGTAGAATTTAAGTGTTTTATCACCAAAAAAGAAGAAAAAGATAAATATGTGAGGTGATTGATGTGTTTATTAACTCAGTGGTCGGGATCCTTTCACAATATATACGTACATCAGATCAACATGTTGTACACTTTAAATATATTACAATTTTGTCAGTTATACCTCAAAGTTGAAAAAAAATAAAATAGAAAAATATATAAAATTTATATGGCAGAGTACTGACCCAAAATTGCTGAGAATCTCTTGAGGAAGAGTAAAGTGATGAGACTGGCCATACCAGATAATAAGATGTATAAAGTTATATTAAGACAGTGTAGTATTGGTTCAGAGGAAAGTTTTGTAGACCAAAGGAACATATGGGTCCTCCAAAACTGAAGAATACAGAAGTGGTGTTACAGTAGGTGGGAATGGACTTTAAACAACTGGTAGCTGGACAATTGATTGTAATCCAGTGCAAACAGATAAGATATCACACCTTATGTAAAACATAATTTCAGTTAGCTTAAAAGCTTAATGTGAAAAACAAAGCATTAAAATATTAAGAAGAAATTAACCCCAAGGAAGTTAAGGATTCCTCAGTGAGACTTTAAATGTTATGAGTCTGAAGGAAAATATTGATAAATTTAGCTATGTTACAAATGGAAACCAGTGTTCATCAAAAGATGTCATAAAGAAGTGAGGGGAAATAAGTTCCAAGCAAGAGAAATATTTGCAGTACATATCGTCAATAAAAGATTTATATTCCATGATATAAAGATTTCCTACAAATGGAAAAATACAAAGAACCCAATAGAAGAAACACATAAGAGATTTTTAAAAATACAAGGGGATACATTAATGGTAAATTGAAATTTATTGAAATTAATAAAGTAAATAAGTATTTATTACAGGTAATGGTGAACAAGATAATTGTCTCAGAAATCAGAAAAATGCAAATAAAGCTTACCCTGAGCTATATCTTATATCCTGTAATTTGGCAGTAATTAAGAAAGCTGGTAATATCATATGTTAATGAAAATGGAGAACAGTGGGAACTCCTTTACACTGTTACACCGCCTCTAAGGGTATGAATTGGTACAACCACTTTGAAACCAATTGGAGTGCTTCAGAGTTTGGAGTTAAATTTGCATAATCCCTACACACACACACACACACACACACACACACACACACACACACACACACACACACACACACACACACACACGCTTTGAGAGAAACCTGTAGGAGACTGTTATTAGCAGAATCATCCACAATAGCAACAAACTGGAAACTACATACGTATGGTATACTGATATATATATATACACATATATAGGTATATATTTATATCAGTACAGATGGATAAAATTTAATCATTTCACATAATGGAGCATGATATGCCAAGAGCATGGCTATATTAGAAGCCTAATGAAAGTATAGAAGGCCAGTGTATTACCATGTACTGTTTAAAGCTCAAAAGCAAACAAAACTAAATATCATAATGCATGGATATACATTCAGATAAAACTCCAGAACTTGAAAGATAAGGGAATGGTAAACACAAACAAAATGATGCTTGCTTCTGGGGATCAGAGGGAGATGGGACTGGGAGGAAAGTTTTGCTTTACCAGCGTTGTAATTCACAGAGATGTTCATTTTTTAGTGTTATGTGGTTTGTTCATGGAGATTGCTCATTTTGTTATTTATATTTCATAACGTATATGTTACATAGTTTCTTTTTTGCTTACCAAGTTACATAACAGTTTTTAAAATTAAAATAATGTATAAGAAGTTTGAATTGTTATATATCTAAAGTAGCTTATGCAAGACATTCTGGCTACCTTAGCTACCTTAGGAGTACCTAATATTTTAAAATTACGAATTAGTAAAATGACTGATCTCAAAGACTTTTCATATATAACTTTTGCTTTATTCAAAACTTCATTTTCTAATCCCTGTTTATGTTTTACAGAAGGCTGAACTTTCTCCCTTTTTTTTCAGTTACTAAGATCATAGTATGTCCTGCTTTGATATAAGGAGAAAACTTGCCCATAAATGGAGATGCTCATAAAACTAAACTCTGAGATCTACTTATAGATCTGTGTCACCTTTTAAAGGGATAGGTTACAAAGTTTATAGTGATAAAAGGAAATCAAAGAATGCTGATTCCTTACTATGAGGAATAATATGAGAATTCTGTCAGCCATAATATGAGGATTGTCTCTGGCAATAATAATTTAAGTGAATTGGGACTAAAAATAATATTCTTAATTGATATATCAGAATGCTACCTAATGGTGTTTGTACTTAAGTAGTTGTTCCCTCTGCTTGGTAGGCTCTTTCCCCATAACATAAACATATTTATGTTTCGGTGAGTCATCTGCTCAGAGATAACCTTCTCTCTTGAGGCAGAGCTGTCATTTTCCCCATGTGGAACAGTGCCTGGGTCATAGCAGAGGATCTGTAATGAAGGGAGAAATGAAAAAAAAAAACAAAACCCTAAATAATGGAGTAACAGCTTACGTTATGCCAGTATGATTAGAATATTGGAGACTGGGGGAAGAATGGAGGTACAGAGAAAAATCTAGTTAAGATATTTACTAAAGAGCAATTGGAAATGAAAATAAAGCATTTCTGAAATAAGTCATTTAAAATATTTTATACATATCTTTTAAAGTTAACCATTATTTTATTAAGAATCATAGCATCTGGTTTGATCAAAATAGAATATAATATACAAATATGATATGGTATTTTGAAAGCCAAAGAATATTCACAAAACCATTTTTAGTATAGGATAATAGATTGTATTCTTAAAATGGTTTATTTATCTGTGTATGTGTGGGGATCATGTGTGTATATATATGTATGTATATAGTATGCTTAGAACTTACAAAATATAAAATATGTTCTTTATTTTATAAATATGCATGCTAAGGGAAAGAAATAAAACTAATTACTGTAAGGTGAAAATTAATTATAATATCTTTATTTTCACAGATGTACCAAAAAGTAGAGAATCACAATATACTCACTGTGGACAATGTGAAGGGTGTTCTCCAAAATGAATTTCCTCATGCTAATATTTGGGATATTTTGGGAATTTATTCTAAATATGATGGTGAAAGAAAGGTAAGCTGGAATGCAAATTTTTAAAAATGTGATCAAGAAACTTTTATTATAATCTCATGAATAAATGATCTCAGTATAATTAACTCATGATTTAGATTTTAGACCCTCAGAAAAAAAGGGAAATTTATACCTTTGAATGACACAAGTTGTATACAGTATTTAAGTTGCCACTATTGGCTTTTTTAAAAGTACCAAAACAGATACTTCTCAGAATTTACAGTGCAGAAAATTACAAAAACAACCTTAAAACAATTAAAAAGTGGCAATAAGTACATACCTATCAATAATTACTTTAAATGTAAATGGACTAAGTGCTCCAATCAAAAGAGTGACTGAATGGCTCTACAAACAAGACTCTAACTTTTATGTGGAAATAAATGAATTCATTTATTCATATGTATTCTAGGTAAAGGCAACAGCAACATATGATGTGATACAAATGAATTTTTAAGTTGAGATAATTTTATATAGCCAAAACATACTATTTATATCAGTTGCCATGAAAATATCTGAGTAACACCATGTTATCCTCAGATATTGGTGTTCACAACCCAATATTACTGTTTCCTATTAACTACCTTTTTATACATAATATATTTGGGTGTAAATTTCATTTCCAACTGTATTATAAGTACTTCAAGGAAAGGAATCTTCTTATTCTTTTGTAGTCCTCAAGTTTGCACGTCTTAATTTTTAGATATTATTTGTTGAGTCTTACAGTAATTGAAGGTTGAGCTCTCTTCCACCTCCTGACCTTTACTTGGTCTCCTCCAGTCCCAGTGGTAGTACTTAAAATATTTCAAACCTGTTGTGGCTTCAAGAGCAAACAATCAGAAAGAATCAAAGCAGATCCTCGAACTGGAATGGAGTCTTGGAAGCCCTCATGCTGAGGCTGATACTGACTTGCTTATAGCTGAATCATGTTGACATGGATGGTCTGGGAAAGCGGTCAAGGTAGTTCTCATGTGGGGAATCGCCATCCCAAGACAGCAGTTACTTACCAACTGGTGCAAAAGTATTTCAGTACAGTAAGAATTGGAAAGTCCTGTGCAGTTGCAAACCAGCTGATTATCAGATCTGTTTTTAACACATTTTGGTTAAATGAATATTTAGTGTGAGTGTGACTTTTTAAGTGTTCCTTGTTAGTAAGTCAAGTACTATGGTTGTTTCTTAACAACTTTTTTTTTTTTTTTGTAGCTTTAAGTGTTACTCCATTTTTACTCATTCACGTAGTTTTCTACCTATTGCAAATATATCGAGATAGTCAAGAGATTGGTCAGATAACCTATCTAGAATTTTCCTTACACAAACAAACATAGCCATTAACAAGCCAGCACTTTGCCCCACACACACCAGCCCCAAGAATGCCCTTCTGCAGCCACTCTGCATTTTGTCTAAACTGAACTGGTTGTCCTCTGCACCTGAAGCACAGCTGTCATTTCTGGATCTGCCTTTGCTGCTTTCCTTCATTGGATCTCTGCTTTTTCTCTGGCTTCATGAACACTGTGCCCTTCCTCTTTTTGATTTATTTTGCTTTTACTTCTTTCTCAAGCAAGTATGCATGAAAAAAATTCTTTGATCTCTTTTATATAAAAGTTTTTTACTTTATATTTGCATTTTATTGATTGTTGGACTGGGTAATCATTTTTCGTATGGATTTTGAAGGCTTTCTTTTACTCTCTCCTAGCTCCTAATAAGCTACTGAAATGAATGATACCAATCTGATTTTGACTCCTTTGTCTTTCTTTGATCTATTTATTTATATTTCCTGTTTGAAAGTTTTTAGGATCTTTTTATCCCTGTTGCTTGGAAATTTCATGATATGTCTTTGTCTTGATCCTGTTTCATTTAACACTTTGGGTGTTTGGTGGGTCCCTTCTAATGGAGATATGTGTCCATCAATTCTGGGAATTTCTTTGTGTTATTTTTTAATGCTTTCCTTCCCTGTATTTTCTCTGTTCTTTCTGAATCATCTGGATTGAGCAATTTACTTTTTCTTCTTCTTTTATTCCTTTTTGAAGTGTCCAGTTTTTCTTTCATGAGCACAGTTTTTTAATCTAAGAATGTTAGCTTTTTGATGTGTTGTTCTGTGCCCTGCGCTATCTCTGCCTTCTATAGCTTCCCTTTTTTATCCAATTTGATTTCTTTTTTTGTGTTTGAAACATTTGTCAAATGTATTATGATGTCTGGTTGTCTTTCACATGTAAGTATGAAACCATAAAAAGCTGCTTACAAATAAACGGGTCTTTTCGGTTGGTGGGCCTCACTTGGGGAGTGAGTCAGTTTTTTTAGTTAGATGACCAACAAATAAATGTCTTTTCAAATGCTGGCATTCTGTTGCAGCGTTTGGTTTCTTCACATGAGAATTCTTTATTTTCCTCTTAGAAGGAGTATATGTGGCAAATGAAAGGGTGCAGATGTGGGAAACGAGGGGATAGGTTATGTCTAGAAATAGGATGTGGTAATAGGCTGGGTTGAAAGAATGTGAACTTTCCTTCAATCTGTCTGGTTTTCATCCCCTTTCTCGGCCTTCCACTATACCTGGAATCCCCAAATCTAGAGCCTTTGTGATTCAATTTCAACAGAGAGTAAAGGGAAGCAGAATAGTTTAGCTTTTCAGGATTGAGAGAGGGGCCTTGGTATACAACTTCTCTGCATACAGACTCTCAGCAAGTTTCCACATTTCATGCTCTGCTCCTTATCTTCTCCTTCTAAGATAGTCTAGGTTTTTAGCCCTCAGGGGTTCTGAAAATGTTGATGTTCCTTTCTGTCTGCACGGGAGTGACTTCCCTTTCTACTTTGGTCATCTACTCTTTATCTTTTCTCCCGTTTTTCTTTGTGGGCTCATATCTTGTTATTGTTGTTATCATCATCGTTGTCATCATGATTTTTATTATTATACTCTCATTTTAGTTGTCGACTTAAAAAAATGCACATGAGAGTCACGAGTTAAGTTTTATTTGGCGCAAAATGAGGACTATAGCCCGGGAGACGGCATTTCAGATAGCTCTGAGAAACTGCTCCGAAGAGATAGGGGGGAAGGTCAGTATACATGTGATTTTGGTGACAGGGAAGTACATGCAATTTAGCACATGTTTTTTGCAGAAGGTTTCTGCTAGTCTAGTGAAGGTTACTGCTAGTCACGAGGAGCAGACGTCACCATGAAGGATTTTAGTGCTTTTCTAGATAAGAGGAGATATAAGAATTGGGCTCATAAAATTGGCTCCTGAAAATATCTATCTGAAGACCTGTTCTGCCAGTTTTTCTCAGAGCACAGAGCGCCTCGTCTCTGCTCTCCACCTGAACTCCTTTCAGGGGGTGTTGAAGGTCAACAGCTGCAGCAGCACGTGATTTAATCCTTGTAGAGGTAGGTGGCAAGTGCCAATTTGTAGTTGGCATAGTGAAACTTGCAGAATGGAGATGAGCACGTGTGATAAGTCTACCATATTTATCAGAAATCCACTTTTACTCTTTATCAAGTTAAGCTGCAAAATGAATACTTTTATGGTGTTGCCAATTTTAAGATACCTGTAGTCATATTCTCCTGAAATTATGAAAAACATTAAGGATTTTTGTGAAGATTAAGGATTCAGTACACTCCTCAGAAATATTGAATTCCATTTTTTGTGTGTGAGTTCAGTCTTCTGTTTGCTCCTTTTTTACTCCTCTCTCCCTGTAAGACTGTCTTGTAATGATGATATCTTCATTTCTTAATGTCTGCATTTTTCTCAAGTCTACTTAATCTCCAGTTTAAATTGGACTCTGTGTTACTTACAATCCTTTAGTTGTGCCTGGTTTTATTCCTTACCTATTCCTCCCAAGAGTTATTCTAAACATTCATCAGTCCTATAAGCCCCTTTTCACCTTTCTCTTCATGCCTCAAAAATCATTCTGATTACTACATCACAAAGAAAATAAATGTTTTAGGCCTTTATTCCCTAAACTCATGTTCCTGTAGTTTTCTCTCTATATCCAAACTTTATTCTTTCTTTCAACAAACATTTATTGAGTACTTACAATATTCTGTACACAAGAGGTAAAAGAATAGAGTACAAGGAAGATCTTTTGAAAATTAAAAATAAAATAAAAATTTAATAGGACGGAGATAAAAAAAGACACATGAAAAGTAAGAAGGTAAACAGTCTTCAATTCACAAGATTCAGAAAGAACAGAGAAAACAAAGGAAAGCATTAGAGAAATACCACAAAGAAATTCCCCAAATTGATGGACATGAGTCTTTATTAGAAGGGGCCCACCCAATACGCAATACATAGAATGAAAGAGGAGCTTTGGGGGGCGGGGTGGAGGTGGATAAGAATATTTCCTTGAAGCAGTGACATTAAAGCCGAGTCCAGAAGTAGGAGGACAGTTGGACAAAAGAAGACAAAGAAGTGGTAGGTAGTCAGCATTCCAGAGAAAAATGTTAGGATGTCCTGAATGTGAAGGAACGAAGAGAGTTGGTGTTACTACTGAGTAGATGTAGGAAGTATGTGTTGTTTGTGTTGTAGAGGGAAGTCCCTAAGATGAGGCTGGAGGTGTAAGCGAGGGGCCTGATTACACAGAGTGTGGTGAGCTGTAGTTAATTAACAAGCTTGTGAACTCAAAACAGTAGAATACCTTTGCAACAGTGAAAAACCTGAGAAGATATTAAGCAGTGAAGTGACAGTGACATGCATTTTCTCCAAAGAGCATTCTCCGTCGTTGAGAATAGATTGTCGGAGGGTAAAAGTGTACGTAGCAAGACGGATTAGGAAGCATGTAGGTGAGAGATGAGAGATGGGCTAATAGGTTTTTGGAAGAGTAGAGGCAGAGAAAAATGGACACAATTGAGGTATTTGGGAAATACAATCCAGGACCTGCTGCTGGATTGGAAAGGGGAGAGAGGAGAAGAGAAATTGTCAAGGATGGCTCCCAGGGTTCAACTAACTCACTGGGATGGTGGTAATGCCATTGCCAAGATGGAAAGAGGTGGAAGAGAAACCCAAGTGGGAAATAAGAACAGAAGTTCAGTTTTTCACATATTGAATTTGAGGTGCCTGTGAGAATTCCATAGGAGATGTGAAGTAAGTGTGATTGGATATTTGTGTCTACAGCTCAGAATAGAGATGTAGGCTCAAAGTACAAAATTCAGTGTTATGGCTTATTTGTGGTAATTAAAGCTTTTGTAATAGACAGGTTGCCTAACTGAAAAATCACAGGGGAAAACAGAAGAAAGCCTGTATTTCTAGCAGCAATATCCTTCTTAAGGTCCAAAACCATGTATTCAGCTGCCTGGGGGATTGCCCATAAGCGTCTTAAATGAATTTAAAACCATGCCCATCGTCTTTCTTGTTACCCCAAACCTTTTTTTCTTTTTTTGTGCCTTATCCTAGAGGGTAGCATCATCATTCTCCCAGGGCACTCAGGCTACTAGAAGCCTGATAGTTGTCCAACTTCTTTTCCCTCATACCCTCCCAAACACTAGATCATCAAGTTCTGTCAGTTTTGTCAACTAAATATTTCAGAAACTGCCTCATTCTCTCCTTGCTTCTCACCACTGATTTTTGTCTGGCTCTTGCTTTTTCTTTCCTGTATTTTTGCAGTAGCCCCTGACCCACCGCCCCCAGCGCATGCTCTCCCACCCTCTTCCTTCTCTTTGTCGCCACTATATTCTTTTTTTTTAAAGAGCAAATCTGATCGTATTTCTTGTCATGAGCCCTCTTCCTAGGTAGAATTGACCATGCCCTCCCTAGTACCCTTGGATATCTATTCACACTTATTTTTAATGTATCCATCTCTCCCCCTGTTAAACTATGTTTTCTTAGGACAGAGTTTGCGTATCATTCTTATGCATTCATTGCCTAATACACAGTAAATGTCCAATAAATGCAGAGATAATATAGTTCAGTGGTTAAGAGTTCAGACTCTTGGTCAAACAGATGTAAGTACAAAGTCTGTTTCCAAAGTGTAGTCATTATGTGGCATTGGAAGTGACTCTCTGTTTTATCATCTGTAAATAGTAGTCTGGATATAATAGTAGTCCTTAGCTTCATAGGGTAATTGTGAATATGTTGGCTATAATGACAGTTTTTTTTTTTTAATTTTATTTATTTATTTATTTATTTATGGCTGTGTTGGGTCTTCGTTTCTGTGCGAGGGCTTTCTCTCGTTGCGGCAAGTGGGGGCCACTCTTCATCGCGGTGCGCGGGCCTCTCACTATTGCGGCCTCTCTTGTTGCGGAGCACAGGCTCCAGACACGCAGGCTCAGTAGTTGTGGCTCACGGGCCCAGTTGCTCCGCGGCATGTGGGATCCTCCCAGACCAGGGCTCGAACCCGTGTCCCCTGCATTGGCAGGCAGACTCTGAACCACTGCGCCACCAGGGAAGCCCTATAATGACAGTTTTAATAATTTGTTGTGTTGAGTAGCGAATGAATTAATTGTTTAGTGATGCTTCATCACTCACAAGATAAAATCCAGATGTTGAGGACCTTCCTGATCTGTCCTCTCTCCCCATCCCCTCTGACTCCATATCTTCTCCCTATGTAACTCCTCCCACTGTAAACACAGAAAAGTACTTGCCGTTACCTAAATATACCATATCTCTCTTCCCTTCTCTTCCTTGCAGTGCTGTCTCTTTTCACTGGGAGTGTCTTTCTCCACTTTATTTCCCTAGCATATTTTTGCTCATCCTTTAAGACTTTTAGTGTCACTCCCTAACAGAGGCCTTCTGTGATCCCTCCCCTCCACACTCAAGCTTAGTCATTCCTTTTCTGGGCTCCCATACAATCTGGTATATGCCTCAGTTTTGCTTGTATATATGTGAGCCCCTTGAAGGCAGATTTTTCAGCTGTGTATTCACAAAGTCTAGCCCAATGCTTGAATTCAATAAATGTTAACAAAACAAATGAATATAGCGATAAATGAATCTCTTATGCGGGTAAATGCATTTTTTAAAGTAATGTCATACTCTCTATCAGGGGTCAGCAAACTACAGCCCATGAGCCAAATCCAGCCTTTCTACCACCTGTTTTTATAAATACAGGTTTTTGGAGACACAGCCACGTTCACTCATTCATGTGTTGCGTGTCACTGCTTTTGCACTGTAACATCACGATTGAGTAGTTGTGTCAGAGACCAGCTGGCTCACAAAGCCTGAAATATGTATCTGGCCCTTTACAGAAGAAGTTTTCTGACTTGTTCTATGTAGGTAAATTACTTCCCTTTAAATAATGTTTGGAAAGGACAGATAAAATTAGCAAAATTAACATTTTTTCTATGACATACAAAAATGTGGCCGTGTCCCTTTCTTTCTTTATGTGTTTCTTTTTCAGACAAACATATTCTGTTTAACTCTCTGGTATTTTTTAATTGCATAGGCAGGAGCAAGCTATTACAGGATGACTGGCCTGGGTCCTTTGCCTCAAGCTCTTTATAATGGTGAATCCTTTCACCCTGAAGAGCTGAATATTAGGGAACTAGAAATGGCTGTTCTTCACAGAATGATGGATGAAACTGCATACTTACAAAAGGAAGTTTTTATGGTAGGTAAGCATGTATGAGAAAATATATGATGAATGATATTTATAGATGATTTTTATATTAAAAATATCTTTTAATAGCAAAAGTTAATTGTGTAAAAATTTCCATTCTGATCGTTTAGTAATGATTTTTACAGTAGTAATTAAATTTATCTGCGCATAATTGCATCTAAAAAATTGCTTAATTGGAAAGAAACTTCACAGTTTTATAGGAAAGTTTATTATAAGAATCCTAAATTGCATATTACTTATTGACTTATTTTAGATTCAGTAGCCTTTAAATGTATTCTCTGCATAATTTTAAAACATCTGCTATAAATCACATATATTACCTAAATAATACTTTATTATTTTAGGGTACATTAAATGATCGAACAAATGCAATTGACTTCCTTATGGATAGAAATAATGTTGTGCCCCGTATAAATCCTTTGATTTTGTACAATAAATGGCAGTACCTTAATTTAATATCTACATCAGGTAATATAATCCTTCCATATACTTTCCTATAAATGTTTATTGAGTTGTGAATGTTTTATTAATTCATTATTTAACATTTAATATTAAAATTTGTAGTAACTGCTGATGTTGAAGATTTCTCTACTTTCTTCTTCTTGGATTCACAAGATAAGAGTGCTGTAATTGCAGAGAACATGTATTATGTAACCCAGGAAGGTAATAAGCATATTTTATTTTCCTGAATTTATTCCTAAATAGCAAAAACTTGTAATTTTATTAAATGCTTGCATAATACGTTTCTAGATGTTGATATTTGACTGGAGACCTGGTTTTCAATTTGAGGATTTGAAAATTATTAGGATGTAAGAACTGTGATGAGAAAATGATGCCTCCTATGTTAGCTAATCGTATATGCAGAGGGGTTAATCTTGAGGGTTTTTTGCCTTTTTTTTTTTTAAAGCAAGCTATTCCATTTTTCTCCTTTTTAGGAAGGTAGTAAAAACCCTTTCAAGATTAAATAAACTGATAATCTTATCAGGCATGAATAAAAGTGTAATCCCCAGATGAGAGGAGAATAGTTCTGTATTCTGATTAAACAACGTCTGGATGTTTTGCTTAAGTTAAGGGTCATAACCAAGGAGAGGGAGCCAAGACAGGAACATCTTTGGAAATAAGGACTTAGCCTAGATAGGAAAGTCTTCAGTGCGACCACAGTTCTGTTAGAGACCATGAACTCTTCAGACAGATGAAGATAATTGGAGTTTGGTTGGTTTTGGTTTCACTTTGTTTTGTTTGACCTGCTTTGCTCTAGAGAGAACAAAAAGAGCCAATGCATGAAACATAAAAGAAAGCTGATTGTTATTTCAGTATATAAAGCAGTAACTTTCTAACAATGAATGATCTGAAGATGGAACTACTATGTAATAAGGGGTAAATTTTTATATATGAGAGAGATTTAAGCAGACAGCTAGTTTTTGAGAATGCTGTGGAGTGAATCCAAATTAAGACCGTATGGCCCTTGAATTACTTTGGAACAGATCTGTGATTTTATGTTCATAAAGTGGTCTGTCTACAAGATAACCAACAGGTAATAAAATATAATTCAATTTCATATTATGGCAGGCTAAGGTCCTGAATGTGTCAAGTGAAAGGAAAAGGAGGCAGAGAAACAGGGAATACAAAATAGGGGAAACATATTTATCAGGTTCTGGGTTATATTTCAAAAATTGCTTCTGGGCATCAGAATAAGTTAGGCCATAATTAATGCCCTTTGGTTAAATCTCTTGCAGTTTAAAAGAAACTTTATTAACTGAGAAACACCTGATTTCTTTATTTGCATTTATGTAAATATGTAAAGAAATAAAAGAGTTGGGAGAAATTTACTTAGTACTTTTGAAATAGTTCTCAGTTTACTAGTTGTAATGGTAAAAGTGATGACATTAAGAAGGCATGAGAATTCTTTACCTTTCTTCTTTGAAAAGAATGTGCCACTGCCTTACTCTCAAATTGCTTCTGAAGGATTGCAAGTAGAATCGATGTTATCCTTCTTTTTGTTACATTTTTTTCATTAACCAAAGCCAGTTTTTGCATAGTTACATATTACTGGGTATGGTAGTAACTGTAGCTTCACATCTATTCAGGTGTAGGTTTTTGGTATAGCACACATTTTACAGTTGTCTTAAGTGGGTCATAAGATCTAAGGGACTGATTTTTCTATAAGTTTTAATGATGGCCAGACAAGTATTATTTCAGGTGTTATATGCTGAGGCTGGATGAAATTAAACCCATTTAACTGTGACTGCAGAATTAAAAATTATTTCTTCTTGTGGCTTCCAAATTTTCAGATGTTTCTGAAACAAGAATTGCATTGACGTTGGCATAAGATGATGTGAATTAGGCCAAGTTAATAATAGCCAGAATTTTTGAAATACATGAATCATAAGCTAATAAATATTGCTGTTTTCCATATCTGCTAATAATTTATTGTATCTAGTTTTACATATATGTGAGGTATAAATATCATTATTTTTTACAAGTGTAGCTGGAAGGCACTTTTGCTTGGCAACAGTAGAACTTTGATAAGCATGATACAGTTTTCCCTACTGGCAAAAGTATCTCACAGATGTGTTTCTTGGGGACTATTCTTTCTTTTTGGTATCTGAGTTTATATAAAGCTTATTACTCTTTTAACATTTTTATGTGTATTTCACTCTGTGTGTATGTAATTTTTACCAATATTTGCTTATTTTCAGAAAGATTCGTTTAAAAAATTGTTATTATTTTTATGTATTTTGTTAACTGGAAATGTCCCTGTCTTTAGTTTGATTTTAAGAAGAATTAGTTTGACTAAACTGTTTGAAACTTTCAGATGATGTAATTTCTTCAGTTACTTTCTGGATTATTGCTGATTTTGACAAACCATCTGGGAGAAAACTGCTTTTTAATGCATTAAATCACCTGGTGAGTCTTTAGACACTCTTACTACAAAAATTCTAATTTGTTGTAATTTTGAGAAAGCAATATGAAGAACATGCATTAAATCTTTATTTCCCTTCATGTTAACATTTTCAGTACCTTGACTTGGTTAGAACATGGTGCTAAGGAGATGAAGACAGGAATTCAAATTCTTTCTCCATGTAGAATGGGTTACCTTGCCCAGGAAAAGAAAAACCTACATGTCTTCTGTGATTCATGACCTATATATTCTTTGCTAGTCCTTGCAGTTGGACATACATTTACAGGTCTGATAGTGTGTATGTACTGAATGTTTGTGTCCCCCCCAAAATTTATGTGTTCAAATCTAATCCTCAATGTGATGATATTTGGAGGTGGGGCCTTTAGGAGGTAATTAGGTCAAAAGGGTGGAGTCCTCATAAATGGGATTATTGCTCTTACAAGAAGAGGTCGGAGAGGTAGCCCACTCTCTTTCTGTCATGTGAGGATACAAGGAGAAATCGGCAGAATGTAGTGCAGAGGAGGGTCCTCACCAGCACCTGACCATGCGGCACACTGATCTTGGACTACCAGCCCCCCGTTTGTACTATTTTTTTACATACCTCTCTCAATAACAAGTAAACCAAGTACACAGAAAATCAGTAGGGCTGTATAGAATATTTGAATAATATAATAATCAAACCTGACCTAATGGATATTGATAGAAAAGTACACATTGCATAGTATATGTTCTTGCAAAGCACAAATGTAACATTTAAAAAACATTTGTAGATGCTAAGCTATAAAGCAAATCTCATGAAATTTTCTTTTTCTTTTTTGCATCAGTAATAACTATTTTTTTAAAATTTTTATTGGAGTATAGTTGCTTTACAATGTTGTGTTAGTTTCCACTGTACAGCAAAGTGAATCAGCTATACGTATACATATATCCCCTCTTTTATGGATTTCCTTCCCATTTAGCTCACCACAGAGCATTGAGTAGAGTCCCCTGTGCTATACAGTAGGTTCTCATTAGTTATCTGTTTTATATATAGTATCAATAGCGTATATATGTCAATCCCAATCTCCCAATTCATCCCACCTCCCCCTTCCCCCTTGATATCCATACATTTGTTCTCTACGTCTGTCTCTATTTCTGCTTTGTAAATAAGATTGTCTATACCAATTTTTTCAGATTCCATATATATGCGTTAATATACGATATTTGTTTTTCTCTTTCTGACTTACTTCACTCTGTATGACAGTCTCTAGGTCCATTCACATCTCTACAAATGACCCAGTTTCATGGCTGAGTAATATTTTTATGGCTGAGTAATATTCCATTGTATGTATATACCACATCTTCTTTATCCATTCATCTGTCGATGGACATTTAGGTTGTTTCCATGTCTTGGCTATTGTAAACAGTGCTGCAGTGAACACTGTGGTACATGACTCTTTTTGAATTATGGTTTTCTCAGGGTATATGCCCAGTAGTGGGATTGCTGGGTCATATGATAGTTCTATTTTTAGTTTTTTAGGGAACCTCCATAATGTTCTTCACAGTGGCTGTATCAATTTACATTCCTACCAATAGTGCAAGAGGGTTCCGTTTTCTCCACACCCTCTCCAGCATGTAGATTTTGTGATGATGGCCATTCTGACCTGTGTGAGGTGATAGTTCACTGTAGTTTTGATTTGCATTTGTCTAATAATTAGTGATGTTGAGCATCTTTTCATGTGTTTGTTGGCCATCTGTATGTCTTCTTTGGAGAAATGTCTATTTAGATCTTCCACCCATTTTTTGATTGGGTTGTTTGTTTGTTTTTTTTTTGATATTGAGCTGCATGTGCTGCTGTTTGTATATTTTGGAGATTAATCCTTTCTCAGTTGCTTCATTTGCAAATATTTTCTCCCATCTAAGGGTTGTCTTTTCATCTTGTTTATGGTTTCCTTTGCTGTGCAAAAGTTTTTAAGTTTCATTAGGTCCCATTTGTTTATTTTTCTTTTTATTCTCATTACTCTAGGAGGTGGGTCAAAAAAGATCTTTCTGTGATTTATGTCAAAGAGTGTTCTTCCTATGTTTTCCTCTAAGAGTTTTACAGCGTCTGGCCTTACATTTAGGTCTTTAATCCATTTTGAGTTTATTTTTGTGTATGGTGTTAGGGAGTGTTCTCATTTCATTCTTTTACGTGTAGCTGTCCAATTTTCCCAGCACCACTTATTGAAGAGGCTGTCTTTGCTCCATTGTATATCCTTGCCTCCTTTGTCATAGATTAGGTGACCATAGGTGTGTGGGTTTATCTCTGGGCTTTCTGGCCTTTTCCATTGATTTATATTTCTGTTTTTGTGTCAGTACCATACTGTCTTGATTACTGTAGCCCTGTAGTATAGTCTGAAGTCAGGGAGCCTGATTCCTCCAGCTCTGTTTTTTTCCCTCAATATTGCTTTTGCTATTCGAGGTCTTTTTTGTTTCCATACAAATTGTAAAATTTTTTGTTCCATTTCTGTGAAAAATGCCATTGGTAATTTGTTAGGGATTGCATTGAATCTGTAGATTGCTTTGGGTACTATAGTCATTTTTACAGTATTGATTCTTCCAGTCCAAGAACATGGTATATCTCTCCATCTGTTTGTGTCATCTTTGATTTCTTTCATCAGTATCTTACAGTTTTCTGCATACAGGTCTTTTGCCTCCTTAGGTAGGATTATTCCTGGGTATTTTATTCTTTTTGTTGCAATGGTAAATGGGATTGTTTCCTTAATTTCTCTTTCTGATCTTTCGTTGTCAGTGTATAGGAATGCAAGAGATTCCTGTGTATTAATTTTGTATACTGCGACTTTACTAAATTCATTGATTAGCTCTAGTAGTTTTCTGGTGTATCTTTAGGATTTTCTATGGATGGTATCATGTCATCTGCAAACAGTGACAGTTTTACTTCTTTTCCGATTTGGATTCCTTTTATTTCTTTTCCTTCTCTGATTGCTGTGGCTGAAACTTCCTAAACTGTGTTGAATAGTGGTAAGAGTGGGCGACTTTGTCTGGTTCCTGATCTTAGTGGAAACGGTTTCAAGTTTTCACCATTGAGAACGATGTTGGCTGTGGGTTTGTCAAATGTGGCCTTTATTATGTTGAGGTAAGTTCCCTCTATGCCTACTTTCTGGAGGGTTTTTATCATAAATGGGTGTTGAATTTTGTCGAAAGCTTTTTCTGCATCTATTGAGATGATTGTATGGTTTTTATCCTTCAATTTGTTAATATGGTATATCACATTGATTGATTTGCGTATATAGAAGAATCCTTGCATTCCTGGGATAAACCCCACTTGATCATGGTGTATGATCCTTTTAATGTGCTGTTGGATTCTGTTTGCTAGTATTTTGTTGAGGATTTTTGCACCTATGTTCATCAGTGATATTGGCCTGTAATTTTCCTTTTTTGTGATATCTTTGTCTGTTTTTGGTATCAGGCGGCTTTGTAGAATGAGTTTGGGAGTGTTCCTCCCTCTGAAGTTTTTTGGAAGAGTTTGAGAAGGATAGGTGTTAGCTTTTCTCTAAATGTTTGATAGAAGTCACCTGTGAAGCCATCTGGTCCTGGACTTTTGTTTGTTGGAAGATTTTTAATCACAGTTTCAATTTCATTACTTGTGATTGGTCTGTTTATATTTTCTATTTCTTCCTGGTTCAGTCCTAGAAGGTTGTACCTTTCTAAGAATTTGTCCATTTCTTCCACATTGTCCATTTTATTGGCATATAGTTGCTTGTAGTAGTCTCATGATCCTTTGTATTTCTGCAGTGTCAGTTGTGACTTCTCCTTTTTCATTTCTAACTTTATTCATTTGAGTCCTCTCCCTTTTTTCCTTGATGAGTCTGGCTAAAGGTTTATCAGTTTTGTTTATCTTCACAAAGAACCAGCTTTTAGTTTTATTGATCTTTGCTATTGTTTTCTTTGTTTCTATTTCATTTATTTCTGCTCTGATCTTTATGATTTCTTTCCTTCTACTAACTTTGGGTTTTGTTTGTTCTTTCTAGTTGCTTTAGGTGTCAGTTTAGGTTGTTTGAGATTTTTCTTGTTCCTTGAGGTAGGAGTGTATTGCTATAAACTTCCCTCTTAGAACTGCTTTTGCTGCATCCCATAGGTTTTGGGTCGTCGTGTTTTCTTTGTCATTTGTTTCTAGGTATTTTTTTATTTCTCTTTGATTTGTTCAGTAATCTCCTTGTTATTTAGTAGCATATTGTTTAGCCTCCATGTGTTTGTGTTTTTCACAGTTTTTTTTCCTGTAACTGATTTCTAATCTCATAGCGTTGTGGTTCAAAAAGATGCTTGATACGATTTCAATTTTCTTAAATTTACTGAGGCTTGATTTGTGACCCAAGATATGATCTATCCTGGAGAATGTTCCCTGTGCACTTGAGAAGAAAGTGTTTTCTGCTGCTTCGTGTGGAATGTCCTATAAATATGAATTAAGTCTGTCTGGTCTAATGTGTCATTTAAGGCTTGTGTTTCCTTATTAATTTTCAGTCTGGATGATCTATCCATTGGTGTAAGTGTAGTGTTAAAATCCCCCACTATTATTGTGTTACTCTCAATTTCCCTTTTTATGGCTGTTAGCATTTGCTTTATGTATTGAGGTGCTCCTATGTTGGATGCATAAATATTCACAATTGTTATATCTTCTTCAATTATACAAAGTACAGTTGACCCTTGAACAATGCAGGGGTTAGGGGCACTGACCTTCTGAGCAGTCAGAAATCCACTTATAACTTATAGTCAGCCCTCCGTATTCAAGGTTCCACATCTGCAGATTCAACCAACCACAGATCATGTAATATTGTAGTATTTACTACTGAAAAAAAATTGTTTTTAAGTGGACCCATGCTGTTCAAGCCTGTGTTGTTGAAAGATCAACTGTATATTCTTTGACCACAGTGTAATTAAGTTAGAAATCAATCACCAAAAGAAAACTAGAACATCTCTGTATATTTGGAAATTAAGAAATGCTTCTGTGTAACCTGTTAATACAAAAATGCACATTTGAAAATATTTTTTGAAAGAATTAAGATTTGAATGACATTAAAACTTGACAGATACAACTAAAACTATGTTACATCTGAAAAAAGAAAGGTTGAAAAATCAGTCATCTAAGCACAAATCTTAAAATTTAAAAACAGCAACTTAAACTTCTATCGAAGAAAGTAAAGGAAAAGGAAGATAAAGATAAGAACAAAAAGTAATGAAATAGAAGACATACAGTAGTTAAGGTCCACAAAGCCAAAATTTGGTTCTTTGAAAAGACTAATAGAATTGATAGAAACACATGGTAAAACTGGTCAAGAAATATGGAGAAGCAGACCCAATCAATCAGTGCTCTGATAGAAAGAGGGGATGTTACTCAAGATTCTGTGGACATGACAGAGGTAGGAAGAAGGCATTTTTAGTTATCAAAGGAATTAAATCGGTAATTTAAGATATTCAAAAGAGAAAACCCCAGACTTATATGACCATACTAGTAAACTGTACAAAGCATCAATCTAACACAAATTTTTTTCCAGAGAATAGAAAAATAAGCAATACACTTCAAGTCATTGTACAAGGTCAGCATTACTTCAAAACCAAATGCATAAAAGGGCATTATATAAGAATGGAAAACTGTAGGCCGCTCTTACTCATGGACATAGGTGCAAAAATCCTAAACAAGTGAATAAAGGAATAAACAGTATAAAAATCAAAAAGGAAAAATTAAAACTGTCATTTTTCCAAATTGTTTATACAGAAAATACATATAAATCCACAAAAAATTATTAGAATTCATTTTTTAGTTTAACCAGGTTGCTGCCTAACAGGTCAGTATACCAGAATTAAGTCTAAGCATTGCAACAAATAAGAAATGCATTTTAAATAAAAATATCACTTATAATAGTATCAAAAATATCAAATGCTGGGAATAATTGTAACATAATATGTTTAAGACTTTTACACAATAAAATATTGAGAGAAAATTCAGACGTCTTACATGGATGGAGACATATACCATAATCATGAATTGAAAGAGTCAGTATTTTAAAGATGTTCTCCCCAAATTGATGTATAGGTTAGGTGCAATTCCAATATGAATCTGAGCGTGTTTTATGGAAATTGTCAAGCTGGTTCTCAAATTTATATAGAGATTCAAAGGACCAAGAATAACTAAGTTACTCTTCAAGAAGAGGAAGGTAGGATAATTGCTCCGCTGGGTATCAAGATATTTCATAAAGCTATATAACTGAAAACAATTTGGATAGAAAAACAGAGCAGTGAAAGAAGAATAGAGAATCCAGAAACAGACCCATGTATATACTACACGTGCTTTGTGATAGAGTTGAACTTAAAGAGCAGTAAGGGTGGTCTCTTAAACTTTCTCCTTTTCACATCACACTCAGAAATCAATTCCAAATGGATAGAGATCTAAACATAGAAAGCAAAATAATAAAGGTTCTCAAAGGTAACAAAGGTTATCTTTAGGACTTGAGAGAAGGGAAAGATTTGTAAAACAGAACACAAAACCCAGTAGCAATGAAGAAAAATACCAGTAAATTCAACTACTTTGAAATTAGGGACTGTTTTTTGTCAGAACACACCAGCAAGAGAATAAAAGGGCAAGCCACAGACTGGCAGAAGTTATCTGCATACGGATAACCAAAAAAGCACTCAAGTCTTAGAAATGAAACCCTTATAACTCAGTACATAAAAGGTAATTATCTCCAATGAAATACTGGCAAAAGATTCAACAGACAAATCAGAAAAGAGGCCAATGAACATGTTAAAGAATGTTTAATATCATTAGTGATAAGAAAAAGCAAATTAAACCTAATGAGATATCTTTACACATCCACCAGAATGATTTAAATTTAAAAATCTGATAATACAAAATGTTTATGAGGCTCTGGGGTAGTGGGACTTTCATATGTTGCTGGTGGGAGTAAAAATTAGTCCAACTATTCTGAAAACCTCTTTAACATCTTCTAAAGTTGAAGATATGTATATTGTGTTTGTAGAGTGCCAAAGTGAAAAAAATTCAAAGGTCTAGCGTCAGTAGAATGGATAAAGGAGAGCATATTCATATGGAATTCTGTATGGTACAAAAAAAAAAGTAACTATAGCTACTCAAAACAGTGTTGGTGAATCTCACAATCATGTGGAATGGGAAAAGAGCACGAAAGAATATATAGTGTACGATTACATTCATATGACGTTCAAAATAGATTAAATGTTTAACGATGAAAGCATAGGTGGTAGAATATAAAGAAAAGCAAGAATGTTATTACTATGAATGACAAGATAGTGGTTGTCTTTAGGAAAGTGGGAAGGTGAAGTAATTGGCAGGGGATATAAAGATGTCTGGGTTGCTGGCAGTGCTCTGTTTCTTGACCTGGGCGATATTTTGTGGGTTAATTCACGAGCTCTACAGTTTTATTTTGTGCATTTTTATGTGTGTTAGTTTACACACACACATACAAAAAGAGGCCAAAAGAATCATGATGCTAAGAGGAGAGAATTAGTTACTAAAATGATTGTTTTTAGACTATTTCAGTGGTATACCGCATTCAATACATTGAACAGGAAGACAGTGAAAGATGTTGTATGGTAAAGCGAGCAAACTTAATTGGAAAGAAGAAAGTTCAGTTGTAAAAGGATAGGTAAGATACTGATATTTTTCACCTATAAATGTGTTTTGCAGGAAATAAGTGTTCATGGTCGGTTGGGAGTTATTTATAATCCTACATCAAAAATACATGAAGATAACACAGCTATTTCCAGAGGAATTCTGGCAGCTTTTCTTACACTGAAAAACAGCTTTTTGAGAAACTTTCTCAGGAAACTGGCAGAGGAAGAAACTGCTACAGCTATTTACTCTGGAGATAAAATTAAAACATTCCTTACTGAGGTCAGTAGCTATTTGTTTGAAATAATAAATAAGTATCTTGCATACTTCAAAAGTATAAGTCAGTGTGCTTGGAGATATCATGTTAAAAAATCATTAAGTATAATCAAACGGGGATAATAAACTTTCCTTTACAGTGGGAAAAGATGCATGTTACGTGATACAGCTTTGCATAGAGGCACTTAATAAATCAAATTTCATATATTTCAACTACTACTTCATGATCCTTAAAGTTAAAGGCATTCTAGTTAGGATATGTACTTATGTGAAGAATTAGGAGTTAAAGGATTATGTGAATAATCCTCAGTTATTTCACTCAAGGGGTCCAGTACAGGGAAAATTCTAAAGACAGAAGCTGATCCTCTGGAAGAAAGATTCATTAATCCATTCAAAAAATATTTATTGATTGTCTACCAGACAATGGAGATAATACTTATGAACAAGGCAGATAGAGTCCCAGTTCTTATGGAGCTTACATTGTAATGGGAAAGACCAGGTAAGTGGTATTGGAAAGATATAAAGAAATATAAGAAAGTAAACAGTTTGAGGGATGCTCTTTTAGCTGGAGTGGTCAAGGGAAGGCATCTGTAAAGAGCTGATGTTTGAGCGGAGCTATGAATGAAATGAGAAGTCAAGCCATGGAAAGTCTACAGGCTTTCTTACAGAGAAGAATATACCAGGTTCAGAACACAGCAGGTCTAAAGGCCTGACACAGAGACAGTCTTGCCAGGTTTGAGGTATAGGTAGAAGGTCATCATGACCAAAGTAGAGTGATGGGGAGACTAGTAGGAAATGAGTTCACAAACATAACCCCAGATATTTCAAGCACTCATAGGCCATGGTAAGGAATTGAAATTTTTTCTGAGTATAATGGAAAGTCATTGAGGAATCTTGTGAGATAAATAATCTTGAAAAAGATGACTCTGGGTGCCATGTGAAGATTTGATAGTAGGTAAACAAGAGTGGAAATAGGATGAACAATTAGAATGCTATTGCAACAATCCAGGTAAGAAATAATGGTGTCTTGGAGTAGATATTGGTGGTGGACGTGGTGAGATGGTGTATACATAATATTTGTTACAACTGTAGTCAGCTTGATTAGCTGACAATTGTATGTGACATGTGAAAGTAATACTCAAGGATTTTGGCTTGAACAGCTAGAATTGTGGTGTCTTTTTTTTGAGATGGGGAAGTCCTGATGAAGAGAAGATTTGGATACATAGGGGATCAAGAGTTAAGTTTTGTATGTGTTAAGTTGGAGATGCCTGTTGGACATTCAAGTGGAGATGTTGAGTTGACAATTTAGTAAATAAGTGTAGGAATCAATGGAGGGTATAATGTTTTGTTTTGTTTTGTTTTGAGAGTCATCAACATTATATATAATTTAAAGCTAAGAAACTGGATGAAATACCTTGGAAGTGAGTGGGGCAGGGGTTGGAGAACAGAGGGACTGAAAAAGAGCCCTGGAACATTCCAACATGTAGAGGAACACAAGAAAAGATGATATGGAGCGGAGCAAAGTGGGAGGATAGTTCTTGTGTAGGTAAGAGGTGCTGGGATCCAGTGCACAAGCTGTAAGTATTGGCTTAAGAATGGGGTAGATTTATTTGGTGGTAGCAAGATGAGTACTTTACTTCTGATTGATTTTGTTCTCAAAAGAAAGTCAAGTCATTAGCTAAGTATTAGAATGGGAGTAGGTGCTCTTAGAGGTTCGAGGGTAGAGGAGAAAATGTCAAATATTTTTCTTTTATTCTGCGAGTGAGAAAGTGAATTAAAAACATTATAGTAAGATTTCGGAGGGCCCACTTGAGGTTAATGACCATAAATTGAAAGTGAGATCAATGTTGGCTGCATGTTTTTCTCCAGCTGTCCTAACGCTGTTCGGATCCAGTTGCAGAGTAAGCAGAGTTGTGTTTAACCAGAGTTGAGGTTTTGCCAGGTGAATATAATTGAGGGGAAGCATCCAAGGGAGCTGAGCGTGGAATGTTTTTGTTATAGTAAAGGGCTCTGGGATCTAACTTGGTTAGGAGGAAAATGATACTATGGAAAGTGTGATGGACAGTAAATAAGTGGTAGGGTCAGTGGACTAAAGGGTTGAGTAATGGTTGGTCTGGTGACACTGGGATGAATGAGCTGGAAGGTCAGCAGCTTGTGGTCAGAGAGGGGTTGACTGAGACAGAGGTTTTGGAAATAAAGATCTAGAGCTACACTGTCTGATACTGTAGCCACTAGCTTCATGTGGCTATTTTAAACTTAAATTAAATTAAATTAAATTTAAATTCAGTTTCTCAGTCATACTAGCCACATTTCAAGCGCTCAGTACCCATCTGTGGCTGTGTGTTGGACAGCGCAGGGGAACATTTCTGACCTTGCAGGAGTAACAGGAACGCGATAGAAAGTCAGAATGTAAGGGCCTCCCTGGATCTGCACCCAGGTGATTTGTATGCATATTAAAGTTTGATACACACTGAGATGGAGAAGATTACTTTTGTATTTCAGAATTTAAATGCACTATTACTAAATTGGTTTCATGGGATTGGTATAATGGAATGAGCAGAGTATTTCTATTTTAAACAGTATTTTTTTTTAATTGAACACACCAAAATGGAGGTACTGAATTCAGAATTTAATAAACATTGTATTTCATTGTTTAATGTTAAATTTTATTTAAATTGATGTTTCCTAGCATTTTACTAATCAGTAATCCACCCAAAATTCTCGAAGAATGAGTAGCAAACTGTATCTGCTTGTAACAGGATTTACAGATATTGTAATTGCCTTGCCAAAGAAGGATTCTTTTTTTAAATGTGGTTTCGGAACAAAATAGTATTTTTTAAAATCACAAGTCAATATAATTTTAAATTTTATACTAATATGTTAAAGTAGGCTATGTTCAAAAAATTATTTAATGTATTTACTGTTCTCTTACTGGTTTTATCATTCTTAACTTATACCTTAGGGAATGGATAAAAATGCTTTTGAGAAAAAATATAATACCATCGGAGTGAATATTTTTCGAACTCACCAGTTGTTCTGTCAAGATGTACTTAAATTGCGTCCTGGAGAAATAGGTGTTGTCAGCAATGGGAAAGTAAGTAAAAAAAAGCAATTGCTCACTTTTCTCAGTGACACTGTGATACAGGGGTGTCAAACGTTTTCTGTCACAACACACCTGATGCAGCACACACAGAGGACGGTGCTCATGTGCTGGACACGCCAGACAGGTCCCAGCGTAAATAACGTGGCCACTGAGATGTCCAGCTCGTGGCACAGTACCTGTCTCTTCACCCCTCCCTCCCACTGGTGATAACATCGAATGCGGCTGAGGGTGTTCTTTGGGGATGGCTTTTATAATATAAATACTAGAACAAACAATTTTGTATACATTACAACATCGTAATTGATCACTGTTGTAAGTAGGTGTAAAAAGTACATTTTGACATCTTTTTCTTCTTGTAGCTTTTTTCCTACAATTGATTATGTTAAAAACAATACTGCAAGTTTTGAACTATAAAGTAGTATTTATTAATATAATCTTTTAAAATCTGTAGTAAAAATCACTCCCACCATCCTAATAAAATTTATTATTAATAGTTTATTGTTTTACCGTCTAACCCTTTTTTCTACTCTACGTAGCCATGTCTGTCTTTTTAAATACGTAATTGTAATGCTATTATATATATATAATTTTATATCACACTTTTTTCTTTTAGTATATCACAAACGTGTTTCTGATTAATTAGGGAGTTTTAATAGATACATACAAAATTAGTGGATGATAGCTACTTATTAATATTTTTTAGTATGATAGTCTGGTTTTCTTTCTCAGGAATGGTTTAAGTTTTTAAAAATTGAATCTGGTGCTTAGGTATATTTAGAAATCAACTAATGCAGTGTGTTTGACATTATCTCTGCTTGAAGCATCAAATTATGTATCCCTAAATCATCTTCAAAGCTGTAGTGTTTTCTCTGTTTTCTACATTTTTATGAGCTCTATTCACCTGCATGCTTCATTCCTGTATCATCATTCCCTTAAAGTTATGCTTATTTATTCCTTCTTATCTGAATCTATAAATAATAGAAATTGGAGAATAGTGAGGGACTCATATCCACAAGCATCCACAAATCACATATTTCCGCTTCAGTGTAACAGTTCTTTTTTTTTTTTTTTAATAGAATATTAGAGACTTTTTTTTTTTTTAATTTATTTATTTTTGGCTGTATTGGGTCTTCGTTTCTGTGCGAGGGCTTTCTCTAGTTGTGGCAAGCGGGGGCCACTCTTCATCGCAGTGCGCGGGCCTCTCACTATCGCGGCCTCTCTTGTTTTGGAGCACAGGCTCCAGACGCGCAGGCTCAGTAATTGTGGCTCACGGGCCCAGTTGCTCCGCGGCATGTGGGATCTTCCCAGACCAGGGCTCGAACCCGTGTCCCCTGCATTGGCAGGCAGATTCTCAACCACTGCGCCACCAGGGAAGCCCAGTGTAACAGTTCTTGAGCTAATTGTGTTAGCTCCTAAAAATAGTTAGACGCGGGTTCCTCTGTGTACAGTGCTATTTTACAATTGGTGACAACAGTTGCCATTTATTATTACAATAATATAAAATAGTAGTGAATTTTGATAATGAGCTATGTGAAAGCCCAAAAATGGCATTGCTTTTTTTTTTCAACAGTTGCTTTGGGAAGAAATCTAACTTTTTAGAACAGTTTTAAAGTATATGGCTACCTTCGGCTCTGTCAGGCATTTTAAGAGCTAAAAAGAAAAAATTACAGCCTGCTGTATCTGTTACCTTGCCTTTTGGTTATGTTGATACATTACGGAAAAGCTACCCTATGTTTTCTTTGTCATTGTTTAATATAATTCAGATATTGTTATCAATATTAGTACTAACAAATATTATAGTTATGTTCAACTTATTTCTCTTAGAACTGTTTTCTTCCCCCTTTCCTTGAAATTGACAAAAGCATTTAGATATAATTTTGCATCTGCCATGAACCAAACATTCTTCTAGAATCTGAGAGTATAGTAGTGAACAAACATGTTTTTGTGGAGTTTACACTTTGGTGGGCAGGGACCAAAAAAAAATAGTGTCCTTACTGATAAAGTGTTATTTGGACAGAGAACCAAAGGAGGTGAGGGAGCAAGCCATGTTGCATATCTGGAAGAGGAACGTTCTAGGTAGAGGGAACAGTGAGTACAAAGGTCCTGAGGTGAGCTCACATCTGTGTGTTCTAGGAATAGCAGATATGAAGAGAACAGGAGAGAAGTACCTGGGGGCCAGGTCAGGTAGGGTTTTACTCTGAATGAGCTGAGAAGCCCATGGTTCTGGGCAGGGGATTGACATGAACTGACGTTTCATTTGGATCACTAGTGGCTGTTACATCAAGGATAGACTGTAGGTGTTAGGAAACCAGTTAGGAGCTATTACAGTAGTCCAAGTGAGATGTGATGGTGGCCTGGACCAGAATGGCTCTAGTGGAAGTAGGGAGAAGTAGATGTGAGATGTATTTTGGAGGATGACCAGGAATTGCTGACAGACTTACAGTGGGATGTAAGAGAACTACGTGACTGGCAGAATGGAGCCGCCACTGTTTTAAGGTAAGGAAGACTGCAGGAGGAGTGGGCTTGTTAAGGAGTGGAAAGGGCAGATAGAGAATTCAGTTCTGGACATGTTAAGAGTTCAGTGTTCAGTTCTGGACCTCTGAGTAGACCGGTTGAGTTGACAGCTGAACGTATGAGTTAAATTCGGGGAGAGGTTGGGGCTAGAGATAGATATTAAGTCAGATTACATTGACTTTTTGTGTCGACTAATGGAAAATTGTAATTTTGATTATCCTTTTATTTGTAGGACTGTGGTTTGAATACAAAAGTATGATATATCTGAAAATAAGTACTATGGTTTATGAACTATAATGTAATATTATACTGTGTCTCAGAGTAATGCTATGAAACACAATAATCATAACAATTGTAACATAGTTATAATTCTGAACCAGATAGTTTAATGATTAAAATAATTCTGACATTTTAGAATCGGTCTTCATTTTGAACCTGTCCAAATGTTTACGTTAGAATTGAAACATATTCAAAGTTAAAATTGTTTATAAATGATCAAAACTGGGGTGTAATGATGATCTCATACTTTCTTACTGCCATGCTAAAGAATTAAACATCTATATATTTTAAGATTAAACAAAACCCTTAATAATGCTATTGCTATAATTATATTTATTTTTATCATGTTACATATTTACAAATTGATGAAAGACATGGTGTGGCAGAGAGAAGGGAAACAAACAAGGCCTTTTTGTTTTAGCCAGGCGAATCTGGATTCAAATTCTGGTTGCACCATTAATTGTATAACCTTTGCAAGACTTGGTTTCCTCATTTGCACAATGGAAAAGGTAATAGTCTGTTTTAAAGTTGCCAGAGAGATTAAATATACTTTTACACATAAAACACATAGAACAGCCCCAGACACAGAGTAAATTTTCAGTAAATATTAACTTTTGTTTTCTCTTTAAATATTTGAAGGCTATCATGGGAAATATGGGTACATTTATAGACTTGATTTGCGTTGTATTCATTGAGAGTCAGCATAGAATCAAGCCCAGTTGATCCAACTTCCACGAGTGGGGAGAGATTTTTAGCTCAGTATGTGGAAGAACATTCTAACAGAGTTTTCTAAAATTTTAATGATCTGTCAAATGAGGTAATGCATTTCTGTTATAGCAGTTATTCTGTATAACTGAAAAATCACATTTCCAAAACGTTGTAAAGAAGATTTAAGCTCCAGATAGGTTTTATTGTACTATTACGTGATTTTCAGATTTAATGTTCCATTTCCTAATTTGGCCATTATGTGATTTTATACTATTTAAGTTGCTTTATTCCACAAACATCATAGTCATCTTTAAGTAGAAGAACTAAGACACAGAAGAACCAAGTTTCTGCTAGCTGTTTGACACTGAACTTACATAGGTGCAATAGAGCTGGTTTTCTGGTGAATTTAATCAGTAAAGATACCCAATCTTGTTCATCCCTTAGGAAAATAATTTGAGATTTTAGTTCCTTATTCTAAGTTATTAACAAAACTACTCAAGTCACTAGAAGTGGTATAGATAAAATTCAGCCTATTTTCCAGGCCTCTCCTATTCACAGTCAAAAAAATACAGCATTAAAAGTGCTTTGAAAGTTACCTTAAAAATAATAGCAAATCTTAAGGAAATAAAATGTTTTTATGTGTACTTTTAGTATTACAGTGCCCATTTTTTGTACTTTTTAGAGCCCAGGTTTTATGTTTAAAGTGAAACATGGTATTTGTTTAGCTGGATGCCAACATTCCAGCTAATATCACCTTTGATATGAGCAAATGAGAAAAGATTCAAGAACTATACTTCATTAATTTTTAGAAAATATTAATTGCAGAAGCATATGAAGGGGAAGTAAGAAAATGCACTGCAGGGCTTCCCTGGTGGCCCAGTGGTTAAGAATCCGCCTGCCAATGCAGGGACACGGGTTCGAGCCCTGGTCCGGGAAGATCCCACATGCTGCAGAGCAACTAAGCCCGTGCACCACAGCTACTGAGCCTGTGCTCTGGAGCCTGCGAGCCACAACTACTGAGCCCGCGTGCTACAACTACTGAAGCCTGCGCGCCTAGAGACCGCAACGAAGAGTAGCCAGCCCCCGCTTGCTGCAGCTAGAGAAAGCCCGCGTGCAGCTACGAAGACCCAACACAGCCAAAAATAAATAAATTAAAAAAAAAAAAAATCCACTGCAACCATTTCATTCTGGTTGACGTGTTTTCTAGTTGTTTGTCATTAAGTCTAATTGTTTAGTGCATACGACTGTGTCAGGGCTCACCTTCTACATCAGGCTTATGTTAATAATATTATGATGATGCACATATTAGCTTTTCCAGAAAATGATAACGGTAGTAGAATTGGGGTGGTTGTGGTGGGATAGCCATCCTGAGAAATTCAGGTATCTGGTAATTTTACAGCTTCCCCACTCTGTAGTTACTGGTTTAAAGCTAACCTACAAGACCTTGCTGTGCTCCAAACAGTTTATACAGCATCAGTTAGATGAAGATTGGTTGGTATTATTAATTATGGGATTTGTTTCTTGGTTTTTGCTCTTTTATGCCTTGTTTATATATTCATATCTACATAGTGTAGACTACAATTTACAGATTAAATAGGAAAATACTGAAATTAAAAGACTTATGGAATATAGACAGTTGCTTTCATAACTTACTTTAGAATGAAAAGCCTTAGGTTTTTGGAAGCATTATGTCTCAAAGTAAAACTTTCAAATGGAAATAATTTGCTGATTTTTTTGCCACATTGATTTTGGTATTGATGCAAATGTTATTTATAATATCAAAGTGAGGAAACAGTTTTCTCTTGTTTCCCAGGGCACTTAGTAAATGGTGGGATTAATAGCCACCATCTGTTTAATCTCTAATCAATATTTGCTTAAAGAAATATCTATTTGATAAGAAAATACTTGTCCCAAATTGGTATCTTATAGAAGATATACAATAATATAACTGCTTTTAAGTTCTTAGGACCTTTAGATGAAGATTTCTGTGCAGAAGATTTTTACTTGTTGGAAAAGATAACATTGACTAATTTAGTAGAGGACATTGAAGACATTGTTGAAAATATAGACGTCAACTCAAAGAAGTAAGTATTTAAAATTGTAAGAGCAATTCACTTTGGAGTTTGGTATTTTGTATCCGATTTTTTCTTTTTAAGATTAGAAAATGCTTCAAATACACACAGAAGATATAATAAAAGACATGTAGAGAATATAAAGAAACAGTGGACGATAACCATTTGCTTACCACTACCAAACTGTAGATGTTAATATTTCGTTTTATTTGTCTTGACTGTCCCATTCTCCTCCCTCCCTAGAGGTAACCATTTTCTCAAATGTGTGCATGATTCCCATATATGTGTTTATACTTTTGCTTCATATGTAAATATCTATTATTAGTGTTTATTGTGTTAAAGTCTTGACTTTTTTAGAGATATGCTATTATACATAGGCTCCTTTTGCAGTCTGCCTCCATAAGAGCTTTATCCATGTTCATGTATATAGAGCGAGCTTATTCATTTCAGTTTCTTTTTAGTATTTCATTTTGTGAATATACTGCAGTTCATTTATATACTCCATTACTGAAGTATAGTTAACTTGGCTTTAGTTTTTTACTATTATGTAAATGCTATCATGAACCTGATTTACATGTGTCCTTGTACAATGTGTGAGTTTCTCTAGAGTAGAGGAGTGTTGTTATTGGGCTGTAGGATAGATGTACCTTTGACTTTAGCAGATGTTGCTAAATTCTGTCCTTCAAAGGAGTTGCAACAATTAACACTGCCACCAGAAATGTATAAGAGTTCGTTTCCCCAAGTCATCACCAATACTTGGTGTTACGCAACCTGTTAATTTTTCCTATCTGATGGATGTGAAATTGCATCTTGTTTTAATTTGCACTTCCTTGACTGCTAGTAAAGTTGAGTATCTTTTCATATGATTGTTTTAATTTATGTTTGCTCTTCCTCCAACGTGCCTACAATTTTACGTATTAGAGAGTGTGTGGCCAATAAATAAATACCTTAAGAAAGTTTAGGAGTAGATTATGGTTTGGATTAACCCATTTATTTTATGTTTATTAAGTGGCCATTAAATGTAATGCTCTGTGAAAGATATGGTAGGTATTACAAGTACAAATAATATACAGTGTACAGGACCTGTAGTCCAGCAAAACATGGTATAGTAGAGAGATGCTGACAGTACTGACAAGGTTCTCAACCACTCTGACTCTAAATTTCTTTGTTTATAAAATGGAGATGCCTATCTTTTCTCTCTTTCTTTCTTTTTTTTTTGGTGGAGGGGGACATTTCTTAAAGTTCAGCTAACATTTTCTGTTCCAGCATATCATTGAACGTATACATTTTCTCTATTATGGATTTTTAAATTTGGTTATATTTAATCCAGGTATTTATTTTGTACAATTTTAGTTTTCAAACGAACTTGAAACCAAAGAAATCTGGGCTTCCTAACTCTATTAAAAGTTCTTTGAAAGTAGTTATTCTATCATTTAATTTTTGTTCTTCCTGCTCTTCTTTCTTTCCTACATGGGTCCAAGTGCTTGGATATATAACCAGCACTCAGCAAATATGGACTTGAATTGAATGATTCTCCATATTCTTATAGACACTATTAGGAACACTTATGTGTTTAAATATCATATCAATGATAAGAAAAAATAGGATGACCTTAAAAGCATCAGTCATTTTACTTTGACAAATTATACAAGTTTGGAAGAAAGGTCATTTATATACAGTTTGTCTATTGGAGATATTTTACGTTAAATTCCCCTTTCTTGAGGCATTAATTGTGACATGAAATATGGACCTTTCTTTCCCCCCCCCAAAACTCATTTATCTTGTTTCTCCAGCCTGAGTGACCTTGTTATGAAAATCGATGCCCTTGTTTCCTCTTTACCTAAACATGCATCTCGGTATGATATCACATTTCTTGAGGAGAATCACAGGTAAGATGTATTAGTGCTGTGTTTTTTTCTGTCACTGCATCCTATACTGAATTATGGTTACCATATGTATTCACAATATAGCAAAAGTTAAAGTAGAATTAAAAGTTGTTAGAGAATAAATGTATTTGACAAGATAGGGAAAAGAAATTTTAGTTAATTATATTCTAGTAAATAAATGGCATATATATATATATATACACACACATATATATATATAGGATATGAAGTTTCAAGTAAGTTAAATCTAGTATGATTTGTCTTACTCTCATCTTTCTTCCACATTCAAGATCATTTGGAATTTTTGCAGTATAAACATTATAAATAATAATATCTTTATATTCTCAATGTATAAAAGGCTCAGTTACTGAAGAATTCTGCTTAATAAAGTGTAGACATATACAACAGAATGTCCCAAACTGTGTTTTATGGAACATTACTCTGAGATGTTGACAGATATCTTCTGAGGGAAAAACTGTTGTCTAGTCAAGTAAATTTAGAGAATACTGAATCTTTTGGGGTGGAGGAGTGAGATTTTCACTGTGCATCAACATATTGACGATTATGAGATGTGGTTTGGTTAAAAGAAAACAAAAGAAAAGTTCATTTTTGGTAAACTCAGCAGTTGGGTAACTTATTCATGTAACACTTTTTTTGTTAAAAATTTATTATTTCATAAAAATTAGGTTTCCAAAAAGAGCCATCAGAGAAATACTGTTTTAGAATAATAAACTAGTTTATAATTTTAATGTATAATACTTCTCCTCTAAGATATTTGAAATAAAATTCATCAAGCTCTATCTACATACATAAAATAATCTGAGTCCCCAGCAGGAACTTTTTTTTTTTTAATTTAAAAATTAAGGACCACTTAGAATGGGAAAAAATAATCAGTTAGACATTATGTAACTAAACTATAGACATGTTTTATTATCTTTTTCTAATCACTGCTCTTATAAAACTAAAAGGAGACAAATTATCGTAAACTTAAAATGGCTGGCACTTCCTTCTAAGTTTTCTGATTTTATGGTAGATGCGATCTTATATTGCTTCTGTTTACTGTATTACAAGATAACACGTTCTTTGGCTGTAGAAGGTCTATCTTTTGAGGTGTCTTCACACATGTATAGTAGTATCATTCTTAGGAAAAATTACTTTCTAAAGAGAAATTATCTAGCACTATTGGGAATGAAGTTTTTATTTTTTTCAGATAACTGAACTGAGATTCAATACTTTTAATTTTAAGTATTTTAAACACATTTAGTGGAATTCTTTTTGCAAACGTCTTTGATTTCTTAAATACCATATGCTGAAATAATTTAACACAAATTATTCACAACTATCATTGCAAACATTAATCACTATACTGTTACATGATTATGTTATATTTAGGAATTTTGATATGTTTGGAACTGTTTACTCCCACATTAAATGTCTGAAACATTTGATCTTTCATAGGTTATTGTTGTTGTAGTCTCTGCTTTCTTTCTTTAGCTCTCACATCAATCAACGTGTCCTGCTGCTTTTAAGCCTTCTTTTATATAGAAGAAGGATATGATGGGACTTTGTGACAGTGGTTTACAATTCTCCAGTTTTTTTCTATTTATTTCTGGGGCATTGTTACAAATATTTATAAATGGATATATAGTATATGTGTGTTGGTATGCATCTATGTTTATACAATAATACATACTCATCTAATGCCTGCCTTTTTTAAAATGCAAAGTCAGTAATCTTCCATTTTTCTGAGTTCATGTGTATAATTTAGGTATTTAACTTTTCCTTCTGTGTGTTTACACATGTTGGTATGATCTATTTATCCATATCAACTTTGGTTGTATGGCATAGCATGAGCTTTCTTGTCAAAAAAAAAAAAAAAGAACAGCTTTTTGATCCCAGTCTACCACTTACCTAGCTATGTGACCTCTCTTAGCCTCAGTTTCTTAGTCTATAAAATATAGATGATGATCCCTACCTTTCAGGGGTTTTATGAGATTCAGGCCTACTGTCTTAAGTACAGTACATATTTATTTAATGCATTGTAGCTATGTGTATTTGTTACACAAATAACGAGGTGCTTCTCACAACTTGGGAATAAGAGAAATAAGATTGAACCTGAAAGTTAAGCCATAAAATCAACTCTTATTAATCAGGGGAGAAATGTGAATACTTACCTTAAATGTAGGATCCAGGTCAGCAAGACTTAATGATAATCTGATTGAAGGTCTTAATTTTTTGAAGAAACAATGACTTTGTTGGATTTCATTTGTGTTGGAAGCCTAGAAAAAGTAGAGAGAAGCACATTAGCAATGCTGGGCTGTGTAGTCTGGGTCAATCAGAGCAGTAGAATCACTGTTGCACACACACGTGCATGTGTGGTATATATGTATGCATATGTATATTGGGAAGTGTATAGATAAGAATTTATGTATGTATGTGTGAATGAATGAATTGTTATAGGATTTGACGTTACACAATTGTGGGAGCTGGTTAAGTAGTCTCTGTAAGGCTGTTGACTTCTGATACTGGAACTTTAAGTTCACAGGGCAGGCAATTAGGAAGAGAGGTAGTTGTCAAGAGGGGAGAGAGCAAGAGAGAGTTGTCAAGAGCAAGCTGGAACCCCACAAGTATGGACCGAAACCTGTGTCAGTTCTTGTTGCCTCTGACCTTGGTACATAGCAGGTGTCCTGCAGAAGGTGGGAGCCCTATCACAATGCTGAACACACACACATGACCTCTAGGAGTCAGAGAGTAGAAGGAGGATCTTGGGGAAGGTAGAACCAGTGGGGGCCTCATGCCAACGACGTTGAGTAAGCAGATCAGTAACAAAGTGTGTGAGCTAGAGAATGGCTGCCGCCCCCCTCCTGCCCTCCAGATATCCTGAGAATCTCTCTTCTGGCCCACCCACCAGAAACGTGAAGGAAAGGGAATTCTGGAAAATGTCGTTCAGCCTAACCAACACACATACTACATAGGTGATGGGAACTATGGGATTCTGATTCATAGAACCTCACAGAATTGGCAGTAGTCTGGGGGAAAAAACTTAAAGTAGCTGTAAACAGATGCCTACTTTAGCCATAGTAATGTCTCATGAAGCACAGAGAAAACAACCAGTTTTGACTAGTGCTACAAGTATGACAGTAGTTTGTAAAATTTTCACCAAGAAAACTAAAGGAATTAACCATTGTAGATAGTCTCTTTAATTTAAAACATCTGATTTGTAGCCCTTGTTTCTAGCAGCAATTATCTACCAGGATTTGTTGTCTGATTCTGACACTCCTGTTTAAACATTATTAAATCCTATCAACTGCATGTAAAATAAAATGTCTTTCATCTCCCTATGTCAGAAGACCCATATTTGAAGTGAATTTTATATTAGCTTTTATTTGATTGCTGAGAAATTATTTCACTGCAGAAGTCTAGATATTTATAGTCTTCTTGTACCAAAGAAGACTAAGATCCCTGTAATCTTACAGGGGTACAGTTTGATTTGGTAATCTTTTTACCTTTGTAATATGTAAGATATTTAATTTATACATCTCCAAAAAACTGATTTCCTATGTTATTGTAGTGTTAAAACAGTAATCAATTGGACTATTCTGTACTTTTAAATATATCCTTTAAACTTTTCATTAAATTAAATATAGAATGGATTATCTCCTACTGGCCTTTTCTGTGCTTTTAATGATTTTCCCAACATTTTCCTTTAAAGATTAGTCCATCTTCTAACTTAGATCAGTGAAAGACAAAATGGAAAGGTCAGAGGGGAGGAGGTGTGGAGAGGATGACTTAGGTCAAAATAATATGAAAAATTTGGATGTTTTTCCCCCTGAGCTTTCCTGTTATAATATGTTGGGTTTTTAAAACTAGTAAATTTAATAGAAGTACTGAATAGTTAATTCTGTCATTCTCAAATCTGAGAAAATATATTTAACACAAAAGCATCTTTGTTTTATTTTTTTACATTGTATGATCCATGAGAATTTGGGCGGCTTAAAATTATCAAGAGTTTTTTTCACTATAGTAGTATTGTTCTTTGAAGAGTTTTTAAAAAATCATTCATCCATAATTTCTTACTTTCATTTTCTCTAATTCTTTGCAGTTTTCTAATTTATTGAACGCAAACATTAGACTTTTAAATTTGCATTTTCTTCTGTGAAATAACCAGGATTTTTTAATCCAGTGAGAAAGAAAGAAATTTATAAGAATGTACGTAGCTAAGATTAATTAGGCAATTGAATAAACTTAACTGATCATTGTTCATCTTTTTTTTTATTTTTCTAGCATTATAAAGATAAATTCTGAGGAGAGTGATATGTCCTTTGATGTCATTGCTATTGTTGATCCATTGACAAGAGAAGCACAGAAGATGGCACAGTTATTGATTGTAAGATATCATATTTTATTAAATATTATATATATTTATTATATGATATATACTACTTTTATTTTGAAATTTATAATCTTTTCAGGTCTGTTTTCAAGTATAATCAAATGTTTGCCCTTGATTCTTTATTTCATACAACATTCTAAATAGATTGTCATATTTCAGTGTAGAAAGTGAAATGATAGAGGTATGCCTGTGGTGTTATGGCAGTACCAGGTTAGGTGTTAATGTGGACGTAATTGTTGTCCCCATCGCCCCCAAAATTCATATGTTAAAGCCCTATCCCCTATGTGACTGTATTTGGAAATAGGGCCTTGGGGAAGTAGTTAAGGTTAAATGAAATCCTATGGGTTGGGCTGTAATGCAATAGGATCAATAGCCTTATAAGAAGAGGAGAAGAGAGATCTTTCTCTCCTCACAGACATAAAAAAGAGTTCATGTGAGTACACCACCACCTGGCAGCCATCTACAAGCCAGGAAAAGAGCCCTCTCCAAAAACTGAATATGCCAGCACCCTGACATGAAATAAATTTCTGTTGTTCAAGCCACCCAGTGTTTTGTTATGGCAGCCTGAGCTAACTAATACAAGCATCTTCCCATCGTCATCTTTCTTACCCCAGGTCTGGAGAATGGCTTCTGGAGAAGCTGATGTCTAAGCATAATTAGTATAATAAGCTTAAAGTATAATAAGTAACATTAGCCAAACAGGTGAAGCTAGTGGAAGAAAGAACATGAAGGCTATGTTCAAGAGGTTTGGCCACTGTAACAAAAGCAAAGTAACAGTACCTTCAAGTCTGAAGTTGATTTCTGTCATCTCCCCATCCAAGTGTAAGCCACCTGGAGTTGCCAAGGCAGCTCCACACGTGAGGGACTCAGACACCTTCTGTACTGTTCGGCCATCCTCATGAAGCAGCTTGTTTCCAGCAGTCTAAGATCACAACATCATCTCTGTACTTCTGCAGCGGGAAGGGGAGAACAAGGGCCCCACCCCAAACATATTCCATCCAGTTGCATCCCTCTGACCAGAATGTAGCCAGCCAGCCAGCCAGCCAGCTGCACCTAGTCACAAGATTCTTCCCCTAGGAAAGTAGAGGAGAGTGAATCTTAGGAGACAGATAGCAGACTCTGAAAGGACATTATGTGGCTTATCCTTGTACTGAAAATTTTAAAAATTCAAATTGTGATGCAGCTTTCAGTAGTTAAATTTGAAGAAGCTAGTTGTGTTGGAAGGCTATATATTTTTTTCTGATGATGTTTAAAGTTTGGGGATACTTCTGTTTGAAATTACTCAATACTTTTTTTTAAAAGACACATCAAAAAATATTCTCAGAAGAGGAAACTATTTGTTCTTTGACGGTTTACTTTTGGAAACAGGCAAAAGTAATTAGATATTAAGTCTGGTGAAAATGTAAATGATCAAGCTGGGTCATACTGGTGTATATTCTATCAAAATTTTAAAATGTTTCTCTCAGAAATTAGTTTGCCTTTTCAAATCGAATAGGAAAAATGGGTAATAGGCACCTGTTATAAATGCATTTATTAATGTGTACAAATAATTTTGGAAACCCGTTGCCATTCTACCTATTCAGTGTATAATCAGGGCAAACAATTCCACAGTTGATTTACTTGCCTCATTCTTTCTTTCTGCATTTGTATACCTTCAGACTTTAACTTCTTTAGACACACTATTCATATTATTCTTTAGAAAACAGAAATCAGTAATCATACCTATGAGGAATGGAGGTAGTATGGTTTCCTATTCCTATGGGGATTCATTATTCAAAAAAAAATTGCTTACCTCTGAAGCTTTTATGTAAACACAGAATTTAGGAATAAGAAGTATGGGTTATACAGAAATATAAAATATGGAATTGCATTCCAGTTTACACCATTGGTAATAGTAGCATACCTTGTTTCTGAGCAACTCAGAACTTCACATAGCTTATTATTTCTTACTATAGAGAAAATTTATGCTGTAAACTTGTGCTATAAAGCATAAATTAATTTACTGGAAAAAAAATGGTTAGTGTCTCATTTAACTCTTGGAAGAGACAGTGGCTCAGCAGCCTCCATCGTAGCTAATAGGAGTGATAGAATGGGAATTAAAACTCAAAGCTCTTAAATCCTTGGGCTGTACATTCTAATTTCTCCTCAAACCTGTATCCTTTCCCTTCCATATATCTGTTTTACTCTTCTCCTTTTACCTATGTCCTTTGTTGTCTAATATCTTTCAAATCTTCACTGACTTGTTGCCTGTATGGAGGTGGGGACTATCAAAATTAATAGTTCTCCTACTTCAATGCTCTAGGGCAGGGGTGTCCAACCCCGGGCCACGGACCAGTAGCGGTCCGTGGCCTGTTAGGAACCAGGCCACACGGCAGGGGGTGAGCAAGCGAAGCTTCCTGTGTATTTACAGCTGCTCCCCATTGCTCGCATTACCGCCTGAGCTCTGCCTCCTGTCAGATCAGCAGTGGCATTAGATTCTCAGGAGCGTGAACCCTACTGTGAACTGCGCATGAGAGGGGTCTAGGTTGCGCACGCCTTATGATAATCTAATGCCTGATGATGTGACGTGGAGCTGAGGCGGTGATGCTAGCGCTGGGGAGCGGCTGCAAATACAGATCATCATTAACAGAGAGGTTTGACTGCACAGAGACCATAATAAATCAGTTGCTTGCAGACTCTTATCAGAACCCTATCAGTGAGCGGCAAGTGACAGCAAGCTCAGGGCTCCCACTCATTCTGCATTATGGTGAATTGTATAATTATTTCATTATATATTACAATGTAATAATAATAGAAATAAAGTGACCGTGAATGCAGTGCACTTGGATCATCCCAAAACTACCCCCCACCCCGGTCTGTGGAAAAATTGTCTTCCACGAAACCAGTCCCTGTTGCCAAAAAGGTTGGCGACTGCTGCTCTAGGGAAACAAAAAGAAAAGAGAGTATTTTATCTGTATGTAGCCAAGACCTTCCTACATCTTTTACAATGTAGATGAAATTCCAAAAGGATCAGGGCACCCTTGCCATCGTCGTTGTGAGGTCACCATTTTGTCTTTGAAGTCAAGGTTCTAATAATTATTTTACTTGTTCTTCAGTAGTAAGGAAGTTTGGATACCAATAAAGAAAGTCACGCTAGGCAAAAGGTAGGCAGCATAACCTTTGGGCAATGAAATCAAATGTGTGTGGATTCAAATCTTACTTCTGCCATGACTCACTGTGTGATCTTGGGCAAATTACTACATCTGTCTGTGCCTCAGCTGTGTAAAAGTAGCTACCTCAAAAGGATGTTGTGTCAATCAGATGAGATAATGGATGTCAAATATTAATGTAGTAGCTGGTAGATAGTAAATGCTCAGTAAGTGTTAGCTATTAATTTCAAATATGGAAATTTTTTCTAATAGGTACTTGGCAAGATTATCAACATGAAGATAAAATTGTTCATGAACTGTAGGGGTAAGCTTTCAGAAGCCCCTTTGAAGAGGTGGGTCTACGTGAACATAATTTCATTTTGAAAAATTTGCAAATGCTAAAAGGAAAAAAAGGAACATAATTACTGCATCTGTTGTTTTTTTCTTCACAAAATGTTTAACTGAAATAGATCAGAAGATCAGAGATAACTTATTAACCTTACTTGATATAAAACTAAAGTAACCTAACCAGTAAAATTGACCCAATCTAATTACAGAATTTACATGGTTTTATGTTCATCCGTGGGTGTTTTTAAACATGTGATCTAGGAATACCTATTTAGAAATATACAGTGGGTTCAGCAACATGGATGGACTTAGAGATTATCATCCTAAGTGAAGTAAGTCAGAAGGAGAAAGACAAGTACCATATGATATCACTTATATGTGGAATCTAACATATGATACAAATGAACCTATCTACAAAACATAAACAGACTCACAGATATAGAGAACAGACTTGTGGTTTTCAAGGGGGAGAAGTTGGGGGAAGGATAGATTGGGAGTTTGGGGTTAGCAGATACAAATTATTATATATGGAATGGATAAACAACAAGGTCCTACTGTGTAGCACAGGGAACTATATTTAATATCCTGTGATAAACCATAATGGAAAAGAATATAAAAAAGAATATATATACAATATATGCATAACTGAATCACTTTGCTTTCCCATTTGTTCTGGATCCTTGCTTTATCACATAGTTCCTGGTTCTATATCTCTAACCTCTCTACTAGCCCTCTTCTTTCAGTCTTAAGAGTTATTCAGTTTTTGAAAGGAAGTAAACTGCTCCCTTAACTTCCTCTCCTCTGGAGCCCTGGCTTTTCCTCCTCTTCTCCAGTCTTTGTCATCTCAGCTTTGCAGAAGTGTGGCCAAGCCCCCTCTTCATCTCTCATTCACCGGTACCTCCCACTGAAGTTGGGCTTTAACTGAATCACAAAGAAATTGCTGTTTACAACATCCATGGGATACTTCTTACTTAATGATGTTTCTGCTACATTTGACAGTACCAGGTACTTGGTTTGGACTGTGTTCTCTCCAGGGTCTCCTCTTACCCACTCTTCTTTTTTGACTCTGCCGGCCTGCCTGCCATAGGCAGCTTCACGGCTGCCAGTGATGACCGCCCCTGGGGTCACATTCAGCGTAGATTCTCCTTGAGTGCGGGCTGCACCTGGTGATTTGCTTTCAGTGAACAGAATATGGCAAAAGTGATGGAATGTCTCCTCTGCAATTAGGTTGTAAGAGGCTGTGACTTTTGTCTTGCTGGCATTCTCTCTTGCTCTTGTGTGCTTCTCTTGTGTGCTTGCTGGAGATGCCCTTGTGGCAAGGACTGAAGGAGGTCTCCAGCCAACCACTAGTGAGGAACTACTGCCCTCATGCCTGTGGACCTTGAGGAACTGCAGGAGCCTAGGAGTGGATCCTTCCCCCATGGAGCCTTGAGATAACCACAGCACAGTGGACACCTTGATTGTAGTCCCAGAATAGTGAAAGTCAGTGTTCTTAGTATTATAACTATTTCTTATTATGTAAGATACTAGGGGGTGAGGCTAAATACATTACATTACATTAAATACACAAGATTGCTGGTACTTCTAAAAGCTCTATTAATAAGCAGCTGCTTTAAACTCACTCCTGTTTGTTTTTAATTGCACTTTTTAAATTAGTACCAGAATTTTAGCTTAAATTTTACTTGCTTTCTGGTTATCATTTCTCTTCATGTTCTTAATGGTGCTAAGAGCTAATAAGAATCACTAAAAATAAACCATGCTCAAACTTTGAAGAAGGATCAGTGAGTGAATACAGATCATAAACTGCTGGAACCTGCATAGGTCAGTATATCTTACAGGGATTCTAATCGTGTTCATTAAGAAATAATTAACAAGGGTATATAATATACACAGTCTTCTAATAGATAACAGTGTAAACAAAATAATGATTGCCTACCATTTACATAAGCATTAACTTCAGTATAGCGTGTTTTTAGTCTTTAAGACTAGTGTGTTTTAAGTCTTTAGCGTGTTTTTAACTTAAGACTTTCTGGTCATGTTTTTGAGCCATTTTCAGTTTTGAAATATTTTAGAAGAAATCTCAGTTTTGGTCACACTATGTATTTTATTTATGTTCTACCAACAGCTTTTACCGTTTTGTTCTGGAACCGGAACTGATGTTACCACCTAATGATGTTACTGGACCAGTGGCAAAATTCTTGGATATCCCTGAATCACCGCTTCTAACCCTCAACATGATTACTCCTGAAAGCTGGTTGGTTGAAACAGTACACAGCAACTGTGACCTTGATAATATTCATTTAAAGGATGTAAGTTATAAAGAAAGAGGAATAGGATAAATTCTTATGAGCTATTATTACTGTACCAAGTGCATACTCACTGCTCACCAGAATTTTCTCCTTTATGATTCTAGGTCCTGATCCAGTCTTTCCTTTGATTTTTGAGTTTCCCTAACTTCCAAATTCAGCTTCTCTGGTTTTATGGGTTCTTAAGTGCCCTCACTGTTTTTGTTGGTTCAGAAATGCTACCCTAAGATGAACAATGTAGAAACTATGGAGATAGATGAATGGCAGTTTAGGACAAAACCATTAAGTACCTTTGCCCTTCAGGTTTTGTTTTTAGCTCAGAGAGGAACAGTTTCATCTGAAATTCTTTTTTGCCCCACAGCTCATAGCCAGAGAAAGCAGTTCTAATGAGATTAGGGTAGAAAGCAGGAAAGAGTTTGCTCATGTACTTCGGGCTGAGTGCATTCTTTCCCACCACCTCCAGTGTGACCCTTGTCCAGTAAATGACCAGACTTCTCTTCCCCACCTGTAGTCATTCAATCCACAGCGCACACACACACAAAACAAAACCACCGAGAGGAGACTATAATATTCGGAGTCTTTCCAAACATTCTATTCAAAATTGGAAAGGCATTCAGAGAGCACAAAAAAAACAGAAGCATTTTAGGAGAGTTTACCTAGAAGACAGGTATCTAGAAACTGTGGGGGCTGGGGGCAGTACTTCCTTCTCATTGTCCTCCCCCTTGCCTGGTCCTGCACAACCTCTGACCTATTTCCAGTTTTGCATTTGACAGCTCCTTCAGAAGGTAGCCATTACCTTGACCCAGGCATAAACATTTTACCTCTAATAACTTCGTGAAGATTGTTCATTATTTGTTTCTCATGCTTTTCATGTGTCACTTTTTGTCTAGAGATTTTCCTTCTGGGCAGCTTTCTTCTGATTCACTCATGTGTAGATTCTGTGGGATCCTGAGTCACTTCCCTGGAACACACTCACCTATACAACCAACTTTACCCACCCGGAGAAGAACCTAAAACTCAGTCATAGCAGTCATCTGAAATCGGTCCTTCAAATTGAGGGAAAAAATAGAAAGAGAGCAAAATAATGAAATCCATGAGGGAAAGTTCAGAAGTGAATTTGGCATGAAGTAAAAAAAATCCTGTTTCCTCCATGATTAGTTGGATCTCTGTTGGTCTATTGGTTCTTCATTAAGAGAGTTCAGCAATATATATCAGTAAATAACTTTAAAGATTCTAACCAAAAGCGTAAAAAGTTTGCGGTGGGAGAATTAATGGAGCTTAAAGATTTTAAATTGAGTCTGCTGGTAAAAAAATTTTAGTTTCTATTAAACAGTTAATAGAGATTAAACATTTTGTTGTGAGTGGCAAATATAGCAATGCCTTTTTAGAACCTATTTAAATGAACAGTATTTTAGAAGACTAAAATAGACAGAAATAATTTCCCCTATCATCGTAGATTATATGAGTAAACAAAAGGAAATTACAAATTCTAGCAGCTGTAAAAGTTAACTACCTCTAAGGCTCTTCTCTTCCACTCTGTGCTGTACATACTTACAGTATTACCTGCAACTATCCTAGAAAAATATGAAATAACAAAGACATGTGCTCAAGTAGAAAGAAGGAGTTGTAGGTAAAGGAAAAAAGTGAGACTAATAATGAGAGATGTGTCACTACACACTAGCTTGTATAGTCAGTACTCCTTGCTACATCTAATTCCCGAACATTATATAACCACCTGAAAAAAGCTTGATCTAGAAAGATTCTTCCTTCCCAGGTCTTTGTTCACATGGTTTATTGCACAGCCGGCATTAATGCCATTATTAAAGGTGACAGAAGTGGTTCTAGGAAAGCTTAAAGTGTGACAGTTACTTTTACCTGGAGTTCAGAGGTGGTTCTCAGAGCTTGTAACTAGAACTGCATCCAAAGGCTCTCCGGTTATATTTCATCATAGCCTTTATCTGACAGATGTCAAAATACCTGAAACAGTAGTGATTGTTTACCCAGTAAAGAGGAAGTGAGTAAATAAAAGATTGCTGAAGGAAAATGGTATGTGGCTATGTTAAAAGGAATTCACAGAAAAATGCATTAGCCCCTTTTGAAATATAAATAATCTAGACATCAGTTTTATTGACAAGGCATTCATTACCAATGTAATTGTCAAAGAATTCCTATTTGAATGCCATAGATAATGTTAATAAACCCAAATGTTAATCTTTATAATCAAACTTATACTTTTATTAAAGGAGGAAGCTAAATTCTTAACTATTCAGTCACAGAACAATACAATAAACACTTCTATTTAGAAATACTAATATGCACCAAAGTTATATTGGAAAGATATTAAATTCGTCTCATGTCAATAGTTAATATTTAGAACAGATAAATAAAAATATAAAGGAGATGTAAACATCAAAAAAGATCACTAGCTTTCCTATTCTTGCTAAAAATAAACCTTGATAATAGGAACTAATTTAACTCAAATCACCTTTATGAAATTATTATAAAACTTTAAATATTCACAAAATTTTAAATATTCACTAGAAAGTACTCCTTGAAAAATGAATTTGCTATTCTTAGTGTTGTGGTTTGAATAAGTCAACACAATTGATGTCTGTTATACAAATATATAAGGAAGAGAAATTTTCACATTAATGTATTATAAATGAAGATATTATTTAGTCACAAACTGATTGAATGCGTTTGAACTCTGCCCTGATATTAATTCATAATTTAAAATAGTTAAGCTTTACTTCATAATCACTCTGGGGTAGTTTCCTTGACTGTAAAGTGAAGGAGTTAAGCTAGATGATCGCTAAGATTTCTCATATTCTGAGACTATCCCATGGAAATCTTTCTATCCAAAATGCTGTAAGGATTGTGGATACAGGTTAATGAAGTATATGAAGTTCATCACTAGAGTAGTAATAATTCAACAACTAATTCAGAACTCAACTAAAGTCGTTGAAACAAATGCTATTTTCAAAGAAGTTACTTATTTCATGTTCTTAAAAACAGTAAAATTATAAGAACAGGGCTCAAGAAAGAAATACTGTACACAAGTGTTATAATTATTTCTGTAGTAATTATAGTCAAAGAAAAACAACTATACAGTACAGAATATTTTCAAATACTCTGTATGCTAAACACCATTAAAAGTAGTATCAAAAACCTCGTAGTATGAAATAAAATTAGAGATAGATAGCATCATTGTCTTATCTGCTCAACAAAATTTGGCACACTATATAAAAATCACTTACCATTTGATTTATTTTTATGTTTGGTTATGTTTTTCATGTGATGTAGAGAAAAAACTTTCTCCCTAAAATATTTATTATAACATTTGCAATAGAGTAAAATCTGGAAACATTTGGAATGTCCAGCCATTTAAAAGGATGTTTTAAAAAAAGGACACGTTCTTAGAAAACTATATTTAATGAAAAAGGTTATACTTTCTTAGAAAAAAAATTATGGAGAAAAAGTAGAAATCAGTGCATTGATGTGTATATGAATGTTCAGTCTGTAGGTAGTTTCTATTTTTTCCCTTTTCCACTTTCTTATATTTGCTAAATTTTCTTTAATGAGCATATGTTTTTTTGAGTGCAAAACAATTCACCGTTAATTTTTTTTAATTGCAAGAAAGGTGATAATGATGACAAGTTGGCCTTCTTGCCAGGTCTGAAGCAGGAGATCTAGGGCACAGCCAACGAAGCAGATTCTTTGAGTGCTACAACTCACCGAGCCACCCATCCATTCTCAAATCTCTCCTGCTTGTGATTTTGGTGCATGTATCATGATGTTGGAGTAGAGCTGATGTCATGGGAAAGGAAGAAAATTCATCATGAACTTTAGTGTTCAAGAAATTGATTCAGCTATTAGGTTCACTTGTCTAAAAGAAAGACTTGAGGTTGCCCCCAAAAATGCATTGGCTAATATTAAAATAATCACATATATTTATTACAAAATTTACATTATGAGAATTACTAACACCAAAAACAATGACATATTTCCTCCGTAGATTGAGAAAACTGTCACAGCAGAATATGAACTAGAATATCTACTGCTCGAAGGACATTGCTTTGACGTAATCACAGAAGAACCTCCTTGGGGTCTGCAGTTTACACTGGGCACAAAAAATAAACCTGTTGTGGTTGATACAATAGTGATGGCCAATCTTGTAAGTATTATACATACTCAGTGGATGATACTTAATTAGATGTTTTGGTGAAATCCTCCAAGTTTTCCAAATAATATGAAATAATTTGTATCCTACTGTTACTGAACAGCTCCCAGAAAAAAATCCTTGAATAAGGTAATTAAGTAAAACGAAAATGAAGGGAGTCATACTTTCAGAATGTGCTTTTAAGGTTATTGCAAAGTCTTCTTCCTTGGAATTCATTTATAGAAATCATTCATTCCACAGTTAGTAAACACTTATCTTGGAGTATTCATGAATAATCTTTCTTGAACAATTGGACGTCATTTTCATTCATATAACTATGATCATGTTTTTTTCTCATCTTAAAAGGGATATTTTCAATTAAAAGCAAACCCAGGTGCTTGGATACTGAAATTACGCCAAGGAAAATCTGAAGACATCTATCAAATAGTTGGGTGAGTTATATAAACCACTTTCAAATTTTTATATATAAATAAGTTTTTAATGTGATATGACCAAGATCATCAAAACAACTAAAATACTCACAAATACCATTAGTATAAAACAAAAACTACTTAGAAAACTGTGACATTTGTTCCTATCATTGTTTTATTTCAAAATATAAAAGGTATGGCTAAAGTATATATCTTGTTCTTTACTCCATCTCCTAATTTTCTATAGACTTTTCCATGTGTTAACATAATGAACATATTTATCATTTAATGACTATATAGTATGTATAGCATCTTATATAGCAAAGCCATTATCTGTGAGTTATGTTCAGTTTTCCATTTTTATAAATAAGAATTGGTTTCTTTCGTAGTGAATTTCCTACTCATTAATGAGTCTAGTATAAAGCAGGGATCATCAAACTTTTTCTATTAGGAGCCAGTAGTAAATATTTAATGTTTGAGGGCACATATGATTTTTGTCAATATTATCTTTTTCAACAACCATTTTAGCATGTAAAAATCATTTTTAGCACAGGGGCCATACGAAAATAAGCCACCAACTTGATATTGCTCACCAGCCATCGTTTGCCAGCACCTGGTAAACTCTTTTTCATACCCCTTAATATCTGTAGTGTTCATTTATTTCAATAAGTATTTATTGGGCACCTATGATTATAGCAAGCAGTGTGCTTAACAAAGATAATATATGGGCAGGGGTTATTGTACATTTTTTTCAATGCGTTTTCCCCTTTTCCTTATAGTGCCTAGAACATAGTGTCATTCAACAAACATGCTTAATAATTTAAGCATACAAAGCTGGGAATGCTGAATTCTTCTTTTCAAATCTTTTAATTTTTTTATTGAGTGAAAGATTCTTTAAATTCTGTAGTGCTTTACAATTTTCAGAAGTTTCACACACGCTATTTCATGTAATCCCATAGTAACCCTTTTCTTCCCTATCCCTATAGTGCCCCCCTTTCCCTCTCCCCACTGGTAACCACTAGTTTGTTCTCTATATTTGTCAGTCTGCTTTTTCTTAATATTATTCACTAGTTTATTGTATTTTTTAGATGCCACATATAAATGATATCATACAATATTTGTCTTTCTCTGACTTACTTCACTTAGCATAATGCTCTCCAAGTCCATCCATGTGGCTGCAAATGGCAAAATTTTATTTGTTTTTAAAGGCTGAAAAGTATATGTGTGTGTGTGTATATACACACACACACACACACACAACACAGCTTCTTTTTCCATTCATCTGTTGATGGACGCTCAGGTTGCTTCCATGTCTTGGCAATTATAAATAATGCTGCTATGAACACTGGGGTGCCAGGACTGGAATTGCTGGATCATATGGTAATTCTATTTTTAGTTTTTTGAGAAACCTCCATACTGTTTTCCACAGTTGGCTGCACCAATTTACTTTCCCCCCAACAGTGTAGGAGGGTTCCTTTTTCTCCACATCCTTGCCAACATTTGTTATTTGTGTTCTTTTTGATGATAGCCATTCTGACAGGTGTGAGGTGATATCTCGTGGTTTTGATTTGCATTTCCCTGGTGACAAGCGATGTTGAGCATCTTTTCATGTGCCTGTTGGCCATCTGCATTTCCTCTTTACGAAATGTCTATTCAGTTCCTCTGCCCATTTTTTAATCGGGTTGTTTGTTTATTTGATGCTGAGTTGTATGAGCTGTTTATATATGTAGGATATTAACCCCTTATTGGCCATATCATTTGCAAATGTTTTCTCCCATTCAGTAGGTTGTCTTGGTTTTGTTGATGGTTTCCTTTGCTGTTCAAAAGCTTTTAAGTTTAGTTAGGTCCCATTTGTTTATTTTTGCATTTGTTTCCTTTGCTTTAGCAGACAGATCCAAAAATTACTGCTGCAATTTATGTCAAAAAGTGTTCTGCCTGTTTTCTTCTAGGAGTTTTATAATATCTGGCCTTACACTTAGGTCTTTAATCCATTTTGAGGTTATTTTTATGTATGGTATTAGAGAATGTTCTAATTTCATTCCTTTACAAGTAGCTGTGCAGTTTTCCCAGAACCACTTATTGAAGAGACTGTCTTTTCTTCGTTGTATACTTTTCCCACCCTTGTTATAGATTAAGTGACTATAAGTGTGTGGGTTTATTTCTGGAGTCTCTGTTCTGTTCCGTTGATCTATGTGTCTGTTTTTGTGCTAGTACCATACTGTTTTGATTACTGTAACTTTATAGTATAGTCTGAAGTCAGGGAGCGTGGAGAATGCTTAATTCTGTGATAGGGTGAAGGGTAGGGGGAAGTCAGTATTGACAATTAGAAATGAGATAATACCTCAAGAGAGTTTTGAAGAATTACAGGAACTTACTGCTAGTCATACGACAGCCAGAACATTCCAGGAAGAGGGTGGAGGTACAGATCTCTTTTCTAAAACTCTTAGGGCCATATGTGTTTTAGAATATAGCATTTTCCAAATTTTAGTAAGTTAGTATAGTACACATATCATATATTATGATGTATTGAGCAGGATCTAAGAAAGCACTTCATTAAATATCATTTCTGTCACAAATGTGTGAAATTCACACTAAAGGAATATATAATGACTGTAAAAGAAAACTAAAAGACAAGACACAGGTGGAGAAAATATTTGCAAAGCATTATTCAACAAAGAATTATATATAACATATATAAAGAACTATCAAAATTCAACAATAAGAAAACTTGATAAAAAATGTGCAAAAAACTTGAGCAGACTCTTCACCAAAGAAGATACATGGATGTCAATAAACACGTAAAAAAGATGTTCAACATTGTTAGTTATAAGGAAAATGCACATTAAAACCAAAGTGAGATACTGCCACACATCTATTAGAATGTGTAACATTAAAAAGACTGACACTAACAAGTGCTGATGAAAACATGGAGCAACAGGAACTGTCATACACTATCATTAGGAATGTAGAATAGTACAGCCACTTTGGTACAGTTTAGCAGGTCCATAAAAATTTAAATACACATTTACCATATGATCCAGGCATTTCACTCATAGGTATTTACCCAACATAAAAGGACATATATGTTCATACTTGTACATATATGTACATACTTGTACAAAGACTTGTACATTAATGTTTATAGCAGCTTTATTTGTAATTGCGAGACACTGGAAAGAACCCAAATGCTAACAAGTGAAGGAATTATCAAAATGTGGTATATCCATCCAATGGAATACTACCCAGCAATATAAAGGAATCAACTATTGATACATGCAGTGACATAGATGAATCTCAAAATAATTAATGCTGAGTAAAAGAAGTGAGGCAAAAGAAAAAAAGAGAGTCTATACTGTATGATTCCTTTTATAAGTTGTAAAACGGTAGGTAATTAAGACAAACTATGGTGACGGAAGTCAGATCACTTGTTGCTTGGAGATGGAGGGCAGGTGGGGTGGGGAAGGGGCAGATAAGCAGGCAAAGTGTTGGAGATAAACAGGTGAATAAAACACAGTTCCTACCCTTCCACAATTCATCCCAGTAGGAAAGACAGTTAAGGAAATGAATGACAGTAAAATGTTTTAAGTGCTACAGAAGAGTGCTGTGGTGGTACAGAAAATAAGCAAAATACACTGTGACTTTTATATTGACTCTTCTTATAAAAATCATGGTTTCAAAGGATAAATTTGCTTCGTCTTCTTTGGTCTTTGCAAACTGTACTGCCAAGAACTCTGTGTTTCTAAATCTGCCGCTGTTGTTTCACTGTTGTTTTTTGCAAACAATTAGGTAAACTGTGATTCAAATTCCTTCTCTGCCACCAACTCTCTGTATGAGTTTGCAAAAGTTTCTGAAGTCTTTATTTCCTCATAACAAGAGGGGATAATCCTACCTATCTTGTGGGGTCTTGGTAAGGACTACATGAGATTAGTGTCTCATGTCCTGAGTAAATGTCCATTTCCTCCTCACTTACTCTTTCTTTCTTCTTTACAATTACATATATTATTGTATATTGTATATGTATATTGTATAATATATATGCAATATGTATTATATATAATATGCATAGTATATATTATGTAAAACAGTTACTATATTAGGTTCTATTTTATCTTCTTTACCATTATTTGTTATTATACACAGCCTATAAATGGATGGTTTAGGGAGAAAATAGCCCCTGATTTTATATTTAAGTACCACTAACAAATTAGTGCAAAACTAATTTTTCTCATTCACAGTTAGCCAACTCTTGGTGATGGAAGGAATTTTAAATTTGCTTATGTTACTTATAAATGATAATATCATAAATTTCTCTCAGTCATAATTTACTTAACTACAAATATGATTAATATGTCACTAGATAGCCAGAGTGGAAAAAACATAAATGATGCTACTCTTTGATTTTTTTGAAACTAAAGTTTCAGTAATGAAAAACAGGTCAATATGAAATATGACAAAAATGGAAATTCTGTTTATCCCAATTTATGATTTAGTTCTAATTGATATTACATTTATATTTAAGCAAAGTATTCTTGAAATATGCTGAAAAGCTAAGCTAAAGTAATATTGACATGAGTTTCTAAGTTCAGATTTTAAAACCATGACTAAATAATTTGATATTTTTAAATTTGCCTTTTTGTTTATTAGGCATAATCCTCACATATGTACTTTTTATGTCTATCCATGTTTTTATAATCTTTAACTGCAAATCATCTACCCATACTCTGTGTTGACTGTTATTTACCTTGAATTCAAAAATACTCAATAAAATTATTCTCTCCTAGAAAATTTTTGTAGCTCTACTAAAATCAGACAAATGCTTCTCAGATTTTCCTAATTACAGAGAATAGCAGATGCTTTACATATACCTATATATTTTCATATATGCCTTCAACATGCTAAATTATTTTGCTAGTCTTTTTCACTTGAAATCTTCAGGAAAACAGATTACCTAATTAGTAGTTATACATAATTTTAGTTTTACACCTTTGAAACTGATCTGCTTCTCCTGTGCTTTATATAGAAGGCAAGAGAGGTTTCAGAGCTCTGCCCACTGGCCCTGGCGGTGGTAATAGCGCACTCTTTGTGGAGCCCTTCTGTGAGCTCTTAGAAGGTCTCTAATTGCTGCACCTCACTCTCTTTTGATTCCCTGGTCCCAGTTGGTGCATCCCTATTCCAGGTGGCTTCTCTATCATCTTCCTCGGTCTCTGGGCATCCTGTGCTATACCCACAGCGTATTTTTGCTGAGGTCTCCTCATATCTCCAGGTTGCTAGTTTGGCAGGATGCATGACAGACCCCATGATAACAAAACCAAATCTCTCCTGCTTGGCTACTTCTGATCCATGAGCAATACTTACACATCACCTGCCTAGCAAACTCTAGGAGTGCAGGCCAGTCTCAAAGGCAGTAAGAGTGGTAATAGGTCAGTCCTCAAATATCAGTCCATGGTCCATTTTAACTTTCCCAGACAAGAGCCAAATGCAGTCCTCTGTGTCTCGCAACTTCAGGAATGTGCACTGCAAAGTGCTTTCCCCTTAAAGCATCTACCTTACTGAGTTTAGGATTAGAAGGTAATGCTCCCCACACGTCCCCAGGGGGCGTGTAGAGGTGCACACTCACAGCCTGGCAACAGCTTTCTCCAGAGACACTCTTCAGGCTTCATCTCACACACTCCTTTCCTCCTTTCAAGTGCCTCAGTTGAAACATTTTAGCATCTTTTTAGTACCCCACCCCCCAAACGTTTAGTTCTTTACCATCACATTGCCGTTAGTTAAATATAAGCTTGACCAAATTCACTATTGATCATAAGTTTTGTATGTGTCTTTCACCTTTCACATTCATTTTTTGTTTGGGTGGCTGACTTTCCATATCAGAGACGGAGTTAACACAGGGAAATGGATTCTTGACTGGACTAGGAAAGATTGGAGGAGCTAGCTCTCCAGGAGAGCCGGCTCCCAGGACCAGCCAAGGAACTCACCAACCAGAAAGAGCTGCTACCTCTCCCACGATCAGAAGGGTGAGAAAGCATGAAGCTGCTCCACCAACACGTCAACTCCCTCTCAGTCCCCACAAAGCTGAGTTTGCACACTGGAACCCTGGCATAGACAACCTCTATGTCTCCATGACATTGCTTGCCCAAAGAGAACAGGCATCACTGCATTGACCCTCCCTTACTTGTAAATTCCAAATCACATGCACATGTATCTGTTTAGTAGAATCTAATTATTAACCAGAACCATAGCTGTAAAAGAATCTACAAACAAAAAAAGAGTTTTTAGCTTTCTAACCTCTGCAGTATATGCTAAAAGGTGGAATGGATATTGCCTGCCAAATCATGATATGCACCAGATTTCTACAGATATTTTCTATAGAAACATTAGGGGTATACGCTTGATTTTAAAGGCCTGAAAATGTTTTTGCCTTTATTTTGCTTATTTTCTGAGTACCGATAATAGTACTGATTATAATTCTCCTCAGAATGCTTGAAACAAGACTTCATCATCATATTCTGCCATCCAGTGTTTTGGATTCGAAATGAGAGGCAGTGTGATTAACTTTTCCTTTACAAAAAATTAAATGATATTTATATTTAGAATTCCAGGAAAAATGTGTATGCGTCCTTTTTTTTAAAATAATACTTCCTGATGTGTGATGAATCCTCTCACTTTGAAGTAAATGGCTTTTACTGAGAAATATTCTCTCACATCTCTTATTGAGAATATAAATTATTTGAATGCTCCTCTTTTTTCCCTGTATTAATTCCTTATCAATGAAGCCCATGTCCTCTGACTTCTTGGCTTTTTCCCTTCATTTCAATGGCTGACTGTCTTCGTGTATCCAGTGATTTTTAGTTGCTTAGTGTTACTTACAAAGGTGTAATAGTGCAGTCGTGAAGAGCCAGACTACCTGGGCTTAGTTTGGATCTAGGATAATTATTGTACCTTCCTCAGAGGATGGGTGTGTGGGTTAAATGAGTTAATATCTATAAAGTGCTTAAAATAGTGCCTGAAGTAAAACAAGAATCGCCATCACTACTACCTCTGCCATCTGGGAAGGAGGAAGTTGCTTTAGATCTCGTACGGGCCTAACTGCAGTGTTGTGCTGCCTCTGTTCTGGTCTCAGTGGACGGTGGATCCGACGGCTAAAGTTGCTGATGTCCTTGAGCAACATTTGGGACTGGAAGCTCTTGCAAGTTTTTAAGAGATTTGACATTTCTACTACATAAGTTGGAATACTTTCTTTTTTCTAGTGGTCAGTGTTGGCAGGGGCTGTGCCTCCTGCTGCGGGTTAGGCACCTCATCTGAGGAACTGGGAGTGAGAGTCAGAGACGTGTTAGTCGGCACAGCCCTAGAATCCCCAGGTTTATATTTTAGAAAAATTTTCAAGCGTACGTTATAAGTCTGACTGAATGCAAAGTATCTACTAATTTGACATCTGATTGCTTTCCCTCTTTGAAAAAATTCAGTTTTATGGTAAATGCTTTTTACAGTAGCATTTTTCAGTTCATAGTGAAAATAGTATCAAAAAAATTTTGAGCAAAGCTGTCATATTTGATTTATTTATGCAGTGTTGAAAATTAGACTATGAACTACATAATGTGTAATATAAAATAGATCCAAGTGATGCAGATGGACATGACAGACACATTTTCAGTCTTATAAGTTTAATGATATACTTCAAATTTTGGCATTTGAAAATGGCTAGTAGATATTGAAAAGTAGTTGTATGTTGTAGATTTCCTTTGATTATGCTATATAAACAACTTATTTTAAAGTCTAGAAAATGTTTCATATTTTTTTTAAATTTTTATTTATTTATTTATTTATTTATGGCTGTGTTGGGTCTTCGTTTCTGTGCGAGGGGTTTCTCTAGTTGTGGCAAGCGGGGGCCACTCTTCATCGCGGTGCGCGGGCCTCTCACTATCGCGGCCTCTCTTGTTTCGAAGCACAGGCTCCAGACGCGCAGGCTCAGTAATTGTGGCTCATGGGCCCAGCTGCTCCGCGGCATGTGGGATCTTCCCAGACCAGGGCTCGAACCCGTGTACCCTGCATTGGCAGGCAGATTCTCAACCACTGCGCCACCAGGGAAGCCCCCAAATGCTTCATATTTTAATTATCATTACAATATATGAAAGATATGAAAGATCTGACTTTTGTGATAATTTTAGTATACAGTAATAAAGAAGCTATAATCTGCGCTTTCTGAGTGACTAGGTGATATCAAATTTAGTGAGTTATTTTTGTACAATCTTAATTTGTATTAAGTTAAAATTGGATAATTTTGAAAATTGTAGTGTATTGCAGCATATCTTAATTGACTATAGAAACAGCAGATATGACATATACACAAATGATATTATACTTATGTCTATTGCAAAATGAATTTATTCTGTTATTTGTACCATCATAATTGTATGTCTTTTCTTAAATTGATTATAGATATTTACATGTTTTTTCTGCTTCTAGGCATGAAGAAACTGACTCTCAACCAGACCTAGGAGATGTCATTGTTGTGTTAAACAGCTTCAAAAGCAAAATACTGGAAGTACAAGTGTGTGAGGCCAAAGCTCTTTATAGGCTTTGTTCTTAATATTAAGAATTATTTTTTTTTGTCCTTAATTAATTAATTTTTATTTTACGACTGATTTCACAGTTTTAGTACCTAAAATGTCATATTGGAACTCTGGCAATGAAAGGAAGAAGAGGATTAAATCATGAAGGGAAAGCAGAGAGCTTGTAGATAGAAGAGAAGAAATTTTTTTTTTTTTAAGTTATGTGTCTACTGTATCTACTGTATTTGTAACCAAATTATGTTATAAATTAGGCTTCAGAGATGAGATCAGGAATGCAGGTTGAAAAGTTACCCCTTTCAACAGGAAAAAAAAAAAGTGATGTTTCAAAAACCAGAAAAGTTTTTAATGATGGCAGGTTTAGTTCTTTTGGACAAACTCACCTACTTAAAATCAGTAAAAATGCTGGGCGAAATGTTTTTTAAAAATTTTAAAAGCACTGAGGAGCTGACAATAATGATAATAAGGAAATACAAAACCAAAATTAAAGGGAAAATGAGAGCCTAGTGAAATAAGCAAGCACCGAAACTTCTCTTATCTCAGGAAAGCTGCTGTTGCCCTAAAACATTTGTTCATCCTGGTACACTTGAACTATCATTTTGATTTAATTTGCAAGGTGATGGGGACAGAAATTAAAACCCTAGTCCCACATAAAGTGGGTAATCTATTAGAAGGCCCTCTCTGCTTTAAGCTGGCTATAGCTTCAGGGTAAGGATGAACCATAGTAAAGTATACCACGCAGTCTTTTAGCCCAAATCGGTATCACCTAAGTAATCAAAGGAACCCTGAGCCTTGAATTTGCACTAAAATGGCTCCAGATTAATAAGGTTTTACAGGCATCTGACAGAAACATCCATATATCTCTGGAATAAGACTACTGTATCCAAATAAACAAAGAAAACCAACAGAAACGGCAAATAACAGAGAGCAGATGCACAAGCACTCCATATGTTAGAATTATTGACACAGACACTGAAACAACTATGCCTAAAAGTGTTTAAAGAAATAAAAGACAGGCTTGAAAACAATTGCAGGGAATAAAAAACTATAAAAAGTGCATATCTGATTTTTTTTTTAAAGTAGAACTTCTAAAACTGAGCAATACAATGACCAAAGAATTCCGTGGGTGGCTTTAACAGGCCTCAAGAGAGAATTAGTGAGTTGGAAGATAGACCAAAAGACTTATCCCAAATGCAACTGACCTTAAAAAAGAGGAAACTACAGCAGAGAGTATATAAAAGGCGTAGAGAATAGAGTGAGAAATCTAAGATACCAGGATTGCATTTAAACGTGGCTCTGCCACTCATTAGCTGTGTGACCTTGGACAGATTACTTAACCTCTTTCTATCTTATTTTCCTTATCTATAATAAGAGTTAATGATGAAACCCTCCTTATAGGTCTACTATAAGGATAAGATAATTTAGCTTTATGAAGTACTTTATGAGTGTTTAAAAATAAAATCCATTTAAATGGAGTTCCAGAAGGTGATGAAAGACAGAATGAGGTACAGGTATTATTTGAAGCAATAATAGCTGAGAATTTTCATGAGTGATGAAAGGTACTAATTTGCATATTCAGGAAGTCGAGTGATTCCCAAGCAAGATAATGAAAAGGAAATCTACACCTAGACTCTTGTTAATAAAACTGCAGAAAACAAAAGACAAAGAGAAATCTTGAGAGTAACCAGAAGAAAAAAGAAAAATTACCTTCAAAGAACTATAGTTAGCCTGACAGTTGGTTTCTCAGCAGTAATAATGGAAACCAGAAGATAATGAATGATATCTAAAAGCACTGAAAGAAAAAAGGAATGCCAACCACGTATAATTTACCCTGAAAAGTATTTTTCAAGAAAAAACATAAGGTATTTTCAGACAAATAAAAAACTGAATTTGCCACCAGCATGCTCACACTAAAGGAAATTCTAAATGGTATACTTCAGGCAGAAAAAGAATTATCTCAGGTGGAAGATCTGAGTTTGAAAAAAGAATGAAGAGAAAAGAAAATGGCAACTATGCGGATGAATCTGTGAACAGTGAATATATAAAACAACAGTAATGTCTTAGGATCTTAAAAATCAATTAAAAAACAACAATAGCATTTAAGGCATTATATAAATAGGGGTGTGTATAATAACATATAAGGTTCTTATATTGACCAGGACAAGGATTATGATTACTTTTAGACTTTAGGGCAAATCTGAATGCTTTACATTTCTAAGATAACCACTAAAAGAATAGAAACAAGGCATAGTGTCATAGTGAAGAGGAAAATGGAATGAAGCAAATTAATATAAATGGACTAAGAAACAAGAAATAAAGCAGAATACATGCGCCATTGAAGAAGCACAAAATAGTAAGTTAGAATTTAACCCAATTACATTAAATGTAAATGGACTACATGTTCCAGTCCAAAGACTAAGATTGTCAGACTGGATTTTTTTAAAATCCCAACTCTGTGTTTGCAAGAAGGAACACCTAATATATAACAATACAGTTTCAGGGTAAAGATTAAAATAAAAGTGTGGCAAAAGTATACTAGGCCAATACTAATCTAAACAAAGCTTGTATGGCTATACTAATATCAGAGATATTAAGATAACATTATGAAAGATAAAGAAGGTTACTTTATATGTGTATATAAGGCAGAAATAGAATTACCAAGAGAAACTGGCAATTCTCTATAATACTGGGATATTTTTAACGTGCGTCTCTCAGTACTTGATATAACAGGCAGACCAGAAACTCATTAGAGATGGAGATTTGAGCAGTGTGATTATAAATCTTGACCTAATAGATGTATATAGAACACAATAGCCAATAACACCAAATGAACAATCTTTCAGACACAGAAGACATTGATAAAAATTAGCTTTACGTTTAGTTGAAAAGCAGGTTTCAACAGATTTCAGAAGAATGAACTCATACAGAATATGTTCTCCATCTACAATGCAGTAGAGTAGAAATTAATATGCAAAGATAACTAGAAAACACCCATTTTTCCAGAATCTCTATGATCTAATAATGGTAGGCTACCAGAACTCTTGCCTTATTACATACTGCATAGATTCTAAACTACCAAATCATCAAAATTTACCTTGCATCCCACATAATAACCTGTTTCTTATCACCTCTGCTCTTTATCCTGTGATCAGTTATACAGGTTTATACTCATCTTTGATACTGTTTTTCCTCTACTGACTTTGGCTTCCTTTCTCAGGAAGAGAAACTTATACTCTGTCCTTGATACATTTCCTTCTGGCCATTCCAGATGAAAAACCCCACAAACTCAGACCAGCTGCTTAAGTTACTAACTCACCCCAAGCCATTTAGGACCAGCATTCCAGCTAGTTTTATCCTAGCCCTACAAACAGGAGAGAAAAATATTATTTCTGCTGGGAGACTGGGGATGTCTTATCTTTGAGGAATTTTGATCATTGAAAAATTATTTTCTTTTTCTTGAGCTGGTTTTTTTTCACTCTCCGTATTGGCTCTAATTTTACCTGTTGGTCTCTGGTATAGAGGAGGTCTGACTCTTTCACCAAAGCCTCCAAATCTTTGAGGGTGATAATCATGCCTTACCTGAAGCAAACGTTCTACAGCCTAACCTTACCTAGGTGCTTCGGTTGTTTTTTAGTAACAGTTTTATCTGCTCACCTTCCATCTCTCAAAATTACACAAAAGGACAGGAAAAAGGGAGGAGAAAAGATAAGCAAGATAAAGGTTCAGCCCATGAACTCCAGTAGCCCACTAATAGGAATTCCAGGAAAGAAGAACAGAAAATGGAGGAAGGAAAGTATCCCACAGATAGAGAAATATAAACATGTTCATGTCAAGGGGTCCACAAATGAGTGAAAAATGGCCCACACAAGATCCTAAAAACTACCAAGGAGAAAAGGCAGGTCACTGCAATAGAATGACACTAACACTAGCATCAGATGTTTCATTTTCAAGACAACAAAACAAAGATTTCAGTGTTTTGAGGAAAATTACTTTGAATCTAGGATTCTTCAGGCAAATATTCTCTGAAGGGTGAAGATTTAGAAAAATTATCTTTCACACCCCTTCTTGAAGGTGTTTGCCAGCACAATGAAGATGAAGAATAAGAAAGAGGAAAATAGGTGTTTTAAGAAATGGTGAAATCAATGTGAAAACCAATGCAAAGAAAGCTTGAAAGAGGCAGTTAATTGTTAAGCCCCAAGAAAAATGTCTTCAAAAAGGGGCTTCCCTGGTGGCGCAGTGGTTGAGAGTCTGCCTGCCAATGCAGGGGACACGGGTTCAAGCCCTGGTCTGGGAAGATCCCACATGCCACGGGGCAACTGGGCCCATGAGCCACAACTACTGAGCCTGCACGTCTGGAGCCTGTGCTCCGCAACAAGAGAGGCCGCGATAGTGAGAGGCCCGCGCACCGCGATGAAGAGTGGCCCCCGCTCGCCGCAGCTAGAGAAAGCCCTCGCACAGAAACGAAGACCCAACACAGCCAAAAATAAATAAATTAAAAAAATAAATTAATTTAAAAAAATCATAAATTATAAAAAAAAAAAAAAAGGAATTCCAGACAGTTAAGTAACAAGAATAATAAACTGGAAAGTATTAGGTATATGGTAAAGAAGAAGTATATCTCACCACAAGAAAAAATAAATACAATAAATACAATACAGAAGTATTGGTGAAACGTGAGAAAACAGAATCCATGTGAACCAGGAGGAGTCTCCTAGGAGGGCACGGTGGTCGCATCCTCATAACTGTGTGGACGAAATGTAATTGTAGCAGCCTTTCAGCTCTTCAGTGTGGTGTATTTACAGTGTCACAATAAGCACTTTTTACTGATTTTCAAGTTGTAGAATAAACATAGCATAGTGCAAAAGATACAGTTATGTTTACCAAGCTAAATGTAAATATTATCCATACTTACAATGCTAAAGTAAAGTTTTAGCTAATGTAAGTTGGGAGGCAGAGGGAAAAGGTAGAGATATTAGTATCCTTATAACAGGCCATGCAAGAGAAACTTGAATTTGTTGGAATAAAAAATACAGATTTAAGCATTATTTAAAGTTACAAAAATACTCAGTAGAAGAACTAATGATAAAGATAGTATTACCAAAACCTCCAGACAGAGGGGAAGGGAAGGGTGATATAAGTAAGCTGCTCATCTTTTGTTACAAAGAATGAATAATGCCTAAACTCTATGAATCAGATATACAGCAGATAACATCCACAGTTGACAATTCAGTAAATACAAGTATAAGCACCTTATTTAGCAGTATATGGAGGTAGCCACCAAAAACAAGGGGCTGAACTGATAGTTGAAATCAGATTGTGTCTATAATATACTAAGATCTTTCTTGGCTTCATTTACTACAACTATCTTAGATTTACAAGGGTCACCTTGTCCATATATTTCTAACCATGCAGCATCATATTTAAATCTACAAAATTCTAAAGTTTTTCTTTACCATGCTATCTAGGTACAAAAAAAGCCAGACAGAATTCGGGAAGATATCCTTTCTGATAAAGATGAAAAAAAAGGAGTGTGGGATTCCATTAAAAGGTGATTACTAATGAATATTTTAACTATAGACCCATCAGGAGTCTAGTTTGTGGAAGCCCTGCAGATGGTAAACATTTAAGTCAAGCACAGATCTTCTCTAGAAAGGATAAGACAAATACATAAATGTTACTGATGTAAGACAGGAAACTGGAGCTATAAGACAACTGAACATAAAGGGCTGTTCAAACCAGGGGAGAGAAAGTCTATATCCAGTTAGGAGGAACCTCAGAAAAGACTCTGGAGGAGTGTGTGGCTGAGATACGTTCTAAAGGATGGACAGGAGACAGAGTGAAGGTACCTGGTTACGTGAAGTCAAAACGATTGGGTATGTTTCTCAAGGAACAGGAAGTAGCCCAGGTTAGCTGGGATATTGAATATAAGGGGGAATCTTTAAGTTAGGTTGGGACCTATATTAGTTAATCAAAAAAGGAATATTTTGGCTCACATATCTAAGGAGTCCAGGAGTAGAACTGCCTTTGGGCATTCAGGTGATGTAGTCCAGAAACTCTTTCTCCAATGCCTAGTTCTATTATCTGTGCTTCCTTCATTTTCAGACAAACTTTTACAAGAAAGAGCTTGCCATCTATCTCCCGTGGGAAGAGATTGCCTCTTTCCAGATAGTTACCAGCACAAGTTCCAAGTCTGACTCATTGGCCCAGCTGTTGCCTTGTATACCAGACTGAACTGATCCCTGTGACTTACTGACTAAGCTTGGGTCTTGTGGCTACCTCTAGAGCCAGCAAGAAGGCCCATCCTGCCTAAACCTCGTAGAATGAAATTAGAGGAGGAATAGCTACTCACCCACCCACCTGCCCACAATACCAAGTTATTGTGACTAGAAGTGTAAAGGGCGTTAGGTGGGCAAACACAGAAGTGGGCTGCTGTAGATCCACATTGTAGACAACTCTGAAAGTTCATTTTAGAGATTTGAATTTAATTTGAATTATGATAGAGAACTATTGATCATTTTTATCAAAGATAAGAAATAGAAACTTCAGGCCAAATAGCTTCAACAACCTAAGCAGATTTTGTTATACTAATCAGAAGCACTCCCGTCATTTTGGATTTTGCCCAGTTTAGGCCTCTTTTTCTCTAGTTGACTCCTTGTTTGATAGGAAGAATCATGTTACTGTCCCAGTATGTGCATTGAACTGATTACTGATCAAGAAAGGCTCGAACTCACTACTTTGAGATGACTTCAGAGTAGGTTTGTTTGATGGGGGATACTGTAACAGAATCTGGGCATTTTAAAGAGTATCTGTTCATGAGCTTCCATTAAAACCAGAAAGTAGAGACAAGGAGGAGTAAAGGTAACTGTTAAACTATGGCTTAGCCACTTATTACACAGAGAGGACACCAAAACAAAATGCTGCTTTGTTAGAAAGAGAGAAGGTAAGTTTGGGGGATGGTAACTCCTCTTGATACATAAGTGTATGTTACAGTGTTTTCACTTTTTTGTCTTAGTTTTAATCCTAACTTCAAGTGATTTTTTTTTTTTCCTCCCTGAATCAACTGTGTATTTTTCTTATTTGGGGGATTACAATGAGAAAACATTTCAAGAATACATCTGCCATAACAATTCTTATTTGGCAAAATATATTCCATGTCAATTGTGAATTGTTTAGTTTTCTAAAATCAGTCATTTTAAATATCTGTGCGTATAGAAATGAGATTTCTAATTAAATAAAAATTTTAAATAGGAAAAAGAAGAAGCGATACATTATGAATACCCCAAATAAGATTCAGTCGCTCTTGTATATGAGGCAGGGCATATCAAAGGCTGGTCTGGGTCCAGAAAGTGGTGACAGTGACAGCTGGGCCCAGATGAAGCTGTGGCGAATGAACGTGGCTCCCCAGTGCTGCCTTATCCCTCCTGGGGACATGCCCAAGGCACAGAGGTCCCCGCAGCCTGTGGGGAGGCTATCCCTGGCCAGAGGAGCTCTAAGCTGCGGGCGCCTCTTATAGCCTCCTATCCTGGGAAGCCACGGCCACAGCACTCAGGGGCCTCCCCTGGTAGCACAGGCGGAAGTTCTGGTGTGCCACTGTTCACGCTTGCACGTTCTGTTTCTTCCCCCACGATTGGCCTTCCTGAAGCCTCAGTATGTTGCATATAGCCATGGCATGCCACAGTTCATTCTCTGCTCTTAAAACAACTTCTGTAACTCACAAAGATTCAAAGGTATTATCTCATTAACCTAGAGAAAATATAATTGCATTCTATGTTGTCCAATTTTAAAAAATCATAAAACTTCAAGTTATATTGTCACGTTTAAATAATTCATAATTTTTAGGATAAGTACTTGTTTACAATGTAATAACCATTCATTTTGAAAAGCCTTCCTATTTTTATTTCTTATCAAATTTAATATTTTATTTAGGTATGTAAAGTTTGCAGATGTGTATTAAGAAAATGACAGTCACTTCTTTTTCATTCAAAGTTTCGCAAGGAGGCTGCATAAAAAAGAAGGCAATGAGGAAACAGACGTTCTAAACATTTTTTCAGTTGCTTCTGGCCACTTGTATGAACGCTTTTTAAGGTAGGTGTATTTTTTTATTTAATGTTTTGAAAAGTAATACATTTACATGGTCCAAAAAGAATTTTTAAAGTTTAAAAAAATAAAAGAGGGCTTCCCTGGTGGCGCAGTGGTTGAGAATCTGCCTGCCAATGCAGGGGACACGGGTTCAAGCCCTGGTCTGGGAAGATCCCACATGCCGCGGAGCAACTAGGCCGGTGAGCCACAATTACTGAGCCTGCGCGTCTGGAGCCTGTGCTCTGCAACAAGAGAGGCCGCGATAATGAGAGGCCCGCGCACCGCGATGAAGAGTGGCCCCCACTTGCCACAACTAGAGAAAGCCCTCGCACAGAAACGAAGACCCAACACAGCCATAAATAAAAATAAAATAAATTTAAAAAAATTAAAAGAAGCCTCTATTACCTTAAATAAAAAGACCACTGGTAATTTCATGGCCATAAAAAAAAATAAAAAATAAAAAAATAAAAGAAATTAAAGTGGGAAAAAAAATCTCCCACCTCTGTTTCCTTGATACCCAGTTCCCTTTCCCACAGGAAACCAATGTTATTATTTTCATAGCCTGCCAAATATATGTATAGACAAGCCCAAATATGTATTTTTTCTTTAACTCCCTTTTACCCAAATAGTAACAAAGTACATAGTGCTTTTGCACCTTGCTTTTTTTTTTTTTTTACCTAAAATTATGAGGGAAGTATATTTTCTAAATACAGTGAAATTCCATGTGTTTGATTTGAAATATTGTTATTCTTTAAGGTTAGAAAATGGACATATTTTGTAGTAAGATGTGTGAGGAAAAAAAAGAATATATAGTAAATTTTCCTTTCCTGGTGAAGAAATACCATGTTTTATAAAAAGGGGGAGGAGTCTGAGAGGAGGAAAGCAATATTTATAAACTACAAAGGGCTATTTTTTAACTGCTTATATAGAAGGATCACAGAGAACACCTCGAAAATGTTTGAATATATGTTGATATTTTAAGATGTACTTTAGATACATCTGTATTTTCTCCAGTCAGAGGTCTAGGATAGCAAAACAAGTGGCCTGTCCAGTGACTTTATCAAAATAGACATGTTGTTCAGCCCTTCAAGGTTTACACACCTGCTATTAATGACACAGTAACAGAGCCAAGATTAGACGTTAGTTTAACTAAACAAAAGACTGTTTCAGACTAGCTTCTTTCTCTTGTCAGCTGGAACAAACAAAAAGCAATCAATTTAGTCTATACCAGGTATATATATATATATATATACACACACACACACACACACTTATGTATATACAATATATGTGTATATATACATATATCATATTCTTATACGTTACATACTTGCTGAGCAGCCATAATATTTGAAGATACGTCACTATTTCTCCATAATTCATAGTGAAAACTACCAATTAATATCTTTAAATATTTAAAAGCCTTAAGAGAAGTAGGATGAACCCCTATTAATGTTAATTTATTGAGTTTATTGTTGTTTTATGCAGAATTATGATGCTTTCTGTTTTACGGAACACCAAAACACCAGTGAAGTTCTGGTTTCTTAAAAATTATCTCTCACCAACATTTAAAGTAAGTACATTAATTTTTTTAATAGAGTAGTTAATATTTCAGAAGTAAATTCTTTATATCATTGTAAGTTCACATAACATTTCTCTTTTCAGAATGAGTCTTTTGAAATGTATATTTACTCAAATTACTATATGTAATCAATTTAAAACCTTGGTATTCGGTATTTTTTAACCTAGCTTAAGAAAAATTCTATGCAGCTTTTATTTAAAGAAGTGATTAAAAACACAGCAGGAGATGGTTTATGTTTAAGTAAACTCGAAATCAGGATTAGTGGGTTTTCATAACAATAAGTAAATAAAAGTTGGCAATGAAAAATATGTACAGATTGGTAATTAAAAGAATTAGATTCTGTCATATTTTGACAAAGAAAGGCAGGAACAGTAGAAAATATGAAAACTGTACCACAGAAAATAGTCTGATAGTACCAAGAAGAGTGGGGCTCTGGTGTCACATGCGGTGCATCGGTTGGTGTGGTAATGTGGGCACTATAGGTAGTGTCTCCAGCATTTTGTATTTAGAAGTTTTTCGACGGCCAACACCTGTTACCCTTTACGCAACCCTACACTCTTGCCACAGAGTGTACCCCGTTTCTTCCTATTAATCAGATTCCAGGCAAGTTAGGGTCTCATTCAACAGCAGTTCAGAGAAGATCTCTTTCTAGACGAAAACCAGTTGTGAAAGCAGAAATAAAAACAGGCAACCATGCTTTTATTCCTTGGTGTTGCCAGGCACATTGCTAAGTACTTTACCTACATTCTTCATAAAGTTGCTCTTCATAAAGTCCTATTCCCAGAAAACCACGACTCAGAAGTTACGTAACTGGCCTGCACAGTTGGGCGGTATCCAGGACCACTCTTAAGTTCAGAAACCCACTAGAAGGACACACAGAACTCAGAAAAGCAATTATACTCACAATTACAGTTGATTACAGCAAAAGGATACAGATTAAAATCAGCAAAGCAAAGAGATGCATAGGGCAGAATCCAGGGGACACCAGACCGAGCTTCCAGTTGTCCTTTCCCAGTGGAGTCATGTGGACAGAGCTTATACCTCCCAGCAAAACTGTGATGGTACACATGGAGTGTTGCCAATTAGGGAAGCCCACTCAGACCTGCTGTCCAGAGTTTTTATCGGGAGTTGGGTACATAGACCCACCTGACGGCCACCATGACTGACCTTAGCATCTAGCCCCTCCAGAGCTTGAGCTGATATCTCGTGGCCCAAGGTCTCCATCATAAATCGCATTGTTAGCACATACTATCTGGCGTGGCCCTAGGTCCCCAGGCAAATACAGACATTCTCATCAGGCAGGATATTCCAAGGTTAGCATTTACTTCCCAGGAGCCAAGGGCAAAGGGCCCAACCATTCTTTGAGCAAGACTTGTCCTTTATGGCACAGGCCCTAGATCAAATAGCTGATTAGTAGCTGAGATTTGAGCCCAAGCGTTCTGACCTCAAAGCCCAGGTGCTTAACCCTTACGACACAGCTCCTCTACCCTCCCCACCACCACCAGGGGGGCCACCTCCTGTACTTACTTGTAAACTGAAAAAGAACCCATAAATAGAGACAAGAAGTCTTACTAGTTTGTTTCTAAACTTTTAACATGTGATGCAACACTGCATCGGGGGATTTAACTCTGCATATACTGAGATAATAAAATGTGAAGATTCTCTTAACAGGAAATTATATCGTTCCCTAGAAACACAGTGCTGTGTGCGGAAAAGAGTCTTGTTCTGCTGCATGGCCAAAAGTGATACCATATCTGAAATAATATTTTCCTTCTTTTTGTAATTTGTTCTTTTTGCTCGAAATTTTTACCTTTTATATTTTTTTCAGGGAAATATAACATGTACAAACGGTAAATGTGCAACTTTGATGAATTTTTACAAATTTAAAACACCTGTGTAACCAGCAGCCAGATATGGAAACAGAAATTGCTAGTACCCTAGATCTTTTCCCTTCAATTTTAAAAGCATACCTCCTTTCTTCCTTCAGATCTTCGCTGAATTATACCTACTTTGGGAATAAGCCTTTCCTGACTACACTATGTAAAATGACAGTCCCTTCTGATCTTTCATTTTATTTCCCTTCCCCTTTTATTTTTCTCCATAGCACTATCTTCTGTAGATAACTTACTAATTTCATTTATTTTATCTAAAATGTAAGCCTCATGAGGGCCATGATTTGTGTCTGTTTTGTTTCATTACTGTATCCCTAGGGCCTAGGATAGTGCCTGGCACATAGTGCATGCTCAGTGAACATATTTTTTAATACATATTTGTTGAATAAAAAAAAGTTTTTCTAATTTATCCTAGTTTGTTTTTTTAAGTTTGAAATGAAAGCAGTGACTCCCAGTAACTGTTCTAGCCTTAATGTCAACATTTTGCAACTCACAGATAAAACCAATGCTTACAGTAAGGAACATAATTTAAATCTACATCATTCTTACAAGAGCAGGGAGAAAATTAAACTGAGCATATAACCAGCAACTAGCTACAAGTGAGAATTGAGGAGATGAATGCAAATTCTACATTTGCTAACCCGTCTTTACTCACTCCTTTACCATCATCCCTCTCAATATTTGGGCTCTTGAACCAAACTTAGCTAACAGTGTACATATTTAATTAACTGCTCTGTTTTAAACAGAATAAGATACTCTAAGCCTATAAGACACTGAATCAAATATCAAATATTCATGCCACAATAACTACCTTGTATTTTTAATCCTTGAATTAAATAGTCATAAATCTCAAACATGAAACTCATATAGAGAATATAATTTATCAATTTACTACTCATTTTGTGTTTTTTTGTACACCCTTTTCATCTTCCTCTCTCTCTGACCAACCAGCATGTTGACATGTGCATAAAGTGTTTGATGCACAGGTGTTCCACGATCCAGAGGCTTTCCTTTCTATCATCAAGTTTTCTCAGGTCAAACATTAGTAGTAAAAGTAGAGGAACAATTATCTTATTTAATAAGCCTGCTAGTGTACCTATTTTTAATGCCTTTAAACTACAAAGTTTGATGTATACTTACATCTTTATGTTTGTCAGCATTGTCATATTTCTGATTAATAGGTGTAAGTTGTAGAAGTACTGTTCAGACATTTTACCGATTCATTTGTAACAACTTGTAAACTCTAACTTTTAAAATGTTAATTTTTTTCTCCAAAACAAAAACTGCTCTCTGTTCCTTGAACATAGTCTTTGATTTGTATGTGTGTTTTAGGAGGTGATCCCTCACATGGCTGAGGAGTATGGATTCCAATATGAACTAGTCCAGTATAGGTGGCCCCGGTGGCTTCATCAACAGACAGAAAAACAAAGGATTATTTGGGGTTATAAGATTCTTTTCCTTGACGTCCTTTTTCCTCTTGCAGTGGACAAAATCATTTTTGTTGATGCTGACCAGGTAATAAGATTAACTATTGTTTTTAAGAGCACTTAAAACTTTTTTACACTTCTGAGTATAGGGATGCAATTTATGTTGCTGCTGCTTATTACTGTCTTTGTTGCCACGCTATGTAAACATAAGACATAATTTTGACATATAAGCAAAGTATCTTTTCTTAAAAAAAAGTCAGCATTCCAGGGGAAAATCAGAGGTGTTGCCAGAAGTACCATTTATTCCTTAGGGCGTGGCAGTTTTTTCCTCTGAAGTAGTAGTTTTTTGTTTTGGGGGTTTTTTTTTGGTAATTAAAAATAAAAGAAATACTTATATTAGTCATAATAAAAGCAGCTATATGAGTTCCTATGGATATGAACTGAAATTTGTTTAAAGTGAACTATTTCTTCTTGCTGGAAAAGTTAGCAATTACACACACTCTCCTCTCATTTTTCCACCTTCAGCCATATTCTTTGGCAATTAGCCAATAACCAAATCCCATCATTCTGCCACTTAAAGAAAAGAGTCCTAAATTTGGCCAAAAAAAATTATGGTCCTCAGCTTTCAAAATTTATATATCCAGAAGTTTTTATGACTTTTCCCCTTTTCTCCTTGCATGCCTTTGTAATCACTAATGTTAAAAAAATATTTTTAAAATACACAGAATTTCTCTTAAAAATTTTAAAAAATGCACAGAATCTCTAAGAACAATAATATGTAAATATAAATGTTACATAAATCAAATGCACAAGTTAGTATTGTTATTTAGGACCGAAAGTATATTTTCAAATCCTACTTTATAATTTACTTGTATTCTAAATTTATTATTTTTGTATTATTTTTCAAATTGATAAATATGAATCATTATAATTAAAAACTAAGAAAATAGGCAAAAGTGTAATGAAGTAAGCGTTTCCAAACATACTATCTAACATAAAATTTATTTCTCCTATTTTCCCCCAATATATACAATAATATTTTTCCAGCAGGCTAGAGTCTATTAAAAAATGAAACATACTAACATTATGTCATTGAAGCCACTGAGAATAATTAAGAGGTTTTTCTTTATGATTCAAACTAATATTTGCCAATATATAATAATGGAGATATATCATAAAAATCATTCTGAATTATTAATCTATACCTTGAGAAATTAAGAGCTATGTACTTGTATATTTAATTCCTTACCAAAATATATTTTGTTCAAAATACCTTGATTAAAAATCAAAACCACAGTGAGATATCACCTCACACCTGTCAGAATGGCCATCATCAAAAAGAACACAAATAAATGTTGACAGGGATGTGGAGGAAAGGGAGCCCTCCAACATTGTTGATGGGAGTGTAAGTTGGTGCAGCCACTGTGGAAAACAGTAGGGAGGTTCCTCAAAAAACTAAAAATAGAACTAGCATATGACCCAGCAATTCCAGTCCTGGGTATATATCCGAAATAAACAAAAACACTAATTCAAAAAGATACATGCACCCCTGTGTTCATAGCAGCATTATTTACAGTTACCAAGATACGGAAGCAACCTAAGTGTCCATCCGCAGGTGAATGGATAAAGAAGATGTGGGGTGTGTGTGTATATATATAATGGAATACTACTCAGCCTAAAAAATAAAAGAATAAAAAAAAAAGAATAAAATGTTGCCATTTGGAGCAACATGGATGGACTTGGAGGGCATTATGCTCAGTGAAATAAGTCAGACAGAGAAAGACAAATACTGTATGATATCACTTATATGTGGCATCTAAAAAATACAACAAACTAGTGAATAAAACAAAAAAGAGGCAGACTCATAGAGAACAAACTAGTGGTTACCACTGGGAAGAGGGAAGGAGGGAAGGGCAATATAAGGGTAGGAGATTAAGAGGTACAAACTATGAGGTATAAAATAAGCTACAAGGATATACTGTACAACACGAGGAATATAGCCAATATTTTATAATAGTTATAAATGGAGTATAACCTTTAAAATTGTGAGTCACTATATTGTACATCTGTAACATATACTACAGGTGTATATACTACAGGTGTATATCAAGTATTAAAATTAAATACTTTAAAAAAGAATATTAAAAAATACCTTGATTAAAAATGATGTAACAAGCTATTCTTATTAATGAGTAAGACCACTGTCATACAGACTAGGTATGTAAATTTTAGGTTTCTTTTAATCTGTAAGGGCAAAAGGAAAAAATAGAAATTTGGTAAACTCGTGCTACATGACAGAACTGTGGGGAAAGCTCAGTTCTCTATCTTTTACAAGGTGATGATGATTTGAGATTCATATTAAAGGGGCTTCTGTTATTTTATAGTCTTCATCAGAGAAACTGTTCTAATTATTTAGATTGTCAGACATGACCTAAAAGAACTTCGAGATTTTGATCTGGATGGAGCTCCTTATGGGTATACTCCCTTCTGTGATAGCCGCACGGAAATGGATGGATATCGTTTCTGGAAAACGGGATACTGGGCATCACATCTTTTAAGAAGGAAATACCATATCAGGTAAGAAAAGTCATACTCTTACCTTTGAGTGAATAAATAACTTGTTGAATGACAATACTCAGTTTTCTTGGAAAATATACAATAATGGCAACCCATTATATAGTGCTTATTACATGCCAGTCGCTCTTACAAGACTTTACATATATTAACTCATAAAACCTCTATGACAACCTTTTGAGATATTGCTATCATCTCTATTTTATAGATGTGGAAACCGAGGCATACAGCATTTGTGTACCTTGCCCAGGCTTACGCTGCTAGTACATAGCTGAGCCCGGAGTTAAACCCAAGTAATATGGCTCAGCTGTATGTTCCTAACTACCATAGAAGATTTAAACTTGGTTTGTCGCATAACAAAATGAAGATTGTCTTCAGAGCTGTTACTGTTTTGTAGGCCCATGAGTTTCAGGAGATCTTGGAAAAACTTAAGGTGACCTTAAGAGGATGTGGATCCTAACATCATCATATCAAACTTCAAGCCCCTTGGAAACAGTATTAGACATCAGGAGCAAATTATGAAAGGATTCATTATTATTAGACCCAGGGATATCTAAAGTTAATACCAACACTGCAGACAATCACTAGAGGAAAGTAAATATATGTAAACAACGTAGGCTCTCAAGGAGTCTTCATTTCTTGCAGTGCCTTATACGTGGTGGATCTCAAGAAGTTCAGGAGAATCGCAGCAGGTGACAGGCTCCGGGGCCAGTACCAAACTCTCAGTCAAGATCCAAACAGTCTTTCAAACCTAGATCAGGTAAGTAAAATATTCATGGAATAATTTTCAATACATAGACATAGACTGTTCTATCTCCCTGCTTATAGACGTCAAAATCTTGTATTTTTAGCCTCTTTCTTCCCTTTGTACAATTTTGCATTAGCTATCTTGACTTACATATTTTTTCACTTCAAGCCTAACATTTTCAGAATAGCATTTGATCTTCACTTTTCCATGCTTAAACCTCTTCTTTCCACTATGTGCCCTATCTCACTTTGTTACCCTAAATTTTTCTTACTTGCTTCCATCATCATTTAAACATGTCTGTCTCCCTCCCTCCCTCCCTTTCTCCCATTTCTCTTTCTCTCTGATCTTTAAGATAAACTCCCTTCATCCTGTGCCCTCCCTGACTACTGCCTTACATTTTGTTTTTCCTCACAAATACTTTTTTTCTCAAATCCCATTATTTCCTCATTATTGTATCCTGCTAATTTCCTCATTTTAACAATTTAAACAGAAGAAAAAGACCCTGTAGCCCATAATTCCCACTATTCCCTCTTTCCAGTGACTAAAGAATATAGGTTCTGGACTTCCCTGGTGGCACAGTGGTTAAGAATCCGCCTGCCAATGCAGGAGACACAGGTTCGGATCCCTGGTCCAGGAAGATCCCACATGCCACGGAGCAACTAAGCCCGTGCGCCACAACTACTGAGCCTGTGCTCTAGAGCCCGCGAGCCACAACTAGTGAAGCCTGCATGCATAGAGCCCGTGCTCCGCAACAAGAGAAGCCACCGCAATGAGAAGCCCGTGCACCACAACGAAGAGTAGCCCCCGCTCTCTGCAACTAGAGAAAGCCTGCACGCAGCAACGAAGACCCAACGCAGCCAAAAATAAATAAGTAAATTAAGAATATAGGTTCTTACTAGAACCTTACATGTTTGTTAATTCAGCAAGTATCTGTTGAATACTTACTATGTGTCAGATACTCTCCTAAGCCCTGGGACGTTAGAAAACAAAACAGAGATCCTTAGCTCATGGTGCTTTCATTCTAGTGGGAAAATAACTAAATAAATCAGTGAACAATATTTAAAGGTAATAAGTGCTTTAGAGAAAAAATAAAACATGAAAACATGGTAGAGTTCAGATTGGTGAATAGGGGTTAGAGTTTGCTGTTGTAAACTGAGTGGCCATATATCTATGCGAAGGTGACGTTCAGATGGAGGCTTAAGAGCTGACCATGCAGATATCTGTGGGAATTCCAAGCAGAAAAAATATCGAATGCAAAGGTCCCAAGGTGGGAGTGGGCCTTACATGTTTGAGGAATAGTACAGAGGGGAAAAATAGTCTGGCATAGGGAAGAGAGGTAACAGAGGGTCTAGATAATGTAGAAAGTTGAGGCTGTTTGTTTAAAAGTCAAGCAAATGGAATATTATAGGTCAAAATACTAATGATTGATTCAGGAGCACACTGATGAAGGACTGATTTAAAATACTCATTCTTGAAAGTTGAGAGAACTCCAAATATGTATGTGTGCAAATGCAAGGTAGCGTCTTTGCCATATTGCCAATTAGTAAAAAACAGACATAGAGTCCTCAGTAAACCCCAGTAACACTCCAGATTTAGATTATGAATATCACATTTTTATAATTCTTAGTCATTTCCCCAATGGATTATTCATAAGGAACCCTACTGGTTATCTGCCTGTGGGTAACTAAGGAAAGGACCCATTTTTCAAGCAGACCAGCAAGCATCTGAGGGACTCTCCCAGCACTGCGTCACCCCGTGTGGGGGATGGTTTCCTTCTTCGGACGCATTTGGCTACGGTTCCCGCCAGTCCGCTGAACACGTCTCACTAAAGTCAGAGCGATGTCTTCTTATCCAGTGAACACTTCTTGTTTCTTCTTATTTGCCTTTTTTGTGATGTGGGTGTTTTGGACTTCTCCTTTCTTGAAACTCCCTTGGCTTTCATAATATCAAATCTTCCTGGTTCTTCTCTGATGTCCGTGACTTTCCCAGCACAGTTTATTTGAGAACTACGCTTTTTCTCCCTCTTATTTAAATGTTGCTATCCTCCAAGTTTCTGCCCGTGGCCCACTTCTCATTCTGTACCCAGTCTATTGGCTTCTCACATACGCTGGCTTTAATTTCCAGCTTTTCTACCAAGAATTCCCAAATCTTCATCTCGCTCTTCTCTCTCCTCTGAATGCCTAACTCATATGTTAAACCTGCTGAAATAGACACAGTAATGCCCAGAACTTTTCTCAAATTAAAAGTCAAAAGCCCGAGCTGTATTCCTCCTCCACTGTTCTTTACATCGGCAGCTACTGCTCAGCTGCCTGTCACAGGTTGGGTTATCCAGGAACCAAACTGACTCTAAAGTGGAAATTAGCCTGCAGGAAGTTTATTAGGAAGTGCTCTCAGGACTAACAGCTGTTGGAGAAGGAAAGGAAGCAGAATTAGGCAAATTCTACAAATTCAGCAAAGGCCTCAGACAACCCCCACAGGGAGCTCTGAAGCTGAGATGGCCTTTCCTGGTTGTCACAGTTTGTCGAGGGGCCCAGGTCTTTATTCCTTCACCTAGATTCCCCTAACCTAGTAATACGACCCAGAACCTCCCAGAGTTACGGGGATAATGAGCACAAGTTCCCCAAGAAGGTCACTGGGAGGGATAGGCAGGGTCACTTCTACTTTGCCCCCTTGGACCCATGCCCTTGCCCATAATCTTCTTTCTGGGCCCCTGACCCATCAACCAAGCCATTCACCATTTCGTATGAATTTATATATATTTTAGCCTTAGGCTGCTTCTCTTCTGTATACAAAGTGAATGATAAGGTACATCATCTGAAGCAGTTAAAACAGTTCTTAGAAAATTCATAGCACTGAGTACATATTAGAAAAGAAAAAGGGTCTCAACCTCAGCTTCTACCTAGAAACTAGAAAAAAAGAGCAAATTTGAAACCAAAGTAAGTAGAAAAGAGAGAATAATTAAGATTAGAGTGGAAATCAATGAAATGAAAAAAACGGAAAAATGGTATGTTTCCATAGATTTTCTTATGAACCAAAGCTGGTTCTTTGCTAAAATTAAGAAAACATAAACCTCTAGCCAGACTGATCAGAAAAAAGATAAAAGACACAAATTACTAATATAGAAATGAGAGACATGACAGCACAATATCTACAGATATTGAAAGAATAATGAGAAACTATTACAGACAACTTTATGGTAATAAATTCAACAACTTCGATGAAATGGACAAGTTACTTAAAAGACACAAACTGCCAAAATGCACTCAAAATGAAATAGATAACCTGAATAGCCCTATAACAATTGAAGAAATTGAATTTAGTTTAAATCTCCAGGTCCAGATAGCTTCTAAATTCTACCAAACTTATGTGAATTCTACCCAACATTAAAGAAAGAAATAGTATCAATTCTACACAAGCTCTTCCAGAAAATTGACATCACATTACTTTTGCCATATTCTGTTGTTAGAAGGAAGTCACTAGGTCCAGCCACACTCCAGGAGAAATAATTGCACAAAAAAATGAATACTGGGAGGCACGGATCACTGGGAGCCATATCAGAAACTGCCTACTGCAAACCCAGATGTCTATCAAGATGAGATTGGATAGAAGGGTTGTGGTATATTTACTCAACAGTAACAAGGAATGAATTATTCATACACATAACAACATCGATGAACCTAAAAACAATTATGCTGATCTAAAGAAGCCAAGCCAAAAATATACGTATCATATGATTCTATTTATACAAAATTCTAGAAAATGCAAACCAATCTACATGGACAAAAAGCAGTTCGTGTTTGCCCAGGAACTAACTGGCTTAGGTGAATGTAGAAAGGACAGGCAAGAAGGATTGCAAAAAGGCACAAGAAAACTTGAGAGTGATGGATATATTCAGTGAGCTTGATTGTGATCGTTGTGTCACAGGAATATTTGTATGTAAAACTTATCACACTGTACCCTTTAAATATGAACAGGGAATGGACTGGCATATGGTTAGACATATATAGATCAATGGTATAGAACTGAGAGTCCAGAAATAAACCCATGCATCTATGGTCACTGGATTTTTGACAAGCATGCCAGGATAATTTAATGGAGAAAGAATAGCTTTTTCAGCAAAGGTGCTGGAACAACAGCATATCCACATGTAAAGAATGGATTGGACCCCTTCCTAACACCATATATAAAAACTAACTCAAAATGGATCAAAGGCCTGAATGTAAGAGGGTAAAGTATAAAACTCCTAGAAAATATTGGTGTACATCTTTGTAACTTTGGATTAGGCCATGGTTTCTTAGATATGAAACAAAAAGTACCAGCAACTAAAGAAAAAATAGGACTGCATCAAAATTTAAAACTTTGTGCATTAAAGGACACAAGAAAGTGAAAAGACAACCCACAGAATGGGAGAAAATATTTGCAAATCATATATCTGATAAGAGACTAGTATCCAGAACATATAAAGAACTCTTATAATTTAATAACAAAAAGAGAACCAATTTTTAAATGCTCAAAGGATTTTATTTTTGTTTTTGGGTGTGCCGGGTCTTCGTTGCTGCGTGCAGGCTTTCTCTAGTTGCGGCGAGCGGTGGCTTCTCTTGTTGCAGAGCATGGGCTCTAGGCGCGCAGGCTTCAGTAGTTGCAGCATGCGGGCTCAGTAGTTGTGGCGTGCAGGCTCAGTAGTTGTGGTACACGGGCTTAGTTGCTCTGCGGCATGTGGGATCTTCCTGGACCAGGGGTCGAACCCGTGTCCCCTGCATTGGCAGGCGGATTCTTATCCACTGCACCACCAAGGAAGTCCTGCTCAAAGGATTTAAATAGATATTTTTCCAAAGAAGATATACAAATGGCCAATAAATACGTGAAAAGATGCTCAGCATCTCACTGGTCATTAGGAACTTCAAGTCAAAACTACAGTGAGATACCACATCATACTCACTGGGATGGCTATAGTAAAAAAGACAATAAAAGCTTTGGCAAGGATATGGAGAATTTGGAACCATCATACACTGCTGATGGGAACATAAAATAGTATAGTGTAGTGTCTGTGTCTGTGTGTTTCGCCAACCATGTTTAGTTGCATGGGGGCAGGTGCAGAGTTTGGATTTAACCAGGACTATAATTTTGCCAAGCAAGTACAACTAAATGCGAGAATGGTAAGACAATTGAGAATATATTCAAGGGATTAAATACAATGATTAACCATGGAAATTAAGGAAGGGGGGGAGTGAAGACATCAGGGAGTAAAGGACAGTGAAATAGTGGTAGGATCAGTTGATTGGAGGTCCCAATGGGGGTCAAAAGATATTGATATCTGAGTACTTGATGGAGTAAGCTGAAAATCAAGAGGCTGTCAGAGAGTGGGAGCATGAAATTGAAATTATAGAGGACTTGGCTAGGACATGACCATGGGAGAAAGTGGCTGAGATAAGATGACAGACCAGGTTGTTTAAGGATTTAAAGAATGGATTCCCAGGAAAAGGGTGTTGGAAGAGGGAACAGTTAACTAGCTTTTATTTTTTTTAATTAATAGACTATTTTTTTTAGAGCAGTGTTAGATTTACAGGAAAAAATTGAGCAGAAAATACAAAGAAGTCTCATATTTCTGGGCTCTCTATTCTGTTCCATTGCTGTATTTGTCTGTTCTTTTGCCATTACCAATCTCTTAATTAGTATAGAATTTATATGAAGACTTCAAATTCAGTAGTATCGGTCCTCTGACTTTGTTATTCTTCTTCAACACTGTGTTGGCTATTCTGGGTCTTCTGCCTTTCATATAAACTTGAGAATGAGTTGGTTGATACCCACAAAATAGTTTTCTGGGACTTTTATTGGGATTGCGTTGAATCTATAAATTGAGTTGGGAAGAATTGACATCTTAACAATATTAAGTCTATCTGTGAACATGAAATATCTCTCCATTTATATAGATGTTCCTAGATTTCTTTCATCAGAATTTTATAGTTTTCCTCATGTAGAGGAACATATTTTGTTAGATTTTTTAACCTAGGTTTATTTGGGGTTTTTTGTTTTTTTGTTTTTGGGGGGGTTTTTTTGGGTGCTAATGTAAATGATAGTGTGCTTTTAATTTCAAATTCCAATTGTTCGTTGCTGGTATATAGCAATTGACCTTTGTATGTTAACCTTGTATCCTGAAACCTTGCTATCATTGCTTATTAGTTCCAGGAGTTTTTTTTTTTTTTTACTGATTCTTAGGATTTTCTGCATAAACAATCCTGTCATCCTCAAAGAAAGACAGTTTTATTGCTTCCTTTCCAATCTTTATACCGTTTATTTCTTTTTCCTGTCTTGCTGCATTGGCTAGAACTTCCAGTATGATGATTAATAGGAGTGTTGAGAGAAGAACCCTAAAATTATGAATCTTGGAACATAGATGGGACAGCTAACACAAGTACTGCTGGTGCCCTCCGGGAGAGAGAGAGGAAACATGCCCTTTGCTCTGGAATGTAAACAAATATTCTCTGGGAAGGGCTCTGCAACCCCTGGCATATGTAAGCAGGTATCTCTGGGAAAGGTGTCTCTAAATCTCTGCAGAGGTCTCTGTCTTTAACTTACTAGGCTCATTTGCCATTTAAACATCCTTTTACCCAGGTGCCAGCAATCTTTGCTTAGAAAGCTCTGAGTATGCAGAAATGTGAAAATATTTGTGGAACATAGTTTGCTGATAGGGAAATGAAAAGTTACCTTAGAATCTGGAGAGTGTGGTGGTGACTACATAAACAGTAATAGCAGACACGGTATAAGTGATTAATCCTGGTGTTTCGAGGCAGATAAGAGGTAGAGAGGGCATGTGGAATGGGGGGTTTCTGGGCCTCTCTCTCCACCTCGGATGCTAGGGGTGAAGCCCAGGGCAGGTGTGGTCTTTGTTCCAGTGCACAGGTTCATTCATGACACAAGACTATTAGGTCAAATTAAGTATTTAAAGCTTCAAAATTTAGACACACCTCAGATTTACATGTTTTTTTAGGATCTGTTTATAATCTAAATGATATCTTCAACTTCTTTCACTCTGACTCTAATTTCTATACCTCTATGTTTAAATCATTCTTTTTTTCTGTAGGATCTTCCCAATAATATGATTTACCAAGTTGCCATTAAGTCTCTTCCCCAGGACTGGTTGTGGTGTGAAACCTGGTGTGATGATGAATCCAAACAAAGAGCCAAAACAATTGATCTGGTGAGCGTTTGCATTTTCCTTTGTATAGCAGATATGAAAATGTTCCGATAGAAATATTTTCTGTTTTACAAATGGAATGGCGCACATAGGGCACCCTGCTGCTCCGTCTGTTATTCACTGTTATGTTTACCTAGGTTGGCAAGTATGGGGCTGTGTTGGGGGCCCACAAGACCACCCCCAGGTTTGATGATTCAATAAGAGGACTCATAGGACTCAGAATCATGGCTGTGAAGATATTACAGTGAGAGAATGCAAAGCAAAATCAGTAAAAGGAAAAGGCGCATGGGGTGAAGTCCAGAGAAAACCAGGTTCAAGCTTCCAAGAGTCCTCTCCCTGTGAAGTTACCCAGGACAACCCTAATTCCTTAAGCTACAAGAAGTACAACAACCCATGTGAAATGTGGTCTATCAGGGACGCTTACCAGAAACCCAATGCCCAGGATTCTTATTGGGGGCCTGGTCATGGCAAGCACCCCCTCTGCCTGGCACGTGCCAAAATTCCCAACATCCAGAAGGAAGGCAGGTGGTCAGCATAAACCACATGTTTGCACAGTTTAGGCACAGTGAGCCATTCTTAGCAGGGAATGGTGGGAACACTCCTGAAACCCAAGTTCCCAGGTGCCAGCCAAGGGCCAACCTTGCAAGCACGGGCCTAAGAGTAGCGGTCTCGGGCCTGCTGTGTTCATTCTTTTCTGCACAAAGCCCTTTGAAAGAAAGGCCATGAGCTGGCTGAAATGTTTATGGATTAGCTATCATCTTAACATGTCATCAGTTTAGTTTCTCTGCCAATAATTTTCCCAAATAAAGACAACCAAAATAACTGTCTACTTAAATTATCCTATACATGTCTACTTTTCTTCATTTTTTTTGAGAAGTTTTTTTCTTAGATTTTCATTTTAAGCAGTTTATGCTACACAGTTTAAATCTAGACATGAAATATTTTAAACTAACTTATTTATTGTCCAGCTGTCTAGACATTATATTCCAATACTATATATTATCTTTAATAGTACAAGATATTATTCTTTTTCTGACCATATTGTTTTTATGTGCTAAAAGTATAGAATAATTGTTTACAAGATCTTCACTGAAGAACAGACTGTCAAAATATTAGAACTCATAGTTTTGAACAAAATAAGACAGGGCAATAAAATATAGGGATGTTTTTCCAGATATGTATAGAAAGGTATAGAAAGAAAGTAGCGTGCCAAAATGTTAGATTGCAATCATAGGGGATAGAGTGTAGCAGAAACAAGATGGCATTGGTAAGAAGAAAGCGAGGGAAATTTCTAAAGAGAGGTCAAGAACATTACTGAACATAACATAAAATGTTAAGGTTATGTTGTATAAGGTGGTGACTCATATGTTAGTGACATAAGGTCTCCTTGGGATCTTTAGTACTTAGATTAACATGAGCTACTCTAACAAATGCCCAGATTTCCGTGGTTTCACATACACCCAGGTTCAGACCTAAGTGGGTGTCCTATCAGTGAGTAGCTTCCCTGTACATCATGACTCAGGGACCAGTCTCCATCCATCTTGTGGTTTCTTCGTCCTCTAGGGTCCTGTCATCATCTGTGTCCATCTGGAACTGATCCATCCAGTATGGCAGCCACATGCCACATGCAGCCATAGAGTACTTAAAATGTTGCCAGTGTAAATTGGGACGTGCCGTAAGGTGTAAAACACATCGGATTTTGACGACTCAGTGCCATAAAAAGAATGTAAAAATATCTCATTACTAATTTTTATATTGATTACATTTTGATTACATTTTGGAAATATTGGGTTAAATAAAATATAGTATTAAAACTTATTTCACCCGTTCCTTTTACATTTTTATATGTGGCTGCTAGAAAATGTAAAGCTGTGTGTGTAGTTTCCATCATATTTCTGTTGGATAGTGTTGATCTGGAGGGAAAGGAGAAAGGAGTGTGGAGAATGCACCCTGATCCCAAAGGCCTTGGCACCGTGGTAGGAATTGGTCGTGTGGCCACATCCAGTTGTAAGAGGAGCTAAGGATCGTCATTCCTCGATGGGCAGCCACTTCCTAGCAATAGGTCTACATAGAAGAAGAAGGATGGGTGACATAAATTTTGGTGGACAACATCGTCTCTCCCACAGAAACATTTAAAATAAAAATGGAAGAACATGCTCTTTTTGGTCATCTTGGGGAAAAAGTTAAGAAAAATCCAAGGAAATGGCCTAATGGAGAGGAAAAAGCATGATTCCTGGTATTGAAGGTGAGGATGAGAGTGTCTGTGAATGTCATGACACTATCTCAACTCCCTTTCAATCAGGGTTTCTCAGCTGGGGCATTATTTACATCTGGGACCAAGTAATTCCCTGTTGTGGAGGCGGACCTGTGCGCTGTACAGGAGGGTGTTTAGCAGCGTCCCTGGCCTCCACCCACTAGGTGGCCGTAGCCCCCCCTGCGAGGGGGGGCTACTGAGCCCGCGAGCCACAACTACTGAAGCCCGCGCGCCTAGAGCCTTTGCTCCACAACAAGAGAAACCACTGCAGTGAGAAGCCCACGCACCGCAACAAAAACCCAACGCAGCCATAAATAAATAAATAAGACAACAGGCTCATGGTTCATAACTTAGCTCTCCCATAAGGCATGAAGGATGTAGGGGAAAGCAAGTTGGGGCAACTATAAGAAAAGGCCACGTAGAGGTGAGCTTCAGGACACATTCTTTGGTAGTGCTTCGTGAAGAGCAGACAGGATGCTTGTGTAACTTTGTGAAGTTTATGCTCCTCCCGTAGTTTTTCCTGTCTCAGTCAATGGCATCTCCGTTCTTCACGTTGCTCAAGCCAAAGACACTAGGGTCATATTTGATGCCTCTCTTTTCTCACAATTCACATCCAGCCCATGAGCAAGTCTTGTCGGCGGTACCTTCAAATACATCCAGAGTCAGAACCTTCTTAAACTCCTCCTCTACTTTTTGCCTTTTAACCTTGATTTAATTTCCCAAGAAACTCTATAATAGGACCAACTGCTAATTAAAATTGATCAAATATTAGAAGAACTTTGGAGATGATCTTGTTTTAATTTCGTCCTTTGCAGATGAAAAAAACTAATTCTGCCACTGCCCACGCCCCCGCCGCCACACACACACACAGTTTAGTGACTAGGTCTTACTACTAGTAAGTGTGGACCGTCCAAGCCTTACTACCAGTAAGTGTGGACCGTCCAAGCCTTACTGCCAGTAGGTGTGGACCATCCAAGCCTTACTGCCAGTAGGTGTGGACCGTCCAAGCCTTACTGCCAGTAGGTGTGGACCGTCCAAGCCTTACTACCAGTTAAGTGTGGACCGTCCAAGCCTTACTGCCAGTAGGTGTGGACCATCCAAGCCTTACTGCCAGTAGGTGTGGACCGTCCAAGCCTTACTGCCAGTAGGTGTGGACCGTCCAAGCCTTACTGCCAGTAGGTGTGGACCGTCCAAGCCTTACTGCCAGTAGGTGTGGACCGTCCAAGCCTTACTGCCAGTAGGTGTGGACCGTCCAAGCCTTACTGCCAGTAGGTGTGGACCGTCCAAGCCTTACTGCCAGTAGGTGTGGACCGTCCAAGCCTTACTGCCAGTAGGTGTGGACTGTCCAAGTCTTACTACTAGTAAAAATTGGAACCATGAGGACTGAGGATCCACGTCCATTGTTTTTCCGCTGTGCCTATTAAGCAGGCTAGTTAAATATTTTTAAGGTGTGGAGATTTATGAGCTACTCTGAATTTCACAACTCTCAGTATTTTGACAAATGAGTTCCAGTTAACTGATTTTTAATATCATAACTGCTAATGAGAACAGAGGCATGTGACAGAGGATGAATGCTTTTGCCAAAGAAACTCAAGACCTTTCTAAAGGCTGATAAATAGTTTTGTGTATGGAAAACATAAAGTATATAAAACCAGGTTTTAGTCTGAAGAAAAGGCAATCAAATATTTATTAATATAGTCTTCTATGTTCTTTTACAGGATGGTCATATAATTGGATGTTTTGTACAAACATTTTACAGAATTGTTTGACAGACTTCTTATGAACCATCAAAAAGTCTTTAAACAATTTTTGTTTAAAGTTCTGATTGAGGTGTTTGCATTAAACACTTACTGCTTACATAAACTATGATTTGTCATTTCACTTGATCCTTTCTCTATTAAACTAATTCCGGTATTTCAAGTACTTAGTACCTAGGGCCCTGCTTTTTATAAAATGCATTTTGTTTGCTCAAGTGACATAGCAGTGTCCTCAAGTATTTCCTTTATGTTTTCTCGAACATGGTTTTTTATTAACAAAGCTTTATTTAAACTTTCAGTGCAATAACCCCAAGACAAAAGAACCTAAACTAAAAGCTGCTGCCAGGATTGTCCCAGAATGGGTGGCGTATGATACTGAGATACGACAACTATTAGACCAGCTTGAAAACAAGAAGAAAAATGCAAGTAAGTTATTCTGCAGTGGTGTATGAACCATATGTTGCATTAAGTGAAATTAGAATAGATTACAGACTCAGTTCTTAGTGAAGTTATCAAATGATTAGGTCAGAATTTCTTTACCAAAGTCCGTGACTTGATTACAAATTTCATTTTTATGTGGACTAAGCTCACAAATTTAAAACATGGATAGAGAATCTGTTCCCCCATGGATATAGCTTCAGATCATCGCATAGATAGGCAGTATAGTATTAACCGCCTGACATAAGGTAGAGGTGAAAAAAGTAAAAGAAACCCTTGTCTTTAAGACACACTGAATTTCCTAAATATGAAAATCCAAGCCCTGAAGTTTAATAAAAGCCTTACATAGCTAACTAAAATATTACCTCCTGTCTCCTAAATTAATCTGGTACATGGTATAGGTTTCCCCATGAAAAGTTGGTTCCTGGATCTAGTAGCCTTAGTCATGACTAGAGGGTGATTTGGATTAATTTGTTTCCATTTCTTAGATTTAAAAAACTGGAGAAAAAAAAAAAGTAAAATAAAAAACTGAGGTTACCTTAGCATTTCATCACCCTACATAAATCCTCAACACCAATAAATATGTGTTGAATATTCTTTTAAAGCTGATATAAACTTCTTGATTCCTTCATAATTCCCTTTCCTGGTCAGTGCCTGTCTCTGTTGTCCTTTGCTCTTTTTTAAAAGTAGTACTGCGGTTCTGTTCTGTTCCAGTCAGTATGTTAGAGACTTTCACAGGTTAGACTAGTTAATCCTCACAATAATTCTTTCTAGTAGTTCAGAATATAGTTCTTATTTTCCTCAGCTTTACTTTTTAGGGAGGCTGAAATGATTATATATAAACTGTCTCATATAAGCATGAAATTCTGTTTCATCTCGACTCTGTTTTCCTTAACAAAATCAGTGTGTGTTGTCTGAGAAGTTCAATATTTAACACACACCCAAGCATTTTTAATAATGTAGTATAAAGGTGCCACTTCAATTCAGAAGAAAGATTATTCTCTTAAGTGGTGTAACTGTTTTCAAAGGGAGAGAAGGAAAGAAGGCAAAAAAGGAAGGAAGAAAGGAAAATTCACATAATTACCTCACAAGCAATTTTAAATGTATAAAACATTGAGATGAAATGTTTCTCTTATCAAATTGGAAAGAGTTAAAGGATTAATAAGACCCAGCATTAGCAAGGATATTGACAAGTAAGCACTCTCGTACATATAGTAGCTGTATAAATTAAGGAAATTTTATAATATGCATAAAAAATTAAAATATATGCCCTTTGACCCAGCAATTCACAAGAAACATTTAAATGAGAAAAATTATGCATATATATATATACATATGTTTGTTACAGCATTGTTTTTAATAATGAAATAAAATCTATCCATCAATAGAGGATCGATTGCATAAACACTGATACATACAGTGAAATATAATGTAGCCTTTTAAGAGAATTGAGATAGATTTGTGCTGACAGCAAATTTTTAAGTTAAAAAATAAGTTATAGAATATTTATAATGTTATTGACCCACATCTTAATTAAAGAAAAACTGCATGTGTGTGTATATATGTTTTTGTATGGTTATATGTATAAATAAGAGAAGTTTTACAAAAGAGATTTTCGGGGTTTTTGCTTAATTTTTAATTACAAATTTAAGACATGTTCATTATAAACATTAAAACCATTGTATATTCTATATACTTCCACACTTGGAAGTATTAATGTACAGAATAAAATCAGAAGCTCTCTTTTACTTACTCAAACCCAAAGAGGCAACCATTTTTTAAATAAATTTTTTATTTTATATTGGAGTATAGCTGATTAACAATGTTGTGATAGTTCAGGTGCACAGCAAAGGGACTCAGCCATACATATACATGTAGCCATTCTCCCCCAAACTCCCCTCCCATCCAGGCTGCCACATAACATTGAGCAGAGTCCCTTGTGCTGTGCAGTAGGTCCTTGTTGGTTACCCATTTTAAATGTAGCAGTGTGTACGTGTCGATCCCATACTCCCTAAATAAAGGCAACCATTTTTTAAGGCTATGATATACCTTCCTGTATAAAATTTTCATTTCTCTTGTTGTAAATTGTATTAGTTTGCTGGAGTTGCTGTAACATAGTACCACAACCTAGGTGGCTTAAGCAAAAGTCATTTTTGTCTCACAGTTCTGGAAGCTAGAAGTCCAAGATCAAAGTGTAGTCAGGGTTATTTCCTTCTGAGGACTGTGAGGGAAGGATCTGTTCCAGGCCTCTCTCCTTGACTTGTAAATGGCTGTCTTCTTCCTATGCCTCTTCACATTGTCTTCCCTCTGTACATGTTTGTGTCCAAATTTCCTTGTCCTCTAATGACACCAGTCATGTTGGAGTAGGGTCCACCCTAATGACCTCATTTTAACTTGAATACCTCTGCATAGACCCTGTCTCCAAATAAGGTCACACTCTGAGGTACTGGAGGTTAGGACTCCAACATATGAATTTTGAGGGGAAAATAATTCAACCCATAACTTGAATGGAATTTGAGAATCGTGTCGTATGTTTAAGGGCCATTTGTATTTCTTCTGATTTTCAACTGTTCTTGTCCTTTGCCTGTTTTTTTCTGGAGCATTGCTGCCCAACACTGGGAAAAATTAACAATCTTTATTCCACATATTTGTGTTGCCACCTTTAGCATATGCTAAATTCCTGTATTATGTATGTCTCATTTGGCGCTTTTTTTTCTGTTCCATTGGTCTCTGTCTCTACGTGTGTCTATTACACACTACTTTAATCATTGAATGTTTATAGTGTGTTTAAATATCCAGTAGGGCTCATCGCTCTTTGTTGTTGTATTCCTGGGTGTTCTTGTCTGCTTATTTGTCCGCACAAGCTTTAGAATCAGCTTATCTAGTTCCAAAAAGTTTTCTGTTGTTGTTTTTTTTTTCCTTTTGTGGTAGAGGAAGGATTATATTAAATTTATTAGTTAACTTAGGGAGTACTGACATCTTCGTGAAAACTATTCTGTCTAGGAACATGTTGTGTCTTTCTGTATGTTCAGGTCCAGTTTTATGTTTGTCAAGAGTTACAACATTTTAATCATATAGGTTTTATACATATATTTTAAAGCTTATTCCTAGATATTTTATCTTTTGTTACTATTAAAAATGGAATTTTCTCTTCCAGTATATCTTCTTACTGGTGGTAGCTTGTCCATAGAATGACTACTATTTTCCTTATATGAATTTTTATTTCCTATGATCATATTGAATCTCATATTGTTTATAGTAATGTTTCAGTTGATTCTCTTGAGTTTTTCCAGGAATATGTACATCTTACCTGCAACCAAAGATGGTTTTTCCTCTTCCTTTCTAATCCTTTTTTTTTTTTTTTACCCTCACATTGCTTTTTCTTGTCTAATTGTTTTGGCTTATATATCTAATACAATATTAAATAGCAGTGGTAGTGGTAGGCATCTTTTCTTTTTCTCACATTGCCTAGCCAACCTCCTGTGTTTCCCCATTAAGTAAGATAATAGCTTTGGACTAAAGCTATTTTTTCATGTATTTTTATCACGCTGAGGAAATATCCATTGATTCTTAGTTTAATAAGTGTTTTTATCAAAATGGGTTGTATTTTATCAACTGTCTCTTCAAAAGTAGAGGTTACTACATGATTTTTTTACTTGGATATATTGGTATGATAAACTATATTAATAGATTTTCTAATATTGAATCATTATTCCTAATATTGAATCATCCTTGTATTCCTAGAATAAATTCTACTTGGTCATGACCTATTATTCCTTTTTTTCCCATTTTTTAAATGAGATACAGTTGACATATAACACTATATTAGCTCCAGGTGTACAACATAATGATTTGATACTTGTAAATATTGCAAAATAATCACCACAATAAGGTTAATTAACATTCATTACCATACATAGTTAAGTTTTTTTCTTGTGATAAGAACTTTTAAGATCTCTCTTAGCAACTTTCAAGTATACTAGACAGTATTATTAACTTCAGTCACTATGCTGTACATTACATCCCTATGACTAATTTATTTTTTAACTGGAAGTTGGTACCTTTTAACCCCCTTCACCCATTTCATCCATCCCCCATCCCCACCTCTGGCAACCACCAACCTGTTCTCTGTTGCTGTGAGCTTGGTTGGTTGCTTTTGTTTTTGTTTTTAGGTTCCACGTAAAAGTGATATCTTATGGCATTTGTCTTTCTTTGTGTGACTTAATTCCCTTAGTGTAATACTCTTAAGGTCCATCCATGGTATCGCATATGACAGGACTTCCTTCTTTTTTATGGCTGAATAATATTTCTGTGTGTGTGTGTGTGTGTGTGTGTGTGTGTATACCACATTTTCTTTATCCATTCATTTATTGATGGATGCTTAGGTTGCTTCCATATCTTGGCTATTGTAAATAATGCTGCAGTGAACATGGAAGTACATATATCTTTTTGAATTGGGGGTTTTTTTGTTTGTTTTCTTCAGGTAAATACTCAAAAGTGCAATTGCTGGATCATATGGCAGTTCAATTTTTAATTTTGTGAGGAAGCATCACATTGATTTCCATAGTGGCTGCACCAATTTACATTTCCACCCAGTGTACAAGGGTTCCCTTTTATCCACATTCCTTGCCAACACTTGTTATTTTTTGTCTTTTTGATAGTAGACATTCTAACAGGTATGAGGTGATATCTTGTGGTTTTGATTTGCATTTCCCTAATTATTAGTGACATTGGAACCTTTTCATGTACCTGTTGGCTATCTGTATATTTTCTTTAGAAAAATATCTATTCAGATCCTTTGCCCAGTTTTTAATCAGATTGTTTGTTTTTCTGCTATTGAGTTTTAGGAGTTCTATATAAGTTTTGGATAATAACCCCTTAACAGATATATAATTTACAAATATTTTCTACCCTTCCATAGGTTGCCTTTTTATTTTTTGGTGGTTTCCCTTGCTGTGCAGCTTTTTAATTTGATGTAATCCCATTTATTTACTTTAGCTTTTGTTGCCTTTGCTTTTGATGTCAAATCTAAAAAATCATTGCCTAGACCAGTGTCAGGGAGGTCATCACCTTTGTTTTCTTCTAGGAGTTTTATGGTTTCAGGTCTTCTGTTCAAATTTTTAATCCATTTTGAGTTAATTTTTGTACATGGTGTAAGACAGCAGTCAAGTTGTATTCTTTTGCATGTGGCTGTCCAGTTTTCTCAGCACCATTTATTGAAGAAACGGTCCTTTTCCCATTGCATGTTCTTGGCTCCTTTGTCATAAACTAATATATATATATATTATATGTTTATATATATATATGTTTATTTCTGGGCTCCCTTTTCTGTTCCATTGATCTATTTGTCTCTTTTTATGCCAGTGCCATACTGCTTTGATTACTGTGATATAGCTTGAAATGAGGATGTGTGATGCCTCCAGCTTTGTTCTTCTTTCTCAAGATTGCTTTAGCCATTCAGCCTTTTGTGGTTCCATACAAATTTTAGGATTCTGTGTTCTATGTCTGTGAAAAATATCATTGGATTTTGATAGGGATTGTATTGAATCTGTAGATTGCTTTGAGTAATATGGACATTTTAATAATATTGATTCTTCAAACCCACAAGCACAGAATATCTTTCCATTTATTTTGTGTCTTCAGTTTCTTTCATCAGTGTCTTACAGTTTTCAGTGTATAGGTCTTTCACCCACTTGGTTAAATATATTTCTCCTTGGTTAAACTGGTCTTAATGCAATTGTAAATGGGATTGTTTCCTTAATTTCTTTTTCTGATACCTAGCTGTTAGTGTATAAAAACACAACAGATTTCTGTACATTGATTTTGTATCCTGCAACTTTACTGAATTTGTTTCCTAGTTCAAAACTTTTGGTGGAGTCTTTTGGTTTTTCTGTATATAATATCATATATATCATCTGCAAATAGTGACAGTTTTACTTCTTCTCCCATTTGAATGCTTTTTTATTTCTTTTTCTTGCCTAATTGCTCTGGCTAGGACTTTCAATACTATGTTGAATAAAAGGGGTGAGAGTGGACATCCTTGCCTTTTTACTGATCTCAGAGGAAAAGCTCTCTGCTTTGAGTATGATGTTATCTGTGGGTTTGTCATATATGGCCTTTATTATGTTGAGGTATGTTTCATCTATACCTACTTTGTGGAGAGTTTTTATCATAAACGGATGTTGAATTTTGTCAAACACTTTTTCTGCACCTATTGAGATGATCATATGATATGTATCCTTCATTTTGTTAATGTGGCATATCACATTGATTGATTTGTGGATGTTGAACCATCCTTGCATCCCTGGGATAAATCCCACTTGATCATGGTGGATGTTTCTTTCAATGTATTGTTGAATTTGGTTTGCTAATACTTTGTTGAGAATTTTTGCGTCTGTGTTCATGAGGGATATTGGCCTGTAATTTAATTTTCTCAGGGTGTCATTGTCTGATTTTGTTACCAGGGTAATACTGGCCTTGTAAAATGAGTTTGGGAGTGTTCCCACCCCTTATAGTTTTTGGAAGAGCTTGAGAAGGATTAGTATTAATTCTTCTTTAAATGTTTAGTAGAATTCACCAGTGAAGCCATCTCATCCTGGGCTTTTGTTTATTGGGAGGTTTTTGATTACTGATTCAGTCTCCTTACTAGTAATTGGTCTGTTCAGATTTTCTGTCTCCTCATGATTCAGTCTTGGTAGATTGTAAGTGTCTAGAGATTTATCCATTTCTTTTTGGTTGTCCAATTTGTTGGCATGTAATTGATCATAGTAGTCTCTTATGATCTTTGTATTTCTGTTTTTAATATTTTATTTTTCTATTCCCTAATCTTCCCTCTGTGTTCTGGGAAACTTTCTTACTTTATCTTCAATCCTTCTATTGATCTTTCTTTTTAAGAGGGCAATCACATTTTTTTTTAACATCTTTATTGGCGTATACTTGCTTTACAATGGTGTGTTAGTTTCTGCTTTATAACAAAGTGAATCAGCTATACATATACATATATCCCCATATCTCCTCCCTCTTGTGTCTCCCTCCCACCCTCCCTATCCCACCCCTCTAGGTGGTCACACAGCACCAAGCTGATCTCCCTGTGCTATGTGGCTGCTTCTAAGAGGGCAGTCACATTTTAATTTCCAGCAAATCTTTCTTTTCCCTGTTTGTTTTCTTTTAGTTTCAATTTGTTCTTGTTCTGTGGCTTTATTGACTTTTCAGATATCTCTGGAAAACATTAATTATAATTATTTTAAGAGTCTCTTTGGTTCTCTTGGTTATCTTTGTTTCCTTTGGTTGAATCATTTGTGTGTTCATCTTGGTCCTTTTTTCTTTTACTGTTGATTATCTTCAAACGCCTGGAGATTCTTATCTGTTAGTGTACATTTAAGAATAAAAGATGAGATTAATCAGTATACATAGCTGGCTTGAGTTTCCTCTGTGATGGTGTAAATGTGTTTGTTTCTCCAATAGGCTTCTTCCCTGAACGGGGGGGTTAATTGGTAACTGCAGGTGTATTAGCACGGTGTAGAACTGGCAGGCTTCTCTCTAGATCTGTGGGCCTGGAACAGAACAAGCCCATCCCACACACCAGCCTGGCCAAAAGTCACAAAGAGGGGACTTCACTCAAGAGCATCAATACCTATACAAAAATCTCTCCCTCTCTTTCTCTCTCTCGCTTTCTCTCTTTCTTTCTCTTTCTCTCAATAAACTGTTCTATTTTTAGCCTTCCACTTTTTATCTTGGAATAAACACCAGGCTGTCAGTTTCTTTCTGCAATGCAGAAGAAGGAATGAGAGTGGAGAGCTGACGTGCACAGATTTTCCATACAGTCCTTCAGTTAATTGCTTCACTGGGTGATGTACTCCCCACCAGTGTTTTCTGTTAGGAGGCTTTCCCAGGCTTCTCTGTCAAGAAAATCAACTCATCATCTCAGCTGTGTATTCTGTTTTCCGCGTTTAGAAATTCGTTGATAACTCTGCTCCAGTGTTGTCTCATAACCACTTCTCCCATTGTCTTTATTGCTATTCCCTTTTATATTTCTTATCTTTCCAGTGGAGTTTAGTGGAGAGATATAGTCTGCCATCTTGAATTATGGAACAGGATCCATTTAAACTGTATATTAATTAATTTCTGCCTGAAAATATCTTGAATTTTCAGTGTTCTTAAATCAGTATGTGATGGCTCAATGATGCAGAAGGTGAAGAAACCATTTTGATCTCTAAGGGTCTTCACTAGTACTGATTCTCACATTTGTATAGTATTTGTGTCTGTGTTTGAATGCTCTGTCCTCGCATCTTAGACGAGGACCATATATGTCTTCTGCTTTTTGTTGTTCCATTACATTAATAACAGGATACTTTGTACATGGTGAGTAATCTGTTAGTACTGTTCAAGGCCTCTATTGCCAGGCAGGGTGCTAGGTCCTGAAGATAACAAAGATAAATAAGGTATGGTCCTTGTTCTCATAGACTCATGGGAACTCACTTCTAGGTGGGTAAAGAGGCAAGTAGTTATGATACAATGTAATAGATCCCATAACATACAAAGAACTATTCTTATGGCACATAGTGAAGCAAGTAGGTACTAAACTAACAAACAGAATCCTCAGGGAGCGCCTATGCTTTTTATTATATTAATTCATACCTCAGTCAGGTTTACGCTAATGTGATGTTTGAGATGTCAGGAGCTAAATAAACTTTCCTCCCCTACAGTTTTGACACATGATGAACTCTAGCACGGGCCTGTGTAAGAAGATGAGAAAGTATGACAAGAAATCTGCCACCTGCTGGGGAAATGTGGAACTACTGCTAAGACTTTTGAAAGTTTCATTAAGGATCAGTGACATATTCTTCAATTTAAATTATATTATTTAAAAATACATGTGTTTAATGTATTGAATAAGTTTAAGTTATATAAGAAATGACCATTGAGTATTTAAAACTAGATTGTTCAAAACACTGTGTTTTCACCAGTTAAAGTGATAGTTTTGCCAGATAACCAAGTAGAAGAACGTATCTGACTAGCTGGTCCTCATGGGGAATTAGCAAACCATCTACATGTTTGGATATTCCAGCTCTGTGTGCATCCATATTTCTTCATTCAAAAGATGCTTTTAAATTAGAGAAATCTATTTTGTGTTTTTTCTTCTGAGAAAGAAGAAGGACTCATGGTTATCTCCGAATAATTTTTTTTTAAAGTAAGCCCATTTATACCTTAACTGTTGTTTTAAAATGGAAGTAGTGTCACACTGTAATTACTTATTTTGTTTATCTTAAACCATATGATGTTTTAATCCTATGCAGTATTTGTATTTTTTTAATGTTTCTAATTTTTATTTCATAAAATGATATTCATGGGCTTATGGGGTATATATGTATTCTTTTTAAAAAAGAACTGGCTAGTTTTATAGAAACTTAGTTAAGAGTGTAAACAGTTTGTTTTCCTGTTTTATATTAATAATAGATGAACAGGAATAGTAAATATTCAAAAACTATCCAACTATTCTAGAATCATAGGATCTTGGGACTGGAGAAGACCTCAATGTCATTTGGACACTGTCCCCTGAAGAAGCTGATTGAATAGGGCTGAGGTGAGCGTGGGAAATCATGATTGTCTAAGAAGCTCTCCAGATGACTCCGGTGATAAGTGAGGTTTGAGGAACAGCCCCCCTTACAAGGCCCTGCCAGGCGGACCCTCAAGCCATCTTGGAACCTTCCAGGGCCACATGGAACTGTCTGCCTCTGGAGACTGGCTGGTCCATCTTTGGACAACTCCATACAGAGTTCCACAGCGAGCCCGAAGCTGTCTACTGGCAGTCTCTACTCTTGCTCCTTTGAGCTCTTCTGAACGAATCTAATCCTTCTCGATTGGATGGCACAGCCCATAGAGTATTTGAAAATAACTGCTTTGCCCCCAGCAGCTTCATTCTTCCTAATAAGAGATCACAAGACCTCTCCCTCTCCCTGTAACCTTCCCTTTGTTACTTGTTTGGGTTTGTCTGTGATAAAATGGAGTGCTCCAGGTGTGGCCTGGAATGGAAGTAGATTATTCCTGTGGGTTCCAAGGGTGCTGTCAAAGGCTTGAGTGGTAACTTGGCCTGGGGTGAAGACCCCAGTTCCATGGGGTCTCCGGCTCACTCCTCTTTGGAGTCGGGGCTTGGTGAGAGGTAAGAGACTCTGTAAGCTTCTAGCTTAGGCCAGATGCTCCAACCCAGCTACCTCAGGTCTGCTGTGGTGCTTTAGGCAGAAGCCCCAGCTGACTGTGAGATGGTACTTCACTAGGTAATGGCACCTGATTTCCACACTTATTACTAACTACCATCTCCAATATGCTAGATTCTGTACTTCATAGAATATAAGCTAAAACTGCAGAATAATGTACTTTGTAGCTTGTGATTTGAATGGCTAAATTTACATGTCTCATTTCCAGATGAATGATACCTTATATCTAAAAATCCAGACTTATAAATATTTCTTTACATGGAGATTCTTTTATAAAATGGCTAATTTTTACGTCAAGTGCATGTAGAGCGCAGCGCCATACAGAGCTCTCCCCTCCTCGGGACGCGCTAGGGGAACTGAACCGCAGGGCAGCACTCGCGAAGAAGGCCACCAGCTCCGCTGCCCTGAGGGTGCTGGAAGGTAGCCCGAGGCCTTCCACATACATTCCTGATCCTGAATTCCGGTGTTCAGGTGCAGGCCCTATAGCAAATTTTAACAAAAATCAAATCCTAGGAGAGAGCAAAGACACACGGTTTCCCGTTTTGAGAAGTTACAATCCACTTCTCCTTCCTCCTTCTCAGAGGGAAGTCGGAACAGAGCGTATCTGAGAATTAGGAGATTTTGAGTTTTAACCTTGAAAAGACATTTAAGTTTGGGGTATAAGTTTTGGTATAAGGTAAACCCAGAATATAAGACTGAAGACAGTCCAAACTCTCCATGCCTCCCAGATGCTTTGGTACAAGCGGTTAGATGTTGGAAGTGCCCATCCTTCGGCTCCAGTTATCCTCAAGTTCAGGGAACAATGAAGCTCCTAGAGGGAGAGAAGAGAATACTTCCAGGAAGCACCACCGGCCGTCAGCCTGGGCTTACAGACAAAATCAGGCTTTTCTTTAATAGTAAAAATGCAGTTTGACACAAATGGGAGCCTGCCCAAAGAAACGGTTGCTCCTGTGGGTCAGGTCCAGCGCCTGGGATGCAACCAGACAGACAGGTGCTACCACCCAGAAGAAGACCCAGATGAATAGTGTTCAAGGCAGTAGGTATATGTCAAGTCAGACTATCCTTCAGTAACTGAAGCATGTCTAAGAGAATTTTCTTCTCTGAGATACAGCAGCAAAGAAGTTGGTGGCATTTAACTTCCCACTGGAACACGTGAGACTGTTCATCAAAGGGCTCTGACGTATGTCTCAGATCCCTGGTTTGGAGATCAAATGAAAAGTGTTAACGGATCCAGGCTCAGTACCACGAAGTCTCAGTCACTGCCCAGCCCCTGTCTTGCCCACTTCTGTTCAGCAGACTTAAGGGGGTCCTTCTTCTTCCAAAGAACCAATTGATTTTAAGATCTTACTTTTGGTGGCAAAGTGAGGGAGGTGAGGCACAAAGGTTCAGGACTTTGGTGGTGAGTGTGCAAACAGGCAACTCTGTGATGGCAGCACATGGTCAGGGGTGCCAGCCCACCCTGTAACCCCTCAAAAAATGAGTCCAAGTGTTAGGTAATGGGACAGCTGTTCCCCAGTTTGCTGTTTATTAGCCCAGCTTATCAAATATAAAATTCTGTTTTCTGAGAAATTCTAGAGTGAAGTCTCTTTGCTTAGAACCTACTGTTAACAGCTTCGTTTATAGACTCCAGATTTGGAGAATAATCATGTCCCCTACAGTTCATAATTACTTGAATTTAAGTGTATTTCAATCGTGATCCTGCCCAACTATGTAAGGTTTGCATCCTATCTGATGTGATTTCACTTTAAAATCAAAGGTTTTGGGCTTCCCTGGTGGCGCAGTGGTTGAGAATCTGCCTGCCAATGCAGGGGACACGGGTTCGAGCCCTGGTCTGGGAAGATCCCACATGCCGCGGAGCGATTAGGCCCGTGGGCCACAATTGCTGAGCCTGCGCGTCTGGAGCCTGTGCTCCGCAACAAGAGAGGCCGCGATAGAGGCCCGCGCACCGCGATGAAGAGTGGCCCCCGCTTGCCGCAACTGGAGAAAGCCCTCGCACAGAAACGAAGACCCAACACAGCCATAAATAAATAAATTAAAAAAAAAAAAAAAAGCAGAGTAAACCCCTTTAAAAAAAAAAAATCAAAGGTTTTGATTACAATTGAAGGACGAAAAGGTATTCAAATTCTAAAAGACTGGTTCAAAACCAAAAGATTTGAATGACAAAGGCTCCAGGTAGCCCAGTGTTTAAAATTTGCAGCCAAGTTAGAGAAGGAGTAATTTTGGTACCAGCCTTGTGGAGTAAGATGAATTGCGAAGTAAACATAACTGATCATACGGCGGAGCATCTAACCTAGTCCTAAGCACCATGCTCAAACTCCCTTATCGACAAAAGTGAGCAAACCCACCACTGGTGTGTAGGCTTTCCTTTGTTTTCCCACAGTCTGCTTCCACCAGAAAAATGTTTCCAGTTTCGTCCGAAGGCCGATAATCTAGGTCTTCCTAACCTGAACAAATCCAACAAATATTTAAGTACCTACAGTGCGCGAGGCTGTCCTTTTGAAGTTACTAGGCCAGTACAAGTGGCATTCACTAAATATCCAAATGAAAATGCTGAGCAGGGAAAGTGTCAGGAAGGCGTAAGAAAGTGACATTTAGGATGCAAAGTGAAGTAGGAGGAAGTGCACACTGGGCGCAGACTAGCAAGGGGGTAGTTTTGTTCCTTTGAGGATGAGGAGGAGAGGAGGGGGTGGGGAGGTTGGAGCCAGGTGCACAAGGTGACATAGGGGAGTTTGTCAAGTACGTGGAGAGCTTCGGTGATCTGACCCTAAAGTGCAGTGAAGGGCTCTAACATTCATCAGTGTTCATCCAGAATCTCTCCGGGAGTATTTCTATGCCTGCACTGTTTCCTAATAGTTGTATTTATTCATAACAAACATCATTCCTGACTATATCGGGTAAAAGCTCTTGGATAAGGACAAAGAGCCTTATTTGGGATCTGATGATGCAATTTTTCTTCATTGCACAGCGTCCAAGACAAAATTCCCCTGACCTAAGGCCATGTTGTACAGGGCATTCACTGCATGTTGACCTACCAAGAGGAGAAGCTAGTTTGCTTGCACTAAAATCGTGCAACTGTAGAATGAGGTCTTTCACTTTTATGAGGTTTTAGTAACCTGCGGCAACAAAAGCATAAACTGCAGGAAATACAACATTGCAACAGGTGGTATGTGTGAAGGAGTATTAATAAAATCCTAAGAAAACTGTAATACAGTGAAGGATTGTTAGAAGAGTTATCCTTTGCTATCTATCTTTAAAGAACCTTTCACAGAGAGAAAAATCACATCCATTTAGGGCAACCAGTCTTCTTTTAAAAAATCCTTTACATCATAGATAAATACATACATACAAATGAGACACTATTCTTATAGAAATCTCCTGTAAGAGCAGGGAAACATGCAAATAACACAAACTTAAATCCGCCAAGAAATGCTGCAAGCAGTGGTTTCTCCCTCGTGCTTTTTAACAACGTTCAATTCCAATTTCCTCAGGAAGACCTTGGAACTCCTTTTGCCAGTGGCCCTTCCAAACCCAGCTGCTCGGTCCCTCGTGACATATTAGAACTGGAGGAGATGCTTCTCCCAGTAGACTGACCTTAGTGAAGGTTGGAAACGTATTCAAAACAAGACTGCAACCTCGGAGTTGTCACCTGGAGGCCTCCTTGTTAGGAAACTGAACCCTAGTGTAAGGCAGCGACAGATGACTGTGCATCTCATGCTTCTGTTGATCTCCAAGGAAGGACTGACTCGGCGGACAGAGGTTTGCAGAGTTCAGGGTCGCTGGGGTGTGACCTATATGCCTTAAGATTGAAGTGATTGGATTTCTTGGGCGTGAGGGTGGGGGGGGGGATCAGGGCTTACAACCCCTGAGGGGCTGGTAGACTGGGCTCTCCCCTCCTGTGCGCAGGCAGGCAGCCCTCAGGCCTGTTGCAGGTACTTGCAGTATCTTCAGACGAAGGCTGATTGATGATGTGTTGCTAAGGTAGGTATCATGATTATTAAGAATGTGGAAACTGCTTTCTGGGAAAGTTCTCTAAGTCTTCTAGCTGTCCTGTAGTTTTAGGACATGCAGAATACAGGAAGAAAGCTCCTTTGTAGTTAGAGATCTGACTGAGATAAGCCGCAGTGTCCCCACCACCCTTCAGGACTTTAACAGAAATGTGCGTGTTATGATATAAAAGGGAAAGTCCTCAGAGCCAACCTAAGTGTTTGTTAGATTTTAATGGTACTGAAAGTGAAGAACCGGCCACCTGTTAAGGCCTCACTGTCCTCGGACCTCGGGGGGCTGGGTTACGAGACTGTAATCATTTCTGCTTTTTGCGCTCTTCTTGCAGCTCGTGTCAAGCAGGAGCCCTCTGTCACCTCAGTAGCTGATTACATGTAAAGCAAAGTTGGAAAACAGACTTCTCCAAAAGACTGAAAGCAAGAAAGTACTCATTTGACCATAAATATTTTTATTAAATGTGAAAATACACGGGCATAAAAATAGTACCCATATTTGTAGACATGTCTGAGACCCATTTCAGTTAATGTTCGGTGTTGTTTTTATTAAGACACTAAATTGAGATGGATTAAGTTACTTCGTCTTGTCTCATTCAAACCAACCACAGTAGGAGTAACAGCCTAACTTATCAGACATCTCCAGTTTCCCCCTCCCCTGTGCTCTGCTTTCAACGGCACGGGAGAGGTTCAACCACAGAGGCAAGAAACAAAGTCTGTTTACTATACACAAAGCCACGCAGTGGCTAAATTTACTCTTAAATCATTCAGCAAATGAGATCATTAAACAAAACTAATTATCCCCATCTATTAACATCATTTGCAATTACAGAATAAACTCTGCTACTAACAAAAAAGGAATGATCTGATTTAGAATAAGGATAATTGTTGGTAAATCAGCATTTGCCTTCCTCCTTCCTTTATAAACATGGAAAAGTCAACTACATTCAACGTAGCTGCATGAATTTCTCTAGGTTAACCACTGGTGTGTACTCGATGAACACTCCGCACAGGGCCTGTCACCGGTGCCCCGTCCCTCTAAGGAGGCACAGGCCTGACTGAGGAGCCATTTTTAACTAAGCATCTTGTGCCCTTTTTTCATGGTAAATGTCACATACAACTTCTGACCAATTTCACGCTTTAAAGGTGAAATCTTTCATTTTCCACCATGAATAGAAAATGGTGCCAACTTAAAATTGCGATTCTATTAGCTTTTTTCCTTCATACTCGGTTATCAGTAGTATTTTTCTCTTAAGCTGTGGCTAGTTTTTACATTCCATTATCAGAGTCCCAAAGAGTTCTGTTTTCATGCTGATACTTAAACTTTTAATACTGCCTAAAGAGAAAAATGTTTTAAAATTAGTATTGTTATATCCAATTCACATTAGTAAACTATTGAAGTCGTTTTCCAGTTTTCATTTATCCATGTTGAGAAAGCACAAACTTTCAGAAGTGGGCATTAATTTATCCTCTCTTTTTAGAACTTTTTCAGGTTTATAGGCTGATGTGTTGAATACTTGTTGCTGTGGAAAAATATCCATTTACAGGCCAGCAATACCTCACTTCCGGCACTCACTGAAAAGGGAGGGAGGAGTTTAACGGGGAACGTAATACAGCCAAGGCTGGGCGCCCCGCTCATTTGGCTTTTCCAAAGAGAGCCACACTGGTTACCCGGCACCCACGCGAGCAGTGATGACCTCCTGCATCAGGCCGCCAGGACAGACGAGTGTCCCTTCACACTCCCAGCGCTCTCCTCAGTCACTCTGAAAGAAGCGTGGAGTGACCACCTTCCCAATCAAGCGGATGCCAGAAGACCGCTGATGACCCTCACGGCTGGAACTTAAAGGTCGTTATTTTCTTCATTAATTAGCAAAACAACAGAGCCCAGAGAATTTCTCTTCGTGGCGCTGGCGCTTGGCACCATACTTGCTTCTCCCTCTTCAGTGAAAACAAGTTAACTCTCTGCACATTTCCACTACGATGACCAAAGTCAGTCCATGGTAAGGCTTTAGGAACAGAATTTATAGTTATTACAGGTGGAGAAAAAAGTGAAGCAAACAACCCTTTCGGCGGCGGGGTGGCAGTTGGCGAGGTGACAGGTGCCCAGGACATGTGGCCCACCTCCAGCCATCCGGACTCCTTCCGGCTCCTCCTTGCTGGCAGCCTTGCATCCTCTCCTCCAGATAGAACGGCAAGTGGTTTGATATTTCCCTCGTTCTGATTCTGTGTGAAAACTCTTACTTGTAAAAGTAGGTAGAGGCCATCGCTAGATTTCAGAGAGTTCACAGTGACATCATATATGAAAGAACCAGATTGAAAAAAAAATTGCTGATGTAACTAATGAAGTAACAAGATTAAAGAATAAACAAAAATGAATTTCCCTTGTAAATTATTTTCACACTGACTTGAATTTTGAGACATTAAAACAAAATGAGAGCTGCAAGCTGTTTGCTAGTTTTCAAAATGCAATCTTAAGTTTATTGGTAAGAAATAAACTTCTAAATAGATGCAGAAAGCACTCACGTGTTTTGTTCACCTCAACTATGTGTTTTGTCTCAGTTCAAACAACTTTTTTCCACGCATGTTTCAGGATGACTGTAGAAGAAAACAATTTGTGCTTGGCTGGCTGTTGTGGATATTAGCAGTCAGGACAGTCCCCGCAACTCAAAGAAAATGCTTGATTTCCTAAAAACAATATATTAAGCCTATCCTGCTTAAATTGCTTCAGAATGCTCTGAGGCAAAAACCAAAACCTTTCCATAATGTAATAATTCTTATCTAAAGTAATTCTCTTAGATTTTAAATGCAGCATCATAATTCCATAAATATTTCATGTTCTTGATTAAAGTAACTCATTTTTTTTTTTTTTTTTTTTTTTAGGGAAAAAATTATCTGGTATATAAAGACTGAATAGTTCATTTCTCTTAAAAGGTAAGAAGAAGGTATCCCAAGAAGAGATGCCATCTTGATAGTGGACATACAGCTGGAGCTGACTAAATCTGTAAACCTGTTTTTTGTTGTTTTGTTGTTTTTTTCTGGCAGAGAACATCCAGAGGCATCAAGGTCTGAAAAAGGGGCAGGCCTGCTATTTAATGCCCACCTCAAAACAGTCCCACACGAGCACCCACGGGCCAGGTCGGCCAGGACCTAAGAGATACTGTTGGCTGTATTTACTAAAAGTGGGAAACATGGCGTTCTGTTTGTTTATGTTGACTGAGCGACTTTACATTTCTAAGCCAATCCTGTTACAGGAAATGCTGTTTAACTCACAACTTCAGTTGTTAAAGTATTTCATTCTGCACTACAGCAATATTATTTTAAATACCACTGCTATATTATCTGAACCTATTTTACATATTACTTTTTCATTTGTTGTGTTTCATATGAAAAGGGCCAGTAGGATTTATAGTTAATTCTATTTCAGTGATTTTCAGTATTCCCCTGCAGGTACTGAACAAAAAAACATACATGCTTAACATCAGTCCAAATCTAACCCTGGCTCCAGCGACTATCAATCATTCAGTAGCAGGTTTTCTAAAAGACAGGCTCTGCCCACCTTCAATGACAGCCACATTGATGCTCGTAGAGAGATGGGGATGCATGTGGAAACTGAGCATATTCACAAATGACCGGACTGACCAGAATGTAAGCAAAGCCGTCCCTAACAACATACAGCTCAGAGCGTTCGTTCCTCTGGGAGAATCCCGACAGACACCACCGCTCCTCCTCACAAATGCAGGCGCTGACACGTAAGCAAGGATGTGAAGAAAAGAATTTCCACGTGCTCCAGTGTAGAAAACTACAAACTCTGTGCGCCTGCCTCAGACTCCTTCGTCCCGACGTTCACAGCCCAGACACAGGCTGCTCTGCCAGACAAAGAACCGTTCCCCAGCCTCCCTGCCCTCACAAACCCATCAGCCTCAAGTCTAAAACGGATGAAAGAACAGATATTTCCTATGAAAACAACTCTTTGGTCATGGACAAACTGAAAGACTGAAATTTTGTTTTCATTAAGATCCTGGAACAAGGTTTTTTTGTTTTTAATCTTTAAAAAATGAAGAGCAGAAAAACAGCTGGTTTAATTGAAGTGGAATTTAAATCTAAAAGGTCCGCCTGAGCTGAAGGGATTGAACCCTTGCCATGAGTTCCAGCTTCTGTGGAAAGGGTTGCCGCCCCCTCCTTGTTGGCTTTCTGCATCCAGGGGGTCTTCTCCGTCGTCGAACTTCTTCCTCATCTCTGTAAAAGAAACCAGCAAGCTAAGAGCCAGGCGCTGCCTGAGGTGTGGGCTGAGGCGGGGTCTGAGGACCCCACCCCTCGGTTACCGAGACACTCGGTTAGCTGTGACCGACTGATGCTCAAATCCAGCCTCCCTCTCCCACCCAGATCTCAGACTCGGTTTCAGGAGAAACCAGTCATGGAGAAGGCGGTGAGGTTCAGGGTTGAAAATGGATATTCATGCAAGTTCGGGCCCCCTAAATCTTCTCTCCTCACAAGAAGCTACCCAAGGAAATTCTTCTCTGGGAAAGCCGAGCAACTGCAGGGAATGAGACCTCAAAGTCACGCATGCTCTTCTGATCCAACGGCCGTGTTCACCGTCCTACCCGCAAGCATCAAGTCAGCCAGGCGAACCTCGTCAACCCATGAAGCGCCTGGGGCCTCACTATTAAATCTAAACAGGAGGAAGGCTCCCCAGACCTGAGGGAGGGAGGCGCCCTATCGTACAGGCCAGGAGGCCACCTCCACTGCTGAGCCTGGCAGTCCGGAGCGAAGTCCGTGATGAGACAGAGGCCAGTGCAGACACGTGCGAGAAAGGAACACTGCGGGCAGCAGACGAGCAAGCTAATATCCTCAGGGATTAGGAACAGCTACCATCTTTACAGTAAGGACGGGGGCTGAGAAGAAGGCACAGAGGACAGAAAAGAACTCCCAGTGCAGCTCCTTTCTCGATGCGTGCCGCTCTGCCCGGAGGCCCCCTGCCCCCCTCAGGGCTCAGCTCCAGAGCGCCTCACCGGCCCGCTGCACACGCTGAGAGGACAGAGCCATTCACAGGCATCGACATGTGCAGAATAAAAGAACAAACAGTATGTATCCTCCTGTACTCCTTAAATAATTCCTCTCTCTCTCTCACTGGATTATAAATTACTTGAGAACAAACATCATTTAATTTCAATTCCATAGCATAAGTAGTTCAGAAACTTGTCAAATGGGCATAAAATGTGATTTCCTTCTATTTTGTTAAATTTGTCTAGCTCAAGTCATAGTTTCTGCTCCCACTGACATGGAAAGCCACAAAAAAGCAGTAGGTTAACTTAACATGGAATTCCCTCTGGAATAGCTTAACATGGAATTCCCTCTGGAAATGTCAAAGCATTGCTCGGTATTACCTAAATTCTTAAACTGTCTCCCTCTTATTTTCCAGGTCGTTTTAGCTTATGGTGAAATAACATTTATATCAACCAGTAAATCGAATGACCGTTAGAGTTAGAGCAAGATTCCTGGGGAGCCACTCTCAGAGGGCAGGGCAGGCCCGGGGCTGGGTATTTGCCCCTGTCCCACCACTGCACACTCCTGCCTGGCAGTCCACATCCTAATCAAGCTCCTTCCTGTAAGTTTGGTATAAAAATTCACATTGATCCGTGAAGCTGGAAGGAACGAACCTAAGAGGATCCCTCTTGTTGTACTTGCATATCATTGGTGAAAAAACCTGAGGCCCAAAAACGTTCTAGGAACTTATTCAAATAGAGGTAAGAGTCACTCTCAGGCCTTCTGATTCCACACTTGGTGGCGTCTCCACTGCACTGTGCACATGAGGGTCCCTAGGGTCTGACAAGGGGAGACATGAAAATGGGCTTCAGGGACCATCACCAGCTCCCGAGGTCAGCCCCAGGGGGCCCACCCACCACGCACCCCACTGTCCACTCCTGACACAGCCTCTAAGACGGGCAAAGGAATAGAGCTAAGAAGTCGCCAGTTACTGACTCGGCCATTTCAAGAGAACAGAAACATTAAAGCAAACAATACCTGGATCGGAGAGGACTTCTTTAGCAGCTGCTATGTCAATGAACTTTTTCTCAGCTTTTTTCTTTTCTTCTTCATTCTGGAAGTTATCTGGGTGCCACTGCAGTGCTAATTTTCGGTATGCTTTAATGATTTCTTGTTTTTTGGCATTTCTGAAGGGTGGTAAAATTAATTCATGATCATTAGTTAAGAAGTGTCCAACATACTGCCAGGAGGAGCTAAGAGAGACAGTTAGGAAGATCCCACTGGCCGATCAGCAACCTGGTTTTCCGATACTGCCGTCATGACCGGCGGAACGTCTTCCCCAGCGCTCAGCGTGACCGTAAATACTGCCGTCATGACCGGCGGAACGTCTTCCCCAGCGCTCCGCGCGACCGTTACAGTCACCAGGCTTCCCTGCATGCTTGCTCCCTAAGGTTAGAATCTCACCAGGAACAAATTAAAGTACTCCTGAGCTTTACAATTCTCCCTTAAGAAAATTGCATTGATGCATTTTTAAACTTTCTGAATTTCCAAACTACCATGATTCAATTCTTGGCATTAAAAGAGACACTGACTCTTTGAAGCCCACTTTGTATTTTGCTCCTGGGTTAGCTTACTTAAAAAGAACAAAGTTTCAGAGTGTTGATTGAAAGACTGATGGGTCCCCTGTTCAGGGAAGGTGGGTCTAATATAAAAGCAGGTATTGCGTAAATTACGTTCTCCCTGTGCCTGCAAGTTCATTCTGAAAGGGCCACTTTATTTTTAGGCCTAGAGAAGTTTTCTTTTCCCCAACTCCTCTCTTCCTCCTGTCCCCACCAAAAGAAAGCTCACTCCCACCTCTTTACCCTTCTTAAAAAATCTAGGCCCAGGACCTATTCATGCTATAGTGTCCTTTCTTTGTCACCAACTACTAATTCTCCATCATTGCATGACTAGTCTCTATCAAAGAAATTTATCTGTAATATATTCAAAACAGCTTTATGATGTTCAAGATTGTTAGGGTTTAATCTATGACTGAAATTACCTAAGAAAAGGAAATGAATCAGAGGGAAAAAAGAGCAACAATTAGCTTTAAAACAGTTGATTAAAAATAACAATGTGAACTTTAAATTTCTAACTCACCTTTTTACTCCCAAGATTTTATAATAATCTCGTTTCTGCGACTGTTTCAGTAGCCTCTGTGCTTTCTCTAGACCTTCTCGAATCTGCTGGTCATTCTCATTGTGTTCCTGAGCAGTTTCATAGTCCTGAATAGCTGTCAAAATATGTTGAAGACAATGCTGTTAAAAGGAATTAAATGTTTGTGACCTTTACATACCCCACAAATGTGATACTAAAGTCACCATCCTCAACCCCTTCCTTTGCCATTACTAAGAGCCTGAGAAGCGATATCGCCTTAATAATTTTGTTCAAAACCACGAAAGGCATCAGTAAGGCTGAATTAGGTAGCCTACTGCTTCCGTTCAGTAAAAGCCACACTGCTTGTTTACCTGCCCGCCCTCCCACATTATCTTCCCTGCGACTGTGAGGTGTCTTACTATCAGCACTTTATGCAAAGCAATGAAGTGCCTGTTGCACAGGAAAATAAGACACCAGCAAAGAAAATCTTCATGGGGAGCTACGGGGCCACGGTTCAGAAGGATGAGAGGCTCAGAGACCTGGAGAAACCATCAGCAGTCAGAATGACCAGTTCACCCACAGGTTTCAATGCAAATGTTACAAACCTGATTTTTTTTTTAAGTATCAATCAAAACAGAAAGACACATACAGTCCTGGTATGGGAAGTCTGACGACCATTCACATGGCATCTTTCTTTTCATATTATTCTAAATATTTAGAGAATACAAGGCCTCTGGATATCTAACGTCACGCAGAGCAGAGGCCCCTCCTTAGAAGGACCTGCTGGCAAGCCCGGCCCTTGGCTGACGACTGGCAGGTTGGGTTTCAGCAGTGCTCCCATCCTTCCCTGATAAGAATGGCTGGCCTACCTAAACTGTTTGTATAAACAATGTGGTTTATGCTAACCATCTCGCCCTGTGGGCATTTCGGTATGGGCTAGGCAGAAGGTGCCTACCTGGCCAGCCCCCAGTAAAGACCCTGGGCCCTGGTTCTCCGAGGAATTAAGCTCGTCTTGCTTGATTTCACAGACTCTTGGAATCTTCCACCCGGTTTCCTCTGGATTTCACCCATGTGCCTTTTCCCTTTGCTGATCTTGTTTGTATCCTTTCATTAGGATAAATCTTAGCCCTGAGAACAACTATATGCTGAGTCCCAGTGTCCTCCTTCTGAATCACCTAATCTGGGGGTGGTGATTTTTCTGACTGTCCTCCTTGGACAAAGAACTTAAATAATGGATTCTTGGGTTCAAATTCTAGTTTTTTATGGAAATGCATTTCACTGTGGGAAAGCCATCTCTCTGGATAACAGGCCTGAGCATTCATCTTGGCAACAGCTAATCCTGGAAGGGGTTTAAGAAGGCACCTTGGGCAGGTTTAAAATGAGAAAGATATTAGAATAAGGTGGACAAATTTAGTTAGCCTGCACTACGTAGAAAAATGAACCAATACTACCTTCGGCTCATGGGGGAAGGGGGGATGCTTCAAGCTATTATCCTAATTCCTGCCTCAATGCATTAATATTAAATATTAACATGAAACATTAATATTACTGTCACCCAACCAACAGTGACATCATAAAATACCTTTCCAATTTAGCACACAGACACAAAGCCATTATAAATAGTAGTGAGGTTTAACTTGCAATACGCATAGTACTTGATATCCCAACCTAGTAAGGAAATACACTTGAAATTTAGTACAAGGGGAAAATGTTTCAATATACTCAATTTTTCTACTTACGCAAACCCTACATTTAAGACATGTTTTCATTCTTAAATGTTCAGAGTATCTTCCCCAAAGCAGTCTTCTGTCTCCTATCTTTCATTAACACTTAAGGGAGATACATTTTTCCCAATACAGGAAAGATATAAAATTATAAGTTGTTTCCTAAAATTCACATGATTACAGGTAGTTAACTAATCAGAAACTTAATATGGATGATGTAAGACTTCCCATGGACATAAACTAGACAGCTCATTTTTAGTTATAATTTCTCATATTCCACTCTCTAAGGGGGTATCTTCAAAAAAAAAAGTAAATGACACCCAATTATGTTCCATATTATATGTCCCATATAACTGAACAGCTGTAAAGATTACAATAAGCCAGAAATATTACGGTCCTTAATGAATAGTATGTTACATATTAGCCAAATCATCTTCTAACCTCTAAACCTAAAAACTCTGATCCTTCCCAAATTCTTTTTCTTCTGTGTGCCCCTCACCCAGTTCTTAAGGAGCATGCAAACAACCAGGGCAAGATGGCAGACAGTAAGCACAGGAATTTCCCGTCTTCCATCCCACTATCCCACAAAAATGACAAAAAATAAAAAATAATATAACCATGGCAGCCCTGAAAACTACAGCAGACCAGAAATTTTGACAAATTTCTGGAAGAGAGAAGGCAAATAGGATCACATTAATAACGAATAAACCTAATAGAACCACAATCCAAATATGCACTGAAAGAGGCCCTAGCAGATTTGGAAGCTGTTCCTTTTGGCCAAGGATTCTGAGTTTAGCAAGCAGGAGGAGCTTTAGGTTACTTCGTGAGATGACTAAGGAATGGCTGGGCAGGCTCTGCCCCTGTATGTCGAGCAGCTGGCTGCAGCATTAACCCCAAGCAGGGCCCAAGAACTCGTCTCTAAGCAGAATAGAAAATGCGCATGTGGAAGGCCCCTGACGTGTGCCGCTGGGCCCAGGAAGAGAAGCAGAGCTGAGCCCACGGGTACCCAAGACCTCCACAAGAGGTCTGGAATAAACACAGGAAAAGCAGTTCCACCCAGAACTTAAAACACCAAAGGACTCCACCTGGTAAGTTAACTGTGTGAAGTCCTGCTCATTTTGGCAACTGGGCAAGATGACAAGCACAGTAGGGAACGTCTTCCTGTGAACAGGTCCTACCCACTTAAAGCCAGCGTGAGCTCCCCAATACAGAGAAGCATTCGAAAAGACAGATACACACAGTATGCACGGCTGCAAATGGCTCCCCTCTCTCTCACACTCCATTATTCCATTAGCAAGCCCCAAATCAGCTTCCCTTCAACATCTATCCAGAATTTAACCATTCCTCACCATTTCCACACTTACCACTGTGATGCAGTCCATCATTAACACACCTGAACAGCTATAATAGCTTCAAAAGGTGTTCATAAGGTATTCCCAGCTTCCACCTTACTCCCCTAAAAGTCTGTTCTCAAAACAGGGACCTTAGAGGTCCTTTTAAAGAGTTCATCAGACCTCCAACATAATATGCCCCATGGAGCACCAACTTTCTCCTCCTGTGTATCACAAAACAAGGTAAATGACGGGGGTGACGTGTGGGGGGACACAGCATTTTCAGCACAACAATACAAGGAGACTGTTCAAAGGCTGCTACAATTAGCTAACAGCAGCCATGAATCTAAGATGAGAGGAAGAAGCAAACAGAGAGCCCTAAGAGAAAAGATCACAGAAAATGCCAGCAAAATACACCATGAGTATGGACTCACCCTGAAGTGAGTGACAACCTACATCCTGTACCTAGTACAAGAAGCATGAAATCTGGAGCGTACACGGTGGAGATAACGCAGAGGCCTTGCTGTGGAGAAGACAAGAAAGGGAGAATACAACGAGTGACAAGAGCAGAGAGCCCTGGGCAACACATGCCAGGCAACTTGGAGACTGTGTGCTCTCTGCAAGTGACAGGCTCACCCAGAAGTGCAAAAGATACACCCCTTTGGTGTAGCAAAGGAAGTGGGCAGGCGGGCAACAGGGCTGGCAGCAGACGACCTCCTGGACACAGTTTGGTTCAGAGAAACAGAGAGGGCAGGGCTACAGAGAAAGGCCATTTTAGCAGAAAGCAGAATGTCTGTGGAAACAGGTAAGCAGAAAGTATTGCAACTGTTAAGTATAGAAGCTGCCTGTCCCCAGCACCCCTTTACACACACACACCCCCCCGCCCAGAGGACTGTCCCACAAATAGCCAGGGCAAGGTAATTCATTTTATGATGAGCAATAATGTTCTTTATATGGCACAGTCTCAATTAAAAGACGTTTAAATTTTAAATTAAAAACAGGAAAAGAACACCAAAACTTACCTGATGAACATGCATCAAAACAACATAGCCAAAGAATATATGAAAATTCTGAGCAAACGTTATGGCATAAATTTTTAAAACTTAATCCAATCACCTCTATTAAGGATAATCACAAAGCACAATAAGAACTCAGCAAAGAGTGAGACAAGGAGGAGATAAAAATGTGAGTAATCAGAACTCAAGAAAAATAAGAACAAATTAAAACTATCAAGGAAGTGAAGATGAAATGAGAAGAAGCACAAGGGAGAAGAAGCATATGGGGAAAAACTAAGGACCTAATAAAATGAAATAGAAATAGAGTTTAAAAAACTAGAGAAAAAAATTATGGCTATAGATGATGAGCAAAGACAATACAACCAGTACTTAACGGAATCTTTGAAGCAGAAAACCAAACCAATATAACAAAACAATTCAGATTAAATTTAAGAAAACTTTCCTGAAATAAAAGATGAATCTATGTATTGAAAGTGCACAGTAGGTGCGCCAGGGCAAAGTGGCTGAGATGGTCAACTCTAAGATATATCCTAGTAAAAGCAACACACCCAAAAGATAAGGGCTCTTTGGACGGCCAGACCAAAACCAAAAACTCTGGCCCCAGATTTTCCATAGCAATATTCAGTGCAGAAGAAAATGGGAAAATAACTATAAGATATACAGAAAAAGTGTGAACAAAGGATTTTATCATCTAGCCAAGCCATCCTTCAAGTATAAAAGGTACAAACAGCTTTGAACGTAGAAGAAATCAGAAAATTTTCCCAGGAGCCCCTCAAGGAAACTACTATTGGATGAATTCACCAAGAGAATGCTAGAGAAAGCATGGTCAAAGGAATGATGGTACACATTAAATATATTCAATGTAGAGCTGAGACTAAAACAAACCAGGGAATTACAGTGACAGGGTAGAGTGTATGCCCTGCCAAGGCAGAAGGGATACAGCTAACAAAAAGTGAGAAAATAAAGGGGAGAAAAGATGAGAAAGTAAGTTCATTAATTCCCACCAATCACAGCTAAAGAAATCAGGAAACATCACCCACTAATGAGCCACAGGCAAATAATTAGAATTTCATTAACAAGTCTTAAGTGGTAGGGGAAAGGGAAAGAAGAGGAAGAAACATGCTAATATTGTTCCTTGCTGTAGGAAACTAATATATATTGCCCAAAGAAAGAGGGCTGAGTTAATAAACCTATAAAAATAACCAAGAAGAAAAATACAAACCTTCTAAAATATCAAAAGAGTATATACAAAATAATACAGGCCAAATAACAAAAATTCTCTGAAAAATAGAATAACAGTACTCAGACCACATATATTTGTCACACCAATAAGTATAAATGTGCTTATTAACTCACCTATTTAAAAGAATTTCATACTGGATCACAAAGCAAAACCCAACTCTATGCAAGAAACACACCAGAAATGAAGTGATTCCAAAAAGTTGAAACTAAAAGTATGGTCAAAGTTTCACCAGGCAAATGCAAATAAAATTTGGTTCACTATCTTAACATCAGATAATTAGAATTTAGGTTAAGAACATTAAACAGAGGGAATTCCCTGGTGGTCCACTGGTTAGGACTCAGCACTTTCACTGCCGTAGTCCTGGATGCAATCCCTGTTCGGTGAACTAAGATTCCATAAGCCACTCAGCATGGCCAAAAAAAAAAAAAAAAGCATTAAACAGAGCAAAAAAGGGGGAGTGTAGAAATCATAGTGAAGACATATTATGAATATCTGTGCATCAAATAAAAAAGCAGCAACCATTTATAAAGCAGAAATTATAAGAGACACTACAGAGATGTAAGGACACTAGTAGTGGAATACTTCAACCTCTCTGTTCATATCAGATCAAGTGGCCCAAAAAAAAGGCAAGAAAAGGAAGACTACAATATAAGGTAGATCTGATTGATATGCCAAACTCTGTCCCAGAAACAAAAGAGTACATCTATTTTCAAGTCCCTGATTCATGAAGTCACCCATTTTAGGCCAAAAATAAGACAGTAATAAATTCCAAAAAATGGAAGTAGTAAAAACATTCTTTGATCAAAATGTTTTAACACTGGAAATTAATAGTAAATCAGAAAATAGGACTTTTCCACCTAGGCTCTGTGCACCATTTTTAAACTCTCCAACAACTCTTATGACGAAGAAATATAAAAATAAGAATTGCAAAATATCTAGAAAATAATAATACTGAAAACACTACCATTCAGAACCTATAGGACATAGCTCAAGCAGTGCTAAGAGGACAATTCATAGCCTTAGTGGTTCAATAAAAATTAAAGATGAAAAATGAATTAATTATGAGATTCAAAGTTAGAAAAAATATTGTAGGACAAAAATAGAAATTCATGAAACCAAAAAAGATCAAAAGTGTTAAGTCAAGCTTACTTCTTAGCAGAAATCAATAAAAACCTCTAACCTAGTCAAGAAAAGGACACAAGCTCAAATACAAAAAGCAATAAGTGAAAAATAAAGAGATAGAAGAAATTAAATTGAGACTACTTTGCTAAATTCTCTACAAATAACTTTGAAAACTCAAGAGAGTAACTCAAACCCAGTCCAAAAGAGACGGAAAATCTAAACAGAACAATTTTCATAGAGAAAGTTGCCAAAACCCCACCTCCCAATAAAGCAGTGGGCTCTCCATGGAGATTCCATAACACTGAAACAGGAAACTTTCCAAATAATTACAAAAAACTACCCTAACAGTTTTTTATATATAAAAGTCCAGGTTAAAAATCACTTTTCCTCAGAATTTTTTGAGAATACTGCAATACTCCTTTCTGGAATTGACAGAAGGACAGGGAGAGGGCGTCATCAGGAGAATTTAACAGTCATAAATGTGCAGGCTGCTAACAGCAGAGCTTCAAAATACATAAAGGGAAAAAAAGACAATATTAAAGGAAAAGGTAGGAAAGTCTGCAATTTCTACACCAGGTAAAGTTCCCTCTCAGTAACTGATGAGAAAACTAACAGAAACATTACACCCAGCAACTGCAGAATACACATTATTTTCAAGCGCACATAGAACATTCGGAAAGATAGAGCCTATGCTGGGTTACAAAACAAGTCTACATAAATTCAAAAGGAAACAAATCTAAATAAATTTAAAAGGACAGAACTCATACAGAGTATGCTCCCTGTGCACAATGGAATTAAATTAGAAATCAATAATATGGTACTAAGGAAACCGTGAAATATTTTAAAATTAAACAAAACATCTAAATCATCCATGCATCAAAGAAGTAGCCAGAAGGAAAGTTAGAATACATTTCAAATCAATGACAATGAAAATAAAACAATGTGAGAAGTGCACCTTTAAATACTTATATTAAAAAAGAAAAGAGGCCTAAAATCATAGATAGTTTAAAATTAAGAAGCTGGAAAAGCAAAAAAATAAACCCAAAGGAAGTCAAAAGAAAGAAAGAGAAGAAATCAATGAAATAATAAAGAAAAATCATGGAAAACATTAACAAATCCATAAGTTGGTTCCTTCAAAAGACCAACAAATTTGACCAAACTCTAACTATACTGATCAAGAGGAAAAACAACAACAACAACAAGAAAAACAAATTGTCACTATTAGAAATGAAGAAGGGATCATCACTTCAGACCTTACAGACATTAAAAGAATAATAAGATAATATTATAAACTTCATAGAACCAAAATCAGCAACGTAGGTAAAATGGACGAATTTACTGATGGACACAACTTACAAAAACTAAAACAAGATGAAATAAACAAAAAATATGAATAGCCCTCTTTTTTTTTTTTTTTGGCCACACTGCATGGCATGCAGAGCTTCCCCAACCAGGGATCAAACCCACAACCCCTGCAGTGGAAGCACTGACTCTTAACCACTGGACCACCAAGGAAGTCCTGAATAGCCCTGTATTGATTAAAGAAACTGAATTAATCATCAAAAACCTTCCTACTAAGAAAACTCTGGGACCCAAGATGGTTTCACTGGTGAATTCTCCCAAACTTTAAAGAAGAAATCACACCAATTTTATACGATTCTTGCAGAAAATGCAGGCGACCGGAACAATTTCTAACTAATTGAGTTCAGTACAACCTTAACACTAAAATCTGACAACGATATTACAAAAAAGAAGTTACAGAGCAATGAACACAGATGTACACTTCTTAAAATACTAGCAAATCAAATCCAGCAATATCTAAAAAAGGATAATACATCATGTCTAAGAAAAGTTTATCCCAATAATTCCAGGTTGATTTAACTTTAGAATATCAATGTAATGTATCACATTAACAGAATAAAGGAGAAAAACAAATATATACATAACACTTCTATAACTCTAACAAAAAGAAACAACAAATTTTAAGTGGGTAAATATTTGAACACTTCACAAAGGTATTTGAATAAACAAGCAGCACATGAAAAAGTACTAAACAACCTTAGTCATCAAAGAAACACATATTAAAGCCACAATGAGATACTACTAACCCCTACCAAAACGTATAAAATTAAAAAGACTCACAACACCAAACAAACGTTTGCAAGGATGTAGCAACTGGAACTCTCATACTTTATTGATGAAAGTGTAAATTTTAAATTACTTTTTAGAAAAGGGTCTAGCAGTTTCTTTTAAAACTAAGCATACACCTTACCCTGTGACTCAACAATTCCACTCCTAGATATTTAGACAAGGTAAGTGAAAACATGTCTAAAAAAAGCCTTGCAGAATAATGTTCACAGCAGCTTTTTTCATGCTAACTAAAATCAGCCCAGGTGTCCATTAATATGAGAATGGATAAAGTATGGTATACCCATAAATTGGAATATTCTTCAGGGATAGGATTGATGATGAAATATTGAATGCTTTTCCCTCTTTTACAGTAGAAAAAGAAAGTAACAGCCTTCCAGCCCACTACCTGTCTTCAAAATAAATCTTCACTGGAGCACAGTCTGGTCTGCGCGTTTATGTTCTGTCTGTGGCTGCTCTTGCACGGCAGCGGCAGAGCTCAGTAGGAGCAACAGAGACTGCATCACTCGCAGAGCTGTAATTTTTACTCTCTGGACCTTTACAGAAGAAGTTTGCCAACTTCTGCTCTTCAGCAATAAAAAGGAATGAACTGCCAATGACTATAACCACATGAATAAATCTCAAAAACATGCCGAAGGAAAGACGCCTTATACAAAAGAGGACACACTATACGGTTCTGTTGATATGAAGATCTAGGATTGGTAAAACTAACCTATGACAGAGAAAATGTGAATAACGGCTGCCTGTAGGGGTAGGATGGGGACCGACTGGTAAGGGACAAGAGGATAATGTCCAGTTCTGCATCTTGACGGGAGTTTGGCTTTGACAAAGACTCTCTTATACCAAAACTTTAGACTGGCTCCTCAGAGTAAATCTTCTTTCTGACTAAGGCCCAGCCTTGGGCTTCCCTCTCTGTCCTTGCAGAATCCAGGTTGAGCAAGAATCCTGCTAAGATCCCCCCACCCTTGGTATCTGACCAAATCTGAGTTTGATATCTGATCGAATTCCCCCTCCCCGACTCTGGCCCACCTTCAGCAAGAACTCAGTTGAGTACATCTAGCAAGAACCTCCCCTTTCCCTAACGCTTCCTCTTTGTAATTTCGCATCCAGTGACCACCCGCCAACTCTGCTCCTTGGTTAGAAATCCCACTTGTCCTCTCTAGAGTCAGACTTGAGCCCAAGCTTTCTCTCTCTCACTGCCAGAGCCCAGGGCAGTGTCCCCTATACCTACCGTGATAGCCCCCCCTCCGAATAAAGTCCTCCTTAAGGTCTTTAACAAGGGTCATGAATAATTTTTCTCTTTAACAGGCTGCATGGATATCAGAACTCAGGACTGGTATCCCTAAGATCTGTACCTTTCATTTTATCTATTGGGCTGGCCAAAAAGTTCGTTTGGGTTTCTCCATAAGATGTTACAGAAAAACCCAAACGGACTTTTTGGCCAACCCAATACAATTACCTCCTAGTTAATAATAAGCAAGGTGAAGTATCTGGGCAAAGTAAACCAAATCTACAACTTTTTTTTGAAATGCATCTAAAAAGATAAACTGATGGATACATGGAAGGACAGAGACAGATAAATGTGATAAAACATAGTAAAATGTTAATTTTAGAAATCTAGATGGTGAGGACATGATTGTTCACTGTAAAATTCTTTCAACTTCTATCTTTGAAATTTCTCATAATAAAATGTTGGGGGTAATGCTTACCTGCTGTGAGACTGTCATAATATAGACAATGAAAACAACTTTTCTACTACGGTGTTTTACACATATTCATCCTTAGACTACAAAGGGGAAGTTTTATCCAAGTACCCTTACAATATAGACTCACGATTAGCACAGAAGTATGAGAGAACCGTGAGATATTTCTGACATTACAAAGGGCTGAACAATTTTAAGTCAAACTTCCATCGATGGAACTACCTCCTACAATAGACCACATTCTACCACTGGACTCTGAGGGCAAGCCTAACCGTTATACTTAAACAGTGAAGAGACGAACTATTTTTAATTCTGTACACAGGGACATAAGGTGGCCTGTACCCTGACTGAACCTGATACATTACTGTGCTTTATACATGTGTTCTGTTGAAATTTTTATAGTGGAAAAGAGATAATAGTGCTAACAGTAAAATACAAAAAGAGAATTCAAGTTCCTGTCAGATTATACAATTTTAACTCTTGTGCAATAATTTCTTTATCAACAGTTAAGAAATATCACCAACTGTATTCAAAGCACTGGAGTAGGGCTTCCCTGATGGTGCAGTGGTTGAGAATCTGCCTGCCAATGCAGGGGACACGGGTTCGAGCCCTGGTCCAGGAAGATCCCACATGCCGCGGAGCAACTAGGACCGTGAGCCACAACTACTGAGCCTGCGCTCCGCAACAAGAGAGGCCGCGACAGTGAGAGGCCCGCGCACCGCAATGAAGAGTGGCCCCCGCTTGCCGCAACTAGAGAAAGCCCTCGCACAGAAACGAAGACCCAACACAGCCAAAAATTAATTAATTAATTAATTAAAAAAAAAAAAAGCACTGGAGTACACAGACACAAATATAGACCATGTATGTAGTCTGTTTCAATTTAAGATGGTAAGAGATTCTTGGGTTTTTTGTTTTTGTTTTTTTCGCTTTTACAGAAGCCACTTCACTGTTTGAGGTCACACCTGTTTGTCACAGGTAATCACATTCTTGTTAACCGGCAAATAAAAAGCCAAAACAGAAACATACCCATGGCCTACTTCCTCCTCTCCAAAGCTACCCGCTGTCCTAGTCAAATGTTGTCACCTTTGGGAAAGGCAAAACACCCTTTCAATTCCCCTGCCTTCTGGGTTTCCGTTCTGACTACATCTTCTCCCACACCAGCAGTGTCCTTCCCTAATATTTCCTGAATATTTATTTTTATTTCCAATACTTTAAGCTCTTGACCATTCAGAAATTAGCCTTGTAACATTATCTTTTTCTGCTGAATAATACTGCTTCACTCCCATGAATGTTTTCTATTTCCCTATCTACGTATTAAACTCATGGATTCCTTGCTATTTCCTACAGGAAGTCATAGGGTTGGCACTACAGGGGGTGCAATGTTTTCTGACTGGCATGATAGGCAAGTGTGTTAAATCTAAGCCAACTGGTAGATGTGCTAATCCCCACAGAGCAGGTACCTCTGCAATCTTCCCTGTAACCATGCACTTTTCAAAAGAAAAGAGGAGGCTGCAGCTGTGGCTTAGCAGCCTGGCTGTGAATAAAAACAGAGGCAGGACGTACAGTCATGAAATTTACAGCCAAAGGAATTAAGCAACCCACATACACTATCTTACCCTAGTTGTCTTTGCAAAGGAGTAGCCATTTTTCTGTTCTAACTACCTGCTTCCAACTCCTTAGGTGAAGCTACACTAGGATGCACCTAAGGCAAGATTTGAGTCTCAGAAATAACTGCTTTCAAGATTCCAATTACACTTGTCCATGGTTATGACTGGTGTGTAAAAATATCAATATATAAGCAGCCTCCAAACTTTAGGCAGGATCCTAAATAGAGCCAGCATTTTCCAATAAAGACCAACCTCTTCCACTTCTCCTCCCTAAATCAGGAGCCAAGGACCCCTGGCCGACAAACTTGAAAAAAGAAGCAGCCATGAGAAATCTGATCCACTCAGAAAAACATGGTCTCCTTCCTGCCTAGGGATGAGCCCCATAGCCCCATACCTGACCGCCATGCTGCCCAATGTGTGTGGTATCATAGACACTTGCCTGAAATTCCATTAATCTGATATTCTTTTGGGTTAAAAATGCTTATATCACAAGGAATAGAAATCTACCAGTGTTTTATACAAATATCTTAAATTTGGCCACTTTTCCTAAAATACAGCTGTTTTGGGGGCATAAGAATGCTGAAGCAAGGAGGTGATACGAACTTTGAACACAGAATACTTTTGGGGACTAGGGAGGACTTAGCATCACTAGGCAGAGTCGTAGAATAAGCAAGAAGGCACAAGAATCTGGTTACAGAACATCATAGGATGTCAAAGATAAAATATGTCTATTTCACAATTTGGCCCAGGCTGGCCCTTCATCCAGAAAAAAATGCTAGTTGGTTCCTATTCTCAGAAGTCTGGATACTATTAGTAATACTAAAATAACAGCCGTGTCAAATGGAGTTAATACAGCAGTCATAGGTCAGACCTAGAAGCTAGCTATCCCATTAAGTACCACTTGTATAGAAAAGTCAATGCAAGTTCCAAACAACTATCTAAAAATGAGTACAATGGAAACCATTCACTAGGCGCACTTTCTGAGCGTCATCTTCTTTAACTGTCGCAACAGTTCTATGTAATAGGTACTATTCTCATTCCTATCTTACAGATAGGGAAAGTAAAACATAACAGGCTAAGTTACTTGATTGAAATCACACGGCAAAAATAAACAGCACACTCCAAAGATATACAAATGGCCAACAAGCATATGAAAAGATGTTCAACATCACTAATCATTAGGGAAATGCAAATCAAAACCACTAGATATCACTTCACATCCATTAGAATGCCTACTATTAAAAAAATAAAACAAAAAAAACATAAAATGTGTTGAGGAGGACAGAGAGAAATTGGAACCCTTGCAACACTGCTGGTGGGAATGCAAAATAGTACAACCACTATGGATAAAGCAATGTGGTGGTTCTTCAAAAAATTAAAATTACTTTATGATCCAGCAATTTCACTTCTGGGTATACATCCAGAAGAATTGAAAGGTGGGTTGAAGAGGTATTTGTACAGTCATGTTCTAGTAAGTAGAATCCCCTAATATCTTTCCTGATCATTCTATCATAATCCCCAAATTAATAAATCTCCATGTTCCATTATTCACTAATCTAAACCTATTTTTTCTTCATTCATTATATACCTACCATCATTTTAAACTGCTGATTGAAAAAAAAGTAAAACCAGCAAACATAATACAGAAAGGCTTCATATATTAACTCAGGATTTCAACATATTATTTCACCTTTAAGTAAGATTACTACTCGGTTACATCATTTACTAAACCTCTGATTCAAATCCAAACAAGTAACGCCTTTCAGTTTCAACTATACAAACTTACACCCTACCCATCCCCCAACCCAAAATAAAAAGACCCAGCAGCCCATTGTCTCTCTCTCCATGAGGTTGCTTGATTTTCATAGTTGTGACTAAACAACCATTTTATTCTTCTAAAACCATAATTCAGAAAGATCCTGCAATGCACAATCTAAACTCCCCAAAAAGACAAAGAATAAACTCCTATGTTTTAAAAAATTTTAAATGCTAAAATAGACTTCAAAGACAGACCTATTCTATTAGTATTAAGCATCTTTTTCTTCAAGAATTAAGCTGTCAAATTTCTCTAAAAACTAAAGTTGGTTTAATATTCAAGATACAAAGGCATCTTTCAACTTATATTTAGCAGCCTACAAGTTTTTTTTTTAAATTAATTAATTAATTAATTTTTGGCTGCGTTGGGTCTTCGTTACTGCGCGCAGGCTTACTCTAGTTGTGGCGAGCAGGGGCTACTCTTCGCTGCAGTGCGCAGGCTTCTCATTGCGGTGGCTTCTCTTGTTGCGGAACACGGGCTCTAGGCGCACGGGCTTCAGTAGTTGTGGCACACAGGCTCAGTAGTTGTGGCTCGTGGGCTCTAGAGCGCAGGCTCAGTAGTTGTGGCGCACGGGCTTAGTTGCTCTGCGGCATGTGGGATCTTCCCAGACCAGGGCTCGAACCCCTGTCCCCTGCATTGGCAAGCGGATTCTTAACCACTGTGCCAACAGGGAAGTCCCTTAACCCTTTTTTCTTAACAGCTAAGCTTAAATTCTTCTGCAGCATTGCTGATTTCACAGTTAGAGCTGAGGGTTCACATACAGATAAGAAAAGTACACTTTGATGAAGCATTCCAATAACTAACTGGAATGCAAAATCCTAGAATACAGCCATCTAGGAGCTCAAAAGTGAAAAGAGCAAGTATGCGAAAGGGATCTATGTAGACCATATGCCTTACTGACGCATTCTTATGACTCTTAAAACTCATCATTTTGATCGCGTACATTTCAAGCCTCAATCAGACCTCAAAGACTATAGTATACAAATGTCCCACAGTGTAACCAGAGTTGTCAACACTCCTAGGAAACCATTTAGAAGCAAGATTCTTTTTAAATTAAAGAAAGAAGGAAAAAAGTAAATGATCAGTTTGCCTTAAAAATGAGTACCACAAACCTTTCTCAATTATAAGTGTAGTTAATCTGTTTCTTAGTATAGGTTTCATCATTGCTGCAATGCATTCTTACTACGTTTAAAATAGCTGCACAGAAGTTGAGACACAGATGTAGAGAACAAATGTATGGACACCAAGGGGGGAAAACCACGGTGGGGTGGGGATGGTGGTGTGCTGAATTGGGCAACTGGGATTGACATGTATACACTGATGTGTATAAAATTGATGACTAATAAAAACCTGCAGTATAAAAAAACAAACAAAAAAACACAATACTAAACTTTCTTTGGGGTATTTGTATGGAAATATGTTAATATAAATGTTTCAGACATTACATGAAATTTCTAAAAATCTTGTATGTTCTGGTATAATGCTCTAAGTCATAATTCTAGTTATTACTTTAAAACGTATATCTCAGAAATAACTAAATTTCCTTGTCAATTGCATTATTATGAACTTTCATCAAATCTTTAACCGTGGTCATTTTTAAGTCTTTTGTCATTTACAGAAGGTTCTGGGTGTACTCTGATGCTTTTGCAAAAATGTTCCTATAAAAGGGTTTCATCTTCAAGGAATTCATGGAAAAGACTCTGACAAGTACAGGTTTCTGGTAACTGACTATACTGCTGAACTGAATGAATAAGCATTTTCAGAACTCTAATGGAAAACTGATGAACTCATAAAAGTGCTAACAAAAGATCAAGATGGAAAAAAAAATTAATTACATGGGACTGAGTGAACTGATGAGGATGATTATAATTTTTGTGACTTTGTTTGAATTAAAAAAAAAAAATCCCACAAGGACTCAAGAGGCAAAAAATATACAAATCAATTTTCACTGCAAAGTAAAGGAGCTGTTACAGTGGAGGATTACTGGACTGAATGTCAATATTATGACATAGTATGAGTGTGCTTCGTGTTGGGTAATTGCGATCATTGTTGTTTCTGTTGTGGTCATCCATTTACAATGCTTGGTGTCAGTTTATTTATCTCTTGTAAAAATAAAATACAGTGTGTGTGTGTGTGAAAAAAAAAACAAACATTGCCAATGTTGTACCTCTTCTCAGGGAAATAATAAAAATATTAAATGTTAAAAAAAAATAAATAGCTGCATACTTCATTAAATAAATATGCAGCAATTAATTGGGGAAAAAAAAAAAAAGGATCACAAACCAAGTTTCACCAGAAAAATACTCTTACGGCTTTTGATTTAAAATGCTTTACTTGCTCTCTAACCCCCGCTCCCGCACCACTGCCAACACACGCACTCGGCTCTGGGTCGCCCCTTACTCGTCTCCCTTCAAGGGGAATCCGGCTACCATGCTGTGAGGACACTCAAGCAGCCCTATGGAGTGGTCTAAGAGGAACTGAGGCCTCCTGCCAACAGTTAGTACCAACTTGCCAGCCATCCATGTGGCTGACAGGGTCTCCGTGCTCCGGCCGGGTGTCAGGCCTGTGCCTCTGAGGTGGGAGAGCCGAGTTCAGGACATTGGTCCATGAGAGACCTCCCGGCTCCACGTAATATCAAACAGCAAAAGCTCTCCAAGAGATCTCCATCTCAGAGCTAAGACCCACCTCCACTCAACGACCAGCAAGCTACAGTGCTGGGCACCCTATGCCAAACAACTAGCAAGACAGGAACAAAACCCCACCCACTGGCAGAGAGGCTGCCTAACATCATAATAAGTTCACAGACACCCCAAAACACACCACTGGACATGGTCCTGCCCACCAGAAAGACAAGATCCAGCCTCATCCACCAGAACGCAAGCACCAGTCTCCTCCACCAGGAAGCCTACATAACCCACTGAACCAACCTTACCCACTGGGAGCAGACACCAAAAAAAACGGGAACTACAAACCCGCAGCCTGCAAAAAGGAGACCCCAAACACAGTAAGTTAAGCAAAATGAGAAGACAGAGAAACACACAGCAGATGAAGGAGCAAGGCAAAAACCCACCAGACCAAACAAATGAAGAGGAAATAGGCAGTCTACCTGAAAAAGAATTCAGAGTAATGATAGTAAAGATGATCCAAAATCTTGAAAATAGAAAGGAGAAAATATAAGAAATGTTTAATAAGCATCTAGAAGAACTAGAGAGCAAACAAACACTGATGAACAACACAATAAATGAAATTAAAAATTATCTAGAAGGAATCAACAGCAGAATAACTGAGGCAGAAGAATGGATAAGTGACCTGGAAGATAAAATAGTGGAAATAACTACTGCAGAGCAGAATAAAGAAACAAGAATGAAAAGAATTGAGGAGAGTCTCAGAGACCTCTGGGACAACAATAAACGCACCAACATTTGAATTATAGGAGTCCCAGAAGAAGAAGAGAAAAAGAAAGGGACTGAGAAAATATTTTATTTGAAGAGATTATAGTTGAAAAATTCCCTAATATGGGAAAGGAAATAGTCAAGTCCAGGAAGCACAGAGAGTCCCATACAGGAAAAATCCAAGGAGAAACACGTCAAGACACATATTAATCAAACTATCAAAAACTAAATACAAAGAAAAAATATTACAAGCAGCAAGGGAAAAACATCAAATAACATATATGGGAATCCCCATAAGGTTAACAGCTGATCTTTCAGCAGAAACTCTGCAAGCCAGAAGGGAGTGGCAAGACGTATTTAAAGTGATGGAACAGAAAAACCTACAACCAACATTACTCTACCCAGCAAGGATCTCATTCAGATTTGATGGAGAAATTAAAACCTTTATTGACAAGCAAAAGCTAAGAGATTTCAGCCCACCAAACCAGCTTTACAACAAATGCTAAAGGAACTTCTCTAGGCAGGAAACACAAGAGAAGGAAAAGATCTACAATAACAAACCCAAAACAATTAAGAAAATGGTAACAGGAACATACATATTGATAACTACCTTAAATGTAAATGGATTAAATGCTCCCACCAAAAGACACACACTGGCTGAATGGATACAAAAACAAGACCCATATATATGCTGTCTACAAGAGACCCACTTCAGACCTAGGGACACATACAGACTGAAAGTGAGGGGATGGAAAACAATATTCTACGCAAATGGAAATCAAAAGAAAGCTAGAGTAGCAATTCTCATATCAGACAAAATAGACTTTAAAATAAAGACTATTACAAGAGACAAAGAAGGACACTTTGGGATCAATTCAAGAAGAAGAGATAACAATTTTAAATATTTATGCACCCAATATAGGAGCACCTCAATACATAAGGCAAATGCTAACAGCCATAAAAGGGGAAATCGACAGTAACACAATAATAGTAGGGGAATTTAACACCCCACTTTCACCAATGGACAGCTCATCCAAAATAAAAATAAATAAGGAAACACAAACTTTAAATGATACATTAAAAAAAGATGGACTTAATTGATATTTATAGGACATTCCATCCAAAAACTACAGAATATACTTTCTTCTCAAGTGCTCATGGAACATTCTCCAGGATAGATCATATCTTGGGTCACAAATCAAGCCTTGGTAAATTTAAGAAAATTGAAATCGTATCAAGTATCTTTTCCGACCACAACGCTATGAGACTAGATATCAATTACAGGAAAAAATCTGTAAAACATACAAACACATGGAGGCTAAACAATACACTACTAAATAACCAAGAGATCACTGAAGAAATCAAAGGGGAAATCAAAAAATACCTAGAAACAAATGACAATGAAAGCACGATGACCCAAAACCCATAGGATGCAGCAAAAGCAGTTCTCAGAGGAAAGTTTATAGCAATACAATCCTACCTCAAGAAAACAAGAAACATCTCAAATAAACAACCTAACCTTACACCTAAAGCAATTAGAGAAAGAAGAACAAAAAAATGCCACAGTTAGCAGAAGGAAAGAAATCATAAAGATCAGATCAGAAATAAATGAAAAAGAAATGAAGGAAACAATAGCAAAGATCAATACTACTAAAAGCTGGTTCTTTGAGAAGATAAACAAAATTGATAAACCATTAGCCAGACTCACCAAGAAAAAAAGGGAGAAGACTCAAATCACTAGAATTAGAAATGAAAAAGGAGAAGTAACAACTGACACTTCAGAAATACAAATGATCATGAGTTTAATACAAGCAACTATATGCCAATAAAATAGACAACCTGGAAGAAATGGACAAATTCTTAGAAAAGCACAACCTTCCGAGACGGAACCAGGAAAAATAGAAAATATAAACAGACAAATCACAAGCACTGAAATTGAAACTGTGATTAAAAATCTTCCAACAAACAAAAGCCCAGGACCAGATGGCTTCACAGGCGAATTCTATCAAACATTTAGAGAAGAGCTAACACCTATCCTTCTGAAACTCTCCCAAAATACAGCAGAGGGAGGAACAATCCCAAACTCATTCTACGAGGCCAACATCACGCTGATACCAAAACCAGACAAATATGTCACAAAGAAAGAAAACTACAGGCCAATATCACTGATGAAATAGATGCAGAAAGCATCAACAAAATACTAGCAAACAGAATCCAGCAGCACATGAAAAGGCTCACACACCATGATCAAGGGGGGTTTATCCCAGGAACGCAAGGATTCTTCAATATACGCAAATCAATCAATGTGATATACCATATTAACAAATTGAAGGAGAAAAACCATATGATCATCTAAATAGATGCAGAAAAAGCTTTTGGCAAAATTCAACACCCATTTATGATAAAAAACCCTCCAGAAAGTAGGCATAGAGGGAATTTACCTCAACATAATAAAGGCCATATATGACAAACCCACAGCCAACATCGTTCTCAATGGTGAAAAACTGAAACCATTTCCTCTAAGATCAGGAACAAGACAAGGTTGTCCAGTCTCACCACTATTATTCAACATAGTTTTGGAAGTTTTAGCCACAGCAATCTGAGAAGAAAAAGAAATAAAAGGAATCCAAATTGGAAAAGAAGTAAAGCTGTCACTGTTTGCAGATGACATGATACTATACATAGAGAATCCTAAAGATGCTACCAGAAAACTACTAGAGCTAATCAATGAATTTGGTAAAGTAGCAAGATATAAAATTAATGCTCAGAAATCTCTTGCATTCCTATACACTAATAATGAAAAATCTGAAAGAGAAATTAAGGAAACACTCCCATTTACCATTGCAACAAAAAGAATAAAATACCTAGGAATAAAACTACCTAAGGAGACAAAAGATCTGTATGCAGAAAATTATAAGACACTGATGAAAGAAATTAAAGATGATACAAACAGATGGAGAGATATACCATGTTCTTGGACTGGAAGAATCAACATTCTGAAAATGACTATACTACCCAAAGCAATCTACAGAGTCAATGCAATCATTATCAAACTACCAATGGCATTTTTCACAGACCTAGAACAAAAAATTGCACAATTTGTATGGAAACACTAAAGACCCCGAATAGCCAAAGCAATCTTGAGAAAGAAAAACGGAGCTGGAGGAATCAGGCTCCCAGACTGCAGACTATACTACAAAGCTACAGTAATCAAGACAGTATGGTACTGTCACAAAAACAGAAATATGGATCAATGGAACAGGATAGAAAGCCCAGAGATAAACCCACGCACATACGGTCACCTTATCTTTGATAAAGGATGCAAGAATATACAATGGAGAAAAGATAGCCTCTTCAATAAGTGGTGCTGGGCAAACTGGACAGCTACATGTAAAAGAATGAAATTAGAACACTCCCTAACACCATACACAAAAATAAACTCAAAATGGATTAAAGACCTAAATGTAAGGCCAGACCTATAAAACTCTTAGAGGAAAACATAGGCAGAACACTATATGACATAAATCACAGCAAGTTCCTTTTTGACCCACCTCCTAGAAAAATGGAAAAAAAACAAAATAGACAAATGGAACCTAATGAAACTTAAAAGTTTTTGCACAGCAAAGGAAACCATAAACAAGACGAAAAGACAACCCTCAGAATGGGAGAAAATATTTGCAAATGAAGCAACTGACAGAGAATTAATCTCCAAAATTTACAAGCAGCTCATGCAGCTCAATATCAAAAAAAAACAAACAACCCAATCCAAAAATGGGCAGAAGACCTAAACAGACATTTCTCCAAAGAAGATATACAGATTGCCAACAAACACATGAAAGGATGCTCAACATCACTAATCATTAGAGAAATGAAAATCAAAACTACAGTGAAGTATCACCTCACACCAGTCAGAATGGCCATCATCAAAAAATCTACAAACAATAAATGCTGGAGAGGGTGTGGAGAAAAGGGAACCCTCTTGCACTGTTGGTGTGGGAATGTAAATTGATACAGCCACTATGGAGAACAGTATGGAGGTTCCTTAAAAAAACTAAAAATAGAACTACCATGCGACCCAGCAATCCTACTACTGGGCATATACCCTGAGAAAACCATAATTCAAAAAGAGTCATGTACCACAATGTTCACTGTAGCACTATTTACAACAGCCAGGACTTGGAGGCAACCTAAGTGTCCATCGACAAATGAATGGATAAAGAAGATGTGGCATATATATACAATGGAATATTACTCAGCCATAGAAAAAAATGAAATTGAGTTATTTGTAGTGAGGTGGATGGACCTAGAGACTGTCATACAGAGTGAAGTATGTCAGAAAGAGAAAAACAAATACTGTATGCTAACACATATATATGGAAATCTAAAAAAAAACCAAAATGGTTCTGAAGAACCTAGGGGCAGGACAGGAATAAAGACGCAGACATAGAGAATGGACTTGAGGACACGGGGAGGGGGAAGGGTAAGCTGGGACGAAGTGAGAGAGCGGCATGGACGTATATACACTACCAAATGTAAAATAGATAGCTAGTGGGAAGCAGCTGCATAGCACATTGAGATCAGCTCGGTGCTTTGTGACCACCTCGAGTGGTAGGATAGGGAGGATGGGAGGGAGACGCAAGGGGGAGGAGATATGGGGATATATGTATATGTATAGCTGATTCACTTTGTTATAAAGCAGAAACTAACACACCATTGTAAAGTAATTATACTCCAATAAAGACATTAAAAATAAATAAATAAAATAAAATGCTTTACTTGATTTGAAACAAAAACTTTTCATTAAGGGCTCTAAGGCTCACTTCTTTTAAAAATCATCTCATTTAAATGTTTATAGCATAATGTCACATGAAAAAGACCACAAAACAAAATATATGAAAGGAAAAAAAAAAAAAAAAAAATATATATATATATATATATATATATGAAAGAATTCTATACAATTACTGTATTTGCCTTAGTTACCTTCCAAAAATAGGGCACTGCCTTTATTCAAGGTCCTTACAACATCTAGCAGGACTCTCTCTCTGCTACTTCAACTTGAACAAAGTTGGGTAAGCAGGTATCCTAACATTTACTAAACAGCTTAGGGGTCACAGAGGATCATTTTATATTTAGGCATATATGTCACATGTATGTCTGTTGTAGGTAGAATATGTATACTGCATACATGCATAGAATATGTATACGTATGCATAAAATACACATTCATATATATGCATAGATAAAAGTCTGAAAGGTGTAAATCCAAAACAAGCAGTGATTACCTCTGGATGATATGAGATCTATAATTTAAATTTTCTACCTTGTTATTTATCTTTTCTAACTTGTCTACAACAAAGAAAGTTAAAATTTTTATTTTTATATTCCACTGTACTGGTGTCAACAGCAGAACTCTTTCCTTATATAGTATAGTTTTCATGTTCCACCAAGAAAGAATAATTTTCAGGTTCTCTGCCATTTTTCTAAAATTGCCAACATTTCCAGGTACTCTGGTAAACTTGTTCTAAACAAAAGGATGTTAAACCGGTGCTAACTGCACATATAACAACTTTTAGGTATCGCAAATCAAATTCCTTAAAGATTTACCTTCATCGTACATTTCTTCTATTAAATAGGCCTCTGCTCGGTCTTTCAGAGCGTTCACATTGTCAGGTTCCATCTGTAAAACTTCCGAACACACTCGAATAGCTTCAACAGGCTTCTCATCCTATAAGTAAGTGTGAGAAAAGAATTTATGGTTGTTTTCCACGTCAAGTTTTTACAATTCTAGGAGTGAGTCAACAGTTACCTTAGAAAAGCAGTGGCAAATCCTTTCTTTTGAACGAATTGTATATTCAGAAACACTTGGCTCTGTTTTCATGACAGATTCATATTTGCTGGTTGCATCTGTGTATCTGTAAAGTGAGCAAATCATGATGAGTAAAAAATGAAATTCTATTTCCAGAGCTAAAGAAAGGACCCTCTACTCTTCACTATATGTTACTTAATCAATTGACCTGAATGAGCACATCCCTTCAAAGACTGCTTCTACCTTATTAATCTACAGTAGCAAGGAAGGTTCTCTCTGCAATTAAGAGTTGGGAGATAAAACACATGACCACAGAAAATGCATATGGATAAATCAAAGCATACCTGTGAGTACCCATCAAATCAAATGACGAATTCTCTACAGAAAAGTGCTCATGATTTTGAAACTGAGGAAAAGACTTTGTTAAAGTCTGACTATACAAAGCACTTTCAGCAAAACAGAGATCAGGTTTTATTTCTTGGTTACTACACACTTTGATGAAATAACAGAGTCCATTACATGTTATTTTATATAACAAATATCAATATTCAAATCTAAGTACATGGTAATTCCTTGCAGAAGAAACCTGCCTTTTTTTTTTTTTTAGAGATTTCAACAGTTTTCTATTCACTTAGTTGTGTGTGTATATGTATGTGTATGTGTGAGTATATGTAGTTTTATATAGTTTTATCACATGTGTAGATTCGTGTAACCATCACCACAATGAAGACACAGAATTATTCCACCTCTATAAGGTTTCTTCATGCCATCCCTTTATAGTTACACATCATCCTGCTCCCTAACCCTTCGCAATTTCTAATTTGTTTACCATCTCTATAATTTTATTTCATGAATGCTATATAAATGTAATCATACAGTAGGTAACTTTTTTTTTTTATTTTATTTATTTTTGGCTGCATTGAGTCTTCGTTGCTGCGCGCGGGCTTTTCTCTAGTTGCGGCGAGCGGGGGCTACTCTTCATTGTGGTGCGCGGGCTTATTTGCTGTGGCTTCTCTTGTCGAGGAGCATGGGCTCTAGGCGCACAGGCTTCAGTAGTTGTGGCACGCGGGTTCAGTAGTTGTGGCGCACCGGCTTAGCTGCTCCGCGGAGAAGAAACCTGCTTAAATTCCCAACATTACTAGCTTTCTAAGAACAATAAAAGCTACTTCAGCATTTTTTTAAACTGGTGAAAAGTACTAGTCATGTTACGCACTGTTACTTTCCTCATTAATGGCAAACTGTTGGGTTGGCCAAAAGGTTCGTTCAGTTTTTTCCATAAGATGGCTCTAGTAGCACTTAGTTGTCTTTAACTTCATTCGAAACAATTATGTTAGATTGTATGTGACAGCTGTCATATCAGTGTACATTTAAAAAAAGATCAAAATTGGTGAATTTTTGTGTAGCCATTTTAATGTTGAAGATGGAAGAAAAAAAGCAACATTTTCAGCATATTATGCTTTATTATTTCAAGAAAGGTAAAAACGCAACTGAAATGCACAAAAAGATTTGTGCAGTGTACGGAGAAGGTGCTGTGACCAACTGAAGGTGTCAAAAGTGGTTTACAAAGTTTCGTGCTGGAGATTTCTCGCTGGACGATGCTCCATGGTCGGGTAGACCAGTTGAAGTTGATAGCGATCAAACAGAAACAATAACTGAGAACAATCAACATTATACCATGCGGAAGATAGCCCACATACTCAAAAATATCCAAATCAAGTGTTGAAAATCATTTGCGCCAGGTTGGTTATGTGAATCACTTTGATGTTTCGGTTCCACATAAGTTAAGCGAAAAAAACCTTCTTGACCATATTTCCACTTGCAATTCTCAACTGAAACGTAATGAAAACGTTCTGTTTTTAAAACAAATTGTGACGGGTGATGAAAAGTGGATACTGTACAACAATGTGGAACGGAAGAGATCGTGGGACAAGCAAAATGAACCACTACCAACCACACCAAAGGCCAGTCTTCATCCAAAGAAGGTGATGTGTATACGGTGGGATTGGAAGGGAGTCCTCTATTATGAGCTCCTTGTGGAAAACCAAGCGATTAATTCCAACAAGTACTGCTCCCAATTAGACCAAATGAAAGCAGCGCTCGACGAAAAGCATCCAGAATTAATCAACAGAAAACGCATAATCTTCCATCAGGATAACACAAGACCGCATGTTTCTTTGATGCCCAGGCAAAAACTGTTACAGCTTGGCTGGGAAGTCCTGATTCATCTGCCATATTCACCAGACATTGTACCTTCAGATTTTCATTTATTCCCGTCTTTACAAAATTCTGTTAACAGAAAAAATTTCAATTCCCTGGAAAACTGTAAAAGGCACCTGGAACAGTTCTTTGCTCAAAAAGATAAAAAGTTTTTGGTAGATGGAATTATGACGTTGCCTGAAAAATGGCAGAAGGTAGTGGAACAAAAGGGTGAATACATTGTTCAATAAAGTTCTTGGTGAAAATGAAAAATGTGTCTTTTATTTTTAGTTAAAAAACCGAAGGCACTTTTTGGCCCACCCAGTGCAAGCTATATTTACATTCCATTGTGGCACATTATTCCCAAAGTGCTGCAATCTTCAAATTTAAATGCCACTGTACTAAAATACAGGTTTAAATACAAAACTTAAAGCAAAAGCTAGACATCAATGTCAAAATCCTAGTTGGGATACTGTTCTATAGATTTCCAAGACGGTACAATTGTAGGAAACTATACAGAGTATGCGAGACCTCGCTCTATTTCTTAAAACTACGTGCGAAACTACAACTAGAAATTAAAAGTTCAATTAGAAAATACTGCACTTCACTTTAAAAAAAAAAAAAAAGGTAGCTTCTGGAAAGGTGGAGTAGATGTACCTTCCCCAATTCCTCTAGCTAGATACCTGTGTAAATACCCTGGACATTATAAGTACTTTTTTTTAATATGAAAAGACTCAGAAAGGGGGAGATAAGAAAATTACGGTCCCACCCCCACCAATATCAGCAGGTCAACTGGAGAGCCTAGACTTCTTCCCTGGTGAGCCTGTAATGAGGTGTGTCCATACCCAGCCAAGGTGGTGTCGGAGAATGCCACTTTGGGAGCCAGAACTTTCATCCATGGCCAGAACTGAGTCCCCAAAACTCTTACCCACACCAAGCAGTAGTGAGAATCCCACACCTCGAATAGCAATGAAGGCCAAGTGGGAAACTTCTACCTCAATCTGGCAGTTAACGAGGTGGTGCCTACCCCCCAGCCCCTCATGCTCACTTTGCTGGAACAATGTCAGAAAAAGCCACCCAAAAAAGAAGATTTAAATAAAAAACAGTATCTTATAAAATGAACATATCCAGGTTTCAATTATAAACTAATCATCATACCAAGAAACAGGAAGATCTCAAACCAACACCAAGAGGACAGAGATGTTAAAGCAGCCATGAAAAAAGCAGCAACTAACAAACATGTTTAATGCAAATGAAAAAAGAGAATGCCTCAGCAAAGAAATGGAAAGTCTCAGCAAAGAAATAGAAAATATAAACATTCCAAATAGAATTTTTAGAACTGAAAAGTATAAAAACTGAAATAAATTGCTCACCGCATGTGCTCAAGAGCAGAATGTAGGGGACAGAGAAAAGAATCAGTGAATTGGAACAATAGAAATTACCAAATCTGAACAACAGAGAAAATAAACTGAAAAAGAAAAATAAACAGAGCCTCAGGGACTGTAGGGCTAAAACAAAAACTCTAACATTTATGTTAATCAGAGTCTAATAAGGAAAACAGAGAGAGGGCAGGGCTGAAAAAGTATTCCCAGAAATAATGGCTGGAAACTTCCCAAAATTTGACAAGAGACATAAACCTACATATTCTAGAAGCTAAGGATACGTCAAACAGTATAAACACAAAGAAGTCCATGCTGAGATATATCATAATTAAACTTCTGAAAACTAAAGACAAGGAAATAATCTGGAAAGCAGTCAGAGGAAAATAACTCCTTATCTTTAGGGAAAAAAACAATTAGAATGACAATGGATTTCTCATCAGGAAACATGGAAGCCAGAAAGAAATGGCACAATATTTTTCAGCTGCTGTAACAAAAGAATTGTTAACCCAGAATCCTGTACTGAGAGGAAATGTCTGTATACATCGCTATCGCTATCACTCTAGATATATATTACCTTTTAATAATCAATTTATGTGCCTGTCTCCCACACTAAACTACCAGCGTCTTAAGACCAAACACTACTAGTCATATTCATTTCTGCACCCCCCAGTACACAGTCAGTGCCTGATACAGGAGAAATTCAGTAAATAGTTGGTGAAATATAAAATAAATCTGCTGGTAAGAATACTATGCAGGGACTTCCCTGGTGGCGCAGTGGTTAAGAATCCACCTGCCAGTGCAGGGGACACGGGTTCGAGCCCTGGTTCAGGAAGATCCCACATGCTGCGGAGCGACTAAGCCCGCATGCCACAACCACTGAGGCCGCGCGCCTAGAGCCCATGCTCTGCAACAAGAGAAGCCACCGCAATGAGAAGCCCAAGCACCGCAACAACCCCGCTGGCTGCAACTAGAGAAAGCCCGCACGCATCAACGAAGACCCAGCGCAGCCGAAAATAAACAAACAAATAAATAAATTGTAAATAAACAAATTTTTAAAAGACTACTACGCAGTTACCATTATTTATATTCTGCCTTATTCAAAAAGTGTACAATTGTGGTAGTTTTGCTAAGGCCCAATGCCATCTAAGATACTCCACCCTCAACGGCAAGGAGTAAGAGCAAGCAGTTCAGTTGTTCTTTTGTGGCCACAACCAGACCTATGAGGGAAGGTGAGATCCTCTACACAAGCATAGTCTTACCTGCCTTCTTGGATGAGCTCTTCGGCTGACTTAATCAGCTTATTAAGTTTCTTGACTTGTTTATAGTGTGCAAAACACCTTTTATGATCCTGGTCAAGTTTAAGACATTCACGAACTTCACTGTTCATGTATTAAAAAAAAGAAAATACTCCAAGTCAAAATAATCAATAAATGGTTTTTCATACTAAATACAGAAATCACAACAAAAGGTATTTTTTGTCTGTAACAATTAAAATATACTGACAATAATTTATCATACACTGTTATATATGACATTGTATAATGCACACACATTTATTAATTCAAGTTCAAATGACTTAAGTAGAGATATATAACAAACACTATTTTGCTTCTGCAAATGTAATACCCTCCTACTTATTTTACTAAGCATATTTCATGAAAAGAACTAATATGGAAGCAGAATAACTTAGAGATAACACAAAATTATAGATATATAAAAAGGCCTTAACCATAATTTTATTAATTTAAAGTTAAATTTAAAAAGCAAATGGGAGTATCCTCTTACTGCAAACAATAAAAAGATGAGGAGATGTGTACGTTACTAGAACTGACCTGAGAGACAGTTCATGGTCTCCTAGCTCATAGTACAGTGTGCTGATTTTATAGAATGCCTCAGTATTATCATTCTTCAATTTTGATGCAGCTTTTAAGTCACTTATCGCTTTCCTAGGTTCCCCTTCTTTTATAAAACATTCAGCTCGAAGTTCCCGTAGTTCTGCATCCCAAACACAAACCTTGAGAAACAAAAGAACTAGACTTAAAGAAACAGTAAATTATGCACATTCATACTTGCACCTGACATACTTTATCTACATATTTATCAACATAAAACATCCTCAATTAATGTGATGACTTCTATATTGTAAGTAATATTAAAAAGTCTGATACAATTTAGATGTGACAAAAATAATGAGATGTGACAAAATAATTTCTCCAAAGATGGCTTAAATAAATTCCAATGGGGTAAGGGATGTATATACTAACAAGGCCCTTTTCCTACCCCTTTCAGTTATATAATTCTAAAACACTGAAAGTAAGAAAACATAGTATTTACTATTAGAAGGTGGTTCCCAGTGAAGTATATTTGATTTTTTTTATATAAATTTATTTATTTAATTTTTTATTTTTGGCTGTGTTGGGTCTTCGTTGCTGCGCATGGGCTTTTCTCTAGTTGGGGCGAGCGGGACCACTCTTCGCTGCAGTGTGCGGGCGTCTCGTTGCGGTGGCCTCTCCTCTCCTGTTGCGAAGCACGGGCTCTAGGCACGTGGCCTTCAGTAGTTGTGGCACGCGGGCTCAGTAGTTGTGGCTCGCGGGCTCTACAGTGCAGGCTCAGCAGTTGTGCACGGGCTCAGCTACTCTGCGTCATGTGGGGTCTTCCTAGACCAGGGCTCGAACCCGTGTCCCCTGCATTGGCAGGTGGATTCTTAACCACTGCGCCACCAGGGAAGCCCTACTATATTTGATTTTGAAGAGAGTATTTTCTAACTGGATTTTTGTACTTAACAATTCTAATTTCTAGTCTCAAAAAATAAAATCTAGGCTCTAAATTCACAAAATATTTTTATTCTACCAGTAACTATATTAAATGATCTTTTACAAAATGTTACCTCCTTGAAATTAAATCTTCATATCACAAAAATAAAGAGAAAAACAATGTGAGAAGGCTGAAGCTTCACTGTTTCCATTTTATGAAAAAGTTGACAATGTTTAGTAAACCACTAGTATTCTTCAAAATGTAAACCCAAATGCTTACCAATAAGACCTGTGTAAGTGTCTTTATATATTTCTTAGAGCTGTATTAAAGTCATGTCAACTTTTCACATAGAGTAAGATATCAAAATCAACATTGTATATAAACTAAATACAACAAGTTAGGTCAAGACGGATAGTCTAATTACTGGAAGGTAAAAATCGTAACTTTGTATTTCCTTGATAAAGCATTAACAAAATAATTTAGTAAACAGTGAATTCCACTGGACCACACCACACGATTTCCTCTATAAAACTATCAAAAAGTGGCCATTCTACATACATCACGAGTTTATTGCCAAGATGAGACTACACAAAGTGCTATGAAAATGATAAATAAATATGAATTATGACTGCTTCCATTTGAATATTCTTTTAGACTTCATTCTGAAACCATTACATCCTTTGTCATTAAGTCCTTGCTGAGGCAGACTTAGATTTCCCTATCTAGAACCCTCTGGATCCTATCAACTCTTCATCTGCCTTCTTCCCTAGAAACTTCTCACTCTAAACACTCATCTTTCCTCCCAAACATCATTTTTCCTTTTTCTTCAACCAACTCTTTCATCTTTTACCCCATTAACTAACCTCTAGAGTTTTCTTGCCCTGCCCCCCAAAAATGCAAAATCAAACAAAAACAGCAAAGTAGGCAATGTATAAAGATATGCAACTCCCACTCCACAGCACCTTCAGTATATTTACTGAAAATTTCAGTCCCAAATTTTGTTCTGTATAAACACCATCTTTCAATTAATAGCTGAAAACCCCAGGGTCAATCTGATTTTATGCTATCTAGGTTTTTTGTGGTATATAACATGTCAAAGTATATACACATACCTTATAGTAAAAAGCAGTAAGTGTTAGGCATGTCAGCTACAAGAGCAAAAAAAAACTTACCTCTAAAATCTTATCAAGGAAGGTTATAGCAGCAATATAATCTGAGCTTTCAAAAGCATCAAGTGCTTGTGAACGCAAACGCTGCATTTCATCACATTTGATAAGTTGGGACTGGGCTTCTTTTTCTTCATTTTCACTTGGATTTGATTTGAGCTATAACAATAATAAGAAATAAAACAGGGTTTTTAATCTCTTGAGTGTAATACCCATAATATACAATGATCTGACCCTTCCAAACACTCCAGTTCGTCGGGGGGAAAGGGTAAGGAGACACTGGCACAACTGGCTTCTCCAGTGACTTGTCCCCCGGTGCTGATCGCTGTGGGAAGCAGCAGCGAAGGCATCCTTATTCCCACCGATATGGTGCACGAGAGCAAGCAGTGGAGCTAGAGTCAAAAGAGCTGGGTCGCCAAAACTTCCCTGGAAGCAAATATATTTAGGAATGTGGAAAGGTAGAGAAGAATGAAGGAAAGCACCTTTCTCACTTTGTTACATATAGCTCTGCAGAAAAACTTGAGTTTTATGTGTTTTGCCTTCTAGTTATATTTCTTAAGTATTTAGTTTTAAGTATAAAATAATTTTATCACAATAATGAAAAGCATAGGGAAACTGAAGGAGAGGGCAGTTTTTTAGAGGTTATAAGATAAAAAAGATTTGATACCAGAGGGTTTGAGGTATAATAAGAAAGGAAGACTTTACAGGGAAAAATAAGAGAGTAACATCTTATTAAAAAGGCTTATGACGTGGTTTTAGGAGGTTTACACGTTGTCTCTTTTTTTAAACATCTTTATCAAGGTATACTTTATATACCATAAAATTCACTCATTTTGAGTGTGCAGTTCCATGATTTTTAATAAACTTACAAAGTATGCGACCATTACCACAGTTTTAGACCGTTCCTGCCACCTCAGTAAGATCCCTTGTGTCTGTTTACAGTTCATTCCCGCCCCCAGGCTGGCCTCATACGCACAGTCAACTCTTAACAATTTCTTCCTCCAGATGGAAAAATCTTAAGCCTAACGGCGCAGAAAAATTGGGTGCCTACATTAAAAAGCTACTGATTTTTTGGAAAGATTTTTCTTTAAGATTACAGTTTATATGTAATAATTCCTGAAATCTAATATTCCTACTAAGATGGGAATTGTAGTTAATGGGTTCCCCCTTTTGGGTGAAGTACAGACACCAGTAGGTTATTTCTAGAAATACCTCCCCTTCAGTTGACCGATCACACTGCTTCCCCTTCAGTGGACTCATGTTTTAAAAACACCCCCACTAGCTACCTGGTAGGAGAGAATACTCCGAATGAGAAAACTTAGGAATATTAATTCTTGGTAAAGGGACTGTACTTCTCCATTTTGTTTTTTGGATACTTTAGGTATTCTTTTCTGTCTGTTTAATCTTTGGGTTTTGAAGGAATGGCTAGGACTCCAAGCATTCATAGGTAACTGGGAAGTGGTAACCTTAGCTCACTATGGAGGAGGATTTTCCCTGCATGACTGAATTTACAAATTGAAGGAAGCTACTTTGGGCTATGGAACGCTTATCTTTGTTTTATCATCCTTGGGGTAGTCGTGAATACTTCTAATAAACCACACTGGAAGGAGTATAAGTGTATATGTGCTGTCACTTTGCTCTGGGTAAAAGTAGATGTTTAGTGATAACTTGTTTCCACGATGATGATGATGATGATGATGATGATGTGTCAGGTATCCAGCATTATAATTCAACATCTGTATACACTACAAAGTGATCACTCCCACAAGTCTAGTTACCATTCATCATTATACAGATGATCCCCTTCACCCATTATACCCAACTCCCAACCCCCTTCCCCTCCAGTAACCACAAATCTATTCTCTGCAACTATGAATAAATTTCATTTTGTTTGTTCATTTGTTTGTTTTTTTAGATTCCACACATGAGTGAAATCATACAGTATTTGTCTTTCTCCATCTGATTTATTTTACTTAGCCTAATACACTCAAGATCCATCCATATTGTCACAAATGGAAGGATTTCTTTTTTTACAGCTGAATAGTATTCCACTGCATATACATACTACATCTTCTTTATTTGTTCATCCATCAATGGACACTTAGGTTGTTTCCATATCTTGGCTATTGTAAATAATGCTGCAGTGGACATAGAGGGGGGCATATATATTGGTAACTTGTTTCCTATATGTACACTACTGCCCCCTTTTGGACAGAATGTATTAGAGACTGCCTCTTCTGGATGGAATTTGCATCTTTTCTCTCCCAAACTTTTACAGTCTATTCTCTTCAACACAATCTTTCTTGTAGGAAGGTGAGGGAGGGGAAGGCCCTAAACCTCGAGGGTGAGGATGGAGGGCTCAGCCTCACTCCATGGTCAAATAATGGGAATGGGAAAGAAGGAGTGAGCTCTGGTCATCTGGGCTTCTTTGGGGCTGGGAGGGAAAAGGAGAAGAGGGGGAGATTCTTCCAAGGAGGTAAGAGAGGAGTCTGAGGAACAAACTAAGGACATACAACTCAGGAGAGTTTCAAAGAGGGTTAAGTGAGATGAAGCTTTTCACTCTTATCCCAAGGTTGCTGACTCCTCCCAACTGCCCTCTCATGTTCCAGGATACTTACACATGGAGAGTGAACCCTGCTGACATTTCCCTCCCTCCTTTTGTCATGTTTCTTGATATCCCTTCTTTTCTTTGGTGCTTTACATTTCTGACTCTTTCAGCCAAACCTCTATCTGTAACACACTTTATTTCTTATTTACCGTGGTCACTATCTTTTGGAGAAAAAATCATAATAATGAACACAGATGCAAAAATCATCCACAAAATGCTAGCAAACTGACTCCAGCAACACACTGAAAGGCTCATACACCATGATCAAGTGGGGTTTATTGCAGGGATGCAAGGAGTTTTCAACATCTGCAAATCAACACAATATATCACACATTGACAAGTTAAAGAATAAAAACTATATGATCATCTCAATAGATACAGAAAAGACTTTTGATAAAATTCAACATCCACTTGTGATTAAAAAAAAAACTCTTCAGAAAGTGGGCATAGAGGGAACATACCTCAACATAATAAAGGTCACACATGACAAACCCACAGCCAACATCACATGCAATGGTGAAAAGCTGAAAGCATTTCCTCTCAGACCAGGAACAAGACAAGGAGGTCCACTCTCACCACTTTTATTCAAGTCCTAGCCACAGCAATCAGAGAAGAAAAACAAATAAAAGGAATCCAAATTGGAAAAGAAAAAAACTGTCACTGTTTGCAGATGACATGAGGCTATACATAGAAAATCCTACAGATGCTACCAGAAAACTACTAGAGCTCATCAATGAATTTGGTAAAGTTGCTGGATACAAAAATAATAAAAATAAATCTGTTGAATTCCTATATACTAGCAATGAAATATCAGAAACAGAAATTAAGGAAACAAGCCCATTAACTATCACATCAAAAAGAATAAAATATCTAGGAATAAACCTACCTAAAGAGGCAACAGACCTGTACTCTTAAAACTGTAAGATGTTAATGAAAGAAACTGAAGATGACGTAGATGGAAATATATACCATGTTCTTGGATTGGAAGAATTAACATTGTTAAAACAACCATAGAACCCAAGGCAATCTACAGATTCAATGCAATCCTTATCAAATTACCAATGGCATTTTTCACAGAACTAGAACAAAAATTTTTTTAATTTGTATAGAAACACCAAAAAACCTCGAATAACCAAAACAATCTTGAAAGAGAATGGAGCTGGAGGAATCACACTCCCTAACTTCAGACTATACTACAAAGCTACAGTAATTAAAACAGTATGGTACTGGCACAAAAAACAGAAATATAGATCAATGGAACAAGATAGAAAGCCCAGAAATAAACCCATGCACTTATGGTCAATTAATCTACAACAAAGGAGGCAAAAATATACAATGGAGAAGAGACAGCCTCTTCAATAAGTAGTGCTGGGAAAACTGGACAGCTACATGTAAAAGACTGAAATTAGAACATTCTCTAACACCAAATACAAAAATAAACTCAAAATGGATTAAAGACCTAAATGTGAGACCGGATACTATAAAACTCCTGGAGGAAAACGGAGGCAAAACACTCTTTGACATAAATTGCAGCAATACTTTTTGGATCCATCTGCCAGAGTAATGGTAATAAAAACAAAAATAAACAAAAGGAACTTAATTAAACTTAAAAGCTTTTGCACAGCAAAGGAAACCACAAACAATATGAAAAGACAACCAGCGGACTGGAGGAAAATATTTGCAAATGATGCTATAGACAAGGTATTAATTTCCAAAATATACAAACAGTTCATACAGATCAATACAAAAAAAAACCACCCAATGAAAAATGGGCAGAAGACCTAAATAGACATTTCTCCAAAGAAAACATACAGATGGTCAACAGGCACATGAAAAGATGCTCAACATCACTAATTATTAAAGAAATGCAAATCAAAACTACAATAAGGTATCACTTCACACCAGTCAGAATGGTCATGATTAAAAAGTCTACAAATAATAAATACTGGAGAGGGTGTGGAGAAAAAGGAATCCACCTACAAAGTTGGTGGGAATGCAAATTGGTGCAGCCCACTATGAAGAACAGTATGGAGGTTCCTTAAAAAACTAAAAACAGAGTTATCATATGATCCTGCAATCCCACTCCTGGGCATATACCCAGAGAAAACTCTAACTCGAAAAGATACATGCACCCCAATATTCATAGCAGCACTATTTATAACAGCCAAGAAATGGAAGCAACCTAAATGTCCCTCAGCAGATGAATGGATAAAAAAGATGTGGTGTGGAGATAGATACACACACACACACACACACACACACACACTCACACACACACACAAAATAGAATATTACTCAGCCATAAAAAGGAATGAAATTGGGTCATTTGCAGAGACATGGAAGGACCTAGAGACTGTCTTACAGAGTGAAGTAAGTCAGAAAGAGAAAAATGAATATTGTATATTAATGCATATATGTGGAATCTGAAAAAATTGGTATAGACGATCTTATTTACAAAGCAGAGACAAAGACATAGAGAACAAACGTATGGATACCAAGGGGGAAGGGGGTGGGTGAATTGGCAAAGACATATATACACTATGATACTGTGTATAAAATAGATAACTAGGGGGCACCTTCAATATGGCTGAGGAGTAAGATGTGGAGATCACCTTCCTCCCCACAAATACATCAAAACTACACCTACATGTGGAACAGCTCCTACAGAACACCTACTGAACACTGGCAGAAGACCTCAGACTTCCCAAAAGGCAAGAAACTCCCTACGTACTTGGGTAGGGCAAAAGAAAAAAGAAAAAACAGAGACAAAAGAATAGGGATGGGACCTGCACCTCTGGGAGGGAGCTGTGAAGGAGGAAAAGTTTCCACACACTAGGAAGCCCCTTCATTGGCGGAGACGGGGGGAGGGCGGGGGGAAGCTTCGGAGCCATGGAGGAGAGCACAGCAACAGGGGTGCAGAGGGCAAAGCAGAGAGATTCCCGCACAGAGGATCGGTGCCGACCAGCACTCACCAGCCTAAGAGGCTTGTCTGCTCACCCGCCAGGATGGGCGGGGGCTGGGAGCTGACGCTCGGGCTTCGGAGGTCAGATCCCAGGGAGAGGACTAGGGTTGGCTGCATGAACACAGCCTGAAGGGGGCTAGTGCGCCACAGCTAGCCGGGAGGGAGTCTGGGAAAAAGTATGGACCTGCAAGAGACCATTGTTTCAGGGTGCATGAGGAGAGGGGATGCAGAGCACCGCCTAAACAAGCTCTAGAGATGGGCGCGAGCCACGGCTATCAGCGTGGACACCAGAGACGGGCATGAAATGCTAAGGCTGCTGCTGCAGCCACCAAGAAGCCTGTGTGAAGCACAGGTCACTATCCACACCTCCGGTCTCGGTAGCCTGTGCGACCCGCCACTGCCAGGGTCCCGTGATCCAGGGACAACTTCCCTGGAAGAACACACGGCGCACCTCAGGCTGTTGCAATGTCATGCCAGTCTCTGTCGCCGCAGGCTTGCCCCGCATTCCGTACCCCTCCCCGCCCCCCTCAGCCTGAGTGAGCCAGAGCCCCCTAATCAACCGCTGCTTTAACCCCATCCTGTCTGGGTGGGGAACAAACACCCGCAGGCGACCTACACGCAGAGGCGGGGCCAAATCCAAAGCTGAACCCCAGGAGCTGTGTCAACAAAGAAGAGAAAGGGAAATCTCTCCCAGCAGCCTCAGGAGCAGTGGATTAAATCTCCACAATCAACTTGACGTACCCTGCACCTGTAGAATACCTGAATAAACAACAAATCATCCCAAAATTGAGGTGGTGGACATTGGGAGCAACTGTAGACTTGGGGTTTGCTTTCTGCATCTAATTTGTTTCTGGTTTTATGTTTAACTTAGTTTAGTATTTAGAGCTTATCATTGGTAGATATGTTTATTGATTTGGTTGCTCTCTTCCTTTTTTTTATATATTATATATATATATTTTTTTCCTTTTTCTCTTTTTGTGAGTGTGTATGGGTATGCTTCTTTGTGTGATTTCGTCTGTATAGCTTTGCTTTTGCCATTTGTCCTAGGGTTCTGACTGTCCGTTTTTTGTTGTTGTTGTTTGGTTTTTTTTAGTATAGTTTTTAGCACTTCTTATATTTGGTGGATTTGTTTTTTGGTTTCGTTGGTCACTTCTTTCTTTCTTTTTATTACTTTTTTATGTTTTAATTTTTATTTATTTTTTTCTATTTTAATACCTTTATTTTATTTGTGTTTTCTTTCTTTCTTTCTTTCTTTCTTTTTCTCCCTTTTCTTCTGAGCCATGTGGCTGACAGGGTCTTGGTGCTCTGGCCAGGTGTCAGGCCTGAGCCTCTGTGGGAGAGCCGAGTTCAGGACACTGGTCCACCAGAGACCTCCCAACCCCATGTGATACCAAATGGCAAAAGCTCTCCCAGACATCTCCATCTCAACGCTAAGACCCAGCTCCACTCAACGACCAGCAAGCTCCAGTGCTGGATACCCTATGCTGAACAACTAGCAAGACAGGAACGCAAGCCAACCATTAACAGAGAGGCTGCCTAAAATCATAAGTTCACAGACACCCCAAAAAACACACCACTGGACGTGGTCCTGCCCACCAGAAAGACAAGATCCAGCCTCATCCACCAGAACACAGGCACTAGTCTCCTCCACCAGAAAGCCTACACAACCCACTGAACCAACCTTACCCACTGGGACCAGACACCAAAAACAACAGGAACTACAAACCTGCAGCCTGCAGAAAGGAAACCCCAAACACATTAAGTTAAACAAAATGAGAAGACAGAGAAATACACAGCAGATGAAGGAGCAAGGCAAAAACCCACCAGACCAAACAAATGAAGAGGAAATAGGCAATCTACCTGAAAAAGAATTCAGAGTAATGACAGTAAAGATAATTCAAAATCTTGGAAATAGAAAGGAGAAAATACAAGAAATGTTTAACAAGGACCTAGAAGAACTAAAGAGCAAACAAACAATGATGAACAACACAATAAATGAAACTAAAAATTCTCTAGAAAGAATCAATAGCAGAATAACTGAGGCTGAAGAACGGATGAGTGAGCTGGAAGATAAAATAGTGGAAATAACTACCACAGAGCAGAATAAAGAAAAAAGAATGAAAAGAATTGAGGACAGTATCAGAGACCTCTGGGACAACATGAAACACACCAACATTCGAATTATAGGGGTTCCAGAAGAAGGGGAAAAAAAAGGGACTCAGAAAATATTTGAAGATATTAGTTGAAAATTTCCCTAATATGGGTAAGGAAATAGTCAATCAAGTCCAGGAAGCACAGAGAGTCCCATACAGGATAAATCCAAGGAGAAACACACCAAGACACATATTAATCAAACTATCAAAAATTAAACACACAGGGCTTCCCTGGTGGCGCAGTGGTTGAGAATCTGCCTGCCAATGCAGGGGACACGGGTTCGAGCCCTGGTCTGGGAAGATCCCACATGCCGCGGAGCAACTGGGCCCATGAGCCACGATTACTGAGCCTGCGTGTCTGGAGCCTGTGCTCCGCAACAAGAGAGGCCGCGATAGTGAGAGGCCCACGCACAGCGATGAAGAGTGGTCCCCACTTGCCACAACTAGAGAAAGCCCTCACACAGAAACGAAGACGCAACACAGCCAAAAATAAAATAAATAAATAAATTTAAAATATAATCTGTTAAAAAAAAAAATTAAACACACAACAAAATATTAAAAGCAGCAATGCAAAAGCAACAATTAACATACACGGGAATCCCCATAAGGTTAACAGCTGACCTTTCAGCAGAAACTCTGCAAGCCAGAAGGGAGTGGCAGGACATATTTAAAGTGACGAAAGGGGAAAACCTACAGCAAAGATTACTCTACCCAGCAAGGATCTCATTCAGATTCGATGGAGAAATTAAAACCTTTACAGACAAGCAAAAGCTAAGAGAATTCAGCACCACCAAACCAGCTCTACAGCAAATGCTAAAGGAACTTCTCTAGGCAGGAAACACAAGAGAAGGAAAAGACTTACAATAACAAACCCAAAACAATTAAGAAAATGGTACAAGGAACATACATATCAATAAGCACCTTAAAGGTAAATGGATTAAATGCTCCAACCAAAAGACATAGACTGGCTGAATGGATACAAAAATAAGACCCATACATACGCTGTCTACAAGAGACCCACTTCAGACCTAGGGACACATACAGACTGAAAGTGAGGGGACTGAAAACGATACTCCATGCAAATGGAAACCAAAAGAAAGCTGGAGTAGCAATTTTCATATCAGACAAAATAGACTTTAAAATAAGGACTATTACAAGAGACAAAGAAGGGCACTACATAATGATCAAGGGATCAATTCAAGAGGAAGATATAACAATTGTAAATATTTATGCGCCCAACATAGGAGCACCTCAATACATAAAGCACATGCTAACAGCCATAAAAGGGGAAATCGACAGTAACACAATCACAGTAGGGAACTTTAACACCCCACTTTCATCAATGGACATCATCCAAAATGAAAATATATAAGGACACACAAGCCTTAAATGATAAATTAAACAAGATGGACCTAATTGATATTTATAGGACATTCCATCCAAAAACTGCAGATTACACTTTCTTCTCAAGTGCTCATGGAACATTCTCCAGGATAGATAATATCTTGGGTCACAAATCAAGCCTTGGTAAATTTAAGAAAATTGAATCGTATCAAGTATCTTTTCCGACCACAACGCTATGAGACTAGATATCAATTACAGGAAAAAATTTGTAAAAAATACAAACACATGGAGGCTAAATAATACACTACTAAATAACCAAGAGATCACTGAAGAAATCAAAGAGGAAATCAAAAAATACCTAGAAACAAACGACAATGAGAACACGACCCAAAACCTATGGGATGCAGCAAAAGCAGTTCTAAGAGGGAAGTTTATAGCAATACAATCCTACCTCAAGAAACAAGAAACATCTTAAATAAAAAAACCTAACCTTACACCTAAAGCAATTAGAGAAAGAAGAACAAAAAGCCCCCAAAGTTAGCAGAAGGAAAGAAATCATAAACATCAGGTCAGAAGTAAGTGAAAAAGAAACAAAGGAAACGACAGCAAAGATCAATACTACTAAAAGCTGGTTCTTTGAGAAGATAAACCAAATTGATAAACCATTAGCCAGACTCATCAACAAAAAAAGGGAAAAGACTCAAATCAATAGAATCAGAAATGAAAAAGGAGAAGTAACAACTGACACTGAAGAAATACAAAGGATCATGAGAGTTTAATACAAGCAACTATATGTCAATAAAATGTACAACCTGGAAGAAATGGACAAATTCTTAGAAGTGCACAATCTTCTGAGACTGAACCAGGAAGAAATAGAAAATATGAACAGACCAATCACAAGCACTGAAATTGAAACTGGGATTAAAAATCTTCCAACAAACAAAAGCCCAGGACCAGATGGCTTCACAGGCAACTTCTATCAAACATTTAGAGAAGAGCTAACACCTATCCTTCTCAAACTCTTCCAAAATATAGCAGAGGCAGGAACACTTCCAAACTCATTCTACGAGGCCACCGTCACCCTGATACCAAAACCAGACAAAGATGTCACAAAGAAAGAAAACTACAGGCCAATATCACTGATGAACATAGATACAAAAATCCTCAACAAAATACTGGCAAACAGAATCCAACAGCACATTAAGAGGATCATACACCATGATCAAATGGGGTTTATCGCAGGAATGCAAGTATTCTTCAATATACGCAAATCAATCAATGTGATACACCATATTAACAAATTGAAGGAGAAAAACCATATGATCATCTCAACAGATGCAGAGAAAGCTTTCAACAAAATTCAACACCCATTTATGATAAAAACCTTCCAGAAAGTAGGCATAGAGGGAACTTACCTCAACATAATAAAGGCCATATATGACAAACCCACAGCCAACATCATCCTCAATGGTGAAAAACTGAAACCATTTCCACTAAGATCAGGAACAAGACAAGGTTGCCCACTCTCACCACTATTATCAACATAGTTTTGGAAGTTTTAGCCACAGCAATCAGAGAAGAAAAAGAAATAAAAGGAATCCAAATCGGAAAACAAGAAGTAAAGCTGTCACTGTTTGCAGATGACACAATACTATACATAGAGAATCCTAAAGATGCTACCAGAAAACTACTAGAGCTAATCAATGAATCTGGGAAAGTAGCAGGATACAAAATTAATATTCAGAAATCTCTTGCATTCCTATACACTAATGATGAAAAATCTGAAAATGAAAGTAAGAAAACACTCCCATTTACCATTGCAACAAAAAGAATAAAATATCTAGGAATAAAGCTACCTAAGGAGGCAAAAGACCTGTATGCAAAAAATTATAAGACACTGATGAAAGAAATTAAAGATGATACAAATAGATGGAGAGATATACCATGTTCTTGGATTGGAAGAATCAACATTGTGAAAATGACTCTACTACTCAAAGCAATCTACAGATTCAATGCAATCCCTATCAAACTACCACTGGCATTTTTCACAGAACTAGAACAGAAAATCTCACAGTTTGTATGGAAACACAAAAGACCACGAATAGCCAAAGCAATCTTGAGAAAGAAAAACAGAGCTGGAGGAATCAGGCTCCCAGACTGCAGACTACACTGCAAAGCTACAGTAATCAACAGTATGGTACTGGCACAAAAACAGAAATACAGATCAATGGAACAGGATAGAAAGCCCAGAGATAAACCCATGCACCTATGGTCACCTTATCTTTGATAAAGGAGGCAAGAATATACAATGGAGAAAAGATAGCCTCTTCAATAAGTGGTGCTGGGCAAACTGGACAGCTACATGTAAAAGAATGAAATTAGAACACTCCCTAACACCATACACAAAAATAAACTCAAAATGGATTAAAGACTTAAATGTAAGGCCAGACACTATCAAACTCTTAGAGGAAAACATAGGCAGAACACTCTATGACATAAATCACAGCAAGATCCTTTTTGACCCACCTCCTAGAGAAGTGGAAATAAAAACAAAAATAAACAAATGGTACCTAATGAAACTTAAAAGCTTTTGCACAGCAAAGGAAACCATAAACAAGACAAAAAGACAACCCTCAGAATGGGAGAAAATATTTGCAAATGAAGCAACTGACAAAGGATTAATCTCCAAAATTTACAAGCAGCTCATGCACCTCAATATCAAAAAAACAAACAACCCAATCCAAAAATGGGCAGAAGACTTAAATAGACATTTCTCCAAAGAAGATACACAGATTGCCAACAAACACATGAAAGGATGCTCAACATCACTAATCATTAGAGAAATGCAAATCAAAACTACAATGAGGTATCACCTCACACCAGTCAGAATGGCCATCATCAAAAAATCTACAAACAATAAATGCTGGAGAGGGTGTGGAGAAAAGGGAATCCTCTGGCACTGTTGGTGGGAATGTAAATTGATATAGTCACTATGGAGAACAGTATGGAGGTTCCTTAAAAAACTAAAAATAGAACCACCATACGACCCAGGAATCCCACTACGGGGCATATACCCTGAGAAAACCATAATTCAAAAAGAGTCATGTACCACAATGTTCATTGCAGCACTATTTACAATAGCCAGGACATGGAAGCAACCTAAGTGTCCATCAACAGATGAATGGATAAAGAAGATGTGGCACATATACACAATGGAATATTACTGAGCCATAAGAAGAAAGGAAATTGAGTTATTTGTAGTGAGGTGGATGGACCTAGAGTCTGTCATACAGAGTGAAGTAAGTCAGAAAGAGGAAAACAAATACCGTATGCTAACACATATATATGGAATCTAAGAAAAAAAAAAAATGGTCATGAAGAACCTAGGGGCAAGACGGGAATAAAGACGCAGACCTACTAGAGAATGGACTTGAGGATATGGGGAGGGGGAAGGGTAAGCTGGAACAAAGTGAGAGAGTGGCATGGACATACATACACTACCATATGTAAAATAGATGGCTAGTGGGAAGCAGCTGCATAGCACAGGGAGATCAGCTCGGTGCTTTGTGACCACCTAGAGGGGTGGGATAGGGAGGGTGGGAGGGAGGGAGACGCAAGAGGGAAGAGATATGGGGATATATGTATATGTATAACTGATTCATTTTGTTATAAAGCAGAAACTAACACACTATTGTAAAGCAATTATACTCCAATAAAGATGTTAAAAAATAATAATAAAAATAAATAAATGTATATAAAAAAAAAAAATAGAACTACCTACCATACAGCCCAGCAATCCCACTACTGGGCACATACCCTGAGAAAACCATAATTCAAAAAGAGTCACGTACCACAATGTTCATTGCAGCTCTATTTACAATAGCCAGGACATAGAAGAAACCTAAGTGTCCATCGACAGATGAATGGATAAAGAAGATGTAGCACATATATACAATGGAATATTACTCAACCATAAAAGGAAACAAAATTGAGTTATTTGTAGTGAGGTGGATGGATCTAGAGACTGTCATACAGAGTGAAGTAAGTCAGAAAGAGAAAAAACAAATACCATACGCTAACACATATATATGGAATCTTAAAAAAAAAAAAATTATTCTGAAGAACCTAGGGGCAGGACAGGAATAAAGACACAGAACATAGAGAATGGACTTGAGGACATGGGGAGTGGGAAGGGTAAGCTGGGACGAAGAGAGAGAGTGGCATGGACATATATACACTACCAAATGTAAAATAGATAGCTAGTGGGAAGCAGCCACATAGCACAGGGAGATCAGCTCGGTGCTTTGTGTCCACCTAGAGGGGTGGGATAGGGTGGGTGGGAGGGAGACGCAAGAGGGAGGAGATATGGGGATGTATGTATATGTATAGCTGATTCACTTTGTTATCCAGCAGAAACTAACAAACCATTGTAAAGCAATTATACTTCAATAAAGATGTTAAAAATAAATAAATAAAATAAAATAGATAACTAATGAGAACCTACTGTATAGCACAGGGAACTGTACTAAATGCTCTATGGTGACCTAAATGGGATGGAAATCCAAAAAAGAGGGGATATATGTATATGTATAGCTGATTCACTTTGCTGTACAGCAGAAACACAACACTGTAAAGCAACTATACTGCAATAAAAATTTTTATAAAAACAAAAAAACAAAATGTGGTGTGGAGATATACATACACACACACACACACACAATGGAATATTACTCAGCCATAAAAAGAATGAAATAATGCCATCTGCAGCCACATGGGTGGACCTAGAGGTTATCATATCAAGTGAAGTCAGACAGAGACAGTCAAATATCATATGATACCACTTACATGTGGAATCTAAAAAAATGATACAGATGAACTTATTTACAAGACAGAAATAGACTCACAGACATAGAAAACAAACTTATGGTTACCAAAGGGGATAGCGGTGGGAGGGGGGGGGATAAATTAGGAGTTTGGTATTCACGTATACACACTATTATACATAAAACAGATAAACAACAAGGACCTACTGTATAGCACAGGGAACTATATTCAATATCTTGTAATAACTTATAATGGCAAAGAATCTGAAAAAGGATATACACATGTATAACTGAATCCCTTTGCTGTACACCTGAAACTAACATAATTTTGTAAATTAACTATACTTCAATTTTAAAAATGGTTATAAAAAAACCAAAAACCCTGTAATAACTATGGGATGGGGACTTGAAAGAGGTAAGTTGCCCTCTAATCTACCCTACTCTAATCTAAAAACACCCCTATTTTGGTACCTCAAGTGAAAACAGCAGGTTGGTTGACTTCTGAGATGGCCCCCCTCCTAGAATTTATGCCTTTTGTGTCATCCCCTCCCCTAGAGTATGGGATAGAGCTGGTAACTCCTTTTAACAAACAGAACATGACAAAGGTGACAGGATGTCACTTCCCTGATTATGTACGAAACACTGTGACTTCCATCTTGCTGGCATTCTCTCTCTTGCTGGTAATCTCTTGCCTTCTCACTTGCTCACTTTGATGATGCAAGCCTGCCAAGCAGTGAGATGCTTTATGGAGAGGCCCAGGTAAGAAAGAATCAAGGGAAGCCTCTGGCCAATAGCTTGGAAGAAACCAAAGTCAGTCTAACAGCTCAAGAGGAACCAGCAGTGACCAGGCAGAGACCCAACCCCTCCTCAGGGGACTCCCACTCACACACATTTCCAAAGCACAAATGACCAATAAAGCTGATGCCCTTCAAAAAAAAAAAATCATCCTGCCAACAACCAAGTGAGTTTGGAAGCAATTCCTTCACCAACTAAGCCTTCAGATAACACTACAGCCCTATCTGGCACTCTGTAGCCTGTGAGAGACGCTAGAGCAGAGGACCCAACTAACCCTGTCCAAATTCCTGACCCCATGAACTGTGAGATCATAAATGCATGCTCTTCCTCCTTTAGGAAAGCCCTTTTTGACCCCAGACCCCCAACTCCCAGCACAGTTAGGTAACCCTATTGGTATGTTCCCACAGGCTCAATCATAGTACTTATCATATGCTATCCTAAGAGACTAGTTTTCTTTGTCAGCAACCCTCTAACACCTACCACTCTGACTTGCAAATATGCACTAAAACACTCACTGGACTAACGAATGACCACAGGCACTGGTTACAGGAGTCACTGATAGCTTGAAGACAAACTAAACCACCTAAGATCCTTTTCAGGACTACGACAACCAGTATGGACCTGAGGCGACCCTGTTTACAGGAGACCCTCTGGCAGCAGAGTAACCTCTACACTTAACAAATATGAAATTCTCATTGTAGCCCAAAAAGAGATTAAGCATATTCAAACTTCTGTTCCACGGTGTAAAATCTCTAACTGAATGTAGCTACCTGACTGTATACTGTTATTAGTAAGATGAAATCTTTATGGACTTTATAGACTGGTAAACTCTCTTAAATACCACAAAAAGCTCACTTAAGAACATAGAAAGAAAACAAATTATATATCATCTATATTCACAAATCATCAAAAAATAAAATATAAGAATTCTTTAATTGGCAAAGATAAAATATAGTCATAATATAAAATTTACCTTTTCAAACCATTTTATGGTACCAAACAATAAAGATTGGACCATGTCATCTATTCAATATCTATGCTTCACAATGAGGAAAATGAGGTCCTCAGAAGGTAAGAACTTCCCAAGGTAACTTTACAGTTCTCCTCCAAGAGGTAACCGATATTATCAGTTTCTTGCATATCTCTCCAAAGGCTTTTATCAATATACAAGCAAATACACGTTTTCTACTCTTTCTAATGCAAATGGCAACAAATGTTCTACACCATGCAGAACATATACACACGTTTGAGACCTGTGCCTACATTCCATAGGAATAGCCTTCAAACGATGCATACAGTAAAAAAATTAATAAACAGACCCTCAAAGCCAAGGAAGAAGAGCCTAAGGCTTCAGGAGCCATTTTATTTTTCTTTAATCATTTGTCTGCCTCAGTTAATCTTAAAATCTTATTTTGCAGAGAAGCAATTTTAGGCTTCTGATAACATTAGGAAGCCTCAAAATACCAACTGAAATAGGCATTCCTTTCATTTCTGGATTTTAAAAGTTCTCCATAATGGCTCTGGTATTCTAAACGGTCTTTGGTCAGGTTGGTCCATTTAGTTAGAAATGCACATGAGGAAGAACCATAGTTTTTAAACATGGGGGGGGGCCCTCAAAATATGTGTATTGGGATCCCATTTCTCAGAGATTTTTTTCCTAAAGGAACAATTTTCAAACAGCTTAAACAGTTTACAGCTCAAAGAGCTCAATTCAGACAGCTTGCAAGCTAATACCAGCCAATTCTAAGGAAATAGCTTGGTGTAGCTTGGTGTTGGAAGAGCCAGGCCAAAGGCTTTTTCCATCCAGTTTCCAGAGAACAGCCCCTATTCCAAAGCAATGGGCCAATCGCTAAACTGGTACAATTTCAGGAGAAACAGCCCTTGTCTCCGAAGGAATGGGCAGAAGGCTAGCCAGCTTCAATAAAACAGTCTGATCTGAAAATCAGACCAAAATGCCAAATGAGTACTCTCATACAGAACAAGGCCTTAACCAGTAAGACTAAACCTTAAAATAGATCCCAAATAAAGCCTGGAGAGTTTCAAATGCAAAGAGGGCATGAGTTGGGATCCACGAGAAAGATGTACCTTCAAATTCCAGGGTCAGTGAGAAAAGCAGTGAGCAACAATGGGCTCATTTATGGATAATGCACCTGTTTGCTTGCCAGCTCTGGAGCCTCTGGGAGTCTTCTCTGATCCCAAAAGTTGACCTAAAACAAATAGATTGCCAAATATTTCTCCAGCAAAGGTGTATTTATTTGGGATCAGCAAAGAACTGCAGTTTGGGGTCTGCGACCATGGCAAGCTATGTGCAAGTCCCCAGACAGCAAGGGAAGGAGAGCACTTTTATAGAGGGGAAAAGAAAGTTGGGAGGGCTGTAGTAAACAGAGTCCATGGCTTCTCATTCACTGAGTCCTTGCCAGGAAAGAAGAGGAAATAACCCAAATGTCTATCAACTGATGAATAGATGAATAAAATGCATCACACACATACCATGCAATACTCAGCAGTTAAAAGAAATAGCTAAGTGATATATGCAACCGTCTGCATGAATCTCCAGGGAATTATGCTGAATAAGAAAATTCCAAAAGGTTACATAACATTTGTGACCACGTATGTAACATTTTTCAAATGTCAAAATTTTAAAAACAAGTAACAAATTAGTGGTTGCCAGGAGTTATGAATGAGGGGCTGAAGCAGTATGGGAGGGAAGTGGGTGTGGTTATAAAAGGGCAACAGAAGGGATCCTTGTGGCAAGAGGACTGTTCAGTATCTTGACTGTGGTGATGGATAGAGGAAAAAGTGTATAGAATTAAATACACATAGCGAAATGAATATTAGTAAGACTGAGGAATCTGAATAGACTGGTAGATTATATCAATGTCAATATCCTGGCTGTAATATCATACTATAGTTTTAAAAGATGTTATCATTGGGAGAAACTGGGTATTGAGTAAAGGGTACACAGGACCTCTATGTATTATTAATTACAATTACATGGGCATCTACAATTATCTCAATAAAGATTTCAATTAAAAAGAAAATAGCATTCAATACAGATGCACATTCTCATGGAAGAACCCTATAACAATCATAGCAAGGGCGGTTTTAAGAACACACTAGCAGAAGCACGACTGTCAGAGGACAATCAAAAGTGTAAAGTTTCATGAAAGTCCCCTTCTTATTTCTGAGAGGTTTTAATATTGATGACAGAAAAGACATTAACTCAAGACATAGCCACACTTTTCCAAAAGGATATATCCAATACCCAGTAGGGACTAATTTGTGATAAAGCTTTATTCTAAATTGTGGTATTTCTAAAAGGCTACTCTAGCCTTTGTAACTGGAAAAGAATTCTAAGTAATAGATTTAAGCATTTGTTAAGAAGAAGGAAACACATTCTTATGTTGTATCACTCATCCATTTAACAAATTTTTACACAACACTTGCTGTGTACGAAGGACCAGGGCTAGGGAAAGGTCACTCCAGCACTTTACCTCCCCATCACCTGTCCTTCAGCCTCCTCTCTAACAAGTTCCCACGTAGCAGGGTAGATTAGATAAACAGAAAATGACATCGAATTTTATTAAGACCATGAGATAGTTTCTGATTCAATACAATTAACTTCTAATGTATTCTGGATTTGTCTGCATATGTCTGAATTTTATGACAAAGGTTATGAAAACATTAAAAATTTTAGTTTTATTTTCATAGTGGTTATCATCATGGTAACTAAGCATTTTGATAAACTACAAAAATGCAAATAATGAACAATGGGAGATACATATATATATACATAGACACACCTTTTCTAGACCACTCCAGAATCATATCCACGTGGAACAAAAAAGCAGGTCTTAAAACAAGTCCCATGAGGGCATAAAGACATTATCCAGCTGTCTCTCTTCAAATCCTTTTTCAGGATATAACCCCTTCAATTACATGTAATCTGTAACACTTCCCCCAACAAATCCAAAACACTTTATACTTTGTAAAGTAGCCATGTGGGTGATTGCAAAATTTCCTTTTAAGATCTGTTTCATTATTCCTTTCAAATCAAATAAAGGGTTTCCCAAGTCACTCAGGCAACTTTTAGAATAGCTCAGCTGACATCTTTAGATTCTCATGGAGGACAAAGCAGAACATGAGCTATATAAACTGAGTTAGGATTACTTATCTATTCCATACACTTTACCTTCCATCTGTTAAAGTGATTCTTTGATGCCAGCCACTAAATATTAATTCAGGAACTATGAATCTTACACACACAAATCAAATGATTTTCCCTTTCAGGTATAAAGTGATTATTAAATGTCTTAATATAAAAAAATAAGTTCAGTATGTTCACTCAAAATATCTTCACAGAGCCACATACAAATTGAACTTAACTTACCACTTTTTTAAAATCATCTTCTGCTTCATCAAGTTTTCCTTGTTTGAGTAACAAGTGACCTCTCTGTAATCTTGCCTAGAAAAACAAAAAAAAGAGTATACTGAGTACTATGCATTTCTAAATTTTCTTTAAACACAAAGAATAAAACTAAATAAGCTAATGAAATATTAATGAAATATTAATTTTTCCTATGCCCATTTGACTTCACACTCTGAGAATAATTCCTGGAACCAATGAATGTATATAAATTTTGTTAAAGTATGCTTCCTTTAAATATACTTTTTACTATATCAAAAAAAAAAAAAAAATGAAAACATGTGTCCTCACAAAATCTTGGACATGAATGTTCATAGCAATAGCCAAAAAGTAGAAACAAACCAAACTAATAAATCAATAAGCAAATGTGATATGTCCATACAATGGAATATAATTCAGCCATAAAAAGGTATGAACTACTGAAACATACTACAATATGGATGAAACTTGAAAACATTATGCTAAGTGAAAGAAGTCAGACACAAAAGGCAACATATTGTATGATTTCATTTACATGAAATATCCAAGTCAGACAAATCCATAGAGACAGAAGGTGCCAGGGGCTAGGACATAAAAATGGGAGGTGACTCCTAGTGGGTACAGTGTTTCTTTGGGGGGGGGGTGATAAAAATGCTCTGGAACTAGATAATGACGATGCTTGCAGAACCTTATGAATATACTAAAAACTGCTGAATTGCACACTTTAAAAAAGGGTGAGGGGACTTCCCTGGTGGCGCAGTGGACAAGACTCTGCGCTCCCAATGCAGGGGGCCCAGATTCGATCCCTGGTCAGGGAACTAGATCCCATATGCATGCCGCAACTAAGAGTTAACATGCCGCAACTAAGGAGCCGCCTGCCGCAACTAAGGAACCCACGTGCCCCAACTAAGGAGCCGGTGAGCTGCAACTAAGACCTGATGCAACCAAATAAATAAATATTAAAAAATGGTCACATTCTTTTAAAAAAAAAAAAGGGTGAATTTGATGATATGTGAGTTATATCTCACTTAAAAAGTACTTTAAGCCATCATAATAACTTTTTACCACTATAATAAAAGTTGTTATAATTTGGGACCTTACCAATCAAAGCTCTGGAAATAGCTTTTTTTTTTTTTTTTTTTATTAACTCTTAATGCACATATTTACCCCAGTATAACCAGAATAACAATGCCTCTTCCTTTTAACATCCATCAATCATCTCTGATATTCCTCTTCTAATGCGCATAATCCCATCTCTTCCAAGAATACCAACTCTCTGATGATCAATGTCTACCATAAGACAGAAACCACACCAATATTCTACTAAAACTTATATATTACTTTTACAGTACTTAAAAATTTCCCTAATCCTCTATAAAATGCATCAACACACATAAAAAGCAAGATTAAAGCCACTTCAACTAGCTAATAAGTACTATAATACTAGGAAAATGAGCTACTTAACCTCTGTGGAAGGTTATGCTTAGCTGGGTAGAGTAATAAAGAAAAATTTGACACCTGTGAATTCCATCTTAAAATAATAGTAATATTTCAAACCAAATATTCACCCATATCTAATCAATCATCTCGAATACTTTCTGGATTATGGCAGGACATAAACAATAAGTAAATTACCAAATTAATTTTGAAACAATATAACTGGGTCCTATTATTTTAAGCTATTACAGTGACCTGCCAATTGTCAAGATATCCTACTAGACCATAAATTCCTCCACTTCTGAAGCTTGAGTGTTGGTTCAGGGCAGGACTCTTGTCTAATTCAGCACTGTATTCTCATCACAAACCACTGCTTAATTAAGCCACCCCCTCTTCTTTATTCTTCCCACTACAGCCTTAATTGAAACTGTCATCAGTCACCTGACAGCCTCTTAGTTCAACAGTCTCTTAATCAGCTCATTTCTCAGCCTCACATCTTGCCCTACACTCCATCCTCCACACAGATATCTTTCTAAACCACAAAGCTAACATCACTACCAAGCTTCTAAAAATCACCTAATGTACCCACTCCACTGTGCCTCCCTCACACAGGCCTTTGATTCCAGGGACTGAGTTTCTCTTGTTGCCCAGTCCGCTACATCAGAGTGGCTTTCTACATCCTCCAGCTACGCCTAGCATGCCAGTCTTCACCTTAAGAAACAAATCACCTCTTCCGAGTTTCCTTAAATTTTCCTTTAAAGAAAATTTAGATGAACTTACTGCAGTGAAATCCATCTTCAATTCAATCACTTTAGTTAAATCAGGAAGTGCTGCTTTTGATTTGCCCATAGCTAAGAAGACAGTAGCTCTCCGATAATAAGCAATATAGTTATCAGGGTCACCATCTGAAAATTAAAATAATAAATATTAACTCTCAGTACTTTATTCAAAAAACCAAGTCATCTGAACAGTATTAGAGTTTGCAATTCTACTAGGAAAGGCATTAAGAAAAGAATTTCTTCATCAATACGGGGTCATTTTGCCTAGCAAGATCACTGCAAATAAACCCAGAACAGAGGCTCAGCAAACTGTAGCCTCTGAGCCAAAAACAACCCACAGACTTCAAGTTAAGAATGTTTTTTACACTTTTAAAGAGTTGTCAAAAAAATAGCAAAATATGCAACAGACACTACATGGCTGCAAAGATTAAAACATTTATTATCTGGTCCCTTAGGGAAAAAGTTTGCCTACCTTTGGTCTAGAATATTAACTATATTCAACTCTTAACTTTTGTAAGTATCCAATTCTGTTTGCAGTTCTGTTTGTCTTTGTTGAAATTTTCTTAAGTGAAATTCTGATTGAGAATATGGACTTTGCACTTACAGGATTTTAGAAAATTACAGACTTCCATTTAAACTGATATATTGAATGTGCAACTGCTCTCTCCCAAACTCCAACTAAAATGGCAGTGAAGAAATAAAGGTGCAGACCATGGGACGAAGGAGAATGGAAAAGACAGTGAGACCAGAGAGTAAGGCTAGAGTCGTTAACAATATCTGAAGGAAGGAAAGCAGACAGATGAGTTAGGTGCTTGAACTAACTCTACTCTGCTCAGCACCTACAAAATGCGGGAAGGAGTAAATTCAATTAGAAGTAAACCTCATGCTGCCAAACAATCCTTCTAAAAAGCAATATATATATATATTTTTTTTCTTAAAAATGATCTTGACCAAATCCAGTCATGTACCTTAAAAAAATAAATATTTATGCATACCGATATTCATTACCATAAGATTTACAACTAAAATTCCCTAAAAGTTCTATCCCTGAAGGTCTTATCATTTGCAAAACATTACAATATGGGAACCTATATGGCAGGATAGTATATAATCATTCAAAATTATGATTTTAAGGAGTTGTTAATGGCATTGAAAACTACCTGAAGTACCGCTGGGGGGGAGATAAGGCAGGAAGAGAAAATAGGCTATAAAACCATATATGAAAGAAGATACACAAATGGCCAATAAGCACATGAAAAGATGCTCAACATCACTAATCATTAGGAAAATGCAAATCAAAACCACATTGAGATACCACTTCATACCCATTAGGATAAGAAAGAAAGGGGAGAAAAAGAAGACAGAAAGGGAGAAGGAAAGGAAAGAAGGAAAGAAAGAAAGAAAGAAAGAGAAAAAGAAAAGGAAAAGAAAGGGAAAGAAGAAGGAGAACGGGAGAATGGGAGACAGAAAGAAAAGAAGGAAGGAAGGAAGGGAGGGAGGGAGGGAGGGAGAATTAGTAAGAGCGTGGAGAAATTGGAGCCCTGTGTGCACTGCTGGAGGGAATGTAAACTGGTGTGGCTGCTGTGAAACACAATATGGAGGTTCCTTACACATTGAACACAGAATCACCCTATGAACCACCAATTCTACTTCTGAGTACACATATCCGAAAGAAATGAAAGCTGACTGCCAAGACATGGAAGCAACCTAAGTGTCCATCAGCAGATGAATGGATAAAGAAGATGTCGTGTATATATATACAATGGGATATTAGCCATAAAAATGAATGAAATTTTGCCATTTATAGCAACATGGATGGACTTGGAGGGCATTATGTAAGTGAAATAAGTCAGATGGAAAATGACAAATACTGTATGATATCACTTATATGTGGGATCTAAAAACTACAACAAACTAGTGAATATAACAAAAAAAAGAAGCAGACTCACAGATATAGGGAATGAGCTGGTGGTTACCAGTGGGGGGAGGGAAAAGGGGAGGGGCAATATAGGGGTAGGGGATTAAGAGGCACAAAATATTAGGTATAAGTTACAAGGATATATTGTACAATATGAGGAATATAGCCGATATTTTATAACTAGAAATGAAGTATAACCTTTAAAAAAAAAGAATTGAAAGCTGATATTTGTACACCCATATTCACAGTGACATTATTCACAATAGCCCAAAGGTGGAAACAACCTAAATGTCCATCGGTGGATGAGTGGATAAATAAAATGTGGTATATACATACAATGGAATATTATTCAGCCTTAAAAAAGGAATGGAATTCTGATAAATGCTACATTACAGATGAACCCTGAAGACATTATCCTAAGTGAAATAAGCCAGACACAAAAAGACAAATATTGTACAATTCTACTTCTATGAGGTACCTGGAGTAGTCAAATTTATAGAGACAGAAATTAGAATGGTGGTTGCCAAGGAAGGACTGAGAAGAGACGGGGATCAGAAATGGGGAACAACGGTTTAATGGGTATAGAGCTTCAGTCTGGGATGATGAAAAAGTTCTGGAGATGGATGGTGGTAATGGTTGCACAACAATGTGAATGCACTTAATGCCACTGAACTACGTGCTTAAAAATGGTTAAAATGGTAAATTTTGTTATGTATATTTTACTACAATAAAAAAAAGTAAAAGAATGAGGCAGTTAGGGGGAAAAAAGGACTATTTTTGAAAAAATAAGAGAATTGGGCATTTTAACAATATAAGACTTCTTCTCCTTAAATCTAAAACAAAAACAAAAAATCTATGTATGTTCCCAGCTAAGCATCACTGAACTTTCTTCCTTGATCAATTTCCCTTGGAAGGTAAGGAAAAAAGAGCAAAGTCAGTAGCCTTTGCTACTGACTTTGTGGGAAATACAGGTTATTTCCCACAAAAATTGTAATTAGCTTGAAGAAAGAGTAAGAAACAGAGGAACTATATTTAGAGCATACCAGCCATATATAATATTTTTGGTTCAGTTCATATTTGATTTAGAATGTGCAATAAATGTAAAATATATGGCACTTGGTCAGCATAACTGGCCATAAGAATGATTTGACATCTAAGAATTAATGAAACTTACAGTGACTGCATCTGAAAGCAGAAGGAAATTCACTTCAGGTCAACAGTAGTTACATGGGCAGAGACTGGATTTTCTTCTTTATATAGTTCATATACATATTCCAAAATGTTTCACAATGAACATGGATTACTTTTATATTCATTAATTTTAAAAAAGTTACCCACTCCTAGGCATGTATCTGGAGAAAAACATGGTTCAAAAGGATACATGCACCCCAATGTTCATTGCAGCGCTGTTTACAATAGCCAAGATGTGGAAGCAACCTAAATGTCCATCAACAGATGAATGGATAAAGAAGATGTGGTACATATATACAATGGTATACTTCTCAGCCATTAAAAAGGATGAAATAATGCCATTTGCAGCAACATGGATGGACCTAGAGATTATCATACTAAGTGAAGTTAAGTCAGAGAGAGAAAGACAAATATATGATATTGCTTATACGAAGAATCTAAAAAAAAAAAAAAAGAACACAAATGAACTTATTTACGAAACAGAAAGAGACTCACAGTCTTAGAGAACAAACTTATGGTTACCAGGGGGGAGGAGTGGGGTGGGAGGGGGAGGAGTGGGGTGGGAGGGGGAGGGATAGATTGGGATTGACATGTACACACTGCTATATTTAAAATAGATAACCAACAGGGACCTACTGTATAGCACAGGGAATTCTGCTCAATATTCTGTAATAACCTAAACGGGAAAAGAATTTAAAAAAGAAGAGATACATGTATATGTATAACTGAATCACCTTGCTGTACACCTTAAACTAACACAACATTGTTAATCAATTATACTCCAATATAAAATAAAAATTAAAAAAAAGAAAAAAAAAGTTAAGTTCTCCATGACTTATTTTACACTAATTGAAAAATAAGAAATACTAGAAACGACATGATTTAAGGCCTAGAGTTTACACCACACATCTTCATATATCCAAATCCTACTCCATCTCTGAGGCACAGCTCAAATGACTTGATTACACATGTGAAAATAAACCTTCCATTACTTTGGTTTCCATAACACTCTATAATATATATCTCCCACAGCACCTAACACTTATCACTACCTCCTGATATCAATTATTTATATGCTTACCTCACTCTAGAAAAAAATACATTCCTTGAGTGAATTCATTTTTCGTGTCTCTATAGCACCTTGTAATCAAATGAGAGGAAAGGAAACAAATTCCTGATAACTCCAACAAGGGACACTCCCACGTCCACTCAACACCGAGACCTGCCAGGAATAAGCCAGGGACCCAGAGAAGTCAGCACAGACATGGCTCTCAAAGAGACGTGCCTCACCAGGACACTCAGATCATCTCCCCCACGAAATGAGCAATGGCATTTTCAAAAACAGGTGTTGCTTATTTTGAATACAGTATGACCCTCTTTCAAGAAAAGAAGAATGCTTATTGCTGGCTTTGGGCATTTTATCAAGAAAGCACCTTCAGCAAAAATTGCAATGGACTTCTATTTGGAAAAAACCTGACCATTTCAGTCTATGTAGAAAAACCTCCAAAGATTAAGTATGACAAAGCTTTTTATTAAGTATTTGATTATACATACATAAAAAATGTCTATATAAAGTATTTCTGGGGCACTCACTTTCACTTATTTTACTATTCAGTTTTTAGGTATTTTTAAGATATGAAATGGGATTGGAACCCCAATTTATAACACTGAACTTATAAAAATAAGGAATCAGATGTCAATGGTTCAACCTATGAATCAAGAATCAATGTGCTTAGTGGTATAGGGTCACTTGAATGGCAAATATCAAAATAGCCTTCCCTGGCCCTTCATCTTAAAATACCATCAGTTCCCAGAACTAGTGTCCATTCCTATATCATTATGCAGGAAGTAGCAACTGAACAAGAATTGGTTTAAGAAACTCATGCTTAGTTTCTCACAATACAAGATTTGATAACCTTGAAAATAATCACTTTTCCTATTATCCATCCAAATATGATACAGTTTATTATTTAAATTATATGCAAGTCTACATCTGCAAACACTAGACTTCATTTGGAAACATGTCAGTCAAATTGTTATACTAGTTTATTCAAAATTTGAATATGAGAAATGAATTTAAGGTGTAATCCTAAAACTATCAAACAATTCAAATGTGAGAAAATTAGCCCTAATAAAGAAAATACAACTACTATCTGGAGAAAAACATCAGAAAGCCAATTACGAATGATTCTGTAAATGGTGGCAGCGGGGTGAACACCAACCTTGCAGAGGTACAGAGGTTCATTCTGCTCCCAGCGAACCCAACTCTACCCCCCTTCATTCATTCAAACTTTTACTGAGCACCACCAGAGACTAAAACAATAATAGTAATAACAATAATAAGATAGTGCTTATCCTTAAGAAGTTCACAATCTTCTGAACTGGAATGTGACCTTTGACGGTCACTAGAATACTCTGAGTCCTTTTGTGTAAATGTGAATAGTAATGTCCATCCCCATTTCACAAGTAAAGTTCAAATGCGATAAGAAAGCACCACGATATGTTTAAGTACCAAATGAATGAAGCCACGGATTTTTTTTTGACTTAGCCAGATTATGTTAAGTGTGATACCGGTTATCTTACCAAGCAATTGGAGAAACCTATCATTTCATTCATGCCCACCATTTAATCCACCACTTTAGACATTCATTCATGCCAGATACACCTAAGACATTCTGTAAGGTCTACCAAAGAAATGTTTCAGACCCTAGGACTCTTTATCCCCTTAAGACCATGCTGTAGAAATGAGAGGCAGGGCATCCTCACACCTGCACTGTGGTTTTCTCTGATGATAAAATCTCTAAACAAAACCTGTGTCTGACTACGTCATAATAGTGAAATAGATGCAACTGTTTCAGAAGACTATTTAGAAAGTGATACCAACACTCTTCATTAAATCACACTGTTTCCAACAGATCAAGAGTATTTAAGTTCCAAATCTTAAAACTCCTGCCAAAAAATATTTATACACCAGATGCAAAGAAATTTCAAACCAAATCACCAATAGATCTGTACTACAATTATTTGTGTTGCTATTGAGTTTTAATACATAAACCTTTTATTGTGTAAAAATGTAATTATCAAACATACCATGCCTAAGTAATATTCAAAATGTAACCAAGTAATTTTTCAAAAATGAAAATGGGAAAAGGGTGTCACAGCCATAAATAATGTCAGCTATAACATTATAATAAAAAATGAGTCATTGATATGCCCAATGCCACTAGCCAAATTCTATTACAAACTCTAACATCAATTTCTAATCACAGGAAAAGTTAAAGAGATAAAGTACATTACAAAATTCAGAAGTTGGGAAGTATAAACATTTAATGAATTTTTTACAGTCAGTTTAAAGCAATGTACTAAAATATGGGTGATATTTTACCACAAAAAATTATTGTACATTTTACAGTAGCACAGCTCTTTGATCTACTGCAGTAACTAGAGTAACTGCATAACTTATTAGTCTAGAAGTCAGGAGACCTGGACTAATTCACTGTTAGCAAGAGGCTCTCACTAACTCACTGGGTTACCTGAAGCAGTAAACATGGCCATACTAAATTGGATGTTTGGTAAATGAGACAATTGAAATAGAAGATCTACAGTTCTTTTCTGATAAACAAACATCTCATAAGAGACTCAATAGGCCATGACACCCCATCACTACCTACTGTATACTCCCGTCAACTACAATTTAAACTCTATTTTCTATGGTTAGTTATTTTACATAAACTAAAATGATGAATATCTCAAACTACACAGGTCTTCCTCAAATTACGGTAAGTGTACCATTTGAGAACTACTGTTACTTGCCAAAGTATGATGAACAAAATGACATTGCTATTTGAATTCTGAAGGCACTAGCAGTGTCTCACTTTTTCCCTTTACTGAATTTCACAAATAAATTACCACGTTTTAGCTTTACTAATTTACGTCTTTCAGTGCAGACAATAATATATTATTGGGTATTTTTGGGGAAGAGCCATCTCTAGAATTCTTGTATGGCAGTGAAGCTAACAAAAAATAGGCAGTCATTTTAAACGACGTTAACAATATGCCACAGCCCTTAACATTCTTATTAATTTGTGAGATTAAAGAAAGCAAATAATAAAGTATAAAATAAGTAGAAGGTATATGTTTCTGCAAATATGCTCATGGTAGCAAGGAAGAATCAGTTTTGTTTTTTTTTTTAAGACATGCTTTATCTAAGACAATAACTGAAAAAATGTTAATTACTGTGCTGCAGCACTGAAGACAACTCAAATCACCAGAGAAAGTGTGGACTTAGGAATGACCCGGTCACACAGTATATGGTCTCCAGCAAAAAGTAACTACTGCAAATTGTGCCAATTAACTACAACTTTCCAAGGTGAGCTAGTCACTGAAATGAAAAAACCTTCCTCTTAGAAGCTCCACATAGTTAAGAAAACCCTATTAACATATTAAATTTGTTTTTAGAAAAGTCTTAATTTTCGAAGATACAGTATTTCTATATACCTTACACATGTGATTGTCCCCTATTTTCAAAGAAATCTTTATATACATTTCTCTCATCTTCATAGAAAGTCCTTTTTTGGGTGGCAGAGTGAAACTGCTGGCAATATGCAGGTCACTTCTTTAAGCCTACACTTTCTTACATAACTTGACCAATGTCACAGAATTATCAAGTGGCAAAGCCAAGATTAAAATCTAGGTTTCCTATTATTCCAGAGAGCTAGTAACATCAGTAATAAAAATCTAAGTTCAAGAAAAAGCATGAAGAAAAATATCACCAAACCAAAACCTAACTACTTTTTGCTTATATAGTAAGTTACAACAATAGAATAATTCTTCTGGTGAGCAGAACTATATCTTATTAAAAATACACTACTCATTACTCTGCAGGTTGACTTGTCACTCTTAACCATCCCAAATAAAGGTGAGTATATATAAGTAAATAAAAAAGGAATGAGGAATATCGATATCAAAAAGCTTTAGCAAAGAAGTTTATGTAGTGACTCATAAGAAAACCCTCTAAGACCTCATTCACAACCTATTTACTCTGGTCATCTTGTTTCTCACAGTCCCAACGGATTACACACTGCAAAGATAGTTGATGCTACAGACAGACACAAGTGAGCAATAAAAAGCAACAGCCTAAGGGGTAGAGAGAGTCTGACCAACAATCAACAGGAGATGAACTGCAGGATCCCCCAAGGGCCTCAAAGTAACTATTATACGGATGATCTCAAATCATCAAGAAAATTAAAACTGTATTCAGTGAAATCTGCTTAAGGAGGCAGAAAAATATATACAGTCGGCCCTCTGTACCTACAGGTTCCACAACCACAGATAGAAAATATTCGGGAAAAAATTCACCGCGCAACTATTCACATACCATTTGCATTACATTTACAACTATTTACATAGTATTTGCACTACATTATGTATTATAAGTAATCTAGAGATGATTTAAAGTATACAGGAGGATGTGTGTAGGTTACATGCAAATACTACACTATTTTATATAAGGGACTCGAGTATCCACAGGTTTTAGCATCCGAGGGGGCCCTGGAACCAATCCTGTGAGGATATCTAGGGATGACTATAATACACTGAGAAAAGTGTTCTGACAAAATTATCTTGAATTTTTCTTAGTACTTAATAGTTGTAAGTCTCAATTATGCGGAAAAATCTTATGTTAGATACGTATGTATTCAAATATTGTGCTTTTATTAATCTATTTCACCCAGAACCCTGTAAATATTTTAAAATATTTTATTTAAACAATAAACAATATTTATTTTAAACGTTATCCCAAAAAAGAGCTATAAATTAGAATTCACTAAGATGGCCACTGAGTGTTTTGGTTCTGAGATACAAACCTACTGCAGCATGAAACTGAGATAAGGCATCAGCTAGCTGTCCAGCTGCAAGTAGTTTCTTGCCCAATTCAAGATGTTTGTCAACATCTGCATTTACTCCACATTCAGCACCTAAAAACAAATAAAAAAATAATAAATTAACTTTCCACGAACCAAGACTTAATTCTAAAGAATAAAATGTTAAAAATATAGTTGTCTGCCTCCATCATTTACTTAGATGAGAAAAGTCACAGAAGCTGAAAAGCGACCTAGAGAAAGTAACAATAAAGTACAAATGGTGTTACATTTTATACAGTAGAAGCCACCCAAAAATATACCCATATCGACCTAGTTAGTCAAAAGAATGTACCCAGTCTACAAAATGCAAGGAAAACTGCCTAACACAGTAACTAGCAAAAATATTTATAATTTGTTGTTCAACAACAAAAGTAGAATTGCTTTGTTAAACTAGGATCTCACTTCAGCGAATATTAGAGTCCACTACAATAATCAAGAACTTACTGAGCATCTACAGGGCACCAGGCACTGTTCTAGATATTTGGGATAAGTGAGCAAAACAAACAAAAACCTCTATCACTCGTGGCACCTGACATTATAGTAGCAGGAGACAGACATAAGAAAGGAGTGAATTACAGAGTAAGGTAGGTAAAAAGTAGAGCTGCATGAGGGGGGTCAGGAGTGGCGGGGCTTTCAGTATTAAATAAGGTGGTCAAGGGCCTCATTGAGAAGCTGACATTTGAGCAAAGACCTACTTGAAGAAAGTGAGGACTCACCAGGCAGATATCTACTAGGATAAGAGCTTGCCAAGAAGAAGAGCTAGCTAGTGCAAGGGCCCTGGGTCAGGAGCATGCCAGGTATGTCGTGGAAACAGCAGGGAGGTCAGGATGGCTACCACAGAGCCAACAAGGGAGATACCAAATAAGATGAGGTCAAAGTAGTAGAGGGTCTGACTAGGTACAGCTTTGGCTTCACTCTTAGCAGAATCGGGAGCTGGCGAGGAATCGTGAGTAGAATGATACGATCCGACTGACCAGGCCAATTTTCAACCAACGTGCCGCCTCTCGGCTCTGAATTCATCCTTCAGTTCTTGACTGTAATGATGGACCGGAGCGTGTAAGCATTCTTCTACACGCTGAGCACAGTGTTAGGCTCTGTCAGTGAAGGGTGCTGAAGGGGCACCGCAGGAAGGACACCTCCTGGTCCCCACTGCTGCCTTTACTTTCTTCTGGCTCCTGCTGCGTGGTGTGCGGGGGGGAGTACATCCAGTGGTGCCCTGGCCTAGCCGTACACCCAGGGATCCAGCCCCTCAGCCACCTGGGGCCTTGGTCACACACCCCCTCCCAAGCAGGACGCCATGTACTCCAGGCTTCACACCCACAGCAGCACCCCAACTCCCCCCCACACCCAAGCCCACCAGCTGGGGCTCACCTACACCTGAGAAGGTGGTTTCTCGCTTCCCCAGCTACTGTGGACCAGCTCTATCCCCCGGCAACTCAGCGCACTTTCCTACCAGCAACCTTAGCCTGCAACTATACTGTCTCCGATTAGGTCTGAACCCCAGCCTTGAGGAGGGGGTCCCCCTCCAAGTTGGCCCTTCCTTGGGGACTGTCTCTCAGTCCTAGACTATCCTGTAGAGTTCTCTCTACATCATTATGGTCACCCTCTTATCATAACAATTCTTTATATTAAACTTCCCCCTTTAAAATCACCGTGTGGTTTCTGTCTCCTGCAGGGACCCAGACTTTTATACACAAATGGTACTAGGAGTGGTTCGAAGAGACAGAGCTACAAAAATGGGATTTAAGGATTGGTTTGGTCATGCCCTTGAGCTTGAGTGCAGGGCTGAGTTCCCTGTCAATGAGAAACAAGAGGTTAGTAATCTGTAGCAGGTAGTAGAATCAATTAATGAAGATATCATTTGTGGTTGACAGAAAATGAGTACTAACTGAGGCACATGCCTTGGAAACCCAAGTGGCTGCTGCACTTGACCATCATGGCAGTAATGATGAAAATAAGGACTGAGACGTGGGGTGGGTTCCTTTGAGCACACTAGAGCACTTACAGAGGGAAAATAACAAGCTCGGGGCTAACTCCTAGCTCCACTCAGTCTGAGAGATTCCATGGCAGCCTTGAAACCATCTCTCTCTCTCTTTTTTTTATTTTTTTTTGTAGCCACAAAGCTGATTTAGCTGAAAATCAAACACAAGATTTAATTTTGAGGGCTGTTGAATTAAAACAATCTTTGAATTCAGAGTCTCGCCAAGTTTCTCCTGTGAAATTCAGGACATGTATTATAAAAGAATGGGATCCTCAAACTTAGAATGGAGACATCTGGTTGTACCTGGATGAAACTGACCAACTTAAACCTCCCAGTCCTTCTGAGCCTCCTTTACCAGTAGAAGCAGCCTTGCCTTCCACTATCAGAGAAACCTAGCCTTCCACTGCTTAAAATTCCTAGGACAACTACTTAGGGCAGATGCCATGAAAGGGGATGCTCACTCAGACCCACCCTAACCATTCCAGATGTCACTAGCAGGTATATACACTATGACCTAAGGAAAATAGTTTACACACCAAAAGAACGGCAAGACTTTGCTGATAAACTAGCAGAAACCCATGGAACACGTGTGGGAATGGATTCTAAAGGCATTAGATCAAGAAGAGTGGAATATAACACTGTATCTGGTCTCATTAATTGATGTGTGCCCACTTACTAGAGCAGAGCTCAGAAAACTGTTTTTGTAAATAAAATTTTACTGGAACACAGTCACGCCCCTTCATTACACATTGGCTAAGGCTGCTTTCATACTACAATGGCAAAGTTGAGTAGTTTTGACAAAAACCATAGAGCCCACAAAACCTAGGGATGACTATAATACACTGAGAAAAGTGTTCTGTCAAAATTATCTTGAATTTTCCCTGGTACTTACAGTTGTAACTTAAGTTACATGGAAAATTCTCTTATGTTGGATACACACGCATTTGAATGTTATGCATTTATTTTACTAATCTACTTCACCCAGAATCCTGTATATATTTTTAAATATTTTATTTAAACAGTAAATAATATTTATTTTAAATGTTATCCAAAAAAAAAGAACTATAAATTAGAATTCACTAAGACGGCCACTGAGTGTTTTGGTTCCAGGATACAAACCTAATGCAGCACGAAACTGAGATAAAGCATCAGCTAGCTGTCCAGCTGCAAGTAGTTGCTTATCAAGGAAAAATGGGGTTTGCTGCTATACAATAGTGGCAAAGAGGGCTACATCTGGAACCCAGGGGATTCTCTAGGGTGTTAGTACTTCCATGCCCAATACTAAAGGTTAATTAAAAACTACAGCAACCACAAACAGAACAGTTAAGCACTCAGACCCTTCAGGAACAAAGGTTTGGGTTATGCCATCAGGTAAAGAAGCCAGAGTAGCTGAGGTTCCAGCCGAAGGCATGAGAAGTATGGAACAGGAAGTTGACAAAGGATGTCATATACATCAACTCTCACCTCATGACTAATTACAGACTCAGGACTGTAGTAGCTCTGCACATTTTCTCTTTGTTTATTTATACACGTTTATTTGTATATACAGTCAATCCTCACAATTCACAGATTCTGTATCTCAGAATTTGCCCACTTCCTAAAATTCATTTGTAACGCCCTCCAATTCATCTGTAATCCCCAAATTAATATTCAGGGCGCCTTGGCAGTCATTTGAGGACATGTGAATGTGCAGAATGGTGACACACTTGAGTCACTCGAAGTGCACGTTCCGAGCTGAAGTCAAACAAGGTGATACTTTTTCTTCCTATGTGAGCTCTCATGTTATAAGCAAGTGTCCTTTCTACAGTGTATTTAGTGTCATGGTTTTTATTTTTGTGGGTTTTTTTTTTTTTTTTTTTGGTGATTTGACTGTTTAAAATGGCCCCCAAGCATAGTGCTGCCTAGTCTTACTAAGGGCAAGAGACTGTACTGTGCCTTTCAAAGAAAATATGTTTGGGGAATTCCCCGGCGCTCCAGTGGTTAGGACTCCGCGCTTCCATTGCAGGGGGCATGGGTTCGACCCCTGGTTGGGGAACTAAGATCCTGCAAGCCACGCAGAGCGGGCAAAAAACTAAAAAAAAATTTTTTAATTAAAAAAAAGAAGTTTGTTAGATAAGCTTCGTTCAGACATGAATGATAATGCTGCTGGCCATGAGTTCAATGTTAGTCAATCAATAATATATATTAAATAAGATATTTTTAAACAGAAACACACACAAAACAAGGTTATGTTTTGATCTGTTGACAAACATGTAGTGACCTGAGGCCTTGCAGGATCCTAACCCTGAATTTCCTCCCAGGTACAATGGTTCAATATTTGCTAATTCAACGTTCATAAAGACATATGGAATATAGCTACCATGAATAAGGAGAATCAACTATACTAACCATATTTTCTCTAATTCCCATTTTTATTTTACAATATGCTGCTGGAATTAACTTTACAATTTCGTTTTTATATAACTGAATACTGAACAGGACAGTGAAGGACTAAGAGTAGTAATTAGTAACAGCCAGTAACGGACACAATGACTGTTGCAAATGTATCTTCTCAACCAGGGTACAGGTGAGAATTTCTTCGCTTATAAGAAGAGCTGTATCTTGTTAGGTAGAAAATAGAGTATTTTTGTTGTTCTGAAGTTCAAATGTGTGTAGAAGGTGCATATGGACACTAAGTAGCCAAAGCATTTCTTTTACAGGGAACATGATGTTACGTTTTTCAGTGCGCTAAAGGGACATTGCAGGAAAAAAAAAATCCGAGGAGTCATCACTCAGGAAGGTGGGAGAAAGGAGTGGGAGGGGCAGGAGGAATCCCCTGGAGTGCTGAGTGTTCTAATCCTGATGGAGGCTGGGGTTACACCGGGGTTACATACGCAGTTATCAAACCCAGCAGATTTATACTTTAGAGTGGACATTTTATCGTATATAAATTTTAATCCCCCCAAAAAACTACTGATGATATGCATGTTAAAGTATTTAGGGACCTGTGTATTGATGTTATTTTGAAAAACATTTTTTAAAAAAGGATTAATGGATGGATAGAGAAATGCCCAGATGGATATGTGTTAAAAACAAGCATACTGGACTTCCCTGGCGGTCCGGTGGTTAAGACTCTCCGCGCTCCCAATGCAGGGGGCACAGGTTCGATCCCTGGTTGGGGAACTAAGATCCTGCATGCTGCACGACGCAGCCAAAAGAAAAAAAAAACCAAGTATACTAATTACATTAATGGTAGAGTTTAGGTGATGGGTATAGGACTGGACAGTATAAAACTGTTTCAACTTTGCAAAATGTTTAGTAACAAAATGTTGGGAAAACATACACTACAGTAAGTGTTTGGATGGGAGGAATACACACAGGGTGCTGTGAGGGCACAAGTGAAGGCGCCTAACACCTATAGTTAAAATTAAATTTAAAATTCAACTTCTCAGTCTCACCAGTCACAGTGTAAATGCTGGATAGCTAGCGGCTAGTGTGTGGGACAGCAAGGATGATACAGAACATTTGCCACCATCACAGAAAGTTCTACGGGACAGTGCTGGGGGTGAGGTGGGGGACACAGTCTCCCCAAGGTCGCCCCTGAAACCTGAAGGACAAATGGGGAGGATGGACCTGTGGGAAAAGGCTGAAGAGAGAAACCAGCACTCCAAACACAAAGAACATCATACTAAGAAGCCCAGAGCTCAAGATTAATGAGGCTTTCAGAGAACTCAAAGTCCAGGATTTCAGCCAGCACTCCTCCCCATCATGACTTCACTGCTCTGAGTGGGTCGCTTTCACTGCTAGAGGATTCCAGTAAACAGCCAGAAGGGAAGAGGGAAACCAATAAACTGTTACAATAATCCAGGCGACATGACGCTGACTTGACCGTGGAGTAGTAGCAGTGGAAATAGAGAAGAATACACTGCTTAGAAAAATATGAGAAAGAAAAGGACGACTACCTGTGACTTATGTCAACTGTCTGGATGCAGAGGTCAAGTGAAGAAAGAGCAGGAGTCCAGGAAGACACCCAGAGCAACTATTTGAGCAACTGCCTGCTATTTCAGTCATCAAAAGCTAGCAAATTCCTGATTTCATCGAATAGAGCAAAAAGCCAAATGAAATGCACTTTACCTTACTATTTACCCTACTAAACAAAGTAGCTTGCTTTTCTTATTCCTGGTCTGCAGTTTCTGTATAGTGTTTTATCACCTTGGCTGCCTGTTGGAGCCCTCTGTACAACGGAGGAAGGGAAAAAGGGAGAGGGGGAAGGAGGAAACTTTAACTTGGTGGTCTCAAAAATTTGGAGCCCTAAAACTATAATTCAGAGATAAAATGCACCCCTTTGTTCACAGCAGCACTATTCACAACAGCCAAGACATGGAAACAATCTACTGAATGTCCAAAAGATGAATGGATAAAGATGTGGTACATATATACAATGGAATACTACTCAGACATAAAAATGAATGAGATAATGCCATTTGCAGCAACATGGATGGACCTAGAGACTATCATCATACTAAGTGAAGTCAGTCAGAAAAAGACAAATACCATATGATATCACTTATATGTGGAATCTAAAATATGACACAAATGAACTTATCTACAAAGCAGAAACAGAGTCACAGACACAGAAAACAGACTTGTGGTTGCCAATGGGGAAAAGGGGGTGGGGGGAGGAATAGATTGGGAGTTTGGGATCAGCAGATGCAAACTATTATATATAGAATGGATAAATAAAAAGGTCCTACTGTATAGCATAGGGAACTATATTCAATATCCTGTGATAAACCATAAGAGAAAAGAATATGAAAAAGAATGTATGTATGTGTGTGTGTGTGTGTGTGTGTGTGTGTATATATATATACGTATAACTGAATCACTGTGCTGTACAGCAGAAATTAACACATTTTAAGTCAACTATACTTCAATAAAATAAATTAAAAAAAAAAAAAACTCAGGGTCCTGCAGAGCCCTATTTGTTTAGGGCAACAATGTGAAAATATCTAACCTATTTAAGAGCGTGTGGGTAAAATTTGGAGAAATCAGTTGGGGGATTTCAGTGGGCTGGGAAAGTACTGTCATTTTTCCCACTTAGAATGAAGATATAGGCTCCTGCCTTGTGAAAATTCACTATGCAATATAGATTTAGAAACTGATTATATTCAGAATGTGAGGGTCACCTGTTTCCACCTATTCCATACCATATCCAAAATTATAACCTACTTTTCATAACGAAGATTACGGAAATTAACATTTCATTTAACAAATGTTACTGAAATCTGTATGTAAGACTGTGGCCATAACAGTAATGAATAAGGTAGTCTCTCCCAAAAAAAGCAACGAGGAGAATCCAGCAGGCTTTAGCTTTATGAGAACTCCCTAGACTGCAGGTAATCATGGGCTCTGAAGAGAGAGGCTATTTTCCAGCATTACACTGGAGTCTCTGCCACATACTGAAGTATTTACAGAATACATAATGTGAAGAATGGGACTGACTTCAAAATAATCTTGGAGAGGAGGATGGAAATATAGATGAAATAGGAGCGACCCGGTGTTGGTAATTTTTGAAGTTGGGTGACAGACGGTACACAGTGGTAAATGATACTATTTTCTCTACTTTGGTATATTTTTAAGATTTTCCAAAAACAAAATTTTTTTAATTTAAATCCTTTCAATGAGGAGAAGACTGGCTGATAAAAACTACCCCTTACATTAAAAAAAATTTTTTTTGAAGAAAGTAGTCCATGGGGACTAGAGTAAGACAGTCACCTAAGCACATGAGCCTACCTCCCAACATGCTCAAATTCTAGAAATGACAGAATTCACTTAAAAAGATAAATGCATAACCTTGCTGGAAAAAAAATTTTTTAAAAGAAGAGGGCCACCTAAAAAACAGAAATTTGGGAAAAATTCTCAAAACATAAAAAGGACAGGATTAGATTGGTGGGCAAAATCATATCCAAAGACCCTCTCAGGGGAAATGTACCATGGAGGTGGCTGCAGTTCTCTGAGGGATCCAAACTCTGACACAAGGAAAAGGAAGGGGCCCTGGGGATTTCTCAGCCTCCAGACAGGCAATCAGCCTTCTCCCACAATCAGAATTCAAAGATTAGCAATGAGCAATTCTGAAAAACAAAGATAATCATAAAATTAATCCGTAAGAAACTAACACCAAATAAGAAAATTAAGGAACCAAACTTAGTGGAGCAAAAAAAAAAAAAAAAAATCTAAAAATGAATAAAATTGACATTCTTACAGATCCACAGGATGCCACACACATTAAAAAACAGACCAAATGTCTATGCACTGACTAATCTAGCAGTAGGGATGCAGTGGAGAAAAAGATGGATAAACAAGATCATTTCTGCCAGACAGAAGGAAGAGGAGTACTTAATATAGTACTTAATATAGTCAAATAAGTCCTCCCTGAGAAGATGTTTGAGTTAAAGCATAAAAGGCGGGAGAGCAGTCCTGAATGACAAGAAGCCTCCAGCATGCCAGAATATGACCAGGCAAGGAGCAGAAAATAAGCTCAAAGGGCTTGGGTAGGACCAAGCTCAACTTTAAGGAATCAAAAGGAGGCTCCCAGCACGTTAAGGAGGATAGAGGATTCAGGCAATACAGATCACACTGGGCCTTGCAGGCTATGGTAAGAAATCTGGGTTTTATTCTAAGAGCAAAGGGAAGTCATTAGATAGGTTTTTAGCAAGGAACTGACTATCTGATTTACATTTTAAAAAGATCACTTTGGCTGCGGTGTGGAAAACAGATTAGAGGCAGGCAAGAATGGAAAGGACTGTGGTGCTGTGAACCAAGGATAGCAAGTTGCATTACAGTAAATATACTCAGATTTCATTTATGTTTTAAAAAGAAGATATAGTATGTATTTCTGTACTGTTTAATTTTTTCTAGTAAGAATGTATTCATGGGGCTTCCCTGGTGGTGCAGTGGTTGAGAGTCCACCTGCCAATGCAGGGGACACGGGTTCGAGCCCTGGTCTGGGAGGATCCCACGTGCCGCGGAGCGGCTGGGCCCGTGAGCCACAACTACTGGGCCTGCACGTCTGGAGCCTGTGCTCCGCAATGGGAGAGGCCACGGTGGTGAGAGGCCTGCGCACCGCGATGGGGAGTGGCCCCCGCTCGCCGCGGCTGGAGAAAGCCCTCGCACAGAAACGAGGACCCAACAGAGCCAAGAATAAATAAATAAATAAATTTATAAAAAAAAAAAAAGAATGTATTCATGCGCTTAAAAAGAAAGTAAACTGAGGAATGTGTTTTGCTAACAATGTACTGATTAAATAATCACTTGCAATTGAAAACTTTTAGAGAATATTTGTTAACATTAGGGACATACTTTATAATTAAGCAGCCAATTAAGTCAGGAAAGAAGAGCAAAATAACCCTGCCTTAAACGTTTTCGTTAAACTGTAGTTCAAAGGTATAGCATTATAATCAGACACTGCGGGGAATATAGATGATACAGACTCTAAAATTTAAAACAGTCCTTATCTTTCATAAATACTAAAATATTTATGAATGAAATGATGTCATGTGAAATGTTCCAAAATAATCCACAGGTATAGATGAAATAAGATTGGTCATGGGTTGAAAATTGTTAAAGCTGGGAGATTAGTACTTGGGGATTCATGATACCATTCCCCACCTTTGTAAATGTAGAAAATTTCACAAAATAAGGTTTTACTTTAAATCTTTTTAAGAGATAGAGGTGGGGAAATTAAAATAATTAAAGATAGTTCATTTTGATCTTCTAAAGGTAAATTCTAATATAAACTCTACACCCATAAACATTTACAGTTCCTAGTGTAAAATATAAAGGATTGTGCATCACTTATGCAGAAACATGTGTGCAGAAACCATGTTAAAATGATACTAGAGAATGAACTAGGGATGGAGTAAGATGGTGAAAATGCTGTGTGAGGGCTGTGGAAGGATCCAGCCTGTTACAGTAAGAACAATTAATTACTAGGGCAAGTTGATGGGTTTATCTATGTGTTCTCAACATGTTGGGGAAAGGAGGTAGTCTTCAAATTAGCAAGAAGATTTCAAACATCTCCCATTTACATTTTCTCAAAAGGGAAGTTCAGATCAATGTACTGAATAGAAGATTCCAGATTGCTTGAGGAGGTAAGAAATTTGGACACGAGGTAAACCATTAGTCACAGTACTTTCCTTATCCAGTCATGAAAATGTCTAACAGGAAAGATGTAACACAGAAAGAAATTAAGAACCTACTATATGGTGGATACTTTCAGTATATTTATTTCACTTAATTTTCACAACAAACCTAGAAAGTAAACATCTTTCATACTTTTATAACTGAGGAATCTGAGGCTCAAAGAAGTTACCCAACCTGCCTGAAGACTCACAGAAACTGTCACAATAAGATTCAATTCCAAAGCCTAGCTTCCTTTGCAGCACAGCTCAGGAAACTTTTCCCCATATAAACCAGGCTAAGCTTTCTTTCCACAGCTACTAAGCCTTGTATGCTTCACTCACCGAACCCATCATTTAATGTAACATTTTAGCCACAATCCTTTCCAACCTCACAAGTGGAGCCTGAAGTCTAGTGGGAACCAAGAACACATTTGCGAAGTTCCTTGAAGTACTCTGTCCAGATGCCCCCGGCCAGACATTCTTCACGGAGAGCCACAGCGGTGTCCTGCTTCAACAGGGCTTGACAGAGCCTGGGTCAAACCGTCGCTGAAACACCTCCCCACAGCACCCTGGAGGCCCCTCCTCAGCCACCTGCCACCATGACCGACTCCCCCTTGCGGGTGTGCCGGAGCGACCACCAGGACTCGGAGGCCCCCATCAACCACCAGACCCACCTGGAGCTCTATGCCTCCTCCGTCTACCTGGCCATGTCTTGCTGCTTTGACCCCGATGGTGTGGCTGTGAAGGACACTGCCTAATATTTTCTTCAGCAGTGTCATGAGGAGAGAGAATACGCTGAGAAACTGATGAAGCTGCAGAACCAGCGAGGTGGCTGAATCCCTAACTCTTCAGGATACCAAGAAACTAAACCACGACGACTGAGTAAGCTGGCTGAATGCAACAGAACGTGGGCTACACTTGGAAAACACTGTGAATCAGTCCCTACTGGAACGGCACAAACTGTTCACTGACAAATGATACCCACTTGTGTGATTTCACTGAGACTCACTACCTGAATGAGCAGATGAAATCCGAAGAACTGGGTGACCATGACACCAGCTTGCACAAATGGGGGCCCACGAATCTGGCATGCAAAGTATCCCTCTTACAAGCACACCCTGGGAGACAGGGACACTGAGAGCTGAGCCTCGGGCTGGCTACCCATGGCCACAGGGTCACTTTCCTGGTCACCAAGGCAGTGCATGCACGTTGGGGTCACCTTTACCTCTTCTATAAGTTGCACTAAAACATCCATCTACGTTCTTTCATTTGTACTATTCCTTCAAATAAAGTAATGTGGTATTCCTCCAAAAAGTTACGTATACTGTCACCCCAAAGGTTGAGCTCCTCTCCAAAGTTTCTCTTGCCTTCTATGATTAAAAGAGGTATCCAGCATTTCTCTGTGCCTTTTAAATAAAACTCAGATCTTTATTATGTTACAATTTTACCCAATGTAATTTCTATTTAATAATGCGATAAGTAAATACCACTTCCTCTACAAAAATTTCAATCATCCAGGGAGAGTTATTATTCCTCCAGTGCACCTTGGTCACTTTTCCATAACAGAACTTGCCATAGTGTACGTGGCGGTTGTGTAGGCCCCCTTCTCCCCGAAAGAGATGGTGTGCCTCCTAACTGGGATCTTCTCTCACCTTCCTCCAAATCCAGCCCCCATGCTACTGCAAGAGCAATCCTCCCAAGATGCACTCCTAGTAACAATTCTGCAGTATTTTCAGGTCGCTGGCTAGATTCAACCTAAGTCCCTTCAGATCTAAAGGCAAACAAGACCCTTCTTGATCAGGTCCCTTGATGTGGGTCCAGCCTTATCACCCCTCACTCCTTCACCTCTTACTTTATACTCCTATAACATAATGAACTGGTTGAACTTTCCTGAACATACTAGTTCTTATGCTGCATCCCTTTAAACTTGCTATTCCATGAAAAGGCCCTCCCCACTTGCCCACCTGGAAAATTTCTACTCCTCCGTCAGGATTCTGCCCTCAAATGTTGGTTCCTTTGTGACACTGTCCCTAACTACCTCAGTGAGAAGGTGGGGAAAGTTCCTCCTATGCTCCTGCTATACTGTGCATCCCTCCACTCACAAGTACAGGACTTCACTTTGCAATACCACAGTCTCAGTAAGCTGACCTTCACAGCTCGCCTGCCTCTCACAACCCCCATAGTCCCAAACCTGATCAAAAGCAAGTCGGAGAGAATGAACAGTCTTTTCTTCTCTTTATCACCTAGTTCAGTACCTTGCACAAAGCGGGCACTCAATATTTATTGAATGAATGTAACTAAATTCCTTCTTAAATGTATAATTCATCAGAATAATAGAAGCTAAGATATGTAATAACAATTAAAAAATCAAACTTATACTACTACCAAAGGCTCATAAAGACACTAATATGTTTCTTAAAAAATTGCAAATGTGGCTGTTTTTGCAATATCTCAACTGTGTTATTTTGAGCCATGGATAATTTTTTATTCCATTGCCACATCCTGGGAGACAATGACAATGAAAGCAGTCTCCTAATTCTGAGAGATCAGACAACCAAACATCCTGCCATCTCCTGAACAGAATTAAACAATAGGTTTCTCCATAGACAAGCGTCAACCAAAGGTCAGCAAAATATACAGGAAGGACAGGAAAAAAGGTGGAGTAGCTAAGTCTTTCACTGAAGTTAGTATTAGAATCTTGTCATATTTTAGAGAGCAAAATATAAAGAATTTTAAGAAACATAAAGTTGAGGGGTTAAGAGTATGATGTGCTGAGAGTCACAATCAAGACTGGAGCAACCAGACTAAGCTTGAACTAAGGCTCAGCCAAGGCCAGGTGGCAGAACAGAAGCAAGTTTAGGGTGGTTGTTCAGGTTGAACAAGAATGTCAGGGAGGAGGAGAACTGTAAGATCATTCTAAAAAGGAACACAAGGAAAAAAAAAAAGTACTGTCTGTAAAAGGTCCTATCTAAATCCAAGATCAAAGCAAGATGGGGCAGAGTCTGAAAAAAGTCTCATGACAGAAACACAGAAAACAGTGCAATCTGGCCACGGAAAGATCAAGAAGTTGCGTTATCTTAGCAATTCCACAGTCAAGTGAGGACCAATGATGAAACAGTTTTAATAAAAATACGCTGAGGTGGAAACCCCAGACCTTGTAAGCATCTCTTTCCAATCACTCTAACCTAAAAAGTGTTTTAGTATACAAAGCCAAACTGAAAGGAAGAAAAGGCTGAGTAGTTATGTAGCAAGTACCTATGAACAATGCCTGCATGAAAATCTTCCTGGGTAAACTAGGAAGATAAAATCTATTGTAACCAAGTTTGCTCAATTTCAATGGACATTAGTCTTTGCTTCAATTAACTGTGAAGGCATAAATGTTGTGATGGGACTCCTTGTTCAAGGAATTTCAACTTGGAAAATAAGTGTGCAATGGTCCTTACCCAAAAAAAAAAAAAAAAGTTAAACAGTCAACCTCACTCATCCATTCTGAAAATATTTATTGCACATCTACTTCACGTCAACATGTTTTAGGTATAGAGACAAGAGTGTTTTCCATAAAGCTTATATTCTAGAGGAACAGACACACAAGAAATACAAATGAGGTAGTTCAAGACAATATTAAGTTTCATGAAGAAAATACAAAAAGGTAAAGGGAGAGTATTAACTGATCTAGAGCGTGCTTCTTACATAATATGTCAGGACTGAAACATGAATGCTCATTTGGCTGTTCTCTGAAATCTTCAGAGTATAGGAACAACAGGAATAAAGACACTTAGTCAAAAAATAAGCTTGGCATTTGGAAGTAAAGTTGATGTGGTAGGAGCCTAGTGATGGAGAAGATTAAGATGAAAAGAGATAAAAGTAAATAGGAGGGCTTCCCTGGTGGCACAGTGGTTAGGAATCCGCCTGCCAATGCAGGGGACACGGGTTCGAGCCCTGGTCCAGGAAGATCCCACATGCTGCGGAGCAGCTAAGCCCGTGCGCCACTACTGAGCCTGCACTCTAGAGCCCACGAGCCACAACTACTGAGCCTGCGAGCCACAACTACTGAAGCCCGTGTGCCTAGAGCCCGTGCTTCGCAAGAGAAGCCACCGCAATGAGAAGCCCGTGCACCGCAACGAAGAGTAGCCCCTGCTTGTCAGAACTAGAGAAAAGCGCGTGCGCAGCATCGAAGACCCAATGCAGCCAAAAATAAATAAATAAAATAAATAAATTTATTAAAAAAAAAAAAAGTAAATAGGAGTCAGATAAGTAAGGCTTTGCAGTACTGGTGGAGTATTAGGTTGAGAAGAGAACAGAAGATGAGAATATAGCAGTAGAGACTACCAACCACTCTTTAAAGTTCTGCTATCAAAACTTTGGAAACACTATAGTGGAAACACTATAGCATGTTGGAGTGCTGATGTCAATGACCCAGAAAAGGAAGAAAATGATGATACAGGAGAAAAACAATAACTGTAGAAGCAATATTTTCAGAAGGCAAGAGGAAATGGAATCCAGGGCATAAGTATAGGAATTGGATTTTGCCAGGAATAGAGATGCTTTATCCATTAATATAAGAAAATTAGCAGAATGGGTAGAGATGCAAGTAGGCTAGTAAGTTCAGAGGTAGAAAGAAGAGGAAATTGCCCTGTGGCGGCTTTCATTTTCCCAATAAAGATAAAGTCTAAAAGAATGAGGCAACAGAAGAAAGAAAAGGAGGGTTTAAATTGGAGATTTAAGGAAAGAGGAAAAGGTTTGAGACACTGATTTTCAATAGACATACCAGGGAATTGTAGGAATGTTAGCAGTACTGAGTGTGCATTTGAAATAGAGATTATATGCTTAAAATGAGACCAGTCAGCAAGGTTATCTTCATTTTTCTCCATCCATGTTCAGCTCTGAGGTTTGACAAACAAGTTGGCCAAGGTGGATTTAATCAGTTCAAATTTTGCCAAGTGAGTAAAACAAAAGAGTACAGGGGCAAGAAAATTAAAGGCTGTTTTCAGTGGAGTGACTACAAGATGGACCACTAAATCTACACTGAGAAAGTAGGGAAGAGGACTTGGATGCTTCACAAAGCATGTTTTATATCCCCAAGCGGTCTGTAAACTCAAAGACAAAAACCAAGAGTTCTATACTACATATACCTAACCAAAGAACACTACAGTGAAGCCTCTGCTAACTGATTAAATGGGTCTTCTCCATATGCCAGAACGGCATATAACATAAACTCATCAGATTTTTTAAACTTAATAAAATTTTTTTTACAAAGCAGCATTCCAAAGATCTTGAAAAATCAATTTGTGGTTGACATGATGGTTTTGTTCTTAAGAGCAGGTGACTGGGTTCCAATGATTATTTCCATAGAAACAAAGATTAATAGCCGGACAATAACCAAAGGAACCCTGGCAATAGAAATTAAACTTAACCACAATTAATTAACTTCATATGGGAAAGTAAAGCCTAATTACTACAGGGCACCCACCTCAGAACAACTCCCCCTGTCCCACAGAATCCAATCAACTGCATTTCTGGGCACTTAGCAATGCTAACTAGTCAAGTGAACTGGGACTTGGACACTACTGCTAACTATAGCCTATATCATTAAATGAATTTAAAATAATTCTAGAAGCAACCTGATCATCTGCTAAAATACTTAGTTTATAAGAATCTCCCCTTATCCTCAGGGAATACATTCCAAGACTCCCAGTGGATACCAAAACCACAGATAGTACCGAACCCTATATATACACTATGTTTTTTCCTATACATACACACCTATGATAAAGTTTGATTTATAAATTAAACACAGTAAGAGATTGACAACAATAATAAAATAGAACAATTATAACAATACACTGTAATAAAAGATGTGAATGTGGTCCCCTCTTCTCAAAATATCTTACTGGACAAATATAATGCCTTTTCCATCTTAACTAAGCACTTATCACACACTGTGGCCGCACCCTTTGCAGTCTGAGTTGCGACAGCCAAACTAGCACAAATTTCTTTTTCCTTTTCCACAGTTTTACGGATAGAAGATTCGTTCTTACCGTGGAAATGAGCAACCTCAGCATACAATTATTTTTCTTTCCTTACTAAGTCAAGGGCTTTCCCTTTTTCACTTAAAGGAAGCACTTCACGGCTTCTCTTTGGCATATCCAAATTTCTGAATTGTCAGCATCACTAGGCTTGCATTTTGGGGCCATTATTAAGTAAAATAAGGGTTACCTGAACACAAGCCCTGCGATACCGCTGATAATCCAGATAGCTACTAAGAGCTACTAAGTGACTAACAGGCGGGATACATGGGACAAAGGGATGATTCATGACCTAAGTGAGACAGCGCGAGATTTCATCATGCTACTCAGAAAAGTTCGCAATTTAAAACTTATGAATTGTTTATTTCTGGAATTTCCCATTTAATATTTTCAGACCACAGTTGACCACAAGTAATTGAAACCGAGAAAAGCGAAACCGCAGATAAGGGGGGGACTACTGTATATAAATTACAGAAAGTCCTTCGTTTTCGCTACTTTATTCTTTTCATATTTAAATAATGTCAAGAAAATCCTAGAGAACACAAAACATACTTTTAGTAAGTTAGATTCATATAAAAAGTATCACCATCTTTTGTACTCAGGAGATTTCTAACTATTCTTTTCCCAATGTCCAAAATATATGGTTTAGTCAGATCAGTTCAGTGAAATAAAGAAAAATTGAGTCCTGAAAGAATGTTAAGGAAGAAAAAGAGATAAAAGAAGGTTTGGTTCCCAGGTTGTGTTCCTACTTAAATCACCAAATAGAACACACCATTAGCAGAGAATTAAAACAGCTTCCTTATCTGTAATATGAGAATACTAAAGTAGATACTTATACTAAAGTTTTCTTTCTGCTCCAAAAATTCTATTCCCAAACTAGTGCTTTGGACTTCCCTCTTTCAAAGGCCTTTTTGAAAAGGGGTGCTAAAAGATTTAACCTTTCAATTCATGAGCCTATCACATATTTGCTTTCTCTGAATTACAATTAACAGAAAAGCCTAGAAAAAAAAAAGATGAATATTTTAAATCAGAAAAAACTAGGCCAGCTAAGCTAATTATTGGCGACAGTCTCCAACATATGCAAGTTCTTGTTTCTCATTCACTCTTCTCACACCCATTCTCGTTTATTTCTTCTCTCCCCAAGCCTTAAGCCTAACAGTGGGATCACACAGTCCTGAATGACTCCAGAGGACTTTTAGGTTAGAGAACCCAGAGGCAGAACTTATTTGGGAAAACAGGAGCTAACCGTTTGCTAATGAAAGTCAGAGGTTCTTTCTTATCTTTATATCCCCATCACCAAATAAAATAATAGATATGTAATAACAGATACCTAAGTTAACTCCGTTATATAATTTATTACACCAGTGATTCTCACCAGTGATTTCTTTTTAGAAATGCAAAATTTCAGGTCCCACTTAGATTTACTGAATCAAAAAATTGGGGAGTTTCAGCACGCTGTTTAAAAAGCTCTCCAGGTGATGCACACTCAAGCTTGAGAACCGCTGCATGAAACATGTCAGGAAATCACCTTCCTGTTCATTACTGCTGGCGGCAAGCAAACAAACAAAAATGCTGATTTTTCTCAGCTGCCACCACTTACAAATGCTTGGGCCCACATTATGCTGTCAACCACTTAACTTGTTTCCAGTCCACACACAAGATGAACTTTAGAGTCAAATAACTTGAGTTAAACTTATGGCTCTTAGAGTTAACAGCTGTGTGACCTTATCCAAGTTAATTAAACTCTTGGAGCCTCAGTTCCCTCATCTGTAAAGTAGAAATAACATCACATACCTCCATGAATAAGAGACAGCTTTACAGAAAGGTGTCTAGGAGAGTGCCCAGCACACAGCAGACCTTCAATAAATGTAAGATCTTTTTCCTTTCTTCCCCACCACCTGTACCAAGTCCCTGTTACTTTACACAGACAACACCCTAAAGAAGACAGCACTTTAGCACCCCTCTGAGAAATGTTACCAATGCCTCCCATACAGAAAAGCTCTCTAGTGAGGTTTTTCTTCTGGAAAATACCACAGGAGAGACATGAAGTGTTAGAGTCCTACAGAACAGCGATTCTAAAAAGGTGGTCTACAAGCTAGTGGAAAAAGCGAATCATTCAAAAGTGTGTACCTGTGTAACTTAAAAAATAATTGATGTTAAGCAGAATATAGGCAACTTTCTCTTTAGTGGCCATAATTAATTAATGACAACTGGGGATTAATGCTAAACTTCACCGGGTAGGAGGTGTTAACATCAGAAAACGCAAAAGAACTGGAATTCATGACCTATATTAAAGTGGTCCAGGCATTCAAATTTCACTGTCAAATTCTTTGTCCCAATGTTATCACACTATATATCTTGATTCTGGGTTCCAAAAAATATATGGTCTCCAGGGGAACCCCCCCTCCAAAAAAAAAAAAAAACCACTGCCATAAATGACACCTAAAAATTGGAGAGTATTACTCCTTTTTGTAAGTTTATAATTTTGAGGGGATTTTACCATAAACAATTCCCAACTTCAGCTCCTCACTCCCGCTAATATTAAGTCCAATATTAAAATGTTTAATTTGACTACTAGCCTATTCATAGGGACGAAAATAGGTCAGTGCACGTGGTATGTCATTATACTCGAATATTTCGCAGGGTAACCAAGTTAGGAGCATCAGTTCAATGGGCACTTGCAGGTTTCACTCGTACTCCTCAAGCTGACAACTAAGACGGGACAGCCCTCCGTTTCTGCTGTTCTGTTACAGTAGCCAACATTCCCAACTGTAGGACCGTAGTGAAGCTTAAGCATTCGTATCTTCTTACGGGGACATTTTTTCAGAGAACTCGTAAAAGGAAAGCTGAACCAACAACAGGCTGGTAACTGCAAAGCCACAAACTTAGTGCCCTGCCCGCCGGGAGCTTGAATGCCTGCACCGGCTCCTTAACGCAGCAACCTAACAACTTCTAGACACAAGACAGAGCAGAGCGGGGTGATGGTTACTCACTTTTAACATTCAACCCTGTCCCCCTCACCTTACTCAGCAGGACATCCTCCCCACCGCCAACCCCCCGGAACTCCAAAGCCAAAGAAGCCCCCCCTTGGGCTACCTTTACCGCCTCCTCCCAGCACCACTGACCAAGAGTCCCCAGGTGCCAAGCGAGGGTCCCGAGCGAGGCCGGGAGCCGACGGCTGCCCGGGTCTCCGCGTCCCAGGACGCCCCAGAAGCCGCTGCCCGGTGCCCCGCTTCCCCCCGACCCCATGGGCCCCACTCCTCACTCCAAACCCGCTGTCCCGGCCCCGCGGCCCGCCGGTCCCCGCACCTCTTCCCCAGACAAACCCGGAACCGGGAGCCGGCCCCCGCCCAGGGGCGGGCTTAGGCCCAAGCCAGGCCGCGGAGTCCCCGGCTGCCGCCCCACCGCCCCGGCCGCCCCGAGACTCGTGCCGGGACGGAGGCGGGGAAGCGCTGCGAGGCCTGGCCCGGGAGCCCGCTCCTCCGGCCGGGGCAGGACACGACTCACCTTCGTACTGTAGGTCCACCAGGACCAGCAGGAAGGGGAACACCGAGCCCAGCCGGCTGGTCACAGAGCCGGGGGCCACCATGTCCGAGGACGCGGGCGCTGAGGAGGAGCAAAGGTGCGGGGCCCACCAGCCCCCGCCGGCGCTCAGGCTGCAGCTGCGCCCGCCGTCCGCTCTTGCTCGGGCCTAAGGCGGCTGGCGCCCCACGAAGGAAGGCAGCGGTGGGCGGGGCCCGGGCGGGGCTACGCCCCGAGCGCCGCCGCCGCCCAATCGCCTTCTTCCTGGCCACTTTCCTACTGGGCTCGCCGGGGTCGTGGTTCGCGCTGATAGGCTGTGGGGGCCGCCGCCCCCGCCCCTTCTCTGATAGGATAACGTGGAAGCACGAGACAAGACTGCGTCCGCCTGCGGTGGAGCTGTCAGGAGCTCCAAACCGCCGCGGCGGGCCGGAGGGAGGCGGCCGGGGAGCTGTGTGGCAGCCGCCGAGTCCGCATGCGCAGGCTGCGGAAGCCTTTTTGGGCCGGTCCCCGCGCGCTGGGTTGGCGAGGAGGAGGATGTCAGCAATCCGAGGTTTTCCAGTGTACTGTTTGGAGAAAGGTGAATCCGCCGCGTCCGCAGTCAGAAGCCAAACCTGGCCCCAGGAAGTCTGCGTGGATCGGGGAACAGGACAAAGTGGCAGAACCTGCTACCTCCCTCTGAGAGTCTCGGAACCTACACGGACCGCCCTGAAAAGCGGTGGAGAAACGATCAGGAGAAGCTCGGCTCAGTAAAGTAGGGTGAGCCGATGGAGCCAGGAGCATGTCAGGACAACCAGGTACATTAGGGACCTACGGGAGGTAAGTGAGAATGGCATGGAAGATTGGGACCCATTCCCCGACTGTCCAGTGGACCAGCGTGTCCAGAAAAAGAGCAATTCTGGAAGATTCTGTGCAGAAGAAACCAGGGAAGCACAGCAGCTAAGAGAGCAAAGGGCTCTTGAGAGTGCAGCCAACGTCAACTATAAGGAAAAAAAGAGAGACCTGTTAGGACGGATCTTGTATCTTGTGCTCAACAGAGGAAACTCAACAAGGTAAAATTCAGGTTACACAATTTGGCGTTAAACTTCTTCACCGCCACTTCCTCCGGCGTCCTCAACACAGCGCACACTATGCACCAGTGATGTTTCACATGGGATGAAACAGTAATGCCTTTCTGTATTAAGCGCTGTCAAGTGCAAACTTATTACTTTACCAGTGGGTATGCATTTGCTACCTTGGTGCTACTGCACACTTTAGAACTCATGAATGATAAATGGCATAGTGAATTCGTTATTTCCTAAAAATACACTCAGGAGGGTAAAAGCTTTCTAAGCTTTTATTCCAGAGGGAACTAAGCAAAGGAAATGGTTTGGAGAAAGGGAAAACAAACAAAAAACTGAGTGCCTCAGTAGTTGTGGTGGAAAGCAGTATAACATAATGTGAAGAGCGGAGGATTCAGATCCAAGAAATGTAGTTCCCCACCACAGCTCTTATCTAGGTTATCTTCATCTGTAAAATGGGTATGATACTGATGGCCTCAAAGGTTTGTTTTGAGGTTTCATGAAGTGGGTAAAAATTCTTGTAAATTATAAAGTATTATACAAATGTTACTTATCCTTCTAACAAGAGCGAATCATGAGGCTCCTCTTTGGATTTTTTTTTTTTTTTTTTTTGGTTTCTCCTTTTCCTTATCGACCATCACAAGGTGGTGTTAGTGAAAAAACAGCAATGATTTCAGTGTCTACAAGTAGTGAAGACATCATCCAGATGAGGTACCGTTGCCAAGGCAGCCAACATTGCTGATCAAAATGGACAGTTTTGTAAACAAATAATACTACACCATGAATTATCACCAGAATGCTGCCTGTGATTCTGGTCTTAAGGAAGAAGCAGTGCTAAAGAAGTTCTAAGGACGGAAATTAAAAATGATTAACGAGAGGATAGACCTTGTGCTATAGATAATAAAAATAACAAGGGCCTTCATTGTTGAGTGATTTTGGAAATTCATTGATCAAATTGCATAGCCATGAATCCTAAAGTCTTAAAACTAAGATTTATAAAGTATCTCTTGAAAGAGATAATTTTACAACAAAGAAGGAAACATCATTTTAAACAGCAGTAAGTGTACAGTGCTAAAATTATCTTTATATGTATAAAATGCTTAGGAATGTTTTCTCCAATGTTCATCTGGGCATAGTTTTCACCTGATCACTCTTGCCAATAAAACCAAAGTAATCCAGTGATTGTAGAGAAAATTATAAATATTGTTTGCATTTATCAACATTTATGCAGTCCTTTTTATTTTTATTTATTTATTTTTAAAATATTTTATGTATGTATGTATTTATTTATTTGGCTGCACCAGGTCTTAGTTGCAGCACATGGGATCTTTAGTTGTGGCATGTGTGTGAGATCTACTTCCCTGACCAGGGATCAAACCCAGGCCCCCTGCATTGGGAGCGCAGAGTCTTAGCCACTGGACCACCAGGGAAGTCCTGCAATCCTTTTAAAATTAAGCATAAACACCATACTGTAATTGATAGAACCTATTCATTATGATAGTAAAAGACAAAATAATGGTAGAATATTTAAATTGCACTATATGCAAAACCAGCAATATTATATAATTTCTAATATATAAAAATATATTGATCTATGTTTATTGACCAGAAAAATAATTTTGGTAGAGAGTAGTGGACAGATCTAGAACACATTTTTTGGAGGAAAGGAGATCAGATTTGCTGATGGATTAGCTCTGGGGAGAAGTAAATGTTCAAAAGCAAATATGATACTTATAACATCTTTTTGCACCACATTAAAAACAAAATAGGCAACATTATAATGAACATAATGAATGCTGAAGTATACATCCTTCTGCATTTATCTTTATGAACTTGTGCTTTCATTTCTATAAAAGGGATTTCTAAAAGTGGGATTGCTTTGTCAAAGAATGTGTACACTTAAAAATTTAAGATGAGGACGTCCCTGGCGGTCCAGTGGTTAAGACTCCGTGCTTCCACTGAAGGGGGCACGGTTGGATCCCTGATCAGGGAACTAAGATCCCCCCATGCCGTGCGATGCGGTCAAAAAATTAAAAATAAATAAATAAATAAAAATTTAAGATTATTGTCAGATTATTTTCCCTAAAAGTCAGGGTAATTTGTATTCCTAACAACTATTTATGTCCTCACATACTCACCATCACTAGATATAATTGATTTTCATAGTTCTTGACAAGCTGATGGTAAAAACTTACCCTTCTAAGTCAAGTTTACTACTTGATTGCAGGGATTTGGGGACACTCATCAAACTTTGGTGTTCTCATGTAAACATTCGGCTTTAAAACCATGTTCTGTCTTCTGTCTGCTTGTCCCCCCTCTTTTATGTTAGTAGGCTTCTGGCCACATCAGTCTCTGCTTCCTTCATCACATCGTTTTCTCTTGCTTTTGACCTTCTTGCTTCTGTCTTGTAAGGATCTTTGTAATTAATTATTTAGGGCCCACTTGGATAATCCAGGATATTCTCTCCCTGCAAGATCCTCAATTTAGTCACATCTGCAAAATCCCTTTTGCCATAAAAGATAACGTTGTCGGGGGATCAGAATGTCGATATCTTCAGCGGGAACACTATTCAGCTTAACATGATACTCCCCCCACTTCAGGAGATAGACCTTAAGTCCCCTCTCCCTTGAATGTGGGCTGGACTTAATGACTAACTTTTAAAGACTAGAGTGTGGAAAGGGGAGAGTGGAGTAACTTTACAGTGGAGAAACTGGCAAACACTACCTTGGCCAGGTGGTCAAGGTAAACATTACCAATATTAAGTTATATTGATCCCATATAACCCCCTGATATGAGGTCATGAGAAGGACACTTCACTTCTGTGATATTCTTTCCATTCTATAACCTAGTCTAAATATGAAAAAAATTCACATAAACCAAAATTGAGGGACAGTCTATAAAATACCTGATCAGTACTCCTCAAAACTTAACAGACCAGAGGAAACTAAGGAGACCTGATGACTGACAGGTCTGTCTTAAACCAGATCCAGAAATAGAAAATGGATGTTACTGGGAAAACTACTGAAGTCCAGATAAACTCTCAAGTTTAGTTAATAGTAATGGGCCATTATTAACTTTCTTAGTTTTGACAAATGTACAGTGATTGTATGTAAGGTGTTGGCAATAGGAGAAAGTAAATGAGGAGTGTTTAGGACCGCTCTGTAGTATCCTTGCAGCTTTACTCTAAAATTATTTCAAAAATAAAAGTTTACTTAATTGTGAAGGGCCTGAGTATTTTTAAATCAACTGTAATGAGTTTTTCTGCATCTAAACTTCCTTTTCCTTGAAGAAGGAAGAGAATTAGTACTTTACAGAAATAGTTTCTTAGTTGTCTGAAACCAGCTCCTCTCTTTTCTTTCCTCTTTTTCTTCTCTTTTCCCTTCACTTAGGAAATTGTTGATTACTTGATTTAAAATCTGTTATGTACACACTCTAGGAATATTCTAGTCCAGATAATCAAAATATCTATAAGAAAAAGTTCATTAACTGTACTTTTTGTTTTTAAAACATGAACAAGTACATGTAAATGATAGCCTGTGTTAAAATAATTATTAGATAAATTTTTGAAGCATAACTTAAAGATTCTTTAACATTGGTCCTGGAATACAAGGTTTTAAATTGTATTTTTAAAGGTTCATGTACTATTTCTGATAAATAGGTGAATCTTTGGACAATTGGGGTGAGTTAATATTGATTTAAAGACAGCTCTATGTCCACCCTCACGTTCACTGCAGCATTATTTACAATAGTCAAGACATGGAAACAACCTAAGTGTCCATCAGCAGATGAATGGATAAAGAAAATGTGGTATGTATATACATACACAATGGACTAGTATTCATCTATGAAAAAGAAGGAAATCCTGCCATTTGAGACAACATGAATGGACCCTGAGGTCATTATAAGTGAAATGTCAGACAGAAAAAGACATACTATATGATCTCACTTATATATGGAATCTAAAAAACCGAACTCATAGATACAAAGAACAGGGAATTCCCTAGTGGTCCAGTGGTTAGGACTCCTCGCTTCCACTGCTGGGGGCCCAGGTTCAATCCCTGTTCAGGAACTAAGATCCCGCAAGCCACGTGGTATGGCCAAAAAAAAAAAAAGACCAAAGAACAAACTAGTGGTTGCCAGAGGTGTGGGAAGGGGAGGGTTGTGAAGTAGGTGAAGGTGGTCAAAAGGTACAAACTTCCAGTTACAAGATTAATAAGTCCTGGGGATGTAATGTACAGCATGGTGACATAGTTAACAACACTGTATTGTACATTTGAAAGCTGCTAAGAGAGTAGATCTTAAAAGTTCTCATCATAAAGAAGAAAATTGTAAATATATGTGGTGATGAAAGTTAACTAAACTTACTGTGGTAATCATTTTGCAACATACACATATACCAAATCATTATGTTGAACACCTAAAACTAATACAATGCTATATGTCAAATTATATCTCAATAAAAAAAGAGACAGGGACTTCCCTGGTGTCGCGGTGTTAAGAATCCACCTGCCAACGCAGGGGACACGGGTTCGAGCCCTGGTCCATGAAGATCCCACATGCCGCAGAGCAACTAAGCCCGTGAGCCACAACTACTGAGCCTGCGCTCTAGAGCCCACGAGCCACAACTACTGAGCCCACATGCCACAACTACTGAAGCCCGCACGCCACAACTACTGAGCCCACGCACCACAACTACTGAAGCCTGCGCACCAAGAGCCCGTGCTCCACAACAAGAGAAGCCACCGCAATGAGAAGCCTGCGCACTGCAATGAAGAGTAGTCCCCGCTTGCCACAACTAGAGAAAGCCCATGTGCAGCAACGAAGACCCAGTGCAGTCAAAAAATAAATAAATGAATAAAATTTTTTTTTTAAATGCCAACCAGAAAGTACTGAACTAGGTTATCAGGGATGATGCATTAAAAAAAAAAAAAGAGACAGCTCTATGTCTTCTCCAGATTTTATTTTATTTTTAAATATTTATTTATTTATTTATTTGGCTGCACCAGGTCTTAGTTGCAGCATACGGGATCTTTTTCAGTTGTGGCATGTGGGCTCTTAGTTGCAGCATGCGGGATCTAGTTCCCTGACCAGGGATCGCACCTGGGCCCCCTGCATTGGGAGTGTGGAGTCAACCACTGGACCACCAGGGAAGTCCCTGTCTTCTTGAGATTTTGCTACAATATTATATTTTATATACAATGGGTAAACTCTTCAAAACTTAAACCTTCTAAATTTCTAAGTTAACTAAATGAAATTATAATAACCAGTCTTAAAAAAGATTTCTTATGAAATTTCAATAACATAAATCATAAGGGCTTAGTCCTTATTTTCCAGATTCTTACATCTAAATCCAAATATATAAATAATTGCATTAAATGTAACTGTTATAAACACAGTAATTAAAAGAGTGTCAAAATGGATAATAAAAAAATAACATGAATCAACTATAAATGGTCTACAACAAAGGTAAAACTTCACACTGTGGTCAATTAATTTCAACAAGGATGCCAAGACAGTTTAATGGAAAAAATGTAGTCACTCCAACAAATGGTGTTGGGACAACTGGATATCTACATGCAAAAGAGTTAAATTGGACCCTTTCCTTAGACCATATACAAAGACTAACTCAAATTGGATCATACACATAAATGTAAAATCTAAAGCTGTAAAACTCTTACAAGAAAACAGGAGTAAATCTTCATAATCTTGGGTTGAATAAAACCTTCTTAAATACAACACCAAAAGCACAAGCACAGAGGAAAAACTAGATAAAGTGAATTCCATGAAAATTTAGAAATTTTGTGCTTCAAAGGACACCATCAAGAAAATGAAGACAATGTGCAGAATTGGAGATAAATTGCAAATCATATTTGGTAAGGGACTTTATCCAGAATATATAAAGAACTCTTAGAACTCAGGAATAAAAAGACAACCCAATTTTAAAAATGGGCAAAGGATCGGAATAGGCATTTTTTCCAAAGAAGATATAAAAATGACCAATAAGTACATGGTTAGCCACTAGGGAAATGCAAATCAGCATGACAACTTCATACCCACTAGGATGGCTGTAATAAAGATGAGCATTAGCAAGAGTTGGTGAGGGTATGGAAAAATGGGAACACTCACATATTGCTATAGGGAACGTAAAATGGTACAACCACTTTTAGAAAAGAGTTAGACATCAAAATGTTAAACACAGAGTTACCATGTGACCCAGCAATTCCACTCCTAGGTATATAGTTTAGGGAAATGAAAACACGTTCACACAAAACATTGTATACAAACATTCCTAGCTATTATATGTTCATAATAGTCAAAACATGGAAACAGTCCAGGTGTCCAACAAAAGAATAGGCAAACTGTACTAAAAATCATAAAATATTATTTGGCTATTAAAAAGGAATGAAGTATTGATGCATGCTACAACCTGGATTAACCTTGAAAAAGATTATGCTAAGTGAAGGAAGCTGGTCACAAAAGGCCACAAATTGTATGCTTCCATGTATGTGAAATGCCCAGGATAGGTAATTCCATACAGGCAGAAAAATTAGTGGTAGCCTAGGGCTTGGAGTAAGGATGAATACTAATGGGTATAGGGTTTCTTCTTGGGATGATGAAATTCTAAAATTAGGTAGTGGTGAAGTTTGCACATATCTGTGAATATACCAAAAGCCACTGAGTTACAGATTTTCAATGGGTGAATTTTATCTCACGTGAATTATCACTTTAAAAAAATTTTTAAGGACTTCCCTGGTGGCACAGTGGTTAAGAATCCGCCTGCGAATGCAGGAGACACGGGTGTGAATCCTAGTCTGCGAAGATCCCACATGCCGCAGAGCAACTAAGCCCGTGCGCCACAACTACTGAGCGTGCGCTCTAGAGCCCGCAAGCCACAACTACTTAAGCCCGCACGCCCAGAGCCCGTGCTCCGCAGCAAGAGAAGCCCGCGCACTGCAACGAAGAGCAGCCCCCGCTCGCCACAACTAGAAAAAGCCTGCGTGCAGCAACGAAGACCCAACGCAGCCAAAAATAAATAAATAAATGAATTTTTAAAAATTACATTCGCTTCTTAAAAAAAATTTTTTTAAGTAAAGAAATGGAAAAACATTTATCATGCAGACAGTAATCAAAATAAAGCTGGAGTAGGTACCTAAAATAGTAAAACCTATAGAAACGGAAGGTAGAATAGTGGTTGCCAAGGGCATGGGGGAGGGAGAAGTGGGGAGTTGTCCAAGAGGTATAGTTTCAGTTTTACATGATGAAAAAGTTCTAGATATCTGTTGCACAACAATGTGAATATACTTGACACTACTGAACTACACACTTAAAAAATGGTTAAGATGGTAAATTTTTTACCACAATTTAAAACATTTTTTTAGATATCAGCACAGCTGCAGAAAAACACATCTAGAAAAAGAAAGAAAGCTGGAGTGGCCGATTACATTAGTACCAGACAACGTAGAATTCAAAGCAAAGAAAGGAAAATTATCAGGGATAAAAAGGAACATTACAAAATGATGAAAGGAAAATAGTTAACTAATGAGAACCTGCTGTATAGCACAGGGAACTCCACTCAGCGCTCTGTGGTGACCTAAATAGGAAGGAAATCCAAAAAAGAGGGGATATATGTGTACATATAGCTGATTCACTTTGCTGTACAGCAGAAACTAACACAGCATTGTAAAGCAACTCTACCCAAATTTTTTTTAAAAAAGTGATGAAGGGATCGATTCACCAAGAAGACATAACAATTCTACATGAAATACTCCTAACAACAGAGCTTCAAAAGATATAAGCAAAAACTAGCAGAACTGAAAGGAGAAAGAGACATTCACAATTTTAGTTGGAGAGGTCAATACTCTCAGTAGTACATAGAATGAGTAGACAAAATCAGAAAGGAAAAATCAGTACACAGACTGATCATCAGGCAACTAAATTTAATTGACATTTATAGAACACCCCACCCAATACATTTTCTTTAAGTGCACATGAAACATTCACCAAGATAGGTCATAAAACAAACCTTAACCAATTTAAAAGAATTGAAATTATAAAAGAATTAGAAGAATTTAAATTACATAAGGTATGTTCTCTGATCCACGATACAATTAACCTAGAAATCAATTAACAGAAAATTAGTAGGAAAATCTCCAAATACTTGGAAACAACACACTATTAAGTACTCCACGGGTCAAAAAGGAAGTCTCAAGGGAAACTAGAAAATATTTTGACTCAAATAAGAATGAAAATACAACATACCAAACTTTCTGGGTAACAGTTAAAGCACACAAAGTCCAGCGCAGGTCCTGTACAGCTTTCTACAAGTAGTGAACAATGTATCCAAGCTGTAGTAACTTGCCACAGCATACCAGGTCTTGTGTTTGCCTAGGGATGGAAAGAAAGAACTTGAATCCAGAGGTGACATGTTATTTACATCTCCATTGGCTACAGCTAGTGACATGACTCCATATAACTTGAAAGGGATGCCGAAGTTTGTTGGGGCACCCAGATAATCAATGAGTCCTAATATACCCATTACGTGAGCAAGACTAACAAGGTTACATGGACCAGGGCGGTAACGGCAAAGGTGGAGGGAAGTGGTAGGATTTGGAATATATTTTGGAGGAAGAGCCAATAGGACTCCTGATAGATGTCGGGGTGTAAGAAGGGGGGAAGGCAGGAAGGAGGCCTAATTTATGAAAACAAGTAAGTCACTTTAGGAGCCTGACAGAGGAAATAGCAAGGGCAAAGGCTTTGAAATGGAAACAATCTTATGGTGTTTTAGGAATAGAATGTTGAAATGTAATAAACTTAGGGGACAGTAGTATGACATGAGGTCAGGAGGTAGGCAGGAACCAGATCATACAGTGCCATTTAGGCTGTTAAGGGAGTTTCTTATCTTATTCCATTGAAAATAGGAAGTCACTGGAGGGTTTTAAACAAAGGGCTGACATTATTAGATTTAGATTTAAGAGCAATCATGCCAGCTCCTGTATGAACAAAAAGATCTTAGAGGGATAAGCCGTGAGCCAGTTAGGAGGCTATTGTTGTAGGCCAGGTGAAAGATGACGGTAGCTTGAACTATGGTAACAAGAGATGGAGATGGAGAGAAGCAAACAAATTTGGCATGTATTTTGGTGGTAATAAATGGGATAGATCGGAGTAGGACCAAGTGAGTAATCAGGTTACCTTCATTCAGTTAATTACTGCTTAATTGCAATACCAAAGTATAGCCAAAATATTTTTGATAGCTATTTAGTCTCTGCAAAGACCAACTGGCAATCAGACGCAAACTGTTCACTTGTTGAACCTCTGTTTACAAATTCATAGCAATTATATGGAAACTAAAATGAGAAAACAAGCAAACAAAAGAACCTTGCTGTAGCCTAAGCCAAGATAAGTATTTCCATGGACTAGAAACAGGGGAAGAAACACCACAAAATCATGTGTAAGCAGAAGCCAGGGGAATGCTAGCCACTGTTTTTGATCTAGGAAGGGACCAAAAGTAATCCAGAGACAGTCTCCTTGTTTTCCTGGGTGCTTGACACCACCAGCAGCAGCTCTGTTACAGCTGCTTGTTTACATGGAATTGTAGAAAGCTACGAATGGGGAATCAAGCTGCTCCTGGCTGGCTCTGCAATTTCAGTCTGGAACTGCCAGTATAGGACAGGAGAGAGTAAGCATAGAGAAAGAAAAATGGACACACAAGGAAGCAAATAAACAAAAACTGACTTTTCCACTCCAAATGGAACTGCAAAATAAAACTGCAAAACATATCAAGAACTCTAATGCTAAAAAAGACAGGCAACAAATTAACTGAAACTGAACTCACTTAAGAGGAAGTTAATTGAATAGACTAAGGAGGCTTACAGACATACATAAAGAAATCACATCCATACTTACAAGAAAGAATGGAGGACTTCCCTGGTGGCCCAGTGGTTAAGAATCCGCCTGCCAATGCAGGGGACACGGGTTCGATCCATGGTCTGGGAAGATCCCACATGCCTCAAAGCAACTAAGCCCGTGCGCCACAATTACTGAAGTCTCGTGCCACAACTACTGAAGCCTGCACGCCTAGAGCCCGTGCTCTGCAAACAAGAGAAGCCACCTCAATGAAAAGCCTGTGCACTGCAATGAAGAGTAGCCCCCTCTCGCTGCAGCTAGAGAAAGCCTGTGATCAGCAATGAAGACCAAATGCAGCCAAAAAATAAATTAATCAAAAAAAAAAAAAGAATGGAATAAAAATGGCATAAATGAAACAAGAACAGGTAGTTGTAAAAAGTAATCGTATTAATTGCCTAGGGCTGCCATAATAAATTACCACAAACTGGGTGGTTTTATTACGAACCACGTTGGTTTGCCCACTCACAGCAAGCCAAAACGCTGACACTACTAGGTTTGTCACAAATAATGCATTTGTTCGCAGGCAGCCAAGCGAAGAGAGAGAGAACAAGTCTCAGACCTGCCTCCCCAAAGGCAAGGGGCTGAGGTATTTTTGGGATAAAGAGGTAGAGTAGTCAGAGGCACAGGGATCGTAGGGAAAGGTGATTGGAAATAAGAAAAAGGTAAGGTAATCATCGTTTTGCACAGGTATAACTAAGCTACAGGCTTCTTCACTGGGACGCATTTTCAGAAAATGGTGGCGTGTGCATGTTCCGAGGGTGGAGTTTTAGGGCCTCTGACGTCAAAAGTTCACCTAGCAGGGACTTCCCTGGTGGCGCAGTGGTTAAGAATCCGCCTGCCAATGCAGGGGACATGGGTTCGAGCCCTGGTCCGGGAAGATCCCACATGCCGCAGAGCAACTAAGCCCATGTGCCACAACTACTGAGCCTGCGCTCTAGAGCCCCCGAGCCACAACTACTGAGCCCACGTGCCACAACTATTGAAGCCTGAGTGCCTAGAGCCCGTGCTCCGCAACAAGAGAAGCCACCGCAATGAGAAGCCCGCGCACCGCAACGAAGAGTAGCTCCCGCTCGCCAAGAGTAGCCCCCGCTCACCGCAACTAGAGAAAGCCCACGCGTAGCAACGAAGACCCAACACAGCCAAAAATTAATTATTTATTTATTTATTTTTAAAAATTTCACCTAGCGGACACTGGCACATACCCTGCTGGAGGGTGGGTGGTCCTAACCAGTCTTAACCGGCTCAAGCTAGAACTAGACACAGCTGACTCCAAGTTCCTGAAAAACAACTCAGGCAAACACCTTGTTTAAGCTACATGCTGCTTGGAGGACATGCAAGGTTTTTGTAGCAACAATTAAGATGGCCTTGATCAACGAAGGCAGGTTACAGGTGTAATGGATTTCACCCGTGGCTTCACTTAAAAACAACAGAAATTTATTCTCTCATAGCTCTGGAAACTAGAAGACCAAAATCAAGGTGTTGACAGGGCCACACTTTCCCTCTGAAGGCTCTAGAAAAGAATCCTTCCTTGCTTTTTCCTCATTTCTCATGGCTCCCAGCACTCCCTGGCGTTCCTTAGCTTGTAGCTGCATCATTCTACTCTCTGCCTCCATCTTTGCATGGCATTCTTCTGTGTGTCCTCTCCTTTCCTGCTTGACAAATTACATCTGCAAAGACCCTCTTTCCAAATAGGGCACAGTGTGAGATCTACGTGGACATGAATTTTGGAGTGATGAGCACGATTTAACCCACAACAATAATTAATAAATAATCTTTGAAATTAAAAGTAGTCCATAAAATTTAAAAAAAGCTTAATACACCGTACGTACACACACACACACACACACACACACACACACACACACACACAGCCTAATAGATGGAATAAGCTCTAGAACACAAAGTGAGAGAATTAATATTAGAAGACCTTTAAAAACATATCACTATCAGAAACTCTTAGAGCAAGCACACACCCAAACCTTAGTAAGGACTGGAAACCCTTAGAAAATATTAGAAAATCTGAGCAAAAATTTAACAGGCTTTATCTAACTCTGTATCTAACAGCTCTATATATAGAGAGAGATGATGATCTGTCTAGTAAATAGGAAATTTTTTACGAGGACTCATGAAACATTTTCAAAAATCTGCCAAATACTCATCCACAGAGGAAGTTTTACAAATTCCTAAGAATCATTATTATACGTTTTAAGTTCTCTGACCATAATGCAATTAAATTGAAAGTCAACAATAAACAGATTTTTCCAAGTCTTGGAAACAAAAAATGTATCCCTAAACTACTCATGGTAAAAAAAATCATTACGAAAAACTACATGATAATGAAAATGCTACATTATCATAATTTGTGGAATGCTGCCAAAGCAAATATTGGGTTGGCCAAAAAGTTCGTTCGGGTTTTCATGTTATGGAAAAACTCGAACGAACTTTTTGGCCAATCCAATATTTAGAGGGAAGTTCACAGCCTTAAATGCTTTCAGTTAAAAACCAAAAAAAAAAAGGAAAAAAGAAGAGTTGTACTTCGCTCAGGATGCTAGAAACACTACAGAACAATCATTAAGAAACAGAAAGAAAGAACTAATGAAAAAATGAGCAGAAATTTCTGTGATGGGAGTGGTGAAGAAATATGAAGGATCCAAACCAAAAAGCTAGATATTGAAAGACGTTAAAAAATGGACAAAAATAGAGCAAGCTTAAAAAAAGAGAAAAGATGTATATTAGCATTTAAAAGGGGGCACACAACTACAAATATGGTAGAGATGTTTTAATGTGTAAAATAAAACATTGAGTGTCTTTATGCCAATAAATTCGAAAATAGAGATGAAAAGAAAAACAGGATGCCTGAATAAGCCAAGAGCTAGTTAAGAAAATAAATTAGTAATTGTGCATCCCAACCTAAAAACAGCTACCTGGCCCTCACAGATTTGTAATCCCTATCTTATACAAAATATTTCAGAGTTTTTTTTTAAATTAAAATCTCTCCAACTCAATTTAAAAGGCTTGATGCTAAAACTGGAAAGAAAAGAAAACCATGATGTGATCTATGAGGGTAGATCAAGCAATCATAAATGGAATATTTCCAAATCCAATTCATCACTTAAAAAAAAAGATAATCAAGAAGAAGTTATCCAGAGATACAAAGATAGATCAACACTGAAACATCTTTTAATGAAATACATCAAATTAACAGGTGGATGAAAAATCATTTGAACAGATTCAATTCTTAGGTAAAATATAGCACTCATTCAGGTTTAAAAGGAAAAATCTCAGCAAAAAAAAAAAAAAAAGGAAGCAAACTGCTTTAACTTAGTAATTGGCATTTATCAAAACTTCTATTTTGAGGATGGTAGTGTCAGATCAGTATCTCCTTCTTTCCCTCTTGGAAATCACCCAAAGCCACAACAACAAATAAGAAACAGAAAAGCAAGTTACAACCTCAACAAAATGTGGGAGACTGTTGAAACTCCAGTTCCCAAAGTAAGTGGGAGAGATGCCAAACAGGAGAGGAATCGGAGAGAGGATGCCTGCTAATGCTCATCTCAAAAAAAGACAGCAAGATACTTCTCCAAGTGTTACCAACCTGGGTTCTTGGACTCTTTAATCAATAAAAATTGATAAAGGCCAGACTAGGAATTCAGGCAAGGCTTTATTGGGACTTGTGCTGCAGCATGAGAGAATGAAAGCAAGTAACAGGTGCCCCTGCTCACTCCCCAAGAGGAGTGGAGGAGGGGCAGATAGGGTGAGGGTGAAGGTAGATCAATGGGTTGGGTCGAGGGAGGGGTAGCTTAGGTGGTTGGCCCACCCCCTTGGTGGCGCTGTGTGCAGGGGTCATGCGTGGTACCCTGCTTTTGCTCCTGGCACCTCACAAGTGGCAGTTGGGTTTTGGCCTTTTTGTATCTTACTGTTCATACTTTACCCCAACTGTACCATGCGTGCAGTTATTTTTAGTCCCTTAGAGTTTCTTTGTATTCTGTCGCTCGATGAGACATTTGTCCAGGTGCAAGCATTCCAGTAAAGGTTCCCAGGTCCCAGATCCCAGCCTGTCTCAAAAAGTTAGAGGCATGCTCTGTAGTGAAAAACCCAAATATCTTATTTGCAACAAGAAGAATGCGATGCACTGGTTAGGGACAGAATCTACTTAGGACACACTTTGGTTCCAAGAAGCAAAAAGTATGGGTCTGAAAGATGATTCACTTATTTATCAATTATCATCTCCAGGAAGCCATTTACCCCATGGCAGAAGAAGAGAGAAACTTGACATGATGAACAGCTTTGTGGCTACCTGTCTCCATTTTCAGAGAAGAAATAAAAGCGAGATTAATTTATACAAAAACTTGGATCATAAGAAAAATTATGACTAATATGGAACACAGCCCAATCTCCTCCTCTGTACAAACTTTCTACAAAAGCAGTTTTAGAAAAATATCACCTTATTCAAAAGTAAGTACAGTTGACCCTTGAACAACGTGAGTTTAAACTGCCTGGGTCCTCTTATACGTGGGTATTTTTCAATAATAAATACTACAGTACTACTTGACCCATGGTCGGTTGAATCTGCAGAAGTGAAGGAACTGTGCAAATGCAAGGCCAACTGTAAGTTGTACTCAGATTAACTCCCTTCATTGTTCAAAGGTCAACTGTAATCAAAAACAACAGAATCAAATAGCCAATAAGCACAAGAAAAGATGCTCAACACGACTGGTCATCAGGGAAATGCAGATTAAAACTATAATGAGATCCCACTACACACCCACCAGAAGGGCTTACAATGAAAAACGATTGACAATACCGAGTGTTGCAAGCATTTGGAACAACTGAAACTCTCATACATTGCTGGTGGGACTATGAAATGGTACAACCACTTTGGAAAACTGTTTGGTAATGTGTTAAAAAGCTAAATCTGTATCTACTCGATGACCTAGCAATTCTACTCCTAGGTATTGATCTTAGAGAAATGAAAACATATGTCCACAAAAAGCCTTGTACAATAATGTTCATTGCAACTTTATTTATAATAGCCATAAATTGAAAATACCTCCTCCATCAAAAGGACAGTGGATTAAAAAAAAGCTGTGATAAATTCATTCATATCGATTTAATGATTTTTAAAATGCAAACACATTGTATACTATGTGCAATTTTTTCTGATACCAGGAGCATTCTTTTAATATACAATTTCAAGTCCTCCTTTATTCTTGGAAAATTTTCTTATATGCTGATTCATTTGTTCTTTTCATTTTCTACCATGGGAACTCTGAAATGTGTATATTAATTGCATATTTTTGCCTGTCCTTCACATCAATTCTTTTTCTGCCAATCCTTATTTTAATAAACATTTAGAATGGGTCAGTCATTTCTAAACGTTCAATGCCATAAGACAATTGAGCAAAACTTACTTAACAATAAAGGCCACAGATCAGCAGTTTTAGATAGGCAAGAACACTAGAATATTGTTCCTATTAGTCATTTCTGAAGAAGTTTTTTTCTGGATTCATATATCATTATATGTGCCTCCAAGAAAAATAGTCTCATGGGGGCTGCACTTATAATGAAATCTTTTCCCACCCCTTTGTCACAATCCTAAATTTCAAACCCTCTACCAGATCTGGGTGGATTCATCACTGTCAGGGCCCCAGTATAATGATCGAAATTTCATTTAAAAAGAAATGTTTTTAAATATATTCGTTTTTTCTAACTTTTTATTTTAACATACATTTACACTTAAATGTTACAAGGGTATTTTCCCCTTCCTCCACAGACTCTAGAATTATTTTAAATTCATTTAATGAGACCTGGTTCTGGGAACTGCAGCACCCAACTTCCACACCAAGGAGGTAGTTGAGTGGGAAGAAACTGGTGCTTGATGACTTTGTGGGCCCACCAAAACAGACCCACGCTGCCTCTCTCTGGATTTCCTTTAAATAAGACAAATTTATATTCTATTTTTTAAAAAGTTACAAAGCTAGTACAAAATATCCTCATAGACGCTTCACCCAGGGTCCCCAACTTGTATATTTGCTTCATCGTTCTCCCATTCTCTGTCTCTCTGTCTTTCTGTCTCTCTCTCTCTTCTGATCTATTTGGAAGTGGCAGGCATGATGCCCTGTTTCCCTAAATACTTCAGTGTGTATTTCCTAAAAACGAAAACATTCTCTTACATAACACAATACAGCTATCAAAACTGGGAAAATAATATTGATACAATATTCAATACTTTTGGTATCAGATTCTATTAAAATTTTGCCATTTGCCCTAATAATATCCTTAATAGGAAAGGAAAATCCTAGATCATGAATTATATTCAGTTGTCATATCTTTTAAATTCCCTTAATTTGGAACAATACCTCAGTCTTTCCTTTTCTTTTTTGACCTTGTCACTTTTTACGAGTACAGGCCAGCTATTTTGCAGAACGTCCCTCAATTTGGGTTTGCAAATCACTTACAGCAATTTTTTTGTACTTGATCTTCCATAAAAGAGGGACATTTTCATTTTCTTAATGAACTTAAAAGGATATTTTAACACATTGGGACACACTTAATTACTAGATCCTTTCAGAACAGCGACACAGAATGCCTTCTTGGACTGGTTGTTCCATGTCCTACCAAAAATTCAGGTAATATTATCTCGTCCAGGCTATCCTTGGCCTTCTTCAGGGTGTTCTGATTTGTTTTGCTTTGTTTTTTATCACCTCTTCCCCTGATGGTCTATTGGATCTATTACTGTAATCTCTATAACTGAGCTCAAAGGGCAGCCTGATATGACCATACATCTTAGCTTGGGTGTGGGCAAAATTTTTACCCAGTTAGGTCAGCTAAAAAAACACTGAATTTGTTATAAAGGCTCTTTCTTGGAAAGCTAGGAAGAAAAGCAAACATTTATCCCCAAAAGACGGAAAATACATCAACCTAGACATGCTGAAATATTTTGAGCAATCTCATTCTTGCATAATTAAAGTATAGCCATAGATTGGTCTGGATGATAGAAGTTATCCGTCAAACAACTGTGTCCCTTCTCTTTGCCTTAGTGCTATGATGGATGAGTTGCCAAATCAAGCTGCTCATATGCAAAATTTTAAATTTTATTCTTCTTTGTAGATCCCAAGTAGTTCTTCCCATCCCTGGTTAACCTTATAGTTCTATAGTAAATTGGATTATTGTTCCCATTATTTGCCTTCCTATAAAAGGATTTACATTCCTGTCTGTAGCCCTGTGACTTTGTGACCTTCTTTGAGTGGAGTATACTTCCCTGCCTTATTCTTATTGGGTTTTTTGTTTTGTTTTGTTTTGTTTTTAATAATACAATGTGTCTGTAGTTAATATTGATGTTGAGGGTTGTTGTACTGAGTATTTATCACGCCTCAGGCACTGTGCTGAACACTTACACTTTCTTTGATTTAGTCATGACTCGCCTTATTTTTTATTTATTTATTTATTTATTTATTTATTTATGGCTGTGTTGGGCCTTCGTTTCTGTGCGAGGGCTTTCTCTAGTTGTGCCAAGCGGGGGCCACTCTTCATCGCGGTGCGTGGGCCTCTCACTGTTGCGGCCTCTCTTGCTGCGGAGCACAGGCTCCAGACGCGCAGGCTCAGTAATTGTGGCTCACGGGCCTAGCTGCTCCGCGGCATGTGGGATCTTCCCAGACCAGGGCTCGAACCCGTGTCCCCCGCATTGGCAGGTAGATTCTCGACCACTGCGCCACCAGGGAAGCCCCTCACTGGGTTTTATAATGTGATTTGCTTCGGCTAATTGAATGTGGGTGAAAGTGATGTGCTTCCCAGCAGAGATTTCAAGAGCCAATGTATGACTTGGCTATTCTGGTAAAAGAAAAGCATGTCCCAGCTAGAGACGTGGGTCCTGTAAGGACACCACATGGAGCAAAACCGCAACAAACATACCGCTCATATGAAACATAAACAGCAGACCTTTCTATCATGAATATGATATTTGGGAGTTTTTTCTTTCTTCAGCATAATCTGGTGAAAGCCAACTGATACAATTTCTGCTTGCCAGCCACTCTGGAATTACTAGACTGTACACTGGTTCCTGAGATCCATCTTGCCCATTTGGAAAAAAGATTTGATGTGTATGCTTGAGAAAGAAAGTCTTTTAAAAGGATGTGGGCTAAGGATGAGAATCAGTTGTTGAATCCTGCTTCCCCTTACCGTTCCAAGTGAAGATAAAATTAGAAGGCAGGAGGAAAAGAGAGAAGGTAAAAGTGAGCAATGGCATGTATCCCTTTAAGGACAGAGAAATTCCTGTGAAAGTGTTTGGTTTTCTATCCTGTTCTAAGCAACAATGACTGTCCTGTCTTATGGAGCTGGTTAGGATCCTAGAATCTGAATGAAGGAAGCTAAGATCCCAGAATCCAGATGGAGAAACTATAGGTGAGGGGCAAAGTACCTCCCTGGGAGAGAGAAATCCAGATTATTCAAAGGGATATAAAGGTGCTGTCTTTTGTTCTGCCTGGTATGTATCTTCTAAATCTTGAATCTTTAGGAAGAGAACATTTTGAAGAAACCATCAGGATACCTTTCCTAACGGCCGGATCAGAGAGTAAGTAATAAAGGGGGAGAGTTGATGTTCTTCATACTAGATACGTGTATCTTTCACTCTTCTGCTCGGAATAGCTTCCTTTTGGGAATTGACACTCCCCGCTCCTGGCAGTTTTGTACCACTGATGCGTTTCTCCATCACAGCTCCTTTTGCTGCCACCTCCACCAGAAGGACCCATCAGAAACATGACCCAAGCTAAGTAGGTCCATCACATTCTCTCTCACAGGAATTTGAATCTTGAGCAGAATTTCAAAGGGCTCAAGGTAGATGGGGCTGAATTTTCTTTGTGGCAGTGAGATTGCCCTGAGTTACGTAGAACCCTGGTCTGGGGTTACCCCATGGCTGAGTTACATAGAACCCTGGAGCTCAGCTGGTTACTGTTTTTCATGAGGGCTGATTGTTCACTTTCTCCTTTGAGATTATGAGCTATCCAATATCCTGTCAATAACCCCATCCCTTTCAGTTAACAGAATCATTTTCTGTTGCTGACAAGTGGAGAAACTTAACTAATATGGAAATTGGTGCCTGAGAACAAGCACTCTTGGGAAAATGTGGCATGTTTGGAATTACTTATTTGGCTAATATGAGGTAAAAGAATCTGAGACTCCCAGTAACATTCACTGGAACAGTTTGTCCACTAAGGTTGGGGCTAAGTAGTGGTTGCCACTGATCAATTTAAAGGGATGAAGAATGCTGGACAACTAGGCATACTGAACTTTTTTCATCTTATGTATAACTTAAAACAAGAGAAAAAGATCAAATCTCAAAACTTCACCTTGGCAATATTCCAGTTCTTTCTGTGACTTTGATGAAAAGAATCAATTTTTTATCTAAAGTAAGACTGTGCACACACAAAACCAAACCCAGAAACGGATTTTGTGAGTTGGGTTCACAGTTGTCCTAAGTCTTTTCCTATGAAGGTTGTAGAACTGATCAGAAGACAGTGGATCCTGACAAATGGAAAGGGCAACATCTAAGAGGATACGTAAGACTGAATGCAGTGGTTCTCAAAGCGGGGTCCCCAGACTAGTGGCATCAACTGGGAACTTGTTAGAAACGCAAAATTTCTAGCTTCAGCCCAGACCTACTAAATCAGAAACTCCAGGAGTGGGCACAGCTATCTGTGGTCTATCTTCCAGCAGACTCTGATGAAAGTTTGAGAGCAATTGAGGTGGAGGATTTGAAGTCCTCAAACCAGCCTGAAATAACTCCTCACTCTGCTTTCTTTGGCCAAGGAAGCTTTACCACCTTTGTAGGTGAGAACTGATTAGTCCCCTCTCAGGAGCCAAGCCACACTATTGCTATGGCAACTAGAATACAAATTTAGCATGGCCTGGGGGGTGGGGAGCACGGGTGAGACAATCCCGAACATTGGTATGGAAGAGTTAGAAACCTAGACATTGTAGGAATTTGCTAATGTATACCTCCCCCAAATTGGGCGAATATATGTGGGAATAGATTTTTTTTAATAAATTTATTTATTTTATTTATTTATTTTTGTCTGTGCTGGGTCTTCGTTGCTGTGCGCAGGCTTTCTCTAGTTGCAGCGAGCAGGGGCTACTCTTCGTTGCGGTGCGCGGGCTTCTCATTGCGGTGGCTTCTCTTGTTGTGGAGCACGGGCTCTAGGTGTGCAGGCTTCAGTAGTTGTGGCACGTGGGCTCAGTAGTGGTGGCTCATGGGCTCTAGAGCGCAGGCTCAGTAGTTGTGGTACACGGGCTTAGTTGCTCTGCGGCATGTGGGATCTTCCTGGACCAGGGCTCGAACCTGTGTCCCCTGCATTGGCAGGCGGATTCTTAACTACTGCGCCACCAGGGAAGTCCTGTGGGAATAGATTTTGAGGTTTCTAGATCAAGGCGCACGGTCCCTATTTTGGATCAGGATGAATGTATAGGTAGATATGGACCCTTCCCAGAGGTTGTGTATGCAGTGTATGACAAGTTGGGGGAAAGACTTCAACGTAAATGTTCACTGAACTTTGTCCCACAATCCATTACATTCTCAAAGTCAGAAATCCCTTAACAAGTAGAGGAAGGAATTCAAAGACTTCAGGAAAAGGGAATAAAGGATTGGATAGTTTATGCTCATCTAGTCCAGGCACCTCCTCACCACATCTTTGATATAAATGTTTATTTTAATAATAAAGAGGGTATCAGTAATGGTTTTACTGTGGGAAGTCGAAGCCACTCTAGGTAGTTAAAGCTGCAAGGTATTTGCACCCAATTAGATACTTGCAAGATCATGCAAAGGGCTAGAGCAGTGCGGGGTGCGGCGCGGCAGCACTGGGACTGTTAAGCTCAGGAGTTTGATCCTCTGATAAAAAAGGCAGTGCAGTCACGGCTGTTTCAGCAGCCACTTGACATGTTGAAAGTGATGAAACATGGCATTCAGCTGCTGCCTTTACCCATTGACACTCTGATGCTCATGACCTTCCTTGCCAGCAAAAATTACAGCAGGAAAATCTCTTCTGTCACTTTTCTGTCGTTCAAATCATTCAAGAGTGTGTCTTGGACTTCCCTGGTGGCACAGTGGTTAGGAATCCGCCTGCCAATGCGGGGGACACAGGTTCGAGCCCTGGTCCGGGAAGATCCCACATGCCGCGGAGCAACTAAGCCCGTGCACCACAACTACTGAGCCTGTGCTCTAGAGCCCGTGAGCCACAACTACTGAGCCCGTGCACCACAACTACTGAACCTGTGCTCTAGAGCCCGTGAGCCACAACTACTGAGCCCACGTGCCACAACTACTGAAGCCCGTACGCCTAGAGCCCATGCTCTGCAACAAAGAGAAGCCACCGCAATGAGAAGCCCGCGCACCGCAACGAAGAGTAGGCCCCGCTCACCGCAACTAGAGAAAGCCCGCACACGGCAACAAAGACCCAACGCAGCCAAAAATAAATAAATAAATTTATTACCAAAAAGAAAAAAAAAAGTGTGTCTAATTGGCAGAAATGAATTTGCTTCCAGAATATGAGCTGGAAAGGAGTCTGGTTAGCACGGTTTTTAGCTTCCTAGCTTCTGCAGAGCAGGAAGACACATTAAAGGAAGAGGGCTTGAAAGCGTAGTTAACTAAAATTCTGTATCCATCTCCTAAGGGAAGTGACTGCTCTTTACAAAAAGCCCTCTCTAGACTTGGGACGCTGGGTGCAAGAGCTGCCATTGAAATGGACTCCCAGATCTCAGGGGGGATGGGAGGAGCCCAAGATGCTTGGGCCCATGTAGAGGCTGTTAACTACCAGAGGTAAAGCCAGCCTGGTAATCCTACCATGGTCGTATCAATCAGATTCTGATAAAAATAGTCTGACTCTCCCCCATAAATTAATCAGGGGCTCCAAAGTGTGGCATTTCATCAAACCACAAGTCCTTATCTGGTTTGTAGGGCCCCTCCCATCCTACTACAAACACCAGGACTGAGCCACCTTCCATGAGAGTTAGGTTTGGGTTTTTGTTTTTGTTTTTGAACCCATCTTCCAGACCCTAGTCAGTTCTAGGCAACAAGTAAATGGTTCAATTGAATTGTAAATTGAAACTGTCATCAAGTCATTTTCTCTACTTAAGCCACCACGGAACAATCAAAGAAAGGGAAGTTCTGGTGCTGGTTGCGGTGGAGTTTCAAAATATGGCCTCAAAATCTTTGATGCATCCTGCCTTCAAAAGGCAAACCTGATTCCCCGCCCCTTGGGTGTTGGTCAAACTTAGGGACTCACTTCTAATGAGCTAATTTCCCTCTAAGCCCCATTTTCACTGCATCCCACAAATTTTAATAAGTTGTATTATTATTTAGTTCCAAATATTTTAAAATTTCTCTTGAGAGTTCTTCTCTGACCCATGTATTATATAGAAGTGTGTTGGTTAATCTCCAAATATTTGGGGATTTTCCAGCTATCTTTCTGCTACTGATTTCTAGTTTAATTTTGCTGTGGTCTGAGAACATATGTTGTATGATTTCTATTCTTTTACATTTGTTAAGGTGTGTTTGATGGCCCAGAATGCAGTCTATCTTTCTGAACGTTCCATGCAAGTTTGAGAAGAACGTGTATTCTCCTGTTGTTGGATGGAGTATTCTATAATTGCCAATTAGATCAGGTTGATTGATAGTACTATTTGGGTCAATTTTGTCCTAACTGATCTATTAGTTGTTGAAGAGGGATGTTGAGGTGTCCAAGTATAATTGTGGATTTGTCTATTTCTCTTTCCAGTTCTGTTTTGCCTCATTTATTTTCATACTCCTTTCTTGAGTACATACATGTTAAGGATTATGTCTTCTTGGAACATTGACCCCTTCAACATTATACAGTATTCCTCTTAATCCCTAATCATTTTCCTTGTTCTGAGGTCTGCTTTGTCTGAAACTAATACAGTTGCTCCAGATTTCCTTTGATCAGTGATGCATCTTTTTCTATCCCCTTTAAACAATCTAAGTCTTTATATTTGAAGTGAGTTTCTTATATGTAACATACTGTTGGGTCTAATTTTTTTAATCCACTCTGACAATCTTTTAATTGGTTTATTTAGACGATTCACATCTAAAATGGTTATTGATATAATTGGGCTAATAGCTTCCATGTTTGTAACTGTTTTCTATTCATTCTTCTTCCTTCCTTTCTTTCTTTTCTTTTCTTTTCACCCTCTTTTCCTGCCTTTTCTGGTTTTAATGGAGCAGTTTATAACATTCCATTTATCTCCTCTCTTAACATATTAATCATATTCCTCTTTTTAATTTTTTAATGGTTGCCCTAGAGTTTGCAATATATATTTACAACCGCCTGCCAGCAGCATCCTGTTTTAAGTTACTCAAAGGAAGCTGAGGCTGCAAAGCCAGGTTTGAATTTAGAATTCTTGGACTCAGTCAAGCTCCCAGGCAGCAACTCTTCTCTTTTGTATCCTGGCACCATCCCGACCAGAGAGAGGCCTTGTGTGCCTTAGGGTTATATTTTCCAATCCATGTACCTGTGTATTTAGTACTTCTAAATAGTCTGCTGACTGCGGCCACCCCATGTGCCTAACCATAAGCAATACAGTCCGTCTTTGAGAAGCAGCCCATAGAGACTCTGAAAGTTGGCGTGGACGGTTTGTGCAGGAAGTTCCAAGGTTCTATGAAGTATGGTCTAGAATGGGAGAGCACAGGCTATGGGAGGACCAGGTCCATTAGCTTCTTGGGCTTTTCTAATGGGCCAGGCCAGGGTGGAAGCCCTCTTGCCTTAAAAGGTAGTATGGACCCTACCACTCATCTGACTCATCTTTACACAATTTGTGCTTGCTACTCAATTTTTCAAAAGTAAATAATATACTGTCTATATAATATGTAAACAATATAATGTGTAAACTGTAAGGAAAAGGGAATGATTTAACCCAAAAGTTAGGACAACTGTTAAGTAGGAGGATGGAAAGGGATATGATTGGAGAGTTACAAAGAGGAGTTTCCAAAATGCTAGGAATGTTTTAAACTGGGAGGTGGGTATACAAGTGTTCATTTGATTATTCTTTAAACTGTACATATATATCTTACACACTTTTCTGTATACTATATATGATATTATAATTATAACTAAAAGACATTAGCCAGGTGATCAAAAACGAAGGGCAGAAACAACATGTATTGTCTGATTTAATACCTTTTAATTACTTTGATTCAAAGTCCACTTTGAATATCTAATCTTTGTTTTACTCCTATAAGACCTGGTAATGTTTAATAATAAATAGATACCATGCTAAGCACCATCCCCAACTGCCTGCCTCAATGTAATTTTTATTTTGTCACACTTGCTGTTTTCAAACAGGAGAAATGAAAACAAAAATTTGAATTAAATCCAGATATAGCATTTTAATTTACTAACTATACAAAATGATCAATAGTAACCAATATTTCTATTTTCCTTTTTTAGGATCATTTCTGTCTTCAAAAACCACATATTTATTTGAGCACTTAGTATGTGCTCAGTGTGCTAGAACACGTCAGGTTCTCATAGTCTGATGCAGGAGACAGATACCTAAATAATTTTAAATTTTTTAATTATTTAATTACCACAGCAACACCCTGCTCAGCTGCGATAACTGGTATAAGAGGTTTGAAAGGATCAAGAATGTATGATTGCTGCTATGCCATGCCAAGGTCAACTGGTTCATCTTATTTCTTCCAATTCTGCATATGTGATCCGTAATATACTGAAAGTTGGGAATGGGCATACTGGTAACGCAAATGGTGTATTATCAAATAATGTTAATTAAGCAATTATCCTCTAAGGCATGCACACACACACCACAAAGGGCTACAGAGTATATAGATTTTGCAAAGCAGTGGCCATATCTCCCACACACTGCCTGAAATTTCTATCTAGAAATCTTTAGCCATACTACTTTAGAGCATTTTTATGGGATCCTGGATCTTTCAAATTTAAGCATTAAATTGAAATTGGACAAATTTTTAAAAACCTGTTAAGGTTGTCCTAGGTCTTATGATTTTAAGTAAAAACTAAAACAAGAAAGGAATTCAACATAAATACTTTCTGTGCTATTACTATTTTTGATGCCTTGTGCTAAATAAAGTAGCCGATAAAGTTAATTCAAAGAGAAACACAAGGAAAGGCATTTTACAGTAACACGTTGTCATCCAACAAAAATTCTGAAGTTACTCCTTTTTAAGTGAAGAACAATTTTGCTACAACAGACAGTAAGATTTTGCAAAAGATGCACTCAAATTTCTCAATCTGGGTCAACCTCCTGGTTGTTAAAATATGTGCATACTTTCTGGATTATGCATTATTTTAAAATATGGAATTTTGCCCCATTGTTAGACCGTGTGTTCCAATTTTAGGTTAAAAAACAGTCACCTTACTCTTGACCCCGGACGTCCCCTCTCCCCCACCGACAAACTTTCTGCCAACAGAGATCCACGCCTTTCGTCCTAAAATGGGCATAACCAAAAGAGACGCGGAATTTGGATGGGTTTAAATCCTTGTGTGCTTCGGCACATGGTCTTTAATCCTGTTTTCCCTGTCACTCAAGTGCAAGGTTGCATGAGATAGCCCTACAAGGTCTCTTGCATCTGCAGACTTCTGCGATGAAAATGCATCTCTTCTTAGAAGGAATTCACAAAAAGCCCTTGCCTCTATAGGAAATTAGCTAGCTGGGGGTTAGGCTAACCGCAGGGTAGGAGTGAATCTGGTTTCTCTTTGAAAGGTCTTCCCGGGGCTAGCATCCCACGCCAGCAACAGAGCGCGCCCAGGCACCACGTGTCTGCACCAACAGCGGGATTGGCGGAGCGCATTTTCGCGCGGCGGTGTAGACGCGCACGGTCCCGCCCAGCTGCCGGAGGAGTCGGGAGGCAGAGAGAAGAGGCCGGAGGGAGATCGCAGAGGGGAGGGGGCGGGAGGGGGGGTGGGGGATCCCGAGGCGCCCGTGGCCGGGAATCTGGGAGGGCCCGGAGAGGCGCCAGGCGGCTAGCCTCGCCACAACTTTCCCAGAACAGACAGGCCTCATCCTGCGTCCTGGAAGAAGGAGCTGGCCCGCCGCTTCCCGCCCGGCTGCTCCTCGGCCTCCACGGGCCCGCCCGCGCCAGCAGCGCCCCTGGAGCCTGCGTCCCCAGCCTCGCCCCTGTCCGCCTGCAGCGCCCGGCGCCCGCCCAGGAGCGCGCAGCTGGGGTGAGTCGAGGTCAGGGGTGCGCCAGGCGCCCAGGGGAGGCCGGGGCCTCTGGGTGCCCGCGAAGCCGGGCCCTCCTTCCTCTTTTCCCGCTGCGAGCCGAGGCGCTGCAGACCCCGCTGGCCTGGCTGCCGCAGCCCCCCACTCCCCCGTTTGCTTGCCTTCTAAGGGGCGGCGCCGAGGCCCCACTGGAGCCCGCGTTCCCCGGCCTTTGTCTTTGTGGGTTCGGCGGGTCGTCCCCATGGTGCGCCCGGGGCGGGAGGCGCTGCGTCTGGCTGGCGGCCCTGCAGAGGGAACGGGAAAGCGAGCCCCCTTCTTTCCTGTTCCGGCCATCTTGCGACTTAGATTCAGCCGAGGGGCGAGGGTGGCCAACGGCGCGGCGCTCGGGGCCGGAGTGGTGGCGGCGAACGGAGATGGGCGCCTCGGGCCCCGCGCGCCCCCTCCCCTGCAGTGGGAGCGCGCGAATAGACTCCCAAGTTTCAAGGGTTTGGGCCCAGAGCCCGGGGGCACAGGAAATATGAGGGACAGGGGCCAGGAGCTGACGTTTCCTAAGCACCTAATTCATTCGGATCATTTTTTTTTTTAATTTATTTTTGTCTGGGTCTTTGTTGCTGCCCCTGGGCTTTCTCTAGTTGGCGGCCCGCGGGGGCTAGTCTTCCTTGTGGTGCGCGGGCTTCTCATTGCGGTGGCTTCTCTTGTTGCGGTGGCTTCTCTTGTTGCAGAGCACGGGCTCTAGGCACTCAGGCTTCAGTAGTTGCAGCATGCGGGCCCAGTAGTTGTGGCTCACGGGCTCTAGAGCGCAGGTTCAGTAGTTGTGGCCCACGGGCTTAGTTGCTCCGCGGCATGTGGGATCTTCCCGGACCAGGGATCGAACCCGTGTACCCTGCATTGGCAGGCGCATTCTTAACCACTGAGCCACAGGGGAATCCCCTCATTCGGGTCATTCTTTATCCACGTGTACTTTTGGCAAATTCTTAACGCGCCTCTCCGTGCCTGATCTATGCCAGGTGCTGGGGATATAACGGTGAGCAAGAGAGACTACGGCCCTTGTTCCCCTTGATCCTGCAGCCCAGTGGATGGAGTCCAGGGTACATAGACCTGCCAGGTCGGTATCCTGACGTCTGTTTAACAGACTGGGAAACTGAAGCCTAGGGCTGCCGTAACTTGTAGGTCAGACAGCAAGTAAATGGAAGAATCAGACTTTGAAACTAGATCTTTAAGACTGTCATGCTGGCTGTAGTTAATCGATAATAGCTATTTTTCTTTCAAAATCCCGTTCAAAATTATTTGGATGCACGGCTTCTATGAAGTCTTATGAGGTGTATGCTTAGTTTCTGGATGCTTTCCTGTGGGCTTATTTCTAGTTCTCAGTGTCTAGAAAGGGCTAGAAATGTTTGACATTACAAGTTTGCTTCCAGTTACTCTGAACTGTATTTTCTTTTCTTCTGTTCTTTGGCTGTTAGGAGAGACAAAAATTTTCCTGATGGTTGGTCCAAGCAGGGACTCCCCGGTGGACTGAGGAATGGCTGGCTTTTCCTCAGTTCATCCATCTCTATGGTAACCACAGGCAGCTCCCAGAAGACCTCGAGAATGAGAGGCCTGAGGCCTACGAGTTGCTGCTAGAAATAGTTTAGCCTCTCCAGAAAACAGAATGCAGCTGCCACACAAGTTTGTAAGGTAAATACCAGGGCCCTGTAAAGTTCCCCCTCCACATAATTGTCTTTATCTTCACATTTTGAAAAACGTATCCTTTTGGAAAGACAAGTAAGGTATTACATATTTGGGGAAGTTCTTTGGGTTGAAATTCTATCCGAATGTTATATCTAGGTGGCCAACCCAGAGAGGAAGAAAGACTCCATTTAAAAAAGTATCTTGGATGTAAGAAATTTAGGAAGCCTTCCATCGAATATAATTAACTACACTACAAATTTAATTTTTAAAACAACTTTATTGAAGTATAATGTACAAAATGCACCGTTAATTTTCAGTGTACCATTCAGTGAGTTTTGAAAAATGTATATGCCCGGGTAATCAATAAGACAATCAAAATAGAGAACATTTTTTATTATACCCCAAAGTGTCTTCGTGCCCTTTTGCAGCTAGGCCCCCCTCCATCCCATTTAATTTTACATAGATTTGTTGCTTCACGTTTTCCGAGTTGTGCGTGAAAGAGGAGGATGAATGGTTCTTTCTAATCTCAAAAACCTAAGGCGAGGATCAGAGGCTGGCAGCTAGGATGTGGCTCCCCACGCCTTAGAGACTTGCAAGGTCGTGCCCGGCGAGCCGGGGCTCAGGAAGTGTGCCCTCTCGAGGTGGACCGGTGTGTCCTCGGCTGGCCCACGACGAGTTCTTCTTTGGTCCCGCAGGGCCCTGGGCGCACGCTGACCGCGCGCTGGCCGGCTCGCACTTTGCTCCAGGTCCACGCCCCGGGCGCTGCCATAACAACGGCCCGGACGCCCAGGCCTTAGGCCGCCGCCGCCCGGGACCCGGCCTTCTCCCGCTCCGAGGGGTGGGGCGGCGGCGGCCCGGGAGGCGGTCCGGGCCTGGGAGACGGGACTGCCCCCTCCTCCGATGCCGGCAGAGGCGGCGGATTGGCTTCCAAGCATGGTAAGAGGCGGCAAGCCGGGGATGCCCGCCTGCCGATGCCGGGCTGGGGCGGCGGGGACTCCACAGAACTCGCAGCCCCCTCCGCCTCCCCCATTCTCTCTCCTTCCCGCAGCCCTTTCAGAAGCATGTCTACTACCCGCTCGCCAACAGCCTGGAGAGACCCGCCTCCGCCGCCGCCGCCGCCGCGGCGGGCGCGGCCGCCATGGCCTGCGGCACCCCCAGCGCGGCTTCGGGACACCTGCCCTTCTTCCAGTTCCGCCCGCGGCTGGAGAGCGTCGACTGGCGGCGGCTGAGCGCCATCGACGTGGACAAGGTGGCGGGCGCCGTGGACGTGCTCACGCTGCAGGAGAACATCATGAACATCACCTTCTGCAAGCTGGAGGACGAGAAGTGCCCGCACTGCCAGTCGGGGGTGGACCCGGTGCTGCTGAAGCTCATCCGCCTGGCGCAGCTCACCATCGAGTACCTGCTGCACTCGCAGGAGTTCCTCACCTCGCAGCTGCACGACCTGGAGGAGCGGCTGCGCCTGAGCCTGGCCGAGAGCGAGCAGAGCAAGAAGCTCCTCACCAAGCAGGCCGGCGAGATCAAGTTACTCAAGGAAGAGTGTAAACGCAGGAAAAAGTTGATCTCCACCCAGCAGCTGATGATCGAGGCCAAGGCCAGCTATTACCAGGTGGGAAGCTGCCTTGTGATGATCCAATAAAACCCTCAATTCCTGCTGGCTGGGATATTGAGAGTCCTTTCCTATAGCACTGCCTTTTATTTTTATTTTTTTTTTTGATTTGTACTCTAAATTAGAAGAAACAGCATATATTTAAGCGAAAGAGTAATTTTAGCCAACAGATAACATGGTTCATTACCTTGTGTAGACTAACATAGGGTTAATAATTAAGTAACGTTGTCTGCAGTGCTTTATTGAATTATCTAAAAGCTGGTTGTTTAAGAAACTGTTTCTTCCTCCTAATCGGTGTAATGAAAAATAAACCAGGTACAAATTGCTGTTGAGGTCGGGCCCCAAATGATATGGAATGCTTAAATTTGTGGATTTTTTTCCTCATTTTTAAATTTTGAAATATTTTTAAATTTACAGAAAGATTGCAAGATCAGTGCAAAAACTTCCTTACACCATTTATTAACATTTGCCACATTGGCTTTATTTTCTCTGTCTCTATATCATACTATTACTTTTGAAGCATTTGGCATTGAGTTGCAGACTCCTAAATATTTCAATGTGTATATTTCCTAAGAAGGAGAATACTTGCTAATATAACAATACTATTTTAAAAATTTTGCTTTTTTGTTCTTAATCTCCCAACTGTTAGGGGTTAGACATTGAACCCAAGATAAATATTGTAATTTTTGTGTGTAACAGAAATCAGCATATTTATCTTTTTTATTGGTTAGGTGGAAGAAGCAAAGAATGTTTGATGAAGATATCAAAGTAAGCAATAGACTGACAAGATTGATTTCACACCCCTACATTCCAGTCATTTTGGCTAAATAGGACTTAAAAGGCCTCAGTGGATTTAGGTAATGGTGGAGCCAAAGCAGGAGTGAGTGTGGAGAACTGGGTGTAGGGCTCAGAAAACAGTGAGGTTAATAGTGCTTAGGACTGACCCAACAGGAGCCTTGAGAAAAGTGTACTTAAACTAGGTGAACAGTTGGGAAAGAATGCTGTTAGAAAGTCTTAATGTTTAGCCTTGGGTATACAACCTTTAAGTATAGTCATCCAATGATACCTGATGTCGCTAATTGCCTACTTGTTTCATAAATGCTATTTAAAAACTAAATATTTATAAATAGTGCTGAGATGGCTCTTTAAATGTATTTATCGTAAAATGGATAGAATAGGTTCTGTTTAAAACATTAAAAAAAAGTTTACCTGGCTTTGGTATTATTCAGTGAAACATTGAAACCTGTAACATAAAAATTTTATGTTTATAAACTTTTTTTCGTTCTTTTGGTTATCATAAAAATAGCTGTTTGTAAGTAAAGATTTTCAAATGTGAATGATAATATGAGGATAAAAAAGTAATGGTTCACTTTTATCAAATGAGTGACACCTGCCAACTCTTGGCCACTCAGACTCTCTGAATGGCGGTGGTAGCTGTATGGTGTGCCCAGGTGTGGCCAAGAAGAGGTAGGAATGACCACACCACCTTTTCCTACTTAGTGTAGTACACGTATACTCTGCCCTCTATTAAGTGACTTGCCGTTGTCTCTTTATGGAGTTCTTGAGCAGTGAGAGCCTTTAGGGTGACAACTCCGGAGTTAGACTACCTGGGTTTGAATTCCACCTATTCCTCTGTGCAAGTCTTTTAACTTCTAAACCTCAGTTTCTTCATCTGGAAAATGAGAATACTAGTAGTAGGGTTGCTCTTAGAATCCCGTGAGATAATGCATGTATAGCATGAGGAAAGCTCAGTAAATAGCATCCAACAAGTGGATGTTGATTTCTGCAGTGGCTTCCCTGTAGTGAGCTGTGGCTACCTGTGACCTATCTCTTTATGAATCCTCAGACCAGAAGGCCAGAGGTCACAGTGCTGAGGTGCTGTGAGAATCAGTTTCAGGGAGGGGTAGTCAAAGACTGCTGCTAAGAATAGTTGGCATGTAAGCTAGCAGGGGTTCCACGGTGTTATAATCTTTGTTACAGATTCATAAGCTAGGGATATTTGGCCTATAGTAAAATTTATGGGAAGTCAATTGATTTTGTTTAAATAGTTATTTGACTTTAGTCTGCAGTGTGAATTTTTATTTAAATAGAAACCTCCAACAGCCAGGGAAGTTTGATGGCCATGTGTAAAGGCCAGTGTGTACCAGTGATCTGGCTATCAAATTATTTTTAAAACTTTAAAAATTAGAAAATTCCAGTGGATTATAATAGGACTTAGACTCTAAGAAGACCTTTCATTTTCACAGCTGAAAGACTCAGATTCCTCCCCACCCTTCAGCAACACAGATTTTGGAATCTGTCAGTGAATTTCTGTCCCTTGTTCCAATTATTGAGCCCCTTGGAGTTGGAGATGAGTGTTGGGGAGTAGAAAAAGCATGCATTTTGCTGTCAGAGAGACATGGGTCAAACTGTGCAACCAATAAGGCTGCAACTTAACTTTCCTGAGCTTTGATTTCTTCATGGATAAAGTGGTTGCCATGGAAATTTAAAAAGATAGTGATGTAACAGGGCCTAGCTCTTAGTGGGCGTAGTGAAAATCTTTATCTCCTATTCTCCATCGTTGTCTTTGAGAGGTCTTAAAAAACCTCTGGAGGAATCAAAAACCTCCATCCTACTCATTTAGGTAAAGGAATCCTGAGTTCTTGTGTTAATTCCATTACACTAAGTATTTTTAAATTTTTAATGATTTTGGATAGAAGTGGTATTAGGACATTTACATGTTTTACATAGCATACAACCTACATGTAGTCAACATTCTGAAACCAAGTACACTGAACATAATTTGACATATTATATCCCTGGGGTTGTCATGGAAAGAGTATCAGATTCCTTTCTATGAATAGTTGATAGTACCTAATTTTTCTTAATTAATTATGTCACTTTCTGTCCTAAAGATGCTTTAAGGGAACTCCTTTGAAATAGAAGTTTATATCATTCATCTGTATATCAAACATATTTATCATATATTTAAAACTATTTTTTTAAGAAAATGCAAAGGGTTATAGGATAAAGTTTTTAAAGCATTTTTTAAAGTTTTATAATTATCTTATTAATGGAGAAATTTGATTCTAGGTGACGTAGAATTCCTTCCCACCTTCTTACCCTGAAAGGGAACTTTATTATTTCTAAGGCAGAATCTTTGTGCAATAAGTAGGATTTCTGAACCTCCTGCTATTTTTCATTGTAAAGAATGATCTGACTTTTATTAAGTTTCTAATTACTGTAAGATCTATTATAAAGTATGTTTTAATCCCAGTGATGGTAGATCAGATAGTTTTGGATTTGGGGCCTGATAGACCAGTTGTTTCAGGTATCACTAATCCATTCATTTTTAAAAAACTGACTAGTATTCCATGGTGTACATGAATCAGAGTCTGTTAACCTTTTACTTTTGTAGGATATCTTGCCTGGAACCCGTATCTGTCTATTATGAATAATGCTGCTATAAACATTCACTTGCAGGTTTTTGTGTGAACTTAAGTTTTTTCTTTTAGAGCAATTTTAGGTTCATTGAGGGGAAGGTACAAAAAGTTTCCATATATCTCCTGCCGCTACACATGCATAGTTTCCCCCATTATCAACAGACCTAAGTATTTCATTTTGGGGGGTGCTAATGTAAATGTTATTACGTTTTTAATTTCAGATTCCACTTGTTCATTACTGGTATATAGGAAAGCAGTTGACTTTTGTATATTAACCTCGTATCCTGCAACTTTGCTATACCTGGTTATTAGTTCCAGGAGTTTTTGTCAATTCTTTTGGATTTTTTACATAGACGATCATGTCATCTGCAAACAAAGACAGTTCTGTGTCTTCCTTCCCATCTGTATATCTTTTAATATTTTTCTTGCCTTATTACATTAGCGAGCACTTAAAGTGCAATGTTGAAAAGCACACTCAGGGGCAGTGGTTTGCCCTGTGTCCTCCCCTCCTTTACAGATCCAAGAAGAGTTGTGAATTTTTCAGTCTGTTCAGCTTTTTCCTTGTTGTTAGGATGGAGTGGCGATTTTCAAGCTCCTTACATGCAGATCCAGGAACCAGAAGTCTATTAACTTTGTTTTGGTATTTTTGTCATAGAAGTTTTTCATGTTGATGTAGTCAAAATGTCAGTCTTTTCTTTTTGGAGTATGAGCCCCTTCTTACCCTGAGCTCATGAGTCTTCTGTATTATTGCAATAGTTAAAATACATATTTTCTATTTTGAGAAATTAAAAGTTACACTTCCATGTTTCCTCTTCCTTTCCTTTCTCCAGTGCTGTGTGTAGCCCAAGAGCCACACTTACACCCGAGCCAGTCCCTAAACTGTTGTGAGGAAACCAGAACAGTTCTCATGAGCAGAGAAGTCGTAAAAGATGCTGTAAAGATCCTCTGAAATGTAATGCTGAGAAATATGCCATAATGTTAATTTTCTGGGAAATTAGAACCTAAAGTTTTCTGATGCAATTATACTGATTAAGAGTAAGGCAAAAGCTGGATAGGAGAACATGTAAATAGCACAATAGAGATGAAACAGCAAAATCCAGACTGAGAGTAACTGTGCAGGACAAATGTTCAGTTTCTTCAACAAAAGAATTATAAGGAAAAGGAGCTTGGAGGCTCAGCCTATAGACAAAAACAGAATTAAGAGACAAAACAACCAGTTGCAGGATATGACCTTATTTGGATCCTGATTCACAACAAACTGCAAAAATGTTTTCTAAGACAATGTGTGAAATATTGGGGAAAAAATAAACAAATGGTTGGATATTTGTTGATAATTAAGAAATTAATTTTCACATTTTAAAAGCTGGGATAATAATATTATGATTGTGTTAAAAGAAAATCCTTTTGGAGATAGATTCTGAAATAGTGACAAATGAAATATACAGTATCCAGGATTTACTTCAGAGTAATCCAGGGGGGAGGATATAGATGAAACAAGTTGAATTTTTTGCTTAAAAATTGTGTTAAAGTAGAGAATAGAGATATTGGTAGGATTGATTTTTTTTCCCAGTAAATTCATTTTAGGAGGCCAAATATTTCTAAGCATGTGCTCAGTGATTTTTTAATGCTGGTCTCTGGGGATAAAGCTATGAATAAGAGAGAAAAGAGTTCATGCTCTCAGGAAGCTGACATTCTAGAACCTAGAGGGATTAGGCAGGAGACAATAAGCAAGTGAAGTAAATAAACCTGAAAATATTAACTGGTGAGATCTACAATGAAGAAAACAAGACAGTGTGATGGGACAGTGCCTGTCAGGAGGCTCATCCAGGATGATTTGCTGAGGACACGCAGCTCAGCCCCAGCGTGGAAGATGCTCCATAAATGACATCTTGAATGTCGAGAAGGAGCCAGTCATGGGAAGGTCTGGGGAAGATTCGGGCAGGGGACCAGCCAATGCAAAGGGTCTGAAGCTGGCTTGCTTGAGGGACAGGAAGAGGCTGGTATGACTGGAGTGTCCTGAACAAGTTGATGCTGGCGGGCTGTGAACCACCAGTCTTAACGGGGGCAGCATCAGGGGTTCCAGAAACCACCAAGATGGGCTACTTTAACTGTCAAGAGATGGCTTTCACTGTCCTGTGTTCAGTTTGGGAAGAACACCCTGGTTTTGTATGTCTTTTTAGTTATGCTTTCAGTATCACTTGCCAGGGTGGGAACTTTTGGGGGAAAGCCCGCAAGAGATAGTGCTTCAGGTACCCAAATTTTAATTCAAATTAGGTGGAAGGGCACTTGTTACAGACACTTGGATTTGTTGCTCTCTCCTTTTCAGTGCCGTTTTTGTGACAAGGCCTTTATGAACCAAGCTTTTCTACAAAGTCATATTCAGCGCCGCCACCCTGAAGATTCTCATCTTGGTAAGTCGTGAGCGCTACTTCAAAGATCTGTTTTCTTTCTGGTACCTTTTTCTTTTTTCAGTGAGACATGATCCAAAGCATCTCTCAATCCTTTTAAAAGAAAGTGTCATAGTCCTTGTTCACTCATTTAGTAAATATTGATCCCCTGCTATGTGCCATGCACCGCCTTAGGGGTCGGGGATACAGCCATAAGCAAGACAGACCCTGTCTGGCTCTCTTACACCCTAATGGGAGGGATGGAGGATTCACATTTAAACAAATGAATGAGTGATTCTTTTCCAATGGTGGCAAGTGCAATGAAGGACATAAAGTAGGAGAATGGGATGGAGAGTGACTCCTAGTGACTCCTCATTAAGGAGGCGCTATTTGATCAGAAACCAGAATGATGCTGGGGTCCCAGCCTGCGGGAAATCTGGGCAATGTATATCCCAGGCAAGGGGAACTCGCATTGTGAGGGTGTGTGAGGAAGAGGCAGGACACGGCGTGTTTGGGGAACAGATAGAAGGTTGGTGGAGCAGGGTAAGCAAGGTAGTGGTGGGTTAGGAAGGGACTAGGTCACATAGGGCCTTGAACGCCCTGGGTGGGCATGTGGGTGATTTAATAAGCGTAAGGGAAGCCAATGGAGGATTTTAAGTTGCGGGGAGATGATCTAATTTGTACCTTAAAATGACCCCTCTAGCTGCAGTTGGGGAACAGACTGTAGAGGCAGAGGTGGAGGCAGCTGGGAGGGTGAGGAGGCTGCATGAGTAGCCCAGGTGAGAGAAGGTGGCAGCTGGACCAGGGCGGTACCAGGGAAGGTGGGAGAAGTGGAGATGGAGAAGATTTATTCTGGACGCAGAGCAGAGGCCACAGAGATGTGACTCAACGTGAGATCAAGAGATGAAGCAAAGATGATCCTGGGCTTTTGTCCTATACCTTTGGGTGAATGGCTGTCATGTTTACTGAGGGACAGACCAGGAGTGGAGCAGATTGAGGGAGGAAGGAGAATGGAGAATTTGTGTTGGCCGCGGGTACAATTAAGTCACACGTACAGTTGCCATGCAACTGGAGATGCTGGAGGTCTGGAGGTCAAAGTGAAGGCCCAGGCTGGAGATAAAACCTGGGAGTCGTTAGCAGAACTGGGCTGGATAAGATCACTTAGAGAAGAGAGGACGGCTAGGGCCAGCCCCACACTAGGAGCTCAGGAGGAACAGCTGAGGAGAGTGAGAAATCACAGTGATGGAGGCAGGAGGGAAGCTGGGAAGTATGTTGTCATGGAAATCAAGGTGCATGAGTGTTTCAAGAAGGAGACAGTTACACCAAATGATCTTGAGGCACGGAGTAAGAGGAAGACCTAGAATTGACCATTATTGTCACAGTGACTGTTGGTGACCTTGACATGGCTTCAGTGAATTATTGGGGATGAAAGCTGGATTGGAGTGAGCTGGGAATCAGGCAAGGAAGTGGTCATGTCCATTACAGACATTTATGTCAGTAACGTTTGCTGGGAAGGAAAGCTGGGACAGGAGGCAGTGCCTGGAGGGAAATATGAGACAAAGGGAAAATTTTTGTCTTGTTTGGGGTGGGAGATACTAAGATGTGTTTGGGTGCCGACGTGAATTAACCGGTGTATAGAGGGGGAAATTGAAGAAGCAGGAGGTGGGAGGCTTACCATGGAACCCGGTTTCCTACTAATTTAAATGTTCTCAGGAGCAAAGAATGCAAGGTCTGTTTCTCCATGAGCAGATCAAAGCATTCTGCTGATTGCCACAGTAACCCACAGAAATTCTCGTTACAATCTTAAATGTTCTCGGTATCTAGACGTGTGTACTTCTAGCTTGTTACTCAGTGCCTGCTTTCCCCTCCCTTTTGGGCCAGTTTGTTTCCATTCCTGCCTATTTCAGACAAATAGATTTATTTAGGAAACAGCTAAACTTTGTATAAACAATATGAACAGCATAAAATTCCACTTATAAGCTGTGGACCACTGATAACAATTTAGCAATGTATTGGAGAAATTGGGAAGATTAAGTATTTTAATTAACCTACCATTCTTCAGTGTGAAACTGACCTTCTTTCTCTTCTGTTTCAGTATCTTATTCTATCTCATACTCGTTTCAGAGAGTATTTCAGACTCTGAAATGAGTATTATTTCTTCAGGTCATCTTTGAGATTCTGACTTTCTACCTTGGTTTCCATACCTTTCATGTCTACACTCACAGACACATGTATATCCATTCAGTCATGTGTACATCTGCATGTAAGTACATGTACATAAGTATTCTTCCCTTCACTTGTTGCTCCCTTTAACAACTTCTCAGTAGTTCGTTTTTGCCCCATGGATGGGTTATGGCCCAAGTGTGCATTTTGAATGCCAGCCTCTGCTTACCTTAGCACTGATGAGGCTCTCAGGAGAGTTCGGTGGGAGCCAGAAGGACGGTGACCATAGAGATTTCAATACTGTGGTACCTATTGCTTCCCTTCTCCGACTGAGACAGGCATCTTGAAGAAGAGCCCAGGATTATTCCTTGTCACCATTTTTGCTCCCTGAATGGGCTCTCACCCTATCTACGTAGGATAATCCAACCTCAATCTAGTGGCTGAAAGAATCTGCTAAAAATAATTCAGCGCTCAATAATATGAAGGACTGAAAATAAATATTGAACAGTAGAGAGTAAAAGTTGGCTCATGCGGCATGAAAAAAGTAATATCCCAAGTAAAAGCAGTTTCCTTTGTCTTTGTCTTATCAATAGGATGTACCCCGAAAGCTTTCAGATAGGTTTTCTGAGAGATGGTATTTTAACGAGGTATTTCTGTTGCAGCAGAGTATAAGACAAGGGCACAGACTGACAAGCTCCAGAATGAGATCGACATGTTGAAGGGGCAGCTGGAGCTCACCAGGTCTCAGCTGGAGGCTGCACAGCATGCCCATGCAGTCAGATTCTCTAAGGTATGCTAAATTCAGAAACAGTTATATGTTGGGAAGGATTGGGGTTAATTCCTTTTAAATGTTTGGTAGAATTCACTAGTGAAACCGTCTGGTCCTGCGCTTTTCTTTTTTGGGAGTGTTTTGATTACTGATTCAATCTCCTTACTCGTTATTCATGTGTTCAGATTTTCTCTTTCTTCATGATTCAATCTTGGTAGGTTGTATGTCTCTAGGAATTTATTTCTTCTAGATTGTCCAATTTGTTGGCATGTAATTGTTCATAGTAGGCTATCATGATCCTTTGTAATTCTGTAGTATCAGTTGTAATGTCTCCTCTTTCATTTATAATTTTATTTATTTGAGTCCTCTTTCTTTGTTAGTCTAGCTAAAGGTTTGTCAATTTTGTTTATCTTTTCAAAAAATCAACTGTTAGTTTTTTTAATCTTTTCTATTGTCTTCTTATCCTGTATTTCATTTATTTCTGCTCTAACCTTTATCATTTCCTTCCTTCTGCTAACTTGGGACTTAGTTTGTTCTTTTTTTTCTGGTTCTTTGAGGTACAATGTTAGGTTGCTTATTTGAGATCTTTCTTTTTTCTTCATGTAGGCGTTTATAGCTATAAACTTTCCTTTTAGAGCTGCTTTTAATGCATCCCATAAGTTTCAGTATGTTGTGTTTCCATTTTATTTGTCTCAAGATGTTTTTGATTCCCCTTTTGATTTTTCCCTTTGATCCATTAGTCGTTCAGGAGTGTGTTGTTTAATTTCCAGTTATTTGTGAATTTCAATTTTTCCTTCTGTTACTGTTTTCTAGTTTTATAACATTGTGGTCAGAAAAAATACTTGATATAAAGTCAGTCTTCCTGAATTTGTTAATACTTGTTTTATGACCTAATATATGATCTATCCTGGAGAATACTCTGTATGTACTTGAGATGGATGTGTATTCTGCTGTTATTGGATAGGATGTTCTGCGTATCTCTTTTAGGTCCATTTTGTCTATAGTGTTGTTCAACTCCTGTGTTTCCTTATTGATTTTCTGTCTGGATGACCCATTGTTGAGAGTGGGGTATTAAAATCCCCCTACTATTATTGTATTGTTGTTTATTTCTCCTTCTCATTCTGTTGGTATTTGCTTTATATATTTTAGGTGCGCCAATGCTTCATGCATATATATTTACAATTGTTATAGTTTCTTGATGAATTGACCTCTTTATCGTTATGTAATGACCTTTTTTTGTCACTTGAGAGCTTCCTTTTTTAATGTAGGTGCTTACAGTTATAAATTTCCCTCTGAGCACTGATTTGTCTGCTTCCCTTTTTTGGTATGTTGTGCTTTAATTTTCATTCATCCTAAAGTATTTTTGAATTTCCCTAGTGAGTTTTTCTTTGACCCATTGGCTGTTTATGAGTATATTGTTTAATTTTCATACATTTGTGAATTTTCCAGTTTTCCTTTTGTTAGTGATTTCTGGCCTCATTCTGTTGTGGTTGGAGGAGATACTTTGCATGATATCAACCTTTTAAAATTGAAAATCATTTTAAGGCCTAACATATAGTCTATCCTGATGAATCTTCCATGTGCATTTAACAATAACGTATATTCTGCTGTTGTTGGGTGCAGTGTTCTGTATGTTTGTTAGGTGTTTATTTGTAGTGTAGTTCAGGTCCCCAATTAGGTGAAAAAAAAAAAGCACAACAGAAGGTCATCCAGAAATCAAAGGCTGATCGGACCAGACCTTGAATTTAGCTTATATAAAAATGCATTTGTGTTTATTAAGGGTGAGATGGGGCTACTCTACCCAAATTGGTATGGTATCAAGAAAGGTTCTTCTCAATAGACTTTTAAAGTATGTTTACATTTTACATATGATTGCATGCCTACTCTACAAGTTCACAGATCATAGAACTTTTGAGACTTTGGGCCTCTGTGTTTGTGCTTTAAGGAATGTAAGGACAAAAGGATGCTATGTGCTGCCTTTGGTTTAGAAAAATCATTGCGCACAGACCTGCCATTATATGCAGTGTTTTTGCAACCAAAACAAAACAAACAGAAGAAGCCTAACTGAAATTTGCAAGTCTAGCTAACCCATTTGAGGTGAAGCTATGTCCATTTATTTAAATTTCTGCATACTTGCTTCATACCAGAGCTTTTAAAGCCATGTATTAAATCAATTTCAGGAATATGAAATGCAGAAAACAAAAGAGGAAGAATTTCTGAAGTTATTCGATAGATGGAAAGAAGAAGAAAAGGAGAAACTAGTTGATGAAATGGAAAAAGTCAAGGAAATGTTTATGAAGGAGTTTAAAGAACTAACGTCTAAGAATTCAGCATTAGAATATGTAAGTATTGGGAGTTCCCTGGTGGTCCAGTGGTTAGGACTCTGAGCTTCCACTGCTGAGGGCACAGGTTTGATCGCTGGTTGGGGAACTAAGATCCCACAAGCCACGTGGCGCCACCCGAAAATACCCCAAAAAAACGTTGAGAACATGTAAGTATTAAACCTCGGCGTCTTCATAGCATTGTTAGAGTTGTGGCCTTGAGAGGTGGCATTAGAGTGGCAATGTGGCCTGCGGATTCAGAAGTTCCTTTGTTGTGCCGTGGCCCAGACACCCCTCCTCCCTGAGAGTCTTGGGAGCTCGGGCATACGGAAGAGAGAGCAAGTCAGAAAAGTCGTTTCCTTGAGAGTGGGAGCTTTGACCCCAAACCCCAGTGCAGAACACTTGGTACATTTTAGTTGGATCAGAGAAGACGGTCCCTCTTTCTTAGCTGGTTAGGTTTAGATAGCGCAAAACAATAAATCCCTCCCTGAGTTTTAGAGCTTTCCAAAGTTCCAAAGGAACTTTTGAGAAAGACTGACGCAGATCGCCAATGTGGGAGAAGGAAGCTGACCCAGAAAGACAGAGGGAGAGCCTTTGCCAGGCCCCTTCCTCGCCCCAGGCCTAGCTGGTGAGGAGGACAGGGGTTTGAGTGAGCTAGATGTCGCTAAATGCAACCTCCACTTCCCTGCGGGAGCAGCCGTGGTCACAATGAAGCAAAGGAGGCAAGGGAAGAGTCTGGAGCTCCCTCTAGGGGCCAACATGGTTATAAACTAAAATAGAGGGATAGTTTTGGAATACTGCTAAGATCCTTCTCTAAAACGTCCTGAACCCTCTCACAGGGATGGGCAAACTATGACCTGTGACCCAGACCTGACAAACCACCTGATTTTGTATGGCTCTCAAGCTAAGAAAACTTTTTACATTTTTAAGTGGTTGAAAAAAGTCAAAAGAAGAAATATTTCACGACCCATGAAAATTGTATGAAGTTTACCTTTCAGTGTCAACAAGTGAAGGTTTTTTGGAACACAGCCGTACTCTTTGCTCCACGCTTTGTCTATGGAGCTTTTGTGCTGGAGCCATGGAGTTGAGTGGTTATGACCATGATCTTATGTGTCTCCCAGAGTCAGATACTATCTGGCTCTTTACAGAAAAAGTTTGCCAGCCGCTGTCATATCTTTACAAAGCAAATGTGGCACGAGGTTAACAATTGGTGAAGGGGAAATTGGTGTTCATTATACTGTTCTTTCAACTTTTTCATAAGTTGTAATTTGTAAATAAAAAGTTGAGGGGAAATTAACTTGGGATGGCTCATTGTGTCTTTTCTATAGGGCTTTCTTCAGTCAACTCCCTGATGGTTCAACTATCCCCTATCACCTAGCTTGGTTCTAAGCATCAGAACCTGTGGGCAGTAGTAATTCTTTTACCACCCCTACTTCAGGGGCTTCTCCTGAACTCAGACCCTTGGCATCTTCTCAAAGTGGGATGTCGTATTACCCACAGTAGTGGATTCTGATAGTAACCAATTTAAGACTGGCTTTTTATGTCTTCTCCATCAAGGCCACACTCATTTTTTCTTTCCTTGTGATAAAGCTGCCAGTATGGCTCTTTTGCCTGAGATTCCCTCCGTGGTTATCCCTGCCCCCAGGATCATTGTGGAATTGGACTTTTCCCCACCTAGGAATTTTTTACCATTCATATATATATATTTTTTTTTTAATAAATACATTTATTTATTTATTTATTTATTTATTTATCTCTAGTTGTGGCGAGCGGGGGCTAGTCTTCGTTGTGGTGTGCAGGCTTCTCATTGCAGTGGCTTCTCTTGTTGCGGAGCACGGGCTTTAGGCGCGCGGGCTTCAGTAGTTGTGGCTTGCGGGCTCTAGAGCGCAGGCTCAGTAGTTGTGGCGCATGGACTTAGTTGCTCCGCAGCATGTGGGATCTTCCTGGACCAGGGCTCGAACCCGTGTCCCCTGCATTGGCAGGCGGATTCTTAACCACTGTGCCACTAGGGAAGCCCCATATATTTTTTTAAAGCGGCTTTTTTGAGATGTTTACATATCATACAATTCACCCACTTAAACTGTACAGTTCAGTGGTTTTTACTATGTTCGCAGAGTTATGCAACCATCATCACAGTCATTTTAGAACATTTCATCACCCAAAGAAGAAGCCTTGTACCCATTGGCACTCCCTCCCACCCCTGGCAACCACAGCTCTACTTTCTGTCTCTATGCATCTGCCTGTTCTGGACATTTCATATAAATTGAATCATATAAAATGTGATCTTTTGTGAGTGGCTTCTTTTCACTTAGTATAATGTTTTCAAGATTCATCCACGTTGTAGTATGTATCAATATATTTTTTTTATTGCCGAATGATATTTCATTGTATGGATACACCATATTTTATTTATCCATTATTCGATGGACATTTGGGTTGTTTGCCCATTTTGGCTATAGAGGGTTTTAAAAATTATTATTAATAATCGACTTTATTTTTTAGAATAGTTTTAGGTTTACTGAGCAAGTAGTACAGAAAGGTCCATATAAACACCCCTCTCCTACCCTGTACACAGTTTTCCACATTACTAACGTCTTAAATTAGTATCATACATTTGTTACAATTAATGAGCCAATACTGGTACATTAGTATTAACTAAAGTCCATACTTCATTCAGATTTCTTTAGCTTTTACCTAACATCCTTTTTCTGCTCCAGGGTCCTATCCAGGATACCTAAGTACATTTAGTTGTCTTGTTTCCTTAGGCTCAGACTTGTTTTTGATGACCTTGACAGTTTTAAGGTGTACTTTTCAGGTATATTGTAGGATGCCCCTCTGTTGGAATTTACCTGATATTCTTCTCATGGTTAGACAGGGTTTATGGGTTTTGGGGAAGAAGTCCTCAGAGATAAAGTACAATTTTCATCACGTCATTTCAAGGGTACATACCATCTACATGGTTTATGACTGTTGATGTTGACCTTGATCACCTGGCTGAGGTAGTATCTGTCAGGTTTCTCCCCACCCCACTGCCCCCCATTCCATACTGTGCTCTTTGGAAGGAAGTCACCTTGTGCAGCCCAGACTGAAGCAGTGGGGGACAGTGCTCCCCCATCCTTTTATTTTTGAAGTTAACATATTACCTTCTGAGGGTATTTACTGCCAGTAACTTTGGGAATATCCTACGAGCAAAGGGTAAAATTAAAACCTTATGTCCCTAGTGGTCCCTGGATGATGCTGGCCTCCTCACTAAATCATCCTGAGAATCAGCTGCACCCAGTTCCTCTGTTTCTGGCACTGTTGCCTGCCCATTAAAGTTTTAAAGATCGACTGTCTAAGATTAAAAAGTTTAGGTTTTCCTTTCCCTTTCTCACCCAGTGCACGTTCTTTTGTTGGAAGTAATGAAACGGGAAAACCACTGGGAATGAGAAGCAGGAGAAGCACGATGAACGTCCAGGAGGATAGTCAGGTGCTCCCCAATTTTGTTCTCTGTGTCAGTCGTATAAAAGTATGAACATCTGTACCAGTGATTTTGAATTTTATTTTATAGCAATTGTCAGAAATCCAGAAGTCCAATATGCAGATCAAGTCTAACATAGGCACATTAAAAGATGCACATGAGTTTAAAGAAGAACGTCCTCAGCATCCCCAGGATTTCCAAAATGTGATGCAACTTCTTGATAGTCAGGTATGTAAAAGTGGGTGATTACTGCAGTAGAGGCCTGATTTTTCTTGGTGAGGTAATTTACAGTAAGCACCATCTACAAAAAAGTGCCTCTGTTTCAGTGACGATGAAGGTGACTAATTCTTCTTTCATCTCCCAACACATGTGTAATTCATAATAGGTGTTCATTAGATACTTACTGATTGACTAATAGATGTGGATACAGAACAGTTGGCAAAGTTGTTTAATTTTTCCTTGAATAATATCTATTTGAATTGGTTCATATTGCCTTAGTAGTTATTTTTCATATTTCAGATGTAGACCCACTTTCAAAAGGCATAGAAAGGCATATTGAAGCCCTGACTTATTTTAGAGCTTAAATATATGGCTGCATTGGCAAACTCATGGTCTTTTACATTTATCAAATAAATTACAATCATTTGGAAGTGAACCTCAGTAATCAGTACAGCCTTCGTCCTGGCTATTTTGGTCACACTGATTTAGGGGAACTTTTTTTTTTTTAGCCAGGAAACATAGAGATTAAAGCTTATGAATTCAGGATTTTTTCAAAAAGCAATATTATGTCATTTTAAAAGGTAAATGTGTTTTTGAACATGGACTACTGCCACTGCTTCCTGTCTTGCGTCTCTCCCCTAAATCTGCCTTTCGTGTTATAGCCAGGGTGATCATGTCACCATCCTGTCTAAAATCCTTCAATGGCTCCCCCTCTTTCACAGAAGAAAGTCTAGGACCCTTAACCAGCATTCAGAGTCCCTGGGCATCTGGTCCTGCCATCTCCCACCATTCTTGCCTTTACCTTGACGCTCCAGTAGCCCCAAAGAGCTCCTGGTTCCCGGGACGAGGCAATCTGAGTTCTGCTTTTGCTTTTGCAGCTTTCTTTGTCATGCACCTCCCAGTTTTCAGGCCCTGACACTTATTCAGCTGGATGGCTGGAGAGTTCTCCTGGAGTTCTGGGTTATTGCACTGCCACAGTCCTCCAAGCTGGCCCTGATCACGTGCATATTATGTGGGAACCCTCCATTGTATGTCCACTGTTCTTCCGGGCAGGGCAAGCAAGGCCTGTCTCTTAGTTCTCTCCCAGCCTGCCAACGGCTGCCCAGCGAGGTACCTGGTATGCGGTAGGGGACCAAGAATTGGGTCCTGAACTGAACTGTTGGCATTTGCTCCCAGCAGGCTGCTGTCTCACTAGTTGAAGGACCCAGTTATGAAATCCTCAGGTCCCACCTAAATTTCTTTTGTCTCCTTCCTGTGAGCTCTAACAGTTCAGAACCTATGGACCCAGAAACCTTGATGTTTCCTTTTAGCTTCTGAGGTTAACAAGCTAGCACCTGTTTTTTTAAATTAAGTTTTATTGGAACACAGCCGTACTATTATGTATCATCTATGACTGTTCATTTACATATTACTTATGGCTGTTCTCCTACTTCTAGTAGTAGTGACTGAGTCATCTGGCCCCCAGAGTCTAATATATTTTCTATTAGCCCCTTAACAGAAAATGTTTGCTGAACCTTGCCTCAGAGTATAAGATTAAAACCAAGTGCAAGTGTGTTTAAACATTTTTGACTGTATTTATTTATTTTTTTAAATGCCTGCTAAAATTTTACCAAGTAGATAGTTGGGTTTCATAGGTACTCACTAAAAAGGAAGCTTCCATTTTGAGTAGATGTCATTGTTACAGTTACACTAAATTACTCTTGTTTTACTAATTTTGTAGGAAAGCAAGTGGACAGCTCGAGTTCAGGCTCTTCATCAAGAACACAAGAAAGAGAAGAGCCGGGTAAGATTAAGAAATCAACGACCTATAAAAAATGGGTCTTTCTAAAAAGAATATTTGCTTTTCTCTATAATAAAGGTAATATTTATCCACTTAAGACATTTGTGGAGAAATGTATAACAAAAATTAAAATTACTCATAATTCCAATACCATAGGTAACCAGTGTTACAGCTTTGTTATAATTTCTTTCAGTCTTTTTTCTATGCTGTAAATGTTGCGTTTCTATAAGTATAGAAACCCATGCATATAATATGTCTCACAAATTTTGAATTTTGCTTTATATCTATAACTTTATACATTTTTCATTGAATATATCATAAACAGTTTCCTATGTTTTAAAATATTCTTCAAAATCATGATTTTTTTAATGGCTCCATGATGATCTTATGGCTGTATCATCAGTTATTTAATCATTTCTCCATTGTTGAATACATGTTTCTAATTTTTAAACATTACAGAGTGGCAGTCTAAATAAGTTTTGAATACAGGCATACCTTATTTTATTGCACTTTGCAGATAATTGCGTTTTTTACAAATTGAAGGTTTGTGGCAACCCTGCATTGTCAGATGATGCATTTTTTAGCAATAAAGTTTTTTTTTTTTAATTTTTATTTATTTTATTTTTGGCTGTGTTGGATCTTTGTTGCTGCGTGTGGGCTTTTCTCTGGTTGCGGTGAGCGGGGGCTACTCTTTGTTGCGGTGCGTGGGCTTCTCATTGCGGTGGCTTCTCTTGTTGGGCACGGGCTCTAGGCACATGGGCTTCAGTAGTTGTGGCACATGGGCTCAGTAGTTGTGGCTTACGGGCTCTAGAGTGTAGGCTCAGTAGTTGTTGTGCATGGGCTTAGTTGCTCCGCGACATGTGGGATCTTCGCGGACCAGGGCTCAAACCCGTGTCCCCTGTATTGGCAGGTGGATTCTTAACTACTGAGCCACCAGGGAAGCCTGCAATAAAGTATTTTAAATTAAGATATATACATTGTTTTTTTAAGACATAACGCTATTGCACACTTAATAGACCACAGTGTAGTGTAAACATAACTTTTGTATGCACTAGGAAACCAAAAAATTCACGTTATTCGCTTTATTGCTGTGATCTGGAACTGAACACACAGTATCTCTGAGGTCTGCCTATAAAAAGAAGGATTGTTCACATTAAAGTCGTTTTAATGAAAACAAAAATGAATTGTAACACCTATTCCTTTTCCGCTGAGTACATCAGAAATTTAAGTGTTAAAATGCTTTTACAATAGTGCAAAAAATGTAAAGTAGATTTGTTTGAGATTTTAAGACAGGAAAACATCTGTTTATTTTGTCACTTTAAATTGTATGTGTTTTGTAGCCCTTTGTATCCCCTTTCGGGCAAACAACATGGACTAGGTGGCTTATAAACAACAGAAATGGGCTTCCCTGGTGGTGCAGTGGTTGGGAATCTGCCTGCCAATGCAGGGGACACGGGTTCGAGCCCTGGTCTGGGAAGATCCCACATGCCGCGGAGCAACTAAGCCCGTGCACCACAACTACTGAGCCTGCGCGTCTGGAGCCTGTGCTCCGCACCAAGAGAGGCCGCGATAGTGAGAGGCCCGCGCACCGCGATGAAGAGTGGCCCCCGCTCGCCGCAACTGGAGAAAGCCCTCGCACAGAAACGAAGACCCAACACAGCCAAAAATAAATAAATTAATTAATTAATTAAACAACAGAAATTTATTTCTCATAGTTCTGGTGCTCCAGGAATTGGACAGAGAGAGCTTGTTAAAGGGGAGTAGTGGCTGGGCTATGTGTAGATATAACGCCCATGTTTCTTTCTCCAGTCTAAGCCACCCTTCTGAGCTCCAGACGAAATAGCCAGCTTTGTACTTGACATCTCCACTGCTTCTTAAATGTAACATGTCTAAAATGAATTTCTTGCATTTGTTCCCAGAGGTGTCTTTCTTTTGGTTGGTGGCATCCCAGCCCACTCAGATGCACTCCCTCATCCCCAGTTCCAGGCTATTGGCAGGTCATGTCGAGTATCTCATATCCACGTCTTCTGGACATTTCTGTTGCTTCCATCCTCCACTGAGCTCCCACCATTTCTAAAAGGGCCCAGTAACTGGTTTCCCAATTCCAACCTTTTCCTCTTGTAATCTGCTCTCTGCAGAGCAGCCAGAATTATCTGGCTGTCGGCCACCACTGTAGCTTCATCCTGATGCCCTCTCTGAACCTACTCTTTTTAACTACAGTGGCCTTCTGGTAATTTGTAGAACATGTGGCCTTTTTCTCCTTTTACACATGGTTTTCGCTGCTGGGAGGTCCTTCCACTTGTTCTTATTTATTTATTTATTTTTTTATACAGCAGGTTCTTATTAGTCATCAATTTTATACACATCAGTGTATACATGTCAATCCCAATCGCCCAATTCATCCCACCCTCCCACCCTTCCGCCGCTTTCCCCCCTTGGTGTCCATACGTTCGTTCTCTACATCTGTGTCTCAATTTCTGCTCTGCAAACCGGTTCATCTGTACCATTTTTCCAGGTTCCACATATATGCATTTATATACGATATTTGTTTTCCTCTTTGTAACTTACTTCACTCTGTATGACAGTCTCTAGATCCATCCACGTCTCAACAAATGACCCAATTTCGTTCCTTTTTAGGGCTGAGTCATATTCCATTGTATATATGTACCACATCTTCTTTATCCATTCGTCTGTTGATGGGCATTTAGGTTGCTTCCGTGACCTGGCTATTGTAAACAGTGCTGCAATGAACATTGGGGTGCATGTGTCTTTTTGAATTATGGTTTTCTCTGGGTATATGCCCAGTAGTGGGATTGCTAGATCATATGGTAATTCTATTTTTAGTTTTTTAAGGAACCTCTATACTGTTTCCATTTGTTCGTTATGTGGCTGTCTCCTTCCCCTCTGATTTGGTTTTCTCTGCTGGGTAGCAAATTACCACAGATTTATTATCTCACAGTTTCCATGGGATAGGAGTCCAGGCACAGCTTGGCTGGGTTGTCTGCTCGGGGTCTCACAAGCTGCATTCAAGGTGTCAGCTGAGCTGTGGTCTCCTCTGGGGCTCCGGGGCCCCTCCCAAGCCCGTTCAGATGATTGGCGATGTGCAGTTCCTTATGGTTAGCCATGGGAGTGAGACCCTCAGCTCCGCAGTTCACAGGCTGGCTGTGACTTCTTCAAGGCCAGTAGGAGAGCATCTCTCCTGCCTTCATTCTCCTCCTTCAAGAGACCTGAAGTCACCCCAAGACCACTCCATCCAGGGAGGTGGTCCCCTCCCTTTATTATCCTCATTGCCTCACAAGTGTAGCTCTCAACACTGTTTTCAATAGTTTGTTTACTTGTTTATTGTCTGTCTCTTCAACCAGATCACTAGCCCTGTGAGGGAAGGGCTCTGTTTACTCCTCCGTTGTATTCTCAGCATCTGATAATGTGTCTAAAATGTGGTTGGTGCTTATTAAATATTTGCTGAATGAATGCAGAAGGTCGATAGGTGGCCAACAAGGGGATCGCACAGCCTTTTTGTGTGTGGATGGGGAGATGCTGACTGTACAGTTCAGAAGAACAGGGTGGAAAGAGCTGTGTGTCGGTGTGACATGACATTTGAACCAGGTCCTCTTAACCTCAGGGCCTGCTTGTCTGCCTCGCTGCCTTGCTCACCTTTCATGCTTTAGGCACTTAGCCAGGTGAGGAGGGGAACAGCCAGTGACAACTTAGAGGAGTTGCTTTTCTGTAAGAATGTTGACTCTTTCCTTTGAGATGCTCTAAGGCAGTAGTTCCTAACCAGGGGCATCCTTTAGAATGACCCGAGGCTCTTCCAAAATACAGGTGTCCAGCTCTACCCGCTGAAGGTCTGATTCAGTAGGTAAGTCTGCGACATGCAGAGTTTGGAAAAAACAACAGGAAGAACACCACCAAACTCCAGACGATTGTGTTTTGGATCCATGGTTTGAACCACGGCTCTTACAATTTGAAGTTCTATTTTTATTTTTGAGGGTATTCTTAGAGCATTGGGGTTTAGGGACAGAATTCAGGCTTCCTTATTAATAGGGGGTGATTTTAGTCCTCGTTCCTTTAAGCCTCTTGTGTTCCAGGCAACTGTGGGAATTTAAGTTGCCTTCTGGCTGGAATACAGTGTACAGTGTAAGTTGTAGAGGTTTACACTTGGCCACTGTGGGTGGTGATAGAGAGGAAGACCGACTGCCAGTGGTCTGGAGGAAGGAGAGGCCTGACCTGGTTCTGTGTGAGTGAGGTGCCTCACCCCACGTGCTGGGAGCGTGGAGTTTTTGTGCCACCGCCAGGCTACGCTGCTCCCTTGTCTGTTGGTTTTGCTTGTTCAGAAGCTGCTTGCTTCTTCCTTCATTTCTCTTAAACCCTAACAGAGAGGCAGATTCAATAAGGTTTAGTAATCTGTGCCTGAGACCAAACTATTAATTATTCCACATGATTGGTGCCTCCTGTTCCTACAATGCACATATTGTATTTCTCTGTTTAAGGGAAGTTGCGTTTGCCAACTTTTTATTGCTTTACCTAGATTCTTGGCGGTCTTTTTTTGGTTTTGTTTTTAAATAACATTGGTAGGAGTTCAAAGGGAACCACAGATAAATGATGGCATGCCCTTTTCCACCCAACAGAAGACTCTTAGAGCTTGGGAGGTTGTAGAATGGTCACGCAGTGAAAGGAGAGGAGGATGGGGTAATGTGGCTGGTAGAGAAAAAAGTGTAAAACTTGAAATGGTAGAAGCTCACAAGAAATGAGCTCCAGGGCCACAAGCCTTTTGAAATAATTTCTGGCTATCTCTTTCTTGGACTATCACATTTTCTGGTCAATTCTCAATTCCAGTATCAAAATGATGCCATCCCTTAGTTTTTCGTACGTACCCTTTCTGCTTGGGCCCTGCAGTGAGCCCCCATATTGTTGATTCTCAGCCTCCACCCAGAGCCCTGTACATTTTTATTGGCTTATCCTTCTGTTTTCCAACTCCAGATTTCCCAAACTGCTTTTGGGGGTACTCTTCCAGTAGTCTGTAAAAATGTGGGGGAGGTTCCTGACAGTATCCTCCTGGGGGGGGAGATTCTTGGCATCCACTGGGGATATGTAGGGTTCTTTTTAGTCCTTACTCAGGAAACCCTTTTAACTTGGTTCAACCTATTGTTTGTCTGGCCTCATGTGAGCACAGAGCACTTCAGAGGGAAGACCCTGCAGTGTATGGATTGAGAGCGTTAACTTTTTGTTGTTATTTTATTGTTTTTCTGTTCAGTGTAAATGGATTATTTTTAGAGTAATTTTACGTTCACAGCAACGTTGAGGAGAAAATACACAGCGTTCCCAAGTACCCCCTGCCCACCCCGTATGCACAGCCTCCGCCATTATCAACATCCTGCACCAGAGTGGTACATTGGTTACAATTGATGAACCTACACTGACATGCCATTATCCACCAAAGTCCACAGTTTACATTAGGGTTCCCTCTTGAGTTGTACATTCTATGGATTATGGACAAGTGTATAGTGACATGCAGCCATCATTATGGTCTCATACAGAATACTTGCACTGACCTAAAAATCCTCTGTGCTCTGCCTGTTCATCCCTCCCTCCCTCCCCTCAACCCCTGATTCTTTTTACTGGCTCCATAATTTTGCCTTTTTCAGAATGTCATATAGTTGGAATCATACAGTATGTAGCCTTTTCAGATTGGCTTCTTTCACTCAACAGTAGGCATTTAAGGTTCCTCCAAGTCTTTTCATGGTTTGGTAGTTCATTTCTTTATAATGTTGAATAACATTCCATTGTTAGTATGGACCACAGCTTATTTATCTCTTCACCTACTGAAGGACACCTTGGTTGCTTCCAGGTTTTGGCAGTTATGAATAAAGCTGCTATAAACATCCGTGTGCAGTTTTCGTGTGCACGTAGGTTTTTGGCTCCTTTGGGTAAATGCCAAGGAGTACAGTTGCTGGATGGTTTGGTAAAGTATGTTTAGTTTTGTAAGAAACTGCCAAACTGTCTTCCAAATGGCTGTACCGTTTTGCATTCCCACCAGCAATGGATGAGAGTTCTTGCTACTCCACATCCTCGTCAGCATTTGATATTGGCAAGCTCTGGATTTTGGCCATTCTGATAGGTACATTTTTGTTACTTTTTGATTTGGCGATTTCTTTTTTTTTTTTTTTAATTTATTTTATTTTTATTTATTTTTGGCTGTGTTGGATCTTCGTTGCTGTGCGCGGGCTTTCTCTAGTTGCGGCAAGCGGGGGCTACTCTTCGATGCGGCGAGCGGGCTTCTCATTGCGGTGGCTTCTCTTGTTGCGGAGCACGGGCTCTAGGTGCACGGGCTTCAGTAATTGTGGCTCATGGGCTCTAGAGCACAAGCTCAGTAGTTTTGGCGCACAGGCTTAGTTGCTCTGCAGCATGTGGGATCTTCCCGGACCAGGGCTCCAACTCGTGTCCCCTGCATTGGCAGGTGGATTCTCAACCACTGCACCACCAGGGAAGCCCGCAAGTACAATTCATTAATATGTTTCATGACATAGACACTAAGTTTGAAAGCGTTGACTTTGAAGACAGGAAAGTTCAAGTCTGGGCTCTTCCCCCTCAAGTTGTCTGCGTTTGGGTCATCTACTTACCTCTCTAGACTTGAGTTTCCCCATCTGAACAACGAGGTCAAAACTTGGATCCATGAGGCTGTGGTGTGGATTCAACAAGATGAAATGCTTAACGCAGCCTCTACACGTGTTGAGTGTCTGTTAAAAAAAACCTCGCTGGTTAGGAAATGCTGCTCCAGGCACTCTCTGTGCTCCTCTCAGACACAGTTACCCCTGTTTATTTGACCTGCACATCCCTGTCTCTGTTTCCAGGCCGTAGGCTTGGAATGTCCTTAGTGCCATTTACCAAGGGTTTTTTCTCTTCTGTTTAAGCAACTTCCAAAGTTGCTTTAAGAATGTTTCCTTAAATTATTGAAAACAAATTCTTCTTGAATTCTTGTCCAGTATTTGATCTTCCCTGAGGTTAAGTCTCAAAAGATGAATCTGTGCCTCTTTGGATCTGTCTGTTATCTGCTTCTCTTCCTTCTGTTCCCTCCCTCCCTCCCCCTCCCCCCTCCCCCTCCCCCTCCCTCCCTCCCCCTCCCCTCCCCCCTCCCCTCCCCCTCCCTCCCCCTCCCTCCCCTCCCCCTCCCTCCCCCTCCCTCCCCTCCCCCCTCCCCCTCCCTCCCTCCCCTCCCCCCTCCCCCTCCCTCCCTCCCCTCCCCCTCCCTCCCCTCCCTCCCATCCCTCCCCCCTTCCTCCCTCCCTCCCTTCCTCTTTTCCTCTACCCCCAACCCCCTCCACCTCCCATTTCTCAGTAAATATTTATTGAGAACCTGCTAAGAGCCAGAGACCGTGCTAGTTGCTGGGCATATAAAATAATTCAGGTGGGCTCTCCGCCCCAGGGAGTGCACTTTCCAGCTGGGATGATGCATGTGGATGTGTGAGAACAGTACTGTGTGGGGTTGGAGCTGCTCTGAGGGAGAAGCCTTGATCCTTATCCTTGCTCGTCCCTGTGTGATTTCATTTAACGGCTCAGGTTCCCTCCGCTGTTCACATCATCGGTGTTGGCTTTCTTGGGCCATGAGCTCCCTGGGAACAGAGATGAAGCCCCTTGTATAGCCAGGGCCTTCATACACAGTGATCAGAGAGTTACTCAGTGTGTAGATAACATAGGTCAGCAAGAAGGTACGGCATGTATATCCAAACTGCCGAAAGGAGGAATTTACATGCAGTTTGCAGATGAATGCCTTTCTTCATTGGTTTTTCCAGCTCCTGTCACATATAGAGAAACTTCGAACCTCCATGATAGATGATCTAAATGCAAGTAATGTATTCTACAAGAAAAGGATAGAAGAGCTAGGGCAGAGGCTCCAGGAACAGAATGAGCTGATCGTCACTCAGAGACAACAGGTATTTTGGAGTGTCTATTGGCACCGTTTTTACGTAAACAGTGCAGTTTATCTAAGAACATGTGTTTTTATTTTAGAGCACTTGTAAGTTGGATAAGATAAAGAAGATAGAATATTTTTTTCCCTGTGGTTGTTTGTATAAGTAAATAAAATAATTTTTAAAGGTATTTTAAAATACCGTAGAGCAATCAGATGTATTCAATTAGAATTCAGAATAAATGTGAAGGTAGCTAAAATTTCTTTTGGTAATTCCTTACCAAAAGAAGCAGCTGAATCCAAATGCTGCTTTTATAAAACGTTTGCCTCCATGTCATTAAAGTCCACATGTCCTGTGTCTTTGGAGGATTTAGTGAAAAGGTTCATTTACTGAGTACGGTATCTGTCCATTATCCAGTATGTCCCTGTCTAGTTCAAACATGGATCACTGAAAGACTGTTCTTCTTTGCAGATTAAAGAGTTTACCAGTAAACCATTAAACAGTGTCAGTGAACCCAGAGGTAAGTGGACCAGGATTCCAGCGCTGGAGGCAAGGTGGGCCTCCCTAACCGTGTGCTGGACTTCAGAAGAATGTTGGGCCGTGATGGTTCATGAGTGCTAAGATGTGCTAAGTTGTGCTAACCACAACCCAGAGAGCTGAAGAATTTTAAATACCTAAACTGTCATAGAATGGTCTCGTATCCTTTTTATCAGAATATCGTTATGCACATAATACGTGCTTAGTAACTGTACCTCTGGATGGATGTGCAATAAGATGCCTTATGATTAAAAGTACAGAGTCTGGGGGCAGACCGGGTTCAATTCCCATCTGGCACTATGCAGCTTTGTGAGCCTCTGCCCCAGTTTCCTCAGCTCTAAAGCTGGAATATTAGTAGTAATTACATCATAGGCTTGTTACAAGGATGAAATGGGAGAACATGTATAAAGAGCACCTGTTAAACACTCATGAGTGTTGGCTGCCGTTATTAATATTAAACTCTTAATTATCCTGAAGTGCTATAGAGGCTTGCTGCATGATTCTGCATGGTGGTAGGCTGGGGTTAAGGGTTTGTTCTAAGTATAGTGGGGAGATATACAACCTACTGATGGTAGCAGTGATAGCCATCCATCTCCGTATCATTCAAGAGCTAGTCTAGAAGGGGGGCTGGGAGCCAGAAGTGCAGGGTCTCCCAACACAGTGTAAAGCTTGCCTTTTGCCTGGTTTTCTTCCGAGTGATCCCAGTCTTGGTTCCTGTACATCTCAGGTTATTAAGGCATCTTTGTTTACTTGAGGGATGCCAACTGGGGATTGATAATGGGTGTATGAGCTGGGTTTCCTCCCTGTTTCTGGGGGCCATGGGAGATACGGGCATATCTCGGAAATATTGCAGGTTCAGTTCCAGACCACTGCAATAAAGCCAATAATCACAATAAAGTGACTCACAAATTTTTTTGGTTTCCCAGTGCATAATAAAAGTTATGTTTATACTATACTGTAGTGTATTAAGTGTACAATAGCATTATGTCTAAAAAAATACACATACCTTTATTAAAAAATACTGTATTGCTAAAAATGCCAACCATCACCTGACAACGCAGGGTTGCCACAAACCTTCAATTGGTAAAAAATGCAGCATCTTCGAAATACAATAAAGTGCAGTAAAATGAGGTATGCCTGTACATTGACCTACACACTTGTTTCCCTCGTTTTGAGATAAAGGTTTGGGAAGGGTGGTGGTTCCCTATAACTTCTCTTGGAATAGTAAGAGTTCAGGTAGTGAAGAATAACTGTATAATTACTTAGACAGCATACATATTTGAAAAATAATTTTAGAAAAAAGTTAGCTTTAAAAGATGTATGTTAAACATCTTTTTTGGGTGAGTCACTATATGTTGGTAAATTTCATTTTTTTTTTGGGGGGGGGAAATATTAGGATATGCACTAGCAAAATATAACCCATAGCTTGTGATTTTTGTTATTAATTTTTTTTTGTTGTTATTTCAGGGAATCCTTTAACCTGGCAAACTTTTGAATCTAAGCCAACTACCGCAACTGTACCTAGTAAGTTTCTATAATAGGCTCAGGGTTCTAAAGATATTTTTAAAGTGCTAAACCCATACATAACTTCTACTTAACTATTTTTAGAGACATTTCTTTGAACATCAGTGTGTTTGGAGATTATATAATGATGTATTTTGGTTCCCAGATTTGACCTAGTTCTAAAACCCAATATTGTAAATATCCGTGTGATTTTGTGGTGATTTGGGTTAGCCATACATATTACCTTACTATTACCTTATTACCTTACCTATTACCTTATTCGCCTAATAAAGGAACAACTAAAAGTTCTTCGGCGTCGCTGCAGTTTGTACTCTTGGATTTCCCAAGGTCATACACTGTGACCACATGACTGTGTGTGGTGGCCGCCACATTTTGGCATCACTGAGACCCGGTGCTGCAGGGTTTGACGCGATGGTCCCACCACTCACTTGAAGTCAGCTCAGCACAGCTGTCTTCTGGAGCTGTCAGGATTTGACCAGAATCCAAAAAGACATAATCTGTACAGTTCAAAATGGACAGATTGTTTTCTTAATAATAAATAGTTGAAATATTTTTGTTTCCATTCAAGAAAGCATGTGTACAGGATCTGAATAACGGGGGAGAGGGCCTGCACCGAGGCTGGGCACTGAGCAACCATTCATACGGGCCCAGGCCTTGTGATGATGAAAGGACACTGATGAACGTGTTTGGGAATTTGGCACAATTGACTGGAAAGGGCTAATTGTTTTAACTGCTCAGCTGCTTCTTGAGGCCTCTTGGTGTTGCTTCTGGAAGCTGAAGAGGTTGAGAGGTGCTCAGGAGGAGAGGGTAGTTTAAGTGCCAGGAGTAGAGCTGAGGGGAGAACAGAAGCCTTTCAGAGAAGTATGGAAATTTAAAAGACACTCAATTATTATTGTTTATATTTTAATTATACTTAGCACAATATTGGAACAATAATGTGTTCCAATAAAACTTTATTTACAAAAACAGGTAGGGGCTGGTATGTCCCACAGGTTGTAGTTTACCAAACCTGGATCTAGATTAGCAAGTTGCAAATGGGTTTGAAGGCCATATTTCCAGAATTGTTAGCAGTTTACCCACAGTTAGGAGTTGAACACTTTCACACTAGCCATTGTAAAGACAAAATTGTATAGGGTAGCTGAAGTTTGTGGCCAGTATTTTTTAGAATAGGATTAGAATTAAAGATCTATTCTAATAAGCTAGGGAAAGAGTCAGTAAACTAATAGATAAATAAATAAGTAGTTGAGAGAGGAACTTCAGATAGGAATTGTCAAATATTGGAAGTGAGGCTGTAGAATCTAATTTTCTGAGATATTTTGAAGTACAGGGTGTTCAGTCTTACTTGAATCAGGTATACTCCTCTCTGAAGGCTGTGGCTGAATTAATGCCTTCTCACGGTGTCTTCCAGCCCAGTGATTGGTGTAGTTTTTAAATTGGTTTATTGTACATGAATATTCATAGCAGCATTATTCATAATAGCTAAAAAGTGGAAACAACCGAAATGTCCATCAACTAATGAATAGATAAATAAAACCTTATCTGTCCATACAATGGAACGTTATTTGGCCATAAAAATACATGCTGATGCTGACACATGCTACAACGTGGATGAACCTTGAAAACATGATGCTAAGTTAAAGAAGCTGATTACAGAGGACCACATATTTAATTGTATGATTCCATTTATATGAAAGGACCAGAATAGGCAAATCCATAGAGACAGAAAGTAGATCAGTGGTTGCCAGGGGCTGGGGGGAGGGAGAGATGGGGCTAATAGATACGGGTATTTTGGGGAGGTGTACATGTGGTGAGAATGTTCAAGAATTAGATAGTGGTTACGGTTGTACAACTCTGTGACTGTATTTTTTTAAATTTAATTGAAGTAAAGTTGACTTACAGTGTTGTGTTTAATTTCTGCTGTACAGCAAAGTTACTCAGTTATACATAAATATTCTTTTTCATATTCTTTTCCATTATGGATTATCACAGCGTATTGGATATAGTTCCCTGTGCTATACAGTACGACCTTGTTGTTTATCCATCCTATATATAATAGTTTGCCTCTTTGACTATGTTAAAACCCACTGAATTGTATATTTTAAGAGGGTGAATTATATTTCAATAGGCTATTATTTAGAAATTGGTTTAGGTTAGTTGGTAATATCTTTGTCTTTTGTCCCTCCATCGTCTGTACGTATCTTGACTAATTTGACGAATATTTGGTTATCATCATGTTCAGGTGTTGACGCTATAATTACAGAACGCTGTGAGCTTTTTCTTTTTATGCTTTTTCAGTGAATGTCCCAGCCCCACAGACTTTGGATGCTAAGTCAAGTCTAACAATGGCACATGGTAAGTTTCAGCAAAGCTTCAGCGTTTTATGTACAGTTTCCACCCTGAGTTAGGTAACTTATTAACTGAAAGTGCTTCTGTGTGGGGTAATTATGCAAACAAAACATTTTGGTGAATGCAAAACAGTTAATAAAACTGCAGTCTTCCTATGTAATGTTACTGTGAACTGATCATACCCACAAGTCATAAAGTATAAAATGTATCTATTGCTGGGCTCACAGGTACAGATTTTAACTCTGGGTAGTACTTGGATCATTTATGATATTTGGGGGAAAGTAGTAGGTACTGGGTAAGAGGATGACTTTCTACTAGACCAGCCAACCGGCACATGCCACAGGGCATATGTGACTGTTTTTATAACTTTCAATTTGGCAGCAAGTCACCTTTTTTAAACAAACAGTTTCAGTGATTGGTTGGAAAAAAGCTAGAAAAGACATGTGATGGAAACCAAAAGAAAAAAGTAGGAACCACTGGATGAAACTGCTGCCAGGATCCAGTTCTTGGACCAGGCCACAGACTGATAATTGTTATTAACATCCGGTAGACAGGGTGAATATTTATAGACATGTTTTATTTTTATACAACTAAGGTGCTAACAGTTTTTATAGTATCTTTTTAATATATTGTTTTCCTATGGTCTGCTGTATATTAGATGAATTAAGATGGGAGGGGGACCACCTTTTTCCTGTCTTACCTACAAATGCTTCTGGAATCTAATGATTACTTCATTCCACTTTTCTTTTTAGCCTTTTAGTTAGGACTTAAATCCATGGTCAGTCGAGTTGGACTTTTTTGTCTTCATAAATATTTTGGTCCATATATCATGGCGTTTTGTAATTATCCTTTTTACTCACTGACTGACTCATGAAGTGTTTATTGCCCCTTATTTTTATCCTAAGATCATTTCAGGTGGATCGGTTCCCTTTGGCATGTGTTTATAATACGTAATGCATAAATTCTTCACATATTGGATGTTATTATTTACAAGTGTTTAGAACATGCAGGGTTTTTTCCTTTGAACCAGTAACAGAGATAAAATGTATGTATGACCTATAGAAACTTTCTTTAATATTGAATATATGAGAAAATTATCTCTGGCAGTTATTCTCTATTCATTTTATTTATGTCAGGTCTAAAGTCTCTCTGTTGCCTCCTTTTTTAAGGTTGATTTTTTTCCACTCTTTTTTAGATTCTGTTCCCATATAGGTCCATTACAGAGTATTGAATAGAGTTCCGTGTGCTGTTCAGTAGTAGGGTTGATTTTCATAAGGCATTGCTGGCTACTTCTTTTTTGTACCTCAACACGTGTTTTAGTTTCTTTCGTTTCCCACCTTGTTCTTGTTAGCCTCCTATCTGGCATTACACGAGGGCCATATTTTCTTCGTTTTATATTTTTGGTACCCGATAAAGGCCGCACACAGTAGGCATGCAATGCTCTCTGGGGCTGATTCCAGGGTCCTGACAAATCTGTCAGTCCTAGAGCACTGCGTTCTGTCTGGACCCTGGCCTGAATCAGCCATGCCCCCTTGCTGGCATCTGTTGGGATTGAAATGCTCGTTTTAAATGCCAGCCAGACCTGGCACGAGGCCCACAGCCCTTGGATTGGGATCAAAGCTGATTTGTAATCATCTCAACGGGCAGGAGCAGAGGAGGAGGCTTGGTGGCGGCCCACTGCCTGGCCACCCCCAGCTGTGGCAGCTTCCCCAGGTGCTGGGGGGCAGGGGCACAGGGAGCGTGGGTCACGTATCGCACAGCATTAATTAGCCCAACTTCCTCTCTGTCTTTCCTTTTGTTCTATCTCAAAGCTTGATGAGGTCCTTTACCATGAAAAATCTCATGATTACTCACCGGCTAAGGTTGGGTTCCCTGAGACGCAGACTCTGGGCTGGAGGTTTGCGGGTGCTATTTGGGCAGCGCTCTCAGACAACACCTGTGAGAGAAGCAGGGTTGGACGTTAAAGGGATGTTGATCCCAGATGCAGCTGCAGCGAAGGCCTCAGCAGGTCTGACCAGGAGCTTTAGAGCTGGGATGGGCACTTTGGAATTTTCCTGGATTGAGGCCATCAGATATAAGACATGGGTTGCCCCAGGGAGGGGGCATGCTCCTTTCAGCTGACACAAAGCAAAAAGTAGGAGCAAAAGGTGGCAGGAAATCACTGGATGTGAGTTATTGGTGCAGACGAATTGTTTGGCTGCGCATAGAGTATGCAAAAGAGATTTGAGGGACAGGCTTGTTGAGGTTGTTCGTGGCAACCACTGAGTGCTGGGCTGAAGCTGTTTGGGTCGTCCTGGTGGGATTTTGTAGCTGCTGAAGGTTCTGAGGCTGAGCATGGCAGGATTGGAGAGCTGGGCTGCAGGAAGCTTAGCCTGACCGATGCGTTCAAAGACCCTGAGCTGGGAGATCAGTTGGGTATGTTAGAAATAGTCTAAGAGAGTCCTCACCTAGGAATCGGGTTGTGGTGATGACACAGAAGGAAGTGGACGTAACAGCTGTTCCGTGGGATTGGTGGAAAGGCTGTGCAAGTGATTGGGGGCCGAAGGTGAGAGAAGGCTCAGAACATGATGAGCTCAGGTACTGGGTGGACGGTGGTGCCATTCAGAAAATTCCGGAAGACAAACCCAGCAGCACCAGTAGGGAAGAGCCAGGAGCCTGGAGTTTGGAAGCAGACAGTCTGGATTCACGGTTGACTCATGAAACTGTAGGGGCCTAGGTTTCCTTACCTACCAAATGGGGAGAAGAGTCTTGGCTACTTCAGTGGGCTGCAATAAGCGCAGAATGAAGCAAGGCCTTTGGAGCAAAAGCCACTGAGCAAGCACTGGCTAACCGTTAGCTTCTAGGGTAGGGGTGATGAAGTCCACCAAAGTCAGCCAGTGGAGAGAGGGCTTGGTGGAAGGTCTGGGAGTTTTTCTTCTGGAGGTAATGGTGGGAGACCGACATAAGGATTTTTCTGGAGGCCTTTGGCAAGTTCGGAGGGGAAACTCAAGCCTCTAAGAGTTTCAGCTCTCACCCTGGAGCTCTCAGCTCAAGGCAGGAACTGGAGGCTGGACCTGTGGCTTATAAAGCATGGGAATGGCAGGCCTTCCCTCCCAATTTTGGACTCAGTCTGCTTTGGGAGCTGGGGTCTGGTCAACCTCACTTCCTCAGCCTTTATTATTATAGGAGCCCAGGTTTGGGAATCTGCCCCTCCTCCACCCTCTGCATCGCTGCAGGAAATGTCAGATTTTGACAATTAATCCTGACTCAAGAGCGATAAGTCATAGGATTATCCCTGTAATATAATGATAATAAAATGCATATGATGATTTTGTAAAATTTTATAAAACTTTTCCTCATAACTTTATTCTTGTCATTTTCATAAGGTACAATAAAATATAAACCATGTGAATTTAAAAAATGAGATTAGCTTAATCCTCCTAAAACCTGTTTTCAGCAGTTCAAACTAGTAGAATAGTCTGTTTGTATAACTTTATCTTTTAAATTTTTAAATTTTTTATTGAGGTATAGTTGACATATAACATATTAATTTCAGGTGTACAATATAATGATTTGACATTTGTATATGTTGCAAAATGATAACCACAATAAGTCTAGTTAACATCCATTGCCACACATAGGTACACATTTTTTTTCTTTATTTGTATAACTTTAAAATCTTGATGCTGAATAACAAATATGAAAGCACCTTTTTGATGTTCAGCAGTTGTGTTACATGGATGGAATTACATGCTCCTTTGCGGGGCCATGTTTACATTTCAAAATTAAAGTGGACTCCTATTTACTAATAGGCTGTGTTCCGAAAGTTCCTTTGAAAGTAGTTTAAAATGCATTTCTCCCATACAGTCAATGTCAGATATGTTGAGTAGATTGCTGAACAAGCTGTAAGAGCCTATTTTTAAACACCTAAATATAATACATATTTATTTGTATATTCCTATTATATGTATATGTGTGTGTATGTGTATATTTGTATATGCCTAAAATAGAGTATCAGAAACACCCTTTAGTAAATTAAAAGCCAGACCTTCAAAGTAGGAGGTAGTAAATCCGAGGTAATATGTGCAAAGCTCTTAGATCTGTGCCTGGCAGCCCGGTGAGCACTCAGGAATTGTTGCTATTACTACCCTCCCCAGTCGCCCACCCTGGGGTCTGGTGGCAGGATGAAATGACCCCCGTTTTGTGGGAGTAGGTGGAGAGCTCTCTGGGCAGGTGCCCCATGTCAGTCTCCAGGCTGAAGATGAGGGGCCCAAGCACCTCCTAAGTCAGACTTTTGGTTGCATTTCATTCTGTGCCTAACGCCTGACTGCTGTGGTTAGTTAGACCTTCAGCCAAGACCTGACCTTCTCCATGAAAGAGCTTTCCCTCTGTTGATCGGATGGGGTTTGCTTTATCCGTGCTGCCTGCGGGTTTCCTTGTGTGGGCAGTGACATTTCCCTGGGAAGTCACCCAGAGGCCTCATCTCCACCGGCCACTGTTCTGGGGTGGGATTGGGAAAAGCCCATCTTCGTTTCTCATCTCCTCAGCTTCACCCTGCTGACTCTCTGGGAGCAGAAGTAGGTCTTGAAACGTGGTTTAGGGACACGAAGGTGTATAAGAATGGGTCTTAGTCTGCTGCTGACCCCAGGATACATCTCCCTGCCCTTTTACCATTCTGGTCCTTCCACTTGAAGACCCTGGGGCTGGCAAGAAGTGGGAATCCCAGGGCCCTGGGAATTTTTTATGTTTTTATCTTTGGCAATTGAATATTTTCAATAATTTTCTATCTAGCCGCCTGGTCCAGATACAAGGAAAATATTTTTAGGGATAAGTGAAGAAGATCTTTTGCAGTTGTGTTCTTGTGCCTTAAAAAAATCACGTCTGGCACTAAGTTGATGAGCAATAAATTTTAACTTTATTATTTAAAACGTAATTTCCTGAGAGTGGAGTTAACAGAAAATACGTAGCAAGGGAAGATACTATGGAAAAGCGACCAGCTTTAACTGGCTGCCTTAATATTTTTTTCCCAGTAAATTCTTGCTATTTTCGGCATGGTTAAAATACTGTGGAACTATATCTTTCAAAATTGTTTGAAAGGAACTAATCTTACTTTGCTGTCGTCCTGTTTGTACTATTCTTATTTTTCCTCATTAATAGAACAGGCATTCTCATCGCACATACTGGAACCAATAGAAGAACTTTCAGAGGAAGAAAAAGGTAACAAAGAGCTTGATCAGGGTTTATATCTGCATCAGTCACATTTAGATGCTAAACCCCAAGCCTTGGAAGTATGATTCAGTGGTTTTTATCGTAGTGTATCAAAATTAGGGAAGACATTTAGGTTTGGATTACATTTTCAATCTACATGTAGTATTCTGTCATCCTATTCCCCTAACGTGCTGTTATATTTTCCCCCCGCTTTACTGTTTCTTAGTATATGAATAAGAAATTTCCTGTGTCAGTGAACTTGAAAAAAAATTTTAAGCCTTTATGTCAATGCAGAGATTTTTTGATCAGATGACAAGTCGACACAGTTGTGTGCCAGATTATACAAAAATATTCGTATCACAGTAGTTATTTCTCATGCCCTGAATCTATGAAATGAATAGGTGAAGTGCCCATTTCAAAAATTGTTTTTAATAGCAAGGAAGGCATAATGTCTAAGCTCTGAATGTGGAATATTTACATGCAGAATATCTTAATGGCAGAATTTGGGAGCTGTTACAGGTTTGGGGAGATAATTAAAATTATTACTGCTTCCTCATTTTATTTGGTAGTAATAATAAAACTTATTTTCTATCAACTAATCTTTGAAGCTTATGAATATTTATTTACATTATTAAGAATATTTTCTAATGCTAGATTTATCCTAAAACAATTATGTTTGAATCAGTTTATCATAATTTTCTCCTTAGTAATAATAATGCTTTACCATATTTCACTTCTTTAGGAGAAAGCAAATTGTTAATATTTACATGGGCTCTGGTTTTGTCATTTTTGTTAGGAAGAGAAGTAAAATTATATGTTCTAATATGTAAATTCTTGATATTTGTTATAACTTCTTATGTGTTCTCTAGACTTTTTCCAATTTTTTTGTTTGTTTGTTTGTACAAGGCTACAAATTGAGAAGGGACTACATCAGGCATATCTGTAACATCTACATGATGTGTATTTTCATTTTACTTGCATGTAACCTGCTTTCTCTCTCCTACATAAGTATCATTTATTGATGTCTGGAACACAAAATCCCTTGTTCTCAGAAGAATCTATGAAATGTGTCAGGAGGTTCATAGATAGGGTCCAAAATTTTGAAACTGGAATCTCAAGTCATATAGTTCACACTCATTTAAAAACGAGTCATCTGGTTTCCAAGAGGAATCCTGATTTGTCCATCATCCCCATTTCAGTTCCAGGTTTCACCCACTGCATATTCTGCCTGCGTGTTTCTTCTAGAATTCTACCTAGACAATGTTAAGGCATGAGTTAGGGATCGTTGACAGCAAACACCATCATCGGCTGTTGCCACATTTAGGGAGCTGAGGTGGGAAAGAAAATAATCTTTGCCACCCTCCACGTGTTCAGACACAGCTCTGGTGAGGGATGGGAAAGTGCTGAGGACCGCTGAGAATAGCCAAGTCCCAGCGCACTGTCACAGAAACCAGCGACCCCATCTTTCTAGTGCCTCCGTGGAGCCAGCATGCTGGCAGCAGATTAATTGCCATCAATAAATTCCTCAGCTTGTACTAACATTTGCAGACAAATGCCTGTGCAGATAAATCTTAGCAATGGTTTGCAAAAACAGTACAACTTTTTACCAAGAAGTAACTCATATGAGACTATTTCTTCATCCTTACTTTCTGACAGTTGTGTCGAGGCTGACTTGATCTTGCTGTTCTGTTGGTTGTTAGAACGTGAGGGCCAGGAGGGATCTTAGGGGCTATTTTATTTTTCAGAAACTTGAAATATGGGGGGATTAGGAGCTTGCTCCAGGTCGTAGAGTTTAATTAGTGACAGTGCTGGAACTAAAGTCCATGTTTTCTGTTTTCCGTAGTTTAATGCAAAGAACAAAGAGACGGAGGAAGGCAAACTGGTCCAGCCTTTGCAGGACTGGCTGGGTGGCCTTTGGGGAAGTCTCTTTACCTCTGGTTTTAGAGTCCTCGTGTGAATAATGAGGAAATTGAGTACTAGATGATCAAGTCCCCTCCAACTCAGAAATTCTGTTGTGTTTTGCTTCGTTTTGCTTTTTGTGTGTTTGTTTGTTTTGTTTTTTTACTACTTGCTTTGCGCTACAATTATTTGCTTACCATAAATGGTGTGTTGTAAGTCTGATGTAACTGATCACACGTGTGGGCTGTCGTGCGTTAGTCTGGCCATCTGCTTGGGCATGCTTTAAAATTTTTAATTAGAGGAAATGCTGATCTCTAGAATATTTTGTCTTGTTGATCTTGGTGAGCAATACGTGCTTTATATAAAATCTTCAGCTCTGATTGTCTTTCAAGTAATTCATTTCACCTTTACATAAAAACTTTATTATTATTTTTTCCTATCCACTCTACCTTCTTTCTCTCACTTCTGTTGGCCAGCCCCAGCCTTGTAAGAGTTCTTCCTATCAAGGGTTTTCTAATTATTCACAAATGGCTTTCCAAAGCTAGCACAAACATGTAAAGGGAATTTGAGGGTAGAGGGAAATGTTTAATCTTCCATCATTTGGGGGAACTTGGACGTCAAAATGAACTTGTCTTCAGGGGTTAAGGGTGAACCCAGACCAATCAGCAAATGAATTCAGTTACTGCCATCAAAGGCCTTGCAACTCTTCTAGACTGGCCAGTCCATCTGGGCATCACTTGACCCCTGCATATGGCCCCATATCCCAGAGCCTCTCTTCAAGCTGTGCTTCTGTGTCATTCCTTATATCTGAGATGCTGGCCAAAGAATTTTCTTTGCCTAATTGGGGTGGGAGGTGCATCTATTTCAATGGTAGCTCCATGACTTCCAGGTTCTATCCTGGTACCTCCTTTTACTTTTAGCCCCAGACAGTTGCAGACTTGATGGCCAACCAGCAACCAAAGCCAGTGACAGCTGTGGCTGCAGCTAAGCCCTCTAGATTCTGATGGATTCAGTTCCTAGGACAGAAGTGTTTTTTGTGTGTGTGTGGTTTCAGAATAGTGGAAAAACATTGGTGGGAAAACAACAGCATGAATGCTGACAATATAAAGTTTAAGATTACTTCCAATTTTTATTCATATAGAATCACATAAAATTTCATAATTTTGATTTAGCAAGCCACCGAAGCAAAGTATAGAAAAGCATCATCATGCAGGATTTTCCCTCCTATTTAATGTACAAATAGTAATTTGACCAATTTTGCCTTCAACAAAACTGTTAATTAATGAACAGAAATATTCTTTACTACTGGACTTGACTAGTATTTAGAAAACATCTTAACCAAAAGGCATATTTCCAAGATCTTCTGCAAATCCACATGCCATCAGAACCTAAAAATTCCATCTGCTGAGGTGGATAAGACCATGGAACAATGAAGTATCTGTGAGGACCCGCCTGCAGCCCCAGACCTAGGCAGTGGCATTTGGTGCCCCCTTCTTTGGGTGAAATTCTTTTGTTAGGAGAATAGACTTCCAAATGATAATAGTACCATTGTCACATTCTCCCAGATCTGCCTTTGGATGTTCACTAAGGGTCTCAACTGCCCAGCACTGAGTCTGTTTCCTTGAGCCTTCAGTTTCCTTTGACATAAGGACTCAGTTCTTCAAGGTCATTGTAATCATACCCCTTTCTCCAAACCCTCTTAAACTAGACATTTTTTGGTAGGAAATAAAAGGAATAAGGAAGGAAACATTAGGAGAATCTGGCCTGTTACTTTTCTTTGTTTTTAATTATAGGTTGTTTTAAGCAAAATATACTTTTCCTAAGACTTTTTTTAATTTCGTTTTCATTTTGGTAAGTATTTTGAGAGGGATAATAATCTTCACATTTTGAAATTTTATGTGAACTTAACCTCCACTAAATTTATTATGTAAAAACTTAATTATTTAAAAGACATAGGGCTTTTTCTTCATTAAATGATGCCTAAATTCTAACTGAATTTAGGAGTAATGAATTCTTGAGGAAGTAGTAAAATTAATTTTAGGATAAAACGTTAAACTTCTAAATAAGTTTTTTCGATTTTGCTTCTCTAGAGATGTATTTCTCACATTATTTATCTAGCTATAATTTGATTAAGTGATCAAGAAAAAGTCTTTAAAGATACTGAAGTTTTGAAGCAAACTTAAGGTAGTTTTTTTTTTTTAAATAGCATTACTTGACTCTTTATTTTTATTTATTTTTTTAACATCTTTATTGGAGTATAATTGCTTTACAATGGTGTATTAGTTTCTGCTGTATAACAAAGTGAATCAGCTATACATATACATATATCCCCATAAGGTAGTTTTAAAAGCTACAGTACTTAAGCATTATATATTGTGCTGAATGACTAAACTATTCAAAAACTTTAAAACATTATAAATGCTTGCTTGCTGTTTAGAAGTTGTGTTTTGCCATTTTCTGCTTAGAGGTTTAATGTATTTGTTTAATTCCTTTTTAATATGTTATAAAAACTTATTTCAGGGAAGGAAAATGAACAGAAATTAAATAACAACAAGATACATTTAAGGAAAACTTTGAAGAATAACCCTTCCCTCACTAAGGAAATAAGAACAGTCTTGGAGCAGAGTTTGGTGGAGAAACTGGAAACCTTGGGGATTAATGCAGTAAGTTCACCCGCTTTGGGAATATTCGCTGTTTTGTTTTGTTTTGTTTGGCTGCACCGCGTGGCTTGCGGGATCTTAGTTCCCCGATCAGGGATCGAACCCGGGCTATGGCAGTGAAAGCGCAGAGTCCTAACCACTGGACTGCCAGGGAATTCCCTATTTTGTTTTCTAAATAAGAAAGGATCAGAGAAGAGAAGAAGGCATGTCAGTTCTGTCACATGTGGAGATCGGAGGCTAATGTGACATGATTCATTAAACACTTTAGCTGGCATTCACTGTGTGCCTGGCACCTTTCAGAGAGCTTTCCAAATAGTAACTCATTTAAACATAGAAACTAATCTCTTAGGTAGGTGACAGTATCATCTGTATTTTACAGAGAGGTGAAGTAACTTGCTTCAGGTCACATGTTTGTGATGAAGGAGCCAGGGTTTGCATCCAGGCAGTTGCAGGGCTGCTTACATTCTGATGTTAACTCCGAATTATTGCCTGTTACAAAATCAGCACTTAAGCTACCCTTATTAAATGAATGGATGAATGAATTGCATTTCACATTGTTGCCAGATTGAATCGTTCTGTACATCATGTTATATATACTCTTTGCTTTTTACATTTTTCATTGCATACATAAAATACACAAACTTAATTGAACAACCTGAATTTATATACCTGTGTGTGTATATGTGTATGTACATCACATGTGCATATATGTATGTGTATGCAAAAGTATGTATGTGCGTGGAATATGCACAGATATGTGCACATGTACATGTGTGCATAACGTACATGCAATGCATGTGTGTTTATGTGTGGCTGTGTGTAGTGTGTTTGTGTATGCAGGTCTGTGTGTATATGCACGTGTGTGGATATTGTGTATACGTGTGTGTGTGCCCAAATATGTGTATGTATATATGTATACATGTATATACACATGTGCATGCATTTGTGTGTATCTGAATGTATGTGTTATATACACATATACGTGTGTATACAGATTTGTATGTACATGGGGGGGGGTTGTGTGTATGATCTGTAACCACCACCTAGATCAAGAAAGAGATCCATCATTTCCAATACCCTAGAAGACTCTCTTTGCTTTCCTTAGTCGATATAACTCCGTACTCCCCAGCCAGAGGTAATGGCTATTCTGACTTAGTGTTTTTTTGTTCTTGAACCTCATAGGAGTGGCATCCTACACTGTGTTTTATTTTGTGTCACTTCTTTTGCTTATGATTTTTTCTGTAAGATTCATACTTACTGTTTCATTTAGCAGTAGTTTGTGGTATAGTATTCCATTGTATGAATATACAACATTTTATCTATTCTCCTGTTGATGGACATTTGGATTTTCAGTTTGGGGCTCTTTTTGGCCATTACATTCTTGTACATGTCTTTTGGTGGACATAGGCATTCCTTTCTCTTGGATGTATATTTAGGAATGAAATTGCTGAGTCTAAGAGTCTACATGTTTAGTTTTAATATGTGTAGCCAAATAATTTTCCAAAGTGTAAAAGTTTACACTGTCCCTATCAGTGTGTGAGAGTTCCAGTTCCAGTCTGCATATGGTTTTGGGGTTATATATTTTATTTGGGACATTTCCTTTTATCCTAAGATTATAAAAACACGCTATATTTTTTTCCTAATGCTTACATAGTTTTTTTGTTTACTTTTTTTGTCTATCTGGCCTTTAACAATTAAGTTTGGAAACAGTGAGTTGGAGATCTAACCTTATTTCCAGTTGGATCAGTTGTCTCAATATCTTTCGTTGAGTAATCCACCCTTTCCTCGTTTGTTCGAAATAGCAGTTTTATCATATAGGACATTTTTACATACATTTGGATTTATTTTTGGACTTTCAACGGTTCTGCCCTTTCAACTATTTTTTGTATTCCTTTGCTAACACCATACTGGTTTAATTTTAGTAACTTTGTCCTGTACTTTAGTATCTGTTATAGGTCATGCCTTTTTCATTAGTCTTATTTCAAAAGTTTCTTGGCAGTTCTTCCATATTTTGTTTTCCAGTGAACTTTAGAAATAACTGCTGCAGTTCCAGAATAACCCCTGTGGGGATTCTGATTGGAATTGCCTTAAATTTTGTGTATTATTTAGGAAGAACTGACATTTGTACAGTATTGGGTCTTTCCATCCAGCTGCAGGGTACAGGAAGACATATTGAACACCTGCTCACACAAACAGGTGGTAGATCCATAATGACAGATTGTAGGATGTGAAATGAAGGAAAAGTAGAGGGGAATGAATAACTGAGGTCAGAGAAAACTTCTTCTTGGAGGTGGCAGATGATCTGATGATGGAGATTTCTGTCCTGGGCAACTGGGTGGGTGGTGGAGCCGCTTCCTGGGATGGGGAAGACTGAGGGGAATGGTGGGGAGGAGATGGGAGTGTGTGTGTGACACTGATATTGAATAAATGAATAAATAGCTCTTTAACTGGTTTTCTTCTGTCTAGATACCCTTCAAATCCAAAAGAATTTCTCAAATCACCTCTTAAATTATGGCATTTTCCTAATTGAAAACCTCTGAGGATTTTCTCTTACCTGTGGAATAACCAACCTTTAAGCTTTTCATTTTGGCATCAGTCTCCTTTTCTGCTCTCCTCACCCATTCCTCTGTAGCATTAACCACTAGACATGCCTTGACTGTTTCTGTCCCATTGCCTGCCTTTCCTGCAAGGTGATCCCACCCATCTGGAACACTCCCACTTTCTACTTGTTTCACTCCACCCATCCTGCAGGCACAGCCCATCCTCCCCCTTAAGGCTTCTTGGCCCAGTGGGGCCTCTGACAGCCCCTCTCCCTGAATTCCTCTAGCCCTTGTGGATTCATTCGGTCCTTGTCACACACCTTGCACTGTTGGTTAATCAGTCACACACACGCCTTCCATGCATTTGGTCCTGGCCCCTACAGCCCCGTACCTTAACCAGTCACGTACAATCATACACAAACGTTACGTGTCCCACTGCACCGTGAGCTCCTTTTGGGACCGGGACCGTGTGTCATATGTCAGGGCATCCCCCACCTTACATGCAGCAGTAAGGACAAAAGGTTGGCATGGTTAATGCTGACAATTGTCCATGAAATGAAAAACATCCCAGGATAATTGATTAACTTAACATTTTATTCCTTCAGGATATACGCGGTATTCCAAGTGACCACTTGAACAGAGTGCTAAGAACCATAGAATCAGCAAGACATGAGCGAGAAAGACAAATACCTAACATTCAGCAAATTCGTGAATTCCTTGAACGTCAGGTCAGCTGTAAAACTGAGGAGAGAACACTACTGTCCACAGGTAAGCCTGCTACCAACTGCCATTTCATTTCTGCAGATGGGAGCAAAATAGAACAACCGTTTCAAAATTTTAAATGGTTCACAAACCTTGGAACTTAATTGGCAACTCTATTATTGTTTGAACCATTAAATGTTGGGTCTTAGATTGTGTTTTTTACATTAAAAACCCCCTGTAGTGTGGAGTCTAGACCCTTGAGACAGGCTGTTCGTTTCAGTGCCAGCATAGACAGTATTGTAGTATTTTATTCTGCTTTTCACGTCATGGAGACTCAAGAATGACACTACTATTCCAGACAGGTACAGTACTTCTCAAGTGGACACCCTTTCAACTGGAGAAATACCCAAAGCAGTACATCTTCCTCCCAAAAGCAGACAGTTGGTTAGACAAAGACCTGTTTTTACCGATAGGACATCTGTTCCAAAGTGAGTATTTTCAAGCCTAAAATTTTTTTATTAACGTTCGTCTCAGTCAGCTCGGGCCGCCATAACAAACTACCATAGACTGGGTGGCTTAAACAACAGAAATTTATTCTCTCATGCTTCTGGAGGCTGGAAGTTTGAGATCAGGGTGCTGGCACAGTCAGGTTCTGGTGAGGCTTCTCTTCCAGGACTCACAGATGGCCACCCTCTCACTGTGTCCTCACATGCCAGGGAGAGCAAGAGAGCCCTGGTCTCTCTTCATCTTCTTACAAGGACACTAATTTCTTCATGTGGGCCCCATCCTCATGACCTCATTGAAACCTAATCACCCCATCTCCAGATACCATCACACTGAGGGTTAGGGGGCCACAAACATTCAGCCCACAGCAATGTTTGACCCAACAGAGAATCACACTTGGAATGCTTACCCATCTCTCGTTGTCTCAGGGAGAGTTGCTGCTGCTCACCCTTTAATAAAGCAAAAATCACCAGTTCCATAGAAATCTATTTTAAATTACATTATTCACTTACACCAGAAATATTTTTCTCTTGCTTTTAGAGTTAAGAAAAATATCACAGAAGATCATTTTCCCAGAAAGTCTTCAACTATTGCGTGAGTGCTGAGGGAGCAGGGGGTGGTGATATTTAAAAATTCTTTTCACTGAACATTTCTTTCATTGTAAATTAGTATGTTCATTGTGGTTCACTAGAGCCATAATTAGTACACATCATATTTAATCTGTTAAAGATTAAATATTCCTGAATATTCCTTTGTTACATCTTTGTTTCTTTATCAGATATTACCTGGGTCAACAGCACTTATCCCGTGTGGCCTCCATTAACAAGTGGGACCACACCTGAGTCATTTCTGTTATTTTCCCCCAACTGCCCACCTCCCGCCCAGTGTCTGGTAATGTTTGATAAATGCGTGATGTTGCTTTTTAATGGCTGGATCCATGATAGTGTAGCCGGATGATATTTTAGTGTTCTAGCTCCTTGTGGAAGTTGATAATGGCCCTAGACCTTACTCTCTTAGGCTCTCTTATGATACTAAGAACCCTAGCTCAGTCATTCCTTAACTGTGTGACACTGATTCAGTTGCTTGCCTGTTAAAAAGGCTCTGTTTTCTTACCTGTAATATGGGATGATGCTACCTTTTTCACAGGATAGTTCTACAAATTAAATGAGAACATGAAAAGGGCTCAGCCTCAGTACTTGGCACATGTGGGTACTCAATAAATTGTAGGTATATTATTGTTATTAATTGAGTAAAACTAATATTATAATTGAATTCATCATCATTGACTTGTCTGGCGATATTGATGCTTTATTTCTTCATTAAGGCATTTTGTATATATACTAGAGACAGAATAAATATGTTAAAGATAGTATAAATAATAATTCACCCTTCAAAAGTACTTTTCATGTACATAATCTCATGGGAGGAGCCTTATTTCATGGGATGTAGTGTAACTGAACGTTGTGTGGAATTTAGGTGCTCAATGAATATTTTTTAAATGAATACCACTCTGAATTTCTGTTTCACTTTAAAATGGGGTGATAATTCACGTGATGATACAAATGAGATTACGTATTTATGTAGAAGTCCTTTGTAGGGTGCCGTGTAAAGGTAAGCCATAAGTAATGACACTATTTTAAAAGATGACATAGTTTTATTGCAAAAATATTTTTTTCCACTCTGAAATATTTTTCTTAGGTGTGTGAAAACCAATATTAAGAATATACAAATTTGGGCTTCGAGGAGTAATGTCCTAACTTCAGCACATTTTGGTAAATACGCCAGGTGGCTGGCAGGTCTGGATTTGAAATGACTCTTCGGCCTTTTGTGGCCCTGGCTGCCATCTTGTTCTGTGGCCACATGGGTGTCTGTTATGCTCTCTGGAGAAAATTCCCACTGCTTTAAGGGACACATGGTAAATCCTGAAACTTAGGGAAACAGCGTCCCCTATTTGGGTTTTGATTTGTTTAGGACCCCTCCCTTCAGTTCAGAGGAAGAGCTCGATGATGAGGACCTCCTCCAGGCCTGTGCCTCGCCAGACTTACTTCCTGTGCTGTCATCTAAAAGCAACAAGAGTAGCTTTGGAAGGAACACCGTCAAAAGTGACACTGACTGGACCGAGGGAAGTGAAATTGAGGACTCTGCTATTTCTCCCAAGCCCACAGGTAAGCTTTTGTTATTGAAAATCCCTCTGGAAATTTTGTTTAGGACAGTGGCTCTCACCTGGGGGCACCAAGCCCTGGGAGTCTGAGCTGAGAAAGTGCCCGAGGAAAGGATGGGGCTAATCCAAAAGCTGCTGCCGCCTAAGGAAAATGGACAGGGCTTAGCAGGTAATTGATGTTCAAGTGGAAGGAGAGGAAGGGGTTGGGGATGCCTGGATGTATTAGTAACAAATATAAGGGCTGCTGTAATGAACTACCACATACTGTGTGGCTTAAACTACAGAAACTTACTGACAGGAGCTGGAAGGCCAAAATCAAGGTGGCAAGGTTGGTTCTTTTTGAGGGCTGTGAGGAGAGGATCTAGTCTGTGCCTCTGTCCTTGGCTTGTAGATGGCTATCTCCTCCCTGTGTCTGGTCACACTGACTTTCTCTGTGCGTGCATCTATGTCCAAATTTTCTGCTTTTATAAGGACACCAGTCGTATTGGATTAGGGTCCACCCTAATGACCTCACCTTAACTTGATTATCTCTTTAAAGGTCCTACCTCCAAATAAGGTCACATTCTGAGGTAATGGGGGTAAGGACTTCAACATACGCATTTGGGACACGATTCAACCCCTAACACTGGGTGACCTTGAGAATAACTGTTCTAATACACTGTGCTGCCTTTTGGATATGAGGCAATCCTAAAAGAACATAAGGTCCAAGTCGGTAACTGCTGATAATTTGCTAAGGAGAAGTGACGCTGAAGGGTCATTTTTTTTTAAAAAAAAGAAATTCTGTTTAGTGCAATTTAAAATTTATATATTTTAAACATATCACAGATCATTAGTTTATTGTATGTAATTTGTATATACCATGTATTTATATAATTATGTAAAATATAACTAATCATTTAAAAACAACTGGTTTTGAAAACAATATATGAATATCCCATTCATGCAGGCTGCCTCACTGAAATTAAAGTTTCTGACCATGTACTTGAATGAGACCATCCTTCTTTGATTTAAAAATTTTACTCTTCTAGTCTAGAGGAACATGATTTCTTTAAAGGAAGTATTTGCAAAGCTTAGACTCTCTCAAATTGTTTGTAAGGTTATTTTGGAACTGAAGATAAATATAATTTTTTTTAAACTTTACCTATTTTCTATGGGTCCTACAGGAACCTCCATTAAAACATTAACTGGAAAAGTTGAAAAGACAGTTTCAAATCACAGAAGTGTGAATAAGCCAGTCGGTGGGCTTAATGTTGCTGAGGCGTTCATCAAAAAAGCACAAAAAGAAGATCTAAAGGTGGTATCACTTTTACTTGCTAAGCATACACAAATTCATCTTGTAATGAATATACCTTAATAATTGTATTTTTTACAGTGAAATGTAAAACAAATATAATTATTTAGTATAGTAGAGGTTGAGATTTTTACATTGTCTTGTTTTCAGTATCGTATTTCTTCCTATTCCATAGAGAATCAAAGATATTGAAAGGATAACTGGTAATAATACGTCCTATGCTTATCAAGTTTTACAGGTTTTCACAATCCTGTCACGTGTATTATTTGACATTTGCAGATATTAGGTAGTTTGTTCACAGAAACTTGTGACTGATTAGAATCTGGAGACTTCAGATCTGAGTCTAGGAACCTTTCTGCCACCGTGGTGAGACCTGGATGTGAAATAGGGACTTTCAGGGTTGGGAGCCAGAGTCGGTGGAGAGATGCTTCAGGTCCATGACCCAAGCACAGGGCAAAGCCAAGCTCCCCTCCCCGAGTGGAGGAGAGGCCCTGACACACTCCAAGGTCCCACACCAGGCACCGGAAGTGCTTCTGTGGACAGAGACCTGGGCAGGCTCGTCTGTGTTGATGGGGTCTGCCAGGAGTAGTTGCTCTTTTCTTAATTTTTCCCTTGAATTAGATTTCATTCTTCCCCTGCTCACCTGTGGGATCCAGAGCATTTCGTCAAACTACGTTCGTAAGTTAGTGCCATTTGTGTTACACAGCCAAAAATGACAAAAAGTCACAAAAGGTCAAGAGAGAGCCGCCGCGTCTTCCTTAGAAGGGGCGCCGGAGAAACACGCGCTCCTTTAGGTCAGGGCCGTTTCTGCAGGGCCCTCATGTGATGTCTCCTGCAGTTAAGTGTCTTAGTATCACAGAGGTAAGAGCCCCAGAGCCGGCCTAGCTGCTCCTTGGGGAGCATCCTGACTTGACTTCTACAACGTAGTGTTCCTGGAATTTGCTAAATTCATGATTGCTGAGTAGGAAACGTTCATTTCCACAGCAAGGAACAGAAAAAGAGGTGATTCCCTCTGCTTTCAAAGCACAGATTTCCAAATCCGTTTCATTTCCCCTCCAGAGATGACCAAATGACCAGATTGGGGGATCCTTTGAGGCTCCCAACTTCTCATCATTTAGTGTCAGCGGCTCAGTCTGGCCAACAAAGTGGTCAAGGGGCTCTAACACGCACAGTTTCTTTAGGAAACATTCATTATTCTCCACGTATTTTTTTCAGTGTGCAGATGTGGACGATAATGACTGGGACATATCATCCTTAGAGGAAGAGAAATCTTTGGGGAGAAGAATTGGAAGAGAACAGAAGGAACCTCCACCTGTGAAGAATGAGTCAAATTCTACTCAAGTGCCAAGTGCCTGGGGTGCAACTAACCTGAAAGGTCCAAAGGGAGAAGGTTCGCTGCTTTGGTGTCTAGCAGAAGCCTCTATAAATATCTAAGCTATGCTAATATATTATCAGACAAAAACACTGTTGGCATAACAAAGATCTCGCTTTCCTTACATTATTTTAACAAGGACTGAATGTGAACAACTTACTGATTTGTATATATTTACTAATTTTCTAAAATTTAATTTTAGGTCTAATCCTTAGTCTTTAAATTTCTAAAATATCTATTTTTGAAAACACCCATATAAATAGTCTCTTCATGCAGATGCCTCATGGAAATTTAAATTTCTGATCATATACCTAAATGAGGCCACTTTTTCTGACTGTCTTCCTATATTCATCTATCTACATGTTAAATATTTTTATTTTCTTCCAAGGAAGATTCTTCTTGTAGCATTGTAGCCAGTGGGATGAATGACAAGTGAAACCAGCCACTGCTATTGTTCCTATTCACCCAGGCTAGAGTCTGGATAATAAGTCCAGTAACTTACCTCTCAACCCATTTAATTTTTAAAATCAGAAAATATAATTTGTATTTTTTCTATCAGAGTAATTCTTCTCCACGCCACCTCTCAGCCATTCTTCATCTGTGCGTCCCATGAGCCGTGCCTCTGAGTAACGGGCTCAGACCCCTATTTCTAGGCTCACTGACTTTAGACGTGAACTGTCGAAGTTCTGCTAAGACAGATGAGGCTTTGGCTCCCTCCCCACTCCCTGCACCTCTCATGCCCCCTCTTCAGGACTTTTGTTCCCACATCTGTAATTTTAAACAAATACATGCACATCTCTGTACTTGCTCTGTCTGTCTGTAGCAGGGTCTCCTGCCTCATTCCCCCACCCCCCCTCCGCCCTTTGTAAGATGAGCCACTGCTGCCTCTACCTTCACTTGACCTCTTTTCTCCACCAACGTGTCAGTCATAACACTGACCTTCTGTTCTGTCACCGTCATAAGTTTTCTGTGCTTTGTCTCAAGATCCATCCTAATCTTTGAAAAAGCAAAAGACGCGTTTATGCTACGGCGACTCTGTGAGGACACAGGGCCAAGAGGATGCCCTGAGTACATTTCCTCCCTCCGCCCCAATGTCATGGTCCCACACCCCTTAAGGAAACATTTCTGGAGTCACATGCAAGTGGAATTCTCAGCCCTCTCCTGTTTCAGTGGCTCAAGGCACTTTTGAACTAACTTCATGTTTAAGCTCATCTACCCTAGAAAACCTGGAGTACCATTTTACCGTTTAATCCCTCCTTGGCTTGTTAATTTTATTCTCTCTTTACCACTGCCAGCCTCCAGGCCCTGTGCTGAATGCTGGGAAGGAGAGGCCGGGCGGAAGCTTCCTTACGTGGGCCCCGTGAGGCTACCCCAGAGACGTGGCCATCCCGTGGTGGGACTGTCCGCAGCCTCTTTCACAGTTTGTAGGAGCTAGGGGTGGGGTTGGCGAGCAGACTCAGACACGAGTGATGAATGACCGTCTGAAGTTGCGGATTTTTTACAGGCTGGACACTGTGCTTGTTTCATCACTGGGGCCTCCCCTCCCCCCCTCTCTCCCTCCACAGGACCTCAGGATGAATCCAGCACATTGAAAAGCAGCTTAGTAACCGTGACTGATTGGAGTGACTCTTCAGATGTGTAACTGTCACCCCACGCATCAGGAGGCCCTTCCAGACGCCAGCAGTATTGCAGGATCACAGTATTTCAGTACTGCCTACACGACTCTAATGCTCCTGCTTGGCAGTATCTCCTACAATAACAAGGAAGCTGACTCTCAAAGAACAAGAGTCCCTTTAGTGGCACCTAATGCAGTTATTACAAAACAAACTGTCAGCAGTATTTTGAAGCATATAAAGGTGTTTGTTTAAGACTGCTGCTGCTTAAAAAGTAATGTGTCATTGAAGTCATAAAAAGTTTTTTCTTCAGAACGGTACTCTAGTGTTTGTTTGTGTATTATTTTTTTTTCAACTAATTTTTAAGTGAATTTTTTTTTAAACTTCTTATAGCAGGTTTTGGTTTGAATTAAAACCTTTTTTTATATCTTTCTTATGTATGTTGTCATGTTGGAAGTGTTTTATTATAAAGTTCTGTTAGTATCCTTAAAATTGAATTAGTGGAATCAGTGAAATCTTAAGAGTAGATTGCTTATTTTTCATATAGAAGTAAGTTTAGAGTTATAAAAATATAGCTAGGCCCACGTTAGATAACTCCATTTTCAGAAGTATTTTACCATATGTGGCTTTGAGCCATTGTAAGCATGTTGTTTTATTTTAGAACTTTAAATACCATTTCTGTGGCATCATCTTTACCTTGGATATTTTATGAATAAAATGTAGCCAGTTTAAACGTCAGTTAATTTATCGCACTATGAACAGAATAGATCGAGTCAATACTGAATTCATATGTGTCTGTAGTTTTTTTCACTTTTTTTAAATGCCTAACCCGTATTCTAAAGTACCTCAAAACTAACTTAGTTTTATTCTTAACAATGACATTGTCAACATTCAGAGAGTTCATATAAACTGTTTTCTGCATTTTTTATACTTTGTGGTACTATCTGTACTCTGTTTCCAAAAAAAAGTTACGTTTTAACTAAATGGTTTTTTGGATTTTGGATCTTTCTTCATTTTGCCAACCTTTCAAGTAAAGCCCTCCATTACATCCTTGTGACTGTGGCTGAGTTATTAGAGCTGATTTCTGAGTTAGGCTTATCTCGTTAGAGGATTTAAGCTTGCCTTGGTAGCTGTGCCATGTAAACACACTGACCTAAAAGTTAAAACAATGTTTTATCTGTTTCTGCCCCACCAGAGTCCTTTTTACTTGTGGGCCACTCTCACCCTTTTAAAAACTTCCCACAAAGGCCAATTTTATGCAGATGTACTCACTTTATATATAAGTTTCTAAAAGCTCTAATAAATGCGGAATCAAGTCTTCATTGTAGTAGGACAGAGATAAGCAACCTACAACAACACCTGAGAAGGAACCCAGGCCCTTACATTCACTCACTTATTCCACAGAGATCTGTTGAGCTCCTTGTTTGTTTGTTTGTTTTTAACATGCATTATTAGTTCATTTAATTAGAACAACTTTGAGACACAGTTATTATAATTTTCTTAAAGATGTGAGAAACAGTTATACAATAACTTGGCAAAGCCATACACTTAGAAAGTGACAAAAGTAGGCTTTAAACCGGGTCTCAAATCCAAGTCCTGGGTCTGCCAGGTTTTAATTCCTGAGCAGAAAGGGTTGGGGAAATATGATGAATGTCCGCTAAGGAAACCCAACAGTTATGTTGAAAAGACCGATCCTTGATCTGTTTAGTCCTGTCATTTTAGATTGCACTAGAATTGGCGTGTTCGTTTTCCTTTGGGCTGTCGCCTTATATTTCTCCTCATTGACACACAACTGATGTGTTTCTGGCTACTGACACAGTGTTTCTGTACTTTCACCCCTTCTCTCCGTAAATTCTTCAGAAGCTAGAACAGTTCAGTACAATCAAAATATTGTCTTCACCAGTACAGCTCTGAAATTTAAAAATTTGTTTTAAACACACACTCACAAAACCCGGCCCCACCACTGGCCTGTAGCACCTAACCTCCCTCCACGGCTTTCAGTTCATTTGTATCCCTGGAAAAGGTATTCAAGCATTATCATGGTCTGGAAAAAAAATCATATATATATATATACACACACACACACACACACACATATATATATATGTACGTACATATATATATGTGTGTAATAAACTTGTTCTTTTTCTTTCATTGAGCGCTTCCAAACAATGTGATTTTCCTTTTTAAGTCTTTCACGCTTGAGGAAAATGAAAATGTTATGGTCACCCATGCTGTGATTAGTATTGGAAAGGGTCTGACTCATAGATTTACACAGACAACCAATTCTTATCCAAAGCTTGGGACTGTATATTTCACCCTAGACTGCCTCAGTTCAAAGTCTTGGTTTTGTCACTCGCCGCGGCAAGTCACTTCAACTCTCTGCTTTCGTTTCATCCCCTGCCAGCTCAGGTTGCTACAGCACTTACCTCAGGGGGCAGTTGTGAGGATGGAGTGAGTGAGGGCACACACAGACTGAGATAACTAACACCCTTACGGGCATGAGGTAAAAGGGCTGCCTCTAGAAATAAAACGGCGTCTTTGGTCAGAGATCACTGGAGCAACTTAACACGTCTTGAAAAATGCTGTCTCTCCATTACCGGTTAGTTCCATGCACATGACCTGAGCGACACACTGGAACTTGGTCCGTTATTTCTGAGCGGGGCAGGTGCAACGCGGCTCCAGGCCTTCCTCTGTTGGCCCCAAAGTCGGCCATGACCAGCATCTCCAGCTCTGCTCTTGCCGATGCCCCACCCCAGGATCTGCCTTCTGTACTGGAGAAGCCGGAGCAGTTATTTAAAGCGGACGTGCCAGGCGATGGGCAATAGCATTTGGCCCTGTTAGCCCTTGCTGGAGCAGCCGTGGAGAAGTACGGTGGTGACAGACAGGGGTCAGAAACCAGAACTCGGCTCTACGCAGCCAGTACATGTTCGTTCAACCCAAACATCTGAGGAATAGTCTCAGGTTGCCCCCATACTGTTTACAAGACACAACTCCTTATACACCTTCTGTTTAATATACGAAGAAAAAACATAAAAAATGGGGACAAAGACTGCAAGGTCTGAATGATTAAGAAGGCTACATTACGAATACTGGAATCTTTGGTGCTAAATACATATACATATTTTATGATGTATAAAATATATACAAATCCTGTAAATAGCCTGTTTATTTTTTTATAGAAAGCCACAACAGAAAATGATTAGTATGTAACTATGTAAGAACATTTACATCTGATAATCAACAAGTTCTTCAAATTTGTATTTTAAAAATAGTTTGAGTGTTAATTGTAGGAGGGCCTTGATGGCAGCATTTTGTGAACAGTTCACATTTAAAACAAGCTCAAGACACGGCTTGCGGGCAGTGCTCTTTAGACGTAAGCGTTTTTATCAAACTGTTTTGAAGGGTTTGTGGTTTTAAAATCTTCTCCACCGTGATACTTTGTCCGAGAAGACATGATAGATGTGGCCCCATTGTATGTGTATCCCATTCTGCAAGGCAAAACACAGTTTGGTAGATTGTCTTTTACACGTAGGTCAAACAAAAATGGGAAGAAACCATTTTGCCCCTATTTCTGTCATAGCTAAGTTTGTCTTTCCCTGATTACTTTTAGCTTTCTTCCCTTCTCTCTCTCCCCAAGAAATATTTCAATGTCATTTCTGAACAGCTGGTGTGACCAAGAGAATCTGCAGAAGAAACTCATGGCTTCTTAATTTGTTCAGTTAACTCTCCTTCAAAACTTATTTAAGGACTTCCCTGGTGGCGCTAGTGGTTAAGAATCCGCCTGCCAATGCAGGGGACACAGGTTTGAGCCCTGGTCCGGGAAGATCCCACATGCCGCGGAGCAACTGAGCCCATGCGCCACAGCTACTGAGCCTGCGCTCTAGAGCCCGCGAGCCACAACTAGTGAGCCCATGTGCTACAACTACTGAAGCCCACGCGCCTAGAGCCCGTGCTCCACAACAAGAGAAGCCACCGCAATGAGAAGCCTGCGCACCGCAATGAAGAGTAGCCCCCGCTCGCCGCAACTAGAGAAAGCCCACGCACAGCAACGAAAACCCAACGCAGCCAAATAATAAATAAATAAATAAATTTATAAAAAAAAGAAAAATACTTATTTAAAACTCATCTTCCTGGAACCTAGGAGACTGTGGTGACCTTAATCAGCAATTTCTGCCTATGTGAAAATTATGATGAGGCCAAAGTGAAGAATATACCCCCAAAGTTAGACCCAGATTTCTACTTACATCAATAGCTTTGTAATGTAAGAATGTCAAGCTCTGGGTTTTTTTTTAATGAACTATAATTATATTTATTCTATTCAGTATAATATTTACTATATTAAATGTCATATTTACTATATATTCCTAACCTTTCCCAATTCTGGGTTTTTGAAGTTTCTAAGAATCACATGAACTATCTATAATTTGTCCCACATGTAACAATTTAGAATAGTACTGTACTTTTTAACAGGTCATTTTTGTCTCTTTTTCATACCTGGGTGCTTTGTTGTTGTCAGATATTGAAAAGCAAAATATGACACCACCAATTATGCAGAGTGAAGCTCCTGCCCATCCAATAAACAGAGCAGCTCCTAATTCATACCTGTGAAGAAGTATCACACAAGTATAAAAGCTTACTTATTTGGGGAGTAAATAGCGTTTAACACTACTAGCCAACACTTATTAAATGCTCAAAATACATTTTTGCTATTGGAACTTGTACAGGAAGTAATAACATCTGTATGTGTATAATGCTTTAAACTTTTCTCAAAGCGTCTTTATAGCCATCACTTGACTATATCTTCCCAACATCCCGAAAGGAAGATGAAAGCATCCCTGCGGGCAAAGCAGGAGCAGTCAACTCAAGCTGGGGCCTCCTGGCCTATCAGCATCTTTCCTCTGGGCTCTGCCTGAAGCTCACAAAGTTTCCATCTATTTATTCTGTCACGCAGGCTAAACCATTAAGGCAGACTCCAGTTAGAAAAGGGAAAGTTGCCTTTGCTTTCATTTTAGTTCAACTCAGTGTTTATCAAGCACCTGCTGTGTGCAGTCATGTGCAAGGTACTGAAGGGTGGCAGAACATGCCACCCCAAATATGCCACTTTGGCAACAAGGATTATTTTGAGCTGAAAGCAACTGAGAAGAAACAGATACGGGGAAAGCTCTCTGCCTTCCCCCCATTTGCCTAAAAGCAGGACATAAATTTGTAAAGCTGTTCCCTATCCCCTCTCTGCCAGGAAGGACAGAAGTTAATTCCCAGAGACACTGTACACGCTGCTCAGCCCACAAATGGCACCAGAGCAATCTATGTAACAAACTTCACTAACTCTCATCTTCCATTAGTTCCCTCATCACATGCCTTCCCATAATTTGTGCCTCTAGAAGCTCAAAGTCCTTTTCCTTTGTCTTGCCACTTCTCTACAAATGTATTGTTCTTTTGTTAAGATGCTATAAAAGCTCAAGTTCTAGCCACCCCTTTGAGTTACGCATCACTGGGTACTCCCATGTGTATGTGTGATGCACATGTTAATGAACTCTGGTTTTCTCTTATTAATCTACCTTTTTTTCAGTCTAATTTACAGGGTCCCAGCAGAGAATCTAGGAGAGTAGAGGAAAAAACAGTTTTTCTTCTTCTACAGTGTCAATGAAAGGTCAGTGATAGGTACGCCCTCATCTTGCTTATCACTACGATCTAGTGAGAGAGGAATAAAAAATAACTATAATTTAGTGACAGATTGCTGTGAAGCATCTCCTAGATGGCAGGCCATAGTACTCCGCTCATGACTAGAACAGATGCAAAGATAAGTAAGACAGCCCCTGCCTTGGAGAGGTCACCATACAAATATACAAATATCGCTACTGAGAACAACAAAGGAAATCACAGCTGAGGGCTGGAGGAAATCCTTTTAGGGGAGGAATATATATACATTATATATACATATATGTTTCAGAGAAACATATATAGAGAGATCTATATATAGATCTATATATAGATATGATATATATATGTTTCAGAGAAACAAATAAGGAATGAGGAAAGTATACCAAATCTCGGGCTGTAGTGTTCTCATGTCTGCCTATCCTTTTCCTGAAGAATAGGGGTTTGTTTTTTTTTAAATAAAGAAGTGATTCTCAAACTCTTTGGGCCCACAGACCTCCATCACAAGGCAAAAACTGATGGACGACATTCCCTACCTAATGGTGCTTTTCAGTGTCAAATGAAGTCAGAGTGGGAAGGGTCTGTTTTGATCATACAGAATCCACAGAGGGGCTGAGAACGGAAAGGAAGAGGTGAGAGTAAGAGGGGAAAGTCAGGGCCAAGGTCAGCCTGTCCCCCTGAACTAAGTGCAGGGCCAGGGCCAGGCTTAGGAGGACAGCAGCTGGCGTGAGTGACCTGTGCCTGTCCTGAGCTTTGCCTCATCCTCTCCTACATGCTGTGGTGCTATGTCTGAACTCCCATCTGGGCAGGGGCAGGCAGCAGTGGTGGTGTGACAGTGTGGCCCTGGCCACCAGCCAGCAGGAGCAGGAAGCAACATTTACACAAGATGAGGGCCTTGTGGTCCACGTGCCCATTTCCAGATCCGGCTTTTGAGGTATTTCACAGCCTCCATTTGCAACGGGGAATGGGTGACGTACACAGTACACGCTGCCTTGTGATCCCTTCTTTTCTCACTCTTGTGTTGCCTTCCCTGGGAAATCAAATTGAGAGCTAAAGGAAGGAACAGCTGTAAGCACTTCATCCTGCCCTGGAGCACTGATTAGGCTCTGGGAACCAAGAAACTTCTTAAACTGTTCCAATCAGACACAGCAGCAGAAACAGAAGGTTGATGTAAGTGGGGAAAAATCCCTTCGGTCTGTACAAAAACCAGCTCAAAAGAGGACTGAAGAGTGAAGGGAACAGGTGAAAACAAAAGAGCTGGCCAGATCAAGTGTTAAACTGGTAGTTTTATGAAAGATACCTTCATTAAATATCATGTTACACATCTAAAAAGGATATCCTGGATTTCCACAATCAGCCCTTCTTGTATGATGTTTGGATGAGATTACACAAATAAAACGAGCAGAGGGTCTGCCAAGGTGTAGGTGCCTGTCACTGGACCTCTTTAAACATCTGCAATTCCTACAGCAAGCTGGCATCAAGTCCGTCTGCTGTCATCCTTTTACTGCAGAGACAACTAAAGGATGAGCATAGTGAAAAATTCTACTTGGAGGACATGAGTATAGGATTACAATTTAATGATACTTTCTATTTTTCTTTATTTTTCCCCCTAGAGCTTAGGCTGTTTTCTCTCCTGAAACTATGCATTAGTATTTAACTCTCAATATAAATACTCCCGGAAGAAACAGTCTGAGATTTTTTCCAAAATATTTAGCTTTCTAAAATAGGATGCCAGTGCCAGGCATCATGGTTAAAAATAAGTCTCTAATTATTAATAGTAGTCCATTACGGGTTAGGGTGGTAGAAATCAAACCACAGCTCGGCACTATCAATTCATTTAAAAAGAGCAGGGACTTCCCTGGTGGTCCAGTGGTTGAGAATCCAGGCTCCCAATGCAGGGGGCCCGGGTTTGATCCCTGGTTAGGGAACTAGATCCCGCATGCCACAACGAAGATCCTGCACACGGCAACAAAGATCCAGCGTGCCGCAACTAAGACCCGGAGCAGCCAAATAAATAAATAAATATTAAAAAATAAAAATAAAATAAAAAGAGCATACAAATGTGTAGAAATCAGAGGATAAATTACCCAAGCAGTTCAAATGTTGGAAACTATGTCTTTATATTCATTTAAGCATCTTGAAACTTTCTGAGGGGATTTACGAATCATGAGTTTGGCTTGTATCAAAAACTGGTTCACTTATTCCTGTTTTTAAATATATTTTTAGATTTTCTTGAGGTCACTAAATATAGACTCTATTCCAAGGAGAATATCATTTCCTTTTGAACTTCTTATGAATCTGTCAGAGACAAACATCTAATAAACAGAACCATTTTAGAGCTGAAGTCTTTAAGAGATTCCACGTCTATACCAATAATTTTTAACAATTTGGATGTGAGGGCTTTTGTGACTTGGTTCTTTCTCTTACAGAGACTTTTTCTTCTTCATTCTGTTGAAAGACACGTATAGCAGACTTATTCAACAGTGACTTGAATTCACACCCATCAGTGTACGTGATCTGGCAAAAATGGTCTTGTATTATTGAAAGACAGGATTGAAGGTGAGCCATGTAACATCTACTCGTTTGTTCTGGGCCACGCCTCCTTTAACATTTATCAGGAAACTCTGTCTCTGCCTGGAAATCTTTCTTCATTTTTGGTAACAGGAAGAAGCTGACTTCAATACCTCAGATGATTAGCCAGATTTCAGATGATCTGTTGCAGGTCTGTCTTTTGTTAACAATATCCTCCTGGCCCTAGACCAGCTTTCCCACTGGGAGAGCGGCCTCTTTATTGAGCTGTTACAATCGCCAAAGTTTCTTCGTTATTCTGAAAGGCTATCAATTTGCTTAGCACCAGACAGATCCAGGACCGTCAGGCTAGGGACATAACTTCGTTTTACAGATCAGAACACTGCTTTTGGAATCTCTCTCAGACATTCTGCTCAATGGGCAGGACTCGTCAAAGCTGCCTTACTACCTTAATTCATGTATATAATTGAATGTGAATCTAGTAAACAAGTAATAGGGAAAATTTTCTCTTCTACACAGAGAAAGTAAAACACAGATTGATTTTCCCAAAAAAGAACCATAAAGATCTAAGGCATTAAAATGTACCCTGAATTACCAGATGAAGTTAATTCTTATTCACCTGGCTGTACCTGGGGCTCCCAGCTACTGCTCACATCTTCATTTCCTGTTGAGACAGCCTGAGCTAGAACCACACCTGGCCTAAATTCTGATGCATTTCATACTTCGCCTCCTATTTCAGCCTTGTAACCTGCACAGTAATCCTGAGGGAACGGATTAAGGGACACCTCTTATTTTCACCTACTCCCTCTGTCTTTCTTGCACCCAAACCCCTGTTGTGACTTGATTTGCCATCCACGGGGAGCTGGTGTAGCCTACCCTGGTCACCAGCACAGAAATGACAGGCCAGGCATTGTGCGAACCATGTGTTTCAGGATGGATGAGAGAACACAGCTATGTTCTCAAGGATCTTACAGACTAGTGGGGATGGTCAGACATTAAGCAAATAATTATAGTAAACTGTGATGAAACTTAACAAGAGAAGTGGAAGAGAATGTTTTCGTAAACTAAACATTACCTGTTCTCCCAAATCCGCATAGATGTGATTCAAGTAAGAGTCCACCACAACAATGGCTACTATTACTGTCAGCTCACTGTACTAGGATTTTGTTTTGTGTGCTAAGTTGTTTTGGCATGTATTATCATATTTGATCTTCATTACAATCCTGAGAGAGAGGTCTTCCTATGGTCATTCTACAAGTGAAAAAACTGAAGCTGAGGGGCTTCCCTGGTGGCGCAGTGGTTGAGAATCTGCCTGCCAATGCAGGGGACACGGGTTCGAGCCCTGGTCTGGGAAGATCCCATATGCCGTGGAGCAGCTGGGCCCGTGAGCCACAATTACTGAGCCTGCGCGTCTGGAGCCTGTGCTCCGCAACAAGAGAGGCCACAATAGTGAGAGGCCCGCGCACCGCGATGAAGAGTGGCCCCCGCTTGCCGCAACTTGAGAAAGCCCTCGCACAGAAACGAAGACCCAACACAGCCATAAAAATTAATTAATTAATTAATTAATTAAAAAACAAAACAAACAAACAAAAAAAAACTGAAGCTGAGGGAGATTAAATTACTTTCCTCCCCATACCTCAGCTAAGCAAATAGTAGAACCAGGATTTAAAACCCATAACTGTGATCCCAGTCGCCGAGCTCTGAACCATCACTCTTTCTCCCTTTTGTGTACACCTCAGCTAAGTAAAGGATGGGATCAATGTGAAAAGACACAATCAGTACAATGTGTTTTCAGTTGTCATTTCAGAAAGATGTGTTTTCTCTCTCCCTGGCTCATTGCGTTCTCAGTGGCTCTAGGGTATGGAATTTTTTCAGAATTCCCTCAGGCTGTCTTTTCACCCAGCACAAAAAGAGGTGAGTGTAATCATTAAAATCAGGGCTTGTTGGACTTGAAAAAAGAAAATGCAGCTCCTCCAAACACAAAACAAAAACTGTTTAACAAATGAAAAAATCCTCATCCTTTTAAGATCCCCAGAGAAAAGTGAGCTTGCTGAAGGTCAGGAGCTAGGAGCCAAGTCTTTTGACATCAAGAATAGTCTTTTTTCAAACATACCGCCCTACTCCTCATTTTAATCAAGGGTGGTAGCAGCCAAAACATTCCAGTTACCTTAAAACAACTAAATATGTTAAAAAAAAGTTTAAAGTTTAGGAAGCACGCCCATATATGATCAATGTTAACGTTTTAAAACTGAATTCCATTGGTATACCAATCTTTTAAAGATTACCATCAAAAAGAAACTTTCCTCAACTCATAGGCTTATATAATCCAAGGTCTATATAACTGCATGGATGGATTTTATGTAAACAAGCATTCTACAGGCATTATCTACAAACACACATTTCCCCCAAATGCTCCACATTCTTTTGGGGCCCCAGGCACCGGAAGCAGGCTGTTTGGTGCCCACCGACCCGTGTATCTCCCGAGGCTGCTGCAGTCTCTCCTCTCCTTCTGCAATTCACATCAGTTAACAGTTCGCTCAACCGTCTGGAAGATGCCACAAGATTTCCTACCCAAAGCTTCCTACAGGACTACGAAATAGCGGCAGGTGCCTCGCAAAGGGTGGCTAGAGTAGAATGGGATAATTTAAATAATAAGCACCTACTTGCATATGGAACCTTCACAGAGAATTCTCAAATTTAGGAAACGCAAAATAAAGACTGATTTGTGTGTGTGTGTCCATTCTAAATTGCTTTTCAATGTTCGTAACAGGCACGCATTCTTTTCTCTGCTTTATAGTTTATAACAGACATGCGTGCATTACCTTTCCGTGTGTTATGAGTTATCATTAGGGTAGTTCAGAATTCTATAGACTGTATGTTAAGAACAGGTAATCACCTACCATGTGCCACTGTCGGGGGTGCTGTCTATATGTTACTTTCTTTAATCCCCCTAACATTCAGAAGCAGGAGGTGCTATCCCCGTTACCCAGAGGAAGCAACTGCATCTTCCCTAAGATCACAGAGGAGCCAGGGCCAGGGCCAGGAGCTGAGCAGAGGGTGAACTCGAAAACCTGCCTCTTAACCTCTCTGCCTCCTTCCCTCTCTAACCGCGTGTAAAGTGCACAGTGAGTGTCTTTACAGGAGTTCTGATTCTTGCCGATTACTCATGGAAATTTTATAAACCATCCACAGTATAACTTAACATAATATTAGTCAAAGTAAATTATAATTTAAAAGGACCACCTCCTGTCCCCAAAATTACACAGTTCAATTCAAAAACAAATCTGTGACTGATCAACGTCCATGCCATTGCTCTCCATTCGTGTGGATAACTGGGGGTTTACTGGGCCTTGATTTTAAGTGGGAAACCATGTGCCGAGTCACAACACTCAAAGTAGGCACAGTAACATGTTCTCACGCAAACTTTGAAGTCTGAATAAACTGACACTGCAGAGGGGGGCTGTGCTCCAAGAGGGGAAATTCCTAAAACAACCAGGGCTGTCCTGTGACACCTGGGGCCATGACCAGCAAGAGTCTGTGGGTGTGAAGGTGGGTGTGCACATCTGTTTGTGTTGAAGGAAGACAATACAGATGGATTTGCAGCAAAAAAGCGTGGGTCAGTTAAAAGCAGACCCTACATGATCTTCCGCATCCTCAGCAGACTGCCTGAAAACAGCTTAGAATCGAACCTGGAGCTGGGAAGAGGAACATAGGATGAGTTCTCATGAGAAGGGTCTCAGGAGTATCTATCCATTTGACAGTTTCAAATTGCTGCGTATCTCTAACTCAGAGCTGTGATGGAGATGATCAGAAATAAAGAGAAGGAATTACACAAGCCTTGTTTCTTTTAAATGGGTTCATGCTAGGTCCCTTACCTGCCTTCCACTTGAGAGTCAAGTGTCTTACAACAATTATCCTTTCCACTAGGCCTCCAACATTTCAATATACATTTCTCTGTGGCCACCCTTAATACAGCATATAAGATAATGACCTGCTACATTAATATCCTCTGCTTAAGGGTCAGTACCATTAAAATTAATTTACTAGCATTTACTGAGTGCTTACTATATGCTAGGCACATTCTAAATAGCTGAAATGTACTATCTCATTTCATCCTCACAATAACCTCAGTTCTCATTCTTCCCATTTTACAGATGAGGAACACAGGACACAGAAAGGAAAGTAATTTCTTCCAGGTTACACTACTAATAAATGGCAGAGCTGGGGTTCCCTCCCAGACAGTCCTGATTCAGGGTCCTCATTTTTAACCAGTGTGTAGGCTGCCTTCCTTCCCCATTCCTTTAACCAAATCTCCCCAAGCATACTCAGTCTTTCCACTCTAGGAGAGATGCAGACAGACAGACAGTTGTACACCACTGCTGACTGACCATCCTTGCTGGAAATGTCACAGAGTAGGGACTAGCTACAAGAGATGCCCAAATCAGCAAGACGTGGTCTTCGCTTCGAGATGCTCCTGATCTGTTTTGGAAGATGGACCGATGAGCAAGTGCCACTGCCCAGTAGGATTATAATCGGAGCACGAAGGGCAAAGGGAGCACCGAGGTGGGCACCTTACGCAGAATGCAAGTCCTGCAGGATAGGCAGGGGTTCGCTGGGATGTGAAAAAGGGGAGGGAACGGGGTGGTGGTGCTAAAAGCTGAGTCACCAGAAAGCCTGGCAAACTGGAAGAAGTCGTGACTTCATATACTGGTCAGTGAAAACAAAACACAGTTGCCAAACACTTGATTTGCAAGTATATTTTTAAGTCCTGCCAGCCTTAACAAAAGCATCAGAGCAATTCTGATGATCTGAAGTGGCCAGTGCTACCACAGAACAAAGTGAAATCACAGAATAATACCTTCTTAATATTTAACAGTCAAATTCTGTTTTGTTCTTAACACTTGGCACTTCTATGGAATCCCTTATCTGAGAATCTATGAGCCTTTTACCAACATTAATTCATTCTCCAAATAACCTCATGATTGCAATAAGCTTAAGTACACAAACGTCTATAATTCATTAAATTATAATAAGGACAGAAGAGAGAAGTTAAATATATAGGCAAGGTCACCTAGTGAGATCGATATTCCTTTCAACTTCACCCAGGAAAATGTGTGTAACCTAGAAACGTCCTTCTTGAATTGTCCATTGTGCATCGAACTTGACAGATAACAAGAATGAGAGAATCTATCGGGAAGTAGACAGCTGTTTACTTCTCTAACTACTAAATAACCACAGTGATGAAAAGATTTTACCTAAGTAAAACTTAGATTCTAAAGTAGAAACTAACTGAATGAAGAGTGCTAGAGATAAATAACTCCATGGTTTTAAAAACTCTGAAAATACAAAAGCTGGAGTATGATAAGACCCAAATATGAATACCTGAGCCAAAATGTTCATGATAAATCTCATTGACTAAAAGAGAATAAATCTAAGATCACAATGTCCTGTTTCCTCAATTAAGGAAATTGGTACAGTGCCCCAACTTTGCATGATTTGAAAAGAAGTTTCTTTATGCAGAATAACTCTTTAAGCCAATCAACTCTTCAGAACAGTCTATTTAAGAAAAAACAAAGCAAGACCCTCAGAAGTTAGTGGTTTGGACAACAAAGCCATGGTGGGGATATGTAATTATATTTCAACACAATGATACGGTGAATCACGCTAAGGGGTGCTTGTGACCATAAGCTTGCAAGAGGATAGATTTTTTTATGTGGTAGGTTTTGCTTTAATAAAAAGGAGGAAGTTGGTTTGAAACAGCCCAAAGGGAAGAGTTGAGAAATAGTTTTAAAGGCTTTGCTGGAGCCCATCCTGGAGCCATAAAACATAATCACAACTTGAATGAACGCAAGGAAGTAAAACAAAAGGAAAAAATGGAGAAATGGCAGAAACAACCACAGTCAGGTGAAGCTCTTTAAAGATTGCAATTCTGTCAAATGATTGTAGGCAGGAAGAAAAATCTTCCCATATGAGTTGTGGGAAAGGAAGGGTTTCAGAAATAATTAGCCACTGAACACAAAGCCTACTACTGTTTGCAGCGCTACTGCCACAATCTTTATGCCAACGATACACCAGAAGCCACTCATTTTGTTCCCTCATCAATAAAGCACCTACAGAGTTCCCTGCACATAGTAGGAATGTGGTGGGAACTCTGTGGATGAGCTTAGTTGTGTGTTTCTAACTTAGGCAACCAAGGTGAGTCTTACATAGGGATGTCCTCGAAATCCACAAAGAAGATTCAATTTACATGTTAGAGAATCCTTAAGAAAAACAGCAACAAAACTAGGTTCTGAGGCCTGAACTGTTTTCCAGTGCATTTTGGGACAAGTATTTGCTCACCAGAAATTTAAACTAGAGCATGTGGCAAGCAGGTGCTCCTCCCTGCCCTTCCTAAGGGCCAGACACACGCATGCCTATGCCACAGCCCGCATCTAGGACCGGAGGGAGCCATGCTGCTGGAGAAAGATGAATGCATGACAAGGGTGGGAAGAGGAGGGTGCTCCTGCCTCCTAGCTCCATCCTCTCAGAGGCTTCCTCAGTCTGCTGAGATAACAGAAGGCTTTTCTGCTAATCCTGAAAGGACTAGTTCTACACATCAGGATTTCACATACCGGGCACCGTGCTAGGCAAGTAAGAGATGAAATAGATGTTTTCTGACCTCAAGGAACTTACCCTCATGCAGATCCATGAAGACACCAAAGAAATAGTCAGAACCCCCCTAGAGTGGTGCCCTTATCCCAACTCTTCCAGGGCTGGCCCTGCCTTTGGCAGTGATTCTCCAACATATTCCTCTGTGTGTTCATGCACAAACTACATCAGAGGCAAAGCTTACTAAGTTCTAGCAAATGCCAGCTAGGAAGCCCTATCCCCTAGAATACGCCAAAATCAAAATCTCACTTTAAAAATTATGATATTTTTTTTTTCAAAGAAGTCATTCTTTTTTTTTTTTAAACTTTTTTTTGGATTTATTTATTTATTTATGGCTGTGTTGGGTCTTCGTTTCTGTGCGAGGGCTTTCTCTAGTTGCGGCAAGCGGGGGCCACTCTTCATCGCGGTGCGCGGGCCTCTCACTATCGCAGCCTCTCTTGTTGCGGAGCACAGGCTCCAGACGCGCAGGCTCAGTAATTGTCGCTCGCGGGCCCAGTTTTTCCGCGGCATGTGGGATCTTCCCAGACCAGGGCTCGAACCCGTGTCCCCTGCATTGGCAGGCAGATTCTCAGCCACTGCGCCACCAGGGAAGCCCCCTATGATATTTTTTAAGACCTACGGAGGGACTTCCCTGGTGGCGCAGTGGGTAAGACTCCATGCTGCCAATGCAGGAACACGGGTTCGAGCCCTGGTCAGGGAACTAGATCCCACATGCTGCAACTAAGAGTTTGCATGCCACAACTAAGGAGCTCAAGTGCCACAACTAAGGAGCCCTGGAGCTGCAACTAAGGAGCCTGCCTGCCACAACTAAGACCCGGTGCAACCGAATAAATAAATAAATATTAAAAAAAAACAAAACACCTATGGAATCAGTCTACTTTGTGTTGATACCCAATTTGCAGCTTATTAATCTTCCTAATTTCCATCTCCTTCTCCTCCACTAGAGGCGTTGATAAAAGGAAAACAGATGACAGCAAGTTAGTCAACTGGTTGGTTTTTATAGAAGTTTTATTTAAATAAAGTTTGTTAATTCCTGTCGGTGTCACATGTCATCTTCATGCCTCTTTTCTACCATTGTGGGTAATTAGCATCTGATCACATTTAACAATTCTCAACAGGCGTTGATAATTCCTTGTACGTAGTCATGGAGGGCCTTTCTTTGTGCCAGGCACTGCTGGGATAGAAATGTGAGTGAGCTCTGATCTCAAGGAGCTAAACATGTTCTCAATATGCAGGTTTTCTTTTTTTTTTTTTAACAAAGTCTGTATTTTTTGGTGTGAAGGACCTGTTATTTGCAAATATTACCAATTTGTAAGCCATGGTGTTTTTCATAATCCCTCACTCTTGTGTTTTTAATGACCTAAGGTAAATTGGCAAATTGTAGGTGTTATATTTTTAAGTCATTGCAGAAAAGAGCTAATAAAGACCTCCATAAAGATAAGGTACATCTTAACTACTACACACAATTAGAAAGCAACCTTAATAATAGCTAAGACAATACAGTTATTAATACAAGGTTTTTGCTCTTTTCTAATCAGTTCTAAGGGTACATATACACACTCTCTTAACTCTCACAGCAACTCTATGATTATCCTGATTTTTCAGACGAGAAAACAGACAGAGAGAGAGAGTAGGCATAGACAGAAAGAGGGATGCTGGGAAGCTCACAGTGGGAATGGAATAGTTCAAAGTAGCACCGAGAATGTAGAAAAGAGGAAAACCTCTCACAGTCCATAATTACTGAACTGAGTTTAACGAAAATCTGAAAGAATAAGAAATTCCAGTGGTACTAAACTGAGTTAGGTGAGTGAGCATATAGCAAGCACAGAACACAAAGGAAAGGTTTAAGTTACTGAGCATACAGATACAGATATTAGCCTCGGCCTTGTGAGAAAAGATGAAAATGATTTTTAAGAGTCTGACAAAGACATCATTAATGATTGTCAGGAAGACAGAACAGTGATGTACGAAAGATAATCCAGAAAAGTCGGCAATGTCTTTAATAAAATAAACTGTGAGAAATATGATTTTGTGGTATATTTATGATATCAAGCCCTGAAATAAAAATATCATTTAAGTATAATATTTAAATGAAAACTGATATTTCACTTAAATATCATTAAAATGGTTCTAATCTTCAGGAGAACAGTCTTAGTTTTCATCTCAATGTTTGGTGCCATGCACATCGGTGCAAATCTCATTATCAAAAATCAGGAGAAAGTTTACAAATCAGAACACATTTTCTAATATAGGTAGGGGAGTGAACATTATACTGGGGTCTGAAGCAGTCATTTTTGTTTTCCATTTAATAAAATTTCACAATAAACACTACTGCACAAAAGAAACTTCTTTGATGAAAAATATATGTGGCATACTGTCACAAAAATTACAGAATAGTAGAATGCTATATATCATGCATTTTAGAGTAAGTGTGCTAGAGTTTGGTTGCCTGGTTTGAATTATAGTTCAATCAGCCTATTAGCTTAGTCCAAGTTCCCTTGCACATATTCCTTGAATTCTTTCCCCAATTTTAAAAACGGGGGTACAGAGAGAACCTACTTCATAAGGATGTTGTAAGACTAAAATAATAAAATAATATTTGCAATGCTCTGCTTGGTACATGGTAGGGGCTCAACATGTGTTAACTATTATTTTCATTATATATACATTTACTATTTATGCATAAACTAAAGACAGTACTAGAAAAATCATTTCCTAAAGATTCCTAAATCCACCAGAAAAAAGTAATGGACCCTGATCAGCCATTTTAGTGATTACTCTTTTAAAATTCCATAACATTTGATCTGAAGACTGAAAGAGAATCCCCAGCCTGGGTGATAGCAGTACACATGCAGCTTTCTACAGAAGTCTGTGGGAATATTCTCACGGAAGACAAAATATTTGATCTATTATTATTTCTAATTTGGTATTCCTTGGGTTTTCCCAATGCAAAGAAATAAACCTCGAGAAACTATAAAAAGCAACAGCCCATAGTTAAAAACCAACAACAACAAACAAACTGGTCTGTAAGTGCCAAATCATTCACCCGCAGCTGAGACCGGTCACATCTGGGTGTCTGTGCCACTCTTACACCATTTTTTAAAGACCCTGCATCAGGTACAATTTCTTTACAAAGGTTTATTAGGTGGAACGTGTTAAGGCCGTGGTCAACAGAACAAATGTAAAAGGCTAACTAAAAATGAAAAATAGTATTTCATTCAATATCACTTAAACGTTTCTAATCTTCAGGATCACAGTCTCAGTTTTTATCTCAATGCCTGAGATGGAAGCTGGCCCAGAACATCTGGCAAATATCATTTTGGATGGACAGCAATCAAGGCAAGCTCTTAATTTTCTGCTGTCATACTTTATCCTTCTTTCCTCCCCATCTTACACCTCTCTTGCACTTTTCCTCTACTTGACTTCAAGTTTACGATGTACAGTAGATGACCTTTAGCATTCTAAATCCTATGCCTTGAGCTATTTAGAGACAAGACACTATGTAACACTAATGCAGTGATTCAATGCATCTTTTGCCAATGTAGCATATAAAATGTTTGCTCTTGAATAATGTCATCAAACATCATTTATCAGTATGTCTCACTTTCATAAGCCATGGAGGAAATTTATGTACCTTAATTTAGAAGATGATTTTATATCCATTTCCTGTGAGCCACAAGCAGACAGACTTAAGAAGAGTACTTACTTTTGCTCCACGAAGAGGGGATCAAAGAACTCCGTTGTGATTTTGTTTGCATACAGGGAACACCCGGTCATTGAGCATAGCCCTGAAGAGCATCAGAAGGAAAGTGCTATGATTACTGGTGTTTCATTAACATCCTGAAGCACCTTGTTTGGAAGAAAGTTACTATTTACCTGACAGTATGAATACAATCCCAGCCAAACAAGCAATTTTAGCTTTGGCTTTATCTGAGCCTCCGACTTTGGTACATTTCATTCCAAACAGGGCAAATATGGAACCAAAAAAGCCCAGGCTGACGGCGGCAATCATAAGTCCTCTACATGCCTGGATATAACCTGCAATTAGAGTAGGTCATTTACATTAACATAAAACATGTGGTTGTCCAGGAAGAAACTCTCATTTTACATTGTCCTCATGAATGAGTGTTCTGCTTTCTGAAAAAATAACCATAATGGTTAAAACATATGTTAAGCAAGAAAGAAAAGCAAGTTAATCTGTATGGAGTGCCTGTTTTATGTCACACACTTTTCAGTTTGGCATATGCATGATCCTCAGGATATATCTCTGAGTGTTATTATTCCCGTATTCACAGATGAAGAAATTGAGGCACACAAAAGTTACATAATGTGCCAGAGACGAGTTAGTAAGGGGTTGAAATGGATTCCATCCAGCTCTGACTACAAAACCCATGCAATACTGCCTTTCACCCTGGGAAACCTCATCTGCCACTATCTCAAGCCTGTTACTCCTTTGCACATCAGACCTTTAAAATAGATGTTTTAATGGTTTTGACGTTGTAATCTTTATAATCGAGCAGAGCTCCCACAGAGTCACATCTTCTAATATTAGTGAAAGATTACAAATGAGACTGACTGGAATGTCATCATGAACCATGAGAAGTCTAAATCAAGATGTATTTTCATGACCTTTTAAAAATTTTCAAAAAAAAAAAAATTTCAGGGCACACATAATAACATCGGGTTTAAATAAGCACTGGTTGGTTCCTAGAAGAATATTTTATAATTATGAAATTAACTGTTTGCATATAAATGGATGCTTTCAAAGTATCCTGAAAGCTTGTTCTGTTGGTTTGTTTGATCATTCCTCCTACACCAGTCATTTTCTTAGTCACGTATTTTTATTTGCACAGCCAGGGTGATGGTAAACTTCAGCCTGGCTTTTGTCCAGACACTAACAAATTTTAAGTTAACAGGATTTAAACTGATACATTTTTACCACATGCATCATTTTCATTTCAGACTGAAACAGTTTCATATTTCAATCTGAAATAATGATGGCACATACTGGTGTGTTCATTTGTTAAGAAAATGAACGTACATATCTCTCAGGTTTACATTTGGCATTAAACTTTTTAATATGAAAAAACTCATAAGTGCCAAGATACACCAAGTCATTTATTATTGTGTTCAGGCAAAGTCAATGATAAATAATAATTCTAAGGCTACGATAATCATATATTCAGGGAATAATGGGGGAAGGTGGCCTCCAGTCTATGTTTCTCAGGGAAAGAATAAAATTTTAAGTTTTAGTCCTACCCCTAGGATCCATTTTGAAGAGTACCCAGAAGATGCTCTAATTAACTGAACAGATTTAGGCCCCTACAAATGCAGAATGCAATGACAATGATCTTCTATTTTATAGTGAACTACTACTACTACTACTTCTATTTTATAGTGTGAACTACTTCCAGACAGAAAATAATTTCACTGATGGTAAGGCTGTCAAAAACAGCAAAAGAAACTTATTTTTAGCAAAACAGGATAATGGAGGCTTATTTTGGTAGCTATAGTAGTGCTGCAGGGCTATCTGTGTCTCTGCGGCTGAACAGTGACCCAGCTCTATTTTAAACTTCAACCCTCAAGTCCCCCAACCAGAACCCAGGGAGAAGTAGAAGCATAGGGGGAGGAAGCCTGTTAGTTCCTTGCAAGATTAAAGACAGTCCTCCAGGATAATCACAAGTGACTCATCATTTACCACCAGAGCTACTGGGACAGTGTGGTTTCATTATTTTTTGAGATTTGTTTTAACCTGTGGTTTTGAGGTGTTTTAGCTGACTCTCACTGCAATCCTAAACAGACAACAAAGTGTGTGTGTGATATAACCTCTATCCTATATTTAAAAAACTATTCTAGGCTTCCCTGGTGGCGCAGTGGTTGAGAATCTGCCTGCCAATGCAGGGCACACGGGTTCGAGCCCTGGTCTGGGAAGATCCCACATGCCGCGGAGTAACTAGGCCCATGAGCCACAACTACTGAGCCTGCGCGTCTGGAGCCTGTGCTCCGCAACAAGAGAGGCCACGACAGTGAGAGGCCCGCGCACCGCGATGAAGAGTAGCCCCCACTTGCTGCAACTAGAGAAAGCCCTCGCACAGAAACGAAGACCCAACACAGCCATAAATAAATAAATAAATAAATAAATAAACCCAAAAGTTAAAAAAAAAAAAAACTAGCACAGCACATATTTCTAAAAAAAAAAAAAACTATTCTAGAAAACCTTATCATGCACCATAATTTGCATTTATTTTAGGAATCTTACAGGCTTTGTGTACAGAAAACACACGAGCCTTGCAAAAGGTTAAGCCTATGGTCTGATCACTAAGAACATAAAACACATTTTCCCAAATGGTACACAGTGGTCAGAATCCCAGGCTGATGAATTCAACCCTTAATGTGACTGGAAAAATAACAGTAGGCTTTAAACTTTAACCACTACTCGTACCATTTTTTCCCCAAGTTTCTCACTCAGTTCTCCAGTCTCAGCCCTGGTACCTACAGCAGGATCAGCTCTGCCCTCTCAGCACAAGAGGAGAGATAGAGAGCAGGTTCTGATGAGGTCAGGTCCTTCCTCAGAACCAACCAGAACCCTGATTTGGTGGGGAAGGAAACTCTCTCTGGTGTGGGAACAGTAGCAATAAATTGCTAACTCATCGCATGCACAAAAGAAGGGTTTGGAGTTCCTGGGGATAAACTCCACGGTCAGCCATAGATGGAATCAAGTTGTTGGTAAGCCTGAGGTCTGTAAATTAGGGGCTACCAGTCCTTAAAACACCCACAGACTCAAGCCTTGGGTGACTTCCCACAAACTCTCTCAGAGTTTATCTTTTGCAAGGCAGACCTCTACAACCTTGCTTTTTTAAGAGTTCCGGAGGTCAAAACTTATAAGTAACACCCTCAAGTGAAGTGGTGGTAAAAACCTAGTCAAGGAAGCCATTATTTTTGACAGGTCTAATTTACTGACACCGTTAATAGCTAATTAACACATTAAAGTGCTGAGGCATGAACATATTTGCTCAGAAGTTCTCTGAAGTATAATTTATAGTTAACTCCTTTGGAAGAAATGGAAAACATTCCCACTAACAAAAATAGATGGCATATACTAAAAAAAAAAACCTGGCTCAAAATGCTGAGCTGCAGTTCAAGTGCTGCTTTGAAAGGAATATGGGTTAGCAATAAACAGAAATCACCAGCTCATTCAACCGTGAGTTTTTCAATTAGTAAAATACTGTGACTTTAAATTAATGAATTCTGTTGGAGGAAAACTTCAAGGTGTCCCTTAAAAGTTAAATGTTTTCCAAATGTACCTTATTTTCCATTTCCAACTAGCAAAAATGAAAATATCCACTTGGTGGAGACAATTCCCTAGCAGTACACTTGGTAGCTGCTGATTGAAGGAAGAAAAAAAGGATGTGCTTTCTTATGCTAGTAGCTTTGTGTACTTTTTGCAAATCCTTTGAGAGAAGGGTGGTATGAGGGGCAGACATGAACTCTGAATTTCACCTCTGGTTCTTCTATTTACCTGCTGTGTATCCTCGATTATATTACCTAATCTCTCCAAGCCTGTTTTCTCATCTGTAAAACCCAAGGATAACAGCACTTCCTTCACAGGAGGAATATGAACCAAGCGTCTGGTGAGTGGTAAGAAACACATCAAAGCTTCCCTTCCATAACACTAAGATTGATTCTAAGCAGAAATTAGAGTTGGAATCTTAACATGGCATAACATTAAACTTGCACATTTGGCTTTTTCCTTGTAGGGAGAACTGGGGTAACAATGATACCCCCTGATGATGAGGAATCAGAGCTTTGACCTCACATAGGAGATTCAGAATAATGACTCCATCATCTGTGTCCAAGAGGCATGTTCTTCCACTTAAGACTAGACGGGGAGAGCTGTGAGCCTTCTCTCTCCCTTCTTGGATTTTTCTGCTTGGTTTAAGGAGAGGACTGGCCTACTCAGGCCTGTGGTCACCACAGCCCCTGGCAACGTAGCTTTCTCCCTCCACTTCAAGTGCAATAACCAGGAAATCCACATGCAGCATGCTGTAGGCAGGGCCTGCCTTAGGCCCAGCAACCAGCAGATGTGGCTGCCCAGAAAATACATGGCAGAGCACGAACAAGCAGAGGGGCCTCCTCTTTGGGGGAACTGACTTCTCTCCACATGAAAACGTAGCTGTGTGGTTGAACCCCCCCAAAATATTATTCTGAGAGATGATGAAAAGTAAGTTTATAACTTTGTGATAGGCAATGCTTTCTTAAGCCACAAAAGGCCAAGCCAGCAGGAAGAGACTGATAAATGTGATTATAGTACACATTTCAATGTTTTGTATGAGAAAAGACATCACATTTAAAAGACAAGCAATGGGCCGAGACTGCAACATATATAACAAATCAAGGACTGATATCCAGAATTTAAAAAAAAACAAATCATTTAAACCAAGAGGAAACAAAAGAACCATGGGCATAAGATATGGACAGGCAAGTCACAAAAGAAAAACAAAAGGGTCAATAAATACATGCTAAGGTGGTCAAAATCACAGTGATCAGGGAATAAAATAATAACATGATAGGATGTCACCCATTAAACTGGATGAAAAACTTAGTGGTGAGAATGTGGAGAAACAGGTATTCTCATACACTGTTGGTGGAATGTAATTGGACAACTTAAACTGAATAATAAAATGAATATTCTACTGCTCTGACAATACTATTCCTCAGTATCTACACTACAGATACACACATATGCACAAAGAGGCAAATAGAAAGATTTTCAGTAAAGTGCTAAGAACAGTGAAAAGCTAGGAAGGGTCCGATGTCCAATAATGGGTAAGTCGTTAAATAAAACAGTTTTGTCCAGACTAATGAATACCATGCAGTTGTTAAAAAAAACAGTTACTTCTATATGTACTGACTCGTAAAGCTATGTTATTAATTTTAAAACAATGCAGAACAAGAGGTGAAGTCATTTACGTCTTTTAAAGTCATTTTCTAGACACACGAGCTCACGCGGAAGGCCATTTTGCGAGCTGGGTTGTATACAAACGTCACGCCTCCTCTCTAGGGCTGGACGGTTGAAGGCTACGCTCTCCTTCCTCTTCATTACCCCATCTGTCCCCAAACCTTGAGACCATGACGTCCATTCTCAGCTGAGACACATCAGGTGCACACTATTCTGCCCCCAATAACCTTCATGGAGTATTCATCTCTCCGTCCTCTCCCTTGTCCCCCAGCTGTCCTGCAGAAGGAAGCGTACCTATCCGGCAGGCTATCTCGGTGACGGTACGGCTACAACAGAAGAATGTGTTTAGGACAGTAAGTGTCAATCCCGTATTCCTGAATGTAAATCCCAGAAACAAGAGCCTGCCTGTTCAAACGCCTCCCTGGACGCGTGCTCTGCAGCGCACAGGAAATTCAACCGTAATTCTAGGGAATCAACAGTGTACCAGCTACTTAATTGTACACACACCAGGACACAGACCCAGGTGTCACTCATCTAAAACCAGACACGTATTCCCTAATACGGAGATTCCATGAGATACCTCCGCTGAGCAGCATTTGCTTTTCGTGGCAAGCACCATCTTAGGGGGATTCAACCTTGTCCTTTATTTACTCAGTTATGCAAATAAAAGCTTGCAGCGCAGTAATAAAAGAAAAAGAAAACACCTCAAATCGAGAACTAATGTAAATGACTCTCAAGTTTCTGCCGGGATCCATCGAGTCATGTGCTGTAAAATCCTGGAAGAAAGGAACCTAGAACTTGAGCAATCAGTGTGACTGGGTTGACATCCACTGTCAATACAGTATAGAGCGTCGCTAACAAGAACTATGTAGAAAACAATTTACTAAAGAACCACGCTGAGGGGGACGCTGAGAACGGACTTGGGAGGCGCGACACAGAACTTGTCAGTCTCCCGCACAAGATTCCTGCTGGCCAGAATTCTCTACTCTCTGCGGCACAGGCTAGGGCTATTTATGTTCCTAACACTTAGAGGCAGAGTTAAAGCCCAGCAGACTCATTTGTAGATGCGGGGCGGGGGGTTTGGTGCGGGTGCTCCTGCAATGTTTGCTTTCCCCCCACACACACTTTTCAAAGAACTAACGAAATGGCTAAAGGGAGTTCAGAGCAAGCAGATTTCGCTTTGACAAGTCCATTTGAATCAGAATCCAGCCCTTCTGGGTAGCGCTGGCTGGAGAAGACAAGCCCCCCTCTCGTGACTCCGTGTCCTAACAGGCCCCAAGAGAGGGGGGTCCCACTGCCCTGTCCTCAACTCTCGAGACAACAAAGCTGCTTCCCTCCATCCCCGTCGCCTGAGAGTCACCCATCCCACCCAGGCCTGTCTGCGTGCCCCTCTCCCCCGCCCCGGGGTTCCGGGCTCGGACAGGCGCCCCCCGCGGGACAGACGTCCGGGGAAGGCGGGCCGCGGGCACCGGGGACTCTCCCCGGCTCCTTCAGGCACTGAGGGGGAAAGCGGGGCCGGGCTTCGGAGGAGTCCGGCCCAGGGGTCCCGCCGGGGGTCGTGGGGTCAGCGGCCGCCCCGCCGGCAGGCCGGGGAGGAGCGAGGGGCAGGGGCGGGGGGCGACGGGATGCAGACCGTCTAGCGCCAGCATGGAGGGGAAGTCCTTGCAGTTGGAGACGCCCGTGGAGTCGGTAACGCACATCTTCCAAAGGTTGGCCCAATAGGTGGCGGTGGTGATGACCGTGCCGTCGATGGTGGACACCTTCCAGTAGTCGGTGGGCAGCGTGGAGGACACCAGCACCCAGCCGGAGATGGAGACCATGAAGGCAATGATCTCCGAAGCCGTGCTCGCCATGCCGCCCGCTGTAGCAGCGTTTGCTCTAGCGCACCTGCTCGGCGCCACGACCCCCGCGAGCCCAGCCGCGCGGCTCCGCCCCCTCCGCCCCGCCCACCCTTTCCCGCCCCGCCCCCCTGCAGGCCCGGCGCTAGGGGGCGTGCGCGCGGACCCCAGGACGCGCCCTCTGGGGCAGAGAGGGCTCGCGGGGAGCTCTTACGGTCGCCACCTGGGTTCTCTCGAGCCAACTGGCCCGGCGCCCGCGGTCTGGAGGATCGCACGCCTGCGCGTCCCTGTGGCCCCCCTCCCCCCCGCGCCCGCATCCCCGGGGCCGAGGTACAGCCGAGATCGGCTCTCCTGTTGGACAGACTGGCAGCCGGATGTGGACAGCTTGCTGCGTTCGGCCCCCTCCCCTCCCCAGCCCCACCCATTGGCAATAGCTTGGCTTCTAGGGTACCTTGTAAAAGCAGAGCAGAAAAAGCCTTTTGTGTGCCCGGAAAGGACACCAACTGCTAACGCAGCCCTTGGCCCGCTGAACTCTAAAGGTTTCGTGCCACGCTCTTTTGGGTGACCCAGTTCGGCTTGTCAAGGAGGGATCACTGCGGTTCTGGGCTCCAAGTCGGCCTTGCGCTAAAATTCTGCAGTTCCTTTTGGCCCGGCGGCATGCGGAAGGTCACTGTCAAGAGGTGCGTGGCACAAACCTAAATTCAGGACAGCAGCCTATGGAGAGCACAGGCTGCGTCGGGGCCTTCTTTACAGCCCTGGTCGTGACTGTTCCAGCCACAAAGCTGGCCTGCTGATACCAACGTACTACACGTAGGACGTGCATTTAAGACGTTTCTCCTGTGGGTCCCTTCCAGCTGCCAGTTCTGAGTCTCTTCTATGAGCCGATGGGCTGTCACAGCTGCTCTGTATCTTGTTTAACTTTTTTTTTTAACCACCTCCACCTTTTGCACCTAATTGAGGAATAAGCTCATTCCTTCATTGCTGTTTCAAAGCAAACTTAAAGATCAGGGTGTACTTTTGGCTCCAGAGTTCACACCGTTGAGCATAAGTGAGAGAACAAAGCCTCTGACTTTGTTATGGGTTTATTATTTGTCCGTTTAAAGGTCTTGCAGTTCGTGGTATGAACTTTCAGGATTTACTTCTTCCCCAAAGTAACCAAGGTCTAAAACCTCTAAATCAGTTCTATAATAACGCTAGTTGCTAACCCCCAAATTGCAGGGACACTTTGGTTCATTGTGAAAAGTTTCTCAATTCCCCTTTGTCACTTTAAAAAAAAAAACACAAAACAAAACCAAATGGTACCGAATGAAATTAGAGGTGATTCAACATCTGTGAAGAAGAGAGGAGGTTGAATTACAGAAACATCAAAACAGATTTGGGAGGACCATTGGAGATTGTATGGATATACTCCACACTCAACACAATCATCCTATTTCTTTTTGAACTTTTGAATTTTATTTTATTTTTAATACAGCAGGTTCTTATTAGTTATCTATTTTATACATATTAGTGCATACATGTCAATCCCAACCTCCCAATTCATCCCACCACCACCACCTGCCCCCCGCCACTTTCCCCCCTTGGTGTCCATACGTTTGTTCTCTACATCTGTGTCTCTATTTCTGCCCTGCAAACCAGTTCATCTGTACCATTTTTCTAGGTTCCACATATATATAACGATATATATATATCGTTAATATACGATATTTGTTTTTCTCTTTCTGACTTGCTTCACTCTGTATGGCAGTCTCTAGATCCATCCACGTCTCTACAAATGACCCAATTTCATTCCTTTTTATGGCTGAGTAATAGTCCATTGTATATATGTACCACATCTTCTTTATCCATTTGTCTGTTGATGGACACTTAGGTTGCTTCCATGACCTGGCTATTGTAAATAGTGCTGCAATGAACATTGGGGTGCATGTGTCTTTTTGAATTATGGTAGTGGGATTGCTGGGTCATATGGTAGCTCTATTTTTAGTTTTTTAAGGAACCTCCATGCTGTTCTCCATAGTGGCTGTATCAATTGACATTCCCACCAACAGTGCAAGAGGGTTCCCTTTTCTCCACACCCTCTCCAGCATTTGTTGTTTGTAGATTTTCTGATGATGCCCATTCTAACTGGTGGGAGGTGATACCTCACTGAAGTTTTGATTTGCACTTCTCTAATAATTAGTGATGTTGAGCAGCTTTTCATGTGCTTCTTGGCCATCTGTATGTCTTCTTTGGAGAAATGTCTATTTAGGTCTTCTGCCCATTTTTTGATTGGGTTGTTTGTTTTTTTAATATTGAGCTGCATGAGCTGTTTATATATATTGGAGATTAATCCTTTGTCCATTGATTCGTTTGCAAATATTTTCTCCCATTCTGAGGGTTGTCTTTTCGTCTTGTTTGTAGTTTCCTTTGCTTTGCAAAAGCTTTTAAGTTTCATTAGGTCCCATTTGTTTATTTTTGTTTTTATTTCCATTACTCTAGGAGGTCAATCATCCTATTTCTAGAGATAATATTCAGTTCATGCTCTAACCTTCTGGACTCCAGATTCAGTGCATGGCAAGGTGTGTGTTCTGGTTCTGTTTCGTACTGACAGCCTTTTAGCAAGTTTTTGTTTCTATTGAGCCTTTAACATCCATCCAACTGCCATGATTTGCACTGAGACGACACAGGGTAAGTCCTACTTTTGGGCCATGCAGCAGCTCTTGGGAAGTGTGTTTGTGTGTGCATGGCCATCTCACGGCTTGTGTGAATGGGAATACGGGTGAAGACCCGTTTGCTTAGTGGGATGCAGACATAGTTCCACTACTGTGCTCCTCTTGGTCCCAGTTTGTCCTGTTGTGTCATGTTGGGTTCGTGGCGGGGGGGGGGTCAAGCTTAACACTTGTTTGGGAAGCACCTACCTAACCTCATCCTTCTCATCTTCCCTTCTATTCAAGTCAGTCACCTTTGAGTATTGACAACAAGTGTCCTCTATTCTTTTGTATGATTTGCCTTTTTAAAGTGCTTTTATTGTCTTGGTTTCTCGTCCTCCAGCATATCTCCACTATTATTTCTGTGCCATATTTCTTTCTGAACGATATGCTTATCTCTAATCCAATTTACTATTCAGACAACACAAGAAGTCATGAACCAGGACATTTCCTATGGAGTTTCCTAAAGTTAAAATTTGCACAAATGTTGGTTTTATACTTTATTTCCTGGTCTTGTTTGAGTGTCTTTGTTTGCTTGTGTCTTCCTCATGGTAGTTTCTCACTAAAATTGTTGATTCATTTTTCTGCAAGACAAAATCCTGACTTACTTTTGACACAAAAAAGTCTAGTGTTGTGACCTTGAAGACTCACGCAGCTCCTAATTTATCAACAGATTGGTTTTAAATTCCATTGTTTGGAACCAAAGGTACATTGTTTTACAAAAAGAACTGTGAAGACTGATTCGGTGTTTCAGACCATTCCCCCCAAATTTAACAGATAATGTAGTTTCACCTACTGTACTTAAAATATCCACAAACCCACCGTTGCAACATAGCTTCCAGAGGAAACAAATTCTGAATTCTAACTTGAACCTCCAAGAAAGACCCTCTCTCTGCTGCATCACCAGACTGTTTAAGCCAGGATCTCTGGGGGTGGCTCTGGTAGTGATTTTTCCAAAGCTTCTAAGGTACAGCCAGGTTGGAAACCACAGCACTGATCAGTTGAGATGCATGTATATGTGTATAAATAGTCAATTAAGCAAACCAGATGGTGTCTGTTATAGAGAAAAAGAATATTCACCTGTTGGTTGAAAACTTTGAGAAAAGAAATATTCTTTTACTATAGAGATGGTAACACACAGCTTCAACTTAAAAGGGTTGAAAATACCACAAACAACCCATAAATTATGACCTGGGTGGCAGCACTATTAGTTCTTTTGCCAGCTGAAACAGACTAGGGTCGTCATGCCTGTGGACTTGATTAATTTTCTTTTATTCTCTGTCTGTTCTGTGAGGTTTGACAGCCCCAAACTTCTCTTCCCTGGCATGTACTGCATATTAACTACAGAGAGTTACACTTAGAGCCCACAAGTGCCTGACCAAAGGATGAAAAATGTTAACTTTCTTTAATACCTAAAGAATATTATGTAAGGAATCAAGCATTTACTTTAGAATGTCTTATATCTTAAGCTTTTCAAAACTAGTTTAGTCAGAAGAAACCACATAATCCAACACAAGAATGTCCAGAAAAGGAAAGTAGACCGAATAGATTTTTTAAAAAGAAGTAATGTATAAATGACCTGTTTCACTGTAAGATTCTAGAGTCCCAAATAACCTTTGCAGTTCATCTGCAAACCCATTTACAGAGTACCTTTCAACTGATAAATACTTCCTTATTTTCTTTAGGATTCAGTTCACTGAAATTTTTATTTAACTATTCATAAGAAACCATTCTTAATTTAAATATAAAAGTGAATACAGTTAGAAAGTTACTTCTCCAAATTATTCAAAGTAACATCTTAATTAACAATACCTTGGCCTTTACAAAAAACTGTAGTTTTTTTCCAATATGAAAAGTACTAATTTATCTATAATAAATTTGACATGAAGACATTTACTGTCCTGAAATATATTGAGCCTTTCCACTTTTGAGACCTAAACCACTGAGATTTAGCATTGGAAGTTATTTCTTTAGCATTATTATGATTATCAAGGAAAAATAGAGGATTCCCTCACCCCAGGGTTGTTCAGGAGTGAAACCAGTTTAGCCGACTGAACAAGAGATTTGCAGAAATTCTTTACTTGAGATTCAACTCACCTGCCAAACAACACAGGTGTGCCTTTCAACAGCTCAAGGATTTTCTAAGCATCAAATTTGGTTTCAGTATACATTAGCTCCTTCCTAGATTCCAGTGAGGTGGCATGCTGCTGATGAGGTGGGAAGAAACTAAAGTCCTGATAAATACGGTATTAACTAAAAAAACAACTTCTCAGGAGCCAAATATCGTTACACCACGTTAAAGAAGACATTAACACCGATACTAAGATAGTAAAATAGCATATCTGTATTCTTTTTCCTGCATTTTCCCTAACACTCTTAGTTTATCTTAATGCTCTACACTAATTCTATGATGCTTGTAACTACTTAGCATGAAAGCTGCAGAGTGAGAGGAGTAATTACGGGAATGGATACTCATGCTTATCATTGCATCATCGATCATATATGTGTGTGTATATTTATAATTTTTTTTTGCAAATTATAAGGAAATAAACAGTGTCTTGACATCTGGTACCCTTTGAGGCTGTACTGCATCCGAAGATGCCATATATATCTTATGAACTTGTCTTTCATACATTCATTTGAAACACACTCATTCCCAATTCTTGTGACCGAGCAGGACCCCCTCCCCCATAGCCTCTGCTGTAGCTCCTCTCTGAAGTACCCAGATAATAGGATCTCATGCATCTTTCCTGAGTTTTTCAGATGCTAAAAACCACCACCAAATGGAATAAATTAACTACTTGATGATCATGAGCTCGCAGACCTACTGGTGCCTAAGGATTGATAAAGTTAGCCACTCTGTTACCTCACCATCAACCAATCAGAGAATTGTGCACGAGATGATCACGTACCCTGTGACTCCACCCCCAACCTGGCCTTTAAAAATGCTTTGCTGAAACCCTTCCGAAGGTTTGGGGGTTTTTTGGGCGTGAGCCATCAGTCTCACTGCATGGCCCTGCAATAAAACTTTCTCTGCTCTAAACTCTGACTTTTCCACGTTGTTCGGCCTCACTGTGCATTGGGCACATGAACTTGCACTTGGTGACATTCTGAGGTATGTTAGGACTATCTAGATTCCTCTTGAGCACCTGGAGAGGTAAGTTTGGGGCCCCAGCAGCTCACAGCTGTCTTGGTGAATACTCTTCCAGCCTGGAAAGACTCTCATTCTGGGATGCTGGAACTTTCTAGGGCTTGCAGATGGGTTGGTTGTATTTTGCTGGTTAATAAGCATCTTATGAGTATTAATTCAACCTACCCACCCAGGTTGGGCAGCAAGTAAATCTATGTGTTTTAGGCAAGTCATTTAATTGCCCTGAGTTGCACCTTCCTCATTTGAAAAATGAAGGAGTTATTTTGGATGGTCTCCAAGACCACTTTGAACTCTAAGAATCTCTGACCAAATCTCACAGACAAAATCAACAAGGAGAGAAGACGGGGAAGTCATTTAATTGCTCTAAGTTGCAGCTTCCTCATTTGAAAAATGAAGGAGTTATTTTGGATGGTCTCCAAGACCACTTTGAACTCTAAGAATCTCTGACAAAATCTCACAGACAAAATCAACAAGGAGAGAAAACAGGGAAGAGTTTTCCTTGGTGTACTTGCCCCTTTTCTACTCACTTCCTGACATTACTCTAACCTCCTTTGCTATATTTAAAGGGGATGTATGTGCATGGGTGTGTGTGTGGCGGGGGCGGGGGGAAGGTGCATGAAAATAATTAAAAGATCTCTATAGGTAGTCTTATTTTCAATTCTTTGTTGTTTATTAGAAACGTGATAAAATGCAGTAGTTCAAAACTAATGGTTAACAGTGGGAAGGGGGGAGGGGCAATATAGGAGTTGGGGAGTGGGAGGTACAAGATATTGGGTGCAAGGTAGGCTCAAGGATGTATTGTACAAAAGGGTAATAAAGCCAATATTTTTTAATAACTAAATGGAAAGTAACCTTTAACATATAAAAATTTTTTAAAAAGGGAAAAGTGCGGTAGTTCAATTCACTTATGAAACAGGGTGATGCTGGGCAGAGGGCAGATGAGGGAGCCATCAAGCCATGAGATAAAATTCTATCACTGTGTGGCCTTGGGCAGGTCACCTAATTGCTCAGCATCTCTTCTTCAACTATAAAATGGGAATGAATAATAGCTTTTTCAAAGTTATTGTGAAGATTAGAGACAATGTACATGAAGGACCTGGAACATGATAGACACTCTGTAAAAAAAAAAAAGGGGGTACCATTCCGGTTCACTCATGCTTTTTCATTTCCTTACCTCTCTTTAAAGTTATAAAATTACATTTTCCATAAAAGAGGTATTAGAGTTAGACTGACATGCAGTAAGTGAATACGGATGAACTGTATCGCAAATCTTAAAAATACAGAAAGTCTTCAGTAGGATGCCAACATGGTAGAGGTTGATGCTGAGAGCAGAGGAAGAGAAACCAGGAAGTGAGGGTGAGATTAGTTGGGGGTGGGGTGAGGAGTGTTCAAAGGGAAGTGAAGCAAAACTGAGAAATAAAACTAGAATAGCAGTTAAATGTAAAAGAGGCTGAACAACTACAAGACAGGATAAGGGTAACAAATGCAAGGAGAAAGGAAAGGAACAAGAAATAAAAAGATAAAAAAGAGATGGGAAGCCCCAGGGTAGGGATGGGGAGGAAGGGGACCAATGAGGGAGGAAGGCAGCACTGAGGGAAGAAGATGGGTGAGCACTAAGGAGAAGTGGAGAGTTGTTTCCACAGCCTTCACCTCTCTATACTGCTGCGTGTAAGGGGTGGGAAAGGCCACATTCTAGCGCCTGTTCCAAATGAAGAGACTTTCCCCTTCCCTGGGCCTCAGAATAGAGCTGGTGAGAAGTTGATTCAAAGCACTCAGGAGTCCAGTGTTTACCATTTGGCTCACTTCATGGGAAAAATGTGTGGAAGTTTAAAATGAATACTTTAAAGGTCAAAAATGAAAGTTCTTACACAAACATACCCATAAACAAATAATTGTGAGTTTTTTTTCAAAATGTAGACTTTCTTCTATTGTCTAATTAAAATGTATATGGGTGCCTTTTAGGTACCATGTACCGCACTCTTCAGTACTGTACTCATTTAATCGTAACCCTATGAAGTCAGTACTGTTTTCTTTCCCACTGCACAGCTGTGGAAACTGGCCCACAAGGAGATGCAGTTACTGGCTCTGAGAAGTGATGGGGGCAGTTTCAGCTTAGCCGGTGTAGTTCTGGAGTCTGCACTCCTTTGTCATCAGTCATTTGCTTTCTACCAAGACAGCACTTTGTAGATCATGTACTCAGTTAATATTCGCTGAGTATAAAAACAAACACACACAAGAATAGAATAATTCTACATAATTTGTATTTATCTTTATTTTTTAGGAGAATGGCTTTTATAATCAGAAACATTTGAACAGGGTACCTAATTTCCTCATTTAATTTCATTTTGTGACTATATCTTGTAATAGGTGAATTGAAGTTCATTAATATGCTGTTTAACAATGTCCTGAGCAATGCTAATTCATTATATCACAGTTTGTATCTAGAATATTTTTCATAAACTGTATATGTGTGTGCGTATGTATGTATATAGATATGTGTGTATAAATATGGGTGTAGGCACACACACACACAAAATAAACAGGTCATTAGAGTATTCCTGTCTTCTCGTGCTTTAGGTCCTGTACTGGGCTCTCAGCCAGTCAGAGCTAACACAGCTGACTTCAATATGAATGCTTTAATGAGCACCCATCCTTCTACCTTGCTATCTTGAATTTGGGAAGTTCTGTGGTGTGTGTTGTTTACTGTGCATGGCCTACACTTCTTACGTTTGTCTTCTGATTGAAGTTTTGACCCATATTAGCCGACAAAAGGTGTGCCACAATTCAGATGTTAAAATGCAAGTTTTTTTTCCCCCACTAGGTATTGCCATGTTGTTCCTGGAATGGCTGTACCCCATGGCATGCTCACAGCAGTGCAGGATGGTACTAGTTTTCTCATATTCTCCCCAAACTTATTTTATCTAACTACATAATTGTTACATTACTGTAAAACCCAAGCTTATCTATCTCCAAAGTTCATGTTCTTCTATTTAAATGATAACAGTCATCCAAGTTTTGAAGACATTCAAAGACATGTTTTTAAAGATTAAACATAGAAACACTATAAATTTGCAGACATTACTGTATCCAAAGTTAAAAGAAAAGTCATTATCTGAATATTTTTTGGTCCATTACTATTTATTGTTCTCCTCAGCCTCCTCTTACCTGATTATAAGAGAAAAATAGGGGTGTGGTAAGAGAGAAATTTGGCATATTGCACTGAGGTGTCAGAGAAACAGGTATATATGTGTGCACATGTGTTAGTGAGTGTGCGTGTATCACATACACAAAGGGCTAAAGGAATAGAGGCTAAGAGATGAAAGTAGAAGGGAGACAAGAGTGACATGTAATAACAAAGGAAGATGTTTTCTCTGTAAAACATTGATTGGAAGTGAAGGTGATGAGGGTAGATGGCAAAGGGATTTTTAATATAAGCTTATATGTCTGTGTGGAATGAGTGGGGAGGCGGGACCACTGACCAGCTCCTGCTTCATCGGGTCACTTTAGCCATCTCCATATATAGACATATATATCTGAGCATTGGAGACTTAATGCATCTAAAGAGCAATATTAGTGCTGTTCTCGTGTGTTTGGGTTGATGAGGAAAAGGTAGAACACAATGACTGAATTAGGCATTTGGGTCATGTCAGCATGACCAACTTCTTTGCTTTTTTCCTTTCGAGTTAAATTGTCCAGGTGTTGGGAAAGAAACTTGTAAGCACAATCTCCTCATCACCAAATAGTGTGTTTTAATTGCTAGGTGTGCCCAAAATGCAAGTTTTCTTGCCCACTGATTTTTGCCTTCCATTTCCTCTACCATATCCTTGAAGGCAACACCAGCTGCCAGGGAACTTGCTGGAGGTGACTTTAAGGAAATGACTGAGAAAACAGAGGTGATCAGAGATGTTGAACATTACTGAAGCCTGGGAGGAATGACCAATTATGGGAATAGTGGCCTAAAAAAGCGATAGCCAGGAAGTTGTTTTGACTCCTAGGGGTTTGAAGAGATTGGGGGAGCCAGTGTAAGAGGTTGGGATTCACTGCCATGAGAAGATTAAACAGCCGGTAGAGTTCACCCAGGTTTTACTCCTGTTTCGAAAACAGCATTATTCACTCATTGAAACAAATCATAATGCATTTATTGAGTGCCTATTATGCCCCAGGCATCATTCCACACAATGCAGACACAGTGAACAAAACACACAAAATCTCTGCCCTAATACATCTGACATTCTACTGGAGGAAACAAATACAAGGTACAAAAAAGATTTAGTATAGCAGATGATATATGCTAAAGAGAAAAAATAAGCCAGCAGGGAAGGGGGATGTTATGCAAAGTGTGTGGCGTGGGGTAGGTGGGTTAAATTTTGGTTAGGTGGCCGGAGAAGCCCTCCTTGAGAAGACGACTTTTGGGTAAAGACCTGACAGAAATGAGGGAGTTAGCCATGTGGATAGTTTCAGGCAGAGCATTTCTGGATAGCGAGCACATCTGACCTGAGCAGCACTGGGGAGGCTGGAGTGGCTGTAGCAGAGGGAATGAAGGGGAGGGTAGTGGGAGATGAGGACAGAGAGGTAACGCGGTGTCTGCGGGTGTCCACGTGTGTGTGTCCATGTGTCTGTGCGTGTCTGAGTGTGTGTGTGTCTGCTTGTGGGGGGGGGCAGGGGTGTATGTAAATCTGGGCAGCTCGTGGGCAGCCCTGTAAGTCCTCATAACAACTCTGGCTTTTACACTGAGTGTGATGGGATGACATGGGCAGGTTTTGTGAAGAGAGGGGATATCAGACTTGGGTTTTAGGATCACTCTGAGAAGAGCCTGAAGGCAAGTCAGTGCAGAAGCAAGGACACCTGTTGGGAGGTGAGTTTAATAATAGTCCAGCTGAGTGATGATGGTGGCTTTGACCAGACAGGAAATGGGATGGTAGGAAACGTCAAATTTTGCCTTTTGGATCTATTTGGAGGGTAGAGTTGACAAGATTTTGCTGATGAACGGCTGAGATGTATGAATGAAAAGGAGAAGTCAAGGAAGACACCAGGGGTTTGACCTCAGCCATTGGAAGGATGGAGTAGTTTCCTGAGATGAGGAAAGCTCTAGATGAGCAGGTTTGAGGTGAATATCAAGAGTTCATTCAGTTTTAGACATGTTGAGTTTGGGGTGCCCAGTAGACATCCAGGAGCAGAAGCCAAGTAGACAAATGAATCTACAAGTTCAGGGCAGAGGTTCAATCTTAAAATGTACACTTTGGAGTCTCCTGTGGTTAGGTGGTATTTAAACCATGGAACTAGCCAGATCCTCTCTGGCAGGAGTGTAGATAGAAAAGAAAGAGTCTAGGAGGCAGGGAGGACCCAACAAAGACTGAGATGGCACAGCCATCTAGGTCAGAGAAAAAACAGGAGAGACAGTTCTGGAAGGCATGTGAAGAAGCTGTTTAAAGAGGAAGAAATGGAGTGATGTCAGGCAATGCTGAGGATGCAAGCCACGGAAGACTGAAGAAGAAAGACCACGGAGGTCCCGGAGGTCCTTGATCGGAGCTGATTTGTGGAGAGTGTGGGGCAAAAACCAGATGGGAGTAGGATCAGTGGACGGTGGGAGGGAGAAATGCAGACAGGAAGAGGAAGCAGCTCTTTAAAGAGAGGAGAGAAATGGCGCAGGGACTGCAAGGAAAGTGGGATCATGAAAGGCTGTTCTTTTTTTAAATTTTGTATTTTTTAAGATGAGAGAAATAACCATATTTTAGGGCTTCCTGTTGGCCTGTAAGGTGCCTTTGTGTGAATTCAAAAAAGGTCCCCTTTCCCCTGTGTGGCTGCAATCCCACACCAGGGCACGCAGCTGGGAGAGCAGAGCGTGGGCCTCGAGTCCCACACCATAAGCAGCCACTGTGCTGTCATGTGGTTAAACTCTATACGAAATAGAATTCTATAAAAATAGTTCAGATGGAGCTTTTCCATCTACATTTATGTCTATTTGGCTTTGTACTAAAATACAAATTGGTTCCAGGACCGCAGATACCAAATCCGCGATTGCTCAAGTCCGGTAGTCTGCCCTCCATATCCGTGGATGTGCAACCCGCGGATCCCGAGGGCCAACTGTCTAAGTCTTAGTTTGATGTCATTTGAAAACAATATGGTACACATGTTTTACAGTTCTAGAAAATGGGAGTTAGAAAGTACTTTGAAAATTATTTAATTCAACATTTTACAGATGAGGAGACTGGAGTCCATAAATGACTTCTTAATGTATATTAAACTATAGAATGTATATTGGAATATTGTATCAATTGGAATAACATGTTGTGTGTGTTATTCTTCAAACATGTGAATTCAAAAAATGATCCAACTTGAAGAAAAATCTGAATTATAATCAAGGTTTGAATACTTAAAAGTTGAAAACTATCGTATTTCCTACAGGTTCTCCTCAGTGATACATTAGTGCTCATAAAATATTTAACAAGTATGTTACTAGGAGGGTTTTTTGTTTGTTTGTTTGTTTCAGGTTAATGCAGAGTCATCTCTACAAATGGCTTTTGAATAGTAACATGAAAAAAAGGGAAATAACAATGGAATTGTATGCTGATAATAAGGTAGACAGATAATAGACACACCTCTTTCTGTGGTTCAAAGCAATAGCTGTTTCTATGTTTGATTTGGGTTTGTGAAGAGTTAGTAAAAAGATGTAAAGAACAAAGTTGATGTCATGTTTTGCCTACAATTATAATAACTGCCACGCCTCTAGGATTTCGGACATAAATCTTTCTGACAAACAAATATGCCCTAAGACGACTACTTCCCCACATATAATTCACCCATATATGTAATCCTATAGAATTAAGCAATGTTTTGTTTTCCAATCAAAACACTACATGAAAGATTATATTGTTATTTTTTGACATGGTAAATAAAGAATCCAGTGTAATTTGTTTAAGCAAACTGAATGATAACTGTGTTTGTTAGTTTCTAGAGTTTATATACTATAGAGGAGAAAAGCAGATAATAAAATTCCATTATTTCATACTAATTTTCAGATGCAATTGAAAGGATCAAATAAATTAAAGCATGGATGTTATAAAACTTGATATATTATGGGTATTTGATAAATAGTTGTTGAATTTAATTTTATTAGTCAAAAAGGATAAATGGCTTAAAATATTGGATGGAGGGGCTTCCCTGGTGGCGCAGTGGTTGAGAATCTGCCTGCCAATGCAGGGCACACGGGTTCGAGCCCTGGTCTGGGAAGATCCCACATGCCGCGGAGCAACTAGGCCCGTGAGCCAGAATTACTGAGCCTGCGCGTCTGCAGCCTGTGCTCCGCAACAAGAGAGGCCGCGATAGTGAGAGGCCCGCGCACCGCGATGAAGAGTGGCCCCCACTTGCCGCAACTAGAGAAAGCCCTTGCACAGAAACGAAGACCCAACACAGCCAAAAATAAAGAAAGAAAGAAAAGAAAACGCTCTCCTTTCAAAAAAAAAAAAAAATGGAAGGCTTTAAAAAAAAAGATATTGGATGGAATGTTAAGCATAAACTGAAAAACTGTCAATGTTTAATTTTTATTTGCTCTTTCAAGTAAGTTATGTTTTTAAATGATGAAAAATCATGTCCTTTCAAATTACAATCTTGCAACAAAAATAGGGCTTTATTTTATACTTCAAATTAATCATCAGATAATTGCTTTTTTTGTTTTTTAAAACCTTATATACATATATATATAAATAATGTACTTATCACTAAAAAATTTTTCTACAGATCGTTAGGAATCACACAATATGGAAACGCAGTGTGTTTTTTCATTTGTTTGTTTTGCTCTGTTTGTAAGCAGTTGATTACCTATCATCTGCCAGGAATAGCCACGTGGTAACTTAACTCACAGATTAGGATCTTAAGTTTCTTTTATCTTTTTTCCTAACAGCCAATTAATTTTGACGTTCAAGATGCTTGTCTTTCACTGGTTTAGGGAAAAGCCCAGCTTGGCTCTAAGTAGTGTGCATCTCCACAATCTTACCTATTTAAAAATGATACTGTTCTTCTTTCCTCACCACATGGAAAGCTCTAGCTGACTCAGTCTCAGGGCACAAGACTTCTCAAAAGGGTGGATTTTAGACCCCCATATAGCCTAGTGTTTGCTTTACCTAATCACTGGACAAACGTGGGTCTTTACTGATTATGACTTTTTTTTATGATGGTTATGACCATAACTCTGACTTTACTATAACTTTTTTTGATCACTTACTGAATGTAGCATAAAGATTTCTAGGGCAAGATTATTTCTGCCCAGAAGGGCCAAAGATGAACCACATTTGCGACCACAATTCAAAATCACGTTGCCTTTTGAAGTATATACATTCATATTCTAAATCAAATAATCCTTACATACATGAAACAGTGGAGTTTAAATGCCATCAAATCTTCCTCCTGCCCTAATTCCTATGGTTGTAAAGTAATGAACATAGAATACCATTTTTACATATGAAAACCAGAAGGTCAAAGCAGCATTGGAAGTTTTGGGGGTTTGGGTTTTTTTAATCATCACCCTTGGGTGCAATGTGCGGAGATAGAACTGGGCTGGCATTTAAAGGACCTGGCAAGTAGTTGTAGCTCTGTCACTACTTTGTTAACTTACATGTACTGTACTTGGGCCCATTTTTCCATCTAAAAAGTGAGTGGATTAGAGAGAGTCTGTAAAATTCTGCACAGCTCCAACAGTGGAGGAAAAAAAAAATGCTGTGGGAGAATATTGTTTCCGCCTCCTTTTCAGACAGTGCTGACAAGGCAAAACCAAGAAGGAATGGGAGAGACAGAGAACGAGAGAAATAGGGTTGAAAAGAAGGTTCAAATACGAAGCAATAATGGCTAGTGTGATGGCGTCATTGTACACACATGGAACCAGCAGCAGAGTTAGAATTACCGAGAAATCTTTCTCACCACTCCAGAGATTTACCCTTCAGTTCTCCAATTTTGCTCAAGTTTTGTTCATCCTTACCCCCAACTGCCCCACTTCCTCCTAGTTATGTTCACTTGCTTCTGTTTGCCTCTTTTAACTGGAAGCAAAGAACAGTAACCTACAGCCTGGTCACTCCCTGTCCCCAGTAGTCTTAGAAAGAAAGGCAGGGTGGGTTTCGGTTTTATGTGCACACGGTCTGATTCCCTTGGGTCTATTCTAGGGCATCGGTGCCTATGTTTATTTTCATGGCTGGAATTAAGCAATTTGTAAGGTCCCACAGAAGGTTAATGACGGAGGACCCAGGGTTAGCATGCACAGCTGCTGATTTCTCAGTGTGGGCCCTGGGCCTCCGGGCCCTGTGGCTGCTCCACACTGCGTTCCAACTCACACACTTGTCAGCTGCAGGGAACTTCCTCTGCCCATTGTTGTGAACACGTCCAAGAGAGCCTAAATACCAACACCTCGAAACTTTAAAAACACTACATATCTCTTTCAGTTCTAAACAAGAAAGTGTCATAGGGTAGTAGACTGGTATTGTCTGTCAGTGGGGAGAAGCAAGCTTCCAACAAACATGAAACGTCTCTCAAGCTCTTAAGTTAGAGGTGTGATCATATTTTTACAGGTAACAAAGGGAGCCAACTCTAAAAATCAATATCATTTCTTGCAGCCACTAACCAGCATCTAATCTTTGTTTAGACTTTTTCCCCCCAAAGGCTTCATATATACCATGTGTTTATCTTATTTAGACTAGCAATTAAAAGTAATCTTTTGTAATTTAATATACATCCTGCTAGATTTCAGTGGTAAACCGTTCTTAATGGTAAATGTTTTTCAAAGGATCGAGATTATCCTTCGGAAGCTGGATAAGAACCAAAGAAATCATAGTTATTTGAGTTCAAAATAATGAGCATCTTCTTAGTTCCACAGTTTTTCTCAAAAAAAAAAAAAGAATGTGTAAATCTTGTCATGACAATATTCTGGAAAGGTAGAAAATGTAACTTCCATAAGACATAGTACCATCTTGTAATTAGCTTTTATTCCCCATTTACCTTTATGCAAAATTAATGCTCTTAAATAATGCAACAGCTTTCTTTCAGCTGCGCATTTCTAATTGAATCTTTTTTAAACTTTTATGAAGTCAGATTCATTTTATAAACAGATTGATTTCGCTCTGTGAGCTTTACACCAGTGAATGTGGCATACCTTTTAAAGTCATGTACCAACTGGAAAATCATCATTTCAGAGAAGATGTATTGAAAAATGCGTATTCTCAAATGTCTCAGTAGAAATACTGAATGTGAAAACAGATTCGAAATCCAGTCCTATCACCAGGCTCCTCAGCCTTTCTTCTGTTATTGTTGTAAGATGTAGTTGTGTCTTAGATGCCTTTGTACCCTCCATTTTCACATAATTGTCCCCAAACATTTTTGGTGGTTGATTGATCTGGTTTTCATTGTTGAAGAGCGATGCAAAGTTTCAGAAATGTAGCAAAGTTTGGCATCATTAAATGAGTATTTAAAAATCGCCTTCTTGATAGAGTCTATAGGAATGAAATATAAGGGGGTTCGGGTGTTGCCATAAGGGGTACAGCAGAACAAGGGTGTTGGCTGTGTCAGGGGCAGAGGAAGAGGAGGAGTCATGGGCCCCCAAAATCCAGAAAAGAGAATGTGGTAAAGCTGTGCCCTAGAGAAGATGAGATTGAATCTTACGGTCAGAAAAGGAGGAAGCTGGCAAGATGCAGCATGGGAATTTCAAGGTGAACACACACACAGACCTTGCAGTCAGATGGGGTGCGTGATGAAGGGAAGTTTGGCCGGTCACAAGCAGAAATCAGCATGATGACTCAAATTATAGCACTCTATGATCATAAGGAGGATAGGTATGAGCACTTATTAATTCTCGGAAATAATCTGGCAATGGGTCGGAGATTTGTAATTAAATGAAAACTGGAAATAATGCTTGGTTATATTGTTGCCATGTTGGTTCCCTATCAAAAATGTATGCAGATCTTGGCAATGTCCTTTTAGACTGGTGCGTACAGAGGGACGGTGAATTCGGCTCCTGCTCTCACTTAGCTATTTGTATGTTGCTACTAGAGGATAGAGTTGTGTCCTAAGTAATAAAACCACCAGTGACTAATCAATTAGCAAACAAAGTTTCAGAGATTCTCTACTATCGTTGGTTTTCATTTTTAGGGGCTAGAAATCAATTAAAATGGTGGTGTTTTCCCCGGGTAAGTGTTCATTGTAACCATGCACCAGCAAATGATCGGGCAGTCAGGGGATCATAGAGAGAGAAGCTGGAATTTGGAATCCAAGCCAGTTACAGAAGCAAGAATAAGCTGATAAATGCATAGGACCTTCAAGTTTGGAAGTGCACAGTTGAAGTTGTACCTTAATTTATACATTTTAAGTACAGAATCTGGTTAAACGGATTTCTGTTAAATAAGGGATGCCTATAGTACATTACCACCATTGCATTTTCCTTCTATTTCTCGCCTTTTTTTTTTTTTTTTTTTGGGCCGCACCATGCATCATATGGGATCTTAGTTCCCTGACCAGGGATCAAACCCGCGTCCCCTGCATTGGAAGTGTGGAGTCTTAACCGCTGGACCGCCAGGGAAGTGCCTTCTATTTCCATAACCTGAATTTATGAAGCCCACCAGTACTTCAGCACATATCTGGCACATCATTCCCCTGAGAAAGTGTATACAAATCACAGACTCAACCTGAGGGACTAGCCGAGATCGGAAATCACATTATCCCCTGTTCACAGTCATACTGCTTCTTGCATGTAAGAAGAGCTGTATATACCAAGTGTTCAAAATATGAACAATTCCAGCTACGGCCAAAAATCCCAAAACAACAACAACAAAGAAACCCCATGATTACCTAATAACCACCCACACACAGGGTCTGAACTATATTGCTTCACTGGTCATTCTTTTATTTTATTTTTATTTATTTTTTGGCCGCGCTTCACAGCATGTGGGATCTTAGTTCCCTGACCAGGAATCAAACCCGTGCCCTTTGCAGTGGAAGCACGGAGTCTCAACCACTGGACCACCAGGGAAGCCCTTCACTGGTCATTCTTGAAGCCAGTGGTAGAATGGAAACACAGCCTAAAATTAGAAGATTGCGAACAAACTTTTTTAAATCCCATTTAATGTTGAATTTGAAAATGTCAGCTTAATTTGATTTGGCTACCCAAAATAGAAAAACGTTAGCTTCAACTTATTTCTTTACTTCAGCAATAGTGTGGTTCTTCTCTGAAGCTACTCTGAAGAAGCAAAAGCTTCTTAATTAGCACTCACACAATAGGACTTAATTCATATGCACATGCCACCGGAATAACCTTTCTGCATTAAATTACAGCAGGTGTGAAATTTAAATCTACTGGGAGCAAACGAATTTTGTGAACTACTGTACTATATTTCATGAAAAATATGCGCCCCCTTTTGGATAAAGAGTGTTAAGACATTTCAATGTGAACTTTAAGTCAATGGCTTAAAAATAAACACAGTTTTGTTTTAAAGACTGTGGGAAAAGAGAAGAAAGAACAGATGTGACAGACACTGCAAAGACAGCACTAACGGGGCTGCAAGGCAAAGATTTTGTGACCTTAAGGCAAAAATGGTCATCTGGAGGACCCAGAATTAGAGGTTTTCTGATAATACTGCTACTACGACTAATAATTATTATAGTTATTACTGTGAATCCAGCATCATACAAAATGCTTTATATAATGATCACTTTCTGAAGAATTGAGAATTGATTTGGTTTCAATTCTTCAACAGTTTGACATAAATAGTTCTTTTTAAAAAAATTTACTGAAGACATTCATAAGATTGGCAGGAATATAATGAAACATGGGTGGACCGATTGACCTACAATGTCCCTTCCAGCCTAAGATTCTACGATTCTGCAAACATTTTCTTTCTTTTGACTTTATAAAATATTTTCTTGAATTTATTAACAAGCTATCTTGGCAGTAGATTCATATTGTTATAACAGTGTGTGGGGTTTTTCCTTTCCTATTGAGAGGAAAAAACCAAAACCAACATTTTCTGTGTGTTTTCCTGTTTAACCTTCTATGTAACAGATGCTGCTAATTGCTGGGGATATGGTTGGAATTAAAAAGGGAAATACAGTTTATTTGTCATGGAGTTTAAAATCTAGTAGAGGAGACACACAGCACTCAAAGGAGCCCTCCAGTGACCGTAGAATTATGAACTGAATCAGTGCTCTGGAATAAAGGACTACTGTCCTCTGAAGCTGTGTAACAAAGAACCTGATCTGTGCTCTGGGTCAGGGAGAACGTCCCTGAGGAAACGGGCTGGAGCTAGGGCTTGATGAATGAGGTGGAAGGCTCCTGTGTGGCGTAGAAGGAGAGCCCTGCAGACGGAGCCAACAGTCTGTGTAGGGACCCATGGTGGGAGGAAGTCAGAGCAATACCAGTGTGGAGGGACCAGTCCAGCTGGGGCTAGCTGCCAGCACTGCTAGGCCTTGAAGACTTTGCTGGGCATTTTGTGTATTTACCCTTCACCTGCATCGCCTCTAGGCCTGAACTTTGCTCCATTCTTCAGGGCTGCCCAATGAGAGTAAGGACCCTGCAGGTAAGACCTAAGTCTTCCATATCTTCTCATCCCACAGGGTGTGCAGGTAGTGAATGCTTAATTTATCTGACCTAAGGGTTTTCCCTTTCACCTTCTTATACCTCTACAATTACTGGAAGACACTCAAAAATACCAACCTGAATTATCTTTTAATGGATTGAACAAATTCATCACTTATTTATTTATTTATTTTTATAAATTATTTTATTTTTGGCTGCCTTGGGTCTTCGTTGCTGCGCTCAGGCTTTCTCTAGTTGCAGCGAGCGGGGGCTACACTTCGTTGCAGTGCGTGGGCTTCTCATTGCGGTGGCTTCTCTTGTTGCGGAGCACAGGCCCTAGGCACGCAGGCTTCAGCAGTTGTGGCACATGGGCTCAGTAGTTGTGGCTCACGGCTCTAGAACACAGGTTCAGTAGTTGTGGTGCACGGGCTTAGTTGCTCCGCAGCATGTGGGATCTTCCCGGACCAGGGCTCGAACCCGTGTCCCCTGCATTGGCAGGTGGATTCTTAACCACTGCACCACCAGGGAAGTCCCCATCACTTATTTATTGTCAAATAGTCTCAGCAGAATGCAATTCTGCAAAATAGTATTAGGAAGGTCGTATATCTAAAGATCACTGGAAGACCAAATCTTTTAAAAATCTACCTTCTTTTTTTCTCAACATTTTCTTATGAAAATACATAAATATATAGCAACATTGAAAGAATTTTACAGTGAACACCCACTGCTGTGGATTGAATTGTTTCCCCACTCCCTCCAAATTTGTATGTTAAAGCTTTAACCTGCAGTGTGACTGCATTTGGAGGAAGGGCTTCTAGGTGGTAATTAAAGTTAAATGAGGTCGTAATGGTGGGCCCTAATCTGATAGAATTAATGGCCTTATCAGAAGAGGAAGCACAATCTCTCTGCCATGCGAGGACACACTGAGAAGGCATCTGCAACCCAAGGGGAGAGTCCTTGACAGACACCTACCAACTGTGCTGTCACCTGATCTTGGACTTCCAGTCTCCAGAACTGTGAGACAATAAATTTTGGTTGTTTAAGCCACTCAGTCTCTGGCATTTTGTTAAGGCAGCCTAAGCCGACTAATATACCTATATATTATACCCACTACCTGGATGCTACCATTAATATTTTACTTGCTTTTCTCCCTCTTTTCCCACCCTTCTCTCCCTCTCTCCCTCTATCCATCCTTCAATCCATATTATTTTTTTTGGAGCAGTTAGAGTAAATTGTAGCTATCAGTACAATATCTTCTAAATACTTCAACATGCATATCATTAGCTAGAGATTAAAAGGTGTTTTTCTTTTGATGTAAAATTTAAATACAGTGAAATGCATACATCTTAAGTGTACATTTACTGACTTTTGACACTGCACACATCTTTGTAAGCAAAACAAGCCCCTATTGAGATATAGAATAGTACCTTCTCTCAGGAAAGTTCCCTCATACCTCTTCCCAGTCAATCCCCACCCCACCATTTTTCTTATTTTTTTCCACAGTAGATTAGATTTGTCTGTTCTAGAACTTTATCTAAATTGAGTCAAATAGTATGTGTTCTTTTGTACAAGACTTCTTTCATTCAGTATATTTTTAAGATTCATCTGCGTTGTTGTAAGTTTAAGCCCTTCCTTCTTTCCTTCCTTCCTCTCTTTCTTGCTTTCTTTCTCTGAACAGTATTCCATTATCTGGAGGTATCACAGTTTCTTTACACATCTTTTTTTCACAGATGAGCATTTGGGCTGTTTCCAGTTTTGAGTTATTACAAATAATGTGCTATGAATATTCTTGCACGAGTCTTTTTGTGAACATATGTTATCATGGGTAAATAGGATCAGAATTACTGGCTTATAGAGTAGGTATGTGTTTAGTTTTATAAGAAATTACCTGACTTTTTTCCAAAGCGTTGTACTATTTTATATTCCCACCAACAATGTATGGGAATTCCAGCTGCTCTACCTCTTTGCCAACATTTGATGTTATCAGCATGCAGTGATACGTCATTGTGGTTTTAATTTTCATTTCCCTGATGACTAATCATGTTGATCACACCTTTGTGTGCTTATTACCCTTCAAACATTTCTTTTGTGAAGTGTCTGTGAAAATCTTTTGACCATTTTTTATTGGGTTATTTGTCTACTGTTGGAGTTCTTTATGTAGTCTACATACCAGCCCTTTGACAGATATGTGTTTAGTGAATGTTTACTCTCGGTGTGTGGCTTATTTTCTTAAAGTCATCTTTGATGAACAGAAGTTTTAAATTTTGATGAAGTCTAGTACATGATATAATATATAATGTAATATAATGTATATCCCCCCTTCTCTATTACAGTTATTGCTTTTTGTGTGCTGTTTGAGACACCTTTGCCTCACCCCAAGTCATGAAGATGTGCTCCTATATTTTCCTCTAAAACTTTATGGTTTTAGCTTTTCTATTTAAGCCTATGATCTACCTCTAATTAATATTTGTGTGTTTGGTGTGAGTTCGGGGCAAGGTTTATTTTTCATATGACTCTCCATTTGTTTAAATTCCTATTGCTTTGGTGCCTTTGTTGAAAATCCAGTGCTTGGGTAAATGTAGGTCTATTTACTATCTTTTAAAAAATGTAAATACTGAGCAATCAACATCCAGAAGTTTCTTTCTTAAAGATTATCTCTTTCCTTAACCTGTACATACCATAATCTGAATAAGAATTTCATAAGGAGGATATAATGACTTCTAATAGACTATTAGAAAAATTGAGACCCTGTAACTTTAAAGTATGAATCAGCTTCTCTCTCTTTCAGGAATTTCACATTCATACTGATAATCAAATATATTGGAATCCTTATTTGAAAATAAAGAAGGCCTTACAATGCAAAATAAAGAACTAGGTTACTGCTATTATATCCTAATTTAAAGTTCACCATATTTTATTATTTAATCAAGATGATCCATTTTCTCTTATTAGAGTCTGATGCAGTTGAATGGCAAGGGATGTTTCTAAGAAATTAGTATATGAACTTAGGTAAGTGATTTCCTTTATTTTCTACTTTTAAAGAAAGAAATGTATGAAAGAAAATAAAGAAAACTATGTATGGGGTTGGATGTTAACTAGATGTACTGTGGTGATCATTTCACAATATATACAAATATTGAATCATTATGTTGTATATCTGAAATTATTATACCTCAAGAAAGAAAGAAAAAAGAAAGTAATTCTTAGTTCTTATTACACTGGGACACTGTAAAGATAAGGGAGTTCAGGGAAATACTGTAGTGAAACATATGGATAGAATAGTCAAAAATATATAGTATGAGACAGTTGAGAAAAAGAAGGTGTTTTCATTGAACATCCATGTAGCAGGTATTCCCCTTTGTGTAAAAGCTTGTAACCAGGGTATTAACACTCTCCTTTATGTGAGAAGATAGAGAGAAACACACTGCTCCTTTAGACTGGAGGGAACAAGGCTGTCAGTCTTTCTCGTCAGCCTCTGCTAAGCTTGCCAACCCAGGTGGATTTGCCTGCTCTCGACTCCAGTAATTCAATAGCCTCTTTCCTTCCCGTTAAGGATTGCCTGACCACTTACACCCTGCCATGAGTCTTTGTCTCATGCCACTCATAAATGCCGTGGTTTAAGCACAAAGAATTTTAACATCCTTCACATCCCAAAATAAACAGCAGCTCTGGAAATGTCATAAGGCTTTCATTGTACAGGAAATGGATTTAAATAACTCACGGGGCACTGTGGAAACTTTCTGATTCTTCCCCCACCCTCCAGTTTTCAAGAACAGACCAATGTAAGTGATTGGAAATAACATACTTTCTAGTTGGGTGTTGACGGACATTAAACATCATTATATGAATGTGTCCTGATGTTTTAGCATATGAAATTTTTGCACTCCTAGTATCTTTTTTTTAAGTATAACAAACTCAGTGTTTTAAATAATGCAAGTGATCTTCCATAGCAATTACAGTGGATTTGACTCGAGGATAATTTACAATGTTTTCCTCACCATAATTATCAAAAACAGTACCAAATGATCAGATCTAATAAGCTAGTTTTAAGGGAGAGCTATCTCTTGCTAAACCAAGAAATAACAATGTTAAACCCAAAACTATTTGAAACGAATAACAGCACAATCAGAATCCTAATTGTATTTATTACTTGTATACCAGCCCTGGATATGACCAGGGATTTTTGCACACTTCATGCAGAGAAGTGGGGAAAGAAAAAAGATTATCAGTGTCCTACAAAAGACTTTTGAGGACTGGAAAAGGACCACTTGCGCATGAATGTCGCCCTCATGAAGCCAAAAATAATAAAAAGTTACAGGAAAGTCAGGTGACTAAATTATTCCAGCCTGGAGGCAGGCTCACCTAGAAGCTAAGAATTCTACTGTGAAATACTAGAGTTCTCAGTGCCCTTGACAGTACCAAAAAATAACGTATTAATAAGGCTAATGGTTCTTAACAATTCCTTTCAAGTCCTGTTTTCTGTGTAACGTGGCACATTCTTTTGAAAGAAGCGTGTTTATTCACTTCAATTAGTTGGAAATCTCACTCGCCATGGAAGAAATATTTCACGAGATCTGATGGAAACATTCCCAATCATGGAAAAAGAAAGCACCCCCTAACTTACTGGGTGAAGAAATAAATCTATAAGGAAAGCAAGAAGAGATTTTAATAGTTTGAGTTTCCTTCTCCTGATTATTTTGAGGACTTTGTTTTTCAATTTAGAAATTTATAGGTATAGCATGTGTCCACAGAATCACATTCACACAAAAAGGAAAAAACTAGGTGTGGGCAGTAATATCTCACTGAATCAACCAGTTCTGCATTAAAAAAAACTTTGTTTCCAGCTTTGTTTCAAAAAGAAACGAAATGTCCCAAAATGGCCACCAGTCATATCTGTTGGTACCTTTTAAAATTTTCTGTAGACACCAATTCATGCTATATTCTAGCTCTGTAGGTCAGTTTGTGTGTTGTCTGAATGACCTAGCTAATTCCTCTCTTTAACTTAGTGTTACCAACTTATTGAATGAACTTTTTTTTCTTGCCAACTATCCATTTAATAAAATGGCCCGTTAATGCAGTCAAATCTCACTCACTAGTGTTGCTGTGGTGTCTGTTCTTGTTTCTATTGCCATGAGCTCCATACTTGACTGGTGGGGACATATTCCCTTTGTTCAGAGTTCCCTTCACTCAACTGGGCTGTCAGTCCTTTGGGAGAAGAAAATCATCATATTCATTTCTATTTGATTCTACTTGTTACCAATATCTTCTTTGAATTTAATCTTTAGCAGATGGTTTATTCATCCAGCTCCTGGCTTCCTTTAGCTGATATCCTTCTTTGCTATACTGTATGTGAAAACCAAGAAGTGTTTGACACCAAAATGTATGATTATTTGCATATGCTGCATTATAGAGATAGTCAAACCATGGAAGAAAAAAGATTTTGAACAAAGTATGCAAAGAAGTACTTCATGTAGCCCCCAAATACTTTCAGATCATAGTACCCATCATAGAATCAGAAAGTCTCGGGCCTCCCTGGTGGCACAGTGGTTAAGAATCCGCCTGCCTATGCAGGGGACACGGGTTCGAGCCCTGGTCCAGGAAAATCCCACATGCCGCGGAGCAACTAAGCCCATGTGCCACAGCTACTGAGCCTGCGCTCTAGAGCCCACAAGCCACAACTACTGAGCCCACGTGCCACAACTACTGAAGCCCACGCGCCTAGAGCCCGTGCTCTGCAACAAGAGAAGTCACCGCAATGAGAAGCCCGTGCACCACAAGTAAGAGTGGCCCCCGCTCGCTGCAACTAGAGAAAGCCTGCACACAGCAACAAAGACCCAACGCAGCCAAAAATAAATAAATTAATTAAATTAATTAATTAAAAAAAAGTCTCCAAGTTGCCACTGATCTTAGAGGGAAGTAGTTCAGCACACCTCCAATTCAACTACAGCAGTTGATGAGCAAAAACACCTTACAGATGCCACATTCCTCTTAGAGTGAATGGCTGTAGCCAATACTGGATGAATGTGTGCTTTGCTTTTGGATACACAGTATTCTATGTGGCCATAGCGTGATATACATTGACCACAGACTTTTTTTTTAGATCAGAACTTTGAAGAGAGAAGATAAACTTCTGGGTAAAGATGGTAGATGTACATATTTACATTTGTTTCCTCCTGAAACTCCACCCAAAAGACAGTAAACAGATGTTTAAAAAATTATTGCATGAAACCATCAAGATCAAAGAGGAGATAGAGGAAACAAGAGTATAAAATTTTGGAATCTGGAAATAAGATTCACAAATGGTAAGCTGCTTAACAGAACAGAGAGGGTTGGCAGTGAGGAAAGCCAATAAACTACCCAAATTATATTGTAGAACTGCCACAATTAGACAGTCCCAGGCATCTTTGGAGGAAGGAAACAGAAGTGGGGCTAAAAACAAGAGAAGTGGTTGAAAGTCTATTTAGAAGTCTGACACTCATATTTCCTACTCAACCCTGCTCAGTGGGGCAAACGCAAATGGGGTGTGGGATAGGGTGAGTGCACAAAGCTAGATGCAAGTTGTTTAGCCAATTTTCATTAAGTTATTCTGCAGTCAGCAACTACCCAAGAGTTTCAGTGGCTTTCAACAATAAAGGTTAATTTCTTGCTCACATTACATGTCACTTTGGACCAGCAGACAACCCACAGAATTGAAGAAAATATTTGTAAATCTGATAAGTGTCTAGTATCCAGAATATATATAGAGCTCTTACAACTCAATAATAAAAAGACAACCCAATATAGAAATGTGCAAAGGATTGAGACATTTCTCCAAAGATATATAAATGGCCAAGAAACACATGAAGTGATGTTCAACACTGTTAGTCATAAGAAAAATGCACATCAAAACCACAGTAAAATACCATTTCACACCCACTAAAGATGTCTTTAATTTAAAAAAACTGGAAAATAACAAATGTTGGTGAAGATGTAGAGAAATTATAACCCTCACACATTTCTGGTCAGAATATAAAATGATAGAGCCACTGTGAAGAACAGTCTGGCAGTTCCTCAAAAAGTTAAACATAGAATTACTATATGACCCATCAGGCTCCGCTCTTAGGTATATACGCAAGAGAACTGAAAACATGTTCACACAAAAATTTACATACAAATGCTCTTAGCAGCATTGTTCATAATAGCCATATGGTGAAAATAAACCAAATTTCCATCAACTGATGAATGGATAGACAAAATGTGAAACTGGGAAATTAGGAAGAAATGAAATTGTTGTTATTCACGGACTACATATGATAGTCTGTACAGAAAATCCAAGATAATCTACAGATAAGTTATTAGTATTACTAGAAGAGGTTCACAAGTTTGTGGAATCCAAAGTCAACATTTTAAAAATTAACTGAATTTCTATGTAAATGTAGCCAACAGTTAAAAAAATGGAATTTCTCCATTGAAAAATAAAAACATCAAATAACTAGAAATAAATTTTAAGATAAATTTCAAGATCTTTATGCAGAGAGCCTTAAAATACTATTGAATCAAATTAAAGATGAAAATAAAAGCATATGTCATCAGTCCTGCTCTGACTTTTCGTGGGACCTGGGACAAGAATACAATGGAGGGCTGCATATCATATGTCTAAATATTTTAAAGTTATGAATGTAGCCAACAAATGGTTAAATAAAATATATTTGCCTGCATTGACAAGTGTATGTTTACAACTACCTGGAAAGCCAGATACTTTGGACTCTTCAGAATTCTGTGCTGGAATGTAGCCCCTCATTCACAGCCTACGTGCTTTCCCCAGTCCCCCTTTCTCCTTCTACCCTGGCTCCATCTTATACCATACCAGGAAGGAGTTGCATGCGCATGTGTGGACACACCAACCCACACATCCAAGTTCCATCAACAGCACCTGCATCCCTTGACCACTACTTGACCATCCCTTAATCAATCCTTAGGTCTAAGGGGGTAATTGGTGCATTTCTCTGCCTTTGGGAGGACAGCCCCAGAGAAGAGACCTGTGCATGTCCTGGAAGTGGGTTTGAGGCCCTTGGAACAGGAAAATCCAAGATCTTGATACCCAGATTATAGTCTAGAAGGAGGGAGTGATGGCTCTGAGCGACACATCCCATTGAACCAGTGGACTCTTGACTCCATGGGAAGGGGGCACAATCCACAGAGCGCCTGAAATTGGAGTCCAGGGTAGAGGTCCCATTTCTTTGAATCTGAGGATTATATTTATTTACATGTTGTGTTCATTAATGGGAAGAATCAATATTATAAAAATGGCAATTCTTTCCAATTGTTCAATAAATGCAATGCTACCCCCAATAAAAATTCTAACAGGTGGCCGGAATCAACTGACAAGTTGATTCTAAAATTTACATGGTAATGCAGAAGTCCAAAAGAGCCAAGATACTCTTAAAGAAGAACAAGTTGGACTCCTTACTTTACTAGCTATCAAGACTTACTACAAATCTACAGGAATTAAGATGGGGTGATATTAGTCTAATGGAGAAGAATACAGAGCCCAGAAACAGTCCTGCAAATACATAGATAGATAGATAGATAGATAGATATGATTTTGATTAGCAAATCTTGCAATAAATGTTATTGGGGCAACTGGGTATCCATATGGAAAAAAAATGAACTAACTCTCTACATCACGTGACACACAAAACAAATTCCAGGTGGATTGTATACTTTAAGTGAAGGGCAAAACAATCCAGAATGTGGGATATTCTACAAGACAAATGGCCTGGTCTTTTCAACAAATAAATGCCATTAAAAAAAAAGCAGAGGAAACTATTACAAATTCAAAAAAATTTAAGAGAAATATCAACCAAATGCAATTTGTGGACTTGTTTGGCATCATGGTAAATATAAAAATTAACTTTTAGGGAATTCCCTGGCGGTCCAGTGGTTAGGACTCCCCGCTTCCACTGCAGGGGGCACGGGTTCGAGCCCTGGTCTGGGAACTAATAACCTGCCTGGGATACTAATATCCTGCATGCTGCGTGGCGTGGCCAAAAATAAATAAATAATAACCCCAAAACAACTTTTAAAAAAGCTAAAATAAAATGGTAGCACAACTCTGTTTTGTATTGAATCTTAATTGTATTGAATCAAGCCAAAACTAGGTCAAAATTAATTCCAAAAGACCTTACCCCCAGCTTGTCCAACTCTTCAGAGGCCTGAGGCCAACCTGTGGCACCCAGCTCCTTCTTTCACAGAGGAAGGTATCTTACAAAATAAGATGAATTTTGTTGCTGATCGTTCTTGAGGAATTAGTCTTTCATGTTTGAACTAAATGCTTCTGTAGCTCAGGAAACTTAAAGGTCTGAATGAGACAGGCTGGGACCCAAAACCTGGGACCTGGGACCCTTTGCTGCAGTGCTTCCACCTCTCTTTGAGCTACAAAATACAAAGAAACTATAAGGGACTAAAAATAACTGTCTGCATGCCCAGTTGGGGCATATTATGAACAAGATACAAAAAGACCAAAAACGCAACTGCAACTTCTGAGGAGTCAGGAACAAAAGCAGGGTACTGCACATGGTGTCTGCACACAGCACCACCAAGGGGGTGGGCAGACCACCTAAGTCACCCCTCCAGCAAGACCCCTGGACCTGCCCCCTCCCCTCACCCTATATAAGGGACCAGCTCACCCCCACCCCCTCCAGAGAGCTAGGAAGGGCAACTGTTACTTGTTTTTACACCCTCGTGCTGCAGCATGAATCTCGATAAAGCCTTGCCTGAATTTCTCATCTGGCCTCTTAACAATTTCTATTGCTTAAGGAGGCCAAGAACCCAGGTCGGTAACATGAAGGTTGCTACTGAGATTAAAGGAAATCTTTGGAGATGCAGCTCTTGCTGGAACAGAACTCCTTACATTGTATAAAGTAATAGAAATTGGCTGAAGCATTTATGCTTACTGAATTTGAAAATTTTCATATGGACCCTGACCACTGAGAGGTGAAGATGGCAGCCCACTGGATTTAAGCACAAGTAAGTACTGTGATGTAACCAACCAAGGCAGCAATAGTTTGTTAAGATTCTACAATATGAGTGATTCTAGGTTTCTTATCTTATAAAAATGGACAGTGGAGTTCAAATGTCAAGGCCATTGTTGTAACATTAAAATTAGTATATTTTGAAACTTAGAGAAGTACTGTTGCACTTTAATTTTATAAAATATGACCATGAAATTATTTCTAAGCCTAGCCATATGATTAAGTAAGAAGGTATACCTTTTGGAATTTTAACCTTATTTAAAAATTTAATGCTTTAAAATAAAAATCCTAATGCCAGTATTTGAGAACTTTTTGCCAATTCAATAAAGATAAGAAAAATTAAAATCCATTTATTGAAATAGGGAAATTTGCTAATGTTGGATATTCTCTATATGCCAGGCACTGTGCTAAGCACGTTATAAAAATTATTAAATCTAATTCTCAAGACAACTCTGTGAGGCAAATATCCCCATTTTACAGATGAGAAAACTGAGAGGAAACAAAAAATGGAACCATGACTTTGATCCAGGCAGCTCTCTTTGGTTACAATGTCCACCATTCTTTCTATTATGCTAGTTGTTTTTGTCAGTGAAGAAATGCTTTCATTAAACTTTACTTTCTGGTAAGATTAATTTTTACGATAATTTCTAACTATGATAGTCCTCTTTTTTTACCCCTATTTTAAAATACACAAAAATGAGTTCTGTTACTATGGGGTCATTTCATATAAAATATTTATTTAAATATTAAAAGTTGCTTAAATCATATCAAATGTAATGTACATGTAATTTGCCATATGGAAAATCTATTATAGAATATTTTGCATAAAATCGATCTACACGGGCTGAAAGTTTTTATTAATCTAGAAAACTTAATCTGGTGTTATTTGTGATTTTATTAACATGGTTGTGTCTTATCAGGCAGGTGGATGCACTCGAGCACATGGATGCACGTTCATCTATACACACGTGCGCACACACACGCACGCACACCATTCGTCAAACTGTATTTTGAAGGAAAATAGAGTCGTAATTATAAGAACAACTCTTTCTTTGCACTTTAGATTTTCATCTGCTTTTCCTATCTGATTTTCATAGATGATTTCCATAGACGATTTTCATAGATGATTCTTATTTACTTCCATCTTAATCTTTAAGTTCTGCCCTTTCCTCTCCTCTTCACCTAGACCCTGAGATGCTTAGAGTATTTTACAGCACATTATCTTAATCTACATTTAATGATACTGTCTTCCACTAGCCCCTTTATTGTCTTAAGACTCATCCACATGCCTATGACAAAGAATTGTCCCTTGGGGCAGTATGGTATGCTGGAAAGAGTTACAAAGAGCTAGGAGAATGGTAGACTGAGTCAGAAGCCTATTTCTGCCACTTACTACTGTATGGCCTTGGTAAATTTCTTCACCTGTCTAGTCTCAGTCTCCACATCTGTAAAATGGAGATAATACCTACTGTGCCTACCTCCATGGCTATTAGGAAGATTTGGTGTGATAAACTGCTAGATAATTAACAGCTACCTGCAGCGAAGACTGCCATATCAATTCTCCCTCTTTTTAAAAAACTAGCAGACCTCAGACTTTGATGTTCCTGCTTAAAGCTTGAAGCGTAGATGCAATGGCTGTGGCAGCCATCTTGTGACCAGATGTGAGAGGAAGTCCCGAGAGTCACAGAGACCTGGCTTCTGCCTTCTCAAGCCTCTGGACCAGCCCTGGGCCACCAACCTTCAGATTTCTTATTTGGTGAGAGAAAAACAAACCCCAGATGTTGAAGCCACCATTACCTGCGCTTTCTGTTATGTGTAAGTAAGCTCAATCCCTACCTGATACACTGACCTTGGATGAGCTTATATTGGGTCCTGGGCGCCGTGCTAAGCACCTGGCATGTGTTTTGCTCTTTGATCTCCAGGATAGCTCTCCCACAGGAGACTGAGAGGTAGAGAGGTTAAGCAATGCACCCAATGTCACATGGCTTTGCTAATGGCTGTCACGTACTCACAGAGGCCTCAACAATTGATTCAGTTATTTAATTATTGTCAGAAATATGATACAAGATCACACCCTAAACCAAAACAGTTTTTTCTGGCCAACATCTCCAAACAATTCTATAGCTCTGGTCACATCAACCTGATTGTGTTACCTGGGGTCGATTTTGTGGCTACTCTGTCTCACAGCAGTGTCATCAGGAAGTTGTACTCTGAAAATCACACATTCTATATATGGCATTTTTTCCCTTCATGGTTGCAATTGGTAAGTCTAGGTTTTGCAAATGTTCCCATGTAAATAACCAGGGACATGATCTATGACAGAACTTTGGGAACTAGCTCATCAATTTTTTGGGGTGTTAGAGTGGACCCAAAACTATCTGAGTAAAATCTTGGTCCTGCCCTCAAGGATTCTCTGTGAGGATGTGATAATGATAAAAATAATGGTTTCTAAACATTTTTTTGAGTGCTAAGTATGTGCTAGGCATGATTCAAACCACATTACATACTCATTCTGTCCTCACAACACCTCTGTGGCAGGTAATACAATAATCTCTATTTTTCAGGTGAGGAAACCAAGACCAAGAAATGTTGTTACTTGTCCCACATTTCCGAAGTGGGACAGAATGACACTAATAAGTGACAGAAAAGGAATTTGAACCCTGGAAGGCTGACTCTAGGAATACAGTTATCTGAGGGGAATTTGTTCTAGGACCCACACAGATACCAAAATCCAAGGATGCTCAAGACTCATATAAAATGGTGCAGTATTTGCATATAACCTATGCACATCCTCCAGTATACTTCAAATCATCTCTAGGTTACTTATAATACCTAATACAGTGTAAATACCATGTAAATAGTTGTAAATACAATGTAAATGCTATGCAAATAGTTGCATAAATAGTAAATGCTATGTAAATAAAAGCAAGTTTTGCTTTTTAGAACTTTCTGGAATTGTTTTTTAATATTCTTGATCCGAGATTGGTAGAATCCACAGGTGTAGAATCCATGAATATGGAGGGCCAACTGTATGTCCTGTCTAATAAGAGACTATTCATTGATTATCAAAGTATACACTCTATGTCTTAATTGGTAACATGGAATAGCTACAGTTCAGAGGTCCACCGGAAAACTCTCACTGCATATTATAATTGTGGTACCAAGATAGAGTATTCATTGAGAATTTTCTGAAGAATATGAAGTGTATCTATATTCTTGGCTCACGTCAGCATCATCATTTGGGACCATGTTGCTTTGGTTCCCTTTAGAACTGACTTTACTGTGCTTTGGTATTTTGCAATTGACTTGTGTTGAGGGCTGGTACGAGAAAGTTTTACAAAGCTTTTGTGGTTACTGTCATGATCTTTTTGGAAGTGTTTTCTGCTCCGTCTCATAATGTCATTATATGAGCGAAGGACAAACAATCCAACACAAACTAGCTAAAGCAAGATTGGAAATTATTGGCTAATGGAATTGAAAAGTCTAAATGTGCTTCATGGACAGCTTGATCCATGCTCAAAGGATGTCAGCAGGATTTACATTCTCTCATCCCATCTCTCTTTATCTTGACCCCATTCTTGGACAAGCTGTGCTCTTGAGATCTCTCAATAGCGGCAGCGGCAGCTCAACGCTTTCTCACGTGCAAGTTCAGAATCTCTGTCCCAGAAGTCCAGGTGGTCTGATTAGCTCTCATTGGGTCATGTGCTTATCTCTGAACCAATCCCTGTAGCCGGGGGCATGCAGGCAGTGCATTCAGTGGTTTTGTCTGAGTCACGTATTCAACCTCTGGTCAAGGGGGAAGTTGGAGTCAAATCCAGAAGATGCACGTAGATCATGGGTGAGAAGAGGATGCCCCCCCAGAGGAAAATTGTGTTTAGTTATCAGAGTAAGAGTGGATGGGCGCTAGGCAGCAAAACCAGCACACTCCATTATAGTCCTCTTTACATATTTGTGGGAGAAATTCTGACTTGATTTTATTTTATGGACACTGTGACCATTGTACCTGATTGTGTCCATCATATGCTAAGAAGGAGACTTGACACTCTCTTTCCTGACCTCCTCCACTAACTGTAAAAGACCCATGGCATGCATGCTGTAAGCTTTATTTCATATTCCTAATGTTTTCTCCTTATATTTCTTGCCTCATCTATTCATGTTTTCTTTTATATTATGTATTTTATAAGCTGCTTTGAAATTCTTTTGGAAAGAGAAAGCATATAAAGACTTTAAAATGTTATTTTTAATATTGGATATGTTCATACTGTGTAAATGTCCAAGCTAAAGGTTCCCAATATCTTCCCAGGAAAGATTAGCACAGCTATTAATATGATTCCTATTTATAATTCTATCAGAAAAATACAGAATATATTTTAGTCTCTGCCTAGACCAATTATTCTCCACTTGTCTCGCTGATAATTTTCTCTATATAATCTCTTAAGATTCAATGTAACTATCAACTTTTCCCCCTTGGTTGCATCTTCTCCCATGGCCAGATCCCCAAGGTCAGTAGGTGTTCATGCTCCTATTATTTGTTTGTCTGTGGAAAGAGCTCCCAGAGGGCAAGAGCTGCCTCATTCATGTCTGTATCTCCAACTTCTAGCATAGCGCAGGAGTAAGTACTCAGTAAAAGTCCATGAAAGAAAAGAAGAGAAGAAAGGAAGGAAGGGAGGAAGGAAGTAAGAAAGGAAGGGAGAAAATGATCTTTTTTTTTTTAACATCTTTATTGGAGTATAATTGCTTCATGATACTGTGTTAGTTTCTGTTGTACAACAAAGTGAATCAGCCATGTGCATACATATATCTCCATATCCTCTCCCTCTTGCATCTCCTTCCCACCCTCCTTATCCCACCCCTCTAGGAGATCACAAAGCACCGAGCTGAGCTCCCTGTGCTACGCGGCTGCTTCCCACTAGCTAGCTATTTTACATTTGGTAGTGTATATATGTCAATGCCACTCTCTCACTTCGTCCCAGCTTACCCTTCCCCCTCCCTGTGTCCTCAAGTCCATTCTCTACATCTGCGTCTTTATTCCTGTCCTGCCCCAGGTTCATCAGAACCATTTTTTTTTTAGATTCCATATATATGTGTTAGCATATGGTATTTGTTTTTCTCTTTCTGACTTACTTCACTCTGTATGACAGAGTCTAGGTCCATCCACCTCACTACAAATAACTCAATTTCGTTTCTTTTTATGGCTGAGTAATATTCCATTGTATATATGTGCCACATCTGCTTTATCCATTCATCTGTCGATGAACACTTATGCTGCTTCCATGTCCTGACTATTGTAAATAGTGCTGTGATGAACATTGTGGTACATGACTCATTGAATTATGGTTTTCTCAGGGTATATGCCCAGTAATGGGACTGTTGGATCATATGGTAGTTCTATTTTTAGTAGAAAATGATCTTTTAACCTAGAGAATGGCTTCATCACAAATGACTCTATGGGTGAATACTGCCTACTGTTAGTAGATGTGGTTAGTCATTTATCTGGCAGAAAGAGATCTCCCCTAACCCCATCATAAATTCTGATTAATTTCTTAATTTATATAGTAAAGGATTCATAACACAAGTATGAAGACCATAAGAAGATAGGCTTCCCCTTGGCGCCCTTCTATGCCCACACAGAGATCCAAAGTTATTTTCTTAGCTGCCTGACAGGTTTTGTTGCCACCCCCAAAGAAGTCCTTGAGAATGGCAGAGGGATGAGAATCTCTGTATAGCATTTGTTTGCCTAATAATAGAGGCTTTAAGGGGTTTTTAGAAATTGGTTTTCTTTGGGAATCACTTAAGTTTCCCATTTCCTGGTAAATATTTTTGGTAAAAACATTATCTTCTTGGATTTCAGAGGAAGTTAAAAAAAAAAAAAAAAAGAGCTTGAAAGCATTCACAAAGTAATGGGCTCTCCTAACACAGCCATTCATTTGAAGGTATGTCTCTCTAGTCTAAATCCAAATCCTCCAGTCAACACAAGCCTGAAGTCTACTGTTCCTTCTCTGTGAATCCTTTCTGCCTCAAGCTATGATCTTCAAAGTTCTCAGAGGGTTGGACTTGCATGTTGTTTCTTATATTTTTATAATACTGTTTAATCTGTCTGAAGATTTAGAATGTAATGATACTGTACAGACATCATGACGATGGGCCAACTGATACAGATGAGAAATATTCTCTTACCGTGAAGTTCTAGTTCTTTCCCACTGTTTAGTCAATATACATTGATAGCAGTTATTTATTTGGATATCTTAGCACATATTATCTTGAAGTTATAAAATTGATCTTCATTTTAAAAAACTAAAAAACAAGCCAGCTTGGGATTCTATTTTCCCCAGCTAATAGATATTAGGAATGCACTTATCTGACAGGTCAGTTCCTATTATTCCGGAAAGGAAAAGCTTTATATAAACACTGCTACAAAATCTTCCCCTAAATAGCCTGCCAACCCCTCCTTACCCAATACAAACAAACAACAAAAACAACAAACTCCAGGGACTTCCCTGGTGGCCCAGTGGTTAAGAATCTGCCTTCCAATTCAGGGAAAGCAGGTTTGATTCATGGTCAGGGAACTAAGATCCCGCATGTCACCGGGCAACTAAGCCTGCACGCCACAACTACTGAGCCCGTGCACTCTGGAGCCTGCGGGCCACAGCTAGAGAGCCCGTGCGCCGCAACGAAGAGCCCATGTGCCGCAACTAAGACCCAACGCAGCCAAAAATAAAATAAAAAAATAACAAAAAACAAACAAAACAAAACAAAAAAACCCCACCAAACTGCAGGCCCTCCTTTATGTATTTTTCTTCCAGTGAGTTGAATATTTGAAAAATGTGTCAAATAGCAATATTGGACCCATTGTCTGCGTTGTGGCCACCAAGGACCACAATAACTTTGGTTATTAGAACAAGGAACACAACATCATTTTCGTAAGTAGGTTTCCTTACTTATGCGAGAACTGAGTTCTCTCAGAAAAGTGGTACATACTAGACGTAGACTTTCAAGTCAATTTAGAGCCAAAGAAGTACAAGTTCAGTGGAGGATTCTCAATGTGGGGATTTTGTAGCACTTAGTTTTAGTGCTTACATTTCTAAGGAAAAAAAAGAACTGAGTTCCCCTCAGAAAAGTGGTACATACTAGAAGTAGTCTTTTAAGTCAATTTAGAGCCATAGAAGTACAAGTTCTGTAGAGGATTGGAAACTCTGTTCTCAAGCCAGTCAAGGTCCAGGGTTTCAGCAGGTGGCGCTTGTCCCTCTGGACCAGTGCTCCTCCAGCCGCCATCAAAGGAACCAAGCTGGAACTACCACTTCCCCAGTGTGTGGAAGCAAATGGGGAAGTCTGGGTGATGGGACAAAGAGAAGGCAAGCTCTGAGGTTAACCCAAGGTGTCTCAATTACCCCAGCTACTCTTCCTTAGGGAGGCTGACTCATAGCCTCACTTTATGCAGCGGAAAGACTCACATTCATGCCACAAAAAGTAGTTATTCTGTCCTTGTGTGTAACATTTTTCTTTCTTAAAGACTACTAGTAATGATTGCAAGTTGCAGCCAAGTCTCTTGCCAGCTCTTCCTCCACAGTATCTCTCAAATCTGTCTACTCTTTTCCATCTTCAGTGCCACCTCCATATGAGTCCATGTGACATCACCTCACACTCGAGGTACTGCCTTGCCTCCGCTCTTGCCCCATCCATCACCTTAAAATTCATTCCCCAAACAACTATACTCCGATAAAAATTAATTTAAAAAAATTCATTCCCCACACCGTAGCCCCAGTGAGGCTCTTAACATAAAAATCAAACTAAGTCACATACACCCCCTTACCTGCCTAAAACCCTTCAATGGCTTTCCATTTCTCTTCAAGTAACGCTAGATGCTTTGCCTTGATTTACAAAGCCCCATATTATCTGATCCGTAGCTCATCTTGGCCTCTATCCCCCTCACTGCTCTCTAACTGTCCTCGCCTACTCATAATTCCTAGAAGACCCTTTAGGTCACCTGTGTTACTTACTGCCTTGCACTTCTTGAACCTTCTGTCTGAAACACTTAACGGGACTCTTAACAGGTCTCCATTTAAATGTTATCTCCTTAGACAGGGCACCTTACATTTAAAAAGTAGCCCAATTCCTCTACCCTGTTATCAGTGCTGTGCTGGTAAATGTTTAACAACCGGCTCTCAGGGGAATAGGAAGAATCCCTGACTGCTGGGGTTTGCTTATTTCTGTGGTGTAAATACTGCTGCCACAGCCAATTTCAGGCTACCAATGTGAAGTCCTTGGGCCTGGTAAAACTTTTGAAATGTAACAATCAGCTCTTGCGAGCTGGTGTGAGCTGGCCCCAGCCCACCACTGCATTATTCTCCCTCACACGTGTCTGCTTATTTCCTTAATGGCACCCATGGAAACCCGTAACACTGTGTATTTGTACGTTTGTTTTTTGGTTTGTCTCTAAAGCTTATAGACAGAGATTAGAATGTATGGTCTAGGAAGGAGAGTCTATTTCAGCCCTAGCCCAATTCTTATCAATTATAAGTTTTCAAAAAATATTTATGAATTAATGTTAAGCGCTCATTCCACACACAAGGGTTTGTGTTTTTTTTTTTAAGCCTTTTCCTTTTCTTAGCTTTCTTAAATTAAAAAAATTTTCTTATTTCAGAAAAAAAATGTTATTTTACTGCTTTTAAAATTCAGAAGGCCAGGGACTTCCCTGGTGGTCCAGTGGTTAAGACTTCGCCTCCCATTGCAGGGGGTGCGGGCTCGATCCCTGGTCAGGGAGCTAAGATCCCACATGTCTTGTGGTCAAAAAACCAAAAAAAAAAAAAAAAAAAAAAAATATATATATATATATATATATAAAACAGAAGCAATACTGAAACAAATTCAATAAAGACTTTAAAAATGGTCCACATCAAAAAAAAAATCTAAAATTCAAAAGGCCAAGAAGGAGCTAGGATGTCGGACAAGGAGGGCATGGAGGGAGGAAGAGCTAAGAGTGTAACAGGAGTTACAGGGTGTCGTATGGAATGAAGTGGGATGAATTTGTGGTTTGAAATTCTCAAGTGAAATGATTTTTAGTCTTTATGTTAGTTAGAAAACAAGCCTATCTTCAGTGTAGAGCATGTCTGCCTTTTGTTATGTAAGATGTTAAATTTCTCCTTCACACTGTTAGTCCATGCCCAGCACAGTGCCTGGCAGATAGTGGGTACTCACATATTTATTGAGCAATGAATAATGTAAAAGCTCTTGATTTTGAACTGTAAGGGCCATTCTACAATGGTAGGAAAGTTCCCAATCAAGTTAATAAAACACTTATTGAGTGTGCATCAGATATCGTTAAAAAATTTTAGGCACTTTCTATGTGCAGGAAGCTAGAGTTTCTACATTCTGGTTCAACCCATTCTCCCAAGTAAGCCTGTAGGCACACGAAGCCCAGACACAGAAGCGCCCCCTTCCAGCTCACCTGAAAGCACAGGTGGTGGAGATGGCAGAGAGAAGATAGCACCTGGTGTCTAGGAGTGGATGGGCCCCCAGGGGAATTCCCAGGACAGCATCCCCTGGGGCAGAAACTAAGCTATTGTCCTCCAATGAAATCACCTACCTCAAAGGGAGTTAAAACGTTCACCACTGCTGCATTTGCCCATGTCTCCCTTCCAAGCTTTGTCCTGGGTTGGCCAAACAGGTTGCTCCCATTTACATCAAAAATAGAAAGAAAGAAGGAGGGGAGGGAGGGAGTGAGAGGAAAAGGGTGGGAGGGAGAGAAAGAAAGAGAGAGAGAGAGAAAGGAAGGAGGAGTGAATCTTTACATTAAACAGCTTTTTCTAAGTCTACTGTTGGCCTCGGTCTGAAACACCAAGAGGACTCCTCACCTCTTTCATCTTTGCCTACTGCAGAAAACTCTAGCATGAAGGAACACTTTTCTGTGAAACCAGTTCCCTTCACATCACCCAAGTTTCTCAACACTTGTTTTTGTTAATAAATAGATGTAGGTTTGAAAGGCCTCCTTGTTTCAGGCATCTTTTTTCTCTTGCCTTTTTGTTCTCTGCCATTCTGTCTTCCATTTTGCTTTTTTCCACCTAAAGAAAATCCCACAATGGCTTGAACTAATCTGTATTTATAGTATCTCACTTCACTTAATGCTGCTGGGGGTTCTTACAGCTGACTGACTATTGGATGTATGAAAAGATTGGACCAGGTTCTTGTAAAACTGGTTGTCAAATCCTAAATTTTGTAGCTGTTCCAAGAATCACTGAGTTTTAAAAAATGATCCCTGCAGTGTAAAATGTTTTATTTTCTATAAAATTCTTATGTTTGACAAATATATCATATTCATAGAGTACTTTAACAGTAGAGTTCAACTACTATACATTTTTTAGCTGACATAACCTTTCCAACACCCTGAAAGTTTTCTTATTACCCCCCTTTTTTCACCTGCAGGCCTGAGGCCTGAATAACTTGCCCCAGGTAGCAAGCCAGTCAGTAATGGAGGGAAGTCTCCAATGAACCAGAATATCTTATCACTTTTATTTCTCTGCAACATAATTTATGAATTTACCAACATTGAATGATTTCTTTACTGTGCAAAGACATCTTACATGATTATAAAAATACTTAAATTTTCATTGTATATAAAAGATTTATACATATGGCTTAATATTAAGCTATGAAAATAATATTTAAAATCCAGGGCCTAGTAAAGATTAGGAAAAGGCATATCAGGGAAGGGCTTAACAAATAAGCAGTCAATCAAATGTTCAAGAATCAATCATGTGTAGAGATAAGATCCTTACTCTTAAGAAGTTTACGATCAATCTGAGAAAACAGAGAACAAACATTCTTTAACTGATGCTAGCACAAAGAACTAGTGTCTGTGCAAAACACAAAGGTCTGCAAAATGGCAAAATAAGGAAAGAATTCATAAACATTAAAGTGTGCTCAGAGGGGTCAGAAAAATCACAAAAGTTTTCCAAAAAGAGCATGGTGAATATGCGCATTGATGGGGAAGGAGGAGATTGGTCAAAGCAAAACTCAAAGGTAGAAAATTTCAAATTTCAGGGGCTTCCCTGGCGGTCCAGTGGTTAAGACTCCGCGCTTCCACTGCAGGGGGCATGGGTTCATCCCTGGCGGGGGAACTAAGATCCCCGTATGCCGCGTGATGTGGCCAAAAAAAAAAAGAAAATTTCAAATTTCATCCCCTGAGAACATCGTCACTTGTAAGCCAGACTATCCATTTCATTTCAGCTTCTCCGCCAGGAAGGGAAGTAGCACTACCGCATTCAACGTGACTCTTCTTCATTTCAGAAGCAGGGGGTGCGCTGGAACCCTTGCAGAGGGTTAGGAGAGCTTGCCCATTGTTAACATTTTAGGAATTTTGCGAGGCCATTGACAACATGTCATCAGAAGTTTGCAATCTGCCAAGGTGGGAGTGTTTACACCACAGAAATTGGCAAATGCTACAAATCAGCCCCTCATGCCCGCTCCACCCACCAGTGGTTAAACATGTACCAGCCCACCTGGAAGATTGGCATTTTACAGTCAGGGAGCTCTTAGTGTAGTTGTGTGAGGAGGAGAAAGGAGATCCATGGGAGGGAGCAGGAAAAATGAGTGAGGATTCAGAGGCGGGGGTAAAAAAGGAAAAGGTGGAGGAAACCACCTTCAGGAAGAGTGAGGGAGTGAGCTGGGCATCAACAGGACAGAGACGTGTCCAGAGGGGAGTGGAATCACCTACGTTATATCTTTAGGTGACAGTAGGGTTGCTTAGAGCTTTGTATTATGTGAGTGCTGAATTAAGGTTCTTTTTAAAACATCTGGTTATATTGTACCCCACTCCTAGCATTTTTATGAAGCTAAAAGTATTGTGGCTTTGCTATATGGCCTGACCATTTGTTTCTCTGCTCATTGCAGCAGATCCAGAACAATTCTTAAAGAATTTGGGCCCTGCCTGCAAACACTCCTGCTACTCACCTCTGCATCAAGGTAGCAATGATTCATTATGCTCAGTTTTCTCGGGAGGTCGTCAGCTCTGTCCCCAGATTCCCTGTGAGGTGTAGAGGTCCACGGTTGACTGGCCACATAGTGTTCTGACCCTGACATACTTGCCATAGCTGTACAGACCTAGCACGTTCAACACCACATTCATGGTCTCTCCACACTTGCCTCTTCTCCTACAATCCAAGGCTTGCTCATTGTTATCTAAGCAGTTACCCCAAATAAAAACTTGGGCATCATCTCAGGTTTCTCTTTCTCCCTTGTCACCCGTGTCTGATCCAGCTGACAATACCTTTAGAATCTGTTTCCAGTTGCCACTGAGACTGCCTTATGTCAAGTCCTCATTGCTTGTTCGCTAGAGTCCCACAAAACCTTCCTAATTATCTGGGGTCTGTGCCCTTAGCCTCCCCATCCTTCAGTCTATGCTCCATATTAGAGACATGTTTAGAAAGCACAAATCTGATCATGTCATTTCCCTGTTCTTCCAAAAGTGTTCTAGAATTTTCATGATAAAGTTCTAACTCCTCACATCAGCCCACGAGGCCTCATGAAACAAGACTTATCTACTGCTCTGGTCTCATTCCTATGACTCCTCCAAAGCCACCCTTCAGTCCAGCTCCTCAGACCTCTTTAGATACGCCCTGCTGTTCCTACCTCAGGGCATCCGCACATTCTGTGCCTTCAGACTGGAACTCCCATATGACTCCCCCAATCCCTCCACCTACTTTGTTATTTAACTAACTCCTACTCATCCTTCAGAATACAGCTCAAAATCACCTCTAAAAGGAAATCTTTTATGACACCCAGGTTGATTCACAGGTCTCTCTCCTGTGCTCTCTGATCCTATGGAACCTGAGTACATTTCAATCACTCTTCCTGTCACACAGTTGGGAACCTATCTGCTTCCCTTACTACATGGCAGGAATCACGTCCTCTTTGGCCTTGCGTCCCCTTTGCCCAGCACTTAGCTGATGCTTGACACAGGATTGCATAATTGTTAGTTGTGGACCTGATTTTCCTTGTAGCTGAGGCAGGTAGCTTGAGAATGCAGGGGTTAGATATGATGCAGGCAGTAACACGATATGGGGAGTAATATGTATTTGGCTCCAAAGTGTAAGGGTTGGAAAGACAAATGTTTCATGGCGGATTGCCTTATCAACAGTACTGATGCAGAGAAGAGATTTTAGAGTGAAGGAAAAGCTGGACTTGGCCACAAGGACATTAATGGAGGCCTTAGGTCAGGTGGCTACAGAGGAATAACATGAATGGCACAGAGGGATGGGAATTGGAGCAGAAACCTAACAAGCATTGGTTAGTTCTGGATGTTCCAGACGCTTTACATGCATCATTTCACATCATCCTCACAACTACTCTATGAAATAGATTTATCCCTGAAAAACTAAAAGTAAAAAATAAAAAGAATTACCAATAAGGAAGCTAAAACTCAAGGTTCAGATGACAGATGCAACCTTTCCAATGGTTGAGCTAGATTTAAACTGATTTACTCCCTCATAAAACCACACACTTCCCCCTGCCCCATACTCCTTACTGAAGTAGAAAAGGATGGAGGAATAAAGGTGGTAGAATTTAACTTCAACCTCATTCTTCCCTCAACTCAAAAACATTTATCCATGGAAGGTGGCAGGAAATTAGGATAATAGCTAAAATTCACAACTGGATCAATGGAATATTTTTTTCCAACAGAGAAACTTAGGTTATTTAAAAGGCAAACACATCTTTCTATATTTCTGTTTAATTTCCATGCAAAGCTGTGCTCATTGGGATAATTCTAATACTGTGTTGAGGCTTTGCAAGTACATGTGACAGAATAGCATGAGGGTCCAAGGGCCAAGGTGAGAAAATAAAGAGCTAGGTCCCGCTGTTCTCTGTTCAGACCTGCCCGCATTCCTCACGGCCCACTGAAAAACTCCATTGCAAGAGCTCTGCTGCCCTCAGACACCCCACTCTCCACATCAGTGTGAGAGGAGGACAGGAAGAGAGAAGGGACATCGCCTTTTGGGGGGATGCTGAGTTTGTAAATTGGAACCCTCCCTTTCCCCTCACCTCCCTTTTGGGGAGAGGGGGGACTTTTTTTAAAAATTTATTTATTTATCTATTTATTTATTTTTTGGCTGTGTTGGGTCTTCGTTTCTGTGCGAGGGCTTTCTCTAGTTGTGGCAAGCGGCGGCCAATCCTCATCACAGTGCGCGGGCTTCTCACTATCGCGGCCTCTCCCGTTGCGGAGCACAGGCTCCAGACGCGCAGGCTCAGTAATTGTGGCTCACGGGCCTAGTTGCTCCGCGGCATGTGGGATCTTCCCAGACCAGGGCTCGAACCCGTGTCCCCTGCATTGGCAGGCGGATTCTCAACCACTGCGCCACCAAGAAAGCCCGAGAGGGGGGATTTTACCTGGTACTTCCTGCAATCTTTTTACAAGGTTGGCGGAACCTAGAACGTGTCTCTCATCAAGATGAGACTGATGATCGTCTCTTATCAGAAAGTTGCTGCGCTGGATGGTCTGAGTGCAGAACGCTAACGGGATATGAAAGAAGATGGGGACCCTGGAGAGAGTGTGACCGTGGGGCTGCCTCAATGTCTGCTGTCTGGTGTGACAAGGGAAGGTGAGTTCCCGTGGGCCAAGTGATAAGAAAGCAATGTTTCTTTGCCTCAAAAAAAAAAGAGGCTGAGCTAGACTTGGCCCACTGCCCCTTGTCCTCACCAACAGGACCAGCCCACCTTCCCCTTTATTGAGCACAGAAGGGCCATCATTAGTGAGGATGCCCGTATGTGGCCTTCCATATCTTAACAAAATGAACTTCACTCTATTCCCCTCCTCAGTAACACCCCAGCAGGTTAGGCTCTGGTTAACTAGTTTCCCCTGAGGGTGGGCCTTGTTAAGAAGAATGGAGAGCGCTGGCATATTTCAAAATGGTTCCTTTCCCCCTCTCCCTGCTGGAAGCACAAGAGGATTTTTCTCCAGTGTGTGTTGTGGGAAGCTGGTCGACTTCTTGGAGGTAAATCTCAAAATATTGCGGGGCTGGGAATTCCCTGGTGGGCCAGTTGTTAAGGCTCTGCGCTTTCACTACCATGGGCGCGGGTTAATCCCTGGTCGGGGAACTAAGATCCCACAATCCACGCTACAAGGCCAAAAAAAAAAATTTATATATATATATATATAGTGAGGCCCTGTTATTACTGGGTCCCCCTGGAGTTTTGGTTTTTTTTAAAAATTTTATTGAAGTGTAGTTGATTTACAATGTTTTGTCAATTTCTGCTGTATAGCAAAGTGACTCAGTTATATGTTCATTATGGTTTATCACAGGATATTGAATATAGTTCCCTGTGCTATACAGTAGGACCTTGTTGTTTATCCATCCTATATATATTAGTTTGCATTTGCTAATCCCAAATTCCCAGTCCATCCCTCCCTGACCCCTTCTCCCCCTTGGCAACCATAAGTCTGTTTTCTATGTCTGTGAGTCTTTTTCTGTTTTGTAGATATGTTCATTTGTGTCGTATTCCACATATAAGTGGTATCATATGTATTTGTCTTTCTCTTTCTGACTTACTTCATTTAGTGTGATAATCTCTAGGTCCATCCATGTTGCTGCAAATGGCATTATTTCGTTCTTTTTTATGGCTGAGTAATATTCCATTTTATATATATATATATATATATATATATATATACACACACCACATCTTTTTTATTCATTCATCTGTTGATGGACATTTAGGCTGCTTCCATGTCTTGCCTATTGTAAATAGTGCTGCTATGAACATACCCCTGGACTTGTCTGCACTGAGCCTCCAGCAATTGTCAGTGACAGTTCCGGTTCTCCTCCATGAGCACGCGTTCTACTCTGCTTCTACTTGGGGAATATCTAATGAGGATCTGAGTTTGGCATTGTGGGTCCTGTGAGAATTCAATTAAATAATAATGGGGCAGGGGCAGGGGGATGCTATGATGCTAGGAGATGAGAGCTGCATTGTGAGTTTGAAAGAAGTACTTGCCTCAGACCATGACTTTGACCTTTTAGATCATTTCTCAGGAAGAACCTGACTCCATAACTCTTTGAGTGCTCTAAAGATCTCTAACAAAGAATCTCTGCTTTTGTTTGATTACATCCAAAAGTTAATAGATTGTAAAATTTTCTCTTGGTTGGCTTTTTAAAATCAGCTTTATTCTGTTTCTCCCTTTGTGTGGTTTTTGAATATGTTCAAGTTCAATATCATCTCAATTTAAGTTCAACATCATTTTGAGACATTCCTTTCCTTCTCTTCTTCAATTTTTTTCAAGAATTCCCTTGTCTAGAATTCATTCAGTGGCCTGCTTTCTTTTGAGAGAGAAATGTTTAGCAACTATTCTTTGGCTGCAAAAATGCTAAACAAGTTTTTTTTTTAAAATAAATTTATTTATTTATTTATTTAGGGCTGCATTGGGTCTTCATTGCTGTGCGCGGGCTTTCTCTAGTTGTGGCGAGTGGGGGCTACTCTTTGCGGTGCACGGGCTTCTCATTGTGGTGGCTTCTCTTGCTGTGGAGCATGGGCTCTATGCACGTGGGCTTCAGTAGTTGTGGCACTTGGGCTCAGTAGCTGTGGCTTGCGGGCTCTAGAGCGCAGGCTCAGTAGCTGTGGCGCACGGGCTTAGTTGCTCCGCAGCATGTGGGATCTTCCCAGACCAGGGCTCAAACCTGTGTCCCCTGCATTGGCAGGCGGATTCTTAACCACTGCGCCACCAGGGAAGTCCCTGAACGAGTTTTAAACACTTGGATTTCCCGGCTGGCACTGATCCCTTGCCTTGTTACATAAAGGGACCCCCCCCTACATCCTTGAAATTCCAGGGGAATATTTGTGTTGAAGTTTCACTGTTCTAGGATTATTGGGTAAGGTAGATATAGATGAGTAATCGCTATGCAGTTCAAAGATGATGCAAACAGCAGTATTATTTACAGCGAGCAGGAATATGTCTGCTGAGGGCAGAGGGTGATGGGCAGGCCTGCCGCCCTCATTGTGTGGCTGGTCTGTCCTTTGCAGGATCACAGCTCGCTTCCTGCCAGGGCTATGGTGGTTGGCATGGAGCTTCGGCACCAAGGCCAGAGACCCCTTCTCTCTTAAATCCAGCCACATCACTTCAGATTCCTGGCACATGTTTTGGAGGACTCCTCTTGCTGTTTGTCTCAGGGCTACTTTACCCTAGGAGTCTGCAGTCTAAGATAGAGGCTTGATATAAAAAAGAACAAAATTTTGCCATTTGCAGAAACGTAGATGGACTTGGAGGGCATTATGATAAGTGAGATAACTCAGACAGAGAAAGAAAAATACTGTAGAATATCACTTATATGTGTAATATAAGAAATACAACAAACTAGTGAATATAACAAAGAAGAAGCAGGCTCACAGATGTAGAGACCAAACTAGTGGTTACCAGTGGGGAGGGGTGGGGGGAGGAGCATTATAGGAGTAGAGGATTGAGAGATACAAACTATTAGGTATAAAATAAGCTATAAGGATATACTGTACAACACAGGGAATATAGCCAATATTTTATAATAACTACAAATGGGGCTTCCCTGGTGGCGCAGTGGTTGAGAATCTGCCTGCCAATGCAGGGGACACGGGTTCGAGCCCTGGTCTGGGAAGATCCCACATGCCGCGGAGCAACTGGGCCCGTGAGCCACAATTACTGAGCCTGCGTGTCTGCAGTCTGTGCTCTGCAACAAGAGAGGCCGCGATAATGAGAGGCCCGCGCACCGCGATGAAGAGTGGCCCCCACTTGTCACAACTAGAGAAAGCCCTTGCGCAGAAACGAAGACCCAATACAGCCATAAATAAATAAATAAATAAATAAATAAATAATTTTTAAAAAATCTTAAAAAAAAAAAAAAACTACAAATGGAGTATAACCTCTAAAAATTGTGAATCACTATATTGTTTACCTGTAACTCATATAATACTGTACATCAACTATATATACGTCAATAAAAAAATAAAATAAAATTAAGAGGCTTGACCCTGCCCCAGTGGTAAAATGCAATATTCAACCTAAACAGAAATTAAATGTTGCCACTTAATGTGTTAGTAATTATTAATATGCTCAGTAATAATTCATATGATAAATCGGTTAATTATACAATTCATTGTCAATGATAACACTTCACAATTAACTCGTTTCAGGTGCTTACTCTGTGTTGCACTTTATTGGTTTGTATAGACTCATTTAATCCTCACAACAGCCCTGTGAGATGGGAACCATTGTTAACCTTGTTTTTTCAGGTGAGGAGACTAGAGCAAGGAGATTTCAAGAAACTTGTACGAAGTCCCACAGTCAGGAAGCAGGGGAGCTAGGATGGAATTTGAGCGGTCGTTTTTCAGTCTGACTCCAGAGCCTGCCCCTGAGTATGTGTCCCAAGGTTTATCCCATAAAACACGCTACAGACGAGGCAATGAGAAAAACGAAAGGGGGTGTTGCTCTGGACTGAATGTTGTGTCCCCTGTCAACTACCAACTGGCATTTTCCATTGGCACTTGCCATCTACCTCTACAAGGATTAAATCAGGAGCCGCTGCACTTGCTGACCTTCAACACCCCCTGAAAGGAGTTCAGGTGGAGAGCAGAAATGAGGAACTCTGTGCGCTGGGAAAAACTGGAAGAACAGGTCTTCAGATAGTTAGATATTTTCAGAAGCCAAATTTATGAGCCCAATTCTTGCATCTCCTCACACCTAGAAAAACACTAAAATCCTTCACGGTGAAGTCTGCTCCTCGTAACCTTCATGAGACTAGAAGAAACCTTTTACAAAAAATATGTGCTTGATTGCATGTATTCCCCGTTCACCAAAATCACATATATACTGGCCTTCCCCCCGCCTCTTTGGAGCAGTTTCTCTGAGCTATCTGAAATGCTGTCTCCTAGGCTGCAGGCCTCATTTTGCCCCAAGTAAAACTTGACTCACAGCTCTCACGATGTGCGTTTTTTCAAGTCGACAGTTATTACGCTCAAATTCGTATGTGGAAGCCCTAACCCTCAGTGTGATGGTGTTTAGAGAGGGGTCTTTGGGAGGTAATTAGGTTTAGCTGAGGCTTGTTTCTTCTCCCTCTGCCCTGTGAGAACACAGCAAGAAGGTGGTCATCTACAAGCTGTGAAGAGGGCCCTCACCAGGAACCAAAATTGCCAGCACCTTGATTTTGAACTTCCCAACCTCCAGAATTGGGGGAAATAAATGTCTGTTGTTTAAGCCATCCGTCTATGGTTTTTGGGTTTTTTTTTTTTATAGCAACTCAAGTTAATACAGGAGGATGCTCTTTAATCAAATCTATTTAGAAAATGTTCTGTACTCACTCCCTATCTGAAAGGACTCACAATGTCTATTAGGAAATCAAAGGCTGTGAAAAGTCCTGCAGTAAAGAAAGCTATTTAAATTTGTTTAACCAATTGCTTCTCAAACTTTTTTTGACTATGGAACACCCACACACACACTTATGAATCCTTCACAAGATACACTTGAAAGGGGCTACAGGTGAGACTGCATGCTTGTTTCTAGGTGGGAGTCAGAAGCGTGTGTAGGGGAGGCTTGGTAGGCGAGCCCAAGAGAAGTGAAGCAATGCAGGCAGAACAGAGGGCTGCTTCCAAGACGACGCTGAGAGGCGCTGCAGGGAGAAGAATAAGCCGGATAGTGTAGGACATGGGGAAGATCTACGATGAGGAAGGCGGTCTTGGGGTAAATCTGGTGAGAGCTAACTGTCAAGGGGAAAGTTTAGGGCCTGCCCTGCACAGAGGACTTGATTTTCAGAACAGAAAGGACATTCCAGTGTTGTGTTAATTTGAATAGAGAAGGAGAGGATAACAAATGACACTCAGAATTAGTGTCATCTGCTGGAAAGAGCCATGTATGCTGTCCCTTAGAAATATAATGCAGGCTGATTTCCTAAAGTTGTCTTAACTTCTTTCTAGGAGATTACAAGATGTGAACTCAAATGGAAGACCCAGCTGAGAAAGAAAGCAAGATCTTGTTTGTCCATAGCAGGACCCAATAAATCTTTGCTGAATATATTTAAAGGACAAAAGGGGAGGATTAATTGCACAATTTGGATTTTGTGCAAATAACATATCTACACTAATTATTTCATTAAATATTGGCATATATTTCATAAATATAAAATATTTGCATTAAAATGAAATGTTTCATTATTATTGACTAGTTAGATATTTTTAATAGTTTACACTTATTGCAGGGTAGGGGTGGGGGGAAGAAGGGGAGATCGCTGGCAGAAAGATGGCAAATTGCACAGAAAACCATCACTTTGCTGTGTGATTTCATACTGGGATTTCAGTCTGCTGTTAGCTGAGGGGGATCGACTAGATGGCCTTAAAGATTCCATCCAAATCTCACATCCTGATTCCTTGTTCTTCAGAACAGGCTAGAGCAAGTTTGGAAAAGAAACTGTTTTATTCAGAGGTAGGAACACTTAATACAATTCAGATACTATATTTGTAATGGGTATTTAACACATAGATCAATTGTGCAAATAGAATCAATTTGCATTTTTCTTAAGCAGAAGAAAATAAAGACATACGGGCCTCCATTATTTAACATTTAAAATGTTGATATAGTAAACATAAACCTCAATACAGAGACACGGGCTTCCCATATTCTCTTAAAAAAAATTTGAAGTTTGTTTAACATAAATATTTTTTTCTGGAAATTGGAATGTATTGAGGTTTATCACATGTTACACAGAGCAAACAGGCTATTTTCAATTTTCGTGTTCATATATTCACCTGTAATTGCAAATTGCATACAACTGATGTTTTCTCTTGTGTAAATGCTAAGTGGAGTTAGCAAATGTCATGATTATAGTGCCATCTATTGGTGAAATGTATTACAACATCCATGGGGTGCAAGACAACTGAGCTGCTTGGGGAAAGGGAAAGGATAAAAGGACAGATTAGACACTGATTATATAGTTAAGAATGGGGTTGAGTCTACCATGAGACAATTAGAAATTCAAACACTGAAAACGTATTTGATGATATTAAAGAATTATTGCTAATTATTTTTAGGTGTGATGTTGGTATTGTGGTTATGTTAAAGCATCCTTATCTTTTAAGAGATTTGGGCCCATGTCTGGTCCACTATCTGTTTCTTATGGCCCGTGAGCTAAGAACAGTTTTTACATTTTTAAAAGGTTGAAAGAATCCAAAGAAGAATATTTTGTGTCTCAGGAAAATTATATGAAATTCAAGTTTCATTGTCCAGAAATAAGGTTTCATTGGAGCATAGCCACGCTCATTCGCTGACATTTGTCTAAGGCCAAGTTTGTGCTACACCAGCAGAGCTGAGGAGTTGCAGAGACCATAGGGCCGGCAAAGCCTGGAAATGTACTTCCGGGCCCTTTGCAGAAAAACTCCGCCCACCCTGCCCTGGAGCTTGGCTATTCTAAGCGTGGCCTGCGGACCAGCGGCCTCGGCTTTGCCTGGGAGGCTGTTAGGAACGGGGAATCTTGGTCTCTACCCCAGACCTACTGACTCAGAATCTTCAGATCCCAGGTGAGTCCTACTCACATTGAAGTTTGAGAAGCTCTGGTTTAGAGGGCCCTGCTCGGGTCATCCTCTGGTTGCACCCTCCCCAAGGTGCAGGCAGCCAGAGAGGACAAGGGGGTGCATCCATCTGGGCCCCTCTCCCCCTCTAGGCCATGCTCTGAGCACCTAAACCCTAGAATCTCTGCTCCAAGCACCAATGCAGGCCTCCTTCCCTCCTGGGGCCCATCTCCTAGCCCGACAGGTGGTCAAGATACAGCTGTTTATGGGGCGGGAAGAGGGTGGCCTGAGCTTGGACTTGAAGGCTGGGTGTGCTCTTGCTTGAGCAGCGGATTCCTCATGGCACAAAGCGGGTCAGAGTCAGAGGTGGGAAGAGCAGGGGGAGGGCTGGGGGCTGGGGCGGTGCTCTCTCTGCTGTCCTACCTTCCGGCTTGGAGCTCCAGAGTCCAGGAATCCGAACCTGCCAGGTAGTTATGAAGGTGCACTCGACAATTTGTTAGCTTGATTTATAACTTTTAAACATATGGGCTTTCATTTATACTCTTGACCCGGGGCCCACAGAGGTGAGTGTCAGGTCTGTTCAAAGTGTGTTCAGAGGACCCCTGCATCAGAATTCGCTGGGCTGTTTGTTAAAAATTCAAATTCCCAGGCCCCATTTGTGTGACCCCCTGGATCAGAATCCTTGGGGCTGGAGCCTAGGAATCTGCATTCTAACCACTCCCCTGGTGATTCTGACCCACAGCAGAGTTACAGGAGCACTTGTAATGGGGGAGCGTGGAGAGGCGCTGCCCCGAGCGGCAGGAAGCATCAGGGAGAAGAGAGGGAGGTCGCCAGGTCAGAGGAAGGTGCTGACCACGAGCCCACACTGCTTCCTGCTTCTCTCATGAGTTCTGCTCATAACCCGGCCTGACCCCACCCCTGGGAGATGGCTGCAGGGAGAAGCTGCCAGAACAGGGCAAGGGTGTCCTCCTGACCCACGTGGGGCTCTCGGGGGCTGCCCTGCAGAAGGAAGTATCCGAGTCAAGGCGCAATAGGGAGCAAAGGGGCTGCGGGCCCCTGGAGGGACCACATGGACCCAACCGGGGAATCAGGCTGAAGCCGCTGTGCAAATCTCTGGGCAGGTGAGACCTCCTGGGCTCTGCAGGGCACATGGGAGGAGCTGGGACAGACTGTGCGGTCCCACAGGCCTGGATTCAGAGGTTGCATCTGTCACTTACAAGTTGTGTGATCTTGAGCAATGTCATTAAGCTCTGTAGGTTTGTTTCCTTGTCTATAAGATGGGGATCCTAACACCCTCTAGGCTTGCATTAGAATTAAACATGATAATTAAGTAAAAACATACCCTGTCACACAGCAGAATAAGGGGCGGCTGCTGTGTTTTGGGGAGCTTGTTACCTTACACCTCTGCACTTCCTGATGCTTGACGTCATAGGCACTTGTCACTGGATGATAAGACCAGTTTCTCAAACCCCAGGCACAGGAACCGCCCTGTGACAGACCCGTGCTTGGCCAGTGGCCTAGAGCTCCCTGAGCTTCCCTGCTCAGGAGCAACTCCTGAGGTGACTGCCGAGCTGCTCATCGTGTACAGTTCCCGGGATACCCCTCCCAGCAAACCACACCTTGGGACTCATGCTCAGGTCTGTGATGAACTAATGCTGGGCTTGTATGAAACCTCCAGGGACAGCTGTGCCATACTGAAAACCGCCACCGGGGGGCAGCAGAATCCAGACGTCCAGGTGAGGGGAGTGGAAAGACCATGGACTGAGGGGCCAGGAAGGACACACAGGGGGCAAGAGGGATGGAGGGCCTTAGCCTCGCCCTCCTCCTTCACCTCGCCCTCCACACACAGAAACAAACAGTTCTGCTCCTGCAGAATCACCTGAGCACTTTTACTGTTTCCTCATCCAGGTACAGTCCTTTATATCTTCAATATGGCAAAGGCCAGTGGTTTGCAAACTTGGCTGCAAATTCAAATCACCAGGGGAGCTCTGTAGAATCCCAGCGCTGAAGCCTTATCTCAATTCAATCAGAATCTCGGGGAAGGGGAGGCAGGAATCAACACTTTAAAACACCACAGGGGATTCCATCCTGCAGCCAAGTTTGAGAACCACTGTTGGAGACAAAATATCTCATTTCTTCCCAAATGGCAGCTGCTTTCATTGCCAGAGGCCTCCTCCAAGAAGCCTTCCTAACTAATCACACTTCTTCTCCTCCATCTGTCCACGGGTCTGTCTGTAGTTGGGGCCAGCACTTTGCATATTTGAATGTGCCTCCAGGTCACCTGGGGATATTGTTAATATGCAAATTCGGACTCAGGAGGTCCAGGTGGGGCTGAGAGTCTGCATTGCTAGGAAGCTCCCAGGGGCTGCCCCCCTGCTGGTGCAGGGCCCACACGTGGCAGGGTCTGTAGGAGAGCAGCCTCTGTCTGCACAGGCGCCTTTGCGATTGTTCTTGGGCTGTTCAGGGCTCCTTTTCTGCCTTCCCTGACACTAGGGGAGAGCGGCAGGTTTCCAGCTCTTTCCCATCCTGCCTCTCATCCCACTCGGGCCCACGGTGTGAACACAGACCTGCACACACATGGAAAGCTCACCAGTGACTGTTGAATGAATAAATGAGCAAATGTGGTGAGAACAGCTCTGAACCTGGAGTTTGAGACCTGCTCTGCCTCCTACAAACTATGAGAATTTGACCAAGAGACGGCCTCTCCGAGACTCAGTTACTTCACCTGTTCAATTTCTGTCCTAATTTCATTGTGAGAGCAAATGAGATGTATGTGTGGAAGCTCCTGTTCATCCACATAGTAGCGTCCTCCTTTCCCTCCCTCTCTCCTACTTGTCACTCTTATCTAGGGCTCCAGCCTTGTCCTTCACACACTCCCTGGGTTGTGCTGTCTGTTCCCCAGTCTCCATGTCTCCACCCCCGACTCGGACTTCCCTCCCGAGTTCCACATGTCTAACCAAACGCCTACCGTCCATCTCCATCTCGTCCACCCACACGTGTGTTGTAGCTAACACATCAGTAACCAAGTTTACCATTTCTTTGCATCTCCCAAGACACCTCCTTCGCTCATACATCCTATCACCATTAAGTCCCAGAAGGGGAGCCGCACATGGAGAGGGAGGAGTTGATCTAGGGTGGGTGGGGTGGTGTGGAATCAGCTGGCAGGAATTTGGGATGAGGCTAGAAGACCACCGAGCAGCTTCAGGGAGGCAGCCATCAATCATAAGTCAAGTCACAGCAGAGTCATGGCATTGCAGTCCTGACCAGGCAGGCAAAAAATCAATCAGTCAGTCAGTCGATCCAGCTGGCTCTGATCTGTGCAGTTGGGCTTGGGATTGTGGGAGCACAAGAGGATAACCAACCCAGGATGGTTTAGCGGGGGCCCTACCCCCAGAAACGGAGCTGGAGGGTGTGAGGTAGGAAAGGAACCTCCTTCTGCAGCTCCAGTCTGGGCCCCCCACCTTACAGTACAGGGGCGCAGCCTCACCAGAGGCCCTAAGACCCTCTGGGCACAGAGCACCTGAACTCTTTCACACCCTGCTGGCCACTTCCCGGGCCAGAGGAGGAGCAGGGAAGCCCACAGGTGACGGTACTCAGTAGGAGCAGCTGGGATGGGGCTGGCACAGGTTCTGACACGTTCTGTCTCAGAGAATGGCTGGAGGATCTGATGGGGCCACGGAGGTCATCTCCTCCCAACTTTTAGCAACTCAGCAGAGAGCTGGGGCAGCAGATTTGGTAGTTCCTGTTATGGGTTGAGTTGTGTCCCCTACCCCCAAATTCATACATAGAATTCCTCATCCTCAGTCCTTCAGAATGTGACCTTGAGGTGTTGCAGATGTAATTAAGGTGAGGTCATTAGGATGGGCCTAATCCAGCTTGTATGATTGGTGTCCTTATGAAAAGGGGACATTTGGACACAGGGAGAACACCAGGGGAAGATGCAGGCAGAGATGGTGATGCTGTGTCTCCAAGCCAAGGAACACCAGAGACTGTCAACACGTCACCAGAAACTAGGAGAGAGGCAGGGAACAGACTGTCCTCAGCCCCCAGAGGGAACCACCCCTTCCCACACCTTGATTTTGGACTTCTGGCCTCCAGAACTGTGAGAGAATGAATTTCTGTTGTTTAAGCCGCCCAGGCCTAAACCTGCCTCATGTGCTCCAGGGATCAGCCTCCAGACAGGTCTGTCCCCGCCCTTATGCCACCTCCATCTTTATCCCCTCTACCACCAGAACGATCCTCCCAAAAGGCAAATCCCATCAGGGCTCACCCCCCTCAGGACCCTTTACCAGTCTTTGATGGAGCCCTCCTCCATCCTCATCCCTGGTCATTTTCTGTGAGCGCTCTCCCCCCTCGCCCCCTCCCAGTTCCACTGAGACACAGGCCACTGCCCGTGGGCCTCCGGCCCTTTCTGTGCACGTGGCTCCTTCCTCCTGGTCTCACATTCACTCCCCTCCCTGCAGGAAGCCCAGGCTAACCTGCTCTCAGCTCCCCCGGACGGACGGGGCCATTCCTCTCCTCTGTGCCCATCACAGCCTCTTCTAACCCCATTAGAGCCTGGTTTTATTGCGTTGCATTACTTCCTTTTTATTTCTCTTTCCTCCACTAGTGGGCGAGCCCCTGGAGGGCAGGGGTTTGTGGCCTCCAAAGCTTAACAGCCTGGCACAGAGCAGCCCTTGAGCAGTTTTTGTGGAACAAGTTCATCAGTGATTCTCAGAGTGTGGTCCCTGGACCAAGAGCGGCAGCATCGCCTGCGAACTTGTCACAAGTGCAAATTCCCGGACACTCCCCAGACCTGCTGAGTCAGACTCCAGGGGTGGGGCCCCTGGGTTCACAAACCCTCCAGGTGATTCTGATGCACACTCAAGGTCAAGATCAGCTGAATTTTAAAAATGAGAACTTCAGGAAATAGGATGTCAATGGAACTTGCTATTAGTATTCAGCCTAGACTTAGACATCACAGGGTGGTGGCTGGTTGAGAGAAGAGCTCTCCCCTGGTCCCTTGTCACTTGGAATCACTGGGCATTACGGCCGCCTGGGGTGCCCGCTGCCCGTCTCTTCCTCAGCCCGTGTTGTACTGTATCCCCTCCCCAGGGTGTTGTTAATATACGCAAAGGTCTCAGGAGTGTCCTGAGCAGAAACCCAGCGCCCAGGGAGCCCTGGATTCTAAGCGCCATGGTCGGTGCAGTCAGGCGCCTCAGTGTAGTCATGGCGACGGGTTCTCATCCTCACTCTTAAATTGAGTACATTTTGTCAAAAATAAACAAAAAAACAAAAACAAACAAACAAAAAAAAACCCCACATCGAAACAGAACTCAAAGCTGCAAAGAATAGATTGCTCACTGAAGATGTGGGCAGGAAGGGGGAGGAACGAAGTGGGGGAAGATACTAAAAAGGTATAAACTTCCAGTTATAAAGGAAGTCATGGGGATGTAATGTACAGCACGGTGACGATAGTTAATACACTGTATTGTATATTTGAAAGTTGCTAAGAGTAGATCTTAAAAGTGATGATGGATGTTAGCTAGACTTACTGTGGTGATCACTTTGCAGTATATCCAAATATCAAATCACTATGTTGTATACCTGACACTAATATAATGATATGTGTCAATTATACCTCAATTAAAAAAAAATTTGTCAAGGGAGTTAGAAAGCTATTTATTGCCTTAGAGTTTCGGTTTTACCTGTAGTGATGTGTCCCCTCTATTTTAAAGTTTAGTCTAAAGGAGTTGATGATGTGGCTTTTTTTTTTTTTTTCAGCCTTTAATTTTTTAAAGGCTTGGTTCTTGGATGTATTTGTTGTGGTTAACATTTGGTGTTTTAAAAAGAGAGACAGAACATAATGGTATGAGCTCCTTACTGGAGGGCCGCGTGCTTTTACTGTTTTTCTCCCAGGCCTAGTGCCTTGCCTGCCCCCAGCAGGTGCTGAGCAAAGGCTGGATTTTAACCACTCAGGGAAAGACTCTGGTGGGGCGTTTGAGAGGCTGGGGAAGGACTCCTTTAGGACTGAAGACTGTGTGCACAGGAGGAAACGGGGGTGACTGTGGCCCCGTCCCGAGGGCGCGGGGACAGGCACCACCACCTGAGTCCTGCCTCCTCTCTGCTTCATCTCGAGACTCCCTCTCTCTCCAGCCTGAGCTCCAACTCGCCTTCATCCCTTTCAGCTCCTCGAACTCACCAACCCCTCCTTTGTTCTGGGCCTTTGCACCCGGCTTTCCCCTGCCTGGGACCCCCTCTCCTCTTTACTGACCGACTCTTCCTCTTCTTCAGGTCACAAGTGACACACGCTCTGCCCAGCAGGGCTCCTCCTCCTCTGTGAGGTGAGGCCCCCTTCCCTGCCCTCCCCCTCCTGACTCTCCTGTGTCTGCTCCTTTCTCGTCTCCTTCCTCCTTCAGCCTGGAAGTGCGGAACCTGTGTCTCCTCCACGGACCCCAGCACCTGTCTCGCAGCCTGGCGCACAGTAGCGCTCAGTACTTGCTGGGTGACTCTGGAAGCACACAGGCTGTAGGTGAAGAACTTTCCAAGTCCCAGATGTGTCCACTTGCTTCTCATTTCCCCTTGGACTAAGAACTTGGCGGCTAATAAACCCCAGGCAGGAGGTGGGTATCAGAAGAAGAGACAAGTGTATGATTTAAATAGAAGACAGCTGGAGAGAGAAGGAAGGAAAGAACTTGCTAGTTCAGGAAGCGCGTGGCCAACAGCGAGTTGCTGTGATTCGCACAAAGCCTGTCCTGTCGTGTGTGAGGAGGGCTCCCAGGATGAACGTGCCGTGGAGACTTTCCCTAAGGGCTCACTCTGGCTGATTCTCTGATATGTTGAGTCTCTGTGGACAAGGCTGTAAATAGAAACTGAACTTGGAGGGAAATACATGTTGCGTCTCTTTGTATAAATGGTTGTCACTCTCCACCCCAAACAAGCCACTTTAATAGGGACATCACAGAAATTATAGTGTACAAATCTCTCATCCACTCCCAGGGTAGAGAGGACATTGGATATCATCTAGTCCCATCCCTTGACCTTTGCAGGAATTCCTTCTGCAGATTTTGATGATGACTCACAGCCTTCGTTCCCCACTTCACTAACTTACAAGGCAGCCAGTTCCATATGTGGAGACTTCTGGTTGCTGGAAAACCCCCTTTAGCCCAGTGCCTTGTATGTGGTTGCAGTTTATTAAATTAGATAAACACAGACAACATTTAAAATCAGGACAGTAGAAATTATTTTAAAGTAATGTTGTATTGTTTTTTGATAAAAGATTGTGGGAAAATTGTCTTAAACTATACTGAAGTCGTTATTGAAGGATAACCAAATAGTTTATGAAGTAAATTTCTTCTTTTAGAGGCCTTTGAGCTGATAAATGCAGAGGAATAATAGAATTGGAATATTGCTGTTTTGCAGCCTCTAATGAAATGATGGATGAAGGCAAATGGTTTTCAATGACTGCTAAATGATTAGGTGCAACACTGATGGAAATTTTACAATGAATGGACCAGGCTATGATACCTGAACCCACCAATGATTCTTAATGTGGCTTGATGAGCCTCTTGGTGAGATGCAGTGAGAGCTCACGACACCAAAACAAGCAAAACAAAACCTGAATATGATGAAGTAAGCCTAGATCTAACTGCCAGCTTATAGGAAATACGTCCCCATAGGGATATAATCAACAACAACAAAAAAAACAAGTATGGGACATTCTACAGGCCCTTAGAAACTATTGTTCTTCAACAAATAAATTGCATAAAAAAAAGAGAGAGAGAGAGGGACGGGGAACCTATAGATTAAAAGAGATTTAAGAGGCATACCAGCCAAATGCCACATAGCGAATATAGGGGTCTTATATGGAGACTGATTTAAACAAACCAACTGTAAAAATTTTTAAATCATGAGAAAATGAGGGCTATTCAGAACATTGCTTGGGTATTTGATGGTGTTACGGAAATGTAAATTGGGAGAGGTGGCAATGATGTTTATGTGACTATGTTTTGGGGTTTTTAAAATTAATTAATTAATTAATTTATTTATTTATTTTTGGCTGTGTTGGGTCTTCGTTGCTGCATGCGGGCTTTCTCTAGTTGCAGAGAGTGGGCTCTACTCTTAGTTGCGGTGTGTGGGCTTCTCATTGTGGTGGCTTCTCTTGTTGCAGAGCACGGGCTCTAGGCACACGGGCTTCAGCAGTTGTGACACACGGGCTCAGTAGCTGTGGCTTGCGGGCTCAGTAGTTGTGGCTTGTGGGCTCTAGAGCGCAGGCTCAGTAGCTGTGGAGCACGGGCTTAGTTGCTCCGCAGCATGTGGGATCTTCCCCGACCAGGGATCGAACCCGTGTCCCCTGCATTGGCAGGCGGATTCTTAACCACTGTGCCACCAGGGAAGCCCATGACTATGCTTTTTAAAGCCCACGTTTTTTCAGGTATAGACTGAAATATTTGTGGGTAAAATAATTTTGATATCTGACACTTGCTTCAAAATAACTCAGCAGGGGTAGGAGTAGGGGAGAGGAGTAGAGTGGGTATAGAAAAAACAAAAGTTGTCATGTGTTGATAATCGTTGAAGAATAGAAGATGAGAACATGGGGGTTGATTATATTATTTTCTCTACTTTTGTATATTATTTTCATAATAAATTTTTTACAAGTAATTATTTTTTTAAAATGCTTACTTCTCCATTGACATATTTTTAAGGCACCAGTCAAAACCTATTCCTTTTTTGTCTGTTGCAAATATATTTTCATTTGCCTCCTAAACTATATGTTTTTTAACTCTCTTTATCTATCTTGAGGAGGGCTCTCATTTAAGTCATACTTACTTGTAGTGATTTTTAAAATTTTATTGAAATGCATGTTCTATAGCATAAGTAAGCTTCAATATATCTTCATCACCTTGTGATAAAATGCAGGTACCCCCTACTTTGACAAACAAGGCCCACCATAATCAAACTCCATCCTACATGTCAGACAAACTCTTCCAAAGTATAGAAGAGAGGAAATACTTTAAAACCCATTTTATGAGGCCAATATTACCCTAATACCAAAACCAGACAAAACATCACACAAAAAAGAAAACTGCAGACCAATATTCATATTCAATGTATACAAAAATGCTTAACAAAATACAAGCAAGTCAAATCCAGCAACATATAAAAAGAATTATACACTTAAACATGGCAAATTTTATGTAATATATATTTTACCACAGTGAAAAAATAGTAAAATAATAAAAATAATTATACACCATGACTAAATGGGATTTATCTGAGGGATGCAAGGATGATTTAACATCAGAAAATCAACCAATCTAATACATCACATCGCAAAAATCACATGATCATAGCAGTAGATGCAGGAAAAGCATTTGACAAAATTCAAGTTCATGGACCTCCAGATTGAGAACACCTGTTCTGGAAAGTCTCTAAATATAGCACATGACAAATAATAGTGAAGAAACACCCCAGGGCTAGAAGGTGGATTTAAGGGGTGCTACTGGGATAAAAATGTTCTTTTGAATCTACTGCAAAGAGTTTTCTTGAACCTGCCTTGATCATGAGCAATGACAGCGTGAATGATTTATCCAAGATCTCAGAGGAGTACAGAGTGTAAACTCCTAAAGGATAGGTGTGTGTATTCCTCCTGTGCTACAGGCATAATTATTCCCCTCTAGGTGGGCATGAGTATTTTTGTGGTACCATAATTAAAGGGCCTTTGAGTGGCTTGGAGATTTAGGGCAAGTGGTTTAGACTTAGAATTAACACTAGCTGTGTGATTGTAGGTCAGTTATTTAAACTATAAGTCTCAGGATTTTTTTTTTTAATTTATTTATTTTGGATGTGCCGGGTCTTAGTTGTGGAATGCGGGATCTTTTAGTTGTGGCATGCAGGCTCATAGTTGCGGCATGCTGACTTTTAGTTGCAGCATGCATGTGCGATCTAGTTCCCCAACCAGAGATCGAACCCGGGCCCCCTACATTGGGAGCACAGAGTCCTACCCACTGGGCCACGAGGGAAGTCCCTCAGGATTCTTTTAATAGTTTTTATTCATATCTGAAGTTAGGATTCTAAGACCATAGGAGGAGAATTTTAAAAAATAATACCTATGAAGTATTTAGTGCCTGGGCCATGGAAGTATTCATCATGATGAACAACATCCAAGATGTTGTAAATCATGGGTCTGTGTTGAGACAATTATGTCTGCCTCTTAGATAGATACATATCAGGCTAGAGGACTTCATAACAGCAAGTTAAAAGGACTAATATTCTTGTTAAGGACCGGCCTTGTTCCTCGAATAACCTTGAAAACTGAAGAAAAGATTGGTCAGAGAATGAAATTTAATTTGGACAAGTTCAGCAGTTGTGCATTTAAAGTAAACACGTAAATGGCACAAAGAAAAGACAGCACTGGCCGGATGTTGCCAAAAAAGATGGTTTTTCAGAGCAAGGCCTCAGCCTGCATTTTGGGTCCTTGACAAAGGGTGATTTTGTTCACATAGGGGCAGAGCTTAAATTTACTTCAGCTCTGGCTAACTGCTAGAAATAATGTCACACCATTGAATCTGTGTAAATGGTTTCAAAAACTGCTTAAAGATATAATTATTAGTCAAGGGTGCAAACTCAAATGTTTCCATGGGTAACATAACTGAAGGAGGCCCTATGGGCTGTTGCAGAGAGAAAGGGGCCTGTCATCGGAGGGCATGCCCTGTCTAAAAGCGTTTATATTCAAAATGTTTCAGAAGCATCAACCAGCCAAACAAACAGGTTGTGGAGGCCTCAGTCCTGCGCAAGCAGCTTATAATCTCTGATCAGTGGAACAAGCATAAATTAGGTATTTCTCTTTTGTATCCCTGAACCCATAGATGGTCTTTTTCCTTCCAATCAGATAAATACTTGGCGGGAACTGAACTGCTAAAAGCTCTGAATTGTAGCATCACAGAATCCTTAGAGTTGCTTATCTTTTCCCCATTTCTGGTTGCTTCCAGTTCCCTTCACAAATTCTTCCCACCCCCCTTTTTTTTTCCTAGTTAACACTCAGCTGCTATTTAGAATAAGATGGTATTTGACCAACATTTTTTTTTTTTTTTGGTCTTCTTTTCTTAGCACTTAATGCCTCAAACACTTCAAGGTGTTCTGGCCCAAGAGCGCCCTCCTCTGTCAAGCAGTCACCAGGTCCTGATTCCTTTTTCCTTCCTTCCATCTTCTGAGTGGCTCCCAACCACCTGTGCAAAAGGGGCGCCTGTGATAGAACCATCTCCAGCCCTCGGTGCTACTGACTACTCATCTGGAACTCTTGGTTTCCTTTGATAGCAAATCCTTTGCCTTTATGAAAGTTATTTACTTCTGAACAATATTCAGAAAATGATCAAAGAAAATCAATTACAGTATTAATAAAATTTAAACACTTTTCTTTACAGGCTGAATGAACAAAGTAAGCAGAAGTGATATAGGGATTGTAATCTGAAAGCAACTCAGCAATGTAGCATTAGAGGGTAATTTTTAAAAAGGTAAAGTCATGACTCTCATGCAAATAATAAATGGTCATTATTAATTCATGACATATTTATTATTAACTATTATTAATTCATGATGGAATCAGTAAGATATTACAATGAGTTTTTATAGTCTCTCCCTGACAAATTCCTTTCTATCGCGATCATTTGCACTGCTGTGAATGGGAATCATTTGTATCACTATTAGTTTTCTACAAGTTAACTTCTACCTTAACAGAGTTGTAAAATAGCCTAGTGAAAGACAAGGGTGCTCAACTCTAGAGGATAAAACAACCTTGCAGAGATCATAATCCGGCATTCCACTGAAGAGATATTCTACAGCCTCTCTTGCCCTTCCAGCATCTTTCACAGCTTTTCCCGTCAGTGGTGATCATTTTATTAACACCTCTCCATCTCTTCTTCATCCCTATCCCGTGCTTCCTCCCCCAACCCACAGGGAATCCTAGGCTTGGATAAATGGTGTCTGTGTGTATTATGGACTGTGTGAAAATGTTGGGAAGCTTGTAAACATTTCACAAGGATGTGGAGAGGAAAAAAAGGCCAACCTAGTAATAGAGCTTAAATACTGCATGCAAAATGTTCTATAAAGGGCAGTTTCTGCTGTTCTGTATCTCAAAGAAGCACACAGAGTTCAAGCATTTGCATTGTGGTAGGAATGGTTACTTGATTTAAAAAGCAGAATTGTCTTCAAGAATCTCGTTTAAGAAGCTGAAGTTGTTTCATTTCAAAGTCCTTTTTTCCCCAGAATAAATGCAGACCCCCAGGGGAACTCTGGGCTTCATAAGCCACTAATAGGTCAGGAAATAGTCCTGCTGATGGTACTGAGGCACAGTGTGGGAGAGTGGAAGGAACACTTAGGTAGAATTCTGGAGATTCTACCCCACAAGGAGAAAAGCCAAATAATTTAGAGGTAGGAGTGAATGGGGATCAATAGTGAAGAAAGAAAGTAAAGTGGTTTTTAGCATAAATCAAGGCCTTGAGAAGTGTCTTTCCCTCTGGAAACTGGAGTCATCTCCAGAGATGAGGAGGTGACTAGGAATCAGATCTGCCATCAGATTCCAGGTTCAAGATAGAGTCCTCCTCAGGAAGTGGGCAAATGCATAAATGACAACAATAGAGGTGGACGTGAGATGGGTACAATAAAATGCTACCTGAAGACAGAGGAGCAGCTGTGAGGCCATGACCACACGAGGAAGGCTGGAAAAGGAAGTGGTTTGTGGGGGAACATGATGAGTTTGGTTTGGGACCTATTTACGACCTGGTAGGGCCTCTACGTGTCTTATATTTATGTGTATCAGTTCCATCTTTTTCCTGTTCCCCCTTCTGCTTCAATCTTCCCTTCAAGTTTAAATCTCTCTTGAAGAATGGAAACAATAACTTGGTTTTCTTTGATCTGCCCTCACAAACCAAGCAAAATGCCTTACACATAGAAGATGCTTAACAGATGTTGAATGGATGGGTGGATGGATATTCAAATGTTCTTGAGCAGAGATTTTACCTTTGCTTCTTGGAGTTCCTTAGAGTAAAGTGGGACAGGACAGGAGAGCAGAGGTTGGAAAAAGTTGGGATCTTTATGGGGGCAACAAACAGACAGATGCAAAAGATCAGAAAGAAGAGTTGGCAGAACCTAAAAATAAGTTGTGTTTCGAGAAGTAAGGAAAGAGAGTAAAGATGGCTAGATGGTCTACTTGGTGTGCAAATAGCAAATGTAGTTTTATATTTAAAGACTGTGAAATTAAAGCTTAACCCCAAATGACACAGAATTATACTGCTCCTAACATCACATTAAATAAAAGCCATTCCAGCTTGTTTGGACCTGTCTTTGACTGCTTGGCCTGGTGCAGTCATTTTTATTGCTCTAGATGACATCTGTTTTCATTATCAAAGCAGAGACTTTCTGCTAAGTCATCTTGAAGTCCAACTTAACTTGCACAACATGTTGTTTTGTAATTAAATTAAAATCGCAGGATGTTTTGGATTAGAGGAATCTTCCTTCAACCAGATCCAAAGTTAGTAAGAGAGTATGACCTGTCTGGGATAGAATTTCCTCATCCAAAACATCCAGAACATTTCACTGGATTAATTTGCAACTTACTGGGAGATTTTGGGTCCAGTTTGCTAAAGATTTTTCTGTCTGTTTCCATTACTCTTTTCAAGTCAGGTCAATATGCATTTATTCAGCTCTCTTATTGAAAATGATATGAAAAGTGTAAGTAAGTCCAAAGAATAAAGAAAATGGGAGATAAAATGCAAGGAAAGGAAGAAAAGTAATGTGTGAATAAACAAGTTCATTCATGAATAAAGAATTTTTTCATGAATAAATAAATTCATTCATCTAACAAATGAACTTACAGAGCTCTTATTTGTACTACGAACTGAGCTAGGTAAGTGCTGTGCAATAGAGAGAACTATAAACCACTGGTTCTGTTTCCCAGGAGTTTAGAATTTGTTTTATTTTTTATAAAAATTCGCCATTGGACAGTTTAAATTCAATGTATATTGGTGTTTTAATCCAATCAAAAGCTTCACAAAGAAATAACCATGAACAATTTCCTTGTACCTTTAATGAGATGTTGAACATTCTGTGAAGGAAAAGGCTAACAAAGTCACATTGCACCACTGGGTAGGATGTGTGTGTTTTGGTTGGATTGAATCCCATGTTCCCTGGCCAGTAGGCTACAGGAAGAGAATTTTTAAAATCTATTTTTCCATTATGGGCTATAGAAAATAATCCTCAGTACAGTGTATACTGTTTCCTTTGAGCATTGCCATGAGCCTCTGTAGCTTTAGAAGGAATGATCTTTAGCAAAAACTAATTGACAAGTATGACCAAATGTTCTTATAGTTCTAAAACATACTGAGAAAATTTCCATCTAACCCATCTATGCCCCGTCCTTGGCTCCTTGTTCATCAAACTGTAATTCTTCATAATTCAATGAAAGAAAGTATGGAAAGCAACAGAAATGCCATGATGGAGTGTTACTGAAAAGGTTTAGGGAGATGAGGCTGATAAACATTCATCCAGAAAGGATGGTTATTATATAAATGGCATTTGAGGGCTGTTCCCCAAGCCCCCGTGTCTTAGTCAGTTTGGGCTGCTATAAAAAAGTACCACAGACTGGGAGACTTATAAACAACAGAAATGTATTTCTCACAGTTCTGAAGGCTGGAAGTCTGAGATAGGGGCACCAGCATGGTCGGGTTCTGGTGAGGACCCTCTTCATGGTAGTGGACTGTCAACTCCCCACTGTGTCCCAACATGGTGGAGACAGAGGGGGAGAGCTCTCTGGGGTCCCTTTTATAAAGGCACTAATCACCTCCCAAAGGCCCCATCTCCTAACACCATCACATTGGGGGTTAGAATTTCAACATATGAATTTGGGTGGAGGGGGGGATACAAACATTCAGTCCACTGTACCCCCCATTTCCTCCTCTTCCCACTAGAACATAAGCTCCATGAGAGCAAGGACATTTTTTGCCTCATTTTCTTTTTTTTTTTAATTGAAGTACAGTTAATATACAATATTATGTAAGTTACAGGTGTACAATATAGTGATTCACAATTTTAAAGGTTATACTCCATTTATAGTTATTATAAAATGTTGGCTATATTCCCTGTGCTGTGCAATATATCCTTGTAGCTTCTTTTATACATAATAGTTTGTACCTCTTAACCGCCTACCTCTATATCACCCCTCCCCCCTTCTCTCTTCCCACTGGTAACCACTAGTTTGTTCTCTCTATTCGTGAGTCTGTTTCTTTTTTGTTATATTCAATAGTTTGTTGTATTTTTAGATTCCACATATAAATGATATATAATATTTGTTTTTCTCAGTCTGACTTATTTCACTTAGCATAATGCCCTCCAAGTCCATCTATGTTGTTGCAAATGACAAAATTTCATTCTTTTTTATGGCTGAGTAGTATTCCATTGTGTGTATATATGTACCACATTTCCTTATCCATTCATCCGTTGATGGACACTTAGGTTGCTTTTATATCTTGGCAATTGTAAATAATGCTGCTATGAACATTGGGGTGTGTGTGTGTGTGTTTGTTTCTTTCGGATGTATACTCAGGACTAGAATTGCTGGGTCATATGGTAGTTCTAGTTTTAGTTTTTTGAGAAATCTCCATACTATTTTCCATAATGTCTGCACCAAGTTACATTCCTGTCAACAGTGTAGAGGGTTCCCTTTTCTCCACATCCTCACCAACATTTATTGTGTTCTTTTTCATGATCACCATTCTGACAGGTGTGAGGTGATATCTCATTGTCATTTTGATTTGCATTTCCCTGATTATTAGTGATGTTGAGCATCTTTTCGTGTGCCTGTTGGCCATCTGCATGTACTCTTTGAAAAAATGTCTATTCACTTCTTCTGCCCCTTTTTTAATCTGGTTGTTTGTTTCTTTGTTTTTTTTTTTTTTGATGTTGAGTTGTATGAGCTGTTTATGTATTTTAGATAATAACCCCTTATCAGTCATATCATTTGCAATTATTTTCTCCCATTCAGTAGGTTGTCTTTTTGTTTTGTCCATGATATCCTTTGTTGTGCAAAAGCTTTTGAGCTTAATTAGGTCCCATTTGTTTATTTTTGCTTCTATTTCCTTGCTTTAGGAAACAGATCCAAAAAAATATTGCTATGATTTATGTCAAAGAGTGTTCTGCCTATGTTTTCCTCTAGGAGTTTTATGGTTTCCGGTCTTACATTTAGGTCTTTAATCCATTTTGAGCTTATTTTTACATATGGTGTTAGTGAACCTTTGCCTTGTTTTCTATTGTGTCTCCAGTGCCTGAACAATGAATAGTACATGAAGGGGCTCCATTAGTATCTGTAGAGTGAATGAATGAGGAAATGAATGTTTCTCCTTCCCTGGATAAAAGAAATGTTGGCTCCAGTGCTAAAGACCAAAGAAAGAGAACTTTCTTGTTTCATCAGTGGCTCTTGCAATCCCTGGCTTTCCTCTAATGTACTTCATTCATCCATCCAGCTAGTGTCTTTTACTGAATCTGCCTTGTTTTCCTAGTACTCTGCTACTTGTTGGTATTATAAAGATGAAAAGGATAAGATATGAGCTCTCAAAGACCGTGCGATCTCAGTTCCAAGAGGAGATTTGGAGCAAAGGTAAGAGAAAGGAACCGATGCATATCAAATGTGAAAAGTAGAACTAGCAGGGTTTCTGAATAGGGAGGAATTAGAACAATAGTAAGTGAGGTGAATTATGACTGGACAAAGGTAAACTGTCCATCATAGGAAAGATCAAGGAATGGGGAGGTCTAATTATATGCCCTCACTCCCAACAGTCCAGGACCATGGGTAAGTCTGTTCCCAGCTATAAGAAGCTAATATGTAACAGGAAAAATGAAACAAATGTACGGGTTATATAGTAAGAAACAAAGTAGTGAGAGGGAAAGTCTAATAACCTGTGAGGTGGATCCAAAGGAGGAAACATTTTCTCTGTCCTCCACATCTTCATGTCATATCTGATACGTATACGCTGCTGCTGTGAAAAAAAGGCAACTGGAGATTGGAGCCTGTCCTTCTAGATCTGTGGTCTAGCAGGGGAGATAGAGCCCATCCATCCATAACCAGTGCTGTGCCGCGGCTGACTTACTCTGGCTCCTATCAGGTCTCGAGAGCCAATTGCTAAGCCAGTTTTTAAACACAGCCATTTAAAAAAGGTTAAATTTACAATTAAATAAATCATATTGAAAACAAAGGTAATAAATACTCAAAACTTATCACATCCTAAATTATCTGTGTTCTTGAGGATCTTAGGTTGACTATATCTGTATAATTGTGTGCTAGTGTGCATATTTTCCCAACTCCTCATTCAGTGACATAACATTAGTAGCTTGAAATTGCCGTAGTAGAAGGTTTTACACCATTTACACCACAGAAATTGGCAAATGCTACAAATTGGGACCTTGCTCATCCTTTTGTTTTCTAGATTTAAGAAAATGATGTAGAAAATGTTTAAAATGTAGATTAAACTGAAAAGGACGTCATGTCTAAGCCATTACATTGTGAATAGCACAAAAAATTTGAGGAAATATTCTTCCAATATTCAAAACTATTATCCAAAGAAGTTACTTGTGTCGTTGACTATCAAGTGATATACCAACATGCTTCTTCGTTGATTTGCTTTCACATGACTTGTTATGTATCAGGCAATGATCATGTAGGAATTACACTTGTTCATCAATTGCAACAATTAGCTGGCCATGAATACAAAAATTCAGCAAAAATCAGTGAAAGGATTCTTTGAGAATCAATTGGCTACATGTAATTTATGATAAAGAATACTGTGCATCTTATTACTATTTGTAAATTGTGTGCTATGTATTCTTTATATCAGTAAAAATCTATCATAAACATACATATGTATTTACATGTGCATACATGTGCATATGTGTATATGCATCTATATCATTATATCTCTATTTATACTCGTATTTTTTTTGGAGCACTGGTTGTTAACATTTACCAACACACCGCTGTCCAAAACCAAACAACAGAGTGGACAGTAACAAATGCCATAAGGGAGTTGCATGAGGCTGTGGAAGCAGATTCCCTGGGAAACGGGGAAGCTATCACAGGCTTCATGAAGGGGATGAGAACCAGTGGAGTCTGGAGGCAGAAGAACTCAAGGGAACCATTTCCTCGGAGGCCCTTGGCTTTGCTGGTCCCTGAGGGGAGAAGAGACGTGCCTTTCTAGTAACAAGGGGGCCACTGCCTGCCTGAGGCAGTCACTGTTGTCTGTTTTCTGGAAACAGAATGAGACACAGGCTCTGAGGACCACAAAAGGTTGTATAAGAAGACAGGATGAGCTCAGGAATCATCAAAGCCTCTAGAAACAGGAATGGTCATCTCCTTCTGTGGCTCCAGGGACTGGTCAGTACAGAGCAAACTGAAGAGAGGATGGCCTAGTCCCACTAGCAGAAAAAGTCCACTAGCCATTGGTTTCTGTAAAGGGGCATTTTTCTTTAACTGGACTTGTAGGCTTGGAATTCAAACTTTATTGCAAAGTAGGGGGTAGAATTAGGCCCCCAAACATCCTTTTGCATTACGTGTAATTATTGCATATCCTATAGAGTTGGACAGCATCTTTGCCCTCAATATCTATTCATATTCACAAATTTTCATGGGAGTCAAGTGTTCTGAAAGGCACTAGGACACTAACATCAGACCCCACTTCCATTTTTCCATCCTCACACACCACCTGCTCTACTACCATCTCCACTGAACCTCTAAGATGAGGCCAGAGTGTAGAGAGGACAGCACTTCCCTTCCCACCCTGCCATCAACCCCATAAAAGGGAGGAGAGAGAAGGAGGGGAGCCCGATCAGCGATCTGGTCTCAGCATCAATCTTCTTCAAATTGTTGAAGGGGACAAGGTCTTGGTCCAATGTGGCACCAACACCAAAACGTATCCTGACTTGGCCATCCTGACTGTGGGTGTATTTTGTGGGAAACACCTACCCAAAGGTGAATTGAAATTGTCACTGTCTTGGAACCCTTGGGACGTGTCTCTCTGCAGTTGACATAGGGAGGGAGGGAGAAAGAGACAGGGTGGACGCAGAGGCCAGCAGTGGTGGAATATGACCTTGAGGAGAAATGAGGGCCCTGGATTTCTAGGTGGGAGGAGCTCGTACACAGTGGTGTTGTCGGGAGAGGTATGCCTAGGAGTCTTTTCTAGAAGCTACATTTGCATAGAATGCATAGCTTTTACTCTCCTTTGTGTTTATTTAGAGGAAAGGCTGATGGAGTTGGAGGTGGAGCAGTGGTGGTGTTGGTGGTGGTGGGACTTGAGCCCTATTGAGAAGAACCTGAGTTCTCCCCTGAGACAATAGCAAGTACGAAATGAGATCATTACAAGCATTGCCAGGAAGCTCGGAGATATTTAGGGCAGGGGCCCGTGGAAAAGTCTGGAGTTTCTGCTTGGATTCCACTTGAACTGGGGCAGAAATGTAAAGATATAGCATTTGTTCCCATAGACTGATGTAGTGTAGAGCATAACTTTTACGCATAGAAAAAAATAAAATAAAAAGTATAAGATATAAGACAGGTTAAAAAGTATCACACTGACTGATTTGCAGATATTGAAAAATCCTTGCATCCCTGGGATAAATCCCACTTGATCATAGTTTATGATCCTTTTAATGTAATGTTGGATTCAGATTGCTAGTATTTTGTTTAGGATTTTTGTGTCTATGTTCATCAGTGATATTGGCCTGTAATTTTCTCTTTTTTTGTGGTATTTTTGTCTGCTTTTTGGGTGATGCCATTTGCAGCAACATGGATGGACCTAGAGATTGTCATACTGAGTGAAGTAAGTCAGACAGAGAAAGACAGAATCGTAGGATATGGCTTATATGTGAAATCTAAAAAAAAAAAAAAAATACAATGAACTTATTTAGAAAACAGAAACTGACTCACAGACTTAGAGAATGAACTTATGGTTACCAAAGGAGAAGAGTGTGGAGGAGGGAGGGACTACGGGTTTGAATTGACATGTACACACTGCTGTATTTATAATGGACAGCCAACAAGGACCTACTGTGCCACACGCGGAACTCTACTCAATATTATGTGACAGCTTAAATGGGAAAATAATTTGAAAAAGAATACATGTATAACTGAATCATTTTGCTGTACACCTGAAACTAAAACAACATTGTTAACCAACTATATTCCAATATAAAATAAAAAGATAAAAAAAAAAAAATTTTTTTTTAAAGTTAAAAAAAAGATTGCAGGCTGATTAAGGGAAGAATCCAGAATTGTAAATAGGAAGAGAAGGCCTGTCAATTAAGTTAATAATGAAAGATAATTACAAATATTTTAAGACGCTAATGAAGCACAGTTGAGCTGTGGGGTGTGTGTGGTCGGGGAACAGGGAACGAAGAGAAAATCCTGACAGGAGAAAAATTCAGGAAGGAAATAACTTACTGTTATTGAAAATGATTTCCACTCCTCATCTCAACTATTTGAGTTAAAATAAAGTAAGACCCGTGAAAGAACAACTATTTCCAAAGCAGTCATCCTCAAACATGTTTTGTAACACAGATAACCCGAGTGGTACCAAGCTATCTTGAGAAGGGTATGGCTTGTAATTTGGTCTGTTTGCAGTGAATGGCACTTTATGTTCACCCTGCCCTTTTTACCCAGTTGCTTATAACATGCAGAAAGTAAACCCTCACAGAAATGGCCATGCCGTCCAGCCCCTCTTCAGAGTCTATCGGATGAGGAGACGCAGAGCTCTTTCTTCTGCTGGCTGTGGTCACGCATGGCTGGATGATTCATGGACAAGACCAACAGCTACATCTGTATCTCAGAGTCATTAATTACCAAGAGAAGGACTCAGCCCAGAACCACGCAGAGGATAGAAAGTCCTCAGAGAGTGAGTCTGTTAGAGTAATCTGAACAATCAGAGCCATTTTTATCACATTCTGATTTCTCTGTTGCCCCTTTCAAATACAAGCCATTTTCTAAGGCCCAAAGGGAACACTGTGATTGATGCCTAAGATTTTTCATAATGTTAACATCTGAATGAAAGGACCAGATGTGATCTTAGAATGAAGGCAATGACCAGGGAGAAGGGCAGGGGTCAAGGAAATGACCAAATTTCAAAAGGGTACATTTTAGAAATTGCCATTAGTATGCTTGGTAAAAAACCCCAGATAAATTCTACAGTAGACAATTAAAGAGATGGTTTTAGAGCTCTTAGTAAAGCAAAATCTTCCAATAGGAGGCAGCATGATTCCCTAAGAATGAGAAACACCATACTAGACACTTTCTCTTTTGATGAGTTTACTAGGATGCTTCGAAACTTGGATCGTGCTGTGCTGCTGGACAAGAAAGAGAAACACGGGCCTGGTCACTATCCAGACAGACTCAGTGATGGCACCAAGGATGGTGAACCACGCCCTATGGTCCCGTCCTTGCTCCCATTCATTCATCTCAATAAAAAAACTCACTAATTCAACATACACCTTATAGAGCATGGACTTTATGGATTTTATCTTCTAGGCAAGGGATAGAAAGAAATTGTTGACTCCCTGTCCTCACAGGGCTTATAACCTAGTGGTGGGAAAGGACAAGTACACAAGTAACCACAATCCAAGCCAGAAAAACAAAATCACAAAAAGAAAAGTACAAAGCACTATGGGGGGGGGGGGGGATCAATGGAGACAAAGGTCCTATCTGGTTAGAAGGTTGAAAAGGCTTTGCATGGGAGATGGCAGTGGAGGTGGAGTTGGAAGGAGGAGAGAGATGGGGGTGATGAAGAAAGGCATTTGCCCCACACGGTGTGAGCAGAGGCACAGACTAGGGAAAAGATCAAGCACAAAGTCCAGGTTGATGGAAGCAGGGGGACGAGAAAGGCAAGTCAGGACTGCTGTGATGCATTCCTCTCGCTGGGAAGCAGCCGTGGAGTCCTTCGATCAGGTGATTGGATTCAGGAGTCACACCGTCTGGCATGAATCTTGCCACGGCCACCACCTTCGCCAAGAAATTGAGCAAGTTACGAAACTTCTCCAAGCGCTGGTTACTTCACCTGTAGAACAGGCCTGGTTACAGCAGCGCCCCACGCAGAGGGTCACTCTGGGGGGTAGGCGAGATTATGTGTCAAGTGGTGCCTGGCACGGAGAGAGTGCTCTCGAAATGGGCTGAATAAAGCCCAGAATCAGGGACTTCCCTGGTGGTCCAATGGCTAAGACTCTGCACTCCCAATGCAGGGGGCTCGGGTTCGATCCCTGGTTAGGGAACTAGATCCCACATGCCGCAACTAAGAGTTTGCACGCCACAACTAAGGAGCCCACATGCCGCAACTAAAGATCCCACATGCTGCAACGAAGATCGAAGATCCCACATGGCACAACTAAGACATGGCGCAGCCAAAAAAAAAGCCCAGAATTAAACTGGAGGAAGCTCTGTTTTGCAAGTGTGATCTGGCAGTGCTGGATAGCCTTGATTAGAGCAAGTTCAAAGAGCAGAAAATGTCTTCCTGATATTTGATCCCAATCTAGTGCAGCAGGGAGAGCCGGGAGGCTGAGCCCAGGTAAACCACAGGCTGAGCCACAGAAAAGGCAGACCTCCCTGCACGGAGAATGGGAGGGTGGGAGGGCAATTCTGCAGGATTTGGCAACTGGCAAGGTGTGGGATCAGCAGTTTGGGAAAAGCAAGGAGGAGAAATGTGTGCCGCATCTTCTTGGATTTGGAAATCTGGGGGCAAGTGTGGGACTGGGTGGAAGATGTCTTTACCTCTATAGGAGGAATTCCACAGAGACAACAGGGAGTGTGCTGACGGCTTTTACGTGATGTTAAACTGGGAGGTTGGTGAATACAAAGATGATCAAATCAGGATTCAAAACAGTCTTGAAGGCTAGAATTTGGGTTGGAGAAAACAACCACAATAATAGCAAACTCATTTATTAGCTTATTTAATCATTTTCATAAGGGAGATATTATTATCATGCTCATTTTACAGGTAGGGAAACTGTTGAAAGTCAGGTTTCAAGGTCTGTGCTCTAGAGGGAAGAAAGAAGGAAACTGATCTTTATGGAGTATTTACAGTGTGCCAGACACCAAGTTTCACCCAAGGGAATACTTAGGAAGCTGGAAGGCCTGGAAGGAGGTCAGATGATTTAAAGTAGGACCTGGTAGATGAAGATGACAGTGTGATGAAACGTTATTTCTAGGCGCTCCATAGGCCTGTGAGAGGCACTTGAGGATGAGGCAGGGAGCTAAATTTTCTGTGCTGACCCCCGATCCCTGTGAATTATTTCCTGCTATGGTGTGAGGAGCAGGGATCTTCAACTGTTTCTGTTCAGTGGGTCCACATTCCTGTCTGTGATAATCTTGGTCTCTAAGTCTGTCTTTTGACTCTGATGACTATGGTGTGGGATATGTGGGAGATGTCTACGTGGTGAGTTGCATGTGTGGGTGTGATGTGTAGAGGCGTCTGCATGGTGAGAGTCTGTATGGACGTGTAATTAGCTGTAGAACCAGCTGTGTCTGTGTACATGCGTGTGCCCACATGGTGTGAACACTCAGGTGTGAATCTGTTTTATGATTCTAGTGTAATTGGAGCACAAGCTGCATGGCTCACCACCTTGGCCAAAGGCACACCCCACCCTCACCCCCAGCACTCCCAGCAGGGATAACGAAGGAGCAGGAAGCAGAGCAGAAAGAACCCTGCAAAGCAGAGGCTGGGGTACTGCTCCCTTAGAACCTGCTGACCCCATTACAGGACAGCGTAGGCGCTGCAGCTGGAACAGGAAGTTCCCTGGAGAGGGCGCTAAGGTCTCTCAGGCTCCAAACCCTCCCAGTACTGACTTGAATCTGGGATAGAAGGAGTCAGTAGGATAACGTGGGTCTTTTCCCAGATGATATAAATGGATTCCAGATAATTCTCTCATAGCGTCTGCGGGCTCCTCTTTGTGGCTCCATCCCCGACCCAGACCACCACCAACTGCATTCCCTTTATCAGTTGGGCTGTGGATGTGATTCCTGCGTCACTCCTTCCCTCGCCCTCCCCCATCCCCCCCAGTTCTCACAGCTTGCAGAACAGTCCTTCCCAAGGCACAGGGTGGGAGAAGAGCTTGTTCTGGTGAGGAAGCAGAACTCAGGGCAGAGGAAATGGGTGAGCCAGAGGGCAGAGCAGCCAGGTCTGGAGCTCAGAGGTGAGAGCAGGCATTGGGTCAGCACTGAATGGCCAGGCAGGCTGGAATTAGCCGGTAGGACAGTCATAAGACAGGTGTACTGCCTGGAACCCAGACATAGCCGGCAGAGCAAAGTGAGAGTCTGAGGTCCAGGTTTCAGCAGAAGAGTGGGCATCAGCTGATCTCCAGGAACTAGGAGGCTGAGCAAAGCAGGAAGAGCACAGAGCCAGGGCACAGGGCCGGGGAAGGGTCCTGACCCCTGCAACAGAGAATCAGCTTCGTGGGGAGTCCTACAGAGCAGGCTGAAATCCCCAGACACGACTGGCTGGAGGTTTGCTGGTTGGGCGTAAATGAGAGCATCTGCTGTAGTCAGACAGGGAGAAAATAGTCTTCTGTTTCCCCTGCCCACCTTGCCAAAAGTCACATTTTGTGTTCTGGAGAAAATCTGTCTCCCAGTAGGGTGACTGGTCTGCTTATTATACATGGGCTATATTTGGTTTGTATAAATGAAAAATATTGATCCAAAGATATCCAGTTAAAGGCAGGATTTGTCCTCTCGTATTCCCCCCAGCCCAGCAGCACTTAGCTCTATGCCTGGATTTAGAAGCAGTCATTCCTTCCCTGGCAAGGGTTAAGGGGCACACCCCTTGGGTTTGCTTAGGACCTTCTAAAATATCCGTTCAAGATAGAGAATTGCATATTTACTACATTGATTCTAACATACATTAATATATTGATTTCAATATAGTAACATTAAGATAACATGTGTATTATGACTTTTACTACTTTAACTTCTAGGTTATGAACATCTCCAGGGCAGAGACCGGTCTTTTTATTGCCTTGTTCCCAAGCAACCAGCACGGAGCCCATGAGCTGTCCAAAAATATTTAAGTCAATATGCAAATCAGGAATGCTGATGTTTAAAGATTTCTTTTTCTTTTTATATATTCACAGAATCTCAGATCTCAAACTGGATATGACTTTAGAGATTACTCAGTCTGTCTTCCCGGCCAATGCAGGAATTATTTCTACCACCTTTTTAGCAGAGGATCATCAGCCTCCTCTAGATACTTCTAGTCAGTTCTTTGTGGGACAGCCCATTCCATTGTTGGGCAACTCTGATAGGAATTTCTTCTTCAGAGAGCCCCTAAATCTGATTCCCTAGTAACATCTACCCAGTGGTCCTACTCATCTTCTTCCCATTCCTCCATCCCTCTCACACCCTTACCCACCATATTCTTTTCCTTTTTTCCAGGTGGAACAATTGCCCATGTGCATTTATTTCAAGACCTCCCATCTTCCTAGTTGCCCTCCTCTCATATCAGTGAATGTGGTTTATATTCACGTTCCTTAAGATATGGTGCCCAAAACCAGCACCATGCAATTTGACTACAGAATATGGGGAGCAGGGAGGTGTTACCCTCCTAATTCAGATGTTCTTATGCTATTAATGGCACTTCAGATTGCATTCATCTTTATGGCTGCTACCTTTTCCTGTTGTTTTTTATTAAACATCTAAAAAGCACAGTTTAAAAAAAATTAAATTCAGTCAAACTATTCTCTTTCATTCTATCCAATTGATTTTTAAAGCCAAACATTAAGTCGAGAATCTGACTGCTTGAGATCTTGGTATGTATTGGAAAATACTGTCCTGGGAGAAGGGATGGAACTTAGGTTGGGACCTGCTCTGCAGCCAGCTTCCCCTTCCACTGCCCACAAGTCTCTGGGCAGGAACCTTGGAGCACCCGTGACCCTTTCATCCCTCACGAGTCACCGAGTTACTCCGTCTTATCAGTTCTGCCTCTAAGTACCTTCCTTGTCTGTTCCCACTGTTGCCCTCACATGAGGCTCAGGTTCTCACGTGAAATACTGCAGGATCTTTCTGAAATGCAAGTCCCATCAGGTATTCTCTGCTCAAAATGTTTCAACGGCTTTCTGGCTCCTCTAAGACAAAGTCGAAATCCCCTCATAGAGCTTTCAGGTCCCTTTGCAAGTTCCCCTCTATGTGCACCTGTGCCCCATCTTAACCTCCTCCTGCACATCCACGTGTCAGCATTTCCAATGTGCTCGCTGGTCCCTGAGGCGCTTGGCTCCTTCCTGCTTTGAGGTCTGCTCTTATGTGCCAGGCCCTGCTCTGAATGCTCTACACAAATTAACTCACTTCATCCTCACCACCACCCTCTGAAGTAGATAATATTACTCCCATTTTACAGATGGGGGAGTTCATATGTTAAGCATTTTGCCTGGAGTCACGCAGTTAATAAGTTGTAGAGCAGGATGAGTCCCGTGACCTGAAATGCCCTCCCTTTCTTTCTCCTGGGTGAACTTCTACCCATCTTTCAAGACAGTTCAAGCACTGGCTTTTCTGGGAAGTCTGCCTATGCCCTGAACTTAACCCCAGATAGCACTTATCGTTCTGGGCTAATCGTTTGCTAAATGATCATCTCCCTCTAAGTAGCATATCCACAGAGATAGGCCCCTGTCCTTTCCTCACTGAGCCCCCAGAACCTATATTCTGTGCCGGGAATCTAATGAATGCTTTGATGAAAGGAACTCATTAATGAATAAGTGAATTAACTACTTACAGGGTTCCTTCTGTAGTCGTAATATGGTGTCATAGCCATTTGCCAAATTGTCAATTTTTGATCATCAGTTTTTCCTGTAATGCGTACAAAAATCTGGCCAAAGCTTAATTGTAGATCAAATCTTAATTTTCTTAAGAAAGAATTAAAGAATTTAAAAATTCTTAATTTTCTCCTGAAATTCAGATCAGTTATCCTGGCTTTGTCTAAGAGCAATACTGCTTTCTGAAGTGCTCTGGAATTACTTAAAAACGCACAGCGGCAGGAAGTTTTAAAACTACCAATCCCAGTATGCTCTTTGCTCAGGTGTCCTTTGAGCTCATCCCCTTGAGGATGCGAGTTAGTCTGTAAGGGAATCGAGCAGAGGAGACTCAGGAGCGCCAGCTTGCCGCACGTGTGGTCAGACGGGCGACGAGCGAGAGAGGAGCAGTGGACCCGGTGAGAAACACGCCTGAGCCTTTTCTGCACAAAATATTCACCACGAGAAGACAAATACTGACAATCAGATAAGCATGAGAAGCCATAAAGGGGAGGTGGGATAGCCTTCCTGACCTCCCTACGCAAACACCACCAGAGGATCTCGTATTCGTACTGCGCTCTCTGCCTTTTCTTATTTTCTGCATTCTCCATGCTCTGGCATCTAGGGCCTCGGGTGTGGCAGGTGAGCGGAGGGGAAGACTGCCCTCCCGGGGCCAGCAGATTCTTAGAAATGACACACAAGTGCAGCTTTCAGAGACAAATCAGAAAATCCAAAGCACACACCCCAGTGACGTCCTTTGTCAAGCTTTCTCACATCAAACCAACATTCCTCCACCTTAATCAACCCAGGGCCGGGTACCAGACAACTCAGTAAAGCCTCTCGCCGGTGCTTTCCTCTCACTCCTTCTGCCTTCTGACCGACTCTGGTGCTTCCCAGCAGGGTCCTGTGTGGGGAACCAGGCCTCCTACTTCTAGGGATTTGTGAGTGTAAAAATTTCTTCCTTCATGACAGCGTTTCATGTCTGTGTGTCTTACCATCCCTGATTAAAACAAAGTCCAGGTACATTTAAAAACACATACTAGTCTATTTCATAGGATTCTTTCCCTTGATCTTCCCACAAACTTGAAGTATGGAACTAGACGTCATCATCATCTTATAGATAAGAAAGGGAAACAAAGTGAATGTAAGTGACTTATCCAAGGGCACACAAGAAATTAATGGCAGAGCTAGGACTTAAACACAGGTTTTGGGCTAGTACAGAACGCTGAACATTTCCCCAAAAGTTCTATAGACCACCATACAAAGTTATAAATACGTTCTCCTCTGAGTCTCAGTTACTTTGTCTGTAAAATGGGGATTATACCATCTTTTGGATAAATATGATAATATATGTGAAAGCACTTTGTAAAATGCAAATATGATTCAAATCAATATATTAAACTGTCTGTCACAGAATTTTTCCCAGTTCTTAGGGCCAGGAATATTTGAGTAAACTTTGTCCGTTTTTGACTGCCCAGCATACAAACACACCTTAGTTCTGGTGAAGCTCTATCTCCCACCATGGAGCCCGAAATGGGCCTTTTCTCCTCATCTCCAGCAGATGCAACATATGATTGACAAAATGAAGAGGCCCACGTCTGTGGTGAGAACCTGACTTCTAGATGCGGTGTGGTCTTGCCTTATAAGGTACAGTAAATCCTAACCTGTAGGATAAACATAAACTGTAGTCTAATGAGCACAATAGCCTTCGCTTTGCTATAAATATGACATAAGACATGCAACAAGGGATCAGAGACATCCTTCTATCAGGTTTTGGATTCCAGGAAGCAGCTACTGCAGTCCTGGCTGGAAACAAATGGATGGAGCAGACGTAACGGTCACCTTCCTACCACTGAGATGTGAGCTCTGCAGGCATTGAAATCTGTATTCATAGGAATGATTGCTACCCTTTATGGTGTGCGTCTCGCCTATGTTATCTCGTTTCATCGCCATTTAACAAGTAAGAAAACTGAAGCACAGGGAGATTAAGACCCCTTAGTTAGTAAATGGTGAGTCCATCAGACTCAAAGTCTAGACTCAAAGATTCAGACGCTAAGCAGAATTTCTCACCCTTGTATGTGCATGGGGGACACCTGGAGATGTTGTTAAAGTGCAGATTCTGATTCTCTGGGTCTGTGGTGGGGCCTGAGAATCTGCATGTTTAGCAAGCTCCCAAGTGATATAGACGCTGCTGGTCTGAGGACTACACTTCAAGAAGCAAGGCTCTAAATTGTTCTTGAAAAGTGCACTTGAAGCACTTTGAAAAGTGCTTCTTGAATCTCATCATAAAAAACGCTCATGGCTCTTCAACTAAGCTTCCCTAGGGCTTCTCCCTTTGCCAGAGCTTGGTGACATGAGAGGAGAGTCCCTATGCATCTATTAAATGCTCTGATTTAACTCAGTGAATGATTTCTTCTTTGATTTGTTCAATCCACAAACCTTTATTGAGAGCCTGCTAGGAGCCAGCCATAATGGTGGGTGTTGAGGATAGCAGGATAAGTAAGATAAGGTCCTGGCCTCTAAGAGAGGAGCTATTGATGGACACAGGCTGTCCTGAAGACCTCTGAACACCCTGCAGCAGACTGACTTAGGACCAAGTCCACTTGTGGGCTGCCTTGGCTCTGGCACCATCCTCACCGCCACAAGGTGTGGGCATGTTTCAGCATGTGGGTCCAGTTCTCTTGGCACAGAGACAATTTTCTGGTGGCTCCTCCTGTCCAGAGTCTACTGCGAAAATACAATTCACCTACCTTGGGTCATTGATTGTGTCAGTAAACATAAAACTATGCCATTTTTTTGTTGGGATAAGAACACACTGAATGTTTCTCACACTTCTTTTGGGGTGAGAACTGCCAAAGACAGAACTTGAGTTTTTCTACATGCTTTTAGATAACTTTACATGCATTTGGAACACAACAAGAAAATAAATCTGAATTAAAATTAACCTTAGGTTTATTTAACAAAATTAAGTCTCAGGAAGCAATCAGAATTTTAGCAAATGGACACCCATCTTGAGATTAAAGGTAAATGCCTTCTAAGGCTGCGGAGATCTATCAAATGTGTTATTTTGAAAATATTTTTGAAACATCTTAATTATTCAAGTCAATTTTCCCTCACTGAGGCTGTAATTAGTTTTCATTTATTATTACTGTTGTTTGAAATTTAAATTTACTACTGTTATTTAGTCATAGACTAAGGCACACATTTCAACTAGGAAGAAATCTAAAGTTATGACATCAGATGATTCCCACCTGTTCCCTATGTGAGAATAAACATCCACAGAAACCTCTTTTCTTTAGCAAATGCCTTTCCTTTCCCCTATCTTTATGGCCTGGCTGTTAAGGGGATGGGGAGAGAGGTGAAGGATAGGCAGGTGAGGAGAGGTCCATACTTCTATAGGCAGCCAGCATCCTGTGACCACCAGCTTCCAGAGTAGTATTTACCTTCATTCCACTGAAACCCTGAACCTTTACTAGTGTCATATGGTCGTTTGAGATCATTCAGACCTATCTCCACTCAGATGCAGATAAGATTCTATACTGTCAGGATCCAGGAAGCCAGCAAGATAATAGATAAGTGGAGAAAAAGAAGGACAATTCTCAGGAGAAATAATGTTAGAGGAGCCTATTACAGTCATCATTCTTCAGTGAACTTCTATGGCGAAGTGGTGAAGGATTGTAAAGCTCTTGAGTGAACTTCAAGTTGAAACAGGCTTTAAGGGACTCCTGGCATCCAGCTCTTTCAATATACGGAGGAAGAAAGTTATGAATGAGGCACAGAGAGTTTCATTACCAAAGTCAAGGTCTTAAGACTAGTTAATAAAAAAGTCAGATCTTGAAGCTCCATCTGCTGAATTGCAATCCAGTCATCTTCCTTTTCGTTGCCTGAGTATCCATCCTAAATCACGCCAGCCTTCGTCCAGGAATACAATTTTGCCCTCATCACAAACTATCTATCTCCTCATTATTTTGTTCATTCAGTCATTTTGCAAATATGTGTCCAGAGCCCACTGTGTGCCTGGAGCACGAGGAGAACATCACAGACCAGGTCCCTGCCCTCAAGGCGACCATGATTCAGCTTTACTCTCTCCTTGGAGCAATGACTTCTGGATCCAGCCTTCCCCATCAGAAATTACTGCTGCTCTCCCTGTGAGAGATGCTTTGCTTTCACAGTTAAAACTCTCTACTAACATTGAGAAGAGAGAAAAACAAAACACAACAAAACAAGAGACACAGCCTAGAGTGGATATTGCATCTAAAGACAGTGAATTGCTTTTGAAATTGAGTCAAGAAGTTTTCAGTCCACGATGAGGATTGAATTACAAGTGTCCCTATGGTGTTGTCCTGAAATTGATTCCACAGAACTATAGTTGAAGGGGGCCTGTGTTTTTCACAACTGGAAATGCCCCTTGTCCAAAGAGATGCTGGCTTACATCAAATCTTTTAAGGTTGTAGTCACTACTAGTGTAAATGAGTTCCTAAAAAACTGTAGCTATACTGGGTCATCTAAGAGTGTTAGTTAGCAACAAGAAGGTATGACTTTGACAGTGAAGTTATGTAACCAGCAAGGAAAAAAACAATCTAGCAGTTTAAAAAGATTTTCTGTTTTTCTTTCTTAGAGGAGGCTTAATGTGGCCTAAGTCTAAGAAGATTTGTCTCAAATTGAGAATGTAGGCTTAAATCAATTTATTATTTTAAAACACACTATAACCATTTTCATTCCTCTTTGGCTTCTGAGTTTTTTTCTCAATTTGGAATTATTGTGATGATTGAGAGCCTATTGGCATAGAAAGCTTCCCAACACCCCACTGTTGTGTTTTCAAATAAGAATAAAGGAAAAGCAACCAGCATCGTCAGCAATGACTCCGTGTGAATGAAGACATCCAAATTGGTGAGTGTCCATTTTCTTGGAAATATAAATCAGTGTTCCTGATGTTGAATATAGATTTCTGTAGTAAGCTGTATTTTTGATAAAGATTTTGATTCAGGACAAAGGAAGTAGAAAGATTATGTTAAATGAATTTTACAAATTCTAATTGAAGCATTGTCAGTGGACAAGGTTTTCCAAATTACCTCTCGTGTGCAGGGTACACAGCAGACATAGAATACGTTATTTTTACTATTGAGAAACAAAATCAAGAGGATAAAGTTTTAAGGTGGAAGGTTATTTGGACCACTATCAACACTGTTCATTAATTAGCCCACTTTGGAGCTAAGGTTGAACGCCTATTTTTCACAATAACTCGGTTTCATTAAGGAATAGAGAATGAAGGGTAATAACACCATACATATATATAAATATATATAAATATATATATATATTTATAGAATGAACCCAGTAGAGAACAAAAAAGTACACTTAGCCACATGACATAACTTCTACCTGCTGCCTCAAGGTGGGAATGGGCCAAGAGGTCTGTGGAATGACAACCGTGTCCCCATAATATTCTTCTCCTTTTACAGTTTTCCCTGCACCTAGGGAAACCTTCCGTAGTAGAAGGAACAATTTTGAAATATCCCAAAGTAAGTTTAGTAGCTGGGACTGAAGAGAGACTAGCATTGATTCCTCTAATGGGTGCTCAGGAAAGTCCATGTTGTTTGGAGGCCTAACTGAGGTGTCCAAGCTTGAACACTTCCCTTGATTGTCATTAGACTCTCCTGGATTTAACTAAATATCCTCTCTTCATCCTTTGGCACGCACTGTGGACTAATGACGTGAATACTTGACACAAAATCCCATAAAATATTATGCTTTAGTAACTTCCTAGTTAAAATTTGATTTCATTTTCTTTATTGGGGCCAAGGTACAGTGTTGACATTTTATTGTGAAAAGTCTATATATTATAAAATACCAGGGCAATTTTTAATATAATAACCCACAACCTGCGGCTGATTTGTAGACATAATCAAATAGGCAGAAAGCAGGGGCAGGTAGTGATTCTTATAATGACATACAAGCAAATAGCAAATAATTGTTGCCCTGGAGGTATCCTGTGGTATGAAAATGCCTTTTTTTGAAGTATAGTTGATTTAAATATTATATTGGTTTCAGGTGTACAATATAGTGATTTGATATTCTTATAGATTATACTGAAAATGCCCTTACATTTTTTCCCTTTTTAAAATGCACAGTTTCTAATAGTTTCTAATATGCCTAACATTGAAAGCTTGTCTACATACATATTTTTGATAAAACCTACTAACAAAAAGTTCATGGGCATTTTATTTCTCTTAACTACTTTTTAAAACTTTCTTGCTCTGCTGTATTATCACTAAACATGATTTTTAAAAAAATATGGAAACCCCTCTAAAAACCCCTACATCTCTCAACACTATCCATCTTCTCATATGTTTCTATCACTGTGAATATACATATGAATATACACACGTATGTGTATGGATTTCATGCTAGAATGGCCTGAGGAAGTACAGGGACTTAGGATAACATATGATCAGGACTTCCCTGGCGGTCCAGTGGTTAAGACTCTGTGCTTCCACTGCAGGGGGCATGGGTTCCATCCCTGGTCAGGAAACTAAGATCCCGCATGCCGCGCGGTGAGGCCAAAAAAACAAAACAGTATAACGTATGATCTACTGACGGCGTGTGTTTACCATATGTATATATATGGTGTCCTCCATGACACAAGGCAAATCAAAACCTGTTTTAGAACAAGCCAGTCACTTCTGCCCTTTGGAGTCGATTATTCGCATTAGGTATTTCTAAAAGATCCATGCAGTTATTTGCCATGTAAAAGACATGATTTAATTCTTTCAGCCAGCATTCATACACCCCGTCCCTCCTAGGCAAATCTTAGCACTTGGATTAAGTACTCAGTTAACAGCCAACTGTATACGGACACTTCAGCACAGTGAGGGGAAAAGTGACATTTTACTTCCACCCCAAACAAAGCTATTATATTTACCTTCTACTTTGAAGATAGTAAAGTGCGGTCGGCAATGGAAAGAACCCAACGCGTTACCTGCGCAGTTCATCCACAGACCCTGGTAAACCCAAGTGGCCGTTATCACCGAGGATGCTCGGGTAGTTACTTTCCACTCATTGGACGCCGTGGCAGCGACGAGAGCACCAAAGCCCCCGACGCCAAACACCAGAGCCGAGATCTGTGCCCTGAACATGTCGCTCAGGCGTCTCCAGGGACACTGTCCAGACAGATCGCTGCGGTGGTCTAGGCATGCAGCGGACACAACCCGCTTGGACCAGTGTTGCAGCAAGTTAATGCGGGTAGGTGACAGTACTTCATGCTCAGGTGGCCTGAGGAAGGACCGGAATTTAGGATAAAGTCTGATTTACCGATGGCATTTTAAAGGTAGCCTAAGATGATCTTTCTAACTTCCTACACGGATATTTACTAAAAGTTTGTAGATGGATTCTAAAGGTTTTGAGTTCGCATATTTTTTTCCTGCCACATAGTTAATGTTTAATTTTCTGTTAGCCTGAAGCTTAATGAACCATGCAGGGACCAGATATTACAAAGTACAAATTATACAGTAACAGTTAAGGCTTATTTGACCCATTGCTTTAGTCTTGCGTGCTTCTGAATCTTATATAAATGGAATCATAGTGCAGCTTCCTTCTGTAACCAATTTTTTTCACACATTATGTTTGTGAAATTCATCTATGTTCAGCAATGTAGCTATGGTTCATTAATTATTACAGCAGAATATAGTATTTCATTAAATGAATTTTGCTGGGTTACACAATCATTTCGACTCAGTACTTTGAAGATATAATTCCATTTTTATTTGGCTTCCATTGTTGTTTTTGAGAAATCAAGAGTCTGATTTGTCATTTCTTTGTAGGTTAATCTGTATTTTCTCTTTGGCTGGTTTTAAGATTATCTTTGTCTTTGGTTTTGGCAGTTTCACTAATTTTCTAAGTGTGGATTTAAAAAAAAATCTTATTTGGGATTTACTGAACTTTTTGAAACTGATGATTCATTGCTTTCATCAATTCTGGAGAACCATTAGTCCCTTCCTTCTCCAGATATCACCTCTGTCCCTATCCTTGCTTTATCTTCTTCTGTGACTCTGATAAGCTCTATTTTTTTAGTTGGTCCTATGTCTCAAAATCTCTTTAACATTATTTACTTCTTTATTGCTCCATGATGAATTCTGGGAACCTTTTCAGACATATGTTCTAATTTTTTAAATTTTTCTTCAACTATATATAATCTGCTGTTAACCCATCCAGAGTTTCTAATTTCTATTACTCTCTTTTTTAAAATAATTATGGAAGTACCATTTTATTCTTTTTCAAATCTGCCTGTTTCTTTTTTCTAATCTCTTGTTCTTTAGTCATAATTCAAAGGCCATATTTTATTTTATTTTATTTTTATTTGTATTTTTAAATTTTTTTAAAATTTATTTATTTTTAACATCTTTATTGGAGTATAATTGCTCTACAATGGTGTGTTAGTTTCTGCTTTATAACAAAGTGAATCAGTTATACATATACATATATCCCCATATCTCCTCCCTCTTGCATCTCCCTCCCTCCCACCCTCCCTATCCCACCCTTCTAGGTGGTCACAAAGCACTGAGCTGATCCCCCTGTGCTATGTGGCTGCTTTCCACTAGCTATTGATTTTACATTTGGTAGTGTATATATGTCTATGCCACTCTCTCACTTCATCCCAGCTTACCCTTCCCCCTCCCTGTGTCCTCAAGTCCATTCCCTACATCTGCGTCTTTATTCCTGTCCTGCCCCTAGGTTCTTCAGAACCATTTTCTTTCTCTCTTTTTTTTTTTTTAGATTCCATATATATGTGTTAGCATACGGTATTTGTTTTTCTCTTTCTGACTTACTTCACTCTGTATGACAGACTCTACGTCCATCCATCTCACTACAAATAACTCAATTTCGTTTCTTTTTTTTTTCTTTTCTTGACTTCTAGACCAATTCTTTTTCATGTCATTATTTTTTTTTTAACATCTTTATTGGAGTATAATTGTTTTACAATGGTGTGTTAGTTTCTGCTTTATAACAAAGTGAATCAGTTATACATATACATATGTTCCCATATCTCTTCCCTCTTGCGTCTCCCTCCCTCCCACCCTCCCTATCCCACCCCTCTAGGTAGTCACAAAGCACCGAGCTGATCTCCCTGTGCTATGCGGCTGCCTCCCACTAGCTATCTATTTTACGTTTGGTAGTGTATATATGTCCATGCCACTCTCTCACTTTTTCCCAGCTTACCCTTCCCCCTCCCCGTGTCCTCAAGTCCATCCTCTAGTAGGTCTGCATCTTTATTCCTGTCCTGCCCCTAGGTTCTTCATGACCTTTTTTTTTTTCCCTTCGATTCCATACATATGTGTTAGCATACGGCATTTGTTTTTCTCTTTCTGACTTACTTCACTCTGTATGACAGACTCTAGGTCCATCCACCTCACTACAAATAACTCAATTTCGTTTCTTTTTATGGCTGAGTAATATTCCATTGTATATATGTGCCACATCTTCTTTATCCATTCATCTGTTGATGGACACTTAGGTTGCTTCCATGTCCTGGCTATTGTAAATAGAGCTGGAATGAACATTGTGGTACATGACTCTTTTTGAATTATGGTTTTCTCAGGATATATGCCCAGTAGTGGGATTGCTGGGTCACATGGTAGTTCTATTTTTAGTCTTTTAAGGAACCTCCATACTGTTCTCCATAGTGGCTGTATCAATTTACATTCCCACCAACAGTGCAAGAGGGTTGCCTTTTCTCCACACCCTCTCCAGGATTTATTGTTTGTAGATTTTTTGATGATGGCCATTCTGACTGGTGTGAGGTGGTACGTCATTGTAGTTTTGATTTGCATTTCTCTAATAATTAATGATGTTGAGCATCCTTTCATGTGTTTGTTGGCAATCTGTATATCTTCTTTGGAGAAATGTCTATTTAGGTCTTCTGCCCATTTTTGGATTAGGTTTTTTGTTTTTTTGATATTGAGCTGCATGAGCTGCTTATAAATTTTGGAGATTAATCCTTTGTCAGTTGCTTTGTTTGCAAATATTTTCTCCCATTCTGAGGGTTGTTTTTTCGTCTTGTTTATGGTTTCCTTTGCTGTGCAAAAGCTTTTAAGTTTCATTAGGTCCCATTTGTTTATTTTTGGTTTTATTTCCATTTCTCTAGGAGGTGGGTCAAAAAGGATCTTGCTGTGATTTATGTCAAAGAGTGTTCTGCCTATGTTTTCCTCTAAGAGTTTTATAGTGTCTGGCCTTACATTTAGGTGTTTAATCCATTTTGAGTTTATTTTTGTGTATGGTGTTAGGGAGTGTTCTAATTTCATTCTTTTACATGTAGCTGTCCAGTTTTCCCAGCACCACTTACTGAAGAGGCTATCTTTTCTCCATGGTATATTCTTGCCTCCTTTATCAAAAATAAGGTGACCGTATGTGCATGGGTTTATCTCTGGGCTTTCTATCCTGTTCCATTGATCTATATTTCTGTTTTTGTGCCAGTACCATACTGTCTTGATTACTGTAGCTTTGTAGTATGGTCTGAAGTCAGGGAGCCTGATTCCTCCAGCTCTGTTTTTCTTTCTCAAGATTGCTTTGGCTATTTGGGGTCTTTTGTGTTTCCATACAAATTGTGAAATTTTTTGTTCTAGTTCTGTGAAAAATGCCATTGGTAGTTTGATAAGGATTGAATCTGTAGATTGCTTTGGGTAGTATAGTCATTTTCACAGCATTGATTCTTCCAATCCAAGAACATAGTATATCTCTCCATCTGTTTGTATCATCTTTAATTTCTTTCATCAGTGTCTTATAGTTTTCTGCATACAGGTCTTTTGTCTCCTTAGGTAGGTTTATTCCTAGGTATTTTATTGTTTTTGCTGCAGTGGTAAATGTGAGTGTTTCCTTAATTTCTCTTTCAGATTTTTCATCATTAGTGTATAGGAATGCAAGAGATTTCTGAGCACTAATTTTGTATCCTGCTACTTTACCAAATTCATTGATTAGTTCTAGTAGCTTTCTGGTAGCATCTTTAGGATTCTCTATGTATGGTATCATGTCATCTGCAAACAGTGACAGCTTTAATTCTTTTCCAATTTGGATTCCTTTTATTTCTTTTTCTTCTCTGATTGCTGTGGCCAAAACTATGTTGAATAATAGTGGTGAGAGTGGGCAAACTTGTCTTGTTCCTGATCTTAGAGGAAATGGTTTCAATTTTTCACCATTGAGAACGATGTTGGCTGTGGGTTTGTCATATATGGCCTTTATTATGTTGAGTTAAGTTCCCCCTATGCCTACTTTCTGGAGGGTTTTTATCATAAATGGGTGTTGAATTTTCTCAAAAGCTTTTTCTGCATCTATTGAGATGATCATATGGTTTTTCTCCTTCAATTTGTTAATGTGGTGTATCACATTGATTGATTTGTGTGTATTGAAGAATCCTTGCATTCCTGGGATAAACCCCACTTGATCATGGTGTATGATCCTTTTAATGTGCTGTTGGATTCTGTTTGCTAGTATTTTGTTGAGGATTTTTGCATCTATGTTCATCAGTGATATTGGCCTGTAGTTTTCTTTCTTTGTGACATCTTTGTCTGGTTTTGGTATCAGGGTGGTGGTGGCCTTGTAGAATGAGTTTCGGAATGTTCCTCCCTCTGCTATATTTGGAAGAGTTTGAGAAGGATAGGTGTTAGCTCTTCTTTAAATGTTGGATAGAATTTGCCTGTGAAGCCATCTGGTCCTGGGCTTTTGTTTGTTGGAAGATTTTTAATCCCAGTTTCAATTTCAGTGCTTGTGATTGGTCTGTTTATATTTTCTATTTCTTCCTGGTTCAGTCTCGGAAGGTTGTGCTTTTCTAAGAATTTGTCCACTTCTTCCAGGTTGTCCATTTTATTGGCATATAGTTGCTTGTAGTAATCTCTCATGATCCTTTGTATTTCTGCAGTGTCAGTTGTTCCTTCTCCTTTTTCATTTCTAATTCTATTGATTTGAGTCTTCTCCCTTTTTTTCTTGATGAGTCTGGCTAATGGTTTATCATTTTTGTTTATCTTCTCAAAGAACCAGCTTTTAGTTTTATTGATCTTTGCTATTGTTTTCTTCATTTCTTTTTCATTTATTTCTGATCTGATCTTTATGATTGCTTTCCTTCTGCTAACTTTGGGGTTTTTCTGTTCTTCTTTCTCTAATTGCTTTAGGTGTAAGGTTAGGTTGTTTACTTGAGATGTTTCTTGTTTCTTGAGGTAGGATTATTTTGCTATAAACTTTCCTCTGAGAACTGCTTTTGCTGCATCCCATAGGTTTTGGGTCATCGTGTTTTCATTGTCATTTATTTCTAGGTATTTTTTGAGTTCCTCTTTGATTTCTTCAGTGATCTCTTGGGTATTTAGTAGTGTATTGTTTAGCTTCCATGTGTTTGTACTTTTTACAGATTTTTTCCTGTAATTGATATCTAGTCTCATAGCGTTGTGGTCGGAAAAGATACTTGATACGATTTCAATTTTCTTAAATTTATCAAGGCTTGATTTGTGACCCAAGATATGCTCTATCCTGGAGAATGTTCCATGAGCACTTGAGAAGAAAGTGTATTCTGTTGTTTTTGGATGGAATGTCCTATAAATATCAATTAAGTCCATCTTGTTTAATGTATCATTTAAAGCTTGTGTTTCCTTATTTATTTTCATTTTGGATGATCTGTCCATTTGTGAAAGTGGGGTGTTAAATTCCCCTACTCTGATTGTGTTACTGTTGATTTCCCCTTTTATGGCTGTTAGCATTTGCCTTATGTATTGAGGTGCTCCTATGTTGGGTGCATAAATATTTACAGTTGTTATATCTTCTTCTTGGACTGCTCCCTTGATCATTATGTAGTGTCCTCCTTTGTCTCTTGTAATAGTCTTTATTTTAAAGTCTATTTTGTCTGATATGAGAATTGTTACTCCAGCTTTCTTTTGATTTCCATTTACATGGAATATCTTTTTCCATCCCCTCACTTTCAGTCTGTATGTGTCCCTAGGTCTGAAGTGGGTCTCTTGTAGACAGCATATATGGGTCTTGTGTTTGTATCCATTCAGCCAGTCTATGTCTTTTGGTTGGAGCATTTAATCCCTTTACATTTAAGGTAATTATTAATATGTATGTTCCTATTACCATTTTCTTAATTGTTTTGGGTCTGTTATTGTAGGTCTTTTCCTTCTCTTGTGTTTCCTGCCTAGAGAAATTCCTTTAGCATTTGTTGTAAAGCTGGTTTGGTGGTGCTGAATTGTCTTAGCTTTTGCTTGTCTGTAAGGGTTTTAATTTCTCCATCATATCTGAATGAGATGCTTGCTGGGTAGAGTAATCTTGGTTGTAGGTTTTTCCCTTTCATCACTTTAAATATGTCCTGCCACTCCCTTCTGGCTTGCAGAGTTTCTGCTGAAAGATCAGCTGTTAACCTTATGGGGATGCCCTTGTGTGTTATTTGTTGTTTTTCCCTTGCTGCTTTTAATATTTTTTCTCTGTATTTAATTTTTGATAGTTTGATTAATATGTGTCTTGGTGTGTTTCTCCTTGGATTTATCCTGTATGAGACTCTCTGCGCTTCCTGGACTTGATTGACTATTTCCTTTCCCATATTAGGGAAGTTTTCAACTATATAATCTCTTCAAATATTTTCTCAGTCGCTTTCTTTTTCTCTTCTTCTTCTGGGACCCCTATAATTCGAAAGTTTGGTGTGTTTAATGTTGTCCCAGAGGTCTCTGCGACTGTCTTCAATTCTTTTCATTCTTTTTTCTTTATTCTGCTCTGCGGTAGTTATTTCCACTATTTTATTTTCCAGGTCACTTATCCATTCTTCTGCCTCATTTATTCTGCTATTGATTCCTTCTAGAGAATTTTTAATTTCATTTATTGTGTTGTTCATCATTGTTTGTTTGCTCTTCAGTTCTTCTAGGTCCTTGTTAAACGTTTCTTGTATTTTCTCCATTTTATTTCCAAGATTTTGGATCATCTTTACTATCATTACTCTGAATTCTTTTTCAGGTAGACTGCCTATTTCCTCTTCATTTGTTTGGTCTGGTGGGTTTTTGCCTTGCTCCTTCATCTGTTGTGGGTTTCTCTGTCTTCTCATTTTGCTTAAGTTACTGTGTTTGGGGTCTCCTTTTTGCAGGCTGCGGGTTTGTAGTTCCCGTTGTTTTTGGTGTCTGCCCCCAGTGGCTAAGGTTGGTCAGTGGGTTGTGTAGGCTTCCTGGTAGAGGGGACTGGTGCCTGTGTTCTGGTGGATGAGGCTGGATCTTGTCTTTCTGACGGGTAGGACCACGTCTGGTGGTGTGTTTTGGGGTGTCTGTGACCTTATTATGATTTTAGGCAGCCTCTCTGCTAATGGGTGGGGTTGTGTTCCTGTCTTGCTAGTTGTTTGGCATAGGGTGTCCAGCACTGGAGCTTGCTGGTCGTTGAGTGGAGCTGGGCCTTAGTGTTGAGATGGTCTCTGGGAGAGCTTTTGCCGTTTGATATTATGTGGAGCCAGGAGGTCTCTGGTGGACCAGTGTCCTGAACTTGGCTCTCCCACCTCAGAGGCACAGGCCTGACAGCCAGCTGGAGCACGAAGACCCTGTCAGCCACATGGCTCAGAAGAAAAGGGAGAAAGAAAGAAAGAGAAAAAGAGAGAAAGAGAGAGAGAGAGAGAGAGAAAGAAAGAAAGGAAGGAAGGAAGGAAGGAAGAAAGGAAGAAAAGAAAAGAAAAGAAAGTTATTAAAATAAAAAAATTGTTAAAAATAAGAAGAATTTTTTTAAGTAATAAAAGAAAGAAGAGAGCAACCACACCAAAAAACAAATCCACCAATGATAACAAGCACTAAAAACTATAATAAAAAAAAATAAATGGACAGACAGAACCCTAGGACAAATGGTAAAAGCAAAGCTATGTAGACAAACCCACACAAAGAAGCATACACACACATACTCACAAAAAAATATATATATGTCTATATATAAAAAGAAAAAGGAACCGAACAACCAAATCTATAAACAAATCTACCAGTGATAATAAACTCTAAATACTAAACTAAGATAAACATAAAACCAGAAACAAATTAGATGCAGAAAGGAAACCCCAAGTCTACAGTTGCTCCCAAAGCCCACCGCCTCAGTTTTGGGATGATTCGTTGTCTATTCAGGTATTCCACAGATGCAGGTACATCAAGTTGATTGTGGAGATTTAATCCGCTGCTCCTGAGGCTGCTGGGAGAAATTTCCCTTTCTTTTCTTTGTTCGCACAGCTCCTGGGATTCAGCTTTGTGTTTGGTCCCGCCTCTTCATGTAGGTCACCTGAGGGCATCTGTTCCCCGCCCAGACAGGACGAGGTTAAAGTAACAGCTGATTAGGGGGCTCTGGCTCACTCAAGCCATGGGGAGGGAGGGGTATGGATGCGGGGCGAGCCTGCAGTGGCAGAGGCCAGCGTGACGTTGCAACAGCCTGAGGCACACCATGTGTTCTCCCGGGGAAGTTGTCCCTGGATCATGGAAGCCTGGCAGTGGCGGGCTGCACAGGCTCCCGGGAGGGGAGGTGTGGATAGTGACCTGTGCTTGCACACAGGCTTCTTGGTGGCTGCAGTAGCAGCCTTAGCGTTTCGTGCCCATCTCTGGGGTCTGCGCTGATAGCCGCGGCTCGTGCCCGTCTCTGGAGCTCATTTAGGCGGTGCTCCAAATCCCCTCTCCTCGTGCACCCCGAAACAATGGTCTCTTGCCTCTTCGGCAGCTCCAGACCTTTTCCCGGACTCCCTCCCAGCTAGCTGTGGCGCACTAGCCCCCTTCAGGCTGTGTTCATGCAGCCAACCCCAGTCCTCTCCCTGGGGTCTGACCTCCGAAGCCCGAGCCTCAGCTCCCAGCCCCCGCCCGCCCCGGGGGGTGAGCAGACAAGCCTCTCGGGCTGGTGAGTGCTGGTCAGCACCGATCCTCTGTGCGGGAATCTCTCCACTCTGCCCTCCGCACCCCTGTGGCTGCACTCTCCTCCGTGGCTCTGAAGGTTCCCCCCTGCCACCCCCCATCTCTGCCAGTGAAGGGGCTTCCTAGAGTGTGGAAACTTTTCCTACTTCACAGCTCCCTCCCTGAGGGGCAGGTCCTGTCCCTATTCTTTTGTCTCTGTTTTTTCTTTTCTCTTTTGCCCTACCCAGGTACGTGGGGGAGTTTCTTGCCTTTTGGGAAGTCTGAGGTCTTCTGCCAGCATTCAGTAGGTATTCTGTAGGAGTTGTTCCACATGTAGGTGTATTTCTGTTGTATTTGTGGGGAGGAAAATGATCTCCACGTCTTACTCCTCCACCATCTTGAAGGTCTCCATATTTTATTTTTTAAGTATTAAAGATGCTTATTTTATATTCTGTATCTCATTATTCTCATATCTGTAGTTTTTGAAGGTTGGATTGATTATGTTTTTTCCTATAATTCCTAAAAGTTTGACTCTCTTACTCATGGTGGCTTAAAATATGTGATTTGTGATTGTGAGCTCATATTCCTTGCAACTTTATTCATGGAAATGAAAGGGAGGGAAGCAGAGAGGGAGGAAGGAGGGAGGGAAGGAAGGGAGAGGAAAAAGGATGCACACATCTTAACCTGAAAGAGCAATGTACTAAGACTTCATAGGAGGCAAAAATTCAGGTGGGTCAGGGGAGGGGATACAGACAATGAACAGGGTAGGTTGGAGTGTGCCCTCTGCTGGTAGCTGCTGAGTGGTGCAGAGAACACCAAATCCAGATGGAGCCTTAGGCTGCCCTCTTCAGGGCAATGTGCTGACTTGTCTCCCAGGACAAGAAGTTCCTTCTTTTTTGCAGGCAGGTGGCAGTGTGAGGGGAAGATAAGGTAGAAACAGGAAATGCTGGGCCTCTGACAGGAGATTATCGTTTGATTGTGGAAAATAGGAATTCAGTCATTTTCCTCCACCCTCCCCAACACCAATAAAAGCTGAAAACTTGGAGCTATTTGTGAATTCGGGGGTGAGGGAATTCACAGGACACAGGACATTCAGTGCTAAAACCTAGACCATCTGGGCAAATCAAAAGCGTTGGTCAGTCTGATCTCAGTATCCTCATTTTTCTGGGAATAAAATAACAACAATAGGTGATATTTATTTAGCACTTTTTTCTGTGCTCTACATGTCTTATGTCATAATCTTCACACCAACTTAGGAGGGAATTATTTGTGATATAATCAAATTTATTAGCCTGGAAGAGTTCACAGATTCTGCCCTCTCCCCCCACCAAAGAAAACCCTGTAAATGCAGCTCTACTCACAACAGTCCACTGCCATCCCTCTAATTGAGTGTTCCATGATTTAAACTGGCTATTTATAATGTTTCTGTCTTTGCAAACTTAATTCTTCCCCTTTTTTCTATGATTAATTACAATGGATTCTTCCCTCCACCCCCATTTGCAATTGTTTTTTGAATTCCAGGAAGCTTTGCAAAAGATCAAAAACACTTAAGATTTGGTATCTCTTGGTAATTTTGACAGTGAAATAGTGAACAAAATTTGGCTGAATTCTTCCAGAGAAATCACCTCTTCTTTTTCCTCCTCAGGGAGAGGTGAACTAGGAAAGTGTTTATGCCCAAAACATTTGCAGACTCGCCCAGTGTTTCTCTCGATTTTCTTTCTCATATTCTAATCCTCTGACTCTTTATGTCAGAAAGGAGACTTAAATATGTATTTACATCTGAAAAAAATCAAAATGCATAAAATTCTGGCAGGAAAATAAGAGACTAATAACTACTTATAGACAGAATTGTTTATCTAATTTTTATTGCTAGTTATTACACGTTTGGAAGAATGTTTGACAACATTCTAATTAAGCCCTGGAATCAAGATATTGACCAAAAGAGGTGAATATTAATGTTTCTAAGTTTTAAGGAATCTTGGTTAAAATTTCATTTGAATGATATAAGAAAATAAGTGGTTTTTCATTTTGAATTGCTGGTTTCCATCTTAAATGTAGAGCCGGGCATATCTTTTCTGGGAATTCTCATAGTGTGAAGAAGAAAAATACAATATAACGTACTAAGAAAGAGGTTTATCAGGCAGTCTTTTTTTTTTTTTTTTTTTAAGGAGAGCTCTTTCCCCTAAAAACATACAATTACTTTCTAAATGAAGCTAGATATGAGTCGAGATTAGGTAGCACAGCAAAATTTGCAGAAATCTGATATTCCAGGATTCCCCTCATTTGGGATAAATTCATTTATTATTTCCCTCCCTCCCTCTCTCTTCTTCCTTCCATCTTCTTGTCTGTTTTTTCCGTTCCTTTCTTGCTTTCATTTCTGATTTTAGGTGCCAATGGCTGAGTTCATCATATGCCTCAGTTCATGACGTAACAGCCTCTTTGCACTGTGGGAAGCTGCTCTCTTGTTTGATTCCTTTTGTCCCTCGTCTCCATTTCCATTTTCCTCTCTTCCATAAACAAACCACTGTCCTCTGGTGTTTACTGTGCCTTCTTTTGTTCTGTATTCTTTTAAAAAGGTACATGGTTGTTTGATGTGCAGGTTTTATTGATTTATAAAAATGTAGTGTATAAAATATACTGTTCTGTTACTGTATCTCACTCTGTTGCTTTTTGTTGACACTGTACTTTTAGGACTCTTCTGTGTTGCTCGGAGCATGTGTGATGATTCTAACCTAATGTCACAGTGTCAAAATGCAGACAACTTACTATCAAATGGTTCAGAAAAATAAGTATATACAAAGCAAAGGTGGCAAGACGTTGTGGATAACTGGTGACCCTGGGTGAGGTGCCTACATGTTCTTTGCACTATATGTTCAACTTCTCTGGTTGAAAATTTTCAAAATAAAGTGTTGGGGGAGAAGAAATAGGAAATCATAGAAACATTAACAATGCACAGTGAGAACTGTGTGTAAAAAGGCTTCCACATCCTCAGAAGCATCAGTCAGTCTCCCAGGGCAGGAGTGGCGACTGCATTTCACGACCACGTGGGGCAGCCCTCTGCTGCCCTGAAGTGAGCAGAGTCCTGTGCAGATTTACTCTCCTGGGAGGTTGGAGTCCTGGCTTCTTTTTCCGGTGTCTCCAGGTCTGTCTCCTCCACACTCAGGGTTGCTCTCTAGGGCCTGGGCAGAACCAGGGCTGTGTGGACCAGGACTCTCCCCAGGTGTGCAGCTCCCAGGTCTTTCCAGCCCAACTGTGGCCACCTTTTCCTTACCCGTCTCTTCCTCGTTGGTGGCTTCCCCCATCATCAGCAACCCCTCCTTTGTCTTCTTCCCCCCAAACCCAAGCTGCTCTCAGCAGGGGACCTGCTGTCATTTGAGGTCAGTGTGGATTTCAGTCTGTGTGTGCCTCCCAAGGATAAACGTTTTTAAACTCAGTGACTGATGGTTTAAAGTGCCCCCACTTACCTCCATCACTCTAAACAGTGTTTGCTATGTAAATACAACTTTAAGACAGTCCCCGGCCTCTTTTCCAACAAATTGTTGTCCCTTAGCCCCTCGTACATAGAAATTCTGGGTTCTCAACAGCTTAGCCCTTACCTGTACTTGTTATGTAGGAATTACGTGGATGTGATGTTAGCCTCCAAGGGTACCACTGAGGTGAGGTACCCCAGGGGTCACGGATCAGAAAGACTCACGGTCCAAAAGGTGCACAGGCTTAGGATGGGGTGTAAGGGGGGACACAAGGACCACACTGCCTGAATCCCAGATCATACAAATTTCATATGTCCTGTTTCTCTTCTCTCTCGCTCTCTCCCTCCCTCTTTGGGCTGCATCCCCTCCTAGCAGTATGGGTGTGAGGACCAGTATTGCGTGTTGAGCAAGTGGACCCAAAAGACAGCAGGCATGGGGGCCAACACACCACCTGCTCTATCAGAGACTCAGGTGTGCACACCTGGCCACAGCTGGAGTTTGCCAGCCTGCCTACCTCTTGGCGCTTTAATTCACTTTTCTCGGGCAGAGCACATAGGGAACCAGATGGCATATACTGGGCATTGCCAATGTGTGGTTGACGTGGGCATGACCCAGCTGCCAGCTTAGGGCAAGCACAGTGACTTGGTCTCTCCATCTTTCTATCTATGAAGAATATTGTTTGTCCCATTACATATTCCTTTTATTATACTTATCTTTTGCATGCCTTTCAGATGATAACTTACTTATTAGCTATATTTAATATATCTTATTATGTTTGCTTATATTTCATAAACTACTTGCTTACCTACTATCTATACTTACCACTTAGGCATTTCATCCGTTCTGCCTGTTTTTCTTGTCTTCTACAGCAGAATTGATTATTGCCAAAGAATACAGCAAAAGTACTTGAGAGGGAGGCAAGCTTTGGTTTCTATCAAAGGAATTCCCAGCACTCACAGTCATGTAGCAGAGGTTTGGGGAAAACAAAGCACCTTCATATTGTCCTGAAATCAACCTAGGCAGGGAAAGTCAGTCATAATTTCCCCAGAGGAGTCATGGAACACTCTCAGATGTACATGTAAGGATGAGTAAATGGGTAATGAGCTTTGATAGTAATGTCTTATATTTCACATTTATTGAAGTGGGGAATATATATACATATACGGAGAGAGAGATCTGTTTTCACAGTGGTAGGTACTTCTGAACAGTGTAACTATCAGAATACCTCATGTGTGTTTTTTTTAAATTAATTTCTTTATTTTCTTTATTTTTGGGGCTGTGTCAGGTCTTAGTTGCAGCACGTGGGATCTTCATTGAGGCTTGTGGGATCTTTCGTTGCAGCTCGCAGGCTTCTCTCTAGTTGTGGTGCGTGGGCTCTCTCGCTGAGGCACGCGAGCTCAGTAGTTGTGGCGCGTGGGCTTAGTTGCCCGGCGGCATGTGGGATCTTAGTTCGCCCGCCAGGGATGGAACCCGCGTCCCCTGCATTGGAAGGTGGATTCTTTACCACCGGACCACCAGGGAAGTCCCCACCTCATGCACGTTTGTACTTCTCTCTTTGAATCAAGCTGGAAAAAGAGCCATCAGTACTGCGTTCATAATAAAATGCTCTTTGCAACCCCTTCTTGCTCCTGCAATCCTCCCTATTTCCATTTCTATTAACACGTGCACGTCTTGCTCCTGCCAGGAGTGAGTTAAAATAGGAACATGAATTTCTTTGAGCATATGGGACTTAATGTTACTCCGTTTAAAGAAAAGTAGAGAAGAGAAAACAGCTAGAGACTCTGTTGTCACCCCAAATAAAGCAGTCATGTGTCCCAAATACAGTGGATGTGATGTTGAGTTCGACAGTTGCCTAGTTTGGCCACGAGATGGCGCCATGCACCAGTAAGACGCTACGGCTACTACGGTGCAGGCTGCTGTGCCGGCTTGGGGCCCATGGAGGGGTGGCGACCCTGAAAAGGGACAAAAACAATATGACAAACCTGAGGAAGTGAGTGAAGGCTGAGGACGTGGAGACGGTGCAGAGCAGAGGTGGGGAAAGTAGACTTTGAAATCAAATAGCTTGCTTCCCAATCCCAGCTCCCCAACCTTCCTTTTCTCATATATATATATTTGAGATTTATTATGAGGAATTGATTAAGAAGTCCCATAATATGCCCCCCTGAAAACTGGAGACCCAGGAAAGCCAGTGGTGTAATTCAGTTCAAGTCTGAAATCCTGAGAACCAAGGGAGCTGATGGTGTAAATCCCAGTTCAAGGGCAGGAGAAGATGAGATTGGATGTCACCTCCAGCAGTGAGAGAGCAAAAAAAGGAGTGAATTCCTCTGTCTTCTGCGCTGTTTCTATTCAGGCCCTGAACAGGTTGGATGATGCCCACTCATAATGGGGAGGGCAATCTACTTTAAAGAGTCCACTGATTCAAATGCTAATCATCCTCACAGACTCACCCAGAAACAATGGTGAATCTGGACACTCTGTAGCCAGTCAAGCTGACATCATATTAGGAGATACATGATGCAGATATGTTTCAGCATTGGTGATATTAACTCAATCACAGGTTTCTCCACTGTGAATTTACTATTTCCCTTTCCACTTACTAGGGGTTTTGTGGGGATATATTTTGAGTCTATGCCAATATCCTGTTTCTCATATTTTTGCCTATTAATTTTAGCATTATTCTTACCTGCAACTATTATTACTGTGATGTTTACCACAAGGTAATTTTTAAAATTTCTGCCATCCCTTCTATACTTGTTAATTGGGATCTAAAAGAGTGTTCTGCTCACTTCTAAGTGAGAGTGGGTAGGACTGTGTTCTGGCTGCTGGCTCTGTGGTCTGTGGTGATGATTCATGGTCACCTTTGTCCAGTAGCAATATTGGGAGGTGGATGGAAAGGCACCAGCCTTCTGACCATGAAGAAAAGAATTGACTTTGTTATTCATATTCTCTTAAATATGTGATTACATTACTATGAATTTAATAATGACACTTTTACAGTAAAATAGACCATAACATGACTGATTATCTTCTGGGTGACTATATTCATTAAGTCAGAAAGAAGAGAGTGTGGGTAGGGTAGAAATGACATGAAAATTTCTCATTCAATTTCCCCTGCATGTGAGAAGCAGACAAAGGACAGACTTCTCAAGCTCAGTGTGAATGATATGATGACCTTTATGAACCCTGGCAGCTTTAGATCACCTAACAAAGCCTTTTCATGGACTTGGCTGGAGGCTCAGGAGGTGCTTTTGACTCAAGAAAAATACCTTGATTTGAAAGGGGTTTTGGTTTCTATTTTTTCTTTATACGAGCAGAAAACACAACGTTTCCTCTCTTGCAGAAAACTGCACTCTGTAGGTAGAGAAATAAGGGCAGCAGGATCTTTTATCTGATGAATTCCAAGTATTTTAGGGTTGGGAACTCACCATTCCTCACAATCCTTCCTTACAGGCAGGCACGGGATAGAGAATTATTAGTCTTTGTGTAAAAACCAAGGGAAGGAGGGCACAATTACAATAAGAAAGAACAAGCTGGCCTCTGCAGACAGGTGGGCTGATGGCCGGGACATCGGACAATTGCAACCCTCACTGCTAAGGTTTGCTGCCTGTGACTCATGCAAGTTCATTCCAGAGCCCTCTCTCCACTGCCCTCACTTCTCAGGGTTTGCTCTCCAAATCCCTAGATTCCCCTCATTCAAAAACTAGCCTGGAAATGCCCCGCCTTGCTGATCTTCAATCATTTCCTTGATTAGACTTTGACCCTGCACGAGCCTTGCAACAACGACAAAGGAGTGAAAATGAACTTTATATCTTGTGTTATCCTTTTGCCATCTGACTACGAATATTTCCCAACACAAACAAGACCAGATTCTTTTTTCAGAGCGGGTGGAATGTTGAAGGAGGGAAGAGGAGGGAGGATTGAAGACTGACGGTCCTGATGGGTCTGTCCACCCAAATACTGTTGAGTTCATTTCCTGGTCTCTCGAACTGGATCTGCTTATCTCAGCTCCACCTCCACCACTCAAGCCCAGGTGATGAGTATTTCTCTCCTGGAAGACAGTCATAGTGAGCAGGGAAGCCCCGCATTCACTCCAGCCCAGTGGTTCTCAACCAGGAATCAGCTCCCCCAGAGGACATCTGGCAATGTCTGGACACAGCTTTGGTTGTCACAACTAAGGGGGGCGGTGACTACTGGCATCTAGTGGGCAGAGGTCAGGGATGATGCTACACATCCTGCAATGTACAGGATCTCCCCACCAGCAAAGAATTATCTAGTTTAAAATGTCAACTGTTCTGACGTTGAGAAAGCCTGCTTCAAGTCCCCCTGCAATGCCTTGAATACATAACCATGCTCTTTCTTTAAAGAGTAAATTGGATCATATCACTCCATTGCTTAAAATCTTTCAATTGTTTCTCATTATTCTTAGTATGAAGATTAACCAAAAAAAAAAAAACCTCAGCTCCTTGAACCTGCATGACCTGACAGCCACCTTCCCTCTTTTCTTGTATTCTGTGCAGTAACCAGACTAATTTTATTCCTGTTTTTCTAGAAAGCATCATACTTCCTCCTCCCTCCCAGAGTCTTGGCACATGTTATTCCCTCTTATAAATCATTTCCCTCCCTCTTACCAGCCTCTCCCCCTTTGGCCGACTCACTGCTGCCTTCTAATCCTTTAGGAGACCTCAGCTCAGAGGTTACTCCATCAGAGACTCCCTCCCTGACCACCAAGCTGTAAGCAGCCTGAGATGAAAGGCCACGTGGAGAGAGAAACCAGCCCATCTCAGCTCTTCCAGCCATCCCAGCTCAGGCCTGCAATGGAAGTGAGGCCCGTCTTGGACACCCAGCGCCAGCTGAGCCCCCAGCTGGGCCTGTGAGTGAGCCCAGGGAGGCCAGCAACAACACTGCCTAATCAGCCCTCACAACTGTACTAAGTAATGGATAAATGACCACTGTTTTAAGCCACTTATGTCTCGGGTGGGTTATGTAGTGATAGACAGCAGATTCATTCTCACTGGCGTTCTTGAGCTGTGCACTAAGAAGAGCTCCCTGATATTGTGTGGAATTTTCCCCTCACCTCCTGGCTCTGTCACCCTTCACAGGACTGTCGCTCAAGACCTGAGTTTCTGGGTCCACTTGACAGGATGATGCTCTCTCCCCAGTAGGTCAGTGAGTGGAGGAGAGGAGACTGGGTCCCCTTTCCCATCTCACCACCCCGTCCCATCAGCCTCCCTAGAACTGCAGCACTGCACTGGGCAGGGATATTCTAATTCAGTTAACTCAAGAGCTGGAATAAATTCAAAAGGGTATTTATTTCAGTGCAGAAGAGAAATGGCTTAAGTTTTTGACACCTTGTCTTTTCCCAGATTCTAGAAGGGAAATCACTTAAAGAACTGGGCCTTTTGCAAAAAGGCCCCTTCGTGGGAACTCCCCAGGGTCCACACCATTCCTCTTGCCCCTGGTTTTTTATTGAGGGCCCTTGTTCAACTCTCTTCACGTGAATCTCTACCCATCACCTTCAGGAGACCCGTCCTCATAGGAAAACCTCATCCCCAGGAGGGTCTCATCACCTGCGTCAGGCTCCATTGCCCTGGCCAGTCGCCAAGTCTCAAGTCTAAATCACTCCGTTTAGAGTGACAGGGGCGTTTCCTGGGGCTCAGGTCAGTAGGGTGGGGCGTCTGAAGGAGAAAACACTTGATGCTGCTGGCTCCTGGGTCTCGTGTGAGCCTGGGTCTCCCGGACAACGGATTTCCTTCCAGAATCCCACCTCTGAGAGGTTCCTGAGCGTCTGTTTCTTTAAGCCTCTGACCTGATAGAACAAGAAGGTCTATAAACCTCACCTGGCTTCTATCAGGAGGGGAGGCACAAGTTTCCAAGAGTAAATAATCACTTTTCAAGGGAACAATGCAGACTACACTCACATTTAAGAAACCAATAATTTTCTTAGCTAGTCCAGTGCTTCTCCCTTATCTAGGTCTCTAGGAGATGTCAGTGCACCGTTACTGGGCAGAAGAGGGTTTGATTGCTTCCGGTTCTAGTACTGACCCTCCCGAGTCAGACCCCAACAGGAGTCCTTCCGCCCCGTGTTGCTCGCACCAACAGAAGGAGACTTAGTTTGGTTCAGAAGGAGAGGAGAGCTTTATTCTTTGATTAGATCATGGAGAGATAGGAGCTCGTAGTCTACACTACACGTTCACCGCCCCAAACCAGCAGGGCTGCGTTTCCGGGTTCCTGTCGGCGGGGAGGGGGCGGGGCTCTCGCGGGGCGGGTTCAGCCGCGCTGCTCGCGGCTCCAGCTCTCAGTGCCGGGCGCAGCGGCTCTGCGCACGGCCCGCCGAGTGAGACGCCGGTGCGGCCATCTTGCACGGCGGACTCCGGTCTGCACGGCCGGCTGCGAGGCTTCTGCACGGGGCGCCCTGGGAGCAAGTGAAACTCGACTAAGCACAAAGGGAGAGAAAAAAGGTGAGATTTTATTTTACGACCCAGATTCTGTGTTTCCTCCCCGGGACTTGTTGATGGGCTTTGCCGGTGACACGTCCCTCCTCTGGCTTCCGTCCTGCGCCTCGTTCCTGAGGGGCGCTGAGGGGCGCAGGTCCGGCTCCTGGAGCTGCTTCCTGCTGAGTGTGGGGTCGTCAGGCCCCGGGGGGAGGAGCAGGACTTCTCCCGCCGCCTGTAGCCGTGTCTGGTGGCCCCCCGGGGCCCCAGCTCTAACTGTTGTGTGTGTGAGTGACCGCCGTCTGGAGTTTTATACATCCTGAGGGTCATTAAGGGGCCCAGGAAAAGACACAGCCCCAGCAGCGCGAGGGTGGCCGGCGTTTCCCAGGCGCCAGGTGTGTTCACCAGGTCAGGCGGCCTGGTTTCTGCAGCCAAGCGGCCTTCCCAGTGGTCTGTCCGCGCCTCCTCCAATTAGGCCTCGTGCATCCACGTGAAAACAGCTCCACGTGCTGCCCGGTGCACAGACCCCCGCCCCCCCACCCCGGGGAAGCTAAGGATGATCCGGGGCAACTCGGTCCCCCAGGACCATACCGGCCAGTGAGTCGGCGGACTTTTGTCACATCTGGAAGTCCAGGCCGGTCTCGTTGGCCGCTGTCGCCAGGGTGGCTGTTACCTTTTTTATGATGTCAGTGTTGTATATGGTTCCCCCGACCGAGGTCACTAGCTCCCCTCTGAGCACAGGTGATTCCTACGATTAGTCGTCTGCTCTTTTGAGACACACTTTTGTTGATTTTCGGAAGAGAAGCTTCAGGTCAGAGAGGGGTTCGCACGAGTAATCAGGGGGGTCCCTCTGGAGGTTGGGGCTCCGGGGCCCCCTTCACGCGAGTGTCATGTCCCCATGGAGTGACCCCCTGCAGCTTCCAGACAGATGGGTGCTTAGCATCACCAAGTGGGGTCCGTTCCTCTTAGGAGTCGCTGGTCTTGTGGGGCTGCAGGTTTTCCAGGTTTTCAGATACACCTGGTCCTCTGGCTGGACGGGGTGGGGAGCAGGTCGGAGGGTGCGGGCAGCACCTGGTTACCACGGTGTCTCCTACCTGGAGGGCACACTCGAGTCGTTCCATTTCAAGGAGGCTCCTGTGCTTGGAGAGTGGGTTTTCTGAAGGTGAGCTCAACTGCACTTGACCTTAAATTATCCCTTGGGGCTAACCGAATGTGGAGCAGCTCAATTGGGAGTAATTTAATCCAAATTTTTTGAGTCTCCTGGCATAGCTTGACTAAGGTTCCTTCTAAGGTCTGATTGGATCTCTCTACTTTCCCTGATGATTGGGGTTTCCAGGCTTAGTGAAAAGTCCATTTTATGCCCAGGGCACTTGTTATCCCCTTTGTCACTTGAGACAGGAATGCTGGGCCATTATCACTTTGTAAGGATCCTGGGAGCCCAAACCTGGGGATTATCTCTCTTAGTGATGCTTCAGCCACTTTGGCTGCTGTTTCAGTTCTAGTGGGGAACCCTTCTACCCACCCTGAACACATGCCCACTAGCACCTAGAGATACCTGAAGTTGCCCTATGCTCTCGGTATGGCAGTGAGATCAATCTGCCATTCTTCTCCAGAATATGTCCCTCTGGTCTGAATGGGCTTTATCTGGGGGCCTCTGGGGGGTCTGGTGTTGGGGATGTTCATTGTGCAGATGGTGCGCGTCTCAACTATCAGACTGACTATACTTTTTATGCCGGGTGTTATCATGAGCTCAACTAACCAGTTACGTAGAGCTTCCCACCTGTAGTGAGTTCCTTGATGAGACTGTCCGATGGCTTGACAAGCTGCAGTTTGGGGAAAGAAGTGTTGCTCGTGCTCATTAACTGGCCCCCCCAAGGCCTCCTAGGTCTCCATTACCAAACTGAATTAGGGTCAGCTTGCCCTCTCACAGTAAAGCCAATTTACTGACACCAAGTTGTGATGAAGAAAAGTGTAGCATTTATTGCAGGTGCCAAATAAAGAGTACAAGCGGCGAATGCTCAAAAAACTGGAACTCCCCAATGGATTTCAGGGAAGGGTTTTTATTTTTATTTTAACATCTTTATTGGAGTATAACTGCATTACAGTGGTGTGTTAGTTTCTGCTTTATGACAAAGTGAATCAGCTATACATATACATATATCCCCATATCCCCTGCCTCTTGCGTCTCCCTCCCACCCTCCCTATCCCACCCCTCTAGGTGGTCACAAAGCACCGAGCTGATCTCCCTGTGCTATGCGGCTGCCTCCCACTAGCTATCTGTTTTACATTTGGTAGTGTGTATATATGTCCATGCCACTCTCTCACTTCGTCCCAGCTTACCCTTCCCCCTCCCTGTGTCCTCAAGTCCATTTTCTACGTCTGTGTCTTTATTCAGGGAAGGGTTTTTAAAGGCAAGGTGAGGGAGAGATTCGCAGGGTACATGATCAGCTGGTGCACAATCCTCTGGTTGATGGTGAGGTAACAGGGGGTGACACGGGGGTTAACATCAATTCTCTGGCCCCAGGTGGTCTGGGTGCCATGTGCTCATGGTCATCATGCAATTAATTTCTTCCATCTGGTGGGGGTTCTAGTATCTGAAAACAACTCAAGGGTATGCATCAGACAGTGTAATTTATGTCCTTCAGGGAGGAACTCATGATTCTGTGACTGCTGTATGGCTGATCTATTGTTTAAATTTTTTTTTTTTTTTTTACTACATGTTCACAGTCTTTCAATCTTTAATTCTTGAGCCAGCCTTTTGTGACTCAAGGGAGGCCTGGGAGACTAAAGCTTTTCTACAAACAAGAGGCAGGCAGAGGACATGGAGAGGAGGGTGAGGGTCTATCCTCGAAGGCTCCATAGGGTCTTGCTTGTTTACATATTGAAGCCCCATTTCTGGGCTTTGTCTGCTGCTTCCTTTGTATAGACTGGGGAGTAGTTGGATGGATCTGACCTCTTAGGTATGAGGGTAATTACCAAGTTACTGGTTCTAGGGCCACCCTTTTGGTGGTTGCTTCCGCTTGTTGTTTCCCTTTATAATCTCCATATTCCCTGTTTGATGACCCCTACAGTGAATCACTGCCACTTTTTCCAGAAGATGAGCTGCTTCTAGGAGTCTCAGTATGTTTAAGCCATGTTTTACCTGCTTATTCTCTGCAGTAAGCATAGCCCTTTCTTTCCAAATAGCCCCGTGTGTGTGTAGGATGGCATATGCATACCGGGAGTCTGTGTAAACATTTAAGATCTTCCCTGTGCCGAGCTCCAGTGCTCAGGTGAGTGCTGTCAGCTCACCTTTTGGGCTGAAGCCCCTGGGGTTAGGCTTTGTGCCTCTGTGACTTGGGTCTGGGAGGTCACTGTGGGTCCCACCAGCCTTTTTCCCTCTCTTATGAAGCTGCTCCCATCTGTGAACCATTCCTCTTCTGTGTTTGGGAGAGGCTCACTTCCTAGGTCAGGCGACTGGAATAGATCATGTCTGTGGTTTCTATACAATCAGGCTCCAGAGGCCCTGTTTCTGTGGGTAACAGGGTAGCCGGATTTAGTGTGTGACAGGTTTTTATGGTAACCACTGGGTTATCTAAAAGCATAGCCTGCACTTGACCTTCAGGGGATAGCCATTCTGTTCCCTTAGAACTTACTAAAGCCTGAACCTGACATGGGGTCCATAGAGTGACTGGCTGACCAAACGTTAACTTTTCAGCCTCCTTCAGCAGAGTTGTAGCAGCTGCTGCTGCCCGTAGGCAAGGAGGCCATCCATCCCTTAGCAGTTTGATCTAATTGTTTAGAGAAATAAGCAACCACTGAGTAAGGGGTCCCAGTCTTGAGCTAATACCCCAAGGGTGATTCCCCTTCTCTCATGAATGTAAAGCTCCTAAGGTTTAGCTGAATCTGGGAGGGCCAGGGCAGGGACCTGAAGTAATTGCTTTTTCAATTATTGAAAGGCCCTTGGCATTCTGAATTCCATTCAAAAGGATCACGTCATAGCATGCATCAGTATGTCTATCTTGCCAAACAGTGTTCCATTGCATGTAATCCCACATTTTATTTATCCATTCATCAGCTGATGTACCCTTGGTTTCCCCCACCCCCAGTACACTTTTTTGTTTTTATGAATAGTGCTGCTATGACATTTGTATCTAAGTTTTCATGTGGATATACATTTTCATTTACCTTGGGTAGATAACTAGGAGTAGAATTGCTGAGTTATATGGTAACTTTGCAGCTGTACCATCTTACATTCCCACCAGCAATGTATGAGGGTTCCAATTTCTCCACATCCTCTTGAACACTTGTTATTGTCTTTTTAGTTATAGTGTTGAACCATTTAAGATCAGTAAACAAGTGCAGAAAGAGGTCTTACGACATCTCCCCCATGTTTGTAAGCTCTGTGCCTGGCCTAGTGGTCAGTGCACCTAGAAGGCACTCCCTAAACATCTGTTCAATGAATGAAAATGAAAAAAAAAAACCCAAACCTTTTATTTGTATGTTGCCTTAGGTTTTAGGTTTTTACAAAGTGCATTCACAAATTCTAAGGCTCAAAATAACACTGTAGAAAGTAGGAAGAGTGGGGATTTCCCATTTTAGACCTGAGAAATTTAGGTAATAAGTGAAGCATCTAGATCGCTGGTCCCCTGGCTTCATATCCAGTCTTCTCTGTACAATTTAACACTGATTTTTCAATATGTCTTTTAAATACCTTATTAGTTAATGTTCAGAAAAGAATGCTGAGAAGTTTCAAAAGATCTTAGTTTAAAAAAAGACAGCAGAAGCTGAAGGGACTGAGTGTATTTGGCAGTTTGGAGACAGCTAATTATGGTCCTGAGATAGTTGTGGGGACTGGAGAGAACAGTCTGGGGAAGTCTGACAAAGGAAGTCACTAGACTTCCAACTTTAGCAAGAAATCTCTTCATCTTTGAAGTAGAACTAGTAGCTGAGCATTTGCAGGGCTGGAAAATGTAGGGAATGTCAAAGAGAGCTCTAAATCAGGTGAGGACTGATTATGTAGGTTGTAGATTGCATAATCTGAGAAAGAGCTAACACCAGAAAGTAGGTAATTGAAATTACAATTTTCAGGGAGTTCCCTGGTGGTATAGTGGTTAGGATTCGGCGCTTTCATCGCCGTGGCCCGGGTTCAATCCCTGGTCAGGGAACTAAGATCCCACATGCTCCCACATGCTGCGTGGTGTAGCCAAAAAAAAAAGAAAAAAAGTAGTATAATAAACCCCCATCATGCCTATCAATTGAAAATTATCAACATTTTGCCATTCTTATATGTTTGATTTATAAAAAATGAACACATTAAGGCATTTTTTTTTTTTTTTTTTTTGGCTGTGTTGGGTCTTTGCTGCTGCACGGGGGCTTTTCTCTAGTTGTGGCGAGCGGGAGCTACTACTCTTTGTGGTGCGCAGGCTTCTCATTGCGGTGGCTTCTCTTGTTGCGGAGCACGGGCTCTAGGCGCGTGGGCTTCAGTAGTTGTGGCACGTGGGCTCAGTAGTTGTGGCTCGCGGGCTCTAGAGCACAGGCTCAGTAGTTGTGGCGCACGGGCTTAGTTGCTCCACGGCATGTGGGATCTTCCCAGACCAGGGCTCGAACCCGTGTCCCCTGCATTGGCAGGCAGATTCCCAACCACTGCGCCACCAAGGAAACCCAATAATACCTTCTTGAATAGGGCATTGTTAGAGTTAAAATGGAAGTAAGGTCCCCAGAAATGCGCATGACCTGTTTTCTGTAACATGTGCCACTGTTATTTATCTAGGCTCTGAGCACACGATGAAAGAAATCATACAGCAGTCTCTCTCTCCCAATATTCCCCTTTCCCAATCTTCAAGGGCAGCAAAAAGCTTACAGAGGTCCTTCGCACAATGTAACATGTGAGATGCCAAAAGGCTGTTCCCAGTGACAGCAAGCATTCATCTTCCAAAATCATCTGAGCTCCTCTAATCTTCTACCTTTCTTTAAGTCTTTGTAGCTGTACAAACATAATCTGGGCTAAATCCTGCTTTGTGTTGGCCTCAGGTTGTGTTGTCAAACCCAAGTTCCCGTACCCAAGGCACAGTGATGCCAGATAAACCGAAATGCCCAAGTTCTGAGCAGAGAAAGGTTTATCCTCCTTGATGGATTCCAGGAGAGGATTTTTAAAGGCAAGGTGGGGGAGAGAGTCCAGGGTACTAACTTGAGAATTATCTTTTATTCAGCCGACTTGCTGAGGACTTAAACCCTGTAGCTCAGAGATAGCTCCAAGGGTCTGCTCCCAAGAGGTAACGGAGGAGGCAGGATATATAGGAGTTTTTGCAACAAAAACCAGGGAGTCAGAGCATCAAAAGATTACTGTTAATTAAAGAAAACCAGACATCTGAAGTTAATGAATTTATCACTTTTTTTTTTTTTTTGGGCCGTTCTGTGAGGCTTGTGGGATTGAACCTGTGCCCACAGCAGTGAAAGTGCAGAGCCTTAACACTGGACCGCCAGGGAATTCCCTAGCGCTTTTCTATGTATGTGAAGATGCAAGAGTCTGGGCTTATTGAAATCATTCCTTTGACATGCACATTAACTATCTAGGGCCAGTATACTCTTTTTCTCCATCCTGAATCCCCTCAGGGTGCACACTTGGGGGTGGCTGCAGTGGCTGAGGGCTTGACGCCCCAATATTCTTAGCTTACTGATAGGGCAGGCGACATTCTTCTTCCACAGTACAGCTGTCAGCTTGCGCACTGTTCTCTGATTGGTTGACGGTGAGTTAGCACAGTGGTGGCACAGGGGTTATCAGCATCAGTCCTTAGGCTCCAGCAGGTCTGGAGGCTACCTGCTCATGGTCATCATACAGTTAACTTCTTCCATCAGGAAGAGGTTTTAGTATCTGCCAAACAACTGAGGAATGTGTACCAGACACTATCTGTGTCCTTTGGGGAGGAACTAAAGGTTCTGTGACTGTAATATGGCTGACCTATTGTTTAAATTCTTTTTGTTATTACATGTTCACATTCTTTCAATGGTTAATTTCTGAGCCAGCCTTTTGTAACTCAGGGGAGGCCTGGGAGACTAAAGCTTTTCTACAAACAAGAGACAGGCAGAGGACATAAGGGGGGGGGGGTCTGTCCCAGGAAGGCCCCACAGGGTCCTGCTTGGTCACAGCTGGAGAACCTGCCACGCGCCGTTGTTTGGTCCTGATGAGGGCGGGTTGCTCAGAGGGCGGGCTGCTAATGCCTTGTGCCATCTTTCTCCTGGTCTTCCCTGAAGACGGGGTGTTTCAGAGCAGCAGAGGAGGGCAGAGCCTGCGCCTCCCCTCTCTCCACCTTCTGGGTCGGTGCCTGGTCTCAGAGTAAGCACTTCGGTAGAGTTTGCAGCCAGGTGCGAGTAAGTGGGCGTTTGGGTGCCGACCCGCTGTGCTGCGCAGTTGGCTTACCCGCCTCCATCAACTGCTCTGGCCCCTCGCCTCGTACCTCCCTGTGGCTCCCGGCAGATTCCGCCTGGCCGCCCCTTCGTCCCGCCGCCCCGCACCCGGCTCCCAGCAGCCGAGGCAGCGGCGCGTAGCGGACGCCCCCGAGGCGACCCCGGGAGGCAGGGACCGGTGGGCCGTGGGCGCTCCCCTCCCAGAAGCAGGTGGTTCTTGGGCTCCCGCCCAGCGGACCAGCGAGGCGGCCAGGTCTCCAGCATCCCCGCCGGCGCCTCCAGGAGCAGCGGGAGTGGCACCGCAGCTGGAGTAGCGCGTCCCCGGTCCGCGGCCGCCCTGGCCGGCAAGATGCAGCCAGTGTCCTGGGCGGTGCCGCCCAGCCCGCTGCAGGAGGCGAACCTCTGCTCCCGCGCGTTCTTACGGTGCGCGCCCCGCCTGAGCTGCAACATCCCGCCGCTGGGGGGCCAGTGCCTGACGCCGCCGGCGCCTTCGGCGGGCCGAGGACGGCTTTTTGCTGTCGGTGGGGCTTCCCCACGCCGGCCGCTTGGTCTCCGCCTGCGCCCGGGAACGCTGGACGGGCGGGAGCAGGGCCGGGGAGGGGGACCCGGAGACCTGGTGGCTGGGGCACCGGTCTCCCTGCTTTGCCGCCCCGCCAGCCTGCAGCGTCCGGGAGCACGGCGAGCAGGAGGCGGGGAATTAGAGAACCGAGGCTGCCCAGGAGGAGTCACCGCCCAGTGGGAGAACGGACTGGACCCGCGCACTCCACCCTTATCTCGCTTCCCCAGTACTGCTCAGGAATTCGCAGTTCTGGAATAAAACTGCACCCTTCCCCCCCGCCCCCCCAAGCAAGCAGCTTACGAACAGCTTCCTTTATCTAATTAGCGCCCTGGACCGTTGCCATCTTCCAATAATGTCCCCACCTTTTCGCATCTTCCTTATGTGGCAGCTGCGTTCCACCTCCACCCGGCTCCCTCTGTCCTTGTGTCTATGACCACGTCTCTCTCTGCCTCCCTCTCTCCGTGTGCGTCTCTCACTGTATGTTCTGGTACCTAGTGGTAGCAAATTTCCTGTGGGTAAAAAACACTCTTTTGTATTTAATGAACGGGGACACTGTTGTTGAACACGTTTTGCATTTGCCTGGGACTCACAGCCACGGCTGGAGTGTGTATTAGATTTGACCACCCCTTTCCTTATTGCTAATGTTTCACTTCCACCTTTGAGGACCACTCAGGGGATGGGGTCCCTGGAGCCTGTGGGGTCTTATCCAGATCACTAGCCTTTAGAGAAGCAGTGCATGGTCTTTATGCAGGTGGTCCTGCCCAGGAGTCCTAGGGTCCTGAAACTGACAGGTCTCTAAGCTGGGAGGAAACCTACAGATAGAAAATGGCTCAGAGAGGTGAAGCTTTTAACTAAAGTTTTCCATCTAGTAGCTGGAACTACTAACTAGGTGGACTGTAATTACACTTGGGTGATTATTAGATCTTCTGTTACTGGACCCTAACCCATTCATCTTTCCCAAATTCTGATATTTCCTCTTATTATGGGACAGCCTACGGGATCCCCAGGGGATGGGAGCTCCTATGCTTGTTTTGATTGTGGTGTATTCAGTGTGTGTAGCTACACCTCTTGGTCATTTGGTGGCCTAGAGAGGAATATGGGGGTGGTTAACGTAAATAATAGCAAAGTGGGAGAGGGGCCTAGAAGGAATATGGGGGTGGTTAACGTAAATAATAGCAAAGTGGGCAAACATCTCCTTAACTTCAGGCAGGGCAAGGAACACTTCAAGCCTCTTCTGTTTGTGGATTTTCAAAGTGTATATGCATGGAAATGGGAAGGTGAAGACTTCTCACTGATTTGGGTAGGCACCCATCTCCAGTTTTCCCTCTGGAGGGGAAGGAGCTGAAGGCACTGAAGCAGAGGTTAAGTTTCCTACCATCACACAGCTAGTGAGTGGTGGAGCAGGACCCCGAACCAGGCGGTCTGGCTCCCGAGCCCCTGTTCACCCTGTATGTAACTGCTGTACTGAGCTGCTTCGGTTTGGATACTTGTTCTTAAATGCAGGGAAAAGGCGATTCCAAACACACCTTTGTTTTTGTAGACAGGAGTTTCTCAAGGGAAGTAATTAAAGTTCTTGCTGTTGGAGAAGATGCAAGTGAAACATCTCTGTTACCAAGCTTTAGGGTGGCTGTTCTCAAAGTATGGCGCTCAGACCTGCAGCGTCCTCATCACCTGGGAGCTTGTTAGAAATGCAAATTGCCCCGCACTCATTCTAAACCAATTTTGTAAAATTAGAAACTCTGGGGATGGCGTTTAAACAAGTGCTCCAGGTGATTCTGATGGAAGGTTGAGGCTGGCCACTGCTTCAAGCCACTCCTCCCATTGGCATTGTTATTTCAGTATTAACTTCTAAAAAGGGGTTAGATGTTGACCATGATTGCCATGTGTAAAGTCTGAGGTACCTTAGTGATTTCCTTGTGTCCCCCTCTCACTGCCCCGGGAAAGCTGAAATGAGCCCAGCCAGCAAGTGCTGCCCAGAGAGGAGGCCCATTTTGTAGAGAAAAACTGAGTTTTCATCTTTTCATTGGGTATTTGCTCTTCTCAAATTTCATCTGTTTTCTAAACTTGTACATGATGCCAGTAACTAGCTTACTGACTTTTATACGAATGACCTTGTAACCGAAAGTGGGGTCGGGCTGCTCGCAGCTCAAAAACCAATAAAGAGACAAGGTTGGTGGAAAGGAAAGTTTGCTTTATTTTGGATGCTGTCATGGGGGTTGGGGGGGAGGGCAGATGCCTGTCCAAAGGCCGACTCCCCTCCCCACCCCGACATTCAGTGGGCAAGAGCTTTCATAGACAGACGGAGAGGGCTGCGTGCAGAAACAGCACAGTCAGCTCTGACAGTCATCTTGACATCGGTCATCGGTGGTCTGACCAGCGTCATCTTGATTGTTTTAAGTACAGTTAATCTTCAGTCCCAGGGTCGGTTTGTTCCCATTTCCTCGAGGCCAGTTCTCGGAATTGTGGCAGCTTATGTCATGGCTACAGCCTGGTCATCATGTAGTTAACCTCTTCCACCTGGTGGGGCTTTCAGTATCTATAAGACAGCTCGCAGGTTATGGCTCAGAATATGATCTATAGCCCTTGAGGAGGCACTAAAGGTCCTTGAATTTGCTTACTGACTAAACTACTGTTGTTTTGTCCTGGTTGACTGCTTTCCTTTGCTTCTGTATTTTCTCACTTCTCTGATTAAACTTATTCTTTGGCTAAAGTTTTTCCACAGACAAAAGGCAGGCAGAGGACATGGGGGGAAGGACCATAGGGTCCTGCTCCATTTCAGCTTCACTGGGGTTTTAGTGTTTTCACAGCTCAGTTTGGACTTAAGGTCTAAGAGGAGTCATACATTATGGCTAGTGGTAATTGTGAACTTTAGAAAAGAATATGTATTTTTCTATTTCTGTAAGAAATTTAAAACTATAGAAGAAGAAAGGAATAAGGATTTCTTTCTATTAGCCAAGTACACTTGCTGATATTTTGGTTGTTTCTTAGTCTTTCCCCTAGAAATCTTTATGCACATCTGCACACAGCCACATCTTTTCTATAAAACTAAACAATTTTGAATCCTGAATCCTTCTTAATTTTCTGTGGTTTACATTTATTTATGGGCATTACGTAATCTTTGAAACATGGTATTGGAATTTATGCAGTCTTTCATTTTTGTTTAACACAGTTTATTTCTAATTATGATGTGATGCATATCCATGACCATGTACTTTGGTGCATTTTTCCTTTTTCTGTATTCCTAGAAGTAGACTAACTGGTGAAAGGCCAAATTGTTTTCCATCAGGTTTGGACAGATTTGCCCTCTTAATAGCTGTTTGTGTGCTTATTTCATCGTCAGCTTTGAGTACCTGAATTACATTTTTTTCTCAGTCTAAAGTCTAAAATAATATCAGACAGTTTTAATTAGAATTTATTTGATTTATAGAGATGGAAGTTTTTGTGTATATTGACCGTCTATTTGTCATTTTTGAATTGTCTCTTAATGGATTTTTTCCTATGAGGCATTTATATTTTTGAAATAACTTGCAGTAGTGCTTATAATATTTTGCCAGATTTTCATTTGTATTGTAATTTAGAGGTTTTAAATTATAGATCAATTATATTGAGCTTTTTTTCTCCTGTTGCTTTTGTACTATGTCTTTTTTAAGATCCCAGCATCATCTAAATCTCCGTAAGCATTTTATTGTAGCTCTTTTATCATTCCTTATCTAACAATAAAGGCAGCTAGAATTTCTTTTAGTATTTGATATAACCTAGGCCCCCTTTTTTTCCGAAACATCCCATTTCCCCATCATGGATTATTGACTAATTCTTCCTTTTCCCCGTCATTGAAAGTAAGGGGCACAGTTTATAACTGTGTCCAGCTGGGTACTAGATTGTCCAGTCTGCTGAGACTCTCCTTGGTTATGTCCCCACTGTCCTGCACTGCAGGCCTCTGGGGTGTGCTCTGCACTTCTCTCCCACCCTCATCTCAGAGGCCAGCAGGTTGGGGGTTAGTGCAGGACCTGTCCCGAGAGATGAGGGTTGAACAGTGTTCTTGGGCCAGATGCACTTGGCCCATCAGGGAGTGGTTAAATCCTGGCTCTCCCGATGCTGGCCACACCTCAATCAGTGAACTGTCACCTTGCAAAGGGAGTGCAGTTGTGGAAACTGCCACTGGTGTCAAGACAGACTCTCTGGAGACTCTTGTCTCAGAAAGATGATGACATGAGGGGGAATGCAAACTGGCTGAGTGCTGTGATGGTTTAGAGAGGTTGGTCCTGTTAGGCCCTCTGTAACTAGTGATCATGAGTGCATAGAAATGTTTAATTTCAAACTAGGATTCTTTGCACCATTTTCAGAATACCACCTGTATTAATCTTGTTCTTGGTTAACAGTCAGAAATCCAAATGACGTAGATGGAGACTGGGTGAGCTTTCAAGGGCATTTTCTCTGGCCTTGACCTGTTCCCCTTTCCTAACCATTTAGTTTGATGAGTTTTGGTAATTTTATACAATAACTACAGCCCCAAGCAAATGCAGAACATCCTGAAGGTGTATTATAATTTACTACTGTGTCTTTATGACAAAATAAACAGTGTAACAAATTTAAGTTTATCTCCTGTAGTTTATTCCTGGTTTTTTGGGTCTTTATAGTCCTGCATCTGGTCAGCCTGAGAGGTGTCAACTAGTGTCCTCTCAGATGTGTCAAGTGGATAATTTGCCTTTCTGAGTCTTCCGGGGTCCCCAGATCTTGTTAACTCCCTTCCTTTGGTTGACCTGAAACAAACAGACTGTCAGATATTTCTCCAGGAAAATGGGTTTATTCGGGATCAGCAGAGAATTGCAATTCAAGGTCTGCAGCCATGGCGAGCCATGTGTACGTCTCCAAAGGGCAAGGGAAGAAGAGCTCTTATACATAGCAAAAGGAAGTTGGCAGGGCTGTAGAAAACAGAGTCCATGGCTTTTCACTGGCTGAGTCTTTGCCGGGAGAGAAGAGGAGTCTGTCTTCTTCCCAACAGGCTCTACTGTTGTTGTGACTTCATCTATCACAGTTGTCAGAGGCTTTCTGCTGGGCCCGCATGGGGTTACTCAAGAGCGCTGTCGCGGCGAAGGCTGCTCTTTGTCTGGTGGAACTTTGTCCTGTTCAGAGCATCACTGATCCTCTCAGTGATCCCTCAGCAGCCTTGGGAGGTGTCATCTCCACGTGTTCTCCCCGTTTGCCAGAGGCCAATACTGAGACGTTATGTGGCTAGTCCAAGGTCATAACAACCAGGAAGTGGCAAAGTCTAGACTCTAACACAGGAAGGTTTCCACCTGAGAGGCACATCGAGTGGAATTTTTTTTTCTCATTTAATTTAAAAAAATAGTGGTGAAATGCACACAACATAAAATTCACCATCTGAACTATTTTTAAGCATTTGGTCCAGTGTTATATACATTCACATCATTGCGCAATTTCCAGAACTCTTTTCATCCTGCCTTAGTGTATCATTAAACACTAACTCCCCACTCTCCTTCCTTCCCACCCCTGGCAACCACAGTGCCACTTTGTTTCTCTCTGAATTTGACTGCTCTGAGTACCTTCATGTAAGTAGAATCATACAGTTTCTGACCTTTGTGACTACACCATTTTACATCCCCCACCATCAGTGTGCAAGGGTTCCAGTTTCTCCACATCCTTGCCAAACCTTTTTTTCTCCTTTTTTTTTTCCTCCCATAGTAGCCCTCCTAATATGTGTGAAGTGGTATCTCATTGTGGTTTTGATTTGCATTTCCCTAACGATTATTGATTTTGAGCATCTTTTCCTGTGCAAGCAGAATTTTAAAGAGGGCCTTTCAGGGTAAGTCCCAGTGTTAATTCCCTGAGTGTTCTCTGTAGGAAATAACTGTAAGATACATGGCCCAGCACATTTCAAACCTGTTTATTGGTAAAGCTCACAGATTTATACTTCTGTTTTGGAAGTAAATTGAGACCTAGAGATATTAAGGGTCATGGAGATGCTGAACTGGAGTGGAGAAGGAGATGGGGGGGACAGTTGAGGCCCTGGGGCCTCAGTACCACTGCTGGGACTAGAAACCAGTCTTCTGACTCCTGGACTGGGGTGCTTTAGAGGTGCCAACCTACCAGGGTTAGCACAATCTGAAGCTCAGTCTCTCTTATTGCTTCTTTGATAATTCATAGGCATTCAGTTATTCAACAAATGATTCTTGAGCATCTCCTCTGTATCTATATTATGCTGGGAATGACAAAATAAATAAGAGGATAGTGATCTCTACCTTCATGGGTGGTTATTGTCTAGCCTTGGAAATTTCCTTACCCTGTAAAATCAGTAAAATGGTGTTAATATTTGGGATACCTCTGCATATTACATCATTTAAATAATGCATAATGGATTTGAATAGGTTTTGGGGGCGATCCTCTGTACAGTTGTTTTTTCCTTTTATAATTAATAAGTAATTTGCAGAGAGATAATTTGGTATTATGTCAATATTGTGCCCCACATCAAAGTTTCACCCACTAGTTTTTTCTTCATTGGATAGTTTTCTGCCTCCATTGTTCCTTCTGTATTTCTTTGCATTTAATTATACGAGATATTTCCCTTCTCTCCTGTTTATGGAGCAGTAATACTAAAATTCATGGATTCTTTTGTTATTTTTTTAATTAAAAATTTTTTCTAATTAATTTTGGCTGTGTTGGGTCTTCGTTGCTGTGCACAGGCTTTCTCTAGTTGCGGTGGGCAGGGGCTACTCTTTGTTGTGGTGCGCAGGCTTCTCACTGTGGTGGCTTCTCTTGTTGCGGAGCATGGACTCTAGGCACGCAGGCTTCAGTAGTTGTGGCGCACGGGTTCAGTAGTTGTGGCTTGCGGGCTCTAGAGTGCAGGCTCAGTAGTTGTGGCTCATGGGCTTAGTTGCTCCGCAGCATGTGGGATCTTCCCGGACCAGGGCTCGAACCCGTGTCCCCTGCATTGGCAGGCAGATTCTTAACAACTGTGCCACCAGGGAAGTCCGTGTTATCTAATGGGTTATAATTTTTCATGGTAGGTATAGGGCCATTGATAAAGGTGAAGAGTGCTAGGTACTGTTGCTTCCTTGCAGTGCCCAGAGTCTTGGAATATTACCTGTATGTAAACACACATACAGGCATGGCTATCCTGAGTGCCTGTGGGTAACATGAGGGAAGACAGCTCGGGAACCCACCTACAGAGCGCAAGTGAGGAGTGGCGGCCAGGTGAACTCTCTAGGTATTATCACATGCACTTTTTTAAAATTAATTAATTTATTTTTGGCTGTGTTGGGTCTTCGCTTCTGTGCTAGGGCTTTCCCTAGTTGCGGCAAGCGGGGGCCACTCTTCATCGCGGTGCGCGGGCCCCTCACCGTCGCGGCCTCTCTTGTTGCGGAGCACAGGCTCCAGACGCGCAGGCTCAGTAGTTGTGGCTCACGGGCCCAGTCGCTCCACGGCATGTGGGATCCTCCCAGACCAGGGCCCGAACCCGTGTCCCCTGCATTGGCAGGCGGACTCTCAACCACTGCGCCACCAGGGAAGCCCCTATCACATGCACTTCTGTTGGCAGGATCTGATCCCTTTATTTTTTTTTTGAAGGACTTAGTATCTTTTTTTTTTTTAATTGAAGTATAGTTGATTTACAATATTGTGTTAGTTTCAGGTATATAGCAAAGATTCAGTTCTGCATATATATATGTTTTTTCAGATTCTTTTCCATTATAGGTTATTACAAGATACTGAGTACAGTTCCCTGTGCTATACAGTAGGTCCTTGCTGTTTATCTATTTTATATATAGTAGTGTGTATTTGTTAATCCCAAACTCCTAATTTATCTCTCCCCCACTTTCCCCTTTGGTAACCCTAAGTTTCTTTTCTATATCTGTGAGTCTGCTTGTTTTGTAAATAAGTTCACTTGCATCATAGTTTAGATTCCACATATAAGTGATATCATATGGTATTTGTCTTTCCCTGCCTGACTTACTTCACTTAGTATGATCTCTAGCTCCATTCATGTTGCTGCAAATGGCATTATTTCATTCTTTTTTATGGCTGAGTAATCCATTGTATATATATATACCACATTTTCTTTATCCATTCATCTATCGATGGACATTTAGGTTGTTCCCATGTCTTGGCTATTGTAAATAGTGTTGCTATGAACATTGGGGTGCATGTATCTTTTTGAATTAGAGTTTCTGTCTTTTCCGGATATATGCCCAGGAGTGGTATTGCTGGATCATATGGTAACTCTATTTTTAGTTTAAGGAACCTCCATACTGTTTTCCATACTGGCTGTACCAATTTACATTCCCACCAACAGTATAGGAGGGTTCTCTTTTCTCCACACCCTCTCCAGCATTTATTATTTGTAGACTTTTTGATCATGGCCTTTCTGACTGGTGTGAGGTGATACCTCACTGTAGTTTTGATTTGCATTTCTCTAATAGTGATATTGAGCTTCTTTTCATGTGCCTGTTGGCCAATGTATGTCTTTTTTGGAGAAATGTCTATTTAGGTCTTCTACCCATTTTTTGATTGGGTTGTGTTTTTTGATACTGAGCTATATGAGCTGTTTGTATATTTTGGAAATTAATACTTGTTGGTCAAAACATCATTTGCAAATATGTTCTCCCAGTCCATAGGTTTTCTTTCATTTTGTTTATTGTTTCCTTTGCTGTGCAAAAACTTTTAAGTTTAACTAGGTCCCATTTGCATATTTTTGGTTTTATTTTCATTACTCTAGGAGGTAGATCAAAAAAGACATTGCTGCAATTTATGTCAGAGTGCTGCCTATGTTTTCCTCTAAGAGTTTTATAGTGTCTGGCCTTACGTTTAGGTCTTTAATCCATTTTGAGTTTATTTTTGTATGTGGTGTTAGAGAATGTTCTAATTTCATTCTTTTACATGTAGCTGTCCAGATTTCCCAGCACCACTTATTGAAGAAAATGTCTTTTCCCCATTGTATATTTTTGCCTATATTCTTTGTCCTAGATTAATTGACCATGAGTAGTGTGTGGGTTTATTTCAAGACCTGATCCCCCCTTTAAACTATATACAGGCTGGCCTTGCCTATTCCATGAACACTCCATTCTTTCTCTTCTTGTGAACAGGGAACTAACAGTGAGAAAACAGACCACCTACAAATACTTATAGTCAGGACAGGCTACATATTTTAAAGGGCCCAGGGCAAAATGGAAAAAGCAGGGTCCATCGTTTAGAAATTATTTCAAGATAGCAACAACAGGACACTAACCAAGTATGGTTCAGTTTAACAAATGAGAGGCGGTCAGGGTATTACAGAAATATGAGTTACCTAGGATGAGGATTGATCTTACGGTGGCTTCCTAGAAGAGGTGACAACTGGGCTGACCCTAGAGAATGAGGCTATCTCCCCTACATGGACCTTCTCTTTTTCTAGACCACAGGGTATTGAGGAGGATCACTTAGTCATTCTGACTTAAATGTCAGTCACCAAGAGTTTTCTGCCACAGTACATTCTAATTATCTACCTCTGGAGTTGTGACACATGCCATGGGGGGCATGAAGAGGTGCTGTCCAGACCTCCCTTCAAGGACTTGTTGCCCCAGCTGCTGGAAGTGCTGCTAGTGGGCAGTCTTTAGCCATCAGCTCCTCTGGGGGCAGCCTGTATGCAGTGACCCATCAAGGTGGAGGTATAAAGGCCTGGCCACTGGACATGTCAGGAAACCCTGAAGGGCTGTCTTCATTCCAGAGCCCCCATGGGGTCAGCTAAGGTCATCTGGCCAGTGTTCCATCTTGATTTCTCCCTCTGCCCTATTTTGTTTCTTCCCTCTCGCTTCTGCAAGTATTGATCCCAAGGGCACCCCTAATAAACATCCCAACACTAAACTCCATCTGGGTCTGTATCCCAGAGAACCAACTTGCAGCATATATCAGAAAACATTCCAGTACTTGGGGAGGATTTTTATTTGAAAATTACGGGTTACACATATAACATTTTAGAATCACCAAATAAAATACAAAATGGTGGAAACAAGGACTTTGTGGGTGAATGTGGTTACCTTTGGTTTAAAACCCTCAATCTAATGTTTTCTGACCAAAATGAAATTATCTATTAATAACAAAAGAAAACTATTATGTTGAACCGTATGAAACTGCCATTTTATAAGTTAAAAAAAAAAGGTTGACTGTTTGTTAGCAGTTCCACATGGTTCAATCTAATAGAAAAAATACATTAGCATTTGAAATTTAGAGAACATTATACTTATGAATAACTCATGGGTAAAAGATATAATTGAGTTAAATTAGAAATTAGAAAATACCTAATACTATGGTTATTGATCAGTGCTAAGCACCAAAACTTGTAGGTTGCAGCTAAGGTGGGTCTTAGGAAACAAAAGTACACTTTATGTACTTACATTAGAAAAAGAATTAAGTTAAAAATTAAGTTTCCAGTTTAAGAATTGACCCAAAAAATCTCAAAATAAATGAAAAGTTGAAGGAAAGAAAGAATAATGTAATGAGCTAGAAAATGTTTAAAAAACCAGAAAGGATCAATCAAGCCATAAAAAGCAAAAAAACACAATTATAGGTGCTGCAGAGTTTAAACATATAAGATATTGTGAATAACTTTGTCAATCAAGTTCAAAACTCACAGGAGATCCACTCCTAGAGAAATAAAATGTACCAAAAATGACTCTATAGAAATAACTGAAGTCCTAAAATAATTACCAAAAATTAACCAGACATTGATGGTTGCACAACACTGTAAATGTGATTAATGACATTGAATTGTATGTTTAAAAATGGTTATATGGCAAATTTTATGTTATATATATTTTACCACAATAAAAAAAATTAAAAAATAAGATCTTCAGTCTAAAAGACAATCGATCACACATCTGTCCTTCACTATGAAATCCCCTAGAAGGGCTCCTATTTTGAAAAAGTATATTTTCTCTCCCTTCTCTTTTAGAACATATAATACTGTCCTTCTGTATTTTAACCCTATATTTTTTTTTTCTGGAGAGGGGATGCCTCTCTCTCATATAATGTCACTTAAACTAAGGTATATTTTTTGTTTTTCCTATTAGTTTTCTCTTACTATTTTAACCAGAGGTCTTTGGGTATGGAACCCAGTTCTCTTAAAGGAAGTGGTGAGACAAAATGGCAACTTCACACACTTCAACTAAATAGAATCCCTGATATAATTGGACAGGGGTATATAATTTGGGGAACAGTAAGAAACATCTGTGACAACTTTGTCTTGCACCTTAGAAAATGTGCTTTGTCTCTGGAGTCTCTCAAGGCACAAAAACTGAGAGACAGCTTTTATTGGTGGCCTGTACATCTGATTTGGATAAGAAAAAAATAGTATAACATAAAAATAATCCTTTTGTAAGAACTTAGAATCGTTGGGTGAAGTTGGAGAAAATAATCCAAATAAACGAACATCTTGTATGTGTAAATATTTGTTGCTGTTGTAAAGAAAATACAATATAGCTTATGCAGTGCAAAAACTATTGGAGAAATGCCTTCGGAATAGACTTGACCTCATGGTAGAATCACGGTGCTGACTCAAAAATTGTTAAGGCTGAGGGCTGTCCATTGGAAGCGTTCATAACCAGATGGGCACTGTGAGTAATATCTGGCTATTTCATTTTGAAGTGCACCTGAGGGGAAAAAAGACAAAAACAACATGTTTAAAAGTTTTCAAGTCCTCCTCCCTAAGGCAATGCATTTCTAGGTCCACTTCTTTATGTGAAGCAAATTATATCACTACTGGAGCCGCAATTTAAAAAACCAGGGATGTATTTATTCTATGGAGGAAGTAGCCCCATTAAAACCCTCAGTGGGGCTGGGCCTAATGCCAAACACCCTGTAGATCCACTTGAGTTCTGATCATTCTGATTCACAGATATGTTTTATCACTATATTAAATTGATAAGCAGAATCATTTTACTGAAAACCTGGAGATATATTAAAAACAGGGTGACAGAGAGGCTGGGAAATCTAGTGTCTGAAAAGGGTTTCTCATTTTCACACATAAAATGAGCACACCAGATTTGGATGTTAATATCAGGTTGTCATCCCTATATTTTATAAACTCGGACTGACAAGCATTGAAACAGTGGCATATATGTATGAAATATGCTGGCATTTAATTTAACTGCAGCAAAGCAGTTATAGGGCCTATAGAAATGTGATCTGTGTATGGTGGGTCACAGGAATGAAAAGAGAATCAAAAGCTTTAACAAAGACTCAACGAAGCAACTTTGAAAAAGAAATGATACCAAATAATAGGACAGGTCTTTGCCAGGCCTTTGAGTTCTTGAATTCTACCAATTTCTAGCTGAACTGGAAGAAATAAAGGTTTTTTGATAAATGTATAATCAGAACATAAAGGAAATGAAATGCTGTCAAGTTTCTCTGTTCCACAATCATCAGTTTTTAGTAGCTGTATTGTATCTCAGTTCCTTGACAGATGTGCATAACAAAATGAAATAATGTCAAGGTTTGTGAGCTGTTATCTCAAAATGTATTTCTTTGAAAAAGGACTTCAAACGTCATTTTTTCCCCCCAAAGAAGAATGTGAAATGTTTTGTTTGAGTCTTTTATAACAGAAAATGTACCATCTATCTGAGGCTGACTTGTGTCAGGATCTGGGGTCGCCTAAACACAGGATTACGGATCTATTTTATAAAAACCTGGGACCAAATACATTTGTGGGTGCTGTCAACAAAGTTATCACGAGAGATAATGGACAATCACACATGAAATAGAAAAGCACTGAGACACCTACCTTCATATCAAGTGTACTTTCTTTTTCTCTTGTTGCTTGCATACTTGCTACCTGCCTCCAAACAGCACTGAATATGAAATGCTATATATTAAAATGTCCCTTAAGTTAAGGAGAAAAACAAGAAGTTCTCCAAGAATGCGTGGACCCCACTGGGTGAAATCTGAGGCTATTTCCATTATAATGCAAGAATTTTAAAAAATAAGGCCTTTGGGGGGAGGCTAATTGCATATGATCTCTCTCCTCCATTTTTTAAAGCTAGCCATATTTTGTGTGGTTATCTATTATGTACTCTCTTGGTGAAACTAAAAACAGCCAAAAAACAAATGGAAATACTTTTAACTTTCTACTGCTTGACGGTCCTCCCAAAATCACCTGGTTCCTTTCCCCATAACTCTTCTCAATGTAATTTTTTAAAAGAAAAAAATTTTTTTAATTAATTAATTTATTTTTGGCTGTGTTGGGTCTTCGTTGCTGCATGCAGGCTTTCTCTAGTTGCGGCGAGCGGGGGCTACTCTTCGTTACAGTGCGCGGGCTTCTTATTGCGGTGGCTTCTCTTGTTGTGGAGCACGGGCTCTAGGTGCACGGGCTTCAGTAGTTGTGGCACGTAGGCTCAGTAGTTGTGGCTCACGGGCTCTAGAACGCAGGCTCAGTAGTGGTGCACGGGCTTAGTTGCTCTGCAGCATGTGGGATCTTCCCAGACCAGGGCTTGAACCCGTGTCCCCTGCATTGGCAGGCGGACTCGTAACCACTGCGCCACCAGGGGAGCCCAGAAAATGTTATTACTAGCACCTTTTAACCAAAATGGCCTTTGCTTCATGGTCTGCAATAATTGAAACTGAATACTGAAAACAAGCTTTCTGTGTATAAAAGCCTTGATTTGACCCTTCTCTTTCTCATGGTGTAGACTACACTCTGGCTGACAGCAGAAGTGAAAGAAGGCATCTTTTTCATAGGGTGGGTTATGAAGAGAGTCGAGATGACTGAATGCTTGTTAGCAGAGTCCTTGTGGATGGGCTGAGCCTGAACGGAGAGGCCCAATCTCACCTCTCTCTCTCTCTCCTGGAACCACTGCTGACCCTGGAAAAATCACTTAAGCTTTCTCCACACTGGCTACCACATTTGTGAAATGAGACAGTGACCTGCACCTCATAGGAACTAAGTGATGGCCACAAACTGCAGGTTTAAAACACGCTGAGCTAAGTGTTGGGTGTGATTATGATGCTGCTCAGAGATGTGGTCCCTTAATCCACGGAAAGTAGCAGCATCAGTCAGATTGAATGATGAAAACAGAACATCTCAGAGGCCCTTTAGTGAATCTTGTAGTTTTATCTTAAAAGAAGCCCAGTTGAGACACATTTAGCTCAGTGAACATGGTAACCTGGGTGGCAGAAAGGTGGTTAAAAAATTACTTTCTAACCTGTGACTTTGAGAAGTTACCTAGGTTCTTCTGCCTCAGTTTCTCCATCTGAGGGATAATAATGCCAGCTCAGAATGGTTGTGAAGATTAAAAGAGATAACGCCAAAAATATTCAATTCATGGTAAGCAGAACATAAGACCAGTGAGTGGTGGGATTCTCGGCCCTCTTCCCCTTCTTCTCTTGGGCGTGGTTCATTATAGTTCCTCCAATGTAGGTTAAAACAGTCTAGTACTTAAACTCCAGCTTGTAAATAAAACCACCATCATGGAATTAGATCTTACTAAGAGCAACAGAGCAATAAAAGCTCACCTGCATGGATAAAAGCCAGCAAACAGTGCTTCAATATATGTAGAATTCTGGCTCAAGACTGTACATTCATTCTCCCTGAACTGCATGGCCCTAGTTCAATCCCAGTAACCCTCAAACTCCTCGTCTTGAAAGCAGGTCTAACTTTGTGTACATACTGGCAGGTATATTACCAAAGTAAAAGAGTGCTGGAGAGTTAGGATTTTTGCTTTTAACTTAACGGAATAATGAATATTCTTTCCCCTTATCCTTTCAGAAATCACCCTAAACAGCAAGGATATTGGGAGATAAAAAATAAGCCCAATCTTTGATGAAATCAGGAGTCATTTGAAATTCCAAGTGACAAAATATCTGGACAGGCTACATTAAGCAACTGGATCCAGTGGGCTGTGGCATGACAGAGATGGTACATAAGGGGAACAGATCTCAGCATCATGGGAGAACATAGCTCCCCAACTAAGGGGCAAATGCCAGTGAGGAATCACATAGAATCAGTATCTTTGCCTGAAGCATGTATATTGATGAGGTCCTAGGAGAAGAGAGATTTTGAAATGCAAGCACCATTGACTGCCCATCTCTGCAGGCTAGGGAGGAATACAGGCTAAATGAATATGTGTTCTCTCTCACTCGCTTATTTTTTCTCTCTAGGCCATGTGGAACTTCTGTGTTAGGCACAGAGAATTCCCTTTAGCCTCAAATGATGCCCTAGCCACAACTATCCCACAGATACATGGTCTAAAAAAAAACTCAATTCAAAGGTGAGTAGTAGGAATAACAGTAATAAAAAAGTAGTATAGGATCTGTAAAATACACAAACAAAAATGAAGACAAGGAATAAGATGAGCATATGATGGATGACAAAATACTCACTGAAAAGATGAAAATTATAAAAAAATATAACAATACATTCAAAGAAAATGTAGTAGGACAATCAACCTGTGGACATCCAAGAGTACAGGAAAACATGGCACGACAACAATGATGAAACATGAGTTGACAGAGGCCGAAAGTGAAATGGAAGAGAAAAATGAAAACATCAAAGAAATGATCATTCTAAAAGGCAGCATGAAGATTAGTCACTGCTGAAAAAACAACATGAGACATGGAGGATAGGATTGAGAAAGCAAGGCAAATAACTGTAAATTAATGAAAATTTTAAAAGGATTAAGGAGATAATAGCTTTATAAAATAGACAAAGGACAGCAACATACACATTATAGATAGCTAAAGAGGAGAGTCTAATCAAATAAATTCAAAGATGTAATTCAAGCAAATGCTCAGAAATAAAAGACTTGAATCTAGAGATCAAGAGTGTATGATGTCCTAGGAAAAACTAATGACTGTCAAAATAAGAAAGAATCCTTTAAGAATCCAGGAAAGAAGATCAAGTTTTATCAAATTAGAGATACAGGAGGTAAATATTTCATACAGTTAACCCTTGAGCAATGTAGAGGTTAGGGCGCTGATCCTCTGGACAGTCTGTATATTACACTGCAGTCACCCTCCATATCTACAGATCGAACCAACTGTGGATCATGTAGTACTGCAGTACACATTTTTAAAAAAGTGAATACAAGTTAATCTGTGCAGTTCAAACCTGTACTGTTCAAGGGTTAACTATATTTACAATAAGTCAGGGATTCTAACTCCAATGCACCCTCTTTAAGATGATATAGAGCCTTGTTTTCAAACTTTCATTTGTACTGCCACCCACAGTAGTAAATACATTTAAATTTACATTGAGTACCAGTACAGATTCACTGTCTATATTTATATTCATCTATCCTGAAAGGAATTTAATGAAATATTTACTATTACTAGGAAAGATACATTGCTATTCTTCATCCATTCCATTCTTTTCTATTTCATTTCTTAAAACATGCTGGTCATGACTGACTAAATGGATTTCACAGGCCCACTAAGGACTCACAACCCAAACTTTTAAAACAGTATACAAAGAACAAACTTTAGTCAACTAGAGATGCAAAAAGTATCATTTAACACAGGTAAGTAAAATAATAGAGGTTTAAGTATTTTTAAAGATTTGAACGTAAACAGTAGAAGAACCATTTAAACAACTAAAATTTGTTGGTAGAATGGAGAAAAGGGAAACATGTTGTCAGTGTTTATAATGTGGAGTCAATAATAAGGAAATAAAGTATTCCTGGAAGAAATTAAAGCAACACACAAAATAACAAAAATCCAAAAATTACAGACTACAAAATAAAAGGTTTTAAAAAAAAAGAATACTAAAAACTGAAAGCATAACAGAACTAAGATAAAACATACCCCTAAGGGCTAAGATTAAATCTCAGAGCTAAACCTAACTATAATACTTGCCATTGCAGGAGACACATCTACAATCTGATATCAAAAGACAATCAAAGACATATCAGGCAAATGAATACTGGGGACTTAATTTCAGTTTTGAACCAGGTTGGATTCAGGGCCAGAAACATTAAATGAATCAAAGAAAGGCACTTTAGTGTTGTATGAAAGAAGAGAAGGTTAGCACTCCCCTTGACAAGGATGGAAGAAGTCCTTGGGCCTGACAACAGCAAATGGTTAAGGCACTGCCACCTGCTTCAGGGCATCTAACCATCATTTTTTGGTAAATTTAAGAAAACTGAAATCATATCCAGCATCCTTTCTGATCACAACACTATGAGAGTAGAAATCAATTACAGAAAAAAAAATGTATAAAACACAAACACGTGGAGGCTAAACAATATGTTACTAAACAACCAATGGATCACTGAAGAAATCAAAGAGGAAATCAAAAAATACCTAGAGAAAAATGAAAATGAAAACACAAGCCAAAACCTATGGGATGCAGCAAATGCAGTTTGAAGAGGGAAGTTTATTTGAAAAATCTCAAACAACCTAACCTTACACCTAAAGCAACTAGAGAAAGAAGAACAAACAAAACCCAAATTAGTAGAAAGAAAGAAATCATAAAGATCAGAACAGAAATAAATGAAATAGAGACAAAGAAAACCAGAAAAGACCAATGAAAGTAAAAGCTGGTTCTTTGAAAAGATAAAATTGAAAAATCTTTAGCCAGACTCATCAAGAAAAAAAGGGAGCGGGCTCAAATCAATAAAATTAGAAATGAAAAAGAAGTTACAACTGACACCACAGAAATACAAAGGATCATAAGAGACTACTACAAGCAACTATATGCCAATAAAATGGACAACCTGGAAGAAATGGACAAATTCTTAGAAAGGTACAACCTTCCAAGACTGAACCAGGAAGAAATAGAAAATATGAACAGACCAATCATAAGTACTAAATTGAAGCAGTGATTTAAAAACTTCAAACAAACAAAAAGTCCAGGACCAGATGGCTTCACAAGAGAATTATATCAAACATTTAGAGAAGAGTTAACACCTATCTTTCTGAAACTCTTCCAAAAAATTGCAGAGGGAGGAACACTCCCAAATTCGTTCTATGAGGCCACCATCACCCTGATTCCAAAACCAAAGAATACCACAAAAAAAATTACAGGCTATATCTCTGATGAACATTGATGCAAAAATCCTCAACAAAATACTAGCAAACCAAATCCAACAACACATTAAAAGGATCATACACCATGATCAAGTGGGATTTATCCCAGGGATGCAAGGATTCTTCAGTATTCGCAAATCAATCAGTGTGATACACCACATTAACAAACTAAGGAATAAAAACCATATGATCATCTCAAGACATGCAGAAAAAGCTTTTGACAAAATTCAACACCCATTTCTGATGAAAACTCTCCAGAAAGTGGGCATAGAGGGAAACTGCCTTAACATAATAAAGGCCATATATGACAAACCCACAGCTAACAACATACTCAATGGTGAAAAGCTGAAAGCATTCCCTCTAAGATCAGGACAAGACAAGGATGTCCACTCTCACCACTTTTATTCAACATAGTTTTGGAAGTCCTAACCATGGCAATCAGAGAAGAAAAAGAAAGAAAAAAAATCCAAATTGGAAAGAAGTAAAACTGGCACTGTTTGCAGATGACATAATACTATACATACAAAATCCTAAAGATGCCACCAGAAAACTACTAGAACACATCAATGAATTCCTTAACGCAGGATACTAAAGTAACACACAGAAATGTCTTGCATTCCTATATACTAACAACAAAAGATCAGAAAGAGAAATTAAGGAAACAACCCCATTTACCATTGCATCAAAAAGAATAAAATACCTAGGAATAAACCTACCTAAGGAGACAAAAGACTTGTACTCTGAAAACTATAAGACGCTGATGAAAAAAATCGAAGCTGACACAAACAGATGGAAAGATATACCATATTCTTGGACTGGAAGAATCAATATTGTCAACATGACTATACTACCCAAGGCAATCTACAGATTCAGTGCAATCCCTATCAAATCACCAATGATATTTTTCACAGAACTAGAACCAAAAAAATTTTTAATTTGTATGGAAACACAGAAGACCCTGAATAGCCAAAGCAATCCTGAGAAAGAAAAATGGAGCTGGAGGAATCACGTGCCCTGACTTCAGACTATACTACAAAGCTACAGTCATCAAAACAGTATGGTACTGGTGCACAAACAGAAATATAGATCAATGGAACAGGATAGAAAGCCTAGAAATAAATCCACACACCTATAGTTTTGTCAATTAACCTATGAGAAAGGAGGCAAGACTGTACAATGGAGAGAAGACAGTCTCTTTAAGTGGTGCTGGGAAAACTGGACAGCTACATGTAAGAGAATGAAATTAGAGCATTCTCAAACACCATAAACACAAAAAAATGTAAGGCTATAAAAAAAAAACTCTTAGAGGAAAACATAGGCAGAACTCTGACATAAATTGCAGAAATGTCTTTTTTGATCCACTCCCTAGAGTAATGAAAATAAAAACAAAAATATGCACATGGGACCTAATTAAACTTAAAAGCTTTGCACAGCAAAGGAAACAATAAAGTGAAAAGACAACCTACAGACTGGGAGAAAATATTTGCAAATGATGTGATGACCAACAAGGTATTAATTTCCAAAATATACAAACAGTTCATATACCTCAGTATCAAAAAAAGGAAAAAAACCCAAACAACCCAATCAAAAGTGGGCAGAAGACCTAAATAGACATTTCTCCAAAGAAGACATACAGATGACCATAAAGCATGTGAAAAGATGCTCAACATCACTAATTATCAGAGAAATGCAAATCAAAACTACAATGAGGTATCACCTCACACTGATCAGAGTGGCCATCATCAGAAAGCCTAAAACAATAAATGCTGGCAAGGGTGTGGAGGAAAAGGGAACCCTACTACACTGTTGGTGGGAATGTAAATTGGTACAACCACTATGGGGAACAGTATGGAAGTTCCTTAAAAAACTAAAAATAGAACTACCATATTATCCAGGAATCCCATTCCTGGGCATATATTTGGAGAAAACCATGGTTCAAAAGGATACATACACCCCAATGTTCATTGCAGCACTATTTACAATAGCCAACACATGGAAGCAACCTAAATGTCCTTTGACAGATGAATGGATAAAGAAGACACGGCATATATATACAATGGAATATTAGCCATAAAAAAGAATGAAATAATGCCATCTGCAGCAACATGTGTGGACCCAGAGATTATCATACTAAGTGAAGTAAGTCAGAGAAAGACAAATATCCTGTGATATCACTTATATGTAGAATCTTTAAAAAATGATACAAATGAAGTTATTTACAATACATAAATAGACTCTCAGACATAGAAAACAAACTGTTGGTTACCAAAGGGGAAACGGGGGGGGGGGGGGAGGAGGGATAAATCAGGAGTTTGGGATTAACATACGCTCACTACTTATATGTAAAATTTTGGGTTGGCCAAAAAAATTCCTTCAGTTTTTAAGTAAGACATTTTTCATTTTCTCCAAGAACTTTATTGAACAATGTATTCACCGTTTTGTTCCACTACTTTCTGCCTTTTTTCAGGCAACTTCATAATTCCATCTTCCCAAAACTTTTTGTCTGTTTGAGGAAAGAACTGTTCCAGGTACCTTTTATAGCCTTCCAGGGAACTGAAACTTTTTCCATTACGAGAATTTTGTAAAGACCGAAATAAATGGAAATCTGAAGGTGCAATGTCGGGTGAATATGGCAGATGAATCAGAACTTCCCAGCCAAGCTGTAATGGTTTTCACCTGGTCATCAAAAAAACATGCAGTCTTGCATTATCCTGATGGAAGATTATGCATTTTCTGTTGACTAATTCCAGATGCTTTTCGTCGAGTGCTGCTTTCAGTTGGTCTCACTGGGAGCAGTGTTGCAGCAAAACCAGAAATGAGTAAATGGCCTTAGGCACGTAGCAGCCAAACAGGCCTGCAAGAGTTAAGCAGTCTTGGTTATTCTTTAGCTGTTACTACTAACAAACACTTGTCCTTCACAAAGCTAAACAAAGCCAATTACTGTGACTCCATATGAATTATACTCTGCACCTAGCATTCTTCTCCCCCTACACTCCCCTGTAGCATTCTGCATTTCAAAAACAAGGTCATGGCTGATAACTTCAGGGACACCGGACCTGGCTGCTGAGCCACCTGATGCCAGCTTTTGGCCATAAATTTGCAGAAGAAGGAAATGCAAGACCTTCATTAGTTTGAGCCTTATCACCTACCCCAGACCATGGAGTCTTGGCCTATAAAACCTTTCCCTATTCCCCAGGGATGGGGGAGCACAGTTCTTGAGGTGGTAGCCTGCTGTTATCCTCTCTTTGCCTGGTAAAGAATAAAAGCTACTTTTTCTCGTTCTGCTAAAACTCTTCGTATTTCTTTTTGGCATTGGTGAACAGAGAGCCAAGATTTTGGCATCAGCTGAACTTGTTGGAATTAATCGTTGGATTTCTGGAAGGAGCTCATAATAGAGGACTCCCTTCCAATCCCACCATATACACAACATCACCTTCTTTGGATGAAGACCACCAGTGCCTTTGGTGTGGTTGGTGGTGGTTCATTTCAGCTGCCCCACAATCTCTTCCATTCCACATTACTGTACAGTATCCACTTCTCATCGCCCGTCACAATTTGTTTTAAAAACGGAACCTTTTCATTAGTTTCAGTAGAGAATCGCATGTGGAAATATGGTCAAGAAAGTTTTTTGTGCTTAATTTATGTGGAAACTAAACATCAAAGTGATTAACATAACCAAGCTGGTGCAAATGATTTTCAGTGCTTGATTTGGATATTTTGAGTATGTCATCTATCTCCTGCATGGTATAACGTTGATTGTTCTCAATTAATGTCTTGATTTGATCACTATCAACTTCAACTGGTCTACCCGACCGTGGAGCACTGTCCAGCGAGAAATCTCCAGCATGAAACTTCTCAAACCACTTTTGACACCTTCAGTCAGTCACAGCACCTTCTCCATACACTGCACAAATCTTTTTTTGCATTTCAATTGTGCTTTTACCTTTCTTGAAATAATAAAGCATAATATGCCGATAATGTTGTTTTCTTCCATCTTCAATATTAAAATGGCTACACAAAAATTCACCAATTTTATTTTTTTAAATACACGCTGATATGACAGCTGTCACAATCTAACAAAATTGTTTTGAATGAAGTTAAAGACAACTAAGCACTACTAGAGCTGACTTATGGAAAAAACTGAATGAACGTTTTGGCCAACCCAATAGATAACCAACAAGGACCTACTGAATAGCACAGGGAAATCTACTCAATATTCTGTGATAACCTATATGAGAAAAGAATCTGAAAAAGAATGAATATATGTATAACTGAATCACTTTGCTGTGCACCTGAAAGTAATACAGCATTGTAAATCAACTATACTCCAATAAAATTTAAAACAAAACAAAAAAAGAAAGGTACTTTAAAATAGTAGAAAATGTAATTCATAGTGAAAACCTAAGTCATGAATATCTAGTGACTGAAAAATTATAGCACTGAAATTATCAAAACAAAAATTACAAGAACTATAAAATGAAACTTGGTACAGTATGAGACTAATTCACTTCTCTAGGTCCAAGTCACATCAAATGGATCAAAATAAATTAGAGAAAACCTAAATAATGTAATTAATAAAATCACTATAATTAAAAATTAAACTTTATACCTTAAATAGCCAATAGTCCATCTTTTTAAATGCCCAAAGAACATTCACAAAAATTACCTATATACTAGAACCTAAAGTATTATTAAACACTGTTTCTGGGTGGAAATGGTACAGAGAACTTTTTTTTTTTTTTATCATAAGGCAATGAAATGAGTAAAATAGAAAACATACAAACATAAAAAAATCCTCTATCCACAGGAAATTTTAAAGATCTTTCTCAAATAATTCTTAGGCCAAAGAGAAAATGACAACCAAAATTGCAGAATCTATAAATAAAAACCTAACTATGATGAAAGCACTACACACCAGAACCTATGGGATATAGCTAGAACAGTATTCAGAGAAAAGTTCACAGCCTTAAAATATTTATATTAATAAATAAGAAAGAAAGAAAACAAATGTATTCAAGAAGTAAGAAGAAACAACAAAATAAACCGAAGGAAGGAATGATTAAAGATAAAACACAGAAAGTGATAAATCATCAAAAAGAATACAAGTAGTAAGTGAATGTGAGAGTTCCTTCTTTGGGGGAAAAAGCATAAAACTGTAACAGTTCATTAGAAGGGAAAATGAGGAGTAGGGAATGGAGAGAGCATAAATACTATGTAGCCATTAAAAAGAATGAGGTAACTATATGAATATAATCTGAGATATAATATTAAATGAAAAAAGCAAGGAACAGCTATCATTTGCGCTTAAAAACAAGGAAGGCCACATATGCACAAGTTCTTACTGATGCACAGAACATGTCAACAGAACAGTCAACAATTGTGCTGGGGGAGGAGCTGTGTGATGACAGGAGTCGCAGAGTGACTTATTCATAAATTTAAAAAACCTATTTAAAAAAGTAAAGTTTTTACATAAAAATGGAATCTAAAAAAAAAAAGTGGTTCTGATGAACCTAGGGGCAGGACAGGAATAAAGACACAGATGTAGAGAATGGACTTGAGGACATGGGGAGGGGGAAGGGTAAGCTGGGACGAAGTAAGAGTGGCATGGACATATATACACTACCAAATGTAAAATAGCTAGCTAGTGGGAAGCAGCTGCATTGCACGGGGAGATCAGCTCGGTGCTTTGTGACCACATAGAGGGGTGGGATAGGGAGATGCAAGAGGAAGGGGATATGGGGATATATGTATACATATAGCTGATTCACTTTGTTATACAGCAGAAAACACAACATTGTAAAGCAATTATACTCCAATAAAGATAAAAAAACCCAACTCTAATAATGTAGACTCATAGTGTATAAGTTGTGATAAAATATTTTTATACTTTTCATCTTAAGATCACAAGTGTAAATTAGTAACTAGATATTTTAAATTGTACTCACTATTGTAATATGCCAAATTCTCTTAAACATGACAAATGTATGAAATAAAAAATGTACAAAGATTAAAAAAAAAGTAAAGTTTTTGAATTTTGCAGCATTAGATGTATCATTTGTTTAAAAACTGATTATTAAAAATAATACATTTGAATTATTTAGAGTCTCTAAAGCTACTTAAAAGAACTGTGGATGCATTTTTTTATTTTTATTGGGAGGGAAGGGTTTAATTTATAGCCTTTTAAAAAATGATCCCATTTTATACTGTAAAACGCTCTATATTCTCAAAGCACTTAGGCATCTGCTATCTCATCTGATCCCTGTAATAAGTGTGAAGAAGCCGGGCAGCGCTGTAATCCCTGCACTGCATACAGGTGAGGACCCTGAGGCTCAGAGACCTTGGGGGACACAAGGCCACATGGCTGCTAAGTGCCTCCTGCACCTATTCAAACTGGTCCAGGCTCCTAGGATATTAGGATTTCATAACTTTTGGGTTGTATCTAGTGATTTCATGAGAGATAGAATGACACCTCTGTTACACACTGGGAACAAAGAAACTTCCAAAGAACCTCAATCATGTCTGCTTCATCACAGAAGAAAATGAATGACAGGCATTCATCCTTTGTTATGGGCTGAGTCCTGTCACCTTCTATTTTATATGTTGAAGTCCTAACCCCCAGTACCTCAGAACGTGACTGTATTTAGAGACAGGATCTTTAAAGAGGTAAGTTAAAATGAAGTCATATAGGTGGGCCCTAATCTGACTGGTGTCCTTATAAAAAGAGATTAGGACACAGGCACACAGAGGGATGACCATGCAAAGACACAGAGAGAAGACAGCATCTCCAAGCCAAGGAGAGAGGCCTCAGAGGAAAACAACCCTACCAACACTTTAACTTCAGACTTCCAACCTCCAGAGCTGTGAGGAAATAAATGTCTATTGTTTAAGTCGCATATTACGTGGTCCTTGTATGGCAGCCCTAGCAAACTAACGCATCATTCAGCTTTATGTATCTAAAAAGTACTTTCTCTACGATTTCATGGATCATCTAAAAGGGTCAATCAGACAGTGATTCAGCTTGCCTGCACCAACGTTTTCAGAGAAGCAACTATGTGGTCAAGAAAACGTGACTTGGAAGCACCTCTCCCCAGATGTTTTCTTTTCAAATGAATGAATTCTGTTCTGTTAGAGTGAAAAGCTTGTTGCCTTAGGCTAGTCCTCCGTGTTACAGCTCTGAACAACGCATTGATATCTGATGCTTGCACGTTTAAAAAGTTGACAATCTGATAGGTTGTTCTCCTAAGAGGACTGAGCATATGTAGAAATAATGTCAAGAGGATATTCAACTAGGATGGGAATCAAGATACGTATTTCTTTATGTCTTTCTGTAGAAGTGACCTGAGCCAGTGGCAGGACTGAAATCCAAGAGTGATGTTCTGCCACCCTGTGAACTTGGGTGACTGGCCCCTCCTTGGCTACCACGAAAGGAGCAGCGTTCTCAGGCTCGACACAGAGCAGAGTACCTAGGATGGAACTCAGCCTCCCCCACCAATTCACCCCCTGCGCTCCCTGGACCAGCTCTGTGACCTTAGGTGAGCCCTGGACCCAGTCTCCTCATCCACGACCTGGGATAAAAAAGGACCGTGATGAGGATTAAGTGCAATCATACATGCGAGAAGTATGTAAAATAAATTATAAAGAACTACACAAATGTAACTTACCACTGATATTGTTTAAGTATATGCACGATTACTAGACCAGGAATCACAAGATTTCTAATTCTATGACCTATCCCTGCTTTTGTATTTGTTACAGTTGATTTAAAACATATACTGAAAGAACAGATTTCTAATTGTGTATCTGCTGCAAACTAGCTTAACACTAGTTATATATAGAAGACCACCTTCCTTCTAAGGGGCCTTAGTTTCCTCACCTGTAAAATGAGGATGTTGAACCCTATTATCTTACAAGAGACTTTTTAAATGAAGACTTTGACACACAGGTGGGGACATCTCTCTTTGATGTGAAATGCCTAAGGTCAAAAGACCAAAAGGGTTTGGGAGATTCCTGGCCATTTTGTGACTAGGTTATACAGGGAATCTCAAATTATTATCAGGTCTTTAGAAGGAAGGTCTCACTCTAGTAAATGAAAGTGCTCTGTGAATTTCAGGCATAAAAAAATATAGGGCTCCAAGGGCAGCTTCTGTATGTTTGCTTACAATGTAAGTACTTATGAAAAGTTCAGAACACAGACTTCATCATCCCTAAACCTAGATATGAACTCCAACTCTGCCAGTTCTTCAGCCAGCTCTGTGACCCTGGACCATTTCCTACTCTATGCACAGTGGAAGGTACCGCTCTTCATTTCTAAGGAGGAGGAATGAGATGAAACAGTGACAGAGGGAACTTAGGCTACATTTTAGATAAACCTTTCTAAAGAAGTACTTAGATACTGGGACATGTTTTCTTTAAGTGATGGATTAAATATTATACAAGTAATTTTATGCAGAAATGCAGAAAAGTATAAATGAGGAAAAATGCACCCATAATTTAATGCCCAGAGATAAAGTTTTGATGGGAAGACTTATCATATATAGTTGGAAACCTCTTCCCACCTGAGCCACGCATCTCAGTGGGCAAGAACACCAGACCTCCCCTCCCTCCCTCCATCCTTCCATCAACCCCACTCCCACCTTGTTCCAGAAAGAATTACAGGCAGCTGCATGACAATGGCTAACCCTTAAACCAGACCTCAGTTATCACATCTGTAGGAGATACTACCACCTGACCATTGTTAGAAAGATACGTGACCCAAATGTTACTCATCAAGCACCTTTCTCATGCCATGTACAGTGCTTAGTGCTTTCACACATCTGAGCTCTGTGAAAATACTTTGTAAACCTTCAAGCACCATTCAGACTACAGTGTTAGGACACTGTGAATTCTTGATTTGTCCTGATGACAATTTCATCTTCTAGAAGGTAGAGGAAGCATAGGGGGGCAACCGGACCTAATTCTAAACAACAAAGAATTAGGGAGAAAGTGACAGTATCATGTAGGAGTTTTCTTTACTCCTAGAAGGTGAGAAAACAGAAGTGACCTACACCTTGCCCTGGTAGATCTCCCTAGGCCAGAAATATTCCAGATGTTTTCCCCTCAAACTTCCTGGATGTTCCTTGACAGCACTCGTATCACAATGTGCTGCGCACCAATCAGAATGAAATGTAGCGGGTCTGCAAAATGCGTGTTCTGTGCTCTATGGGAATCTGAGTCCAAACATGTGGAAAGTCCAATCCGAAATCTCTCAGGCACATGTGCACGTGCACGTCCTGCACCCCACCCTCACCGCTTCTGCAGATGCTCAGCAGACCCACCTTCAACTTGAAGTGTGTTGTTAAGACCCAGTCATGAAGTTTTGTCTCTGGAGGCTTATAATTGAAAAGGGCACAGAGTGCTTATCACCAGACCCCTGGTGGAGATCGTGTGAAGAGTAAATCCTGGAGACGAACTTCAATCACAACTCACTGCAGCAGGCTTACCTGTTCTACTGTTTCAATGAGGGCAGCAGCCTCGTGCTTGCCCAGTTGTTGCACCATCTTGTAAAATAGGCCATCTCTATCTTGCAGCAAATCATATGGCTTATCGTATCCTTCCAGTCTCCCTGAATCCAAAACCTGTTAATCAGCAGAAAAAAAACCCATTGCACACAATGTTTCACAATAAAGTATTATAACTTAGACAATATTTTGTAAAGGAACAGGAGGGGAAGAATAGAGAAAATCTGTTTGGGTGGTAGGCCTGGCTGGTGTTTTAATGGTTTGATTAACTTGTTTTACTAGGCAGATAAAGGCCTAACCTGACCTTTTATTACTATAATGTTATAGGAAAGGAAGAAAAATGAGTTTTAGACTATGATTTCTTTAAATTAATTTTTATTGGAGTACAGTTGCTTTACAATGTTGTGTTAGCTTCTACTGCACAGCAAAATGAATCAGCCATACATATACATATATCCCCTCCCTTTTGGATTTCCCCCCCATTTAGGTCACCCCAGTGCATCAAGTAGAGCACTCAGCAGTCTGGCATTTTATATTCTGCCAAGGGCATTTGGGGTGGTTATCATTAGTTAGTGCTTTTAGCTCTCAGACTCTGAGCTTTAAGGGCTATTTATACAGATACACAGAGTTGGGAAATTTCTTGATTTAAGAAAATCAAACTCTATCTAAAATCAGGTTGATGTCATACAAACCAGATGGCAGTGACCTGACAGCAAATTAATTGTTAAGTTGGTTTGACAGAATCTGTAGTATTTGGGAAAAAAGTAAATGCCTCCAGAATTTCTTTAGGGTTGTGAACTAAAAAATTGCCTGTCATAAGCAGTGAACAAAGGATGTTGCAGCCATCAAGCCACCACATTACAGCCGCCCCGACAATAAGCCCGGAGGGAACTCAGGATGGAGCCAGAATGTGTGCAGCCACCCCCAACAGTGCACCCTGAGGAGACTCAGGATGAGAAAAACACAGGATACTGGCCTCAGATAGCTGAGGTGCACATCAAAGGAATGATTTCAGTGAGCCCAGACTTTGCATCTTCCCATGTATAGAAAAGCACTAAATTCATTAACTTGGGATGTCTGGTTTTCTTTGATTAACAGTAATCTTTTAATGTTCTGACTACCTGGTCTTTTGCTGCAAAAACTCTTACATATCCTGGCTCATCCCCTTGCCTCTTCCGAACCATTTCTCAGTATTACGAGATGCTTTGTCCCTAAGTCTTCACAACGTCCACCACATAAAACATAACTCTCAACTTCCAGGTTGTGCTTTTTTTTTTTCTTTTTCAGTCGACAGGGTCCTGGATTATGTTAGTTGCTAAGAGGGGCAGAATCCCTTGTCTAAGAGGTTAAGATGCTTCTTCAACTTGGCTTTGATTGTAGTTTATTATTCTGAGAGTGAAAGGCTGGCAAAAAGAGCTGCTACATAAGCAGCATTAGCAGAATTTCTCTGCACAGAAGAAATCCCTAGAAATCCAATTTTTTCTTTGACTAAGACTAAAGAAGCAAGTATGAAATTGAGCTTCAAATTCTAATGCTCACAGCCCACACAGTACCTGGGGACAGCCCAATCTGAACTGCCGAGGATCTGAATCTGTTTTTACAAGTTATCTTTCTTTGCTGCTTTTTCTTTCTCTCTTCAGCTGTGTGCCGTTCAGCCCTTTTGTGCACATTGATATGTCCCTAGTTGAAAATTAAAAGGGAGAGGAAGGGGGTCTTAACTCCGCCTTTCTACTTATTAGTGGCTTTGCATAATGGTTTTAGAGGGGAAAAAATCTGAAAAAATTGGCCCAAATGGCATAGCTATAAAGATAGTTCTGATGTTAGGTGGTACTTAGTTCTTCATGTAGAGTAACTGTATCTTAAGAGAATATGCAGCAACTCTAAACAGGACACAGGCTGTTCTTCAATATCTAGTACTGCAGTTAATACCGTCCCATGTCATTTAATTGGAAACATTTATTGAGTCTCCTAAGGGCAGAAAAGTGGTCAAGATGGTGGAGTAGGGGGATGCAGAGTTCGCATCTCCCCACAACTAGGGCACCTACCAGACTCTGGGGATGGGAGCAACCCCCGAACGACTGGCCTACAAACTCCAGTGCTGGAAGCCTCAGGCCAAACAACCAGTAAGACAGGAACACAGTCCCACCCATCAAAAAAAAAAAGATGACAAAAAAATATGTTACAGATGAAGGAGCAGGGTAAAAACCTACAAGACCAAATAAATGAAGAGGAAATAGGCAACCTACCTGAAAAAGAATTCAGAGTAATAATAGTAAAGATGATCCAAAATCTCAGAAATAGAATGGAGGCACAGATCGAGAAAATACAAGAAAGGTTTAACAAAGACCTAGAATAACTAAAGAACAAACAGAGATGAACAATACAATAACTGAAATAAAAAATCCACTAGGGTCTTCCCTGGTGGCGCAGTGGTTGAGAATCTGCCTGCCAATGCAGGGGACACGGGTTCGAGCCCTGGTCTGGGAAGATCCCACATGCCGCGGAGCAACTGGGCCCGTGAGCCACAACTGCTGAGCCTGCGTGTCTGGAGCCTGTGCTACGCAACAAGAGAGGCCGCGACAGTGAGAGGCCCGCGCACCGCGATGAAGAGTGGCCCCCGCTCGCCGCAACTAGAGAAAGCCCTCTCACAGAAATGAAGATCCAACACAGCCATAAATAAATAAATAAATAAATAAATAAATAAATAAATTTATAAAAAACAAATACACTAGAAGGAATCAATAGCAGAATAACTGAGGCAGAAGAACGAATAAGTAAGCTGGAAGACAGAATGGTGGCAATAACTGCTGAGGAGCAGAATAAAGAAAAAAGAATGAAAAGAATTGAAGACAATCTCAGAGACCTCTGGGACAACACTAAACGCACTAATATTCGAATTGTAGGGGTCCCAGAAGAGAAAAAGAGAGGGTCTCAGAAAATATTCGAAGAGATTATAGTCGAAAACGTCCCTAATATGGGAAAGGAAATAGCCACCCAGGAATCTCAGAGAGTCCCATACAGGATAAACCATAGGAGAAACACACCAAGATGCAAATTAATCAAACAAACAAAAATTAAGTTCAAAGAAAAAATATTAAAAGCAGCAAGGGAAAAGCAAAAAATAACATACAAGGGAATCCCCATAAGGTTATCAGCTTATTTTTCAGCAGGAACTCTGCAAGCCAGAAGGTAGTGGCAGGATATACTTAAAGTGATGAAAGAGAAAAACCTACAACCAAGATTACTCTACCCAGCAAGGATCTCATTCAGATTCGACCAAGAAATCAAAAGCTTTACAGACAAGCAAAAGCTAAGAGAATTCAGCACCACCAAACCAGCTTTACAACAAATGCTAAAGGAACTCCTCTAGACGGGAAACAGAAGGAAAAGACACACAGAGACAAAAAAAAAACACAAAAAACTAAAATAATTATGAAAATGACAATAGGAACATACATACCGATAATTACCTTAAATGTAAATGGATTAAATGCCTCAACCAAAAGACACAGACTGGCTGAATGGATACAAAAACAAGGCCCATATATGTGCTGTCTACAAGAGACCCACTTAAGACCTAGGGACACATACAGACTGAAAGTGAGGGGATGGAAAAAAATATTCCATGCACATGGAAATCAAAAGAAAGCTGGAGTAGCAACACTCATATCAGATAAAATAGACTTTAAAGACTGTTACAAGAGACAAGGAAGGACACTACATAATGATCAAGGGATCAATCAAAGAAGAAGATGTAACAACTGTAAATATTTATGCACCCAACATGGGAGCACCTCAATACATAAGGGAAATGCTAACAACCATAAAAGGGGAAATCAACAGTAACACAATGATAGTAGGGGACTTTAACACCTCACTTATATCAATGGACAGATCATCCAAACAAAATAAATAAGGAAACACAAGGTTTAAATGACACAATTGACCAGATAGATTTAATTGATATTTATAGGACATTCCACCCAAAAGTGGCAGCATACACTTTCTTCTTAAGTGCACATGGAACATTTTCCAGGATAGATGACATCTTGGGTCACAAATCAAGCCTCAGAAAATTTAAGAAAATTGAAATCGTATCAAGCATCTTTTGCGACCACAACGCTATGAGATTAGAAATGAATTACAGGAAAAAAAAAACTATAAAAAAACACAAATACATGGAGGCTAAACAGTGTGGTACTAAAAAACCAAGAGATCACTGAAGAAATCAAGGAGAAAAAAAAATACATAGAAACAAATGACAGTGAAAACACAATGACCCAAAACCTATGGGATGCAGCAAAAGCAGGTCTAAGAGGGAAGTTTATAGCAATTCAATCTCACCTCAAGAAACTAGAAAAATGTGAAATAAACAATCTAACCTTACATGTAAAGCAACTAGAAAAAGAAGAACAAACAAAACCCAAAGTCAGTAGAAGGAAAGAAATCATAAAGATCAGAGCAGAAATAAATGAAAAAGAAATGAAGGAAACAATAGCAAAGATCAATAAAACTAAGAGGTGGTTCTTTGAGAAGATAAACAAAACTGATAAACCTTTAGCCAGACTCATCAAGAAAAAAAGGGAGAGGGCAAATCAATAAAATTAGAAACGAAAAAGGAGAAATTGCAACTGACAACTCAGAAATACAAAGGATCATAAGAGACTACTACGAGCAACTATATGCCAATATAATGGACAACCTAGAAGAAATGGACAAATTCTTGCAAAGGTACAATTTTCCAAGACTGAACCAGGAATAATTAGAAAATATAAACAGACCTATCACAAGTAATGAAATTGAAACTGTAATTGAAAATCTTCCAACAAACAGAAGTCCAGGACCGGACGGCTTCACAGGCAAATTCTATCAAACATTTAGAAGAACTAACACCTATCCTGCACAAACTCTTCCAAAAAATTGCAGAGGGAGGAACACTCCCAAATTCGTTCTATGAGGCCACCATCACCCTGATACCAAAACCAGATGAAGATATCACAGAAAAAAGAAAATTACAGACCAATATCCCTGATGAACATAGATGCAAAAATCCTCAACAAAATACCAGCAAACAGAATCCAACAACACATTAAAAGTATCATACACCATGATCAAGTGGGATTTGTTCCAGGAGTGTAAGGATTCTTTAATATATGCAAATCAATCAATGTGCTACACCATATTAACAAATTAAGGAAAAAAAAACATGATCATCTTGACAGATGCAGAAAAAGCTTTTGACAAAATTCAACACCCATTTATGATAAAAACTCTCCAAAAAATGGGCATAGAGGGAACCTACTTCAACATAATAAAGGCCATATATGACAAACCCACAGCAAACATCATTCTCAATGGTGAAAAACTGAAAGCATTTCCACTAAGATCAGGAAGAAGACAGGGATGTCCACTCTCGCCACTCTTATTCAACATAGTTTTGGAAGTCCCAGCCACGGCAATCAGAGAAGAAAAAGAAATAAAAGGAACAAATTGGAAAAGAAGAAGTAAAACTGTCACTGTTTCCAGATGACATGATGCTATACACAGAAAATCCTAAAGATGTCACCAGAAAGATACAAGAACTAATCAATGTATCTGGTAAGGTTGAAGCATACAAAATCAATGCACAGAAATCTCTTGCATTCCTATACACTAACAACGAAAGATCAGAAAGAGAAATTAAGGAAACAATCCCATTCACCATCGTAACAAAAAGAATAAAATACCTAGGAATAAACCTACCTAAGGAGGCAAAAGACCTGTACTGAGAAAACTATAAAACACTGATGAAAGAAATCAAACATGACAGAAACAGATGGAGAAATATACCATGTTCTTGGATTGGAAGAATCAGTGTTGTGAAAATGACTATACTACCCAAAGCAATCTACAGATTCAGTGAAATCCCTATCAAATTACCAATGGCATTCTTCACAGAATTAGAACAAAAAATTTTACAATTTGTATGGAAACACAGAAGACTCCGAATAGCCTAAGCAATCTTGAGAAAGAAAACCGGAGCTGGAAGAATCAGGCTCCCTGACTTCAGACTATACTACAAAGTTACAGTAATCAAGACATCATAGTACTTGCACAAAAACAGAAATATAGATCAATGGTACAGGATAGAAAGCCCAGAGATAAACCCATGCACATATGGTCACCTAATTTATGACAAAGGAGGCAAGAGTATACAATGGAGAAAAGACAGCCTCTTCAATAAGTGGTGCTGGGAAAACTGGACAGCTACATGTAAAAGAATGAAATTAGAACACTCCCTAACACCATACACAAAAATAAACTCAAAATGGATTAAAGACCTAAATGTAACACCAGACAGTATAAAACTCTTAGAGGAAAACATATGAAAAACACTCTTTGACATAAAGCACAGCAAGATCTTTTTTGACCCACCTCCTAGAGTAATGAAAATAAAAACAAATAGGGCTTCCCTGGTGGTGCAGTGGTTAAGAATCCACCTGCCAATGCAGGGGACACGGGTTCGAGCCCTGGCCTGGGAAGATCTCACATGCCGCGGAGCAGCTAAGCCCGTGTGCCACAACTACTGAGCCTGCACTCTAGAGCTCGCGTGCCACAACTACTGAGCCTGCGTGCCACAACTACTGAAGCCCGCATGCTTGGAACCCGTGCTCCGCCACAAGAGAAGCCACTGCAATGAGAAGCCCGCACACCGCAACGAAGAGTAGCCCCCGCTCGCTGCAAGTAGAGAAAGCCTGTGTGCAGCAAGAAAGACCCAACGCAGCCAAAAATAATAAAAAATAAATTTATTTTAAAAAAAACAAATAGGACCTAATTAAACTTAAAAGCTTTTTTACAGCAAAAAACCATAAACAAGACAAAAAGACAACCCTCAGAATGGGAGAAAATATTTGTAAACGAAGCAACAGACAAAGGTTTAATCTCCTAAATATACAAACAGCTCATGGAGCTCAATATCAAAAAAACCAAACAACCCAATCAAAAAATAGGTGGAAGACCTAAATAGATATCTCTCCAAGGAGGACATACAGATGGCCAAGGGGCACATTAAACGATGCTCAACATCACTAGTTATTAGAGAAATGCAAATCAAAACTACAATGAGGTATCACCCCACACTAATCAGAATGGGCATCATCAAAAAATCTACAAACAATAAACGCTGGACAGGGTGTGGAGCAAAGGGAACCCTCTTGCACTGTTGGTGGGAATGTAAATTGATACAGACACTGTGGAGAACAGTATGGAGGTTCCTTAAAAACCTAAAAATAGAACTACCATATGACCCAGCAATCCCACTACTGGGCATATACCCTGAGAAAACCATAACTCAAAAGGACACATGTACCCCAATGCTCACTGCATCTCTATTTACAATAGCCAGGACATGGAAACAACCTAAATGTCCAACGACAGATGAATGGATAAAGAAGATGTGGTACATATATGCAGTGGAATATTACTCAGCCATAAAAAGAAACGAAATTGAGTTATTTGTAGTGAGGTGGATGGACCTAGAGTCTGTCATACAGAGTGAAGTAAGTCAGAAAGAGAAAAACAAATACTGTATGCTAAAACGTATATATGGAATCTAAAAAAAAAAAAAAAAGGGTTATGAAGAACCTAGGGGCAGGATGGGAATAAAGACGCAGACCTACTAGAGAATGGACTTGAGGACACGGGGAGGGGGAAGGGTAAGCTGGGACAAAGTGAGAGGGTGGCATGGACATATATACACTACTAAATGTAAAATCAATAGCTAGTGGGAAGCAGCTGCATAGCACACAGATTTCAGCTTGGTGCTTTGTGACCACCTAGAGGGGTGGGATAGGGAGGGTGGGAGGGAGGGAGACACAAGAGGGAAGAGATATGGGGATATATGTATATGTACAGCTGATTGACTTTGTTATAAAGCAGAAACTAACACACCATTGTAAAGCAATTATACTCCAATAAAGATAAAAAAAAAAAATACAGGCCCAATCCCTGAGAGTATAGTTTGATATTCTGGATTGGGTTTCTGGAATCTGTCATTACTTTAAAAAAAAAAACAACAAAGCTTTCTAACAGACAATCACTTGCTTTCCACAAAGGAAAGAGGTACAGGCTTCCCTCGGAGATACTGCAGGTTCAGTTCCAGAACACCAGAGTGAAGTGAGTATCACAATAAAGTGAGTCACATGAATTTCCTGATTTCCCGGGCATACAGAAGTTATGTTTACACTATACTGCAGCCTATCAGGTGTGCAATAGCATTATGTGTGGGAAAAAACAATGTACAGACCTTAATTTAAAAATAATTTATTGCTAAAAAATACTAACCATCATCAGAGTCTTTAGCAAGTCATAGTAGTGACATCAAAGATCACTGATCACAGATCACCATAACAGATGTAGTGATGGTGAAAAGGTTTGAAATACTGTGAGAATTACCAAAATGTGACAAAGACATGGAGTGAGCAATATTGTTGGAAAAATGGCACTGATAGACTTGCTCCACACAGAGATGTGACAAACCTTCAATTTGTTTAAAAAAAAAAAAAAAAAATCAGTATCTGTGAAGTGCAATAGAAAAAGGTATGCCTTTATTTCTAAAGCAAGCAAGAAAAAAAATTGCCTCAAAAATCAAAGTTTTGAGAAAGAACATTATTTATTGGTGTTTTTGTTGAATTTAAAGCCAACTGATAATCAGAAGCTCTAGAACAAAATACAGGGTTTACACCTGGGGTGGATGGAGCACAGAAGACAATTCCCCAGCTCTGAAGCTAGGGGATGCATGTCTCTTGGGTTCTCTGAGGTCTAATCCTGCCATTCCTAGCAAAGGAGTCAGCGACCACAACCAGCTTGGACCAGGATATAAACAAGTGGCCAAGTTTACATCTCCTGGTGGGACCTCCCCGTGTTATCATTGATGAAATCTTGGCCAGGGAACCCTAAACCGAAGGTCTCCCAACACAGGAGTGGGAAGGGCAGCTCCAGTGAAGAACAAGGTCCACCATGAAAAACGTTGGTCATCGCAAAGGTGACAGGCTCCAAAGAGAACCCTTGCATTTCCCTTCTCCCTCCGTCTTCCCCATTCACCCAGATGGTCAGTCTCCACACCCAGAAACCAGTATCAACTCCTCTCTCTTCCCTCAGATCCCACGTTCGATCCATCACACAGTCCACTTGGCTCCACTTTGTTATCCACCCCAAACCCCACCATCTCACCATTTCCACTGCTAGCACCTTAGTCTAAGCCACCAACAGTCGAGAAAGGGCACAACTGTAAGAGAGAGTGAACACTGCATTTGGAGAACTGAAAGACCATTAATGTGGTTTTACCTGTAAAGGAAAGAGGGAGAGCAGAGAAGGACAAAACTAGAAAGGTGGGGAGGGGCCAGGATGTAAACTGCTTTGTAAAACCATGTTAAAGATTTGTTCAAAGACACTGACCAAGAGAGAAAAATTTGAGGTTACAGAAATTTACCAGAAGATACTGGTAAGTAAAGCATTAAACAAATGGACATATTTTGATAACGGCAACAAAGTTGATTGATTCACATCTATGGACGTTCACACGTGGATCAAGTGCTGATGGATAAGACTTAGGACTGAAGAGCTGACACGTCTGCCGAATTTTGTCCTCCCTCACTGTTTCCCTAACCGATCATACATTGCAAGGTGACTGCGATACCAAAAACCAAAAATAAAACTCCAGGGTACATTTAGGAGAAAAGAATTTATTTGAATGGACCCCTAACTGAGCTAGAGATCAAGCCATCTTTCTGCTGCTGCCTCTAATGCCTGACAAGGGGCTTGAAACAGGTAGATTTCACAGCATCATTCGTTTATTGTGGAAGAAGGACACTTTTGGGGATAGTCTGAGAAATACAATGCTGCAGTGCTGAGAGGTAAGAACAACAAAGTGACAGGTAAAAAGTAGAACCAAAATGTTACTTTTCCAATTAGCATTCAAGACCACAAAATGAGAGGGACTTCCCTGATGGCACGCAGTGGTTAAGACTCCATGCTCCCAATGCAGGGGGCCCGGATTCGATCCCTGGTCAGGGAACTAGATCCCACATGCATGCCGCAACTAAGAGTCTGCATGCCACAACTAAGGAGTCGGCGAGCCGCAACTAAGGAGCCCGCCTGCCACAACTAAGACCTGGTGCAACCAAGTATATAAATATTAAAAAAAAAAAAAAGGAACAAAATGAGGGACTAAGGATGCCTGATGCTAAACGTTTCTGGAATTTAAGAGTCACTGTCCTGCAATCTTGGAGTGTTACCTGATCCCTCATGAAAGTCTGCAGGAGAGGCCTGCTTCCTACTGTGATGTTCTAGTCCAGATGACCAGACACACTGCTTGGAGCCTAGAGCATCCCTTTGGTTGGGGATGCCCCACTCTTGTCATCTGCCTCCCCAGGGCTCACTCCTGTGCACGTCCAACTCGGGGGAGTGAAGCTAAACGCACTGATTCAGTGCTGACAGTCTGCTATCTACTCAATGCCCCCACTGATGATCCCATCTGACAGTGAATGTGAAGTAGGATGGGAGGTGATATTCCAGAAACTGCCTAAGAAGTCAAGAGAGATAGTACCATTATCATTAAACATAAGGAAGTTTGGGTATTACTGATTATTACCTGTTTTTTTATGGACCATCAAATTCACTGGTTAACTGCATCTGTTGCCTCTTATGCATCATATGCAGGCGTTCTTTACCTATTTCATTATGAATCAGCCTCACTGGACACTGTGGTGTCTCCTGACAACAGTTACCATCCATAAGATGAGTGAAATAAGCTCATTGTCACAGGCTACAGGTTAACCTTAAAATACCCTGCATTCCTTGAGATTATATGCAGCCAAAGGTTTTTCCTTTGAGGGATGATTCCCTTATCATTTTATAAAGCCACACCCTAACATTTATTGAAACTCAGCAGGGAAAGAACAAAGAAAGAGAGAAGATGAAAATGAGAGAGAAAAGCAATAGAGGGAGGAAGGAAGGAAATAAAGCTAAGGAAGGAAATATTAAATTACTAAGGAAGAAAAAGCCAATCAAACCTGGAAGGAAGATACTAGACAGATATCCAGAGGCCCAAGCTTTGTGTGCAGAGTCCAGATTTACTGTGTGAGACTTACTAGTTGTTTATATGCAGTATCTCAGCCCCTGATCCACTTTTCTTTCTGTACTCTCATCTGTGATGCAAAGGCTGGGTCTCTGCAAATCACATTTCAGAAGACCTTTGGCCAGCTGGCCTTTGTTAGGTTTTGTCAGTAGGGGGCACTAGAGGGAGACTGAAGGTGGGAATCAGAGCTAATGGTCTACCTGGTTTCTGCTGCTCCTGCAGCATCATCTCAGCAGTGGGACCTGACTCCAGCTCCCAGCTTCTATTAGCACATGGAGAACTAGCCTCATTGTGCTCTCTCACAATTATGGCCAGCACCTAGGCAGTGACCTCTCCTTGGAGGTCTGAGCACTGACTCTTTAGAGCCTCTCTTCTGAGTTCTTAGTTCTGGAGATCTGTCCTAGGACACAGTAGCTGCTTCCTAAAATTATTACCCCAGTGTTCCATTTTTCTAGCCCTCCAATTCCTGTGTAACAAATTTCCTATATTAAATCCTTTCTGTCAAAATACTTTTTCTCACTAGGCCCTTTCTTCTCATGGACTCCCCTCTGACAGCAACAGCTGAGAAATTCTGCAACCTTAGCCAACGACCTTGTGGCAGTCTAAATGAAAGGCTAATTTTTTGATTAAGGGAATCCAAAAATGCTGAAACAATTGTGACACAGCCAAGATGACCATCTTCTACCTCTCTGAAATATGAAGCCATAACTTGGGTTTGGAATATTTTCATGGTTGGCCATCTTAAAAAAATGACAATTTAATAAACTTTTAACTCATTATTGACCAGAGACATATAATATGTCTTTTGTTACCTGAACATTATTGACCAGAGACATTTCAATATTCACTTACATAACAAATCGCCGGCCACAGGCATTAGTTTCTGCAAAAATCCCCCAGTCAATAATGTGTTAATATGAAAATATGAAATTACTGGATATATTATTTAATAGCACATTCTGAAAGTATAGTTAAGTACTTGAGTTATTTCAGGAATGAGAGGAGAAACTAAGAGAAAATTAAATTATTGGAGGTTCCTCCCTATCAAGTTTTACAAGGAAGGATGTGTTGAAAAATTGAACATAAATGGAAACAACTGAAATTCCACAGGTGAAGGTCTTACCATTATCCTGTCAATAATGGTGGTCAGTCTGTTTGTGATGGTTAGCACAGTGCACTGAACAAATTTCTCATGGATTTTTTTTGTATTAACTCATCAGTTCTGGAAACAAAGAAGTTGAATTTAGTTCAGTAAAGACAGAAATAGCAGACTTAAGGCTTAAAAAAAAAATCACATATTTTTGTAATGTTTTAAAAAATCAATACTTTAAGACATAATCTTGTTCCTAAAAAAACTAAGTATAAAAAGTCTTGGAAATTTACTATTTTTCATAAAACAATGGAAAATAGTCTTCCCTCAAAATTGCTTGAAACTATCAGGAGCTGGATTTAGGAATCTAGCTCTCATAGGATACCTAATAACAACATTAACACTATATAACATGTTTTGGTTTCTTCTTTTGTTTTCTGGAATTAATGTTAACAAGAGATATCTTTTGGGCAAAGAGAACACTTAGAAACATTTCTCAGCATCACTAAATGTTTTCCATATACAGCATTTAAATTTTGGATACCAGGTTTCATGGACCTCAGCTCCATACCTTGGGTCCACATTTGATGTGGCTTTGTCAATAATCAATATCTGATTTTTCCTGAGAATAGCCCTAGCGAGACACACCAGTTGTCTCTGTCCAGCACTGAAGTTCGATCCTGATTCTGCTAATTCAGTATCCATTTTACCAGGAACACCTTTGATGGCTTCTTTAAATTGTACCTGTGGATACAGAAAAAACATTTTCCTAAACAAACCGCTACTGAAGCAGACAATCCTCTTAGACATTAGAGCTTTGAAGTCCTCATGACTTCTTATGTATCTTACACGTACAGCCACGTGATAGGGAGAGCTATTTTCAATTAGCATTCACTGAGAAAGATGTAGAGTCAAGTCAGGACAGAAAAATATCAGTGTCCCCCTTCCCTGCCACATGACACCTACAAGAAACCCCACCTAAGGATTAGTTAAGGAAGTTTCTCAAAAAATGAAGCTATTTCTCCCGTGTGGTTTAAATGGAAAAGTTAAAAGGATTTTATGGTTGAGTCAAGTTTACCAAAGTACATTTTGCATATGGGTTGGTACATTAAAGGGAAACTTAAAAATATATATGTATTACAGGAAGTATGGTTCTCTAAAGATATAATCTTATCAGCACTTTACAATTTTGGAAGGTCTAAAAGTTTAAAAAAATACGAATTCAAACAATGGCAAACTGCACCTCATACATTAGTAATCCTGGAGCCTATTCTGGTAATGGTTCTTTCCCAAGTTTAATCTCATAAATACTGGACCAGTTAAGTGCATTTTCTTCAATGTCAAAAATGTCTTGCAGTGAATGAAAATTCATGAAAAACAGGATACAATATAACATCTTATTTCCCCCAGACTATGGGTATAAGTGGTGTTTATATTAATGTATCTTCATAAAACTGTAATCATAAGATAAAAAAGAAAACCAAACTTTTAACTTCCAAAGTTAATCTGAAAGTACATTGGGTGGTAGGGATCAGTTCAATGAATATTTATTTTGGAGAAGTACTACAGAACAAGAACCAAACTCAGGCTATATTTGAAGTTAAAGAACAAAGAGTAAATACATTTCAGATTAAGACACCAACAGATTGATGAGTGATGGCCAATGAGCAGGGACACAGAATTATAGTGTCAAATAACAAAACACCAAGGGTGAGTGGGCAATATTTTCGTGGCATCCTAAATGCTGGAGCACTTTTATGAATGTGATCCCGAACTGTGCTCCTGATGAAGTCCAATCCCTAGAAAGGGGAATTCAGAGTTAGGATTAAATATGGTATTCGTATTTAGTGACTGCATGAAAAGTACAAAAATCTAAAGGGTAAGATTTGTATTGTGGTGCAAGTGGGTTGGTGTTTCTTAAGACTGACATCTGACTTTGAAGAAATAATTTTACACTTGCCCCTTACTGGGATGGCATCTCATCACTAATCTGGTTTTTTACTTTCCTTCCAGTTGTCCATATTTGCCTCATGAGGAATAAGGGTTGTGAGAAGCAGTGTTTTTCAGAAAATACTGTTTTCTGAGATTCTGTCTTCATTTATGAATCAGGGATGGTTATGAGAATAATAAGAATATGAAGGCTTTCTATAGTATAATCATATATTCAAGTTATTGGGTTGGCCAAAAAGTTCGTTCGCTCATCGTTCAATAAAGGTCTTGGTGAAAATGTCTTTTATTTTTACTTAAAACTGAACGAACTTTTTGGCCAACCCAGTATAATTTAGTATTAGAATACAATAATAACTAGGAGTTACAACTGGAGAATCTGAAAACATAATAGTGTGATATTACTATTAAATTTCTTGATTTAGAAAACTGTGTTTTGTTATGTGAGAGAATGTCCTTGTTCTTACAAGGTGTATATTTATGTATTTAAAGGTGAATTCCAACTTTTAATAAACATTTCTACAACTTACAAGTAGTTCAGCAAAATATATGGAAGAGAGGAAGCAAATATGGAAAAATATTAACAGCTGGTGAATCAAGGTGAGGGTGCATATATGTTCATCATACTACTCCTTCCATGTTCTTGTGATCTGAAAATTTTAAAACAAAAAAATTGGAGCCTTGAAGCCAGACAGCCTGGGCATAAGTCCTGCCTGGCTCTGCCAATTGGGCAACTTCCTGAAGTTTATCTTAGCTTCCTAAGCTCTAAATAAGACTATAATATAGTATAATAAAGGTGTTTACCTCCTAACATTGTCAGAGTATAAAATGAGTCATTATGTGTAGGAATTTACAACAGTGATTGATAAAAAGAGCTCAACAGATATTGCCCATTATTAATAATGCTGTCAGCTAGCCCCTCTTCATATTCTGCTTTATTTTTCTCCTTTGCAAGTATCAGCACTGAGACTTTGTTACATATGCATTGGCTTGTTTTCCATCTTCTCCAGGAGAATTTAAGTTCCAAAAGGGTAAAGACTGTCTCTTTTAATGACTGTGATAACCCCAGAATCTGAAACAATGCCTGTCTAGAAAGCTCTCAGTAGATATTTGTTGGCTGTATGAATGAAGCCACAAGTTCATCTCTTCTTGTGACATGTCTGTTCCTATAAATTAGAAAATAAATCCATATAAATAATTTATATATAACACTATTTTCTTATTAAATATAAGTGTAAAAGGAATATATTATTAAACAATTAACTGGCTCCAAGATATCATAACATCATACTTTAAACTGTGGAAAGCACTTTAAAAAGTTATAATTTAAGGAAAATGGAGCATATAATACTATTAAAAACTATACATCTCAGTACAGAATACTTCAGGTCATTTTTGAGCTTGGGAAAATAATAAACTATAGCAAAACTGAAAGATGATAAACTGAACTTATGGGGGCTTCCCTCGTGGTGCAGTGGTTAAGAATCCGCCTGCCAATGCAGGGGACACGGGTTCAAGCCCTGGTCTGGGAAGATCCCACATGCCGCGGAACAACTAACCCCGTGTGCCACAACTACTGAGCCTGCGCTCTAGAACCCGTGAGCCACAACTACTGAGCCCACGTGCCACAACTACTGAAGCCCATGTGCCACAACTACTGAAGCCCATGTGCCCAGAGCCCATGCTCCGCAACAAGAGAAGCCACCGCAATGGGAAACCTGCTCGCCGCAACTAGAGAAAGCCCGTGTGCAGCAACAAAGACCCAATGCAGCCAAAAATAAAATAAATAAAATTTTAAAAATAAATATATAAATGAACTTATAAGGCACCTTATTTCTATCATCATAAACATTTTCAAAGTAACCTACTGCGTGTACTGTATCTACCAACCAGGTGCCAACGCCCCTCATAGGAAGTTAACACAGATGTCAGATGGTTTCCACATTTTATGGAACCTTCTTACTTTTCAAAAAGAAAAGCTGGTGTGGGCTGGAAAGAGAGAGTGAAATGCAATCAGCAGATGGCGAAGAGCTTTTAGTAGAGCAGAGCCAGCAGTAAATGAAGTAAAAGGAGAGCCTGCTCACCTAAATACAAGGCCCAGAGAAATGGAAATGTGACCTGTCGCCAAAGCCAGGACTGAATCACGTGGTTCCTGATGCACAGGCCGCTGATACCCAGATTTCTGTATCTTGGTTTTCAGTATGATGAGACATACTTGTGTCCTAACAGAGGATCAACGTATCAACGTAGAACATAACATAACTGGGTGATTTCTTCACAGTTTTGACATGACATAGCACTCTCAATTGTAAATCCCAGTATCTAAGCTGTTTTGTTTTTGTTTTTTAACAGAAGCAAAACATCGATGATTCATTTCCAGAGTTTTATCTACTGTGCTCTTTTAACCTTTGAGTGATAAAGTGCTTCATCTTCTTCAGTCACTACTTATGCTATATTTGTAGAGCTGCCCTTGCTTTTTAGGTGCCCTAATTGGCACCAATTTCTGATGAACTTTCTTCAGTTTACAGTCAGCTGGCTATTCTTCAGTATAAGAAAAACACATTTCAGCATATTTTGAAAAGTAACCAAGATGAGACGGGCACCATCATTAGGACTGTCTCCCTTCTGAATGTCCATCTCCACCAAGGGAGAAGGAGGAGACAGAACTAACAGGACCTAAAAAAAATTTTTAAAAAGCATCTTTTTCTTTTAATTGAAGTTCTTAAAGAGGAAAACATAGTGGTGCCCTCTCACTCACTTGCAGGCCAACTCTATGAGTTTGGGTTCACATGTCTAGTTTGGCATCATTTATTAACCAATGACTGGGGTTTTTAGTTCACTTAAAAACTGACCTCATTAAAAAAAAAGAAATTGACCTCACTGCTTTAGTGGTACCTCTTAAGAGTGAGAAATCATCCCATCATTCTGTTTCTCTGGGAATTATTTCTTTATGACATTTATATGTTTTTCAATAAAGGATGTGGTAGGTTTTATTTTAAAAAGTCATAAAGAAACAATTCCTAGAGAAACAAAATGATGGGATGATTTCTCACTCTAAGACGTATCAGTAAAGTAACAGGGTTAATTCCAGAAGCAATACATGGAAACCACACACTTCACTTTGTGAAATAAACTCATGTTTCTTTCTTTTTACAGAAAGTTCCAAATGTAGTTTAAATAAAGGTAGATCTCAGTGTTGTCTACCACTTCCACCACCTCATCATTTTTAGAATTGAGAGGCTACTAAATTTTATCTAAATTTTGGCTCCTACAGATGAATTAAGTATAAGTTAGGGCCAAGTTCTAAGATAGTTTTTTACAGGATTTGTCTCCCAATTAACATTTCCTCTCTGTCCAAAATGCTAGAGTAATTTTACTACCTGAGACTCTGTTAAGAGAGATCTCGAGCTGGGAAACAAATAGGAAAATAATTTACCAGTACTTCCAGTTTTTTTTTTTAAGATGTCACAATTTCACCATTAAATCTGTTCTGTGAGTTCAAGAGCAGTGGATCATCCTTCTTTCTTTATATTTAATGGTCAACTGCTCTCCCCACCTCTTCTCTTCTAGAATTTCACTGTAGAAAGACTCACAAGCTTAAATGAAATCAGAGGTCCACTGCTTCTCAAGTAGGAGAAGGTGAAGCAATCAGCCTGATTTAGGAAAATAAAATCCCCACAGTTGCTGGAAAGAGGGATAGTTTGTAAAGACTCAGTGCGGACATACCTTCAGAAACCAGAATTCCTGGCAGGAAATTGTCAGGCCTCCAAATCTGCTTGCTCACAGTCAAACTCATCTATATATTACAGATTTCAGAGCTTCCCTGGAAGGGTGACACTAAATGACAAACACACCAATTCAAAACAACAATGTGAACAGTCATTTGGATATGTGTAAAAAAAAATTTTTTTTAAAGAAATAAGCCACACTTCTAGGAAATGAGATCAATCAAACATTTAGTACCTATTTATTAAGTGCTTACTTTTTAAAAAGAATAAGACTGAGCTAGGTCCTATGAGAAATTAGAAGTCTGTTTATGGTTTAGAAGTCTAGATACAGTTTCTGCCATTAGTAGAATCAATTTGCAAAACTAGGACCAATACACAAAATAATTTGTATCAAAATATACAAACCAACAGCAACTTTAACAAGTCAAAATCCTTTTCACGCAAGGGTGAGGAAATTCAAAGAAGTGGGCCAAAGGGAAACATGACACAAATAACAGAAAATCCTCTAGAAATGAACCGATCCATATAAAAACTGAGCAAAAGCTCCAGGGTTCTCTTACCTGCATTCATGCTGCGGCATTAAAAGGACGTGATCGCCAATAAATAACTATCATCACATTCCAGTTATATAATTTACCTTTATAGACACTTTCTTATGAAACTTCATAGCATTTTGTTGGTATGTTCTCATTTATCTTTCAGTTAATAATGAAAAACTACTATTGTCTCCACTTAGTTTCCCTAAGACCAGAGGAATAAAATGAACATTGCAAGGTAATTAAGGTAACTAATTCACTAGGTCACTTAGTAGAATTTGAACTCATAACTTCTGGTTTAGTGCTCTACTAAAGGACAAGATAATGTACCTAGTTGCTTTGGGTTCTAGGGAAAAGCTAAAATGAAATCATAAGGCATTATCTTGTTGGTTTTCATCACCATTAATATACATGTTTCAATTTACACATGTACCCATGTCATCAGTGTTCTCCTTGGAGCTAAATAAAGTCAGTTAAACCGATAAGCTCCCCTTAATTCCCTGCGCTGCTATAAATGTACACACACATATACTGATGCTAACAAGTTAAGAACATTCAATAAATTACCTCTTCTAAGGCATTCCACAGTTCCTCATCCGTATGCTCATTAAAGGGATCCAGATTTCTCCTCATTGTTCCAGTGAATAAAACCGGTTCCTAAATACCCCAAAATAGTGAATGTTATTACCTTAAACTCTTTTCATCATGTTTGAATGCTTACAGAACAGAATTAAAATACAAAACAAACCACCAAACTTCCCTATAATCATTAATAAGGTTGCAAATGCTTTTTTACAAAATAGTATCTCCAAATTAATTTTCCACTCTACAAAGTATGCTCCAAAATATCTTCTGGATGATTGAACACTAACAAGAAAGTGTGGAAATGTGTCATCTTAAGAAGAAGTTGAAGAAGAGAAAGGAAGATTTGATTTTTTAAAAATACCTTCCTGGTAACATCTGCTCAGAAAAAAAATGAGGATATACTAATTTGAGGAACTTCACATCAAGAGAGCTAGATAAATTGATTGTCAATCCTGGTGTGATACTGGGAAATACCAACAGCATGATTAGTTGAGGTTTGTGCCTCAAAGCAAAATTGTTAAATTTTTGCACATTGGCACTGAAGAATGAACTAGGATATTTCCTCCATTGGTACAACAGCCTTCTGGGATGGGGAATCTCTCTACATGTGTGAAAGGAACATCTCCATATGTTCAAAGAGAATGTCGACTACTGGGGCCCGTGGCACCTCTGTTCATGAAGATACTGCCTCTGATTCTGCATCAGCTGTTCCCCACGTTACCTCACCTGTGCATCAAGATGACAGGCCTCACAGAACATCATTACAAACTGCAAGGGCAGGATAACCTGAAACCCACTGTGACATGAGCCATAATAAAATTGTTTTAATTTAAAAAGCTTTTCCTATTCATCTGCTTTGAGAGGAACCACAAGGAAATTACTCTGGAAATATATGCCTTTCTGGGTTTCAAGAGAGAATCTTGTACATAAGCTTATGCAGGTCATTTAAGTTTTCTTCTGGAAGGCTCTAATAAGCCAGGGCACAAGAATATGGGCAGCAGAGAAGAGCCCAGTTGGCTCCTTTCAGTGAAGGGGATAGAACAGTGTGATGCACACATGTGGGAACAAGAAGAGATCTGACTCTTCCACAAGTGCCCGGGAACTGCTTGGAATCACCAGCCTCAAATCCTGCCTGGTCTTGGGGCTGGACTATTCCTCCTCACTTCACAAAAGCCTGAGAAGAAAGATGAAGAAGGCAGACATTTCTTTTCTCTGCCCATGAAGAATGACACTCAGAGAGCCTCCTGTACCTTCTTTCCCTATTGTCTTAGTTTTAAGTCTGGTGAGAGAAATGGATGCAGAAGACACATGGTGTGCCACCAAAAAAGATGTATCCCTGAGCAAAATCCAAAATTAAAAAGACATTATAAAGGGAGCTTTATTTGCACAGAGTTGATTAAGTGGACAGTATGCCTCCAAAGCACTGAAAATCACTGGGCATATGACATTTCAAAATGATTATTGAATTGAACTGAAAAATCCCTGGAGCCAAATTTAAGGTCTCCCTTAAAACTCGCAAATTTAGGATCAAAGATTAAGCAACCATGTAAGCAAAGGTAAGAATTCCTTGTCAGGGGAATAACCATCATTTTACTTAGATTTTTATAAAAACTTTTTATTCCTTGTAATTATTACCTCTAGCATTCTAAGATGCAAGCGATTTCTCTTCCTTTAGCTGTTTCCATGAGGTTTACACAAATGACGTGGCCGGTCAAGGGGAGGCTGGTCCCCAATATTCCTCCCTCTCCTCTGACTCTCCTTCACCTTCCCCCCAATGCTCTAAACCATGGGCAGAATTCTACTCTGGGGCCCAAATGAGGGCCTCTTCAAGGACTGGTGTTTCAGGAGATAAAGGGCCTGAAAGAGGCCAGGTTAATGAACCAGCTTTGAGCCCAACTGGGAGAAGTGAGACAGGGTCTCTTTGCTTATAATAATGACAAGAATGTTTCTTTGCCCATCACATTTTTTCCTTCAGGCGCCTCTCATAGAGCAAATTTACTTCCTGTAAGAGGTCTAAGGTTTGAAGTGTCCACCTGGTTTTCAAAGTACACTCTGTAGAGGCGTTACCTGAGCTAATCCACAAAAAAAACCTCTCTTTGCTTTTAAAAGATAGACCTTCTTGAGCAATGAATGGGCTCACAGTATCAGCACGTTTGGAAGGGTGGTTTTTGTGGCTCAAGAGAACAGGGATACCCACTTAAAGTTGGTATAGTTGGTATCACCTATTTCATAATCAAAGCCTCTCTCTATTGTCACCTCCCTCACCTTCTCTTTAGGAAACTCCTCAAAGGGGATGAAGCTCCCCAACGACTGGAGGACGAAAGTGGCATTCTTTGCAGAAAGAGGAGTCCCTCACTTCTGAGCCCCTGACCAATGCCTGCAGCTGCTTCATTCTGAGCTTTAATCAGAGCCCTCAGACACTCTTTAGGCCTTAAAGAGGTCCTGCTAATTATCATCAAACCACTTCTAATTGTCATAAGAAGAAAAAAAAATAAGTTTAAGGATTTCCCACTGCAATAAGGGTCCCCACTTAAGTCTATACTGTCAGTCTAAAAGGACATATTGGGCAATTACGCTTGTTTATTTAGCAGTATTAGATGGAAGAACATAGTTTAGTAAATAAGAATATTTCTCTTTGTTATGATATGCCAAATATGTATTTCAAAATCAGTAAAATTTCAATAAAAAGTTGAACGAAAATAATGATTTTTTAGACAGGAATCAGACAGGGAAAGGAAATTAAAGGTATCTAAATTGGAAGAGAAGTGGTAAAGCTGTCATTATATATAGAAGACATGATACTATATATAGAAAACCCTAAAGACTCCACACAAAAACTACTAGAACTGATAAATGAATTCAGCAAGGTAGCAGGACACAAGATTAACATACAGAAATTGGTTGCATTTCTTTACACTAACAGTGAAATATCAGAAAGGGAATGTAAAAAAACAATCGCTTTTAAAATCATATCAAAAAAAAAATTAAAATACTTAGGAATAAACCTGATGAAGGAGGTGAAAGACTTTTATGCTGACAACTAGAAAACATTAATAAAGGAAACTGAAGATGATTCAAGGAAATGGAAAGCTATCCCAAGCTCTTGGATTGGAAGAATTAATATTGTTAAAATGACTATACTACCCAAAGCAATCCACAGATTTAAGGCAATTGTTATCAAATTACCCATGACATTTTTCACAGAACTAGAACCAATACTCCTAAAATTTATATGGAACCATAAAAGACCCAGAATTGCCAAAGCAATCCTGAGGAAAGAGAACAAAGCAGGAGGCATAACCCTCCCAGACTTCAGACAATACTACAAAGCTACAGTAATCAAAATGGCATGGTATTGGCATAAAAACAGACTATGGATAAACGGAACAGAATAGAGAGCCCAGAAATAAACCCACACACCTACAGTCAATTGATCTTTGACGAAGGAGGCAAAACTATACAATGGAGAAAAGACAGTCTCTTTAGCAAGTGGTGTTGGGAAAGTTGGACAGTGCATGTAAATCAGTGAAGTTAGAACACACCCTCACACCATACACAAAAGTAAACTCAAAATGGCTTAAAGACTTAATCAGAAGACATGACACCATAAAGCTCCTAGAAGAGAAGACAGGCAAAACATTCTCTGACACAAATCGTACCAATGTTTTTTTAGGTTAGTCTCCCAAGGCAATAGAAATAAAAGCAAAAATAAACAAATGGGACTAATCAAAGTTACAAGCTTTTGTACACCAAAAAAAAACATAAAACAAAAAGGCAACCTATGTACTGGAAGAAAATATTTGCAAATGATGAGACTGACAAGGGCTTAATTTCCAAAATATACAAACAGCTCATACTACTCAACAACAACAAAACAAACAACCCAACTGTAAACTGGGCAGAAGACCTAAATAGACATTTTTCCAAAGAGGACATACAGATGACCAACAGGCACATGAAAAGATGCTCAGCATCACTAATTATTAGAGAAATGCAAAGCAAAACTACAAAGAGGTACCACCCCACACCAGTCAGAATGGCCATCATTGAAAAGCCTACAAATAACAAATGCTGAAGAGGGTATGGAGAAAAGGGAACCCTCCTACACTGTTGGTGGAAATGTAAGTTGGTGCAGCCACTGTGGAAAACAGTATGGAGGTTCCAATTCCACTTCTGGGCATATATCCAGACAAAACTATTATTGAAAAAGATACATGCACCCCCTATGTTCATAGCAGCACCATTCACAATAGCCAAGACATGCAAACAACCTAAATGTCCATTGACAGATGAATGGATAAAGATGTGGTACATAAAATGTAAAATAGATAGCTAGTGGGAAGCAGCTGCATAGCACAGAGAGATCAGCTCGGTACTTTGTGACCATCTAGGGGGTGGGATAGGGAGGGTGGGAGGGAGACTCAAGAGGGAGGACATATGGGGATATATGTATACATAAAGCTGATTCACTTTGTTATACAGCAGAAACTAACACAACATTGTAAAGCAATTATACTCCAATAAAGATGTTAAAAATAAATAAATTTCTGAAAAAAAAAAGATGTGGTACATATATACAATGGAATACTACTCAGTCATAAAAAAGAATGAAATAATGCCATTTGCAGCAACATGGATGGACCTAGAGATTATCATACTAAGTGAAGTAAATCAGAAAGAGAAAGACAAATACCACATGATATCACTTATATGTGGAATCTAAAATATGACACAAATGAACTTATCTGAAACAGAAACAGACTCAGAGATATAGAGAACAGACTTGCAGTTGCCAAGGGGGAGGTGGGATGGCTTAAGAGCTTGGGGTTAGCAGATGCAAACTATTATATGTAGAATGGATAAACAACAAGATGCTACTGTATAGCACAGGGAACTATATTCAATATCCTGTGATAAACCATAATGGAAAAGAATATAGAAAAGAATGTGTGTGTGTGTGTGTGTGTGTGTGTGTGTGTATGACTGAATCACTTTGCTGTATAGCAGAAATTAACACAATTTTGTAAATCAACTATACTTCAATTTAAAAAAAAGAATGATTTATTATAACATCAACTGATTGAAGCTATACTTTTCTTTAAAGCCAGCAGGCAATTTTTGAAAAATGTCCGTTTAAATATGTCAATGTATTTTATGCATGGTGTTCATTTTGGTTTCTACTCATTCTACCTTCATCACTTGCCAAATAAGAGACCATTATGTTATCTTCAAAAGGTAATAAAAGTGCTCACAGTGGACACATACTGCAGATAAGGGCAAATTAATGATCATTTCTGATAGATATGATTATTTAAATTACCCACTTCTAAGCAATGAAGTTAATAAATTAATCTTATAAATAAGTACAGGCAGAACACTTCAGTGTAGCGATTTATGGTAGGACACACAAACTTCATGTAAATATACACTAAATTTACTGGTCCATGTATATTTTTTTTCTGAAGGTAAACAATTAAACCTCATTTAATAAGAGTTAGCTGGCACAGCAGAGTCAGGAAAACAAATACTCTTATTCAATGTAATATTTTAAATGGAGCACTAGCTTCAAAACTGTTTTCATCATAGTTTAAAGTTTACACTTCTCTAATTTAATCCTTTGTGCCATATTCAGTAGTAATTTTTTCCTTTGTTACTAACATAACACAAGTTCATATTAGGCATGTGACCCAAAAATGGCCACCCTAAATTAGAGCATTTAATGTAGTAAATTGATCATCCCTCAACACAACTGCAAGACTGAAAACTGTAGTCTTACTGGATCTTTTGTATACTCTGCTGGAAGACAAGACCCTCATTATCTTAAAAAGAAACCCTACCCACTAACCTTCTAAGCTTAAAACAACTTGGGATCAAGGCAAAAGCAGTACAAGTGGTTACAAATTAAGCAGATAATACACGACAGTTTGCCCTATTCCAGTCCCAAACTGGGAAACTGCCCTTTATTAAAATCTATCATCAAAAGCAGCTACTGCTGCTGTTTCCTAAGAGGTATGTTCTCATTTCTAATTGGAGGACCTTATTGAAGGGTCAACTAGTGTACCTGTTTCAAGAATGAGGGAATCATCTGAAATCACTTTAAATCTTGGTTTCCCTCTTGCTTTCCTTTTTTAAATCGTATAGCCTCTGAATGAACTGATCATCATCCATACTCAGAAGAAAAGAAGATTCTTTGCCAACAAAGGAAAAAGAATTTAAGTCCCATTAAGTTCTCTTTCAGGGGCTCCAGGGAGCAGTTCCAAGGGATTTAATGAAGACTTCAGTGTCAGAGACAAAGGGCTGACTGCATTAGACTAGAATCCAGTTGTATATCTTTACTAGTAAAAGCACATCCGCCTCTCCTTTCAGTTTTGTTCGCAACAAGAAAAAAAGGGAAATAAAACCAGGTAACCAGGGAGAAGTCTTAAAGAGACAGCTGTGGTTCACCTTCTTTAACCTACTGAAGAAAACTCAGGGAATGTAAATACCAAAAGAGCAGAGTGGGCTGTTTAAAAAAATACTTAGTTTTTGCTTTGATTTAAAATAAAACCTGTTAAATACAAAATATCAATCTGTTTAATCATGATAAAGATGATGGCTGCTGATCTGTGTCAACCCTTGGGCTGCAATCATAAATACTGAATTTGCATGGAATCCCTCTTCAACTGAAAACATTTTCTTTGTGCCAAGAGGACAAGGGCCTCTAGGTGTAGAGGATCATCCAAAGAAGTTTTGAAATCCATTTTTCCAGATCCTTTCAGGTAAGCAGGCTACTCCCTGAATATAATCTCACCTTGGTGTTCTTTCTGGGGAACATACTTAATTACTTCAGATGGTGAGCACAAATGCTGCATATATTTCATCTACCTGTTTTGTTTAAGGAAATTACCTAGGAAGTGCTTCCATTTTTTGCTTATTCCTGAAATTTTAAACACAGTTTGAAGAGTTCATTCTTACAAATACAGTACTTGTTTTTGAAAGTTCCCCCTCAGGACTCCAAGACTGATTGTTACCACTCTCCTGCCTCTGGTTCCTATGCAGGTCTTTGCTGCTATCACATCTCCCCCAATTCTGACATGCTCATGGTGGGGTCAATAGTGATGGCAATGAGCCTGGGAGAGAGAACATCCTGGAAGCTCGCTGCTGCTCCCAGGATCACAGGGAGCCAGGGAAGATGATGGAGGCCTGGCCCACCTAAGCGGGGCAACTCAAAGAAACAGCACTGGGCTCCCCCTCTGCAGTTTGCTCGCAGTTTCTTAGGTTCCCTAAATCAGGGTGTTGAGACACATGCAACACTGCTTCCTACTCATTTTAGGAGAAGAGGGATGTAAGCTTTCTGCACTTAGATAAGTAACTTCAAGTAACCAAACGACCAGACTTTCTCCACCTCTGCAGCCAGCTAGACATTGTAAAGAGAAAGCGCTCTTGGCTCTGGAGGATAAGATTTTGAGTGTCTTCTCCTGACACTTATTAGCCCATGACATATAAGTGAATAATACATTTCTAAACTGATACTCTCCAAATGAGGGACAAAGCATTAGGAGTAGTATCTTCCACCTTTGCTCTATACTTACTCACTTTTGTTATGGTTTGGAGAATCATTTTGAATGGGGTGGTAGGAAAAATGGGGAAAATATCTGATGAGAACATCATTAAGTTCAACAAACATTTATTGAAAAAAAATAAATTTGGAGTCAGACAGTTTTAAATTCTGATTCTACTGCTATTTGACTCAGGGTAAGTTATTAAACTCCTCAAGACTCAGTTCCCTAACTGGAAAACAGGGCAAACCCTGTGGGGCTGCTATGAGAATCTGGAACAACAATGAAGCTCCTGGTGTGATGCTAACATGGACCAAGAGCCCAGCCCAACAGGGGGACAGTGAGGGGTGGTGTTTGTCAAACTGCAGGTGCATCCAATGGATCATGATGTCAATTTTGTACCTCATGACCATCATTTTGTCTTTTATATGAACTAGAATAGAACTGATATAATAGAAAATATCAGAGTACAGAGCAAGAGTAATATTGTTTTGTGAAATTTTTGTTCCTCTCTATATGTGCGCACATGCACACACACTTGAAGTCATGATATGAAGCAGTTCTATTGTGTCAGTGGTCAACAGTGCGTTGAAGTCATTAGCAGAGTGGTTAGCTTCTCAGGTTATGGAGTTAGAAATCTCCGTAAATTAAATTTGAATCCTGTTTGTATATTTTTGGAAATTAATCCCTTGTGGGTTGCATCATTTGCAAATATATTTTCCCATTCCGTAGGTTGTCTTTTCATTTTGTTCATGGTTTCCCTTGCTGTGCAAAAGCCTTTAAATTTGGTTAGGTCCCATTTGTTTATTTTTGTTCTTGTTTCCATTACTCTAAGAGATCCAAGAAAATATTGCTGCGAATTATGTCAAAGAGTGTTCTGCCTATGTTTTCCTCTAGGTGTTTAATAGTCTTTAATTCATTTTGAGTTTATTTTTGTATATGGTGTTAGAGAATGTTCTAATTTCATTCTTTTATGTGTAGCTGTCCAGGTTTCCCAGTACCACTTATTGAAGAGACTGTCTTTTCTCCATTGTATATTCTTGCCTCCTTTGTCTTAGATTAACTGACCATAAGTGTGTGGTTTTATTTCTGGGCTTTCTGTTCTGTTCCACTGATCTATGGATATGATTTTTGTGCCAGTACCATACTGTTTTCATTACTGTAGCTTTTTAGTGTAGCCTCAAGTCAGGGAGTGTGATTCCTCCAGCTTCTTACTTCTTTCTCAAGGTTGTTTTGACTATTAAGGGTCTTTTCTGTTTCCATACAAATTAAAAAAATTTTTGTTCTAGTTCTGTGAAAAATGCCATTGGTAATTTGATAGGGATTGCATTAAATCTGTAGATTGCTCTGGTAGTATGGTCATTTTAACAATATTGATTCTTCCAATCCAAGAACACAGTACACATTTCCATCTGTGTTGTCTTCCATTTTTTTCATCAGAATCTTAATAGTTTTTGGAGTGCAGGTCTTTTGCCTCCTTAAGTAGGTTTATTCCTAGGTTTTCTTTCTTTTTTTTTTGATGCAGTGGTAAATGGGATTGTTTCCATAATTTCTCTTTCTGATATTTTGTTGTTAGTGTATAGAAATGCAACAGATTTCTGTATATACAACAACTTATACAGCTCAATATCAAAAAACCAAACAACCCAATCAAAAAATAGGCATAAGATCTAAACAGACATTTCTCCAAAGAAGACATACAGATGGCCAACAGGCACATGAAAAGATGCTCAATGTCACTAATTATTAGAGAAATGCAAATCAAAATTACAATGAGGTATCACCTCACACCAGTCAGAATGTCCATCATTAAAAAGTCTACAAAAAATAAATGGTGGAGATGGTGTGGAGAAAAGGGGGCCCTCCTACACCATTGGTGGGAATGTCAATTGGTGCAGCTATTATGAAAACAGTATGGAGGTTCCCTAAAAAACTGAAAAAAGAGTAAACATATGATCCAGAAATTCCATTCCTGGTCATATATCCAGAAAAGATGAAAACCCTAATTCAAAAAGATACATGTACCCCAATGTCCAATGTCCACAGCAGCACTACTTACAATAGCGAAGACATAGAAACAATACACACACACACACACACACACACACACACACACACACACACACACTGGAATATTACTCAGTCATAAAAAAGAATGAAATAATGCCATTTGCAGCAACACAGATGGAGCTAGAGATTGTCATACTCAGTGAAGTAAGTCAGACAGAGAAAGACAAATATCACATATCCCTTATATGTGGAATCTAAAAAAATGATAGAAATAAACTTAATTACAAAACAGAAATAGACTTACAGACACAGAAAACAAACTAATTGTTACCAAAGGGGAAAGTGATGGGGAGGGATAAATTAGGAATTTGGGATTAACAAATATACACTACTATATATAAAATAGATAAACATGGTCCTGCTTTGTAGCAAATGGAACTATATTCAGTATCTTGCAATAATCTATATTACAAAAGAATCTGAAAAATTTATGTATATATAACTTTTATATATATAATATAAAATCACTTTGCTATACACCTGAAACACTGTAAATCAACTATACTTCAATTTAAAAAAACCAAACACACACACACAATTTGAATCCTGGCTCTGCTGCTTACTTGGTGAGTGGGGTAAGCTCACAATGCCTTGGTTTTTAAATCTGTCAGATAAGGATGATGAGAGAATTGTGAGGATTAAGTGGCAGATGGTAGGAAAAGAGGCTAAAACGTGTTAAGGATTCTGCGATTGTTAGGAATTATTAATACTTGTGTAACTTGTCAGGGCCTGCAACAAGCACTAGAGCAACAGAAATGAGAGACACAGGCCCTGTCTTCAAGGAGAGGAAGAATATAGTCGAGAATGTGGGCAGGGATGAGAAAAAAATGCCGGAGGTCTTGGTGGGGAACTGGAAAGTACAGGTGGGTACAGGGTGGTAGTCAGGAAAGAACCTGGTAGGAGGGGAGCCAGAAATCAAAAGAATACAAAAAAGTGATATTCTCTCTTCTTGTTCTTGGTAGAAAATATTAGATACATTTCTCTGTTAATGCTTTTCCCCAAAACTCCTACTGTGTTTTTTTTTTGCTTTACTCTTTAAATTTATATAAACAATTTGGTTTTTTTTTTTAGAAATAATTTTGTATATTAAATAACATAGGTTTATGTTTATACTCTTTAGCATGTGTGAGTTATTTGGAGAATACAACTTTTCATAGTGTTACCCATATTTGAATGCCCATATAGGCTGCAATCCTGATGCAAACAATTTGGTTTTTATTATAAGCAATAAATATAAAGAAAATCACCAAGGATCACAAAAACATTAACAGAAATTAAAGAGCAAAGTCAGTCCAGAATGTGTTACTCTTTTTATATAAGTAGAAATAATACCTAAAAGTTTAGTGCCCTGATCCTTAAGAACAATGATAGTTCCTATCGACTGAGTGTTCCCAAGAACCAGGCATGGGCCACAAGTGTTTTCACACCCACTTACATCTTCACAGCAAATCTGTGTGGCAGTAGTTCCTAGACCTGGTTTAAGAATGAGGAGGACTCTGAAGCTTGGAAGCCGAGTGACTTCATCAAGGTCACACACTCGTATGAGGCAGAACAGGAATAAAGATGTAGGTCATATTGACACTCAGTCTACGCTCTTAAACATTCTATCCCTGGCTGCCTCCTGAATGATTTCCTGGGACCTTTACACATTGCACAGTGTCTACAGAGTCTCTCTCTCTAATCAACCAACACTGCGCCCTGGAGACAAACACATAAAAAGTGGAAAATAAAGGTTCTGTGTTTACAGTGGTTGGTGATCATTATCTACGTGGATACAAAGCTTAGCACTGTTTTATAAACACACTCTCTGGAGTGTGTACACAGAGCATGCTCAAAAGTAGGGTGGAAACTGATGGAACAGAACCCAAACCTGGTGATGTCAAGGTATATTTAGTCTTTGCTCAGATGTGCTTCCAGACATTTTCGGCAGAGCCAAGAATCATCCATCCTTTCTTTATTTATAGAGTTCTTTACGTACACAAACATACAGCCTTTTCTTATTAAGAAACATTAAAGATAATGCAGGGCACGCTTCCAGATCCTTTCATCTGAGAATATGAAAGGACTTTACAGACATGCCCATTATTTCTGCTAAATAGTCTCATTTGGCCATTTCAGAAATGGGTACAACCAAAACTTAAAACTTGGGAATCTAAACTCATTTATTTTCTACTGTAATCACTAAGTCATGAATCTAATAGCCAGAGGGAATCTTTAAATACAGGGATTATATGCACTGAAAAGTTCTTCCCATTTTTCCTGAAAGGGATCTCTTAAAAAGTTTCTTTTTAATTGTGGTAAAATACACATATAATTTACCACTTTAACCATTTTTGAGTGTACAGTTCAGCGGTATTAAATACATTCACATTGTTGTACAGCCATCACCACCATCCAGCCACAGAACTCCTTTCATCTTGCAAAAGTGAAACTCGATACCCATTAAACAACAACTCCCCACTTCTCCATCCTGGCAGCTCCTGGCAGCCACCATTCTACTTCTTGTCTCCATGAATTGACTACTCTAGGTACCTCATATTAGTAGAATCATACCGTATTTGTCCTTTGCAACTGGCTTATTTCACTTAGCGTAATGTTCTCAGGGTTCATCTGTGTTGTAGAATGTGTCTGAATTTCCTTCTTTTATAAGGCTGAATAATATTGCATTGTATATATATGTACCACATGTTGTTTATCCATTCATCTGTTGATGCACCCTTGGGTGCCTCCACCTTTTTGCAATTGAGAATAATGCTGCTATGAACATGCTTGTACAGAGAGCTCTTCAAGACCCTGTTTCAATTCTTTTGGGTTTATAACCTTATGCAGAATTACTGGATCATATAATAATTCGATTTTTAACTTTTTTGAGGAAACTCCATCTTGTTTTCCACAGTGGCTGCACCATTTTACACTCCTACCAGCAATGCACGAGGATTGTAATTTCTCCACATCCTAGTCAACACTTGCTATTTTCTTTTTTTTTTTATAGTAGACATCTTAAGGGGTGTCTCATTGTGGCCTGAAAGGAATATCTTGATTTCAAAAATACTTAGAGTAATTCCAGGTATTTTAGAGGCCAGGGGTAGGTAGCAACTGCTGTGCTCAGTCATAAGACACAAGTCCACGTTCTCCTTCCTTTGGGTGCCATGTTCTATATGCTTCCTAATAAACAGGCATTACAGAGCTCATTATACCCACATTTCAGGATGAACATTTGCCTGGATCTTTTTGTGTCGTCCCCTCTTTGTGTTTCTCATCTCAAGAGGGTGTTTTTCTGAGCTTCCCTTGGTGGCCAGATAATTGTAGAGAATTAAAAAAAAAAAAAACCTCAAAATTAAAAAACAAAATCAGCAAGGCTGTCAAAGCAGAGAGCAGGATGGAAGATGAAGGCACAGGGCCTATGTTGCCCTTGGGTATATACCTGTAGGATAGTAATTACTCAGTAAATATTCACTGAATTATGTTGGGTGGGTGAACCACAAGGAATGGCAGGAGCTTCTACTGTGCATATAATCCAGTCTCTAAAACAATCCCTGAAAGTCATACATCTTTAAGAAGCAGAACAAAAGAGAACAGAAGCAGAGCCCAGGAAGAGAAGGTCAGTTCAACGCTCCACCGTCACAGCAACTGTGTATGGGGTCTCCGGGAAGCACTCCACATGCACTGACTTATTTAGTCCTCACAGCAGCTTCATGAGTTGGTCCTGTCAGCTGCCTTGTAAGGGGGAGAAGACTGAAGAGCACAGAGGTGGGATTCCGTGGCCTGTGCTCTTCCTCATTATTCTGTACTGCCTGCCTGGTTAATCATTTATTAAGGGTTGAATTCTAAAAGGTTCCCCAGAGCATCAATACACCCTGTAATTCTCAAAGCTCCAAAGTTTCACAAAGCCTTCCAGGGAGATAATCACCTTTGAAAAGGTAGCTTTATTTCCTACAGCAAAATTCCATCTTTAAGACACGTAAAATTCGTGTTTCTCTATAGGAACCTCTCCAGTGCTAAACTAATCATTTATCATTTTGTTCTCAGTACTATGTGGTTATCAGTGGATAAAATTGTGGCACCTGAGGAAGTGTAAGTCCAGAAATCTGTCTGGGTCAGTTATTAAATCACATGCACACAAAACAAACGAAAGAACAAACCAACCAACCCTGGTATCTGATGAAAGTATCTGCTGAAAACACCTGCTGCTAAAAATATGCTCTATTGGGGGAAAACGGATCAACACTTTCATGCAATTTGAAAAAACTAATCAACTTAAAAGCAATTAAACTTAGGTGCCTTATAAAAAGAACATGTGAGAATGTTCTGACGTGCATACCTGAGGTACAACTGACATTTTCTTCCTTAAATGGTGAAATCCGATTATGGTTGTCAAGATCCCGTCGATGGAAATTTCACCTTCAGGTTCTAACAGTCTAAAAGGGCAGCGATGAGGGAACTTTTTCCAGCTCCTGTTCTTCCCACAATGCCAACCTGTAAAGAGATCCATCGGGATTAAGAATTAACAATATGCAACAAACCTAGGAGAAACCCTGGCTGTTGAAGATGAATTTTTAACGTTCTATATAAAGAGTAGTCTATAAGTTTCTCAGCCATGGCACTGTTGACATTACGGGCTAGATTATTCATTGTTGGGGGGTCAGGGGCCTGTCCTGTGTATTACTGTAGGATGTTTAGCAGTAGCCATGGACTCTACCCACTAGATACCAGAAGCATCTCCCACATTTTGGTAACCAAAAATATCAGATATTGACAAATGTCCCCTGGTTGAGACCCCCTGGTCCCAAAAAGAGTTAAAAATAACAGAATCAATCTACTGGCAGTGAAAAGCTAGCAGTCTCTGGCATGGACATATATACAGTACCAAACGTAAAATAGATAGGTAGTGGGAATCAGCCGCATAGCACAGGGAGATCAGCTCGGTGCTTTGTGAGCAACTTGAGGGGTGGGATGGGGAGGGTGGGAGGGAGGGAGACGCAAGAGGGAAGAGATATGGGGATATATGTATATGTATAACTGATTCACTTTGTTATAAAGCAGAAACTGACACACCATTGTAAAGCAATTATACTCTAATAACGATGTTAAATATATATATATATATATATATAACTAAAAAAAAAAAAAAAAAGCTAGCAGTCTCCTAAGTCAGCAGTCCACACCCTTTTTGGCACCAGGGGCTGGTTTCACGGAAGACAATTTCTCCACAGACAGGCGGGGTTGGGGGGGTGGGGGATGGTTCAGGCGGTAGGTAGTCCGAGCGAGCGATGGGGAGCGATGGGGAGCGATGGGGAGCGGCAGATGAAGCTTCACTTGCTTGCCCGCTGCTCACCTCCTGCTGTGCGGCCCAGCTCCCAACAGGCTGCGACTGGTACCAGTCTGCGGCCCGGGGGTTGGGGACCCCATCCTAAGTGGCCCATAAGAAGTTCACTTTTAAATTAGCTTTATTCCTACTGTCTAGGCATTTTGACCTTGAGAATTATGTGGGTAATTTTACAGAGATGTCAACAAGTCAAGTAAGAAGTGTTATACATAAACAAGTACTCATTTTCTCAGGGATCTATTATTTAAGAGGAATTATTCTTTGGTAGAGAAACTAAATCACTTCCTGATGTTAAATATCTTAATTATACCCTATCTTGAAAGGAAACATCTTAAAATTATAAAATGCAGGTCTCAGTGTCGTAAAAGACAGTAGCCAGCAGACAAAATACACATAATGAGATCAACAACAACACAAGCAACATTGGCTACTTATATGGGACCTTTCCTCTGAGCAGTTCAAAAGTCATTTTATAAACAACTTAATACTTACAATTGCCCCTTGGAAAGATACATGCAAGTTTCAGTCTAGTTACTAAAGCCAAAGTAGAGAGAAATTAAGTGCGTTAAGAATAAGATTAAGGAATCAATATAATGCAGGTAAAATGCTGGTCAGGAATAAAACTATACTGTAAAAACTGGCTTTTAAATGTGTGCATCCAAACATGTACTATACAGAAACTGGCCTTTTTTATCAATAAGCTTGCCCAACTCCGTGGTGGGAGCTTCCCAAGAGATGATTTCATTTCTATTCAGAAATTTGGAATCGATGTGGGGTGTAAGACATGCTTTCAATCATTTGTAAATTTATTCAGCAAATTTTTAAAACTCACGGCTTTAAACAGAGAAGAACTAAGTCTTTCTGAGCATGTAATCAGAATGCTGGGAACTTTTCATATTTTCTCATTTGAATGCCTCCAAAGTTTCGAATCTTTGTCTGTAAAATCAACCATAGCATTTCAAAAAAGAATTTATCTCTATAGAGATTAAATGTAAGAAAAGTGAGTTTAGCTAATTTTATTATTTTGTAGCCATTTTATACCTTATGTTAAACTCTAATATATGTAATACAGATGGGCCATTCTCTGCATATAGGCAGGGCCTAGTGCGTATATATATATATGACTCGTGTTCTGTGTACAGGCAGACCTTGAACATATTGTGGATTTGGTTCCAGACGACCACAATAATGTGAATATCACCAAATAAAGCAAGTCATAAGAATTTTTTTGTTTCTCTGTACATATAAAAGTTATGCTTACACTATACTGTAGCCTACTAAGTGTACAATAGCATTATATCTGAAAAACAATGTAAAAACCTTAATTTTCAAATACTTTATTGCTAAAAAAACGTGCTAACCATCATCTGAGACTTCATTGGGTTGTAGTAACATTAAAGAATGCTGACCACAGATCACCGTAACAGATATAATAATACTGAAAAGATCTGGAATATTGCAAGAATTACCAAAATGTGACACAGAGACAGGGAGTGAACAAAGGCTATAAGAAAAATGGGGCCAATGGACTTGGTTGATGCAGGGTTGCCACAAATGTTCAATTTGTAAAAAATGCATGATCTGTGAAGCACGATAAAACCAGGTATGCCTGTATTTCTGGGTGTTCTCATATGTAAACCAACACACATCAGGACACAGGCGAGAACTGTGCCTGTGAGAATGTGCATATGTTCCCATACTATCAGCTCTACTGAAACTGATCCATCTGTGCAAATGGGAACATTTGTAGACTTTTGGTAAATGGCAGAGATATGCAGGGGCACCGAGGGCTGCTCACAACCACAGGACTGTGAGCGCCTAAGAAAAAGTCAACTCAGAGAAAATCTGCTCTGGCTGTTTCTACCATTCAGTTATCAAAATACACTCTGGAAGTCTTTCCCAGGACACCAATGGGTTTTTCCAATCGCCCGTGGAGAGTGTCACCAGTATCAGTAAGTTTACATTCCTAATACCAAAGACACTTGGAGACAGTCTTATTTCAGTGTTTTGTGACATACCCATTCTATTTTCTCAAACAGGCCAGGGTTGGCCTCTGACTAACATACCAACTTGTTAGACATTTGCACCTGGATCTCTCTTCATACGTCAAACTCAACATGATCAACACCCAATGCCCCACAAAAAACAGCTGCTTCCTCTGACTTCCCCACTTTACTCTCATTACTTCTTTCTCAGGCTCATGGGCTCACAATGTCCACCTTACTTCCAGCTTTCCCTGAGTCCAGCATGGTGCCAAGCCCTGCAGATTCTACTCCTGCAATGTTTCATGACTCAATCCCTCACTGAGTCTCTTTCCTTTGAAACGCTTTCCTTAATCATAATCAGTGCTAATGAATTTGAAAAGTAAATTCTAGCTACACCCCAGCACTCTGATTAAACACCATTCTTAAGATGTTGATGTTTTTACTTTCTAGACTTGTATGTTGATGTGTTCTTGAAGATACAAGCTCATATACTTAAACAGAATGGGATTAACATGAACATACTGTTGTAATCTGCTTTCATTCAGTATTTCATAAAAGTATTTATTTTAATGGCTACATAATATTACAGTATGTGTGATCATTTATATAACAAACCCCCAATTTCCAGATAGGTAGATGGTCTCCAATATTTTGCTATTATAAATAACTCTGTTAAACATCATTGAAGCTAAATCTTTGCAAACAACCTTCATTATTTCCTTAAGAGAAATTCTTAGGTGTGCAACTGATAAGAAACAGGTATGAACATTTTCAGAGGAAGCTGTTACGTAGCACCAACCTACCCTCCAGACATATAATATTTTGTTTTCCTTTTTTTTTTTTGGCCATGCTGCATGGCTTGGGGGATCTTAGCTAACCATACAGGGATTGAACCCAGGCCCACGGCAGTGAAAGTGCTGGGTCTTAACCACCGGACTGCCAGGGAATTCCGGATACCATTTTCTACTCCCACTCGTAAACCTAGGTGCACATTCGCAAACCTAGGTGTTATAACTTTGTTTTAATTGACATCAGTTTGATTCCAAAAAGTGGAATCACTTTCCCTGACGTCTGGCTGGAGGCTCAGCAGCTACTGGCTCCCTGCCTTCCGCATCTGCCCACTCTGGTCCACGTGCACCCACTTCTCAGATTAAACTCCCGAAGGTGGCTCTGTGCCCGTCACTCCACCCCGGGAACTCTCCGCTACAAAACTGTCCCCGCTAACCTCTCCATCCTCCATCTCCACGAGGCAGCTTCCTTGGGGTTACTAGGTAGTTGTGACGGCTGAACGTGAAAATGTGTGCTATACACCCGGCAGTTCTTTTCCCTGAATGCTCCGCAGGTGCCTAGTTCTTCATTCACTGAATCAGGGCATCGTGCCTTTGCTCATGCTGGTCCCACCTCCCGGAATGCCTTCCACATGCATTTCCACCTGCTGAAACCCTAACCATATATCACTAAGTCTGCCTCACTGGCCTAATTCCTCAGAAATGCTCTCCCTGACCCCTCCTGTGGACTTCTCTCAACCCTAATAGACATGATACCATCTTTTTCTAAAGTTCCATAAAAATGATGACCTCCTTCTATCTTACAAAGCTAATATGGCCTTTTTCTTATTTTTTCAACTGGACTGTATGTGTTGACAGTACAATCTGTATTGGATTTGCCTTTGTATTATTTGTATTACCTGTGGTGTCCTGAGACAAAGAGGCATTATGTAGGGAGCTGAGATTTTTAACTCAAGCTGGAGAAATTTATGGAAAATTGATTACCATATTATTTAGGTATATGATAAGTTGGACAGAGAAAAGACATGGCAGATGGATCCTACTGCCATAAATACAATTGCAAATGGCCAACCTCACATTTTCATGGGGCAGACAACTGATACAGTATAATACCAGAGGCCCATCCACGCTGTACCTTAAGTTAATATTTTGAAAGAAAATCTTTCCTTCATGGGGCCAGGCTGGTGGTGGACGATGAAAGAAGTATTTCCAGGGTGCTTCTTTCTCAAGGTCTGTATATTCAATCACTCTTTCTACTGAAATCATCTGAAACACATATGACATCACATGAGTTAGGAAGGGAAGGTCTTGTTCATGGATGTTCAGAGATTGTAAATGAAGCATTCTGCTTTTATATCTTTATATCTGTGTTTCTATGGTTAAGAATATCTCAGGTCTTAGCATACACAAAGGACAGAAGTAGGAGTTTGATGAAGCCTTTGATGATTTGCAAACTTGTTTATGGCCTTGTAACACTGTCCTTTACAGCTACTTCCTTCAACATTATATTAAAATTAAAGAATTAGAGAAATGAATGCAAAGATTTTATTGATCCACTTTTCACACCTGAATAAAAAGCAAAAGAATTTTGTTAAAGAAAAGAATACTGATGGATGCCAATCAGTAATGTGTTGCTACAGAAGGGCCATCTGTTATAGATGAGCAGAACTGGATGGTCATCACACCTCATTTTAATAATTAATCACTTTCTACTCTATTAGAAGAAAGAACTGGAAAGATTTTGTTTTTATTGTTTCTCTCCCTTTAGGAGAAGATGCTAATATTCAAAAGAGAGTATAATTTACATATTGACTAAGGCCTTTTAAACAACTTTAATTTGACACCTTTGATAGCTCATTTTGAGAGGGGACTTATCCTACCAGAAAAAAAGGGACACCAGCAAATTCAGGTGTTCAACACATACAAGATCAAATGCTAAAATGGGGGACAGAGGAACCTATTAAATAAACAAACCTCAAAATACTGAATTCTTCTTTTACCAAAAATGAGGACTTTCCCATTAAGAAACAAAAATAAACAAACCCCTAAGAAATTAGCTTGTATTCTCTCCAGGATTTCAGAAACTCCCTCTTACAGAGACATTTATTATATTTGAAGACAGCTTGTGATGAATATAAAACCTGCTGATACGGCACACATAAGACTGAGAAAAAGATGTATCTATTTTATTTTACATTAACTTTAAACAGGTGGAGGAGGATATAAAAAAATCTCTTAACTATGATGTAAAAATAACAGTTTTACTATTTTACATAAGAATTGCTTTTATGCCATTTAATGGCAAGGAGACTTGAAAAAGCTAAGAACGGTAAGATAAGATAAACATCACCATATTCTCAACTTTGACGCTTTGCCTGATGCACCACTGGATCATCCCCATGAGCGTGAGGGCGAGAGACAGAGCCAGGCCAACCCGCCCAGCATCCAAAGCTAAATGAGGAAGAAGAAGGAGAATAAAGTCAGTCTCATTCTCAACCCCTTGCTCAGCTCCTTCTGTCACTTTACCAAGACCCCTTTACATATCTAAATCATTTCATACAATGATAGTATTACTCATACTTTTACTATCTGTTGATTGAGACCATAACACAGTGAAAAAAAACCCCACTATAAATTTAGAAAGCCTGTTAGATGCGTTTATTAATCCCAACAGGATTGACATACATTTTACAGTATTATATAGGTGAGGAATAATGTCATTATTCAGACTTTCGTCATTACGGTTTCAAGAATCATTATGTAATTTCACTTACTAAGTCCAATGTAGCTGCAGGTGAAACCACGAAAAACAAGGCAATGGGTTTTAAGAGCCAGTGCTTTTAAATCTAAAATACCACTCTCATTGTTTCTTATTCAATGTTGTTACTATGGAGTAGTTAGGGGTAGTGCGTTCATGGCACGCAGGCCAATACCTGCTCGTCTGGTACCCACACAGCAGAGGATACTGTCCTTTCCTACAGGGAATCTTTCTCACCTCAATACCCACAACCAAGAGATCTGAGTAGCCCTAAAGCCAAAACCTAAAAGTGCTCAGCTGAACAAAAAGCTTAACGGTAAACTTGGTTCTCTCCTCCCAATTATAGGACGCTACCTGGAGTGTTCAGAAGGTCAGCTTGCTACAGTGGCGAAGACCTCCACCCATTCAGAGAAAGAAAAAAAAAGATAAAAGGTCTCATCAAGACACAAATGACTTCACGTGGACCACACTGTGGAATCACACGCTGTAAATGCTATAATACAATTTATTAGAACCAAACAGTGTACATTAGACAAGATGGCAAGAGTCTAATTTAATAACTATAAACAAAGCTATAAACTGTAGGCATACCACAAACATTCACATCTGTACTTACTTTCTGCCAGAATCAGGGACACAAAGGCAACAACAGTGACAAGGATGGCACAGATGGCATCCAGACGCACGGTGAGCCACGGGGACGTAGTCAAAAGCAGTAACCAAGCCTCTGGATTTGTGAACCGTAATAAGCATAATAAATAAGTAGAAAAACCATGTTAGCTGCTTCAAATGAGGGAGAGCATTTTGCTCAGTTGGGCTACAGAAGATTTTGCACAAGGTAGGACAGCAAAGCTCCACACCCAAGGAGCCTGAAGACTCCAGAAAGCTAGGTTTTGACAGAAGACAACATGTGGTACACACAGGAATCAGTCCAGGGGCTTTGTGGGAAGCATGCACTGAAAAATTCAACCCACAGGTTATAAACAGAAATACAATCATAATAAAGAACATGGAAAAATGGTCTCATTGGTACATTTCCTGCAGTGCTGGGCCTCAAAGTGAGGCTCATCCTCTCACATGTCAACTGTTCCCTTTTCTCCAGTAGCAGAGAGCTCAGCTCACACTCTGTTTCCAGCACCTTCTGCACTTACTGCGGGGCCCTGCATAGCGTTTATTCTTACGAGCCAGTATCTAAACGACCACCAGCTAACAGGATCTGCATGTGGCTTTCAAAATGCCCCTTTATCTTCAAAATACAATAAAGATTGGATAACTGAGCCAGGATTTTATAGACTTAGAGGAAATTCTGAAATTTCTACCTAGAAAGAACTTCACTGATACAAAGAATAATACACATCAAGTGGGCGGCAAATCAGGAAATTATTTTCCTCACTCACATCTGCTGCTCTACATGCTGTGAAAAGAGAGTCGGCAACTACAGCCTGGGGGCCAAAAACGGCCCACCACCTGTTCTGAAAATAAAGTTTTATTGGAACACAGCCATGGCCATTTGCTGATGTATTATCTTTGTCTGTCTTTGTGCTAAAACAGGAAAGTTGAAAAGTTACAACAGAGACAGTATGGCAAACAGAGCCTAAAATATTACTCTCTGGCTCTTTGCAAAAAAAAGTTTGCTGACTCCTGCCCTAAAGGGACAGAAAGCCACAGGTCACAGTGATGGAAGGACAACATAAGCCAGTCAGGGGAGAAAAGCAGGGGTGTGACAGGGGAAGAGGGGAGCACAGAGGGGAGGCTGAGAGGAAGGGGTGGGGAGGAGGACGTGGGGAGGCACAGAGAGAGGTGTGGGCCAGCAAGACCACCTGACAAGGACTCAAGCCTCAGAAGGCAGCACCTCCCATCCTTTGAAATCATTTCCAGAAACTTACAGACCTGAATGCAAGTCCTGGTGTGTGTCGAACACTTCCTGAAACTTCTGTCCAGCATTGTTTGCCCGGATGGTCCAGAGTCCCCGGAAAGAATATGCTAAGTGGGAAAACACTAGGCTCCGTGCTGGGGAAGCAGAGACAAACAACAGAGAAAGTTAGGGAGGCTGGATGCAAGGAAACCAACTGCCTCTCGTGCTCTGTGGTTGCACATCCTGCCAAAGGGCTTCCTGGTGGGCTGCCTGGGAGAAGAGGGATGATGCCCCTTCTGTAGAGGGTCCTCCACATGAAACCTCAAACTCCGGCTCACACCAAGCTTCACTTTAATGACCTGGAAATGAAGATTCTCTCTGAACCTATCTTTGACCAAATTCAAATCACAGCTAGATTTAGATAAAGAAATTCTCTACTAGCTCATTCATCAAGGTCCTCCTCAAACACGCTTCCCTCCAAATTCTTCCCTGATATCCCTCCGGTTGGAAACTGTTCACTAATTTTTTAAAAACTTAATGAAGTACAGTTGATTTGCAATAATGTGTTAGTTTCAGGTATATAGCATAGCGATTCAGTTTTTTTCTGATTCTGTTCCATTATAGGTTATTACAAGTTATTGAATAGAATTCCCTGTGCTATACAGTAAATCCTTGTTGCTTACTTACTTTATGTGTAGTAGTGTGTATCTGTTAATCCCATACTCCTAATTTGTTCCTCTCTCCCCCCCGCCCGCTTTGGTAACCGTAAGTTTGTTTTCTATGTCTCTGAGTCTGTTTCTGTGTTGTATATATAGTCATTTGTATTATTTTTTAGGTTCCACATATAAGTGATATCATATAGTATTTATACTGCCCTTCTCTGACTTACTTTACTAAGAATAATATTCTCGGGCTTCCCTGGTGGCGCAGTGGTTGAGAACCTGCCTGCTAATGCAGGGGACATGGGTTCGAGCCCTGATCTGAGAAGATCCCACATGCCGCGGAGCAGCTAGGCCCGTGAGACACAACTACTGAGCCTGCGTGTCTGGAGCCTGTGCTCCGCAACAAGAGAAGCCGCGATAGTGAGAGGCCCGCGCACCGCGATGAAGAGTGGCCCCCGCTTGCCGCAACTAGAGAAAGCCCTCGCACAGAAACAAAGACCCAACACAGCCAAAAATAAAAAATTTTTAAAAAAAAAGAATAATATTCTCTAGGTCCAACCGTTTTGCTGCAAATGGCAATATTTCATTCTTTTTCATGGCTGAGTAACTACTGTCCACTAATTTTTGAGTCAGCAGCATTTTTAAAGTTAATTCTCTGTGAGAATCCTCACCACACTGAATTTTGATGAGCATCTATGTGTTGTCTCCACCTTAGATAAGTAACTTAAGGGGTGGGATAAAATCGACATATCCCCCAAACTGGAACAGTGCCAGGCACAGGACACGGGTGAGATAAGAAGGTGAACGGACAGTCTGCTGTCTCCCTGCATCCTGGGACTTTCCCTGAACCTGCATCAAAAGCCTCTCTGCAGGTCACGGAGCCTGGGTATCGCACTGCCCTTGTGCCCACAGGACCCGGGCAGCTGAGGCGTCTCTGAATAGTCTTGACTCCACTCCATGAACCTGATGGATGTTTTTATTAACTGCCTGCTGGATACTTGAGGCTTCTGGAGGTCACTCTGCATGTGACACTCACATCACTCTTTTAGAATCTGACCGTGGCCTTAGTGTCCATTCTCTTTTGAGTGATGTCATGTGGGTTTGGGGCCTGGTGTCACATGACTGGCCATTCATTTCCTGCCATCTTCTCTAAGAGCACACTGAACACGAGCACCAGGGTCTGGCTCCTGCACATCAGGGAACAGGTGGGCTTCAGGCTGCTGGGCAGGGAGGACCCTTACGATTTTCATTCTCCACCGTGAACTAGGCTATAATCTGCTGTTGTCAGGGACAGACAGTGTGAGTCTGTGACCTTGGATATGGCTTCATCATTCAGGCACTGCCAAATGAATAAAGTTGGCTAGAGAAAGGCAACTAAACCTCATCCTGGTTTTATGTACTGCTCCCTGACTGACCACTGCTATGCTCGCTTTTGCAAAAATATGCAAAAAAACCCCATTATAATCAGCTGCAGATTTGTCATTAAGATGACAAAAGTTAACCTAAGCTTCCAGAGGCAGCTAGGCAGTAGGATCTGAAAATAAACCTCAGGACTTTAGTAGTTCTTCAGAGCACAAAAATGAAGCAGGTTTATGTCGTCTGGCCACAGCAATCAGGCGTCCTTCTTTTTGCTAGTGGCTCTAGCAGTGGCCTTAAAACATACTATCAGTTACTGCATAGAGAAAACAGCACTGTTATTATTCATGACACAGACCCACTATCTAGAGAGAAAACATAAACAGTTCTAATGAACTGACCACCACATTTAGTTATCTGGGGGAGTGGAGGAGGGAGTATCCAGATTGAACTTATGGTCTAACACTGTCACAGCCTACTAGGGTGCCGAAAACACAAACACTCCACAGGAGCTGTGCCCAAGTTTTCAAAACCCCCATAACACACACTGAAAAATTCCTGTACTGATTCTTTAAAAAAGCCTCAGGAGGTGCCCTTCTCTCCACTTTCATATGGATGGGAGGTGGTCCTCGCCCCACCACCAGGCGAAACCTCTGTCAAGCATTCCTTCTGGAGCAACTCCTCTTTGAATGCACCACGTCTGCTTTGCAACAAGACTACGGAATGACTCCATTTCATGAGTGGCCTCAAATCATAAAACATCTGAAGCCTCGCGCACACAGAAGACCGGATGGAGCTCATCACTTCCTCTCCTGCTTCCCCAGGTCCTGTCATCCTACCAAGTCACACGGGCAGAACAGCGCACACATCTGGACTCTATTGCTCCACAGTCCATTCAAACACGTCACAGAACCAGACCTCACGGGGCTTTAGCTGGGTCTCTTGATGACTGAAACTTTTTTCCACAGCTTTTATGAAACTGATGCCCACTATCCTTTACGTAAATACTTAGGATAAATGCCTCTTAAGAATTTATTACTTTAAAAAAAAACACACAAATACTACAACAAAAAAACTCCTTTGTCTTGATGAATTTAGATTTTTTTCCACTTAGTAGATACGAAGAACCTTGGGATCAATATGCTTCTCTTCTTGGCTTGGTTTCTAGAAAGTTAAGTTGGTATTAATTTGCAATAACTACCCATGGTTGGGATTTCTGATGTAAACAGCTTCCTTCCTTACTTTTTGGCTATTGTCCTTATACCTTTTTAAAAATATACAACAATTCTACTTTCCTTATAATTTTTTGTTTTAATATTAACGAAATATGTTTGTGCATTAATAGTGAGATAAGCTCTGAATTATTTCATCCTCTCTGATTACCTGCAGAATAGAATAATTAATCATAAAATGTGTTTCCCATTATTCTAAAACTAGGAAGTTGAATGGAGTAATAAACTAAATGCATACTCAACGGATTCCCCCTCCTGTGTCCTTCTAAGGGGATTATTTTCAGCAGCCATTTATATGAACAGCTTTGGGGAAGGGGGACCACAAACAGGGTGGTATCACACCAAATACTGGTGATGATACATGCAAACCTGAAAATAACAGCACTTACCTTTTCAAAGCATTTAACAAGTGCAACTTAATTGCCATCTTTGAACATAAGAAAGAATGTATTTTTCAAATATATTACTTCTGACATACGTTTCCTGATGTCTCCTTTCCTTTTCCTAATCTTTTCCTTTCCTTGTCACTTCTAGTAACTTTGGGAGAAGAAAAATCCCCTATTTTCCTTCTTCATTCGTTCCAACATGATGAAATGTCTGTTTTTTAGAAAAATGTTTACTGAGTGGCTCCTCTACGTGAGGAAGTATGTCATGAACAACACAGAAATGGTCCCTGGCCTCATGGTCTCACATTCGTCCTCCTTGTGCTAAAATGCAAAGCTGCAGCTGACCCGCCACCAGCTCCATTTGCCTTAAGGGCCACACGGACTCACAGCGGCCATAATATCCAATTACCTAATGTTAACTTAGTGCGAAATTCCAGAAGACAGAGTCTGCAGAACTTCAGGGGTCTGGTTCATTACAGCGTAAATGGAAGCCAGCCTGAGTTGCCATCCCAACCTGAGAGCCCCGGGTACTCACTTGCACATTCCAGGCGTTTGACATCTCCTGACGTCTCTAAGAAATATTGCCGAAGAACAAAGAAAATGATGCCAAGGGGAACCAGGGGTATCACAGTCCAAGGAATCACAGCCACCATCACGCCTGCAGCGCGCATCATCACACCATCACAAGGAGAAATGTCTGAAGTAGCAAAAAGAGACACAGAGGGCTCCTTGTCAAGGATTCTTTTCAAAGATAAACTTGGCTGTTTTGTTAGGATTACATTCCTTTCCTTGAAAGACTTGTTGGAATGGTAGGGAATGCTTTCCCATCCAAAGAAAAAAAATTATAGGTGGTCCTCATATTTATTTATTGTGTGCGTCAAACGCTGTAAGAGCTTTCTAGGTATTAGCTCTTGTGATACACTCAGTAGCCCTATGAGGCAGGCATTACTATTTTTCACAGATGAGAATATTCGAGACTCAGAGTAGGACTTGAATCCCAAACTCTCATGAGTCAGTAGGTGTTACTATAGAGATGAGCAAGCAGGTATCACAGATGAGGAATTGAGAAGCTTCATCTATACCTGTAGGGATAAAGAAGTGGTAAATTACAAATTCAGTGTCCAGAAAAGTATGAAAAAATTCAAATGTTGACCTTTGGAAGTAGGAATTCCTCTTTCTTTCTTGGTTTTCTAACCATAGTTAGTATTTACTGAGTGCTGAATGTGTACAGGGCTGTACATTTAATACTTCACGTGCATTAACTTAGTTGATCCTCACAATAGCCCTATCGAGTAATAGTATTATCTCACCTTACAGATGGAGACACTGAGGCACAGGGAGAGGAAAAGCAACTTGATCAAGACGGCAAAGCACAAGTCACGGAGCTGGAGAGCCCAGGTTACGAGCCATTAGGACATATTTAAGCTTGCTCCCAACTTTCTATCATTATGCTAAGTATTTAAAATGTCCATTTCAAAGGCTAATGATTATAACAACAGCAGATGCCATTTACCAGGTGTTTACTGTATGCAAGGCACTGTGCTAAGAGTTCCATGAACATTCACTCAATCTTCATCTCATCCCATGAGGTGATTTTATCTCAGGAAATGATCTTGGCTTAAAAAGACAGCAGACAGAATAGAAACCCAAGGCATTGAAGGATGCTGATTTAAGCATCCATCTTTATCAGGAGAAGTATGATATCATGGTGTACAGCTTCAGGCGACAGGAATGCAATCGGCACTTAGCATCTGCCTGCTGTGAAAGCGGGGTAGGGTTGGGGGGACGTGCAGATTCACATAGCCTGAGCCAAGGCCTCTGAATTTTACAGTCTCAGATGGATACAAATCCATGGTGATCTGTACAAGTCACAGAGTGCTGGGGAAACACAGGGAAGAATGTGTGAACACTTTTTTGAGGATTCTGAGAGACTGACAACTGAATTTCACAGGCTGGTTTAACAAACAGAAAGAGTGACATGAATAATTTGCGGGTAGCAATCACATTTGATGGAAATTGTGACCAAAAAGGAGCTGGGCTGGGAAGGTTGAGATGCTTGTCCGAGTTAACAGCAGTTGTTCTGTGTCCTCTCAGCGCCAGCACCTGCACCCTGTGCTCTCCGGCGCAGGGCCCTCCCCGCCTCGTCACCCAGGGCCGCTGGCCCCGCGCGTCTCTGAGGGACGGGCTAGCGGGGTAATGCCTGTATCGCACAGATGCAGGTTATCGTTTCACAGCTCTTCCAAATCAGTTTTCTCAGGGGATCCTCACAACCATCTTGTGAATAAGAAAAGTAAGAAATGTCCTTTCCATTTACAGATGAGAAACATGAAGCTGGGAGGTAAGTAGTTGTCCGAAGTTTTCCTGGAAAGTTAGTGTGTTCCTTAGAGAAAGCCAGGAACTGTTCATACTCAGGAAATCCCAGAGCCACAGCTGCAGGCAGGAGGAGCCTGGAAGGAGGAGGAAGCTTCCAGAACTGTGACTTTATGACCAGGAGCCCTTGTAAACCAAATTGCATTATCTGGATGTAGACCCATGTGCTTTTCCTGTTTCTCCCAGTCTCTGCCATGGTATCAGTATAAAACTCAGAGTGAAGAGGAATGGAATTCTGAAGGAACAATTCCAATCATAAGTGGAGAAAAATAGGGCTGTCTGACCTCTCTCCTACTATACCTACAGCTGAACAATTTCTTACAGCCACCGGATTAACTGATGCACCGCCCTCTGCTACACCCTTCGTGCTCATGGGGAGGGTCCTTCCAGCTCCTTCTATGTCTAGCCTTAAGTAAAGTCACTTGGCTTGCCATTGTTGGTTGTCAGGAAAAAAACCTGCTGAAATGTCAATTAGGAAAAAATCCAAATTACAGTTTTTTAGCAGATTCACATCGCTTGATTGGACAGCATTCACCAGTTTCAATAATCTGGCTCTCCCCAGGTGAGGGTCTTTTATGACTAACCCAACCCGGCAGATTACCTAGGAAGCAGAGGTAAGATCAAAACAAAGGGCTCCACGAGAGCTGTGCCAACACCTTTCTTTGGGTACCCGTTAAAGACTGGTAACTGTTGCTCTCAGAGGCTCCCCAGTTAGGTTAGGTCCTTCAGATTTCACGCCCCTAAATTCTGAAGCAATTCAAAGAGGCTTTCTCCAAGAGTTTTATTTGTACTTGTTGATCATACTATAGCCATCCTCATTGTGGACTGGATATTATATTATAAAAATATATAAAATATATATTTTTCATAAAAATATATATATGTATACAATACAATGTATGGCTTTACATTTATATGTATCTATGTATATACATGTGAATCTTTTATTGCCAGCTGTCTCAAACTCTTTATAGAAGTTGGTAGAAGACAAAAATAGTATCTAAGCAAAAAGTCAACATCTGAAGAAGGAAACAAAAGATTCTGATGCATGATAAGCAACCCTTCCTTGAAGCCAATCTCATTTCTCCTTCCACATTCCCAGGAATTCCAAGGAGCCTAATCCAAGCTGCACACACAATTCCCCCCATCTGATTGGATTTCAGGCCCATATGATGACCCACCTCACCATGATCAGTGCTTCTGTACCTCTGTCACACTATGGCACAGAGATGATGATGTGTACACAGCAAGAAGCATGTTGACCTAGAAGCAAGTGACCCAAGTCCTGATGCCCCAAGAAACAAGGGGAATCATTATGTTGATATGCTTATAACCCATTTGGAGCACACCAGTTGGGAAATTCTATCCAAAGTCTATGAAGCCACATGAACAAATACAAAAACTTCTTAGATGAAATCTTTCACTTGAGAGTACATGCTGATTTTTCACAATTCAGAATAATTCTTTAGTTTGCAGAGAATGACAACCTACACCTGGAGTGGAAATTCCATTAGCCACGTATTTTACTGAGATAGGGTTTAGGGCTAACCTTCTTGAATATTAACAGGGAGGGTAAGACCCTACGGCTACTCTCAATCTTAGTAAAAACTGGGATATACCAACAACATAAAAGGATGGTGGTTGGAATTACATAAGATAATGTATACAAAGGGCTTACCAGTTCATATATAACAAATATAAACTGTAACTCCATCATTACCACCCTTCAGTATGCTCTGCGTGCCAGCAGCCAGGGGGAAGAGAGGAGGTGTATTAATAGACTTACAGGCCCAAAGAATCTTAGGAATCTCATGAAGTTGGACCTTGAGAGGCAGCTCATTCTAACAACTAGAACAGCTTAGTACTATCCAAAGATGTATCAGAGCAGGTGCTATTTTTCCTAGATGTGGTAATGATGTCACATGTACCAAAGGGATTGTGGCTTTTCTCTGGTCACAGCGAAAAACGTATCGGAGGTCTATTTTGTTTGAAGATGCACTTTTAAAGTAATATGACCAATAAACCTCATGCCTACTACAATTTCTGTCCTCTCTGTATTTTCTTCCCAAGTCTAGGTCTTCCAAAGATTGATAACCTTAGGCATATGGCAGCAAGTCAATATTTTTTGAGATGTTTGTTTTCTTATTCCATATCTTCTTTCTGTTTCAAGTTTTGCTTTTTCTTGGTGAAGACTTACTGTTATGAAACTACTGAGCATTTATGGGAGACTAAGGGAAAACATGGTGGACTTCTGAACCAACAAAACCAAACCACATTATTCAATATATTCCAAAGACAAGATCAATTTGATATTTTCTATTTCATGCACCATGAATTCATGGGTTGATATCAATGGAAGTACAAAAGCTAGATTTGGTACACTAGTGAATCCCAGGAAATTCACTGGGATTATATTTTCCCTTCTGTCTGCGTTGTCTCCTTTTGTTGGGTTTCTTGGGATCGTATCTGTTCTCTCCCATGAGGGGAGCAGTCCTAGATTCCCAGCTAGTTAGGGAATAACAGCCTGCTCAGCTCACAGAGCAGACTGATCATTAAAAGGTCTTAAGAGTGCTCGCCTATAGAACACACTAACGTGTCGATTTAAGAATTATTCTCTAAATAAGAAAAAAGAAAATTTCATAAGAAAGATGAGGCCTAAGCCCAGAAAGCAAAATGACTTGAAAAAAAAAAAACCCAGTCTAATTTTAATAAATACATAAACGCCAAGGACACAAAATGAGGCTGAGTAGTTTAAATGTGTAACACCTGCATTTGGATGGTGGTAAAAACATTAAAATTTCACCAGAAAGTCTCGACCTATAGAATTAACACTGTATTATAATATTGCAGATTTTAACATATTCCTTTCACAAGCACAGTGTGAAATATGAGGGCCTGTTTGCCTGTTTGGCATTTAACTTCCAAATTGCTTACAGTCCTGTAGGAATTCCTAGGTATCTACCCACATGTTACTTTCAACTTAATTCCAAGGGATTCTGTTCCTGATAGTCTCTGTGAAGCTTGTGCCAAAGAACATGCTTTCTATAAACATCAGTAACAATGTATTCTTCTTATTTAATGCAAATAAATATGCCATCCATACTTTTGGCTCACTCTCTATTCTTATTTAATTCTCTCTTGCTCACTCTGATATCTATATTAGGCACAATGTGAAATATATATTTAATCATAAAACCACTTAATCAGTAGACATTACTTTTATTATTTGTTTACAGTATTAAAAAATAAAACCAGGATCATTAAGATTGCTAACACCTCAAAAGAATTTCAAAGCTTTTAATTCTATGGTCAGACTCTAAAGAATTCTGTTTCAAGCTGTGGTAAGTACAAATCATCCAGATTTCCTTAAACTATTACTGATTTTACAAAAGATATAACTTCAGTGCAATAAACTTTTGGCAAGAAAACAAGGCAAGATTTCCTTGTGATTTAGAGAGGGAAAAAAATGACAACTAGTTTTTGATCAGTAAGCTGTTTACTGATGTGGGTGTAGGAGAGACTCTTCTACCTATTCATTCTGGAAACATATGAGATTAAAAAATAACCTTTCAATGAAATGGCTATCACATAGATTGTGCTGCTGGCTAACACAAGATTCTTGTGGAGACAGTAAAATCCTGAACAGACTACACAAAACTCTGAAAGAATTAAGAAATAAAATGTAACTCCTATCCTACAATACTCATTTACCCTTCAATTACAGTATAAATAGAAGCAAAAGGAAAAACATGGAAGGCTTCTAAATGTAAGCTCCTAAACTTAATGCCAACCTAGGGTTAGTGCTGAGTCTGCATGTAAGCTGATACAGTACCTTGCACCTCTCAGGAGGTTCAGAGATCAGCTCTGGTTCCCAGATCCCTCGTTTCTCACCACTGTTTCCTTTGACCTCACCCACCTCGGTTAACTCTGTTCAATCAGAACATTGGGGTGTCATATCTGTATGATAAGATCTACACAAACCCTAAGACTAAGCTTTTCTAAACTTGTCTTTTCCTTGGGATACACTAATCACACCTTCATCCCTCATTTGGCTGCCTTGGATCTTTTCACAACCACACCAGCTCTGGGACCCGTGTATCCTTCAATTAGCTCCCAACTGAGAGTCACAGCTAACTCCGCTGAAGAGTGAATGGTGGTGTCTGGTTTACAGTTTGTTCATCAACACAACAGAAAGCACTGGGGAAACACAGTACACTTCTTCCCTTGTGTTCAGCATATCTCACTGATCAATAGTTTCCTTTCTACCTTTTGTCAGGGTTCATGCTTATTACAAAATTCAAGACTGAAGTCCATTTATTTGCTGCTTTTAAAAGGCACACCTTAAAAATAATAGCACATGAAGGTGGAGATGAAACGTTCAAAAAGGTACCCCATAAAAACACTAGCCAAAAGAAAGCTGGAGTATCTATCTACACCACTATGAACATGAAGTTAGGAAGGATTCCTAGAAATAAGGAAAACGTTTCATAAGAATAAAGGGTCGATTTATCCAGAAGATATTTTTTAAAACCTAAATTTATATCATCCTTTAATAACATAGCTCCAAAATATATAAAGGAAAATCTGACAGAACTCAGGAGAAATAGGCAATTCCATACTCACAGCGGGAGAATTAAACTCACCTCAATAACTGATAAAACAAGCAGATAAACATCAAGAGGGATATAGAAGATTTTGAAAACATGATGAACAAACTTGACCTAATTAGGAAATATACAATACTGCAGTAAATAACTACATAATACTGCAGTAAATAACTACATAATACATTCTTTTCAGTTACACGTATGCTATACTAAAGCAAGAATCAACAAACTTCAAGGGACAGAAATTCTACACAACATATTCTAACCGACATGGATTTAACTAGAAATCGGTGACAAAAAGGTAACTAGAAAATTAATAAATGTTTGGAAGCTCACTAATACACTTGAAAATATCACCTAGTTCAAAAATTACAATAAAATTAGAAAGCATTTTGACAAAAGAAAATGAAAATCTACTAATATTAAAACTTGAGGGCTGCAAACTAAAGCTATGCTTAGAGGTAAATTTACAGTTTAAACATTTTTTTAAAGGCTACAGAGAATACATGGGAAATCTCTATATCTTCCTCGTAATTTTGTTGTGAACTGCAAAAATGCCCTAACAAAAAATAAAGTCTTACAAAAAAGAAAAAGCTAAAAGAATTTAAAATATATCTTGTAATTAAAAAAAAAAACCCAGCATATTAAACGAAAGTATGTAGAAGAATGGAAATAAGAAAAAAGTAGACATGAATGTAATAGAAAACTAACTTATAAGCAGAAAAATCAACAAACACGAAGCTTGGTTCTTTGAAAGCACCATGAAATGTAAGAAGAAAAAAAAAACAGGAAATTTACCATTAATTTGAATTAAAAGAGGATAACACAAGAGATACCATGGGTATTATAAAGAGGATATAATAAACACTGTGCTGATAAATTTTTAAATTTTAATGCAAAGGACAAATGTCTTGAAAAATGACATACAAAGACTGACATAAGACAGAAAATCTGAATAATTCCATATTGAATTAAGAATTTGAATCCAGGGGAATTCCCTGGTGGCTCAGTGGTTAGGACTTGGCGCTCTCACTGCCGGGGTGCCGGGGTGCCAGGTTCAATCCCTGGTCGGGGAACTAAGAGCCTGCAAGTTGCACAGCGTGACCCAAAAAAAAAAAAAAAAAAAAGAATTTGTATCCACAGAAAAGACTTTAGGCCAAGAGGGCTACACAAATAAATTGTACAAAAGAAGTTTTACTAAACTCTTCCAGGAAATTTGAGTACAGCATTATGATGTAAAAACCAGACAAAGACATTAAAAGAAAGAAAAATTATAAAGCAAACTGTCTTAGGAACATTAAACAACATACCAATAAACTGAATCTAACAATATAAAAATGATAATACTCCACAATCAAACTTGGCTAGGTAAGTCCAAAATTCACAGGGCTGGCTGTTACAAAGGATACGCTGGAACTCTTGTGCAGGAGCTGAGGCTATTACCCACAGGCAGAATTTCTTTTTCTTCAGGGAAGGCTTAGCTCCTAAGCCCTTCCAACTGACTGAACTGTGCCCACCCAGACTATCCAGGATAATCGTTCTTACTTAAAATCAACTGATTATGGACTTTAATCACATCTACAAAATACCTACACAACAACACCTAGATTACCTTTTGACTGAATAACTGGGGAATGTAGTCTGGTCAAGTTGACACATAAAACTGACCACCACAAAATGTAAATATTTCCCATGTCTTTTTTGAGGCCTGCATAATTCTGATACCAAAAGCTGACAAAATAGTTCAAGAAAAGCAAATTACAGACCTATATTCTCATGAACAACAGAAACAAAAATTCTTGACAAAACATTAACAAATTACATACAATGATACATTTAAAAAAAGATACTATATCATGACCAAGTGGAGTTTATTCCAGGAATGTAAGGTTAACCTTCAAATACCAATCACTATAATTCACATTAAAAGAATAAAGGTGAATAATCATATGATTATCTGAAGAGATGTAGAAAAAATATTTGTCCAAATTCAACACCTATTCTTGATTAAAAAAAAAAAAAGTAAAACTCCTCGCAATTAAGGAATTAAAGGAAAAGTTTTCAATCTGATAACAGATATCTACCTAAAAAATCACAGTTCAGATCATTCATAATGAAAAAATATTGAAAGATTTTGCCCTAAGAGTACAAGAATGTCTTATCACTTCTATTCCATGGTGTACTGGAAACTCTAGCCACAACAATAAGTCTAGAACGGAAAATAAATATTGGAAATGAAGAAGTGAAACTGTCATTATTTACAGCTGACATGATTGTTTATGTACAAAATCCTACAGAACTTTTAAAAGCACCACCACCAACTCCAGGAAATGCAAAATGAATTCACAAATAAATCAACTGTATTTCTATAAACTATCAACAAGCAGTTGAAAACGGTATTAAAAACAATCCAATAATGTAATGAAAAGAACATCAAATATTCAGGAATAAGTTAAACCAAAGAAGTGTAAGATGTCTATACTAAAAATTACAAAACATTCCTAAAATTAAAGAAAACCTAAATAAGTGGAGAGAGATACCATATTCATAATTGCAGATTCAACATTGTTAAGACTCAGACTCCTCAAATCGATCTATAGATAAAAGAAAATATTAATAAAAATTCCAGCAGGAAAAAACAACTTGAAAAGGCTTCTAAAATTTACACAGAAAAGTAAAGAATCTAGAATGATCAAAACAAGCTTGACAAAGAAGTACAAAATTAGAAGACTTAAACTACTGGATTTCAAGTCTTACTAAAATGTATAATAACCAAGACTGCAGTATTGGTATAAGGATAGATAAACAGGTCGGTGGAACAAAATAAAGTATACAGACGCAGACGTCCTCAAATACAGTCAAATGATTTTTAACCAAGGTGCCAATTCAGTGCATAAAAGTGTTTTTAACAAATGTGGCTAGAATAAAAAATAAACCTCAACCATGTACTACTCTTCCATATACAAAAAATAAGGCAAGATGCATCAATTTCTAAAAAGGTAGAACAATAGGAAAGTATCAATATCTTCATGCTCCTAAGGATACAAAGATTTCTTAGGATACAAAAACATGAACTACAAAAGAAACAAAAGGGTACATGTTAGACTTCATCAAAATTGAAACTTAATCTCCATTAAGGATGTAAAAAGGCAAGCCACAGACTGGAAGAAACTATTCGTAAAGGAATAGTATTAAATATATAGTAAAATAAATATCTCCAATGGGGATTTGAGGGAGGGGGTGGGGAAGGGATCAACACACCACAGAAACCTCAAAATGACAAAGTCATTGTTCAGTGAGAGAGGCTGAGATGCTTTCTACACACTTTCCCTGACATCTCTACACAATGAAATGCAAGGGTCAGTGGTACTGAGACAAGCAAAGGCAGTTCCACTCTTTGCTTCTATAAAAGCAAGTGACCCAAGCTATTAGACCCTGGTCTCAGGCTTGCTTTGTTCTCAATATCCAGATGCAGCAGCTTGTTCTTTTGTGCTCCCCCCTCTGGAAAGAAATGACTGAGAACACCTCCTTCACATTTTCTTTTTCTTGGGCATTTTCACTTCATAAAGCTGCAGTCAATGTGTTTTGTGTGTGGTGAGGAGGGAATGACACGTTCCATGGTGGTCCCCGCCACTGCCACCGTTGGTGGCTCAAGTAGCCTCAGGATTAGCCCTTTGTGTCCATGAAAGGATATGAAAAGTCAGTTGTTTAAGCTCAGTCAAGCTGCTGATTTTTTTTTTTCCCTGAATGAGGGGTGTGTGGGGAAAAAAGGTTTTGCAATTCAATTTTCCTCAATAAATTACAGCATGTTGCTGAGGGCAGCTGTGTGCAAGGTCACATGCTCAGAGCAGTCACAAACTTTGTTAAACAAAATTAAAATGCCTAAACCTGACTTCCACATCTTACCTTCATCTTCACTTATTTTACTAATAGGAAGACTTCTTGGAAGTGATGATTTTAATGACAAGAATTGTAGATAATTAAGATTCCTTACTCAATGTTATCTGGGACTTTGGCAAATCGTATGAAAACTACATTAATTTGAAATATTTCGTGCTCAATGGTCTATCTTGAAAATCACTGATTTTTATTCTGTGAGTCTACATGGGAAAGTGTCCATTAAAATCTTCAGGGATTACAAACCTAGAATCTCTGTAATACAAACTCACGAGGCGATATTTATGAGCCTGGAAACTGTGACAATAATTTTAATGCAACATAATGCCATTATCAGACTATTTCTCCTACTTAAAAATACATGAAGTGTTCATTTATTTTAAAATTTTTATTTATTTATTTGGCTGCACAGGGTCTTAGTTGCGGCACACAGGATCGTCGATCTTCGTTGCGGCATGTGGGATCTTTCAGTTGTGGCGTGCAAACTCTTAGTTGAGGCACATGGGATCTAGTTCCCTCCCAGGCCCCCTGCACTGGGAGGATGGAGTCCTAGCCACTGGACCACCAGGGAAGTCCCTACATGCGGTATTTAAAAAATAACTATCCATTATTTAGTGCTCAACATGCACGTAGATGTTATGCAAAGAATTTTATTAGAACGACTTCATTTTGTTTTCCCAACAACCCTTACGGAATTTGGTATTATTTTCTTTATTTTACAGATAAGGAGAGTGTGGCTTTGTGGGGCAGAGACAGTAAGAGGGAGAGCTAGGATTCAAGCTTGGAAAGGGAGACTGTGGGGCTCCCACTCCACCACACTTTAAAGCTGTTGACATCATAAATGATTATCATGTGGAATCACACTACATAATTTTTTTTTTTTATGCTGCCTTCCTTCTTCCTTTGGAATTGCAAACACTCCACTTCGGCCAGCAACTATAATGTGACTGGACAGCAACATATCTGGTGGCTGCAAGAGTCAGTGTACATGACGGTGTACAAACTCATGATCGCCCCTCTGTTGGGATGTGGTCTCTGAATGACATTGCCTGTGGGAATGGACTGTCCTGCAGTGTGGACCACTACTCAGAATCCAGGGTTTTCATCAGCCATACTTGGCATCACTATTACAAAATATTAAATGAATTATCTGATATCTTATTTACGGGAATGACAAGGAATCAGATGAGGAAAAGTATATGGAATAAACACTTTAGAAGTAGTAAAAATAAAAATGAACATGATCGGGCTTCCCTGGTAGCGCAGTGGTTAAGAATCCGCCTGCCAATGCAGGGGACACGGCTTCGAGCCCTGGTCCGGGAAGATCCCACATGCCACGGAGCAACTAAGCCTGTGCGCCATAACTACTGAGCCTGTGCTCTAGAGCCCGTGAGCCACAACTACTGAGCCTGAGTGCCACAACTACTGAAGCCCGTGTGCCTAGAGCCCGTGGTCCGCAACAAGAGAAGCCACTGCAATGAGAAGCTCGCGCACAGCAACGAAGACCCAATGCAGCCAAAAATAAATAAATTAAATTAAAAAAGAAAAAAAGAACATGATTAAGTATCTTCCAAGGTTTATCAAATATACCAAGGATAAGCAGAATCATCAAAAATGAGTTCGAACACATTTGGCACCATGTCCTTTAAAACAGAACTGAACAACACCTTCAAGCCCCTTCCCGATCCCACTCTCAGTTGACGACAGAGAGAAAAGACTGGTTCCCACTGGGAACACAGCTTCAGGCAGCCCCTCCTGCCCCACTATCCACAGCAGACTCTTCCTCTCACCTGGGATCAAAGGTCGCTTTCTAGAAGCCACGCCCACCTCCTGGACCAGGCTCCCTTACTACCTCCAGCCCCACACCCAGTTAGCCTTCCAGGACTTCCTCCAGGGCGCTGCCACAGTTAGGATTCCAAAGGCAGCAAGGGGTGAATCTCTGTGTGTCTCCCTCCCCTTGGGGGCCTGGAGGGGAGGATTCCTGCCTGACTCACTCACCCCTGGACTTCAGGGCCTCAACGCTAATCCCTGTTTGTTGAGGGGAAGGAGGGACAGAGGAAAATATTACCCACCACACACCCCCAACCCCAAAACTAAACACCCAACCAGCAACTCCTCCGCAGACACTACATTCCGGATGGGCCTCTCTCCTGTTTCAGTCAAACTCCTTCCAGGAGTAGCCTGCCTTCACTTCAGCTTCCTCCACGCCTCCTCCATTCTCAGCCCTTTGCAATCCGGCCTCCTCACATCTGAAACCTGCTCTTCTGGTCACCAGACGCCCTGATTCCAAATCAACTGACAACTTTCCACAGACTTACCTTCTCCTTTGCGTTGAACAGGCCTGTCCTTCCTAGGTTCCCCAACCTATTTCCTCCTCTCTTCCTTGCTGTTCATTGTGTGTCTCCTCTGCTTCCCTCCCCTCTCTGCTTCCTCTCTGAACATGGAGGCTTCCATAAGTTTCTGATCTTGGTCCCTAAAAATGCTTCACTCTCTCTGGGCAATCTTATCCATTGTCACAGATTCAGCTATTACCTGCTCAGTGAAGAATACGCAGGCACCACGCTCATCCCAGGTCTCTCTCTCAAACACCAGACTCTTACTTCCAATGACCTGCAGGACGCCTCCATCTGGAGGTCCTAAACTTCAAGATAACTGAACTAAACGTGGCAGAGCTGGGACTGGAAATCAGTGAGACCAGAGTTTTCTCTCCTCACACGACTGCGCATGTTTTATCTGGAATCAGGTAGCATCTCTCCCTGTCCCTCTATAGGTCATACAAAAACATGTGACGGATTCTGATCATGATGGTTAACTAACCATGGGCTCAGCACACAGTGGGCCGGCCAGCTTTGGAAACCTAACTTTGGCCTTGCTTGTAGTAGCAAAGAAACAGAACCTTTCACAAAATCTCAATGTAATTAATAATCACTGTCAAAACGTGACACTGTTATAGTGAAAGATCGCTTCTGGGGATAAATCACATTGCTTAACCCAGCAGGACATATTTATAAAATAAGTTTGCAGAAGAGAAAAAAAAAAATCAGACGTATCCCATCAAACATCTTTCCAGTAAAAGTACTCTGCCTCTGAGTCTCAGCTTAGTTCACGTTGGTAAACAGTGGAAGCCTCTGCCCATAGGCTATGCTGTTTGCAGTGAGATATTCATTGCTGCATGTCTCTGTGCAGCTTCTGATAAATACATTTCATTTCCAAAATTAATTAATTAATGAAGAAAGTCCCCACAGCCTGAATCACTGTAAAGCAGACAAAATTCAATAACAGAAAAAACATCCCACATGAGCAACAATACTGAATGAGGGGATGAGAGATGAGATGACCCAACATTATTCTTTAGAACCTCAAGTTCACAGACAAAACAAAGGCTGGATACAAGATATTCCTGTGGGTATTTCTGTCTTTTTTTTTAAAAGACACCTTAAGACAGAGCAATCAATGTGTGAAAAGAAAAGCTGTCTACAAAAACAAAAAAAGACATTTTCTAAGATGACTTTGATCCCGTATCTTTGTATCTTCCATTACTGCTCTCTATCGTCCTTGCTCAAGTATTATTTTCACCTTATTATTACTATTCTTTTCTTTGTAAGTAACCCCACCTGGCTTTATCCAAAAAAAAAACTGGTGCAGTAAATATTTGTCCTTTGTGGTAACCCAATGCATAATTTAGTTAATCTAGGCTATCCTTCCGTGAGAGGTGACTGTTTTTCTCTGTTGTGAAATGTGCTCACAGTAAAGGGAATCCACACCAGATGCCTGAACGGCAGCAGGAGAACCACTTACCAAGCATGTCGCTGCTTCGAACCAACCTTGACGTGACTGTGTAGCCACTCCTACAGCAGGTGTCACTCATGTTAACTCAGCCTCCCGATCGCAACCACACCTTTCTCTTACAAACGTGGCCTTTTACTTAATTAAGATAACACAGTCAGGCTGAAAGGCCCATCTCAGCCCCTGTGAAAAGGCCTTGAAAAACAGGCACTTTGCTTTGCGCTGTGAGAACTCTGACATGACTGTTACCTTACCTGGATGAAATCAAGAAATGTCAGGGGCAGCAAGTCATCCATATGCCCAGTGTCTTTGGAGAAACGATTCAAAATTCTTCCTGCAAGAACAGGATATGAGAAATTACTCATTTCCCCAGACAGTCCCTTTAAGAGAAACAATTCATGAACAAATCAAAACAATATTTTTAAAGTATATGTATGTAATATATTACAGATTCATATGAAATAAGCCAATGTCAGTGGTAAAGAAAGAGAAAATAGAATGATATCCTAAAGAGAAACAAAAATGCCACCAAATGGCAGTGGATGGGGAGCCGAAATTGAAACCTGGTTTTTATTATAAAAGACTGGGGGGGAGGGGCTTCCCTGGTGGCACAGTGGTTAAGAATCCGCCTGCCGATGCAGGGGATGCGGGTTCGAGCCCTGGTCTGGAAAGATCCCACATGCCATGGAGCAACTAAGTCCGTGCAGCACGACTACCGAGCCTGTGTTCTAGAGCCCGTGAGCCACAACTACTGAGCCCATGTGCCACAACTACTGAAGCCTGTGCGCCTAGAGCCCATGCTCCGCAACAAGAGAAGCCACCGCAATGAGAAGCCTGCACACCACAACGAAGAGTAGCCCCCGCTTGCCGCAACCAGAGAAAGCCCGCACGCAACAACGAAGACCCAATGCAGCTAAAAATAAAATAAATAAATAACTTTATAAAAAAAAAAAAAAAAAGAATGGGGGAAAATCTTGTGGCAGTATTGGGAAGGGCTGGTGGATTTGAGAATGTTTCCTCCTTTTAGATCCATCCCATCTAAGACTCATTCCAAGTGCTAAGTCAGCAAATAAACAGTTGCACAATACCTCAACTAATCCTAATTGTCACACTAATTTTGCTTTAGTTATCAAAAGTAATTTTGCTAAGTGATACTTTTTAAATAAGCATAATTATAACTTCTCTGTAATTTTTTCCCTCCAGATGGCTCACAGGACCTCACATTTTGGGAAACTGTGGATTCCTGCCATTTCCAAGTTGTGAGTTTACTACCGGGGTAGTAAGTTGTTATTTTCAGAGGTGCACTGGGTGTGACAAACACAGACTCATGCTTAAGCATCCAAGAAGACCAGAGGGATGGAAGCAGGAAAACAGAAATATTACGTAGTGACTAAAGATCATCATTGATTTTATTTCCCTTCTCAGAATCCATGAAAACAGTATATCCTAAACGCTGCAGGACTGGAAGATGAGAAATAATTTCTAATAAATTTCTAGTGTGAACTAAAAATGCCACCTGCCGTATCAAGTAAACAAAGGATGTTGCAGCCATCAGGCACCGCAGCCAACCCCACGATGGTGCACCCTGAGGAAACTAAGGATGAGAAAACACAGGATACTGGCCCCAGATAGCTGAGGTGCACCTCAAAGGAATGATTTTGGTGAGCCTAGACTGTTGCATCTTCCCATACATAGAAAAGCACTAAATTCCCTGAGTTGAGATGTCTGGTTTTCTTTTTTTTTTTTTTTTTTAGTTAACTTTTTTTTTTTTTAGAATAATTCTTTATTTTTATTTACTTATTTTTGGCTGTGTTGGGTCTTCGTTTCTGTGCAAGGGCTTTCTCCAGTTGCGGCAAGCGGGGGCCACTCTTCATCGTGGTGCGTGGGCCTCTCACTATCACGGCCTCTCTTGTTGCGGAGCACAGGCTCCAGACACGCAGGCTCAGTAGTTGTGTCTCACGGGCCTAGCTGCTCCGTGGCATGTGGGATCTTCCCAGACCAGGGTTTGAACCCGTGTCCCCTGCATTGGCAGGCAGATTCTCAACCACTGCGCCACCAGGGAAGCCCTGGTTTTCTTTTATTAACAGTAATCTTTTGATATGCTGACTACCTGTTCTTTGTTGCAAAAACTCCTATGTATCCTGGCTCCCCCCTGCCTTGCCTCTTCGGAGCAGTGTCTCAGAGCTATCTCAGAGGCGTGTCCCGGGCTTAAGTCCTCACTTTTGTCCACAGAATAAAGCATAACTCTCAACTTTTAGGTTGTACATTTTTTTTCAGTAGACACTAGTCGTTTTATGATTAAATTTAAAGAAATCGAAGACACACACACACACACAAACATATAGCCTATTTTGGGGTAGCAACTCCTGAGAAATGTGTTTATCTAGGCCCCTGAATTTCTTTTGTAATGAAGGCTCCAGGAAGCCAGCCTGCAGGTGAGATGTGGGACCTCTAGGTGCTCTTCCTGACCTCTGTCAGAGGTGACTTCCTCCCGAGGCCCTTCACACCAAGCCCCAGCTGGACCCTGAATGAGCAGAGGCTGGGCGCTGAGGTTCCGCTGCCGGGCTGAGCCGGCTGAGCCGGCTGTGCCGTCCTCCACAGGGCGCCTGGCTCACCGGAAGCGCAGGGTGCGCCCAAGCCGGGAGCTGCAGACATTGGAGGCTTTCGCCCTTGGCCAGGCCAGGCCGTTACAGGCCGGGCCTCAATTCTCCTGTCTCAGGCTTAGGAAATACAGACTCCAGAAACTGTCTTTTAGTGACACCTTTGGAGGACCAGGGACAAATTTTCGGAGCCTCTAGGAATGCCTGCTTTAGAAGGTGATTCTCAGGATTAAATGGGCTCATGCAGGTGAAAGAACCCAGTCACAATGCCCGGTGAGTTAACAGGTGCTCAACCACCCAGGGGAGATAATGACTATTCCCCCCAGGTTCTGCAGCATCATGCCACCTGGGAAAGTCTACTAGGTACTGTGGGAAGGTCCACTTGTTAAAATGCAGAATCTGATTCAGGAGTGTTGGGGGGAGCTAGAGAGTCTGCATTTCTTCCAAGTGGCCAGGTGATGGCAGTTTCCCAGATCATGCTTTGAGGGGCAAGAGCTTGGGCTATTATTTAATCAATTCTGCTTTAAAAATATTAAAATCAGATGGACAATTTTTCCACATTTTCTTATGGATTTTGCGGCCTCCCAGTCATTTTTTAACTTCCCAAAGTAGCAATATAGAAATAAGGAAAATACACGTCAAAAAAGACATAGTTTAAATGCTTGTGATTTCTTTGACGGAAAAATGCAACTTTTTAACATAGCAGGATTCAGAAACACTGCAAGTATGATTTGTCTTAGAAAGTGTTGAAAGCAGTACAGGAATTTTTCAAGATGAAAAGGCTACTCAGGGATGAACAGTAAGTGAAAACTACCCCTTTACCTTTCACCAGATGTGCAAGTCTTAAGGTCTGAGAGACCCAGGGTTGGCAAATAGTGTAAAATATAAGGAAAACAAAAACAATGAGAAAAACTATCTCCCCACACAATGACTACAAAAATGGAACCGAACGTCAAAGCAGGTCAAAAAACTAAAGTCTTGTTCACCAATGGGCTGAGTGTAGAAAATGTGAAATCAGAAAGTTCAGTAGCTACTTCCTTGCACTAAGAAACATTAAGAGAATGAATGGTATTTGCAGAGTATTTCATCGGGCTTAAGGGATAGACTGTTGTAAACAGAGCTGTGATTTCAAGCTCATGGCCTCATAGTATTAAAGTTTTCTCAAAAGTCTCCAAATGAAATACTTATGATGAATTCCCTTCACACACATGCCATGACTCTTCATCCAAATGACAAGTGCTCCCTGCTGGAGTATCTCCAGGGAGGTAGAGGGAAGGGGGATTCACATGAACACCGGGAACCCAATCCATTTTCAGTCTGTTCTGTTAGACAGGGATTTCTCACATCAAACCGAATCTTGCCTTCCTAGAACATCCAACCTCTGCCGCTTCTTCTGCCCTTATAACCACACAAAGCGAATCTAATTTCTTTTGATATGACAGCCTTTCAACTCCTTAAAAGAAGCGAATCATATCCTTTCCAGCAACTACTCCTTGGTGCCTCAATGATCCCTCATAAGGCTCGGTGTCCTATCTTGGCCGCTGCGTCTTGTCCAGACTCAGATGGCCAGTCTCAGTTAATGCCTTGTGCCCAGTATTAAAATCAGTACCCCAGGTACTGGGGTAAATTGGTATCACCACCTCCCCTATCCTGCATAGGATATAGTGAATCATGAAGCCAACAGTAACAGTAAATTCTGGAGGCCAGATCACATTTTGGACACACGTAAAATGAAAATCCACATCTCTCTGCACAGGTAGATTTTGGGGAACTGAGCAATATGTATAAACAACTCTAAGAGCGCATCCCTTCTGACCCCAAAATTCCATTTCTAGGAACATATCCCCAAGAGTTAATAAGTTCATCAAAAGAAAACAACCCAAACAAGTCTGAAACAAGTCTATAATGCATTATGTACAATTTTAATTTTTTTGGACATTCTTCTCTTTCTACAATAACTGCATACTGTGTAAAAAGGTAAAGCAGGGAGGGGAGAGCAAGAGAAAGACAGGGAAAGAGGGGCAGGAGGAAGAAGGAGGTAAAAGGGAGGAGGGAGGGAGGAAAAGAGGGAGGGGGGGAAGAGAGGAGCGGAGGAGGGAGGTACCCCCCCTTGAAGTCCATGGTATCCAGGAACCAATCAGGGTCCTCCTAACTGCTCTGGTTCACAGTTTTCTATCTTGTCCATAAGACAGAATATCATGAAAGATGACATTTGAACTTCTTGTCAAAATACAAATTCAGGATGATCATATTTTAAGAACTGAGTCTACAATCTAAGCGGGAGTCAGTCACCTCTAGAATTCTGACACCTGACCCATACCCAGGACTCTTCAGCTTACTTATAACCAAACTGTAATTTAAAACTTGGAAGTTCCCACGTCTAGTCTGGGCCTTATTATTTTTTTTAAACAACAACAAAAAGGTATATTTACATATAAAATACCGAGGTATATTTTTATTGAGGTATATTTTACATCTCATAAAATTCACCCATTTCAAGTGTACAATTCAATGAATTTTTGTAACTTTACTGAGTGATGCAACCATCACCAAAAATCAGTTTTAAGACATTTTTATGCCCACAGTGAGATCCCTTGTGCCATTTACAGGACTCCCTATTCCCACTCCCAGCCTCAGGCAACCACTAATCTACTTTCTTTCTCTATAAATTTGCTTTATTTCAGGACATAACATCCAAATGGAATCGCAGGCTCAGTAATTGTGGTTCACGGGCCTAGTTGCTCCACGGCATGTGGGATCTTCCCAGACCAGGGCTCGAACCCGTGTCCCCTGCATTGGCAGGCGGATTCTCAACCACTGCGCCACCAGGGAAGCCCTGAGCCCCATTCTTTACCACAAAGTGGTGCTAGGCACCAGCAAAAAAGACCCCATACTAGGCCACACCTGACCTTGAGGGTAAGTAAGAACAGATGTGTTTCGTGAACTCTTTGATACTGTGAACTTGTTTATATGCGCCCACAGCTAGCTTCACTAATGGTTCTAGAACCTAATTCTTTTGATTAGAATCAGCCGTTGCAGAGATTCAGAATCCAAGAGTCCTGGGTCAAGGCCAGGCTCTGAGTCCAGTGGAATGTGGAGGGGCAGGGAGGACAACAACAGATCCATTGTCCTGGTGAGAAATGGGATCTACATCCAATCAGCCAACGGAAAAAAAGAGCGGAGTCCCTCCAAAGGGGCAAAGAAAATATACCTGAACCTTCCAGGTACCATGCAAGGGGATGGGGCAAAATGGGTCCAATGGAGAGGGTGTTCAGTGGAACCCGGAGACGGTCACCAGGCTGAAGAGGATTCCTGCGTGCATGAGGGAGCCACTAAGGCAGGTGGGCCAGCCTGGACTTCCTGCCTCATCTTACACAAACTAATTCAGCTTAGATGAGCCTGAGAACAGGAGAGGGAGCTGCAGAAGTCAGGGCGCTCCACATTTTCTTAGTCTTTGCTGTTAGAATAGGCCATCAATATGGTGGCAGCCTAAAGAATGTCATGAAATAGAAAGAGCAACAGCATTTAGGAAACCGTCAGTGGGAACACCACCAAGCTCTGGTCCTCCTCTGCTACTCAGCAGCAAGAGGCCTTTAGGCAACTAAGCAACATCTCCACCTACATCCCAACTCCCGGTCCAATAATAGTTTTTAAATGTCTACTGATATTTTAAAATGGATCAATTACTCCTCTTTACTTCTTAAGGGCCTGTAGTTTATAAGGTAAAACTATCAGGTATCAAATATTTAACCCAAATAAGTGCCAAGATTCATCCTGAATATACAACTAAATCCCAGGGAAATGTACTAGGTGTTTGACAGTTTCACCTCCTTGATTGACAGACAACAGAACTTGGAAGCTTGGATAGTCCGGTTCCGTGAAACACAGCTTCCAAAGAACCAGCACATGTGGTTTTCTCTTCATGACATCACATACCAGAACCAAAGCCGACCATAAATAATCTATTCCAAATTCCACTTTTGAAAATAAGCTACAGGAAAGAGTTCAATTTAATCTACCACTAAAGAGTAGATTAAACAGATTTAATCTATTTACTAAAGAGTAAATAATTCATGACCCCTAAACCTTTTGGGCTAACTAGGCCTGTGTTTGCAGTACTTATTTTGGCTTGTATTTTCTTGAAGGAATGAAGTCCCGCTAATAGATACAGGAGGGGGAGGCAAGATAACACTGGTGTGCTGGCTGCTCTAAGATTAGTGACCTTGAAGATTTAAACTTGGTCCCAAATCCTTGAATAATAAATAAATCAGCGTCTAGAGAAGCCTACAGGTCTTGAACATGAAGAGCCTGATTAACTGGTCACGAGCACTCAGTCTGTGATAACAGAAATTCAGTCCCACTTAATGCTCCCAACTTTATGACTGTAGTTTTCACATTAACTGACAAGGTGGAGGGACTTCATAGCTGTAATAGCATGTACTCCTCCAATCGCTTTCTCTCCACGGCTTCATAAGACGAGATCTGTGTGGGCCTCTGCTGTTTACCATCCTTTGCTCCACACGGGGCCTGGACTAAACAACGTGTGCTGAATAAATCTACACAAGATGCTTCCCTCAACAGTCTCATTTAATCCTCACAACAGTCTTGTGAAACAGGAGGGGCAGTAGTGATTCCCATTTTACAGGTGAAGAAGTTCCCAAACACCACGTGGTCACTGTCACGAAGATTCATTAGGCCCTGACCACGTTCTAAGCAGTGTGACTGTATGAACCTGCTTTATGTCTACAATATTAAGATACAGATAAGGTAGGTGTGAGTAGTATCCCCATTTTACAGATAAGAAAACCGAGAAACAGAGAATTTAAGTAACTAGCACTAAGTATTAACATAACTATAACCAGCTATCACTATTAGTAACCAGAACCAGGACTGAACTCAGGCAGTTGGCTCCAGAGTCCATACTTTTAAACCAAGGCAGACAACATCCTGCCTTGAGATGTGCGTGTCCAAGAGTATCTATCTGCTTTGGCCTCGGTCACGTAGCTAGCTGATGGCCAGGCCAAGGCCACGCCCATCTTCCTTCCAGCCCACATCCCTGCCTTGACAGGTGCTATCAATCATCACCTGCAAAAACAAAGCCACTCTGGGCCTTATCACGAGTCTAAACAACTGAACAGAGTGGGCATGTATGCTGATGAACTAACTCTTCATAGGAACCCAGGTCAGGAGGCTACCTTCCGAAGCAAGACACGTGGAAGGCCTCAGGGTGGAGGAAGCAACCAGTGGGAAACCTAGAGGGACACTCAGATCAAGAAACTTACTACTGAAGATCCACCTGCTACATGCCACAAAGCCTCTTACATGTCACCAAAAGTCCATGGTAAAACTATAGTTATTTTTATTGAAGAGGATGTTTACATTTTACCAATCTTATATCTTAATTATTTTTTATTACCATTTTATTTATTTATTTTTTTAACTTCAGAATGTACGAATTTAATGAATTTAACATCATACTATTCCTTAGGATACCCCGTACTTAAAGGCCCTGATTCTAAGCTCCTGTTGCCAGCTTCCTCCACAACAATATCTTGTTTTTCTCTGAAAGTGGAGTCCAAATCCTATCATCTCCAGGCAGCTTCCAAATCTAGAATCATTCCATGAACTTCCAGAAGATGTTCTCTTTACCTTTTTCTCCTAGCATGGCAGGCACTTCACACCATGTCTTCTCTCCTTCTGTGGATTCAGAGCTTCTCCCAGACCAAGATGCTGCTCAATCAATTCTCAGGCCGCTCTTTGCACAGTGCTTGGCGTATGGTAAACAGTCGCTAAAGATTTTTTTTTTTTTAATTGGGGTATAGTTGTTTTACAATGTTGTATTAGTTTCTACCATACAGAGAAGTGGAGTTCCCTGTGTTATACAGCAGGTTCTTATTAGCTATCTATTTTATATATATTAGTGTCAATCCCAATCTCCCCTCGCCCCCCACTTTACCCCTTGGTGTCCATACGTTGTTCTCTACATCTGTGTCTCTGTTTCTGCCTTGCAAACCGGTTCATCTGTATCATTTTTCTAGATTCCTCATATATGCTTTAATATATGATATTTGTTTCTCGCTTTCTGATTTGCTTCACACTGTATAACAGTCTCTAGGTCCATCCACACAAATGACCCAATTTCATTCCTTTTTATGACTGAGTAATATTCCATTGTATTTATGTACCACATCTTCCTTATCCATTCATCTGTTGATGGACACTTAGGTTGCTTCCATGACCTGGCTATTGTAAAGAGTGCTGCAATGAACATTGGGGTGCATGTGTCTTTCTGAATTACGGTTTTCTCTGGGTATATGCCCAGTAGTGGGATTGCTGGGTCATATGGTAATTCTATTTTTAGTTTTTTAAGGAACCTCAATACTGTTCTCCATAGTGGCTGTATCAATTTACATTCTTACCAACAGTGCAAGAGGGTTCCCTTTTCTCCACACCCTCTCCAGCATTTGTTGTTTGTAGATTTTCTGATGATGCCCATTCTAACTAGTGTGAGGTGATGCCTCATTGTAGTTTTGATTTGCATTTCTCTATTAATTAGTGATGTTGAGCAGCTTTTCATGTGCCTCTTGGCCATCTGTACGTCTTCTTTGGAGAAATGTCTACTTAGGTCTTCCTCCCATTTTTTTTTTTTTTTTTTTTTTTGCAAGGGCTTTCTCTAGTTGCGGCAAGCGGGGGCCACCCTCCATCACGGTGCGCGGGCCTCCCACTATCGCGGCCTCTCCCGCTGCGGAGCACAGGCTCCAGACGCGCAGGCCCAGCAGCCGTGGCCCACGGGCCCAGTCGCTCCGCGGCACGTGGGATCCCCCCAGACCAGGGCCCGAACCCGCGTCCCCTGCACTGGCAGGCAGACTCCCAACTGTGCCACCAGGGAAGCCCTTCCTCCCATTTTTTGATTGGGTTGTTTGTTGTTTGTTGTTTTGATATTGAGCTGCATGAGCTGTTTATATATTTTGGAGATTAATCCTTTGTCCGTTGATTTGTTTGCAAATATTTTCTCCCATTCTGAGGGTTGTTTCTTCGTCTTGTTTACAGCTTTCTTTGCTCTGCAAAAAACTTTTCAGTTTCATTAGGTCCCATTTGTTTATTTTTCTTTTATTTCCATTATTCTAGGAGGTGGGTCAAAAAAGATCTTGCTGTGATTTATGTCAAAGAGTGTTCTTCCTATGTTTTCCTCTAAGAGTTTTATAGTGTCTGGTCTCACATTTAGGTCTCTAATCCATACTGAGTTTATTTTTGTGTATGGTGTTAGGGAGTGTTCTAATTTCATTCTTTAACATGTAGCTGTCCAATTTTCCCAGCACCACTTATTGAAGAGACTGTATTTTCTCCATTGTATATCCTTGCCTCCTTTGTCATAGATTAGTTGACCATAGGTGCATGGGTTTATCTCTGGGCTTTCTATCCTGTTCCATTGATCTATATTTCTGTTTTTGTGCCAGTACCATATTGTCGTGATTACTGTAGCTTCGTAGTATAGTCTGAAGTCAGGGAGTCTGATTCCTCCAGCTCTGTTTTTTCCCCTCAAGATTGCTTTGGCTATACGGGGTCTTTTTTGTCTCCATATAAATTTTAAAATGTTTTGTTCTAGTTCTGTAAAAAATGCCATTGGTAATTTGATAGGGATTGCATTGAATCTGTAGATTGCTTTGGGTACTATAGTCATTTTCACAATATTGATTCTTCTAATCCAAGAACATGGTATATCTCTCCATCTGTTGGTATCATCTTTAATTTCTTTCATCAGTGTCTTATAGTTTTCTGAGTACAGGTCTTTTACCTCCTTAGGTAGGTTTATTCCTAGGTATTTTATTCTTTTTGTTGCAATGGTGAATCGGATTGTTTCTTTAATTTCTCTTTCTGATCTTTCGTTGTTAGTGTATAGGAATGCAAGAAATTTCTGTGCATTAATTTTGTATCCTACAACTTCACCAAATTCATTGTTTAGCTCTAGTAGTTTCCTGGTGGCATCTTTAGGACTTTCTATGTATAGTATCATGACAACTGCAAACAGCGACAGTTTTACTTCTTCTTTTCCAATTTGTATTCCTTTTATTTCTTTTTCTTCTCTGACTGCTGTGGCTAGGATTTCCAAAACTATGTTGAATAATAGTGATGAGAGTGGACATCCTTGTCTTGTTCCTGATCTTAGAGAAAATGCTTTCAGCTTTTCCCCATTGAGTATGATGTTGGCTGTAGGTCTGTCGTATATGGCCTTTATTATGTTGAGGTAGGTTCCCTCTATGCCCACTTTCTGGAGAGTTTTTATCATAAATGGGTGCTGAATTTTGTCAAAAGCTTTTTCTGCATCTATTGAGATGATCATATGGTTTTTATACTTCAATTTGTTAATATGGTGTATTACATTGATTGATTTGCATATATTGAAGAATCTTTGCATCCCTGGGATAAATCCCACTTGATCACGGTGTATGATCCTTTTAACGTGTTGTTGGATTCTGTTTGCTAGTATTTTGTTGAGGATTTCTGCATCTATATTAATCAGTGATGTTGGTCTGTAATTTTCTTTTTTTGTACTATCTTTGTCTGGTTTTGGTATCAGGGTGATGGTGGCCTTGTAGAATGAGTTTGGGAGTGTTCCTTCCTCTGCAACTTTTTTGGAAGAGCTTGAGAAGGATGGGTGTTAGTTCTTCTCTAAATGTTTGATAGAATTCACCTGTGAAGCCGTCTGGCACTGGACTTTTGTTTGTTGGAAGATTTTTAATCATAGTTTCAATTTCATTACTTGTGATTGGTCTGTTCATATTTTCTATTTCTTCCTGGTTCAGTCTTGGAAGGTTATACCTTTCTAAGAATTTGTCCATTTCTTCCAGGTTGTCCATTTTATTGGCATACAGTTGCCTGTAGTAGTCTCTTATGATGCTTTGTATTTCTGTGGTGTCCATTGTAACTTCTCCTTTTTCATTTCTGATTTTATTGATTTGAGTCCTCTCCCTCTTTTTCTTGATGAGTCCGGCTAGAGGTTTATCAATTTTGTTTATCTTCTCAAAGAACCAGCTTTTAATTTCATTGATCTTTGTTATTGTTTTCTTTGTTTCTATTTCATTTACTTCTGCTCTGATCTTTATGATTTCTTTCCTTCTATAAATTTTGGGTTTTGTTTGTTCTTCTTTCTCTAGTTCCTTTAGGTGTACGGTTAGGTTGTTTATTTGAGATTTTTCATGTTTCTTGCAGTAGAATTGTATTGCTATGAACTTCTCTTAGAACTGCTTTTGCTACATCCCATAGGCTTTGGATCATCGTGTTTTCGTTGTAATTTGTCTCTAGGTATTTTTGGAATTCCTCTTGAATTTCTTTAGTGATCTCTTGGTTATTTAGTAGCATATTGTTTAGCCTCCATTTGTTCACGTTTTTTATGGTCTTCTTCCTGTAATTTATTTCTAATTTCATAGCATTGTGGTCAGAAAAGATGCTTGATATGATTTCGATTTTCTTAAATTTACTGAGGCTTGATTTGTGACCCAAGATGTGATCTATCCTGGAGAATGTTCCATTTGCACTTGAGAAGGTGTAATCTGCTGTTTTCGGATGGAATATCCCATAAGTATCAATTAAATCTATCTGGTCTATTGTGTCATTTAAAGCTTGTGTTTCCTTATTAATTTTCTGTCTTGATGATCTGTCCATTGGTGTAAGTGAGGTGTTAAAGTCCCCACTATTATTGTGTCACTGTCAATTTCCTCTTTTATAGCTGTTAGCATTTGCCTTATGTATTGAGGTGCTCCTATGTTGGGTGCATATATATTTATAATTGTTATATCTTCTTCTTGGATTGATCCCTTGATCATTACATAGGGTCCTTCCTTGTCTCTTGTAACATTTTTTATTTTAAAGTCTATTCTATCTGATATGAGTATTGCTACTCCAGCTTTCTTGTGATTTCCACTTGCATGGAATATCTTTTTCCATCCCCTCACTTTCAGTCTGTATGTGTCCCTAGGTCTGAAGTGGGTCTCTTGTAGACAGCATATATACAGGTCTTGTTTTTGTATCCATTCAGCCAGTCTGTGTCTTTTGGTTGGAGCATTTAATCCATTCACATTTAAGGTAATTGCCAATATGTATGTTTCTATTACCATTTTCTTAATTTTGGGCAGTTTGTTTTTGTAGGTCCTTTTCTTCTCCTGTGTTTCCCACTTAGAGAATTTCCTTTAGCATTTGTTGTAGAGTTGGTTTGGTGGTGCTGAATTCTCTTAGCTTTTGATTGTTGGTAACACTTTTGATTTCTCCATAGAATCTGAATGAGATCCTTGCTGCGTAGAGTATTCTTGGTTGAGGTTCTTCCCTTTCATCACTTTAAATATATCGTGCCACTCCCTCCTGGCTTGCAGAGTTTCTGCTGAGAAATCAGCTGTTAACCTTGCAGGAGTTCCCTTGTATGTTATTTGTCATTTTTCCCATGTTGCTTTTAATAATTTTTGTCTTTAATTTTTGTCAGTTTGATTACTATGTGTCTCGGCATGTTTCTGCTTGGGTTTATCCTGCTTGGGACTCTCTGTGATTCCCGGACTTGGGTGGCTATTTCCTTTCCCATGTTAGGGAAGTTTTTGACTATAATCTCTTTGAATATTTTCTCAGGTCCTTTCCCTCTCTCTTCTCCTTCTGGGACCCCTATAATGAGAATGTTGGTGTGTTTAATGTTGTTCCAGAGGTCTCTTAGGCCGCCTTCATTTCTCTTTTCTTTATTCTGTTCTGCAGCAGTGATTCCCACCATTCTGTCTTCCAGGTCACTTATACGTTCTTCTGCCTCAGTTATTCTACTACTGATTCCTTCTAGTGTATTTTTCATTTCAGTTATTGTATTGTTCATCTCTGTTTGTCTGTTCTTTAATTCTTCTAGGTCTTTGTTAAATATTTCTTGCATCTTCGCAATCGTTGCCTCCATTCTTTTTCCAAGGTCCTGGATCATCTTCATTATCATTATTCTAAATTTTTTTTCTGGAAGGTTGCCTATCTCCACTTCATTTAGCTGTTTCTCTGGGGTTTTATCTTGTTCCTTCATCTGGGACATAGCCGTCTGCCTTTTCATTTTGTCTACATTTCTATGATTGTGGTTTTCATTCCGCAGGCTGCAGGATTGTAGTTCTTGCTTCTGCTTTCTGCCCTCTGGTGGATGAGGCTATCTAAGAGGCTTGTGCAAGCTTCCTGATGGGAGGGACTGGTGGTGGGTAGAGCTGGGTGTTGCACTGGTGGGCAGAGCTCAATAAAACTTTAATCTGCTTGTCTGCTGATTGGCAGGGCTGAGTTCCCTCCCTGGTGGCTGTTTGGACTGAGACAACCCAGCACTGAAGACTACAGGCTCTTTGGTGGGGCTAATGGCAGACTCCAGGAGGGCTCTCACCAATGAGTACTTCCCAGAACTTCTGCTGCCAGTGTCCTTGTTCCCGCGGTGAGCCACAGCCACCCCCTGCCTCTGCAGGAGACCCTCCAACACTAGCAGGTAGGTCTGGTTCAGTCTCCTATGGGGTCACTGCTCCTTCCCCCTGGGTCCTCGTGCGCACACTACTTTGTGTGTGCCCTCCAAGTGTGGAGTCTCTGTTTCCCCCAATCCCGTCGATGTCCTGCAATCAAATCCCGCTGGCCTTCAAAGTCTGATTCTGTGGGGATTCCTGCTCCCATTGCTGGACCCCCCAGGTTGGGAAGCCTGACGTACGGCTTAGAACCTTCACTCCAGTGGGTGGACTTCTGTGTTATAATTGTTCTCCAGTTTGTGAGTCGCCCACCCAGCGGTAATGGGATTTGATTTTACTGTGATTGTGCCCTGCCTACCGTCTCACTGCAGCTTCTTCTCTGTCTTTGGATGTGGGGTATCTTTTTTGGTGAGTTCCAGTGGCTTCCTGTCGATGATTGTTCAGCAGTTAGTTGTGATTACGGTGCGCTCACAAGAGGTAGTAAGCGCACGGCCTTCTACTCTGCCATCTTGAACCACTCTCATTACCATTTTAGGTAAACCTCAAAGTTATAGGCACATGTCAGAGCACTGTGATCCCAGAAATCGATGGGAAATGAAAGAAAGAAACACACAGCCTATCTCGCGTAGAGATTCTTTGTAAGAAGTTCCTTCTGAGGGGACAACCTAGCTTAACACTATATGACACAGCCAACGTTTTAGCAACTCGTCAACAACATTGAAACACATTTATATCGAATGTAGGGTGTTTCATACGCCACACAAAAAATGGATTCCTAAATCATTCTGCAAAGTGAATGTTCATTTATCTTTCCACACACACATAAATTGGAACGAAAGCTTATATGATCTTATATTCAGATTTTCTCTGGTAGGAAAAAAATATCAGTAAAGCTTTTTGTACAAGATGGAACAACATGCACAGTGATTTTCTCCCAAGAATCTCCTCCAATTTCAAATATCAAATGTAATCAGGCACTAAATGCATTAACAAGACATATATGCTGAGAAACTTGGTGTCCGACTTACCTATTGGATTTCTATCAAAGAACAATACCGGAACTCTCAAAATGGACTCCAACATTTTGTTGTGCCAAATTTGTGAAGAATTAACAAGAACGCAGAATATCAACAGAGATCTTGTGATGCCGAAAAGGACAGTACCTACAGTTAGAACTGAAATAAAGAAACATCATTCAGCACAAGATCTCTGCCTTTCCTTCCATGATGCTAAAGCATGGCAGGCAGTTTATAAAGATATTATGTATTTTATTCTATAAATATAATTTATATATAAATTCATAAACAGAATATAGAATAAATTTATATATATAATGGATTATTTAAGAGTTTAATACATTCACAAGATACATTTATAAGGAAGAATATAAAAATCACTATGTTCCTCTCATTAAACAGAAACCACATGGGAAAAAAAAACCATGTGTAAACCACAATTTCATTCTATGCTTTCCTAATTCAATTACAAGTTCTAATAGAAACTCAGAAGAAAGAAAATTATAAAAAGTAGTTGATCTTCCTTTTTCCGTATTTCAAATCTTACTAATTAAAACATGTCCCATAATCTAAAATTGAGGAATGCTTTGGTACCATCATGAATTAACAGGGAACAGGAGAAATGATTTACCATTTCCTCGTAAATGGTAAATTTACATCGAAATTTAATTCCACGTAGTTAATTCCACACCCAAGTAGCTTTAAAGAGTATGAAAACATCATATTAAGTTGCAAGCAGAAAATCTCTTAAATAATTGAATTGCAAGAAAATACAAATTATATTTTAACATGACATAATTAATCTAAATGAGCAACTAATCTCTAAGTGTTTTATAGAAATGCAAAGCATTTGGAAATGAACATAATCACTTAAACTTATATTTTATTAACAACATAAATGAGTACCTGCTATGCATATAAAAATTAAAATATCCCTCCTAACATTTCTTGAACTGACAATGCTAAATAGAGTGGACATAACTTCTGTAATAAATATTCCATCAAGTACTTTTTTTCTCCCCTCCAGCTGACACATTGCTTATTTCAACTCTGAAAGCTGCTCAAATTCCTGAATTCCATCAACATGCATTTGCCTTAGCCCATCATCCTATGTGAATGTATAACAGATTCCCTTTCTTCTTCCTTTAAGTTCCCATAAGTCCACCAATTCAGAAGGTAAACAACTAATGGATTTAGGTTTCTTAGCAAGAGATCAACACAATAAACACCAAATTTCAGTGAGTGAGTTCTTACAAAGATATCACACTCTATCTCTGCAGAAAGCTTGTATGAGGGTTTCCCATGGGAATATTTAATATTTTAGATGAGTATTTCCTCTAAAAAGTATGTAACACTACATATATTCTAAGCACTCTTTTGAAAGCAGAGAGCCGTGTTAATATTAGTCTAGCAAGCCAGAGGCTAAGTTAATCACACAGTTGCGGACACAATAACATTGTAATTTCAAGGTAAGAAAGAGAAGCAATCCTAATTCTCAGACGCTGGATTTCTCCCTGCTTAGCTTCCCTCTTAAGTAATTAGTGAAGCCCAAGAGATGAGCAGTATGGCGAAAGGGGGCTTTGCATACCTGTGAGGAAATAATGCTTTTATTTGAGGGCCCCTGCTGCCAAAGGATTCATCCAAGTTCAATAAAAGCCAGGTTTTTTTCAGACAGAATTGGAATAATCTGAACCACACGGTGGGGATCTGTTTCTAATCCTCTTGCCCATCCATCTAATGAGATAAGATTTAGCTAAAGCAACTTACTAGAATAGACAATAGCCACATACTTCTAGTGGCTGATTTTCTGAATGTGCAATCCTGGTTTAACTTCCAAAATCCAGTACAGAGCAAATTAAGAGTCTTCATTCAACCTCTTTGTTCTAGTAGATTTTAAAAATAATCATTCTAATTAATTCACAGAGTAAATGCAACTCAGACTCTTAACCCGCTAAGACATTACTAAATTACTCCTGGAAGCCCTAGTTGCTCACACAGGCTCATTGTAAGCACCTCAGACTCTTGTATAATAGGCCAGATTACTCGATTTTACCTGAATAAACTGTAAAGTACCAGTCAGGATCAGGGACCACAATTAGGTTTCCTTTTCCATACACCATGGCATACAGTGTACTCTGTCCATTCACCCTATGGAACAGGGAAGAAAAAAATATTATGCTATGGATAGAATTTAGATAAATAACAACCAAAAAAACCCCTCAATTTGGAAGATGTGTTTTATGCTGGAAAATGGTTCCTAGCTCACAAGGCCCTGCGTGCATCTACCTTATAAAGACTCAATTTGAATCATGATAGCAGGGGAAACTACGTGAGGATCAGAAGAGGGGGCTGAACAAGCCCCATCTCTCCCCCTGACTCTGTGGGAAACTGAGGCTTCTTGTTGATTTTACAGCACTTTGGGTCAGACCAGGAATCACTCACCAGTATGAAAGCCACCAATCCTGAAGGACGTAGGCAGCCTGGAGCAGGAAACAACAATCACTCAAACACTGACATTACTGACCCCCTCAAAACCCCACTCACTAGAATGGGTGATGGAAAGGCTCCAGAGAACGGAGACGGTCCTTCCAGCGCAGGTCAGTGGCAAGCCCCACATCCCACATAACCACAGGTCAGGGAAGGGCATGTGACATTTTAAAATCTCTAAAAGACATCCTTTCTTTCCTAAAAGCTCTCTGTCATGCACATGTGACACCAGAAAGCCTCACTTATTTTGCTCCCCACAGATACCGCATTTCAACGCAAATCCAAGGGGACTGCAAAATGCAGTAGTAATAGTGTAAATGTCAGGATTTTTTGAAGGAAAAACGCTTGACAGGTACTGTGACGGTCAGTTTTCTGTGTCAGCTTGGCCAGGCCAGTGTCCAGTGATTCAACCAAACACTCGGCTAGATATTGCGGTGAAGGTATTTTGTAGATGTGGTTCACATCTACAGTCAGTCAACTTAAGTAAAGGAGATCACCCTCAACAATGTGGTGGGCCTCATCCAGTCAGTCAAAGGCCTTAATAGGAAAACCTGAGGATTCTTGGAAAAGGAAGAAATTCTGCCTCAAGACTGCAGGGTCAGCGGCCTGAATCAGCCCGCAGGCCTGCCTTACTGATTTCATATTCACCCAGCTAGATCCCACAGTCTCATGAGCCAATTCTTTGAAATAAATCTCTTAATATACATATTAAAAATAATAATAAAATAAATACAGTATAAATAGTACATATATATCAAGTTGAGGGCACAAACCAAAATAAATGTCCTTACTTACCTGAGCTGCAATGTTTACTAGAATAAGGAAAATGATGATAAGCCAGTGAGCACCGGCTGTGAAGTAATTCATGTAGGTCTTAAAGTGAACTCTTCCCTCCGAATAGCTCTCCAGTGCTAGTGTAACCTGTATATTCTCAGTCTGCGAGGCAAAAATGACAGTGAGAGACAAAATTTTAAATAATGAACCCCTGAATTTTAGAAGCTCAACAGTTCGCTCCACTGCAAAGCTGTGGAAAAACAGACACAACTCATACGCTGGTAGGAGTGCAAGATGGTCCATCTCCTACAGAGAAGGATGTGGAACTATCTAGCAAAACCATGTATGCATTCACCCTTGGACCCAGCCATCCTACTCCTAGGAATCTATGAGAAACAAGGAAACATCATTTGCACAAAGTTATTCACTGTTGGGGGGCTTTGCTTTAAATCGATCATGAGCCTCAGCACACACACAACATACCTGATTCAAGTATAAATGCAGAAGCTTATTCCAAAATAATACACTAAATGATATGGAGCTAATGTATCCCTCTAGATTATTTGTGTCACTCAATGACGGAAACATAAAACATACTCGGGGCTCAAAATACTAGCCAGATACAGTAAACTACGTTCACACGGTGAGCTGGAGTAATGTGAGTCTGGATAGCAGGGGAACAGCATATGATCAGAACCCACTTGGTTCCTGAATTTCAGAGAGGGATTCCTGAGTTTGGAGTGTGAGGGACTAATCTAAATACTTATCAGAATCATCCAGGATCCTGGGTTTGGATAGTGAGGGTTTGGCTATCGAGGAACACCTGTGTATGTTTTTAAGGGCGATCTAGTGCATTTCTGTCTGGAGGACTTAGAATGCATTATAGAGTCACAGGAGCCAAGGATGTCCTGGGCTCTATGCTGGCCACTGGGATTGAAGGTGGATAAGATGTGGTTCTTGGTCTTGAATGGTAAGAAAGGAAGATGGGAACTAATTCCAAACTGTCTGTTGTGTGTCAGGTCCTTTGCACAGGCTACCTCTGGCCTATCACAGACCATCTGACAAGGGGGCAAAATAATACCATGAGTCACCTACAGTGCCAGTTAATAGGAAAGCAGCTCATTTAATTTGGGCCACAGCAGGACTCCATATAAGGAGGTCTTAACATTACGCCTCTAGATGCATAAAGGAAGCCAGGAGCCAACAGAGCAAGTAGGATGTAACTATGGTAAACTGAAGAGTTCTCATATCAGTGTGAGCCACATACACCCAGAAATTCATAGCAGTACACCCACTACTGATCTCCATAAGATTCTCCATCCTACACCCAAGGGAGAAGCCCATTCAGGGAGCAATTTAATTCTACCAATTCCATGGAATAAGGCCTTGGTAACTTAGGATCTACTTTGGGACAAACAAAGATGTCATGAGCAGAGGAGACTGAAGGTCCATGAGTCCACCAAGAGTGGACAGACCAGGACATTTGCAGGATGAGAAACTCACATCTTGGTCCTCTGGAGCGGCATCTTGCAACGAGGGTCTGGAAGACGTTGAGACCAAACTGAAGACTCAGAGGTCTGATTCCTCAGAGTGGGAGTTCCTGGAACTGGAGAGTAGTTCAGCCTGCTCGTTCACCTTCTTTAAAAGGATATCTTCAAAATCTACCCCAGATTTCGGAAATGTAGCGTTAAGTCCCCTTTTGCACTGTTTTGCCCTAAAATAAAGAATTTGAGAGGAATACATTTGCATTTGATAATACTAATCTATTCTAAATACTAATCAAGAAAAGTTAACTGGTCTTAAATTATGATTTTCCTAAGAAAATGATCCTTAGGTTTGGAATTCTGGTTGACAAATCTACTTCAACTCGAAACAGAACTGAGCATTCTGATCTCTGCCAAACCCTGTGTTAGGTACTGGGGGATAAGAAAGAAATGTGTGCTCATGTGTTAAAAATGGAGGCCATTGACATAACTACTGTGGGCACTTCGGGAATCAAAAAGCACAGAGGCTGGTGATATTATCAACACAGTCTGTTTAGACAACATGGAAACTGAAAGAAGCCTCATGTGACAAGCAGGATTTTAAAAAACAGTCAATTGGGAAGGATATTCCAGGAACAAAACTTAAGACTGACCCAGAGGTGGGCAGGAGCACATGTGCATAGGTAAGGGTGACTCATCAAATCTTCGCTGACCATTGTCATAGTATCACGTGCCCCGCTGAGACGAGCGATGTAGGAACCAGCCCTGGACACAGAACCCACGAGCTGTGTCTTCATGGTCTTCACAACTGCCCCACAAACACTGGAAGTTCCCAACTGAAAATTCAATATTCCAGCTGATGAAATAACTAATAAACAAGGAGGCCATGAGACCGGGGTGGCTCTAATGCCTTGGCAGCCTGTGCCAGCAAACCAAAACCTAAGCCAGAATCAATCACAACCAATCACAAGCAGCCAACCAGGCTTCCCCAAATCAGGCAACTGCTTAAGCTACAGCCAATCTAATCGTTTTCTTTGAACACGTGTGACACATCATTGCACAGTTTCCCTCCCTTACAAAGTTATATAAAATAATGTGCAGATGTTTGCACTATTTTCTGACCCCATGAAACAAGACTCAGCTGATTCACTCAGTGGCAAACAAAATATTGGGCAAAATCCCAGGATGAAAAACTAATTAAAGTAGGGTATGTCTGGTTAAGACAGGTCAGGTAAAGAAGGTGGCCCACGACCCTAGCTGGTACCCCTCTCATTCTATCCCCTGAGGTGGTCCACTAGGAGAAGCCCAATGAAGCCTTTGGGAATCGTCTGATACTGCAGAATTAGAAAATTATTCATGATACACTGTGTCTTTTTCCACTTGGGAGGCAAAATTCATACACCTTATTTCATGAAATTATCATTTTCCACTTAGTATCTGTAAGATGCACAAGGAAACAACTAATGGTACAAAGACAGCAATTTTACTCGGCAGCCAATCACTGATAATTCTGAGGGGACGAGGGGACAGTCATCCCCTCTCTGCTGTGAGAGACCAGACAAACAGTAAGGATGGACCCCAACTCATCCAAGGGTGCTCACCAGCGGACAAATGGTTGCTCTGATAGTAGTAAAATTGAGGGTAGTGTCCTCAAAAGAAGCCATAAGGGGACCCTAAAACATCTAGGGACTGGCTAAATAGGTTATTCTCCTGCCCACTGATTCTGTGCTCATAATAGTGCCAATGTTGGGGTTTTATACACTAGTATCACCCCCTGTGTGCATGAAATCAACTGCTCTCAAGCTTGAGAGATCTGAGCCCCCCATTCCTGGAGGAGTAGAGAAGAGCTGACCGTGGAACTGCTTCTAGAGAGGTAGAGGTTCTGCATTTTAATATCTTACTTGGAACAGAAATTCATTTGATAAGTCAGGAAGTTTACCAAGGGCCTATTGGAACAGACGGTGGTTAAGGATGGAGGTGCTGAGGCACAGAGGCAAACAAGCCAAGGAGTGAAGCATCAAACCACCACCAAGTCTGAAAAATTCTCACTCATCTCCAATCCACCCCTAACCATGCTAGGAGTTGCGGGTTGAATGGTGCCCCCCTCCAAAAAAAAGATACGTTCAAGCTATAAACATGACACCTGTAAAGGTGACCTTATTTGGAAACAGGGTCTTTGCAGATGTAATCAAGTTAAGATGAGGTCATATTGAGTAGGGTGGCCCTAAATCCAATATGACTGATGTCCTTATGAGAAAAGAGACTCAGACACGGGGACAATGGCCATGTGACATCAGAGGCAGAGACTACAGCCCTGCAGCTGTAAGCCAAGGAACCACAAGGAAGGCCGGTGAACCCCAGAAGCTGGAAGGGAGGATTCTCCCCTAGAGCCTTCAGGGAGAGCACGGCCCTGCCAGCACCTTGATTTGGGACTTGCAGCCTCCAGAACAGTGAGATGATAAATTTCTGTTGCTTTAAGCCATCCAGTTTGCAGTACTTTGTTATGGCAGCTCCAGAAACTGATACACTAGCTTGAGCCCACACTTCTGTCTTCTCAACTGTACTAAGACTTCTAACTGCTTCTGCTGTCGCCCCTCCAGTGAACATCAGAGGAATCTTTTAAATCACACGTCAGACCACGTCACTCCTCTGCTCTGGACCATCCAACGGCTTCCATCCCACTTCTGGGTCCACTGCCCGCTGCTCAGAGACCAGCTCCCTCCACGTTCCCCTGCTCACTCTCCTCAGACACGCTGGCCTTCCTGCCATTCCTCCAACCTGCCAGGTCAGCTCCTTCCTTAGGACCCCTCTCCCCCAGGTGCCTTCGTGGCCCTCACCTTCATGTCACTCAGGCCCCGAGAGGCACCAGCTCCCCAGAGAGGCAGTCAGGATATCAGCCCCACCCCCTCTCTCTTTCATCACATCTGTCCCTGTAAGAACAGAAGCCCCACGAAGGCAGGGCCTTGTCCTACCGCTGCACAGGCTCTCACAGGTGTGGGGCACAGAAAGAGGCCTGGGCAGTGAGATCAGCAACTGGCTACACCAGCAGAGTGGGCATCTCTAACTGGGGGTGCTCGCCTCCCTTCTGGTGTTAATGGAAGATGCTCTTCAGGCAAACCAAGCATGACAATCACATGGATACAAACAGGTCTTAGTATCTCTAATTTCCAAATACTAATACTCTTTGACTTAAGTTGTGGAAATGGAACACAAATAGTTCTAAATAAAATAGCATCATTATCCTTAATAAATTTCACTAGAACAGTGATAATTCAGTAACTCTGCGGCAGCACTTTCATATACTTTAGGGTTTATGTGGCCTAGGGTGTGATAGTGACATTTCTACAGGTCTTCGGATTCATCCTCAAAGGCATGAATACCAGCTCTGAGAAGAAGGGGGCATAAAACTGAGGGAGAAGAGGCTGTTTACCATGAACTCAAGGAGAGTGACCTGCTGGGAGGCGTGGCCTTCAACACACCTGAGTGCTAGCAAGTTCCACAGGCTTCTAGAAACTACTTACATCTTTCAATACCAGAATCTGACTTGCATCTTTTAGGTACTGCAACTGATGAGTCACTAGGATTGTGATCTTCTCGTGCAAGGCTTGGTGAATACACCTACAAATGTAAAAGGTACAGCATGCAAAAGCACATTAATGGGGGTGCTCCAAACTGAAAACCTGTATTTGGAAACGTAGTGAGACAAAGACAACACAGCAGTCAAAGATGTGTAGTTTAAATACCAGTATAAATAATACAAATTAAATATAAATATAAGTCAATGATTCTGACTAGGCCTCAAATTCATCAGCAGCAAACTTGAATCTAGCTCTGCTAAAAAATTCTAAAAAGCAGTCCAGTGAAAGAGGCACCAACAGCTAAGTTTATTTTTCTTTCAAAAACTCAGCTTAACAATTATTTACATGTTTCATAATGAATAACAATTGAGCAATACTGAGATTCCAAAACTTGACTGAACTAAAACACTATTTTATCACCTTGTGGGAACAGGAGAAGGCGGATTGATGTCATATAAAAATGGGTACATTTTTCTTAGTTTTCTGATTATTTATGACATATAATGTACATATTAACAACCAAATAATTAATAGATTCTTGGTAACCTTTGCCAGAGTGCATTTTCTAGACACTTCTTCCCAGAGAATATTAGATAGAAAATGAATGCTAGCGTGGCCTCCGTCAGTCTCTACAACATTCCCAGTCCCATCCAGGAAGCAAATCCTTTTTCATTAGGACTGAACACCTTCCAAACATGAAAATGAAAGAACAGAATCTAAATGGCACAAATCACAGTGGAAATTACCCAACAGCTCAAAGACATAGCAATGCTCTATAGCCAAGACCGCTGTGTGGTCAGCCCACCCGAGACGGCTGTTCTCGTGCTCTCTGCCCATCCCTGCTCATCCAGGGCCTGCTTCACCTACACCCCAATCACGTGACTGACCTTCCTACACACTTGCCCCAGGCCCCAGCCAATGACTGTGCCAGCTTTAGCTCAGAACGCTCCACTATGCTACCAAAGGGGCAGCCAGGGCTGTGCTCCTTCCCTGGTTCCCATGGTAACCGATGAGCCAGCCTGATGTCCATTCCCCTGTAACCGGTAATCTTCCCTCTCCTCCGCCTCCCCGCCAGGAGCCCAGACTGCTGCCGTGTCCACCACACACGGTGGGGTGTCCCTCCAGGACCTTGCTTCAGACACGGAAGCTCGCCGTGGCCATTGAACCATCCATGTCTCTGTCGCTGACTCCGGGCTCTTTCTCAGGTCTCAGCTGGGCAAGCACAGGCCCTGCAGGCTGCGGGGTGCAGCCCAACAAACACCCTCCGTATCCAACCTGACGTGTGTGTTTACAGTAACCCCTCAGACTGCTCCACCTTTTAAATGCAGCCCCCTAGGGACTCAGCCCCAGGCTCATCCCACAAGGGTCAACGACCCCTCCAGGGAATCGAGTAGCTGGGTCCGGGGCCCCGGTGACCACGGGCAGGGCTCCAGGCGTGTACTCTGGGTGCCTGAGCCCCTCACAGAGCAAATCTCAGGGACCTGGGCCACAGCTCAGCCTGCTGAGTGAGCCAGATGCAGAGTCTGGAGGCAGCAGACTGCAGCTCAATCCCTCTCACGAGCCTGACAGCGTCGGACAAGCTACTAAACCTCAGTGTCTTCATCTCAAAACAAGGCCAATGACAACTCACCCACATGTTCTGAGAAATCAAACCACCAATCCGCTCAGTACACGTCAGCCCCCTCCTCCACTCCCTCCTAACCCACGTGCGGTCATGGGCTCTGGATTCAGGACAGAAAAGTCCTAAGGGGACACGCTGGACACTGGGTCTATGATCAGAAGCAAGAGCTCAGGATGTAGACACATACACCATTATGTCCAAAAGGATTCATTCTTCCCGTTGACATGTGTTAGTTCAGCTTTTGTACCTAAGTTTCTTAACTGAGTAAACCCGCCTTCAGTCTTAGTACTAAAGCTTTTCATGGAACTGTTTCTCCTTAATTCAAAATTACCTGCCGACAGTCCCTGAAGGTGGATGTTAATCAAATCTGAAGGGCTGCTATGTCCGAGATGGAGCAACCCAAAAATTCTAAAATGTTTTCTTCCTAACATTCCATCACAGATGAGGTAATATAAATAATTACAATGAAGTGATGAGTTGATGACTTCAAATTTTTCCTAAATAATGCGCTTTATCCAAATCTCTAGGAAATACTCTATTTTTCTAGCTTTTAGAATAAAGATTGCCAAGTCATGCATAAAAATGATTGATTCAGCAACCAGTTGTTTAGCTGTTATTCCTATATAAGGGCTGTGTTAATCCTATAATCCTATATATAATCCTATATAAGGGCTATAATCCTATATATAATCCCATATGAGGGCTGTGTTAAGAGGGGACACACCCCATAATAGAGGGGATACAAATAAGGAAGACAGAGTCCCACCTTCATTCCTTCAATCAGCAGAGGTCTGTTGAAGTGCCAGGCACTTGACCTACATCTGCAGTTCAGGAAAGCAGACACTACTCAGCACCGTGAACAGGAGGACACACTGAACGAGTTTAGAAAATGCACTATCGGGCCGTGATGTGTGCTCTGAAGGAAAAGCAAGGGGGGCTGCTGTCTTAGACAGGGGTGACACGGGAGCCCTGAGACTATCTGGGGGAAAACATCCTGGAAAAAGGTACAGCGGGTCCAAGGGTCCTGGGACAGAACATGCTGGGCTAAGGAACCTTCATGCATTCACAGCTTATAGGGGGTGGGGAGGACTGATAAATGGTCAAGTGCAACCCACTGAGGGCTGTGGGAAGACAGAAGGGCACAGGCTCCCCCTGAAGGAACAGGAGGGAAAGGCAGGGGCTCTGGGACAGAGGGAGCAGTATCTACAGACAGACAGGTGTGAGAAAGGGCCCGTCACAAAGCCAGCGCGGCTGGAATGCCGAGTGGGTGTGAGGACCAGCTGGAAAGGCCGATGGGGGCAGATGGCAAAGAAGCTGGTTCTCCGTTTGAGGACCTGGAGCTGCAGCCTGAACATGAGGGGAGTCTGTGAAGGGCTGGAGCAGGAAGGGCAAGCTGTGTAGACGGCAGCGTGGGCATCTGATCAGGACAGACCCGAAGAACTGATGACGCAGGAGGCGGGGGGTCTGGCGATGTGGGGTTCTCTGAACCAAAACGGGATCCACAGCTGGACACAGGTGAGACTGCATCAGTTCACCTAAGGCTCTAACCTTCTGTAGGTGATAGAATCCCCTTAAGGTTGACAACGTGTAGTTGGAAAACTCACAAATCTTAACAGCCTTCAATATATATTCATGACTGAAGGAAACTGTCAACAGCAAGTAGAAGTGCGAATGATTCACTTTAATACAAAGCACTCCCCCTTACTAAGCTTTGACACGACCACCATCTTTCATAGCATCCTGTTCCATCCAATTTTCTAACTTGAGAACATTCTCCAGGTGCTGCTGAGCGATTTCCTAAACTGCCTTCCTGCTCCCTGCCCTAAGTTTTCCAAAAAATGTGGTTCTGATTAGCAAACAACAGTCTGAACAAGGTTGCTTCTATCAAGCGTACATCCAAGGTCACTAAATCCAAAAGGTTGGAAAGGACTTTATAAACTCCTCCTGTGCTGGAAGAAGAGCTTGGAAGAGCTTCTGTGATAAGCACACCGATCCGTGGCGATCAGAACACCTTTCTTCTGTTCTCGGAGTGATGGAGAACTTGTGCAGACGCACACAAGACGGAGGGACAGACATCTGTGAATTCCAGGCAGGGCGCTGGGAACAGGGAGGCTGAGCTTCTCAAGACCCAGGAGGGTGGGAGTGGGGAACCTCTGTCACAGCACTAGTGCCTGCCACTGGACTCGTGACAAGAAACAAGGCACTTCTCTAAGGGAAAATTCATTAAGTCACGATCAGGAGAGGGTGGGAAAGGCAAGTCAGATCAGAGAGCTGGAGGCCATGCCACGTGTCGGCTGCCCTGCTCTCTCGTGTTCTGAAAGATTCAATGCTACTGTGCACTTTTTGTGTGTGTGTTAAGATATACGTAACATGAAAGTTACCATTTTAACCATTTTTAAGCACGTAGCTCAGTGGCATTAAGTACATTCACATTGTTGTGCAGCCATCACCACCATCCATCTGCAGAGCTCTCTCACCACCTTAACACTAAGCACAGGTACACACTGACTCTGGTGGAACCTGCCCCCCGACCCCTGCAGAGCGGACGTGGAATCCCAGCTCCTCGTATCCAGAGCTCAGAGCTCCTCACAGGTCTCACTCCCACACTGCTGACTCTGCTGAAGTCTCTCTACTTTGCTATTCTGGACCTGCTGTAAATCAATCATGTCTCCCCAAATTCACTTGAGACACCTGAGCTGCCAGTACCTTAGAATTTGGTGTCAGGGCCTTTAAAGAGGTAATTGTTATTCTTAATTAGGGTGGGGCTAATCCAATCTGACTGGTGTCCTTAGAAGAAGAGACTAAGACATAAGGACAGAGACACAGGGATGCACGTGAACAGAGGAAAGACCAGAGGAAAAGACAGGACACAGTGAGGAGGATGCCAACAGAAGTCCACACCTTGATCTTGGACTTCTAGCTTCCAGAACTGTGAAAAAACTAATTTCTATTGTTTAAGCTCCCCCCCCCATCTGTGACAGCCTGCTATAGACAATGTTGTGTCCTCAAAATTCATACACATTAAACCTAATCCCCACTGTGAAGGTACTGGAGATGGCGCAGTTGGGAGGTGAACAGGTCATGAGTGTAGAGCCTTCATGAATGGGACTAGTGCCCTTATAAAAGGGACCCACACGGCTCCCTCACCCCTTCCACCATATGAAGACACAGGAATCAGGCCCTCACCAGACACCAAATCTGCCAGCACCCTGACCTTGGACTTTCCCAGCCTCCAGGACTGTGAGAGATAAATTTCTGTTATTTCTAAGCCACCCAGTCTACGGTCTCCTGTGAGAGCAGCCTGGACAGACAGAGCCCTAGCAAACTAATACAGGAACTGACAGCAAGAATTTCCAAATAGCTTCTCTTTGCTGTACGACCTGCATCCTCCAGTCGAGGACGTGCCTGCTGTTCTTCTCACAGCCTTGCTTCTTCCCACCTCTACACCTGTGCTTCTACTATTCCTTTGGCAAAAGGAACTGAATCCTACTCTCAGCCTCCACAAACCCTGCCCAGCCTGCAAATCCACAGGGCACTTCCCGTTAAGCCCAGTGCACAGGGAGCTTTCCAAGTTCACCTGAAAGCCTAGAGCTGCCCACTTCTACTTCCATTTAGCATTTACCATCCTATATCCAAACCCTCTAAACCGCGACTCTGCTGAACTTTTCCCAGGCATCTGTCTTAACAAGCTCCATAGAGACAGATTCCTTAGAGGCAGAAATCAGAGCTGAACGTCTTAGTCTCCCTTATTCTGCCCCGTGTGGGTCCTTCCCCTCTCCTGGCTCACTGTTCTGCTTTGTAAACTAAGAGGTTTTGCACAACAACATCTGTAAGGGCATGGATCTCAGTGCACACAGTAGGGCTTTCATAAGTGCAGCTGGAAGGGCTCGTTGGCTTTAACAAGGTGAACGACAGCAAGGTAACTAACCGTGGGGTAGATGTGGGTGCCGTTTCAGAAAAAGCAAGTTCACAAGGCTTTCAAAGAGGTCAGTCTAGATTCCAGAAGAGGTCTCAGTCAGCGTGTGTTAGGACACATTATACACAGAAAAGCATCAGAGCTGTTCTGCTTCAGGGGTTCAGTGGCCAAACAAGAGCCACTGACAACAAATTCCAGAAACTCAAAATGAAAGTCAGGATTTCAGCCAGATTCCAGATACCTAGTTACAAATTCAAGTTAACCGTACACTGTGGGTCTAAGTATTAATTCTAATAAGCACGCATGAAGCAATGTTAAATGATTGAAGCCATACTTAGATGTGGAATAACTCATTATTAAATTCTAGACTGTATTAAGTATTTCCAAACCGATACAATAATAAGCGTAAACCAACAAGGCCTTTCCATGGAAGCCCTATGTCAGTACTGGAAACTTCGCTCCTGACGGGCCTTAAACAAATGATGGAGGAAAAGGACTGGCAGCCAAGTGCCAGGTGACCGAGTCCCACTCTCTGATTCAAAAACCGTACGTACGTCGTCTTTCTTATGGCTGGGGTCTGGGTCCATCCACAATGTGTGGTTGTCAACCACAAGCAGGAGGGGGAAATCTGCCATCTGTTCCTCAACTCCCTACAGCATGGACTCCACTGGCCTCCACACACTGGAAGCTCCTTCTGCATTTTCCTATCTTGACCTCATCATGATGCAAATTTCTCTAGGATGGATCTTCTGTGGAGGGAAGGGAGGGGAGGGAGGGACACCAGGGCAGAATGAGCTGAGTCTCCTGAAGCACAAAAGCTTTCCTGAGCTCTCTTCCCTGAACTCCACAGGGTCCTTGGAAAGCAGAAGTGATACGAAACAGGAGCAAACTCACAGTTCGAACAAGTGCCTGCTCACTTCTGCATCTACTGCACTGAGCGGATCGTCCAGGAGGTAGATGTCTGCATCCTGATACACGGCTCTAGAAAACGTAGAGAGATGTCAGGAGAAGAACGCTTCCAGCTTCCTAGATCCCATTTCTGAATCATGACGGTGTCCAACAAATCATTATTCATTCCAAGAGCCCATGGAAAAGGGCCAAGACCCTGCTTCACACAGGGCCCACCCGGTGAGCGGGGTCTGCCTGCTCACTTCCACTAGGAGCCATGGAGGAGGGAGGGGCAGGATGGCAACTGAAACGCCATTTACCTTGCGAGGTTGACCCGGGCTTTCTGCCCTCCACTCAGCGTGGTTCCCCGGTCTCCTATCACAGTTAGGTCTCCATCCTCCAAAACCTCTAAATCCTACATGGAGATAGGGGAAAAAAGAAAAAGATTTCAAATGTGTTCTCCTCCTGCCATCCTAACCTTTTTAGCATTAGTTCTTCATACAAGTATTTGATCAAAAGCAATGGGTACATTGCATAGGGACTAAACCGTAACCTTTAACATTTTTAAAAACATCTCTCAGGGTTCTTCATTTGTTTACATTCTGTAGTTTTTCACAGCATTTATGCATTAGGTCATTTTAACGGATAATTATTGAGGATCAACTATATGCCAGGCACTGTTCTGGGCACAATGAATTCAGCCATGAGGAAACAAAGTCCCTAGAGTTTCTTTCCATGGTGGGAGATGGAAGATTAACATGAGTGCAAGTACTAAGGATTAGAAGGAAAAAGAAGCCAACTTAGGGGGATAGAGAGTAAAGGAGGGAAAGTGAGTCTATAGTAGGGTCAGGAAGGGCTCTGTTCAGAGGGGGTCTGAGCAGACCTTCTGGAGGGTGGAGGGGCTTACGCAGACCTGGAGAGGGTGCTCCACACAGAGCAAGGAGCGAGTACAAAGGCTACGGGGCAGAGGTCCAAGGTGTCCCAGGACGAGCAAGGAGGCCAGGAGAGCAGAAACAGGGAGAACGAGGAGAACGAGGAGAACGAGGGCGGAGACAGAGCAGGAGGAGCCCTGGCTTCACGCCCAGTAAAAGGGGGAGGGGAATGGGGGGGACTGACATGGTCGGAGGCTTTTAAGGAATCACTCCTGCCTCTTTGTGGAGAACAGACAGTAAGGGGGGAAGGGTGAGAGAGGATACCAGTTAAGAGGCCACTGCAGTAACCTAGGTGAGAGATGACGGTGGCCAGGACCAGAGTGGGAGAAGTGAGAACGGAGAGACGGGGTCACACACTGCACACACGTGGAAGGCGGAGTCTGTAAGGCCTGCTGATGGGACGGGTGTAGGCGGTCAGAGAGGAGGACGACTGTTGTTTGGGGCGTGAGGAAGGGGAAGCACAGGGTCTCCATTTACTGAGCTGGGGACGATGGTGGATGCAGGTTTAGGGGACTTCGCTTGTGGACGAGCTGAGATGACCTCCTGGTGACGTCACAGTGCAGCTGGATATGCAAGTGCGAAGGTCAGTGCTAGAGGCCCAAGTGTGAGGGCTGGTGTCCCAGGCTGGTGAAGGCACAGGACTTTTTCTATCCAGGAATAAGTGCGTCTTAAACTGGACATCTTGCTGATCTCGGCCTCAGCGTCCCACTTTCAGAGAAGGGATAACAGCTGACCTCTGTCTTCACAGTGATACTTAAGGCATACGGACAGAGCGACAGACAAGGTCTACACAAGAAATGGGAGCAGAAAGCAGGCTGGGCAGGAAACACAAAAGCAAAGGAGACAGTGTGCTCGCGGGACACCGAGCAGATCAGCTGGACTAAGTAGGTGCCTGTCCGTGGGAGCAAGAAAAACTCAAATTTAAGAAGGAGACGAAGTTTTGACTTGAGGATCTGGAACTCTATCAAAAGTTATATTTGAATGTTATTTAAGAAGTAAGTAGACAAATCAGAGTACCTGGGAGAAAAAGAAAAGATGACAAGAACATCCCCCAAATGACAAGATAACAACCAGATTTAAGTTATACAGTGTCATATTAGAAACCTTTACTTAGATTGCCTATAATTATCACTGGACAGAACGTGGCATAGACAAGCGGAGTTTGTGGGGAGTTTGTCATCTACTAAACTCCTCAGGCATCAACCTAGGATACACAGCACTATCTTTCTGCAGATGAAGCCCTCATTTCTTTGTCTCTACTTCAGCAAATTTGGGGAGAAAGCAAGTGGCACACTGGGGTCTCCATGATAAACAAGTCGTTTGATCTCCCTAAGTCTCATTTTCCTCTTCTACAGAATGTGCTGCAGAAACAAGAGTCAGTAAACTCAAGTGTGCTGTGAGAATCAAAAGAAGTGTATGTCCTCAAGTCCATTCTCTACATCTCTATTCCTGTCCTGGACGTGAGGACACGGGGAGGGGGAAGGGTAAGCTGGGACAAAGTGAGAGAGTGGCATTGACATATATACACTACCAAATGTAAAATAGATAGCTAGTGGGAAGCAGCTGCATAGCACAGGGAGATCAGCTCGGTGCTTTGTGACCACCTAGAGGGGTGGGATAGGGAGGGAGACGCAAGAGGGAGGGGTATGGGGACATATGTATACATATGGCTGATTCACTTTGTTATACAGCAGAAACTAACACAACACTGTAAAGCAATTATACTCCAATAAAGATGTTTTTTAAAAAAAAAAAAAGAAGTGTATGAACACCCTCTGTAAGTGGAAAAAGGACATGAATTGATTGTAATTTGCTATTGGTGACTTATCCCTATTTTCTCATCAAACCAACAGTGGGACCCCATTCACAGTGTGAATCACAACAGGGAAATCACATGACCCTAAGAAGAAGAGAAATACTATCTCCATCATAACCCTCCCTGACAGCCAGAAAGACACACAGGCACACACAGGTTCCCTGCACCCTCACTGGGTTGCATCAAATGAAAGGCAGCAATTGCTCTGTCGTGAAAATTCATCATTATTTTACATTATTTCTTTGTTAGGCTCAAAAGTTTATACCATCTCTTGCTTTTGGTTTTCACGAAAAACAATGAGCCATTTTAAGATAGGTTTCTAGCCTTAAACACACACACACATGTGCACACACAGTTACTTAGCCTCCGTTTCACTGTTGACAGTCCTTGCAAACTGTTCCACTTAGATTTTATGCCTTGATTTTATGTCATTTTGGTTTCCTTCTCAAAATTGCACCAAGCTATAGCACAGCAATCTTAACCGCATGCTAGAAAAGGCACTTAAATCCACTCTTTCATTTAGCACAGTTAGGGCATAAGAAACAGGCTCTCTGAGTCTGGTAGGAGGACTTGAAGTGTGTTATTTACTCTGCAAATTATTTATGGACCAGCCCCAAATGGGAAAACCATTTCAAAGGATTTGAAGTAAAATCCAAGTCAGGCTAATTTCTCAGCCACCATTTTCCGATTAGGTTAAAGGGAAAAGCCTGAGTTGAGCATATATTATAGTTCCTCCCACTGGAGGAATTGTTACCTTTCAGTTAAATTTCACCAATTTTCACTGAAAAGCAGTACATAAACTAAAGAAACACAAGGAAATGGCGACGCTGGTTTGATGCCACCCGTCCTGAAGCACATCAAGGGCCCTTCAGCGATGGTGGAGACTTATAGTAGAAACATCACGGAGCAGACTGTGGAAATAGTTGATGAGGAACGGACGTGAGGTCCTGGCAGAGGAGGGCTGGGTTCCAGAGTCAAACAGCAGGAGGCCTCTGCCTTTCTTCACAGTTTTTCTTCCATTTGGAATTGCCCCTCCTCTCACGGCCTGTCAATATCCTGCCCATCTTTCCAGGCTCAGCCCAAACACACTCTTCCATGAAACCATCCTGGAGTCGTCTCTTTTCCTGCTGGGTTCCTAAGGCTTTGTTTGCATCTTTCATGAAGGACCTTCTCTCAGCTCCTGGAGGGTAAGATCTGTGCACCAAGCACTGTTCTGAACCCTGGTACTGATTATCTCTAATCCTCACAACAAGCTGCACAGTAAGTACTGGTCCCATTTCACAGAGGAGGAAACTGAGACTAAGTGAGGTTACATCGTTGGTCTGAGGACTGTCAGCTTTTACACAGAAGAGTTGGAATCTGAACCAAGCTCATGGCAGTTCATAGCCCTCTGCTCTTTCACATCATGCTATCCAAGTGGTGACTGAACAGTATATTTGAAATGAAGGCAATACTAAAATAATTCAAGACTTGAAGGCCTCTATACCTAGATAAGGAAGTATCAATAAACTTATTATTCTATGACTGTCAAGGCAATCTGAAAATGTCCAAGTTGGCAGGAATATGGTAAATATGAAATAAAAGTACAAGCTTGTGGGCACCCAAGAGGGGTTTGTAAATTCAAGCGATCTATGTGAGAAAATATTAAACTAGAATTTATCACTGTGATACCTTTAAATATGTATTGCCTGAAAGTTTTTAAGAGCCTTCAAGTGGCTGAAGATAATATGCAGACAAATGTGACATACTATATTACTTATGTTATGGTAACAGAGTATTTTTATTGTTGATTTATATAATGTACTATGTGTAGAGCACCTATATAAATATCAACTCAAAAATGGAAGATAAATACTCAGATACCTTCCTTCTTACATGTCACATTTTATGGATGTGATTCTACCAAAAACTAGCTGAGCTTATAATTAATAGTTAATTTATTTTCAAAATCACTCTAACATTTATAGAGTGCTTGTTACATCCCTAGCAATCAGGTGCTTTAAAATCATTACCGCATTTCATCCTCAAAACAACCTTATGAGGTTGACAGTATTATTATCTCCACTTTACAGATGAAGAAACAGGCTTGTAAGGTTCAGACAATCAACCAAAATCACACACCTGAGACACACAGAGACACTGAGACTCAATCCCTGAACCTTCTGACTCCTGGGCCTTGGAGTTGATGTCATCAGCCTGAATCGATGTTGCCAAATGTGATTACATCTTATCTCTATATTTTGTTACAGAAAAGTTTTCAGCTCAATGAACTCTAATGTTTACTTCAATTAGATACAGTATAATGCATTTATATTATTATTAACATATGTAATTATGTTAATTAGACCTAGTATAATACATCTACGTTGTTATTAACATATGTAATACAAGAAATGTTGCTTTTTTTCTGTTTTTTTCCTCAGGATTTGGGGGAAGTGGGAGGTAAGGAGATCTGTAAGGAGAAACCTTTATTATATTTATATGTACCTACGTACATATGTATGGATGTAGAGAAAAGGGCTATAATAGCAACAATAGCTACCATTTACTAAAAACCTGGCATATTTGCATTTTATAGGCACTGCCTGTAGCCTTTACAGTAATCCCACACCTCTCCCATTTAATAAGAGAGGAAACAGACAAATACCTGGAGTTACCACCCAAGACTGTTTCTCTCCAAAGGCCAAGGGTTTTCTACTACACGTGCAGTCTCTGTACCTACAGGCCAAAATAATTCCAGAATACCACTATTATCTGTGACTGTCTTATGCCCATCCACTGACACAGGGATTCCAGAAGGAGATAAGTGGAGGATCTCATTACTCATTAAGTGGTTCCCAGGTGTCGTAAAGACCTTGCTGACCCCTTGCTAATCAGAGTCATAGACGACATTTCAGAGCAGCGGCAAAACCTCTTGGAAACCCTCTGACCCAACGCCCTCATTTTGCTGCAGAAACGTCAGAGGCCCAGGCAGGAAACAGGACGTGTCCAAAGTGACAGCAGGCAAGTGACGAAGCCGGGGCCAGGACTCCACTCCGCTCTCCGCTCCTTCTCCGCCCTGGGCCTCCCTTCCTGCCAAGGAGGTAATGGGCACGAGGGGCCCCAACTCTATGTCCCGACCACGCAGCACACCAGGAGAGCAGCCCGTGTTTATAAACCTCACATCACGTACAGAAGAATCGCCGTGCAGCCCAATCCCGCAGGGGTCCCTTCCCACCAGAGTCTGTGCCGCACGGACACCCGAGGGTGGGTGAAGCCCCAGAGCACGGCCCGAGTTACTGGTCCCATCGCCCCACGGGGCTGGGGCAAAGCCTCAGCCCCCGGGGAAAACGCTGAATGGCAGCCACTATCTCAACACCTGCTTTTCTCCAGAGATGCTCAAATGTGTGGGAGAAAGACAGGGCTGAGCTTCACCTGAAAGGCAAGGTTGTGAAAGAAACACCCACACACTGGCCTGGGTCTCTGGAGTATGATCTGGGAATCAGGAGCTGGACGTGATTAAGGTAAAGAGGAAATGTCTGAGATCTGCTTATTCCACATTCAACCTTACCTTCATCCATCACCCACTTTTTAAAAAGTTCCTTCTTTTAAATTTCTTCACTTGAGAGGCAGCATGACACCGTGGAAAAGCATGGAGTCTAGAGGCATGCAGGAACAGACTGAAACGAGGTGCAAATGTTGAGGAAAGCTGTTTCATCTCTCCAAGCCTCAGTTTTACCAACTATAAAATGAGGATGGTAACATCGAGGACACTCACAAAAAATTAATAACCCATATACTTTTTATGTGCGCGCGTGAACGTGTGAGAGATAGAAAAATGATTTGCACATGGACTCAATAAATGGCAGCTGTTCTCACTGTTATACATTTGCTTTACCCCTTCTTTTCTTCCACAACATATATACCACTTAATAAAACTCTAGCTCATTACTGCTAACTTGATGTCATTTCTGCAAATGCACAATCTCCCATTAACAATAACCTGGGAGAAAGAAATAGAAGCCCATTAAACGAGCAAGCAATTCTGTTTTGTCCACATCAACTGATGCAATCTATGATGTTCAAGCCATTGTTCAAGCAGAATTACTCTTTCCTCACAAAGCGGGCGGGTTTGGAGCCCTCAACACCACGCCATTGAAAGCCTGTCCCAGCCTTTTCCTCACAGCATAAAAGGACAGTCAGATGTCCAGAATGCACTGAACAGACCCCGGGGGAGCCCTTTAATGCTATTATTCACTGATTTTTATAATCCAAGAGAGTAACATAGTATTTATCAGTATTTACATTTTTCTTTCTTTTTGCCAAATTACATTCCCCTATCAGATAAGTTCAGTTTTCATCATTCATTCACTAAGTTCATTTAAATCCCAACAGAGTTAAATGTTTCAGTTGCCATTTTCTGTGAAACTCAATGCCATTTGTGAAAACAACCTTCCCCCCAGTGAAACAATGCAATATTAAGAAGAAATTTTAAAGCATTCCGCTTTCCTTAAATAATAAAATACAAGTCAAAAATGAGGTGGAGAAGGAAACCTACAGACTGAAAGGGAAGAAGGAGGCATCAACCAAGCGCAGGGGGCAGACCTTATGTGGAGCCTAATTCAAACCACCAGTGAATGCGATTTCTCAGTGAGATGATTAACAACATGCAAACGCTGACTAGAAGGTTGATGATATTCAGCAATTTTGGTTACTTTTCAGGTGTAATAACGTGGTGACTTTTTTCCAAAGGCTTTCCTATCTTTTAGAGAAAACTAGTGAAATGTTTACAGATGAACTAATCTGAGGTCTAGGATCTGCTTCAGAATTATTTGGGGTGGGAGTGGGGCTGGCAGTGGGCAGGGGTAGAGATGCAGCAAGACTGGCCATGAGCTGATCCTGGCTGAAGCTGAGGGATGGGTTCATGAGTATTCATTACACTGTGCTCTCTATTGTTTACAAATTTTTGTAATTGCCCATTAAAAAGAGAAGTTAAAAGTGAAGAAAACTTCACAAAGTGAAACAACTCCCTCCCCAAAAAAGACACTCTATGATGGTTGTCATCACATCAGGATTCAAATAGTGACATACATGTGTGCATATTTACCCAGAAGACGAGATTAAAGTATTAAACAACATTAAAAGGTCTTTCAAAATTTGAAAGAAACTTTTAACAAACCTTGTAGTTTAAACCAACGCTCTCATTATTTGAAATTCGAGTATATGCAACTCAAAAGTCATTACTCACCTTTTCCAAAGCACAAGTCTTTATTACTTTTTCATATCGTTCTTTTTCATATTTTTTCCCAAATAAAATATTACTCCTCACAGTTCCTGAAAACAACCAGGGCTGCTGCGAAACATACGCGATCCTCCCGTGCACGCTGACCAGCTCGGGGGCAGTTCCCCAGCACAGCACTCAACAGTGACGACTGAAACAGATGGCAACACACACACACGTGAACAGGCAGCACTCAGGACGGACACGTCCGCAGAACAACTGTCCCCACCCTGGGCGCTTGATAAACGATAGAACCCTTTCCTTTAGAATAACGAAAAAATAAGATTCTAAACCCTTTCATTTAGAATCTTATTCTAAAGGAATAGGATTAAGTACAGTATTCTAAACCCTTTCCTTTAGAATAGCATTAAGGCAGTTGGGACAAAAAAAATGGAAAATAACACTATTGGTCAACGTAAACTAATGGTTGATAAGGATTATTAATAGTATAACAATCTACTCTGCCCAAGAGTTTCGCCCAAATGAAGTGCTATATTCAGCAAAGACTAATTAAGAATGTTTAACATTGTTAACTAGCAGAGCAGCCCAGCAGGACGTGTATTTCATGTACCTGATGTTTAATGCAGCTGTTCTTGCATCCAGGTATCCTTTACTTGACAAATACTTGCTCTTAAAAAGCTCTGTGTGAAGAATATATCCAAAATTGTTCAAAGAACTCTGAAGTGAGTTGTGTCCAAAGAGCAAAAGTCCATCATAAAGGAAATCATCACCCTCTTGCGTACACATCGCCCTCTTGTGTACACATCCCGTGTTTAGATTTCTGTATTTTGTTGTACAGAACACAGGAGACTAAGTGCATGTGCACATGTTCTTAAAATCTCTTGCAACACACAGACGTGGCGTGTCTGTGTCCACACCATCACAGCGCTCACCACACTGGGCTGAAATAATCTGCCTGCGTATCTGTCTCACCCCAGAACCTGGTTGTCTCTGGAGGGCAGAGGCGTCTGGGTCTTGCTCACGTCTGTATCTTTAGCTCCAGCACATGGCTGCACATTCACTACACGTGCACTGATGGGACCAAGTCAAGTCACATGAGGAAATGCTCAAAGCTTCCCGGAAGAGCCATTACAACCTCCAGACCTCCTGGAGGGACCACTGTGACAAAAAGAAGTCCCCATTGTCTCCGTCCATCCACAATAGCTGTCACATAAATCATTTCCTTCACTGAGACGTCCAAAGTCCCAACAAGCAGTTCCCAACTGTGTAACATGAAGCACGAGGAAGGAAAACACAACGTGCTTATTAGCTTATTAAAATAATGTACTTAATAGAATATTCAGTATGAGGTTTTTAATCATTTGTAAGTTTTCATTATGACCCTTGGTTTTAACTGTCTATTTCATTAATCTCCACAAGGTGGCAGCATAAGTGCATACATGCCTGGCCCTTTACTAATAAATAATTTGAAATCTCCACTAATCGCTCCATTTTCATTTGATAAAGAATGAATCTCAGTAATGCTCAGCACGCAAAGGGGCATTTTATATGATAAAGTCACTCTTGGTAAATTAACTCTTACAAATAATGGTCAAAGCTCTAATTTCACAAGAGCTCTAATTTAACACCAACAGCAACAAAAAATGGGGAATAAAGAAATTAATTATGGGGACTTCCCTGGTGGCGTAGTGGTTAAGAATCCACCTGCAAATGCAGGGGACCCAACACAGCCAAATATAAATGAATAAATAAATTAATTTTTTAAAAACTCTATTAAAAAAAATTAATTATGACATCATGGGTCAGAGTGATAAAGCCTCATGTTTATACATGTTTCATGCATTACCTGTCCTGGCTAAACAGGGGCAATAAAGTACTTCTACCGTAAGAAAAACAAAAAACATGAAGATACATGCGACAGCACACAATCCAACGCGAGGGAGAAGGACAAAGTACTCATCATGCCAATCACAGGTAGTATTCCTGAGAGACATGAGAGTGTATGCATGTGTTAAGAAAATTGTCAGTAACTGCTAATGTTTAAAAAAAAAAAAAAAAGAGTGGTTACACTTGATTAGTAAAATGCCCAAAAGATCGAAAGGCAGAGTCTGGATAATCTTCAAAATGAAAAACTTTGCTGGAAAGAACTAAACTAATTATAAAACATTCACACACTAAAAAAAGTGACAATTATTTTTCATCACCAAAAATTTAGCCCCAGATTTTATAGGTATTACAAATCTATCAATAAGAAGCTAGATTTTAATACATGAGAAACATTTTTTAAGCTTCTCCATTCCTTTCTTCCTGTCTGACACCTAGGGTTCCTATTTTACTACCTTTCACTCAGTTATGACAACAAAACAATGAGCCACATACAAACATCAGCTTCCCGTTGCAGCCCCTCACAGTCTGTCAGGGCCAGACACTGAGTTCCCTCCCTGTTCAGGCTTCAGGATTGGGCACTGCTCTGCCGTGACCAGAAGGGGGCAGCACTCAACAGCCCAGGGGTACCGGGGACTGTCTCCTGATTATCCAGGCTCAGGCGACACTGACTCAACAAGGACCATCTGAGGGATGATCATCTGATCATCAGCTGAGCCCCACTCTGTAGCAGAGACCGTTTGAAATCCCTGCCCCGTGGAGATTTGGAGGCTCTCACAGGACCATTTATTTTAAAGCTTCAAGATTGAGACCAAGTCCCATCATTTCATGAATGAGACCTGGGTCCCCGAAAACCTCCCCCACCTGCCCACCCGGCTGTATAGCGGAGCAGGTTACAGAGCTCATGTCTTATCTCCTGCCTCCCAACCCAGCATGCCCTTCATTCAGAAGCAGCTTCTCCCCAAAACCTCCAAGGACTGTGCCCCTCCCCCTCCGAGGGCTCTCTCACCCATGACCTAAGTTGACAGGTCCTAATTACTAATGACCCCAGTGAGGGTCAGAATCCTGGCAAGGCCAGGACAACAGAATAGGGTGCAAGTTGCAGGGAAGTCTGAGAACATGTTACTAAGTTCTTGAAAGAAGAACAAAGGAGCTCATTTTAAAATGCTACATAGTTTGGTACAAAAGAAATTTGGTAATGGGTCATCCAAAGTATGTGTTAGCATTCAGAGTCGCCTTTATAATGGAACTTTAATGATGCTTTCCATAAATGTGCATTACGATGAGAAATACCACGCTGGAGGTAAATCCATGTGCACAGAGGACCATGGAACCAGGGGGCAGGGGGAGCGTTTCAGTCGTCGGTAAAGGGGCTGCACAGGGTGTGCAGTATTGACAACTTCTTGAGAGCAGACCCTGTGTGTTTTGTTTGCCTGAACATCATAAATAAACCAAGTGTTGGAAAATCACCAGTTCTCCCTGTCAGCTTGCCACACAGTGCAACCCTGCAACTGGGAATCACTGGTGCTCACTATGCCCTCCTGCTGTCGCCTCCCCGTCCCTGGCTGCCACCAAAGTAGCCATCATCATCCAGAAGCTAAGGATGGGGAGCCTCCACCCTGCCCCACAGTAAAGATCCGTATGAAGATCCATGGCTTCACTCCATATGTAATAAGATGATCTGAGAACATCAAGGCAAAAAATGTACACTGATTCCCCAAAGCCTCTGGTCTGTAACAACTGTTCATGTACCTGTTAGTTAACCCATTCCATACTGCAGCATTCTGTCTGTCCAATCCTATAAAGTCTAACATTACAAACGTATGTACTTGAAGTTCAAACTGTGCTAACACTTTGAAAGCTCTCCTGAAAATGAGATAGAGAGCAACATGTCAAACGTCTTAGGCTGATTTTATACTTAATCTCCAGTAGTTGCAAACCTTATTCCTGATTTTGAGAATTTTTATAACATACTTTCAGTAAATGAGCAAGTCACACTTTACAACATGTGTAAAATCTGAAAATTCTCCGATAAATCTATGTCTTCAGTTGTCTGTTAGCAGTCAAGATCTTAGAATGAAGCATTTGTTACCTCATCCCAAAAAGCAGTGAAATCTTGCACATCCAATATGGTTTTACCATCTGATGGCAGCTGAGGGTTGCACTGTGATATCTCAGCAAGTAACAGAAAATTCTACAGAAAAGGAAAAACAGATTGTTTAAACTGCAGGAAGAAAACACAAACAAAAATAATCGCTTTCCTGGAATTTGCAATAAAAAACTTTATACAGCTTATATATCATTTCGCCAACTATATTTAAAATGTTGGTTCACATCAGAACATACTAAATAATATATAGAATAATATATACTATTATTATAGCATATAGTATATACAATCATATAGTATACATAGTACACATGTATAGCTTCTTATATATATTATATATGTATGTGTGTGTGTATATATATATAAATAAATAAAAGAGTTCCAGGCCATGAGAAAAGTTGTAACTTTCTCAACAAGTATACTGGTTTACTAGTTCCTCCTTAAGGAGAAAATATGGCTCCAAACTCCAACACATTTAAAACCTGGACACTTTCATTGTTTTACTTTTGTGTTACTAACAGCAAACAGGGGAGTCGGAGTTGGTAGGAAATGATTCCATAAATATATCCTGAATCCCACCATGTACCAAGCACCATGCGACATACCAGGAACACAGAGAGGAAGGCCATTCCCAGGCCTTCAGGAATCAGGTGGCACAGGACAGGCTGGGAACACAAGACAAATGGCAGAGACTCTGAACGAAAACCCTGGCTCTGCCTGTTTTGAGTCGTGACCTTTTCCTGGGCACTTAAGTATACTCTGGTCTTCTGCTCATGTGTGTTAAATCAATATCACTGCTTGTCGTTAACTATCACTGAAGTCATTGCTCTAAAAATGAAATGCTCTTATTAAGTTTCTATCTCTTAAAAAATACTTTACAAGCATCTATTCACAATCACTTGCCTCTCCTTAGTCAGTGCCCTCTCTCCTCGACAGCAGGAATGGCCACATCTCCCACTTCTTATTATTTTCATACCCCTTAGGAGCTATTCAATGCAATTCAGCTGAATAAAACCAAGTCCTGCGAACCACTACTGAACTAACAGAACCATATATAGGAAAACTCCCTCTTGCCCTGCAAATGCTGGACATAATTCAACAAGAAAAGCTACAGTGGTAGAGAAATACCACCCTCACTGCCCACTCCCCCCCCCCAAGAACTGTGAACGTGTGGCAGACAGAGACTGCTGGCTGGCCTCAAAATCTGCTCTCGTTCTTCTGAGGTAACAAACCCCAGATTTTAGCTGGCACCTGGCAGCCTGGAAGGAGGCCCTCTCTCTCCAGCCCCCCGAGCAGATAGGTGTAGCCACGTGACTACATCCAGGCCGGTGGAAAGTGACAACGTCCGGGACCTTCATCCACCCCACGGCCTGGGCCTTGGAGGTTACCAGCTGGGTCAAGGCCACATGCAGAGGAGCAACAAGAGAGAAAGAGTCTGGGTCCCTAACACCCTGGAGGATCATACTAACCACGGAACTTGTTATGGGGTGAACTGTATCCCCACAAAAAAGCTATGTTGAAGTCCTAACCACAGTTACCTCAAAACGTGACTTTACTTGGAAATTGGGTTGTTGCAGATGTCATCAATTAAGGTGGGATCACACTGGAGTAGGGTGGGCCTGATACTGAGCAGGACCCCGTAGGGCTCCTGGGCTCAAAAGCCTTTCTGAGTCGCCCATTTCTTTGATTACAGGAAATAGGCTTCATTCAGCCTCCATGACCTTCCCTGAGTTCCAACAGGCAGGTTTGAGCTGTTGTTAATTAAGGAAAGGAGGGGATGGGAGACAAGGAGAAACAGTCAAGAGAAACAATAGTGCAGCCTTGCGGGCAGGGTCGTGGTTCCCCATCCAGGGATACACAGAAAGATACCTTTGAGCTGTTTTGCAGATACTGAAACCCACATGAGGTGGGAGAAGTTAACGGTTAAGCACATAGACCCCAGACCAGTTGGAACCAGAAGGTCGATGATGTTGACGCCCACTTACCTCCCCACCAACCAATCAGAAGAATGTCCACCAGCTGATCACGCCCTCTTTGAACCATTAATATAAAACTTCTCACTACCCCCTCCAGGTTGGGACACACAGTTTTGAGGGCATTAGCCCACTGCGGCCCCCTTTGCCTGGCAAAGCAATAAAGCTATTCTTTTCTACTTCACCCAAAACTCTGTCTCCGAGATTTAATTCGGTGTCGGGATACAGAGGCCAGAGTCGGCTTCAGGCCCTGAATCCAATATCATTGGTGGCCTTATGAGAGATGCAGAGACAGACACACAGACAGAAAACAACCACACGATGATGGAGACAGAGGTTGGAGTGATGGCAGTTACAAGCCAAGGAACGCCAAGGTTTGCCTGCAACCACCAGAAGCTAATAGAGGCAAGGAAGGATTCCCCCATCGACTAAAAAAATATATTCACAACCTAAAAGTTGACAGTGATGTTTTATTCTGCAGTATTCTTAGGACTTCAAGCCCAGGAGGCAGCATCTCAAATAACTACAAGAAAACTGCTCCAAGGAGGCGAGGGGGGAGCTAGGATATATAGGAGTTTTGCAACAAAGGGCAAGTACTAGGAACAAAAGATTACTGTTAATTAAAGAAAACCAGATATCCTAAGTTAAGGAATTTAGTGCTTTTCTATGTGTGGGAAGACGCAAGAGTCTGGGCTCACCGAAATCATTCCCTTGATATGCACCTCAGCTATCTGGGGCCGGTATCCTGTGTTTTCTCATCCTGAGTTTCCTCAGGGCTCCCCATGGGGAATGGCTGTAGTCTGATGGCTGCTAGATGGCAGGTATTCTTTCCCTTCCTGAGTTTCCTCAGGGCTCACCAGCTCATTTTGGAGCGCTGTAATCGCTGATGAGTGTGACATCCTCGGATACTGATATGGCAGGCAATATTCCATTTCTCACCCCTTGCAGGATTCAGAGAGATCTTGAACCTCCTGACATCTTGATTTCAGACTTCTAGCTTCCAGAACTGTGAAACAATAAATTTCTGTGGTTTTAACCACCTGGTTTGTGATGGTTTGTAACAGCAGCCTCAGGAAACTTACAGAGCCTTACAAGGATTCTTGAATGAGAGCAAAACAAACTGTCTGTGAAAACAGTTTTAACATGGGTAATTCTAGGACCCACAGGCAAACTGAGTCCTAAGCAACACAGTGGGCAACTGAAACAAGCATGTGAGGATGTCTGAGAAATAAAAACGACAAACGAATAGTAACCTACTACCTTAAACATCATAAACACCCTTCAAGTCCTTGACGTCCCCATCTATCATGCCACAAAGCTACAAATGTGATTGCAATCTTCTACTTCCAAAGAACAAGTAAAAACTGAACTTGAAAAGGAAGACGGGATCCTTGCATTTCTCTCAAAGACCAGCTGGCGGGAGATGCGATCCACTCTTTCCCTCCTCTCATCCAGGCTCACTGAGAACCTGAACACTGGGCGCGGCTGCTCCTACCCGCCCCGAGCCCGTGTCCAGCAGGAGGCAGGATGGACAGTTGTCTGAGGACTCCTCTGCAGGCTTTCAGCCACTGCAGCCTGAGTTCTCTCTCCACAGCACCCCTCCCATCATCAGCCGGGTACCAGCTCTCGCCTGTTCTGCCACAGTTCATCCCTCTCCCAATTCTCCTTTCCTCTTGAAACAACATAATTTCACAATCTCACTTACTATTGCTGTAGCAGAAACTAGTTGAGACACCCCCATTATGTGAGCCCTTATTCAGCCCTTATTCTTTCCACCCATTCAACCGGTCTACACGTTTTTTTCCCCCTCTCTTTCTTGCTTCATAGCACTCTGAAAATGACTGCTCTCTAGCTAAAGTTGTACTATGCACCTGATATTTACTTCTCCAAGACAACACTCCCTAAGCTTCCTTTCCTTTGTGAGCATTTTTCATTCCAGAAAGAAGGTCACAGAATGATAACCTCGAGGACCACCAGAACCTGTTCCAGAACCACCTGATGCCAGCCCTAATGATCTCAGTGTCTCCAGGAGGAAAGAAGAATCCAAGACTACAGCAGCCCCGATCCTTTTCTACAGCCCTATTTTCCACTCTGAAACTCTAAGACCCCTTCCTATTTCCAGGAAGGGGGGCACAGTCTTGAGAGCGTTAGCCTGCTGTGGCCCATTCTGCCTGGCAAAGTAATAAAGCTACTCCTTTCTACTCCTCCAAAGCTGTGTCTCTGCGTTTCTATTCGGCACTGGTGAACAGAGGCCTGGTTTTGCAGCAATACTATTAATCGTTTGAAATACTGATACAATTTTTTTTTTGCTGGTTCCTTCCTCAGCCCTCCCCAATACCACCGACCCTCCCCCAACACCACTCCCTCCTGACCTCTTTACAACACCTCTGAGAGTGTCCACCACACTTAACACCCTCCAGTGACCCACAGCACCTAAGTCCATACTCCCACGTGGCCTCTGCCTGGATACCCTGAGTACTAATCCCACCCATCCTTCCAGGCCCATCTCAAATGCTAATCCTCCTGGGAACCAGCTCAGGATGTTCCAGGCTGGCACTGCGCTCCCTAGCTCTGAATCCCCGTAGGGATATTAAGTCACCAAGATGGTAGACACGACATCATTCACGCACTTACACAGACCCAACTCCAACTAAGACTGAGCCTTGCACAGAGTCGGCCCATCGTGGGCATCAGCTAAAGGAAGGAACAGACTGTAGGGCTGGTTCAAATCTGTCCAACCACTATCTGCATGGCAACAGCCTTACATAGTCTGAGCTAACACAGCAACAAGCGAAAGGTTATACGTATGTTATACATCTTGTCTAGACAGAAGCAAATTCCAATTTCAGCTTAAGCACGTTACCAAGACAAAAACTCAATATTGAGTGTGTGCATAGTAGAACAGAAATTCCCCACTTTCAAAAAAAAAAAAAGTAAGTAAAGAAAAGAAAAAGTATTCCCTAAATGAATGAGGAATTAAATCTATTGAGCACTTGTCCATAAATAATAGGTCTGAGTGGCTAAAGAAGTCACAATCTTCCAGGGCTTAAATGAGACTCCAACAGATGACCAGCTTGTAAAGGTGCCAGAAGTGCTGGCCAGATTTTCCTCCAGGACTCAGGCTGATGAAAACGCTGAAATTAAATTGCCATTAGAGCCATGAAGTGCAGACCCAGAGCAGGTCTTGCAGGAAAGTATCAGTGTCAGAACTGCAGCCAAAAAGGTTGACATCCGAGTAGCTGGTAGGGGAAAACCTAAGCAGCTTTGTGAACAATATAACCTCAGAGATACCTTTAACAGATGTAAAAGTCACTGAGGACTTTCAGTGCTTTGAAGTTAAGACAAGATATCTGGAGTTGTGCTGTTGAAGTTGTTCAAGGCCAAGAACTTCAGTCCCCCTTCCTTACTAAGAGAAAAATAGAGGGACTTCTTGGCCCTATAAGGTCATAATAAATCATTCATTTTCTGTACATGAAGAAAAGGACATTGAAAAGCACGTGTAAACAAGAAGACACAACACAATGAACATGTAGGTTTGCCTCGAGGGTATGGACCATCGTACCACCTCCAAGGTGACCTGACTGGAAATCCTGGAAGACGGCCCATCCAATCTGCTGAGTCCCAGGCTGCAGAAGGCAGTGGGGCAGCAGGGCTTCAACACAACATCGTGTTCTAAGCTCTACGTGCCCGCCACGATTCCAGCCCGCCTATGGTCAAACAACGAACACCCTGTTCTGACTACCTGGTCAATCCACTTGGCGGGCCTTTTCGTCCACTCCTGCTGAACTTTTCACCTTCTACGTGGGCATGAACACATCTAAGTGAAAGGCAGGGAAAGGAAGAAAAGTGAACATCCAATCAGCTAATTATATTCATTGCCTAGGACCTGTCATCTAACAGGAAAGGAGGCTGAATCAGGCCAAGGGCCTGCCAGTGGTGTGAGTCTTACAGCAAACACCAGGTATTTCAAAAGCCTTTCAGAATTCAAAACTAAGTTCACGCTCTTCTCCTCCCTATTCCACATATCAGTGATGCCAGGTGATTCTGCAGCCCAAACTCCCAAAACAGCCCACGATCCACCTCTCCCCTCCCCCCATACCCAACTCAAGACCTGACCTGAGGGGCTCTCAAATCTGGCCAAGTCTCTCTATTTCACACTAAACCAAACCACACCACCTGGTCCTTGGATTGCATTAGCCTCTTGATACGTCTCCCTGCCTCCGCTCTGGATCCCAATCCCCACCTCCCTGACCCCTTCCTTAGGCTGCAGCCAGGGTGAGCTCTGAGATAATAAAAACTTTCATGTTACCTGTAGGGTCCTGTATAGTCCCCTGCTCAGGCCTCCAGAGCCTCTCCTCTGCAGCCTCAGACATTTGTGCTTCCTCAGATGCATGGATCCCCTTCTTCTGCACTAGAAGCCTGTGTCCCATCACCCTCCCCAGGGAAATGCAGAGCAGCAGCCTCCCCCCTCCTCCCCCCTCCCCCATGTAATTCTCCAGGTAACTTCCTCAGCCTTCCCAGGAAGCACAACCTCCAAGATTACACCAGCGTCTCTGCCAAAGCACCTCATGGCCTCTTGGACTTTTCCTTCCAAGGACTAATGACACACAAACGTGCATCCACAGTGAGTTTCACTACTTGATTCTTTATTAACCCCCCACTTGATGAAACAAATTCTAAGCAGGAAGGACTTCTCTGCATTTGCAACCTGCCATTGTACATATGTATCTAGCACCTCGCCAGGCTTCAGGTAGATACTCAATTATTTTGTGGAATAAGCGACTGAATGGATGAATAAATTCCAAATTTGTTCCCAAAAAAGTCTAGCATAAACCAAGACAAGATTTTCCTCTCAACTGATTTTAGTCATAATAAGATCTGGTTGTCTTTCATATTTGCTAAAATACATTTTGGCTTTGTTTCTTTCTACAACTAGGACAACGTTTCCCAAATGTGGTCTATTTTCAGTATACAGGAGCATTTACTAAAGACATAGATACCTTGAGCCCCAGACAAGACCTAGTGAATCAGAAATTCCAAGGTGTGACCATTTAGTTTTAAAAAGCACTCCAGGTGATTCTGACGAACTAGAGAAATAAGTTTTTTAAAGGGTTATAGAAACCATATACAGAATCTAAGACCCAAAAGAAAATAATATTTCAACGATTACTTCAACCCACCAAGAAGGAGTTTGTCACGCTAACACCAACCCTTCTCACCACTCTCATTCTTGGCCACTTGTCCCGCCTTTACTGAAAGCAACTACTGCCAAAAGAAGTTTAAATTCCTAGACCACCCTCCTGCTGGAAAATTTATGTACATGAGGGAAAATTTAAGTTTCTTGCCCAAATCAAAGATGCTTCATTCATCAGGACACAAAGCAGCCTGACAAAGTCAGCCCCAGAAAATCCAAAGTTCTCAGCAGGTCATAATTTTAATGTTACTGCACACACCTACATGAGAAGGAATTTCAAGACTCAGACAATTCAGATGCATTTTGGTGGAAAAGAAATAAAATCCACCCAAATATTTGAGCATAATTCCCTGAAAACTTTCTGTAGGACTCCTTTCATGCTACACTCTTTGGTGCATCACATAATCCGTCAAAGAATCAGTTACCAGTTTTTCCACTAAAACCATGCTTAATGGTTAGGCATTTGCAGGAGCCCAGACATCATGGAGCTGGATGGTTCCTCTAGTTGCACATTTTCTGAGCACCTGCTATTTGTGAGGAGTATAAAGATGAACGAGGCACTGTATCTGCCCTTTAGATAAGTCTGGAGTTCAGGGAGGGAAAGAAATCCACAAACACATGGCTTAGTGAGGACAAAGTCACATTCAAGAGCTCAAAGGAAGAGATGGGGATTCAAGAGGGTGTGATGTTTAATTTTATGTCAACCTGGCTAAACCCAGTCCCCAGACACTTGCTCAAACACGTATTACAGTGAAAGTATTTTTCAGATGACATCAACGTTGAAATCAGTAGACTCTGAGTAAAGCAGATTATCCTCTGTAATGTGGGTGGGCCTCATGCAATTAGACAAAGGCCTTCAGAAAATAAAGACTGACCAACTCCAAAGAGGAAGGAATCCTCTCTCCTGACCACCTTCAGACTTGAAATGCATTTTAGCATAAAGCTTCATTGTTTTAATCTTCTTTTATTTCACGATGATCAAGAAGACAGTCAGACTAATGCTGTTAACCAAGTAAGACTGAGGTGTTTCTAAATCCCTGCCAGGCCCAAGAGCCCAGCCCAGGAGCCAGGCCAGCAGAGTCTACACGAACACCAGGCTGTGCAGGGCACAGCTCCTCTCGAGAGAGAGCAGGTCCACCAAGTCTGAGACAGGCCTGCAGCTTGCACCGGGACACACCTCTCCTCGAGCTACAAAATACAAAGAAACTATATGGGACTAAAAATAACTGTGTGCATGCACAGTTGGGGCAAATTCTGGACCAAAAGATTAAAGAAAGACAAAAAACCCAACTGCCATTTCTGAAGAGCTGGGAGCGAAAGAACTGGGTGTCGGGAGTCAAAGCAGGGCACCGCGCATGCCCCCCTGCACTCAACACCACAAAGGGGTGGGCAGACCACCTCAGCCACCCGTCCAGCCTGACCCCTGGACACACCCCACCCTCATCCAGTATAAGGAATGAGCCCCCCTCGGCGAGCGAGCGAGGGAACCTGTCACTTGTTCTCGCTCCCTCCTGCAGCCAGTTCAGGGGCCCCAATAAAGCCTTGCCTGAATTTCTTGTCTGGCCTCAAGTCCATTTCTACTGACTGGGGAAGGCCATGGACCCTGGTCGGTATCAAGTCCAGTAGGGCTGGTTTGAGATACACAGATGAACACACAGAACAAGGGGAAGACTCAGATCTATTCCCACTCTGGATGAGATCCAGCTCCCCTGCGTTGAGACCCTGCCAAGGCCCAATGTTCCAGGAATGCCTAACTCCAATCTGCTCCCTCCCTCTGCATTTCTCTGGCATCTAGAACAGGTTGAGTCACCCTGGACCTCCGTGGGGTCCCAGCTGTTTCCTGCACCTGTTGTTTCAGGCAATCCAGTGTTTATTTGATGCCCATGATGTGTCCAACATGGGCCAGGCACTATGCTAAAGAACTACCAGATACAGTCTGCTACGAAAGGCCTTAGAATACTCCTGGGGAGTCAGGATCACCCCGCTTGACATGATGCTGGATGGTGCGGGACTGGCCGTGCACATAAATGGAAGCCCTAGATCAGTACGAACGAAAGTGCTGGGAGAGGGGCATGGGGCTGCTGGAGGGCTCAGCATCATTTGCTTAAATCAAGGACAGACAAGAAGGCAACCCAGGGGGCCCAGCAGAGTAAGCCAAGACCCAAAAGTGGGGATGAATGAGGCAGGTCACAGGGACAAGCCCCCTTCCCCACTCCCCCGCCAGAGTGGAGGGTCATGCGCTGTGAAACAAACAGAGCAGCCAGTGGAGCCTAGAGTTTAACATTTTGATTCTGCAGGAAACAGGGAACCTTTGAAGGTCTTCAGAGTAAGAGGAGATGATGAAAACTAGACTTAATGAGATATTCCACATGACCAAAGGTACTAAGAAGGCAATAATGTAACAAGGGTTAAGAAACCGGGCTTTGGGCATAATCCTAGTTCTGTCATTTACAAGCTATGTGAGGATGGGTGAGCTATTTCACCTGTTACAAGAGCCTGTTTCAGATAAGTCATGAATATTCCTCCCTCTCTTGACTCAATTCTCTCCCTTTTACCTCGACCCTCCTATAAAGATACAGTGCCTCAGTCCAAACTGGGTTGAGAAGTTGATTTGCGAACTAAGTTCCTGCTTCTCCATTCTTTGGCCATTGAATAAAGCTTGTGCTATTCCAGACTCACCACCGGTTTAATTATTGGCTGTGGGAATCCGAATGGAAAAACAACCGTCCCAGCCAAGATAAGGGTTCTTAGCCTGGGCTAGGACCCCGGCATGAGTCCCGGCGACCAATTCGGTGACAAGTACAGCAGTTACCTACACAAGGAACATACGCTCCAGAACGAGACTGCCTGATTTGGGATCCTACTCCACCACTCACTAGCTGTGTGATGGTAGGCAACTTACTCAACCTCTCTGCTTCAGTGCCTTCAGGTGTAAAATAAGAGGTAATAGCTCCTTTCCTTCCAGCAGGAAAACTGGAGATGGGTGCCTACCCAAATCAATGAGAAGTCTTAACCTTCCCATTTCCATCCACATACATTTTGAAAATGCATAAACAGAAGGTGTTTGGAGAGTTCCATGCCGTGCCTGAAGTTAAGGAGACGTGTCTACTTTGTTATCATTTACATTAACTACACCCATACACCTTCTTCTAGGCCCCTCTTGCCTTAAGGGCCATCAAACAGCCAAGAGATGTAGCTACACACACTGAATACACCACAATCAAAATAAGCATAGGAGCTCCCATCCCCTGGGGATCCCCTAGACCATCCCATAGAAAAAGAAAATACCAGAATTTGTGGGAAAGATGAATGGGTTAGGGTCCAGAAACAAAAGATCTAATAATCACCCAAGTGTGATTAAAGCCCCAAGGTTCGTACTTCCCTGGTGGCACAGTGGTTAAGAATCCGCCTGCCAATGCAGGGGACACGGGTTCGAGCCCTGGTCCAGGAAGATCCCACATGCCGCAACTACTGAGCCCGAGTGCTGCAACTACTGAAGCCCACGTGCCTAGAGCCTGTGCTCCACAACAAGAGAAGCCAGAAAAAAGAGTAGCCCCCGCTCGCCGCAACTAGAGAGAAAAGCCCGTGCACAGCAATGAAGACCTAACGCAGCCAAAAAAAAAAAAAAAAATCCGCCTTCCAATGCAGGGGACGCGGGTTCGATCCCTGGTCGCGGAACTAAGATCCCACATGCCACGGGACAACTAAGCCTGTGCATTGCAACTACTGAGCCCACGCGCTGTGGAGCCCACACACCACAACTAGAGAGAAGCCCATGCGTTGCAACGAAAGATCCCGTGTGCTGCAACTAAGACCCAACGCAGCCAAATAAATAACCAAAAAAAAAAAAAAGCCCCAAGTTTCAGGCCCATCTTGTTAGTAGTCCCAGCTACTAGATGGAAAACTTTAGTTAAGAGTTTCACCTCTCTGAGCCGTTTTTTATCTGTGTGTTTCCTCCCAGTTCAAGGAACCTTCAGTGGTTTCAGGACCAAATGATTCCTAGGCAGACCACCTGCATCAAGACCATGCACTGCTTCTCCAAAGGCTAAAGATACGAATAAGACCCCACAGGCTTCAGGGACCCCATCCCCAGAGTGGTCCTCAAAGGTGGAAGTGGAAATATTCGAAATAGGGAAAGGGGCTGGTCAAATACACACTCCAGTAGTGGCTGTGTGTCCCAATCAAAACGTTTTCAAGAATAAAATAAATATTAAATAAAAAATAAGTGTTTTTTAATCCTTAAATAAAAAATAAGTGGTTTTCACCAACACGAAATTTGCAGATTATCCTCTGCAAAGACACACAGGGAGAGAGGGAGGGAGAGAGAGACGTGGTCATAGACACAAGGACAGAGGGAGCCGGGTGCAGTTGGAACGCGCTGTCACATAAGATATATGGGAAGAGGTGGTGATATTACTGGAAGACTGCATCGGTCCAGGGCGCTAACTAGATACAGGAGGTTGTTAATAAGCTGATTGCTTTGGGGTAAAAAGGCTACAGCTTTAGTTCAAAACTGCGAATTCCTGCGCGGCACGGGGGACGCCGGTTAACGGTGGAGCGCGGGGACTCCAGTCCCTCCTCCCGCTGGGTGGTGACCCCCCTGGGCCGCCTCGGGCCTCAGCCTCCCCGCCTCCTGCTCCCGCTCCTCCTCCTGCTCTCTGGCACTGAAGGCTGGCGGGGCGACTAGCGGCAGGGGAGGAAGTCCCTGTGCCCCAGCCACCAGGTCGCCGGGTCTCCCTCCCCGGGCCTGCTCCCGCCCGCCCCGCGCGCCCGGGCGCAGAGGGGAACACGCCGCCGGCGTGGGGAGGCTCCAGCGGCGGCGGAAAGCGCTCCCTCGCCCCAACACTCTGCCCCCTAAAGGGCGCCGGCGGCGGGATGTCGCAGCTCAGGCGGGGCGCTCACCAGAAGAACAGGCGGGAGCAGAGGTTCGCGTCCTGCAGCGGGCTGGGCGGCACCTCCGGGTACACCGGCAGCATCTTGCCGGCGCTGGCGGGACGTCTGGAGCCCCGGGCGCCTCCGCTCCGCAGGAACCTGGAGCGGAGCGCCGGCGGCCGCTCCGTCCGCGTCTACCCCCCGCCACGCCGCCTTCCGGGAACGCCTAGGGGCGGGGGCGGGGAGGGGAGGAGCGCCCTCTACGCGCAGCTGTCTGAGGCCTGAGAGATGAAGCCAGGGCGCAAGGTGCAGGGCTGCCGGACTAAGGGGGGCCGAGCAGACGCTGCCAGGAGCCACAGGCAGGTGTGAGGCAAGGCCGCAGGCGCAGTTGATGGAGGCGGGTAGGCGGACTGCACAGCACACCGGGTCCAGCGCGCAGGCACCCACTTACTAGCACCTGGCTGCAAACTCTGCCAAAAGTGCTTGCTCTGAGCCCACGCACACACCCAGAAGGTGCAGAGAGGAGGCTCAGGCTCTGCCCGCCTTTGCTACTCAAAAATGTCCCTTGGGGGACTTCCCTGGTGGCACCAGTGGTTAAGAATCGGCCTGCCAGTGCAGGAGATGCGGGATCGAACCCTGGTCTGGGAAGATCCCACATGCCGCAGAGCAACTAAGCTCCAGCGCCACAACTACTGAGCCCACGTGCCACAACTACTGAAGCCCACGTGCCACAACTACTGAAGCCCGCACGCCCAGAGCCCGTGCTTCGCAACAAGAGAAGCCACGGCAATGAGAAGCCCGCACACCGCAACGAAGAGCAGCCCCGGCTCGCCGCAACTAGAGAAAGCCCGTGCGCAGCAATGAAGACCCAATGCAGCCAAAAATAAATAAACAAAAATTTTAAAAAACTGCTGTAACTAAAAAGACAGTAACCAGTGTTGGAGGGTATGTAGAGAAATTAGAACCCTCATACATTGCTGGAGGGAATGTAAGATGGTACAGCCGCAAAGTTACCATATAACCCAGCAATTCTACTCCTAGTTATCCACGCAAGATAAATGAAAACATATGGCCACGTGAAAACCTAGATACGAATGTCATAGCAGCACTATTCATAAAAGCCAAAAAGTGTGTTGGGGGCAGGGGGAACCAAGTGTACATCAGCTGATGACTGGATAAATAAAATGTGGTATTCCTTGCAATGGAATAGTATTTGGCAAGATAGATATACTGACGCATTCTACAACATGGATGAACACTGAAAATATTATGCTGAGTTAATGAAGCCAGCCATTGACTCTAGTCAGGATGATGAGACAGCATCTAAGGAGAGATTCAATCTTGTTGGACTTGATGATTCATTCCCAGACAAACCTCAGGGACACATGATGCAAATGTGCAGCTGTGCAAACTATAAATTATTAAATGATCTACAGTATCTCTGTCAAATAGTCAAAGCATCAAGTGTTAAATCTGCAGTATGTTTAAGAGTAATACCAAAATGTGATTCAGCTAAGACAGTTCTGGACCTCAAGCATTTTCTACCAAGACACATAGGACAAATGGCATTCACAATTTAAACATACTTCAGTGGGTATCCACAGTTCTGAATATGGTGACCATTTCTGTCACTTCACCTTATAGTAATATATCCACCTCTGTAACCTCAGAAGTCAGCACCCAAATCAAATCTAGCCAATCATAACATGCCATGTCCCTATCAAAAGGGTATGGCCCGGAAATAACCTCATGGCCCACACCAGACCAACTGGTTTTCTTCCTTGAGAATGTTTGTTTTTGTTTTTGTTTTGGCTGGAGCTAGAAAGGGAAAAACCTCAGTTTCCTTTCTGAGAAGGGAGTTATATGGATATAACTCATAACTGCTGGTAGTCATGTCTCCCATTTATGTGGAGAGGCCTAAAAGAATAAAGCAGGTACCCAAAGGAAAGTCATCACATCAACAACTATTTAGTTAAACACCTACTGTGTGCCAAGAACTGTTCCAGGAGTTAGGGATGCATAAGTGAACAGGGTGAGTGGTGTAAAGCAGCATCTTAGTGGCATCAATTCTCTGGGGTTCCCGAAGCTAATAGAATCCCTACTTGGATTGTGTGACCTGCTATAGCATAAGTTGTCACTTTCCAGCTCGTATTCTCCGGACACTTTTCCAGATCTAAGGCAGCTCACTGCTTATCTGCAACTCTCTGCTTAAAGGCTGTTTTCTGGCTGTGGGAGCACACTGGGGCCATATGCGAGAAAAGCCAAAACCCCAGGATTCAAGCCTCAACCAAAGATGGATGGGGAGTTGGTAGATAAGTGCCCCAGTCCCCTTTCCTATCAGTTGGAATAATTCTGTCTCCCAGGGTTACCCAGCAGGAAGGAGCCCAGTTGCCTAAGCAGTAACTTGCTTGCTAACACACTGTTATTGGCTTCCTTCCTTTCTCTGTCTCACTTCTCCACTCCCTACAAGTGTTTTCTTGGGGTCACTTCCAAAATAAACTACTCCCACTCAAATCCTTGTCTCAGGGTCTGCTACCAGGGAACCCAAACTAAGACACCTACCAGGAACATCCTTCCAATTACTGAAAAATATATTCACTCCCTTGCATTCATGAAAGTCCTAACTAATACTATGAACCCTGGGTTGTCCAACACAGTAGCACTATCCACATGAGGATTTTGGGGACTTGAAATGTGTCTGGTCCAAATTGAGATGTTGTAAGTGTAAAATACACAATGGATTTCAAAGACAGTATAAAACATTTTTGTCTCACTAATGATTTTTCACGTTGATTACATGTTGATAATATTTTAGACACATTGGTTTTAAAGTATTTTACTAACATTAATTTCACTTGTTCCTTTTTACTTTTTAACCTGGTTACTACAAATTTAAAATTACAGATGTGGTTTACTTTATAGTTCTATGGACAACACAGCTGTAACCAATGGACAGGCTCTAGCACCAAAAATGTCTCTCCCACTCAAGAAAGCAAATGAATAAGGTTCATGTTATTATACAAATAACCTTGAATGTGATCTAATTCATGGATAGAAGTCATCCTCAAATTTCAGAACTTTGTTATTAGTAATGAATTACTTGGGTTACTTTCCACCAGACCTCAGTCATATTTGCATGATGACACTTTTGTAGAGAACCACTGGTGTAAAAAATTAAGCAAAACTGCTCACAAAAGCCAGTTTGGGTCAGTATAGTCTATTGGTCATCCCTTAAGATATGATAATAATACTGGAAGCTTGAGTTGTTTTCAGTCTTTTGGAAAACTAGTCCATGATTGAGATGAGTTGTCCAGAAACTGCTAAGAGTTGATACAGATGTCCCCAGAAAAGGATATACCTAATAAGATGAAATCCCTGCTTTCATTAGGCTAACAATCTAGAAAAAGAATAGGTAAACAGGAAATTACAGAAAAATATTATAAAGAATAAAATAAATAAAGCTTGTTTAAAAACAGAATACCCCATGCTAAAGAAGGTAAAGTGTAATAGGCACTGTGATATACTATTGGTAAAATATAAATTAGAATAGCCTTTTCAGAAAACAATTTGGCAGTATTTATTAAGAGTCTTAAAAATGTTTATCCTCTTTGACCCAAGAGGATTTCCACCTATAAGAATATGAAGGGAAAGAGTCATTATAGACACATATATATACAAATTTATTTATGTACACATATGTTTATCAGAGCAGTGCTTATTAGAATATTATAATAGAATTTATAAACATTCTAAGTTCTAAGTTCAGCAATAGCAGAATGATTAAATAAGTCATTTTTAAACAAGTGTTTTTTGAACATCCATCATACATCAGACACCCTTCTAAGAACTGGGGATCAATGGTAAAAAAGGCATGTAAGTTTTATCTCCTCAAGAGGAAATAAAAGAGAGTAGTTGGAGATGGCCAGCAAGCCCCGATTTAAATTGGGCAGTCAAGAAACTTGAGCTGAAATGGGAAACCAAGAAGGAGCCAGCCTTGTCCAAATCTGGGAGAAAAAAAGATCCCCAAAAAGTGAAAACAAAAAAACCCATGGCATTGGATAAGATAACTTGGGTGAGTGTAGATTTTTTTTAAAGGGAAGAGAGACCTGTTGCATCTGGAAGAGAGGGGAGGACACTAGGCAAACTGCCACCCCCAAGACTGGGGAGGCCCCCCCCCCCAGTGAATAGAGGAAATGGAGGCTTCCCGGACCAGAGACTCAGAGCAAAAGCACCAGGGGGACCTGTGCCTGGGGAGGAAAACCACAGCTATAACTGACAATTGCTGGAGGCTCAGTGTGACCATCTGAGAGCTAGAAACTCCAGAGGGACCCCGTCATGCGAGGACTCACGACACGGTGAGATTTTCCTCCAGGAGCTCCGCCAGGATCCTACAGAAAATACCAGAGAAGAATCCCTCAGCCTTCCTGCTGGGGGAGGGGAAAGTAGCCAATTTGAAATAGACCAGAAGACTCAGTCCTCTTAACAAGGCTTGCCCTTGGGGGAAACTAGTTAACCAGAGTCTAACCTGCTGGGCTGTTAACTGAGCCTAACTGACCTGGGGGAAGAGAAATACCCAGCTCCAGCTGTCTCTAGCCGTCCTGTCCCACATAAGGGAAGGGGTGGGGGGAGAAAAAAATGAGAAACACTTGTGAAGTTCAGGGTCCAGAGGCAGAAGCTCACTGCGGGATTGAGACTTAATGGTGGGAACTGCCTGCCCTCACACCTCACCACCTCATTACTAAGGCCTTGTTACAGCAGTTCCTTTAACCCAGGACATTGTGTATGCATATCGAAAAAAAGTTACAAGGCACACCAAAAGCCAAAAAAAAAATTTTTTTTTGAAGAGACAGAGCCTGCATCAGAACCAGATGGGGCAGGGATGTTGGAATTATCAGACCAGGAATTTAAACACAACTATGATTAACACACCAAGGGCTCTAATGGATAAAGTAGACAGCATGCAAAAACAGATGAGCAGTGTAAGCAGAGAGATGGAAATCCTTAGAAAGAACCAAACAGAAACGCTAGAGATAAAAAGCGCTGTAACCGAAATGAAGAATGCCTCTGATGGGCTTATCAGCAGACTGGCCACAGCTGAGGGAGGAGTTGCTGATCTAGAGGATATATCAATAGAATCCACAAAAACCAAAAAAGCAAAGAGAACGAAGGCTAGAAAAACCAGAATATCCAGGGACTGAGGAACAAATACAGAAGATTCCACATCTGTGTAATGAGAGTTCCAGAAGGAGAAGAAAGAGAGAAAGGGATAAAAGAAATGTTTAAAACAATAATGACTGAAAATTTCCCCCAATTAATGTCAAACACCAAACCACAGGTCCAGGAAGCTCAGAGAACACCAAGCAGAATTAATGTCAAAAAAAAAAACAACCCTACAACTAGGTATACTATTTTCAAATTAAAGAAAAACACTTTGGCTATAAAGGAATAAAGATAAGAATTGCATCCAACTTCTCTTCAGAAATCATGCAAACAAGAAGAGAGTGGAGTGAAAAATTTTGTGTTGAGAGAAAAAAAAATCACCAACCTAGAATTCTGTACCTTGTGAAATGATCTTTCAAAACTGAAGGAGAAATATTTTTTTCAGACAAACAAAAATTGAGGGACTTTGTTGCCGGTAGACTTGCTTTGCAAAAAATGTTAAAAGCAGTTCTTCATTGAGAAGGAAAATAATGTCAGAAACAAAGACCTACATAAAGTAAGGGAGAGCATCAAAGAAGGACGAAGGGAATAGTTCCGCAAGAGGAACAGATAAAACGGTATTGAAAGCTTTGAACAGTGGCCAGAATGGAAGAACTTACAAAAGCTGTATCCTGAGAGTGTAGTGACGAAAGCAACAGAGAAGTTGTGAGGATTTTAGCAAAGAGGCTATTAGACTCTGCCTGCCATTCCCATTCCTTCATTTCTCTTTCATGGCAACCACATGTTGTATGTCACCTCACCTGTGGACTGAGGACCAGCCAGCTCCTTGACTTGTGTATTGAACCATGTTTACTGCACTGATGGTTAATGCCTTTTATTGACTCAATCATAGGTTCTTTCTGGATTCCTAACATTTGACTATGCCTGAGCTTTGGTAGCTAAGGATATTATTCTTTTTTTACTTTGCAGTGGGTTTTGCTGGATTCTGCCTGGTGATGGCATTTTACTACTGACCACTGTCTACCACACAGAGGAACCAAGATAAGGTGGTAGCTTCTTTACTGCCTGCAGTGGGTTTCTTTGGATTTTGTGTGGTGACAGTATTTTACTACTGACCACAGTCTACCGATAGAGGACCCACAATAAGGCAGTAGCTTTGGATAAGAAGCAATTGGGAAAGAGCAACTGGCCTTTGACCCAAATCTAGTAGTTTTGGTCAGAAAGCCTGAGGTGCCAGCTCTTCAAAATGAGCTGATCTGTAAGGATACATTTAACGCATGTCATGTGTCCATGCAAAGTTCAGAATCAAACTATGTAGTATAGCTTGCCTGTATCCTGTCAGAGATGCCACCCTCTCTAAATTGAGACCAAAGTTTCCACACCTTTCACCAACTAGTGTTTATGTATGTGTCATTTATCATTTTTCAATAGTCAGTCAATTTAAGTCTTTACTCATTAATCAAAATAGCCAGGCAGGCTATTTCTAGCACACATCTGTGTGTCCTATAGGACTGCAACCTTTACTCTGCTGCCCTCAAACCGCTTTTCTTATTTCAAATTTAGACTTTCATCCAGCAACTGACTATCAAGCATTGCCATCCATCTCTGCCTATCAGTCAACTGGTTCAGTTTCCATAAAACAACCATGTCTGTATTATAATGGCACTTGTTTGTAGATCCATTTTGGTGTTTTATTACATTTTCCTGCATTCTTTAAAATAAATGAATAGAAGATGGAAAAATTAGTATGCTAATAGTAATAATGCAATTACCGCAAAGACGGAGAGAGTATGAAGTAGAACAAAGGAGGTAACTCTTCAGTCTGGTTTGGATGCATATTGGAAGTAAACTCGTTGATTATATGCTTAATTTTGAAGGAAAGGAATTTTTTTGAATCTATGGAAGCTTTATTCATAACTGCCAAAACCTGGAAGCAACCAAGACGTCCTTCAGTAGGTGAATGGATAAATAAACTGGTTCATCCAGACAGTGGAGTATTATTCAGCACTGAAGAGAAATGAGCTACCAAACCATGAAACAACATGAAGGAAACGTAAATGCTTATAACTAAGTGAAAGAAGCCAGTCTGAAAAGGCTACATACTTTACGATTCTAACTATATGACAGAAAGGCAAAACTATGGAGTCAATAAAAAGATCAGTGGCTGCCAGAGGGTGCAGGTGGGAGTGAGGGATGAACTGGTGGAGCACAGAGGATTTGGGGACAATGAAAATACTCTGTATGACACCATAATGATGGAAATGTCATTATACATTTGTCCAAAACCATAGAATGCACAACACCAAGAGTGAATGCTAACGTAAGCTATGGACTCCAGGGGACTTCCCTGGTGGTCCAGTGGTAAAGAATCCACCTTGCAATGCAGGGGACGAGGGTTTGATCACTGGTTGGGGAACTAAGATGCCGCATGCTGTGGGGCAACTAAGCCTGCACGCCGCTACTACTGAGCTCGCGCACCTCAACGAAAGAGTCCATGTGCCATAAACTACAGAGCCCGTGCACCCTTGAGTCCACGTGCCACAACTAGAGAGAAGCCCGCATGCCGCAACAAGAACGCACGCACCACAAGGAAAGATCCCACATGCCGCAACTAAGACCTGATGCAGCCAACAAATAAATAAATAAATAAAATATTTTTTTTAAAAAACCTATGGACTTCAGGTGACTATGATGTGTCAGTGTAGATTCATCAATTGTAGCAAAAGTATCACTCTGGTGGAGGAATGTTGGTAGTGGGGAGGCTATGGAGTGCGGGGACAAGGCAGATATGGGAAATCTCTGTACTTGCCACTACAAAAAAAAAAGAAAGAAAAAAGAAAAATCTATGAAATACTAATAAGATATTGATGAAGGTTATATATCCAAAAGGTGAAGTGTTATAAGAGAGGACGTAAAGAGATTTTTTTTAAGTTAGAGACTGAGATTCATATTAATAAATTGTCCCATTGATCCCTTAGAGAATTTCACAGGCTTATACATCATCCGATAGAGATACAGCTTTCTCCAACTCGATCAGGAAAATTAGAAGGCCAGACTTAGCCTATCTCCGGTCAATTTTTAAAAAATAATGTATAACACACTACCAAAGTGATCATCATTAACCTCCTTTCCATCCCTTGCAAATTACCATCAGCAGGTCCATTTTTTCTTCATTAAAATCTTTTTCTGTTTATTAAATGGGACTTCAGTTAAACTAAGAGAAATAGAATTTGAGGTAAGAAATACATTTATAAAATTAATTTGCATTGCATTATATTAATGTTAAATCTCTGTTTTGGATAATCATAGATATATTATATTACATTCAGGAGTTAAAAAGCTGAAATGTTCTTTCCGAACGTAAGGAACTCTAGAATTCTTTTTTGTTTTCTGAAAAGGGACTTCCCTTCACTCCTTCTAGACAGTCTACTTTCAACTGCACTCTCAGGGAAGCTATGGGTATAAAATTAGCAAATTGCATCTAAATGAAATGTATGTTTCCTATCCTCACAGAGCTTACAACTTATACTGTGTGTGCAATTCCCATCCTTAGAGTCACACCTTTGAGTGAAGGCTTCTATTATAATATGGACAACAGAAATGAAGTCCATTATGTTTCAGTATTAAAACAAAAAATATTGACTTTTTTGATGGGCATTTTTCTAAAATGTGTTGCTGATGTCCCTCCACTCTTAGAGTATGCAGAATATGATGACAAACATTATTATTTGGTATCATTACCAGCAAGTAGGTATTGTGCCATTTGGTACGATACCCTTAGGGCCTAATGAAACACAGGTGTAGGGGTTTATGGATTTACTTATATACATTTAATAGCAACCATTTATCTTTTAAAACTTTCATGTCTGTTTTTTATATATTTTCCTTCTCTTTCCTTTTCTAATAATATTTTACTTTTTACTATTTTTAAATTGGCTTGTTAAGTAAGATTTAATAGGCTTTAAAGTAAGGATCTGAGGGTCTCTGCTAGGAATAATAATGATGAGTTTGGACACACAATTTTGGCAACTTAGATGCCTCTTGGTCTCAGTTGTCTTCTGTGAGACTGAAATTGCCCGAAGAATGACAGCTGGAGAAGTGAATGTTATCAGAAGGTGTTTTGGTTTGCTAATGGCTTTATAAGTGTTCCTAAATGATTAGTAAATTTCCCTTCTTCTTTTAATATGAAATATTTCAAGAATGCTAAAAATACCCCCAATTTTATTTTTCAAATGTACATATATCCAAAACAGATTATATTAAGTGTTGACATTTTCCTAGACTTATTTACGAATTTTCATTAAAGAAATAAGATGTATAGGAACAAACCAAAAAGAGAGAGAGGGAGAGAGAAACCAGAGATGGAGCCCTGAGGCCCTCCAACATTTACAGGTAGAGACCCACCCAAGGAGACTGAGGTGGGAGAAAATGTGCAGTCACAGAAGTGCAGGAAAAGCTGGAACCTATGCTTCTGAAGACAGAAGAGTAACAACTGGATTTGGCAAAGTGGAGGTTTTTGACTTAGAAAAAGCAGTATTTTAAAGACAGACAGAGAGAGAGAAACCCTATAAAACTGTGTTGAGCAGAGAACAGTGTGTGAAGGTGTGGAGACAGTGGTTATACACAACTCCTGTGAGAAATTTTGCTGTGAGGAGGAACAGAAAAGAAGTAGAAAAAGAAATAATTGCAGTACAACCCTTGAGAAGGCACTCCTCCACACTGTAGACTGTTCTATAGCCAGTGTTTAATAACATGGGTGAGAGTTGCCAGTGCCTGCCCATAAGCCCTGGCCCCTTCCATTTCACACCAACCTGACTTCCTGCAACTCTGCCTGAGGGCTTTGTCTGCCACCACAGTCAGCTCTGCTCAAGTACAAGGCAGGCCCAGAGTGCCAGGGAATTTAATGTCTCTCTCTGCTCTCCTCCCCCAGCGGCCCTCAGTCAACAGACAGACAGGAGTATAAATACCCCAACTCACTCACTCCTCAGAGAAGTTAACCATGAGGCTTGTGTTCCACACTGTCTTCTCAAGTTTCCCAGCAGGATTATGCTCCAGTAGCCCATCCTGGGGAAATGCTTGATAATAAATCCTTTGCTGCCTTCATTCCCTTTGTCTCACTTCCCCCCTCCATTACCAGAGTTTCCTGGGACCACTTCCAAAATAATCTACTGCATTCAAATTCTTGTCCTAGAGCTTAGTTTCAGGGGACCCAAACTAAGACAACAAAAAATATTCATATAATGACATGAAACTATTATACCAATTATGTACAAGAATGCATGAAACATGAAACATTGGAAGAAAATATTTGAAAATAATAATAGTGGTTATTTATTTCTCTATTGTGAGATTATGGGTGATCAAAAACCAAAACAAATCTTAATTTTCCCTGAGAAAAAAGTTTGTTTTTATAAACTTATTTTATTATTCTATTTTTTGGCTGCGTTGGGTCTTCGTTGCTACGCGTGGGCTTTTCTCTGGTTGCAGCAAGCGGGGGCTACTCTTGTTGCAGTGCGTGGACTTCTCATTGCGGTGGCTTCTCTTGTTGCGGAGCACGGGCTCTAGGCACGGGGGCTTCAGTAGCTGTGGCTCTATAGCACAGGCTCAGTAGTTGTGGCTCACAGGCTTAGTTGTTCCGCGGCACGTGGGATCTTCCCGGACCAGGGCTCAAACCCGTGTCCCCTGCATTGGTAGGCAGATTCTTAACAACTGCACCACCAGGGAAGCCCCAAAAAGGGTTTTTAAAAAAGAAGTACTGTCATTACAAAGTGCAGATTAACAGAGGTTTTGTGAATTTCAGAAGGTGGTCTTGAACAACCACGGCTGCTGCTACCTTTCTCAGCAACACATAGCAAATGAAGTTCCAATGTTCACATGAAAAATATACCAAAAATCCAATGTTCCAAGGAATTTAGAATCAGTCTAAAATTATGCTTCAGAATGAAGGTTATGTCACGTAAGGCAATTGTTTGGCAAAATGTAATATTTTTCATTCAGTAACAGTAGCTACCCTTCATTGAATGTGTAACTATACCCTTTTATCATCTCACTAAATCCTTGCAATACTGCTGTAAGGTATGTATGCATTGTTATTATCTTTTTACAGGTAATAAAGTTTAGAGTAAGGTGAAGTAAATTTTCCAAAATTTAAAAAGAAAAAGATTTGAACCCAGATATTGGTCCCAAAGCCCATGAACCTTCTGCTACTTTGGGCTGCCTCTCTCTCCATCTTCATGTATTGCTTTAGAGTCATCAACAAAAAGTCAACATTTCTGCATCAACATTTCCAATGTGCTTGATGCAACTTAGAACCAGGAAGCTAGACATGTATAAGACAGTTTGCTGGGGCAAATGGTTGCCACAGAGCAGGTTGAGGTGGGGTCACCAGCGTCGTGTTGGGTAGAAAAATTAGAACGCTGTGCTCTCCAAACCCTGGGACCACGGACAGTATGATCACAATGGCAGAAAAATCAACATGTACAGCAGAGCCATGGATTTTTAAAAATTGCCCAGGCCAAGAAAACACAATTTTAATGTATATCTGAGCTTGGCTAAAAATGGCACGGATTACATAATTAGCTATTGTAGAATACATTTTTGGTCAGAATTAGATTCTTCAGTCACCCTTTACGTGAGAACAGCTCTTACCCACACATCTACCGGCAGTATCTGCTGAGTATCTACTAGATGCCAGTCACTCACGACTTTATTTACGGGTAAAATATAACTTAATCTTTAGGACATAAGGGAGAAAGAAGCCTGTAAGTTCTAGTTTCAGCTTTCAAAAAATGAGCTAAGAGTTATAACTGCCAGATATGCACTGGTTCACCAAGCCTGGACCATGGGCTTCTTAAAGCAGAGTGAAGAAGGACTGCTCCCTGGGACTCAAGTGCCCATTTAATACCCCGTCTGCAGGAGGACACCCACACCCACCAGAAAGAGAAGGGTGCTTCAACTTCTGAAAACATTTGATGTGACGCAAAAGAGTTTCTCTGTCTCTCTGGACCAAAGTGGGATTATGCTTCCTCCACTGCCTCAGATATGTGGAGCCAGTGGCCAACACTGGTCAGTGGAGATGAGTGTAAATGACAGGCACAATGCAAGCCAGGCTATTCAGACGACAACCCCAGACTCTCTACTGTTTATTCTACTGCTAGGTTGGTCCTGGAGGAATCCTGTTTGAATAAGAGAGGAAATATGAAAGACCAAAGCACATCCTTCTCATGGCATGAAGGCCAGTTTCTCAGCAGTCAACTGATGTACAGAGAAAACTGCATGAGCAAGAAATAAAATTTTAATTTGTTTATCCCTCAAATAAATAAAAAATTTTAAATGAGCTAATAAGCAGATATCAGTACAAGAGAGAAATAAATAACTTCAGGTTTTTTTCCCATACATGAAACCCATCTTCATATATATGAAGAAAACAAATGCATTCTGGAACGAATAAACAAAGTGTGGTATAAACATACAGTGAAATATCATTCAGCCTTAAAAAGGAAAGAAATTCTGACACATGCTGCAGCATGGATGAAGCTTGAAGACTGTGATATTGTGACTTATAATTAGAAATATATATTTGATCTTCATGTTGTTCCTGGCACAAAGCTCCTAAAATCCTTAGGAGGTCGAAGATGAGAATGATAAGGTGTCCTTTGCTAGTTATAACAAGCCCTTTTCAACCACACCTGAGTTATGTGAATGACTTTGCCTGTCAGGGAAACCAAACCCCTGCTTAAAGGATGGAACTTTCAGTGTCACCACCCCAACCCCAGGGAGGAGAGGGGCTGGAAACCGAGTTCAATCACCAATGGCCAATGTTTTAAACAACCTTGCTTAAGTATGCTTTTATGAAGCCTCAATAAAAACAACAACAACAACAACAAAAAACAAACCAAAAAAACCCCAGTAGGATGGGGTTCAAAGAGCTTCCAGGTTGGTGAACATGTGGAGGTGCTGGGAAGGTGGCTCGCCAGGAAAGGGCTTGGAAGCTCCTGCCCCTCCCCGCATACCTTGCTCATCTGGCTGTTCCTGGGTTGACTCCTTCTATAATAAATTGTTTACCTGAGTTCTGTGAGCCACTCTAGAAAATTACCAAACCTGAGGAGGGGGCTGTGAGAACCCTGATTTATGACCAGTCTGTGAGAAGCACAGGTAACCACCTGGACTCATGACTGGCTTCTGAAGTTGGGAAGGAGGGGCAGAGCTGTGGGACTGAGCCCTCAACCCATGAGGCCTGACACTAACTCCAGGTAGATAGTGTCAGAATTGAGTTAAACTGTAGGACACAGTTAATGTCTGGAGAGTTGGAGAACTGGTTAGTGTGAGGGAAAACCCCACACATTTGGTGTCCAGAAGTTTTGAGTCACCAAATGACAAATACTGTGCTTCCAGTTATATTTGAGGCAGGAGATAGATGGGCCTCTGGGGCAAATGGCTGGAGTTCATTCCCTGTGAACCAATACTCCAAGACAAGAATAACAGGACAATTGAGAGAGGAAGCTGGGCCCTGCCCAGATAGAAGATAAGAGACCACATGTTCCTCATTCTTGAAGTCAGGAGACCTCCCCGACTACACACGCGCAGAAAGGCTCCTTGGAGGTCAAAAGGGGAGTGATGCCAACTAATGCTCACTACCCATAGGCCTCTTTGGTAGAATCCATCTTGGCTAAGAGATGCACACGCACACATGGGAAGATCCTTAGATATACCAAATACAGACTTTGAACCAGGAAAATCTAAATGATTGGCCAAAGGAAACCCGGAAGAAATGCCCCATAAAAGTGATTCAAACTTCCACGAGGGCGCAAGTCTCTCTCTGAGTCCACCCGTGTGTCTATACTGTACTCTTTTCTTCTCCTAATAAATACTTTACTTGTTTCACTACTTTCCGTCTTTGTGGGAATTCTTTTTCTGCAAAGCTGAAGGGCCAGGGCCTTGTCACTGACCACTGGTCTAGTGGCTAGGACTCAGTGCTCTCACCACCGTGACCTCAGTCACTGGCCGGGAATTGAAACCCTGCTTCAAGCCGCTGCAGGCCACCCGAGATCAATATGAGGCACCTAGAGTAGTCAAATTCATAGAGACACAAAGTAGAATGGTGTTTGCCAGGGGGTAGAGGGGTGGGGGAGGGTGTGGAGTTGTTTAACGGGTACAGGGTTTCAGCTGGGGAAGATGAAAAAGTTCGGAGATGGATGCTGATGACAGTTTCACAACGATGTGGATGTACTTAATGCCACAGAACAGTACACTTTAAAAATGATTAAAATGGTACATTTTACGTTATATATATTTTCCCATGTAGGAGAAGTGAAAATTCCTTTTTCTTCTACCCTTCTAGGCTCCCTGGCTGGGGCCCTGGATATTCAACTGACATAAGACTGACGAACAAGAGAAAAACAGTTTATTCACCTGTGCAGCATGCACACGTATGGGACAAATTCTTTTGTCATTTGCAGACAGTTATTGCTGTACTTGGGTGTTTTTGCAAAAGTGCTTCATCTTCAAGAAGATTCACAGCAAGGACTTTTGACAAATATAGGTTTCTGATAAGTTTCAGATCATACTGCTGAACTAGGTAAGCAATTAAATAATAATTTATTTTAATAATCTCAGAAAGTTCAGATCCCTTCCTTAGCTTGTTATAGTTACCCAACCCAAGAAGAAATGGCTCTTGGGGTAAATCTTAACTGTCAAGAGCAACGTTTAGGGCCTGCCCTGCACAGAGGACTTGATTGTTCAGAACAGAAAGGACATTCCAGTATTGTGTTCATTTGAATATAGGAGGAGAGGATAACAAATGACTCAGAATTACTGTGACATCTGCTGAAAAGAGCCATATATGCTGCCCATCAGAAATATAACACAGGCTGATTTCTTAAAGTGGTCTTAACCTCTTTCTAGGGAATTACAAGATGTGAGCGCAAATGGAAGACCCAGGTGAGCAAGAAAACAAGGAGAACTTGTTTGGCCATAGCAGTGCCAGTAAATGTTTGCTGATTATATTCAAAGGACAGAAAAGGGGAGGATTAAGTGCACAATTCGAGTTTATGCAATTGAAATATTTGTACTAAATATTTAATTAAATATTTGCATTATTAACTATTTGTATATAGTTATATAAATGTAAAATATTTGCACTAAAATGAAATATTATTATTGAGTAGTTAGATATTTTTAATAGTTTATGCTTCTTGCATGGTAGAGGTGGAGGGAAGAAGGGGCGATCACTGGAAGAAAGATGGCAAATTGCATAGAAAACCATCACATTCCTGTGTGATTTCATGAGATTTCAGTCTGCTGTTGGCTGAGCGGGCTCGACTAGATGGCCTTAAAGGTTCCATCCAAATCTCACATCCTGATTCCTTGTTCTTCACAGCATGCGTCTCCAAAGGAGAACATTTTGTGTCACAGGAGAATTATATGAAATTCAAGTTTCATTGTCCAGAAATAAGGTTTCACTGGAGCATAGCCACACTCATTCACTGACATTTGTCTAAGGCCACGTTTGTGCTACACCAGCAGAGCTGAGGAGTTGCAGAGACCATAGGGCCGGCAAAACCTGGAAATGTACTTCCTGGCCCTTTACCTAAAAACTCCGCCCACCCTGCCCTAGAGCTTGGCTATTCTAAGCGTGGCCTGCGGACCAGCAGCCTCGGCTTTGCCTGGGAGGCTGTTAGGAACGGGGAATCTTGGTCTCTACCCCAGACCTACTGACTCAGAATCTTCAGATCCCAGGTGAGTCCTACTCACATTAAAGTTTGAGAAGCTCTGGTTTAGAGGGCCCTGCTCGGGTCATCCTCTGGTTGCACCCTCCCCAAGGCAGGCAGCCAGAGAGGACAAGGGGGTGCATCCATCTGGAGCCCTCCCAGGCCATGCTCTGAGCACCTAAACCCTAGAATCTCTGCTCCAAGCACCAATGCAGGCCTCCTTCCCTCCTGGGGCCCATCTCCTAGCCCGACAGGTGGTCAAGATACAGCTGTTTATGGGGCGGGAAGAGGGTGGCCTGAGCTTGGACTTGAAGGCTGGGTGTGCTCTTGCTTGAGCAGCGGATTCCTCATGGCACAAAGCGGGTCAGAGTCAGAGGGGGGAAGAGCAGGGGGAGGGCTGGGGGCTGGGGCGGTGCTCTCTCTGCTGTCCTACCTTCCGGCTTGGAGCTCCAGAGTCCAGGAATCCCAGCCTGCCAGGTAGTTACGAAGGTGCACTTGACAATTTCTTAGCTTGATTTATAACTTTTAAATATTAAAACATATAGTATGGGCTTCATTTATACTCTTGACCCGGGGCCCACAGACGTGAGTGGCAGGTCTGCTAAATCCCCCTCAAAGTGTGTTCAGAGCATCCTCTGCATCAAAATCCACTGGATTGTTGATCAAAAATTCAAATTTCCAGGCCCCATTTGTGTGACCCCCCTGGATCAGATCTTCGGGGCTGGAGCCTAGGAATCTGCATTCTAACCACTCCCCTGGTGATTCTGACCCACAGCAGAGTTACAGGAGCACTTGTAATGGGGGAGCGTGGAGAGGCGCCGCCCCGAGCGGCAGGAAGCATCAGGGAGAAGAGAGGGAGGTCGCCAGGTCAGAGGAAGGTGCTGACCACGAGCCCACACTGCTTCCTGCTTCTCTCATGAGTTCTGCTCATAACCCGGCCTGACCCCACCCCTGGGAGATGGCTGCAGGGAGAAGGTGCCAGAACAGGGCAAGGGTGTCCTCCTGCCCAACGTGGCGCTCTCGGGGGCTGCCCTGCAGAAGGAAGTATCCGAGTCAAGGCGCAATAGGGAGCAAAGGGGCTGCGGGCCCCTGGAGGGACCACATGGAACCAACCGGGGAATCAGGCTGAAGCCGCTGTGCAAATCTCTGGGCAGGTGAGACCTCCTGGGCTCTGCAGGGCACATGGGAGGAGCTGGGACAGACTGTGTGGTCCCACCGGCCTGGGCTCAGGGGTTGCATCTGTCACTTACAAGTTGTATGACCTTGAGCAGGTTCCTTAAGCTCTGTAGGTTTGTTTCCTTGTCTGTAAGATGGGGATCCTAACACCCTCTAGGCTTGCATTAGAATTAAACATGATAATTAAGTAAAAACACATCCTTGTCACACAGAGCAGAATAAGGGGCGGCTGCTGTGTTTTGGGGAGCTTGTTACCTTACACCTCTGCTCTTCCTGATGCTTGACGTCATAGGCACTTGTCGCTGGATGATAAGACCAGTTTCTCAAACCCCAGGCACAGGAACCGCCCTGTGACAGACCCGTGCTTGGCCAGTGGCCTAGAGCTCCCTGAGCTTCCCTGCTCAGGAGCAACTCCTGAAGTGACTGCCGAGCTGCTCATCGTGTACAGTTCCCGGGATACCCCTCCCAGCAAACCACACCTTGGGACTCATGCTCAGGTCTGTGATGAACTAATGCTGGGCTTGTATGAAACCTCCAGGGACAGCTGTGCCATACTGAAAACCGCCACCGGGGGGCAGCAGAATCCAGACGTCCAGGTGAGGGGAGTGGAAAGGCCATGGACTGAGGGGCCAGGAAGGACACACAGGGGGCAAGAGGGATGGAGGGCCTTAGCCTCGCCCTCCTCATTCACCTCGCCCTCCACACACAGAAACAAACACTCCTGCTCCTGCAGAATCACCTGAGCACTTTTACTGTCTCCTCGTCCAGGTACAGTCCTTTATATCTTCAATATGGCAAAGGCCAGTGGGTTGCAAACTTGGCTGCAAATTCGAATCACCAGGGGAGCTCTGTAGAATCCCAGCGCTGAAGTCTTATCTCAATTCAATCAGAATCTCAGGGAAGGGGAAGCAGGAATCAACACTTTAAAACACCACAGGTGATGCCATCCTGCAGCCAAGTTTGAGAACCACTGTTGGAGACAAAATATCTCATTTCTTCCCAAATGGCAGCTGCTTTCATTGCCAGAGGCCTCCTCCAAGAAGCCTTCCTAACTAATCACCCTTCTTCTCCTCCATCTGTCCACGGGAATGTCTGTAGTTGGGGCCAACACTTTCCATATTTGAATGTGCCTCCAGGTCACCTGGGGATATTGTTAATATGCAGATTCGGACTCAGGAGGTCCAGGTGGGGCTGAGAGTCTGCATTGCTAGGAAGCTCCCAGGCGCTGCCCCCCTGCTGGTGCAGGGCCCACACGTGGCAGGGTCTGTAGGAGAGCAACCTCTGTCTGCACAGGCGCCTTTGCGATTGTTCTTGGGCTGTTCAGGGCTCCTTTTCTGCCTTCCCTGCCACGAGGGGAGAGCGGCAGGTTTCCAGCTCTTTCCCATCCTGCCTCTCATCCCACTCGGGCCCACGGTGTGAACACAGACCTGCACACACATGGAAAGCTCACCAGTGACTGTTGAATGAATAAATGAGCAAATGTGGTGAGAACAGCTCTGAACTTGGAGTTTGAGACCTGCTCTGCCTCCTACAAACTATGAGAATTTGACCGAGACGGCCTCTCCGAGACTCAGTGACTTCACCTGTTCAATTTCTGTCCTAATTTCATTGTGAGAGCAAATGAGATGTATGTGTGGAAGCTCCTTTTCATCCACATAGTAGCGTCCTCCTTTCCCTCTGTCTCCTACTTGGCACTCTTGTCTAGGGCTCCAGCCTTGTCCTTCACACACTCCCTGGGATGTCCTGTCTGTTCCCCAGTCTCCACGTCTCCATCCCCACCTCAGACTTCCCTCCCGTGTTCCATATGTCTAACCATATACATATGCGAGGCACGTTCTGTCTCAGAGAATGGCTGGAGGATCTGATGGGGCCACGGAGGTCATCTCCTCCCAACTTTTAGCAACTCAGCAGAGAGCTGGGGCAGCAGATTTGGTAGTTCCTGTTATGGGTTGAGTTGTGTCCCCTACCCCCAAATTCATACATAGAATTCCTCATCCTCAGTCCTTCAGAATGTGACCTTGAGGTGTTGCAGATGTAATTAAGGTGAGATCATTAGGATGGGCCTAATCCAGCTTGTATGATTGGTGTCCTTATGAAAAGGAGACATTTGGACACAGGGAGAACACCAGGGGAAGATGCAGGCAGAGATGGTGATGCTGTGTCTCCAAGCCAAGGAACACCAGAGACTGTCAACACGTCACCAGAAACTAGGAGAGAGGCAGGGAACAGACTGTCCTCAGCCCCCAGAGGGAACCACCCCTTCCCACACCTTGATTTTGGACTTCTGGCCTCCAGAACTGTGAGAGAATGAATTTCTGTTGTTTAAGCCGCCCAGGCCTAAACCTGCCTCATGTGCTCCAGGGATCAGCCTCCAGACAGGTCTGTCCCCGCCCTTATGCCACCTCCATCTTTATCCCCTCTACCACCAGAACGATCCTCCCAAAAGGCAAATCCCATCAGGGCTCACCCGCCTCAGGACCCTTTACCAGTCTTTGATGGAATCCTCCTCCATCCTCATCCCTGGTCATTTTCTGTGAGCGCTCTCCCCCCTCGCCCCCTCCCAGTTCCACTGAGACACAGGCCACTGCCCGTGGGCCTCCGGCCCTTTCTGTGCACGTGGCTCCTTCCTCCTGGTCTCACATTCACTCCCCTCCCTGCAGGAAGCCCAGGCTAACCTGCTCTCAGCTCCCCCGGACGGACGGGGCCATTCCTCTCCTCTGTGCCCATCACAGCCTCTTCTAACCCCATTAGAGCCTGGTTTTATTGCGTTGCGTTACTTCCTTTTTATTTCTCTTTCCTCCACTAGTGGGCGAGCCCCTGGAGGGCAGGGGTTTGTGTCCTCCAAAGCTTAACAGCCTGGCACAGAGCAGCCCTTGAGCAGTTTTTGTGGAACAAGTTCATCAGTGATTCTCAGAGTGTGGTCCCTGGACCAAGAGCGGCAGCATCGCCTGCGAACTTGTCACAAGTGCAAATTCCCGGACACTCCCCAGACCTGCTGAGTCAGACTCCAGGGGTGGGGCCCCTGGGTTCACAAACCCTCCAGGTGATTCTGATGCACACTCAAGGTCAAGATCAGCTGAATTTTAACAATGAGAACTTCAGGAAATAGGATGTCAATGGAATTTGCTATTAGTATTCAGCCTAGACTTAGACATCACAGGGTGGTGGCTGGTTGAGAGAAGAGCTCTCCCCTGGTCCCTTGTCACTTGGAATCACTGGGCATTACGGCCGCCTGGGGCGCCCGCTGCCCGTCTCTTCCTCAGCCCGTGTTGTACTGTATCCCCTCCCCAGGGTGTTGTTAATATACGCGAAGGTCTCAGGAGTGTCCTGAGCAGAAACCCAGCGCCCAGGGAGCCCTGGATTCTAAGCGCCATGGTCGGTGCAGTCAGGCGCCTCAGTGCAGTCGTGGCGACGGGTCTCTCATCCTCACTCTTAAATTGAGTACATTTTGTCAAAAATAAACAAAAAAAACAAAAACAAAACAAAAAAAAAACCCCACATCGAAACAGAACTCAAAGCTGCAAAGAATAGATTGCTTATTGAAGATGTGGGCAGGAAGGGGGAGGAACGAAGTGGGGGAAGATACTAAAAAGGTATAAACTTCCAGTTATAAAGGAAGTCATGGGGATGTAATGTACAGCACGGTGACGATAGTTAATACACTGTATTGTATATTTGAAAGTTGCTAAGAGTAGATCTTAAAAGTGATGATGGATGTTAGCTAGACTTACTGTGGTGATCACTTTGCAGTATATCCAAATTTCAAATCATTATGATGCACACCTGAAACTAATATAATGTTATATGTCAATTATACCTCAACTAAAAAAATAATTTTGTCAAGGGAGTTAGAAGCCTATTTATTACCTTAGTTTCATTTTACCTTTACTGATAACTGTCACACTCTATTTTAATATTTAGTCCAAAGGAGTTGATGATGTGATTTTTTGTTTTTTAGTCTTTAATTTTTTGTCTCTTGGTTGTTAGATATATTTGTTGTGGTTAAAGACAGAACATAATGTTACGAGCTCCTTACTGGAGGGCCGCGTGCTTTTACTGTTTTTCTCCCGGGCCTAGTGCCTTGCCTGCCCCCAGCAGGTGCTGAGCAAAGGCTGGATTTTAACCACTCAGGGAAAGACTCTGGTGGGGCATTTGAGAGGCTGGGGAAGGACTCCTTTAGGACTGAAGACTGTGTACACAGGAGGAAACGGGGGTGACTGTGGCCCCGTCCCGAGGGCGCGGGGACAGGCACCACCACCTGAGTCCTGCCTCCTCTCTGCTTCATCTCGAGACTCCCTCTCTCTCCAGCCTGAGCTCCAACTCGCTTTCATCCCTTTCAGCTCCTCGAACTCACCGACCCCTCCTTTGTTCTGGGCCTTTGCACCCGGCTTTCCCCTGCCTGGGACCCCCTCTCCTCTTTACTGACCGACTCTTCCTCTTCTTCGGGTCACAAGTGACACACGCTCTGCCCAGCAGGGCTCCTCCTCCTCCGTGAGTGAGGCCCCCTTCCCTGCCCTCCCCCTCCTGACTCTCCTGTGTCTGCTCCTTTCTCATCTCCTTCCTCCTTCAGCCTGGAAGTGCGGAACCTGTGTCTCCTCCACGGACCCCAGCACCTGTCTCGCAGCCTGGCGCACAGTAGCGCTCAGTACTTGCTGGGTGACTCTGGAAGCACACAGGCTGTAGGTGAAGAACTTTCCAAGTCCCAGATGTGTCCACTTGCTTCTCATTTCCCCTTGGACTAAGAACTTAGCGGCTAATAAACTCCAGGCAGGAGGTGGGTATCAGAAGAAGAGAGAAGTATACGATTTAAATAGAAGACAGCTGGAGAGAGAAGGAAGAAAAGAACTTGCTAGTTCAGGAAGCGCGTGGCCAACAGCGAGTTGCTGTGATTCACACAAAGCCTGTCCTGTCGTGTGTGAGGAGGGCTCCCAGGATGAACGTGCCGTGGAGACTTTCCCTAAGGGCTCACTCTGGCTGATTCTCTGATATGCTGAGCCTCTGTGGACAAGGCTGTAAATGGAAACTGAACTTGGAGGGAAACACATGTTGTGTCTCTTTGTATAAATGGTTGTGATTCTCCACCCAAATAAGCCACTTTAATAGTGACATCACACAAATTATAGTGTACAAATCTCTCATCCACTCCCAGGTTAGAAAGGACATGGGTATCATTGAATCCCATCCCTCGACCTCTGCAGGAATTCCCTCTGCAGAATCTGATGATAATTCACAACTTTCCGTTCCCCACTTCACTAACTTAAAGGCAGCCAGTTCCATATTTGGAGACTTCTGATTGTTACAAAATCCCCTGTAGCCCAGGGCCTTGTATGAAGTTGTGATTTATTGAATTAGATAATAAGGGGAACCTATAGATTAAAAGAGATTTAAGAGACATATCAGCCAAATGCAACATAGCGAATATAGGGGTCTTGTATGGAGACTGACTTAACAAACCAACTGTAAAATTTTTTAAATTATGAGGAATATGAAATAAAGACATTTTAATAAATAAATAAATAAATTATGAGGAAATGAGGGCTACTCAAAACATTGCTTGGATATTCGATGGTGTTATGGAAATACTCTAAATTGGGAGAGGTGACAATGACATTTATGTGACTATGCTTTTTTTTAATAGGTTTGATTTGCTCCATATTTCTTTTCTTTTTCTTTTTCTAAAATATTTATTTATTTGGCTGCACTGGGTCTTAGTTGCAGCATGTGGGATCTTCGTTGCCACGTGTGGGATCTCCATTGCAGCATGTGGGATATTTAGTTGCGGCATGTGGGATCTAGTTCCCTGACCACGGATTGGATCCCCTTCATTGGGAGCACGTAGTCTTAGCCACTGGGCCACCAGGGAAGTCCCATGACTATGCCTTTTTTTTTTTTTTTTTGGCTGCGTTGGGTCTTTGTTGCTGCGAGCGGGCTTTCTCTAGTTGCGGTGAGCAGGGGCTACTCTTCGTTTGGGTGCGCGGGCTTCTCATTGCAGTGGCGTCTCTTGTTGTGGAGCACGGGCTCTAGGCATGTGGGCTTCAGTAGTTGCAGCACGCGGGCACAGTAGTTGTGGCTCGCGGGCTCTAGAGCACAGGCTCAGTAGCTGTGGTGCACGGGCTTAGTTGCTCCGCGGCATGTGGGATCTTCCTGGACCAGGGAATGAACCCGTGTCCCCTGAACTGGCAGGCAGATTCTTAACCACTGTGCCACCAGGGAAGCCCCCAGACTATGCTTTTTAAAGCCCACGTTTTTTCAGATATAGACTGAAATATTTGTGGGTGAAATAATTTTGATATCTGACACTTGCTTCAAAATAATTCAGCAGAGGGCTTCCCTGGTGGCGCAGTGGTTGAGAATCTGCCTGCCAATGCAGGGGACACGGGTTCGAGCCCTGGTCTGGGAAGATCCCACATGCCGCGGAGCAACTGGGCCTGTGAACCACAATTACTGAGCCTGCGCGTCTGGAGCCTGTGCTCCGCAACAAGAGAGGCCGCGATAGTGAGAGGCCCGCGCACTGCGATGAAGAGTGGCCCCCACTTGCCACAACTGGAGAAGGCCCTCGCACAGAAATGAAGACCCAACACAGCCAAAAATAAAAATTAATTAATTAATTAATTTTTTAAAAAAAGAATTAAAAAAATAATAATAATTCAGCAGAGGTAGGAGTAAGGGTGAGGAGTAGAGTGGGTATAGAAAAAAACAAAAGTTGTCATGTGTTGGTAATTGTTGAAGAATAGAAGATAAGAACATGGTGGTTGATTATACTATTTTCTCTACTTTTATATATTATTTCCATTATAAATTTTTTACAAGTACATGTTTTTTTCAAATGCTCACTTTTCCATTGACATATTTTTAAGGCACCAATCAAAACCTATTCCTTTTTTGTCTGTTGCAAATATATTTTCATTTGCCTCCTAAACTATATGATTTTTAACTCCTTCTTCTATCTCATGAGGAGGGCACTCGTTTATTTCGCCATATTTATTTGTAGTGATTTTTAAAATTTTATTGAAATGCGTATTCTATATATGAGTCAATATTTCCTCATCACATTGTGATAAAATGCAGGTGCCCCCTACTTTGACAAACAAACCCCACCATAATCAAACTCCATCCTACATGTCAGACAAACTCTTCCAAAGTACAGAAGAGAGGAAACACTTCTATACTTTTTGTTTTTTTTGCCACACGGCAGCATGTGGAATCTTTGTTCCCCAACCAGGGATCGAACCTGTGCCCCCTGCAGTGGAAGCACGGAGCCCTAACCACTAGACCGCCATGGAATTCCCAGAGAGGAAACACTTTAGAACCCATTTTATAATGCCACTTGCAGCAACATGGATGGACCTAGAGATTATTATGTAAAGTGAAGTAAGTCAGAAAGAAAAAGACAAATACCATATGATATCACTTACATGTGGAATCTAAAATATGACACAAATGAACATATCTACAAAACAGAAACAGACTCACAGACATGAGAACAGACTTGTGGTTGCCAAGGGGAGGGGGTGGGGGGGAAGTATTAGGAGTTTGGGATTAGCAGATGCAAACTATTATATATAGAATAGATAAACTACAAGGCCTTACTGTATAGCACAGGAAACTATATTCAATATCCTGTGATATACAATAATGGAAAAGAATATGAAAAAGAATATATATGTGTATAACTGAGTCACTTTGCTGTAAAGCAGAAATTAACACAACATTGTAAATCAACTATACTTCAATAAAATTTTTAAAAACCCACTAACACCAGAAACCTGTACTTGTCAGAGTCTCTGGTAACTGACTGTACTGCTGAACTGAATGAACAAGCATTTTCAGAACTCTAATGAAAAACTGATGAACTCATAAAAGTGCTAACAAAAGATCAAGATGAAAAAAAAAATTAATTACATGGGACTGAGTGAACTGATGAGGATGAGTATAATTTTTGTGACTTTCTGTTTGAATTAAAAAAAAAAAAATCCCACAAGGACTCAGAGGCAAAGAATATACAAATCAATTTTCACTGCAAAGTAAAGGAGCTGTTACAGTGGAGGATTACTGGACTGAATGTCAATATTATGACATAGTATGAGTGTGTTTCATGTTTGGTAATTGCAATCATTGTTGCTTTTGTTGTGGTCATCCATTTACAATGCTTAGTGTCAGTCTATTTATCTCTTGTAAAAATAAAATACAGTGTGTGTGTGTGTGTGTGTGTGTGTGTGTGTGTGTGTGTGAAAATAAATAAATAAATAAATAAATAAATAAATACTAAAAAAAAAACCCACTAACACAACATCGTAAAGCAATTATACTCCAATAAAGATATTAAAAAAATAAAATAAAATAAAAACCCATTTTATGAGGTCAATATTGCTCTGATATCAAAACCAGACAAAGACATCACACAAGAAAGAAAACTACAGACCAATATTCGCATTCAATGTACACAAAATTTCTCAACAAAATACAAGCAAATCAAATCCAGCAACATGTAAAAAGAATAATACACTTAAACATGGCAAATTTTATGTGATATATATTTTACCACAATAAAAAATAGTAAAATAATAAAAAGAATTATACACATAACTAAATGGGATTTATCTCAGGGATGCAAGGATGATCACATGATCAGTCTCAGTAGGTGTGGGAAAAGCATTCAACAAAATCCAAGTTCATGGACCCCTGGTTGAGAACACCTGTTCTGGAAAGTCTCTAAACATAGCAGATGACAAATAATAGTGAAGAAACAACTGAGGGCTAGAAAGTAAATTTAAAGGGTGCTACTGGGGAAAAAATGTTCTCTTGAATCTATTGGAAAAAGTCTTCTTCTTTTGTTTTTGTTTTGTTTTTTTTTGGCTGCATAGGATCATAGTTGTGGCAGTGGGATCTTCGTTGCAGCGTTTGGGCTTTTCTCTAGTTGCCGCACTCGGGCTCAGTAGTTGTGGCACGCAGGCTCAGTAGCTGCAGCGTGCAGGCTTAGTTGCCCCACAGCATGTGGGATCTTAGTTCCCCGGCCAGGGATTGAACTTGCATCCCCTACATTGGAAGGCAGATTCTTAACCACTGGACCACCAGGGAAGTCCCTGGAAAGAGTCTTCTTGAATCTACCTTGATCATGAACAATGACAGCGTAAATGATTTATCTAAGATCTAAGGGGAGTACATAGTGTAAACTTTTAAAGTGTAGCTGTGTGTATTCCTTCTTTGCTACAGGCATAATTATTCACCTGCTAGATGGGCATGAGTATTTTTGTGGTACCATAATTAAAGGGCCTTTGAATGGCTTGGAGATTTAGGGCAAGTGCTTTAGACTTAGATTTAACAGTAGCTGTGTTACAGTAGCTCAGTGATTTAAATTTTTTTTTAATATTTATTTATTTATTTGGTTGCACCGGGTCTTATTTATTTATTTATTTTTATATTTATTTTTGGCTGTGTTGGGTCTTCGTTTCTGTGCGAGGGCTCTCTCCAGTTGCGGCAAGCGGGGGCCACTCTTCATCGCGGTGCGTGGGCCTCTCACTGTCGCAGCCTCTCTTGCTGCGGAGCACAGGCTCCAGACGCGCAGGCTCAGCAGCTGTGGCTCACGGGCCCAGCTGCTCCGCGGCATGTGGGATCCTCCCAGACCAGGGCCCGAACCCGTGTCCCCTGCATTAGCAGGCAGACTCTCAACCACTGCACCACCAGGGAAGCCCAGTGATTTAAATTTTAAGCCTCAGAATTCTTTTAGCTTTTATTCATATCTGAAATTAGGATTCTAACACCAGAAGATGAGAATTTTAAAAAAATAATACCTATGAAGTATTTAGTGCCTGGGCCATGGAAGTATTCATCATGATGAACAACATCCAAGGCGGTGTAAATCATGGGTCTGTCTTGGGACTGTTATGTCTGCCTCTTAGATAGATTGATGTCAGGCTAGAGGACTTCATAATCACAAGTTAAAGGGACTAATATTCTTGTTTAAGGACTAGACTTGCTGCTTGAATAACCTGGAAAACTGAAGAATAACTGGGCATAGAATGAAATTTATTTGGACAACTTTAGCAGTTGTGCATTTAAAGTAAACACATAAATGACACGAAGAAAAGACAGCACTGGCCGGGTGTTGCCAAAAAAGAGGATTTTGCAGGGCAAGTCCTCTGCCTATATTTTGGGAACTTGCCAAAGGGTGATTTTGTTCATATAGGGGCAGAGCTTGAACTTACTTTGGCTCTGGCTAAATGCTATAAATAATGTCACATCATTAAATCTGTGTAAATGGTTTCAAAAACTGCTTAAAGATGTAATTATTAGTTGAGGGTGCAAACTCAAATGTTTCCATGGGTAAAACAACTGAGGGAGGCCTTATGGTCTCTTGCAGAGAGAAGGGGGCCTGTCGTCAGAGGGCACACCCTGTCCAAAAGTATTTACTTTCAAAACATTTCAGAAACGCCAACCAGCCAAACAAACAGGTTGTGGAGGCCTCAGTCCTGCGCAAGCAGCTTATAATCTCTGATCAGTGGAACAAGCATAAATTAGGTATTTCTCTTTTGTATCCCTGAACCCATAGATGGTCTTTTTCCTTCCAATCAGATAAATACTTGGCAGGAACTGAACTGCTAAGAGCTCTGAACTGTAGCATCACAGAATCCTTAGAGTTGCTTATCTTTTCCCCATTTCTGGTTGCTTCCATATCCCATCCCTTCATAAATTCTTCCCCTCTTTTTTTCTAGCTAACACTTAGCTTCTATTTAGAATAAAGTGGTACTTGACCACCATTTAATTTTTTCATCTGCTTTTCTGAGCACTTAATGCCTCAAACACTGTAGTGTGTTCTGGCCCAAGAGCGCCCTCCTCTGTCAAGCAGTCACCAGGCCCTGATTCCTTTTCCCTTCCTTCCATCCCCTGAGTGGCTCCCAACCACCTGTGCAAAAGGGGCGCCTGTGACAGAACCATCTCCAGCCCTCGGTGCTACCGACTACTCATTCTGGGCCTCTTAGTTTCCTTTGATACCAAAGCCTTTGCCTTTATGAAAGTTATTTACTTCCGAAAAATATTCAAAGAATGATCAAAGAAAATCAATTACGGTGTTAATAAACTTAGACACTTCTCCTTACAGGCTGAATGAATAAAATAAGCAGAAGTGACAATAAGGATTGTAACCTGAAAGCAACCCAGTGATGCAGCATTAGAGGGTAATTTTTTTTTAAGAGGGTAATTTTTAAAAAGGTAAAATCATGACTCTCATGCAAATAATAAATGGTCATCATTAATCTGTGAGTTATTTATTATTAACTATTATTAATTCACGATGGAATCAGTAAGATATTACAACTGGTTTTTGTTTTTTGTTTTTTTTAGTATCTTTATTGGAGTATAATTGCTTTACAATGATGTGTTAGTTTCTGCTTTATAACAAAGTGAATCAGCTATACATATACATATATCCCCAAATCTCTTCCCTCTTGCATCTCTCTCCCTCCCACCCTCCCTATCCCACCCCTCTAGGTAGTCACAAAGCACCGAGCTGATCTCCCTGTGCTATGCGGCTGCCTCCCACTAGCTATCCACTTTACGCTTAGTAGTGTATATATGTCCATGCCACTCTCTCACTTTGTCACAGCTTACCCTTCCCCCTCCCCATATCCTCAAGTCCATTCTCTAGTAGGTCTGCATCTTTATTCCTGTCCTGCCCCTAGGTTCTTCATGACCTTTTTTTTTTTTTTTTTAAGATTCCATACATATGTGTTAGCATACGGTATTTGTTTTTCTCCTTCTGACTTACTTCACTCTGTATGACAGACTCTAGGTCCATCCACCTCACTACAAATAACTCAATTTCGTTTCTTTTTATGGCTGAGTAATATTCCATTGTATATATGTGCCACATCTTCTTTATCCAGTCATCTGTCGATGGACACTTAGGTTGCTTCCATGTCCTGGCTATTGTAAATAGAGCTGCAATGAACATTGTGGTACATGACTCTTTTACAACTGGTTTTTATAGTCTCTCCCTGACAAAATTCCTTTCAGTTGCCATGAACAGGATTGTTTGCACTGCTGTGGGTTGCTTCCATGTCCTGGCTATTGTAAATAGAGCTGCAATGAACATTGTGGTACATGACTCTTTTACAACTGGTTTTTATAGTCTCTCCCTGACAAAATTCCTTTCAGTTGCCATGAACAGGATTGTTTGCACTGCTGTGGGTTGCTTCCATGTCCTGGCTATTGTAAATAGAGCTGCAATGAACATTGTGGTACATGACTCTTTTACAACTGGTTTTTATAGTCTCTCCCGGACAAAATTCCTTTCAGTTGCCATGAACAGGATCGTTTGCACTGCTGTGAACAGGAATCATTTGTATCACTATTAGTTTTCTACAAGTTAACTTCTACCTTAACAGAGTTGTAAAATAGCCTAGTGAAAAACAAAGGTGTTCAACTCTATAGGATAAAACAACCCTGCAAAGATAATAATCCGGCATTCCACTGAAGAGATATTCTACAGCCTCTCTTGCCCTTCCAACATCTTTCACAGCTTTTCTCGTCAGTGGTGATCATTTTATTAACATCTCTCCATCTTATCTTCATCCCTATCCCTTGCTTCCTCCCCCAACTCACAAGGAATCCTAGGCTTGGATAAATGGTGTCTGTGTGTATTATGGACTGTGTGAAAATGTTGGGAAGCTTGTAAACATTTTACAAGGATGTGGAGAGGGAAAAAAAAAGCTGACCTAGTAATAGAGCTTAAATACTGCATGCAAAGTGTTCTATAAAGGGCAGTTTCTGCTGTTCTGTATCTCACAGGAGCACACAGAGTTCAAGCATTTGCATTGTGATAGGAATAGTTAATTTTGATTTAAAAAGCAGAGTAGCCTTCAGGGATTTGGTTTAGGAAGCTTAAGTTGTTTCATTTCAAAGTTCTTTTTTCCCTAGAATAATGCAGATCCCCCCAAGGGAACCCTGGGCTTCATAAGCCATTGCTATACTAGGTCAGGAAAACAGTCATGCTGATGGTACTGAGGCACGGTGTGGGAGAGTGGAAGGAACACTTAGGTAGAATTCTGGAGATTCAACCACACAACAAGAAAAGCCAAATAATTTGGAGATGAGAATAAATGGGGATCAATGGTGAAGGAAAAAAGTAAAGTGGTTTTTAGCATAAATCAAGGCCTTGAGAAGTGTCTTTCCCTCTGGAAAATGGAGTCATCTCCAGAGATGAGGAGGTGACTAGGAATCAGATCTGCCATCAGATTCCAGGTTTAAGGCATAGTCCTCCTCAAGAAGTGGACAAATGCATAAATGACAACAATAGAGGTGGACGTGAGATGGGTACAATAAAATGCTACCTGAAGACAGAGGAGCAGCTGTGAGGCCATGACCACACAAGGAAGGCTGGAAAAGGAAGTGGTTTGTGGGGGAACATGATGAGTTTGGTTTGGGACCTACTTACGACCTGGTAGGGCCTCTACGTGTCTTGTATTTATGTGTATCAGCTCCATCTTTCTCCTGTTCCCCCTTCTGCTTCAATCTTCCCTTCAAGTTTAAATCTCTCTTGAAGAATGGAAACAATAACTTGGTTTTCTTTGATCTGCCCTCACAAACTAAGCAAAATGCCTTACACACAGAAGATGCTTAATGGATGTTGAATGGATGGGTGGATGGATATTCAAATGTTCTTGAGCAGGGGCTTTGCCTTTGCTTCTTGGAGTTCCTTAGAGCAAAGTGGGACAGGATAGGAAAGCAGAGGTTGGAAAGAGTTGGGATCTTTATGGGGACAACAAACAGACAGATGTAAGAGGTCAGAAAGAAGAGTTGGCAGAACATAAAAATAAGTTTTGTTTCGAGAAGTAAGGAAACAGAGTAAAGATGGCTAGACGGTCTACTTGGTGTGCAAACAGCAAAGGTAGTTTTATATTTAAAAACTGTGAAATTAAAGTTTAACCCCAAATGACACAGAATTATATTGCTCCTAACATCACGTTAAATAAAAGCCATTCCAGCTTGTTTGGACCTGTCTCTGACCGCTTGGCCTGGTGCAGTCATTTTTATTGCTCTAGATGGCATCTGTTTTCATTATCAAAGCAGGGACTTTCTGCTATGTCATCTTGAAGTCCAACTTCACTTGCACAACATGTTGTTTTGTAATTAAATTAAAATCGCAGGATGTTTTGGATTAGAGGAATCTTCCTTCAACCAGACCCAAGGTTAGTAAGAGAGTGTGACCTGTCTGGGATAGAATTCCCTCATCCAAAACATCCAGAATATTTCACTGGATTAATTTGCAACTCACTGGGAGGTTTTGGGTCCAATTGCTAAAGATTTTCTGTCTGTTTCCATTACTCTTTTCAAGTCAGGTCAATATGCATTTATTCAGCTCTCTTATTGAAAATGATATGAAAAGTATTACTGAGTCCAAAGAATAAAGAAAATTGCAGATAAAATGCAAGGAAAGGAAGAAAAGTAATGAGTGAATAAATAAGTTCATTCATGAATAAAGAATTTATTCATGAATAAGTAAATTCATTCATCCAACAAATGAACTTACAGAGTTCTTATTTGTACCAGGCACTGAGCTAGGTAAGTGCTGTGCAATAGAGAGAGAAATATAAGCTACTGGTTCTGTTCCCCAGCAGTTTAGGATTTGTTTTATTTTTAATTAAAAAAAAATTGCCATTGGACAGTTTAAATTCAATTTATATTGGTGTTTTAATCCAATCAAAAACTTCACAAAGAAATAACCATGAACAATTTCTTTGAACATTCTGTGAAGGAAAAGGCTAACAAAATCACACTGCATCACTGCATAGGATGTGTGTGTTTTGGTTGGATTGAATCCCAGGGCCCCTAGCCAGTAGGCTACAGGAAGACAATTTTTAAAATCTATTTTACTGGCTATAGAAAATAATCCTCGGTACAGTGTATCAGGCACAGTTTTTGCTTTGAGCATTGCCATGAGTCTATGTAGCTTTAAAAGGAATGACCTTTAGCAAAAACTAATTGACAGGGACTTCCCTGGTGGTACAGTGGTTAAGAATCCACCTGCCAAGGCAGGGGACACTGGTTTGAGCCCTGGTCCAGGAAGATCCCACATGCCACAGAGCAACTAAGCCCATGCGCCACAACTACTGAGCCTGTGCTCTAGAGCCCAAGAGCCACAACTACTGAAGCCCCCACGCCTAGAGCCCGTGCTCCGCAACAAGAGAAGCCACCGCAATGAGAAGCCCACACGCCGCAACGAAGAGTAGTCCCTGCTCACTGCAACTAGAGAAAGCCCGCGCACAGCAACGAAGACCCAATGAGGCCAAATAAATAAATAAATAAATAAACTACTTGACAAGTAGGACCAAATATTCTTATAGTCTTGAAACACACTGAGAAAATTTCCATTTAATCCATCTATGCCCCAACCTTGGCTCCTTGTTGGTCAAACTGTAGTTCTTCAAAATTCAATGAAAGAAGGTATGGAAAGCAACAGAAATGCCATAATAGAGTGTTACTGAAAAGGTTTAGGGAGATGAGGCTGATGAACATTCATTCAGAAAGGATAGTTATGACATGTATGGCATTTGAGGGCTATTCCCCAAGCCCCTATGTCTTAGCTAGTTTGGGCTGCTGTAACAAAGTACCACAGACTTCGGCAGGGCGGGGAGCTTATAAACAACAGAAGTGTATTTCTCACAGTTCTGAAGGCTGGAAGTCTGAGAAAAGGGTGCCAGCATGGTCAGGTTCTGGTGAGAACCCTCTTCTGGTTGGCAGACTGTCAAACCCCCATTGTGTCCCCAGGTGGTGGAAAGAGAGGGAGAGAGCTCTCTGGGGTCCCTTTTATAAAGGCACTAATCACTGCCCAAAGGCCCCATCTCCTAAAACCATCACATTGAGGGTTAGAATTTCAAAGTATGAATTTGGGGGAGACATTCAGTCGATTGAAACCCCCTCATTTCCTCCTGTTCCCACTAAAACCTAAGCTCCATGAAGGCAAGGACTTTGTTTGCCTTGTTTTCTATTGTGTCTCCAGTGCTGAACAATGAATAGTACATGGAGGGACTCCATTAGTATCTGTAGGGTGAATGAATGAGTCAGCTCTGCAGCCACCCCCAATGATGCATCCTGAGGACTCTCAGGAAGAGAAAGCACAGGACACTGGCCCCAGATAACTGAGGTGCATATCAAAGGAATGATTTCAGTCAGCCCAGACTCTTGATCTTCCCATACATACTTGAGATGTCTGGTTTTCTTTAATTAACAGTAATCTTTTGATGTTCCAACTACCTGTTCTTTGTTGCAAAAACTCCTATATATCCTGGCTCCTCTGTTACCTCTTCAGAGCAGTCTCCCAGAGTTATCTGAGAGGCTGTGTCCCGGGCTTAATTCCTCAGTTTTCTGGCCGTGCTGCACGGCTTGCAGGATCTTAGTTCCCTTACCAGGGATTGAACCCGCACCCTCAGCAGTGAAAGCTTGGAGTCCTAACTACTGGACCACCAGGGAATTCCCAAGTCCTCAGTTTTGTCCGCCAAATAAAATATAATTCTCAGCTTTTAGGTTGTGTATTTTTTTCAGTCAACAGAGTCAAGTTTTCTGAAAGGCACTAAGACCCTCACATCGTCCCCCAGACCCCCTTCCATCCTATCATCCTCACACACTACCTGCTCTACTACCATCTCCACTGAACCTCTAAGATGAGGTCAGAGTGTAGAAAGGACAGCACTTCCCTTCCCACCCTACCATCAACCCCATAAAAGGGTGGGGAGAGAGGGAGAGGAAACTGAACAGTGATGTGGTCTCAGCATCAATCTTCTTTAAATTGTTGGAGAGGGCTTCCCTTGTGGCACAGTGGTTAAGAATCTGCCGGCCAATGCAGGGGACACGGGCTTGAGCCCAGGTCCAGGAAGATCCCACATGCCACGGAGCAACTAAGCCCATGCGCCACAACTACTGAGCCTGCACTCTAGAGACTGTGAGCCACAACTACTGAGCCCATGTGCCACAACTACTGAAGCCTGTGTGCCTAGAGCCCGTGCTCCGCAACAAGAGAAGCCACCACAATGAGAAGCCCACGCACCGCAATGAAGAGTAGCCCCCGCTCGCCACAACTAGAGAAAGCCCATGTGCAGCAACGAAGACCCAACGCAGCCGAAAATAAATAAATAAATAATAAATAAATAAAAACTTGTAAATTGTTGGAGAGGAAGACAAGGGTCTTGGTCCAATGTGGCACCAACACCAAAACGTATCCTGACTTGGCCATCCTGACTGTGGGTATATTTGTGGGAAACACCTACCCAAAGGTGAATTGAAATTGTCACTGTCTTGGAACCCTTGGGACAAGTGTATCTGCAGGTGACACAGGGAGGGAGGGAGAAAGAGACAGGGTGGACGCAGAGGCCAGCAGTGGTGGAATATGACCTTGAGGAGAAATGAGGGCACTGGATTTCTAGGTGGGAGGAGCTTGTACACAGTGGTGGTGTTGGGAGAGGTATGCCTAGGAGTCTTTTCTAGAAGCTACATTTGCATAGAATGCATAGCTTTTACTCTCCTGTGTGTTTATTTAGAGGAAAGGCTGATGGAGTTTGAGGTGGAGCAGTGGTGGTGGTGGTGGTGGTGAGACTTGAGCCCTATTGAGAAGAACCTGAGTTCTCCCCTGAGACAATAGCAAGTACGAAATGAGATCATTACAAGCATTGCCAGGAAGCTCGGAGATATTTAGGGCAGGGGCCCGTGGAAAAGTCTGGAGTTTCTGCTTGGATTCCACTTGAACTGGGGCAGAAATGTAAAGATATAGCATTTGTTCCCATAGACTGATGTAGTGTAGAGCATAACTTTTACACAGAGAAAAGAATAAAATGAAAAGTATAAGATATAAGACAGGGTGAAAGGTTAAAAAAATTTCATGCTGATTAAGGGAAGAATCCAGAATTGTAAATAGGAAGAGAAGGCCTGTCAATTAAGTTAATAATGAAAGATAATTACAAATATTTTAAGACGCTAATGAAGCACAGTTGAGCTGTGGGGTGTGTGTGGTCGGGGAACAGGGAACGAAGAGAAAATCCTGACAGGAGAAAAATTCAGGAAGGAAATAACTTACTGTTAGAAAATGATTTCCACTCCTCATCTCAACTATCTGAGTTAAAATAAAGTAAGACCCGTGAAAGAACAACTATTTCCAAAGCAGTCATCCTCAAACATGTTTTGTAACACAGATAACCCGAGTGGTACCAAGCTACCTTGAGAAGGGTATGGCTTGTAATTTGGTCTGTTTGCAGTGAATGGCACTTTATGTTCACCCTGCCCTTTTTACCCAGTTGCTTATAACATGCAGAAAGTAAACCCTCACAGAAATGGCCATGCCGTCCAGCCCCTCTTCAGAGTCTATCGGATGAGGAGACGCAGAGCTCTTTTTTCTGCGGGCTGTGGCCATGCATGGCTGGATGATTCATGGACAAGACCAACAGCTACATCTGTATCTCAGAGTCATTGATTACCAAGAGAAGGACTCAGCCCAGAACCACGCAGAGGATAGAAAGTCCTCAGAGACTGAGTCTGTTAGAGTAATCCGAACAATCAGAGCCATTTTTATCACATTCTGATTTCTCCGTTGCCCCTTTCAAATACAAGCCGTTTTCTAAGGCCCAAAGGGAACGTTGTAAATGGTGCCTAAGATTTTTCATAATGTTAACATCTGAATGAAAGGACCAGATGTGATCTTAGAATGAAAGCAATGACCAGAGAGAAGGGCAGGGGTCAAGGAAATGCCCCAAATTTCAAAAGGGTACATTTCAGAAATTGCCAATGGTATGCTTGGTAGCAAACTCCAGATAAATTCTAGAATGGATAATTAAAGGGATGGTTTTATAGCTCTTAGTAAAGCAAGAAGCTCCCAATAGGAGGCAGCATGATTCCCTAAGAGCAAGAAACATCATATAAGACAATTTCTCTTTTGATGAGTTTACTAGGATGCTTCGAAACTTCGATCGTGCTGTGCTGCTGGACAAGAAGGAGAAACACGGGCCTGGTCACCATCCAGACAGACTCGGTGATGGCACCAAGGATGGTGAACCACGCCCTATGGTCCCGTCCTTGCTCCCATTCATTCATCTCAACAGAGAATTCACTAATTCAATTATACCTTATAGAGCATGGACTTTATGGATTTTATCTTCTAGGCAAGGGATAGAAAGAAATTGTTGACTCCCTGTCCTCACGGGGCTTATAACCTAGAGGTGGGAAAGGACAAGTACACAAGTAACCACAATCCAAGCCAGAAAAACAAAATCACAAAAAGAAAAGTACAAAGCACTATGGGGGGGGATCAATGGAGACAAAGGTCCTATCTGGTTAGAAGGTTGAAAAGGTTTTGCATGGGAGATGGCAGTGGAGGTGGAGTTGGAAGGAGGAGAGAGATGGGGGTGATGAAGAAAGGCATTTGCCCCACACGGTGTGAGCAGAGGCACAGACTAGGGAAAAGGTTAAGCACAAAGTCCAGGTTGATGGAAGTAGGGGGACGAGAAATGCAAGTCAGGACTGCTGTGATGCATTCCCCTCGCTGGGAAGCAGCCGCGGAGTCCTTCGATCAGGTGTTTGGATTCAGGAGTCACACCGTCTGGCATGAATCTTGCCATGGCCACCACCTTCGCCAAGAAATTGAGCAAGTTACGAAACTTCTCCAAGCGCTGGTTACTTCACCTGTAGAACAGGCCTGGTTACAGCAGCGCCCCACGCAGAGGGTCACTCTGGGGAGTAGGCGAGATTATGTGTCAAGTGGTGCCTGGCACGGAGGGAGTGCTCTCGAAATGGGCTGAATAAAGCCCAGAATCAGGGACTTCCCTGGTGGTCCAATGGCTAAGACTCTGCACTCCCAATGCAGGGGGCTCGGGTTCGATCCCTGGTTAGGGAACTAGATCCCACATGCCGCAACTAAGAGTTTGCATGCCACAACTAAAAATCCCGCATGCTACAACTAAAGATCCCACATGCTGCAACGAAGATCGAAGATCCCACATGGCACAACTAAGACAAGGCGCAGCCAAAAAAAAAAAAAAAGCCCAGAATTAAACTGGAGGAAGCTCTGTTTTGCAAGTGTGATCTGGCAGTGCTGGATAGCCTTGATTAGAGCAAGTTCAAAGAGCAGAAAATGTCTTCCTGATATTTGATCCCAATCTAGTGCAGCAGGGAGAGCCGGGAGGCTGAGCCCAGGTAGGCCACAGGCTGAGCCACAGAAAAGGCAGACCTCCCCGCATGGAGAATGGGAGGGTGGGAGGGCAATTCTGCAGGATTTGGCAACTGGCAAGGTGTGGGATCAGCAGTTTGGGGAAAGCAAGGAGAAATGTGTGCTGCACCCTCTTGGATTTGGAAATCTGGGGGCAAGTGTGCGAATGGGTGGAAGATGTCTTTACGTCTATAGGAGGAATTCCACAGAGACAACAGGGAGTGTGCTGAAGGCTTTTACGTGATGCTAAACTGGGAGGTTGGTGAATACAAAGATGATCAAATCAGGATTCAGAACAGTCTTGAAGGCTAGAATTGTGGGTTGGAGCAAACAACAATATAATAGGGAACTTATATATTAGCACATTTAATCTTTTTCATAAAGAAGGTATTATTATTATCTGCGTGTTCTCTTCTGGGCCGAGAACATCTCCAGGGCAGAGACAGGTCTTTTTATTGCTTTGTTCCCAAGTGATCAGCACAGAGCCCACAAGTTGTCCAAAAATATTTGTCGATATGCAAATCAGGAATATTGATGTTTAAATATTTCTTTTTATTTTTACATGTTCACAGAATCTCAGATCTCAAACCGGAAGTGACTTTAGCGATTACCCAGTCTGTCTTCCCAGCCAGTGCAGGAATTATTTCTACCACCCTTTTAGCAGAGGATCATCAGCCTCCTCTGGATATTTCCAACCAGTTCTTTGTGGGACAGCCTGTTCCATTGTTGGGCAACTCTGATAGGAATTTCTTCTTCAGAGAGCCTCTAAATCTGATTCCCTAGTAACATCTACCCAGTGGTCCTACTCATCTTCTTCCCATTCCTCCATCCCTCTCACACCCTTACGCACCATATTCTTTTCCTTTTTCCCAGGTGGAACAATTGCCTGTGTGGATTTATTTCAAGACTTCCCATCTTCCTAGTTGCCCTCCTCTCACATCAACAAATGTGGTTTATATTCACGTTCCTTAAGATATGGTGCCCAAGACCAGCACTATGCAATTTGACTATGGAATATGCGGGAGTGAGGGGCTATTACCCTTCTAATTTGGACATTTTTATGCTATTAATGGCACTTTGGATTGCATTAATCTTTATGGCTGCTACCTTTTCCTGTTGTTTTTTACTAAACATCTAAGAAGCACAGTTTGTTTTTTTTTAATTAAATTCAGTCAAACTATTCTCTTTCATTCTATCCAATTGATTTTTAAAGCCAAACATTAAGTCGAGAATCTGACTGCTTGAGATCTTGGTATGTATTGGAAAATACTGTCCTGGGAGAAGGGATGGAACTTAGGTTGGGACCTGCTCTGCAGGCAGCTTCCCCTTCCACTGCCCACAAGTCTCTGGGCAGGAACCTCGGGGCACCCGTGACCCCTTCATCCTTCATGAGTCACCGAGTTACTCGGTCTTATCAGTTCTTCCTCTAAGTACCTTCCTTGTCTGTTCCCACTGTTGCCCTCACATGAGGCTCAGGTTCTCACATGAAATACTGCAGGATCTTTCTGAAATGCAAGTCCCATCAGGTATTCTCTGCTCAAAATGTTTCAACGGCTTTCTGGCTCCTCTAAGACAAAGTCGAAATCCCCTCATAGAGCTTTCAGGTCCCTTTGCAAGTTCCCCTCTATGTGCATCTGCTCCCCATCTTAACCTCCTCCTGCACATCCACGTGTCAGCATTTCCAATGTGCTCGCTGGTCCCTGAGGCGCTTGGCTCCTTCCTGCTTTGAGGTCTGCTCTTATGTGCCAGGCCCTGCTCTGAATGCTCTACACAAATTAACTCACTTCATCCTCACCACCACCCTCTGAAGTAGATAATATTACTCCCATTTTACAGATGGGGGAGCTCATATGTTAAGCATTTTGCTTGGAGTCACACAGTTAATAAGTTGTAGAGCAGGATGAGTCCTGTGACCTGAGATGCCCTCCCTTTCTTTCTCCTGGGCGAACTTCTAGCCATCTTTCAAGACAGTTCAAGCACTGGCTTTTCTGGGAAGTCTGCCTATGCCCTGAACTTAACCCCAGATAGCACTTATCATTCTGGGCTAATCGTTTGCTAAATGATCATCTCCCTCTAAGCAGCACATCCACGGAGATAGGCCTCTGTCCTTTCCTCACTGAGCCCCCAGAACATATATTCTGTACCGGGAATCTAATGAATGCTTTGATGAAAGGAACTCATTAATGAATAAGTGAATTAACTACTTACAGGGTTCCTTCTGTAGTTGTAATATGGCATCATAGCCATTTACCAAATTGTTAATTTTGGGCCATAAGTTTTTCCTGTAATGCATACAAAAATCTGGCCAAAGCTTAATTGTAGATCAATTCTTAATTTTCTTAAGAAAGAATTAAAGAATTAAAGAATTAAAAAATTCTTAATTTTCTCCTGAAAATCAGATCAGTTATCCTCGCTTTATCTAAGAGCAATACTGCTTTCTGAAGTGCTCTGGAATTACTTAAAAACGCACAGCGGCAGTAAGTTTTAAAACTACCAGTCCCAGTTTTCCCAGCACCACTTATTGAAGAGGCTGTCTTTTCTCCACTGTATATGCTTGCCTCCTTTATCAAAGATAAGGTGACCATATGTGCGTGGGTTTATCTCTGGGCTTTCTATCCTGTTCCATTGATCTATATTTCTGTTTTTGTGCCAGTACCATACTGTCTTGATTACTGTAGCTTTGTAGTATAGTCTGAAGTCAGGGAGCCTGATTCCCCCAGCTCCATTTTTCATTCTCAAGATTGCTTTGGCTATTCGGGGTCTTTTGTGTTTCCATACAAATTGTGAAATTTTTTGTTCTAGTTCTGTGAAAAATACCAGTGGTAGTTTGATAGGGATTGCATTGAATCTGTAGATTGCTTTGGGTAGTAGAGTCATTTTCACAATGTTGATTCTTCCAATCCAAGAACATGGTATATCTCTCCATCTATTTGTAAAAGTATGAAATTAGAACACTCCCTAACACCATACACAAAAATAAACTCAAAATGGATTAAAGACCTAAATGTAAGGCCAGACACTATCAAACTCTTAGAGGAAAACATAGGCAGAACACTCTATGACATAAATCACAGCAAGATCCTTTTTGACTCACCTCTTAGAGAAATGGAAATAAAAACAAAAATAAACAAATGGGACCTAATGAAACTTAAAAGCTTTTGCACAGCAAAGGAAACCATAAACAAGACCAAAAGACAACCCTCAGAATGGGAGAAAATATTTGCAAATGAAGCAACTGACAAAGGATTCATCTCCAAAATTTACAAGCAGCTCATGCAGCTCAATAACAAAAAAACAAACAACCCAATCCAAAAATGGGCAGAAGACCTAAATACACATTTCTCCAAAGAAGATATACAGATTGCCAACAAACACATGAAAGAATGCTCAACATCATTAATCATTAGAGAAATGCAAATGAAAACTACAATGAGGTATCATCTAACATCGGTCAGAATGGCCACCATCAAAAAATCTAGAAACAATAAATGCTGGAGAGGGTGTGGAGAAAAGGGAACACTCTTGCACTGTTGGTGGGAATGTAAATTGATACAGCCACTATGGAGAACAGTATGGAGGTTCCTTAAAAAACTAAAAATAGAACTACCATACGACCCAGCAATCCCACTACTGGGCATATACCCTGAGAAAACCATAATTCAAAAAGAGTCATGTACCAAAATGTTCACTGCAGCTCTATTTACAATAGCCAGGACATGGAAGCAACCTAAGTGTCCATCATCGGATGAATGGATAAAGAAGATGTGACACATATATACAATGGAATATTACTCAGCCATAAAAAGAAACGAAATTGAGTTATTTGTAGTGAGGTGGATGGAGTTAGAGTATGTCATACAGAGTGAAGTAAGTCAGAAAGAGAAAAACAAATACAGTATGCTAACACATATATATGGAATCTAAGGAAAAAAAAAAAAAAAGGTCAGGAAGAACCTAGTGGCAAGACGGGAATAAAGACACAGACCTACTAGAGAATGGACTTGAGGATATGGGGAGGGGGAAGGGTAAGCTGTGACAAAGTGAGAGAGTGGCATGGACATATATACACTACTAAGCATAAAGTGGATAGCTAGTGGGAGGCAGCCGCATAGCACAGGGAGATCAGCTCGGTGCTTTGTGACCACCTAGAGGGGTGGGATAGGGAGGGTGGGAGGGAGGGAGACGCAAGAGGGAAGAGATATGGGGACATATGTATATGTATAACTGATTCACTTTGTTATAAAGCAGAAACTAACACACCATTGTAAAGCAATTATACTCCAATAAAGATGTTTTAAAAAACCCAAAAAACTACCAATCCCAGTATGCTCTTTGCTCAGGTGTCCTTTGAGCTCATCCCCTTGAGGATGCGAGTTAGTCTGTAAGGGAATCGAGCAGAGGAGACTCAGGAGCGCCAGCTTGCCGCACGTGTGGTCAGACGGGCAACAAGCGAGAGAGGAGCAGTGGACCCGGTGAGAAATACGCCTGAGCCTTTTCTACACAAAATATTCACCACGAGAAGACAAATACTGACAATCAGATAAGCATGAGAAGCCATAAAGGGGAGGTGGGATAGCCTTCCTGACCTCCCTACGCAAACACCACCAGAGGATCTCGTATTCGTACTGCGCTCACTGCCTTTTCTTATTTTCTGCATTCTCCATGCTCTGGCATCTAGGGCCTCGGGTGTGGCAGGTGAGCGGAGGGGAAGACTGCCCTCCCGGGGCCAGCAGATTCTTAGAAATGACACACAAGTGCAGCTTGCAGAGACAAATCAGCGAATCCAAAGCACACACCCCAGTGACGCCCTTTGTCAAGCTTTCTCACATCAAACCAATATTCCTCCACCTTAATCAACCCAGGGCCGGGTACCAGACAATTCAATAAAGGCTCTCGCCGATGCTTTCCTCTCACTCCTTCTGCCTTCTGACCGACTCTGGTGCTTCCCAGCAGGGTCCTGTGTGGGGAACCAGGCCTCCTACTTCTAGGGATCTGTGAGTGTAAAAACTTCTTCCTTCATGACAGCGTTTCATGTCTGTGTGTCTTACCATCCCTGATTAAAACAAAGTCCAGGTACATTTAAAAACATACACTAGTCTATTTCATGTAATAGGATTCTTTTTCTTGATCTTCCTACAAACTTTTGATATGTAACCAGATATCATCATTATCATCTTACAGATAAGAAAGGGAGGGAATTCCCTGTTGGTCCAGTGGTTAGGACTCTGCGCTTCCACTGCAGGGGGCAAGGGTTCCAACCCCGGGTTGGGGAACTAAGATCCTGCAAGCCACTCTGCAGGGAGAAAGAAAGAAAGAAAGAGAGAAAGAGAGAAAGAGAGAAAGAGGGAGGGAGGGAGGGAGGGAGGAAGGAAGGAAGGAAGGAAGGAAGGAAGGAAGGAAGGAAGGAAGGAAGGGAAACAAAATGAATTTAAGTGACTTATCCCAGGTCACACGAAAAATTAATGGTCGAGCTGGGATTTAAACACAGGTTTTGGGCTAGTACTAAAGGCTGAACATTTCCCCAAAAGTTCTATAGACGACCATACAAAGTTATAAATATGTTCTCTTGTGAGCCTCAGTTAATTTGTCTGTAGAATGGGGACTATAGAATACCATCTTTTGGATAAATATGATAATATATGTGAAAGCACTTTGTAAAATGCAAATGTGATTCAAATCAATATATTAAACTGTTTGTCACAAAGTTTTTCCCAGTTCTCAGGGCCAGGAATACTCCTGGAAACCTTTGTCCTTTTTTGACTGTCCAGAACACAAACACATCCTAGGTCTGGTGAAGCTCTATCCCCTACCATGGAGCCCAGAGGGGGCCTTTTCTCCCCATTTCAGCAGATGCAACATGTGATTGACACAAGGAACGGTCCCACATCTGTGGTGAGAAACTGACTTCTAAACAAAGTGTGGTCTTGCCTTATGGGGTACAGCAAATCCTTACCTGTAGGATAAGCATAAACCGTAGTCCAAAGAGCACAATAGCCTTTGCTTTGTTATAAATATGACATAAGACATGCAACAAGGCATCAGAGTCATCCTTCTATTAGGTTTTGGATTCCAGGAAGCAGCTACTGCAGTCCTGGCTGGAAAAAAACAGATGGAGCAGAAGTAATGGTCACCTTCTTACTGCTGAGATGTGTGCTCCCCAGGCATTGAAATCTGTATTCATAGGAATGATTGCTGCCCTTTATGGTGCACGTCTCTGTGTCTGGCATTGTATAAGGCACTTAGCCTATGTTATCTCATTTCATCACCATTTCACAGGTAAGAAAATTGAAGCACAGGGAGATTAAGACCCTTAGTAAATGGTGAGTCCATCAGACTCGAAGTCCAAGCTTTAAACAGAATTTCTCACCTTTTAACGTGCATGGGAGACACCTGGAGATGTTGTTAAAGTGCAGATTCTGATTCTATGGGTCTGTGGTGGGGCCTGAGAGTCTGCATGTCTAGCAAGCTCCCAAGTGACATAGACGCTGCTGGTCTGAGGACCACACTTCAAGAAGCAAGGCTCTAAATCATCCTGCTCTTCAAAAAGTGCTTCTTGAATCTCATCATAAGAAAACACTCATGGTGGGCTTCCCTGGTGGCACAGTGGTTGAGAGTCTGCCTGCCAATGCAGGGGACACGGGTTTGAGCCCTGGTCTGGGAAGATCCCACATGCCGCGGAGCAACTGGGCCCGTGAGCCACAACTACTGAGCCTGCGTGTCTGGAGCCTGTGCTCCGCAACAAGAGAGGCCGCGATAGTGAGAGGCCCGCGCAGCGCGATGAAGAGTGGCCCCCACTTGCCGCAACTAGAGAAAGCCCTCGCACAGAAACGAAGACCCAACACAGCCATAAATAAATAAATAAATAAATAAATAAAATTAAAAAAAGAAAAAGGGTCAAGTTTTAAGGGTGGAAGATTATTTGGACCACCACCAACACTATTTAGAAGCAGAATTTCAAACTCCACGTTTCCTAAGATGCATTTGGAAGCAGCTGTTGAAATCCTAATAGAAATCTACTTTGGAGCTAAGGTCGAACACCTATTTTTCACAATATCTGGGCTTCATTAAGGAATACAGAATGAAGGATAATAAGAAAAAACATATATATTTTTTAAAGGATGAACCCAGTAGAGAACAAAGAAATACACTTAGCCACATGACATAACTTCTACCTGCTGCCTCAAGGTGGGAATGGGCCAAGAGGTCTGTGGAATGACAACCGTGTCCCCATAATATTCTTCTCCTTTTACAGTTTTCCCTGCACCTAGGGAAGCCTTCTGTAGTAGAAGGAGAATTTTGAAATATCCTAAAATAAATTTAGAAGCTGGGACTAAAGAGAGACTAGCATTGATTCCTCTAATGGGTGCTCAGGAAAGTCCATGTTATTTGGAGGCCTAACTGAGGTGTCCAAGCTTGAACACTTCCCTTGATTGTCATTAGACTCTCCTGGATTTAACTAAATAGCCTCTCTTCATCCTTTGGCACGCACTGTGGACTAATTACGTGAATACTTGACACAAAATCCCATAAAATTTGATGCTTTAGTAACTTCCTAGTTAAAATTTTATTTCATTTTCTTTACTGGGGCCAAAGTACAGTTTTGCAATTTGATTGTGAAAAGTCTATATATTATAAAATACCAGGGGCAATTTTTAATATAATAAACCCACAACTTGTGGCAGATTTGTAAAAATAATCAAATAGGCAGAAAGCAGATACAGATAGTGATTCTTATAATGACATACAAGCCAATAGCCAATAATTGTGTCCCTGGAGGTATGCTGAGGTATGAAAATGCCCTTTTTTTTTTTGAAGTATAGGTGATTTACAGTATTATATTAGTTTCAGGTGTACAACATAATGATTCAATATTCTTATAGATTATACTGAAAATGTCTTTCTTTCCTCCTTCCTTCCTTCCTTCCTTTCTTGTGGGATATTAGTTTCCCAACCAGGGATCGAACCTGGGCCCTCAGCAGTGAAAGCACGGAGTCCAAACCACTGGACTGCCAGGGAATTCCCTGAAAATGCCTTTAAAATGTTTTCCCTCTTTAACATACATATGCTTGTAATAGTTCCTAACACGCAAAGCATTGAAAGCTTGTCTACATACATATTTTTAATAAAACCAAGTAACAAAAAGGGAAAGATCATGGGCATTTTCTTTCATCTAAATATTTTTTAAAATTTTCTTGCTCTGCTATTTTATCACTAAATATGATTTTTTTAAAAAAATATGGAAACTCCTCTAAAAGCAGAATTCCTTCCTCTCTCAACACTATCCATCTTCTCATATGCTTCTATCACTGTGAATATATATATATATGAATATACGTATGTGTGTGTAAGGATTTTATGCTCAGATGGCCTGAGAAATACAGGAATTTAGAATAATGTGTGATCTGCTGACAGCATGTGTGTATAAATATGTAAGTATATATAATATATGTACAAATATAGTATATAATTCCTCCATGATGCAAGGTAAATTGAAACTAGTTTGTGAAAGAAGCCAGTCACTTTCCTTTGGAGTCTATTGTTCGCATTAGGTATTTTTCTAAAATACCCATAAAGTTATTCCTAACTTTCCTTTGCCATGTGAAAGACCCCATCCATCCTAGGCCAATCTTTGCACTTGGATTAAGCACTCAGTTAACAGCCAACTGTACACAGCCACTTCAGCACAGTAAGGGGAAAAGCAACATTTTACTTCCACCCCAAACAAAGCTATTATATTTACCTTCTACTTTGAAGATAATAAAGGGCTGTCGGCCATGGAAAGAACCCAACGCGTTACCTGCGCAGTTCGTCCACAGACCCTGGTAAACCCAAGTGGCCGTTATCACCGAGGATGCTCGGGTAGTTACTTTCCACTCATTGGACGCGGTGGCTGCGACGAGAGCGCCAAAGCCCCCGACGCCAAACACCAGAGCTGAGATCTGTGCCCTGGACATGTCGCTCAGGCGTCTCCAGGGACACTGTCCAGACAGATCGCTGCGGTGGTCTAGGCATGCAGCGGACACAACCCTCTTGGCCCAGTGTTGCAGCAAGTTAATGCGGGTAGGTGACAGTACTTCGTGCTCGGGTGGCCTGAGGAAGGACCGGAATTTAGGATAAAGTCTGATTTACCGATGGCATTTTAAAGGTAGCCTAAGATGATCTTTCTATCTTCCTACACGGATATTTACTAAAAGTTTGTAGACAGATTCTAAAGGTTTTGAGTTCGCAGATTTTTTCCTGCCACATAGTTAATGCTTAATTTTCTGTTAGCCTGAAGCTTAATGAACGATGCAGGGACCAGATATTACAAAGTGCAAATTATATAGTAACGGTTAAGGCTTACTTGACCTATTGCTTTACGCTTGTGTACTTCTGAATCTTTATATAAGTGGAATCATAGTTTAGGTTTCCTTCTGTAACCTATTTTTTCACACATTATGTTTGTGAGATTTATCTGTGTTCAGGAATATAGCTATCGTTCATTAATTACTATAGCTGAATATAGTATTTTATTAAATATGCTACAATTTATTTACCTGTCTTCCTGGAGATGAATATGTATGTTGCTTCCCCCTCACCCTCTACCCCTTAATATCACTAATTGTAGCAGCTATAAGCATTCTCACACGTTTCTCCTTGAGTATAGGTGCAAGTGCTTTTCCAAGGTAAATCCTAGAAAAAGAATGGCTAGGAAGTAGGAAATACCCATCTTCTATTTTATAGATGATGTTAATTGCTCTCCTGAGTATGTAGTCACAGCAGGACACAGTCCCGCTGCCAGAGGCTGTGTCTCCACCACGCTATTTCATAACACTTGGTATTGTGGTGTTCTCAGAATTGTTTTTTTTCTTTTGTCCAGTCTGATGGGTGTAAAGGTACCACATTATGATTACTGCTTTGTACTTTCTGATTACCAGTGAGGTTGAGCATCTTTTTGTGTTTACGGACTCTTCGTGTTTTTGTCTACAAAGACCTTTGTAGTTTTTGCCCATTTTTATCCATTGAGATGCTTGATATTTTAATAAATTTATCTTTAGTTCTATAATATGCTGGAGAGTAATCTTTTGTTGGTTATTTATGTTGGAAATAGCTTCCCCTAGTTTGTGGTTTGTCTTTATGGGCCGTTTGATAAAGAGTCTTGATTTCAATGTAGTCACATTTATCAAGTATTCCCTAAATGATTTGTGTTTTTGAGATCTTGATGACCTCGCCCTTAGCAGTGAAAGCACCGAGTCCCAACCACTGGAGCACCAGGGAATTCCCTCCGATTCAAAGTTTTAGCCTTCACATTTAAGTTCTTAAATCATCCAGAATTGATTTTTTGTGTGTGTTTTATGGTTTGCCATCTATTATATTTCATTTTTTAAAATGGAAACCCATTTTTTCTATCTTTACTGAATGTCCCTAGTTTCCCTGCTGATCTGTGATGTTACCTCTGACATGTCAGGTATTGATATTTGCATGGTCTGTTTTTGGGTTCTCTGCTCTGTTTCATCTACCTGCTTGTCTATTCCTGCACCAATACAACACTTTCTTAGTTACTCAAATTTTATAACTATGTCTTGAGATCTTGTTGGTGTCCCTTACCTTGCTCTTCTTTTTCAAGAGTGTCTCGGACTTTTTTCTTGTTTATAGCTTTTTGCTGTGCCTTATATATTTTAGAATAAGTGGAGTTACACACATACATACTTATTAGGATGTTTGTTAGAGGAAAGTGGAGAATGTTATAAAATTGCGTCTTCCTGTCACTGAATATCATATGTCTCTTCATTTAACCCATCTTTAATGTCTTTCAGTTATACACTCTAATTCATAAAGGCCTTGTTACATTTTTTTGCCAGATTTATTCTTAAACTTGGGACTCATTGTACATCTATTTTCTCTAACATATGATTTCTTATTTTTTCTTGTATATACATATAGTTTTCCTTCTTTCTTGCATTTTTTGAGTTGAGTTTTTTTCCACACCTCAGTTTTTCCATTCTATTAAATTGGAAGTTATACACTATTTGTATTGTTTAATGGTTGCTCTAGAAATGTTAATACATATCTAACTTAATATATAAAATTATTGTCTTTACTCTCCTTCTGAATAACACAGGACCTTAAAATGTTTAACATTAATAACTCCTCTTCTGGTCTATGTTCTTACTTTATTTCTATGTTGTTTGGTTTTTAGCCCCACAAATTGGATTTTTACCTCCACAGATGTTAACTCCACACTAAGTATTATTACTGTGTGCTGTCATTGTTTACCTTTTTTTTTTTTTTTGCTTGTTATTCCATTGTGCTTCTCAAACATTCCCTGTGAGTTTATTTTCTTCTTCCTAAAGTCTGTTCTTTTTTTTATTTTAACATCTTTATTGGAGTATAATTGCTTTACAATGGTGTGTTAGTTTCTGCTGTATAACAAAGTAAATCAGCTATACATATATATATATCCCCATATCTCTTCCCTCTTGCATTTAAAGTCTATTCTTGAGAAGTTTCTCTAGAAACAGAAGTGAGGCACCGTTGGTAGTTACCTCTCTCAGTTTTTGTGTGTCGGATAATATACTTACTCTATGCTTGCTTTTGGTAGATAATTTTGCTGGGTATACAGTTATAAGTAGACAGTTATTTTGACTCAGTACTTTGAAGTATAATTCCATTTTGATTTGGCTTCCATCATTGCTGTTGAGAAATCAAGAGTCTGATTTGTCATTTCTTTGTAAATTAATCTGTGTTTTCTCTTTGGCTGGTTTTAAGATTGTCTTTGGTTTTGGCAGTTTCACTTTGATTTTCTAAATGTAGATTTCTTTTTAAGTCTTTTTTGGCATTTACTAAACTTTTGAACCCGTAATTCATATCTTCTATAAGTTTTGGAAAACTATTAGTTCCTTTCCTCTCAAGATATTACCCTCATGTCCCTATCCTTTCTTTATCTCCTTCGTAGCTCTGGTAAGAACTATTTTTTAGTTTGTCCTATGGCTCAAACTCTCTTTAACATTTTTTATCTCTTTATTTCTCCATGCTGCATTCTGGGGATTTTTTCAGCTATACGTTCTGATACATTAATTTTTTCTTCAGCTATGTATAATCTGCTGTTAACCCATCCAGAGTCTCTAATTTCTAAATGCCTTTTTTTTTTATCTCTAGAAGTTCCATTTTATTTTTTTCAAATTTTTGTTTCTTTTTTTCTAATGTCTTGTTCTTTAGTCATAATTCAAATGCCCTATTTTATTAAGTATTAAAGATACTTATTTTATATTCTGTGTCTGATTATCTTCATAGCTGTAGTTTTTGCAGGTTGGATTGATTATATTTTTTCCTACTGAATCCGTCATTCATAGTGGTTTGTTAAAATGTGTGCTTCGTGACTTGTGATTGTGAGCTTGTGTTCCTTGCAACTTTACTCACGGAAACGAAGAGAGGGAGGGAGAGAGGAAGTAAGGAGAGAGGAAGGTAGGGAAGGAAGGAAGAAAGGAGAAAGAAAGGAAGGGAGGGAAAAAAGGGAGAGGAAAAGGGACGCACACATCTAAGCTTGGAAGAGCAATGTACTAAGACTTCATAGGAGGCAGAAACTCTAGGTGGGTCAGGGGAGGGGAATACAGACAGTGAGCAGGGTAGGTTGGAGTGTGCCCTCTGCTGGTAGCTGCTGAGTGATGCCGAGAACACCAAGTCCAGATGGAGTCTCAGGCCACCCTCCTCAGGACAATGTGCTGACTTGTCTCCCAGGACAAGAAGTTCCTTCTTTTTTGCAGGCAGGTGGCAGTGTGAGGGAAAGATAGGGTAGAAACAGGAAATGTTGGGCCTCTGACAGGAGATTATCATTTGATTGTGGAAAACAGGAATTCAGTCACTTTCCTCCACCCTCCTCGACCCCAACAAAAGCTGAAAACCTGGAACTACTTGTGTCCTGGGGGTGAGGGGATTCACAGGACACAGGACATTCAGTGCTAAAACCTAGACTATCTGGGCAAACGGAAAGGGTTGGTCACCCTGATCTCAGTATCCTCATCTTTCCGGGAATAATAATAACAATAGCTGACATTTATTTAGCACTTTCACTGTGCTCTACGTGTCTTATGTCATAATCTTCACACTCACCTAGGAGGGAGGTATTTGTGATATAATAAAATTTATGAGCCTGGAAGGGTTCACAGATTTCCGCCCCCCTTCAAAGAAAACCTGGAATTACAGCTCCACTCACAGCACCCCACTGCCATCCCTCTAGCCGAGTGTTCCATGATTTAAACTGGCTATTTCTAATGTTTCAGTCTTTGCAGACTTAATTCTTCCCCTTTTTTCTATGATTAATTACAATGGATTCTTCCCTCCACCCTCATCTGCATTTGCCTTTTGAATTCCAGGAAGCTTTGCAAAAGCTCAAAAACAATAAAATTTGGCATCTCTTAGTAATTTGGACAATAGATAGTGATCAAAGTTCAGCTGAATTCTTCCAGAGGAGTCACCTCTTGTTTCCCTTCCAGGGGGAGGTGAGCTAGGAACGTGCTTATGCCCAAAACATTTGCAGACTCACCCAGGTGGTGTTTCTCTCGGTTTTCTTTCTCATGTTCTAATCCTCTGAATCTTTACGTCAGAAAGGAGACTTTAACCTGTATTTACATCTGAAAAAAAATCAAAGTGCATAAAATTCTGGCAGGCAAACTAAGATACTAATAATTACTTATAGACAGAATTGTTTACTTAATTTTTATTGCTAGTTATTAAATGTTTGGAAGAATGTTTGATGGGGCTCTAATTAAACCCTGAAATCAAGATATTGACCAAAAGAGGTAGATATTAATGTCTTTAAGTTTAAAAAAATTTAGTTTAAAATTTGATTTGAATGATATAAGAAAATAAGTGGTTTTTCATTTTAAATTGCTGGGTTTTCTTGGCCTCACCGCAAGGCTTGTGGGATTTTAGTTCCCCGACTAAGGATTGAACTCCAACCTGTGGCAGTGAGAATGCAGAGTCCTAACCACTGGACTGCCAGGGAATTCCCTGGGTTTCCATCTTAAATGTAGAACCAAGCATATCTTTTCTGAGAATTCGACTCATAGTTTGATGAAGAAAAATATAGTGTACTAAGAAAGGGGTTTATCATTCTTTTTTTTTTTTTTTCAGGAGAGCTCTTTCCCCTAAACACATACAACTACTTTCCAAATGAAGCTAAATATGAATTGAGAGCAGGTAAAACAAAAGAATTTGCAGAAATCTGAAATTCCAGAATTCCCCTCATTTGGGATAAATTCATTTATTATTTCCCTCCTTCCCTCTCCTCCCTTCCATCTTCTTGTCTGTTTTTTCCGTTCCTTTCTTGCTTTCATTTCTGATTTTAGGTGCCAATGGCTGGGTTCATCATATGCCTCAGTTCATGATGTAACAGCCTCTTTGCACTGTGGGAAGCTGCTCTCTTGTTTAACTGATTTCTTTTGTCCCTCGTCTCCACTTCCATTTTCCTCTCTTCCATAAACAAACCACTGTCCTCTGGTGTTTACTGTGCCTTCTTTTGTTCTGTGTTCTTTTAAAAAGGTACATCGTTGTTTGATGTGCAGGTTTTATTGATTTATAAAAATGTAGTGTATAAAATATACTGTTCTGTTACTGTATCTCACTCTGTTGCTTTTTGTTGACACTGTACTTTTAGGACTCTTCTGTGTTGCTCGGAGCACAGCTAATGATTCTAACCTAATGTCACAGTGTCAAAATGCAGGCAACTTACTATCAAATGGTTCAGAAAAATAAGTATATACAAAGCAAAGGTGGCAAGACGTTGTGGATAACTGATGACCCTGCATGAGGTGCCTGCGTGTTCTTTGCACTATATGTTCAACTTCTCTGGTTGAAAATTTTCAAAATAAAATGTTGGAGGAGAAGAAATAGGAAATCATAGAAATATTAACAATGCACAATGAGAACTGTGTGTAAAAAGGCTTCCACGTCCTCAGAAGCATCAGTCAGTCTCCCAGGGCAGGAGTGGAGACTGCATTTCGCGACCACGTGGGGCAGCCCCCTGCTTCCCTGAGGTGAGCAGAGTCCCGTGCAGATTTGTTTCCTCAGAGGCTGAAATCCTGGGCTCCTTCTCCAGTGTTTCTGTGTCTGTCTCCCCCCAGCTCAGGGATGCTCTCTGGGGCCTGGGCAGAACCAGGGCTGTGTGGACCAGGACTCTCCCCAGGTGTGCAGCTCCCAGCTCTTCACCGTGAAGAAACTCAAGTTCTGCACCCCACAGGGCCCCTTGGTGGCCCAGACGTCCCTGTCCTCCTTCTGAAAGGCTGATGTTGCTATTCATGGATCAGAGGTGGATGTGGCATGAAGAGAAGGAAGCTTAAGCATCAAAGCCCCTCATCTGCCCACACCCTGGGGTTCCTGAGAGTAGCTGGGGGTTGCAGAATGTTCTAGGTGGGGAGGGCTTCCCTGCTGGCGCAGTGGTTAAGAATCCCCCCGCCAATGCAGGAGACACGGGTTCGAGCTCTGGTCTGGGAAGATCCCACATGCCGTGGAGCAACTAAGCCTGTGCGCCATAACTCCTGAGCCTGTGCTCTAGAGCCCGTGAGCCACAACTACTGAGCCTGTGTGCCACAACTACTGAAGCCCGCATGGCTAGAGTCCGTGCTCTGCAACAAGAGAAGCCACCGCAATGAGAAGGCTGTGCACCACAATGAAGAGTAGCCCCTGCTCGCCGCATCCAGAGAAAAGCCCGCGTGCAGCAACGAAGACACAACACAGCCAAAATAAAATAAAATAAAATAAAATAAAAAAATTTATAAAAAAAAAAAAAAGAATGTTCTAGGTGGGGAAAGAAAGGCAGATTGCGATCAGCCAGCATTTCTAACTAAGCACATCTGGTAAAAAATCTTACAAGAAAGGGACCCAAATATCCATGACTCCAGTATTTTGCTGTGCTTTCTTTTCTCATTCTAAATAACTATTCACTTTCACACCTAATTTTGAATTTCTTCAAGAGAGCCCTCAAAACTACATAAACCTTGAGTCCTCCCTGAGTGGAACTTTATCTTCCTACATACATTTTAGGGTAAGTTTATCAATTCTTCACAACATCACAGTGTAATAAAATTTTAGTGTTTTTAGGCATCAGTAAGATAAAGGGGGCCAGGCACAAGGAAAGAAAGTAAACCCCTAGACATAAGCTTTCATTTTTAGGTCTTGAATTACCGGAAAAAAGTTACTCTCTTGATTATGCTTCGACTTAGGAAAAAATTGATCTCTTATACCCTTTACACAGGATTTCACAGCCATCAGCTATCTTGAGTGAGGGAGTCTGAGTGAGAAATAGTGAGATGTTGACACAGGGCAGATAAGGGGAGGTAAAGAGGTGTTTTCCATGTTCCTACGTCTCCCTTAGAGAAACTCGTCATTAACAATAACTCTATTTGTTTTTTCTATTTTTTTTGGCCATTCCTCACGGCATGCGGGATCTTAGTTCCCCAACCAGGGATCGAACCCGCGGCCCCTGCAGTAGAAACACACTTGTCACTGAAAATCATGTAAATCAGGAGGTATTGCTGTCCCACATCTATTTTTCTATTTTTCTGATGCTATACTAATATAACCCCAAAACAAGATTATAGTTTTACTGCAGGAAATTATAAAATGTATCCCCTTGCCAAATGTGTTTTCACTTTAGCGCACTCATTTTTCAGTGGCTTTCAAAGCAAATACAATGGACTCATTGCAGGTGGTAAATTGAATAGAGGTCTGCTAAAGCAATCACTGCTGGGATAAATTAACACAGCAACCCAACCCAGGATCGTGGTGGTCAAAAAAAAAGTGCTGTTGAATGATTCATCAATTTCATTCAACAAATAACCTGATGCAGGGTACTACACACATAGGAAGAACCAGAAAATTCAGATTTATAGATTTCAACTGAATTTTCTAGAAAGACATTGTCTTCACCCAGCTCTTCCTACTTTGAAGTTGGTCAGTTGCCACCACAAGAAGCAAATCAAATTGCTTGATTTGGCTTTTACCAGGATGGAAAGACTCATGACTCTCTACTAAAAGATGAATAAACAGATAGGAGCACGTGTTCCCAGCACTCTTGTTTGCCATAAAGTCAGGCAAGAACCTTTACTAGGTCCAGACAACTGTGAGTTGCACTGGTTCTCTTGATGTTTGATGTTGCTCAAACCTGTCCTGGAGGCAAAGGATGGAGACCCTTTATGTACGTTCCTCCTGTGAATCCTGGGAGGGTGGGTGGGTGCCCGGAGCTGAGCTGACACTCAGTCTTCCATCCCCAGACCACAGCATTAACATAATCACCCTGCAACTTAAGAGGAGGCAGAACAGTACACCAGTAGCCAGCCTCATCTTCAGCCCCTAACTGAACGGCAGAAGATCCAACACAGCAGGGAGGGTTACACAAAACAATCCTAAACATTCCCAACCCCCACGCTTATGCTCATACAATGCACTGTTTCTTTATTATGAAGTACAACACGTATTCAGGAGAGTGTCTAAAACACAACATACCGTGCTATTGTGAACGGATAACGTGCTCACTGGGAGAATCCCAACTGTCCCCATCAGGGACTAACTTCGCTCTAATCCTATCAATGGCCTGCCCATTTGTACTGAGCATTTGCTTTCTAACTCCAAGTCCGTTTCCAAACTCTTCTTCTTCATGGATGTCAGTTATCTGGCCCAGTCTGATTCTTTGTTTCTTTACATGGGCCTGTGATTAACTTTTTCTTTTTTTTTTAAGCATAGTCCACACCTCTTTCCTCCTTTATGGCCACTGGGCCTCACTAACTTCAGGCAGACTCCCCAACTCACCCCAATAGGATGGAAGCCTAGAGAGATTACTCCAGAACTTCTGTCGTGTCTACACCTACTGGGACAGATGGAGAAACAACGTGAGTTATGGCCTGCATTGGTGCCGGCTTGCTACCTCACAGAAAACCTCCCTAACCGCCCTTGAGAAACTTTCTGAGTTCTTTAGGAAGATAAAGATCTTTAAAGGCAAATGTTTACGTTAGTTCAATATTTTGCACCGCTGGACAGCTCCTTCCAAGATGAACCCTCATCTCCAAATTGCTTGTCAAACCTCATCCTCTCTCCACAAATCCTTCTGAATTAATTGGATTTTGGTAAATTCTGGACAGGATTTTTGATGATAATTTCATAACCATACCATCATTTGGTGCTGGAACTGCCTTTTCTTGATTATTTTGTAGTGATTCAAACTCAACGTAGAGTTTTGTTTTATTTATTTATTTATTTATTTTTGGCTGCGTTGGGTCTTCGTTGCTGCGTGCGGGCTTTCTCTAGTTGCGGCGAGCAGGGGCTACTCTTTGTTGCAGTGCACAGGCCTCTCAGTGCGGTGGCTTCTCTTCTTGCAGAGCACATGCTCTAGGTGCATGGACTTCAGTAGTTGCAGCACGCAGGCTCAGTAGTTGTGGCTCGCGGGCTCCAGAGCGCAGGCTCAGTAGTTGTGGCGCACAGGCTTAGTTGCTCCGCGGCATGTGGGATCTTCCCGGACCAGGGCTCGAACCCGTGTCCCCTGCATTGGCAGGCGGATTCTTAACCACTGCGCCACCAGAGAAGTCCCCCAACCTAGAGTTTAAAAACATAATTCCATTTTATTTGGAGATCGGTTGACATTTGAGGCTGGTCCCATTGTCAAACCAAGTCTAGCAACAGACTCTGAGCAAGAGGCTCAAGGATGCTGGGGTGAAGAGGAGGAAATCACAGATTAGACCTTGTCAACCTCTGTTCCTATTAATGGTGCCTGAGACAGACATTAACTTTAAGGTGCAGGGTCTTGTGGTGGCGAGGAACGGGCAGGGCTTTGGAGCCAGGTGAAGCTGGGTTGGCCTCCCACTTACTAGCAGATGTGATCTAAGGCAAGTTTATTTATTTTTAGCTTTCGAAGAAAATCGTGGTAAAATATAGGTAACATAAAATTTCCCATTTGAACATTTTTAAACGCACCATCTGTGGCATTGAGTACTTTCACATTGTGGTGCAATCATCACCACCATCCATCTCCAGAATTTCTTCATCTTCCCCAAACTGATACTCTGCACCCATTAAACAAAAACTCCCGCATCCTCAGCCCCTGGCCACCACCCTTCTACTTTCTGCCTCGAATCTGACTACTCCAGGACCTCATTTAAGTGAAATATACAATATTTGTTCTTTTGTGACTGGCTTATTTCACTCAACATAATGTCCTCAAAGTTCATCCATGTTGCAGCCTGTGTCAGAGTTTCCTTCCTTTTTAAGGCTGAATAATTATTGTGTTGTATGTATATACCACATTTTGTTTATCCACCCATCTGTCGATGGACACTTGGGTTGCTTTCATGTTTTGGCCACTGTGAATAATGCTGCTATAAACATGGGTGTACAAATATCTGCTGGAGTCCCTGCTTTCAGTTCTTTGGGGCATATTCATAGAAGTGGAATTGCTGGACCATATGGTAATTCCATGCCTGTTTAATTTTTGGAGGAAATTTTTAGCCTTTTATTAAAGTATAATATACTATTAGAAAGTGAACATAAGTGTACTGTTTGAGTTTTCACAAACTGAGCACCACGTGACCAGGACACAGGAGCACTCCTACCACGTTCCCCTGGTTTCTACATCATTAATCACCAGTCTCCCAACTTTCAATAACACAGATTAGTTTTGTTTTCAAATCTATTAATACTCTGTAAAATGGGGATTAAAATACAAACTTTCCACGGTTGTCGAGATGATTCATTTATTCATTCCGCAGATATTTACGGAGTACTTACTTTGTGTAGTGTGCTATGAACAAGACAGATAAAATCCCTCCTAGAGTGTCATTAATCAATGCATGTGAAAAGCAAGCATGGTGCTTGGCACATAACTGATACCCAATAACTACTCACTGTTTGCGATCTCCCCTCCCCAACCTACCCCCAATCAGTCCTATCGTATAAGCAGCCTCATGTCTACCTTCTTCAAATGGGACCCTATCTGGTTGGTAGATCAGAGATGCCACCAGGGTCCGAGGAGCACAGAGCAATCCAGGCAACCTCTCCTCTGATAAACGTCTGAGCTGCAGACCAGCTGCACCTCTGTGGGCAGGTAAGAACAGATGCCTGGTCTGTGAGCCCACCTTCCCCAAGGCCTGAAAGGGCTTCCTGATGCTCCCTGGCACGTTCCTCTCTCCTGCAAACAATGCCTAACAGCTTTCTGGTGCCCTGGACTTTTCACAACTGACGACTGAGCCAGGAGGGCTGGATTTTTAACAGGTGTGGATCAACTCTCACTTGCAGGAAAATATGTTTGGCCTCTCCAGTAGAAACCAGAGGAGCACGGCAGGAGGTGCCTGTGGGGTGCTCATGGCATGCTGGGCACCTGGCTCTCGGTGGAGTCCAGGGTGAGCGCTGCAGGCGCCCCCCAGGAACTTGGGGAATGTGCTATGTAGCAGGGGTGTCACAAGTGATGTCTATGTCTCCTTGGGATGAGAAACATATTTTTTACTAACCTGGGAAAAGATGTAGATTTTTAAAAAATTTTTATTGGCGTATAGTTGCTTTACAATATTGTGTTAGTTTCTGCTGTACAGCAAAGTGAATCAGCTATACCTATACATATATCCCCTCTTTTTTGGACTTCCTTCCCATTTGGGTCACCACAGAGCACTGAGTAGAGTTCCCTGTGCCATACAGTAGGTTCTCATTAGTTATCTATTTTATACATAGTATCAACAGTGTATATATGTCAATCCCTGTCTCCCAATTCATCCCACCCCACCCCCCAAGAAGATGTAGATTTTTAACGGCTAATTGGGAAGCTCAGAACATCTTTCTTTTATAAAACTTGCCAGATGTGTATCATGACCCACACCTAGGAGTCCAGGTTGTGACGTAGGCAGCTGGGTGCCTTTGCCTGGGCTTCTGACCCAGCTGCGGCCACCTTTTCCTTACCCGTCTCTTCTTCGTTGGTGGCTTCTCCATCATCAGCACCCCTCGCTTCTCTCCTTCCCCCACAACCTCAAGCTGCTCTCAGCAGGGGACCTGCTGTCATTTGAGGTCAGTGTGGATTTCAGTCTATGTGTGCCTCCCAAGGATAAACGTTTTTAAACTCAGTGACTGATGGTTTAAAGTGCCCCCACTTACCTCCATCACTCTAAACAGTGTTTGCTATGTAAATACAACTTTAAGACAGTCCCCAGCCTCTTTTCCAACAAATTGTTGTCCCTTAGCCCCTCCTACATAGAAATTCTGGGTTCTCAACAGCTTAGCCCTTACCTGTACTTGTTATGTAGGAATTACCTGGATGCGATGTTAGCCTCCAAGGGTACCACTGAGGTGAGGTACCCCAGCGGTCATGGATCAGAAAGACTCATGGTCCAAAAGGTGCACAGGCTTAGGATGGGGTGTAAGGGGGACACAAGGACCACACTGCCTGAATCCCAGATCATACAAATTTCATATGTCCTGTTTCTCTTCTCTCTCGCTCTCTCCCTCCCTCTTTGGGCTGCATCCCCTCCTAGCAGTATGGGTGTGAGGACCAGTATTGCGTGTTGAGCAAGCGGACCCAAAAGACAGCAGGCATGGGGGCCAACACACCACCTGCTCTATCAGAGAGACTCAGGTGTGCACACCTGGCCACAGCTGGAGTTTGCCAGTTAGCCTGTCTAGCTCTTGGCGCTTTAATTCACTTTTCTCGGGCAGAGCACATACAGGACCAGATGGCATATACTGGGCATCACCGATGTGTGGTTGACGTGGGCATGACCCAGCTGCCAGCTTAGGGCAAGCACGATGACTTGGTCTCTCCATCTTTCTATCTATGAAGAATAATGCTTGTCCCATTGTATATTCCTTTTATTCTGCTTATTTTTAGCCTGGCTTTCAGATGACCAACTTACTTATTAGCTATATCTAATATATCCTATTAGGTTTGCTTATGTTTCATAAGCTACTTGCTTACCTACTATCTATACGTAACACTTAGGAGTTTCATCCATTCTGCCTGTATTTCTTGTCTCCTAGGCAGAATTGACTACTGCCAAAGAATATAGAAAAGGCATAGTATAGTACTTGAGAGACAGGTTTTGGTCTCTGTCAAAGAAATTCCCAGCATTCACAGTCATGTAGCACAGGTTTGGACAAAACAAATCACCTTCTTATTGTCCTAAAATGAACCCAGGCAGGGAAATCGGTCATAACTTCCCCAGAGGAGTCAGGGAACACTAGCAGATGTACAAGTAACGATGAGTAAACATGTAACGGGCTTTGTTAGTCCTGCTTACATTTCACATTTATGGAAGTGGGGAATATATATATTGTATATACATAAGAGAGAGAATATATATATTGTATAATGTAAGAGAGACGTCTGTAGATGTAGATGTATGGTATATACTTCCGAAAGTGCTACTACCACAATACCTCTGCACATTTGTACTTCTGTCTTTGAATCATGCCAGAAAAAGAGGCGTCAGTACTACATTAATAATAAAATGCTCCGGGACTTCCCTGGTGGTGCAGTGGTTAAGAATCTGCCTGCCAATGCAGGGGACACGGGTTTGATCCCTGGTCTGGGAAGATCCCACAGGCCACGGAGCAACTAAGCCCGTGCGCCACAACTACTGAGCCTGCGCTCTAGAGCCCGCGAGCCACAACTACTGAGCCTGTGCGCCTAGAGCCCGTGCTCCACAGCAAGAGAAGCCACCGCAATGAGAAGCCCACGCACCACAACGAAGAGTAGCCCCCGCTCGCCGCAAATAGAGAAAGCCCACGCGCAGCAACGAAGACCCAAAGCAGCCAAAAATAAATTAATTAATTAAACTAAATTTAAAAATAAAATAAAATGCTCCTTGTAACCCGTTTCTGCTCCTGCGATCCTCCCCTTTTCCATTTCTGTCCACATAAACACTTCCTGTTCCTGCCATGAGTCAGTTAAAATGGGAACATGAATTTCTTTGAGCATATGAGTTAATGTTATTCTGTTAGAAAAGAAAAAAAAGAGAAAATAAAAGAACAGCTAGAGAGCTCTGTTGTCACCCCAAATAAAGCAGTCATGCTTCCCAAATACAGTGGATGTAGTGTGGATCCCTACAGTTGCCTAGTTTGGCCACCAGATGGCGCCATGCACCATTAGGACACTATCGTTGTCGCTGTGCCCGCAGCTCTGCAGGGTTGGGGCCCACGGTGGGGCCCTGAACCCGAGGAAGCGAGTGAAGGCTGAGGACGTGTTGGCGGTGCAGAGCAGAGGCGGGGAATGTAGACTTTAGGATCAAATGGCTTGCTTCCCAGTCCCAGCTCCACCGTGGCACCTTCGCTTTAGATTCTCATTGAGAAAGGGAGAGGCCCTGCTCAGGGGAGGTCATTCGGTGGAAAAAAATGGAATGATGCTGTGGACCACCAAGCACAGCACCCGGAACTCACTAAGCACACAGCACTCATCTGGGGCTGGAACATGTATAAATTCAAGACTGTATTATGTTTGTTGAGGGGACACCATCAATGAGACTTTGCATACACAAAGGACTTCTATCTCAGTTATCTCTAATATTTCTCATATTGCAGAAAGGGGAAACGAAAGCCTAATCTATTGAACAGATTTATGCTCAGCTCGTCCATAAAGCCCCTGAAATGTATGCCCTCGCCTCCCTCCTCTCTCTCTCGTTCCATCTGTCAGCAACACAGCTGGGAAAGTCTCACCAGGGTGAGGTGCTTATTCCCCAGGAACAGCCCACAGTTGCTGAAGACTGGGATTTGCTCCCCTTTTCCCAAACGACATGCCACTGATTAATCTTTTATTAAAAGGAATAAGTTGTCGTGGGGGTTGTTTTGCGTTATCGCTTTAGTGATTTATTTGTTTTGAAGAAGAGGAAGGAAAAGAACTATGAAAAGAAAGTTCATGAGTCATACCTGGCATGACACTGATTTTTTTCCTTTTCTTTTCTTTCTATATGTATATAAAAGCAAAGACGCAATTGCCTTCACAGCATGGATCATTAATAGAGCCCTTTCCCACCTTAAAATTCATTTTTAAATACTTTAATGCACCATTAACAATTGAATAATTGAGCAGAAATAGAGATTTCTAAGAAAAACTAACGGTTGACATTCTGCTATGTTACTCATTTTGAATGAAAGCTGTGGTTTAGGAAAGACTTTTGGTTCCTTCAAAAATAAAAAGGTAACAAAGTCTGTATTTCAAGATGCTTATTTATGCTCAACATCCCTAATTATTAGAGAAATGCAAATCAAAAGTACAATGAGGTATCACCTCACACCAGTTAGAATGGGCATCATCAGAAAATCTACAAACAACAAATGCTGGAGAGGGTGTGGAGAAAAGGGAACCCTCTTGCACTGTTGGTGGGAATGTAAACTGACACAGCCACTATGGAGGACAGTATGGAGGTTCCTTAAAAAACTAAAAATAGAATTACCATATGATCCAGCAATCCCACTACTGGGCATATACCCTGAGAAAACCATAATTCAAAAAGACACATGCACCCCAATGTTCATTGCAGCACTGTTTACAATAGCCAGGTCATGCAAGCAAGCTAAATGCCCATCAACAGACAAATGGATAAAGACGATGTGGTACATATATACCATGGACTATTACTCAGCCATAAAAAGGAACGAAATTGGGTCATTTGTAGAGACGTGGATGGATCTGGAGACTGTCATACAGAGCGAAGTAAGTCAGAAAGAGAAAAACAAATATTGTATATTAACGCATATATGTGGAACCTAGAAAAAATGGTACAGATGAACCGGTTTGCAGGGCAGAAATAGAGACACAGATGTAGAGAACAAAAGTACGGACACCAAGGGGGGAAAGCAGCCGGGAGGTGGGTAGTGGTGGGATGAATTGGGAGGCTGGGATTGACATGTATATACTAATATGTATAAAATAGGTAACTAATAAGAACGTGCTGTATAAAAAAAAAATAAAATTCAAAAAAATAGTAAAATTAAAAAATTAAATACTGTGGAAAAAAAAAAAAAAGCTTATTTATTCAATTAGAAATACCACAGTGCCAACTAGGGTACCAGACACTTTCTAGTCTGTCTGGTGGCGGCAGTAGAAAAGTGGTATCAAATTACACTAATTTATATGGGAAGAAAAATAAATCTTCTCCTCCCACACTTTGCTATTATCTCCAAGGGTGCTCTGGGTTTTGTCCAAGAATCATCTGGAGGTCAGGGCACAGGTGCATGACAAGCCCTCCATTCTCGAGTCTGCCCTGCGGCCTGAGGGCCACCTGGAGCCAGAACCCCAAGGTCCCTGCTGGAGGAGGTGTGGGCCCCCCCAGATCACCTGGGAAAGCCCAGAACTACTTCCTCTCCTTCCAATCCAGCACGCCCAGAATTCTCCCTCTTACAGAGCTGGTTCAATGAAAACCACACCTGTAACAGCCAGCTGTGTCTCTGTGTCTCTGTGTGTGTATGTGCTCAAAATATGTTTTTAAAGGCGCTTAACTGGGAATCCTTGAATAAAGCACAACTGTATTTAATCCTTCCTTCCTTCAAATCACAAATTCCAAATAATGATATTACTGTAAGCTCTTTAAATTCTGGCCAAAACAAATCTCTTGGGGTTTTCAAAATCCTCTCTCACTGGTAGTGAAGCAAGCCTGTTTTGAGAAGCTTCTGTCACTCTGCAAGCAGAAGGTGGTGGCAGCCTAGACTGCACGGTGGCAGCAGAGAGACAGTCAAGAAATTGTAGTAGAAACGTTTGGACATGGAAACGGGCCGGAGGAGATGGGAGAGAGAGAAGGCAGGTCATAACAATTAGAGTGTTTGGGAACGCACATCTGGCCGTGTGGCAGTGCCCTTACTGATATGAGGAAAAAGGCAGAGCGCGAGTTTTGGAGGGGAGATCAAGAGCTCAGGTGTGGACCTGAGAAGCCTAAAATGCCTGCGCCACGTCTCAGTCAGATGATCAGCTGGGCATCAGTGTGTGGAGCTCAGAAAAGACATCAGGGCTCCCTTCAGGAGAGACAGAGCAGAGACACAAGGAAAACTGGGAGAGGGTCCTGTCAAGGAAGTGAGGAGAAGAGAGTGTTTCAGTGGACCCTGTAGGCAGCGGCAGCGGATGCCATGGAGAGGCCAACACATGCAAACTGGAAATGTCTACTGGACATAGAACAGGGAGCTTTCTGGTGATCTCTGCAAAGTGTGTTGTGGCATCCTGGAGGTGCAGGCAGACCAAGGCGGGTTAGTGAATGATTCAATATTGAAGGAGTAGAAAGAGTAGTGGAGACAATTTTTTAAAGATGTTTTTCTTGGAAAAGAAACAGGCAAAAGGCAGTAACCGAAGGGGGCTGAGGGTTTAAAAGAATTTGGGGTTTTTTTTGTTTGTTTTGCTTTTTGTTGAAATACAGTTGACATATATAACATTGTATTAGTTTAAGGTAGACAACATAATGATTTGCTATATGTATATATTGCAAAATGATCACCACAGTAAGCCTAGTTTACTAACATCCATCACTACACAGTTTCAATTTTTTTTTCTTATAATGAGAACTTTCAAGACCAAATCTCTTAACAACTTTCAAGTATACAGTAGAGTACTGTTAACTATAGTCACATGCTGTACATTACATCCAGGACTTATTTATCTTGTAACTGGAACTCTGTGCCTTTTGACCACCTTCACTCCTTTCACCCAAGTCCCACTCCCTATCCCCGCCTCAGGCACCACCAATCTGTTCTCAGCATCTATGAGCTTGTTTTTTCTGTTTGTTTGTTTTTTAGATTCACATATAAGTGAAATCATATGATATTTGTCTCTCTCTGTCTGACTTCTTTCACTTAGCATAATGCCCTCAAGGTCCATGTTTTTGTTTTGAAGATGAGAAAAACGTCTGCATGTTTATGTGCTGATGGGAATGATTCAGTAAAAAGGAAGAATTTGATGATGCATCAGAGAGATTGGGGAAAACTGCAGAAGCCAAGCTTTGAAAAGGCTCCAGGGAATGAGAGCCATCTGCCTTTGTCAGGGAGTCGGGGGAGGGGTGTGCACAACTTGGGCTCTTTTGCTAGATAAGGGGAGCTGTCAAAGAATCCACTCCCCCTACAGCCTCACTACAAAGTTAGAGTAAAACTAGCTTCAGCCAGAGATATTTATTAGGCCAACAGTTATCAGCACAGAAGGCACAATACCATTCAAGCAACCAGTTCTGCAAGCTCGACCCACTCCCAGCTCTCCAGCCTTGGAGGGTTAGTAGGCTGTGCTTGTGTCCATGTTCCCTGCCACCGACCCAGCAACCTTGGGCTTGGCCATGTGGTTTGCATGGCCAATGCTTTGGCCATGTGGTTTGCTTTGGTGAGTGGAAGTGATGTGTGTCACTTCCAAGTAGAGGTTTTAAGATCCTTCCTTTGGTCTCACCATCGTTCCCTGCCCTGTGCCTTGAGACCAGTATATCCTACAGAGGGGCTCCTCCCTCAGGCTCGTGGGATGAAGGAGATGTAGAGCAGGACCTCAGCCGACCTGCAGCCAACATGACAACAGTTTTGGTTGCTGGAAGCCCCTGAATATCGGGGCACTGTTTGTTACCAAAACACAAGCCAGCTAAGGCTGACTGATACACAGGAATTCCAACCTACTTTTCCCACTCTATAAAGGATTCACTTGGACAACTTTCCCAAAGCAACATTCTGCACCCTCTTTCTGATATCGTGTGGTCAGAAATTTCCCTAAACCAATTTCCTGGACCCAGGAAGCCACGAGCCCCATCTGTAAGAGGTGCAAGCTGGAGGCTTCAGTGGATACATTTCCATGTTCATGTAAGGCAAATAGGTGTCTGAGGTGGTGGAGAGGGTGGTATTTTCAAGCTATTTTACCTTGTCCACACATATCAAATACTTTTAACGTCCCCGAGAAGTGGCCCTTTCTAACATCCATCACTGAAACTAACAGGCCAATAGTTTTGCAAATAAAAACCCATTTGTGGGGCTTCCCTGGTGGCGCAGTGGTTGGGAGTCCACCTGCCAATGCAGGGGACGCCGGTTCGAGCCCCGGTCAGGGAGAATCCCACATGCCGCGGAGTGGCTGGGCCTGTGTGCCACGGCTGCTGAGCCTGCGCTCTGGAGCCTGCGAGCCACAACTACTGAGCCCATGTACCACAACTGCTGAGGCCCACGCGCCTGGAGCCCGTGCTCTGCAGTGGGAGAGGCCACTGCGGTGGGACGCCTGTGCACCGCAATGAAGAGTGGCCCCTGCTTGCCGCAACTAAAGAAAGCCCGCACGCAGCAACGAAGACCCAACAAAGCCAAAAATAAATTTAAAAAAAAACCAAAACCCATTTGTGGCATCTGATACGTTAATAAATGGTCAATTCTGGACTAAGAGACAATATCAAGACTTGTAGTGGGGCTTCCCTGGTGGCGCAGTGGTTAAGAATCAGCCTGCCAACGTAGGGGACACGGGTTCGAGCCCTGGCCTGGGAAGATCCCACATGCCGCGGAGCAACTAAGCTCGTGCGCCACAACTACTGAGCCTGCGCTCTAGAGCCCACGAGCCACAACTACTGAGCCCGCGTGCCACAGCTACTGAAGCCCGCATGCCTAGAGCCCGTGCCCCGCAACGGGAGAGGCCACTGCAGTGAGAAGCCCACGCACCGCAACAGAGTGGTCCCCGCTCACGGCAACCAGGGAAAGCCCGCGCACAGCAACAAAGACCCAACGCAGCCAAAAAATAAATAAATTAAATAAATAAATTAAAAAAAAAAAAGACTTGTAGTGGCCACCCTAGGAGTATGGCCCTCTCTAATAGAATGCTGGACCCCTGGACTGGGCCTTTTTGTTTTGAGTTCTGTAACCCTTTATCCAAACACAAAAATAGAAGGTTTCTGTTGTATAACACAGGTAGTAATTGACAATACTGCAGATTAGTATAGGTTGATACAGACTATTTTTAAAAGATAATTTCTTTCTTAAAAAATATGTATTCACAAGTGTCCAAAAAGTACAAATCTAGGATGTGCTAAGCTCTTTATCAGTTTCATTCAGAGGACTGTCTGTCACAGCTGAGGCTTTACATCCATCATTTTTAAAATCAAAATATTTCGATGTCAGTCTTCTTTCCACTGCCCTAAACAAGGTAGCATTTTCTAATGAGTTGACATTAAAGAAGGACTATGCCTTGAAAAGAAGCCCATGTCCATTAGTTGGAGGTTTTGGCATCCTCTATGGGCTGGGACCCTAGTCTTAGCGGGAGGACATGCAGGTGGCATCCTCTATGAGCAGGGTGGATGCCTTTGTACGGGCTGGGCTGGGACCCTAGTCTTAGCGGGAGGACGTGCAGGTGGCATCCTGGGGGAGTCAGAGCCTCCACGGGCCCTGCTCCAGCTGTACAGCTCACAGGACTAGTTCCTACGTGGATTTGCCTGGCATGATTCAAGAAAGAGAAGCTCATTTTCATCCCACTCTTCTGGAGTTCCGTGATAACATATAATAACACCCCAATGGAATGTCTTCCACAAATTACATTATGGGGTGTCCTCAAGTAATTGCTAAAAGACACAGAGTCTAATTGTTCCATAATGTTGTTACCTACTTTATCTGGATGATCAATGGACCTGTAACTCTCCCCCTGGGTTTCACACTCATAACTGTGAGGAACGTTTGAGCCAAGTGGTAGATATGAGAAGAAACCCCAAAGAGATTGTCCAGATCTCTAGAGAGTTACTGGGAACTTTTGCCAAATCCTGCTCTTTTGATTCACACTGAGCTCCACTCCGTTCAAGATAATGTCGGATTCATTCTGGTAGCTTTCCATGGCTTTAGCTGAATAAGCAAATACACAGCACTGGCAATGAGCAATGCATGTCAACCTTTGTAATGGATTGAATTTGTGTTTCCTAAAAAGATTGTTCAAGTCCAAACACCCTCAGAATGTGACCTGAGACGGGTGTTGGGAAACAAGGTAGTTGCAGATGTAATTAGTTAAGGTAAGATGGGGTCATATTGGAATTGGAGTGGAGGGTCTCATCCAAAATGACTGGTGTCCTTATAAGAGAAATTTGGACACACAGAAGCACACAGGGAAGGTGACGTAAAGACACACAGGAAGGAGAGGGAGGGAGAAAGATGGCAGCGGCAATACTGGATCATTTGGGTGCCTTATGGATGCAGAATCTGAGGGGGAAGCTGGTCTTGGGGAAATCTACCATTGTCGAAGACAAATAAAGTACAGCAAAGACAAGATGTGGTATTTGGCAAAATTGATACGAGGAATGTCCATTGACCAGGCCCTGGCTCAGTTGGAATTCAGTGACAAAAAAGGGGCCCAGATAATTAAAGAGGTTCTCTTAGAAGCACAAGATATGGCAGTGAGAAACCACAATGTGTAATTCAGATCCAATTTATATATAGCTGAGTCCACCTCAGGGCGAGGCCAGTACCTGAAACGCATCCGATACCCCGGCAGAGGGCGCTTTGGGATTATGGAGAAGGTTTTTTGCCATTATTTTGTGAAGTTGGTGGAAGGCCCTCTACCTCCAGCTGAGGCACCGAAGACAGCAGCTGCCCACGCCAAAGAGTATATTCAGGAGCTTCGCAACCAGACCATCATTCACACTCTATGATGGGGGTATTAAGACTCCACAGTGTATATATTTTCCCATTTATTTCCTAAAACCAACAAAGATTAAAGACAGATGCTTTTTATGATTTGTCATTGAAAAAAAAAAGACACACAGGAAGAAGTGGAGGCAGGGACCGCAGTGATGCGTCTACAAGCCACGGAAGGCGGAGCTGCCAGAGACTAGACAACGCAATGGGAGAGCCTCCCCACGAGGCTTCAGGGGGAGCAGGGCCCTGCTGCCACCTTGACTGTAGACTTGCAGCCTCCACAACTGTGATGAACTAAATCTCTGTTGTCTCTAGCCATCCAAGTTTTCCGTACATTGTCAAGCAGGCCTAGGAAACTGATGCCACTGTCATTTATCTGTGAAGACTTTGGTCTCTGCCCTCTGTGGTTCTCCTAAACCTTTTGATCAGTAGGAAGACCACACAGAGGGATGCATGGAGAGAGGAGAGAGAAGAGAGAGAGGATGGGGAGGTCCAAGGGTGAAAATCCCCCAGGTGATGGGTGGATCTACCATAACCATCAGCAGCGCAAGGCAGGTGTGATGGCTCTGGCGGGGCTTTGAGGTCCTGAGGCTGTGCCCCCTCCCAGCGGACCACATGCTTGTGTATCTGCATGTGTCCCTCTGTCCGCCTCACCCCGCAGGGCTCCCCGTGCCCACCTTGCGAGATGCCGTGTTACTAACCGTACTTAGAACGAAAGATGAAACTGACAGGCACACAACTAAGAGCACACTAATTACACTGAAGTTTTAAAGAATGAATTACAGGGCTTCCCTGGTGGCGCAGTGGTTAAGAATCGCCTGCCAATGCAGGGGACGTGGGTTCGAGCCCTGGCCCGGGAAGATCCCACATGCTGTGGAGCAACTAAGCCCGTGCGCCACAACTACTGAGCCTGCGCTCTAGAGCCCGTGAGCCACAACTACTGAGCCCGTGTGCCACAACTACTGAGCCCGCACGCCACAACTACTGAAGCCCACTCACCTAGAGCCCGTGCTCCGCAACAAGAGAAACCACCGCAATGAGAAGCCCGCGCACCGCAACGAAGAGTAGCCTCCGCTCGCAGCAACTAGAGAAAGCCCGCGCGTAGCAACGAAGACCCAATGCAGCCAAAAATAAATAAAATAAAATAAATAAATTCATTTTTAAAAAAAGAAAAATGAATTGCAGACACTGTGACTGGGGAGGCAGGGGTGTGTGTGTGTGTGTGTGTGTTTGAGGGCTTGAAGGGAGAAGAAAAGGCCTGAGGTAGCTATTTTAGGGAGTGGGAAAGTGACCCCATTAGTACAATTTCTTGCTCCTTAAAGTCCATTTAAAGTTTGCGATTACATCTCTAATAAGTTCAGTCTGCCCAGGTGGGTGATTCCTCGGGAATGCCCAGCGGCAGGCTTGCAGCAGGTGGGGCTCCCGCTCTCTGGGACTGCGTGTTTCCAGATGATACAGCTGAGGGAAGGAGAGGAAGTTGCAGGTGTTTCCCAGGGAGTGATTATAATTCCGGGTGGTGGAATCCTGGCTGGACGCTGGGACCTGAGGTGATGGCATCCGTGGGGAGGGCTCTCCCTGAGGCTGAAGAGTTGTTCCCATGGGCATCCTGGAGCTAATAAGCGGGAAGGGTAGGGGATGGGTTTGGAGAAGGGGGTGTCTACATCTGAGATTTCAGGGGCGGCACACTTTCTGGTGATGACAAGATGCAGGGTTTGGCATTGGGATCAGGTGGCTGAGATGGATGGACTGCAGGAGAGGTTCCTGCGGATGAGACGGTTCAGGAAAGAAGAGGCCAGAGTGTAAATGCTGGTCGAAGGTGGAGTGGAAACAGTTCCCCTTAAGTGACTGGGGGGCAGTGAGTAGGAAGTTGCTTGAAAGCAGAAGGCGGGTGGGGAGAGGGTGGGGTGGTCTCATGGTCCGGGCATCAGGGGAGCTGGTATCATTTGGCAAGAAGGAAAAGGAGAAAGGTCTGGAAGGCTGGGGAAAAAGGGCACAGGACCCACCTTGGGATCTGAGATGAGTGGTGTGTGTGAAAATAAAGGGAATCTGCAAAAGATTACGGAGGAAGCGCCTGTTAGTGACAGGAGGTGGGAGCTCGGTGGGAGATGAGGTGGGATTGCAGGGCGTTCCTGCTCTGATACAGAGCAGGTGTTCCCGGGGAACTCAATGGACATTTGGAGCAATGAGCATGAGGAACTGGATCACATCAGAGGACGTACTGGGCAGTTTGGAGATGACACTGGCATGTCCTGCTGTGCCTGAGTGACTGCAGGATTTCAGTCCTGACTTATTTCTCATCCAGTCGTTCAAAAGATTTTCCTAGAGGCACGGTGGCATCAAGGGGTAGGGATTCCACTCTTCAGGCTGCTTGGAGGCAGGGCAGGTGATGAGGAAGACTCCCCATCAGAGTTTTCTTGGGGACATGATGGCCAGTGTCCCCTCCTGTCATCCCCAATTCTACTGCTTTGCTGCTTCTACTCCTTCCCATGCTGCTGTTGCAGCAGTGCTTTCAAAGCATCTCTACCTGCCTTCTTTTTCTCCTCTTTCAAATACACCTTTTTATCTTCAATTCTCTTGCTTCCCTCCTTGAAAAGAATAATTTTTTTTTTTTTGGCTGCACCATGCGGCAGGCAGATTCTTAGTTCCCTGACCAGGGATCAAACCTGTGTCCCCTGCAATGGAAGCGCAGAGTCTTAACCACTGGACCACCAGGGAAGTCCTGAAAGAATAATTTTTTTAATGAACAGATTTATCTGTTGTTAGCTCAGTCGTATGAAAGTGGAGGAAAGGAAAAAGCTCAGAAAAAGTCAGATGGATGGATTTACAAGCAGCTCATGCAGCTCAATAACAAAAAAACAAACAACCCAATCCAAAAATGGGCAGAAGACCTAAATACACATTTCTCCAAAGAAGATATACAGATTGCCAACAAACACATGAAAGAATGCTCAACATCATTAATCGTTAGAGAAATGCAAATCAAAACTACAATGAGATATCATCTCACACCGGTCAGAATGGCCACCATCAAAAAATCTAGAAACAATAAATGCTGGAGAGGGTGTGGAGAAAAGGGAACACTCTTGCACTGTTGGTGGGAATGTAAATTGATACAGACACTATGGAGAACAGTATGGAGGTTCCTTAAAAAACTAAAAATAGAACTACCATACGACCCAGCAATCCCACTACTGGGCATATACCCTGAGAAAACCATAATTCAAAAAGAGTCATGTACCAAAATGTTCATTGCAGCTCTATTTACAATAGCCAGGACATGGAAGCAACCTAAGTGTCCATCGACAGATGAATGGATAAAGAAGATGTGGCACATATATACAATGGAATATTACTCTGCCATAAAAAGAAACGAAATGGAGTTATTTGTAGTGAGGTGGATGGAGTTAGAGTCTGTCATACAGAGTGAAGTAAGTCAGAAAGAGAAAAACAAATACCGTATGCTAACACATATATACGGAATCTAAGAAAAAAAAAAAAAGGTCATGAAGAACCTAGGGGTAAGACGGGAATAAAGACACAGACCTACTAGAGAATGGACTTGAGGATATGGGGAGGGGGAAGGGTAAGCTGTGACAAAGTGAGAGAGTGGCATGGACATATATACACTACCAAACATAAAATAGATAGCTAGTGGGAAGCAGCCGCATAGCACAGGGAGATCAGCTCGGTGCTTTGTGACCACCTAGAGGGGTGGGATAGGGAGGGTGGGAGGGAGGGAGACGCAAGAGGGAAGAGATATGGGAACATATGTATATGTATAACTGATTCACTTTGTTATAAAGCAGAAACTAACACACCATTGTAAAGCAATTATACTCCAATAAAGATGTTAAAAAAAAAAAAAAGTCAGATGGATGATGTGAAAATCTGTGGAACTCATGCTACGACATGGGTGAACCTTGAGGACATTATGCTCAGTGAAATAAGCCAGACACAAAAGGACAACTAGTGTGTGACTCCACTTCCACAAGGCACGTAGAGTAGTCAAATTCATTGAGACAGAGAGAACGGTGGTCGCCAGGGGCTGGGGGGAGAGGGATGAGAAGCTGTTGCTTAACGGGTACAGAGTTTCAGTTTTGCAAAATGAAAAGCATTCTGGAGACTGATCGTACAACAACGTGAATGTACTTGACACAACTGAACTGTACACTTAGAAATGGTTTTGATGGTAAATCTTATGTATATTTTACCATAACTAAAAAGAAAAGAAATCTCTGGAGGCACTCCAGAAAGCCTGGATCAGATGATTTATACATGACAGAGAAAATGCCAAAAAGCAGGAAGAAAACAAGTTACAGACTGTCCACTCAAATCACCTCTGTGTCCCGGTAGCTCCTGGTCCTGAGTTTATCCAGTTCGAGGCTAGGGGACCCACAAAGCCAGACTCTAAGCCCAGGAAGACCAGCACAGAACAACAAATGTATTTCAAAGAAGCTATTAAGAGCACTAGCTTTTTTTTTTTTTTTTTCCCTCTTTCAGGTCAGGAAAGCTTGCCAAGACAAGACAAACAGGTAATTAAGAACTGGTGCTGTTAACCAGCCACTTCTGTTTTCATTCATAGTAAGAGAGCTTCCAATTTCCCAATGGAAAAGAGGCCTTGATCTCAACGATAAACCCAGACATGAAAAGGATGGGATTAATTGAAGTCCTCTTTGGCCTTTGTCCAAGTTGGCTCTGGGAAGTTTGGCAAGGTATAGGGACATCACTTGGAAAACTCAGATTAGACAAAAAGCCACACAGGGGAGCTCCCTGGGGAAGTGGATCAAATGAATTAAGAACTTGGCCTAGAGTTCACAGGGGAACCTGTCAGGACATCGCCGGCAGATGCCTCCCAGACCTAGAGTGCAGAGAAGAGAGTCTCCCTACAGACCTCGCCAGGGGCTGTGTCTAACCTCAGGGGGTGCATCGTTGTGCATGCATTTATGGCCATGCTTTTTAAACAGAGATGTAGCGCATACTTCACTCACCTTCCCCAGAAGAGCAGGGCTGAGGCCGAGAGAAGGCTTGTCGTGTCTCCGTAACCGGCCCCCTGACTGCTGAGTGAGCCCGTGACTGAGAGGTGGGGAAGAGGATGAGACGAATGAGTGTCCTCTGACCCCTCGGCCGGTCCGCCCCCTGCCCTGCCCCCGCCATCTCCGCCCTTCTATTCCCCTCTGCCCTTGTATCTGCCCTTGGACTTGCCCTCACATCCATCCGGGTCTCCCCAGAGTTCTGTCTCAGAGCTGAAATCTTTCTTAAGCTAACTTCTCTGTTGTTTAAAAGCTTAGCCCTTGATATTTGAGTGGCTTTACGCAGAAGGACAAGGAGGGGAGGGGTGAGGATGGAAAAGGCATGAGGGTCTGAGGTATTGATTGGCTTCTTCTCTCAGCTTTTAAACCAGGGTGTGAGGCACGTAACATGCAGCAAAGGCAAACACCATAGCATTTTCACCAGATCCAGGTCCCCCATCACTGTGACGGGGGGAAAAGTTACCTTTGTGGGCCCCTGACCTCCACGCTGCAGCCCCTCCCACCTCTCCACGTATGTTCCGACCTCTCCTCAAGAGCATTTTAAATTTCTGACTCAGGTGTTGCGTGGCAGACTATCTGATTAGGTTATTGCATGATAACGACAAAAGAAAAGGACTGGGGACTTCCCTGGTGACACAGTGGTTAAGAATCCACCTGCCAATGCAGGGGACACGGCTTCGAGCCCTGGTCTGGGAAGATCCCACATGCCGCGGAGCACCTAAGCCCGTGCGCCACAACTACTGAGCCTGCGTTCTACAGCCCGTGCGCCACAACTACTGAGACCGTGTGCCACAACTACTGAAGCCCGTGTGCCTAGAGCCCGTGCTCAGCAACGAGAAGCCACCGCAATGAGAAGCCCACACACTGCAACGTAGAGTAGACCCTAAGAAAGCCCGTGCGCAGCAATGAAGACCCAATGAAGAAAGCAAGAAAGAAAGAAAAGAAAGAAAGCAAGAAAGAAAAGAAAGAAAGAAAGAAAGAAAGAAAGAAAGAAAGAAAGAAAGAAAGAAAGAAAGAAAGAAAGAAAGAAAAAAGGAAGAAAGAAAGGAAGAAAGAAAGGAAGAATGAAAGGAAGAAAGAAAGAAAAGGACTGGTAGCAAGATAAGACTGGAGCTAATTAGAGACACAGATGTAGAGAACGAACGTATGGACACCAAGGGGGGGAAGTGGCGGGGATGGTGGTGGGATGAATTGGGCGATTGGGATTGACATGTATACACTGATGTGTATAAAATGGATGACTAATAAGAACCTGCTGTATAAAAAAATAAATAAAATTCAGAAAAAAGCTATAAGGATATACTGTACAACAGAATATAGTCAATATTTTATAAAAACTATAAATGGAGTATAACCTTTAAAAATTGTGCATCACTATATTGCATACCTGTAACTTATAATACTGCACAGCAACTATACTAATAAAAATTTTTATTCCAAAAAAAAAAGACTGAAGCTATTTATCCAGCATTTCAAAGGGAAGAAATGAATCATTCCAGAAACTGCTGTCAAGTAAAATTCCAAAATGAATTATTAAACCGATGGCTTGTGGCGATTTAGAAAAGGAAGCAGTGATCATTGGAATGACCTCTTGGGTTCAATAAATATAGGAATGTAATGCCAAATTAAATGCATATGCTTATAAAGACTGATGGATCCAAAGAAAACTAGCAAGATCCTGTATAAAGATTTCAGCAGGCATCTACGTTTCTCAACATGTTTTTTTTTTTTATAAATTTATTTATTTATTTATTTATGGCTGCGTTGGGTCTTCGTTGCTGCTCGCGGGCTTCCTCTAGTTGCAGCGAGGGGGGGCTACTCTTCATTGCTGTGCACGGGCTTCTCATTGCCGTGGCTTCTGTTGTTAAAGAGCATGGGCTGTAGGTGCACGGGCTTCAGTAGTTGTGGCACACGGGCTCAGTAGTTGTGGCTCGTGGGCTCTAGAGCGCAGGCTCAGTAGTTGTGGCACACGGGCTTAGTTGCTCCACGGCATGTGGGATCTTCCCAGACCAGGGCTCGAACCCGGGTCCCCTGCATTGGCAGGTGGATTCTTAACCACTGAGCCACCAGGGAAGTCCTCTCAACATGTTCTTGACACATAGTACTGAGCATATACATATTACATGACGTTAAGGTGATTATTACATGGGATAAGGGTATTGTGTTTATCTTTCTCAAGTCTTTGTCTCTTAGAGATGTGTATGGGAGTATCTATCGGTGAAATTATACGTATCTGGGAGTTGGGTTAAATGCTGGAGGCAAGCAGCAAAAGTGGAGAGTTCAATGAGAAAAGACGGACAACATGTTAATAATTGTTGAAGCTTGTTTCATTGTTAATAATTGTTGAAGCTTGTTTCATTGTTAATAATTGTTGAAGTTCATTGTACTATTCTGCTTTTGGATATGTTTGAAAATTTCCATAATAAAAAGTTTAAACACCTACTTCCCACGATAGGATATGAACAAATGTTTGTTGAATAAAAAAGAATGAGTGGAATAAATTCCCTAAACTTTAAAATTGCAATATAATTGTGTCCCCACTGACATTTCTAAAGTGTTGGATAATTTTATGGATCTTTGTTGCTTCTTGGATCTCACACTTCCCTTGTGGATCCATTTTTTTCTTTTCAAAGTATATTTATAAGTGTATTCAGGGAATGGTATGCCCTCTCTGAATGAAAGAATTTTAAAGCCTTTGTGCTATTCAGGAGAAAGACAGAGATACTCAATAGAAGTTGTGATAATGAGCATCCTTATCTGGTTCCTGATTTTGAAGAGACATTTTCTAATTTCTAACCACTAAAATATGGTATTTGATATAGATTTCTTCTAGGTTCCCTTTAGGCTAAGGGATTTCCCTTCTAATTGTAGTTTACATTTCTGGGTGGAGTGAGGAGACTTAATTGTGCATTGATATTGAATGCTATAAAATGACTTTATAATCTATTGATATCATGTAGGTTTTCTACCTGTATCTGTTATATGATAAATTACATTATTTTCTGGTATTACACTATCTTTGGATTGTTGAAGTGAACTTATTAAGTATTATTAAAATATATTATGGGTTTTCATTTGCATTAAATTGCTTTATAGTATTCTGACTTTTTTACACACCCTTTTTCAATCTTAAATTAAAATTTCTTTTCCTTCTCTTTCTCTGTTTTTTCCCTTGACTAACCTTGCCAGACCTTTACCTATGCTATTATCCTTTTCAAACAACCGGCTTTGGTTTCCCAATATATAAAACATATCTTCTTTGGGGTTAATTTTTTCCAATTTACTTTTAATTTTACTGCATCATGGTCAACAAGGATTTTCTCTATGATATCAATTAATTCTTTTGTGGCCTAATACATTTATAAAAATATTTCATACGCACTTAATAATTCTCTGTTTGTTAGAGTTCTATACATCTTTGAGATCAAGCTTACTAATTTTACATTTATATTAATTTTGTATTTGATCTGGAGTTTCTAAGCAGCATGTATGAAAATCTCTATATGTGTGGATTTATCAAATGATCTTTTTTAAAAAAATTATTTATTTATTTATTTATTTATTTAATTTATTTTGGCTGCATCGGGTCTTAGTTGTGGCGCGTGGGATCTTCGTTGAGGCATGTGGGCTCTTTGTTGCGGCGCGCGGGCTTCTCTCTAGTTGTGGCGTCCGGGTTTTCTCTCTCTAGTTGTGGTGTGCAGGCTCCAGGGTGCGTTTGCGGCACGTGGGCTCTCACGTTGAGGCACGCAAGCTCAGTAGTTGTGACGCATGGGATTAGTTGCCCCACGGCATGTGGGATCTTGGTTCCCCGACCAGGAATTGAATCCATGTCCCCTGCATTGTAAGGCGGATTCTTTACCACTGGACCACCAAGGAAGTCCCTATCAAATGATCTTTTGATTCTATGTACTTTTGATTTATATATTGATGCTAAATCATCAGAGTGTACAAACTCAGGATTGTTTTAACTTTCTGCAATTTTGTTTCATATTTCTTTCAGTTTTATTGAGATATAATTGACATATAGTACTGTGTAAGTTTAAGGTGTACAGCATAATGATTTGATTTACATGAAATGATTGTCACAATAAGTTTAGTGAATAGCCATCATCTCATATAAATACAAAATTAAAAAGAAAAAGATATTTTTTCCTTGTGATGAGACTCTTAGGATCTACTCTCTTAACAACTTTCATATGTAACATACAGCAGTGTTCATTATATTTATCATGTCGTACATCACACCCTTAGTACTTATGTATCTTATAACTGAAAGTTTGTACCTTTTGACTGCCTTCATCCAATTTCCCCCTCCTTTCTGTGATTTTTTAAAAATCCTATAATATTGATCCTCTTTATCCATAATAATACTTTGTCTTTTTTTCTTTTCTTTTCTTTCTTTTGTTTTTTGTTTGTTTGTTTGTTTGCCACAGGATCTATTTTATCTACTCTTAATGTATTACTCAGGTCAGGCTGCCATAACAAAACACAAATTGGGTGGCTAAAAAATAAGAAATTTATTTTCTCACAGTCCTGGAGGCTGGAAGTTCTAAATCAGGGTGCCAGCATGGTTGGTTTCTAGTGAATATTCTTCCTGGCTTTCAGAGGGCTGCCTTCTCGCTGTGTACACACATGGTATTTCCTTAGTGTGTGCTTGCAGAGAGAGAGAGAGAGAGAGAGAGAGAGAGAGAGAGAGAGAGAGAGAGAGAGAGAGAGCAAGAGAGCAAGAGAACTCTGGACTCTCTCTCTCTTCTTACAAGGACACTAGTCCTACTGGATCAAGGCCCTACCCTTATGACCTCATCTAACCTTGATTACCTCCCTAAAGGCCCTACCTCTAAATACAGTCACACAGGGGTTTAGGGCTTCAACATATGAATTGGGGTTGGAGGGACACACACATTCAGTCCATAACATTTAATATTGTTATACCAACTTTGTTGGGGGAAATGTTTTCTTTGTATATCATTTTCCTTCACTTTAAACCTCTGATTTCATTATGTTTTAGGTGGATTTCTTATAAATGGCATAGATGGTATTTCTTTTTTTCTTTTTTCTTTTTTTTGCCACGCCATGTGGCTTGCGGGTTCTTAGCTCCCAGACCAGGGATCGAACCCAGGCCCTTGGCAGTGAGAGCTCAGAGTCCTAACCACTGGACCGCCAGGGAACTTCCCCATAGATGGTGTTTCTTGTGCAATCTGAAAACCTCTTTTATGACTGATGAGTGTAATAATATAATACATACGTGATATACAGGATAAATAAAAAACACTACACATATTTTATTGTCATTTTAAAGCCCTGTTTGAGATGGAGGCTCCTACTTTTCTTCAATTCTGGACAATTTTCTCTTCAAAAATGACCTTTTTACCTGTTCTCCCTCAGTTCTCCTCTAGTTTCATACATCCCAACCTTCGTTTCTCTTAATCATGCTTTCATATATTTCATCTCTTCATTTCTCTGTGCTATAATCTGGATAGTTTCAGATTTCTCTTCCAATTTACTAAGTCACTTTTCAGCTATTTCTAAACTGCTGTTTAATCTGGTAATTGAGATTTTGCAAACTGTAATGGCCTTCAGAGGAGATTATCTTCTCTGTGGGAGTTCCATGTGACATGGTTTGTGAGTTTTTCTATCTGGTGGTTTTAAAGTTGCTTCTGCCAGGTATAGGGGAGGGTCAATGGTTCTATTAAACCTCTCTCTCCCTCCCTGCCTCCCTCTCTCTCCTCTCTTTTTTCTGCTAATCCCTTAGTTTTGATTTGTATAAATCAGGATCCAATCAGGAAAAGAGAAACCACACTAGTACTTTAAACAGAAGGGATTTAATACAAAAAACTGGCTACCTAGGTATTGGAAATCTGAGAGCACAATGGAGATACTGAGGTAACCCTGAAACAAATAACTGCAGGAAGCAGATACAATCCCTTGGGTTGAGGAAACAAAAGAGAAGAGGTGGGGTGACCAGAACTAAAGCTTGAGAGAAGGGCACTACAGGTGCTGTTCAGACTCCTGAGGGGAATGTCCACTCAACCGGTGCTCAGGCAAGGCCTCAGCAGCTGTGTGGACCCCTGAGGAAGAGGCCTGACTCCACAGGGGCTCAGACCGCGAGGAGACGAGTTCTGGGAAACCAGGAGGTGTGCACAGGGCATCAAGGAGCTCAGCGCCCCTGGGGCTCAACTGTCACTGTTCCTAGTCTCGCTGAGAGGGGGCTTGGGCTGTTGCTGGAGACGGTGCCAGAAGCTGGAGGAATGCTGGCAGAAACCAACATAGGAAGTCTCCCTTCCCTCCCCGGGCCTCAGGTCTCCCTCTGGTGCCTCCTGCTGACAGAATCTAACAGGAACCAACCAGCAAGGGAGTCTGGGAAAAGCGGTCTCCAGAATCCTAGCCCCAGCTCTCTAGAGGAGCCTATTAAAGGATGGCTGTATACACAGCATAGAGTAAACACAGTAGAAATGTTGTTTGGGGTTTTATCTCTTTCCCAGTCCCTAAATCGCCACCTACTTTCTGTTGTTTGAATAGTAAAGGTAACATAAAGAACTAGATTGTGGTGTAAACAAACGTGAGAATGTTTAATTTGCTTTTGGTTCTACTCATACTTTTTTGTACATTAAAGAACATGGACTTCTTTTTTTCTTAAAAAAAAAAAAAAAAGAAGAAGAAATAGAAGAAGAAGGATGGGCTTAGGGGTAGGAGACACAGGTTGACCAAGCTCATTTTGCTCTGCCCCCTTTGACTACTCCATACACGCCCTTCTACCCATATTTGAGCCTACATCTGACAACTCTAATAGTCTTGTGCTTTTTAAAGAAACTATGGTAAAATATACACAATGTAACATTTGCCATTCTAACCATTTTTAAGGTACACTTCAGTGGCAGTTCAGTACTTTCACAATGTTGTGCTACCATCACTACCATCCATCTCCAGAACGTCTTTATCTTCACAGACTGAAACTCTGTACCCATTAAACAATATCTCTCCATTCGCTGCTCCCCCAGCCCCTGGCAACTACTTTTTTTCTCTCTGAATTTGACTCCTCTAGGTAACTCATATAAGTGTAATCATATGGTATTTGTCCTTTTGTGACTGGCTTATTTCACTTAGTATAACGTTCTCGAGGTTCATCATAAATAACATGTACATAACAACAAAGTAGAAAACATGCCTAGCTGCCGTAGCCCTCATTTCTATAGCTGATCCTGAGCCTTTAGTTGATATTTATAATTTTTTCCTATTACCCATTCCATCTTCCCTTTCACTTAGCCAGGAAGTCAGCTGGTTGGGATTCTTTATGTGGTACTGTGACCTAAATCTTCATTCCTGAAGGATCAGAATCCTTAACTGGGTGAATGCAGTCATTCTTTTAACCTTAATTACTGGACTTGAGGGTATTAAGAGGCATTCCAGAGAGTCCCTGGTTTGACTAAGTCTTACCTGCCCCACCGTGTAGTAGCAACCCTACATCCTCTTATAATTGTAATCAATTACTCCAGTCAGTAATTTACCTGCTTCTCTGCATATTGATTCAGTGGCAAGAAAAGCAGTTTACCTGGAACCATTGATGTGTCTCCCGGTGGACGCATTCTCCTCTCAGAAGTAAAGAAAGTCCACTAAATCTTCAGACATTAAAAATGCAGGAATGGGAAGCAAATTTCAGGTGTGAGACTGAGAGGCGCTATTCCAACTTCTACCAGCTATATCCTGGACCAGTGTCTGACTGTGGGAGAAATATTAATTTCTGACCCAAAGCATGTACCTTATCCTGTAAAATAGCACTCCAACCTAACAGGGTGTTTTCAACCATGAAAAGGAGTCTCGTCTCCTTGGACACGGAGAAGAGAGTGAATCCGCTTGTAATGGTGACTTAGGGACCTTTGGTGTTTCAAAATCATTTTATTTGTTCAAATCCACACAGTGTCCCCATTTCAGTTCTCAGAGCCCCAGTTCTCAATTAATGCCCTAAGGTTTATGTCAGAAAACTGGAGAGGTTGCTAAATCAGTTTCTCTTGTAATTCCTCAGACCAAATCATCCAACTGTAGGTCTCTATCAGTTCTGTGGCTACAAGAGATCAGTGATTATTCTAGGGCTATCATAGAAGTTCTTGGGTTCTCTGATGGCCTTAAATTGAGTATTTAAAGTCCTGAGTTTGTCATTTTCTTTATTTAAGGCTCTTTGGTACAGTAAGGAGTAGTCATCCAACCTCACAATCCTTGCACCATCATTCCCAACGAAACGTTAAATGCAGTAGCCACTCAGTGTCCCAAAGCCTTGTCTTTGAGAAGTACTTCATCCAAGGCAGTCACAGGCCATAATTCAAACACCTCTTTTGCCATTGATGCCATACCCTACCCAGGTCCTATTTTTCATTGGCCATAGGGTTGTCACTATATTCCAGCCCAATCAATTTGATGACCAATCTCAGGTTCCCATCTTGAGGGTCTGTTTTTTTGTGATCCATTCCTGGTACCAAATAGTGCAACAGTCAGTATCTGGTCCAGAAAAACATGACTCTATGTATTTCCAAAACCATCCATCTGCACTGAGGAAGACTGAGTGAGACCCAGGTTTCTTAAACGCCGTGGGTGGGGGAGCATATATGAAGATGATCCAAGGAGAGAAGGAAACACTGAACTTTTTGCGAATAAGGCACGTGGGTACTCAAGCGTTTTGTTGGAAAAGTGAAAGTTGGGTGACTGTGCTTGTACTTGGACTGGATGAAGAAGATCATACTGAAGGGCTTATATGATCTGTTTCTTAAACCAGCCATGGTGATGGCTCCTTCATGTAAATTACTCCTGCTCTTTCTGTCTTTTCCAGCCTTTGGTGCTTGATATATGTTTATCTTTCTATGAACGTATCCTGTCACCCCAATGGGATTTCAAGCTCTGATGACAACAACCAGGAATACTTCCTTCCCTAGACTTGTAACCTTAAAGCACAGTGATGCCCAAGGCACCAGGAAGAGGTGAATTCATTCACCCTGTTAGTCATCCCTTTGATCTCAGAGAACTGAAATTACAGATTAAAAACGAATTAAGTAAAAGAAGTCACAAAATAGTAAATAATTAGCAGAAAGCAAGTCTTAAATGAATTACTAAAACCAAACCAGTCAAGGTTTTTTGTTTGAAAAGTAAAGTCTCAATTCTCATCTATTTTTATATTCTATATAAAAATATATTTATATATTTTAAATATATTTAAATATATAATTATATATTATATATTTAATATATTTAAGTATATTTATATACTATATTTTATTAGTTTCCAATTAATACTGCACAGTTGGTCCTCATGTACCCAGTTTCTATTTGCTAAACCAATACACAGGTAATTTCCATAACAACTCCTGTAATGGCAGAAGCAACAAAAATGTTAAATATTAACTTTTGAGGTGAGCGGGTAGGAGATCAGTGTCAATTCATTTAAAAAGTACAGAGTAATGATTTAATTATTTGGGGAAAGAACACAGATTTTAAGTTCAAATCCCTGTACATTTTATTCTCAAAGCAATGCAACTGAGCAGATTTGTGTTTGTAGCTAGAGATGGGAGAAAATGAAACCAGAAACATCAGGTGACTTGGTCAAGGTTCCTTCTGCCCACAATTTCTGTGTGATGTTACCTGGACTGATTGGAATATTTTGATAAAAAAATGCAACCACATGTGCTTTCTGGCTGGGGCTGGTGGGTGGGAGTGGGGAAGGTTTTCTGCTTCTGAAACTCTAGGAGAGGGAGAATGAGCCCCCAAGAGCAGTCTTATATTTGATTAGGAATCATTGCTAAATGATAAAAAAGATGCATAGTTGGGGAAAATGTCTACATAATTTACCTTTCGGCTTAACTATTTCTATCCAGATCCTAGCAATCCTAGAAGTTACTTTAAAATTAGAAAAAAGGGTGTTGGTGGATAATGTTCTTTAAAAGAAAAGCGTTCAGGAGAAGATTCATCTAATTTTTGCCTATAATTACCTTTGAATGAAATTTAACATTCAAAAATATAACTGACAGACTTCTGCTTCCAGTCAAGATGAAATAAGAGGGACCAGATTTATTCTTCCACTTGAAAGAAGAAGAAGAACAATAAATCAGAAAAATATGTGTAACTTTAAGACACTGGACATCAAACAATGAAGGGCAGTGACCCCTGAGACACAAAAAAACAAGGTGAGACAACACCTGATTCAGCTTACTGTCTTGAAATAGTTTCCAGGCCAGGGTGCAGGAAGTGGGCACCTGGGCAGACCCCACAGGAGTCTCTGAGTCAAGAAGATTGAGCCAAGGGTCCAGGGAGACCAAGGTGGTTACAGAGCTGCACAGAGAGAATCCCTCAAGAATTCACTAGAGGAGATTGGTTCAAGATGGCAGAGTAGAAGGATGTGTGCTTACTCCCTCTTGCGAGAGCACCAAAATCACAACTAACTGCTGAATAATCATCGACAGGAAAATACTGGAACTCACCAAAAAAGATACCCCACATCCAAAGACAAAGGAGAAGCCACAATGAGATGGTAGGAGGGGCGCAATCACAATAAAATCAAATCCCATAACTGCTGGGTGGGTGACTCACAAACTGGAGAACACTTATACCACAGAAGTCCCCCCACTGGAGTGAAGGTTCTGAGCCCCATGTCAGGCTTCCCAACCTGAGGGTCTGGAAACTGGAGGAGGAATTCCTAGAGAATCAGACTTTGAAGGCTAGTGGGATTTGATTACAGGACTTCGACAGGACTGGGGGAAACAGAGACTCCACTCTTGGAGGGAACACACAAAGTAGTGTGTGCATCAGGACCCAGGGGAAGGAGCAGTGACCCCACAGGAGACTGAACCAGACCTACCTGCTAGTGTTGGAGGGTCTCCTGCAGAGGCGGGGGAGACAAGGACACTGGCAGCAGAAGTTCTGGGAAGTACTCCTTGGCGTTAGCCCTCCCAGAGTCTGCCATTAGCTCCACCAAAGCCGTGTAGGCTCCAGTTTTGGGTCGCCTCAGGCCAAACAACCAACAGGGAGTGAACCCAGCCCCACCCATCAGCAGACAAGTGGATTAAAGTTTTACTGAGCTCTGCCCACCAGAGCAACACCCAGCTCTACCGACACCAGTCCCTCCCATCAGGAAACTTCCACAAGCCTCTTAGATAGCCTCATCCACCAGAGGGCAGAAAGCAGAAGCAAGAAGAATTACAATTCTGCAGCCGGTAGAAGGAAAACCATATTCACAGAAAGATAGACAAAATGAAAAGGCAGAGGACTTTGTACCAGATGAAGGAACAAGATAAAACCCCAGAGAAACAACTAAATGAAGTGGAGATAGCCAACCTTCCAGAAAAAGAATTCAGAATAATGATAGTGAAGATGACCCAGGACCTTGGAAAAAGAATGGAGGCAAAGATTGAGAAGATGCAAGAAATGTTTAACAAAAACCTAGAAGAATTAAAGAACAAACACCTAGAAGAATTAAAGAACAAACACCTAGAAGAATTAAAGAACAAACAAACAGAGATGAACAATACAATAACTGAAATGAAAAATATACTAGAAGGAATCAATAGCAGAATAACTGAGGCATAAGAACAGATAAGTGACCTGGAAGACAGAATGGTGGAATTCACTGCCACAGAACAGAATAAAGAAAGAAGAATAAAAAGAAATGAAGACAGCCTAAGAGACCTCTGGGACAACATTAAACACACCAACATTCTCATTATAGGGGTCCCAGAAGGAGAAGAGAGAGAGAAAGGACCCGAGAAAATATTTGAAGAGATTACAGTCAAAAACTTCCCTAACATGGAAAAGAAAATAGCCACTCAAGTCCAGGAAGTGCAGAGAGTCCCAGGCAGGATAAACCCAAGGAGAAACATGCTGAGACACATAGTAATCAAATTGACAAAAATTAAACACAAAGAAAAATTATTAAAAGCAACAAGGGAAAAATGACAAATAACATACAAGGGAACTCCCAGAAGGTTAACAGCTGATTTCTCAGCAGAAACTCTACAAGCCAGAAGGGAGTGGCATGATATATTTAAAGTGATGAAAGGGAAGAAACTACAACCAAGATTACTCTACCTGGCAAGGATCTCATTCAGATTCAATGGAGAAAGCAAAAGCTTTCCAGACAAGCAAAAGCTAAGAGAATTCAGCACCACCAAACCAGCCCTACAACAAATGCTAAAGGAACTTCTCTAAGTGGGAAACAAGAGAAGAAAAGGACCTACAAAAACAAACCCATAACAATTAAGAAAATGGTAACAGGAACATACATATCAATAATTACCTTAAACATGAAGGGATTAAATGCTCCAACCAAAAGACACAGGATCACTGAATGGATACAAAAACAAGACCCATATATATGCTGTCTACAAGAGACCCACTTCAGACCTAGGGACACATACAGACTGAAAGTGAGGGGATGGACAAAGATATTCCATGCAAATGAAAATCAAAAGAAAGCTGGAGTAGCAATACTCATATCAGATAAAATAGACCTTAAAATAAAGAATGTTACAAGAGACAACGAAGGACACTACATAATGATCAAGGGATCAATCCAAGAAGAAAATATAATGATTATAAATATATATGCACCTAACATAGGAGCACCTCAATACATAAGGCAACTGCTAACAGCTATAAAAGAGGAAATCAACAGTAACACAACAACAGTGGGGGACTTTAACATCTCACTTACACCAATGGACAGATCATCCAAACAGAAAATTAACAAGGAAACACAAGCTTTAAATGACACAATAGACCAGACAGATTTAATTGATATTCATAGGACATTCCATCCAAAAACAGCAGATTACACTTTCTTCTCAAGTGCACACGGAATATTCTCCAGGATAGATCACATCTTGGGTCACAAATCAAGCCTCGGTAAATTTAAGAAAATTGAATCATATCAAACATCTTTTCTGACCACAACACTATGAGATTAGAAATCAATTACAGGGAAAAAAACATGTAAAAACCACAAACACATGGAGGCTAAACAATATGTTACTAAATAACCAAGAGATCACTGAAGAAATCAAAGAGGAAATCAAAAAATACCTAGAGACAGATGACAATAAAAACATGACGATCCAAAACCTATGGGATGCAGCAAAAGCAGTTCTAAGAGGGAATTTTACAGCGATACAAGCCTACCTCAAGAAACAAGAAAAATCTCAAATAAACAATCTAACCTTGCACCTAAAGGAACTAGAGAAAGAAGAACAAACAAAACCCAAAGTTAGTAAAAGGAAAGAAATCATAAAGATCAGAGCAGAAATAAATGAAATAGAAACAAACAGTAGCAAAGATCAATAAAACTAAAAGCTGGTTCTTTGAGAAGATGAACGAAATTGATAAACCTTTAGCCAGACTCATCAAGAAAAAGAGGGAGAGGGAGGACACAAATCAATAAAATTAGAAATGAAAAAGGAGAAGTTACAACAGACACTGCAGAAATACAAAGCATCCTAAGAGACTACTACAAGCAACTGTATGCCAATAAAATGGACAACCTGGAAGAAATGGACAAATTCTTAGAAAGGTATAATCTTCCAAGACTGAACCAGGAAGAAATAGAAAATATGAACAGACCAATCACAAGTAATGACATTGAAACTATTATTAAAAACCTTCCAACAAAAAGTCCAGGACCAGATGGCTTCACAGGTGAATTCTATCAAACATTTAGAGAATAGCTAACACCCATCCTTCTCAAACTCTTCCAAAAAATTGCAGAGGAAGGAACACTCTCAAACTCATGCTATGAGCCCACCATCACCCTGATACCAAAACCAGACAAAGATACTACAAAAAAAGAAAATTACAGACCAATATCACTCATGAATATAGATGCAAAAATCGTCAACAAAATACTAGCAAAAGAATCCAACAACACATTAAAAGGATCACACACCATGATCAAGTGGGATTTATCCCAGAGATGCAAGGATTCTTCAGTATATGCAAATCAATGTGATACACCATATTAACAAATTGAAATATAAAAACCATATGACCATCTCAATAGATGCAGAAAAAGCTTTTGACAAAATTCAACACCCATTTATGATAAAAACTCTCCAGAAAATGGGCATAGAGGGAACCTACCTCAACATAATAAAGGCCATCTATGACAAACCCACAGCAAACATCATTCTCAATGGTGGAAAACTGAAAGCATTTCCTCTAAGATCAGGAACAAGACAAGGATGTCCACTCTTGCCACTATTATGCAACATAATTTTGGAAGTCCTAGCCATGGCAATCAGAGAAGAAAAAGAAATAAAAAGAAGACAAATTGGAAAAGAAGAAGTAAAACTGTCACTGTTTGCAGATGACATGATACTATACATAAAGAATCCTAAAGATGCCACCAGAAAACTACTAGAGCTAATCAATGAATGTGGTAAAGTTGCAGGATACAAAATTAATGCACAGAAATCTCTTCCATTCCCATACACTAATAATGAAAAATCTGAAAGAGAAATTAAGGAAACACTCCCATTTTCCATTGCAACAGAAAGAATAAAATACCTAGGAATAAACCTACCTAAGGAGACAAAAGACCTGTATGCAGAAAACTGTAAGACACTGATGAAAGAAATTAAAGATGATACAAACAGATGGAGAGATATACCAAGTTCTTGGATTGGAAGAATCAATATTGTGAAAATGACTATACTACCCAAAGCAATCTACAGATTCAATGCAATCCCTATCAAATTACCAATGGCATTTTTTACAGAACTAGAACAAAAAATCTCAAAATTTGGATGGAGACATAAAAGATTCCGAATAGCCAAAGCAGTCTTGAGGGAAAAAAATGGAGCTGGAGGAATCAGACTCCCTGACTTCAGACTATACTACAAAGCTACAGTAATCAAGATAATATGGTACTGGCACAGAAACAGAAATATAGATCAATGGAACAAGATAGAAATCCCAGAGATAAACCCACGCACCTATGGTCAACTAATCTATGACAAAGGAGGCAAGGATATACAATGGAGAAAACACGGTCTCTTCAGTAAGTGGTGCTGGGAAAACTGGACAGCTACATGTAAAAGAATGAAATTAGAACAGTCCCAACACCATACACAAAAATAAACTCAAAATGGTCTAGAGACTTAAATGTAAGACCGGACACTATAAAACTCTTAGAGGAAAGCATAGGAAGAACACTCTTTGACATAAATCACAGCAAGATCTTTTTTGATCCACCTCCTCGAGTAATGGCAATAAAACCAAAAATAAACAAATGGGACCTAATGAAACTTAAAAGCTTTTGCAAAGCAAAGGAAAGTACAAATAGATGAAAAGACAACCCTCAGAATGGGAGAAAATATTTGCAAACGAATCAACGGACAAAGGATTAATCTCCAAAATATATAAACTGCTCATGCAGCTCAATATTAAAAAAGCAAACAACTCAATCCAAAAATGGGCAGAAGACCGAAATAGACATTTCTCCAAAGAGGACATACAGATGGCCAAGAAGCACATGAAAAGCTGCTCAACATCCCTAATTATCAGAGAAATGCAAATCAAAACTACAATGAGGTATCACCTCACACTAGTTAGAATGGGCATCATCAGAAAATCTACAAACAATAAATGCTGGGAGGGTGTGGAGAAAAGGGAACCCTCTTGCACTGTTGGTGGGAATGTAAATTGATACAGACACTATGGAGAACAGTATGGAGGTTCCTTAAAAAACTAAAAATAGAATTACCATATGACCCAGCAATCCCGCTACTGGGCATATACCCAGAGAAAACCATAATTCAAAAAGGCACATGCACCCCAATGTTCATTGCAGCACTATTTACAATAGACAGGTCATGGAAGCAACCTAAATGCCCATCGACAGACGAATGGATAAAGAAGCTGTGGTACACATATACAATGGAATATTACTCAGCCATAAAAAGGAACGAAATTGGGTCATTTGTTGAGACATGGATGGATCTAGAGACTGTCATATAGAATGAAGTATGTCAGAATGAGAAAAACAAATATCGTATATTAATGCATATATGTGGAACCTAGAAAAATGGTACAGATGAACTGGTTTGCAGGGCAGAAATAGAGACAGAGATGTAGAGAACAAACGTATGGACAAGAAGGGGGGAAAGTGTCGGGGGGGGTGGTGGTCTGATGAATTGGGAGATTGGGATTGACATGTAGACACTAATATGTATAAAATGGATAACTAACAAGAACCTGCTGTATAAAAAAATAAATAAAATAAAATTCAAAAAAAAAAAGCATTCACTAGAATACAGATCAGCACGTGAATGTGAGGAAACCCGGGGCTTGAGAAAGAATCATCTGAAAGAATGAGAGGAAACAAGCATTGGTGCTTACACAGGACCAGGAATCATCTCTGTCATCAATGGCCAGATTGAAAAACTCGTAATTTATGGGCAGTGGGTAGAGCATTCAGGAAGGTCTTGCCTCAATAATGGGGAATAATTAGCTCTAGACTAACTACTACTCCAGAGCCTCCTAATAAATTATAAAAGCAAGACCCTAAAGAATCCAATTTCTAAGCAACACATTGCAGAATAAAGCTCAAAAATATTTATAGGATTATAAATATATCCAGCCTGCAACAAGGTAAATTTCACAATGGCTGACACCTAATGAAAGATTATACAAACATACATGCAGAGACATAGAAAATACAACTTATAATAAAGAAAATAATCAATTAATTGAAACTAACCTAAAACTAACACAGATGTTAGAATCAGACAAAGACATTAAAGCAGCTATAATAACTATTTCACATATGTTCAAAAGGTTGAATAAAGGCAAGTAAGATATAAAAAGACTCAAATTGAACTCTAGTGACTACAATTTTTGAGGTGAAAAAATAATCAGATTAGGCAGCTTACACATTGTAGAAGAAAAGATTAGTAAATTTGAAGACATCGCAATACAAACTGTCCGAAATAAAACACAGAGATAAAAAAGAAATTTAAAAGATAAAAAACAAAGTGCATCAGTAAGCTGTGGGACAACTTCAAACAGCCTAATAGATGTGTAGTTGAAGGCCCTGAATGGAGAAAGGGGAAAAATATTTGAAAAAAAAATTTCCAAATTTGATGAAAACTTTAAACCCATGGATCACAGATGCACAATTAATGCCAACATAAGAAATACAAAGAAAACTATATTAAAGTGCATCATAATCAAATTGCTCAAAGCCAATGACAAAGAGGAAACTTTAAATACATCCCATCCTGAGGAAAAAAAAAAAGAAAAAGGACATGTTAAATAGAGAGGAGGGAATTCCCTGGCAGTCTGGTGGTTAGGACTCAGCATTTTCACTGCCATGGGCCTGGGTTTGATCCCTAGTTAGGGAACTAAGATCCTGCAAGCCACGCAGCGCAGTCAAAAAAAAAAAAAAACAGGAACCAAGATCGAGATGACAACAAAGTTTTTGTCAGAAACAAATTCAAGAAAAAAGATATTGGTATAGAGTCATTGAAATATTGAGGGATAACACACCACTGTAAAGCAATTATACTCCAATAAAGATGTTTAAAAAAAAAAAGAAATATTGAGGGGAAAAAAACCCCTGTGAAACTAGAATTGTGTAAGTAGCAAAATTATCTTTCAAAAGCAAAAGTGAAAACAACTTGGTACATTTACTGAAAATCATGGAATTGTACAATTGAAAGGAGGGCATTATATGACATAAAAAATATGCCTTGATAAAGTTGCTTTTGAGTCCCTCTTGCAAGGGCTTCTCTTTCCAATTTCACTTTAGCAGGGATATCTCTTGCTCTGAAGCAAATGACCTTTGTTCCATCAAATTTATAAGAATTTTACAACATTTTTAAAAAAGCAAAAGACGGGCTTCCCTGGCGGCGCAGTGGTTAAGAATCTGCCTGCCAATGCAGGGGACACGGGTTCGAGCCCTGGTCCGGGAAGATCCCACATGCCGCGGAGCAACTAAGCCCGTGCGCCACAACTACTGAGCCTGTGCTCTAGAGTCCATGAGCCACAACTACTGAAGCCCCCGCGCCTAAAGCCCGTGCTCCACAACAAGAGAAGCCACAGCAATGAGAAGCCCACGCACCACAACAAAGAGTTGCCCCCGCTCGCCGCAACTAGAGAAAGCCTGCGCACAGCAATGAAGACCCAACGCAGCCAAAAATAAATAAATAAAATAAATTTATAAAAAAAAAAAGCAAAAGACTTTCGCAATCATACAAAAGCCAAAAGAATGCATCACAGCAGACTCACACTACAGAAATGTTACAGAAAGTCCTTCATGCATAAGAAAGATATTATCAGGTGGAACTCTGAATCTACACACAAGAATGAAGAGCACTGGAAATAGTCACTACTTGGAAAGCATATGCTAAGTATTAAATAATATTAAGTAATAAATACTAAGATTTTTTCTGAGTATTTAAATCTCTTTAAAAGAGAGTTGACTGTTTCGGGACTTCCCTGGCGGTCCAGTGGTTAAGACTCCGCACTTCCAATGCAGGGGGCGCGGGTTCCATCCCTGATAAGGGAACTAAGATCCCACATGCCATGCCGCGCGGCACGGCCAAAAAAAAAGAAAAAAAAAAAAGATATTGGGAAAATCCTCAAATATTTGGAAATGAAATAATATATTTTTATATAACCCATGGATCAAAGAAGAAATCAAGAGGAAAATTAGAAAATATTTTGAGCTGATTGAAAGTGAAAACAGAACATGTTAGAATTTGTAGAATGGCAGCAACGCAGTATTTAGGGAGAAGTTATACCACTAAATGACTATATTAGAAAGGAGAAAAAGGTCTCAAATAATTGGCCTCAGCTTTTCCCTTAACTAGAAAAGGTAGAGCAATAAAACCCAAATTAAGCAAGAAAGTAAATAATAAAGATCAAAGTGTAAGTTGATGAAATAGCAAACAGCAAAATGGCTGTGAAAATGAATCCAAAGCTGGCTCTTTGAGAAGATCAATAAAGTTGTTAAACCTCTAGTGAAACATTCTTGCATATGATTTCTAACATCTTACAAATTGTTCTGAGGTCCAATGAGATAATTTTGTGAAAAATAATAATCAAGATATGACTGTAAGATCATTTCTAAATGTCTATTTGCCTATGGTGTTGTATTTAATTCTATAAATTACTTAATGACTTGAAATTGTAGAAAGTTATTGGCCAATTCTGTTAGAATTCACAGAGCTGGCTCAATGAGGAGAAAAATGGGATTTTTTTGGACCCCAGAAAATGCCCATCTTTTCTCCGTGATGCCATACCACCTTTGTGGAGATTTCAGGGAAGAAGTCTCTTGCTTCCCACCCCAGAAAACTACAAATGGCAAAGCTAAAGCAAATATCCTATAATTCACACTAGGATGAGTATTAAACATATCTATTAAGCTCATACTGTGTGACACCACGTGAAATAAGAGAACAGATTCTGAAACCAGACTTCTGTGTTCAAATTCTAGCTCTGCCCTTTACATGAGAAATTTTATTAAACCTTCTGTGCTTCATTTTCATCATCTGAATAGTTGAGATAATACTGAGTCACAATACAAAATATATTTCTTTTTTTTTAGGCCTCACCACACGGCATGCAGGATCTTAGTTCACCGACCAGGGATCAAACCCTCACCCCCTTCAGTGGAAGCGTGGAGTTTTAACCACTGGACCGCCAGAGAAATCCCACAAATATTTATATTTCTGGGACTTCCCTGGTGGCACAGCGGTTAAGAATCTGCCTGCCAATGCAGGGGACACGGGTTCAAGCCCTGGTCCGGGAAGATCCCACATGCCGTGGAGCAACTAAGCCCGTGCACCACAACTACTGAGCCTGCGAGCTGCAACTACTGAGCCTGTGTGCCACAACTACTGAAGCCCGCATGCCTAGAGCCCATGCTCTGCAACAAGAGAAGCCACTGCAATAAGGAGCCTGCACACTGCAACAAAGAGTAGCTCCTGCTCACCGCAACTAGAGAAAGCCCGTGCACAGCAACGAAGACCCAACACAGCCATAAATAAATAAATATTTATATTTCTAACTACGGGTCCCAGTCCAATAAGTTTGAAAGCCACTGGTGTAGTACTTAAGAGCCTAAGACCTGGAGGATTCAGCCTAAGACCTGAAGTCAGGAATCCACCTAGATCTGAATACTAGTTTTGCAGTTTATGTCATAAAAGTTTGGGGGAATTTACTTAAGTTCTCTGTGCTCAGTTTTTTCATCTATGTAATGGGAATAATAGTAACAATTAACGTTATCAAAGCGTTGTGAGCTATATTTATAACACGAGCTAATTTTTATTAAGCACTTAGAACATTGCCTGATGTATAGTGAGCTGTAACATAGGGATTTTTTCTGTTATTTGTTGGTTTGCTGGTTTTGGTGGGTACTTACTTCCTTGAGGAAAGACTTGAGGATAGCAGGTAGCATCCTACCAAAGTACTGATCACAGAAAAAATAAAACCAGAACAAGCAAAAACATTTAAAAAAATTTTTAAGGCAATATATTCAATGTTTGGTCTACATAAACCATGCAGCTTTTCCCATCTTTACGTTTTGCCCAAAACATAATAACAACTTGATCACAGGGACGAAATCTTGTATTTACTCTTATCTCTGCAGTTAGCGTGATGGTTGGTATGTAGACAGTTAAAGCCAACTTCAAGAGTTTAAAATGCAGCAGTGGCCAGGGCACAGTAAAAGAATTGGACATATATATTGGCAAAGGTGAAACAAACAGACTACTTGCTTGACTAAATTAAGGGAGAAGGGAGAAGCATGTGTCAAAGATGACTACTGTAGACCAGCTCAGCAATGGAGAGAGAGAGAGAGAGAGAGAGAGAGACAGAGAGATTGATTTGTCAAGAATGGCCTGCATTTTGGCGATAGGGAAACCAGTTCAGGAGTTTGAGATGGCTACAATAGAGAGGGGAATGTCCGATATTCTCCTCATAGTATGATTATAAAGTCCAAAAGACACGGCACCGTACCTTCCAGCAAGTTAAACACACGGTTTTGCCCCGCAGTTGGGATTCTTATAGGGATCCTGGAGTTTAGGGATAATTAAATGCCTGAGGCCAGCAGCGTGTTCTCTTGCAAACTTCCCAGAACTCTGGTACTGGTTCCTCCAGTACCAAAGGCTGGGGTCACTGCCGTCACAGAGCTGTGGGCGCCATTGTAGAGACAGATAATGTAGAGACAGGGTGCAGGGAACCCAAGGCTCACTTAGCTGAGTAAACTTTCCAGCTACATTGACTCAAGGATAAAGTAAGAGCATGGAAACTTGGCAACAGTCCCTGGCCTAACCCGCATTTATAAAATCAATGGAGCCTACCTGCTCCAAGTTTCAGCGGGTATTTCTGGGCAGCCTCACATGTGCTCTTCCTGTGGTTAAAGGGTCAGCTGCTGACACCACGTGTCTTTCAGGGGTGTGGTGTTTATTGTCCTTCCAGGACAACAGCTCCAGGAAGAACTCACTCAGGGGTGGGCAGAACCACCATCCTGTCCGTGCGCTAGGCACTGTCACAAGTCACTCAGGAGGTGGTTTCCTGGTGCTTCCAGGAAGTGTAGCGCTTTATTTTCCATGTCAATGTAGCCTCCTAGGGACCAGACAGAGGTAGTAATTGCTGGGCTGGTGTACCATCTGCATTGCCCCAACCTCCCATGCCGCATTCCACATCCCCCTGAAACCACCTTCTTGTAAAGTCTTGGCACTTCTGGGATGGTCCTTCATATCACCAGGGAGAAGTGGTAGAAAGGCAAACACACAACACAACTAGGAGGGCAGGTCTTTGAACCTCCCCAAGTAAGGATCAGGACGGGGGTCTTTCCAATCAACAGGAGGAATCAGGTTCACTCTATGGCCCTTCTGAGCATTCAGTAGCCTAAGTTAATCCCAGCTCTGAAGACCTCTCCTTGGCCCCTTTAGTGACACAGAAATACCTGGTTGTATTTCCAGGTATTTGAGAATTCACAGTTCATGGAACTTGCAAGATAATTTTGCTTACATCTTAGCAATGCTGCTTCTACTTTAAATTCCCATTTACATATTTGATATCAGGCCACAGCTTGTCTTCTTTGAACAGTGTTGGCTTTCTGCTTATACTTTGTAGAGGACACTGATTTAAATCTATAACTAAATCAACGAATTCTCAACACTGTTACTAAAAAAAGTCTTGTTTCATCAAAATATTATTGCTAAGTCATCCTTACCTTTGAATTCTGAAAGGGAACACAAACTAGATCTTGCTGGAGTAACCTCTTTTTAGAACATTCTGACTCAATTTGGTTCCAAATTCCAAGTGGGATGAGCACCAGGGCAAAGTATAGACTCCTGTAGCTCAGACAGTGAATGCTTGGCCCAGATAAAAGCCTAACTATTCAGATCCCAGGGTACAGCCACAGGTCACGGTACTATTCAATATACTCCCCTCCTAGCAAGCTTTTTTAAAAAAAATTTATTTATTTATTTTATTTATTTATTTTTGGCTGCTTTGGGTCTTCGTTGCTGTGCGTGGGCTTTCTCTAGTTGTGGTGAGCGGGGGCTACTCTTCGTTGCGGCTCTCGGGCTTATGGTGGTGGCTTCTCTTGTTGCCGAGCACAGGCTCTAGGTGTGTGGGCTTCAGTAGTTGTGGCTCACGGGCTCAGTAGCTGTGGCTCACAGGCTCTAGCGCGCAGGCTCAGTAGTTGTGGCGCATAGGCTTTGTTGCTCTGTGGCATGTGGGATCTTCCTGGACCAGGGCTCGAACCCGTGTCCCCTGCATTGGCAGGTGGATTCTTGACCACTGTGCCACCAGGGAAGTCCCCCCTAGCAAGGGTTTGATTCCTGTAATTTAAAGTCAGTCCTTCTTCCCTAAATAGTAAATACTTTTTATTTTTTTAAGTTTATTGAGCTGTGATAAAAATAAGAAATGAATGTCATGGAGCATTAGTATTTGTAAGCTGTGACTTGATTGCAATACGTTTGCCTGAGTCTAGCGAACAAAAATAACGTGAAGTATAGCCAAACTTTTCAGAAAGTAAAATTATATAAGGCCGAGTACACTGCAGATGGTATGGATTCAGTGAACATATGTTAATTTTATTAAGTTGTTTTTGTTTGTTCTTTTGTTTGTTCTCAACTTTCCTTATAGCAATAAATATTTTGATAGATGAATAGTCCCTTTAAAATCAATTTTGTCAGATATTTTAAAAAAAATAAAAAATGAATAAAGTCAGTCCTTGTTTTTCTCAATTCAGTTTGAAGTCCAGGTTAATGAATATGTCATATTATGCTGACTGCTAATGTGGGATATGTAACAACGGAGATAGGAACTGGCTTGAAGGTTTCCTATGACTCTAAAAAATGCCCAAGTGATCTGACTAGAAAAGAGAAATTGGAGCACTCCTCTCAGGCAGGGTTCCTGGGACCTGTGCTGTTCCTAGGTGGTTAGGACTTGATTTCAGTAGCAGCACCTGGAGTCAAGGATGCTCCAAGAGGCAACATCTGGAAGGAAACTGAAAGAGAAAGATAGACAGTGCCACCCAGGATATCAATCAAAGGGACTAGGAGAAAAGCAGAAAGTGCAGGTCTAGGATGAGGTCAGAAACATTCAGAATCAGGCTCAAATGAGAGAGTTCAGGGACTTCCCTGGCAGTCCAGTGGTTAAGACTCCAAAAAAAAAAAAAGAGAGAGAGAAAGAGGGTTCAAAATGGAGACTGAGGTCAGAGCCTATGGAGATCCCCAGAGCCTTTTTGGTATATTCTGTAGCTGCCAAATTTAAGTAAAAAAAAGAAAAGGCTAACTACTCCCCAACAACCTTGCTACAGAATTTTAAGGACAGCTGATTTCAGATGGAATTCTGCCACAAGGAGAGTCAGCTATTAGCAAACATTTATGAGCAAGCAAGCATAAAAACAGTTCACATAACTTGTTCTGTAAACTCCATAAAGTCCCAGCTCCCTGTCCTTATATATGCTGTAACTACACCTTAGGAAAGGTTGACTTGAGACAGTTGCAGCAATCTAGAGATAATAAGTAGTTAACCCACTGGCAATCAAAATTCTCTGAAATCATGGCTGGACACGCAAGACCATTTCAGAAAGGTGCCTTGGGATCCAGTCCAAATGAAGAGAGAGGGAAGTCTTTCAAAGTTATGTCTACCTTGTTCATGTAAGGTTGGTTTTACATGATGCTGTCTAAAATATTTTAATCTGTTCTTGTAGTTTGAGTACCACTGAGTCACCAGCGAGGATCCACTTCTACACCCAGGATGCCAATTATGAACTATTCATTTCACCAATGAAAACCCACTAGTTCCCACTGGATTTGTTTGTTTACAAGAGCTATTAGCACTTGGTGTCTACACTGCAGCAGTGCTGTGCAACATGGCTTATCATTTAGGCCTTCATTTATCTATAGTCTCTACAGAGATGCCACTCTCCCAGTCCTGATCTGTTGCAAGGTGAATTGTGCCCCCATTCCCCAAAAAAATATACTGAAGTCTGAACACCAACACTCCCACCTGTGAACGTGATCTTATTTGGAAATAGTGTCTTTGCAGATGTAATCAAGTTAAGAGAAGGTCATACTTGGGAATTCCCTGGAGGTCCAAAGGTTAGGACTCAGCGCTTTCACTGTGGTGGCCGGGGTTCAATCCCTGGTCAGGGAACTAAGATCCTGCAAGCCGTGTGGCATGGCCAAGAATAATAATAATAATAATAATAATAATAATGAGGTCATACTTGATTAGGGTGGGCCCTAAATTCAATGACTGGTGTCCTTAAAAGGAAAGATTCTAAGTGTTGTATTTATTTCAGAGCTCTCCCTATTATCTGAAGTTATTGGGTTTTGGTTTTTTTTTTCACTTCTTTATATGTCATCCTCTACTAAGCTGGAATGGACCCTATTTATCTGTTTTTTTTTTTTTTTTTCTGTATTCCTCCGTGTCTTTAAGAGTGCTTGGTACACGGTCGATGCCCAGCAAATATTTCTGAAATCAATGAATGAATATGGCTCTAGCTGCCTAGGGTTGTTGTAATAAAGCACCACAAGCTGGGTGTGCAGCAACCACCCATATAAGAAATTGATTCATTCATAGTTCTGGAAGCTAGAAGCAGCAGCAGTTCTCAGCATGGGAGGCAGGGTATGGGGGAGAAATATAGATGGAGATGCACCCTCTAGGAGGAAGCAAAACCACCAAGTGAAAAAAAAAGTCTGGTCCAGGTAATGATGGGGTGCAACCGGAAGAAAGTCTATATTGAGGAGGTCAGGACCCTGGGCCAGTTAGACCTAATCTAGTGAAACTGATGTAGAGAATTTGCAGCCCCATAGCTCATGCACATGGTTAAGTGCCCTTGATCGGAATCAACTTTGGAATGGAATGCATGACCCTGAATAAGGCATTCAGTAAGTCCCATGGATGGTGGGGCTGGCACAAGTATGGTACACAAGGAAACCAAATCCAAATCCAGAACGTGTCTATTCCACTGAGGACAAACTGCTGCCCTAGCTACAGTGGAAGGGCCCATGGCCTCAACATGCCATGAGATGGCTGGGGTGGCTTTGGGTACCCAAGGTATGGTACCATATTGGGGCATCAGGGTTGCTTGCTGCTGCTGTGGGCAAGCTGGACACTCAGCAGTGACAGCAGCCAGGCTCACCTGGAGAGAAGGGGTCTGTATTACTGAGTCCAGGCATGGTTTCCATCCCTAGCACCTTTGCCACTTTGTTCGTGAACTCATTGGGCAGGTAAAGAAGAGGCTGAGCAAAGAGCTGTCGTAGGGTGGGAATACCCAATTTGAAAACATCCTCAGCAGCGAGGGACTTCCAGTGGGCATTCACATGGGACAAAAATATTGTCTCACTGTGATGCCAAAAGATACATCCATCCATTCATATATCTCTTCCCTAGAACTTGTTACAAATCTTCCAACCATGAATTCCTATCATCTGGCTAAAATTTTAGCCATGATAGATGACAGATAGATAGATAGATAGATAGAAAGTCAGACAGCAGGGAGGGAGGAAGGGAGGAAGTGGGGGGGGAAAGGGACATATACCTTCAAATCTGTTCATATTTCTCAGGCCATGCCTTCTAGGCAAAGTGGGTAATGATGCATATGTACCACTCAAAATTTTGCTGACAGGGAATATTTCACATCAACTTATTCAGTGCTATCCCTGAGTGTGGCTGATACACCAGAGCAGTTCACGTCTCCATGAGATAAGCACTTAGTGCAAAGCCTGCTACTTCCTACTCTACAGGTCCTAACAGCATGATGTTATCAATGTAGTGGACCAGACTGATACCCTGTGTAATAAGGAGATGATAAAGTCACTGCAGACCAAATTGTGACAAAATGCCTTCTGTCACTTTATGTCATTCTACATCAGGATAACATCCAACAGCCTATTATGTTCCCTGTTTATTGGGTGAGAGGAAAGAAACTGTCAGCTCAAGAGCTACATATCGGGTACCAGGTGCTGTGTTAATTTTCTCTAGGAAAGAATTCTATCTAGAACAGCAGCTGTTAATAGAGTTACCATCTGATTAGGTTTATAATAATCCACTTGTTTTATTCTAGATCCGTCTGACTTCTGCACTGTGTAAACCAGAGAAGTGATAAGATTTGCCACCTATAGAAGAGTTACTAGTTATCCAATGTCTGTCCTTCTCTTATTCCTCAATAACAGAACCTTGTTGGCAGCTTGGCACATGGTCCTTCCAGCTAAGAGCGGCCGTGGGACTAAACTCTGGCTGACGGAATGTAGGTGGAGGAGTTTTGTGCTTATATTTAAGGGTGTTGGTTGGGGGCCTTATCCTTCCCTTTTTTATTCCTGCTGCCTAGAATGTGAATGTAATCAGTGGTCCTCCTGCAGCTGCAAAGCCATTTGAGTGGATGAGATCACCTTGGGGGTCAGTACAGTTGATGGAAAGTAAAGTTCCATTAGTAGGAAGATGAAAAGAAATCAGAAGAGGAGACTAACTATAAGGTAGGAGGAGAATCAAAGGAGAGTTATGCCCTAGAGAGCAAGAGAAGAAAGTGATTTAAAGACAGCTGTTCAACAATATTACATAATACTTATAGGTTGAGTAAAACGTGGAATGACAAATGATTATTGAATTCGGCAACATGAAGGTTCCTCGTGACTTTTGGGCTTGTCTAATGTCTTCTTGTGATTAAATTCAGGTACGCATTTTTGGCAAGAATAACACAGAAATGACGTTGTGTCCTTCCAGAGAAAAAGAACTAACAGGAGATGAAATAAAATTCATATTTTATGGCAAGACAAGAAAAATTTTAATTTTCTCTGTCCGTTTGGGCCTCCTCCCTCCCCTTTAGTGTGTATTGTGCATCTGCATTGACCAGACCTCCTTAGGAGATGACATTCCTTCTTAACCTTGTAAAGAGTCAGGATGACCCATTACTTGATAACTCCTCAGGAGATAACCTGCCTTCTTAATCCTGTAAGGTGTCAGATGTCCCACTACTTACTTTGTACCTGCAGATATGGATTGTGTAACTGTCAATACATCATTTGACAAATTACCCTTTGTCTCAAAAACATATATAACTGTGCTTTGATCTCTAACGGGGCAGGACAGTCCTCAGAGCTTTCTAAAAGACTGTGTTCCGGGGTTATAATCCTCAGGTTGGCACCAAGAAAATTTTCCATTTCTTTCTTAGATTGACTATTGATCTATTTTCCATCGACATATACATATACATATATATAGATACATATATACCTATATAAGGGAGATTTATTATGAGGAATTGGCTTACATGATTATGAGGGCTGAGAAGTTTCACAATCTGCCATCTGAAAACTGGAGACCCAAGAAAGCCAGTGGTGTAATTCAGTCCAAGTCCGAAGAAGGCCTGAGAACCAAGGGAGGCAAAGATGTAAATACCAGTCCAAGGGCAGGAGAAGATGAGATGAGATGTCACCTCCAGCAGTGAGAGAGCAAAAAAAGGAGTGAATTCCTCTGTCTTCTGCCCTGCTTCTATTCAGGCCCTGAACAGGTTGGATGATGCCCACTCATAATGGGGAGGGCAATCTACTTTAAAGAGTCCACTGATTCAAATGCTAATCATCCTCACAGACTCACCCAGAAACAATGGTGAATCTGGGCACTCTGTAGCCAGTCAAGCTGACATCATATTAGGAGATACATGATGCAGATATGTTTCAGCATTGGTGATATTAACTCAATCACAGGTTTCTCCACTGTGAATTTACTATTTTCCTTTCAACTTACTAAGGGTTTTGTGGGGATATACTTTGAGTCTATGCCAATATCCTGTTTCTTTCTTTTTTTTTTCCAGGGGAGAGCACGAACGCAGTCCCCCACTACCACAAATTATGCAGTCGAGTTTCCCATATTTGGGGAAATCTCAGGGGTCAGCACATCCAGAGTGCAATGGATGAGGCTCGCCCTGGGAAAACCACCTTTGTGATCATGGTACCTTCCCTGCCAGGTAAGTATGCAATATCTTATTTCTCATCATATTTTTGCCTATTAATTTTAGCATTTATTCTTACCTGTAACTATTACTACTGTGATGTTTACCACATGGTAATTTTTAACATTTCTGCCAACCCGTCTACGTTTACTAATTGGAATTTACTCTAAAAGAGTCTTCTACTCACTTCTAAGTGAGAATGGGTAGGACAGTGTCCTGGCTGTTGGCTCTGTGGTTTGTGGTGATGATTCATAGTCACCTTTGTCCAGGAGAAAAATTGGGAGGTGGATGGAAAGGCACCAGCCTTCTGACCATGAAGAAAAGAACTGACTTTCAGTTTTTCATATTGTTCTCCGAATTTTATGTGATTACATTGTCACTAATTTAATAATAACACTTTCACAGTAAAATAGACCATAACATGACTGATTATCTTCTGGGTGACTATATTCATTAAGTCAGAAAGAAGAGAGTGTGGGTAGGGTAGAAATGACATGAAAATTTCTCATTCAATTTCCCCTGCATGTGAGAAGCAGACAAAGGACAGACTTCTCAAGCTCAGTGTGAATGATATGATGACCTTTATGAACCCTGGCAGCTTTAGATCACCTAACAAAGCCTTTTCATGGACTTGGCTGGAGGCTCAGGAGGTGCTTTTGACTCAAGAAAAATACCTTGATTTGAAAGGGGTTTTGGTTTCTATTTTTTCTTTATACGAGCAGAAAACACAACCTTTCCTCTCCTGCAGAAAACTGCACTCTGTAGGTAGAGAAATAAGGGCAGGACCTTTTATCCGATGAATTCCAAGTGTTTTAGGGTTGGGAACTCACCATTCCTCACAATCCTTCCTTACAGGCAGGCACGGGATAGAGAATTATTAGTCTTTGTGTAAAAACCAAGGGAAGGAGGGCACAATTACAATAAGAAAGAACAAGCTGGCCTCTGCAGACAGGTGGGCTGATGGCCGGGACATCAGACAATTGCAGCCCTCACTGCTAAGGTTTGCTGCCAGTACCTCATGCAGGTTCATTCCAGAGCCCTCTCTCCACTGCCCTCACTTCTCAGGGTTTGCTCTCCAAATCCCTAGACTTCCCTTATTCCAAAATAAGCCTGGAAACACATTGCCTTGCTGATCTTCAATTAATTCCTTGATCAGACTTTGACCCTACACGAGCCTTGCATCAACAAACGACAAAGGAGTGAAAATGAAATTTATACCTCATGTGTTATCCTTTTGCCATCTGACCAAGAGTATTCCCAACACCAGATTCTTTTTTCAGAGCGGGTAGAATGTTGAAGGAGGGAGGATTGAGGACTGGACTATCCTGATGGGTCTGTCCACCCAATACTGTTGAGTTCATCTCCTTGAATCTCTAATCCCATCTGCTTATCTCAGCTCCAGCTCCACCACTCAAGCCCAGTGAAGAGTATTTCTCTCCTGGAAGACAGTCATACTGGCCAGAGAAGCCCTGCATTCACTCCAGCCCAGTGGTTCTCAACTGGGAATTCGGCTCCCCCAGAGGACATCTGGCAATGTCTGGACACATTATCAGTTGTTACAACTAATTGGGGGGGAGGCAGGGGCAGTGACTACTGCCATCTAGTGGGTAGAGGTCTAGGACACTGCTATGCATCTTGCAATGTACAGGATAGCTCCCACCACTGACAAAGAATTATCTGGTCCAAAATGTCGATGGTGCTGAGGCTGAGGGAGCCTGCTTCCAGTTCCCCTGCAATACCTCGAATACATAACCATGACCTTTTTTTAAAAAAATTAATCAATTAATTAATTAATTATTTTGGCTGCGTTGGGTCTTCGTTGCTGCATGCGGGCTTTCTCTAGTTGCTGCGAGCAGGGGCTACTCTTAGTTGTGGTGCGCAGGCTCCTCATTGCGGTAGCTTCTCTTGTTGCGAAGCACGGGCTCTAGAGCACAGGCTCAGTAGTTGTGGCGCACGGGCTTAGTTGCTCCGCAGCACGTGGGATCTTCCCAGACCAGGGCTCCAACCCGTGTCCCCTGCCCTGACAGGCAGATTCCTAACCACTGTGCCACCAGGGAAACCCCCATGCTCTTCCTTTAAAGAGCAACTTGTATCATGTCACCCCATTGCTTAAAACCTTTTACTCTTTCCCATTTTTCCTAGTATGAAGATTAAACAAAAAATCCTTAGCTCCTTGAATCTGCATGACCTGGCAGCCATCCTCCCTCTTTTCTTGTATTCTGTGCAGTAACCAGACTAACTTTATTCCTGTTTTTCTAGAAAACATCATATTTCCTCCTCCCTCACAGGGTCTTGGCACATGTTATTCCCTCTTATAAATCATTTCCCTCCCTCCCTCTTACCAGCCTCTCCCCGTTTTGTCTACTCACTGCTGCCTTCTAATCCTTTAGGAGACCTCAGCTCACAGCTTACCCCATCAGACTCCCTCCCTGACCACCAAGCTGTAAGCAGCCTGAGATGAAAGGCCACGAGGAGAGAGAAACCAGCCCATCCCAGCTCTTCCAGCCATCCCAGCTCAGGCCTGCAATGGAAGTGAGGCCTGTCTTGGACACCCAGCGCCAGCTGAGCCCCCAGCTGGGCCTGTGAGTGAGCCCAGGGAGGCCAGCAACAACACTGCCTAATCAGCCCTCACAACTGTACTAAGTAATGGATAAATGACCACTGTTTTAAGCCACTTATGTCTCGGGTGGGTTATGTAGTGATAGACAGCAGATTCATTCTCACTGGCGTTCTTGAGCTGTGCACTAAGAAGAGCTCCCTGACATTGTGTGGAATTTGCCCCTCACCTCCTGGCTCTCTCACCCTTCACAGGACTGTCGCTCAAGACCTGAGTTTCTGGGTCCACTTGGCAGGATGATGCTCTCTCCCCAGCAGGTCAGTGAGTAGAGGAGAGGAGACTGGGTCCCCTTTCCCATCTCACCACCCCGTCCCATCAGCCTCCCTAGAACTGCAGCACTGCACTGGGCAGGGATATTCTAATTCAGTTAACTCAAGGGCCGGAATAAATTTAAAAGGGTATTTATATGAGTGCAGAAGGGAAATGGCTTAAGTTTTTGACAATTGTCTTTTCCCAGATTCTAGAAGGGAAATCACTTAAAGAACTGGGCCTTTTGCAAAAAGGTCCCTTCGTGGGAACTCCCCAGGGTCCACACCATTCCTCTTGCCCCTGGTTTTTTATTGAGGGCCCTTGTTCAATTCTCTTCACGTGAATCTCTACCCATCACCTTCAGGAGACCCGTCCTCATAGGAAAACCTCATCCCCAGGAGGGTCTCATCACCTGTGTCAGGCTCCATTCCCCTGGCCAGTCGCCAAGTCTCAAGTCTAAATCACTCCGTTTAGAGTGACAGGGGCGTTTCCTGGGGCTCAGGTCAGTAGGGTGGGGACGTCTGAAGGAGAAAACACTTGATGCTGCTGGCTCCTGGGTCTCGTGTGAGCCTGGGTCTCCCGGACAACGGATTTCCTTCCAGAATCCCACCTCTGAGAGGTTCCTGAGCGTCTGTTTCTTTAAGCCTCTGACCTGATAGAACAAGAAGGTCTATAAACCTCACCTGGCTTCTATCAGGAGGGGAGGCACAAGTTTCCAAGAGTAAATAATCACTTTTCAAGGGAATGATGCAGACTACACTCGTATTAAAAAAAGCAATAATTTTCTTAGCTAGTCCAGCGCTTCTCCCTTATCTAGGTCTCTAGGAGATGTCACATACCTTTATTGGGCAGAAGAGGGTTTGATTTCTTGCCGTTCTGTTACCGACCCTCCCGAGTCAGACCCCAACAGGAGTCCTTCCGCCTGGTGCCCATAGAAGGATCACAAGTTCAGATGAGAAGCGAAGGAAAGCTTTAGTCTTTTATCAGAGAAGAGAGAAGGGAGAGGTGAGAGGTTACGCTCTAGCATACACTCCCCCGGAAGGCACTCGCCGGGCTGCTTTATTTGGTTCCTGTGAGCCGGGAGTGGGGCGGAGTTTTCGTGGGTCAGGCGCAGCTGTGCGCCGGCTTGCAGGGCCGGGTGCAGCGTCTCTGCACACGGCGCCCTCACCTCCATCTTGAATCACGGTGATGGGTGCAGCTTCTTTGCACACGGCGCGCTGGGCTGCGGTGTTGGCGCTGCCGTTTCACAGCCGGGACTCTGTTCCAAAGGGCCGGGTGCGAGCTGGACTAAGCACAAAGGAAAAGAAAAAAGGTGAGACTTTATTTTAGGACCCAGAGTCTGTGTTTCCTCCCCGGGACTTGTTGATGGGCTTTGCCGGTGACACGTCCCTCCTTTGGCTTCTGTCCTGCGCCTCGTTCCTGAGGGGCGCTGAGGGGCGCAGGGCCGGCTCCTGGAGCTGCTTCCTGCTGAGTGTGGGGTCGTCAGGCCCCGGGGGGGAGGAGCAGGACTTCTCCCGCCGCCTGTAGCCGTGTCTGGTGGCCCCCCGGGGCCCCAGCCCTGACTGTTGTGTCTGTGAGTGACCGCCGTCTGGAGTTTTATACATCCTGAGGGTCATTAAGGGGCCCAGGAAAGGCACAGCCCCAGCAGCGCGAGGGTGGCCGGCGTTTCCCCGGCTTCAGGTGTGTTCACCAGGTCAGGCGGCCTGGTTTCTGCAGCCAAGCGGCCTTCCCAGTGGTCTGTCCGCGCCTCCTCCAATTAGGCCGCGTGCATCCGCGTGAAAACAGCTCCACGTGCTGCCCAGTGCACGGACCCCCGCCCCCCCTCCCCGGGGAAGCTAAGGATGATCCGGGGCAACTCGGTCCCCCAGGACCATACCGGCCAGTGAGTCGGCGGACTTTTGTCACATCTGGAAGTCCAGGCCGGTCTCGTTGGCCACTGTGGCCAGGGTGGCTGTTACCTCTTTTATGGTGACAGTGTTGTATATGGTTCCCCCCGCCTAAGTCACTGGCTCCACTCTGAGGGCAGTGATTCCTGCATAAGTACTCTGCTCTTTTGGGACACACTTTTGGTTTTTTTTGGAAGAGAAGCTTCAGGCCAGAGAGGGGTTCGCACGAGTAATCAGGGGGGTCTGTTTCCCCAGGTTGTCTCTCTGGAGGTTGGGGCGCCGGGGCCCCCTTCACGCGAGTGTCATGTCCCCATGGAGTGACCCCCTGCAGCTTCCGGACATATGGGTGCTTAGCATCACCAAGTGGGGTCCGTTCCTCTTAGGAGTCGCTAGTCTTGTGGGGCTGCAGGTTTTCCAGGTTTTCAGATACACCTGGTCCTCTGGCTGGACGGGGTGGAGGGCAGGTCAGAGGGTGCGGGCAGCACCTGGTTACCACGGTGTCTCCTACCTGGAGGGCACACTCGAGTCGTTCCATTTCAAGGGGGTTAAAGTGTCACTTCTCTTGGGCTTGGGGAGTGGGTTTACCGTACATGACTTCAAACACCCTTTAACTTATCCCTTGGGGCTAACCACAGGCTGAGTAGAACAGTTGGAATTAACTTAATCCAGTTTTCTTGAGTCTCCTGGCATAGCTTGGCTGAGATTCATTTTAAGGTCTGATTAGATCTCTCCACTTTCCCTGATGGTTGGGGTCGCCGGGCTGACTGCAAGGTCCGTTTTATGCCCAGGGTACTTGTTATCCCTTTTGTCACTTGAGACAGGAATGCTGGGCCATTAGCACTTTGTAAGGATCCTGGGAGCCCAGACCTGGCGATTATCTCTTTTACTTTAACCACTTCACCTGCCATTTCAGTTCTAGCGGAGAACCCTTCTACCCACCCTGAAAACATGTCCACTGGCACCAAGAGATACCTGAAGTTGCCCTATGCTCTCGGTATGGCAGTGAAGTCAGTCTGTCAGTCTTCTCCAGGATATGTCCCTCTGGTCTGAATAGGCCTTATATGGGGGCCTCTGGGAGTCTGGTGTTGGGGATGTTCATTGTGCAGATGGGGCGCGTCTCAACTATCAGACTAATTATACTTTTCATGCCGGGAGTTACCATGAGGTCAACTAACCAATTACATAGGGCATCCCTCCCATAGCGAGTTCGTTGATGAGCCTCCCTTATGAATTGACAGGCTGCTGTTTGGGGAAAGAAGTATTGCCCACATTCATTAACTACCCCTCCATGGCCTCCTGGGTCTCTTTTGAAGCCCCATTTCTGGGCTTTGTGTAATTCATCCTTCGTATAGACTAGGGAGTAATAGGATGGATCTGGCCTTTTAGGTATGAGGGTAGTTGCCAAGTTACCAGTTCTAGGGCTGCTCTTCTGAACTAAGTACTGTTCAGAAGCAAAGGACACCTTTAGTCTTTGATCAAAAAATGGAGAGGTGCAAGCTCCTGCTCTAGAGTACATACTCTCTCCAAAAGGCCATAGGCAGGGCTGCTTTATAAAGTTCTTGGGGGAGTGGGTGTTCCAGATTCAAGTGCCAAGCGTACCATTTCTGCACCGGGCCGGCCGAGCTGCGGTGTCGGTGCAGCCATTTTGCACTAGGGACTCTGGTCTGAAGGGCCAGGTGCGAGGCCTCTGCGCGAGGCGCCCTGTAAGCAAGTGAAACTGAAGCCGTGCAGCTCAGATTGGGACTTGAATCCAAGTGCCCAGGACCGAACCCAGCCTAAACCCAGCTCCTTGCAGAAAGAATTCAGTGAGAGACAACGTGATAGGTAAGATGTGCATTTATTTAGAGAGAAACACACTCCACAGACAGAGTGTGGTCCATCTCAGAAGGCGAGAGGCCCTGAAATATGGCGTGGTTAATTTTTGTGGGCTAGGTAATTTGATAGGCTAATGAGTGGGAGGATTATTCCAATTATTTTGGGGAAGGGGTGGGGATTTCCAGGAATTGGTCCACTGCCCACTTTTTAACCTTTTGTGGTGGGCCTCAGAACTGTCATAGCGCTGGTGGGTGTGTCATTTCGCATGCTAATGTATTACAGAGAACATATAATGAGGCTCAAAGTCTACTAGAAGTAGAATCTTCCGCCATCTTGGACCTAGTTGGTTCTATTCAGTTTTTGTTATGTCCTGTGGCTAAGTCATTCTTTTAAAGATTGCATCCTGCCCCCTTCCCTCCTGCTTCAAAACTAGACTAAGCACAAAGGGAAAGAAAAAGTTAGGGTTTATTTTATTACCCAGATTCAATTTTTCTCCCAGGGAATTGTTAATGGGCTTTGTTGGTGACAGTTTCGTCACAGCATGGGCTGCTGAAAATTAAGGGGACTACCTTACCTTTAATCACTGTTTCCTTTGTTATCAGTGGAGATAATCCTGATAAAGAGAAAGAGACCCTATGCCTGAATGTCCAAAGAGAGAAGGTATTAATGTAATGTTTTTTGTTTGTTTTATTCTGTTGTGTTTTTACCCATAAGGTAAGTCCCTAGTTTTAGGGGTTTGATGTTTCTCCTGAAATGAGAGTCCTTAGTGTCCTTTATTTGCAGAAGAGAATTGGGCATTAGTTAAATGGGAAAGGAAAGGGCCTAGACATCAGTGTGCACAGAGAACCAGGTCTGCGCTCCCAGGTAACAGGCTAAGATGGCCTTGTCAATATGGAAACAGTCTGTGCTTGTACTGTGGGGGATGAAGAGTACGGATTATAGACCTAACCTGATTACAGATCATATTGAAATGGTGCAGGACCCTGTGGGGCCTTCCTGGGCACAAATCCTTTCTGTGACCCGGTCCCTCTTTCTTGTTTGTAGGAAATAGGCTTCTTTCAACCTCCTTGACCTTCCCTGACTTCCAAAGGGCAGATTCAAACAGTTGCTAACCAGGGAAGGGAGCGAATGCAGAAAAAAGAGGAGCAGTCAAGACACAGTAGTGCAGCCTTGGGGGCAGGGTCCTGGTTCCTCCTCAAGGAATATACATAACAGTATCTCTGAGCTCTTCTGCAGGAACTAGGGCCCCCGCCCAGGTGGAGGACGGTAACTTCAGGCTGCGCACGGGACTCCTGGAGCAGCGCTGTGTTGCCTCATCACCAGCCAATCAGTCACACCCTGCAGCCCTCACCCCAAATTTTGTCTGTAGAAACTTTCCCCCAAAAAAACCATCGGGGAGCTTGGGGTTTTAGAGCATGAGCCACCTGTCCTCCTTGTATTGGTGCCTTTACAACAAAGTTACATTTTCCTTCACCACAACCCACCATCAGCGGATTGGCTTTCCTGTGCACGGGTGAGGGGACACAAGTTTGGTTCGGTAACAATATTCTCTAGATTTAAGCAAGGTTCTTATTTATCTTCCTGTTGTTGTCTCTTAAACTTTAGCAAAGTGGTTTCCACTTTTCTGGGCAGATATTTTTAAAATTTATTTTGTTTTCAAAATCAACTTTGCTACAGGATTTTTTTTTTTTTTGGCTGTGTTGGGTCTTCGTTTCTGTGCGTGGGCTTTCTCTAGTTGCGGCGAGTGGGGGCCACTCCTCATCGCGGTGCGCGGGCCTCTCACTGTCGCGGCCTCTCTTGTTGCGGAGCACAGGCTCCAGACGCGCAGGCTCAGTAGTTGTGGCTCACGGGCCCAGCTGCTCCGCGGCATGTGGGATCCTCCCAGACCAGGGCTCGAACCCGTGTCCCCTGCATTGGCAGGCAGATTCTCAACCACTGCGCCACCAGGGAAGCCCCTGGTCTTCAAATCTTGATGAGCTTCTCTGGTCCTTCTAATCTCGCCTCAGGTGGTTTCCTGGCTGCTCCTCCCTTGATTAGCAGCAGTTCCAGTCTGCCATTTGGAACTCAGGATAGGTCATGGAGGCTGGAGTCTTGCCTACAAGAAAGGGGGGGACAAAAAGGGTTCTATGCCCAGGAGCCCCACAGAATCCTGCTTGGTTTCACTTTCTGAAGTTTCCAGACCCCAAGTGGGAAATTAGGGCTTTTCTACTTTACTCGTAATACAGGCTGATGGTATGGGAGTCTCTCCTACAAAGCTGCCAACTCGACTGGACTGTCGTATAGCAGGAAGTAATGTAATAGGAAAGAACAAATCTGACGCCATATTAGACCTGTTTCTTTCACTTTCACTTTTGTATTCTATTGCTTTTGCTACAAGTTAATCACTAAACGGATGTTACCTATAGCTTAAAATATACATAATGGCCCATCTCAGGGAACCCTGCCCCCATGCTTGAATGATAAACTAGAATACCTTTGCTCAGCTCACAGGGAACATCCTGACCCAGCCCACCTGTGAAGGGCTGCAGGAAAGATGAAATTAACACATCCCCTCCTGAGTCTGGCAGAAACCGGGAGATATTTGCAAGAACTTATAACCTATATTGCCTTTTTTTGTTGTTTCTTGCATGAACAAATGTGTGACTGAGCCTCTGATAAAATGATATATAGTTCCAGATGAGATCAATGATTGTAATAATGTAACTTTAGATATGGGAAGAAGCAAAAGGAGGGAATATTTTCCTGGACCATAAGAGACTAGCAAGGTAGGTAGTCCAGAGACTTTTGGCACTAAGTCCTACTCCAGTGATAGCACATTGAGTGGCCTACCAATGAAATCTTTGCCAGACCTGGGAATGAGCATTCCTAGCACCATGGGACGAAATGGTCATGAAATGCCCCCAAAACCATGGTCAAATTTATGACCATGAAGGGGCCCTGCCAGCTGAAAATTGGCACTTGCCATCTACCTCTCCACTGCAGCTGATGACCTTCAACACCCCCTGAAAGGAGTTCAAGGTGGAGATGAGGAATGAGGCACGCTATGCTCTGGGAAGAACTGGCAAAACAGGCCTTCAGGTAGTTAGATATTTTCAGAAGATTTTATGAGTCCAAATCCTTGCATCTTCTCATATATAGAAAAGCATTAAAATCACTAATGGTGACATCTGCTTTGGCCATTGAAGAAAGTAATGCATTTGGAAGTAAAAATGGAGTAGCTGTGCCACAAGCCATTCTCAAAGCAGTGTCGGCCGGAATGTGGGTACCTCTGTCAAGTTTACGATTAACCTCCTTATCCGAACCTTTATTCCTTTTCTTGTTCAAAACTTGTTCTCGGGACTTCCCTGGTGGCACAGTGATTAAGAATCTACCTGCCAATACAGGGGCCACGGGTTTGATCCCTGGTCCAGGAAGATCCCACATGCTGCGGAGCAACTAAGCCCGTGCGCCACAGCTACTGAGCCTGCGCTCTAGAGCCCGCATGCCACAAGTACTGAAACCCACGCACCAAGAGCCCGTGCTCTGCAACAAGAGAAGCCACCGCAATGAGAAGCTCGCGCACCACAACAAAGAGTAGCCCCTGCTCACCGCAACTAGAGAAAGCCCGCACGCAGCAACCAAGACCCAACGCAGCCAAAAATAAATTAATTAATTAATTAAAAAAAAAATTTTGTCTCCTCAAGATTGAGGAGTATCAAAGAAAAGGGAATTGTAACCGAGCAGGGCCCCATGGGGCCTTCAGTGGTGAGGGACAGGCCTTCCCCCGTATCCTCTGCTTTAGCTCCTCTCTGAAGTACCTAGATAATAGTATTTGATGCACATTTCCTGAGTGGTTTTGCAGATGTAAACCCCCCCACCCCTTCCAACAAATGGAAGATGTTAAGGACATAACGACCATGAGCACACAGCCCCAGGCCTGCTGGAGCCGAAGGGCTGATAACGTTTATCTCTGTGACACCACCCTGCTACCTCCCCATCAGCCAATCAGAGAACTGTGCACAAGCTGATCACATACCCTGCCACCCGCTTCCCTCACCTGGCTTTTATTTTATTTTATTTTTTAAAATTTATTTATTTATTTATTTTTATTTATGGCTGTGTTGGGTCTTCTTTTCTGTGCGAGGGCTTTCTCTAGTTGCGGCAAGTGGGGGCCACTCTTCATCGCGGTGCGTGGGGCTCTCACTATCGGGGCCTCTCTTGTTGCGGAGCACAGGCTCCAGACGCGCAGGCTCAGTAATTGTGGCTCACGGGCCTAGTTGCTCCGCGGCATGTGGGATCTTCCCAGACCAGGGCTCGAACCCGTGTCCCCTGCATTGGCAGGCAGATTCTCAACCACTGCGCCACCAGGGAAGCCCTCACCTGGCTTTTAAAAGAGCTTTGCTGAAACCCTTCAGGGAGCTCGAGGATTTTTAGGGCGTAAGCTTGCATGGCCTTGCAATAAAACTTTCTCTGCTCCAAACTCCAACGTTTCAGTTTGGCCTCACTTTGCGTCAGGCGCACAAACTTGCATTAACAGTAAGGCACAAGCCATATCCTGTATCCCCCCTAACTTGCCCTTGCCCAGGAGTTTGGGGATGGTGACAGGTGGGGACAGGGATCTCCAACTCTCCGCCTCTCGTTCCCAAACCTTTGCTCTCCAGTGACTTGTGTTTCAGTCTCTCTTCTGTGGAGGAAAACTTGGCTGGATACGTTTTCTTGTAAACCGTGCTCTTTATGCCAGCACCAGTTCCCTTCAAGCTGAAAAACTCAAGAATTCCATTCTTTCATTCCTTTTGCACTCTGTGTGGTCTGTTTCTTCCATGCCAAGTGTTAAAAGGAGGAAGGGCCACAGGGTAACAAAGGCATTACAGGGGTGCAAAATTGACATCATGCCATTATGTAAGAGTGACTTTCAGACCATTCCTGCGGTTGCTCAAGAAGACAAGAGGGGTTATAAAGATGAGGGTGTGACGCACGTAATCAGACAGCAGGGCCCAAGAACTTCACAGCCTGTTCAGGGGGGCAGCTCTCACCAGAAACTGTCGAAGAGGGATCCTCTGATACAACAGGCACACAACAGGGAGGAGTGAAAAAGCTGCCAAACAGGATTTAGCTCACAAAGAGCTTTAAAGTCCACCTCCGGAGTTTTCCTATCCTACATAGCAACAAAAGTGGCAAAGCTCTGAAATTGCCATGGGAACCTAATTCTGCTATACAAATGCTGGCTCCTGGCCTGATTTCTGAAGATCAAGTAAACAAAGGATTTCTTTATCAGATAAAGTTCCCAGATTCCTGTGCTAATAAGTACTATTGATCTAAGCAAGAGACTGATAACTACAGAGAGACAAAAATATGTATTTAATATATTCCAAACAAAATAAGACATCCTGGTGGCAAGAAGAAAACATTAAGTCAATATTTTACTTTTTGGAGTATTTTTAAAAATTCAATTGAAATAATGATTAAAGGCAGGTAGCATGCTGTATACCCTGTGTGGCCCATGAATCAACAGCAGCGGCATCACCTGGGAAAGGGTAAAAAATAACAGTTCTCGGGACTTCCCTGGTGGCGCAGTGGTTGAGAATCCACCTGCCAATGCAGGGGACACGGGTTCAAGCCCTGGTCCAGGAAGATCCCACATGCCGCAGAGCAACTAAGCCTGTATGCCACAACTACTGAAGCCTGGGCTCTAGAGCCCGAGCTCTGCAACAAGAGAAGCCGCCACAATAAGCCCATGCACCGCAACAAAGAGTAGCCCCGCTCACCACAACTAGAGAAAGCCCATGTGCAGCAACGAAGACCCAACAACAAAGACCCAATGCAGCCAAAAATAAATAAATAAATAGATTTATTTTAAAAAAACAAGTTCTCGGGAATTCCCTGATGGTCCAGTGGTTAGGACTCTGCCCTCTCACCTCCAGGGGCCTGGGTTCAATCCCTGGTTGGGGATTGGTGAACTAAGATCCCACAAGCCATGTGGCACGGCTAAAATTGAAGAAAAAAAAAAAAGAAATACAAGTTCTCAGACCTACTGAACCAGAATCAACATTTTAACAAGATTCCCAGGTCATTTGTGTGAACATTAAAGCTTGTGAAGCACTCTCTATGAAACTTTTAAATTATTATACATAATAAAGGCACATATCTGTTCATGATAGCAGACTGAAGTCTTAGGAACAATGCAATTAATATGTTAATATTTATTTCATATAAGATACAACTGATATTGTTAATTACAATATTCTTAAATCTTGCGTAACTTAGATTTTCTGGATATACATTAGTTTGGAATCATTTATGTGTTGGGAAAATTAGCAAAGGCAAGTCACTTTGAATTTTCAGATCTTCAATTTGAAGAAAAATTTAAATGCTTTTATTTATTTATTTATTTATTTTGGCCACACCCGTGGCTTGCGCGATCTTAGTTCTCCAACCAGGGATACAACCTGGGCCCTAGGCAATGAGAGCTCGGAGTCCCAACCACTGGACCACCAGGGAATTCCCTAAATGCTTTTTTTCTTTAATTGAGAGTAAAATCTAGGATCTTGAGGGTCTTGAAATCTAACTCCAACAGTGACTCAAGGATAAGAGGGTGTCATAAAGGTTGTAAATGAAACACTGAGCTCAGGTAAGGGAGAAAAGAATTCTGAATACGAAGACATTAGGCTTATTCTGTATGAGAGCCAGGCACACCAGGAACATTTGGACAAAACAGTTGGTCCTGGCTGCATCTCTCACTTTCTTTGTCATTTCCCTCAGGAGGACATAGTTGTTACCACACATTTAAAAAGCAAAACCAAATATAGCTTGTCGTTCTTAATGCTAGTGGGCAATGCTTTCATTTTATGCAGTCTTGAATCCACACCCACCCAGCAGAGGGCATGGTGTGGTTAAACTGTAAATCCTTAAAATTCTTCCTTTTTTTCTTTTTAAAGGTTTTTTTTTTTTTTAATTTAATTAATTTATTTTTGGCTGCGTTGGGTCTTTGTTGCTGTGTGCGGGCTTTCTCTAGTTGCGGTGTGCGGGCTTCTCATTGAGGTGGCTTCTCTTGTTGCAGAGCATGGGTTCTAGGCGCCTGGGCTTCGGGAGTTGTGGTTTGCGGGCTCTAGAGTGCAGGCTCAGTAGTTGTGGCGCATGGGCTTAGTTGCTCCGCGACGTGTGGGATCTTCCCGGACCGTGGCTCGAACCCGTGTCTGCTGCATTGGCAGGCGGATTCTTAACCACTGTGCCTCCAGGGAAGCCCAGAATCCTTCCTTCTTCCAGTGGAAGGGGTGTTCAGTGGGTGACACAGAGAGCATCGCGGCAGCCATGTTTAGGCATTAGGTGGAAATCTGTTTTTAGCTGAAACCTAGTTTGGAAATTACTATTCGTGAGGAGTGAACAGGATTTTGTCCCCAATTCTGTTGTGACAGTGGGAGAAGGGCAGCAGGCTATGAGCACAGAGGTCTCAGGCGAAGAGTCTGCACTACCACGAGGCTTGCACGTTCCACCCCTGGGTGATATATAAAATGTAAGGGCAGGCTTGTTAGCAGAGTATTGGACAGAAACAGACTCTCCCTAAAATTCCAGTAAAAGCCTCTTTTTAGTAAGACCCTTGAGTAATTGTACAAAGAATCCAAGAATCATTCTGCTGTGAACAAGAATGACTCTGAAAGAAGGAAGTAAAAACCCTAGGGATCAGCACACGATCCACAGAGTAGAATCAACAGACCCCAAATACAATAAGAAAAATGGTCCATATCTGCCTGAGTATGTACCCAGTTTCCTTATTAAAGAACAAGAAGTTAATATCAGAATCTCCACCATGTGGATTTACAGTTTGTTGTAGGGACTTCCTGGAGGTCCAGTGGTTAAGAGTCTGTACTTCCACTGCAGAGGGAATGGGTTCAATCCCTGGTTAGGGAACTAAGATCCTGCATGCTGTGCAGTGGTGGAGCCAAAAAAAAAATTTATATATATATAGTTGTTGTTTAAGTCTGTAGCAGCAGTTCTCAAAGTGTGGTCTGAGGACTCCTGGGGGGTGCCCGCGACCCTTTCAGGAGATGTTTGAGATTCTCTTTTCCAACCATATATCAGGGTGAGGCCAGATTTTCTGCATATCCTTCAACTGAAAAAACATGTAATGATGGATTGAATGCTAAAACAAGTATGAGAATCCAGCTGTTGTCTGTTACACTAGTAGATATTAAAGAAATTTGCAAGTGTGGGAGACATTTATGTCAAGCTGAATAGGTTTATCATTGTTATTTTTACGTGACTTAGTAAATATTTTAAACATTTCTCAGTGTTGCTATCTAATATGGTAAATATCAGCAGGTTTAACCATAAAAGGAAAAGCTCTTTGAAGATTCTCAATAATATTTAAAAGAATGAAAGGGTTCTGTAACCAAAAACTTTGAGAACAACAACCCTAGAGTTTCTCATTTCATAGTTTGAATCCCCACATTCTCAGATCGTATGTTATTGCTTTGAGAGATGTTTAGAACGTCCCAAGTGAAAGAAACCCCAGTGTGACTTGGGAGCCTGAACTGCCAGGATAAATCACATCCACTTCAGTCAGTCTGCTTTCTTCCTTCAAACCTCCCTGACTCCCAGATTCTCTCATTTACATTATCTGTGATCATTTATTATGGCAAATAGCTTCCAGATCATCCGTAGGTGATGTCTGTGGACTTGTGGTAATTCAATTTGCAACAGTTATTTGCAACTATTTTTGGAATGCCTTTATTACATCTCACTATCACATGAAGAATAAAAATTAGTCACTTTGTTATAAAGCAGAAACGAACACACCATTGTAAAGCAATTATACTTCAATAAAGATGTTTAAAAAAAAAAAAAAAAGAATAAAAATTAGGGAAATCCCTGGCAGTCCAGTGGTTAGGGGGCTCTGCGCTTTCACTGCCTTGGCCCAGGTTCAGTCCCTGGTCTGGGAACTGAGATCCCGCTGCCGCACGGTGCAGCCAAAAATAAAACTAAATTAAATTAAAATTAAATACAAATAACTAGATAAGAATTGAACTGTGTCAGGCAAAAAACATGGACAGGTTATCTCAGCTGTGGAGTTTATCATTAGGATATACGAGAGAGGGACTTCCCTGGTGGCGCAGTGGTTAAGAATCCACCTGCCAGTGCAGGAACCCGGGTTCAATCCCTGGTCCGGGAAGATCCCATATGCCGCGGAGCAACTAAGCTCATGTGCCACAACTACTGAGCCTGTGCTCTAGAGCCCGTGAGCCACAACTACTGAGCCCATGTGCCACAACTACTGAAGTCCGCGAGCCACAACTACTGAAGTCTGCGAGCCTCAACTACTGAAGTCCGTGAACCACAACTACTGAAGCCCGCACGCCTAGAGCCTGTGCTCTGCAACAAGAGAAGCCACTGCAATGAGAAGCCCGCGCACCGCAACGAAGAGTAACCCCCTCTCGCTGCAACTAAAGAAAGCCCACACGCAGCAACCAGGACCCAACACAGCCAAAAATAAATAAATAAATGTATTAAAATAAATAAATAAATATCATCTCCCTTTGGCAACAGATTTTTTTGGTTGTCACTTGAGATTAAAAATGACATTTTTGTAAAATGGCAAAAAAAAAAACACCAACCCCTACATTTCAGCTGAATATGTACCCACTCAGTGTTTCTGTATAGTCTCTTCTTTTTGTACACGTTGTTCTCTACCTAGAATGCTGTTTCTCTACTATCAGATTTAGAAACTGTCTCATCCTTAAAGGTTCAGCATATGAAGCTGCCTTCATATAAACAGGATAGGAGTGATGACCCCTATTTTACAGGCAAGAGGTTGAAGCTTGGATGCATTTGAGGACTTGCCTAAAACATGCTATTAGTGATATCAGGATTAGATCTCAGGCCTTTTGACTCTCCACTAGATCAATGCTTACTTAGAAGTTTAGCAGAGAACCATGTGAACTTAACATAAGTGCCAAATCTGCCCTTGCTTTAAGGATTACAACCTGATGTACTGTTAAAGACAATACAAAGAAACAAAGTACAGTGATACAGATGTGATATTTTTATTAAAATTCAACTATTCTCTTGCTTAAGTCATGGTGGCATGGAAAAGTTAACATCCAAAAAACATTTCAAGGGACTTCTCTAGCAGTCCAGTGGTTAAGACTCTGTGCTTCCACTGCAGGGGGCACAGGTCCAATCCCTGGTCAGGGAACTAAGATTCTGCATGCAGCATGGCCAAAAAAAAAAAAAAAAAAAAGAAACTTCCAAAAAACATTTCAAAAGTATGAAAACAGTTCAAAGATTAAATAAGAATTTCTCAGTTTAAAAAAGATAGAGTTAGTCATGAACAAAAATTCTGAAAGGAAAAAACATAAGGTGTTTAGATATCAGGAATAAATATGCTTCAAAGAATATGGCTATTAGTTTTCTATTTTAAAAATCTTTAGGAGGACATTTGAGAGTGAACAAGTATAATGAAACAGAAGGTTAACATTCCATTTTAAGAGTCCATTGTCATCCCACTCTATTCATTGACTTGGGGTGATCAATGGATGTACTTGACAAACTGAGAAGATTCAAGTGTGACTTGACCCTGGGGCTTTGGGCCCACTGCCTGGTGGTCCCAGTGACTAATATCAGCTATGAGAATCCGTTTTTCCACAGAGGCCTGTTGCCTTACACTGCATGTGTGTCACAGCAAATTATAACTCAGGTTTTCCAAGGATGACAATGGGAATAGACGGGCCATGTTCTCTTCCTGTTACTGCCACCATCACATTCTGTCTCAAGCATGGGCACCAATATCTTTTTTTTTTTTTTTTCGCTTGTGGAACTTTAGTTCCCCCGACCAGGGATTGAACCTGGCCCTAGGCAGTGAGAGTGTGGAGGCCTAACCACTGGACCTCCAGGAAAGTCCCACCAGTATCTTCTTTTACGTTACATAGAAATACAGCAACTCAATAAAGCTGAGGGGTAAGAAAAAGAAAGAAACGAAAAGCAGCAACAAGGAGATTATACAGAGTTCTTATAGAAAAATTGAGGTTATAAAGGACTAACTCTAATAATATCAACAGCTGCAACAATAAGATTTTACCCCATCCCATCTGATATCGTCCTAGAAAACGAAACAAACAAAACAACAACAACAAAAATAAGAGTTTACTCATTGGGGTAAATACATAAAGTGGCTTATTATTTTTTTTCCAAAAGGTGTTTTTCCAGCTCGTCTATGTTATTGTCTTTCCCTTAATGAAATCTGACTGATTCTATGTTTTTTCAGTTCATAAGACTCAGCTCTGTTCATTTACAACTTCTATCTTACACTCTACTCAATCTCTTCTCCTCACCTGCCCATCAAGCTCATTAGACCCTGGGCCCTTTATCTGGGTCTCTCCGTCTCAGCTCTGTTGACATTTGGGAGGGCTGTCCCATGCATGCATTGTTGAATGTTCAACAGCATACTTGGCTTCTACCCACTAGAAGCTAGCAGCACGCTCCCAAAAGTTGTGACAACCAAAAATACCTCCAGGCATTGCCATATGTCCCCTGGAGGGCCAAGTCTCCACCAGTTGAAAACCATGGCTCAAGAAATTTGGAATGTGTTATGGAAGTTGCGGTATGTCTGGTTCCCACACGACTCTCCCTGGTGCCAGAATTCCCCAGTCAAGTAATTGCAGCTGGGGTGGGGTGGGGATTCCCTGGTAGTCCAGTGGTTAGGACTCCATGCTTCCACTGCAGTGGGCACAGGTTCCATCCCTGGTTGGGGAACTAAGATCCTGTGGCATGGCAAAAAAAAAAAAAAAATGCAACCTAGCTATCTATTTCCTTTATTTGGGATTGGGGAATTGGTGGAGGGAAGATATAGGGACTGTATTAGTCCATTTTGGCTGCTATAACAAAATACTGTAGACTGGGTAGCTTACAAACAACAGAAATCTATCATAGGTCTGGAGGCCCAAAATCTGAGAAGAGGGTGCCAGCATGGTTGGATGAAGGCCCTCTCCCAGGTTGCAGACTTCTCATTGTATCCTCACATGGTGGAAGGGGGCAGGTAAGCTCTCTGAGGCCTCTTTTACAAGGGCACTAATTTCATTCATGAGGTTCTGCCCTCATGACTTAATCACCTCCCAACGGTCTCACCTCCTAACACCATCATCTTGGTGATTGGAGTTTCAAGATATGAATTTGGTGGGGGCGGGCAGGACACACACATTCAGACCATAGCAAGGGACAAGCCAATTCAGTATTCTAGTAAAATATCTTGCCATAACAGCTTCCATTTATTGAACAACTCCTGTGTGCCGGGAACTGTATTAAGCACTTTCACAGAAACAATAACGCTGAGAAATAGATACTACTTTGTAGTACCCACTTTACCCATGAGAAACTGAGTTCAGAGAATACGTGCCATTCAGCCAGAGGCAGAAGAGTTGTAAAAGATGGAAGACATGAATATGAATCTAGAAAATTTGGTATATAGTACTCATCTTCAAATTGGGGTTCAGCTTCTGGTTTAAGGACACATTAACACAGGGGAAATGGGAGAGATATTAGATCCAGGCAATCTGATCTTAAACGTCACAGAACACTGTTGGGTAGAAGTGAGGTACAAATGGCACGTGAATAATAGGGAGATAGCTGGGCAACATTCAAGGTGCACTCAAAGCAGCAGGATAATGAATAGGGGAGATTTGTTTCTTTTTCCATTTCCAGTAACTACGTCTGCCAGCTCTTCCTGCCCAAGTCACCAGGACAGGTATCCTGCACTCCTTTTACTGGTCCCCATTTTCTCTGCATCATCTTGGGGCTTAGCTGACAAAGCTCCTCAGCTAACTTACCTTCTGATGTTTGTGTTAACTGTGGTCTAATATGAAGCTCATCCTTGCCAAGGTAATACATCTACATTTGGACAGTAAAGAGCCTTTATTGTCTGGTGAAAGTCAAGACAACTGGCTTTGAGTCAAAAATATGTGGGTTTATGCCCAGCTCTGTCACTGTCACTGAGATGTGTGGCCTTGGCAAACCAGGGACTTTCTCTGAGCCTCAGATTCTTTTCCTGTAAATTCAAATATATCTCCCACTTTACAAGAGTATTTGGGGGATTAACTGAAGTATCCCACCTACGAAAACCAAGCACCATCCCTGAATTCTATGAATTCAGTATCAGTAGTTGGATGGAATCTTAATCCACAAGAGAGGGAATTTCAAGGCATCATTAGTCAGTAAAGACATATTGGGCAAGGAGCAAATTCACATTGTTTGGGGATTATATGGGCTAAGTTAGAAAGAAAAAGAAAGAAAAACTGAAGGGCTCAGGTTAAATTACTCAGTTCTGACGGAATAGGAAAGATAATGGCATTGAATTAAAAGAGGAGCTCCGGGGAGTTCCACATCAGTCCAGTGGTTAGGACTTGGCACTTTCACTGCCGTGGCCCGGGTTCAATCCCTGGTCAGGGGAACTAAGATCCCGCCAGCCGCGCAGACAAAAAAAAAAATGTGGGACGGGAGCTCCAGACTTTCCTATCACATATTGGCAAAGAGAAGAAACTCATAGCAATATGGGGGGACTCAGCATGGAACTCACATTCAAGCTATTTATAGGTTTTGCCTGACTTTAATTTTGCAATGGTATTATATGATTCTTCTTCGGTTGAGGCTTCTGAATTGCTTACATGAAGAATGAGGACACTTCTGGCACTCAAAGTTCCAAGTGAATGAATGAATGAATCTTTGCCAGGTGTCCATGCCTGACAGCAACTTTCAACAGTTTATTCAAGGAGTGGTCTTGTGACTTCCATAGTTTTAGGAAATGTTTTTCCACGTGGTTCCTCTAGAGCAGGAGAACTGAAACAAGGAGACACACTGCTGTGACCACCAGGATTGGCCAAGGTAGAAAAAGACGGTGGAGTTAATGGATTGGAGCTCTGCCTGAAGGTAACTTCAATGGAAAGTCTATGTCCCTGCAGTAGGGATAGGGGCCTGAGCCCAGGAAGGAGCTGCAGGAGGGATCTGCAGACCCACGACTCTGCTCCGGTAGCATATGCAGGCATCCTTGCCCTCTAACCATATTCCATCTCATAAAAGTCTCCAGGTGTCTGAAGGCTTTCAGATGCCCCAGGTCTTCTAAAGGTTCATGTGACCATTCCAAATGGGTATTTCTTCTTGGGTGTGTGGTTGCCTCATACTCTTATGAAGTTCACTCAAGATGACCTGAGGATGCCAAGTCAAGACTGTAACCCAGGACTTTCCTGGTGGTGCAGTGGTTAAGAATCTGCCTGCCAATGCAGGGAACACGGGTTCGAGCCCTGGTCTGGGAAGATCCCACATGCTGCGGAGCAACTAAGCCCATGCGCCACAACTACTGAGCCTGCGCTCTAGAGCCCGTGAGCCACAACTGCTGAGCCTGCGTGCTGCAACTACTGAAGGCCACGCGCCTAGAGCCCGTGCTCTGCAACAAGAGAAGCCACTGCAATGAGAAGCCTGCGCACCGCAACGAAGAGTAGGCCCAGCTCGCCGCAACTAGAGAAAGCCCACACGCAGCAGCGAAGACCCAACAGATCCAAAAATAAATAAATTTATTAAAAAAAAAAAAAAGACTGCAGCCCATAATACTCCCACATGAATACCAGTGACCAGTAGAGACCTCTATCCTGTTCTATTCTGAGTATGTTATCTTTAGTCTGCGTGTACTGTAGCACGTTCCTCAACAGCATCCAAACACTGACGAATTCATCGTATCCTAAGATGCCCCCCAGTAACCCGTATGTTAGTACAAATGCAACCACATCTTTGCGGAATGGGTCAATGTGATAATGGAACTTGGCTTTATTATGAAATAGGAAAAGCTTGTCTTTTGAGCATTGTGGAACTTTCTCTTTCAGCACCTCCCCCTCCCGCCTTCCCGAGAGGTCCCCTGAGGCCACCCTCAAAGAGGGAAAGAGAGGAATATTACTAACCAGGAAGAAGTTGTCTTGCTCAGTGAATAAGGCCACTCCTTCCTTTTCAGGATTTAAAGCAAAACTCACATGAAAGCAGAATTGAAGCTTCTGAGTTCAGTTTTGGGTTATCCAAACGAGAAAGTTTAAGCTCAAATTGAGGATTTCCTGGACTATTAAGCTGTAAAATAGCACCAGTGAAATGAATTTCTCCACCTGTGCACCTAAGTTCTGCATGGCGTTTTCACATGTGACAATCTGACTTAGACCCTCAGAAAGGGATGGATAATCAGGTTCAGACTTACAAGAAAAAGAATCCAAGCTACTAAATCAGGGGGAAAAGTTATTACAGGCTTTTGTGTAATTCATAGAATGTCCAATAGGGGGGACAACTAGGATTGAAGGCTATGTCCACAGAAAAAGTACGTCCGAAATTGTGCCACCCTACTAGGCTTGTGAAGATGCCCTTGCTACTGCCACTGGCCACAGACATAGCCTCCTGCACTGTTCCTAGACCTTGGACCCTGTTGTTAGAACCATGACCTCCACACTTCTGGAAACTGGCTGTAGTAGCCCTACCTAAGACAGAATGGATTCCACACAGGTCAGTCTCTTGGCATCAGTAGTTCCTAGATCAAAATCTTGTGTGGGTAAGTCCAATTGACAGAGCTTAGGCAGGTATCTGGCCAAGTGGGCAGGTGAGAGGACATTGCTGAGTGTTACCCTTTTTTCCTGCTGGCACAGACCCAGTTTTGTTCTGATATCTATACTCCATGCCATCCTGTGATTCAGAAAAGGTGGATTCAACCACCTTAGGAGTTGAATCTAGACCTTTTAGGAATTCTGTTCCCTTGCCAGTGGACTTGTCATACAATTTTAACCGATGAGATGTGAGGATAAGTCTGTTACAGGGTGTACAGATACCAAGACACTCAGTTCTAACGTTAGGTGAACAAAACGAGAAAACAAGGCCCTAAATGTCCTCTGTACCAGACAGAGCTTTGTAGTCCCATGGGTTTTATCAATGACCTTCATTCTGTGTGTGTGTGTGTGTGCGTGTGTGCGTGTGCGCGAGCGCGATGCGTTGGAAGGGGGCTGGCCTGCTCTCACGAGGGGACGTGTCAGAATAGGAGTCGGGGTGCTTACCACCACTTTTTCCCCCATTAAGTTCTCTAGTCATGGCACGTGGAGTGTTGAGTGTTTCAGGGACCTATGCCAATAGGTCAGACCCAATCTGGGTCTAAAAAACAATTATCGGGACTTCCCTGGTGGTCCAGCGGTAAAGAATCCACCTTCCAATGCAGGGGACACGGGTTCCATCCCTGGTCAGGGAACTAAGATCCCACATGGCGCTGTGGGGCAACTAAGCCCGTGCACCACAACTACTGAGCTCGTGTGCCTCAGTGAGAGAGCCCGTGTGCCACAAAAACTACAGAGACCACATGCCCTGGAGCCTGTGTGCCACAACTAGACAGAGAAAATCCGCACGCCACAACTAGAAACAAGTCCATGCGCCGCATGGAAGAGCCCACAAGCTACAGTGAAAGATCCCACATGCCTCAAGGAAGATCCCATGTTCTGCAACTAAGACCTGATGCAGCCCAAAGAAAACAAAAACAAAAACAAAAAAACAAAAAGAACCCACAGTTATCAACTTCAAAATATCAAAAGAAAGCTGTAATATTGAGATTTACAGTTATTTAATTAAATATTCATACAACACAACCAATGACAGCTCGTTTCATTGCCAATTTTAATATTTATGAAAATGTTAATGAAAGTGATTTGAGGGACTTCCCTAGTGGTCCAGTGGTTAAGACTCCTTGCTCCCAATGCAGGGGGTCTGGGTTCGATCCCTGGTCAGGGAACTATTTAGATCCCGCATGCTGCAACTAAAGATCCTACACGTGGCAATGAAATCCCGCGTGCCACAACCAAGACCCAGTGCAGCCAAACAAATAAATAAATAAATATTAAAAAAATAAAAAAGGGCTTCCCTGGTGGCGCAGTGGTTGGGAGTCTGCCTGCCAATGCAGGGGACGCGGGTTCTAGCCCTGGTCTGGGAGGGTCCCACATGCCGCGGAGCAACTGGGCCCGTGCGCCACAGCTGCTGAGCCTGCGCGTCTGGAGCCTGTGCTCCGCGGCAGGAGAGGCCGCGGTGGTGAGAGGCCCGCGCACCGCGATGAAGAGTGGCCCCCGCTTGCCGCAACTGGGGAGGGCCCTCGCACGGGAGCGAAGACCCAGCACAGCCATGGATAAATAAATAAATAAATAAATAAATAAAATTTTAAAAAAAAATAAAAAAAAAAATAAATAAAAATAAAAAGGAAAGTGATTTGAAAGCTCTGATTTTCTCACCACACAGGTGTTCCTAAACATATACACTATTTGTAAGGATATCTATGGATAGAGATATTACAGTCAATCAAGTAAATGAGTTCTTTGTAGCCACATAGTTTCAAAGCAAACTCCTTTCTCAAATGATTCCAACATTAAAGCATATCTTCCGTAGGATGTGAGTGCATTTTGACATGGGAACTTACGTGAGGTGGGACCCATCAGAAGTGTCCAAAGCCAAGGCCACTTTTGCATTAGCACAGGGCCCTTGTTTAGAAGGGCCCTGAGATTGGTTTAATGATCTGCTGTTGTTATCTTGGAAGTCTTAATAATTTTTAAAAAATGGACCCAACATTCTCATTTATCACTGGGCCCTCCAAATTGTGTAGCTGGTCCTGTCCAGAACTTAACAAGATTTTAAAACAGCCCTGGGTGGAGCTGTTCATCATTCTAAAACAATAAGGCTATGCTTCCTTTGCTTTGGCTTGTTTTCAGGTCCTGTGTTTCATTCATTTGAAAAATGTATGAGATTTTATAATTCTTACAGGGTAGCCTAGATTTTAAAAGTTGGGGCTTGAAAAGACAAAACTCCCGTTAACCAAAGACACAGACCAACATCAGAAGGCATTACAAACAGTGCCAAGAATTTATAAAAAACAAAGGGTACATCAAAATTAAATTCAGACTAAGCACTTCAATAGGTATTGGCGGCCAAATTGCATCTAGGCTGGGAACCAAGAGTGAACAAACATTTACCTCCACAAATTAAATTTTAAGTGGCTGCAAGACATTTCCATCTACTTCAGATAAAGTTTTAATATGGTTGTATCCACAGTCCATCAAAGTACTGTCTAGACAATGGATGGCATTTTCTGTTTGGGGAAACCAGGGAGGAAAAACCTCAGGGCCACATCCTGCTGATATCCTAGGAGACTCAATGGCAGGATAAGGCCCTGAGCATTCACTTAACTCTCCCCTTTCTTCCCATGCCCTGAGGAGTCAAGGGCCAGGTGAGGACACTGCCATTTGTAGACATAAAAGGAAAACTCAATCTAGGGACTGGTGAGCGGAGACACACACACCCTAGGAGTCTCCGGTGCTCTTGGGACAGGATGAAGGGAAGGATCGCCAGTGGGAATGGGGTTGTTCATCATCATCCTCATCAGTTTTATTCTTTAAATAAAATTTATCTTAATTTGCTGGCCAATTTTTTTTTACCCTAAAAATAGTATCTGCTCATCATGTAACATTTAGAAAATATGGAAAAAAATAGAAGAAACCACCCATAATTTCACTTCTTTAAGAAAAACCATTACATCATTAATACTTAGATATCTTTCCTTCTGGTCTGTCTTCTACAATAATGTATATTTTTACATAGATTCAGTAAAATATATGTTCATATTGTACATATATAATTTTGTTTCCTTTTTCCTCTTAAATGGCATGACACAATCAGGATAAATAAAGTAAAAAATAAGATGGTTGAAATTAATTCTAAATATATCAGTTATTATAATAAGTTAATATTGATTAGTTTTATGAAATAAGAGAAATAAAATGTCATGTTGGATGAATAACAAAAGCCAGACCTGTACTGTTTACAGGAGACAAAACTAAACCATAAGGACCCATCAAGTTGAAAGGAAAAAAAAAATCAGATACCAGGTAATACTAGCTAAAAGAAAGCAATAGCCATAGTCATATTATACAAAATATATTTTATCCCTCAAATAAGATCTGAATAAAAATGAAAGTGTTGCCTATCAAATGTTGTAGGATGCAGATAAACTGTACTTATCAAGAGTTACATGGTATCTGTATCTGGGGTATCTGTATTTGGTTATCTGTATCTATTTTGTAATAGTACAATTGTTCCAAATTCCTTTGTATTCTTGGCATATAGTTTTTTCTTTCCATTTTTAAATTTTAACCATTTTTTATTGAAATATAGTTGATGTACAGTGATATTATATAAGTTACAGGTGTACAATATATTGATCCACAGTTTTAAAGGTTATATACTCCATTTATAGTTATTATAAAATATTGGCTATATTGCCCATGTTGTATGTTACATCCTTGTAGCTTATTTTATACCTGATCGTTTGTACCTCTTACTCTCTTAATCCCCCACCCCTATCTCGCCCCCGCTTTGTCCCCCTACTGGTAACCACTAGTTCTCTGTATCTGTGAGTCTGCTTCTTTTTTTGTTATATTCACTAGTTTGTTCTATTTTTTATATTCCACATATAAGTGATATCATACAGTATTTGTCTGACTTATTTCGCTTAGTATAATTGGGCATATGTTCTATTTTTGGGGGGGGGGCATATGTTCTTACTGCATCCCATCTCCCCAGCCCCAGCCCCTCCACACACACATTTTTGATACAGGCATGATCAAAATAATCGTATTTGGATAGTTGCTGCAAGATGGTTACAGAAAAGCTTATTCCCATTTTTTTCTAAATTAAAGAGATTATTCACTTTAGACCCTTTGAGTGCATCAAAGGAAACTATTGAAGGAAAGGTAAGTTTCCCTTCCATCCTAGACCCCCTGGTAACCCTGTCCAGAGGCAGCAACTGTTAAGTTTCCACAAACGCGCAAGGATGATATATGCTACTGTTTTGGGTTTTTCACAGAGGGGACATATGTAAGTACTCTTTTCTGCCTGGAACTTTTCATTTCATGATATATTTTGGATAGCCTCTGATATCAGATAGAGCAGATAGATCTCTACCTCTCTTTTCTGTTTCCCTGGTATTCCACTGTATCAATGCCCCACATTAATTTAACCAGTCCTCCATTGATGAGCACAACGTATCATTTGCAGCCCTTGCTTTTACAACCAATTTTGTGATAACGTCTTTCTTCAGAGATGTCAACACACAGGCATGATTGTATCTTTAGGATGTGTCCCTGAAATACGTTGTTGTGTTGAAACACGTGTCCATCAAAATGTTTATAGATTTCGTTTTTCATAAAATGTCACCAAGTCTTATAAAGATGCCAGTTTCCACACCCTGGCCAACACATTTTTTGATCTTTTGCACTCTGTAAGGTGAAAAATTATATATCTCATTGTTTTAATTTGTTTCCCTAATTATGAGCAAGAGATTAAGCATCTTTTCTCTGGTTGATAAGCAATTTGCATTTTTCCCCTATGATCAGCCTTCTGGATCTTTTGTTCAATTTTCAATTAGGTTGTTAGTATTTTTCTTACTGATTTATCCAATATTGTAAATGAAAGGAACAGCCCCTTTTATCTACAGCATACCTGCCGCAATTATCTTTTTTTCCTGTCTTGTCATTTATATTTTGATTTTTCTTTATGTGATTTTTGCCATACGACAAACTTCTGTTTTTAGTAAATCCATTTTAACAGTCTTGTTCTCCATGGTGTGTGGGTTTATGACTTTTAAAGAAGGTCTTCTCTAAGCCAAGATTATTAGAAAGAAATCACCTATGTTTATTTCCAGGACTTTTATAGATTCATTTTTTAAAATATTTAAATCTTTGATTCATATATATATTATATATATATATATATATAATATATATATGTACATATATATATTTTATGGTATAAGGTGTGACATATGTATTAAATTTTACCTTTTCCAAATAGTTAGCCTATTACTTCAATACTATTTATTTATTTTCTTTTTTCTTTCTTTTTTTGTTTTGGCTGTACTTTGTAGGGTCTTATTTCCCCAACCAGGGATTGAACTGGGACCTCAGCAGTGAAACCTCAGAGTCCTAACCACTGGACCAACAGGGAATTCCCATTCAATACTATTTATTCAAGAGTGTATCCATTCTAGTTTCAATTGCTGCCTTCATCACAAACTAACTTCCTTCATGTATTGTCCAAAATTGGAGTCTCTTGTATTTTATTACCATGTTGGTGCTAAACTTTAATTATTTTAATGTAGGTTTTTGCATTTCTTCTCTGAGGTGTCAACTCATGTTTAGTTCCTTTCTATTTTGTCTTATCCTTAAGCACATTTATTCCTTAAGTCCTTAGATTTCTTGGAGCTTTTGTTTCAGACAGGCCATATTTGATTCAGTGGATTAGTATTTACCCTAAATTTCATTTTGGATTCCTGACATGTGCTGTCAGTGATTTCTGATGGAGACTTGGCTCTGCAGGGTGAGCCTTACTACTTCGGTAAATAGGTAGGCGACATTGTCCTAGGAGAAAGATTATTTACCTTGGAATTATTTCCATTGTGCAGGGAAGAGTCACTTGACCAGAGTCTCAATTATATAAGTGTATGGTGAGTAGGCCTCCTGCAACACAGTTTGTCTTGCTATAAATATGACTGCTCAGTTTAGAACAACAGAAGTTGCTATATAAGGTGAGTAGCCCCATGTCAGGGAATAGTTTAACTAGATTTTCTCTATGAGTGGCTTCAGACCTCTGCCATGAAGGAAATGGGGGAAGGTGGGTCTGGTCAGAGAGGCAACAGACTAGGACATTCCAGACACAGCCCTTCAGAAGCTGGACAGTACTATGGAAAGTGATTGGGTCTGTGAGGTAAGACAGTTGATGCCTGTCACTTTTACGCTATGCCATGTGCCCAGGCCTGTTTGGGTGTGAGGCAAGCTTGACTTGAAGGAAAGGCTCCATACAGAGTCTTTGTACAGTGACTCAGCCCAGCACCAAATCAGCCTCCTCCATTGGTTCTCAGGGCAGAATCTGTTTTAGGATACTTGGTGACACTGATTCCCTAGAGCCAGAATCTCTGTATTTCCACTTTAGATATGCTGGCCAGCACCAGCTTCCCTCCAGCAGCCGGAGAACTATGTGGCCAGGCAAGCCAGAACAGAGGGCTGAGAGAGAAAGGCCTTCCTCCCAGTGACCTCAACCTAAAGCTTTACTGGAGGATCCCTGCTGCATGAAAGGGAGGAGGCTGGCAGGGGAGAACCTGGATCTCTTCCGTTAAAGCACTCTGAGGATGACTGGGACACATTACCCCCCAAATCAAAGAGAAGCACCTCCACTGCTCTATTAAATATTACACACTGAGAGCCTGTAAAACAGCCTTGGCATTGGGACCCTAAAAAACAGATGGACGACCACATGGAGGGATTTGGAGGGTATTATGATTAGAGAAATAAGTCAGACAGAGAAGGGCAAATGCTATACAGTATTACTTATATGTGGAATCTAAAAAATAAACAAGTGAATATAACAAATAAGAAGCAGATTCACATATACAGAACAAACTAGTGGTTACCAGTGGGGAGAGGGAAGAGGGGGGCGGGGGGATTAAGAGGTACAAACTACTATGTATAAAATAAGCTACAAGGGGGGACTTCCCTGGCAGTCCAGTGGTTAAGACTCTGTGCTCCCAATGCAGGGGGCACCGATTTGATCCCTGGTCGGGGAATTAAGATGCCACACACTGTGGCCAAAAAATAAAAAAATTTTTTTAAAAAAATTTAAAAAATAAAATAAATAAAATAAGCTACAAGAATATGTTGTACAGCACAGGGAATATAGCCAGTATTTTTTTAATAACTAAATGGACTTTAACCTTTAAAAAATTGTGAATAACTATGTTGCACACTTGAAACATTTAGTAAATTGATATCTCAGTAAAAATTTAAAAAATAAAAAAATAAAAAGATGGAGACGTTCTTTTTTCCTTCTTTCAGAAATAACACTTTAAAAAAATCGTGCTTATAGGGGGTCAGAATATGCCACCCCCAAATATGCTACTTTGGCATAAAAGTTATTTTGTACTGGAGGCAAATGAGAATTAATAGATATAGGAAGAAGCCTTCCCGGAGCTTCCCTTATCCAACTAAAAGCAGAAACTTCCAAGAAATGAGGCCAGCCATAAATTCTGTCTCCAGGAAGGTTTAAGGTCCTGTGGAAGGGACTCTCCTGGTGGTCCAGTGGCTAAGACTCCGTGCTCCCAATGCAGGGGGCCTGGGTTCGATCCCTGGTCAGGGAACTAGATCCCACATGCTTCAACTAAGAGTTCGCATACTGCAAGTAAAAGATCCCCCACGCCACAACTAAGACCTGCCACCGCCGAATAAATAAATAAATACTAAAAAAAAAAAAAGGCCCTGTGGAAGACAGAAAGTGGGCACCACGATTGGTCTGCAAACAAACCAAACCTTACTAAAATAACCCTCATCTTCCAGTAGTTTCTCCCATATATTTACCTTCCCACAGTTTGCCATCCCTAAAAACCTAACCTGGTTTTCCTTTGTCTTGTCATTTCTCTATAGATCTATTTTTCTTTGTTAAGATGCTACATATACCCCAAGTTTTAAGGACCCCTTTGAGTTACTCAACACTGCATTTCTCTCATATTTATGTATGCTGCACATGTCAATAAACCGTTTTTCTCTTGTCCATCTGCCTTATATCAGTTGGCCTTCCAGTGCCCCAGTCTTCTAGAAAGGTAGAAGAAAAAGGAATTTTTCCCTCCCCTACATGGTAAAATATAAATAACCTCAAAATTTACCTTTTTACCACTTTTTAAGTGTATTGTTCTGTGGCATTAAGTACATCCACATTGTTGTACAACTGTCACCACCATCCATCTCCAGAACTTTTTCATCTTCCCCAGCTGACACTATGTACCCATTAAACAACTCCCCACCCACCCCAAACCCCCATCCCCTGGCAAATACCATTCTACTTCCTGTCTCTAAGAATTTGACTACTCTAGGTACATCATATAACTGAAATCGTTACCAAACGCAAGTTCATGTGCCCAACGCACAGTGAGGCCAAACAAACCAAAATGTCAGAGTTTGGAGTGGAGAAAGGTTTACTGCAGTGCCAAGCACGGAGAACAAATGGCTCATGCTCAAAAACCCGAACTCTGGTGGTTTTCAGGGAGTTTTTATAGGCACAATTTGGGGTGAGGGCTGCAGGGTGTGTGACTTTCTTTGGATTGGTTGCTGGTGAGGTAACAGGGCGGTGTTCCAGGAATCCCGTGCTCAGCCTGAAGTTGCCATCCTCCACCTGGGTGAGGGCTTTAGTTCCCGCAGAAGAACTCAAAGATACTGTTATGTATATTCCTTGAGGAGGAACCAGGATCCTGCTTTCATCTCTGCATTATAGTTTCTTGATTGTTCTTCCTCTGTTTTTGCGTTCCCTTATTTCCCTGAATAGCAACTGTTTGGACCTGTTCTTTGGCATTGAGGAAGGTCTAGGAGGCTGAAGTCTTTTTCCTGCAAATAAGAAATGGGGGGCACAGAACAGCGTTTGTGCCCAGGAGGGCCCCACAGGGTCCTGCTCAATTTCAGAATGTCATTTGGTGACCCAGTACTTCTGGCCACCAAATGGTGGATTTTTTCCCCACACTAACCAGTTCTCTAACTCTGCAGACATCAACTGTGTCCTACAATTTAACTCAATTCTGACACTATCTACCTGGAGTTAGTGTCAGACCTTGTAGGTTAAGGGCTCAGTCCCACAAGTCTGCCCCTCCTTCCCAACTTTCGAAGCCAATCCTAACTCCAGGTTGTCACACGTGCTTCTTACAGACTGGTTATAAATCAGGGTTCCCACAACCCCTCCACGGGTTTCGTAATTTTCTAGAGTGGCTTACAACTTAGGAAAACAGTTTACTTAATTAGGTTACTAGTTTATATTATAAATGGATTCAACTCAGGAACAGCCAGATGGAAGAGATGCATAGCAAGCTATGGGGGGAAAGGGCATGGGGCTTCCAAGCTCTCTCCAGGCAAGTCACCCTCCCAGCACCTCCATATGTCTGCCAACCTGGAAGATCTCTGAACCCCATCCTTTTGGGATTTTTATGTAGGCTTCATTGCTTAGGCGCAGTTGATTAAGCCATTGGCCATTGGTGATTGAACTGTTTCCAGCCCTTCTCCCCTCCCTGGAGGTCGGGGGTGGGACTGAAAGTTTCAACCCTTTAATCCGGTGTTTGGCTTCCCTGACAAACAGATTCATTCACTCAAACTCAGGTGTGGTTGAAAGGGGCTTGTTTTAAATAACAAAAGAAACCTTATCACTCTTGTCTTAGACCTCCTAAAGGTTTTAGGGGCTCTGAACCAGGAACAGGGTGAAGATTAATGTATATTTCTAATTATAAATCATAATAACACAGTCTTCTGTGTTCATGCATGCTGCAGCATGTGTCAGAATTTCCTTCCTTTTTAAGGCTGAAAGATACTCTATTGCATGTTTATACCACATTTTGTTTATTCATCCCAGAAATAACACTTTAGAATGCATTTATTTTCTTCAAATAAATCTTGACATACAGGGAATTCCCTTGCGGCCCAGTGGTTAGGACTCCGCACTTCCACCGCAGGGGGTACAGGTTCGATCCCTGGACAGGGAACTAAGATCCCTGGGTGGCACGGCCAAAAAATTTAAAAAAAAAACCAAAACGAAAACTAGTATCTCTTTAGGAAAAAAATCTTGACATACATATTCAGATGGGTTTCATATGTGGGCAAAAAGTCTGAAGTTATTTATTTCCCTCTTGTGCTATTATCCACTTATTAGCTCTTTTTTTTTTTTTTTTTTAACATAGGTACTCTTTTTTTTTTTTAATTTATTCATTTATGGCTGTGTTGGGTCTTCGTTTCTGTGCGAGGGCTCTCCCCAGCCGTGGCAAGTGGGGGCCACTCCTCATCGCGGTGCGCGGGCCTCTCACTATCGCAGCCTCTCCCGTTGCGGAGCACAGGCTCCAGACGCGCAGGCTCAGCAACCGTGGCTCACGGGCCCAGCCGCTCCGCGGCACGCGGGATCCTCCCAGACCAGGGCTCGAACCCGTGTCCCCCGCACCGGCAGGCAGACTCCCAACCACTGCACCACCAGGGAAGCCCAGCTTTTTTTTTTAAAGCTGAAAATAGAACTAACAGGATTCTTTCTCCCTTCTCTCCTAAAGATTAGTCTATGTTTTACCTGTAAATAAAGTAGTTAGTGACTAGTAAATATTCAGCAAATACTGCTGAGAGATAGGTAAGAGCTGTTCTCATGTAAAGTGTGATTGAAGAATCTAATTCTGACCAAAAATTTATTCTACAATAGATAGTTATGTAATCTGTGCCATTTCTAGGCTTTTAAGCTCATAAATACTTTAAAATTGTGTTTTCTTGGACTGGGCAATTAAAAAAAAAATCCATGTCTCTGCTGTACAAGCTGATTTTCTGCTGTTGTGATCATACTGGTTCCAGGGTTTGGAGAGCACAGTGTTCCAGTCATTCTACCCAACTGGATTCTGGTGACACCACTTCCACTCGCTCTGAGGCAACCGTTTGCTCCAGCAAACTGTCTTTATACACGTCTAGCTTCCTGGTTCTAAATTGCATCAAGTACCTCAGAAATGTTGATGCAATGATTACTTCTTTACTTTCTGTTTGTGACTCTAAAATCATATCTGAAGATGAAGAGAGAGGCAGCCCAAAGTGGCAGAAAGTTCATGGGCTTTGGGACCAATATCTGTGTTCAAATCTTGTTTTTCCATTTTGGAGAGTTCGCTTCACCTTTCTCTAAACTTTATTACCTGTAAAAAGATAATTACATATACCCTATACCTATTGCAAGGATTTAGTGAGATGATAAAAGGGTACAGTTACACATTCAATGAAGGGTAGTTATTGTTAGTGAATGAAAAATACCACGTTTTGCTGAACAATTGCCTTATATGACATAACCTTTGGTCAGAACCATAATTACAGACTGATTATAAATTCCTTGGAAGGCTTGCTGGATTTTTGGTGTGTTTTTCATATGAATATTGGTACGTACTTCATTTGCTATGTGTTGCTGAGAAAGCTAACATCAGCGATGATTGTATTTAGTAACAGTTTTTGTTCTTTCAACACTGCCTTCTGAAATTCAGAAAACCTCTATTCTGTATAATGTAATACAGCATTTATTTTATTTTATTTTATTTATTTACTTATTTTTTGGCCGCGCAGCGCTGCATGCCAGATCTTAGTTCCCTGACCAGGGATCGGACGAGCACCCCCCTGCAGTGGAAGAGTGGAGTCTTAACCACTGGACCACCAGGGAAGTCACTACAGCATTTCTTTTAAAAAACTTTTTTTCCCTCAGAAAAAATAAGGTTTACCTTGGTTTTTAATTACCCATAATCTGACAATACAGAAATAAACAATTATTGTTATCATTTTGGAATATTTTCTTCCAGTGTTTCTTGTTTCACGCATTCTTGTGCAAAATTGGTATAATGGTTTTGTGTCATTATATGAATATTTTCTGTTGTATTAGTTTGGTCCCCTGAAACTAAACTCTAGGACAAGAATTTGAATGCAGTAGATTATTTTGGTAGTGGTCCCAGGAAACGCTGGTAATGGAGGGGGGAAGTGAGACAAGAAAGGGAATGAAGGCAGCAAAGGTTATATTATCAAGCATTTTCCAGGGATGGGCTACTGGAGCATAATCCTGCTGGGAAACTTGAGAAGACAGTGTGGAACACAAGCCTCACGGTTAACTTCTCTGAGGAGTGAGTGAGTTGGGGTATTTATACTCCTGTCTGTCTGTTGACTGAAGGCTGCTGGGGGAGGAGAGCAGAGAGAGACATTAAATTCCCTGGCACTCTGGGCCTGCCTTGTACTTGAGCAGAGCTGACTCTGGTGGCAGACAAAGCCCTCAGGCAGAGTTGCAGGACGTCAAGCTGGTGTGAAATGGAAGGGGCCAGGGCTTATGGGCAGGCACTGGCAACTCTCACCCATGTTATTAAACACTGGCTATAGAACAGTCTACAGTGTGGGGGAGTGCCTTCTCAAGGGTTGTACTCCTGCAATTATTTTTTTTTCTACTTCTTTTCTGTTCCTCCTCACAGCAAAATTTCTCACAGGAGTTGTGTATAACCACTGTCTCCACACCTTCACACACTGTCCTCTGCTCAACACATTTTTATAGTGTTTCTATCTCTCTCTCTTTAAAATACTGCTTTTCCGAAGTCACCAAAACCTTCCACTTTGCCAGATCCAGTTGTTACTCTTCAGTCTTCAACTTACTAGCCTCTCACAAGCATAGGTTCCAGCTTTTCCTGCACTTCTGTGACCACATTTTCTCCCACCTCTATCTCCTTTGGCTTCTCCCTCTCTCTCTCTCTCCCTTTGTTTGTTTCCATACATCTTATTTCTTTAAGGAAAATTCTAAGTAAATATAGGAAAATCAATATTTTATATAATCTGGGTTATATACACATTTAAAAAATAAAATTTGGCGATATTTTTAGCATTCTTAAAATACTTCACATTAAAAGAAGAGGGAAAATTTACTAGCCATTTAGAGACACTTATAAACCATTAGCAAACCAAAGCGCCTTGTGATAACATTCACTTCTCCAGCTGTCATTCTTTAGGCAAGTTCAGTTTCACAGAAGACAACTGAGGCCAAGAGGCATATAAGTTGCCAAAACTATATGTACAAACTCATAATTATTATTCCTAGCAGAGAGCCTCAGATCCTTACTTTGAAGCCTATTCAATATTACTTTACAAGCCGGTTTAAAAGCATTTAAAGGGGGGGTGCTTCCCTGGTGGCGCAGTGGTCAAGAATCTGGCTGCCAATGCAGGGGACATAGGTTCGAGCCCTGGTCCGGGAAGATCCCGCATGCCACAGAGCAACTAAGCCCGTGTGCCACAACTACTGAGCCCACGTGCCACAACTACTGAAGCCCACGTGCCTAGAGCCCATGCTCTGCAACAAGAGAAGCCGCTGCAGTGAGAAGCCCACGCACCACAATGAAGAGTAGCCCCTTTCTCTAGTTGTCACAACTAGAGAAAGCCCGTGCACAGCAATGAAGACCCAACGCAGCCAAAAAAAAGTAAAATAGTATTAAAAAAAGGAAGAGAAGAAATAAAAATGTATAAAAAATAGACGTGAACTTTTTAAAGTTAAAAAAAAATTTTTTTGTTGTTGTTATTCAATATATATACATAAATCAGTAAACCCCTATACCTTATGTTTCATTAGGCCTAAGAGTATTGTACCAAATGACACAATACCACATGCTGGTAATGATAATAAATAATTAATAACATTTGTCATTATGTTCTGCCCACTCTGAGAATGGAGGGCCATCAGCAATACATTTTAGAAAAATGGCCATCAAAAAAGTCAACATTTTTTGTTTTAATATTGAAACATAATGGAATTTATTTCCATTATCTACATTACAATAAAGCCTTTACTCAAAGGTGTGTCTCTAAGGATGGAAATTGCTAAGTTGTAAGCTCTGTGAGGGTATGAAACTTACATTTCATTTAGATGCAATTTGCTACTTCTATACGTACAGCTTCCCTGAGAGTTCATATCTAAAAGGAATGAAGAGGGGGGACTTCCTTAGGACTCTGAGCTCCCAACGCAGGGGGCCCGGGTTCAATCCCTGGTCAGGGAACTAGATCCTGCACGCATGCCGCAACAAAGATCCCGTTGCTGCAACTAAGACCCGGCACAGCCAAAATAAATAAATAAATATTAAAAAAATAAATAAATAAAAGGAATGAAGGGAAGTCTTTTCAGAAAACCAAAAAGAAATTCTAAAGTTTTTAATGTTCAGGAAGAGTGCTTCAGCTTTTTAACCCCTGAATGTTTATAATATATCTATGAGTATCCAAAACAGAGATTAAACAATAATATGCAATACAAATTAATTTTATAAATCTATTTCTTACCTCAAATTCTATTTCTTAGTTTAATATATAATAAAAAAAATTTTTTTTAATGAAGAAAAAAATGGACCCGATGATGGTAATTTGCAAGGGATGGAAAGGAGATTATGATGATAACTTTGGTAGTGTTTATACATTATTTTCTAAAAATTGACAGGAGAAAAGCTAAGTCTACCCTTCTAATTTTCTTGAGTTGAAGAAAGCTGTATCTCTATCAGATGCTATATAAGACTGAAATTCTCTAAGGGATCAATGGGGATATTTTATTAATATAGAATCTGAATCTATAACTTAAAAAATCTCTTTATTTCCACTATTATAACATTTCACCTTTTGGATAAATAGTCTTCATCAGTGTCTTACCAGTGTTTCATAGATTTTTTTTCCCTTTTCTTTCCCCCTTCCTTCCTTCCTTTCTCTTTTTTTTTTGAGGGGCAAGTACAGAGATTTCTCATATCTGCCCTGTCCCCGCACTCCATAGCCTCCCCACTACCAGCATTCCTCCACCAGAGTGATACATTTGCTACAATTGATAAATCCACATTTACACATCCTAGTCACCCAAAGTCCATAGTTTACATTAGGGTTCACTCTTGGTGTTGCGCATTCTACGGTTTTGGACAAATGTATAATGACATTTCCATCACTATGGTATCATACAGAGTATTTTCATTGTCCAAAAATCCTCTGTGCTCCACCAGTTCATCCCTCACTCCCACCTCCACTCTCTGGCAGCCACTGATCTTTTTATTGACTCCATAGTTTTGCCTTTTTGTCATATAGTTAGCATTATACAGTATGCAGCCTTTTCAGGCTAGCTTCTTTCGCTTAGTAGTAAGCATTAAGGTTCCTCCATGTCGTTTCATGGTTTGGTAGCTCATTTCTTTTTTGTGCTGAATAATATTCCATTGTCTGGATGGGTCAGTTTATTTATCCATTCACCTACTGAAGGATGTCTTGGTTACTTCCAAATTTTGGCAGTTATGAATAAAGCTGCTATAGGCATTTCACAGATTCAAAAAAATTCCTTTCTCTTCCTTCAAAATGCATCCAAACCAGACTGAAGAGGTGCCTCCTTTGGTCTACTTCATACTCTCTCCATATTTGCATTAATTGCTTTATTAAATTAGCATACTATTTTCTCCATATTCCATGTATTTATTTTAAACAATGTGGGAAAATGCAATAAAACACCCAAAAGGATCGACAAGTGCCATTACAATACAGAGGTGGTTGGTTAATGGAAACTGAAAAAATTGACTCATAGGCAGAGATGGTTGGTTCATGCTCAGAAACTGCAAACTCCCAGATGGTTTTGGGGAGACATTTTTATAGGCAAAATTTGGGGTGAGGGCTGCAGGGTGTGTTAATTTCTTCAGATTGGTTGCTGTGAGGTAACAGGGCGGTGTTCCAGGAATCCTGTGCTCAGCCTGAAGTTACCATCCTCCACCTGGGCGGGGGCTTTATTTCCTGCAGAAGAACTCAAAGATATTTTTATGTATATTCCTTGAGGAGGAACCAGGATCCTGCTTTAATCAGTGCACTATGGTTTCTTGATTGTTCCTCCTTTGTTTCTGCAGTCTCTTACTTCCATGATTAGCAACTATTTGAATCTGTTCTTTGCAACAGGGAGGTCTAGGAGGCTGAAGTATTTATCCTGCAAATAAGAAAGGAGGGGACAAAGACAGGTTTTTGCGCCCAGAAGGATCCCACAGGGTTGTGCTTAGTTACAGATTTATTCATCTTGCGTAACTGAAGCTAAAAGCCGTTTTTTTTTTTTTTTTAATTGAAGTATAGTTGATTTACAATGTTGTGTTAAAAGCCATTATTAATAACACCATTTTAACCAAGGTACATGGGAAATTATCAAAGTGATCTTGTTATAAGCACCAAGAACTTTGATCCTCCCTCATTTAGGGTAGAAGGGATGAGAAACTGCTGAGCTGGTAAGATGACCATACAAATAACTAAACACTTATGAGTGGGAATTCAAGATTTTGTTCATTCAGTCCTACAGTCATTCATTCATTCAAACCATGTATTCTAGGTACTTTCCACACACACTGTCCATCCACCAGACCATGCTGGACTCTCGCTTGAGTCCAAATCAGAATTCATCATTTATTGATTTTAAGACCTTGGTCAAGTTCTGTCCTTAAGCCTCATCTTTTTCATCTGTGAAATAGGGATAATAATGCCTTCTTAAATAGGGCATTGTTAGAGTTAAAAGTGAGATCAGGTCCCCAGAAATTCGAACAACCGTGTTTTGTAAACATATGTCACTGTTATTCCACTAGGATCTGAGCACATGACGAAAGAAATCATAAGGCAGTCTCTCTCTCCCCATATTCCCCTTTCCTCATCTAAGACGGCAGCAAAAAGCTCACAGAGGTCCCTCGCACAGTGCAGCAATGTGAGATGCTAAAAGCCTGTCCCCAATGGCAACATGCAGTCATCTTCCAAAATCATTTGAGTTCTAACCCTCTGTTACTTTTCTTTAGCTCTTGCAGCTCTACGAACATAATCTGTGCTAAACCCTGCTGTTGTCCGTGGTCAAATGCTCGGCCGCAGGTCGGAGACCCTCCCCCAGGACTCTCGTTTGGTCAGGATGAGGGCAGGGGGCCCAGAGGGCAGACTGCTAACGCCTTCTGCCCGCTTTCTCCCGGCGTTTGGAAAGCCGCTGCCGAGGGGGCGTTTCTGAGCAGCAGGGGCGGGCAGATATGGCGCCTCCCCTCTCCACCTTCTGGGTGGGTGCCTGGGCTGGGAGCAAGAACTACGGCAGAGTTTGCAGCCAGGTGCCAGCACGTGGGCGCCTAGGCGCGGAGCCCGGTGTTCCCTGCGCTCGGCCTACCCGCCTCCATCCAAAGGCGCCGGCGGCCTTGCCTCACACCTTCGCCAGGCTCCCTACTGCGTCCGCGCGGCCAACCTTTTGTGCCGCCGCCCCCGCACGCGGCCTGTAGCTCTAGGCTCCCAGGGATCCGGCAGCGGCGCGTTGCCGGCTTCCTCCAGGCGGCCCCGGGAGGCGGCGCGGCCTGGGAGGCGGGGACCCGGAGGGCCACAAGCGCTCCGCTCCCGGAAGCGAGTGGTTCTCTGGGTCGCGTGGCGCGGATCCGCTCGGCAGCCTGAGGTCCAGCATCCCAGCCGACGCCTCCAGGAGCGGCGGGAGCGGCGCCCACGCCGGAGCAGCGCGACCCCGGCCAGCGCCCGTCCTGGCCTGCAAGATGCTGCCGGTGTACCCGGAGGTGAAGCCCAACCCGCTGCAGGACGCGAACCTCTGCTCGCGCGTGTTGTTCTGGTGAGCGACCCGCCTGAGCCGTGACACCCCTTGCCGCCGCGGGCCGGCGCCTGGCGCCTTTCGGGGGCAGAGGGTTGCGGCGAGCAAGCGCTTTCCGCTGGCGCCCAGGCCGCTGGGCTTCTTGCTGCCGGTGGGGCCGCCCCGCACTAGCCGCCTGGTACCCGCCTGCGCGCGGCGGCGGGGGAGAGGGCCGATGATTGGGACCTGGCGGCGGCGGCGCCGGGTGTCCCTGCCTTTCCGCTCGCCGCCCCTCCAGCTTCCAGTTGCCGGGAGCGGCGGGAGCAGGAGGCGGGGAGGCTGAGACCCGAGGCTGCCCGTGGGGGGTCGGCACCCAGCGGGAGGAGGGACTGGACCCTTCCCACCCCCCGACTCCACCTCTGAACTGCACCCTTTTTTCTTTTTTTCGTAAGCAAGCAGCTTATGAACAGCTTCCTTTATGTAATTAGTGCCCTGGACCAGTCGCCGTCTTCCAACGATGTCCCCACCTTTAACCATATTCCTTATGTCTTATGTGACAGCAGCGCTCCAGCTCCTCCGGGCTCCCTCTGTGTCTGTGACCCTGTCTCCCTCCCTCCCTCCCTCTCTCCGTGTGCGTCTCTCAGTGTCCTGGTACGTAGTTAAGGCAAATTTCTAGTGGATTAAAAAACACTCTTAATTTGTATTTAATGAACGGGGACACTATTCGAGAACACGTTTTGCTTTTGCCTGGGACTCACAGCCACGACTGGAGTGTGTATTTGACCAGCCCTTTCCCTATTGGGAATCTTTCCACTTCCACCTTTGAGGACCACTCTGGGGATGGGGTCCCTGAAGTCTGTGGGGTCTTACCCAGGTCTCTAGCCTTCAGAGAAGTGTTCTGTGGTCTTGGTGCAGGTGGTCTGCCCAGGAATCCTATGGTCTTGAAACCACTGAAGAGTCCTTGAGTTGAGAGGAAACACCAATGAAAAACGGCTCAGAGAGAAGCTCTTAACAGAAGTTTTCCATCTAGTATCTGGGACTACTAACTTCAACCTTTGGGCTTTAGTCACACTTGCTTGATTATTAGATCTTATGTTTCAGGACCCTAACCCATTCATCTTTCCCATGTATTCTATTTCCTTTTTTTAATGGGACAGCCTAGGGGATCCCCTGGGGATGGGAGCTCCTATGCTTGTTTTGATGGTGGTGTATTCAGTTTGTGTAGGTACGTCTCTTGGCCATTTGGTGGCCTTTCAGGAAAGAGGGGCCTAGAAGAAGAAATGTGGGTGTGGTTACAGTAATTTCAGGCAGGGCAAGGAACTCTCCAAGCCCGTTCTGTTGGTGGACTTTCAAAATGTATGTGAATGGAAATGGGAAGGTGAGGACTTCTCATTGATTTTGGTAGGCACCCATTTCCAGTTTTCCTGTTGGAGGGCAAGGACCTATTATCTCTTATTTTACAGCTGAAGGCACCGAAGCAGAGAGTTTGAATAAGTTGTCTACCATCACACAGCTAGTAAGTGGTGGAGAGGGGCCGTAAACTAGGCAGTCTGGCTTCTGAGCCTGTGTTCCCTGTGTATGTAACTGCAGTTCTGAGCTGCTTCTGTTGGTATACTCATTGGTAAACGCACAGAGAAGGCGATTGCAAACACATCTTTGTTCTTGTCGGCAGGAGTTTCTCAAGGGAAGTTCTTAGCAGCTGTTGGAGGTCACGGTATGTGATACGTCTCTATAACCAAGCTAAAGGGCGACTGTTCTCAAAGTATGGTACTCAGCATCCTCATCACCTGGGCATTTGTTAGAAATGCAAATTCCCCTGCACTCATTCTAGGCCAGTTCTGTAAAGTTAGAAACTCTTGGGATGGGGTTTAAACAAGCACTCCAGGTGATTCTGATGGAAGGTTGATGCTGGCTACTGCTTTAAGTCACTTCTCCCATTGGCATTGTTACTTCAGTATTAACTTTTAAAAAGGGGTCCAGGACTTCCCTGGCGGTCCAGTGGTTAAGACCCCGCTTTTCCACAGCAAGGGGCATGGGTTTGATCCCTGGTCCAGGAACTAAGATCCCGTATGCCACGCCAAAATAAGAAAGAAAGGGGGGCGGGGTCCAGTTAGTTGTTGACCATGATTGCCATCCTGTATTCAAAGTCTGAGGTACCTTAGTGATTTCCTTGTGTCCCCAACTTGGCTGTCACGGGAAAGCTGAAATGAGCCCAGCCAGGAAGTTCCGCCCAGAGAGAAGGCCCACCTTGTAGAGAAAAGTCAAGTTTTCATCTTCTCATTGGGTATGTGCTTCTTAAATTTCATCTGGGGTTTAGTGTTTCCACAGCACAGTTTGCGCACGTAGGATCTAAGGAGTCATACACTATGGCTTTGATAATTTTTGTGGATTTTAGAAAAGAATATATATTTTTCTATTTTTGTAAGAAATTTAAAACTATAGAGCAAGATGAAAAGAATAAGGATGTGTTTCTATTAGCCAAGTACACTTGCTGATATTTTGGTTGTTTCTTAGTCTTTCCCCTAGAAATCTTTATGCACACCTTTGTGCCCATATTCATCTTTTCTATAAAAGGAAATAGTTTTGAATCCTGAACCCTTCTTAATTTTCTATGGTTAACATTTACTTATGGCATTAAATAAGCATGGTATTAAAACATGGTATTTAATTGCAGTTTATGAAGTCTTTCACTTTTGTCTAGCACAGTTTATTGCTAATTATGATGTGATGTATATCCATGACCTTGTATTTTGGCGCATCTTTCCTTTTTCTATATTCTCAGAAGTAAAATAACCAGTGAATGGCTACATTGTTTTCCATCAGGTTCGGGCCAATTTGCCCTCTTAATAGCTGTTTGTGAGCTCATTTCATTGTCAGCTTTGAGTACGTGAATTACATTTTTCTAGGTCTAAAGTTAAAAATAATATCAAACTTGTTTTTTTGTTTGTTTGTTTTGGCTGCGCCACGAGGCATGCGGGATCTTAGTTCCCCGACCAGCTATGGAACCTGTGCCCCCTGCATTGGAAGCGCGGAGTGTCAACCACTGGACCGCCAGGGAAGTCCCCCAATATCAAACAGTTTTAATTTGAATTTATTTGATTTGCAGAAATGGAACCTTTTTTTGGTGTCTATTGACCATTTATTTGTATTTTTTTGAATTGTGTATTAATAGATTTTTTCCTATGAGGTATTTATATTTTTGAAATAACTTGTAATAGTGCTTATAATTTTCCAGATTTTCATTTCTCTTAATTTAGCTTAGAGGTTTTAAATTATATATCATTAAGTATATCAAACTTTTATTTTTGGTTTTTCCTGTTGCTTTTGTAATACCTTTTCTAAACCCCAGCATCATCTAAATCTCTGTAAGCATTTTACTTTACTTCTTGTTTCATTTCTAACAATAAAGCCAGCTAGAATTTCTCTTAGTGTTAGATATAAGATAGGCCCCATTTTTTCTGAAACAGCCCATCTTCCTATCATGGTTTATTGAATAATTCTTGCTCATCCCCATTATTGGAAATAAGTGGCATAAATTATGAACTGTGTCCATCCTGCTGAGACTCTTCCTGGTGGTGTTCCTGCTGTCCTGCACAGCAGGCCTCTGGGGTGTGCTCTGTACTTCTCTCCCACCCTCGTCCCAGAGGCCAGCAGTTTGCGGGTTAGTGTGGGACCTGTCCCCAGAGATGAGGGTTGAGTAGGGTCTTTGGCCAGATGCACTTGGCCCATCAGGGAGCGGTTAAATTGTAGCTCTCCCGACACTGACCACGTCTCAGTTGGTGAACTGTCACCTTGCAAAGGGAGTGCTGTTGTGGAAACTGCCACTGGTGTCCAGACAGACTCTCTGGAGACTCTTGTCAGAGAAGCTGATGACGTGAGGGGGAATGTGAACTGGCTGAGTGCTGAGATGTTTAGGGAGGTTGGTCCTGTTAGGCCCTCAGTAAATACTGATCGTGAATGCACAGAAATGTATAATTCCAAACTAGAATTCTTTGCACCACTTTCATACTACGACTTGTTAGAATCTTGTTGTTCTTCGTTAACAGTCAGAAATCCAAATGTTGTAGATGCAGGCTGGGTGAGCTTTCCAGGGCTCTTTCTCTGACTTTGGTTTGTTCCCCTGTCTTAGGTGTTTAGTTTGATTAGTTTTGGCAATTTTATACAATAACTCCAGCACCATGGAAGATGAAGAACACCCTAAAGGTGTATTAAAATTTACTACTGGGCTTCCTTGGTGGCGCAGTGGTTGAGAATCTGCCTGCCAATGCAGGGGACACGGGTTCGAGCCCTGGTCTGGGAAGATCCCACGTGCCGCGGAGCAGCTGGGCCCGTGAGCCACAACTACTGAGCCTGCGTGTCTGGAGCTTGTGCTCCGCAACAAGAGAGGCCGCGATAGTGAGAGGCCCGCACACCGCGATGAAGAGTGGCCCCCACTCGCCACAACTAGAGAAAGCCCTCGCACAGAAACGAAGACCCAATACAGCCAAAAATAAATAAATAATTAAATAAATTAAAAAAAAAATTTACTACTAAGTCCTTACAGTGAAATACACAGTGTAACAAATTTAAGTTTACTTCCTGTAGTTTATTCTTGATTTTTGCGGTCTTTATAGTCCTCACCTGCTCAGCCTGAGAGGTGTCAACTAGTGTCCATTCAGATGTGTCACGTGGATAATTTGCCTTTCTGAGTCTTCCAGGGGTCCCCCAATGTGCTGACTCCCTTCCCTTTGTTGATCTGAAACAGACTGTCAGATATTTCTCCAGCAAAGATGGGTTTATTTGGGATCAGCAGAGAGTTGCAATTCAGGGTCTGCAGCCATGGCGAGCCATGTGTACGTCTCCAAAGGGCAGGGGAAGGAGAACTCTTATAGAGGGGAAAAGAGAGTTGCGAGGGCTGTTGTCGTAAGCAGAGTCCATGGCTTTTCTTTCTCTTTTTTTTAAAAAATAAATTTATTTATTTATTTATTTAAGCTGCATTGGGTCTTTGTTGCTGTGCGCGGGCTTTCTCTAGTTGCGGCGAGCGCGGGCTTCTCATTGCGGTGGCTTCCCTTCTTGCGGAGCACAGGCTCTAGGCACGCGGGTGTCAGTGGTTGCAGCATGCGGGCTCAGTAGTTGTGGCTCGTGGGCTCTAGAACGCAGGTTCAGTAGTTGTGGCACACGGGCTTAGTTGCTCCACGGCATGTGGGATCTTCCTGGACCAGGGCTCGAACCCGTGTCCCCTGTGTTGGCAGGCGGATTCTTAACCACTGTGCCACCAGGAAGCCCGATGGCTTTTCATTGGCTGAGTCCTTGGCAGGAAAGAAGAGTCTGTTTGCTTGCCTTTGGGCTCTGATATTTTTGCAGGCGTGAGAGCTCCCGCCTCCTGGTCTCCCAACTATTTAATTGAGGTTTCTGTTTGTTAATTTTTTTACCCTTCCCTGTCTGTCTCCCAGGCTATGTCTGCTATGTGGGGTGTGGAACACCTTCATCCTAAATCTCGCCTGTAACTTTTTGATGGATCCAGGGAACCCTGTCCCTTTTACCATGAGACTGTTTCCATGGGTTTCCTCTTTGTGTAAGATAAGCCCTTGTAAGTGTTTTCTGTGTTTCTGTGTCCACCACGGATAAAATAAAGGTGAATACCTGTAATGCAGTGGGAAGGTCTGGACTTAGGTGTGGATGGACTCAGGTCTTATCTTCGGCCCTGCAATTCTATGTAGCTACATGCAAGTGAATCTCAGCCTCCCCTGGCTTAAAATTGGGAGGCTGGAGATAATCCTAATGCAACTGACCCAGTCCAGAGTTATGGCCTCAGGTTGTTGGGGCCAGGGGATGCCTGAAGACAGGAAGGTAACTTTTAGGTCCGTTCAAAGATTATTCCTTTTAAGATCTCTTTATGTTAGGTAAATACCTAGGGATAACTGAAAATGGCAGGGGGTAAACTGAATCCTTTCTTCAGATGTTAACTCATGTTTTCCCATTTTCAGCAGTATTTTCTGATGTGCTGTTAAAAATGCAGATGCAGGGCTCTTTCCCTCCCTGCCTCAAGGTATTCTGATTCTGGTAGGTGTGGAGGGGACCTGCATTTTAAGTTTATTCACAGCACTTGCATGCCATTAGTCCTCAGAGATGGAAACATTTAGATAACAATACACATAACCACTAACACCTATTGAATGCTTCCTCTGGGCTCAGAATCTTGCTCATTGTTTTTACTTTTTTAAACATTTTATTTATTTATTTTTGGCTGCGTTGGGTCTTTGTTGCTGCCCGCTGGCTTTCTCTAGTTGTGGCCAGCGGGGACTGCTCTTCCTTGCAGTGCGTGGGCTTCTCATTGTGGTGGCTTCTCTTATTGCAGAGCCTGGGCTCTAGGCACATGAGCTTCAGTAGCTGTGGCGCAGGCTCAGTAGTTGTGCACGGGCTTAGTTGCTCCGTGGCATGTGGCATCTTCCCGGACCAGGGATCGAACCTGCGTCCCCTGCATTGGCGAGCGGATTCTGAACCACTGTGCCACCAGGGAAGTCTCTGTTTTTATTTTTAATGTCTCATTTAACCCTCAGACATTCCTATGAGTCAGTGAGGCAGGCATCCTATGAATGAGGAAATCCAGGTCCAGAGAGGAGCCTCATAGCTGGGAGGTCTGAAGGCCCCAGCTGGGACTCCACCCACATCCTCAGCACAGCCGGGAGGCTGGCAGTGCTCAGTGTCCTGTCTGCCTGGCTTTAGCTCCCACAGGTTGGGTGAATAATAAATGAATATGCTGACAGTTAAAACTCATGTTAGTGACTAAATATGCTCTTTACATAGGCATGCATCTGGAGCATGTTTTCCTACGTTCTGTTTTGTTGTGCTGCTGCCCGAATTGCTGAGTGGGTTGTTGGCATCCTTATTCTTCCAGTTCTGAAGGCATCAACCTGTCAGTTCCCCTTGACTTCTTCAGCCTCACCTGCTGACATCAGATCCTGTTGATTCAACTTTAGACATGCCTTTGGAGTCATTCATTCATTCAGCAGCTGTTTCCTGAGTGTGGATGTGTGGGATTCACAGGAAAGGGGACCACAAAGATGCCACCCTCCTGGAACTTGTGTCCCTCCCTGCCCCTCTTCCGTCCTCAACTAACAGTCTTGGCTTCACGTCCTCGCAACGGGTCTTCCTGCTACCGTTCTTTCCCCAAAAACAAATCCATGCCATCCCCCTGCTTAAAAATCTCTGCTTCCTCCTGCTCTCAAGAGTAATTCTTTAGCATGACATTCAAGGATCCTTCAGAATCTCCTTTCTGAGCCTCATCTTTCATCATTTCTCACACAGCTGGACTTGTCTGATGAGTTGAGGCCGATCTTATAGCTATCCTGCCTTTGCAGGGCCATCAGAGCCAGGCCTGGGGTCCTGCCTGGTAAAAGGCAGCTGCCGCTGAGGGAGCCGTTGCGTTACCGGGGCTGTGGGAATAAATGCGGGATAGCAGGCCGATGCCCATGTTGTTTTCCCAGCACCACTGCCAGAGGCTCATTTATACAACACTGAGTCCTCATCCAGGTCGGGTATAGTGGAGCAGTGCCCCATCTGAAGCCAGATTGCCTGGGTATAGATCTGACCTCTGCAACTTACCTGACCATCATACGCACCTCACAGGGTTGTGGAGAGCATTAAATGAACCAAACACTGGTGAAACATTTAGAACAGTGTCTGGCAGATAGTAAGCAGTAAATAAATATTAAAAGATAGCCATGGCACCTTCTTGTTTGCAGTTGTAAGATAACATTTTCGTTTGTAAATTGACATGGTCTATTTCCCAGATGGGTGTGTGCTGCAGGAGCGGTATGAATAAGGTGTGCACTGATTGATGCACGGTTTTGAGGAGGGGTTGGACGGAGGAGGAGGGGACGCATCCCAGGCAGGAGACGGGCACACGCAGGACACAGAATTCTGTAGAAGGTAGTATGTCCTGAGAATAGAAAGAAGTGTGTGGATGCCCCTCTCTCCCGTCTGGTGGTGTTTGCAGTTATTCAAGGTCACACTCCTCCCCTATTTCATCCCTGCCGACTTTCAGACTTCTCTTATCCTTTCCCCTAGTCTTGTACTCCTGATGGACATCTGTAGCCCGTCTGTGGTTTCTGACTTAGCTCCTTATTCCATTTCCTGGTTTCATGGCCACGTCTGTGCTGACCTCTTCATGTGGCTAGTCCCTACCTGGTCTTTTCCCGAAACCAGCTCCTGTCTGCCCTCCTTCCAATGTTATGAGATCAGAGGGTTGGAAGGGAGAGAGCTTCTAATCCATACTGAATACAGGAATCTCTTCCAGACATTGTGCAATGGGGAAATTTACTGCTCTTATGTCTTCCTATTAAAATGCCAGAGTATGGTCTATTGAGCCAGTTTTCTTTCTGACCAATTTATACCCATCTGTGTCTCCTTTTATATTTTTTGGTCAACACAGGAATTTGACTCCGCATCTTCATATGGGGGCCTTCTGGTATTCAGAGATGGGCTTTACGGACCCATTAAATCTTTTCAGAGAACTGTTTCCAGTTTCCATGCTGCCTTTTTTTTTTTTTTTTTAAATTAATTAATTAATTAATTTATTTATTTTTGGCTGTGTTGGGTCTTCGTTTCTGTGCTAGGGCTTTCTCTAGTTGTGGCAAGCGGGGGCCACTCTTCATCGCAGTGCGCGGGCCTTTCACTATCGCGGCCTCTCTTATTGCGGAGCACGGGCTCCAGTCGCGCAGGCTCAGTAGTTGTGGCTCACGGGCCCAGTTGCTCCGCGGCATGTGGGATCTTCCCAGACCAGGGCTCGAACCCGTGTCCCCTGCATTGGCAGGCAGAGTCTCAACCACTGTGCCACCAGGGAAGCCCCATGCTGCCTTTTTAAGTGGCAGGGTTTTCAGGCCCTCTTCCATCTGGTTGAACTGAATGCTCTTTAGTAAGGTTTCTTTTTAAAATAAATTTATTTATTTATCTATCTTTGGTTGCATTGGGTCTTCGTTGCTGCGCGCGGGTTTTCTCTGGTTGTGGTGAGCAGGGGCTACTCTTTGTTGTGGTGCGCGGGCTTCTCATTGTGGTGGCTTCTCTTGTTGTGGAGCACGGACTCTAAGTGTGCGGGCTTCACTAGTTGTGGCACGTGGGCTCAGTAGTTGTGACTCATGGGTTCCAGAGCGCAGGCTCAGTAGTTGTGGCGCACGGGCTTAGTTGCTCCACCGCATGTGGGATCTTCCCGGACCAGGGCTCGAACCCGTGTCCCCTGCATTGGCAGGCGGATTCTTAACCACTGCACCACCATGGAAGCCCCTGCATGCTCTTTAGTTTATCAACATCTTTATTCTCATGTGGCATCTGGAACTGGACAGGTTTGATCTGATCAGAGGTAGTGTTTTAACTAATTACTTAGACAATTTAACAAATAATTTGTGTGCTTGATGTGCTCCAGTTTATGTTCTAGACCATGTGTTGGCACACTGTGACTCACAGGTCAAATCCAGCCTACTGTCTGCTTTTGTAAATGAAGTTTTATTGAAACACAGCCACGCTCATTCATGAGCATGAATGTTGCAACAGATGCAAAGTTGCAACAGAGACTGTGACCTGCAAAGCCTAAAATGTTTATGATGTAGCTCTTTACAGAAAATGTTTGCGCCCTGTTCTAGATGTTTGGGATATAGTAGTGAGCAAAAGAGGTAGCAGTCCCTGCCTTCACGTAACTTAAGCTCTAGAAAAGGTGAATAAGTAACATATAGTATGTTAGATGGTTATGAGTGCTGAGAAGAGAATAACAAGACGGGGAAAGGGATCAGGAGTGTGTGTGGGGAAGGGAGGTGACAGTTTCGGGGGGCCAGGGGGAGCTTCACAGAGAAGACAACACACCAGAGAGATGACCTGGAGGAGGTGATGGAGTGAGTTGTGCACATTCAGGGGGAAGGACAAGTGTAAGACAAGAGATGATGGGGACTCCATTGGCCGTTGGAGGACTTGCGCTTCATTCTGAGTGGATGGAGTCTCCTGAAAAGTTTTGAGAAGAGGTGTGACATGATTTGCTCAGGATTTAGTAAGATCACTCTGGCAGCTGTACTGGAAGTCAACTAAAGAAAGTTATGGGCAGAAATGGGGAGACTGGCAGGAGATTTCACAGTAGTTCAGGCCAGAGATGATAGTGGCTTTGACCAGGAGGGAAGGAGTGGCAGTGGTGAGTAGTAGCTGGGTTCAGGGAAGAGCTTATTTAAAGGGGGAGCTGTGGGAGAGGGGGTTGGCTTTGATGATGGAACTTGAGAGGAAGTGACTTTCAAGGTTACCTCTGTGGATTTGGCCTGAGCACCTGCAAGGATGGAGTCACCATTAAATGAAATGCTGAAGCCTGCAAGAGGAATGGGTTGGAGAAGACCAGGAGTTTGGTCTTGACCGAGTTAAGTTTGAGATGTCTGGTACACGTGGGAGAGGTTGAGCAGGTCATGAGTCAAGGGCTCAGAGAAGAAGTCTGAGCTGGAGATAAAATTTGGGCGTCATCAGCAACGCATACAGTTGAGATGTATTGGACCCATGGTCAACTGACTTCACAGTGCATCCCCATACAAACTTCTATTTTATCTGGTTTTAAGTTCATTTATTTTGTTGATGTCAACGTTCAGCGTCTCATTGTTGCCTGTAGAAAGTGCTTTGAAAACTTTTGTTGTCTTTACTTGAGAAAGGACAGGTCCTGGGACTCTCCTCCAGGTTGTGGCCAATCTGCTAATGAACACCGTGGGCAGTGAGTGAACTTGACACAGGTATCAGGAGAGGTCGGGAGTTCACAGGTCTCTTACCTACTGGGTAGTTGTTCTGAAACCCTACAAAGAGAAGACTTGAGGTTAGTTTGACATGATTTCCTCTTAATGATTGCAGGCTGGCTCTTGGTGCTGCCTTTCCTAAATATACTTGGAAATTACCTTCTTCAAACAATTGTTGGCATGTATTATCTGTTAAACTTGCTAGCTCTATTTTATCTTAAGTTCCTGCTATTGAGTGTACAGCAGTTTCTCAGCCCTCAGTATGATTGAATCACCTGGGCAGCCCTAAAATTTGAATGCCTGGTCCCTCCCGTTAGGCCAATTTGAATCATCATCTCAGGGCATGGAACCCAGGTATCAATATTTTTAAAAGGTTCCCTACAAATTTCTGATGGACAATGAAGACCAAGAACCCCTGATTAAAAACAGTTTCCAAAGGTCAGACATTTTTCTGTGCAAATTTTCGTTTTTGTGGCTGGGAGTTCTGGTCACCTGCACCCCCTTTTCTAAGTTCCTCTCAAAGCGGGAGAACAACTGGCTTGTTCATCCCTGTGGGGACTCAGCAAGGTGGAGGAAGGGAGCTTCCTATGTGTGGGGACCTTAGATATACTTGGTCCTTGGGTCCTTGTAGTAAACCCTTGTTGAACCTGGTTTTGTCCTCATTTTACCAAAGCAGGACAGTTGAGGAGCTCAGAGTTGAGTCAGGACAACAAATTCCAGAGAATGAGCTATGGCATCTATGTCGCTGTGTTTATTTCCTCACCCTGGGCAGACAAGAATGCCTGGATTGATTGAGCCTACAAGGGTAATTGAGTGGAAATCTCACACTTGTCAACAAAAAGCTCGTGAGCATAAAATTGCTCACCCAATAAATTGCTTTTATTTGCAGACCCTTATTGGTGTGTTTTGTTGGTCAGGATGTGACTGAGATTATGTGATAAACCCAGTTGGCTACTTCTTTTAACTTCTATTGAAGGGATTCTTTAGCTAGGCAGTGTGCACTCTTTTCTCTCTCTGTAAATATAGAAAGGCGTCTGTCCTGTTTTTTTTGGCTGTTTTGGTTGTGTTGGGTCTTCGTTGCTGCGTGCGGGCTTTCTCTAGCTGCGGCGAGCGGGGGCTGCTCTTCGTTGTGGTGCGCGGGCTTCTCATTGTCGTGGGTTCTCGTTGCAGAGCATGGGCTCTAGGCGTGTGGACTTCAGTAGTTGTGGCACGTGGGTTCAGTAGTTGTGGCACGTGGGCTCAGTAGTTGTGGCTCGCGGGCTCTAGAGCGCAGGCTCAGTAGTTGTGGCGCACGGGCTTAGCTGCTCCGCAGCATGTGGGATCTTCCCCGGGCCCGGGTTCGAACCCGTGTCCCCTGCATTGGCAGGCAGATTCTTAACCACTGCACCACCAGGGAAGTCCTATCATGTCTTTTTATTGCTTTAAATGATCAAGTGTTATTTAAGTCTTTATTCATTTGTGACTTAAGAAAGAAAAAACTATATTGTTAGCTCTTCAAGGGCAGAAACTAGTGTCTTTGGCATCTCTCAGTGCCTAGCTGAGCATCTTGCCCTTAATAGGTTTATTCAGTGATTGTAAATTACTTTAGTCTTAATCTGAGTTTTTCTAACTTGGAGTTGCTGATACCTCCGTCTTAGATCGGAGCAAGCTGAGTATAAGGAGAGAACATCAGACTGGAGCCAGGGGTCCTAGTCTGGGATCTTACTAGCTGTGTGACCTTAGGCAAAACACTTAACCACTCTGGGCTTTGGTACCCTCTTCTAGAAGCTGGCAAAATTAAACCTACTCACAATGTGTTCTAAAAATTAGATTTTAGATTTAGTACGATGAACGAATAAAGTTCCATATACTTATTTTTCTCCCCCACTTCCAATCAAGCAGGGCAAGGCAGCAGGGAAGTAATGTGGGAAGTAGTGCAGTGTATAATATCCATCTCTGATGAATGGAGAAGTGACCCGTTAGTAACTGTCCCACAGAAATTAAGATATATGAAAAAAAGCAACAAAGGGGAATGTAATTTATACTCAGAACTGGGCTGCTGTCTGTCGAAGCACTTTGAAAATTATAAGGTGGTGTTGCTACATCTGCCAGAAGTCTTCTGGAAAGCAATTTCTCAGCAGAGCAATGTGGCCAAGACTGCCCAAGTCAACTTCTGGCAGCTTCCCTCTTTCATAAACAGCGCCAACGCCTTAATCTTGGACTTCTAGCTGGCAAAGCTGTGAGAGAATAAATTTCTCTTGTCTAAGTCACCCTGTGTGTGGTACTTTGTTAGCCTGAGCACATGAGCAACTCCCGTTTCCCATGGAGGGCTTGGTTGGAGTTAGAGCCACTGGTCATTGATCAGAGCTGCTTTGTATTGTGGTAGTTTGTCCCGTTCGACTGGACTCACCAAGGATTCCGACCCCACAAGCCTTACCCTCTACTCCATCTGCTTATTATAGACCTGCCCTCACATATTTTTTTGAGTTGAATTCAGGTATAATTCCTAAGTCTTCAAACATACATGTAGCCAATCTTCATAAACCCTTCGAGTGCTGTACTTGGGAGGGGAGAGTGCATTCTGTCCCTGGGCAGGCAGGCTGGGCATTGCAAGTATAATTTATCGCTCTAGAAATTAGATTACTCATTGTTGCTGTTAGTTCCCCCAGCACGAGGTGGGGACATCTTTGGCATAAGGCTGTCTATCCAGTGTAAGCTCTTCTGTTCTTTTGGGCTATGAGGTAACTCAGACTCATGCTCCAAACTTTCTCTTTTTCATCTACATGAAAGTCTCCCAAATTATTTTGCTTTTGGGAAAACCCCATACAAGTCCGTAGTGTATCTGATATTAATAGTCGAAAAAAGATGGCTCTATTGTTCTCAGGCAAACTCAAAATCCTTTCTTCTCCCCCCTTAGAATATGATGTAGTCCTAGTTTTTCCTTCAACAAATATTTTAAAGAGAAGAGTAGTCCCTTTGAGTAAGCCAAATTAGGATTCCTCTTCTCCCTCCCTCCTCCCTCCCTTCCTCTCTTGAGTGGATTTTGGTCATCTCTGCTAGGAGCCACTCAGAAAGTAAAGTCTTTTGAAGGGAAATTCCAGCCGCTTCATGGGGAGGGATTCCTATAAGGGGGAGACACATTTTCTAAGAAACCCTTCCAGGAAGGATGAGGTGCAGCAGGAAGGAATCCCACAGAGCAGCCAACTCACAAACAGAAAGGGAATTAGCTGCCTTTGATTTCTGGGAACTGGCCTTTTTATTTAGGGCAGAGCAAAGTGAGTAAGGAGCAGCTACCGCTGAATGCGAGTTGTGCAGAAGGTGGTATATGGGGTGGGGGAGGGTTGTGTTGGAGAGATTGAACTCAGCCTGCAAACTGCAGATGAACCCGAGGCCGGCTGAGCCGTGCTGACTCCCTGTCATCTCAGGCTGACTCTCTGTCATCTCAGGCTGACTCTCTGGGCAAGTCTGATTACTCTGAGAAGCTGGTGACAGGCGAACCCCTGGCCCAGGCAGGTTGAAGAAAATGCTGCGCAGGGTCACTCAGACAGAGCCGCTGTGGTTTAAAGCCACTGTGCGGTTTCCTCCCTCCCACATGTTTAGGCTGAGTTCCTGGCAAGGATTTCAAGGCCCTAAGAGGTGCACATGAGCGCCGCTGCAGCGCCCCGTGCGTGGAAGGACCCACGGCGCCGAGCATGGTGGAGAAGGTGGACCTGAGTGAGGCCGCCGAGTTCTGCCTTCCGGGGGCAGGAAGCACGCAGCACCGCCGCTGGCCTGAGGTCTTACTCCACGCTTCCTGCCGCCTCTGTGCTCCCTCCCTCGGGCCTCTTTCTGCCTCCTGGTCCTGCCTTCTCCGGTGTTCTCTGCTTTATTTTTCTCTCTGCTCTCCTCCCCTCTGTCCTCAGAAAGTTGGCCCCATCTACTGAGTTCCACAGAAAACCATGTGCAGTGACGCTGGGTGATCTTTGAAGGCGGGGACTGAGGGTTACCAGGGGACCTCGCGCCGCCCCGCCTCCATCGCCCTCTCAGCTGCCCTCGCTCTCCGCTCCCCAAAGCAAGAGGCACATCCTCTGCGCAGCCACGCTGAGCACTCCAGGACCCGCTGGGGCTCTGTGGAATACTTTCAGACCTTAAGCAAATTCCGGTAATGCCAGGTGCAGTGCTACCGCAACCATGGCTAACTGTTTGTAAAAGCCCGGCCAAAGGCAGCCACATTCTCTGCCTCCAGCTGAGGAAACTCAGGTGCTGAGAGGTCAAACAGTTTTGTGCCCAAAGCAACACAACTTTGTAAATGGGGAGGGGGTGGTATTGTCGCAAGCTGGTGGGATCTCAGAATAGAACCAGGTGGTGCTGGTAAAGCTACATTTTACCTTAGTTTGTGCAGAAATTCTTTTTTTAAATCCCTTAAGAAGTGCACCTCCAAAAGCATATCGCACTACAAATGATGGCTTCTTTGCTAGGTTTAGCAATCTGGTGTTTATGTCCAAGTCCAGTCTTTATTTCTTTTTCTTTTTTTTTTTTTTAAAAACGTTTCTTTTTTTAATTTTTATTTATTTATTTTTTTAAATTTTTATTTATTTTTAATTAATTAATTAATTTATTTATGGCTGTGTTGGGTCTTCGTTTCTGTGCGAGGGCTTTCTCTAGTTGTGGCAAGCGGGGGCCACTCTTCATCGCGGTGCGCGGGCCTCTCACTATCGCGGCCTCTCCTGTTGCGGAGCACAGGTTCCAGACGCGCAGGCTCAGTAGTTGTGGCTCACGGGCCCAGTTGCTCCGCGGCATGTGGGATCTTCCCAGACCAGGGCTCGAACCCGTGTCCCCTGCACTGGCAGGCAGATTCTTAACCACTGCGCCACCAAGGAAGCCCCCAGTCTTTTTTTCTGAAGTGTCCCCTGATTCCCGATGGACTTTAGCATTTGGCTTGATTGTAGACAAAAGGGTTTGTGTTCTTTATATCCTGGTCTTCTGACAGGCCAGGATCCTAGTGTTGTTGCGCTTGCATTTTTTATTTTGTTTTTGTTTTAAATTTTGTTTATTTATTTATTTAATTTATTTTTTTGGCCGGGTGACGCAGCTTCTGGGATCTTAGTTCCCTGACCAGGGATTGAACCCAGGCCCTCTGCAGTAAGAGTGCAGAGTCCTAACCACTGGACTGCCAGGGAATTCCTGCATCTTTTTATTTTGGAAGGAAATGATTTGGTCTAGCAGCCTCCCTCCTGCTCTTCTCCCCAAAAAAGGGGAAAAAAACATACCTTGATTTGATATGAAATCAGATTAATAGTAAAAATTTTCATTGCCTGAGGTTGTAGAGCTGTTCTAAGTATTTTTTTGAATTTTATTTATTTATTTTATACAGTGGATTCTTATTAGTTACCTAGTTTATACATAATAGTGTATGTATGTCAATCCTAACCTCCCAATTCATCCTACCACCCCCCTGCCCCGCCCCACTTTCCCTTCTTGGTGCCCATACATTTGTTCTCTACATCTGTGTCTCTAGTTCTGCCTTGCAAACCGGTTCATCTGTACCATTTTTCTAGATTCCACATATATGCGTTAATATACGATATTTGTTTTTCTCTTTCTGACTTACTTCACTCTGTGTGACAGACTCTAGATCCATCCACGTCTCTACAAGTGACCCAATTTCGTTCTTTATTTATGGCTGAGTAATATTCCATTGTATATATGTACCACAACTTCTTTATCCATTCATCTGTCGATGGGCATTTAGCTTGCTTGCATGACCTGGCTATTGTAAACAGTGCTGCAGTGAACATTGGGGTGCATGTGTCTTTTTGAATTGTGGTTTTCTCTGGGTATATGCCCAGTAGTGGGATTGCTGGGTCATATGGTAATTCTATTTTTAGTTTTTTAAGGAACCTCCATACTGTTCTCCATAGTGGCTGTATCTATTTACATTCCCACCAAAGTGCAAGAAGGTTCCCTTTTCTCCACACCCTCTCCAGCATTTGTTGTTTGTAGGTTTTCTGATGATGGCCATTCTGACTGGTGTGAGATAATACCTCATTCTAGTTTTAATTTGCATTTCTCTAATAATTAGAGATGTTGAGCAGCTTTTCATGTGCCTCTTGGCCATCTGTATGTCTTCTTTGGAGAAATGTCTATTTAGGTCATCTGCCCATTTTTGGATTGGGTTTTTTTTTTTTTAATATTGAGCTGCATGAGCTGTTTATATATTTTGGAGATTAATCCTTTGTCCGATGATTCGTTTGCAAATATTTTCTCCCATTCTGAGGGTTGTCTTTTCATCTTGTTTATAGTTTCTTGCTGTGCAAAAGCCTTTAAGTTTCATTAGGTCCCATTTATTTATTTTTGTTTTTATTTCCATTACTCTACGAGGTGGGTCAAAAGAGATCTTGCTGTGATTTAGGTCAAAGGACATTCTTCCTATGTTTCCCTCTAAGAGTTTTATAGTGTCTGGTCTTACATTTAGGTCTCTAATCCGTTTTGAGTTTATTTTTGTGTATGGTGTTAGGGAGTGTTCTCATTTCATTCTTTTTTCTTCTTTTTACAATTTTATTATTTTATTTTATTATTTATTTTTTGGCTGCGTTAGGTCTTCATTGTGGTGTGTGGGCTTCTCACTGCGGTGGCTTCTCTTGTTGTGGAGCATGGGCTCTAGGCGTGCGGGCTTCAGTAGTTGTGGCTTGTGGGCTCTAGAGCGCAGGCTCAGTAGTTGTGGTGCATGGGCTTAGTTGCTCCGCGGCATGTGGGATCTTCCCGGACCAGGGCTCGAACCCATGTCCCCTGCATTGGCAGGCGGATTCTCAACCACTGCACCACTAGGGAAGTCCTAATTTCATTCTTTTACATGTAGCTGTCCAGTTTTCCCAGCACCACTTATTGAAGAGACTGTCTTTTCTCCATTGTATAGCCTTGCCTCCTTTGTCATAGATTAGTTGACCATAGGTGTGTGGGTTTATCTCTGGGCTTTCTATCTTGTTCCATTGATCTATGTTTCTGTTTTTGTGCCGGTACCATATTGTCTTGATTACTGTAGCTTTGTAGTATAGACTGAAGTCAGGGAGTCTGATTCCTCCAGCTCCGTTTTTTTCCCCTCAAGACCACTTTGGCTATTCAGGGTCTTTTGTGTCTCCGTACAAATTTTAAGATTTTTTGTTCTAGTTCTGTAAAAAATGCCATTGGTAATTTGATAGGGATTGCATTGAATCTGTAGATTGCTTTGGGTAGTAGAGTCATTTTCACAATATTGATTCTTCCAATCCAAGAACATGATATATCTCTCCATCTGTTGGTATCATCTTTAATTTCTTTCATCAGTGTCTTATAGTTTTCTGCATACAGGTCTTTTGTCTCCCTAGGTAGGTTTATTCCTAGATATTTTATTCTTTTTGTTGCAATGGTAAATGGGAGTGTTTCCTTAATTTCTCTTTCAGATTTTTCATCATTAGTGTATAGGAATGGAAGAGATTTCTGTGCATTAATTTTGTATCCTGCAACTTTACCACATTCATTGATTAGCTCTAATAGTTTTCTGGTGGCATTTTTAGGATTCTCTATGTATAGTATCATGTCATCTGCAAACAGTGACAGTTTTACTTCTTCTTTTCCAAGTTGTATTCCTTTTATTTCTTTTTCTTCTCTGACTGCCGTGGCTAGGACTTCCAGAAATATGTTGAATAATGGTGGCGAGAGTGGACATCCTTTTCTTGTTCCTGATCTTAGAGGAAATGCTTTCAGTTTTCCACCATTGAGAATGATGTTTGCTGTGTGTTTGTCATATATGCCCTTTATTATGTTGAAGTAGGTTCCCTCTATGCTCACTTTCTGGAGAGTTTTTATCATAAATGCGTGTTGAAGTTTGTCGAAAGCTTTTTCTGCCTCTTTTGAGATGATCATATGGTTTTTCTTCTTCATTTTAATATGGTGTATCACATTGATTGATTTGTGTATATTGAAGAATCCTTGCATCCCTGGGATAAATCCCACTTGATCGTGGTGTATGATCCTTTTAATGTGTTGTTGGATTCTGTTTGCTAGTATTTTGTTGAGGATTTTTGCATCTATATTCATCAGTGATATTGGCCTGTAATTTTCTTTTTTTATAGTATCTTTGTCTGGTTTTGGTATCAGGGTGATGGTGGCCTCGTAGAATGAGTTTGGGAGTGTTCCTTCCTCTGCAATTTTTTGGAAGAGTTTGAGAAGGATAGGTGTTAGCTCTTCTCTAAATATTTGATAGAATTCACCTGGGAAGCCATCTGGTCCTGGACTTCTGTTTGTTGGAAGATTTTTAATCATAGTTTCAATTTTAATCATAGTTTCAGTGTCATTACTTGTGATTGGTCTGTTCATATTTTCTATTTCTTCAGTCTTGGAAGGTTATACCTTTGTAAGGATTTGCCCATTTCTTCCAGGTTGTCCATTTTATTGGCATAGAGTTGCTTGTGGTAGTCTCTTAGGATGCTTTGTATTTCTGCGGTGTCTACTGTAACTTCTTTTTCATTTCTAATTTTATTGATTTGAGTCCTCTTCTTCTTTTTGTTGATGCGTTTGGTGAAAGGTTTATCAATTTTCTTTATCTTCTCAAAGAGCCAGCTTTTAGTTTTATTGATCTTTGCAATTATTTCCTTCATTTCTTTTTCATTTATTTCTGCTCTGATCTTTATGATTCCTTTCCTTCTGCTAACTTTGGGTTCTGTTTGTTCTTCTTTCTTTAGTTCCTTTAGGTGTAAGGTTAGATGGTTTATTTGAGAGATTTTTCTTGTTTCTTGACGTAGGCTTGTATTGCTATAAACTTCCCTCTTAGAACTGCTTTTGCTGTGTCCCGTAGGTTTTGGATCGTCATGTTTTTGTTGTAATTTGTATCTAGGTATTTTCTGATTTCCTCTTTGATTTCTTCAATAATCTCTTGGTTATTTAATAACGTATTGTTTAGCCTCCATGTGTTTTTTACTTTTTTCCCTTGTAATTTATTTCTAATCTCGAGGTGTTGTGGTTGGAAAAGATGCTTGATATGATTTCAGTTTTCTTAAATTTACCGAGGCTTGATTTGTGACCCAAGATGTGATCTATCCTGGAGAATGTTCCATGTGCACTTGAGATGAAAGTGTAATCTGCTGTGTTTGGATGGAATGCCCTTTGAATATCAACTAAGTCTATCTGGCCTATGTGTCATTTAAAGCTTGTGTTCCTTATTAATTTTCTGTCTGGATGATCTGTCCACTGGTGTAAGTGAGGTGTTAAAGTCCCCACTATCATTGTGTTACTGTCGATTTCCTCTTTTATAGCTGTTAGCATTTGCCTTATGTATTGAGGTGCTTGTATGTTGGGTGCATATATATTTATAATTGTTGTATCTTCTTCTTGAATTGATCCCTTGATCATTATGTAGTGTCCTTCCTTGTTTCCTGTAACATTCTTTAGTTTAGAGTCTATTTTATCTGAAATGAGTATTGCTATATCAGCTTTCTTTTGTTTTCCATTTGCATGGAATATCTTTGTCCATCCCCTCACTTTCAGTCTGTATGTGTCCCTAGGTCTGAAGTGGGTCTCTTGTGGAGAGCATATATACGGGTCTTGTTTTTGTATCCATTCAGTGAGCCTGTGTCTTTTGGTTGGAGCATTTAATCCATTCACATTTAAGGTAATTATTGATATGTTTGTTCGTATTACCATTTTCTTAATTGTTTTGGGGTTGCTTTTGCAGGTCCTTTTCTTCTCTTGTGTTTCCCACTTAGAGAAGTTCCTTTAGCCTTTGTTGTAGAGCTGGTTTGGTGGTGCTGAATTCTCTTAGCTTTTGCTTGTCTGTAAAGCTTTTGATTTCTCCATCAAATCTAAATGAGATCCTTGTCGGCTAGAGTAATCTTGGTTATAGGTTCTTCCCTTTCATCACTTTAAATATATCATGCCACTCCCTTCTGGCTTGTAGAGTTTCTGCTGAGAAATCAGCTGTTAACCTTCTGGGAGTTCCCTTGTATGTTATTTGTCATTTTTCCCTTGTTGCTTTTAATAATTTTTCTTTGTCTTTAATTTTTGTCAGTTTGATTACTGTGTGTCTCGGCATGTTTCTCCTTGGGTTTATCCTCCCTGGGAGTGTCTGTGCTTCCTGGACTTGGGTGGCTATTTCCTTTCCCATGTTAGGGAAGTTTTCGACTATAATCTCTACAAATATTTTCTCGGGTCCTTTCTGTTTTCTCCTTCTGGGCCCTCTATAATGCGAATGTTGTTGCGTTTAATGTTGTCCCAGAGGTCTCTTAGGCTGCCTTCATTTCTTTTCATTCTTTTTTCTTTATTCTGTTCCACGGCAGTGAATTCCACCATTCTGTCTTCCAGGTCACTTATCCGTTCTCCTGCCTCAGTTATCCTGCTACTGATTCCTTCTAGTGTATTTTTCATTTCAGTTATTGTATTGTTCATCTCTGTGTTTGTTTGTTCTTTAATTCTTCTAGGTTTTTGTTAAACATTTCTTGCATCTTCTCGATCTTTGCCTCCATTCTTTTTCCGAGGTCCTGGATCATCTTCACTATCATTATTCTGAATTCTTTTTCTGGAAGATTGCCTATCTCCACTTCATTTCATTGTTTTTCTGGGGTTTTATCTTGTTCCTTCATCTGGAACATAGTCCTCTGCCTTTCCATTTTGTCTGTCTTTCTGTGATTGTGGTTTTCATTCCACAGGCTGCAGGGTTGTAGTTCTTCTAGCTTCTGCTTTCTGCCCTCTGGTGGATGAGGCTATCTAAGAGTCTTGTGCAAGCTTCCTGATGGGAGGGACTGGTGGTGGGTAGAGCTGGGTGTTGCTCTGGTGGGCAGAGCTCAGGAAAACTTTAATCTGCTTGTCTGCTGATGGGTGGGGCTGGGTTCCCTCCCTATTGGTTGTTTGGCCTGAGGCGACTTTGTGTGTGCCCTCCAAGAGTAGAGTCTCTTTCCCCCAGACCTTTCGAAGTCCTGCAATCAAATCCCGCTAGCCTTCGAAGTCTGATTCTCTAGGAATTCCTCCTCCCATTGCTGGAGCCCCAGGTTGGAAATCCTGACCTAGGGCTCAGAACCTTCACTCCAGTGGGTGGACTTCTGTGGTATAATCGTTCTCCAGTTTTGTGATTTGATTTTATTGTGATTGCACCCCTCCTAGTGTCTCATTGCAGCTTCTCCTTTGTCTTTGGATGTGGGGTATCTTTTTTCGGTGAGTTCCAGTGTCTTCCTGTTGATGACTGTCCAGCAGTTAGTTGTGATTCCAGTGCTCTTGCAAGAGGGAGTGAGCGCACATCGTTCTACTCTGCCATCTTGAACCAATCTGCCTCTAAGTCTGTTTTTAAAAAAATTTTTCTTTTCGCCTGTATCAGGTGGCTCAACTCTTGGTTTGCCCAGCACGGTCCTGGTTTACATCACTTATTGCATTGTAATTATTAACAGCACCCCGTTTTACTCCTAGGAGTATCTTAGGTTGGTTGATAAATAGTATGATCACTCTAACGGAGCTAAGGTCATCTTCCTTAAAATGTGCCCCTCCCCCCTGCCGTGGAGTATGGGCAGGAACTGTGGACAGAGTAATGCTAATAAACTTTTTAGTATTTGCTGAAGTTTTACCAAGAGTAATGATTAGTGAAAACCTATTACTATTATTATCCCCACTTGAGCGGGTATCCTCCTAAGATAACCCCTGACCTGTGATATGTACATGAGAGTGATGGCTGTGAAAGCTACAGGGAGAGTATGTCCTCCTGGAGGTAGCATCTGGCAGGCTAGGTGGGTGGGCGTCTGGGTTGCTTGGTCCCAGCCGGTTGTGGGACCTGGGGGAATGTTGACAGTCTTGGGACTGGAGAGACAGTACCTAAAGGGGTCTCCTGAAGGTGCGTGCTAGTCTAGCCAGTGAAGGTGCTTAGCTCAGGCAGAAAGAGCCAGCTGAATAGGAAGCCGAGGCAAGGGGACCGTGATCGGCCGGGCACCAGGGAAGTCCTGGGTCAGGTGGAGAGGCTGGCAGGCCCCCAGCTGACCCAGACCTTCACCGTCTTAGCTAGCTTAGACGACCAGCTGATTGTAGTGCTTTTGTAGTGGGTTGGGAGGAAGAGTGGGCCAAGGGCTCCGAGGGGCCTGGTGGCTCCCTGTGCCCTTGGGCTCTGCGGAGGCTGAGGAAGCTGGATTCTCAGCCCTGATGGAAGGACACTGTGTCTGAGGTGGGGCTTAGTAAGTGAGTTTGAACTCTGTGGTGACTCTCCTGGCTTATTACCAGCGGTGTCATCTCGATCTTGGTCCAGTTCCAATCCGAGCCAGTCTCTTTTTTTCTTTTCTTTTATTTTTTTTTTAAATTTGGCCACACCACTTGGCTTGTGGGACCTTAGTTCCACCACGAGGGATTGAACCCACACCCTCCGCTGTGAAAGTGCTGAGTGCCAACCACTGGTCGGCCAGGGAATTCCCCAAGCCACTTTCTTTATTTGCCAATTTAACATATTAGTATTAACCTTGTGGGGTGGATGGGAGAAGATTTTAGCCACGTTTGCTTTTGCTGCTTTCCTCTGGGACCTGCCTGAAGCCCAGCTACCTCTCCCAGGTTCCCCGATACCCTCCCTTCTACAGGACATTCTTTTATGATCTCTGCTGAATTAGAGGCAAGTACTTAGTATTTCAGGATTTTTCTGAGAGTGTTTTAGGCCTTTGGCTTCTGACTCGCTGTTCTCTTTGCTTGGAACACGAGGACCCTGCTCTCGTCCTTCGAGTCTTGGTCCACACCTGGCCTCCTCGGTGAGCTCGGCCTCCTCACGCCACCTAAAGCAGCTGCCCCCACCCTCAGCCGTGTCTCCCTCTTTTTATTTTCCGTCTGGTCATTATCATTGTTCTGGACCTATCTTTTTAATTTGATTATCGTCCTTCTTCCCTTCCCGAATGTGAGCTCCATAAAAAAGACTGTATCTGAGGTCTAGAACCTAGAAAAGTGCCTGTTACATGATGGGTGCTTAAGTGTTAATTCGAATTAATGTTATAATTCCGGTTTCCCTATAGTCCTGTTGTTGAGATTCCTGGTGAAAAAAGTGGGTTTGTGTGTTGCATCCTTTTGTATTAATAAAGGGGTTATGCATGTGCTGTGGTTTGGGGGCTGCTTCCCTGGGGATTGAGGGAGGAAGATCTCATTTGGCTCTGGCCTCTTTGGAGGGAGAAAGAGGGAGCGGCCCTTCCTCTGCTCTTGGGTTACACAGCAGGGTCCTGGGGCCCTTTCACTGTTCTTAACCCTTTGCGGGGTGTGTGTGGGGTGGTCTCTCTTACCTCTGTCCCCCCATCCTTCTGATGAGGTGCAGGTGACCTCCATGAGGGGTGGGGAGTAGAGAGGAATCAGATTCCCTTGAAAATGGTATTCAGATCACAGGGGCTGGTTTAGGGCTGTGGGGAAACAGGACAGCCTGGAGCCAAGGTGACAGGCCATCTTAAAGTGTCTCCTACAAAGCATTCTCTTTGCTGACAAAGCCTGTATGTGTTGTTTTCAGTTGCTTTTTTCCCGCCTCTGCAAGCTTATAGGAAACATTTTTTTTTTAAAGCAAATGGGAGAAGGTACCAAAATTATTAAGGAAGCTGTTTTAGCCTGTCCTAGGATTCACTAGGGAGTTTCGTCTCTCTCAACTTACTTCCTATCAAATAAGCCCTTTAACAGACCATGTACAGAGGCTTTTCACAAGATGTTTTTGTTCTTTCTGAATATGCAGCTATTCAAGCTGAGGGTTGGTATGTTCATAATTGACCTAATGCTTCAAAGAATGAACTGGTTTAGCTGGAATTTTCCAAAAGTCTGTCCTAGTGACTTAGTATTGCCCAGATAGAAAGTGTATAATTTATAATTAGCTTTTCCCCCTTAGCTCTGAGTAATAGGCAGAAAGCCTATTACATTTTAAATTGGGTTATCATTTTGGACAGCTCTTCTCAGTATTATGTAAAGAATTCCCCATTCCAGGTCTGGAGTCTCTGCTGGGAGCTCTAAACAGTTGCCTAGAAGAAAGATGGACAGAATAGTCATAAAGAAGGACTGACCTGGTGTGGAAGAGTGGTTTTATGTTCAAAGCCAGCGTGGGCACTGGGGATTTTTCCATCACGCCTTCTGCCTTAGGGCTGTTGGGCCTTCTATGTTTTGTTTATGGAGCTTAAGCAATCTCTCAGTTATTAGCTCATGGATAATTACCAGAAATATGAACTCAAGGACTTCTCTGGTGGCGCAGTGGTTAAGAATCTGCCTGCCAGTGCAGGGGACACGGGTTCGAGCCCTAGTCCTGGAAGATCCCACATGCCGCAGAGCAACTAAGCCCATGCGCCACAACTACTCAGCCTACACTCTAGAGCCTTCAAGCCACAACTGCTGAGCCTGCAAGCCACAACTACTGAGGCTGCAGGCCACAACCACTGAGTCCACGGCACCTAGAGCCCGTGCTCTGCAACTGCAATGAGAAGCCCACGCACCCACCACAACGAAGGGTAGCCCCCGCTCACCGCAACGAAGAGCCAACGCAGCCAAAAATAAATAAATAAATAAATAAAAAAAAAGTGATGTGTGGTCTCTACGCGCTTATTAAAAAAAAAGAAATATGAACTCAAATCATTGCTTTTTTTTAACCCTTTACCTTTTCTCCTAATCATGTAGGGTGGTGACGTAAAAATTAAATGAAAAAATAGGCTCACCTACTTTATTAGTTATTCTGTTTACTTGGAGTAAAATCATAGCTGTGTCATCAACTGCCCTTTCTCTTCAAACCTCATACCATTTGCCAAGAAATAATTGTGAATTGTAGGACAACCTAGGTCAGGGGTTGAAGTCTCTATCAGAGTGTTCCTATGGGGCCTTAAATATTTAAAAATTAGTCACCTTGCTGTATGATGATATAGAAGAATCTGATGGACAGGCCTGAGGAGAAAGAAGTTTGGGCAGAAACATGAAGAGCTGAAGCAGAGTGTTAAGAAAATCCTGGAGCCAGCTGCAAGAGGCATTGGAGAGAACAAGAGGGTCAGTGGTACTATACCAAAGTCTTAGGGTCCTCAACTCTCTCAGTGGAACAGAAGGAAACGCACCAAATGCTGCCTCATTGAACATGGTGAGTTTAATTTTAACTTTCTGTATTTCCGATGACATCCTCTGGGGAACTGAAGGCACAACTGAGTCTGTTCGGTGGGCCTGAAGAGTCATGACCCCAAGGGAAGGGACCAGGAACAAAAGGAAGCAGTAACAGAGGATGCTCTTCAGGACTTCACACCTAAGCCAAGTTGACAGAGCTACAGTGAGGCTGGGCAAGATGGAATTGCACCCTGAAATTCACATCAATGTTGAAGGGAGCCCTAGACTGTCAATGCTGAAAGAATCATCAGAAAAAGAGAATGTCTAAAAATTAGAACTGTGCTGTGTGGAGACTTTGGGAAAAAATCATTTGGAAGTTTTGGGGAGATTCCAAATAAATAAGAACCTTGTTCTGAATAAATTGTTTTTGAGTTAGAGATAAATGATTGCAATAGATGCATCTTCCTGATTTTTTTTGGTGGCAAAATATCTGTTTTTCTTGTCCTTTCTGGGGACATAAAATAAATGGGGTCACAAATTAGGCATATGTGTGTTTTTGTGTTAAGTAGCAAGTATTTAGGTTTGCCCAGAACATACTTTGCATTATATATTAGGTGCTTTGGGGAAATGAAAACAGTAAAGACAGCCTGTGGTCTCATGGGACCACTGAAGGTAGAGGGGATTGATTTAGATTTCATGTTTGACTGTGAAATTTGTGGCAATTTCAACAGTGCCAGGCTGTGGAAGGTGCTTTCTTCCCTGGCTGTGAAAGGTTTTTCCTAAGTACATAAACATTATAAGTTAGATGCCCTGAACTCTAGAATGTTTTTTCCAAGGAAGTTGTCTCAGGTCCCTGTGATTAAGCAGCCTGCGCCTCTTTGAGTTCATCCAATAATTTAGATTTCTCATGAATTCCCCTTCAGATGGCTTTTTCTTAGAGTTCGTGGGCAGAGGCTTGCGATGGGAGTTCTTGAGGGGTGAGGGGGAGGATCGGAGCTTCCTGGATGTTCAGCCTGTTTCCCAGGCTTTGGTTTAATGGTGATTGCAGGCGGAGGGAATCCTATTCCCCGCTTCCGGTTTCATGCAAAGCCATGTCACACTCTGTGCCCTGATACATTGTGTGCCCAACATCTGTTACGTGCATAGCAAAAGAACATGAAGTTAGGTAAACTTCACCCTAAACCCAAGAGGTTCCACTGCAAAACAGAGCGTCTCAAAGTATCACGGGGTTACTGCCAAGTTCTCATCTGCTTCTTGCAAATTTTGGACAAACACAGTGTACAAAAGGTTACAAAACCTGTATAAACACTGGACTGCTAGTATGTTGAGGGCTGAGGTGATGCAAATATTTGCCGAGATTTTATATAGACAAATAGTCTGTTAATGATAGCTGTGGTCTCAGGGAGTAAACAATTTCTACATGGACTTCTGCGTAAGAACAGGAGTTCTGGTGGGCCCTGTGTGTGAACCCAAGGCCCACGTGTGACCTTCTTGTCCTCTTGTCCTCTACTGCCAGGCCAGCTGTCGCTATTCGTGTGCTGTGGAGATCCCACTGTTGACAGCCCTGTCCTCTGACTCGGGGTGGCAGATACTGTTTTTAATAGAATCCAGGCAACTTGTATCACGTTACACATACTAAAGTAATCTGTCTGCAGCTGTCTCTGGATTCATTTGCTAGCTGCACTTTGAGACCGGAGTTAATCATAGGTCAGAGTTAAACTTTGTCATGGGTCAGGAGAGAAAGGCCAGCTGGCTATTCCTGGTTGGGTCTCTTTTGGTGTGTCTTCTACCGCTCATCATTTGACTGCCATCTCTGAGTCATCAGAAATGAGAACCTCTTTGGTGGGTGTCTCTGCCTAGAGCCTTGCTAGTCTGCAGACCAGCAGTATCGCCATCACCTGGAGCTGGGGAGAAACGTAGTCTCAGGTCCTGCCCCAGACTCAGTGAATCAGAATTTGTATTTGACCAGGATCTCCAGGTGATTCGAATGCATGGGTCTAGGCTAGGCTCCTGTTGTCTTCTGCTTTGTCGAAGCTGGGTTGCTACCTCATCCAGGTTCTGACGGTGGAAGAGGAGAGCGTGGAGGAGGTGTGCTCATGGTTTTAAGGCCTGGATCCTGCGTGTGAGTGACACACAGCCCTTCTCCTGTCTCCCGTGCCACACGGTCTCACCTAACTGCAGGGGGGCTAGGAAATAGTCTGAACATGTGCCAGGAATAAGAGAAGGAAGGATCAGACTCATGAATGGGCCAAGTGATGTATTAGGTGAGCTACGCTGTGGATGGAGTTCAGCTGTTAATATTATTCCCACCTTTCCTTTTGTTACTCCTTTATTCTTTGTTTTTCATTAATCATTACGTTAATCAAAATATTTCAAAAGTATTCTCGGGCTTCCTTGGTGGCGCAGTGGTTGAGAATCTGCCTGCCAATGCAGGGGACACGGGTTCGAGCCCTGGTCTGGGAAGATCCCACATGCCGCGGAGCAACTAGGCCCGTGAGCCACAATTGCTGAGCCTGTGCGTCTGGAGCCTGTGGTCCGCAACAAGAGAGGCCGCGATAGTGAGAGGCCCGCGCACCGCGATGAAGAGTGGCCCCCACTTGCCACAACTAGAGAAAGCCCTAGCACAGAACCGAAGACCCAACACAGCCAAAAATAAAAATAAATAAATTAATTAAAAGAAAAAGTATACTCATTGCTGATTAGAGAAAAAGATATTAATTTTATTTCTAACCACAGATAACACCAATATTAATTGTTGGGTGACTCACTTTTATAGAGAAAACAACCCAACATCTAAGACCTATGTACAGATGTGGATTTACCCCCAGTCTTCCTTCTTTTCTCTCATGATGGAAAATGACAAGCATATACAAAACTAGAAGGAGTTGCATAATGAACCCCTGAGCACTCATCTGTAAGTGTCAGCAAGGGTACCACCTCATGGCTAATCTTGCCTCGACTCACTTCTGACTCACTTCCTGTGCTGGATGTGAAGTGTCCATTTTTTTTCATGTCTGATGAGTGAAGAATGGTGTTATGGGCTGAATTGTGTCCCTGCAAAACTTATGTGTTGAAACCCCAGTGCCCAGTACATCAGAAAGTGACTGTATTTGGACACTGGGCCTTTAAAGAGGTGATAAAGCGAAAATTAAGACATTAGGGTGGGCCCTAACCCAATATGACTGGTGTCCTTGTAAGAAGAGAAAAATTGGACACTGAAAGAGACACTGGGGATGCACATACACACAGAGGAAAAGGGCCTGTGAGGAGACACAGAAGGTGGCCGTCTGCAAGCCAAGGAGAGAGACCTCAGAGGAAACCAACCCTGCTGACGCCTTAATCTTGGACTTTTAGCCTCCAGAAATGTGAGAAATTTCTGTTGTTTAAGCCACCCAGTCTGTGGCATTTTGTTGTAGCAGCCCTAGCAAACTAATACAAATGATATACCATTGCTCTTTCCTTTTTTTTTTTAAAAGGAAGAGCACCAAAACCCACTTTTGTTAATGTCACTGTATATATTTGTTATGTAATTTTCACAAGTCTTTGTAGGAAAGTGTCAGTATGATTATATATACACATACACACCTGTTAAATTATCTATTGAAATCACGTTGTACATCTTCTCACTTCACATTTTTTTTACTCTTTGTGTCATACAACAGGCACAGAATATTATATAAACAAAGGCATAGCTTTGGAGAACTATTGTAAAGTTAACACCCTGTAACCACCATCCAGATTATGAAATAAGGTTCTGCCAGCTTCCCCTTCCACCTTCAAGTATCCTGTCCCAGTCACAAGCCCTTCCCTTTCCTCAAAAAGAATTAAAGGTCAACTTCAAACTCTTCAGTGTCTATATTTCTTTTAAATCTTCATCGGTATACCTGTAGTGTATTCATTTTTTTAGAGTTTTAATTAGTCTGCATACTCTGATGGGTTCACATTCTGCTTCCTTTTAAAATGCAGTATAATTTAATATAAGCAATGCCTTTTGATAATGCCGGTCCTATATTTATCGTTTAAAACAACTCTAATATATTCTAGCATATATATTTTAGCGATTTATCTGTTTTCTGGCACTTGCCATTTGGCTACTTTTTTAAGGTAGTATTTTGAGTGTAATCATCATCTCTGGACTGATTCTTTAATTCTGAACTGTGTAATCATTCATCCTGAAAATACATATTCAGCACCTTCTCTGCCCCAGGTACTGGACTATGCACTGGGGAGAGAAAGTGCTGGCCTTCTCTCCCAAGCTTTAAAGCTTAGCTCTGTGGAGTACATTTCTATTTTTTCCTTTTTTTTTTTTTTTTTTTGACTGCGCTGCACAGCATGGGGATCTTAGTTCCCTGACTAGGGATCAAACCTGCGCCCCCTGCAGTGGAAGCGCAGAGTCTTCACCACTGGACGGCCAGGGAAGTCCCTGAGTACATTTCTAAAAGTTAAATTTCTGAGGCAAAGGATACACTGGCTTTGTGTTAAACACATCTGGGGTTTTTTTTGTTTGTTTTTTTTTTTTTTAATTTTTATTTATTTATTTTTTGGCTGCATTGGGTCTTCGTTGTGGTGCACGGGCTTCTCATTGCGGTAGCTTCTCTTGTTGCGGAGCACGGGCTCTAGGCACGAGGGCTTCAATAGTTGTGGCTCACAGGATCTAGAGCGCAGGCTCAGTAGTTGTGGTGAATGGGCTTAGTTGCTCCACAGCATGCGGATCTTTCTGGACCAGGGATCAAACCCATGTCCCCTGCATTGGCAGGCGGATTCCTAACCACTGTGCCACCAGGGAAGTCCCTACATCTGGGTTGTTTTAAAGGAAAATTGGATCAATTTGAAATATGCCAATCTTGTAATTGTGTCTGTGTTGACCTGGCCAAAATTGGAAGGAAAAATGAAATTGGGTCTGGCATGGCACCTTTGTGTTTTTCTGATTGCCAGCAAGGTTTATGTTTCCCAGCACTGTTTACTGTTGGGTTTCCTGAACAGGTTGACTGTTTATCGCTAATGCCCTTACGAGTGAGGCAGGGCCAAGTTCTCTCCTCACAGGTGTCCCTGACTTGAGTCCTACCCTCTTCACACTGGCATGGCCCCAGGTGCTCATAATCTGTCCATTGAGAGCCCTTCTCCTACCTCCTTCCAGTTGCTGCTGTCAATTTCCACAGCTGTCTGGAGCCTCAGACCTGTTCCACTTCTGAGCCAGTGGTCAGTGGTGGCCAGAGTGGTGGGCATGAGGGGACACCAGTGACAGGGGCCCGTGCATCCCCATTCAGTAGCTGGTCTGCTAGGCAGTATCCTGAATCCTTGCTTCCCCGTCCTTCCCTCAGGCATCCACCACAGCTAGATTCTAGGGGGACGGAGGGATCTTTGACCTACCCTTTGCAAGGTTCCTCAGGCCAGGTATCCCAAAGCCTGAGTTTTTGGTTCTAGTTCAATCATTTAACTGACCTTGCCATCTTAGGCCAGTTTTCCTCTCTGGGGCTCATGGGCTGTACTAGATTTTCCAAAGTGTGTTCTAGCTCTCATCCCCTATGATCCAACAATCATTTACCACTGCCGGTCTTTCCTGGAAGGGTAAATTCTCCATGCAGTTCCAGACCAAATCCACGAGGAATGCTTGCTGAAAATGCAGATTCTTCGTCTCTGCCCCAGATCTGGGGAGTCAGAACCCCCGTGAGTGGGGTCTGTGTTTATTTTTAACGAGCTTCTCAGGTGATTTCATTGCAGATTAAAATGTGAGAAGTCTGTCCTAGAGTTAGATAGAGCCCGTGCCCACCAGGCAAGAGGAGGGAGCTCTTAAAACATTCCTAGTCTCTTCTTTCCGTGTTGGCAGAAATGTTCGTAGTGACAGCAGTGGGCTGGTGGGCACTCGGTCTAGGACTGTAGTTGTGTATTAACTGCGGGCAGGACAGGGAGGCTGTGGGAGAAGGAGGTGATCAAAGCAGAGGAGCCAGTTGGTGGGTGGACCTCTCGGCCAGCAGAAGCTAAGCAGGTGCCGTCCTGAGATGTGAGCTGATGATGTGGAATCTTAAGCTCCAGGGAAGAGTTGTGCACTGAGTTCCGGCACCAACTCCCAGGAGTTGACCCAGACCTCACAGGTGAAGGGCCTCATCCTCCACAAGACTGCCCTCCCTCCCTTCAGACACCAGCTCCCAGTCCGGGGGTCCCCAGGCCACCCTCACTTTTGACCCACTGGCTACAAATTAAGGGATTCCCACAACCCCCTCCCGTTCAATAATTCGTTAGAACAACACACAGAACACAACTGCTTATTATGGCAAACAGATTCAAATTGGAACCAGTCAAAGGGAGAGTCACACAGGGTGAGGTCTGAGAGGGTCCCAAACTCTAGGCTTCCTTGTCTTATCCCTGTGGCGGCAGGACATGTCACCCTCCCTGCACATCGGTGTGTGATGATAGAGTATGGCCAACCAGGAAATCTCCCCCAAGCTTTGGTGTCCAGAGTTCCTATTGGGTTTTCATTATGTAGGCATCATGAATTGGACCATTGGCCATGTGATTGATCTCATCTTCAGACCCCCCCTCTACAGAGGTCAGGCTGAAAGCATGGACTCACAGGCCCGACCTTCTAATCCCATGGTTAGTCTTCCTGGTGTGGCCAGTCCCCATCCTGAGTCCTCTATTACCATAACCTTTAGGAGCCAACCATGAGTCACCTTGTTAGCATAAACAGTCAGAGCCCACACTCATGTTACTTGGGAAATTCCATGGATTTAGAGGAATGAGGATAAGTAGCAGCCAAAGTCTTTTTTTTTTTTTTCCTTCCCAGCTTTATTGAAGTCAATCGACAAAATTGTAGGATATTTGGAGTTTACGATGTGATGAGTTGATATATGTATGCATTGTGGAAAGATTCCTCCCATCAAGTTAAGTAGTGCATCCATCACCTCACGGACACCTTTTTTTGGTGAAAACATTTAAGTTCTATCTTAGCAAATTTCAGTTGGACAATACAGTATTATCAAGTATAGTCACCATGTTTTATATTAGATTCTCAGACCTTATTCATCTTAGAGCTGAAAGTATGTACCCTTTTACCAACCTTTCCCTTTTTATCCCCAAGCTCCTGGCAACCACTTTTCTTTTGTTTCTATAAGTTTGACTTAAAAAAAGAAAAAAAAAAAAAGATTCTGCATACAGTATTTGTCTTTCTCTCTCTGACTTATTTCACAAAGAAAGCATAATGCCTTCTAGGTTATTCCATGTTGTCACAAATGACAGGATTCCCTTCTTTTTTAAGGCTGAAGAATATTCCATTGTGTTATGTGTGTGTGTGTATGTATGTATGTGTGTGTGTATACATATGCATACATACATATACATATATATCACAGTTTATTTATCCATTCATTTGTTGGACATGTAGGTTGTTTCCTTACCTTGACTATTGTGAATAATGCTGCAGTGAACATGGGAGTACAGGTATCTCTTTGAGATAAAGATTTCATTTCCTTTGAATATATACCCAAAAGTAGAATTGCTAGACTGTATGGTAGTTCTGTTTTTAACTTTTTGAGGAATCTCCGTACTGTTTTCCATAGTGGCTGCACCAACTTACATTCCCACCTACAGTGTATGAGGGTTCCCTTTTCTTTACATCATCTCCAACACTTGTTATTTCTTGTTTTTTTGATGATAGCCATTCTAACTGATGTGAGGTGATATCTCAATGTGGTTTTGATTTGTATTTCCCTAATGATTGGTGATGTTGAGCATCTTTTCATGTGTCTGTTGGGCATCTTTATGCCTTCTTTGGAAAAATGTCTGTTCCGATCTTCTGCTATTATTTAATCAGGTTTTTTTTGTTGTTTTTTGTGAAGATGTATGAGTCCTTTATATAGTTTGGCTATTAGCCCCTTGTTGGATATGTGATTTGCAAATATCTTATATTCAGTCGGTTGCCTTTTCAGTTTGATGATGGGTTCCTTTGCTGTGCAGAAGCTTTCTAGTCCCATTTGTTTATTTTTGCTTTTGTTTCCCTTGCCTTTGGAGTCAGATCCACAAGAACATTGTTAAGATTGATGTCAGATAGGTTATTGTCTATATTTTCTTCTAGGAATTTTATGGTTTCAGATCTTACATTCAAGTCTTTAATCCATTTTGAGTTAACTTTAGTGTGTGTGGTGTAAGATAATGGTCTAGTTTCATTCTTTTTTTTTTTATAAATTTATTTACTTATGGCTGTGTTGGGTCTTCGTTGCTGTGCATGGGCTTTTCTCTAGTTGCGGCGAGCGGGGGCTACTCTTTGTTGCGGTGCGTGGGCTTCTCATTGCTGTGCGCGGGCTTCTCATTGCAGTGGCTTTTCTTGTTGTGGAGCATAGGCTCTAGAGCGCAGGCTTCAGTAGTTGTGGCACACGGGCTTAGTTGCTCCGCGGCATGTGGGGTCTTCCCGGACCAGGGCTCGAACCCATGTTCCCCTGCAATGGCAGGCGGATTCTTAACCGCTGCGACACTAAGGAAGCCCAGGGTTGGGACTGTTGATGTAAATACAGACAAGGTGTGCTCTGTGACAGGTTCTCAGACTGCAGCCGGCGTCAGCATCACCTGGAAGACTTGGTACAGTACAGCTCGCTGGGCCACACAGAGCATTTTTCATAGGGCAGGGTTGGGACTGAGAATTTGCGTTTCTCACAAGTTGCAGGATGCTAATGTTGCTGCTGTGGGGACCACAGTTTGAGAACCTGTGCTGTATAGAAGATGGGTAAGCTGGGGGATTGATCCCTTAGCCCTGCTTTGCCCTACATTGACCTGCAAAAAAGCCAAGAAGCAGATCCTATGCATAGCTCACAACCACAGTTTCCACATCATATTGTAATTCTTTGTTAACATAGATCCCTTGCTCCCCAGACTGAGCTGCTCAAGGACAATTGAACCAGCGAATATAGGAATGTGTTTAAACCATAACCCTTGACTTGGTGGTTAAGGACTGCTGCCAGTGCCCTGTGCTACTCTCTGGGGCCAACCTTTGAAGTAAAGTTCTGTGCCTTTTCCAGAAAGACAGATTAGGGCAGTGGTTCTGATCTAGGAGATTTTGCTACCAAAATGTCATTTTAGGTTGTCACAATTTAGGGTGAAGAGATGCTACTGGCATATTGAGGAAGGAGTCCAGGGATGCTGCAGACTCTCCTACAAAGCACAGAAGAGCCACCTGTGACGAGGAAGCATGCAGCCTGAAATGTCAACAGCGCTGAGCTTAAGAAATCCTGCCGTAGGGGAAAGTGTTCTAGTGCGGTAGGGTGGGTCTTACTGTGAGATCTGTCTGCGTGCCTCTCATTTGTCCCTCACCTCAGTCCCTCCTCTTGGACTTTCTGACCCAGGTCATCCTACTTCCCTACACCCCCTGTGTCACCAGCCCTGCCCAGGCTGGGCCATGGAAGCCTCCAGTAAGCAGGGAGCACTAACCAATGATTAATAATTTGCCACAGCTAAAAGTGCTTTAAAATGCATTATTCTTTCAACAATAAATGACTTATTTGAGTGGGGTGAGGGCACTTGTTGAATGTTTAACTGACCTCAGCTGACCTTTGCATTCCCCTTCTCCTAGAGAAATTTAGAGAGCGTTGTGTGAGTGTTCTTTGCCGTGGCTTCTCCACCAGCGAGTTGTTCATTTATTTATTCAGCAGAGTTTTGAGTGACTCACTCTGTGCCGGGCCCAGTGAACCACCACGGAAAGACTGGGTCCTACCTGCATGGAGCTCTTGCATGGAGAAGGACGAAATAAATGAGTGGATTATTTTTTCTCTCAACAAATAGAATGTAGTAAATGGGTAAAGAAAGTTGGAAGGAGGAAGTAGAGAATCTGGATTTGCTTTTTTAGACAAGGCAGTCCAGGCCTTTCTGTGGAGGCAGCAATTAGCTTGAGACCTGGAAGAGAAAAGGTGTAATGATGGGGGAAAGTGAGCGAGAGGATCTGTCTGTTCCCAGCAAAGGGAACAGCAGTCAGGAGCGTGGCAGGCTCTCGGAAGCATAGCACATCAGCATGGCTGGAACACTGAGCAAAGGTGCTGGACAGGAGATGGGGTGGTGAGCTGGGAGGGACCCACCATGAGTTACACTCGGTCAGGACCATAGGTGTAATTCTAGTGCAGGAGGACAGCATGCTCTTGTACTTTGAAGACATCATTCTGGCTTCTCTGTAGAAAGATCCTAGGGAAACCAAGGGTGGAAGCAGGCAGTACCGTTTGCAGGCTCTTGCAGCTCTGAGAACCGATGGCGGCTTGGGGCTTCGGTCTCGGGACGATGGTGGTGGGAGGGTGAGAAAAGATGCCAAGTGGTTGGGGCCAGGCTGCATTTTGGAGGAAGCAGCTGTGGGACTAGTTGGCGGGTTGGCTGCGGGGGTGAGGGGAAGGGAGGCATCAAGGGTGACCACCAGGTTTCTGGTTTGAGCAGTGCCTCGGTGAGGTTGACATTTACAGAGAGAATGGGAAGAGCAATTTTGGTGGGGAAATCAGGAGTCCCATCTTGGACTTTAAAGTGGAGATGCCTGTTAGCCATCTACGAGGAGAGGACAAGGAGACACTTAGCCATAGGAGTTTGGGGGAGTAGTAGCCTCTGTCAGAGAGTGCAGGGAACTGCTTTGACTAACATCTCTACACTTCCTAGTGTCTCCTTCAGCCTCTCCTCTTGGGGGCCTTGGGGAACAGAGCTGAAAAAGCAGTGGCTTCACAGATATACTTCCTCAACATCAAATGGGTACAGCTTCCCAGTAATGGAGCCTCAGTTCTGTTTTCTAGCCCCATCCCTGCCTACCTGTAAACACTCCCCGACAGAAGAACCTATAGAGGCCATGGCACGTCTTTGCCAGTTCTCTTCATTCGGTGTTGAGTCTTTTTTCGTTTTTTTTTTTAAGCATGCTCCATAGTTTAATAAAACTTCCAGGAAGATGTGCCAGTGTTTCTGTGGCTTTGTGCACTCCTGGGGCATCCGTGAGCCCTCCTGGGAGTGTGGGGTTCCCTCGGTCAGGTCAGGCACACGGCTCCGTGGGGCGTTGGCCTTTACAACATAAGTATTTGTATTGTTTTGGTTGTTTTACATGTCACTTCCTTCTCACTTTATGGAAAACAAGTGACACAGAGTGGCAGCCAAGTGTGAGCTGGGGAAGGAGGAAGCCCTCCTCAGAGGAGGTCATTTCCATGTGGCTCTGTGTTCACTGAGCTTCACTGTGTCCCAGGAACCGTGCAGGTCACGGAGTGTGTGAAGCGTCTGCGAGGCTGTCCTGCCCTTGAGGGAGCCCCAGTCTGTTGTGGAGGTGACAGTGCTAAGGACAGTGTGTGCTCAGCGGACAGCTGTCCACGCCAGTGTGGTTCAGACATAAGATCGCAACCCGTTAGTGCAGCACGAAGTCAATTTTGTGGATTTCGACTGGTGTTTCTTTCTTCTTCAAAATAAGTTTTAAAAATTGTGGTAAAATACACAACACATTTACCACCTTAACCATATTAAAGTGTACACTTGAGTGGAATTAATGACATGACACTCCTGTGCAACCATCATCATGGTCCACAGGATTCTTTTCATCAGTAAAACAGAAACTCTGTACCCATCACTACAACTCCCCCTCCCCCCCTCCCCCCTCCCCTGGTAGTCACCATTCTACTTTCTGTCTCTCATTTTTGACTCTTTGGATACTTCATATAAGTTGAATCATATGGTATTTGTCTCTGTGTGACTGGCTTATTTCACTTAGCATAATATCCTTAAGGTTCATCTATGTTGTAGCCTGTGTCAGAATTTCCTTCTTTGAGACTCAGTAATATTCCAGTGTACATGTGTACCACACTTTGATTATCCATTCATTCATCATTGGACACTTGGGTTGCTTCCACCTTTTGGGTACTGTGAATAATGCTCCTGTCATTATGGGTATATCATGACTGGCATTTCTTTTGCAATGAATTAGGCTAGAATAGAAAATAGCAGGGGATGGGACTTCCCTGGTGGTCCAGTGGGTAAGACTCCACGCTCCCAGTGTAGGGGGCCCAGGTTCTATCCCTGGTTGGGGAACTAGATCCCGCATGCATGCTGCAACTAAGAAGTCTGAATGCCGCAACTAAAGATCCCACACGCTGCAACGAAGATCCGGTGCGCTGCAACTAAGACTTGGCACAGCCTAAATAAATACTAAAAAAAAAAAAAAAAAAAGAAAAAAGAAAAAGAAAATATCAGGTGTACATAGTGTGGGCAGACCCAGACTACTGATGAGGCATGAGGCACAGCTTTGCAAGCTGTATGAGATGCCATATATCCTAAATTAACCTAAACGCATTGGTGTTTATTTCCCACGGACCGATAGATACACTTTGAGCACTCTGTGCAAGCATCAATATAACTCACTAAATTCTATCAGTTCTTTAACCTTGAGTTAGGCATCCTTGTTTTTGGCCACACCGCATGGCATGCGGGATCTTAGTTCCCCGACCAGGGATCGAACCCGCGCCCCCTGCAGTGGAAGCGCAGAGTCTTAACCACTGGACTGCCAGGGAAGTCCCCTAGGCATCCTTTTAATTAAGAAAATTTGAATTACTTGTTCACATGCATTTGATTCAGCTGCTGGAATGGTTCTTTGACCCAAGTAAGGTAGTTTCTTTCCTTTGCTCTGTGGTTTCACAAATCCCAATGAGTAGCATCAAAGGCTTGCTTGGGTAGGCAGTCATACTCCTTACTCTCAGGAGGGATATCTGAAACTTGGAAGCAAGAACTCTGTCATCCCTCATGGGGGAAGAAGTTTAATAGTTTGGAAGAAAGCGTTTGATTGGAACAGACACTAGAGGCCAGATATTCAGAGGTGAGTCAGCACCAGGCACTAACCGGCATAGAGGGATCTTGGTGACGAATTGAGTCCTGTATCTAGCGGTGGCCGTGTGTGCTGTGCTAAGTAGATAAGGTATCACCTGCTGGTTGTGAGGTCCCTTACTTGTTAGTTCCAACCAATACTGCTTCAATCCCTTCAGAACCTTGGGAGGTGGTCAGCATGAGTAATATTTTACTTGTGACTCCTTGTTTTATTCTCAGTGTTAACTGAATTGTGTGCAAATGTGTCAAAAAATTTTTTTTGGAGGGGAGGGATAAACTGGGAGCCTGGGATTGACATATACACACTACTATATACAAAATAGATAACTAATAAGAACCTACTGTAGAGCACACGGAACTCTGCTCAGTACTCTGTAATGACCTATATGGGAATAGAATCTAAAAAAGAGTGGATATATGTGTATGTATAACTGATTCACTTTGCTGAACAGTAGAAACTAACACAACACTGTAAATCAACTCTACTCCAATAAAAATTAATTAAAAAAAATTTTTTTGAGGAGGCGATGAGGATGGTTACCCATGCACAATAGTTGTAGATTCTCAGTGTTGGTTGTAGCGTGGGAAAAAGTATCTGGAAGACATGTGGTGATAAGAAAAGGGACACTATGAAGAAATGAAGGGAGGGGATTAGCCGGTGGGAGGAAAGGGAGATAAGAGGGCCAGGGATGAACCAGAAAAGGCCTGGAAGCTCTGAGGCAGGAAGGCTCTGCAGTGCCCACAGCCTGGGAGGACCCGGGTGGACCCCAGGGTAGAGGGTATGGAGGGAGCTGGGGGCACGCAGCTTGCATTGCTGCTTCACTTAGAATAGGACGTGGGTAAAAAGAGCAGGGATGAGAAAATGGATTTTGAGCAAGTTTTAAGAAGTGGGGAAAGTTACAGAGGAAAGGAGAGAAGATTCTAGCTTGAACATTGCCACCCACGTCTAATTGGATTTGGCTGTGGGCCACTCCGGGAAAGCCAGGGTGGTGACCCGTTTCAAGATAGTTCATCAGCAGTGTGGGTGTTCTGATGTCACGCTGGATGGGTTCCAGTGACATCTGTGCCAGACACCGTGGCACGCAAGGCCCATGGAGATTCCACGTAGTATGTGACTTGTCATTGCCTGGAGGGAGTTGTGGTCTCTGGTGGGACAGTTAGGAGGGAAGTGCTGCTGCTGGATGAAGACTTGTGGGAGAGGAGGGAAGGAGAGAGTATCATGGTGGCGAGGACGACTCTTGGGTTGGAACTGGGTTGAGGGATGGCTAATTTGGCAGTGGTCTCAATGCTGTCAGTGATAAATTGGAGTCAGGGTGCCAGCTGACTCAGGTCTCCATGTCTAACTGTTTAGGTGGTGACACATACTTTAGGCTCCTGTCAGTCAGCTTGCCATCTGATGAAAATGAAAACCTTCATGCCTTGATGGTACCCAGATTTGGGAAGTGAACGGATTTGTGAGGGTCCTTAAATCAAGAGCTATGGGGAAAGAAATTTGCCTAATTGAGCAACTTCATCTGTTTTCTGCTGGGGCCCACATGGGATTACTCAAGATTGCTGTCATGGTGACAGCTGCTCTTTGTCTGATGGGACTTTGTAGTGTTCAGAGCAACACTGATCCTTTCAGTTGGTGGCTCAGCAGCCCAGGGAAGTGTTATTATCTCCAGGTGTTCTCCCTGTTTGCTGGAGGCCAGTACTGAGAGGTGATGTGGCTAATTCAAGGTCATGCAATCAGAAAGTGGCAAAGTATCATTACATTTTAAAAAATTGTGGTAAAATGCATATAAAATAAAATTTACCATCCTGACGGTTTTTAAGCACATGGTTCAGTAGTGTGAAGTACATTCACATTGTTGTGCAACCAATTTCCAGAACTCTTTTCATCCTGCCTTAGTGTGTCATTAAACACTCCCCATTGTCCTTCCTTCGCGACCCTGGCAACCACAGCGCTACTTTGTTTCTCTCTGAATTTGACTAAGTACTTCATTTAAGTGGAATCATACAGTATCTGTCCTTTGTGACTATACCATTTTGCACTTCCAGCAGCAGTGTTCAAGGGTTCCAGTTTCTCTGCATCCTTGCCAACACTTGTTATTTCCCTCCCTCCCTCCCTCCCTTCCTCCCTTCCTCCCTTCCTTCCTTCCTTCCTGATAATAGCCATCCTAATATATGTGAGGTGGCATCTCATTGTGGTTTTCATTTGCATTTCCCTGACAATGAGTGATGCTGAGAATCTTTTCCTGTGCAAGTAGACTTTTAAAGAGAGCCTTTCAGGGTAAATCGCAGTGTTAACTCCCTGAGCGTTTTCGGTAGCGAATAAGTGTAGGATAAATGGCAAAACATTTTTCAAACCTGTTTAGTGGTGATGCTCACAGATTTATACTTTTACTTGGGAAGGCAATTGAGACCTAGCAATATTAAGGGTCATGGAGATGCTGAACTGGAGTGGAGAAGGAGATGGGGGGACAGTTGAGGCCCTGGGGCCTCAGTACCACTGCTGGGACTAGAATCCAGTCTTCTGCCTCCTGCTCTGGGGACCTTTAGAGGTGCCAAGCTACCAGGGTTAGCAAAATCTGAAGCTCAGTCTCTCTTACTGCTTCTTTAATAATTCATAGACGTTCATTTATTCAGCAAAGAATTCTTTAGCATCTCCTTTCTACCTGTATTGTGCTAGGAATAACGCAATAAAAGAAGTTTGGGGCTTCCCTGGTGGCGTAGTGGTTGGGAATTGCCTGCCATTACAGGGCACACGGGTTTGATTCCCTGGTCCGGGAAGATCCCACATGCCGCGGAGCAACTGAGCCCGTGTGCCACAACTACTGAACCTGTGCTCTAGAGCTCGCGAGCCACAGCTACTGAGCCTGCGCACCACAACCCGCGTGGGTTGTGAAGCTACAGCTACTGAAGCCCGCGCGCCTAGAGCCTGTGCTCTGCAGCAAGAGAAGCCATGACAGTGAGAAGCCCGCGCAGCACAACGAAGAGTAGCCCCCGCTCGCCACAACTAGAGAGCCTGCGTGCAGCAACGAACACCCAACGCAGCCAAAAAAAAAAAAAAAAAAAAAGAGAGAGAAGTGTGGTCTCTGCTTTCATGGGTTATTGTTGTCTGGCCTTGGAAATTTCCTTACTCTGGCAAAGTGAGTAGAATGGTGTTAACCTTTGGGCTGTCTCTGCGTATTAATCATTATCATTTAAATAATGCATAATGGATTTGGATAATTTTTTTTTAGTCCTTTGTATAATTATTGTTTTTTCCATTAATAATAAGTAATTTGTGGAGAGGTAATTTGAGATTATGTAAATATCATGGTTCACATCAAGCTTTCACCCACTAGATTTAACTTCCATTGATAATTTTCTGACTCCATTGTTCCTTCTATATTTGTTTGCATTCTAGACTGCAACAGCTTTCCCTTCTCTCCTATTTATGAAGCAATAAAGTCATGGATTCTTTTGTTATTTAATGGGTTATAATTCACTGGCATTTATTTAATACCTAAGGTATCCCAGGTTTGGCTAGCAAGAGCCCTTCAAGCTGGCTTCTCTGTCTTTTGCACACATCCTTGTGATTACTTTAGATTTTCCTTATTTTATGGTGCAAGATGTCCAGGCCCATCTTGTACTTTCTCTGCCGTTGGTCCTGGCCCGTTGATAGTGATGCTGTTGCTGGGAATGCCTGGGGCTCTACTCATCTGGACCCAGTCTAGTTATAGCAGCCCGCACAGAAATTTCCTCTTTTGGGGCCCATGTTGTGGCTGGACCGGCCCTTGTGGTTCTTATGATTGTGAGACATGTCTCAGCAACAACCAAGAGGGAGTTCTGAAATGGCAAGGATTGTCACTCACATGCCCTGAAGGGTACAAAGCACACCTGGGGTCACACAGCCCCAGAGAGAGAGGGAGACAGAGGGAGGGAGTGAGGGAGAGCACGTGCACGTGAGTGAGCTTGTACCTGCACTTCTGCCTTGTTGGGGTCCAGGGCTGGGTGCATGTCAGGCAGGCACTTATGATGAAAAAAGCTAATTGTCGGGTGCTAACACACACTGAACCAACCTTGGAATCAGCCATTGCTTCAAGGAGCGCTGGTTCCTCTTAGGAAGGATATTAAAAAGCCGAGATCTGGGTGAAGGGGACCAAAAGGCACAAACTTCAGTTATAAAATAAATAAGTCATGGAGACGTAATGTCCAGCATAGTGACTGTGGTTAATAATAGTGTGTTATTTGAAAGCTGCTGAGAGTTGACCTTAAAAGTTTTCATTAGAAGAAAAAAAAAATTATTACTGTGTATGTTAAAAAAACAAAACACCAAGATCTGGAGGCTTGAATACTCTTTGCTACCAGTGAGTCATTTTTTCCAGGGCCTCTCAGCATATAGAGTTAGAGAGAGAGAGAGAGAGTGTGTGTGTGTGTGTGTGTGTGTGTGTAAACACGCATCTAATTTTCTTCCCCCATATCTCTATATTTAAAATGTAGACCTATTTCTGTAGACCTCTTTTTTTAATTTTTAATTTTTTTTTTTTTTTTTTAAACAAAGGCCGTCGGTGTGGGATTCTAATTAGACAGATGTGTAGTTTGGATATATGTCACTCTCCTTTTAATTTTTAACAGGTGGCTAAACCCCTTGTTTAAAATTGGTCACAAACGCAGATTAGAAGAAGATGACATGTACTCAGTGCTTCCGGAAGATCGCTCCAAGCACCTTGGAGAAGAGCTGCAGGGGTAAGTAGCAGGCAGTGAGGAGACGGGGAAGGAAGAGTGAGAGTTCCTCCGTGTGGCTAATGGTTTGGAGTGGGTTTTACCTTCTTCTGGGTTCTTCTGCAGCCTCCTTGCCCATGACATTGCACGCTCACCCCCCTCAGGCTGACCCTGGGCTTAGCCCACTTTGGAGGCCGGGGGGACCTGTGTTTCCTGTGTTTCCTGTGCCTTTATGGAAGGGGAGGGAGCCAGCAGCCAAGGCCCTGGATGCTGAGCTCCATTCCCGGAGGTGGTGTCCCTGGAGGATGCTGTCTGCCCTCTTGAGCTGCTCATGGTGTTGTGAATACAACAAAGCTTGGAAGTAACTTGTTTCCAAGACCGTGACTGTTCCCCTCAGAGCCTGTTTTTCTGGTCCTTCAGGGTCTGTACCGCTCATCTTTCAGGAGCCCTGCAAACAGTTAACCAGCATTCATGGGGCAGCCACAGAGTGCCCTGTAGTGAAGGCCTATCTTCCTTCCACTCTGCCACCTCTCCTGTTTTACCTATGGCGGGGCTGTTCTTTACTGTGCTTTGTTTCTCATTGCAGGTACTGGGATCAAGAAGTTTTGAGAGCCGAGAAAGCTACACGGGAGCCTTCTTTAACGAAAGCAATTATAAAGTGTTACTGGAAATCCTATTTAGTTTTGGGAATTTTTACGTTAATTGAGGTAAAAGCTGTTACATACAGTGCATTGCTTTTCAGTGTATGTGGCTCAGTAATGAGATGGATGCGACAGGTGGGGAGAGGCCAGTCGTTTAAGGGCTGAGGATAAACCTTGTCTAGGAAACATGTAGCCCAGCGGTTGTGTTTACCTTTAGAATGGACAGGTCCTTAAAAGGAGTGGACCTCCAGGGGGTTACGATTTTTCTTTTAACTGATTAAAAACGTAGTGTCGTGGAAGGATGGCACTGAAAAGGAAAGACATGTTAGGATGTTCTTGGTGCTCAGAATAACTGCTGAAAGTGATCCTTGACCAAAAGAAAACCCTGCAACCTCAAAGAATATGTGCCCTGTGGTTTGGAGAAAGTAAACTTGGACCTGAGCCCACAACAACATAAGACATTTTACAGGCGCTCAGCAAATAATTGTTAACTTGACCAGGTCACATCTGATAAATGCTTTCCTAAGAAGGTATCTTCACCTTCCCCCTTCCAGCGGAACAGAACCCGTGACCCTGCATCTGGGTTGGAGCTGCCCAGAGCTCGGAAGAGCGTACCCTTCGCTGGGCTGGCCCTTCCCAGCGGGCCGGGCACTGAGAGCCGAAGCGCCCCGCGGGGAGGAGCTCCAGCTTCACCACGAATTCTGTGCACCACATGTCCTGGTTTCTGTCACTGGCTGTGGGAGTGGATTGCTGGTTGAAAGCAGAGTCTTGGTAGCTGGCGTTTGCCAAGGGTGTAGGAGGGGGATGTGCAGGGGAAAACCTAAGGCAGAAAGCTGGGAGGTCAGTGACCACCATGACCCAGAAGGTTCTGGGTTAAGCTCCCCTAGTGAGACAGTTCTCCCTGGGGGCACGGTGCCAGTCAGCCTACCTACTCTGGCTGCAGCCTGCTGGAGGTCCGCTGCAAATCCACTTGGGTGGCTCGTGCTCTCTGTGGTACCTTAGTGCTGCCTTAGGGACAGGGCCGGCCTGTGAGTGTGTGAGAGCAGGAGGGATAGAAGATGCAGTTGCTATGAAAGAGTTGTTTTAGATGGAGAAGGTGGTGAGTTGTCATAAATATGTTTTTATTGGGGGTGAGGTGGGTCGGCTAGGTGGTTTGTAGGTGGGAGGCGTGGCTCTTTTTTTTTTTTTTTTAAATTTTTATTGGACTGTAGTTTCCTTACAATGCTGTGTTAGTTTCTGCTGTACAGCAAAGTGAATCAGTTAAGGTATACATATATCCCCTCTTTTTTAGATTTCCTTCCCATTTAGGTCACCACAGAGCATTGAGTAGAGTTCCCTGTGCTGTACAGTAGGTTCTCATTAGTTATCTCTTTTTTTTAAATAAATAAATAAATTTATTTATTTATTTATTTTTGGCTGTGTTGGGTCTTCGTTTCTGTGCGAGGGCTTTCTCTAGTTGCAGCAAGTGGGGGCCACTCTTCATCACTGTGCGCGGGCCTCTCACTATTGCGGCCTCTCTTGTTGCGGAGCACAGGCTCCAGACGCACGGGCTCAGCAATTGTGGCTCACGGGCCTAGTTGCTCCGTGGCATGTGAGATCTTCCCAGACCAGGGCTCGAACCCATGTCCCCTGCATTGGCAGGCAGATTCTCAACCACTGCACCACCAGGGAAGCCCAGTTATCTCTCTTTTTTTAAAAATAAATTTATTTATTTATTTATTTATTTTTGGCTGTGTTGGGTCTTCGTTTCTGTGCGAGGGCTTTCTCCAGTTGCGGTGAGCGGGGGCCACTCTTCATCGCGGTGCGCGGGCTTCTCACTGTCGCGGCCTCTCCCGTTGCGGAGCACAGGCTCCAGACGCGCAGGCTCAATAGTTGTGGCTCACGGGCTTAGTTGTTCCGTGGCATGTGGGATCTTCCCGGACCAGGGCTCGAACCCGTGTCCCCTGCATTGGCCGGCAGATTCTTAACCACTGCGCCACCAGGGAAGCCCTAGTTATCTCTTTTATGCATAGTAGTGTGTATATGTCAGTCCCAATTTATCCTGCCTCCCCCCGCCCCCAATTCCCTCCTTGGTGTCCATAAGTTTGTTCTGTACATTGTGTCTCTATTTCTGCTTTGCAAGTAAGTTCATCTGTACCATTTTTCTAGATTCCACATATACGCAATATTATATGATATTTGTTTTTCTCTTTCTGACTTACTTCACTCTGTATGACAGTCTCTTGGTCTCTCCACGTCTCTGCAAATGGCACAATTTCGTTCCTTTTTATGGCTGAGTAATATTCCATTGTATATATGTGCCACATCTTTATCCATTCATCTGTCGATGGACACTTAAGTTGCTTCTATGTCCTGGCTATTGTGAATAGTGCTGCAATGAACATTGGGGTGCATGTATCTTTTGTAATTATGGTTTTCTGTGGGTATATGCCCAGGAGTGGGATTGCTGGGTCACATGGTAGCTCTATTTTTAGTTTTTTGAGGAACCTCCATACTGTTCTCCATAGTGACTGTACCAATTTACATTCCCACCAACAGTGCAAGAGGGTTCCCTTTCTCCACACCCTCTCCAGCATTTATTGTTTATAGGTTTTTTGATGATGGCTTTTCTGACTGGTGTGAGGTGATAAATCTCACTGTAGTTTTGACTTGTATTTCTGTAATAATTAGTGATGTTGAGCATTTTAAAATGTGTTTGTGGGCCATCTGTACGTCTTTTTTGGAGGAATGTTTATTTAGGTCTTCCACCCATTTTTTTATTGTGTGGCTCTTGTTTAAAAGGCTTTGTTGTCCTGAAGGGCACTGCAGGCAGTGGGCAGCTGGGTAGGTGAAGTCTGCCCCACACAACTGGAGAAACCAGAGAATTCTGTCACCTCACAGGTGACTGGATGGTCCTGGGAGATTGAGTTCTCATTGATGACACAGGTGGGTTGGCCATTGTGCCAGAGGGTAGGGACATCTATATGGGGCCGTGTTCTGTCTTTGAGAGAGCACTGACCTCCTGAATACTGCCGTGGCCTTGTGAAGGGCAGGGTGGAGATGCAAACCCGTGCGATTTCCTCGGGGGTTGGAGAGGGTGCAGGAGCCCCTCAGTCTGTCCCAGCCCTTCTTTGACCTGTGTACAGCTGTCCCAATGATGGCGTTTCTGCATAGTCACAGTAAGTCTCTGTTTGAAATAACAGGCGGCAAGCTGGTGTGGCCTGTGTATGTAGGATTTCCCGACCTCACAGAGCAAGCGCTCATGAGTTCTGCTTGTCCGGAAACCTTGGGGCTTCGAGGTGTGCCTGCAGCTCATGCCAGGTGCCTGGTTTGGGGTGAGCAGAGATGAGTGGCCTCAGTTTTAGTGTTGGATCGTATCCTGAAGCAGGCCTTTCTCTGCTGTCCCTGGTTCTCTAGTTTCTCTTTGGTACCAGATGCTGAAGAAGTTGAAGTCAGGCGGGTCTCAAAGCATGGCCCATGTGGCTGGGTTTGGACCGAGCTGCAGGTTTTCCATGCTGTCCTGCACTGTTGGCTCCTTGGGTAGGGTCACTAAACTTTAGATGGATCCCATCCTAATATGAGCTCCAGGTCTTTGCTGTGGCAGCTTATGGAAGAAGCAGACACAGAGGGAGAGGCCACAGGAACTGGGGTTCTTCCTGAGAGGGAATCGACCTCACTGGGGTGCTGGGAGCTTTGATTCCAAAGTTGTCCAGCCCCGGTAATACTTCCTGCTAGGGGTCCAGGAAGAGCAGGCCTGGGGGCTGCATAAGGTGCACCTGGTAGAGCCCTGGCCCCTCTCTCAGGAGGTTGGTTATTGGGCGGTCATGGCAGAAAATGGGGGAGTAGAGGACCTGGCAAATGTGCGGGCTCATCTCAGTAGTAGTACTAGAAGTACTAGTACCAGCAACAGGGGCTCCTACTCAGTAGCACTGGTGGTGGTGACTGCAGTAGTGTTAGTGTGGTAATAAAAATATTAAGTTCCTGAAAAATACTATGTATCAGAACTGCTGTAAGCACTTTATATGTGATATTAGTATTATTTCTTTGGCTGAGTCAACAAAGTCATAGGTATTATATTACCCCCATTTTAGAGAAGAAGATACTGAGTGCTAAGTAGTTACACAGTGTGCCTATGGTCACACGAAGCATAAAGGACGGACTGAGGTTCCATCTAGGACGCTCTGACTTAAGAGAATGTCCGTCTCAATGACTGAGCTTGTCCAGGGTCAGAAGGGCCTGTCTTGAGAGCTTTGTTTTCGTGGTCTCAGGCACATGCATCCTGAACTTGATTTAAGGATAATAAATAGGATGCTAAGAACTCCCTGGAGCAGGAAGCCAGCTGGGAACATAAATGAGGGCAGAGTCAAGGTGACCCCATCTCCTGGGTGAAGAAGTTACTAGGGCTTTGACACTAGCAGCAGTGTCATGCTGTGTTTAGATGGACCAGGAGGGGCCCTTTAGGAAACCACCTTCCACTCATGACCGGCTGTACGTGGATGAGGTTGTGACTGTTCCGGTGACCCAAGTTCTAAACATCCATCCCCACTCTTACAAAACCATTCCAGGTGGGCTCCCTGAGATGGACCAGGGGGAAGGTAGTAGGTCTTGGATGGTGGCTACAGTGGGACATTGATAATCTGGGCACAGGTGGAGTCTTCCATGTTTTTTTGTTTTTTTAAAATAAATTTATTTATTTATTTATTTATTTTTTGGCTGTGTTGGGTCTTCGTTTCTGTGTGAGGGCTTTCTCCAGTTGGGGCGAGCGGGGGCCACTCTTCATCGCGGTGCGTGGGCCTCTCACTGTCGTGGCCTCTCCCGTTGTGGAGCACAGGCTCCAGACGCGCAGGCTCAGTAGTTGTGGCTCACGGGCCCAGTTGCTCCGCGGCACGTGGGATCCTCCCAGACCAGGGCTCGAACCTGTGTCCCCTGCATTGGCAGGCAGATTCTTAACCACTGCGCCACCAGGGAAGCGCCCATGTTGTTTTTTAGTAAGAGTGCCCAGTTGCTTGCTGAGAGCTCGCTGAGAACTTGCATCCCTGTGAATATGGGGTTGCATTTGCTCAGTGAGAATGAGAATCCCAGGTCAGTTACAGGGGTGTGGAGCAGTTCTCCTGTTCTGTTGTCTGAATACACTTTCCCACACACAGGTGTGCCCCGGGCCTGAGGTCTTAGGGTGATAGCTGGGTAGGGCCAGCTGGACTGGTTAGGATAATAAGTGGCAGAACTCATGGTGGTTCACAGTATAAAACCAGACAGGGGTCTCTATTCCCTAGGTGAGTGTTGTGACTGGCGTACGGTGCTCATTTTAAATTTGTGTCCTTAGGATAATAACTCGCAGAACTCTTAGTCCTGATGCAGTGGAGTTCAGGGAGTTGAGGGCCATTAAAGCTCAAGGAGAAGTAAACATTGAATTTTATTGGCAGTCAAAAGAAGCCTGAAATCCAACACAAATACTCCTGTTTTCCTAGACTTGCCTTTTGACATACTGCTGTTTTGGAGAAGTTAATAATCATTCCTTATGACAAAGCTAATAAGGATCTGTCACATTTTAAAACTCATTTTCAGGTGCTCTTTTGGGTTTTCAGTGATTAAAACTACTGAGTTAGATGCAATAAATGTTAGTTAAATAATTGATTTTATGAAGCAACTTCCCATTTTGTGATCATCTATGCTGCTTGCTGGTCTTTGTATTTTATTTTATTTTTAAAAAATATTTATTTATTTATTTATTTGGTTGCGGCAGGTGGGCTCCTTAGTTGTGGCATGCGAACTCTTCCCCCCCACACAACAAATTTATTTATTTATTTATTTATTTTTGGCTGCATTGGGTCTTCATTGCTGCATGCGGGCTTTCTCTAGTTGCGGACAGCGGGGGCTACTCTTTTGTTGCGGTGCGGGGGCCTCTCATTGTCATGGCTTTTCTTGCGGAGCACAGCCTCTAGGTGCTCGGGCGTCAGTAGTTGTGGCACATGGGCTCAGTAGTTGTGGCTCGCGGGCTGTAGAGCGCAGGCTCAGTAGTTGTGGCGCACGGACTGAGTTGTTCCGCGGCCTGTGGGATCTTCCCGGACCAGGGCTCGAACCCGTGTCCCCTGCGCTGGCAGGTGGATTCTTAACCACTGGCATGCGAACTCTTTTTTGGGGCATGCATGTGGGATCTAGTTCCGTGACCAGAGATCGAACCTGGGCCCCCTGCATGGGGAACGCAGAGTCTTAACCACTGCGCCACCAGGGAAGTCCCCGGTCTTCGTATTTTAGATAGTGGAAGATGTATACTCAGTACTCAGTCCAGGATTCTCTGAAACGCAAATGTTTCCTTTGTGACCTCCAGGCCTCTTTTAATTCCTCTGGTGCGCAGAATGCCTCGTGGATCATCCGTGATTCCCAGGCAGTGTGCTGTGACCACCCACAGTGCCGGTGGGGCCTCCCTGCGCTACTGGCAGCACCAGCGGGAAGAGGCAGGTGGCTCCAGTCCAGGGCAAGGCTTCGGGATTAGGATTTCGAAGTATGGAAACGTCTGTCCTCTGATAATTGAGGAGTGATCATAATGCTTGGAGAAACAAGTACCAGGCTGATGTTGAACATGGAGAGCTTGCAGGCCACCCCTAACTAGAACAGAACAACCAGCGAGTTCCCAGCACGCCTGGCCCCTGTGTGTACCTTCTCGGGGACCGCAGGTGGGGAGGACAGGTCTCTGCTTGCCCAGGGCCCTCAGGGTGGAGAGGAGGAGCCTGAAGCCTCTGCCTGGACCAGAGACACAGAGGTCGTCAGGGGCCTTCTCCCTGCGAGATGAGGTCTCTGCCTGCCTGTTGGTGTGTAAGTGGGGTGACCGCAAAGAGCAAGGGTGGGTTCGCCCAGTCCCTTCCGCTGAGAGGGGAGGAGTGGCCTGGGGGGTTGTGTATTATTCCCGGGACCCTTAGAAATGGCCCCCGCCTTACCCTTAGAAAGTCCTCATTTGGCCTTTGTCTCAGGCCACTTTTGCTGATTGTCTCTGGTCCAGGTGGAGCCTGTAGGAAGGCACATGTTTGTTTAAACTTACTTTGGAACTCAGCTGATGGATTGGAAGTAAGCAGAATCCTCTGGTTCCCTCAGAGCTGTACTGGGCCTTTGCATTTATTTCCCAACACTTCCTTCCATGTGTCTCTCACTTCCACTCAACCCAGAAGACTGAGGAGTGGCTACTGGTGGTAAAGATACTGTGGGCTGTGAGCAACCACTGAGGGCCACACAGCAAGGGAGAGGTAGAGGGAGCATTGAGCAAAGGATACGGGGGACCTGCAGAGCAGACCTGCTGTGTGCACCCTGCTGGTTCTTGAGTGTATACATTAGCCATTAGATATCAGTAATACCCATAGTGATGACCTTGAATCATAAATGAGGGTGATGCTTTTCAATCCATTTTCTTTCCTTTTTTTTAAACATATGTAAGTTTTTATTATAACAAAAGTTTTTAAAAAATTGAAGCATGATTGACTTACAATATTATATTAGCTTCAGGTATACAACGTAGTGATTAAATATTTCTGTACATTACAGAATGATCACCCCCGTAAGTCTAGTTACCCTCTGTCACCATAGAAAGTTTTCCAATATTATTGACTATATTTCCTGTGCTCTACGTTACATTCTCTTGCCCTATTTATATTATAACTGTAAGATTGTACCTTTTAATCTCCTTCACCTATTTCACTCATCCCCCCACCCTTCTCAACCCGTCATTTTTTAAGAAGTCAGGCAAGTAGGTGACTCATTTTGACAAGACTGCATTTATAATTGTTCAATTTTTAAAAATCTGCTTAGAACCGAAACTTTTTATTACTTTCCAGAAAAGTTGGCTTTTATGAATGACTTCTCAAGAGTGCTTGCTCTGCTATGATCGCCTGTAAGAAGCAATGAGTTTGCCAAGCCCTTTGTGAAACCAGCCTCTGCCATTCAGAATAGAATAGGTCTCTTCCCAGAACTTCGGGATAATAAAGTGATCATAGCTTACACTTGTTTTTATGCTGGTTTCAGAGCACTTTGAGCTGTTTGTTGTATTTCATTTAGCTGTCCCAGGATTCCTCTGAGGTAGACGAGGCAAGTATTTCCACAGACAAGGCCCTGGAGGTGCAGGAGGGCACATGATGGGCTTAGGGGGTCATGTGGCTTGCAGGTGGCAGACCTGGGTTCTGAAGCACAGCGTTCCGATTCCTAGGCCAGTGTTCTTTGCCTTCTGTCCTGAGGCTTCCTCTCCTGCCACAGCTTCCAGTGAAGGCTCACAGAGCCAAGACTTTATGAGAACAACTTTTTTTTCTGATAACAGCTCTGTGCTCCTCTTTCAGCTGCTTCCCGCAGTGTGGTTTTTTGTTGTTTTGCTTTTTTTTTCCCCCTGAAGATTTTAAAGAACATTTCAAAAATAGAAAAACAGAATAGTGTCGAAAGGTAGCAGAATGCAGCACCCTAGAATATGGCTTTCTGGAGTAAAGATTATTTTGAGCTGACTTTTTTGAGAAATAGACACAGGGACATTTACATTGATAACTCCATTTGTAAGGGCCTCTCCTTCTCTGTGCCTGGAAGAGAAGGTTGGCTCTAAATCACAAAAGAATCTTGTCAATGGAGATTGGGTTTGCATAAGGAATCCAACTCTACCTTTCTTAACTTGTTTACTCTGCTTTTCCTAGTAACCTCTCATAAGGCTCCCCCCTCCCCCCGTTTAGCTGGAACCTCAGGACTTGTGTGCATATAGGTTTTTCTTGGAAGTACGATATGTCTCATGGAATTCTGATTAAAACCCTTTGTGGTACTTGTAGGTCATTCGGAGCAGGTCTGTAGCCCCTCCAGACTCAGATGCCATGATGATGCAGGAGAGGAGGATAGCAGATGTTTACATGAGGTTAGGTTCTGCATCCAGAATCTTCCAGGGAGAGGGAATTTAAGGCTCCATCCCTAATCTGTTGAACCTAAACCAGTTCCTAGAGGCTGGGCCTCAGGCCTGTGAGTGCTCTTAACCCCTCGAGGTGATGCAGCCACGATGGAGACCACTGTGTAAAAGAGGAGTGAAGACAGATATAGAATCCTGATGGTTATTATTTCTCCAGATTCACTGCTTTTCCTCCTTAGCTCTGTATCTTTCTCAACTCTAACTTTGTCACTTCTTCCCCAGTTTCTAAAAATTAACTGCCTATTCATTTTCCCACAAGCTCACTCATTTGTTTCTTTGTGTGTTAGATGGTTTCTATTTCCTGTATTTTTTTTTCACCCTCATGACTCAGAGGTGACGGAGTTGGGCAAGAAATATTTAAAGTACATGGGGGAGGGACTTCCCTGCTGGTCCAGTGGTTAAGACTCCGTGCTCCCAGTGTGGGGGGCCCGGGTTCGATCCCTGGTCAGGGAACTAGATCCCTCATGCCACAACTAAGACCCGGTGCAGCCGAATAAAATAAATAAATAAGTAGGCAAGTAAGTAAATAAGGAAAGAAAAAGAAAGAAAAGAAGGAAGGAAGAAAGAGAAAGAAAGAACATGGGGAAACATGGAGGAGAAACTAGAAAGAAAGAACATGGGGAAACATGGAGGAGAAACTGTACCTACTGGGGAAGTTCTACCATCAAACTGTGTAAGAAATACCCCTAAGAAGTAAGAGGTGGGGTTAAATGTGAGGTGCTTTCAGGAGGCTGAATACGAAGGACTCCACCAAGAAATATTTGCCCGAGAGACTCTTGTGAAACCTCGAACAATGGGGCTTTGTCGTATTATATTGGGTTGTTTTAAAAATCCTTTATGGTTTTGCAGTCGTGAAGAATTCTTGTGAAGGAGTAAGAACTATATTCTCAGTTGGTTTGTGGAAAGAATATTCACTGGGTCATAAGTTGGTGCCAAAGATGAAGGGTTTATTGGAGCAATGTTTTTTTTTTTTAACATTTATTTATTTTTATATTTTTATTTTTGGCTGTGTTGGGTCTTCGTTTCTGTGCGAGGGCTTTCTCTAGTTGCAGCAAGTGGGGGCTACTCTTCATCGCGGTGCGCGGGCCTCTCACTGTCGTGGCCTCTCTTGTTGCGGAGCACAGGCTCCAGACGCGCAGGCTCAGTAGTTGTGGCTCACGGGCCCAGTTGCTCCGCGGCATGTGGGATCTTCCCAGACCAGGGCTCGAACCCGTGTCCCCTGCATTAGCAGGCAGATTCTCAACCACTGCGCCACCAGGGAAGCCCTATTGGAGCAATTTTTGACCTTGTTCCTGCTTATCCAGAAAGTTTTCATTTGGTTAGTTTCAAGTTTGATGATGAATATTTTTTCAGTTGTTTTATTTCTCACTAGTTGAGGGCTAGGATCAGGAACAGACAGCAGTTTGGAAGCTTTGGGCCATGGACTGGAATTACTCTTTTTTTTTTTTTTAAAAGATTTATTTATTTATTTATTTATTTATTTCATTTAATTTGTTTGCTGCATCAGGTCTTAGTTGCGGCATGTGGGATCTTCGTTGTGGTGTGTGGGCTTCTCTCTAGTTGTGGCGTACGGGTTTTCTCTAGTTGTGGAGCACAGGCTCCAGGGTGCGTGGGCTTTGTAGTTGTGGCGTGCGGGTTCCAGAGCACACGGCCTCTAGTTGAGGTGCACGAGCTCAGTAGTTGTGGCACGTGGGCTTAGTTGCCCCGCGGCATGTGGGATCTTAGTTCCCTCACCAGGGATTGAACCTGTGTCCCCTGCATTGTAAGGCAGATTCTTTACCACTGGAACACCAGGGAAGTCCCTGGCATTACTCCTTAATGAGACTGTTTGCTCACCTGAGTTATTAAAGATGGTCTCAGTGAAAAAATCATGACGCTTAGGCAGTAGTGACCTGCCTTTATTTTGTACTCTTTTTTGCTGAATTTGTTGCATCTGTCGGTATTCTCTTTGGTGGGTTTCCGACGTTAGGCTCAAACGGAGAGCTGAGTAACGGGGAACAGTGATTCCCAAAGATAATTATAAGTTTTAGGAAAGTTTGGGACGGCAAGTGTTACCACTGGGCTTCTGGTGGAGAGCCCCAGGTTTGTAGGTTGCAGCACTGGGCTGCCCTTGGCCATACCCGGGCTGGGACTGCCCAGGTATACAGTTTGACATTCTTGCTTCTCTGTGTAAGCCTCCACATTTCCATCTCAGTAAATTCTAAACAGTGTGTTTTACCATCTACTGCATGAGGGGCTCTTCCATGAGCTCTTAATGCCTCTAGGGGTGAATGAAGGGGCATGCTGAAAATGTAACAGTGAGCCTTTGTGTCCTTGAGAACTGATTATCTGGCTCTGATCTGATGATCTTACTCATCATGATTGTTCAACTAAACAGTGTTACCTTCCTTGTCTGTAGTAGATGAAACCTTCCGTGACCTCATGGAAGGCGAGGCAGTTGGTGCAGCCTGTGAACATGTGTGTAGAGCAAGACAGGAGGGTTGGGGTTTGATGTCACACCAATTTGAGGGACGGGGACAGCTTTCTGTAAATATCCTGATTGGGTACTAGTTGGTTGAGCACAAAATGCATGTTAGTTTTGTTTCACATTTGGAGTTTTGGATTCTCCATCCCTTCCTCTTGCGTGTGGGTTCTTCAGCTTCAGACAGACAGAAGAGAGCTATCAAATTCAACCTGTCATTTGTTTACCATGTCTGTGTCAGTAAGGAGGGATTGCTTAAAAGGAAAAGCAGAGTTCCAGAAAGATTTCCAAACTTTTGGCACTTTGTCTTTTGAGAAGTCTGTGGAGGAAAGGATGTCGAGGGCGGAGGTGTTTACTTTTGGTGACTTGGATTTGTGTTGAGTGTTTGGTTTTCCTTGATGGGGGAGAAGGGTAACTTTCGAGGGGTGACTAGAGGGAGGAAGTAGGTTATGGGGTGGAGTGGCCGTTTGGCAGGGTGGGCAAGTGTTGCTGTTTTGCCTTTAGTTTGGGGAAAGAAAATTGCTTTCACTAAGTCTTTCTCAGGAGGTAAGCATCAATGCCTCCGAACTCATTGGTTTAGGATTTTAATTTTTGCCTTGGGGAATAGATGATTGGTAACATTTCTTCCAAACCAGCAGCTGCAGTGTATGGCGGATGGAGAACCATGGATGACATCATTTTTTAGCTTGGCTTCTGTCCTGTTTAATTTTTGACTCCAAGGAACATCCCAGCTTCTAGTGGGTAGAGACATATTCACACAGCGCCCCCTGTGGTTGAGAGCCTGCGAACCTCCCAAGCTTTGTTTCTCTGTGATGCTCCCGCAGAAGCTGGGCTCCATTCTCTTGATCTCTGGACATGTGGAGTTTGGGTTGGGAAAGAGTGGATGTGTTTACGCCAGTGTCTCATTTCATAAAGGCTCTTAAAACAGAAGGTGATGGCAAGAGCCTGTCTCCTGTACATGAACCATCTTGACTTTCTGTTGGGCTGGGACGTTGAGAGTACAGGGGAGAGGGGCAGGCTGCCAGCAGGGCTTGTTCCTATGGAAGCAGATTTCTTACCCTTCTTCAGCTTATCTTCGGCTAAGACTTACTTGGTATTTTGCCAAATGCTTTCTAAAGCACCGGTTGTAATATTTATTGAGCATCCACAGTGTACGAAGCACAATGTACGTAAGGCTTTATTGTCTATGTAAAATTTTTGCTTAAGGTTAAAACTGTTGTCTGCGTGTGTTATAGAAGATAGTGGATATGTGGATTTTTCTTTTAGATTAACCACGAATGTTGCATTTTGTCAAAATGCCTTTTTAACAAGTAATAATAAAAGTAAAGCTTGTGTTAAGAAAAACTGGTTTGGCTTGTGTTTCTAATTAAGGCTTTTTTTCTTTACTTTTAGGAAAGCACCAGAGTAGTTCAGCCCATAATTTTGGGGAAAATTATTGGTTATTTTGAAAACTACAATCCCACTGAATCTGCTGCTTTGTACGAAGCCTACGGCTATGCCGGAGTGCTGAGCGCCTGCACGCTCGTTTTGGCCATTCTGCACCACTTATACTTCTATCATGTTCAGTGTGCGGGGATGAGGTTAAGAGTAGCCATGTGCCATATGATTTACCGCAAGGTAAGTGTCATCCGGTACCACAGTGTGTACCTTTCCTGAAGTACCAGAAGCCTTTTGGGAAAGTTCTCTGTAAAGTAAAAATTTTATAACTAGTAAAAATTGTGACTCACTACATTGTACACGTGTAACTTATGTAATATTGCACATCAAGTATACTTCAGTAAAAAAGTAAGAAAAACACATTGTACCCGGGAAAAAAAAATTTTTTTTTAATGACTGTACTCATTTACACCATACTACAGAGGCTTGCTATTTGCATCAAGCCAATTTTGTTGTTTAAGCAAACCTTACAAAAATATAATGAAAAGATTTGTGTTGAGATCAGGTCAGGGCTGCTTTTGATAACTTTCTTTCACAGTCCACTGCATAATATGCAGTAAATTTGTAATGAAGTCTATAAGCATCAGAGTTATCAAGTTGATTTTTACTGTTTTCATGCCTAAATCTCATAGTGCTATTTATGGAGACCCTGTTGTTGTTCATGAAAACCTTTATTTACACAAAGTTGTATTTAATAGTAAGCTTCAGTGATTGGATCTATAAAATTAAATCTAGGAGAGAAGAATGTATTTGAGAAAGGGAATGTTTATATTTTTAAGTGACCCATCTAATCATATTCATTATAATTATGTTAAGTAAAGAAAAATGTAAATGGAGTCCATGCTACATAGAGACTCACTCATTGTGTTGTAGAGTTGTGATTGTTCATAACAGCATTAAAGAAAATAGGTGTTTGGGATAAAACTTGAAATTTTTCATTGTTTTTAGTAATTTGGGGGAGAATTTGTTACCGTTCATTCAAAGTCTTTTTCTTAATACATTTCCCTTTTTTCTTTAGTATGTATTATAGCAGTTTTAATAAGACCTGGTTTGATGTTTTCAGTGCTTTTGTATTGAGAAATGCCCATAGAATTATTCCCTGGTCTTAACTAGTATAAAAGGAGTAAGGATTTCAGGTGTCTTTACAAAGGAATTGCCACAGATACACCAGTGTCAAGAGCTGAAGGGCTCTTTATAAACTTGATCCTGGATATTTCTTTTCCCTATTTACTTTTTTAAGAATTTTCATTTGACTGTATTGTATACTTGAAATTTACTGAGATAGCAGATACCCACGCAAAGGACAACTACATAATGGACATGTTAAGTGGTTTTACTACAGTAATTATTTCCCACTGTGTATTTATATCAAAGCAACATGTTAATACACCTTAAATGTATACAATTTTTATTCAAAAACAATTAAATTGTCCTTGAAAGCCAAAACCAAACAATTTAAATTGAAATTTTCACTTCTTTTACCTAGTTCTACTTATTTAGACCTTCTGTTTCTTGGGAGTACTTTTCTTGGCAAAATGGAAGATGTGTCATCATCTTTTCTTGAGCAGAGTCTTGTGAATCTTGGGAGTCTGTGAACCCAGGGACCTGGCATCTCACTGTCTGTGTTTGGCTACAGCATCTGAGCCAGTTTCCTCCTGGGTGACGTGGAAATGGCAGTGGTGCCCGTACACTCTAGTCAGGGGTCTTCCTTGTCGTTCATCATCATCTTTGTTATTCTGTGTCACCTTCTACTATTTAGGAGACGGATACTCAGATTCCCACAAATCAGCTAGATACTTGTCTTTCCAGATCATGCTTAGCTCCCATAAATAAATAGGAAATTTCACCAGAAGTGCCCTGTGAAAACCTTTCCTTAGGTCTGATGGTTCAGTCAAACAGATCGCTCTTTGCTGCACAGGTGAGCCATTGTCTACCTGTTTTTCTTCCTCTTCCCACTAACACTTGGAAACGTTGCCATTGGGAAATCTGATATAATCTGGCACATTTGCTTAGATGAATGTAAACATGTCCCAAAGCCATTAATTTGCCGGCTTGATTAGGGTAAGAGAATTGTTCTTTACGAAGTCAGCTATTGTTGGGATTATACCATAGACGTGACCTGAAATTGCAGAAACGTGGGAAGGACCAGTTTCCTCATGCACAGCCTTACATCTAGGATCCGGCTCAGGCGTAGAAATATGACACTTCTTAGCAGGTTACAGGTGGGCTAGTTCCTTAGGGGAAAAGCTGGTGCTGCCGAGCAGCTCTGAACAGCCCCTCTGATCTTTGAGGTTTATGCTTACGCCCCCCGCCCCTGCTAATCCCTGGTCCTGGGGAGAAATCAGGTTGGGTGTTAGAAATGGAATGGCTGCTAAGTCACAGATGTAACTTTGAATGATCTTGTGGGATGTATCATATATAAGAATGACTTGTCGTTTATCTACCTTTCAGCTGCTTTGGTAAAATTACTTTTGATCACTGCTTTTTGAAAAAATTGTAGTAAAATATACACAACATCAGATTGTCCTTTTTAAGTGCACAGTTTAGTGACATTAGGCACATTCACATTGTTGTGCAGCCATCATCGCTCTTCGTCTGCAGAACTTTTTCATCTTCCCAAACTGAACCTCTGCACCCATTAAACACTTAACTCCCCACCCCCTCTCCCCTCAGCCGTCACCATTCTACTTCTCTGTATGAATTTGACTGCTCTAGGTGCCTCATAGAAGTGGAATCATACAATGTTTGTCATTTTGTGTCTGGCTTATGTCATATAGCACAGTGTCTTCAAGGTTCATCCATGTTGTAGCAGGTGCCAGCATTTAATTCCTTTTTAAGGCTGAATAATACTCCATTATAGGTTTTGTGTATCCATTCATCTGTCAATGGACATTTGGGTTGTTTCTACCTTTTGGCTATTGTGAATAATGCTGCTGTGAGCATGGGTGTTCAAATATTTGTTCAAGTCTATGCTTTCAGTTCTTCTGAGTACATCCCCAGGAAGTTGAATTGCTGTATTACATGCTAATTTTATGTTTAGTGTTTTGAGGAACTTCCATACTCTGTTCCACTGTGGCTACATCATTTTACATTCACACTTGATCATTGATTTTTCTGTTTAACTTGAGGACTAAATGAGAAGTTTTTATGAACTGTGACATTTTGTTTGGACCAGTGGCTCCAGTTGTTGGTCTGTTGAAACAGCTCATGATGGTCTCTTCAGGTTCCTCAAATCTCTAGGGCATTTTTTCGAACTTCTTACCAAATAAAGGGATTGTGGAACACGGGCTCTGTTTTTTGTAAAGTCAGCAGACTAGCATTACAAACACAGGTTCCTCAAAGGAATAGTGTTTTAAACATTATATTCACTCATTTTAGAAAATCGCCCCCAGTCCCTGGTGATATTCCCAGCATGAGTTGCCATCACCTTTACAGTGAGACCAGTGTCTTAATTCCTGTCTTTGTTCTTGGTTGGGACAGAGAAGAAGGAGAACTCATCCAGCTTCAAATCTCAGAGGGTAACTTCCCCAGCTCAGAGCATGGGAGGTGGGCCCGGGCTGGGGAAAGATGGTAACTTCAAGCAAGCTGAGCCTGGCTTGAAGACAGCTGTTGATCTCCAACCCCAGTCAGTAGTGAGAATGTATCTCCCAGTTTCCAGTCCTGACCTTGTCTTCGTGCCTGAATGTTACAGGTGTTCTGACCTGGGGCAGACAGCATGATAATCTCACTAAGCAGGTTGATCTTGTCATATGGCACAGAGATTTTATGTATTATAAAATGCATAGGGCACAGATATCTTTCCTTAAGAGGCTCCTTAATAGCCTAGTGGACTGTAGGTTTCCTGACTTTGTGTGCAGTTTGTAGAACTGTGGCCGTTCCCCATGGTGGGTCCTGATGATGGGTTGGTTTGCTCTGAACGCCAGGTAAAGCCAGAGCGGATAGTCATGGAGATCACTGAGTGTTCTCTGCTGCTTGTTACCCAGTGCAGACTTAGTTGCAGAATCTAATTAGTTTGAGCAGATTTCTTACTGTGGCTGAAATCATCACTCTCTTTAGTGTTACCCAAAGGATAGTTTGCAGGAGAGATTTGTCATTCTTTGTTTCAGCTTCTAAGATGAGTTGACTCGCTGCAAACACCCTAATTTCCCTTTATCCTTTATTGTAGGTCTGTCTTACAAGAATTTATGTACAGTTAATCCTGGATATTTGTAGATTTTGTGTTTGCGAATTTGCCTGCTTGCTAAAATTTATTTGTAATTCTAAAAATCAGTACTTGCGGCTCTTTCATGGTCTTCTGCGGGTGTGCACATAGTCTCTTAAGTTTTTTGTCATCTGACATGCATATTCCCAGCTGGGGTGAAAACAATATGTTCTTGCTTTCATACTATGGAACAGATGCCCTCTTTTTGGTCTACTTGGTGCCTTGCTTTCCACATTTTTGTATTTCTTGGGGGGTGATTTTGCAGTCTAAAGTGGCCCCTAAAGAGGGCTGAAGTGCTGTCTGGTGTTCCTAAGCTGAGGAGGGCTGTCATGTGTCTTACGGAGAAAGTATGTGTGTAGGTGAGTAAGCTTGCTTCAGGTATGTGTTACAGTGCTGCCGGCTGTGAGGCCAATGTTAATGAATTTACAACAGCAATTAAATAAGGTTAAGTAGAAACATACGTAAAACAAGGTTATGTGAGTATTGAGGAGATGGTGAAGACGTTGTTACCAAAGGCTGCCAGGACCCTAGCCCTGTATTTCCCTCAGGAGCGATGAATATTCACTAGTTCACATTCATCGTGACTGTAGACCATGAACATTGTCAGTAATGAGAATCGACTGCTGACTGAAGGAGGTTGTTTCTATAGATCAGCATCCTGCCTAGAGAAATATTCTTACTTACCTCAGATCTATTTTCAATCATCTAAGTGATGTAGTTCTATTTTCAGTTTGGGGGGACATACATGCTCGTTGTATCCACACTATTTCTATTTCATGGTTTCAGGTAACCATCATCTTTCTGAGTGAAAGACCCTTTCTCTTTCCTTTAATCCTGTCTCTTAAGACTCCCTCCCCCTCTCAACCATTTTATTTCTTTTTCAGACACTTCAGCTCAGTCATATATATATGTTTATAAATTTATTGATTTATTTTTATTTTTGGCTGCGTTGGGACTTCATTGCTGAGCGCGGGCTTTCTCTACTTGCGGAGAGGGGGTTTCTCACTGCCGTGGCTTCTCTTGTTGCGGAGCACGGGCTGTAGGCGCGCGGACTTCAGTGGTTGCAGCACGTGGGCTCAGTAGTTGTGGCTCACGGGCTCTAGAGCACAGGCTCAGTAGTTGTGGCACATGGGCTTAGTGGCTCTGTGGCATGTGGGATCTTCCCTGACCAGGGCTCGAACCCGTGTCCCCTGCATTGACAGGTGGCTTCTTAACCACTGCGCCACCAGGGAAGTCCCAGCTCAGTTACATTTTAAGATCAGTGGTCAGGACTGCAGGCATCCTTTCTCACAGAGCCTAAGCAGGAAGTAGAAGGAGGCCTTCCAGGGTGCAGGGGGTGACCAAGTTTGCAGACTCCTCCGAGCGATGTCTGCTGTCCTGTGCGTAAATGGAGCCTGACTTTAAAAAAATCTATGCACTGAATGTGCTAAGTGTGAGTAGGGAAGGAAGGGTTCACCTCCTGCAGCACCTCCCTCTTCATCCCACCCTTCCAGTTTCATCTCCTTCTGAATTTGCTCCTTGGAGTGTGGAAAGCAGAGAGTAGAAAGCTTTGTCACTGTCTCAGCCATGTGATGTTGTGTTCATAGTTCTCAGAACTTTTGTTTTTATTTAAAGCTAATTCTGTTTTGGTACAGACAGTATATTGCTTTAAATTTAGACTGGACAATATGGAATGACAGATGTTCAACTGATTTGGGCTTATAAAACAGCAATTTCGTATGGTTCAATCTGATATCTTGCTTACTAGTCTGTGGTTGTATTATATTTTCTTTCTGAAAATATTGAGGGACCAGCATCTTGAGTATTGTTAAAGTGAAACAGTGTGGTATTTATGGAAATAGAGTGACTCCCTTGAAGCACGTGATACTTTGTTTGGACTTTCTCTTCTAATGGTATTTTCTAACTTTCTGACAAAATTAGAATGAACTAGTAATGCTTCTTACACTGTTCCACACTTTTAAAATATTTTAAACACACTTTTTTCCTTATTTCTCTTTTATTTCTGATATAAACTTGAATTGGGTCTGTGCATCTTGTGAAGAGTTAATCTCATCAGGGGGCAATTGGCAGTTGTTCTAATTTGCTAGGGGAGAGCTAAGAGGAGCCAATGGGTGAAGGTTTAATTTTCTGTGGGTACTCCTACCTAACAAAGCAGGTTAAGGAAGGAGAGGAGAGACTGTTTGGTTTAGCTTTTGTTCAAAGGGGATGTTTCTGCTGCTGGAGAGTAACGGGTGTCAACTGTATTCTACCACCTGATAACTGTCTGCTGTGTGGGGTGCAGTGCAAGCTGGAAGGGAATGCTTAGCTCAGTGGTTCCCAAACTGCTGCATGATGGATTCATGAAAATTTAAAAACAACACTGATACCCGGGCCCTCTCCGCAGGCATTCCATTTTAATTGGTATGGGGGGAATCTTATTTTATTTTAGTTTTCACATGCAGCATGTGGGATATTAGTTCCCTGACCAGGGATCGAACCCGTGCCCCCTGAGTGGAAGCGCAGAGTATTAACCACTGGACCGCCAGGGAAGTTCTTTTTTTTTTTGTATGGGGGGAATTTAAGAAGATGCCAGGTAATAGCCATAGGCCTCAAATGCATGTTCAGCTTAATTTTTTTTCTTATGTCTTATAACCAAGATCTTCCAGTACATAGGGGTGTCATGTGGGCTGCGAGTTTAACCTTTCTCAGTGGAGATAACCTTTCTCAGTGGAGATGCCCTTTCGAAATTGCGGCTGTAGACCTGAAGGGTGGTGGCTGTTCTACAGCCCTCCTGTGTCTCAGATTCCGCGCCGGGAGCCTCGTGTGCACCGAGCCGTCAGGTGTTGAGTCAGGTGCACATGTACTTTGTAGAAGACATTGTGGCAGGTCGGATAGGGTAGAAGAGTGTGAGTGTGGACCGTGAGAAGAGCCAGACCTGAGATCCAGTCCTGATTTTGCTGTTTGCTAAACTGTGAGTGAACTCACTTCTCAGGGCCTCAGTTTCCTGAGTTTAAACATTGGAGTAGAGAATATCTGCTTCATGGGGTTTTTTGAGCATTGGATAACATAACTCCTGCAAAGCACTTTTTACAGAAGTCATTTGTTAAATTTGGGAGGGTGGGCGTCGTAAGCATAACAAGACTCTGTAGTTTGACTGCTTTTGTATGAACCCCAGCTTTCCTCTTTGTAGATGTTTGCCTTAGGCAAACTGCTCTAAGCCTTAATCTCCTCGTTTGTAATAGTACCCAACTCTTAAGGTTGTAGAGAGGATTAAATGAGTCAATCTGTGTAAAGCATTTAACATAGTGCCTGGCATTTAGCTAATGTTCAAACATTCCTATCATCTTTATTATTGGCACTCAGTCACAGAAGGGTCAAATACATAATATAATCAGATGAAATAGCAGTATGGGTGCTAAGTGGTACACAAGTGTACAGACTTAATGGTTTAGGAAAGGATCCCTCCAATTGGTGGAGGGGATGTCTGTGTGTTTGTGTATGTGTGTCTATGTGTATGCACATAGGGGGGACGTTCCGTGCATTGAGCAGTGTTGAGATGGAAAGTTGAAACAGTTTATTCAGGGAATTGTGGAAGCACAGTTGGCATAAAAATTTAGGAGAGCATTAGGCTCCAAGGTACATCTAGAAAGGAATATTGGGACCAGGTGATGGAGGGCCTTGATCATGAGTTTAAGGACCTTGGATTTATTTAGTTGGCAGAGGGGAAGCCCTGGAAATTTTTAGTAAGGTAGTAAATGATCAGAGCAGTGATTTAGGAAAATGCACCTGACGCCTACTGTACATGGCCATGCATGAAGTTGCAAGGGACCCTCATGGAGATAATGATTGGAAAGGAAGTCAGGTATGGGAGGTGCAGTCTGAGTATCTTACAAGCCATTCATTCATTCATTCATTCATTCATTCATTAACTCTTACCATTTTGGCTATTTGGTGAAGCATTTAGTTCTCAATAACTGCTCCTGATATCCCACAGATGAGAGTAGTAGGTCATTGTAAGGATATAATAATGTCTTATTTCATCTCATGTATGTGTGAACTGATCTAGTACAATAGTGGGCAGAAATACATGTTAGACAAAAATAGCAAAATGAGTTAGTATGTAGACCTTTTAATTCATTGAAATATTCATGAGAGATGGAGAAAAGAAGAATAGAAAGGAGCCAGATCTGAGCGATTAGTTATAGAAGGGGAGAAAAGTGTTGGTTAGGAAATCATAGTTCTAATAGGAATCCACAAAGCTATCAGTCTCTTAAGTATTGCTGTTTTTGCTTACCATTATTCCAAAAATTTGGGAGGAAATACCCCAAATGCCATCATCCTATAATGGCAGGTATCATTTTGCAGATTCTTTTCCAGTCTTTATCTAGCCACACATATCCATACATTTACAGTCTTATTATGTATACAGCTTGTGTCCAGTTTTGTCACTGTATTGACTGCACTCTTACCTCCTCACTGGCTGCATTGATAGTCCATCTAAGAGACTCCCCGTGTTTGCTAGTCTCAGGGTAAAAGATGTCTACATTCATGGCCTTACATGGAGTGTCTCTTTGGTCCATGTTTTGGGATATGCCAAAGTTACCTTCAGATGGGATTTTTTGTTGTGGTCGTTTATGGGAGACTGACTATGGCAGTGCACGGTTCCACTTGAGCTGTGCCGTTCTCATAGTGACAATGTAAGTCCCCCCTGGAGGTGGGCTGTGTGTGACCCAGGGTAACAGGTTTTTACTAGCTAGCCAGTCTGAAAGCAAATTGGCAATACTTGCTTCCTTTCAAAAATTCCCCAACAACAACAACAATAAAATTCCTACACCCTTCCATCAAAAGTTAATGTAACTAAATTCCTAAGTTTGGGGTATACGATACACTGTTTAATACTGAGTCTTCTGTTTTCATGTAACTAAAGTTCTGCTTCTCTTCACTATTTTTTAATCAACTCGAGTATTTTACATAAATGCACACATTTGTGCATTCAATTTTTGACAAATGTATACACTTGGAATGTATGTATAGCAGTTTCTTTAAATCTTTCAAAATCGAATGTCTGGGTCAACTTTGTTTTTATTATGAAGAGTGCCGTCTTTTTTGCGTGTGTTACATTTTTAAATTTCTTTGCATGTCTAGGACTTTTACATTGTTTATTGGACGTTATGAAAGCTCCCTTGTAGGTTTGCATTCTGATGTTCTTCTGAAGAGTGTTGAATTTTGCCCAAATCTGTCTTTGAACTTGTGTAGGCTTGGTTTGATGCTTTTTTAGGTTAGATCTTTGGAAGTCCTAAGGTGTTTTTCCCAAGCTTGTCTAACATGTGGGACTCCACCTTCACGCCCCATGTTTCTTGTGGGTCTTCTTAGGCCTTGGTGTTAGTCTTTTCTAGGACAAGTCTAGAGTAAGTCTGTTTTAGAGGAGGGTTTCTAAACCTCAGCAGTACTGACTGCCGTTTAGGGCTGGATATTTCTTTTTATGTGTGTGTGTTAGGGGGACGGGGTGAAGAGTAGGGGGGCTACCTTGTGCCCCGAGGCTCCCAAGATCCTTTTTTTTCGGTAAACCTCTTTACTGGCTGGCGTCTTGCCCAGGAGGAGCCTGCCAGCTGCTCCAGCTGACTCAGTCTCTGGCCTCTGCCTCGGCTCCATGGGGCTCCTGTGCTGTTTGGACGGACCTCAGTTCGCTGCCACAGCTGTGAAGTGGCTGAGAGCCAGGGCAGTGACCGTGTTCACCTCGTGGGTGTCCCTTTTCTCAAGGATCAGTCTTGTACTGCCAGCTATCCAGTGCCTACCCATGTGGTTGCAGTGAAAGTGGGGCTGTTCCACTATCAGCTACTCAGCCATTCATCAGAGCAGCAGTCTCTCCACTGCTTTTAATAGCTGGATATTTATGAGCCTTGAGGCTGGACACTCTGTGTACAGTGCAGGGCGTGGTAGTTTGACCTGCAGTAGAGACCTGTTCTAACTTCTCGCTGAACAGATAAAGGGTGAGGGCTTATGCTAGACTGAGGTTCACCAAATTCTGGCGCGAGTCACTTTTGTGCTTAGTTAAAAACCCAGAACCTCTGTCTAATCCCAGACCTACTCCCTTGGAATTTTTTAAGGAAGAAGCCTAAAAATCTGTATTATTTAATCTGTGCCCCAGGGATTCTTATCATCGAGAAAGTATGATGATACTTTCAGCAGACTGGAACGGGGCAGGGGAAGATGTGGTGCCCTCTTGGAAAGGGAGAAGAGCAGCATGAATATTCTGCACTCCTTTCCCTTGGATCTGTGCTGTAATCATGACTCATACCTATTTTTAAAAATTCTAATTAGTTAAACAATTTTTTTTGGTCTGAATATGTTTTTATTTCTCCTTCATTTTTTTTTTTTTAAATTAATTAATTTATTTATTTTTGGCCGCGTTGGGTCTTTGTTGCTGCGCACGGGCTTTCTCTAGTTGTGGCGAGCGGGGGCTACTCTTCGTTGCAGAGCTTCTCACTGCGGTGGCTTCTCTTGTTGCGGAGCATGGGCTCTAGGTGCACGGGCTTCAGTAGTTGTGGCACACGGGCTCAGTAGTTGTGGCGCACGGGCTTAGTTGCTCTGCGGCATGTGGGATCTTCCCGGACCAGGGCTCGAACCTGTGTCCCCTGCATTGGCAGGTGGATTCTTAACCACTGCGCCACCAGGGAAGCCTGGTAATTGTTTTTTAAATGAACAAGTTTTTTTGTTTCTAACTATGTTAAAATAGTCAAAACATAAAATTGTCGAAGGTAGCCATTTTGGAGTCTACAATTCAGTGGTGTTAAGTACATTCACATTGTTGTGCAGCCATCACCACCATCCATCTCCAGAACTCTGCGCCCATTGAACGACAGCTTTCCATTTTACTTTCTGTCTTAGTATACGCGCCTGTTCGAGGGACCTCATGTATGTGGAATCATACAGGAGTTGTCCTTGGGTGACTGGCTTATCACTTTGCATAATGTCCTCAGGGCTAGTTTACTTTTTTGAAAAGGTGGAGGTCATACATTTACTCAGTATTCATTGGAAAAAATTTTACCGCTCACCCTGATCCTCAGCTGTGATGATGAACTTTGAGTTCGTTGTGGAGGAAAAGGAAGGCATTCCAGAGAGAACTGCACCCTCTCTGGCGGCCTTTCCGAGCAAGTGGCTCTGCCTTAGTTCTGTTTTGAAGTCCTCCTCTCCTCCTTCCTTCTCCCCCTGGGACTCATTAGCTGAACTAAGTCATTTTCTTTACTCTGGATTTCTGGGAGTTTACAGCTGCGGGTACCACCTGGCTGCCACTTTGTTCGCTGCACTCCAGTGAGTAGGGGAGCGTGGGCTTCAGGAGAATGGAATTGGGTAAAGAGTGTGTTAGGTGGCTGTCTGGGAGGAGCTTGTCCTTCTTGTTCTGTGCATTGTTCTTCTAACTCCTTTATATGCATCGACAGGAGAAATTAAGGCATCACTGCTCTTGGTACGTTTGGTTGTAAAACTGTATGTTGTGAGTGAATCATTATTTAGGCAGCATCTCTTACTTTTGTCATTTTTTCCCCTTTCTGCTACACAGGTATCTTCATTTTCTGAAAGCTTCCAAGATGGCGTTTAAGGGAAGGGGTAATGCAACTAGTTTTGTGTTTTTACAGAAGTGTGCATTGTTGGTTACTTTAGGTTTGCTGTTTGTCCTCCCCAAGATCAATACTTTGATAAATATAAAACATTAGGAAAAAGGAAAACCACCCTTTTAAAGTATTCCGCATTTTGACAAATTCTCGGTAAAATTATGTACCCTGGGTGAGTTTATAGTAGGTATATTGTTTACCTCTTGTATTCTTTTGGTCTGAAAGAAGGCAGATAAAAATGATAAGCAAAATAGTTGGAAAATTCTTTATAGACAAAATGATTCTCAGTATAGTTGCTATAAAAACTTAGCATATGGCCTCGTGTAAATTCTTACAACTGAGCATGCCATTTTTTAAAGTTTGTTTGTTTATTTATTTATTTGGCTGCGTTGGGTCTTTGTTGCTGTGCGCGGGCTTTCTCTCTAGTTGTGGCGAGTGGGGGCTACTCTTCATTGCGGTGCGCAGGCTTCTCATTGCAGTGGCTTCTCTTGTTGTGGCTCACGGGCTCTAGGCGCGCGGGCTCAGTAGTTGAGGCGCGCGGGCTCAGGAGTTGTGGCTCACAGGCTTAGTTGCTCCGCCGCATGTGGGATCTTCCCAGACCAGGGCTCGAACCCGTGTCCCCTGCATTGGCAGGCGGATTCTTAACCACTGCACCACCAGGGAAGCACCTGAGCATGCCATTTTTGAGAAGATAGATTATAAATACTTTTTCTTTGTTTTTTTGTTGTTTTTTAGAAGTACGGAAACACGATACATTTTTTGAAAATGTTGATATAAGTCTTTTTTCCTCCCCCCTTTTGGGGGGCCAGTTGATTTGTATTCTCATTAAGATTATCTTCTCTTGCCGAACCCTAAAATGTATATTTATGCATGTTCTTGGATCTCCTTTCTCTCCCTGTCATGGGGTTTTCAGCACTCTCCATGGTTTTCCTTCTTCCTGTTGCCCTACTAGCTCACCTTTGCCACAGCTGTTTCTGTGTGGTTCATCGTTCTGTTCACTTCTCTTGCTTGGTAAACCAGTCATCGGGGCTTCTCTTTCAAACGGAGCAGTTGGTGGTGGAAGGGTCTAAGGGTAAAGGGTCTTTCAGCCAGTATCTTGGAATGTGACCTCACTCTGAACATACATCTATGAATTTGCCTTATCTATTTCTTGCATTGATATCATAGACTTTATTAATTAAACTGTAGTCATTTTCCTAAAACAGTATATATTGACCACCATCTCACTCATGTAAACACCTATTTTTAGTTCATTGTTTCAGATTTTCTGGGTTGTTCTCAGGGACCTCGGGCACTTCCGGCCCTCCCACAATGGGGAGTAGTATTTAGCATGCTGTATGGTCACCAGCAAAGGGTTTGGCAGTCTTGGTGGCAGTTGTCAGAATGGGGGCCTGGTCATATTCTGCTTGTCTTCACCGTGCAGGAGCTCTAGGGCTTGGGGGGGTTCCCAGGGTACTGCCTCAGGGACTCATCCCCCAGAGGGGATGAGGTCAGAGAATGTGAAGAAACTCCTCCTGAGGAGTTCACGTCCTTAGCCTGACCTTGGGGTAGTTATCACAGGCTCCCATCCCCCAGTGGTTCTCATGGTCTGCATTATGACTCTCACATTCAGAGGCTTACTTGTCAGCTCTGTATACATGGCATTCTGGCGAATCCAGTAGGTTCTGTGGTATAATGGTAAAAGGTGACCAGCAGAATTTAAATGAAAGCTAACAGTTCTTCCAGGAGGTAAATGCCACATCCTTCAAAGCTTGCAGAGAGCTTCTGAGTAGTTGTGCTGGCTTGCATGCCAGCCATGGAAGATCAGGCCAACAACAAAAAAAGGCAATGGAGTTGTCAGATGAGAGAGCAGCATGTGGTTGATCTTGCATTGACTTTGTTTTTCATTTCCTTCAATCAGTTTTTTTCCTACAGAACCATAGAGGGAATCTGTTTAGTTTTATAGAGGTCACTCGTGTTCATGGGGGTGGAAGATATTAGGCAGATTTTGGCTTCTCCCCTCAAAGCAGAGATTAATGGCTTTAGATTATGCAATCATGAAAGTAGGTGTGACAGCATTACTAAGCACCTCTGGGCAACAATATGGGAAAAATACAGCAATGTTCTGCTTTAGGTGAGCTAAACATATTCTCACCCTAGTTGCCTGTTGGAGTAATACCCAGTGTACCTAGAAACTGCATTATCTGACAAGCTCAACTCTGGGGGGTAGGGCCGTGACCCAGGAAGTAAGCCAAAAGTGCAAAATAAGTGACACAGTGCCTGTTTTTTGTTCTGAAAGTCCTTTAGGTTCTTACTCAGAGCCTGTTTACTCTGACTCACTTACAGTATTACGAAGCCATATCCTAGTTTAGAAACAGCAGTAAATGGTGAGATAGTCTCTTGAAGGGATAGCCTGATGGCAAGGGACAAGATAGAATTACAATGTATGAAAACCCAAAAAGCATGGCCATTTTGGGCACTTCGTAGGAGTGTCTACACACTGAGGATCATTGGCATTGGAAAAGAGTCATGTTAGTGATGAGGAATCTTCATCATGAGGATGGTGAAGTACAGCTCCCATCTTCTGTTTTAAAGGACCGTTGGAGAACGGTTTGGGGAGCGTTTCTATTAAAATGAAGATTGGATTCTTAAAGGGATAATACTTTTCACCAGTCTGGAAAACTCAATTCTGTGGAAAGAACATTCTTTTCTCCTGCTCCTTTGATGGTTATATTTATCTGCCCACACTTAGGTTTTGTGTTTCACGAAGTCTGCTGATTTAAAATAATTGAGGAAGGACACACTGTTTATTTTTCAAATGAATGACTAATGTTTCTTGCATTTCTTTTTTAAAAAGTTGAACAAAATCGAAGTTTTGGCCTAGATTATAGAGTTCTCTTATGACCCCATATGTAATTTACCACCCCCTACCCCCCATGCCGTAGGAACCCACCATAAATGGATCCTTGCTTGGGTGGAATTCGCACTTCGCAATTCATAATATTGTTCTTAAAGGCCATGCGGAGTCTAGTATAATCAGTAATTAGATATTCAGATTGTTTTCCAGTTTTTATATATTAACAAACAGCAGTGCAATGAACCTGATTAAAGCTAAACCTTTGGAGACATCCTTAATTTCTCAGGGTGTGTACATTTTAAGCCTTTTGATATGCCAGATTTCCTTCTAGAGTTAAATGTTTACATTCTCTTTAGTGAAATGAGATGGCCCTACACCCTTGCCAAATGTGGATGTCACATTTTGAGTTTCTTTGAATTTGAGTATTTGCGAATTTTCATTAGCCTTTTGTGTGTTTTGTAGTGAATTTCCTGTACATGTTCTTTGCCCTTTAAAAAAATTGGTAGGCTTTTATAATATAATTCTTATCTATATTTAGGTGTTCTTGATTTATTAAAGATTAATAGCTTACTAACTAATTTTGCATCTGACATACATGGTGCAAATTTGATTACAGTTTGTTTGCCTTTTATTGTTCTCATGGTGGAACTATTTTGCTTTCACAAGGAAAACAGATTGAACCAAATAGTATCCCCTTGTAAAATGTCAACTTAAAGGAAATATAGAACCAAAACATTAGCATTAATTTGTATGTTGTTTTTCTCTACACTGGATGTGACATGTTTTTAACTATAACATAAACATTTTATTAGAACTGAACTTTAATCTTCTACATTAATGAGGAACAGTGTGTGGACTGAAAAAAAAAAAAAAAAGCACAACCTAGAAGTTGAGAGTTATATTTTTTTAGCTGACTCTTTCAGGACCTCAAGCCCTGGAGACAGGACGCTTGGATCACTCTGAGGGACTACTCTGAAGAGCAAGGGGGTGCCGGGGGCGAGGCAGGATACAAAGGGGTTTTTGCAACAATGACTGGGTAGTCAGAACATCAAAAGATTACTGTTCATTAAAGAAAACCAGACATCTCAAGGTAATGAAATCAGCGCTTTTCTGTGTATAGCAAGATGCAAGTCTGGGCTCATTGAAATCGTTCCTTTGATATGCACCCCAGCTATCTGGGGCCAGTATCCTGTGCTTTCTCATCCTTAGTCTCCTCAGGGTGCACGACAGGGGTGGCTGCAGCAGTTGACTGCTTCATGACCAGCATTCTGTTTCCATCCGGAGTTCCCTCAGGGGACCAGCAGTAATGTGGCAGCTTGATGGCTGCAACATCCTTTGTTTAATGACTTGGCAGGTAACATTTCTCCTTCACAAGTTGTAACTTTGCTTCATTAAAAACAAAATAACTGAGTGCCCATTCTTTGTCAGGTATGAATACTTTCAGTTTATTTTCTTATGTGCAAAATAGGAAAAAATTCTTACAAATAAGGTTTTCTATTCATTGTCTGGCTTGTAGTATGTGCTGAATAAATGGTAGCTGTTTTTATGATCATGATGACATAAATGACTATGACATGTCTGTGCACTCAACTAGCTGATAGCTCTTGAGGGCAATAGACATGTAATTGATAATGCATATTTCTTATTTCCCTTGTGATATTTTGTTTGTTTGTTTCCAATATTAACATATTGGAAATATATTAATTTCCAAATAGTTGTGCTTTTTAGATAAGATATAAATTATTGATTTCTAATTTAATTCTTGTCATCAGAGAACATTCTGCATACCATTTTTATATTTAGAAATTTATTGAGATTTATTTTATGGCCCCAGCATATGGTCTTGGTGAATTTACAATGTGTACTTGAAAAAAACCTGTCCTATAATTGTTGGGTGTGGTGTTCCATAAATGTCAGTTAGATTAAGTTGGTTACTTGTTATTCAAATCTTCTGTATCTGTTACTGATTTTTTTTTTGGGGGGGGGGGGGTCTACTTGTTACATTTACTGAGAAGAAGGATGTTAAAATCTCCTGCTGTGATTGTGGGGTTTTCTGATTTTTCTCCATAGTTCTGTTGCTGTCTCATATATGTTGCAGCTTGGTAATTAGATCCATACACATTTAGGAGTGGTGAATTGACTATCCTATCATTATGAAATGTCCTTCTTAATCTCTGGGAGTTTAATTCCTTGACTCAAAATCAACTTTGATAATAATATAGCCTCACATGATTTCTTGCGCGTACTGTTTGCATGCCACATCTTTTTCCATCCTTTTACTTTAAAGTGTATCTCACATATACAACAAGCTGGATCTTTCTTTTATTAATCCAGTGTGAGTATGGCAGTCTCTGGCTTTTAACTGGAGTGTTAGTATGTTTGCTTTTAGTGTAAATATTGATGTGATGGGGCTTAAGCCTTTTACTTACTGTTTATTTTCTATTTGTTTCATCTGCCTTTTTTTGGGGTGGCGGGACTCCATTCCTGACTTAATTTCAGTCAATCAGATATTTTTTAGTATTCCATTTTGATTCCTTTGTTGGCTTTTTATCAGTATCTCGTATTTTTAATCTTGCTTTAGTGATTAAAATAGGCATCTTATTACAGTCTTTTTTTGCATGTTAATATTGGATTACTTTACATAAAATGTAAGAAACGTATAGGAGTAACAGCCTATCCCTTGTACTATTGTTATATATTTTACATCTACATACACGATATGGTGTTACCATTATTTTGCTTTTAAGCAGCCATTTGTTTCGCAAAGAAATGGAAAGGAATAATACAATCTCTTATATTTACCCACATGTTTGTTTGTCATTTTGGTTTCTCTATTTTTCTACAACTGAATTTCCATCTGGTACCATTTCCCTTTAGCTTGAAGAATATCCTTTATAATTTCTTAAAGATCAGGTTGGGTGGTGATAAAGTCTCTGAGACTTTATCTGAAAATGTCTTAATTTCACCTTCATCATTTGAAGGATATTTACTTTAGTTAGTTATAGAATTTGAGGTTAACAGTTATTCTTTTCTTTCAGCACTCTATAAATTTTGTTCCACTATCTCCTCCTCCTTTTAAATTGAGGTATAATCGATATACAGCATATTAGTTTCAGATATTCAGCAAAATGATTCAGTATTTGTGTGTGTGTGTATATATATATATATAGTGTATAGTATGTATGTGTATATGTGTGTGTGTGTATATAAATGATCACCACAGTAAGCCTAGTTAATATCCATCACCATACATAGTTACAGAATTGAGTTTGTTAAGTCAGCTATTAGTTGTATTATTTTTCTTCTGTATGTAATGTGTTGTTTTTCGTGGGCTGCTTTCAAGACTGTTACTTTCTGGTTTTCAGCATTTTGACTGTGATGTGCCCAAGCATAGGTCTCTTTGTTTTGATCCTTTCTGGGGTTTGCTAAGATTCTTAGGTATCTAAATTAATATTTTCTACCAAACTTGGAAAAATTTCAGCCATTATTCCCTCAAATATTTTCTTCTTCCCTATTTTGTCATCTCTCCCAGGACTCCAATTACATGTGTGTTTCATTGCTTGTATGGTCCCATTGAACCCTTAGGCTTTCCTTTCTTCTATCAATCTGGCTCTCGCTCTCCATTTTCTGTTTGTTCTTCAGGTTGTAAACTAAAAGAAAGGCTTAATGAATCTGGGCACAGAGCAATGGAAATTATCTGATATTAAAGTTACCTAGTGAATTTTTCATCTTGTACTTTTTAGTTCTAGAATTTCCATTTGCTTCTTTTTGATAGTGTCCATCTCTCTTCTGAAATTACCTATCCAGAGAATTCCCTGGTGATCCAGTGGTTAAGACTCTGTGCTTCCACTGCCGGGGGCCCGGATTCAATCCCTGGTTGGGGAACTAAGATCCCACAAGCTGCGTGGCGAGGCCAGAAAAAAAAACCAAAAAAAGAAATTACCTATCCATTCACTTGTTATAACCATATTTTCCTTTAATTCCTTGAACATATTTATAATAGTTGTTTAATAGTTCTTGTCTACTAATTCCAAAATCTGGATCATCTCAGGGTCTATTTCTAATGCTTGTATTTTTTTTTCCTCTTGATTATGGGTCAAATTTTCTTCTTTGCAGGTCTAAAAATTGTCTTGTTATGTTGGGTGTTAGGAAGTATACATTATAGGAAGTCTGGGTTAAAGTGTATTTGTTCTGATAGGGAATTCCTGGTAGATTGGTCTTGTTAGGATTGGCTTATTCGTTCTATCTTTCTGTTTGTCTTGTCTGTCTATCTGGGGCAATTATTTCCATTTTGAACTTAGTCCAAGTGCATGGTTCTTACTCTAGAGCGTAAGGCATGGCCTTCCTGGCAGCTAAGTGAATGTCTGAGGTGCTTAAGAAGAACTCTTTCTTCTAGGTAGGCAGAAACTTCTAGTCTCCTGGCATTGCGTGACCTCACAGAGGCCTCATGGGTCTGACCCTGCTCACGGACGGTGAAGTTCTGGCAAAGTCCCTTTGGTAAATCCCCACAAGATATTCTGGGTCTACCCTCTGCTATTCCTGCCCAAATTCCAGCCGTTTCTGCAACTTAGAACAGCCATCTCTTCCTCTTCAGTTCAGTGAAAGTTTAGTTCTGCTTGGGCAGAAGAAACCCCCAGGCAGAAAGACAGGCCAGTCCCGGGCTCTCCTCTTCTCTAGGCTTACAGTTCAGCCCTGCTTGTCGTTCAGTGGCTGAAAACAGCTGCTTCATATATTTTGTCCAACTTTGCAGTTTTACAATGGAGGGCAAGTCCAGTACCAATTATTCTTTCATGGTTGGAACAGAAATCTGGCAGTTTGCTTGTAAGCTGTGTCTTCCTCATTAATAATATTACTGTCACTTCATGTTCTGTTTTTTATCCTGTGTGGAATATGACTGATTTTCTTTTGACAGATCCTTGATTTCTGTGTTGGCTGCAGTGTTTTATTATTTTTTTAAATTAATTAATTAATCAATTAATTTTTTTTTGGCTGCGTTGGGTCTTAATTGCTGTGCACAGGCTTTCTCTAGTTGCGGTGAGCAGGGGCTACTCTTTGTTGCGGTGCGCGGGCTTCTCATTGTGGTGGCTTCTCTTGTTGTGGAGCATGGGCTGTAGGCACGTGGACTTCAGTAGTTGCGGCGCACGGGCTCAGTAGTTGTGGCTCGCGGGCTCTAGAGCACAGGCTCAGTAGTTGTGGCGCATGGGCTTAGTGGCTCCGTGGCATGTGGGATCTTCCCGGGCCAGGGCTTGAATCTGCGTCCCCTGCACTGGCAGGTGGATTCCTAACCACAGCGCCACCAGGGAAGTCCCTGGCTGCAGTGTTATAGTTGATTCATGTTAACTTTTGTTCCAGAACCAGCCTTTTGGTCCATCAATTCCAATTAGGTGCAGTTGTCTTGACTTTTTTTAATGATCAGTTTAAACTCAGAGTTTGGTGCACCATTCTGCCTTCTTTTAGTTGTTCAAATTAGGGTTCAACTAGCTACTTCTTTAAAATAAGTATTTTCTGCATGAGGGATTAACATGTATTTGTATGTAAAATAGGCTTTAAAACTATTTTCAAGAGAGCTTTCAGTAATTAAGGCACAATATGGTTTCTTTCTTTCCTGTAGTGGTATATCCCTCCCTCCCTCCCTCGCTCATATTTGCAAAGCATTTTTTACCTTTCAAAGTGTTTTCAGTGGCCCTTTGCTACCATTCACACATCCCTACTGCACAGTCTGGTTACCTCTTGACTGTTTCACTGACCCCTAATTCTCCTTTCTTCCAAAAATCTCCTGGCCAGTCACTTCTTCAGTTTAATTTTCCTAAAGTTGAGTTTCTCTAATGTGAAAAAACATTGACCGTTCCATGTTGCCTTCCAAACTGTTTAGCTATTTCCCAGACCACCTTTCTAGCCAGATTTTGCATTTTCACTCCCTGGAGTCTCTGCATGGGTTCCTCTCAGCCACAGTGCCCTTCCCTTCTCTCCATATACTTTATCCTTTTCGTCGTCCAAGCTCCTCCCTCACCACAGTGTCACTTGGTAGAAACCTTCCCCAGGTCCCTGTGCCACTGTATTTACTGTTCACTTCACACCTGAATTACAGGTGTTGGTATATATCTTGTCCCATCTCCAAAGACAAGAAGACATGACTATCAGTAAATATATCTCCAGGAGCTCCTGGTGTCCTCCACATAGTAGATAACAAATATCTGCCATTCAACTCTCATACGTACCCTATGATCTTATGCACGGTGAAGAGTTATTTCCATTCAAAGAATGAGGAAACTGAGAATACAGTGTTGAAATGATGTTACACACAAAATTAATGATTGATTTGCAGCCTGTGTCTCCTAATTTCTGTCCTTAAGGCACCTTCCCTGCTCTCATCTATTATGGCCCAAAATTACTTTAGTTGGCTTCTAAGTATGAACCTACATCCCTTTATATTTTGGGCATGTCCAGATTCATCAAAAAAAAAAAAAAAAAAAAAAAGGTGGGAGATTTTGCGTCAGCCTCTTTTTGCTGTCCTTGTGGGCGTGGCTGTCGCCACATTGAGGAGTCGATGGATTCCTAGAGCCCTGCTGTCAGGGGTCATCCTGCTCGTCCTGACACCACTCAAGACCCCATGAAAACGTGCTCTGTCTTGTTATGTTCTAAGAGTGACTTGGTATCACCACAGGGATCCAATTCTCTGTTACCCTCTCTTGTTTCAGGCACTTCGCCTGAGTAACTTGGCCCTGGGGAAGACCACCACAGGCCAGATAGTCAACCTGCTGTCCAACGATGTGAACAGGTTTGATCAGGTAAGCTGCCCCTGGGGGATCCTCTTCCATTTCCTGTCCTTACTGTGTTTAGCTTTTTGGGACGCCAGGTGCCAGTGTTTGGCGTTGGCCAGGATTCTTTTGAAGGCATAAGACAAAGAGTTCTCTTTATCCAACTCTCATTTCTTCTGTGTGCAAATTAGATGTAATAATGTGTATTGTCCTTTAGATGAGAATTTTATTTTTCTAATAATAAATAGGCATCAGTGTTCTTGCCCCGCGTGGTTTGTGTCTCTAAGGGTCCTCCTGGAGTGGCCCTTCTTGACAGGGGCTGAATTCTGGGGCAGACTTTGAGGAAGCCCTGGGCTCATTTGTGGGATGGACAAAACTGAAATCTTCCTGGTGCTCCCGGTCCTCTTCTCCCTGGACGTCCCTGAGCCTGGCCCTATGCGCTCCCAGAACAGCGTCACCTGGGATAGATACTTGATTTCTGCTTTAGCAGGTTAAAAACCCACTGTGATCATTTCTGTTTAGGTTCCCGTCTGTTCTTTGACAGAAGATTGTTTCTAAATTGTGTCCTTACTGGTCTGGTTTTTATACATTCCTAAGAAGGCTTTGTTTTTTTTCTTTTAAGGTAACGATATTCTTGCACTTTCTGTGGGCAGGGCCACTGCAGGCTATCATAGTGACCATCCTGCTCTGGATGGAAATAGGAATATCATGTCTTGCTGGGATGGCGGTTCTAATTATTCTTCTGCCTTTGCAAAGCTGCATTGGGAAGTTGTTTTCATCACTCCGGTAAGAGAAACACTGGTTTAAAAAAGTGTTAATATGTAACTGGTAACATCCACCATCTGCTTGATGCTTTTGTTCAAAAACAAAACAAAAATGCCTTCTTTGGTCTCTTTGCGTGTGTTGTAGACCCTTTAGGCTTAGCCAGTAGATGCTCCAGCCTTAAGCTGAAGTTTGATCCTGAAGCGGGAAAGGTGACAGCATCCGCTGGCTCCTCCCGGCACCGTACCTGAGCAAGTAGAGTGTCCTTAAGCAGAATGTACATTGAATAGTGTTATTTAAGCATTATTAAATAGTAATGATCTTATAGGCTCAATTCCAGATGCATCTAGTTTTGTTATGCTTGTGTTAGAGCCATTTTCAGGTGTGTATATGTTTGCATCTTGTTTTTAATTCAGCGTTTCCATTAAGTTATAAGCACCCCAAGGGCAAGATCGATCTTAAATATGTCTTTATAAAGCCCCACATTCCTAGCAGCCTATGTGATAGAAAAGTGGCTGGTGATGAAGAGCCTAATGCTGATTAGTTAGGCTTGAAGCAGGTCCTAGAGGGTTGGAGGTGGGTCATTGTCCGGGTTGTCAAGTGAAGCTCATTGAGTTCTTTTGTGTGTGTGTGTACCTCTTCGTGTGGTATTTTTTTTCTCTACTTGGAATTTCGTTTCCTCTTTTTGCTGTGGAGAGATGTTCCTTGTCCTTTGAGGCCCTGTTCCAATGCTACCAGGTCTCTGAAGGCTTTCTTGTTCTCCTTTCCCAGTGGAATTAATAGCCCCATCTTTTCTGCTCCCCAGCACTTTACTCCTCTTTTATTACAGCACAGCCACTGTCTTCCTGTTAAGAGTCGGGTGTCTTTCTGCCTTCCCTACCTGACCGTGACATCCTTGGGCAGATGGTTTGTATCTGATTAATTCTGGGTCTTCATTAGCAGATACTGCAAGTTCTCCAAGTTACTTCTTGAATTGGGCTGAATGGTTGGCTTCCTAATTGAAGTCTTCTCCATTTCTACTTTGAGTAGGACCTGCCTGTCAGCGCAAAAGAGCTGTAGGGAATCATTTGATCCCTGGTCTCTGGCTGTGCCACTGCTGCTGCTGATAAGGAAAGTTGGGCTGTGGTCACTAAGGCTCATCTCTCACGTCTGTCCCTTAGGAGTAAGACTGCAGCTTTCACAGACACCAGGATCAGGACCATGAATGAAGTTATAACTGGCATCAGAATAATAAAAATGTATGGTTGGGAAAAGTCTTTTGCAGACCTTATTACCAGTTTGAGAAGGTAAGTTTTTGTATATATACAGCATATTTTCATAATTTATCTCTTATTTACTGAATGGTTTAGAAGTCTTACCATGTTTTCACATTAAGGTGAACTTAACTACTATCCACGCCACCCCCAACACGTGGCAGTGGGGTTAAGTAGAACAGTGGAGACATCATTTTAACCTGCTCTTCCATTTACCATCTTCTTAAAGGAAAAAAAATATATGCTTCTTACTTATACAGAAATTAAATTCCAAGTATTTCTTTCTTTTTTAAAAAATTTATTCATTCATTCACTCATTCATTCATTTGTTTATTTATTTTTGGCTGCGTTGGGTCTTCGTTGCTGCACACGGGCTTTCTCTAGTTGCGGCGAGCGGGGGCTACTCTTCGTTGCGATGATTGCCGTGCTTCTCATTGCCGTGGCTTCTCTTGTTGCGGAGCACAGGCTCTAGGCGAGCGGGCTTCAGCAGTTGTGGCTCACGGGCTCAGTAGTTGTGACGCACGGGCTTAGTTGCTCCGTGGCATGTGGGATCTTCCCGGACCAGGGCTCGAACCCGTGTTCCCTGCATTGGCAGGCGGATTCTTAACCACTGCGCCACCAGGGAAGCCCCCAAGTATTTCTTAATAGCACAGATTCCAAATAAACAATGATTTAAGATGTTGGCATCTAAAACGATATTTAAACTAAAAGTATAATTTATGTTAATATAGCACAAATGGGGAGATTATAAAGATTGGGTACTTACATCGGGCCAAACTTTATGAGTCAGTATTATTCATTCCAAACAAAGCCATAAATATCTTTTTTGCTTTGCTTTATGTTTGTAGAATTTTTTTCCATCTTTGACTTAAATACCTGATGAGGGCTTATACTCCAGCACAGGGTACTTAGAATTCTCCGGCAGTACCCTGTCACCTCTCACTTTGCACCTTTGTGCGTGCCCCTCCCTCTGCTGGGAATACACTCGCATCGTCCTCCTTCTCTGGCCTCCGCCAAGCCCAACTGACTCCAGCTCATCTTCTCAGGGTCCACGTGTGTGTGACTTGCCCTGACTCTACTGCTCCGAGTTACACGCCTCTGCTCTGTGCTCCCGTGGGGGCCGTGCTGGTGCCTCTGTCTAATGTCTTGGTGTCTCACAATTTTGGGGTTGTTTTCTCTATTCTTTTATGAGTTCGTCAACTCCTGGAGGGGATGGGCTGTGTCTCTCTGTCATCAGTGAGGAGCCCGGCACAGGACTTCTGGTTATGAATGGATGTTGACTGAATGTTCAAACCCAGTCTGATTGACCCAAAATGTTTAAAATGTGACACTAAGCCTCTGTTTAGTTGGAAGAGTGAAGTGGTGATAAAGTGTGTGGTCTTTGTGTCGGGCAGGCCCCCGGGTGTGCACTGTGTAGTATCTCCATGATGTGAGGGATGGTTTGTCTTCGTCTGTGTCCACTCCCTAGGAAGAGGCCACTCACACAGGGCACTTGAATTCATGTCTTGGATGTTGATGCTTCTTTTAAAATCTATTTCCTACTCTTTTCCAGGAAGGAGATTTCCAAGATTCTGAGAAGTTCCTACCTTAGAGGAATGAATTTGGCATCGTTTTTTGTTGCAAGCAAAATCATTGTTTTTGTCACCTTCACCACCTATGTGCTCCTTGGCAATGTGATCACAGCGAGCCGTGTGTTTGTGGCGGTGACACTGTATGGGGCTGTGCGGTTGACAGTCACCCTCTTCTTCCCTTCGGCCGTCGAGAAGGTGTCAGAGGCAGTCGTCAGCATCCGAAGAATCAAGGTTTGCTGACAAATAACTTTATTAACTTGTAGGTGGATTTTACCTAAAATGCCTTCTTTTATTTGGTGTCACTGTGTGCCAGTTAGGTGAGGTCTAACGCTCTCACTGCCTAAGCTGGTGGTCGTTCCAGAGAGTCTTTAGTGCTCCCGTCTTCTGACATACGGTGCGTTATAAGTATCTTAAGAGGCTGCTCATCTACGGGCAGTAGTATAAGTAGCAGCGGTACAGGGCCCTTGTCGAGTAATGACTGCAGGACGATTAAGTTGTCTGAAAGTAGGAGAAGCAAACAGATCTCATCTCCTGTGCTAACTCCATTGACTAGGTGACAACTGTGTTCAGTCCTGGGGTGAATAGGATTCCTCTCTGGGCCGGGAGGGAGTGAACATGCTGAGAGGTCTCTGTCCCTTGGGCAGGAAGCATGGCTTCAGCCTCACCTCATTCTCTGTGTTTACAAATGGGTTCTTTCCTCCGTAGATGGTTTGCTTGTTGATTTCTGAGCATGCCTTTTCGATCTGCCTTTTTGTCCCTGTTCTCTTTTCACTTACGTGTAATCCTATCTCTAGCTGCCCTCTTCCTTTCAAACTTGTGATTCCCACCATACCCTCAGTCACTCTCTCTCTCTTTTTAATCTAACTGTCTGTAAATTGCCAGGGGTGAATAATTTACATCACCAAGATAAGAACCTGTAGATATTTAAGGAGTTGTGTGTTTATGAATTGGTGTAAAATGAAGATAAATTGACTTTGTGAGCCGGCCTGGGCGTGAGCTTGAGTGTCTGGGCTTTACAAAACATCTAATTTGTTTTGTTCCTACTTCTCGATAGTGATGGATGGCCAGTAATAGATCTCTTGTGAAGTTAGATAGCTTTGGCTGTGATTTTTATTTGATCATTCAGTCGTCATAAAAGGTGAGTTTTTTTTTTTATGATGAAGTTTCTATAGTATAAAAAGCTATTGCCCATAAAACAGATCAGTTATACGGGGTCAGTTCTGCTCCCCTGAATTTATCATTCTTTCTTTCTTTTCTTTTTTTTTTTCTTTAATTTTATGTATTTATTTATTTATTTTGGGCTGTGTTGGGTCTTCGTTGCTGCACGCGGGCTTTCTCTAGTTGTGGAGAGTGGGGGCTACTCTTCATTGCGGTGCACGGGCTACTCATTGCAATGGCTTCTCTTGTTGTGGAGCACAGGCTCTAGGTGCGTGGGCTTCAGTAGTTGTGGCGCATGGGCTTAGTTGCTCCGCGGCACGTGGGATTTTCCCGGACCAGAGCTCAAACCTGTGTCCCCTGCATTGGCAGGCGGATTCTTAACCACTGCGCCACCAGGGAAGCCCTTATCATTCTTTTTGATGGGGGCTTCTAGCAACACTGTTAAGGGATGGTCCATGCAGTTCAATAAAATTTCTTTTATGAAGCTTTCACATCTTGAAAGAGGACATTTAGGGATATTCTTGGACTGTAGTGACGTTCTTAGTGACACAGTAACCTGTCCAGATGGAGGCTTCACACATGTGTTGTGCTGCTGTGGTTTTGTTATTGCTGCTGTCTTTTCGATCGCTGCTGCCGCGGTTGATGTGTGGTCCGGGCGCTCCTGAAGCCTTTGCATGTCATCTCATTTAATCCTGATAGCAATTGAATGGGATAAGCATTAGTGTCCCCACTTTACAGATAAGGAAACAGGTTCCTATAACAGGTGAAATAGCTCACCTATCCTCACATAGCTAGTAAATGACAACTAGGATCCTGCCCAAAGCCTGGTTTTTTAAACCACTGTTACATTGCCTTCTTAGTACCTTCTAGCATGTGGAATATCTATTTAAGTGTTGTTTTCATCATCTGGTCTTAGTCCGAAGACCTTCAAAGTTTCCATGTTACTTGCAGAATCAAAATTTTAAACTCTAGGCTCCATTGGCACCTCTGTTTCACAGCGCACGACCCTCCACTCTGGCGGGGGAGGGGGGAAGACGGGTTGTCTGTGTGACCTGTCACATTCATCCCTGGTTTTGGCTCACTCTTTTGGGTCCCCTGGGTTGCCTTCTCGTCAGTCCTTGATTTAAGCAAATGCTGCTGAGCCTCCAGCAGCCCCATGCCCCTCTCCCAGCACTTTCATTCGCGCTGATCTAGGGCTTCCATTTGTGTGCAGGGCCAGCCCTGCACGGCCCAGCATCATGTCAAGTGGGGTGATCGTGTCGTGACTCCCCAGGAGTATTCTAAGCCCCTTAACAGGAGAGATGGATTGTGGGCTCCTTTCAGTTTTGGGGCTGCAAAGTCACCTGGAATACTAAGGGGAGGAGAAGAGCAAGAATTTGTGTTCTTCCTTGCCCTGCTTCTCAGTTAGATGTGTTAATGCCTAATTAGAAGATGAGAACGGCAGCAAGAATGGAAGAACTAGGTGAGGTTTGACCATAGATGGGCTGGAGGCGTGGTGGGCACCTAGAGTTTAGAACAGAGTGTGGTTTAAGCCCTGCTGCCCCACTGCCTTCTGCAGCCTGGGACTCAGTAGACTGGATGGGCTGTCTTCCAAGATTTCCACTCAGGTCATGTTTGGGGCTCCTAGGAAGAAAATCCACCACCCCTGGCTACCTTGGAGGTGGTGCAATGGTCCCCTTATTTTTCTCTTAGTAATGAAAGGGGACTGAAGGTCTTGGCGTTGAGCTACTGCAATAGGATTAAAAATATCTTGTCTTAACTTAAAAGCACTAAAAGTCTTCAGTGACTTTTACATCCAGTAAAATGTGTCTCTGAGGTTATATTGTTCACAAAGCTGCTTAGGTTTTCCCCTACCAGCCACTGGGAAGTCAGTCTTTTTGGCTGCAGTTCTGACGTTGATACTTTCCCTCATGATGTGTTCTGGGTCTGCACTTCATGGCTCTAATGGCAGTTTAATTTCACCTTTTTCATCAGCCTGAGTCCTGGGGAAAAATGCAACCAGCACTTCTTGCAACTTTACAAGCTGGTCTCGTGTTTAATGGAGTCTCATTTAACCCCTGGAAGATTGTGACTTCTTTCCCTTCGCAGACCTGTTATTTGTAGACAAGTGCTCAATAGATTTAATTCCTCATTTAAGGCATACTTTTTCTTTTTTTTTTTGAAAGTGGGGAATTTCTATTCTACCATACATACACTGGATATTGAGGTTTTTTATCTTGGTAACACGCTTAAGGTGAAATTGGAATTTCTGTCTAGACAAGATGTATAACATACACGCATAACCTTTTGCTTGCTGCTGTGTTAGCTCAGACCGTGTAAGGCTGTAGCCACGCAGTCACTGGCTGGACGGATTTGAACAGCCACGTAGTCTGTTCCTTCCCTTAGCCTGATACCCACGATGGGCCGACTCTGTGCAAGGCTTGGTCTCAGATGGAGTTGGGACTGTGTAAGTGCAGGAATCACCTCGTGTCTCCCCTCTTTATGACTTTATATCCCTATAAGGGTTCAGAGGTAAGGAGCGCAGTGCCAGCCTGGATCCTCCTGAGCTGGTTCCCAGGAGGATTAGCATTTGAGATGGCCCAGAAGGATGGGTGGCATTAGTACTCAGGGTGTCCAGGCAGAGGCCACTTGGGGATGTGGACATAAGTGCTGCTGGGTCACTGGAGGGGGTGAAGCGTGCTGGACACTCTCAGAGGTGTTGTAAGGAGATCAGGAGGGAGTGGTGTTGGGGGAGCATCGGTGGTGCTGGGGAGGGCTGGGGAAGGAACCAGCAAAAGAAAAGGCGTATCAGTGTTTTAAATGGTTAATAGCAAGTGAGATTGTGAAATTATGTTGTTTCAAGAGGAAAGGAGAATTGGGAGAGGGATGAACTGTGGCAGCACAGGCGAGAGCTGGTACCCGGCTGACGATGGGAGGGGTGCTGTGGAGAGAGAACTCAGGCTGCAGTGGCTGAAAGCCTGCAGAGGAGTCCTCAGACAACTGTCCATCCTGCCTCCTGCTGGACACGGGCTCGGGGCGGGTAGGGGCAGCTGCGCCCAGTGTTCAGGTTCTCAGTGAGCCTGGATGAGAGGAGGTGGGAACGAGAGGATAGTGTCTCCCGCCAGCTGGTCCTTGAAAGAAATGCAAGGATCTTGTCTTCCTTTTCCTGCACAGAAGCGGGTTTTCATGTTCAGGTTTTTTTTGTTTTTTTTAAATAAATTTATTTATATATTTATTTATTTTTGGCTGCGTTGGGTCTTCGTTGCTGCACGAGGGCTTTCTCTAGTTGCGGTGAGCAGGGGCTGCTCTTCGTTGTGGTGCGCGGGCTTCTCATTGCTGTGGCGTCTCATGTTGCAGAGCATGGGCTCTAGGCACCGGGGCTTCAGCAGTTGTGGCACACGGGCTCAGTAATTGTGGCACACGGGCTCTAGAGCGCAGGCTCAGTAGTTGTGGTGCACGGGCTTAGTTGCTCCGCGGCATGTGGGATCTTCCCGGACCAGGGCTCGAACCCGCGTCCCTTGCATTGGCAGGCGGATTCTTAACCACTGCACCACCAGGTAAGTCCTCATGTTCAGTTTTTACCAGTTGTTTTGAAGTAGAAGGTTGCAGTCATATTTGTAGCTTTGGGGCATGGTAGACAAGGATGTCAAGGACTTGAAGGGTGTTTATGATGTTTAGGGTAGTAGGTTACTATTCACCTGTTGTTTTCTTTCTCAAACACGCTCACATGGTTGTTTCAGTTCCCCCTGTTTTGTTGGGATTTGATGCCTGTGGGTCCTACAATTAGCAGTGTTAAAGCTGCTTACACAGATAGTTTGTATTTCTCTCATGCAAGCATCCTTGTAAGGCTATGTATGGGTTTCCTGGGGCTCCTTAACAAAGTACCACAAACCCGGTGGCCTAAAGCCACAGAAATTTGTTTTTTCTCAGTCTTGGAGGCTTGAAGTCTGAAATCAAGGTGTCAGCAGGGTCACGATTCCTCTGAATTCTATAAGGGGGAATCCTTTCTTGCCTCTTCTAGCTATTGGTGGTTGGAGACAAACCTTGGTGTACCTTGGCTCGTAACAGCCATCACTCCAGCCTCCGTGTCCGTAGTCACATGGCTGTTTTCTGCTTGTGTGTGTCTCTGCATCTCTCTCCTGATAAGAACACCAATCATATTGCGTTGAGGGCCCACCCTAGTCCAGTGTGATCTCACATGAATTGATTACATCTGCAACAACCCTATTTCCAAATAAAGTCACGTTTTGAAGTATTTGCAGTTAGGACCCTAACTTTTTTTTTTTTTTTTTTTTTTGGTTGGGGTGAGCAATTCTCCCTGTAACAAGTTCCATGGCTAGTATGATCCTCCAGGGTGTTAGGGACCCAGACTCTTTCTCTCTTGTTGCTCCTCTGTCTGTGGCCTTGACCCAGCTGGTGACCTCCAAGGCCCAGGCCGTGGGGTGGATGAAGGTCCCGGACATGGTCACTTTCCACCGGCCTGGATGTAGTCACGTGGCTACACCTATCTGCTCGGGGGGCTGGAGAGAGAGGGCCTCCTTCCAGGCTGCCAGGTGCCAGCTAAAATCCGGGGTTTGTTACCTCAGAAGAACGAGAGCAGATTTTGAGGCCAGCCAGCAGTCTCTGTCTGCCACACGTTCACAGTTCTTGCGGCGGGGGGGGGGGGAGTGGGAAGTGAGGGTGGTATTTCTCTACCACTGTAGCTTTTCTTGTTGAATTATGTCCAGCATTTGCAGGGCAAGAGGGAGTTTTCCTATATATGATTCTGTTAGTTCAGTAGTGGTTCGCAGGACTTGGTTTTATTCAGCTGAATTGCATTGAATAGCTCCTAAGGGGTATGAAAATAATAAGAAGTGGGAGATGCGGCCATTCCTGCTGTCGAGGAGAGAGGGCGTTGACTAAGGAGAAGAGACAAGTGATTGTGAATAGATGCTTGTAAAGTATTTTTTAAGAGATAGAAACTTAATAAGAGCATTTCATTTTTAGAACAATGACTCGAGTGATAGTTAACGACAAGCAGTGATTGATTTAACGCGCATGAGGAGTAAAGCAGCGTGTACTTAAGTGCCCAGGGAAAGGTCACGACCCAAAACAGGCAGAGCCAGGGTTTCGTAGGTCTTGTGTTCCCAGCCTGTCCTGTGCCACCTGATTCCTGCAGGCCTGGGAATGGCCTTCCTCTCTGTGTTCCTAGCAATGTTGCATGGTGCTTGGCACATGGTGGGATTCAGTAAATATTTACGGAATAATTCCCTACCAACTCTTTTGTTTATTGTTAGTAACACAAAAGTAAAACAATAGAAATATCAACCTTTTAAATGTGTTGGAGTTTGGAACCACATTTTCTCCTTAGGGTGGAACCAGTACACTTGTTAAGAAAGTTACAAAGACAGCCTCAGGGCCAGGAACTCTTTATTTGTCATATATGTAATATATCTCATACTATACCCTACACTATATGTATACTTTATTGTATATTATTACAATAGTATATAATATTCTGTATATTACCTGGTCTGTTCTGATGTGAACCTACACTTGAGTACAGTTGGCAAAACGATATGTAGGCTGTATAAAGTTTTTTACTGCAAATTCCAAGAAAGCAGTTATTTTTGTTTATGCTTTTCTCCTGGAGTTTAAACAATCTGTGTTTTTCCTTTTTTCTGTAGAACTTTCTGTTACTTGATGAGATAACACAGTGCAACCCTCAGCTGCCATCAGATGGTAAAATGATAGTGGACGTGCAAGATTTCACTGCTTTTTGGGATAAGGTAACATCCTGTGTATCAAGATTGTGACCGCTAAAAGACAACAGATTTATTGGAGAACTTTGAGGTTTTACACCTGGTGTAAAATGTGACCTGCTAATTTACTGAAAGTATGTTATAAAAATTCTCAAAATCAGGAGTAAGGTTTGCAACTAATGGAGATTAAGTGTAAAATCAGCCTAAGACATTTGACATGTTGCTCTCTCTCTCATTTTCAAGAGAGCTTTCAAAGTATTAGCACATTTTGACCTTAAAGTCCATATGTTTGTAATGTTAGAATTTATATTGATTGTAGAGAAAAAATGCTGCAGTATGGAATGGGTTAACTAACAAATAAACAACCGGTTGTTACAGACCAGAGGCTTTGGGGAATCAGTGTACATTTTTTGCCTTGATGTTCTCAGATCATCTTATTACATACTGAGGCCATGATTTAGGTCTTTGCTGTGGGGCAGGGTGGGGCTCCCCCATGCTAAGCTTCTCGATGGTTCTGGCTACTTTGGTGGCAGCCAGGGACAGGGAGGCGACAGCAGGAGGGCATAGTGAGCACCAGTGATTCCCAGTTGAAGGGTTGCACTGTGTGGCAAGCTGACAGGGAAAACTGGCAGTTTCCGAACACTTGGTTTATTTATGACGTTCAGGCAAACAGGAAAAACAGCAGGGTCCGCTCTCAAAACCGCACACCTAGTGCAGCCCCCTTTTCCGACGACTGAAACATTCCTGCCTCCCCGGTTCAGTGGTCCTCTGTGGATTACTCAGTAAAACAGAACCCATAACCACAGGAGAGGGAATTCCATGTAGGGAATTACTTAGGCAGAGGATGAAAGATGGGGGAAGAAAAAAGCAGAAAGGGCAAAATGGTGGTGCTGGAGACAGCCCAACCCAGAGATTAGCAGTGGTGGGAAGCCGCTCCCACCCCCAGGGCTGGAAGGACTCAAACGAGGTGGTGCCTCTACCAGAGGGTCCACCATCCGGCACAGAGCCCAGGAGTTCGACTGCTGGTGGGAGTGGAGACCACAGTGCAAGTGTCCGGCCCGTGCAGACGCCTCGTGTGTATTCCTGCCTGTCACACTAAGTGCGGTGCCACTTGCATCCTGTTCACCTACTTCTGATTCAGTACCTGCTTCCCCACCAACAAAACAGTAGTATGTTCCCAAATAAATAAAAATATACCCCCTTAGCTTTCGCACATGGAAACTCTAACAAGGTACCTTATCTGACCTGATAGTTTCTCCTAACTTAATATTGTAGATTTACCTCCTGCTTGGTATTTCTCATCATAATACACTTGAAGCATTTATGAAAAGCACCATTAAAATTCCATTACGATGGCAACTCTCTGTGAATGTTAACAAATACTTTGTATGAAACATTAACAAAATCTCTTATACCAAACTGTGCAGCATTATAAAATGAGCTCCTTTGTTCTTCTTGCAAGAACGTAATAACACGCTTTCAGACTTCTGTGCAACTTGCACTGTAGTACAGAACACCCGATTCTGTGGTCCTGGCCTTGCCTATGGAAGGCTGTGCCCTGTGCTGGGTCATTAGTAATTAGGGCCTCTCAGGTTAGGTCATGGGTGAAAGAGCCCTCGGGAGGGGGAGGGGCACAGACCTTGGGGATTTTTGGAGAGAAGCTGAGTCTGAATGAATCCCCTGCTGGGTTGGGAGGCTGGAGATAGACATGAGCTTTCTAAGCTGCTCCACTATACAGCCAGGTGGGCAGGTGGCAGAAGGTTTCGGGGACCCAGGTCTCATTCATGAAATGATGGGACTTGGTCTCAGTCTTTAAGGTTTAAAATAAATGGTCCTGTGGGAGCCTCCAAGGGACAGAGATTTCAAACTGTGTCTGGCAGCTGAGTGGGGCTCAGCTGATGACCCTCGTCGAATCCGCATGCCCTGAGCCTGGATAACCAGGAGAGGACAGGCCCCAGTACCATGGGCTGTCGAGTGCTGCCCCCTTCTGGTCATGTCAGAACAGTGCCCGATCCTGAAGCCTGAACAGGGAGGTAACTCAGTGTCTGGCCCTGACACACTGTGAGGTGTGGTGACAGGGAGCTAATGTTTGTAGGTGGCCCACTATTTTGTCGTCTTAACTGAGTGAAAAGTGGTAAAATAAGAACCCTAAGTGTCAGAGAAGAAGAAAGAAGTGGAGAAGCTTAAATGTTTCTCATGTATTAAAATCTAGCTTCTTATTGATAGATTTGTAATTCCTGTAACATCTGGGGCTAGTGTTTTGGTGATGAAGAGCCTCAAGCCTGAACAGGGAGGGAAGTCCATGTTTTTTGCCCTGACAAACTGAAGGGCTGCAGCAGGAAGCTGTGTTTGTAGGTGGCTCATTATCGTGCAGTCACAACTGAGTGAAAGGTAGCAAAATAAGAATCCAAGTGTTAATCAAAAAGAAAGGAGTAGAGTAGCTTTAAAAAAAGTCTCATATGATAAAATATGGGGCTAGTTATTTTGATGATTAAAAATAATTATATTTTCAGTAGCTGCCTATATCTCTAATCAGTTCAGTTCTTTCCAGAGAAATTTTCCATTTAGAACATTATCCAGACTTCTTATCCAGACCCTGTGCTTTTATTAGTCTTTTGGGCATTTTACTTAATCACATGTAACCACTTTTTTTTTTTTTTTAACATTAGCAGTTAAGAATTTTTTTTAAACACTTAGTATATGTAAAGAAATACACATACCCCTAAGTTTCTTTATGATAGAATTTACAGTTTGTTCAAGAACATGACCTGTGATTGGCACGATGAGTACTTTATCCTTCTCCTTTGTGTTGGATTGTTTGCTGTGACATGTACCTCCGTGGTTTTTGTTTTTTTTACAGTAGAAGTACTTTGTTGTCCCTATTTACCCAGAATAGGTAATGCATGTAAGAGGTACAAAATTGAGGCTTTATCACTCTAACCTACTGTGTTATACATGATCCCCGCCCCACCCCCTCCTTTTTTTTTTTTGGTTGTTGGTGTTAAATTGAATCTCTGGTGAAATTGGAGCCTTGACTGCCATTTACGTGACTTTATTTATCAAGAGCAACTTTATCATATAAAGTGCCCCGTTGCTTGCTGAGCATTACTGAGATTCATTCTTTATCAAGTGAAAATAAAGAGATGAGTGGAGATGTCAAATTACTAGTAGAGGACCAGGCATGATATGTACTTACGCTGCCACCCTGTGGAGAGTAGTGAAGTAAACAACACCAATGGCTATAATGAAAACTTACAAATGATTAAAAACCTCCCATACTGGATATTCTATTAAATATATTATATTAATAAGCTAGTGTGCATCATGGAGTTTGCATTTCGAGGCGGGGCCTTGTCATTTCAACTACTTAAATTCTGTGGGTGTCTAGAGCTGTGTTTGTATGAAAATCTGGCAAAAGAAGTAGGCTTCCTAAAGGCAACTAAAGCTGTTTCAAAGGTGTTTTTTGATGAAAAGGCCCCCAGGACTCACTATCTTAAAATAGGAAGGAGGAAAGTATGGGTTATATTAGCATATCAATGACTTACGTTATTTTCTCTACTTTCTGAAGTTCAGTTTTTTTATTTTATTGAAATGAACCATTTTGTAAACTTAAATTTGCAGGCATCAGAAACCCCAACTCTACAAGGCCTTTCCTTTACTGTCAGACCCGGTGAGCTGTTAGCTGTGGTGGGACCTGTGGGAGCAGGAAAGGTAAGTTATGATGCCTTTCGGCAGCTTGATGCAGTGCCGCAGCCCCTGTGAAATTCTCAGAGTCGAGCCCAGAGCTGTAGGTAACACAGTTTGAATTGGGTGTATCTTGAACAGCATTTCTCTGTTCCATGGAACATTAGTTTTGCAAGAAGGTTGCATGTCCAAATAAATGTGGATAAATGCACATTGTGTTTTCCTTCTTGGTGCTTCATGTTACACAGTTGGGAACTGCTTGTCGGGACTTTGGATGTCTCAGTGAAGGAAATTATTTATGTGACAGCTGTTCAGGACAGAATGAGACAATGGGGACTTCTTTCTGTCACAGTGGTCCCTCCAGGAGGTCTGGAGGTTGTAATGGCTCTTCCGGGAAGCTTTGAGCATTTCCTCATGTGACTTGACTTGGTCCCGTCAGTACACGTGTAGTGAATGTGCAGCCATGTGCTGGAGCTAAAGGTACAGACGTGAGCAAGACCCAGACGCCTCTGCCCTCCAGAGGCAACTATGTTCTGGGGCGAGACAGATGCGCAGGCAGATTATTTCAGCCCAGTGTGGTGAGCGCTGTGATGGTGTGGACACAGACACGCCACGTCTGTGTGTTGTTAAAGATTTGAAGGACATGTGCACATGCACTTGGTCTGCAACAACAAAATACAGGAACCTAAACGTGGGATATGTACACGAGGGGGTGATGATTTAATTTATGATGGAGTTTTGCTCTTTGGACACGACTCACTTCAGAGTTTTTTAAAAAAATAATCATCTTTCGATATATTATTCAGAGAAAGCTTTATTTAAGAACAAGTGTTTGTCAAGTAAAGGATACCCGGATGCAGGAACAACTGCACTAAACATCAGATACATGAAGCTACACATCCTGCTGGGCTGCTCTGCTAGTTAAGGATGTTAAACATTCTAACTTAGTCTTTGCTGAGTAGAGCATTTCAGTTGGGGGAAACTCTTGGGCAGTTTAAATTGTCATAGTATTATATTAATATTCCTTATCAATCATTAGTGTACATTGACCAGTAGTGTTGTTTTCAGTTTTTTTTCTCTCAACTGCCACAGCTGTACTTTATCCTCTTTTAAAGGAAAGGGTTCTATCGTTTATCAAGCGCCCAGGGTGGGGACAGTTGTTCTGCGGGCGTGTCCGTCCTGAGTGCTGCCTGTTCACGCGTGTGTGTTGCCATCTGTTTCAGTCGTCACTGTTGAGTGCTGTGCTGGGGGAACTGCCCCCGAGCCAGGGGCTGGTCAACGTGCACGGGAGGATCGCGTATGTTTCTCAGCAGCCCTGGGTGTTTTCAGGAACTGTGAGGAGTAATATCCTGTTTGGGAAAAAATATGAAAAAGAACGATATGAAAAAGTAATAAAGGCTTGTGCTTTGAAAAAGGTGAGTAATGACTTTTGAGTTATATATACTCAAATTTCAAATGATGATAGTGTTGGTTTAAACTACAAGGTTTGTTAAAAGATCTTTTAATGTTGTTTAATACTTTTAAGCTGGTCTTCTGGATGAACATGTACACACGTGTGCTACTGTTTGAATTCTGATGTAACGACGCTCACAGAATGCCTTTTTGGGGGAGGGGACTGTTTCATCTTGCGAAGTTTCATCCACTTTTACCTTCTTTTTTTAATGCACAATTACAAAAAATTGTAAAAATAGAGAGCACAGTTTAATGAACTCTCAGTTACCCACCCCCGGCTTCAGCCAGGGTCAGCTTGGTGGCCAGTCTTGCTGCATCTCTACCCCTGCCCACTGCCAGCCCCACTCCCACCCCAAATTATTCTGAAGCAGATCCTAGACCTCAGATTAGTTCATCTGTAAACATTTCACTAGTTTTCTCTAAAAGACCTTTGGAAAAATATTACCACATTATTACACCTGAAAAGTAACCTGAATTTCCTGAATATCATCAGTGTTCTCGTCAGTGTTTACATGTTGTTAATCATCTCACTGGGAAATTTCCTTAACCATTGGCTTGAATCAGGCTTCACATAAGGTCTGCCCCCTGCACTTGGTTGATGCCTCCTCGGTCCCTTTCATTCTCTAGGTTTCCCTCTCTGCTTCGCTTTTGACTTGTAATTTATTATTTAAAGAAAAAGTAATGCTTTAACATTTCTTCTTAATATGCCCTATTTGCAGTGGGGGGAGAGATTGTTTTCAGAAATGGCATTGAATTTCATAGAAAATGGAAGATGAAACATTTCTCTGTACATGGGGATTTAAATGAAATTAGTGAATCAGTTATGCAAACTGAACTTAGCTAGTAGGATAATATAATGTAGTGAAACAAAAGAAAAAATATAAATACTGATAAATACTATGTTACTCTCTTTGGTTATAAAAATCTGTGAATAATAGCGTTAAAGAGCTCTCCCCGGGGTCTGGTCAGAGCAGTCTGGACATCCTATTATTCTTTTATACTGTGAGGAAAAGGCTGGGACAGGTTTTCAAAGGTGTGGTGTTAAAGGCCTGTGTGGAAATAGTTACTCTGCTTGAACAATGGCTTGAACATCATAGACTGTATTAGATGAGTAGCATTTGATGATGCTGTGGACACAACACAATTGTTTGCTTGTTTAATGGGCTTCTATTTCCTTCTCGTGAGTTTTGGTTAATGGGAGATTTTTCGTTTACAGAAATGAAGTAAAGTTGACAGGAATGAGGTAGCTTTTTTAAAACATGGTATAGGAAAAGGGGAAATGCAAATGTAAAACAGTAAGGAAAGTAGCTCTCATTTTTCAGAGTCCACGTGGAAGTCATTTTTGTTTGTCACTCACATGCAAGCACACATAACAAGGTATATGAGTTACTAATCTTTTACAAGGATCTTTGATGTTACCATCCTCATTTTATAGGTAGTAAAACTGAGGCTTGAGAGATGGAATGCCTCACCTCTACTTTTGCAGCTCAGGTTTAAGACCCACGGGGGTCAATGCTTTTTGGGGGGTAACTCGGCCCGTGTTCTGGGGCTTCACCCACCCTCGGGTGTCCGTGCGGCACAGACTCTGGTGGGAAGGGGCCCCTGCGGGATTGGGCTGCACAGCGATTCTTCTGTACATGATGTGAGGTTTATAAACACGGACTGCTCTCCTGGTCTGCTGCGTGGTCGGGACATAGAGTTGGGGCCCCTCGTGCCCATTCCCTCCTTGGCAGGAAGGGAGGCCCAGGGCGGAGAAGGAGCGGAGAGCGGAGTGGAGTCCTGGCCCTGGCTTCGTCACTTGCCTGCTGTCACTTTGGACACGTCCTGTTTCCTGCCTGGGCCTCTGACGTTTCTGCAGCAAAATGAGGGCGTTGGGTCAGAGGGTTTCCAAGAGGTTTTGCCGCTGCTCTGAAATGGAATCCATGTGTCCATGAATGGGCATAAGACCGTCACAGATAATAGTGGTGTCGTGGAATTATTTTGACCTGTAGATAGAGACTACGTGTGTGGTAGGAAAAAAAAGTGTGGTCTTTGGAGAGAAATGGTCCCGGGTAGTAATTTCAGGTGTTTCTCTGTTTCCTTGTTATAAAATGAGGGAGGTATGGGTTTATTGTAAAGAGAAAGGCAATGTTTGTAAAATGCAAACCTGCCAGGTTTTCAGTAAATACATACATAGAAACAAAAATAATAAAGATTTCTTTTTATGGGTGGTTCCCATAAAACAGGAAAAAGCAACATTTATTTTATTACATATCTTAATAACTAGATGCTTTATACTAGATCTAATTGAAGTACGTGTTTAAGTTCATTGAGCCGAAAACATATCTGTAGTTAAAATATAAAGTAATCACATTTGGCAACGTCGAATTAAGCTGATGCCATATTCAAAGTGACCCTTTAGGGAGTTATACAACACAATGTAGGGAACAACCTAATAATGTTTGACCTGCTGTAGGGATCGTGTTTAAACTGTAAGGCTTAGGAATTAGAAGGCTCAGGGAATGAGTTTCAGTTTCTCTATTTAGTAGGGAAAAAATCGTGATTTCAGCTGCTTTTCTGAACCTCACCCGGCCTCAGTTTCATCATCTTTAAAATGGAAGTCATAGTGCTATCAGCCAAATGGAGTTAAAGCTGTGGTGAAAGGCAGTTTTACGCTGTTTGACTCTGGAACCCAGCCCTCCTCTGCTAAGGGCTCACGTCAGGTCCCCATTAAATATTTTAACAGTCTGTTCCATGTTTGTACACTAAGTCTCCAGCATCCCTAAAGGGCCCTTGATGTGCTTCTGGACAGATGGCATCAAACCAGCTTATCCATTTCCTAGTTTTCCCGTAGTTTGTGTGTCTGCTTTTCATTGAAAATTGGTGAATAAGACTACCTTCCTGTCAGTGGGGGGAATTGTAATATACGATGAACTCAGGCTTTTCCCCTTTAACCTAATCAGAAAATGGTGGCTGGGAAATCAGCCTGACTTGGATTTTACTTCAAATCATCTAAAATGTTTTCCCATTTGTGGCTGGTCCTTAAATAGATTGCAGAGCTAACAGCACACTTGAAGGCCTCCTACCAGACTTGGAGAGAGAGCCTGTTTCTTATGCCCTAACTGTGCTAGAGTGGATCTAAGTGCCTTTTCTAAAACATGGTTCAGATTGCTGCAGTACAGTGTGGTGCTGTTTTGAGAAGGAAACCAAAACAGCATGAAATGTAGGCATAAAAACTAAGCAGAACAGTTTGCAAGGACTGTCATCAGTGAAACAGAGGCCAAGTAAACTCTGTGTGTGTGTGTGTGTGTGTAAGGCTGGGAAAGTATCTTAAAATGGCTTACTGTATCTCAGGAAAACCAAAAGCAAGCGATGGTAGTAAAGAATTAAGGTGAAAAAATGATGAATTTTCATGGCAGAGCAATTGCTGCCTTTCATTTGATGCTCTGCATTTAAGCTTTGAGTGTACAGGGAACCTGTGTGTGCCTGTGTGTCTTTGTGGCTGTCAGGGAGGGTTATGATGGGGATAGTCTCTTTCTTCTCCTTGTGGTCATCTGCTTTGCGTGTCATGATTCACACTGTGCATGGGTTTTCACTGTTGGTTTGATGAGAAAATAGGCCTCAATCACCAATAACAAGTTACAATCCCCTCACGCCCTTTTTCCATTTATGGAGGGTGTTTATACACTTGTTTTGATTCTCACAGGATCCTGGAGTTTAGTGATTCTTGTTTCTGCAGCACATTTCTGTAGAAGTTGAAAATGAGACTTAGGGATTTCAAAGGACTAGTTTATCATGGAGATCCCAGTGTGCCACTTGTTCTCTCCCCAAATTTGCTGAAGTAGAGACCAAGAAACGAGGGCTTCACCTGCAGAAAGGTAGTCTGTGTATCCTAGGTTGATGCCTGAGCGGTTTAGTAGAAAACAAACTCTCTGCAAACTCTGCTTGTCTATGCCAGGATCTGTCAGATGATAATTATTAGGCAATCTAAATCTAAGCCTGCTTCATCCTCCGACAGATCTACTCAAACCCCCTCTGAACAGAGCCCTTCTCGACCCCAGTAGTGACTCACTTTCCCTCCTTTAAGGAGGGAAACTCTGCTTGTCTATGCCAGGATCTGTCAGATGATAATTGTAGGCAATCTAAATCTAAGCCTGCTTCACCCTCCGACAGATCTACTCAAACCCCCTCTGAACAGAGCCCTTGTCAACCCCAGTAGTGACTCCCTTTCCCTCCTTTACTCTCTATCCCCCGAAGCCGGCTTCCTTTTTCTTCTCGTCCTTAGTACTTGCACTCATGTTAATTTTCCATCTCCTATCATGGAAAGAAACTCTAGGGACTTTGTCTCCTCGTGGCTGAATTCCTTGTGCCCAGAACAATGCCTGGTATATAGTCGATCCTCAATAAATGTGTGTCAAAGAAGTCAACTGCATAAATGCTGTGAAAAACTATAGAATGAAAAAAAATGAAAAGCCCTGAGAGGTTTTTTTTAATGTTTAAGGTTACAATTTAGTCACTATAAAATATACCCATTGCTGTTGATCAAATACTTATATAAAGAACTGATGCTAGAAGGTTAGCATGCCAAGAGGAGAACACATTTTAAATCTTTCTCTTTTTCCCCTTTTCTGTCTCCATGTAGGATTTACAGCTTTTGGAGGATGGAGATCTAACTGTGATAGGAGACCGGGGAACCACGCTGAGTGGAGGGCAGAAAGCCCGGGTCAACCTCGCAAGGTAAATGGCGTTTCAGTTGCCATCCTGCCCCTCCCTCCTCTGCGGCTCCTAGTGGAAGTGAGCAGGCAGACCCCGCTCACCGGGTGGGCCCTGTGTGAAGCAGGGTCTTGGCCCTTTCCCTGGGCTCTTGGAATGAATAATGATTTGTTGGACACCGTCATGATTCAGAAATGGGATCTAGGAAGCTGGAAGCGTTCTTCTCCTGACATCTCTCTACGTTTTCTAGAGCCGTGTATCAGGATGCAGACATCTACCTCCTGGACGATCCGCTCAGTGCAGTAGATGCAGAAGTGAGCAGGCACTTGTTCGAACTGTGAGTTTGCTCCTGTTTCCTGTCACTTCTGCTTTCCAAGGACCCTGTGGAGTTCAGGGAAGAGAGCTCAGGAAAGCTTTTGTGCTTCAGGAGACTCAGCTCATTCTGCCCTGGTGTCCCTCCCTCCCCTCCCTTCCCTCCACAGAAGATCCATCGTACAAAATTTTGCATCATGATGAGGTCAAGATAGGAAAATGCAGAAGGAGCTTCCAGTGTGTGGAGGCCAGTGGAGTCCATGCTGTAGGGAGTTGAGGAACAGATGGCAGATTTCCCCCTCCTGCTTGTGGTTGACAACCACACATTGTGGATGGACCCAGACCCCAGCAATAAGAAAGACGACGTACGTACGGTTTTTGAATCAGAGAGTGGGACTCGGTCACCTGGCACTTGGCTGCCGGTCCTCTTCCTCCATCATTTGTTTAAGGCCCGTCAGAAGCGAAGTTTCCAGTACTGACATAGGGCTTCCATGGAAAGGCCTAGTTGGTTTATGCTTATTATTGTATCGGTTTGGAAATACTTAATGAAGTCTAGAATTTAAGAATGATTTTTTTTCCACCTCAGAGTATGACTTCAAATATTTATCATTGCTTCATGGATGCTTACTAGAGTTAATACTTAGACCCACATTGTAGGGTTAAGTTGAAGTTCAAACTCGGTATCTAATACCTGGCTGAAATCCTGACTTTCATTTTGAGTTTCTGGAATTTGTTGTCAGTGGCTCTTGTTTGGCCACTGAACCCCTGAAGCAGAACAGCTCTGATGCTTTTCTGTCTATAATGCGTCCTAACACACGCTGACTGAGGCCTCTATGGAGTCTAGACTGGCCTCTTTGAAAGCCTCGTGAACTTGCTTTTTCTGAAGCGGCACCCACATCTACCCCACGGTTAGTTACCTTGCTGTTGTTCAGCTTGTTAAAGCCAACGAGCCCTTCCAGCTGCACTTATGAAAGCCCTACTGTGTGCACTGAGATCCATGCCCTTACAGATGTTGTTGTGCAAAACCTCTTAGTTTACAAAGCAGAACAGTGAGCCAGGAGAGGGGAAGGACCCACACGGGGCAGAATAAGGGAGACTAAGACGTTCAGCTCTCATTTCTGCCTCTAAGGAATCTGTCTCTATGGAGCTTGTTAAGACAGATGCCTGGGAAAAGTTCAGCAGAGTCGTGGTTTAGCGGGTTTGGATATAGGATGGTAAATGCTAAATGGAAGTAGAAGTGGGCAGCTCTAGGCTTTCAGGTGAACTTGGAAAGCTCCTTGTGCACTGGGCTTAACGGGAAGTGCCCTGTGGGTTTGCAGGCTGGAAGGGTTTGTGGAGGCTGAGAATAGGATTCAGTTCCTTTTGCTAAATAGGAAGATTAGAAGCAAAGGTGGACACTGAGAATAGGATTCAGCTTCTTTTGCTAAACAGGAAGAAACAAGGCTGTGAGAAGAACAGCAGGCATGTCCTTGCCTGGAGGATGCAGGTTGTATGGCAGAGAGAAGCAATTTGAAATTTTCGCTGTCAGTTCCTCTTAGTTTGCTAGGGCTCTGTCTGTCCAAGCTGCTCTCACAGGAGACCATAGACTGGGCAGCTTAGAAATAACAGAAATTTATCTCTCACAGTTCTGGAAGCTGGGAAAGCCCAAGGTCAAGGCACAGGCAGATTTGGTGTCTGGTGAGGGCCCGATTCCTGTGTCTTCACATGGCAGAAGGGGTGAGGGAGCCGTGTGGGTTCCTTATATAAGGACACTAATCCCATACATGCAGGCTCTGCCCTCATGACCTAATCACCTCCCAGTGGCCCCATATCCAGTACCTTCACTATGGGGATTAGGTTTCAGTGTATGAATTTTGAGGAACAAAATAGTCAGTCTATAGCAACCTGTTATATTGTGAAGGCTGGAAGGTCAAGATCAAGGTGTGGGCAGGTTTGGTTTCTGCTGAAACCTCTCTTTTTGACTTCCGATGGCATCCTCCTTGCTGTGTCCTCTCGCTGTGTCCTCACGTGGTCTTTTCTCTGTTCACGTGCCGGGCTCTTAGGTGTTAGGTTCCTCTTTTTCTGAGGACCCCAGTCAGATTGGATTAGGCCCAGCGTAATTAAGGGTAACAATTATTTCTTTAAAGGCCCTGTCACCAGATACTAAGGTACTGGCGAAAAAATGTGTCAACATGAATTTTTTGGGGGAAAAACTTCATTCACAGCAAGTCCTAAGTAGCATAGTAAAGAGGCTTTCGCAGAGTCAACAGCGTGAGAGCGAGACGGGTGAGGCAGCCCTGAGCTCTGGATACTAGGAGCTGGGATTCCACATCCACTAAGCAGGGGTCATTGGGCGGGTTCCACCAAAGTCTGTGTGTAACTTGTGCGTAGTTTTGGGGTGGTGAGAGAGCTCTGCAGATCGATGGTGGTGATGGCTGCACGACAGTGTGAATGTACTTAACGCCACTGAGCTGCATGCTTAAAAATAGTTGAAATGGTAAATTTTAAGTTATGTATATTTTACCACAATAAAAAAAGTGCAAAGTAGCATTGAATCTTTCAGAACACAAGAGCTGGGCAGCTGACACGTGGCATGGCCTCCAGCTCTCTGATCTGACGCCCTTTTCCCACCCTCTCCTGATCATGACTTGATGAATTTTCCTTTAGAGAAGTGCCTTGTGGCTTGTCATGGGTTCAGTGAAAGGGCGCTAGTGCTGTGACAGAGGTTCCCCACCCCCCCCATCCTCCTGGCATCATGGGCAGTTCAGCCTCCCTGTTCCCTGGGTACTTACCATAGAAGTTCTCCCAAGTTCTTCTTCTAACAGAGGCAGTATTTATAGCTGTTGGGTTTAATGACCTTGGGTGTACACTTGATAGAAGCTAGCTTGTTCAGACTGTTGTTTGCTAATCAGAACCACATTCTCTGGGGAAACTTAGGGCAGGGAGCACGAATGCAATTTAGGAAATCACTCAGCAGCAACTGGAGAATGTTCTCAACGAGTTAGAAAATTGGATGGAACAGTATGCTATGAAAGATGGTGGTCGTGTCGAAGCTTAGTAATGGGGAGTGTTTTGTATTAAAAGTGAACGAATCGCACTTCTACTTGCCATTAACAGTTTCCCTTAGTCATGAATCTATATCCAAGGTTATTTAGGTTTGTGAATTTTACAACTATATGTTGTAAACCTTAAGTGGATTCTATCACCTACAGAAGGTTAGAGCCTTAGGTGAACTGATGCAGTCTCACCTGTGTCCAGCTGCGCATCCCGTTTTGGTTCAGAGAACCCCACATCGCCAGACCCCTCGCCTCCTGCGTCATCAGTTCTTCGGGTCTGTCCTGATCAGATGCCCACGCTGCCGTCTACACAGCTCGCCCTTCCTGCTCCAGCCCTTCACAGACTCCCCTCATGTTCAGGCTGCAGCTCCAGGTCCTCAAACGGAGAACCAACTTCTTTGCCATCTGCCCCCATCGGCCTTTCCAGCTGGTCCTCACACCCACTCGGCATTCCAGCCGCGCTGGCTTTTGTGACGGGCCCTTTCTCACACCTGTCTGTCTGTAGATACTGCTCCCTCTGTCCCAGAGCCCCTGCCTTTCCCTCCTGTTCCTTCAGGGGGAGCCTGTGCCCTTCTGTCTTCCCACAGCCCTCAGTGGGTTGCACTTGACCATTTATCAGTCCTCCCCACCCCCTATAAGCTGTGAATGCATGAAGGTTCCTTAGCCCAGCATGTTCTGTCCCAGGACCCTTGGACCCGCTGTACCTTTTTCCAGGATGTTTTCCCCCAGATAGTGTCAGGGCTCCCGTGTCACCTCCGTCTAAGACAGCAGCCCCCCTTGCTTTTCCTTCAGAGCACACATCACGGCCCGATAGTGCATTTTCTAAACTCGTTCGGTGTGTCCCCCTGTTCACGGTGCTGAGTAGTGTCTGCTTTCCTGACCTGTGGATGTATGCTCGACAGTTAAGACTGTGCCTGGTGTCTCACCAAAGCCTGTCGAATGAATGAATGTAGATAGGTGCTCTTTTTCATTCTTACTTGATTCACTCTGCTACGGGATGTATCCCCTGTTAACACAGCCCTTATATAGGAATATATATAGTATTATAGGATTAACACAGCCCTTATATAGGAATAATGCTTAAAGAACTCATCCCTGAATCAATTTTTTTTTATGGTATGTCTTGGAAATCTTTACTCTTAAAAACTTGGAAGATAGATTATTTTCCTAGAGATTTTGATTAAAAGTCTTAATTAGGAATAAATTTGTAGCCATCAACTGATCACTTTATTGTAATTATTTATATTACCTTTTCTGTGATGGAATTACAGGAAGAAAACATTCTAAAACTTTTGGGTAGCTCTGTCTTGGACATAGCAGCTCATTAGATTTGATTAACATCTGCCTTCAGTGGTTATTGACAGGTAATTTTGAATTTAGGAGAAACAATTCCATTAAAAGCTTTAGTGCTAAGTCTGAAAAGGTGTTGACTTGGTCAAGAAATTTAGTACGAAATCTGAACTAAGACATGTCAAAAGGTAAAAATAAGTCCATTTGGACATAATGGAGCTATGGTGTATGTGACTAGATCCTGGAGTCCTGCTTTTGATCATAGACCCAGTGTACAGCGTGTCCCCTTAGGACTTTTCTATCCTGAGTCCAAAGCACATGACCGCTCGTGGGTTAGGAGGGAGTGGAGGAGGGGGCTGACATTTACTGAGCGGATTGGTGGTTTGATTTCTCAGAACATGTGGGTGAGTCGTCATTGGCCTTGTTTTGAGATGAAGAAACTGAGGTTTAGTAGCTCGTCTGACTGTCAGGCTCGTGAGAGGGATTGAGCTGCAGTCTGCTACCTCCAGACTCTGCATCTGGCTCACTCAGCAGGCTGAGCTGTGGCCCAGGTCCCTGCGATTTGCTCTGCGAGGGGCTCAGGCACCAAGAGTACACGCCTGGAGCCTTGCCCGTGGTCACCGGGGCCCTGGATCCGGCTACTAGCTTCCCCAGAGGGGTTGTAGACCCTTGTGGGATGAGACTGGGGCTGAGTCCCTAGGGGTCTGCATTTAAAATGTAGAGCAGTCTGAGGGGTTACTGTAAAAAAAAAACACTGAAGTTTGAATACTGAGGGGATTTTGGCTAAGAGAATTGGCGTGGCTTGAGCCACTGGATGACTTCCACTGTGATTTGGACCATTTGGACTCTCATCTTTCATTTTCACATTCAGAAAGTTTTCAGTGCAAATGAAATAAGATTTACTTCCTGGATGAGACTGGGAGCGTTGTAGAGACTGATCAAGGCCATGATAGCATTCGTTTTCAATCTAATGTTATTTGGGAAGAAATGTCTACAAAATGCAGTCTGGCTAAGGTTACTGAGAAGCTATGACTTTTTTAGGGGGGTTAATATGTACATCATAAACAATCACCTAGGAAACTGTCTATGAAAAATGTGTACATTTTTATATGACATAGATCACTCTTCTCCCATTCTTAACATCGGTATAAAATAATTAGTATTTTAATTCAGTCAACTTTTGGAATCTCAGTTTTGCTCCATTGTTTTTCATTGTGAACTATGTAAATAATTGTTAAGATCAGTTTTAGGAAAAACAACTTAGCAGTTGGTGCATCTTTCACTGGACTGCTTTTTAGAATTTTTTAGTGGAGCTAGATTCAAACGTGCTGCTGATTTGAGGACCTAGTTGAATTGATTGATTTATATTTGTATTTAATTTGTATTCATACTGGTATTTGAAGTAGAGAACTTTGACTCTGTCTTGTCTTTTTCTCATTATGTTTTCAAATTCTCTGTTTCCAATTTGGAGCACCTCCACTAATGTGCTTTTGCATGCTGTACCTTTTACATTTGTAGGTGTATTTGTCAAGCCTTGTATCAGAAGATCACAATCTTAGTGACACATCAGTTGCAGTACCTAAAAGCTGCAAGTCAGATTCTGATATTGAAAGATGTAAGTAATTTCTAAAAGTCTGTGGAAATTGCTAGCACTTAGTTGTGTTGAAGGCCAGCCCTCCCTGCAGGTCACTCTCCTTGGATTCTTGGTAAACGCCCTTTTCTGCCTCAGTTTTATGCCCCCCTTTTCTCAGAGCTGGTATCCATGACTTTGAGGATGAATCCAAAGACCTTAGAAATATCACTGTTACACTCTAAGCCACATAAACCCTAAACGGTATAAAAGTGCTACTGCAGAGTTGCTGAATTATCAGTGTTGTTGTGAAAATTGTTAAGGATAGTGATGCTATTTGATTTAGAACTTTTTATTTTCCCCTTCCACAACCTAAATCAAAGTGTATTATTTGGAAATTAGAGATACTGAGACATGTTTTTATCCACCTGTTTGTTATACAGTTTGCCTAAAGAGCATCTTTCATTGATACCAAAATGGGTAACTGAGCACCCCCAGTTAGAGATGCCCACTCTGCTGGTTTACCCAGTGTCTTGTCTCACTGCTCAGATGTTTTTATGTGTCTGATAAACACATGTGTGTGTGAGAGCCTGTGCAGCAGTAGGACAAGGCCCTGCCTTCCCGGGGCTCCCATTCTTATGGGGACAGATGTGATGAAAGAGGGGGTGGGGCTGATATCCTGGCTTCCTCCCTGAGGAGCTGGTGCCTCTCGGGCCTGAGTGACATGAAGGTGAGGGCCATCCAGGCACCTGAGGCAGGGCGTCCTAAAGAAGGAGCTGACCTGGCAGGTTGCAAGAATGGCAGGAAGGCCAGCGTGTCTGAGGAGAGTGAGCAGGGGACCGTGGAGGGAGCTGGTCTCTGAGCAGCGGGCAGTGGTCCAGGAAGTGGGATGGAAGCCGTTGGTCGGTCCAGAGCAGAGGAGTGACGTGGTCTGAGATGGGATTTAAAAGATTCCTCCAATGTTCGCTGGACGGGCAATAGCAGAAACACAAGTCTTGGTATAGTTAAGAAGATTCTAGAGCTGCCATAACAAAGTACTGAAGACTAGGTGGTTTAAAACAACAGAAATTTATCATCTCACTGTTCTGGAGGCTGCAAGTCCCAAATCAAGGTGCTGGCAGGGCCGTGCTCTCCCTGAAGGCTCTAGGGGAGAATCCTCCCTTCCAGCTTCTGATGTTCACTGGCTTTCCTTGTGGTTCCTTGGCCTCCAGCTGCAGCACTGTGGTGTCTGCCTCCAGTGTCACATGGCCATTGTCCCCGTGTCTGTCTTAGGCTCTTCTCTTCTCATAAGGACATCAGTTGTATTGGATTTAAGGCATCCCTACTCCAGTATGGCCTCATCTTTCCTTCATTACGTGTGCAAAGAAGCTGTATCCAACCAAATAAGGTCATGTTCAGAGGTGTCATGTTTAGGGCTTGAACATATCTTTTTTGGGGGGGGCCACCATTCATTGAATGCACAACAACTCACGTGTTTGGGGGTTGAGTGGAGATTAATGAGAATTTTGCCGAGTTAGTGGTTGTTTTATGCTTCACCCCTTGTTTGCCTGTGTTCCTCAGCACTTCCATCGTGAACCCTTGTCTGTCCCAGTAGGCCCTCACTTATGAAGTGAATTTCTGCCATAAGAAAGAGTATTAAAATGCAGGTCCTCCATTCCTCCCTAAGTCGGGGGCTCAGATTCTTCCAGCTTGAGAATAATCAATTTCATATGCAGAGACATGATGCTGGTGTGGTAAAGCTCCAGCATTAACAGTGTCGTGAGCACAGAATCGGTGATTGTCAGGGTAACCTGAATGGCCAGCCTGCGGATGCTTCAGGGCCCCCTTATTGCTTGTTTTGAGGAGACCACCCTCAGCTTTAGTACTGTCAGAACAAGCAGTTGTCCGCTGGTGAGCACCCTTGGTTGCGTTGGGGGTCTATCCTTACTGTCTGTCTGGTCCCTCTCTCACAGTAGTGCGGGGATGACTGCCCCCTCATCCCTTCAGGATTATCGATGTTTGGCTGCAGAGTAAAATTGCTGTCTTTGTACCGCTAGTCATTTCCCTGTGCATCTTACAGATAACTAAGTAGAAAGCTGTAATTTCCTTAAAGAAGGTGTATGCATTTTGCTTCCCAAGTGGAACAAGATACAATATATCCTGAATAATTTTCTAGTTCTGCAGTGTCAGGTGGTACCCAAAGGCTTCACTGGGTTTCTCCCAGTGGCCCGCTTTTATTTAATATTGGAGTATAGACAATTAACAATGTTGTGATAGTTTCAGGTGCACAGCAAAGGGACTCAGCCATACTGCCTTAACCAGAGCTGCCCTCCTTTGTTTAGTTTTGCATCCTGGGATTTTCCATATTTTGTTTGCAACTGAATGAATCAGCTGTGTCTTTTCTTGTATGGTGAAAAAATAGAAATCTTCTGCACATTATTTTATATTACTTTGTAAGTGAGGGAAACTGTGCAATGATGTGTCACATGTGTTCAAAGAAAATTATTAGACTGGCTATAGTTGAAGCAGTTGCCTGATTTGGGGAAGACTGGCTGCTTGTGATTGGTTGTTCGTTCCTAAGTTCTTTCTCAGACTAAAGTGCATTGGTTCTGGCTGAAGTTTTCATTTGTGGCATGGGGTACCAAGGCCTTAGAGCCATCCCAGTCTTAGGGCCTCCTTGTTTAGCTACTTTATCAGGTGGAATATTGAATTTTCTAACTTCTGTGTTTGTGGGGAGGTTGTAAAGACCATGAAGACGCCGCTCATGGGTTCTCTCAATTCCCATGTTGTCTAAACAGACTATATTGATACTCCCACCAACATCTGTGCTTTTTGCTTCCCTGAAAATGCCCATGATAGTTACGTCAGTGGCCTGCATTTTAAATTCATGATCACACATTTCTTTCATATCCCCCAGTACCTAACGCAGGGTGTGGCAGAGAACAGAATGCTCAGTTCAGTTGAACTGAACTGGATTTGTTAACCAGAATTTCAGATCTAAGGATCATTTTTTTAACAAAAATCATAATTTAAGATTAATTTACTTCTTGATTAGTATTTACATTATATTAGTATTATCAAATGCAAATGCATTCCTTTCAAATTCTTTATTGCTATTTTAGGGAGAAATGGTGCAAAAGGGGACTTACACTGAGTTCCTGAAATCTGGGATAGATTTTGGTTCCATTTTAAAGAAGGAGAATGAGGAGACTGAACCATCTACAGTTCCAGGAACTCCAACTCTGAGGAATCGCACCTTTTCCGAGTCCTCAGTTTGGTCTCAACAGTCTTCCAGACCCTCGTTGAAAGACGCCGCTCCAGACGACCAAGATGTGAGTTTGTCATCCTGCAACATGCCCTGGTCTGTCTGCTCTTGGTGGACTCGTGGACCTTCAGTCTGCTCTGCTCATGACATCTTCGTTTGTCCCAAAGTAGATCCTAAGTTGCCAAGGCCTTATTCCATGGAATTGGTAGAATTAAAAGAGCATGCAGGGAGCAAGCCTGATTAGGGTTCTTCTTTGGGTGTAGGGTCGAGAATCTTATGGACTCCAGTAGTGGGTGTACTGCTATGAATTCCAGGATGCATGTGATATTGACATTAGAACTCTTCATGTTACCATAGTTAAATCGTACTTGCTCTGGTAGACCCTGGCTTCCCTTATTCATCCAGAGGCTTAATTTGAAGACCCACCTCATACCCAGCCTGCTATGACTTACATTAAATCAGCTACTTTTCCTACATGTTGGAATGTTCTGGCAGTGCAGGTGACTGATGGTAGTATTTTTCCCCATTGTCAGATGGCCTGTGATAGGCCAAAGGTAGCATGTCCAAAGGACCTGACACATAGTAGACACTTTGGAGTTAGTTCTTGTCTTTCTTTCTTATCTTTCAAGACCGAGAACCACACCTTATCCACCTTGCATTTCCAGTGGCCAGCATAGAGCCCAGGACATCCATAGCCCATGTGACTCTATAATGTATTCTAAGTCCTCCAGACAGAAATGCAGAAATGCAGAAATGCACTAGATCACCCTTAGAAACATGCACAGGTATTCCTCGATATCCAATCCCTCACTATCCAAACCCGGGAGCCTGGATGATTCTGATAAGTATTCAGATTAGTCACTCACATTCCAAACTCAGGAATCCCTCTCTGAAATTCAGGAACCAAATAGATTTGGATCATATGGTGTTCCCCTGCTATCCAAACTCACATGTCTCCAGCTCACAGTGTGAACTCAGTTTACTCTATTTAACTAATATTTTGAACCCACACTTTGTTTTATGTTTCTATAATTGAGTGACACAAATAAACTAGAGGGATACTTTAGCTACATAACATTTCGTATAATTATTTTGGAAAAACCCTCTGCATCTATACTTTAATCAGTTATGTTGTAAGTGGGCTATCAATCATGGTGTTCTAATTTAAGCAAAGGTACCCAAGAACATTGTGCAAATGGTATTCCTTATCTCTAATAGATTCCTAGAAGTAACATGGTTGGGTAAATGCATACATGGTTTGGCTAGATATTTCCACACCTTTCTCTGTAGGAGGTGGACCATCTTGCACACTCCTATCAGCATGTAAGTTGTGTCTCTTTCCCCACAGCTTTGCAGTGGAGGTCATTGTTGAACTTTTAAAATTTTAGGGTTCATTATTTATATTTTTGTGTCTCACTGCCTTTCCTTTCCAGACTGAGAATATACAGGTTACACTATCTGAGGAGAGCCGTTTGGAAGGAAAAGTTGGTTTTAAGGCCTATAAAAATTACTTCACAGCCGGTGCTCACTGGTTTATCATCATTTTCCTTATTCCAGTAAACATCGCAGCTCAGGTAAGTAAGGACATTTATTTTGATTTGTGCCCTAAGGTTGATACTTATAATACTCTTTATACTGTATTATTTATTTTACTGTATTATTATTTTTAATATGTGTATTAAGGGATTATTTCAGAGAACTGACTCCATGAAATTGTGGGATCTAGCTGGGTGAATGTGAAATCAGAAAGGCAGGCGTGCGGGCTGGAACCCCAGGCAGGAGCTGACCCTGCAGTTTTGAGGCAGAATTTCTTCCTTCTCCAGGAAGCCTCAGGTTTTGCTCTTAAGGCCTTCGTCTGACTGGAGAAAGCCCATCACACTGTTCAGGGTAATGTTCTTTACTTATGTTCTGACGATAGATGTGAACCACATCTACAAAATACCTTAGCAGCAATATCTAACTGAGAGTTTCGTTGAATCACTGGAGACTGGCCTAGCCAAGCTGACACAGAAAACTGACCGTCACAGTACCTGTCAAGCTTTTTTCCTTTGAAAAATCCTGACATTTTTACAATTATTACTGTATTTTGCAATCCACTAGGATTTGCACTGAAAAGCGTTAATATGTGTGGAGCAAAATAAGTGAGGCTTACTGGTGTTGTGTGTGCGTGACAGAGAGATTCTAGGAAAAATATGAAGTCTTTTAAAGATTTTAAAATGTATTATGCCCTTCCCTGACCTGTGGTTATGTGGGATGTGGGGCTTGCCACTGACCTGAGCTGGAAGGACCGTCTCCGTTCTCTGGAGCCTTTCCATCACCCATTCTAGTGAGTGGGGTTTTGAGGGGGTCAGTAATGTCAGTGTTTGAGTGATTGTTGTTTCCTGCTCCAGGTTGCCTACGTCCTTCAGGATTGGTGGCTTTCATACTGGTGAGTGATTCCTGGTCTGACCCAAAGTGCTGTAAAATCAACAAGAAGCCGCAGTTTCCCACAGAGTCAGGGGGAGAGATGGGGCCTGTTCAGCCTCCTCTTCTAATCCTCATGTAGTTTCCCTGAAGAAAAATTAAAGTTCCTGCTGGTGGGTGTGACCCTCCCATGGTCTCTGCTGATGTCTGACCCTTAGCAGGTTCCTTACAGGCAATTTTGAGAGCTGTAAGTCATGATTCAAATTGAATTTTCATAAGGTAGACAGACACAGGGCCTTGTGAGGTGGGAAACATTTTCCAGCATAAAACATGACTCCTAAATCAAGGGTAATTTTCTTTGTATTTACCTAATTCCATCTATTGCATAATGTTTTTTCTTCCCTGTTCCATAGGGCGAATGAACAGAGTGCCCTGAATGTCACTGTTAATGGACAAGGAAATGTAACTGAAAAACTCGATTTATACTGGTACTTAGGAATTTACTCAGGTAAAATTGAATCATCTGGTCTATTATACGAGAGTCTGAGGTGCTTACTATGAGCCTGTATGAGCAACTAGGGCTTCCAGGAGTAATTCAGTAATGTCTTAACAGATTAAGAGTCTGAGTCGCATTTATTCTGTGAATTAATTAGAATAATTATTTTTAAAATCTACTAGAAGAGAGAGGTTGAATGAAAACTCTTAATTTGCTCTATACTGGATTTTGGAAGTTAAACCAGGATTGCACATTCAGAAAATCAGCCACTGGAAATATGTGGCAATTGTCTATTCTAATAGGTTGCTTTAGCTAAATCTTATATCATTATATGGATGGGCAAGAGGATTAGAAACGGATCCCCACCCTGTGGTTCGGATTGTTCCAATTCTTTCTGAATAAACCTTGGCTTTTATGGACCTTGGATGAAATCCTCTGGCAGCAAGGGCCCCCAAATAAAAGCATTATTCCCTTGTAGGTATGCAAAACTCCCCTTCGCCACATTGCTCATCTCTTGGGCTTCACTAATTACTTAAGAGAGAAGCTAAGCAGGGAGAAATCCAGTGTCTGGGAATTAGGATTCCGAGTCTTTCTTACCTTGAGATCACAATGTTATCGTGTCCGCAACTGTGCGATTCATTTAACTTCTGGCTTGCCAGGCTAATATTAACATGGCTGTCTGTTTTCACAAGAGTGCCTAGAATATATGTAGCATTACATACTTTTAAAAGGAAATCCTCATCTAAAATTTAAAATATTCCCACAGGAAATACTCACACAAGCCTTCTGCAAAGATAGAGTGAGTTATCTTTGTAAGAACATACTCAACTGAAATTTTGTGTGTATTTCGTTGATCTCTTGCTAAGAAATCTAAATCCATTAGCTGTTTACCTTCTGAATTGGTGGACTATGGGGGCTTAAAGGAAGAAGGAAGGGATTTTGTTATACATTCGTATAGGATGGTGGGCTAAGGAAAATGCCTATTGATGGAATCCAGGAATTTGAGCGGCTTTCAGGGTTTAAATAAGTGTTGTGTCATCTAAAGGGAAAAAAGTACTTGATGGAATATTTATTACAGAAGTTATTCTATTTAGCATTGTGAGTTCAAAAGATCTTAGGGGAGCGTATTTTAATTTTTATGTGCATAGTAGGTACTCATTTATATCACTAACAAAACAGAATTTAAATGATGATTATTTATATTTATAATTTGTATTTTTCTTACAATTCAGTTAGTTAGAATTAGATTTTCTGCTTGAAAATTAATGTGGTATTGTCATATTCTTTAAAGCTACTTGGGCTTTGTCTACAAGGAAATGGTAGTAAATCATTTCTCCTGTTACCTGTTAATTCACATGCTGTTACCAAAGCATATCACAATATTAGATTGAGACATGTTGTAATTAGTAAGATTTCAAATGCGAAGAAGGGACCATCAACTACTTTTTAAAATTATCTTTCTTCTGAGTTTTTAGTAGAATGTATAATTGAATTAGGAAATCCTAGAATGAAATTTTATTTTACACTTGATGTTTTTCCCCCATGAGGTTTCTATTTAATGAGAGGAATACAGTGATTTTTATATTCTTCTTTTTAAATGTATCTTGTGAATGCATTAAACTCTTTTAGAATCCAGATGCTTAATGGAATAAAGTATTTACATAATATCTTTGTAAGCTGCGTGGCATGGTTTAGCATCCTTGAAGAAAAGGCAGAGATCTTGTGCTGAGTGGTTTCTTTATTTCAGGGTTAACTGTATCTGCCGTCCTTTTTGGCATCGCCAGATCTCTGTTGGTTTTCTACGTCCTTGTTAGTTCTTCGCAAACTTTGCACAACCAAATGTTCGAGTCCATTTTGAGAGCTCCAGTATTGTTCTTTGATAGAAACCCAATAGGTAAGTCAGACACCAAGTTTCTCAGTAAATATGTCTTGTTATTGTACTTAATGCCTGATTACGTTTGATATTTGAGATGCTTGGAAGAAAATCACTGTGCATGTTGATCCATTTTCTACAAAAAGCTTTGCTGATATTTTTCGCCTACGAGAGGATATCTGAATATAGAGGCATATAAGCTTTTATTCCAATTTATGTGTGTGTGGAAAGATAAGTGTATGCTCACTTTGCAGAATGATTTAGGAACCGATTTGTTGTGTGGCAAATGAAACACCCTACATTTGTTGCAAATATATTTAAATATTTTTGGCTAGTTGCTAAAATATTGGCTGTGTTATATTTTGTTAAGGTAGGTTGTCTGCTAGAACCTTCTTATAATGAATCTCTACACGACAGGCTGTGTGTTTCTTTCTTTCATTTCCCATCCACTTCTGGAATCACAGAGCTCTGGCATGTGCCGTGACTATGAGGTTTACCTAGAATGGTAATGAAAAATTAATTAAAACCCAAGATTACTGAAATGTAAACATCCTTTTCAATAAAATTAACTGTATAGTTTACTTTGGACTTTTGGTGACATGTAAGAGGCTTTGTGGTACATAGCAGGTGGATCTTCAGTAGTAAGTTTCTGGATATGAGTGTCCCTGGAGGTTTATCAGTGGTTGCTTCCTCCACCCTCAGGCCTTTGACCTGTCTTGCTCCTGACCTGGGCTCCTATGAAGAGTTAGTTCATCAGCATACACGCCCTCTCTGTTCAGTTGGTTCGACTTGTGGTGAGGCCCAGGGTGGCTTTGTTTTTGCAGGCAATGATTGACAGTACCTTTTAAGGCAGGGATGTAGGCTGGAGGGAGGACAGGAGTGGCCTTGGCCTGGCCATCAACTAGCCATGTGACCAAGGCCAAAGCAGATACATACTGCTGGGCAGGCAAATCTCAAGGCAGGATGTTGTCTGCCTTGCTCTAAAAGTATGGGCTCTGGAACCAGCTGCCTGCGTTCATTTCTGGTGCTAGTTACTGATAGTAATAGTCCGTTAAAGTTATATTAATACTTATGTGTTGGTTATTTAATTTCTCTGTGTCTCAGTTTTATCTGTAAAATGGGGGTGCTATTCACACACTCATTAATATATTGATACTGTTAGAATTAATTAGGTTAATACATTGACAGCGCTTAGCATACGGTCAGTGCCTAATGAACCTTCGTGACCGTGACTACATGGTATCTGGGAACTTCCTCTCCTGTGAAATGGGAATCACTGCTGCCCTTCCTGTTTCACAAGACTGTTGTGAGGATTCACTAAGACTGTTCAGGGCAGCATCTTGTGCAGATTTATTCAGCACTTGTTGTTTAGTCCAGGCACTGTACAGAGCACAGGACGGTAAACTGCAGAGGCCCCCACGGATCTCGTCTTTTTATGTCATCATAATGCAAAAGAGATTGGAGGATTATGTGCTATTATGGCTGTTGTGAAGTTGCTTCAATTTGTCAGTTCATGTGAAAACTACAGCCATAAAGTTGGGAGCATTAAGTGGGACTGGATGTCTGTTATCACAGCCTCTGAGTGCTCGTGACCACAGTTAACCAGGCTCTTCATGGTCAAGACCTGTAGGCTTCTTCAGACGCTGGTGTATTTGTTATTCAAGGATTTGGGACCATGTTTAAATCTTCGAGGTCGCTAATCTTAGAGCAGCTGGCACGCTCGTGTTTATCTTGCCTCCCCCTCCTGTATCTGTTAGCGGGACTTCATTCCTTCAAGAAAATAGAAGCCCAAATAAGTACTACAAACATAGGCCTCGTTTGCCCAAAAGGTTTAGGGGCCAAGAATTATTTATTTACTCTTTTAGTGGTAGATGAAAACTTTTTTTTAATTAAAAATTTTAAGTGATCGAGTTTAATTTTCTGTTTGGATAAAAATTTTGTACTTTTTACAGTTGGAAAAAGTACAAATTCTTACATGGGTTAGAATTATGCCTCTTGGTTGACATTATCGATTGTGTGTAACCTAATAATTATATAATATTTTTTAAAATTCCCCTCTACAGTAGAGAGATGGACATGCTTGACTTTTAAGTTGCATTAAATATCTGCGTTTAATGCATGCAAGTTCCCAGCATGAAGTTGTGGCCCCTGAGTTCCAGAGTATGTTCTCCAGGTAGCATGGAGAGATCAGGAAGCATATCCTTCCATTGTCAGAGCACACTCTCCGGGAGGCCCCAGGGGTGAGTAAGTTTCCTGTGAGTTCAGGATCCTGACAGCCTCCCAGAGTTAGAAAAGGGAGGGAGAGGAAGGACTTTGGCCGGTGTGTAGAGTTGGCATGGTGACTGATGGAAGCTGGAAACTCCAGGCAGAGGCCCATCGGATCTGCCCCATCCCCAGTCTGGCTGGGATTTGCAGGCAGTTCGCCAGAGTTCCCTTCTTTATACTTGTCTCCAGTGCCCACTTGTGCCAGTAGATTCTCAGTGACCCTGAACTGGATTGTCACTATGCCTTTTATACATTCATCCATTGGTGGGAATGCTCCAGATGTCCTGTCTCCCTTCTCATGCTTCATCTCAGATCCTCATGAACTTTGTTAGACACTGGGGTACTCTGCGCTTATGCTAAGAACCAGGCCTCCAGGGGAAGTTCCTGAAACACAGGTTGTCCTACCAAAGTCCCAAGTTCACTTACTTGTATTTTAAGAAGGAGGGCAGAGTCAGCCTGGCAAGTGTGCAGTTCTTCTGAATAGCGTAGTTTCTCTGCCTGCAACTTAACATTCCAGGAAGCCGATTTTAAAGAGGGTTCCATCCCTCTAAGCTCCAGTGGCTGTTACTCTCCATTTTGAATCCTTGTATTGGGTGCATGAAGTTTACTTAGTTTGTTTATATAATTTGATACCTTATTGCCTACTGGTCTTTCATAATCTGTTCCTTAGAATGGCAAAAGCAATGTTTCTTTTTTCTCTGTTCTTCTTACCTTCCCATTATCTCACCGATCTCTCTGCTATGCTTTCTTCCTTTGATGTATTTTAGTAATGGTACTGTGTGTGTTTATTAAACAGCCACACATTTTTAGGGGCCCTGACATTTCTTACACGATTTGATTGCAACTGGATTTGAATAGTGCCTTTGCAGATGTGGGCTGTGTCCCTGTGCTGTTTGCTGCGTCCACCTCTTCCTAGCCAATCTTTGTCTTTTATCACCGAAGCTGCATTTCAGTTGTATCAGATCTTCATACACAGGTAACGCAAATCTTAGGTCAAGAGTAAGTCAGTTAGAAATTTAGAGATCATTTCTATTTTGAATCCAAATTGTGTTTCCGTTGAACAGGCAGAAATTGTTTTATTTTCTACATCTGGCACAAGAGGGCAGCATGATCTACAGTATTTCAGGGATATAATGTAAGGGGCACCTTATTGCAAAATCTGGTTTTTCTGTATTAAAGATTTCTTGGAAATTCCATTTTTATGTCTTGAATCTTTATATTTTGTAGTATTGATACAGAATTTTAAAAACATTGTTGTGGTTTATTATGTTTGAAACAGTGAACTCTTGTTGTCCTGAAATATCTAGCATTTCAAACAAGGTATTTAGATTTCTTTTTTTTTTTTAATAACAAGTTTGGTTTTTTTTTTTGGCTGCGCAGCACGGCATGCAGGATCTTAGTTCCCCTACCAGGGATCGAACCTGCCCTCCTAGTAGTGGAAGCACAGAGTCTTAACCACTGGACTGCCAGAGATTTCTTCGTTTATATGTTCTACCCTAGTAACTGGAATAGACCGCTGCTGCCTTTTTTTTTTTGGCTGCTTTGGTTGCTGCGCGCTGACTTTAGTTGCGGCGGCTTCTCCTGTTGCGGAACATGGGCTCCAAGTGTGCCGGCTTCAGTAGTTGTGGCACGCGGGCTCAGTAGTTGTGGCTCGCGGGCTCTAGAGCGCAGGCTCAGTAGTTGTGGTGCACGGGCTTAGCTACTCCACGGCAGGTGAGATGGGATCTTCCCGGACCAGGGATCGAACCCGCGTCGCCTGCATTGGCAGGCGGATTCTTAACCACTGCACAAACCAGGGAAGCCCCGCTGCTGACATCTTGACTGGATATATTTTAATTCCTGAAGGGTAGAATATGGTCAGTTGTAGGACCTGAGTCAAACATGAGTTTTGTAAGAAATATGACCGCACAGTTTCTTCCATTTTCATCCATGCCATCAGAGTCAGCAGAAATATTTTATTCTTACCAAGTGTCTAGAATTTCACCCTTTGTTTTGGAGACAAGATGAGAAGATAGTTGTCCTGCTTTTTCATGACTAATCCTTGTGACAAAACACTTGGCTGAGTGCTTTGAGTGTAATGGATTCCAGATAAATAATTGTTTATTTTCTGTCAGTTTGTTAATTTGGCTCTAAGAAACTGTGCCACCGGCGTCGCTAGATGTTGTGTTTCTTCTCTTAGGGAAAAGCGAAGTTAATTGGATTGTGGCCAGTATGTTCATTTCACGCGACTGATTTTTCTGCAGTGTGCGCACACGTGTTAGTTCACTTATTTATGCATTCAGTGTAAAAAGAAAGGTACAAATGTATATCCTTAGTTTTTCTTTACAGATCAAGTTAAGTTAGAGCTAACGCATTATCAAAAGAGAAAAAGTACTAATTTCTTTTGTTCTTTTTATTCTTCTGGTAGCACTACAGTTTAAGAGAAGACATATTCTTTTATCTTCAGTAATCAAAACTCTAGAATTGCCCTAAGGATTAATATTTCCAACTTGACTGAGTGGGAAATAAGGCTCTGCAGATTTCACGCATGTAAAATACCCCGAATTAGGATGTGCATCATGTAGGAGTTGAGGATTGGAGCAAGGAGGAGGGTAGTGGAGGTTTGAACTATTGCCGCTTCTTTAACCTGGAAAGGGAGTCCTTAGCCTCCACTACAAGTTGCTAATGAACTTGTGAAGAAGTGAAAAGTGATTTGAAAGCAACGTGGTGAGCTTTTTGTACTGTGAGCTTTTTGTACTATCAGAATAACCCTCTTGCTATACTATTTATAAAATCGGTTGTCAACAGACCACTGCCTTGCTAGAAAAAAGAGTCATCCGTAGGGAAGAATAATAATTGCAGGGATACCTGTCTGTTTATTCAGTGCAAATGACCACTGAGGTTAGTGCTAAATGCATATTTTTAACAAGTATAATATTTCAGTACTGTCAAAATTACCTTGACGATAATAGGCCTATTAAATTATAGCTCTATAAGTTAGGAGGTAAGATGGCTCTGCTTAGCACACAATAATCTATGCCTGTTCACACAAGTGATTCTGCTGAGTAGGTAGCATGTTAGAACAAGAAATACTGGTCCTAAAACCTCTGATTTATGGTAGGTGTTGTTTTGACACAGCATCATTCAGACGATTTACAAGGCAAAGCTTCGTGTTAAAATATTTCACCAGTGTCATCATTCGTCACCGACATAAATATTCAGTAGTGATGCTGGAAAATTGGTAATACGCCCATTCATGCCAAATCACTTGCTATGTTTCCTTTCAAGTGAGATCTGTTGTGGATATGGTTAAAAGAAACTATGATTTTTCTTCCTTGAGAGCAGATGAGCTGTAAGTAATTGAGAATAAGAATAACAACTATCCTGACGGCTTTCATGTACTCATCTTGCCTAGGTTGCTTTTGATTCTGGCTGAAGTCCTACAGCCTCCCCCGCCTTTGTTTTTCTTCCCTTTCTTTGCTTAGTGCACATTGTAGAGAACATATTTATATGTACATTAGTTAAAGAGGCTTTTTGTGTTCAAAGGAAGAAGTTAGTCATCATCTGAAAAGCTTTGTTGCAAAACTAAAACACACATTTCCCCTTTCATTTTTCCTTGTTAAAAATAACAAATGAGTGACTATAATGGGAATAACACAAAAGATTTCATCAATCATAATGATTCTCAATGGCCACATAAATATTACTTTTTCAGGTTTCAATGAAACAGCTAATAGTTTGAAGTAGGTGTGGTAATTAAATCCTGTTGGGTTGTGACATATTAAAAATAATGTTTTTCACATAACAATGGTTATATGTACTTAAAGTCTTATCAGGGTGATATTAAGTCGTATTTTATGGGTGTTGCTCATTTACTGCTAATAGTATCATAGAAGCCTTTGTTACGAGTTTAAATAGTTACATATATTTGATTACCGTTGTTATTTTGTCAGTAATCTCTATAAAGGTGATTATTATAGCACTTGTCTACACCTGGTAAATATTGCAACATTTTGGTGTACATTTTAAATCTATTAGAATGTTCTGATTACTCTTTATCCATTTTTTTCTTCTCCGTTAATAATCATACATGGAAATACGGACAATTTAGTAACAGAGGAAGCACTGTGGTTCTCCAATAAAATGTTAAAAAGATAAGATTTGAGAAGCTTGTACCTTGTTGAATGTGCTAATGGTACTATCTCCGGAAATTGTTAAGGATGACATTTTACTTGATTGCATTTAAAAATTTTCCAATATCATAGGATATAGAAGTTCTCCACTTCATTTTAATATGTGTTGTCTCAACCTTCAGCTTAATTGGAGCCAAGCAGTCTTTGGGACCCAGGACTTCACTGCTGTATTCCAGTTTCTGGTCTTAGTGTGCTCAGTAATTTGGCATTATTTTATGGGATGTATGAATTATAGTGCAGTTATCCCTTGGTATCCTCGGGTAGTTTGTTACAGGACCCTTGTGGATACCAAAGTCCGAGTATGCTCAATGTCCCTAATACAACCTATGCACATCCTCCCATACACTTTAAATCCCTTCTAGATTACTTATACTTTTACTTATATAAGCAAATTCAAGTTTTGCTTTTTGGAACTTTCTGGGATTTTTTTCAAATATTTTTGATCCATGTTTGGTTGAATCGAAGGATGTGGAAGCCATGGATGGGAAGCCCCAAGTGTAAGTATAATTCAAATACTGTTATTTAACAACACCTGCCTCCCCAGACACACACACACACACACACACACACAATTACTTCAACCTTGTAGCTGTTTGTGACAGAAAATACATCAAAGTAGTTTTATGACACAGTTCATTGCTTTTGTACAGCTATTTCAAGAGAAACTGGAATAGTTCTTCGAGGTCGGATTCAACAACAATAAACATTAAGTATATCAATTTCCTGGATTGAAAATTCCATATGGTTTTGCTTTACAGCCAAGTCTTTCCCCTCAAAGATTTGATTTCAAAGCTCTCCTATGACACCATGGGGCTAAGTTTGATTTTCATTTTCTAACTGGAGCCTTCATCTTCTGTTACCATTTCTTCCCTGCCTCCCCTTTATTTTAAACATTATTATTATTTTGCCATGAAGAGAATGGAAAAAAATCCAAATATTAGTAACGTTCAGCCAGCAATGTTTTATTTCACATAAAGTTATGTTTTAGTTAATTAATTTATTTTTAAAATATTTACTTATTTATTTGGCTGCGACGGTCTTAGTTGCGGCACGCGGGATCTTCTTTGCCGTGTGCGGGATCTTCGTTGAGGCGTGTGGGCTCTTAGGCCTCTTAGTTGTGGCATGTTGGGTCTAGTTCCCTGACCAGGGATCGAACCCGGGCCCCCTGCATTGGGAGCCTGGAGTCTTAGCCCCTGGACCGCCAGGGAAGTCCCCATAAAGTTATGTTTTTAATCTCATCTTTATAGTACTTTTCACAATTACAAGTAAATTATACTTTAGGTAATTATGTACTGACTGCCTGTCTCCTGTGTTAGCCTTGTGCCCTCTGCCCTCCTAGAGTATATCTGTGGTGTTACTGTGAAAGCCTCCAAATCAGGATTGGGCAGCTGTAGCTGCTTAGTAAGTATTTGTTGACTGGATAGAAGAAAGGGTGTTCAGGAGTGTATTTGAATCTCTCCATGCCATGATCTCGAAGAACAATGGAAGTTTACAGTCTTGAAAGAACACTTGGTGTTTATATTAAATTGAATTCTTCCTTATAGTTTATTTTCGAAAGTAGAATTTGTAATAGATGATTTATGGTGGACTTTGTTTTTGGTATTTGATGGCATGAAGAAAAAAACCACACATATTGGTTCTTTGGAAGCTGCGGCTCATAGAACCAGAGTAAGCAAGGTTCCAAGTTCTTCTAATGCCAGTCAGTCATGGAAATGAAACTGTCAAACACCTAATACGTTCCCCTGTGGTTTAGTTGTGCATTGAAGATGAATCTTGGCACTTAAGAGGGTTTAATATTTGATACCTGGTAGTTTTACCTTATAAACTACAGTCCCCTAAGAAGTAAAGAGGGGGAATTCAACCATTTTAAAATGTCAGTAGACATTAGTAAACTGTGATTAGACAGGGAGCTCAGATGTAGGTGGAGATGTTGCAGTGTTCCTGCTCCGCTAGAACAGAGCTTCGGAAGAACTGTCACTTCACTTTTAACTGGGGCTTTTTTACTCATCAAAATGACCATTTATTGGTCATTTACTGGTTGTCAGTTGTGGTCCCAAGCATTGGAGAAAAAAGTCCTGTCTTCAAGGCATTTGCAAATTTTAAAAATTGCCGACAGTGGATTGTTTATTTTATTTTTTTTAAATCTAGTGTGAATATTCTACAATTCCATATAGAAAAGATACAGATTCAGAGGCCTGTGGGATCTTAGTTGCAGCATGTGGGATCGTAGTTCCCCGATCAGGATCGAACCCATGCCCCCTGCATTGGGAGCATGGAGTCTTAACCACTGGACTGCCAGGGAAGTCCTCTTTGGGCTTTTTAGAAGTGTATTACAAATGCTTTGACAGCAGGTAGAACATAAGCAATGACATTTTCTCCATAAGTAATGTTATCATGAAATCAACTATGATCTGTTGAGTGTTCTTTTCATTCTTGGTAACCACAATTATTCTGCTAAAAGTTTCCCCCTCATTTAGATAGAAAGTCTATCTGACAAGCTTCAAAGTACACTTCGAGTGGAAGTTTATTAAAATACTGTGGTTAAATGGAAAACTATCATGAAATCAAGTTCTCTGTTCTGGAAATATTTTCCTTTCATTTCTTTTTTGCATCTGCATTTTAATAGATTGTATCACACGGGGAAATGTTTCAACCTCTTGAACACCTGGAAAGTCTGTTTTAGACTTGTTATGTGTTTAAGAATCTTTATCCAGACATTAGTCCAAATACAGTCCTGCTCCTCACGATGGGGAATCCTGCCTCTGGGTCTGCTGCTGGGAGAAGGCAGTGCCACCGAGCAGCGTGTTGTTAGCACGTCAGGAGAAACCAGAGTATCTGCCGTGGTTGATTTTCAGCCCAAGTTCCTGATTTGGGGATGTTTAAGTCAATAATTAGTTAATGATTTCTCTCTGAACTTCAAGTGGATGTTTCTAGAAGTGTTCTTTTGACTCAGCGACTGATCTTATTCTTTACGCCACTTGAGGCATATAATGAAAATGTATAGAGACTTTGGAGGGTGTGGTAAGAAAAACAAAGCTTCCACCTCCTTCTGTTCTACACAGAGATATTTGAACAGATACCACAGTGCATGTGGATTTGTCCTTAAACATATTTTCTTACATAAATAATTCTGTTTATCTAGGTCAGTAGCAGCGCTTTGAGATGTAGTCAAGATCATGGGTTAATTTTTTTTCATTGCCTTCGCACATTTAAACATAGAATAAGAAGAAATGGTTGCTTTCTTACATGCAGTCATTATTTTTAGAATTTTTTTATCTTTTCTGTTGGTGTCAGACCGGCCTGGGCTCATAAAATTTATTTCCTTTGGTGGAACTATAAATTTATTATTTTTCCTTTTTGGAGAATAAAGTGGCAATAATCTTAAAATTTTATCTCATGGTAATATAAATCTTCACTATATTTTCCTCTTAGCATAGAAATGAAAAGGTTGTCAAATATGGCTTAATGAGTTCCACCAGTGGGTGATAACTGTAGACAGAGATATTTCTTATTGGTGCTAAGTTTTAAATGTTAGTCTTGACATAATCCTGTAAATAGAAGGAAAATAAACACGTATTTCAAGATGATGAGTAATCAGTGTTGCTAGAAAATTGTTCTTCCTTGACTTCAAGATTAAATAAATAGTTGTGGACATAAATAGCCATACTAATAAAAGGCAGCACCTGTGTAATCCAGGCGGTCAGTGGTTTAGCCTACAATCAGATAAGCTGCTGTTTTTTTAAACAAATTGTCAAGTCTTTAGACCAGGTGAGTATATTTCAGTCATACATTAGGGAATTTTAAAACTTGAATGAAGGAGGTTTAATTACCCTTGATATCAGATTTTCTAACCACTCACATCTCCTTTCGCAAAGTAGACACTATAAGAGTTTCATGCTTAATTGACCTGGCCTTCAGGTATATCGTCTCTTAGTTCTTGTTATGACCAAGTTGCCAACTTTTTAACATAAGATTAAGGTTTGAAATTTTAGGTAACACAGTGAGTACCTTATAGGTTTTGGATAAACATTGAGTATTTTTAAAAATATACCTCATCTTTTCTCACCCCCTAATTTTTATGTCCATTTTTTATTCGATATCAGATAAGAGAACTTTGATTGTCATCAGTAGACATTTCAAAGCTATTAATGGAAATGGAGTTGGGATGTAGGTGGAGATATTGCGATGTGTCAGATCTGCTAGAACAGAGCTTTGGAAGAGCTGTGCCAGTCACTTCACTGGCACAATCAAGGTCCTCTTGATTGAAGCACAGTTATCTTAAGCAGCATTGATGTGGGCTGGTGGTGGTGGTGGTTGTGTGTATGTGTGTGTGTGTGTTTGTGAATGAGAAAGACTTCTTTTGAGTTAGATTGTCACACCAGAATAAGATTCATATTATTAGATTCTGTTAAAGAGATGTAAAATTTAAGGTTTTAATATTAACCAACCAAGAAAGTGATCTTTGACTTTACCAACACCAAATTGAATGGTTTTCCTTTATTTTACAATAGTGGTTTTGACCACTGTAATTTGGGATCCACGGTGCCCTGTGGTAAAGAGAACAGACTTTGGAATCAACCTGCCTGAATGTGAATCCAGCTTGGCCAGCGACAGATAGACCTTTGTCCAGTCATTTAAACTCTATCTGCCTCAACTTTATCTGCACAATGGGGATGATTGTATAATAATAGTCCCAATTTTTTTTATGTGTGTGAGAATTAAGAGAATTACTTTATGTAAAGCATGTAAAGCAATGCCCAAGAAATAACTGACATAGATTGAATTTTGACTAAGTGACATCATGAAATTTTAGTGATTTTTCTTTTTGTCTTTTTTTTACCCCTACAAAATCCAGAGGAATATGTTAATTTTGATAAAATAGTGGGAAAGGTTGTGTGTATTTTCCCAGATGCAAGGAAAAATATGTAAATGATCAAGACTAACAACCTACAAAGCCAAATCAACAGCATGTTTTTTGTTTGTTTGCTTGTTTTGTTTTTGTTTTCATCGGGGCTTAGCTTCATTCCCGAGTTCATTTTAATTTGGTTTCACAGCGGGAGCTCAGTTTTGCATATAAGTACCAAACATCTGGTCTGTTTTGTTTGTTTGAAAATGATACGGCTGAAGTTTATTACAGAAGTCTATTGTGTAATTAAGTAAAGACAGTTTGAAATTTTATAATATAACTTCTATTTAAATGGAACATTGTAATTATTCCAGGGAACGGCTATACTTCTTAGGAGTAGCAGGAACTTACTATTTTTTAAAGAAAACGCTGTAACTGGTCAAAATGTATTCACCTTTTTCAAAAAGCATGAAAAATGGCAAATTTCACAAGTGAAAGTTAAAGTTGACCTAAGGCAGTTTTAGATTGTCCAGCCTTCAAATTTTATTCATGGGATGTTTTTAGAGAAATTTCGTGGTTTGTTCACTTAGGTTAATTCCAGGCAGTTTTCCTGCATTTCTGTCAGATGGACATTCTGATACTTCAAAACTTCTTCTTGCACAAAATAATGGTTAAAGCAGCTTGGGATGAAAATGAGATTCCCTGTTAGTTGTTATAAACCGTAGATTACATTTTTAATGCAGTTAAAGGCATACCAAATGCAACAGAAAAAATATAGTTTTCCTATAAATATTTCTCAATTAGCATTAATAAACTAACCATGTAAATGCCATAACTTACTGGCTGGGTAAAATGGCATTGAGGTCGGTGAAGAATACATAATTTTGGGTGGAGAGACCTAAGTGAAGACAGAGAGCACTTACTTGGTTAACACCTGCCTGCCAGGTGGCTGTATTAGTTAGGCAGGGAGCACCTACCTCGTCCCAAGTCTTGGCATTCAACCTCAGTTATGTCTGAGAGGCCTTAAGCTCTGAAATTCAATGATTTTATCATCCTGCAGAACTGGCTTAGAAATAATTTGATGAAGAAGCAAACCAAAAATAGGTTGTAAGGACTTAGAGGATTTTTGTGATAGTAGTTTCCGCGCACGGTATAATGTTTCAGAGATCTGCTGCATGACAGAGGTTTCGTCTGTTGGCAGTTATAATGTAGTTCCCTATCATATTGAACATCAGCCTGAAGTATGATAAATTTGGACTACTGCCCTATGTCTTGTCATTTCAGAGCAACGTTGTAAATGTATTTGACAATTTAAACTTGTTAAAATACCGTCTCTTCCATTGTTTCATTTCGTCTTTAATACCATCGAAGCACATGAAATTTCTTTGCAGCCTCTTCTGCCTCTGTCAGCCGCATGGTCTTCTCTGCCTTCTTGCCGAATCCTCTGGTCATTGTCCCCATTGGTTTTTATGTGGAAACCATAGAGATATGATGCCTAGAATTGAAAATAAAGAACCAGTTTGCCCCAAATCATTAATCATCATACAGGTTATATAACTCAGCATTTAAGAAGCATCTGCATATGCCAGTGTGCTGGGAATTTTGCATAAGGTAACCAGATACTGTATTCTGAAATCTCCATGGCCATTTTCTAAAGATCCGGCACCCATTCCTACATATTATATTTCATTATACAATAATGGCAGCTCTTCAGGTAGAGGTGAAATTATGTTTAGCATAGTATTTCCTATGAAATGAATGTGGGCATTGTATTAATCAGAAATTTCCATGACCTGGACAGTCTGCACAAAACAGGTGTTTCAGTGTGTATGAAATGAATGGATATGTGTATCTGAGTGTGTGTGTATGAATTCTTTGATCTTCATCTTCCTCATTTTGTTTATCCAGCTTTTACATGAGCTTCTTGCTTTTATCAATTTTCAGAAGGATTTAGCATTTGAAAATGAATTAGTTCCAGAATGGGGATTGGAGATGGACCTTTCATCTGCAAGGAAGATTACTGTTTCTGAAAACTAGATGATCATTTTTGCCTGTTCTCGTGGCCCTATTTTTTAAGAGACTTTTACTAGTGCCTTGTCATGACTTTTAAAAAAGGTATATTTGTGGTACAACATTGTATAAGTTTAAAGTGTACAACATATTGATTTGGTATATTTATATTGCAGTATGATTGATATTATTGTGTTAGCTGACTAACACCTATGGCATCACATAATTATAATTTATTCTTATGTTGGGAATGATTAATATCCAGTCTCTTAGCAAATTTAATATCTATAGTACAGTTTTGTTGTCTGTCATCACTGTACTGTGTTCTAGGTCTCCAGGGCTTATTCATCTATTAATTGCAAATATAGACCTTTAAACATCTCATTTTACTGTCTGGTTTTATGAGTTTGATTTTTTTTTTTTTTTTAGATTTCATATATAAGAGATATCAAACAGTATTTGTCTTTCCCTGTCTGACTTATCTCACTTCGCACAATTTCCTCAAAGTCCATCCATGTTTTTGCAAAAAGAAAAAAGAGTTTTCTTTTTTCCCATGGCTGAATAGTATTTCACTCTGTGTGTATGTATCTATGTATTTATCTATACATATAACATCTTCTTTGTCCATTCATCTGTTGATAGACTCTTTGGTTGTTTCTGTATCTTGGTTATTGTGAATAATGCTGCAGTAAAAACAGGAGTGCATGTATCTATTCTACATCCTGTTCCATTTCTGTCTTGACTTTCAGAATAAAATTTTCGTAATTTTATAACTGATCATAAGTTAGGAAAATGTTAGATCTGAAATCTATATTATTTGATATAAGAAAATACGTGGGATCTTGGTTTCATAGTGAGCTCTTCTTTGGCATTTAAGTCACTCTTGGGAGTGAAAACAGCAAAGCACGCGTATGAGCGTTTTTTTCCCTAACTTAAATGGGGAGGAGGAGTCAGAGAGTAAGAGTTAGTTCTCAGATCCTATCATATTAGAAATGCCGTTAAGCATCCCATGATGTCTTTAATAATTTGCATAAAGAGAAAACTACCCTTAGGTAGGCTATTTTGGAAATGTAGTTGAATGTTTAATAGGGTTCATGTTGACTTTAAATGGGAGAATATTATGGTTAGAGGACTCAGAGTGGACAGAATGGAGATCTGAGAAGGTTCCTGTTGGGGGAACCACAGCAAAATGACTCCCTGTATTATAGGAACCCCACCCAGCTCGTCGTCGGTAGATCTAAAGATATGGCGGTGCTATAGAAGATTGGGTAAGTTCTTGCATTGGTGTAGTTTAGATAAACCCTGTTACTAACCAGGAGCTTAGAGTTGATAATGATGGCAGCCTGGAGCCATAGATGAATCAATCCAGGTGAAATCCCACTTAAAACCACCTTTTCTCTTTCTTTTATTCAGGCTTTGGTACCTAGTTCGTTTTTCACTCCCCTACCCTATGCCCCTACTCCCCAAATTTATGGTGACTGGAAAGAGAAGAGATTCTTCAGTTGTCTGTTTTACTGCCTGTGTCATAATTTTTTTTGCAGTGACGTTAGTGTTTTGCTTTCTTACTTGTTTGACTGTCTGATATAGAAGTGAAAAAATATTTGGAAAGTTGCAGGAAAATAGTGCCTAGAATATCTTATTATTTAGTCTCTATAAGGCCCAGTATTTTACAGTGAGACAGTTTTATTTCTGCTCATTCAACTTTTGCTTATTCGCCTTATCCCAAATAGTATAAGGATAGGATCTAATCCTAATTTTAGCCATCTTTTTGTTTTTTGTTGTAAACTTAGGTGTATAACCTGGAAGTATCACTGTTTTCTTGGTTCCTGGGAAAACCTGTTTCTAGTGTCATTTAAGTTTTGATAGAAATGCAGAAATAGGGTTTCTGAACCGTTGCAGGCTTGGCCGGCTCCCTGGATGATGGTTGGACCAGCTTCTCCTTTGTTGGGCTAAAGTAACCCAGTGTCATGGTCCTGGTCCCCAGTTGTTCCCCCCCCCCACCCCCCGCGTGCCTCACTTCTCAGGTTCTTTTCAAATATTGGCTGAAACATATTAAGATTTATTTATCAAAAATGTCATTAATCCCCGCACGCGTGACACACCCCCGCCCAGTATAATATGTAATTTAGTGAAAGATTGCGTATGGGGCTTTCTGTTCATGTGATAGCCTGTGTTCTCTCTCTTCACACTGCACTTCAGAGCAATATTAAGTTCTTGGACTTTTGAAACTTTTTGTTTCCTTTGTTGAGGGCACAGGTTAGGCAAAAATAATTGGCTGATAAAGACTGCATCTGGACAAAAACAGAAACAAATGAGACCTAGGTGAAAAGTGAATTGACCTAAAAAATCCAAGGATAAGGAATAATGTGTTTTGATCTGAGAAAAGTAAAACGTTGTCTTGGACTCTCTTCTCCATGCACACTTCAATGACATTTCCCGGCATTTGAAGGCGAGAACCATTCAGTCTTGGGCCTCCTTGCAGCCTCCACGTTGTAACGTCTTGGTGAATTAAAGCTCTCTTACTCCTTTCTGATGAAAATATTAGCAATTTTGGAATTGTGACTAGTAGATCTGTTCGGCTCTGAGGAAACCTTTCAGCAATGGGACTTTTCATCTGAGGCCTGTGAGCCCATGACTGTCCAAGAGATTGGGATCTTGCAGTGATTTTGCTTCATTACGAGCCTACACCAACATTATTTAATGCAACCAAGTTTCAAATGCTGCTAAGGAACACAATTAAGGTCATGGTCTTAAAGGACTTTTATGTCCTGCAGAAGCCTGATTTTCGCCTAATATGTAGAACAGCTTGTGCAGTATAGCTCTTGGGAGATGAATATTTGTTCGTGTAGGTTACAATCACCAACATACCCTGAGAGTGATGGGAATGTCAGGCAGAATATGTATTTTGAGGAAAAAGAAGAACTAGTATGCAAAAATTAGTCATGGAAATCCATAAATACCAGGCCAAGAATATTCCTGCAGATGTGTCAGTTGGGTTTTACTAGGAATGATGGACAGATACTTTTGCAGATTTTCCTAATAGAGAATTTTCTTAAAAGTTCAGCAAAATTACGTCTTCATAGATTTAAAACCCTTTCCCCCTTAAATAGAGATTTCTCCTTTCCTTAGTTGCTAGAGTTTTCTGTTGAAAGAATGCACGAGAAGACTTTTATTCTATGGATTTCTTTTTAACTGTCCCTTAAGAAATGCATACCAATTCTCGAGAATAGTACCCTGGTGCAGTCTTCGGTAGCCTGGATTACTGAGATGGTTTGCTGTTCATACTGTTTGCTTGTGCAACGAGAAAAGATTCAATTCCTCATCAGGTTTTAATACCTGATGAATACCTGCAAATTCTTTGGTTAATCTGTAGCTTGTCCTTAGACTAGCTTTGTTGCCTTTCCTTTGAGGCTGTGGAATATCCATAGGCTGCCCTCCCCTCTGAGGGGGACAAGAGAATGGAGACACCCCCTTCCCACAGTTGAGGAAATGCAGAGCCTGTGGGTGTATCCATCCTGCGTGTTGGTGAGAGTGCACTGGGCTGACTTCACGGGTGAGGAGAGACTTTGAAGAAGGAGAGCCTGAGGCAAGGCTACGGAAGCAGAACCATTCTGAGTGGAATCAGGCGAGAGGGGGAGTGGGGATGATTGAGGCAGGCAACACAGAATTCAGTTTTGGTGGTGGATAGTAGAACAGATCAGAATGAGTGCTAGAGGCTGGGAGATCAGCATGGAGTTGACAAAGTTTTCCATGTGGGTTGTTGCCAGCTTCATGCCAGGGGATGCTGTGGCATTTACGGAAGCACATGGTCATGTAGATGTGATTAACCACTCAGACATTTGGTACCAAAATCTTCCCCTTTTAGAACAGCTGCCGAGATGGCGAGTTGTACCAGTGTGAACTGAGTGGGGAATCACAGTTGAATACAACACGGGATCCTTAAATATCTTGAAGCTGCAAAGAGGGAACTTAGAATGACGAGCAAGATGAAATCTTATTTTCTTTGTTGAGTTTAGAGAATTTCTGTAGATCCTGCCTTCCTTGAGGTGGAGGCAGACAGAAATCATATACATGTGCATGTTGTTTCTGGGAGCACAGGGCCTCATTCAGCATGGGCGGCTAGGGTGCGCCCAGGCCGGGGGTGGTGGTTCCTGGCGCTGGGGGGGTCTCCCCCACTGTCATGCTTTTGTCACAGGGCCAAGTTTCTGTCTGTGTTGTAGCTGCCACAGGAAGAAGCTGGAACATTCCTCTTGTTTTGAATTAGACCAGTGACTGGCCCCATCTACCCCCCAACACCCACTTTTGATGCCCTCTTTCATCCCTCCTTTGGGTGGTCAGTGCCAGCCTGTCTCCACATTGGCCTCAGAGGCTCATAATGAGGTTCCCATAATATCTCTTTTCTAAATAGTGCCAATCTGAAAGCACCATTTTCTAAACACATTTGTTTAGTGTTTTATCCATCTTTTGTGATAACGGCTCCCTAAGTTTTTCTCGAGGCATGGTGTCATCCAAACCTGTGTGTCTTCTGCTGGACACCACGTTAGTAGCCGTGGAAGTATGGCTGTGATTGGCCTTGTGGAGCCAAAGAGGCTCAGCGCAGGGAACCGGCCGCATGTGCAAGGGGACCTAAGCGGATTTGAGGGGCAGCTGCTATTGTGGCACAGGTGGAACTGACCAGAGAATGAGTTGGGTTATCCAGGATGTGAGAGTGGCTGATTGGGGCGACCCTGCCCTGGAAACCAGGGAAGGAAGGCTGCTTGCCTGGGGTGGCGTGAGTGTGGGCAGGATGGAGGGGGCTGAACCAGGCCGGGGCGGGAAAGACTTTGAGCTCTATCCCGAGATCGGTAGGATCTGTTTGGTAAGATGCCTGATCACACACCTTTCTGTGCTTCCCAAAGCTCCGTCACATCGCGGAGCCTCATAATAGGTGGAGTGGGAATTTGAGGGCATTTTCTCCTTTAAAACTTTTGTAATTCTCTGACTCCTAGTTCACACTTAACCACATGCTTTGTGGCCATTTGATTCTTTGGTTTTAATTTAATTGTATCGGGCATAACTGGCAAATTCTGTCTTCTCACTGTTTTTTATTGTTCAGAGTGCCTTATAAAGAGGAAAAAAACCAACGTATTTTAGCATACCTTTAACACAGAAAATTATTGCATAATGAGTTTCTGTAAAATCTGTGCAAACTTAATTTGAAACTCAGGACAGATTACTGTATTGCCTGGATTTATTTTTGTAGTTCTAAGTAGTGACTACTATTTCATAGACACTCATCTACCACTAGTTATTGAAAAAGTGAATTGCGGTCCCATCTTGGCTCTGGGATAGCAGTGAAGTTGCCCCTTTGTGAGGAGGCAGCTACAGACCATCAGCAGCTGCTCCCTGCCCCTGGGACTCACAGACTTCAGCTTTCTAAAAGTTTTATTCATGTCAGAGGGGGTTTATTATACGAAAAGAGTAGGACATTTTTCCATAAAAATAAAAACGCTGCTCATGGGGGATTCTCCTCTGCTACCCACACCCCTCCTTTCCTGAAAAAAATGAAACTTTGGTGCTTAATCAGGGTTCCAGATGTTTGTGTGTATTTATTTATTTCGATATTTATAGTGTTTGCTGTCAAGCCGTTTGCCTCCCTGGGTGCATTCCAGAAATTTTAAAAACATACATGGCAAAGCCACAAAGATCAAAGACCTATGTCTTAGGAACTCTTTGTAGCACTTTAGGCCTGTCTCTGAAATGATTTCTATGAAAGGAACCAAGTAAGAGCTCTTGCTGTCCACCTCTTGTCTTGAGGAATGTTCCAGATGGGGACCAAGCACCTGGTGAAGGACCCATCCTGGGTGGGGTTCTTCCTCTCTGCTCAGTGAGGGGTCTTCGCCTGAAACCCTCCTGCAGAACAAGGCCTTCTGTTAGCTTGCTGGGACACCTCTGACCTCTTGTCTTACCACATTTTATCATTGATGTTTTTATTTCTTCCTTTAAAACATAGGCAATAATTATTTCTCCACCATCCCTGAATATTACTAAATTAACCACATAGAATTTTAAAGACAGCCCATTAGAAATAGGGGTGTCACTTTCTATATTAGTTTGAAAGCAATACCATCTAAATGGAAAACAACAAGAGTTGTTGTAGTAACCATTACTGCCCCCGTGACTAATACCTCAGAACGGGGAAGCGCCCTCAATAGTTGAGGCTGTAGAGAAGAATCAGCAGAGGCAGGAGCCACAGAAGCTTTCTTCTGCTACGAACGTCTCAGACACAAAAGGCCTTCTTTGAAGTTCTTACGCGAATGTTTTAAAGATCATGCATTTGGGTTATGGCATCATCGATCAACGTTGTAAAAGCAATCAGTAGATGTTTTCTTGCTTCAATTCCTTGCCGCAGATGTCTTCCAGGTGGGACTTGTGGTGGAAGGAGGAAAGTGAGGAAAGGCAGGTAGTTGTATGAAGTGACAGCCTTGAAAAGAAACCGTCCCTCGTACCTTCATACCTACTCTGAACACAGAGTGTTCTCTACAGAGCAAACCACGCGAGATATAAACTTGACCTTAACCCTAGCCCAGCTCAGGGTTTTACCCATCCAGAAGCCTGTGGTGCTTTCCTCACTAACCTGGGAACCTTCCTAGAAGAGCAGTGAGTTGTTAACCAGCTCGGTTGCTGGCAGCTCGGGCCTCATGCCTCCATGCTCTTGAGGCACTCCCTGTGCCTTGTTACCTTTTAAAGTGCTTGATTCTCCCTTTCATCTTTCTCTCCAGCATATCAGCCACCCGAGGTGCCTCGAGGGAGTTGAAAGGAATTGCCTTTAAGCTTAGTGAATTTAGCCCAAAGGGCATGGAGTTCTCCATCTTCTCCAGGTTGGCCTGTTTGGAGAGGTACCGTTTGCCTTCAGTCAGCTTGAGGCTGGATCTCCTTCGAGGAATCCAGCCTTGTCATCAGTGACTTCAAGAATCTAACTTGGCTTAGGTTCTCGATGCTGCCAATTCATGCTGGGTATACCCTCAGCAACACTGGCTGTCTGCTCAATCCAGTTACCTAGCCTTTTTGGTTTGTTTTTAATTTGAGAACTCTCCTGAGAATAAAAGGCTTGCTGTCCCTTAAATATTTACAAAATTATCAATTCATTTTTCCATTTAATGAGTTTTACATTGAATTGTGTCTGAAAAGTCATGATTTACCAACATTTTAAAAAATCCATTGAGTTTTGATTTCGCTAAATGTATTTTAAAGCCCACGTTGACATTTAGCTACAGGTGCTTTCATACCTAATGTTCTTTTACCCATTGGAACTGGTGGTTTTTTAAAATATAATTTTTATATTTTATATCTCTGAGATCAGTATTGGCTTCAGGTTGCTTTTTAGCATTAGATCTCTGCAATTGCACACAGTAGGTATAGGTAGTTTTTATGCCTAATGAATGAAAATCTAAATTGAATATAATTGTCAAAATATTTTCTCCTTCTAATATTGGTGTTTTGAATGCTAGCAACATCTTGATTTTTCCAATGAGAATTATGGATATTATTAGGATTTTACCTGATGCTGAAATGGTAGGGTTCAGGGAAGAAACTTTTGTGTTGAGTTTGTAGAACTGTATTTCCTTGCTCCTCATTTAATTTCCTTTGGTTCTGATAGTATTCTTCCCTTTTACTTTGCCTAAGGGTCTAAATTAAATATCACATGATATGAAACCCTTTAAAATGGCGTCATGTTCAGAATGATGCTGGTGTTTTCTGCTGGATGCTAAGTCGTCACTACTAAGTTCTACCAAGGCTTGTTCAGAGGTTTTCAAACAGTTTCTGCATAAGGGAGAAAATATTAGCAATTTTGTGTATATGTGGTAAAAAAAATACATTAGCTAGTGATTTTACTTATTGCCTTTTAAAGATATAAATGAAAACAGATGCCATGTGCTATCCAAAGTTTGAACACAATCAGACCTGTTACATGTATTCTTCTTTTAATTAATTAATTAATTAATTAATTAATTAAGTCTTGGCTGCGTTGGGTCTTCGTCGCTACGCGTGGCTTTTCTTTTAGTTGCGGCGAGCGGGGGCTACTCTTCATTGCGGTGCGCGGGCTTCTCATTGCAGTGGGCTCTCTTGCTGCGGAGCACAGGCTCTAGGCGTGTGGGCTTCAGTAGTTGTGGCACTCGGGCTCAGTAGTTGTGGCTTGTGGGCTCTAGAGCGCAGGCTCAGTAGTTGTGGCGCTCGGGCTTAATTGCTCCACGGCATGTGGGATCTTCGCGGACCAGGGCTTGAACCCGTGTCCCCTGCATTGGCCGGCAGATTTTTAACCACTGCGCCACCAGGGAAGTCTGTGTTACATGCATTCTGAAAGAGAGGCCCCAGGGCCCTAGGAGTAACCCCTGTGTGGCGTTGCCTTCGGCATTTGGTGCTGCCACCTTCACCCCTTCCCCCACCCTCCCCCAGGCATTTGTTTGGTGGGTCTTTTATTCCTGCCCACCGAGCTTCAAGACTCCTTTCCATCCTTTAAGTGGTTCTCAGGATCACCCTTCCCTTAATACATGTTCCTAGATACTCTTTTCTGGCGTACCCTGTGGTATTTTTCTTCTTTGAACTCAACGCTTGGCCCATCCTCACTTCACTTGATCTAATGATATATCTCTCTTTGCTTTTTATTCCGGAAGACACATGCCCTGGAAGTACAGAGAATGTGTATACTCGCTGTCATCTTCTGTTTAGATCCAATTTAGATTTATTTTGACGTTTTCCCCCTTTGCTTTCTGTTTTTAAGTTATATCACTTCACAGAGGGCAAAGGCTGTTGGCACTTCTAAAAGGCTCTTAATCATGCTTCTGGGTGTTGATGACCAACCTAGGAACTGTCTGTAGGGTTCTGATGGGGTTGTCCTTACCTTGAAATTATACAGATCGGGAGGCTTTAAGTGAATCCTGGTTGTGTTGATTTAGCCACGTCATCCAGTGGGGCTGGATTCCATTTATGCTGATCTTTTTCAAAAAAATTTTATTGAAGTATAGTTGACTTACATATCTTTTGCATCTTGAAAGGCTTTTCAAGGTCTTGGCGAGTTTATAAACGGGGTGGGGGAGCATCAAGAATGTTTATTCATTGTGTGAAGTATTTTTGAAAAAAGGTAAATTGCTGCAGCATTGCAGCCATGTTTTGAAGACTAAAATGTTTACACATTCTGTTCTGTCTCCTTTTCTTCACTTTTTGGTGGTGGGTGGCATTTGTGTCTCTCTGGCACTCTTCTCTGCCACCAGCAGGCAGCCTGGCCCTCTGCTCGTTTCCACCCTGGCAGATGTTCTTCATCTTCACTCTGTTCTCCTTAACCTCCTGAGAGACGGTTCTCCTCTGTTGGTGTGCTAGATGGGACCTGGGGCCTCTTGATCCCCGTAAGTGCACAAGCCTCTGTCTTCCTCACCAGGATGGTGACAGAGGTGGCTGCCCCAACAGGCACCTCTTCCTTGGCCCTGGCACTTCGGGTGCAAGAGTACATATGGAGCTGACATTTTTAATAAGGGCAACAGGAGCAGATGGGCGAGACAGATGGAATGGATTCTGAGAGAAGGATCAGCTTGAATCTTCTCTTCTCTTTGTATTTTAAAAAAGTTATGGTAAAATACATAGAACATTAAATGTACCATCTTATTCATTTTTACTTACGCTCAGTGGCATTAAGTACATTCTCACTGTTGTGCAACTTCCAGCACCATCCATCTTCAGAGTTTTTTCGTCTTCCCAAACTGAAACCCTGAACCCACAACTAACTCCCTGTGCCCACCCCCCCTGCCAACCACCATTCTCCTTTCTGTCTATGAATTTGACTATTCTAGGTACCTTATGCAAGTGGAATCTTTCAGTATTTGACCTTCTGTGTCTGGCTTATTTCACTTAGCATGTTGTCCTCCAGGTTCATCCGTGCTGTGCATGTGTCAGAATTTCCATTCTTAAGGATGAATAATACTCTACTGTGTGTATATACACCACATTTTGTTTTTCCATTCATCTATCAATTGGCACTTAGGGTTGCTTCCACCTTTTGGCAATTGTGAACAATGCTGCTACGAACACAGGTGTACAAGCATCTCTTCAAGACCCTGCTTTCAGTTCTCTTGGGTACATCCCCAGAAGTGGAATTACTGGATCATGCGGTAATTCTGTGTTTCATTTTTTTTTGAGGAACTGCCATACTTCTTCCATAGCAGCTGCACCATTTTAGATTCTCACTTAGAGTGAACAGAGTTCCAAATGTTCCACATCGTCGCCAGCACTTGCTGTTTTCTGATTTGTATTTGATGGTAGCTATTGTAACAGGTGCAAGGTGGTCGAATCCTTTATTTTCTTGAGTAAATCATAGGAGGTGGCTTTGGATGCCAGTCCTCTATGGCAGCAAGGGCTGCGTCCCCCAAACAGTTGGGCAACAGTTCCCTGAAAACAAGATGCCCGTGCGGATCTTGTGCTCTGAGTGCAGGTTTCTTTGTTGCTGATCTCCTCTTGTTGCCTCTTTTTAATTCTTCACTTGAAAATTAGTTCAAATGCAAACCGTGTTTAGATTTATTTACAGTTTTGTAACTCCTTTCCTGTTTCCCTTTTAACAGGCTTGACTTAAGAAGTCTCTTTCAAGTAGTAAATTAATTTAGGTGGCAAGCACCCCACCCGAATTTTGTTATATGCTGGCAGTTTAGATAAATGGATATTATAATCTCAGCACATTTCTGCCCAGTGCTAGTGTGCCTATTTGCAAGAGTCTACAAAAGTGATAATATTTTGTCAGTTTGGGGCCTAGAATAAGAAGAAAAATTAAATATTTTCTTATTTGTATTTATAGGATGCCTGTAGGGAAGCTGAAAGTGCCATCTGGCAGTTTACATGGCTAAATACAGATGAAGAAAGATAAGAAACCCAAAGACTTTTTTTCTAGGCACAGGGGAGAAGACAGGGTCCAGATCAGTTACTGTCAGATGTGTTGGAGATACATTCTCCATTGCGACCGAATATTATTTTTTCCCTTCAACTCACCATTTCGTTGAAGAATGGAGCCTATTTTTAATGACTTTATTGATTTGACGATTGGGTTACAGTGTACTTTATTTACTGCTGAAATGTTTCGCTCCTGTCAGCACTTAATGTGAATAAATCTACTTTTTGGCCTCACTTTGATAGGCTGATGAAACTGCTTATATTTGCAGGAAAATTTGTTTTCCTATTTTTATGTACAGACACAGTGTGACTTTCTTTTTCAAAATCATTATATGTCATAGTGTAGCTGAGAAATAAACACATGCAGGGCTGTTATCCTTGTGTCCTATTAGAGCAACGTAAAACAAAATGTGGGTTTATGCCTGAGGGATCACAAAAACAGATTTAATATTTATAATTAAGGTCAATTTTTTAATGATTTATTGATTTATTTTTTTGTTACTGTGTTAAGACTTAGCAGTTTTGGACTCAGATTTTATATGTTTTTTGAAATTATAAATATACAGTATATCCTACATTCACTGTTATGGTTTGCATATGAATTTAATATTTTGTGTCCAATGAGACCCAGTAAAAGTGCATCCTTTTTTTGTATCGCCCAGTTTATGAGCAGAGTTAGAATACATTGTGCTAATAAGTTTTACATGAAGTTTCTAGACTTTCTTATGGAAAACAATGTCACATGTATTTATCTTTTATCAATTATAATAAATTCAGTTGGGGGGGTAAGATATATCAAAATTCAAAATTTTTCACGAGACATTTCCCCTTCTAAAAATATTTCCTAGTACATATTTTGTTATTAAATAAAGAGAAATACAATTAATTTTATTCATTCACTTTCACAATTTTATTTTTAAGTGCATGATAAAACTAGCAACGGTACAGCATTTCATAAAGCTGGACTAGGACCCCCTCTCTAAAGATGCAAGTAGAATCTTCAGCAGCACCTGTACTACAACACCATAAAACCCATTTTCAGCCAACTCTAAGATTTCTAATTCATATCTGAGTCCACAATGAAGGGTAGAAATCGTGCACTTTAAAAATAGCAGCATTAGTGAAACTATGGAAGTGCTTATACTGCTAGTGTGTGGGGAAAAAAACCCCTGGCAAATAGAGACCAATGTCGTTTTCCTTGATACTTCACCCTTAGGAAGAAATGAACTTGCAGGAAAGTAGCAGTTCATCTAAGAAACTTGGGGAAAAGTCTCTGGGAATTATCAACTGAACTTAAAATGGCCCTCTGGGTTTTTTTTTCTTTTTTTAAAATGAATTTTTATTGGAGTATAGTTGATTTACAGTGTTGTGTTAGTCCTCTGGGTTTTCTTGGGGAGTTGTGTTCTGAAGGGACGAGTAATTTAAAGGAAGCAAATTGATTAGGGAGGAGCAGGAAACCACAAATGTTTGAACAGGTTTTTGCTGGACGGCAGTTGTGTGGATCAAGGGCTTTTATGGCGGCTAATTATCTGCCCTGGGAGAAGTGGCCATAGCTTGCCTTTCCTTCAGGTGGAAGGTAGGTTCCCTGTCTCTTATTCTTTTCCCTGCTCAGAGTGGATAAATATTTTAAGTATGTGGTCAACTGTGCAGCTCTTTACTTTTCCTTTGGGAAGAAGAGAGTTGCTTAGGTATGGTATTGAGGATAGAACTCAGGAGGACTTGCATATGCCCTCCTGCCCAGGACTAGCCCAGCACATCCTGAATCACGCAGATTGAGCTGCCTGCTAAGTGGGGAAGGAAGGAATATCATGCACAGGCATCTGATGTCTTTTTAAGGGGGAACAAAAGAGTTTTGATTTTTTTCACTTGGAGTTCAGCCTGGCTATTGTGTGGTAGAGGAGGCTTAATGAATCATTGTTTAACTAAGATCCTGCCAAGTATTTGACCATTAAATAGCCTCCATGTGTATAGAGTTCTTCTCTGACAGACTCTTATTTGATTGTGATTAATTGGCATTGAATTGGTGTTTAATTACCTCCCGCGGAATCTGAGAACAGTTTGTGTTCTGATTAAGTTATATGATGTAAAACCCCCCCTGGCGCTGGGGAAGTCAGCTCTGTCCTTGCTGTACCTGCTTTACTGCTGACAGGCCGACCTCTGTGGTTGCTCAAAGCTCAGAGACTGTCTCAAAGTATCAAAAACCCGTACAAATTGGGATTTCAGTTTTTCTTTTAATATGCAAAAGTTTTAGGAATCAAAATTCAGCATAAGTCTGGAAAGGTTTTCTTTTTATGTTGAAATTCTTTTTAAGATATTCATTGGGCTATGTTAAACATTTTATACCAACGGATCAGCTTCTTCATTTCATAATGTGTCACCGTGTACGTGCACGTGAGATGTCCAGGGGGAGAGATCCACCAGCTGGACACACTGACGATGAAGGGACAGTGGGGCCGGTCTGGTTTGGGTGTCACTGCCCTTAGAGAATAGATGACAGCAGAAGAGGTAGGAGATGGTCATTGTGGGGATACAGTTCCAAACACGGGGTGGGGGGCAGGGGGAGTTGCGTTTTGGCAACAAGCCAGGTCGCAGGAATGACGAGAGATATTCGAAGAAAAAACCATTATATCCCAGAAACCAGCATACAGGACTATTTCAAAAAGAAGGTCGTTAGAAGTGTTATCTGCTACAGAAAAGGTCAGGATGAGTGAGGATGGAGGGAAAGCTGGCTATTGGTTTTAGAAACTAGATGACGGGTGTAGAGAGGGCAGAAGATGGCCTGGAAGGGACTTGTGGGGTTTTTGAATCGGTCATGATTCCATCGTTTGGCTAAGAGATAACGTGTCTCCTAAGCACTTTATAACTGAAAATAGAATACAATTATAACTCGTAGAGCAATATTTCCACTTATCACTTTTATCTAATTTCTGAAAGGAGTACAGTAGTTGAAAACGATTTTTTCCCCTCCTTTTTTTTTTTCTTTTAAAAAAATCATTGAAGTATAGTTGACATACAGTGTTGTATTAGTTTTAGGTGTACTGCAAAGCGATTCAGTTATTTGTATATGCATATCTTATCTATCTAGGTATCTATCTTTTTTGAGGTTCTTTTCCATTATAGGTTATTATAAGATATTGAACGTAGTTCCCTGTGCTATACAGTAGGTCTTTATTGTTTATCTGTTTTGTATTTAGTAGTGTGTATCTGTTAATCCCAAACTCCTAGCCCTAGTTTATCCCCCTGTCCTTTTGGTAAGCATAAGATTGTTTTCTATGTCTGTGATTTGTTTCTTATTTGTATAAATTTTTTCACCCCCTCCTTTGTAATGGTGTTCTTACTTTGCAGTATTTTCCCCCCAACAAAGATCCACGCACTTACACTTAATACAACCCAACCACATTTGTGTAACATCTGTTGGTGGTCCCCAGATATTCACACGATACGCTGGAGATCAACTGAGATCAGATTTGGGTGTTGGTTGATCCCACTCCAGCTCACCTTCAGTCACTTTACATTGGGTGGGTAGTGGGAGGGACGATTGTCTTAAAGTTTAGTCACATTCTCACACCAAATGTTTTGCTGTCCTGTTTCTGAGCATTACATGTCCTTGTACGTGTATTAGAGATGGGACGGGTTGATTTTGCATGTTGAATGGTAACTTCCTGATATGTGCCTTTGTGGAAGTGGGACTTCTCTGCTTAGATGAAAGCTTTATTAATAGGTGGTTTTGCCTGCATCGCTGTGGGAACACATTCCCCAGGTGAGACTGCTCCGTGTCCCACCCCCCCGCCCCCCCACGCAAACCCCCTCCGATCCCCATTCTTTGGGAGATATGAGATAGAGACTGCACATTTTGCCTTAAAAGGTGGTCAGGGTGCACTGGGCCAGGAAACAAAGACCTTGGAGACAGAGTGGTGCATTCCTGTGGCAGGAGGAGCCCCGTGATAGGTGGTGTCCTGTTCTCTCAGAATCGGCAGTTCTCACCTGGCCCACGTCTCTCGTGGCCACCCCGCTTCTTGTGGTTCATGGTTTAGGTATCCCCTGAAATCATGCAAACTGTGCACATGGGCATTTTCCAGTGAACACGCTCTGTAGGTTTCACCAAACCCGCAGTGTTTCAGAGCCTCTGTCTTAGAGATTTTTCTGCCTGTTGCCGTCCATTCCTGACCTTATATGAGCTGTGAGCCAGACTCCTGCATGACATATGCACGAGATCCAGCGGTAAAGGAACTAGCCTGGTCTAGCTTCCCAACCCTTTTCCTCCCCAATGCTTAGGAGATGTAAAATATCATGCATGGCGGCTGCAGCAGCATGGTTTTCTGTGTCAATTTGTGGGGTGTATCCACTCCTTCAAGGTCAGTCCCCTTCCAAACTTAGCAGTGCCTGATGTGACTTGCCCTGTGTCACAGGACAGGGTAAGGCCTGGAATGAGGTGGCTCTCAAGCCCTGGACTTTGCTTCTGTCCTCATTCATTCTTTTTCAGTCATTTGTTCACTTGTTAATGCATTCATTCCATCTTCAGTAACTTGTATAATTTAATTTTGAGGTGGGGTTATTTTAAATGTTTTGCTTTAATTGTGGTTAGCCAAGAGAGAATTCCTGGAACTCTTATAACTCTCCTAATACTCAAAGCATTCAGCATCCAGTGGATGCTGTGGATGCTAATGGATTCAACATTAGCCAATCAGAAGGGGCTGGGCTGTCAAAGGCCAGTTTGACGATCACCGTTCATACCAGCTTAACACCAGCCCTGCCTATGATTTTACTGTCTCATCCTTATTAGTACATTTTTAATAGAGTTTTCAGATGTGTCCAGTAAAAAGCTCTGTGTCATAGATGTGATGACGTGAATTTTCTTCGTCTCTGTAACTCTGGGTGCAAGTCCCAACCTGGCTACTTTACAGCCGAGTGTCATTGAATTAATTTCCTCCTGCCTCTAAGCTTAAGCTGCCTCTTCTGTAAAATGGGGACAACATCTCGCTCATAGTTTTGAGATGATGCGTACATAGTTTCCGGCACTTACTTGGTGCTCATGTGGTGTTGGTGGTGTTCTAGAAACCAAGCAGAACGACCACAAGAAAAAAATCCCACCAGATCTCTGGTGTGTAGCACAGGCAGCCTGGTGAACCTGTGCAGGGTTTGTCTGTGGGCACAGAGGCCAAGACAGAATTGGTCCTCGGCTGTCGGCTTGGAGCTCTCAGACTCTCTCTGGCCTGGGTCGGATGTGTAAGATGCACGCTCACTCTCCACCAGGCCCGCTCCTCAGGACTTCCTCCTCACAACCATGGCTTTGACAAGAGAAGTCAGACCTCTTTGTGACTCTAGGCAATTTTCAGCAGAGGCCCCTTAACACTACACTCTTCTCCACGCCCGTTCGCACACAGGTTCTCTCCTATCTTGGCTCTCCAGCGAGGCAAATATTTGTCCTCCCACCCGGACAAACTCCGCTCTCCGTCAGTCCGTCCTCTGGCCTCCTTCTGAGCGCTCAGGCTGTGTCTCCTCCATGAGAACCCATTAGCCTGGCCCTGCCTAAGCCTGCAAGTCAGTGACACTGCCTGGTGTCACCCACTGCTGCCGTGGCTCCGTCTTCGCTCTGTGCCACCAGCATCTTGGATCGCGGTGCCGGGCCCAGCGTCTCTGCACGCGGGCCGCCGAGCTGAGGTGTCGGCGCGGCCACTTCGCACCAGGGACTCTGGTCTGAAGGGCCGGGTGCAGGGCCGGCAAGCTGCACGAGGCAGTGTGTGAGCAAGTGAAACTTGATTAAGCACAAAGGAAAAGAAAAAAGGTTGGACTTGGTTTTATGACCCAGATTCTATTTTTATTTCCCAAGAGTTGTTAATGGCCTTTGCTGGTGAGAGTATGGCGAACCAGACACTTCATATGTATTTCCCCAGGTTGGAAAACAACACCCAGCAGAAGAGAGTGCATGAAATATCAATAGATATTGAGATTTGGAAACAAACCATTTATTTATAGAAAGGCTCGTTGTATAGATTCATACAGAATATGCTCAAGCACCCTCTGTATGTGAGGCATTGGTCCAGGCACTGGGGTAACAGCAGTGAATGAAACGGGTAAAACTCCTGCCTTAATAATGTCTATATTATAATTCAGTTTCTGTGACTAAAATGGAGACAAGTGGTTATTAGCTTCTGGAAGCAAAGAGTGGAATCTCAAGGGGCCGTGAGAATTCCCTGTCAATCCAGTAGTTAGGGCTCTGCGATTTCATTGCCCAGGGCCCGGGTTCAATCCCTGGTGAGCCACTCGGTCAAAATAAATAAATACAGGGGACATAATTGTACATGTTGATAAAACCAGATTAAAGGTTCTTGAGACAGAACATCATCAGAGATGTTCAGGTTGTTCCTTGTTACTCAAAGTGTGGTCCTTTGACCAGCCAGCATCAACATTACCCTGGGAGTTCTTAGAAATCAGGAATCTCAGACCTCACCCAGACAGAGCTCTTGAGAAGTTACATTTTAATCCAGGTGCCTTGGAGATTTTCATACAGATTATAGCTTAGAAGCATTGTTTTGTGAGCCTTGGGCTCTTTGTGATCAAACTTCACTTGGATGCACAGGAGCCTTCAGGGTCCTGGAACTTTCACCCATGTGTTTATAAATCGAACACGACTAGAGTGCTGGTGGACTCTGTAGTGATCAGAATTAATCTTTCCAACTGTGCCCCCGATTGACATGTACAAGATGGTCACTAAGTGGGTTCCAGGTCTTACTATATATCTCCCTTCAGGATGAGCCCCATTTGAAATAATTCATTTCGTAGATTTGTTTTAGGTTTTTGTGTAAGAGTGTATCTGCACAGAAGGGTTCCTATTTTAAAAAAGAAGGTTGGAAAGCCAGTGCCTTTGTGGTGTTTTATTAGTAAACCCCACCTTCTGCCTTGCCCAGCACTTTGCATTTTGTTATAGATTGTGTGAGAAATGTGGTCCATGTTTACAAAGGGTGTATAATCTAGATGTAAACTCAAGACTAATATACATGAAAAGTAGTCAAACCACTAAATAGATTATACTATGATATGTTCTGAGAATGTACCCAGACCCCAGGTGGAATCTGGAAGCTCGCTGAAACAGTCCCTCACCAAACAAAGTGTCAGAAAATCTATGCCTTTAAACATGAGAATCACTTATGTCTTTGCTGAGAGTGTGTGGAGTCTTCTTTTTGGCTCTCCTTGGATGTAGGGTTTCCTCAGTCCTCAGCTCTAAAAGGAAAAATGGAAGTTGGTGGCAAGCTCTGGGCGATAGCACAATGTATCAGCTGAAAGCACAGTATTATAAAAATACTTTTTTTAAAAAGTAGTCGGGTGGAGGTTGGAGTGCAACTTCAGTAGCCTTAAGCAGCCCCAAAGGCTATTGCCATGTTTAAAAACAGTTTAACTATTAATGCTCAAAATAAAAAAGGTTAGTTTTGTTACTTAAAAGGGTAACTAGTAATTCGAAGATTTAACTGTACAATTCCCCCAACTAATTTTAGAAAGCAAGTCTCTTGTTGGACATGTGGCGCTTGTTCTAGTCTAGGCTTTTGGGTTGCTAGGGGCAGAATCTACACAAGTTAGTTCAGATGAGGAGACCTCGATTGAAAGGAAATGGGCATCTTCTGGAGCTGGAACGATGCTGAGTTTCCTGTAACTGAAGCTGGGAACTGGGGTCCTAATGGGAGCTGGGGCCATTGTCACAGGGGTCATGCCCAAAGCCACTTTGCCTCTGATCTTTGCTGGGTAGGGCGAGGCTGGTTCACTTTCCTGGCTTCTCTCCTGGCCTTGTATTGCTTGAGAGGGGAAATCGGAATGACTAGGTGGCTAGTCAGTGAGTTGGCTTCCCCTGGGGAGAGAAAAAATTGAAATTGCACATAATACATTATAGACTTGTTTCAGACTTGTTCAGGTTGTTTTCTACTTCTGACTTGCCAAGTGTGCCACATTGAATATCTTTGATGCACTCATTAACTCCTGGGTATATGTTCCTATAAATGGAATTTCTGGGTCAGAAGAGGTACACTCTTAGAGTTGTTTATACATACTGCATGTTGGTCCCCAATATCTTCCTATGTAGTACAGATGGGAGCGATGTGGATATTCATTATACCCACATCTAAAATGTGACCTGGCCACCAGAATTTATCGTGATTGTTGGCTCTGTGATTGGATATGCAAGATGGGAGAGGTGGTGATACCACTTTACCCTAAGGTAGTCAAGCAGTACCTGGGGTATTGATTTTAATACTGGGCACAAGGCATTAACTGAGACTGTCCATCTGAGTCTGGACAAGAGGCAGCAGGCAAGATAGGACACCGAGCCTTACGAAGGATCATTGAGGCACCAAGGAGTAGTTGCTGGAAAGGATATGATTCACTTCATTCAAGTATTTGAAAGGCTGTCATATCAAGAGAAATTAGTTTCACTTTGTGTGGTTATAAGGGCAGAATAAGCAGCACAGCTTGGATGTTCCAGCAAGGCAAGATTTGGTTTAATGTAAGAAAGCCCTGTCTAACAGAACGGTCTGAAAATGCATTGGGTTCCCCATGTTCACGTGAACTGCCCTTCCCTCTACCTCCCTGGAGATACTCCAGCAGGGGCCATGTGTCATTTGGGTGAAGAGTCATGGCATGTGTGTGAAGCGAATTCATCATTAGGATTTCATTTGGAGAGTTTTGAGAAAAGTTTAGTACTATGAGGCCATGAACTTGGAATCACACCTCTGGTTACAACAGTCTATTTCAGAGCCAGGTGAAATATTCTGCAAACACCATTCGTTCTCTTAATATTTCTTAGTGCAAAGAAGTAACTGTTGAGGACTTCCCTGGTGGCGCAGTGGTTAAGAATCCACCTGCCAATGCAGGAGACATGGGTTCGATCCCTGGTTTGGGAAGATTCCACATGCCCTGGAGCAACTAAGCCAGTGCGCCACAACTACTGAGCCCGCATGCTGCAAGTACTGAAGCCCGCGCGCCTAGAGCCTGTGCTCCGCAAGAAGAGAAGACACTGCAAAGAGAAGCCAACGCACCACAGCAAACAGTAGCCCCCGCTCACCACAACTAGAGAAAGCCCTTGCGCAGCAATGAAGACCCAAGGCAGCAACCCCCACCAAAAAAACAAATAAATAAATAAGAAGAAGTAACTATTGAACTTTTTGATCTCACATTTTCTATACTTAGCTCATTGGTGAATAAGAGTTTAGTTTTTTGATGATCTTTGACATTCTGTTCAGTTTCTGTAGTTGCTACGAGGGGAGATGGGTTTTTCTCATTGTTTTTGCTTTGCTTGTATTTTATACTCTTTGCCAACCCTTGGTCTCTCAGACCTTATGACTCCCACATCTGGTGAATGGTAAAGGGGTGGTTGACACATACTGTTCATCCCTGAGTAGCCAATATCTCTTTTAACACTTTCAAGGACAAATTGTACTTGTTTCCAAATTCTGCCTACGTTAAAAAGTTGTATTTTTCCATTGAAGAAATCACAAGAATTTAAACTATATCTTTAACATTTTTTGACGTGTATATGCCTTATTTGGGCATTGCTGCTTTGAGATGGTAAAAAATAACTAAATGGGCCACAGTATGCATAAGAATATGTGGGGAAATTGCGCATCTGATTTTAATGTTCCTAAAGCAGAATTGATTAAATGATTCCCATCTTCTTGCCCCTCGAAGTGTGATCTGGGAAATAGCAGAAAGGGAGTCGCCTGACAGCTGGGAAGAAATGCAGACTCTCTAGCTCCCCCCAACACTCCTGAATCAGCAAGTGCATTTTAACATGTGGACATTCCTACAGTGTCTGGTAGACTTTCCGGGGTGACATGATGCTGCAGAACCTGGGGGGAATAGTCATTATCTCACCTGGGTGGTTGAGCACCTGTTAACTCACCGGGCATTGTGACTGGGTTCTTTCACCTGCATGAGCCCATTTAATCCTGAGAATCACCTTCTAAAGCAGGCATTCCTAGAGGCTCCGAAAATTTGTCCCTGGTCCTCCAAAGGTGTCACTAAAAGACAGTTTCTGGAGTCTGTATTTCCTAAGCCTGAGACAGGAGAATTGAGGCCCGGCCTGTAACGGCCTGGCCTGGCCAAGGGCGAAAGCCTCCAATGTCTGCAGCTCCCGGCTTGGGCGCACCCTGCGCTTCCGGTGAGCCAGGCGCCCTGTGGAGGACGGCACAGCCGGCTCAGCCGGCTCAGCCCGGCAGCGGAACCTCAGCGCCCAGCCTCTGCTCATTCAGGGTCCAGCTGGGGCTTGGTGTGAAGGGCCTCGGGAGGAAGTCACCTCTGACAGAGGTCAGGAAGAGCACCTAGAGGTCCCACATCTCACCTGCAGGCTGGCTTCCTGGAGCCTTCATTACAAAAGAAATTCAGGGGCCTAGATAAACACATTTCTCAGGAGTTGCTACCCCAAAGTAGGCTGTGTGCGTGCCTATGTGTGTTGTTACTTCAATGCCTTTGAATTTAATCATTAAAAAGACCAGATATTTATTACAAATTAGTTCTCATCTTCCAATCCTGCAGCCTTCAGAGTATACTGTTTTGGTGAATTTTGAGAAGGGAAATAAAAGCAATAAGAAATGATCTTTTAGTCATCAAGTAATATTTGTTTTCCTGCTTCCATCCCTCTGGTCTTCTTGGATGCTTAAGCATGAGTCGTGTGTTCTTCACACTTGGTGTGCCTCTGAAAACAACAACTTATTACCCTGGTAGTAGTGGCACAGCTTGGAAATTGGAAGAATCCCAAATTTCCCAAAATGTAAGGTGCTATGCACCATCCTGGGGATTAAAAAATTGCAGAGAGGTTGTAATTAGTTTTCTTTTTTAAAAAAGTATCACTTAGCAAAATTAATTCTGATAAATCAAAGTTAGTATCACAATTAGGAGTAATTTATGAATTTTAAATTGTTTACCGCCTCTAGCACTTGAAGTCTTAAATAGGATGGAAGTAAAAGGACGAAACATTCTAAAATCCACCAACCCTTCCTGATACTTCCACAAGATCTTCTCCCCCACCCCCCTTTAAAAATAAGGGCCAAAAATTTCAACTGCCCACTCACTGCCATTGGTATTTTAATATCTCTTTAGGTAACGTCTATTTTTTTTCTTTACCACTGACATTGGCTTATTTCATATGAATCTATAATATATTAAATACATATGCATTTAAAATATTGTTTTGATTTGCTCATGAATTGTTTCTCTTAAAGGGCCTGTCTGGGGAAATGAGTAATTTCTCATATCCTGTTCTTGCAGGAAGAATTTTGAATCGTTTCTCCAAAGACACTGGGCATATGGATGACTTGCTGCCCCTGACATTTCTTGATTTCATCCAGGTAAGGTAACAGTCATGTCAGAGTTCTCACAGCGCAAAGTGCCTGTTTTTCAAGGCCTTTTCACAGGGGCTGAGATGGGCCTTTCAGCCTGACTGTGTTATCTTAATTAAGTAAAAGGCCACCTTTGTAAGAGAAAGGTGTGGTTGTGATTGGGAGGCTGAGTTAACATGAGTGACACCTGCTGTAGGAGTGGCTACACAGTCAAGGTTGGTTCGAAGCAGCGACATGCTTGGTAAGTGGTTCTCCCGCTGCCATTCAGGTATCTGGCGTGGATTCCCTTTACTGTGAGCACATTTCACAACAGAGAAACAATCACCTCTCATGGTAGCCTAGATTAACTAAATTATGCAGCGGATTACCACAAAGGACAAATATTTACTGCACCGTTTTTTTTTTTTGTATAAAGCCAGGTGTGGTTACTTACAAAGAAAAGATTAGTAATAATGTGAAAATAATACTTTAACAAGGACAATAGAGAGCAGTTATGGAAGATACAAAGCCTTTAAAAGCAAGTACCTTTAAGCCAATAATTTGAGTAAGGGATCAAAGTCATCTCAGAAGATGTCTTTTTTGTTTTTGTAGACAGCTTTTCTTTTAACACATTGATTGCTCTGTCTTAAAGTGTCTTTAAAAAAACAAACCTTCAATCCCACAGAAATACCTTCTACACAGCCTTTGTTTTGTCTGTGGACTTGGAGTTTCTAAAGAATGATGTTAGGTCATCTGAGCTCTAATCTCATTGAGTACTGTTGTGCGTTTGGGCTGTTTTTTTCTGTTGTTTAATTCTGTCTACTTTTAAGTGATTCAGGCTGAGGGGACTTTCTTTTTCATTTCCAAGTGTTTTGGACATCAAAAGCATTTATCAAAAGGTGTATATTTTCTAAAATCCCACCTGCTGCTGCTAATATTGATACTTCCTAAGTTTGAAGCCTTTTCACTTTCCCTAAGTGCCAGTTAACATGAACCCATTTTGAGACCAGGAAGGAGAAATGCTACGGTTATGGCTTGATGCTCCCCATGCCCCCATTTTTTATTTCAGTGCTCAAGTGCTCTTTAAGTCAAAACTTAGGGTCTCTCCTGGAGCCATTTTTATAAAAGGAGCCACAGATACTTAATTTGGAAAATTAGCTATGTCAGAAATATCAGTAATAGGCCTGAGGTTATTCTAGCCATTCCTGTTAGTCACAAAGAAATGTGCCAATGAATGTAGACTATGGGCAGAGGCCTCCACTGTTTACCAATGTGAAGTAAGCTGTGATTTAGAGGCAGAGTCTTACTGTTCTTCTTTTTAACCCGAGGGACAAGGGTCTAACTTAATCTTGGTGAAACGTAAATACCAGTAGTTCCAATTAGCTGATTTCTTGAATCTAATTGCAATAGTAAATCTCAATATTATTGTCTTCAAGAAAGGAGTTTTTGTATAAAGGATGACTCAGTTATCAATTATGATAAAGATCTATTGTCACTTGTTTTGTTTGTAGGTGTCTTTAAGAAGGCTCCCATAATCCCTTCAGGAACAAATATTTTCTCCTTTAAAAGATAGTATTAGTTAAATATAAAAGCCCTGATCCCTGCCATTGTTGTTGATTCTTTGAGAGACATTTCCCAACATTCATTGTTTAAATGGTTGTCGGGAGGAATCAGGTGAAACTTAATAAACAATGCAGTAACCGGTTCATCTTACTTTGTGTGCAGAAGCCTTCCTCCAGAGGATTTGCATTCAATGAGTGGGGTTTTGACGAGGTATCACTGGGATCATTTTGAAGTATTTGGACCTGTTGCTATATTAGCAAGCAAAGATTTTTATTAAAGCCACAAAAATGAAGTTAACCTGCCCTCAAAGAAAGGCCAACAAAAATCAAAATGTAAATTGATTTTTTTTCTCTCTTTTTTTGAATTTGGATAGGACACTGTAAAGATGAAAAGAACCCAGTGGTGATCTGGGACTCTTAATGGAATCATGTAAACTTAAAATAAACACTATTATGGTAAGCACATAGAATGAAAACTAATTTTCCAAATCAAATACATTATATTCAATTCATTTTCCCCAATCAACCAAATGTTTAAAACCTGTTAGTTATAACAGCAATCTTCTGGAAATTAATTAGAAGCCTATTAGCTCTGCTAGCTGAGCTGAACCGAATGAAGAGGGTTGCTCGTTACATTTCTAAATAGGCTCCCGAATTAAAGCAAAGGAAGGTCAAAATGACAATCAGCTTGACTCACCTTATGGCTTTGCTTAAGAGGTGGATCTTTTTTTTTTTTTTAAGGAGTTAATTTTTTTTTAAGGAAATTTTATCCACTTGGACTCAGTCCTCTAATTTAAAAAGTCAGGATAAAAGGTATCCTGAATATTATCTTTGTTAACAATAACACCCTCTCAAGTGCATAGGAATCTGAAATGGAAGCGACTTTTAGGTCTCTTGTCTGGCCCATCAGCCTCTCTGAAGAGTTTTGTCATCCCCTTTCAGAATTGAGATAGAAAATTTCTTGTGTGCCTTTGATTTTAATGTTATTAGCAAAACGGGCCGCTGACATCAGGAGACCCTGGGTTTTAATGTCTCTCATCTGATTCTTAGGGTCAGAATCCTAATGACTAGCAGCTCTTCCTCTGCTCGGGGAAGTTCACAGAACATGAGTCCTTCTAAACCCAACAGCTGACTTTAGAAAGGGTTGGGAATTTCCGTATCAAGAAGTTAACCTTGGTTTGATCTTGTGGTCCTGCCTGATCTACATGTCATCTCTTATTCTTGAGCCAGAAAGAACTTGGCAGGATTTATAGTAACAAAGAGAATGCAAATCAACATTCAAAGCTTAGATATCTTTCCACTTTTCAGAATATTAAAACCAACACTGACATGTTTAATGTTTGTTTCTTACTGAAGATAAGCATGTGATAATACTTTTCAGGAGAATTAAAATCAAACAGATACAGAAATAATGTCATTACACTTATCCGTGGTAACTTTTTAATCCATAGCATGCGTGTTTCATTACTTTATCTGTAAGACAATGATAATTTTGTTGGTTTTGTAAGTAAGAGTTCAGAAATATGGACCATTGGCCTAGAACATAATTGTGTCTCCAGTTAAGTCTGATGCTGATGGATTGAAGAAAGGGAGCTGAGACAGAGCCCTCATAATGGGGGAGGGGGTATAGTCCCATGAAGGAAGTCAGAAGTCAGATTTTATTATTCCACTAACAGAGTGACTGAGATGAGAAAATTCTGTTTAAAATGTGAGCAAGTTCGCTGGCCACATGGAAGGTATTTACTTAACTTTGTCCCTTGGACTTCAACAAATGATTTGTATTTGTGTGAACATTTGTGGGGTTTTGTTTGCTTTTTGTTTTGTTTTTGGCTTCATTTAGTGATTCATATCCATGCTGATGGGAAACAGTGACACAGCTCATTTTGAAATGAGTGTAATTTACTATTGTGCAACATCCCAGTGAGAATTGCAGAGGAACAGTGGGGTTAATGTGTGGGATTTGGGAACCTGAGCTGACACAGGCATGGAACACGAGTGTATGAAGAGAGACCAATTTTTGACTGACGAGGCATTTTGGAAGCGTAGGCCAGAAATGAGGGAAATTTTTTTTAATATATCATAGGAAATAAATAATTTATACAAAATAACAACAGTCTGCAGGTCGTCTCAGGGTTGCCTTAGGCTTATCAGATAAGTTAGCCAGTGGCTGGCAGTGCGCATCTGGCTTATGAAAGTGTTGTTCAGACACATTTTGTTTGTTTGCTTTTTCAAAGATCATAACAGCTTTGAGTATTAACAATATTTTAAAAACCAAGTCATCTATCAATCCCGAACATGGTTCTTCACTCATGAAAACGAAATATCTTTATGAAAATAGGGATTGAAATACAAAGTATAAAGGCCATATAAACCTCGTATGTGAGAAATCAATGAGGGAGAATTCTTTGAATAGGACTTTGGCCTTCAAAACATAATGTATTTGAATAAACATAAACAAACAAACAAAATGTGGTCACTTAAAATTCACATTCTTAGGTGTATGACTTGACTTCCTAATGCCACAGCATAAATACCAGCAACATAAATACAGCCTCTCACTTTCTTAAAACAGTGATTGATTTAATTAATAATGGTACCATACATACATAACATTTATGTTTCAGTAGTATTTAAATTTAATTTTATTAAGGATTAAATTAATTCTTAATGATCATTTTAATAATACAGTAAATTTGTAATATTTGCTGGGCAGTTGTATTGTTTTGTGAATGTATTTGCAACTAGAAATATAATGGAAAATCTTGAAGTTTTTCTCAAACGAATTATTTCCATTGCGTATTTGTGATGTGTGGATTTGTAATTCGTTCAATATTTCTCTTTCCCACAACATGTCTTCATTTTTGGATTGTTTGCAGCAGTCTTTTATCGGGCTTCTATTATGTGCTAGGGATGTGGGGATGAAAAAGGTAAAGCCTTTGTCTTCGTTCATTGGACAGGCGTTCATTTGAGTGTGTCGTGTGTGCTAGGCACCATGCAGGGCTTGGGGATGTGGAGTTGAATGAAATCTAATTCCCGTCTTCCTTGAGGCACACTCTCCTGGGAGAGACAGATCGAAAGTCAGCAAGTACTGTGCTGTGTGGTAAGTTACAACAGGAGTATACTGGATAGGAGACTGGATAAGGCTTTAGTGTGAGACAAATCTGATTTCCACACCCAGATCTTCCTTGACATTTTTGGACCTCCAGGTGGAAGCATCCTGTACTTAATTGGAAGTAGGAGTCTGGTGTTTGAAAGAGAGAGCTGGGATGAGTATGGCACCTGTGTATTCTTTACTGAGCAGGTAAAAGCTGAATCTGTGAAAATGGATAAGATTGCCCAGAGAGAGAGTGAAGCATTTCAGGAGCAAAGATCCTTATGGAAACCTTTATATTAAGAGAGAAAGCAGAGAGAGAAGGGAAGCAGAGGAGACACACAATGAAGAGATGAGGAAATAGGTTGGGGGACCGAGGAAGGACAAGTCTGTTAAGTGCAAAGGAGAAGGTAAGTCCGTGGAAAGTTGTCGGTTGATTTGGAATCAGGGCGTCTGGTGACCAGAAGAGCAGGTTTCAGATGTGAGGAGGCCTGATTGCAAAGGGCTGAGAATGGAGGAGGCGTGGAGGAAGCTGAAGTGAAGGCAGGCTACTCCTGGAAGGAGTTTGACTGAAACAGGAGAGAGGCCCATCCGGAATGTAGTGTCTGCGGAGGAGTTGCTGGTTGGGTGTTTAGTTTTGGGGTTGGGGGTGTGTGGTGGGTAATATTTCCCTCTGTCCCTCCTTCCCCTCAACAAACAGGGATTAGCGTTGAGGCCCTGAAGTACAGGGGTGAGTCAGGCAGGAATCCTCCCCTCCAGGCCCCCAAGGGGAGGGAGACACACAGAGATTCACCCCTTGCTGCCTTTGGAATCCTAACTGTGGCAGCGCCCTGGAGGAAGTCCTGGAAGGCAAACTGGGTGTGGGGCTGGAGATAGTAAGGGAGCCTGGTCCAGGAGGTAGGCGTGGCTTCTAGAAAGCGACCTTTGATCCCAGGAGAGAGGAAACGGCCTCTGTGGATGGTGGGGCAGGAGGGGCTGCTGGAAGCCTCGTCCCAATGGGCAACAGTCTTTTCTGTCTGTCAGCAGCTGAGAGTGGTATTGGCAAGGGCCTTGAAGGGGGTTTTTCAGTTCTGGTTTGTTTTAAAGGATGTAGGTAGTGCCAAGTGTGTTCAAACTCATTTTTTTTTTTTTTAATTTATTTATTTATTTATTTAGGCTGCTCCGGATCTTAGTTGTGGCTCGCGGGATCTTCGCTGCGTCATGCAGGCTCTTAGCTGGGGCATGTGAACTCTTAGTTACGGCATGCATGCGGGATCTAGTTCCCTGACCAGGGATTGAACCCAGGCCCCCTGCATTGGGAGCGCAGAGTCTTACCCACTGGACCACCAGGGAAGTCCCACAAACTCATTTTTGATGATTCTGCTCATCCTTGGGTATATTTGATAAACCTTGAAATATACTTTGATCATTTCCATTTTTATTTTCATTCTAAAGTATTTATTCCATATACTTTTTCTCATCTAATTCTTTCTCGTTCCCTAAAATGAAATCTCAGATAATTCATTTAATATTTTGTAATTATACAAAACACCTGCTTTGTGTTATTTCTTTGTTTCTTCTGTCTTTCCCTTATGAGTACTGTGTTGCATAGATTAACCTGCCCACGATCCTCTAAGATCAGATACCTTTATCATTTTTGCTTCAAATGCCCAAATAATTGCTTATTTCAGAAGTTAAGTTTGCTTTTTCACTGAGATACAGACTAATATATCATAAAAGGGTGAGACCCTTGAAGGGATCATCGGATTCCAGGATCCCCTGAGCCTGGCCGTGGAGCACCCCTGACACTGGAGCAGGACTCACATCCTTTTCCCACGGTGCAGTACCATCTTGGAATACACATCTAAATAGATTTGTTTCGCTTTCTTTGCCAGTGATTTATGTTATGAAGGAGCCCAGGCCTAGAGAGTAAAATTGAAATTTCCTAGTCCTTAAATCTAATCTCCCTGCAGTTTCTGGAAAGAAAGTTTACATGCCTGATGGACTGACTGTTGATCTACTGGTTTGTCTCTGTGTGTGTGTGTGTGTGTGTGTGTGTGTGTGTGTGTGTGTGTGTTTGCGTTTGCGCATCTTTAGCCCATTCTCAAATGGACCCTCTCAATGCTTCAGTTTTTAAGGGACCAGAAAGAGTCTCTCTTCCACATTAATGAAGCTTTTCTTGACCACTCTATTCTGCAATAAAACAATGTCCATACCTTACAGAAAAGAAGAGACCCTGTAACAGGAGGCTGATTGCCTCTAGATGGGACAGCAGATTCAGCAACTGCTCTTTTTCGGTTAATCCATTTCTTCATTTTCACCTCCTCCTGCGTCACATCATCTCTCCATTTCCTCTGTAACGTATGCTTCCGGTGGCTGCCTCCGGGGTGCCTACACTCTCTGCTCCAGTCCTCAGCCTCGTTATCTTTCTTCTAAATCCGTTGTGACTCTTCCTAAACTTGTTCATGCTACTTGCCCTTGTTGTGTCATCTTAACTGTAAATCTCTGGATTCCAAATGGAAGAGTTGTTTGTCTGGCAAGTTGGATACTTTGGAAGGAATTAATAAAGGCGTCACTTAAATAAAAAAGTTGTCGATGAGACAACAGATGAGTGGGGGTGAGGGATGAATTGGAGAAATATAGGAGAATTCTGTGCTGAGAGTTTCAGAAGTGTTTTAGAAATTGTAGATGATGCATTACAGATGTGATTTATACAAGAGAAACTCTTGACATGATACCTGTTTGTGCTGTTAAATTATACCAAAACATTAAGATTTTGTATTATTTTAGAGTTGACTAACTATTCAGATTGTAGCAGTTAAGGGGGCATCTTCTGTAACGCTGCCTGGAGAGACTGGGGATGGCTTCCCATTGATTCCTGAACCTCATGTAGAGATGGAGGATGCACAAATGGCAGGGAGCCCAGGAGAGTGTAGGATGTAGGCGGGGGCCAGCATACTGTAAATAGCTGGATTGTGAAGCTTGGGGGCCAGTCATCGAAGGAGATAAAGATGGGGAGGCCCGGTGGGACAGATCACAGGGTAACTTGTGTCTCAAGCACAGGAATTTGGTTTGGAGTGTTGGATAGAAGGCTACAGAGAGGAAGAAGAGACCACCAGAAGGATAGGATTTTGCCAACATAGGGAAGACAGGACGAGGCACTGACTTGTCCAGGTTTATCTTTGGGACATCCAAGTAGCAATGCCTTGTGTTTCTAATGAAAACCCTGGATTCTTAATAGGGGTTCCACACTGCAGGACAGTCCATCCCCTCAGGCGATGGCATTATTATCCGCATATCCTAACAGGGGAATTACAAGTTTGTACCTCATTAGTTTGACTCTTATAGTTACCAGATATGTTGCCTGTCCAGTTGAATTATAGTTATTGGCCAAATTGGAGCTGTTCATCATTCCAAAGGAAGAAGGAAGTCAACATTAAAAAAAAGCCAATTGATGTGGTATATTTAATGTGATTCTACCTGAGGATGTAAGAGCCCTGAAAATGGTTTTTTCCAGTGTTCTTTTTTCTCTAGGAAAAACTTGATGTTTTAGTGGTGTGATTGTGCTATTGTATTATACACTGATTATGTGTTAAGGGATAATCGTCTGATGTCAGTAGCTTTAAGGAGTGCTGAAGTGGGGAGCCCCGCAGTCTCCCTTTCCAAGCTTGAATCCTAGCTCTCTCCCTCTCTCCCACAAAGCTACACTTTCCTTCTCTATAAAATAGAGAAAATATTACCAACTTCATAAAGTTTGTTGGGAAGACATAATGAAGTCAGTAAAATTCTAACTACATGTTAAGTGCTAAATAATGGCTAGTTATTTTTGAAATAACACATATATTTTCAATTAGGAAAAATAGTCCAATAACAGCATTATGTTACAATGAAGTAATTGTTACAGACAGTTTCCAGGTCCATCTATATCACCAAATGAGTGTGTGCCACAAAGATTCTAGGTTTGTAATCCTGAAGAATTTAATGGACACTTTCAAATGTAGACTTACAGGGGGAGAAAAAGTTGTTTTCTAAATAGACCATTGAGTACTAAATATTTCCATACAATTTCGCAAACTTCAAGATCCCTGATAACATTGAGTAAGAAGTCACAATTATTCCAGAATTCTTTCCATTAAAATGTCCACTTTCAAGAAGTCTTCCAATAGAAACATGAGTGAGTGACCATGACCAGTAAGATTCGGAAGGTTGGATTTAGGCATATTAATTAATAAAATTTGGGAACTGCTGTGAGCATGCAAACTTGCATACAGCAAAATGCTGTAATTTATTGAGGAAAACTGAATTGCAAAACCTTTCCTCCTCACACACCCCTAATCCACCCAAAAACAAAACAAAACAAAACACAGCAGCTTGGCTGAGCTTAAATAACTGACTTTTCATATCCTTTCATGGACACAAAGGGCTAATCCTGAGGCTACTTGAGCCACCAATGCTGGCAGTGGTGGGGACCACCATGGAACGTGTCATTCCCTCCTCACCACACACAAAACACATTGACTGAAGCTTTATGAAGTGAAAATGCCCAAGAAAAAGAAAATGTGAAGGAGGTGTTCTCAGTCATTTCTTTCCAGAGGGGGGAGCGCAAAAGAACAAGCTGCTGCATCTGGATATTGAGAACAAAGCAAGCCTGAGACCAGGGCATAATAGGGTTGGGTCACTTGCTTTTATAGAAGCAAAGAGTGGAACTGCCTTTGCTTGTCTCAGTACCACTGACCCTTGCATTTCATTGTGTAGAGATGTCAGGGAAAGTGTGTAGAAAGCATTCCAGCCTCTTTCACTGAACAATGACTTTGTCATTTTGAGGTTTCTGTGGTGTGTTGACCCTTTCCCCACCCCCTCCCTCAAATCCCCATTGGACAAAAGAGATTGTTAGTTAGGCTGCCTTGCCCTGTTTGAAAGATCTCTGTTTTTCGGACTCTTTAAAAGTAAACTCATCCATTTTAACTGAATCACAGGATTTTCCCGCTTTTAAAATCAACAGAAGCGTTTTAGTTTGGAATTTGCAGGGATGGGATACTCCCTGAAAACGCTAGTCCCAGAGATAAAAGATTCATGCACACTGCCAAGTTAAAGTGGATTTCCTTTTTAATAGAAAGGAGAATTGATGATATTGGTTACTGGAAATATTTACAAACACTTGACCCTCGGGTTTCAGAGATTAAGGTGATATGCTTCACACAAGCCCACTCATATGCTCCGTTTACCTTTCTTTTTAATGAAGGATCAGACGGTGGGTGGGTTTTTCCAGCTTGATAGTTAGCACACTTAGAAATCAGCAGTGTCAGCATCAGCCTGGTGACAGTTAATCAGCGGGGACCTTCCTAGGCTGGCAACCAAGTGTTCCATTTTGTCTGTCCCAGCATGTGTGGTCCAATGATAACGTTTATAGTTTAACCAGAAGCTAATTAAGACCTAAAGGAAAAAAAAATAAGGACCCCATTTTTATCAAGCCTTGCAGTGGTATTCAGAGCATAGAACTTTACATTGTAGCATAATTGGACGATGTCCATTACAAAACTATAGTGGCCCTTCACAGTGCTTTCTCTCCCTGCCATCTTGTATCTTTAGGAATGATCAAATGGACTGTTGTTCCTAGGGAGAGGAAAATGGCAAAACATTTACTCATGTTGAGCACCTTTAGAGTCTCTATATGCTCTTCTTGAGTATATTTCCTCAATTCTATCTACCAATGTATTTTCTTGATAAAATTAAGAAGAACGGGTGAGCTGGAGAACTTCCTTCATTTTTATGAAAACCTCGTCCTTGCTATTTTATGCATGGATATATGTCGTCAATCTGATGTGGAGCGTGATTAATTATAATCTATTTGTCTTGTGGTTGCTCTCTGTTTATGAGTTTTGTTTCTTGCAACTCTTTCTCTGGGTCTTTTGATTTAGTTTTCCCTGATCGTTATCTGCATCCAGTTAGGAAGCAGATAGGACAGCTCTAGCATTGAAGCTAAGGGCAGCATCCTGTAGGAGATATGTCAAATGGGGCTCAGGCGCCCCACTGGTTACCGTTATCTCCCACATGTGTCCCCCAGCCTTCCTTTCCCAGTGCACCCAAGGTAATCAACACATGAAATTATGATTGTGTATTTTACACATCGCCAACACCTGCCTGAGCATAACCTAAGGTATGGGAATTGGATTCTGGTGTCATCATGGCTGTCGTTGCTGTGTTTTTCTTTTTCTTCTTGTTGTTGTTTGTCTTTTTGTTTTGTTTTGTTTTATGATTTGGCTGCTCTGTGGGGCTTGCAGCATCTTAGTTCCCCCACCAGGGATCGAACCCATACCCAAGCAGTGAAAGCACCGAGTCCTAACCACTGGACCGTCTTTTAATCTGTTTTTTAAAATGTATTTATTGATTTTTTGAGGTATAGTTTACGTATGATGAAACAAGCAAGTTTTCATTTTTTTGGTTAATGAGTTTTGATAATTATTTACATCCCTTTGATTACCACACAAAACAAAATGTAGAGCATTCCCATGACCTCAGAAAGTCTCTCTTGCCCCTTTGCAGTCAGTTTCCACACCCCCGCAGTTATCCGAGATTTCTGTCGACATAAATCAGTTTTCATGTTCTTGGGCTCCATATATAAATGGAATCAACATAGTACAGGTTTTGCTGTGATGTCTTGTTTCGCTTAACGTGTTTTCAAGATTTTCAAGATCCATCCATGTTGCTCCTTGTTTCAGTGGTTCTTTTCTTTCTTTTTCCTTTCTGAGTCATTCCATTATATGAAGATACCACAATTTATTTATCCATTCTCCAGTTGATGGATATTTGTGTTGTTCATAGCTTTTAGCAGTGAACCTTCTTGGAGAAGTGTTTATACGGACACAAGTTATCATTCTTCTCAGCTCTATTTTAGAGGAATGATACAAGCTCCATGTACAAGTGGAATTGTTGGGTCATAAGGTAGGCGTTTGTTAACTTTAAAAAAAATTACCATAAAGTTTTTCAAGATAGTTGCACCATTTTACACACCCGCCAGCAATAAATGGGAGTTCTGGTTGTTCCACACCTTAGCAATTTTTGCAGCACTTAGTATTATCAGTCTTTGTGATTCAAGTCTTTCTGTGCATGACTACTCTCATTGTGGTGTCAATTTGCATTTTCCTGATGATTAATGATATTGAGCTCTTTTTCATGCATGCTTACTGACTATTTTTTCCAGTTATTCTAGCCACATTTGTCTAAAAGACTTCTGTGGATTGAATTGGCACCTTGATTAAAAATCATCTGACTGTATGTGAGCAAGTCTGAGTTTGTATACTTCATTCTGTTCGATTGATCTGTTTATCCTTGTACCAGTACTGCAGTCTTAGTTACTGTTCGTTTTAGTAAGACTTGAAATCCTCTGGTTTAAGTCCTCTAACTTTGTACTTCTTCCTTAAGATTGTTTTAATCATTCTAGATCATTTACTTCTCTGTATAAATTTTAGAAGCCTTTAATTTGTTTTCAATGAAATCCTGCTGGAATTTTGATTAATATTTTCTTTTAGCTATAGATCCATTTGAGGAGTGTCTGAGTTTAACACTATTGAATCTGTCAATTATGTATGTGGTACATCTCTACTTATTTAGGTCATGTTGAATTTTAGAAGTGTTTTGTAGTTGTTACAGAAATCTTATAATCTTTTGGTTAAATTCATTCCTGAATATTTGGTGTCTTTTGATTGTATTTATGGGATTGTTTTTAATATCACTTTCCAATTGCTTGTTGCTGGTGTATAGAAATACAGTTGATTTATTTGTGAATCCACTTTGCATTTCCTGGACGTGGTTTTTCTTTTTTAATCTTGTAGAATTTTCTATATCCACAATCATGTTAGCTGTGAATATTAACAATTTTACTTCTTCATTTCCAATATTTGTTAGTTTTATTTCCTTGCTGTGGCTAGAGGTTTGAGTACAATGTTGAAAAAAGGTGATAATACGTTCTTGTACTCTTAAGATAAAATCTTTTAATACTTTTCCATCAAGAATGATGTTAACTGCAATTTTTTAGGTAGATTGAATGTTTCCTTTAATTCCTAAATTCCTGAGAATTTTACTGTTTTTAAAATCAAGAATAGGTGTTAAAATTTGGCCAGTATTTTTCTACATTTCTTCAGGTAATTATATTATTATTCACCATTAATCTTTCTTTTTTTTTTTTTTATAAATTTATTTATTTATTTATTTTTGCTGTGTTGGGTCTTCGTTTCTGTGCGAGGGCTTTCTCTAGTTGCGGCGAGCGGGGCCCACTCTTCATCGCGGTGCGCGGGCCTCTCACTATCGCGGCCTCTGTTGTTGCGGAGCACAGGCTCCAGACACGCAGGCTCAGTAGTTGTGGCTCACGGGCCCAGTTGCTCCGCGGCATGTGGGATCTTCCCAGACCAGGGCTCGAACCCGTGTCCCCTGCATTGGCAGGCAGATTCTCAACCACTGCGCCACCAGGGAAGCCCACCATTAATCTTTTAATGTGGTATATTATACCGATTGATAGTTGCAGGTTAAATTAACCTTATATTCCTGGAATAAACTCCACTTGGTCCTAATGTGTACCATATATATATTTTTTACATATCATTGTATGCAATTTGTTAATGTTTTGTCAAGAATATGTGTATCTGTTGTTCATGAGGCATCTTGGTTCATAATTTGCTTTTCTTTAAATGTTTTGCCAGGTTTTGGTATCAGAGTTATGCAGTCCTCATAAAAAGACATGGGAAATGGATATTTTTGTTATGGTCTGTTTTTTTTTAGCTGCACCTTGCGGCTTGTGGGATCTTAGTTCCCTGACCAGGGATTGAGCCCGGGCCAGGGCAGTGAAAGCCCGGAATCCTAACCACTAGGCCACCAGGGCACTCCCATGGTCAGTTTTATGTGTCAATTTGACCAGGCTGCATTCCAGTTATTCAGTCACAAAGTAGTCTAGGTGTTGCTGTGCAGATATTTTATAAATATGATTAAAGTGCATAATCAGTTGACTTTAAGTAAGGAATGCTATCTTAGATAGTCTTGGTGGGCCTGATTCAGTCTGTTGAAACGACTTAAGAGTTCAGGCTTCCCTGAATAGAAAGAAGTTCTGCCTGTGGATAACAGCATTGGCTCCTGCCCAAGAGTTCCAGCCTATCGTTTGTAACAGCTGGCCCTGTGGATTTCTGACTTGCCTAGCCAAGTTTGATTGTGAAATACTACTTTTTTTATGTTATTAGATTAAGTTTATTGGTATGTTGTTTAGTGTTCCTAAGACAGTTTGGATTGTAATTTTTTTTCTTTTAATGTGTTTGTGTGGTTTTTATATCATGATAATGCTGGAGTCAAATTCCCTGGAAGAATTTGGTAAAACTTTTTTCACAATCTACTTGTGAAGCCCTATAGTGGTGGGAAATTTTCATATTATGGAGTCAGATTCTTAAATTGATATGGAAGTATTCAGATTTTCTGTTTCATATTATGTCAGTCTTTGTATGTGGTTTTTCAAGAAATTTGTTGTTTGCATTGTATTTTTAAGTTTATGAGCACTGCTCATTATATCCCGTTTTTAGTGCCTGTGATATCTCTTGTGTTATTCTCTTTTAATTCACGTTAATGGTAACCACCACCCCCCCTTTTTTTTTTATATTTCCTTGGTGCTTTCAAAGAACCAAGCTTTGGGTTTATTAATTTTTCTCCTTACAAGGTAGTTTTGTATTTCATTAGTGTCTGCTTTTTACTTTCCATTCTTTTACATAATTTTGTGTAATATGCTGTTCTTTTATTTTAAGATGGATTTTAAGACCCTTGACTTTTATACTTTCTTTTTGTTTTTTTAAATAAGACTGTTTTTTTTTTGTTACAGCAGTTTTTAGTTCACAGTGAAATTAAGAGGAAGATTCAGAGATTTCCCATGTATTCTCTGTGGCCTTTAAAAAAAAATGTTTAAAGTTATAAATTTACCTATAAGCACCTTAGTTGCAGCCTTCAAATTTTAATATTTGTAGATATTCATTTTCTTTTATGCTAAAATTCTTTGTAATTTTATTGTAATTTTGAATTAGATGATACCTTGAAATGTATTATTGAACTTCCAAATATTTAGTGATATACTAGTTACCTTTTTGTTATTGATTTCTTGTTAAATCCGCTTAGGTCAGAATATATTCTGTACAATTTCTGTCCCTTGAAGTTTGTTGATACTTGCTTTATGGTATACGATATATGCAATTGAAAAGAATGTCTTATGTAATCACTGACTGCCGTGTTGTATAGTTCCTAATTAGGTCAAATATATTAATGACATTTTAAAAATCTTTTATATCTCCATTGATTTTTATCTGCTTTTTCTATCAGTTTTTGAGATGGGTGGGTTTCAATCTCCCACTATGGGTATGGCATTGTCTATTTCTACTGAGTTCTGTCAGATTTTGCTTTATACATTATTGAGCTGTGTTATTAGGATTATGTAAGTTTGGATTTTTTAAAATATCTTCTAGATAAAATTGACCCTTTATTCTTATGTAATGTTTTCCTTTATTTCTAAGAATCCTTCCTAACTTCATGTTAGATAGATATTCCAGCTTTCTTTTGGTTAGTTTTTACATGGGGTACCTTGTTCAACATTTTATTTCCACTTTTATTTGGTGTTATTTCTAAGCTGTGCTTTTCAAACATAGGAAATAGATGGACTATAGTCTTGAATTTCATAATAAGCTCAAATACTGAAAAAAGTTAGTAAGGAAGCTATTGATCATTGAGATTTGCTGAACACAAAGGAAGGGAGAAGTGCACTCTGTTCCCCTAATCATTTCTCTTGTGTTGGTTAAGAAACTGTAAACCAAACCCCACCATTCACTCTTTAGTGGAGTTAATTGTGACTCAGGATTAAGGGCTACCTGAAGGATTACACAGGTTCCACAGCTAGTGTGGATCTGAAAAGATCTAAGGCAGTCAACTGAGGGATGAAAAGCATGATTAGTGAATCCTAAGGAAAGGACAGGTTTAGAAAAGCTTTATTAATATTAGAGTGTGTATGGATCTCATCATAGAGATAAGACACACCACTTTTTATCATTTTCTTATATAAAAGAGTTAATTGGGTTGGGTGAGGTCAAAAGAAATGTGATAAAGGAGGGGTCTGGAACCAGAGCTGATCTGTAGACTCCCTTAGACATGCAAGGTACCATATCACCTTACACCTGCAGACTCAATATTAACTCCAGGGTTAGTATTAAGTTTAGGAGCTTGCACTGAAGAGCTTTCCCTATTTTTCCCTTTGCTTCTATTTATCCTGTGATTGAAGGGTAAGGAGTATTGCTTCATAGAAATTACATTATATTGTTTTGTATGTTTAAAAAATATTTATTTATGTATTTATTTGGCTGTGTCAACTCTTCGTTGCAGCACGTGGGCTCTTCGTTGTTGCAGGTAGGCTTCTCTTTAGTCGTGGCGCCCAGGCTCCAGAGCTCGCGGGCTTAGTTGCCCCACGGCATGTGAGATCTTAGGTCCCGGACAAGGGGTCGAACCCACGTCTCTCGCCTTGGAAGGTAGATTCTTAACCCCTGGACCACCAGGGAAGTCCCAGAAATTACATTTTATTTCTTAATACTTAGAGACCTTCGTGTAGGCGTTCAGGATTTTACTGCCTCTACAAGAATCTTGTGTTAGCTAGCAGCACAATTGATGAGATAGTCATTTCATTGAAAGGCTTTTTTTAAAATCTCATATGTTTCCAGAATAAATAGGTAGAAGAATCTTTCCTACACCCACATCAATAAACAGCTTACTGATCAAAAACTGGGCATTATTTTTTTATCTCCCTAAGTCAGAAGGAAATCTTGCTGTATTTTCTTGCCAAGAAGTGAATCTTGCTTTGTTTATTGCACTTGAGTCATATCTTCTGCAAAAATCAGTAATAGTTTAAGGCAATGTGGACGATTTGTACTTACACAACTTGGAATATAATTCTTAAGAGTCTGACTGACAGAAAAATTCAAAGATTTGAAATGCTCTTGGGGTGTTAACAATCATAATGATCCTGATTTTATTTTTAATCCTGTAAACAGATAATAAAAGTCCTGTCTACTTACTAAGTGATTTTATGATTAAATACATATTTCACATTGTGCCCAATACAAGAGTGAGCGAGAGAGTTCACATAAGAATGGAGTGAGCCAAAAGTATGGATGGCATATTTGTTTGCATAAAGTAAGAAGAATACATTTTTACTGGTGTTTATAGAGAACATGTTCTTTGGCACAAGCTTCACAGAGACTAGCAGGAACAGAATCCCATGGAATTAAGTTTAAAGTAACATGTGGGTGGAGATACCTAGGAATTCCTACAGGACTGTAAGCAATTTGGAATTTAAATGCCAAACAGGCAAACAGGCCCTCATATTTCACACTGTGCTTGTGAAAGGAATATGTTAAAGTCTGCAATATTAGAATATAGTGTTAATTCTAGACTTAGAGACTTCCTGGGGAAACTTTAATCCAAGTGTGTATATTGAACTTATAAAATCCTTAGCCTCACGTTTGTGTTCTTGGGGTTTATATATTTATTAAAATTAAGTCATGTTGTATTTTATGCTTTCTTATGAAACGTTTTTTAAAAATTTAAACAGTAATTATTAAAACATGTTAGTGTGTTCTATGAGCAATCATTTTTAAGACCTTTTAATGATCAGTCTGCTCTGTGAGCTGATCAGGCTCTAATTAGCTAGGAAACTAGAACTGGTCCCTGCATGGGAGAGAATGCAAATAAATGGGGAAAAATATAAAAGGGGAGTATATTTAGATCTTAATTTTTTTATTATGAATTTTATCTGTATATGGGATACTATATCAGGCAGAAATTAAAAGAACAGGCTTGGGAACAAAATGAGTAAATTCTCTGACTTTGAGCAAACTCCCAAACCTCTCTGAGCTTTATAAACAGAAAGGATAATCTCTCCTACTCAGATGTGATATGAGAATGAAATTAGTAATGCTTGTGAAATACTAGAGAGGTGGGACCCATGGCAAGCCTCATGAAATGTCATCCATTATTGGTAATGTGGAGGGTGCAGTAATAACCACCATTTAATTTGGTTGTCAACCAGATCTAGAGAATTGTGGAATTTCTTCAGTATTACGAAAAAATTTGCCATGGGCACTAGCAATACAGCAGTTATCTTAGTTTTCACATTTTTTGAATGGGGAGGTTTTTAAACAAAACCACTAACATTTTCCAGAAGGCATTATTATTATTATTTTTTTTCCTTTACTGTTTTTTCTATACTCGATTAACAAGTCATTTAGCTTACAGTGTGGTTTGTCAGAAAGAGCTGCTCACAGGACAGCATCATTTCTGAGGATGGGAGGTGCTCATTACACCTCCCTTCCACAGGTGGTGGTGACAGAGTCCTCTGCCTGAGTCATCCTGACATCCTAGCAAGGCTGCTTCATTCCACCAAGAAGGGTGACCTAGGGTGGACACAGTTAAATTTCCTGGGATTCACTAGTTTACAAAATGTAGCTTTTGTACTTTCATTGATATCAACTCACCAATTCATGGTGCATGAAAGAGAAAATGTCAAATTGATCTTCTGTTTGGAATATACTTCTTAATCAGGTTTGCTTTGGTTCTTCAGAGGTCTACCATTTTTTCCCCTTAGTCTCCAAGAAATGCTCAGCAATTTCAGAGCAGTAAATTTCCACTAATAAGAAGCAAAGTTTGAAATAAAAAAAGGATACAGAATAGGAAACATCTCAAAAAATGTTGACTTGCCTCCATTCCCCTAAGGTTATCAATCTTTGGAAGGCCTAGAGTTGGGAAGAAAATACAGAGGGGACAGAAACTGTAGCAGGGATGAGGTTTATTCATATTATTTTAAAAGTGTGTCTTCAAACAGAATAGACCTCACATTCAAGTTTTCTCTGTGGCCAGAGAAAAGCCACAGTCACTTTGGTACAGGTGACATCATTACCACACCTAGGAAAAATAGCACCTGCTCCGATATGTCCTTGGTTAGTACTAAGCTGTTCCGGTCGTTAGAATGAACTGTCTAACAGGGTCCAACCTCATGAGATTCTTAAGATTCTTTGGGTCCATAAATCTATTAATACACCATCCCATCTCCCCTGGCTCCTTGAATCTAGAACACAAGTAAGGGAGTTAGAACTTATATTTGTTATATATGAACTGGTAGGCACTTTATATACAGTATCTCATTTAATTCCCATCACCATCCTTTTATGTTGTTGGTATATCCCAGTTTTTGCTTAGATTAAGAGTGTTTCTCAGACTTCCCTGGTGGCACAATGGTTAAGAATCCACCTGCCAACGCAGGGGACACGGGTCCGAGCCCTGGTCCGGGAAGATCCCACATGCCGCAGAACAACTAAGCCCGTGCGCCACAACTACTGAGCCTGCGCTTGAAAGCCCACGAGCCGCAACTACTGAGCCTGCAAGCCACAACTACTGAAGCCCGAGCACCTAGAGCCTGTGCTCCTCAACAAGAGAAGCCACTGCAATGAGAAGCCTGTGCACCGCAACGAAGAGTAACCCCCGCTCGCCGCAACTAGAGAAAGCCTGTGCACAGCAACGAGGACCCAATGCAGCCAAAAATAAATAAACAAACAAACAAATAAATAAACAAATATTTTTTAGAAAAAGTTTGTCACATGGTAAGCGTGCAATAAATATCATGAGCAACACCTATAATATTCTTCTTTCTTTGGATGGGAAAGCATTCCTTACCATTCCAACATGTCCTTCGAAGAAAGGAGTTTAATCCTAACAAAACAACCCATTAAAGGTTATTTTTGAAGAGAATGCTGGATAAAGAGGCCACTGTATCTGTTTTCACTCTTCCAGACATTTCTACAAGTGATTGGTGTGGTGGGTGTGGCGGTTTCGGTGATTCCTTGGATTGCGATACCCCTGGTTCCCCTTGGCATCATTTTCTTTGTTCTCCGGAGATATTTCTTACAGACGTCAAGGGATGTGAAACGCCTTGAATCTACAAGTGAGTACCCGGGGCTCTCAGGTTGGGATGGCAACTCAGGCTGGCTTCCATTTATGCTGTAATGAACCAGACCCCTGAAATTCTGCAGACTCTGTCTTCTGGAATTTCTCACTAAGTTAACATTAGGTAATTGGATATTATGGCCACTGTGAGTCCATGTGGCCCTTAAGGCAAATGGAACTGGTGGCGGGTCAGCTGCAGCTTTTCATTTTAGCACAAGGAGGATGCATGTGAGACCATGAGGAAGGAGACTGTTTCTGTCTTGTTCATGACATACTTCCTCACACAGAGCATCTACTCCATAAATACTTTTCTTAAAAATACAGTATTTCATCATGTTAGAACTAACGTCTTCTCTAGGAGATGCACAGGTAACAAAGTGATGTCAGTATTTCCTGCTGATAAAGCACAAGTTATCACTCATCCCAGAAAGGTCACAGGCTCAGAATCTGCCCACAAAAAAAGCAAGTTGCCTCATTCACGGTGGGGAATGAAAACCAAAAGGGGTCCTCCCTGCCCAGCAACCTACAACCCACCTGTTCCCTGATGTGCAGGAGCCAGACCGTGGTGCTTGTTGCTCAGCGTGCTCTTGGAGAAGATGCCAGGAAACAAATGGCCAGTCATGTGACACGAGGCCCCAAACTGATGCGTAGTCACTAAAAAGAGAATGGCCACTGTCAGATTCTAAAAGAGTGATATCAGTGTCACATACCACAGTGGCCTCCAAATGCCTCAAGTATCCAGTAGGGCAGTTATAAAAACATCCATCAGGTTCCCAGAGCGGAAGTCGAAACTATTCAAAGACCCCTTGACTGCATGGGTCCTCTGGGCACAAGGGCCGTGTGATGCCCAGGTGCTCCGTGGCGCACGAAGAGACTCTTGGCATAGGTGTAGAAAAATTCCCAGGATGGAAGGAGATGGTAGACTGTCCGTTCACCTTACTTATCTCGCCTCTGTCCTGTGCCAGTCCTTAAGTTTCTAATCTAAGGTGGAGACAACACACAGATACACAATTTCATCAAAATTCACACACAATTTCATCAAAATTCAGTGTGGTGAGGGACTCTGACGGAGAATTAAATTTAAAAATGATACTGAATCAAAAATTAGTGAACAGTAATTTCTACCTGGAGGGATGTCAGGGAAGAATTTGGAATGTGGCCCTGTTTGAGGAGGACCTTGTTGATTGAGTTAGTATGGAGATTCATTATCTAAATCTAGGTCAGATTTGAATTTGGTCATAGATGGTTTTAAAGAGAATCTTTCATGTTCAGGTCATAAAAGTGAAGCTTAGTGTGAGCAGGAGTTGGAGGGTCACATGGAGGATCCTCTCCAGAAGAGGGGCGTCATCCCTCTTCCCCCAGGCAGCGCTCCAGGAAGCCCTTGGGTGTGCCCTTTGGAAGGCGGTGGATTTCTTTGCATCAAGTCTCCCTGACTTTCTCTGTCGTTTGTCTGTCTCTGCTTCCCCAGCTCGGAGCCCAGTATTTTCCCACTTATCATCTTCTCTCCAAGGACTCTGGACCATCCGGGCGTACAATGCCGAAGAGAGGTTTCAGGAACTGTTCGATGCACACCAGGACTTGCATTCAGGTCTGTAAGTTTCTGGAAATGATTTCAAAGGATGGGAGGTGCTGCCTTCTGAGGCTTGAGTCCTTGTCAGGTGGCCTCGCTGGCCCACACCTCTCTCTGTGCCTCCCCACGTCCTCCTCCCCACCCCTTCCTCTCAGCCTCCCCTCTGTGCTCCTCTCTTCCCCTGTCACACCCCTGCTTTTCTCCCCTGACTGGCTTGCATTGTCCTTCCATCAAGGTGCCCTGTGGCCTTCTGTCCGTTTAGGGAGGGTGTCAGCAGATTTTATTTTTTTAAGCAAAGAGCCACACGGTATCTGTTGCAACTACTCAGCTTTGCTATTTATTTATTTTAATAATTGAATTGTCAAAATATTTATTTATTTATTTGTTTGTTTGTTTGTTCATTTTTGGCTGCATTGGGTGTTCCTTGCTGCACATGGGCTTTCTCTAGTTGTGGTGAGCGAGGGCCACTCTTTGTTGCCGTGGGCAGGCTTCTCATTGCGGTGGCTTCTCTTTTTGTGGAGCATGGGCTCTAGGCACGTGGGCTCAGTAGTTGTGGCTCGCGGGCTCTAGAGTGCAGGCTCAGTAGTTGTGGTGCACGGGCTCAGCTGCTCCGCGGCATGTGGGATCTTCCCAGACCAGGGCTCGAACCCGTGTTTTCCCTGCGTTGGCAGGCGGATTCTTAACCACCGCGCCACCAGGGAATTCCAGCTTTGCTATTTATTACTACACTAAAGCAGACAAAAATAATACATCAGCAAATGGCTGTGTTCCAGTAAAGCTTTATTTACAAAAGCAGGTTGTGGCCATTCTTGGCCCTCAGGCTGTAATTTGCTGACTCTTTTCAGAGCATACAGGGTGGCAGACCTGAAGAAGGAAAATAATTTCTCTCTTATCAGATTTGCCACCCAGAATTTCCTCTAAGTCAGTAAAATCCTGGCCCAACTTGCCAACCTTTATTGTATTTTGAAGATAAAGTGGCATTTTGAGAGCCACATGCAGATCCTGTTAGCTGATGGTCGTTTGGATACTGGCTCCTAAGAATAAACGCTATGCAGGGCCCTGTGGTAAGTGCAGAAGGTGCTGGAAACAGAGTGTGAGCTGCGCTGTCTGCCAGAAGAGAACTAGGAGCAGTCAGCCCTGTGAGAGGATGAGCCTCATGTTGAGGCCCAGAACTGTAAGAAACACACCACCAAGACCATTTTTCTGTGTTCATTATTATGATCGTAATTCTGTTTATAACCTGTGGGTTGAAGATTTTAGGACCTTCTTCCCACAAAGCCCCTGGACTGGTATCTATGTATACCATACGTTGTCTTGTGTCAGAGCCTAGCTTTTTGTGATCTCCAGGTTGCTGGGGTGTGGAGCTTTGCTGTCCTACCTTGTGTAGAAATCTTCTGTAGCCCAACTGAGCAAAATGCTCTCCCTCATTAGAAGCAGCCCACACGATACTTCTGCTTATTCATTATGCTTATTATACTTCGCCAATCCAGAGGCTTGGTTCTTGTTTTTGACTACGTCCCGATGGTTTGCTGTGCGTCTGGATGCCATCTGTGCCATCTTTGTCATCGTTGTTGCCTTTGGGTCCCTGATTCTGGCAGAAAGTAAGTACAGATGTGAATAACTATTTGTATTATAATTACAATTTATAGCTTCGTTTGCAGTTATTAATTTAAACTCTTGCCTCTTTGTCTAATACCATATACCGTTTGGTTCTAGTGAATTGTATTAAAGTGTTTGCAGCGTGTGGTTTTTCAGTGTGGCCCTTGTAGAGGAGTCATTTGGGTCTTGATGAGGCCTTTAATGAGATGTCTTGATGAGGGCTTTGATCCTTTTATATTTCTTAAATGGGTTGAAGTCTATACAACTCTAGCAACTGATCTTCTGAACATGCCTGATAGCGTCTTAGTGTTAGGAGGAGAGAACCAAGTGTGCTATTAAGCTTTTTGTCAAGCCTATGGCATTCAGGCTCCTCGGATCTCTTGGTTGTAGATGCCTGGTGTACTGAGGTGAGAAATATTCTCTGTAGGAAAGAACAGTATCCTCTGCTGTATGGGTACCAGATGAGCAGGTAATGGAGTGTGTGGCATGAATTCACCATCCCTAACTATTCCGTAGTAACAACACTGAATCATAGTGTTTAATAATGGAACAATGAGAGCAGTATTTTAGATTTAAAAGTACTGGCTCTTAGAACCTATTGACTTTTTTTTCGTGGTTTCCAACTGCAGCTGCGTTGGGCGAACAAAGTGAAATTACATAATGGTCCTTGAAACCATAATGACGAAAGCCTAAATGATGACATGATTCCTCGCCTGTATAATACTGTCAAGTGTATGTCAATCCTGTCGGGATTAATAAACTTATTTAATAGTTTTCTGAGTTCATAGTTTCTTTTGTTTGTTTGTTTTTTCTTTTTGTTTTTTTTGTTTTTCGTTGTATCATGGTCTCAATCAACAGGTAGTAAAAATATAAGTAATGCTGTTGTTATGTGCAAGTGTTTTAAATATTATAAAGAAGTCTTGGTACAGTGACAGTAGGATCCCAACTCAGGGTTAAGAATGGAACTAAATTATTTCCTTTCTTCTTCCTCATTTAGCTTTGGATGCCGGGCAGGTTGGCCTCGCGCTGTCCTACGCCCTTACGCTCATGGGGATGTTCCAGTGGTGCGTAAGGCAAAGTGCCGAAGTTGAAAATATGGTAACATTTACCTTTTAGTCTTTTCAGGTCTCCTTGTCATTACATCACATAAAGGCAATTCTTATGTTAAAAAAAAATCTTAAAACTTTTCTTTTTTTTTTTTTTTTTACATCATAGCTAACGGGGTTTGTTAGATCCTTACTCCATCTGTTTACAATTTATTTAAAATAAAATATATACATCTTTTTCTCAGTCTTACACATGCCATGTCAGCAGGTTTTATATTCATCACAAGCTGTCTTCAAATATAATAAATGTCTCTGTAGGAGGGAGGTTCTGAAATCCTGGAGAAGATATAAGCTAGGGTAATTCCTCATTCCTGGTGAAAGGAGAATTTAGTATTTTGAGATTTATTTGTTTAATTCATTTAATTTAATTATTCCGCACCCTCCCCATTTGAGAATTTTTCCTCGTATGTGTTGAACACCTGAATTTATTGGTGCCCCTTCTCTCTGAATATACTATCAAATTATGGTTGTTTAGAAGGCCTTAGTCAATATGTAAATTCTCTGCTGTTTCAAATATTTTCAATTTCTCCTAAAGGGAGAAAAATGATGAAAATGAAACTTTTCTATTTCGCTCTGTAACAGAGAAGACAGTAACTAATTATGAAAATGAGGTGTACTGACTATGCAGTTCTATTCATCTATAACAGATGACCCTTCTGTAGCAAAATGCTACTGGTGGGCGTCCATACATATTCTTTTCATTGACAAAATTCTGTGTTTTTTAAAATTCATTTGTGAAAATTGGATCAGTGAAATCATAGTATTCATTTCTCTAGTTCTTTTTGTTTTAATATAATGTTGAAGAAGGTAGCCATAATAAAAGTGTTACAAGACAATGAACAAGTTTACAAATCATCAGTATCCCCATCAAACTACTACTTCTGTCTTTTGGGGTTGTTAAGACCTGAGATATTCTTCATTATATAAAAGCAGATATAATGATATAAATGCAGAACATCTCATTCACAGTCTTTGAACATCCATAAACAAGACCCTCTGTTCCTAACTCATGTGATGTCATATCTTTCAGATGATTTCAGTAGAAAGGGTGATTGAATATACAGATCTGGAAAAAGAAGCATCCTGGGAATACCAGAAACGCCCACCACCGTCCTGGCCCCAGGAAGGAGTGATCGTCTTTGACAATGTGAACTTCTCGTACAGCTTAGATGGGCCTCTGGTATTGAAGCACCTGACAGCACTCATTAAATCAAGAGAAAAGGTTTGTTTTAGCCATTTGCCTCTTTTTTTTTGCTGTGTGGATGCTGATTAGATCGGTCCCTCAGGCGGGACCAGGGCAAGCTCTTGAAAAAGAGACTAAATGAGAACGGACATGGTGGCAGGAAGCTCCCCGCACCTGCCCCTCCAGCTTCAAGTCCTGATGTACGTACACCCCCTGCACTCGGGTCGTGTGTAGGTTCTGCCACTGTATCGTGTCCTCCCTGCTTCCTGTGCGCACGCTGCCCCTTGACCTCAGAGACCCTTCCCTTCTGTCATGTGGCTGGTGAAAGTCTCCTCATTTTCTGAGTCAACTCTCATTCGTCTGCTTCTCTGAGACCCTCTATTCTTCCTCAGCGTCTTTTACATAATGAAAGTAACAGATGAATGGGTAAACAAATGTGCTATATCCTTAACAATGAAATATTATTCAGCCTTAAAAAGGAGAAGAATTCCAATCTATGGATAAACCTTGAGGACATCAGGTTAAATGAAATAAGTTAGACATAAAGAGAACAAATACTGTATGATTCCACTTATATGAGGTTCCTAGAGTAGTCAGATCCATGAAGGCAGAAAGTAGGATGGTGGTCACCAGAGACTGGGTAAGGGGAATTGGGTGTTGTTGTTTAATGGGTACAGAGTTTCTTTGTTACAAGGGAGAAAATATTCTGGAGGGACAAGAATATGAATGTACTTATCACTAAACTGTCCACTTAAAAATGGTTTAGTTGGTAAATTTTATGTTATCTGTATTTTACCACAATTAACTGGTGGCATCTGTGGCGTGCTTTGTAATGGTGGGTCTGTATCTCACAGAACACTGAGGCTCCTTAAGATCGGCGAGCATCTTGTTTTCATCTCTTGTTCCCCCAAAATTGGCATTCTATAGGCACAGAGAGGGTGCTGAGGAACTGCTGGCTGGGAGAGTGAGTGAGTAACATGTACAGGTGTGAGCAACCAGTAACCAAAATACACACACAAGACAACTGCGTAAACAACTGATTACCTTGAGAGTTAAATACATTAAGAACTGCTCTTTAAAACTCTTTCCACCACAGACCCATCTAGTGGACTACAGCCATAATTTAATGAATGATACCCTTGTGATGGGAAAGAATATTCAACTTAATGCCCAAATGGTACCCAGGGAGCAGCTTCAGTTAGTCACACGGCAAAAGCTGGCTTCTAATTATTTCCAGTTTCACCGTAGGTTGGGAAGAAGGTGAGGATCGCTGTGTCGAGAAAACATTCACTGCAGCTCTTGATGCAATCCTGTCCCTGAGAACTCTGTAGGCGATGTTTGCTTACTCACCGACAATGTGTCCATCATATTTCCTGTTTGATACATAATTCTGTTAATTTGCACATGTCTTAATTCATATTTTCTGGCTTTTGGGGAAATTTATCTAAGAAACTCTGCAGTAGAACTTAGGAACATAACATGTGTGTATTCTTCCATCTTAAAATCCCCAAGTCATAGGATTAGCTGAGCTTGTAAAATGTTTGTGGGACAATTGAATCTGGAGACTGAATAACTGTAGTAACGTGACTTTTTATTTATGTCTTGATCCACTCACAGTATCACCATTAGCTTCATTTCTGTGTTTGGAGATTATACCTGGGTAGAATAGTCATGAAGCCATTTCACTCCGTCTGTGTACATCCCAGGTTTCCTCTCCTGCACACCTGCCCCAGCCCCTGTTACTCTGGGACACTCCTTTGGTGTTGGATTTGAATGAGAGAGGCTGCTGCGGGGGAGGATGTGGGAGTGAGCCAGGCCAGCAGAAGTGGAGCTTTATTCTCTTTCCATTCTTTCCTCTGCTGTCCCAATTTCTGGAAGTTCTAGTAAATGGGAAAAATTAATAGGCACTATGCAGGTTTCTAATTCATGGAAGAAATAGCAAGTAAAAATAAAGACCCAAAATGAGGTAAATAGCACCCTAGGCTTCCTGGTTAGATTCTGAACACTGGCTGCATTTTTCATTTAGATGATTTTGTGGTTGATTTGATCATTTTAGAGAGTACTGGGCCATTTTCAAGCCTTTTCCAGCCCTAGAGGTAGATTGATTTTGGTTTGTTTTTTTTTTTTCTTGCTCAGAGCTATTACTTGAATAATACATTCTTACAGATGCTTACTAGACCTTGCTATAATGTGCAAAAATATCAGTTTGCTACATTTTCTCCTCTTTTACATAATATTTTCTCGGAAACCCCTCCCCTCACCCCCAGATTGTCCCACTTCCCCTGCAGGCTTCCTAATTCCTTGTGACTCAGGCTGTGGTGCCCGGGCCAGCAGCACCTGCATCGCCTGGAGCGTCTTAGAAATGCAGAATCTCAGGCCCACCCAGACCTACTGACTCAGCATCGCATTTGAGGGAGACCTCGCAGTAAAGGTTTTCTCCAAGTGTCTTTGCTTTTAGGAATGTAAACTTAACTGGTAATGGTGACACTCTTCTCAGGCAATTGGTAAAACCCTTTGGTGACCTGGAAAAGACTTTCAGGTTATAGTTTTGATAACTGAATGGTAGAAATAGCCTAAGCTGGGTTTTCTTTGAGTTGCTTTTTTCTTACTCTCCTCACTGGAGTGTTGTACTTCCATTCCTGTGGCCGTAAGCAGCCTTCGGTGCCACTGCCGTGTCTACGCCGTTTACCAGGAGTCTACAAATGTTCCAGTTTGCATAGATGGATCAGTTTCAGTGCAGCTAATAGCATAGGAATATACACACATTCTCACAGACACAGTTCTCACCTGTGTTCTGATGTGTGCTGATTTACATATGAGAACACCCAGAAATACAGGCATACCGCTGTTTCTTTGGGGTTTTTTGCGTGTGTGTGTGTGTTTTTTTAAATAACAAATCGAACATTTGTTGCAACCCTGCATTGAGCATGTCCATCAGCACAATTTTTCCTACAACATTTGCTCACTTCGTGTCTCTTTGTCACAGTTTGGTAATTCGTGCAATATTTTAAACCTTTTCATTATAATTATATTTGTTATCGTGAACTGTCATCAGTGTTCTTAAGCTTACTACAACCCGATGAAGGCTCAGATGATGGTTAGCCTTTTTTGAGCAGTAAAGTATTTGACATTAAGTATATACATTCTTTTTTAGACATAATTCTGTTGTACATTTAGTATGCTACAGTATCGTGTAAACATAACCTTTGTATGCACAGAGGAAGAAAAATATTCATATGACTTGCTTTATTTTGCGATATTCCCATTTTTGTGGTGGTCTGGAATCAAATCCATAGTATGTTCAAAGTCTGCATGTACACAGAACAAATGACCCATATGTATATATACCCTCTAGGACCTGCCTATATGCAGAAATTGTCCCATCTATATTATATAAATTAGGATTTACCATATCATACAAAATGGCTACAAATGTAAATCAACTAAAGCCACTTTTCTTTCAGTTAATCTCTATAAAGATAAATTATTTTTTGAAATTCGACTATTGTTTTTACAGACTAAGATTCGAAACTTTGGAGGTATTTAATGAGAAAATATATCAAGTTACCGTTGTATAATCAGTGCTCAGAGGGGTTTAGTTCTTCTCCGTTTAAAGCCATGAGTTTTTAAAATTTACTGAATTAATTTACAAATGATTGAAAGCATATCTTAGGCCCCCATCTGTATTTAGATTTATAAATAGAGATGAAATCATCTCTTGGGAAGCTCCCACCAGGGAATTTGTAGTTGGGAAGCTCACTGGTAAAAAAAGGCCAGTTTCTGCATACATGTTTGAATTCAGACAGCTAAAATCCAGTTTTTACAATACAGTTTCATTCCTGACCAGCATTTTACCTGCATTATATTGATTCTTTGATCTTATTGTTAATGCACTTAATTTCTCTCTGCTTTGATTTTAATAACTTGACCGATACGTGACATGTATCTTTCCAAGGTTTAATTAGAAGTATTAATTGGTTTGTAAAATGCCTTTTGAAGTGCTCAGATGAAAGGTCCCATATAAATAGCAAATGTTATTTGTGTTGTTGTTGTTGGTCTCATTGTGTGTATTTTGCCTACTGGGTACTGCCTTTTAAGACACTGAGACCTGCATTTTACAATTTTAAGGTGTTTCCTTTCAAGATAGAGCATTATTAAGGTATTTCTTATCAGGAAGTGATTTTGTTTGTCTGCCAAAGAATACTTCCTCTTAAATGATAGAATCTGGGATCCTGAATTCTTGTTTGTGTATAATACTTCTTACTTTTCTTGTTGACATCTCTGTAAAATTGCTCACATAATTCTCAATGTTCAGAATAGCCAGACACTAGGAATACAACTAATTTAAAAGCTGACTGCTAATTGAACACATGGGAAACTGCTGTTGTTTCACTGCCAGTAGACTGATTCTGTTATTTTAACTCTTCCTTGGACCAGGGGGTCTTAACCGGGGACATTTGTCAATGTCTGACATTTTTGGTTGCCGCAATCTCGGGGGTGCTCCTGGTATCTAGTGGGCAGAGTCCAGGGATACTGCTAAACATCCTAGAATACACAGGACAGCCCCCATTCCCCAACGAAGAATTATCTTTCCCAAAATTTCAACAGTGCCACAGTTGAGAAAGTTATAGACTACACTCTGTACAGAACTTTTTTTTTTTTTTTTTTTTCCACACACACTGTATTTTATTTTTACAAGAGATAAATAGACTGACACCAAGCATTGTACATGGATGACCACAACAAAAGCAACAATGATTGCAATTACCAAACATGAAACACACTCATACTATGTCATAATATTGACATTCAGTCCAGTAATCCTCCACTGCAACAGCTCCTTTACTTTGCAGTGAAAATTGATTTGTATATTCTTTGCCTCTGAGTTCTTGTGGGATTTTTTCTTTTTTTAAATTCAACCAGAAAGTCACAAAAATTATACTCATCCTCATCAGTTCACTCAGTCCCATGTAATTAATTTTTTTTTTTCATCTTGATCTTTTGTTAGCACTTTTATGAGCTCATCAGTTTTTCATTAGAGTTCTGAAAATGCTTATTCATTCAGTTCAGCAGTACAGTCAGGTACCAGAAACCTGTACTTGTCAGAGTCTTTTCCATGAATTTCCTGAAGATGAAACCCTTTTATAGGAACATATTAACAAAAGCATCAGAGTACACCCAGAACTGTCTGTAAATGACAAAAGACTTAAAAATGACCACGGTTAAAGATTTGATGAAAGTTCATAATAATGCAGTTGACAAGAAAATTAGTTATTTCTGTGTACAGAACTTTTAAAATTCATCTTCAACAACCAAGGGTTTTCCTAGGTTTGTTGCATATTGTGAATCCTTAATCCCTCCTGGATCTCTTTACAGGTTGGCATTGTGGGAAGAACAGGAGCTGGAAAAAGTTCCCTCATCGCTGCCCTTTTTAGATTGTCAGAACCTGAAGGTAAAATTTGGATTGATAAGATCTTGACAACCGAAATTGGACTTCACGATTTAAGGAAGAAAATGTCAATCATACCTCAGGTATGCACTTCAGAGCATTGACACATATTCTTTTAATACGGCACCTAAGTTTAATGTCTTTCAATTTGATTTTTTTTTAAAAATTGGATGAAAGAGTTGATCCTTTTTCCCCCAACAGAGCATATTTTTAACTTCAGGGATTTTCAACAGATATTTTCATCAGATACCTGGTTTGGTTTGTTTGTTCGTTTGTTTTTTTGTGTGTGTGCCTGTGATTTAATAACTTACCCAGACAGATTTCTGGATTCAGACTTTCTCAGGTACCACAATTTTATCCACTGATAACCACATAATTCTGAAAAAAAATAAGTGGTTTGTTTAGCATGTGAGCGGTTTGTTTCTGGAAACACGAATTTTAAGTGTCTTAATGATGGAATTATGCTGTAGGAAATAAGCTACCTTTTCAAAGGTGCTTATCTCCCTGGAGTACTTTCTGTGAAACTGTGGGGCTTTGAGAATTACAGCATGTATATATGCTTTGGAGAGACTTTTAGAATTCAGCCATTAGTAAGTGATTTTAATCAGGCAGGCACTGCGGAATAGTGAGGAAGAACACGGGATTTGGAATTCCATCTCTGTGCACCTCGGTTTTCTCTCCCTTTCGAGGCAGCTAACAGGACCAACTCATCGAGCTGTTGTGAGGACTAAATAGGTCAGTGTGTGTGGAGTGCTTCCCGTAGACCCCATACGTGGTTTCTGTGATGGTGGAGCGTTGAATCGGGCTCTGATTCTGTTTTCTTTTTTTCCACTTCTTAAATAAGTACGGTTTTCAGGGAGTGTTTGATTATTTGCACAATAGAAACTCCTGTCATTCCTTATGTTTTCACCCACTCAATATAATTCAGAGAACTTTTATTGAGCAATTCCTATCCTCCAGATATATACCCAAGGGCAACATAGGCCCTGTGCCTTCATCTTCTATCCTGCTCTCTGCTTTGACAAACTTGCTGAGTTTTTTTTTTTCTTTTTTTACTTTGGGTTTTTTTCTTCAATTTTTGAATTTTATTTATTTTTTTATACAGCAGGTTCTTATTAGTCATCAATTTTATACACATCAGTGTATACCTGTCAATCCCAATTGCCCAATTCATCACATCACCACGCCCACCCCCTGCCGCTTTCCCCCCTTGGTGTCCATATGTTTGTTCTCTACATCTGTGTCTCAATTTCTTCCTTGCAAACCAGTTCATCGGTACCATTTTTCTAGGTTCCACATATATGCATTAATATACGATATTTGTTTTTCTCTTTCTGACTTACTTCACTCTGTATGACAGTCTCTAGATCCATCCACGTCTCCACAAATGACCCAATTTCGTTCCTTTTTATGGCTGAGTAATATTCCATTGTATATATGTACCACAACTTCTTTATCCATTCATCCGTCGATGGGCATTTAGGTTGCTTCCATGACCTGGCTATTGTAAATAGTGCTACAATGAACATTGGAGTGCATGTGTCTTTTTGAATTATGGTTTTCTCTGGGTATATGCCTAGTAGTGGGATTGCTGGATCATATGGTAATTCTATGTTTAGTTTTTTAAGGAACCTCCATACTGTTCTCCATAGTGGCTGTATCAATTTACACAACAGTGCAAGAGGGTTCCCTTTTCTCCAGACCCTCTCCAGCATTTGTTGTTTGTAGATTTTCTGATGATGCCCATTCTAACTAGTGTGAGGTGATACCTCATGGTAGTTTTGATTTGCATTTCTCTAATAATTAGTGATGTTGAGCAGCTTTTCATGTGCTTCTTGGCCATCTGTATGTCTTCTTTGGAGAAATCTCTATTTAAGTGTTCTGCCCATTTTTGGATTGGGTTGTTTGTTTTTTTAATGTTGAGCTGCATGAGCTGTTTATATATTTTGGAAATTAATCCTTTGTCTGTTGATTCCTTTGCAAATATTTTCTCCCATTCTGAGGGTTGTCTTTTCGTCTTGTTTATGGTTTCCTTTGCTGTGCAAAAGTTTTGAAGTTTCATTAGGTCCCATGTGTTTATTTTTGTTTTTATTTCCATTACTCTAGGAGGTGGATCAAAAAAGATCTTGCTGTGATTTATGTCAAAGAGTGTTCTTCCTATGTTTTCCTCTAAGAGTTTTATAGTGCCCAGTCTTACATTTAGGTCTCTAATCCATTTTGAGTTTATTTTTGTGTATGGTGTTAAGGAGTGTTCTAATTTCATTCTTTTACATGTAGCTGTCCAGTTTTCCCTGCACCACTTATTGAAGAGGCTGTGTTTTCTCCATTGTATATCCTTGCCTCCTTTGTCATAGATTAGTTGACTGTAGGTGCATGCATTTATCTCTGGGCTTTCTGTCTTGTTCCATTGATCTGTGTTTCTGTTTTTGTGCCAGTACCATATTGTCTTGATTACTGTAGCTTTGTAGTATAGTCCGAAGTCAGGGAGTCTGATTCCTCCGGCTCCGTTTTTTTCCCTCAAGACTGCTTTGGCTATTCGGGGTCTTTTATGTCTCCATACAAATTTTAAGATTATTTGTTCTAGTTGCGTAAAAAATGCCATTGGTAATTTGATAGGGATTGCATTGAATCTGTAGATTGCTTTGGGTAGTAGAGTCATTTTCACAATGTTGATTCTTCCAATCCAAGAACATGGTATATCTCTCCATCTGTTTGTGTCATCTTCGATTTCTTTCATCAGTGTCTTATAGTTTTCTGCATACAGGTCTTTTGTCTCCCTAGGTAGGTTTATTCCTAGATATTTTATTCTTTTTGTTGCAATGGTAAATGGGAGTGTTTCCTTAATTTCTCTTTCAGATTTTTCATTATTAGTGTATAGGAATGCAAGAGATTTCTGTGCATTAATTTTGTATCGTGCAACTTTACCAGATTCATTGATTAGCTCTAGTAGTTTTCTGGTGGCATCTTTAGGATTCTCTATGTATAGTATCATGTCATCTGCAAACAGTGACAGTTTTACTTCTTCTTTTCCAATTTGTCTTCTTTTTATTTCTTTTTCTTCTCTGATTGCCGTGGCTAGGACTTCCAAAACTATGTTTTATGGAATAATGGTGGCGAGAGTGGACATCCTTGTCTTGTTCCTGATCTTAGAGGAAATGCTTTCAGTTTTTCACCATTGAGAATGATGTTTGCTGTGGGTTTGTCATACATGGCCTTTATTATGTTGAGGTAGGTTCCCTCTATGCCCACTTTCTGGAGAGTTTTTAACATAAACGGGTGTTGAATTTTGTCAAAAGCTTTTTCTGCATCTATTGAGATGATCATATGGTTTTTCTTCTTCAATTTGTTAATATGATGTATCACATTGATTGATTTGCGTATATTGAAGAATCCTTGCATCCCTGGGATAAATCCCACTTGATCATGGTGTATGATCCTTTTAATGTGTTGTTGGATTCTGTTTGCTAGTATTTTGTTGAGGATTTTTGCATCTGTATTCATCAGTGATATTGGTCTGTAATTTTCTTTTTTTGTAGTATCTTTGTCTGGTTTTGGTATCAGGGTGATGGTGGCCTCATAGAAGGAGTTTGGGAGTGTTCCTTCCTCTGCAATTTTTTGGAAGAGTTTGAGAAGGATGGATGTTAGCTCTTCTCTAAATGTTTGATAGAATTCACCTGTGAAGCCATCTGGTCCTGGACTTTTGTTTGTTGGAAGATTTTTAATCACAGTTTCAATTTCATTACTTGTGATTGGTCTGTTTATATTTTCTATTTCTTCCTGGTTCGGTCTTGGAAGGTTATACCTTTCTAAGAATTTGTCCATTTCTTCCAGGTTGTCCATTTTATTGGCATAGAGTTGCTTGTAGTAGTCTCTTAGGATGCTTTGTATTTCTGTGGTGTCTGTTGTAACTTCTCTTTTTTCATTTCTAATTTTATTGGTTTGAGTCCTCTCCCTCTTTTTCTTGATGCGTCTGGCTAGTGGTTTATCAGTTTTGTTTATCTTCTCAAAGAACCAGCTTTTAGTTTTATTGATCTTTGCTATTGTTTTCTTTGTTTCTATTGCATTTATTTCTGCTCTGATCTTTATGATTTCTTTCCTTCTGCTAACTTTGGGTTTTGTTTGTTCTTCTTTCTCTAGTTCCTTTAGGTGTAAGGTTAGATTGTTTGAGATTTTTCTTGTTTCTTGAGGTGGGCTTGTATCGCTATAAACTTCCCTCTTACAACTGCTTTTGCTGCATCCCATAAGTTTTGGATCGTCGTGTTTTCATTGTCATTTGTCTCTAGGTATTTTTAATTTCCTCTTTGATTTCTTCAGCGATCTCTTGGTTATTTAGTAACGTATTGTTTAGCCTCCATGTGTTTGTGTTTTTTACATTTTTTTCCTTGTAATTCATTTCTAATCTCATAGCATTGTGGTCAGAAAAGATGCTTGATATGATTTCAGTTTTCTTAAATTTACTGAGGCTTCATTTGTGACCCAAGATGTGATCTATCCTGGAGAATGTTCTGTTCGCACTTGAGAAGAAAGTGTAATCTGCTGTTTTTGGATGGAATGTCCTATAAATATCAATTAAATCTATCTGGTCTATTGTGTCATTTAAAGCTTCTGTTTCCTTATTTATTTTCATTTTGGATGATCTGTCCATTGGTGTAAGTGAGGTGTTAAAGTCCCCCACTATTATTGTGTTACTGTCAATATCCTCTTTTGTAGCTGTTAGCAGTTGCCTTATGTATTGAGGTGCTCCTATGTTGGGTGCATATATATTTATAATTGTTATATCTTCTCCTTGGATTGATCCCTTGATCATTATGTAGTGTCCTTCCTTGTCTCTTGTAACATTCTTTATTTTAAAGTCTATTTTGTCTGATATGAGTATTGCTCCTGCGGCTTTCTTTTGATTTCCATTTGTATGGAATATCTTTTTCCATCCCCTCACTTTCAGTCTGTATGTGTCCCTAGGTCTGAAGTGGGTCTCTTGTAGACAGCATATATATGGGTCTTGTTTTTGTATCCATTCAGCGAGCCTGTGTCTTTTGGTTGGAGAATTTAATCCCTTCATGTTTAAGGTAATTGCAGATATGTATGTTCCTATGACCATTTTCTTAATTGTTTTGGGTTTGTTTTTGTAGGTCCTTTTCTTCTCTTGTGTTTCCCACTTAGAGAAGTTCCTTTAGCATTTGCTGTAGAGCTGGTTTTGTGGTGCTGAATTCTCTTAGCTTTTGCTTGTCTGTAAAGCTTTTGATTTCTCCATCAAATCTGAATGAGATCCTTGCCGGGTAGAGTTATCTTGGTTGTAGGTTCTTCCCTGTCATCACTTTAAGTATATCATGCCACTCCCTTCTGGCTTGTAGAGTTTCTGCTGAGAAATCAGCTGTTAACATTATGGGAGTTCCCTTGTATGTTATTTGTTGTTTTTCCCTTGTTGCTTTCAATAATTTTTCTTTGTCTTTAATTTTTGTCAGTTTGATTACTATGTGTCTCAGTGTGTTTCTCCTTGGGTTTATCCTGTATGGGACTCTCTGTGCTTACTGGACTTGAGTGGCTATTTCCTTGCCCATGTTAGGGAAGTTTTCAACTATAATCTCTTCAAATATTTTCTCAGGTCCTTTCTCTCTCTCTTCTCCTTCTGGGACCCCTATAATGCGAATGTTGTTGCGTTTAATGTTGTCCCAGAGGTCTCTTAGGCTGTCTTCATTTCTTTTCATTCTTTTTTCTTTATTCTGTTCCACAGCAGTGAATTCCACCATTCTGTCTTCCAGGTCACTTATTTGTTCTTCTGCCTCAGTTATTCTGCTATTGATTCCTTCTAGTGTATTTTTCATTTCAGTTATTATATTGTTCATCTCTGTTTGTTTGTTCTTTAATTCTTCTAAGTCTTTGTTAAACATTTCTTGCATCTTCTCGATCTTTGCCTCCATTCTTTTTCCAAGGTCCTGGATCATCTTCACTATCATTATTCTGAATTCTTTTTCTGGAAGGTTGCCTATCTCCACTTCATTTAGTTGTTTTTCTGGGGTTTTATCTTGTTCTTTCATCTGGTACATAGCCCTCTGCCTTTTCATCTTGTCTGTCTTTCTGTGAATGTGGTTTTTGTTCCACAGGCTGCAGGATTGTAGTTCTTCTTGCTTCTGCTGTCTGCCCTCTGGTGGATGAGGCTATCTAAGAGGCTTGTGCAAGTTTCCTGATGGGAGGGACTGGTGGTGGGTAGAGCTGGGTGTTGCTCTGGTGGGCAGAGCTCAGTAAAACTTTAATCCGTTTGACTGCTGATGGGTGGGGCTGGGTACCCTCCCTGTTGGTTGTTTGGCCTGAGGCAACCCAACACTGGAACCTACCTGGGCTCTTTGGTGGGGCTAATGACAGACTCTGGGAGGGCTCACGCCAAGGAGTACTTCCCAGAACTTCTGTTGCCAGTGTCCTTGTCCCCACGGTGAGCCACAGCCACCCCCCACCTCTGCAGGAGACCCTCCAACACTAGCAGGTAGGTCTGGTTCAGTGTCCTCTGGGGTCACGGCTCCTTCCCCTGGGTCCCGATGCACACACTACTCTTTGTGTGCCCTCCAAGTGTGGAGTCTCTGTTTCCCCCAGTCCTGTCGAAGTCCTGTAATCAAATCCAACTAGACTTCAAAGTCTGATTCTCTAGGAATTCCTTCTCCCGTTGCCGGACCCCCGTGTTGGGAAGCCTGACGTGGGGCTCAGAACCTTCACTCCAGTGGGTGGATTTCTGTGGTATAAGTGATCTCCAGTCTGTGAATCACCCACCCAGCAGTTATGGGATTTGATTTTACTGTGATTGTGCCCTTCCTACTGTCTCATTGTGTCTTCTCCTTTGTCTTTGGATGTGGGGTATCTTTTTTGGTGAATTCCAGTGTCTTCCTGTCGATGATTGTCCAGCAGCTAGTTGTGATTCTAGTGTTCTCGCAAGAGGGAGTGAGAGCACATCCTTCTACTCCGCCGTCTTGGTTCAGGGCTGGGTTTTTTGTTTTTTTTTAATACTCTACTTTTTGTTTTTTTAATACTCATCAGGCCACCAAGGGAAGCCGACTAAAACATATACCTTCTTGAGGTGTGAACCGCAGAGAAGAGACACGATTAAAGAGCCAGGCAAATGTACTTCCTGGAATGTGGGTATAATGAGCTCTGAAATGCCTGGTTAGTAGGAAGCATATAGAACACGGCACGCAAAGGAAGTAGAATGTGGACTTGTGTCTTATGACTGAGTTCAGGTGTTGCTACCTACCCCTGGCCTCCAAAATACCTGGAGTTACTCTAAGTACTTTTGAAATGAAGACAATCCTGTTAGATCACAATGATATGCCATCTCACACCCTTTATGATGGCTGCTGTTTAAGAAAAATTAAAAACAAAAAAAAGTGTTGGTGAGGATGTGGAGAAATGGGAATCCTTGTGCACGGCCGGTAGAATGCAGAATGATACAGTGACTGGAAAACACTGTGTAGGTTCCTAAAAAAAGTTAAACACAGAATTATTATCCAACAATTCTAATTTACAGTATAAACTCAAAAAAATTGAGAAGGGAATGTTACAGAGGTATCTGTACATGCATGTTCATACCAGGATTATTCACATTAGCAAAGAGGTGGAAGCACCCCATGGTCCATTGACAGATGGATGGATAAAGAAATGTGGTATATATACAACGGAACGTTATTTGGCCTTAAAAAGAAAGCAGATTCTGACACATGCTACAGCATGGTTGCACCTTGATGACATTATGCTCAGTGAAATAAGCTAGTCACAAAGGACAAATACTACTTACATGAAGTACATACAGTAGTCAATTCATGGGGACAGCAGGTAGAATGGTGGTTGCCAGGAGCTGCCAGGACAGGAGAGGTGGGGGGAGGAGTGGGGAGTTGTGGGGTTTTTTTGTTTGTTTTTTTATTTTATTTTATTTTATTTTTTAACATCTTTATTGGAGGAGTTGTGGTTTAATGGGTACAGAGTTTCAGGTTTGCAAGATGAAAGGAGTTGTGTAGCTGGATGGTGGTGATGGCTTCAACAATGTGAATGTATTTAATACCACTGAACTGTACACTGAAAAATGGTTAAAGTGGTAAATTTTATATGTATTTTACTGCAAGTAAAAAAATATTATATATATAATGATATATATGTTTTATTATATATCATTTATTATGTATATAATGGTTTCCCTTTTAGGAAAAATGGAAAGAAATTTTCAGCATGTAGAATCCCTGGATTTGAAGATTCCCTCTGGCTATTAGATTGGTGGCTTAGTGATTAATGTAGAAAATAAATGATTTTAGATTCCCAACTTTTAAATTTTGATTGTACCCATCTCTGAAATGGGCCAAATGAGATTAGTTTGCAGAAATAATGAGCATGTCTGTAAAATGCTTTTATGTTCTTGGATGAAAGGAATGTGAAACGTGCCCTGCATTACTTCTAATGCTTCTTAATAAGAAAAGTTGTATGCTTGTGTACATAAAAGAACTCTGTAAATAAAGAAATAACATTAGATGATTCTTGGCTCTGCCGGTAATGTTTTGGAAGCACATCTGAGCAAAGACTATAAACATACCTTGACATCACCAGGTTTTGGTTGTCTTCCATCAGTTTCCACCCTACTTTTCTGAGTATGCTCTGTGTATACACTCCGGAGAGTGTGCTTACAAAACAGTGCTTTTTTTTCACTTTATATCCCTTTGTCTCTGAGGCTCAATGCTAGTTGATTAAAGAGAGAGTGTTTGTGTAACGGGTCCCAGGAAATCATTCAGGAGGCAGCCAGGGACAGAATGTTTAAGAGTGTAGACTGAGTGTCAATATGACCCACATTTTTATTCCTGCTTTGCCTCATACGAATGTGGGGACTTGATGAAGTCACTTGGCTTCCGAGTTTCAGTGTCCTCGCCCTTAAACTAGGTCTAGGAATTAATGTCACATGGATTTGTTGTGAAGATGTGACTGGATGAGAAAATGTTTGTGGCCCATACCTGGGTTTTGGGAATGCTCAGTCAATAGTAACTATAAATATTCTTAAGGATTGGGGCACTGGCCTTTTAGGTATTATTTCTATAAGATTAACATTATGGAAAGGCTTTGTTCTTTTCTGTTTAATGTTTTTGTTCTTTAATTTCTGTTTATGTTTTGCGGTCCTTGGTGATTTTCATTACATTTATTTATTGCTTATAACATAAACCACGTTATTTATATAAATTTAAAGAGTGAAGCAAAAGATAAAAATCAACACAGTAGCAGTTTTAGGGGAAAAGCATAGCCGCGAAAAATCTACGTAATGTGTTTTCTCCAAGGAACAAGAGGAAAGAATATTACTTTCTTTTTTCTTTTGATTTCTGGCTCCCCTCCTACCAGGTTCTTGCCTGATTACCACCCTCTACCCCACTCATACTTTCCAGTCCTCCACCAAGACCTCCGGCATTTTTTCGCAGTCCTCCCCACGTTCTCGACTATTTTCTTCCTCTCCTTGAGGGCAGGGACTGTGTCTCTCATTTCTGTTGCTCTAGTGCTTGTTGCAGGCCCTGACAAGTTGCACAAGTTTTAATAAGAATTCCTAACATTTGTGGAATCCTTAACACGTTTTAGCCTCTTTCTCTACCATCTCCCACTTAATCCTCACAATTTTCTAGTTATCCTCATCTGACAGATTTAAAAACTGAGGCACTGTGAGCTTAACCCACTTATCAAGTAAGCGGCAGAGCCCTTATTCAAATTTTTTTTGTTTGTTTTGTTTTTGTTTTTGTTTTAATTTATTTTATTTATTTATTTATTTTTGGGTGTGTTGGGTCTTCGTTTCTGTGCGAGGGCTTTCTCTAGTTGCGGCGAGCGGGGGCCACTCTTCATCGCGGTGCGCGGGCCTCTCACTGTCGCGGCCTCTCGTTGCGGAGCACAGGCTCCAGACGCGCAGGCTCAGTAGTTGTGGCTCATGGGCCCATTTGCTCCGTGGCATGTGGGATCTTCCCAGACCAGGGCTCGAACCCGTGTCCCCTGCATTGGCAGGCAGATTCTCAACCACTGTGCCACCAGGGAAGCCCTCAAATTTATTTTAGGGAGATTCTCAACTCCAGAGCCTGAGCAGCTAACCACTCTGCTGGCAACTTCAACATGCTGTTGACTGCAGTCACAGTAGAACTGCTTCGTATCATGATTTCATGTACACACACACGGGAATAAAAATTTCAAAAAACATTATTTCTCTTGTGCTCCGCACTCTAATATTTTCTATTATATCCCTTCTATTCTAGTTAATATAAATGATAAAATGATGGTCACAAGGCACAAAATTGACTTCCTGATCCATTGGATGCACCTGCAGTTTGACAAATACCACCCCTCACTGTCCCCCTGTTGGGCTGGGCTCCCGGTCATTGTTAGCATTATGCCAGGAGCTTCACTGTTGTTCCAGATTCTCACAGGAGCCCTGCAGCATTATCCCTATTTTACAGTAAGGGAACTGAGTCTTGGGAAGATTAATAACTTACCCTGAGTCTAATTGCTAATAAGCAGTAGAATCAGAACTGTCTGACTGCAAATACATATATGTATATTTCAATATATGTTTGTTGTACTGAATGATGTTTTCGTTTTGATATTTTACCCATTTTTTTTTTACTACCACCCCACTAAAAAGGATTCCCAAAACCATCACAGAAGTTAATAAGTGTAGAACAGAGCTGAAAGATACTTCTCCTAGTGCTATGTCCTGCTTTTGGACAGTATCAATTTAGAAACACATTTATTCATTTATATGTCATGGGGTAATATGTGTCAGGAGACGATACTCAAAATCTTAACTGCAAAAAGCTTGCATCCCTCTTCTCCTAAAATGCATAGGAAGAAGTGTTGCTTATGTCTGAACACCGTAATTTAGGGAACCTTAGAAACTGCGAGCAGAATCTGCAGAGCAGGAGCCCAGTGCTGTTTCTTTGAGTCGCTCCGCTTTGGTGGGCCAGGCCCACATCATCTTCCCTGGCTCCCTGCTCTCTGTGATCCTGGGTGCAGCAGCGAGCTTCTGGGGTGATCTCTCTCTCTCCCAGGCTCATCCCCATCACTGTTGACCCCACTGTGAGCAGGTTAGAATTGGAGGAGATGTGATAGTACCAAGACCTGCATAGGAACCAGAGGCAGGGGCGGAGTGACATCGACAATCAATCCTTGAGTCCTGGATGGAACTTTCAAAAACAAATACTATATTCTTAATAAGGTACTCCTCAATTTGTGTTCACAGTTTCAGGAATAAGCAAAAAAATGAAAGCACTTCCGAAATAATTTCCTTAAACAGAACAGGTAGCGGAAATGTATATGGCATTTGTGCTCATGATACGAAGTAGTTAAGTTTGTTAGAGAGGACAAGGTTAGGTTATATTCAGCGAGTAGATTGCTTATCTGAAAGGATCTGGAAAAATGGATTTCAAAACCTCTTTGGATGATTCTCTACACCTAGAGCCCTTTATCCTGTTGGCACAAAGAAAATGTTTTTAGTTGAAGAGGGCTTCCATGCAAATTCAGTATTTATGATTGCAGCCCAAAGGTTGACACAGATCAGCAGCCATCATCGTTATCATGATTAAACAAATTCATTTTTTATATTTAAAAGTTTTCTTTTCTCAATCAAATCAACAGCTAGGTATTTTTTAATACAGTCCAGTCTGCTCTTTTGGTATTTCTGTTCCCTGAGTTTTCTTCAGTAGGTTGAAGAACGTGAACCAGAGCTGTCTCTCTGACTTCTCCCTGATTACCTGGTTTTCTTTCCCTTTTTTTCTTGTTGAGAACAAAACTGAAAGAGAGAAGAGGTGGCTATGCTGTTACTAGTAAAGAAATACAACTGGATTCTAGCCTAATGCAGTCGGCCCTTTGTCTCTGACACTGAAGTCTTCATTAAATCCCTTGGAACTGCTCCCTGGAGCCCCTGAAAGAGGACTTTACAGGACTTAAATTCTTTTTCCTTTGTTGGAGAACAATGTCCTTTTCTCCTGAATATGGATGATGATCAGTTCATTCAGAGGCTACAGGATTTAGAAAAAAAAAAAGGAAACCAAAATGTAAAGTGACTTCAGGTGATTCTCTTATTCTGGACACAGGGAGATGAGCTTCCCCTTAAAGTCCTCAGATTAGAAATGAGAACATAGCTTTAGGACCAGAGGAAACAGTAGCAGTAGCTACTTCTTTTTTTTTTCTTTTAAATCAAATTATGGTTGATTTACAATGTTGCGTTAGTTTCAGGTGTACAGCAAAGTGTACATTCAGTTTTACATATATGTATTTAGCAGAAGCTACTCTACATACACTTTAGTAGAGGGCAGTTTCCTGGTTTGGGACTGAAATGATTAGGGTAAGGATTGTGCTTTATCCTCCCACGTTTGTAACCACTTGTACGGTTTTTTGTCTTGGTCCCAGGGCATTTTAACCCTCTGAAGGTTAGTGAGTAGGATTTCTTTGTAAGATAATGAGAGGCTTGTCTTCCAGCAGCGTATACAAAAGGTCCAGTAAGACTGCAGTTTTCAGTCTCGCAGTTGTGTCGAGGGATTATCAATTTACTATATTAAATACTCTGATTCAGAGTGGCCAATTTTGGGTTACACGCCTAATATGAACTCGTGTTATGTTAGTAACAAGGAAAAAATTACTACTGAATATGGCACAAAGGGTTACATGTAAGAAGTATCAACTTTAAACCTTGATGAAAAACAGGTTTGAAACGAATGCTTCATTGAAAGTACTACACTGAACAAGAGCATTTGTTTTTTGAGTGTACTGTGCCACCTCTTATTAAGTGAGGTTCAATTGTGTCCCTTCAAAAAAAAAATATTCTTAGGCTAATAAATTTAGTGTATATTTACATGAAGTTTGTATATGCTGCCATAAACCTCTACACTGAAGTGTTCTGCTTGCAAACATTTTTACAACACTTATTTATACGATTAGTTTATTAACTTCATTGCTTCGAGGTGGGTACTTTAAATAATAATATCTATCAGAAATGATCATTAATTTGACCCTTATCTGCCCTTGCAGTATGTGTCTACTGTGAGCACTTTATTACCTTTTGTAGATAATATAATGTTTTCTTATTTGGCAAGTGGATGAAAGAAGAATGAGTAGAAACCAAAATGAACACCATGCATAAAACACATTGACATATTAAAACAGACATTGTTCACAAATTGCCTGCTGGCTTTAAAGAAAAATATAGCTTCAATCAGTTAATGTTTTAGTAAATCATTCTTTTCATTCAACAAGTTTTGATTGAAATTTTACTGATTTTGAAATATATATTGGGCATGTCATAACAAAGAGAAATATTCCTGTATAGAAAACAATTTTCTTCCATCTAGTGCTGCTAAATAAAGAAGTGAAATTTCCAGATATATCCTTTTAGACTGACAGTACAGACTTAAGTGGGCACCCTCTCGGCCCTTAAGGCCTACAGAGTGTCTGAGGGCTCTGTTTAAAGGTTAGAAGAATCCAAGTTCAGGCGTTGGTCAGGGGTTCAGAAATGAGGGACTCCTCTTTCTGCAAAGAATCCCGTTTTTAGTCCCCTAGTCTTTGGAGAGACTCATGCCCTTCAAAGAGTTTCCTAAAGAGAAGAAGGTGAGGGAAGTGACAGTAGAGAGAGGCCCTGATTATGAAATAGGTGATTGGACTTTATTTATTTATTTTTAAATTTATTTAATTTATTTTATTTTTGGCTGCGTTGGGTCTTTGCTGCTGCGTGCGGGCTTTCTCTAGTTGCGGGGAGCGGGGGCTACTCTTCGTTGTGGTGCGCAGGCTTCTCATTGCGGTGGCTTCTCTTGTTGTGGAGCACGGGCTCTAGGTGCTTGGGCTTCAGTAGTTGTGGCTTGCGGGCTCAGTAGTTGTGGCTCGCGGGCTCTAGAGCGCAGGCTCAGTAGTCGTGGCGCACAGGCTTAGTTGCTCCGCGGCATGTGGGATCTTCCCGGACCAGGGATCAAACCCGTGTCCCCTGCATTGGCAGGCAGATTCTTAACCACTGCGCCACCAGGGAAGCCTGTGATTAAACTTTAAATGAGGTCCCTGTGACTGCTCTCTTGAACCACCAAAACCGCACTTCACAAACATGCTAATACCGTGAGCCCTTTGATTGTTCAAGGAAGGAAGAAAGGTCTGTCTTTTAAAAAGAGAGCAATTTATTTCGTAGATTAGCTTAAGTAATGACTCTGGAGTGTACTAAGAAAACCAGGTAGGCACTTCATCAAAAACTTATACCTCTTACCGCATGTGAATTTGCTCTATGAGAAGAACCTGAAGGAAAAAACGTTCAGGTTGTACAAGCCCTGTTGGCCAAAGAAATGGTCCCGTTGTTACTATAAACAGATACCCTGTCTCACTTCTCCCAGTTGGGCTCAATCCAATTCCTAAACCTGGCCTCTTTCAGCCCCTTTATCTCCTCAAACACCAGTCCTTGAAGAGTCCCTCATTTTGGGCCTCAGAGTAGCATCCTGAGCATGGTTTAGAGCCTTAAGTGGTGAATGTGGAGAAGAGTCAAGGGAGAGCGTGGAATACTGGGGACCGGCCTCCCCTCTTCTGGCCACGTCGTTAGTGTAAACCTCATGGACACAGATAAAAGAAGAAAAATCGCCTGGCTTATTAGAATCTTAGAGTTGATAATTACAAAGAATAAAAAACTTTTTTATAAAACTCTGAAGTAGAATGATAGTTATTCCCCTGACAAGGAACTTGGGTCTTGGGTTTTTCAGTTCAATTCAGTAATCATTTTGAAACATCGTATGACCAGTGATTTCAGTGCTTTTGGAGTGTATCAGCCACTTGATCAACTTTGTGCAAAGAAAGCTGCCTTTATAATGTCTTCAATTTTGGATTTTGCTTAGGCATGCATCTTTTTCGGTGGCACACCCTGTGTTTTCATGCATTTCTCTCTCACCAGACTTAAAACTAAGACAGTAGGGAAAGAACATACTGGATGCTCTCTGAGTGTCATTCTTGGCTAGGGAAAAGAAATGTCTGTCTTCTTCTTTCTTCTCAGGCTTTTGTGAAGTGAGGAGGAATAGTCCAGTCCCAAGACCAGAAAGGATTTGAACGTGGTGACTCCAAGCAGTTCGCGGGCACTTGTGAAAGAGTCAGATCTCCTCTTGTTCCCACGTGTGTGCATCCCGTTGTTCTACCCCTTTCACTGAAAAGAGCCAATCGGGCTCTTCTCTGTTGCCAATAATCTTGTGCCCTGGCTTACTAGAGCCTTCCAGAAGAAAACTTAAATGGCCTACATGAGTTCTCTCTTGAAACCCAGCAAGAGGCATATATTTGCAGAGTAATTTCCTTGTGGTTCCTCCTGAAGCAGATGAATAGGAAGAGCTATTTAAATCAAAATAGTTTCATTATGACACAGGTCACAATGGGTTTCAGGTCATCCTGGCCTTGCAGTTAATAATGAGGTTCTGTGAGGCATGTAATCCTGGTGCACAGGTGAGAGAACATGGGGATCAACTGATGCAGAGTCAGAGGCCAAATCCCCATGAACCAGAGGTGCCACAGGCCCCAGTAGCTGACATTCTCTTTGCACATATGGAGATGTTCCATGCACACATGTGGAGAGATTCCCTATCCCTGAAGGCTGTTTTAGGAATGAAGAAAATATTCTAGTTCAAATGTGCAAATATTTAGCAATTCTGCTTTGAGCCACAAACTTCAACTAATCATGCTCTTGGCATTTTCCAGTATCTTACCGGGATTGGCAGTTCACTTATATAGCTCTTGATGTAACCTTCCTCAAATAATTATATCCTCTTTCCTTTTTGTTTGTTTCTGTTTAAGTAGATATTACCAGGAAGGCATTTTTTTTAAAAAAAAATCAAACCTTTCTTTCTCTTCTTCCGTTTCTCCTTCAGGTGATACACTTCAACACTTTCTTCTGTTATTAGTGTTCAGTGGTCTGGAAGATATTTTGGAGCACATTTTATAAAATGGAAAGTTAATAGAGATAAAATTTTGTAAAGAGGCATTTGCAACCTTATTACTAACGATTATAGTGAATTTTTTTTTTGTATTTTAATTTATTTTCTGTAAACATTCGTGTAAAATGAAAATAAGCTACAGTAATAACATTCCCTATTTTGTGGCATTTAGGAACCTGTTTTATTCACTGGAACAATGAGGAAAAATCTGGATCCCTTTAATGAGCATACGGATGAGGAACTGTGGAATGCCTTAGAAGAGGTAATTTATTGAATGTTCTTAACTTGTTAGCATCAGTATTTATGGATGGACATTTATAGCATTGCAGGTAATTAAGGGGAGCTTATCGGTTTAACTGACTTTGTTTACCTCCTAGGAGGATACTGATGACGTGGTGCAGTTAAAATGTGTGTACTGATGATGATGAAAACCAACAACATAATGCCTCATGCTTTTTAGCTCTTGCCCTAGAACCCAAAGCAACTGGATAGATTATTTTGTCCTTAGCAGAGCACTAAACTAGAAGTTAAAATTATGGGTTTTAATTCTAATAGTGACCTAGTGAATTAATTATCCTAATTACCCTGCAACATTCATTTTATTCCTCTGGTCTTAGGGAACATCTACTAAGTGGAGACAATGATAGTTTTTCATTATTAACTGAAAGATAATTGAAATCATACTAATAACATGCTGTGAAGTTTTAGAAAAAAAATTTTATAAAGGTGAATTATACATTTGGAATGTGATAATAATTATTAATTGGCAATCATGTCATTTTAATGCTGCAGCATGAATGCAGGTAAAGGAATCCTGGCCCTTTCACTCAGTTTTTATATGGATAAGTTCATTTCTAGAGGATTTTCTCTTATTTGTGTAGTGTTTCACTTTGGACCACTTCTTTGAATTTCCTTACTCTTGCATGAAAAGGATTTTGAATGGTAGGGTGCTGATGGTTTGTATGTTTTAATACTAATTATTCTATGCATGTGCCCTAGTTCTGAAAATTGATTCTAAGCTACTGATGGCAGAAACTATATCTAGACTTCTAAACCATACACAGGTTTTTAATTCCTCATACAACCTAGCACTGTCTTTTGCTTTTAGAAAGTAAACACTTAATAAACAGTTAACTGAATGTTCGCTTGATCTCTTCATTTCAGAAAAGTGTGGCTTATTTATTTTTTTTAAAAATTGCGTTTTTATTGTTGTTGTTTTTGTACAAATCCCAGTGACCAGTTGCTCACATTGTTGTTGTTTTGAATTTGTACGTTTTGTCATTTAGTGTCACCTCTCTAAGGTTAGCTGTGAAATCTGCAGTTTATACGGATGAGCTTGGGCTCTGAGCAAGCTGATTCAGCCCTACAGTTTTTCCTGCCAGTAATTCTGGTTTCTGAAGGCAGATTATCTTTGGCAGTTAAAAGTTGTTTGTTTTTTTTTTTAATCTTGTAGTACAGTTTAATCTTATAACAATCCACTACGTTACACACCATCTATACCCATAGTCTGGGGAAAGTAAAACTTTATGTTGTGTCCTGTTTTTCATGAGTTTTCATTCACTACGAAACATTAATGAAATTGAAGTAAAAACCCTTGACTGGTCTAGCAGTATGGTGTTAAACTTGGGAAAGAAGCATCCCCCAAATAGGCTCAAGGTTTACTGTGGTACAGTTTGTCACTGTTTGAATTTTTTTTTTTTTTAAACCTTTAGACCTTCTAAAATGGTAAAGTACTGATGAGATTATGTCTCTAGAGAACCATACTTCCCACAATAATTAAAAAAAATTTTTTCCCTGTAGTATACTGACTCCTATCAGCCCTAAAGATCTTTTTTAGATCACATTGGGAGAAATAGCTTTATTTTTTGAGAGACTTCCTTAACTAATCCCTAGGTGGGGTTTCTGGTGGATGTCATGTGGCGGTGATGGGGGACACTGAGATCTTTGTGTCTTGAGTTGACTCTACCATCTTTCTCAGTGAATGCTGCTTGGAAGGAGCTCTTCCCATCACCTGGCTGTACATGTAAGATACATAGGAAGTCCTGAGGACTTCAAAGCTCTAATGTCTAAAAGGCTTGTCTCCTTCATTAGTAGTTCATTTAGGAAAATGTCATTCTTCTTTCTGTATCCACAGGTACAACTTAAAGAGGCCATCGAAGATCTTCCTGGTAAAATGGATACTGAATTAGCAGAATCAGGATCGAACTTTAGTGTTGGACAGAGACAATTGGTGTGCCTAGCCAGGGCTATTCTCAGGAAAAATCGTATATTGATTATTGATGAAGCCACAGCAAATGTGGATCCAAGGTATGGAGTTGAGGTCCATGAAACTTGGAATCTGAATTTTAAATGTGGTAAATGGAAAACATTTAATGTTGCTGAGAAATGTTCTAAGCGCTCTCTTTTCCCCACAGATATCTCTTGATAACATTAATTGCAGAAAACAAAGGAAGAAACCAAAACCTGTTATATGGTGTTAATGTTATTAGGCATCCTAAGAGAGCTAGATTCCTAAATCCAGCTTCTGATAGTTTCCAGTAATTTCGAGGGAAGACTGTCTTACATTGTTTTATGAAAAATCTTCTAAGGAGACTTTTTATACTCAGTTTTTGAAGAGCAATATTATGTCTTAAAGTATTGATCTTTTAAAACATTATAAAAATATGTGATTTATTTTAAGTCTTAAGTCTGCTATTTCTGTCTTTACCGAACTAAATTCAACTTCTTTGTTTCCAGAACTGATGAGTTAATACAAAAAAAAATCCGCGAGAAATTTGCCCAGTGCACTGTTCTAACCATTGCACACAGACTGAACACCATTATTGACAGCGACAGGATAATGGTAAGACCCTCACCTGTGGAATTTCAGTTGTTCCCATTTATGTTCAGTTTTGTCAATGTATCCTTCCTTAGAAAACGTGATAGGAACCTCCAATAAGTTAATTTTCTCTTAAGTTTTCCTCTCATTCTTGACAGTAACTCAAGTACTTACCTACACTTTCAGAATGTGCTATTAAATAATATATCCAGTAATTTCATATTTTCATATTAGAAGTTTATTTGAAATGTTATTTTTCATTAAGATGGCCAGCCACGAAAATACTCCAAATCCAAGACACAGCTTCATATTTCAGTGTTCTAGAACACAGTCATTTTTCCTTTGTCAGTTATTTTTTCAGATTTTTAGATTCCCTTAATCAAAAAATTAGCCTTTCATTTAGACTGCCAAGAGGTTGTTGGGTAAGGTTGCAGAATTTCTCAGCTGTTGGGACTTTCACAAGATTTCCTGTCAGAGGGGAGTCTATGAGAAGAAAGGCCTAGTGAGAAAAAGAAAGTATTTCAACAGAACGGATTTAATTTAGGAAATTTTACTACATAGGAATTGGAGGCATGGGAAAATGAAAGTGAACACTGTGTAAGTAATGTTAGGAAGCAGCTATCTAGGACAGATCTGCAGACCTAACTAGCAAGTCTCTTTCACAATAGATCTGGGCACTGCACACATAGCCGACTCCAAGCTTTGGTCTCTGTGTATCTGTCTAGTATCTTCCAGATTTGATTGGTTCTGTCTTTCTTAGTAATTTAATGTTTATTTATTTAGCTTTATTTCCTTCCATCCTCCCTCTTTTACTTTTCTCTCTCTTCTTCTTTTCTCTCTTTTTGTCCTTTCCCTCTGTTGCTTGCTGAGTGTCAATAAATCTTAGGGTGTGGCTTTATAAAATGATAAGATAATCATTCCTCAAAGGAAATACCTTTGACTGCAAATAAGCCCAAAAGAATGCAAGTTATTTTCAGGCTAACCCCCAGCCTGTGGCAGTGAGCTGGTTTTACTCATCTTACAGATGATAACTGTTGTCACAAGGTACCACTATATCCAGTGATGCTGATTAGTGATGAAGTAAATAGATAAAGAAAGCCTGCACAATTCATAAGAGGCAACAGATGCAGTTAACTAGTGATTTTGATGGTCCATACTAAACAGATGATAGTCAGTAATATACAATCGTTAATACCCAAAGTCCCTTGTGTCCAGTGATAATGGAGGTGTCTCTTTTGACTTCTTAGGCAGTTTCTGGAATATCACCTCCCATCCTACTTCACATTCATTGTCAGACGGGATCATCAGTGGGGGCATTGAGTAGATAGCAGACTGTCAGCATTGAAGCAGTGCCTTTAGCCTCTCTCCCCCGAGCTGGACGTGCACAGGAGGGAGCTCTGGGGAGGCAGATGACAGGAGTGGGGCATCCCCAACCAAAGGGATGCTCTGGGCTTTAAGCTGTGTGTCTGGTCATCTGGACTAGAACATCACAGTAGGAAGCAGGCCCCACCGGCAGTCTTCTGTGCGGGACCAGGTGACATTCCAAGATTGGAGGACAATGACACTTAGAAACCAGGAACATTGTTTAGCATGGATCATCCTTAGTCCCTCATTTTGTGTTCTTGAATGCTAATTGGAAAAGTATCCTTTTATTTCTGTTCTTTACTTTTCGATTTGTTGGTCTCATGTCTCAGCATTGTATTTTCCAGACTGTCCCTCAAAGCATCTTTCTTCCACAAGAAATGAATGATGCTGTGTAGTTTACCTATTTTAAGCCCTTTGTCAGTATTTAGAGGCAGCAGCAGAATGGTGGCTTGATCTCCATCCAGTTCAGTTCAGGGATCCACTGAATTTAATCATTGCTCCTAAACGTTAACCTGGAGATTAATTTTTGGTTTTTGGTATTACAGCATTTATGGTCGGTGGTTTCTTTTATTATCTAATTATTAGAAATACTGTCACCTTGGAATATATGATTGGTTAAAGAAACAGTGAGAAGGGACAGAATTTGCAGACATGTCAGCTGGTCACTCCTAAATCTTATCCATCAGCACTTGATCCACAGTATCACCTTAGCCAATCAGCTTTGTTGCCATTATCAAAATATGCCCATTTGTTTAATGCTTTATGTACCAGTATCTTCTGGTAAATTTCTGTAATCTCAAATTTTTCTCTCAGTTTTTCTGAACAAATCCTCAACATGGTTTTACAAAGTGGTTTACAGCTCGGCCCCTCCCCACCTTTCTAGTTTTGTCTCACTCTGCTCTTTCCTTTAAAGCTAAAACCACATTGATGGTCTTTCAGTTCTCCAAATGCGGTTTTCACTCTCTCTTATAATTTTGCCCTCTCTTTTAACATTGGTGGCTTAGACTAAGGTGGTAGTAGTGGAAATGGTGAGATGGTTGGATTTGGGATAGACAACAAAATGGAGCCAAGTGAACTGTGTGATGGATTGAACGTGGGATCTGAGGGAAGAGAGAGGAGTCAATGCTGGTTTCTGGCCTGATCATCTGAGTGAATGGGGAAGAAGGAGTCCATTGGGAGAAGGGAAATGCAAGGGTTCTCTTTGGAACCTGTCACCTTTGTGATGACCAACATTGTTTTCTGTGGTGGACTTGCCCTTCACCGTTGGAGCTGCCCTTCGCACTCCTGTGTTGGGAAACCTTCAGTTTAGGGCTCCCTGGTCAAGGTCATCGGTGATGTTGCAGGGAGGTCCCACCAGGAAATGTGAACATGGCCACTTGTTTACATCTTGGTCCAAGCTGGTTGCGGTTGCTGACTCCTTAGACCTCAGGGGACCCAAGAGACGTGCATCCCCTAGCTTCAGAGCTGGGGAATTGTTCTCTGTGCTCCCATCCACCCTAGGCGTAAACCTTTTATGTTGCTGTGGAGCTTCTGATTACCAGTTGGCTTTCAATTTTGCAAAAATCTCATAAATAATGTTCTTTCCCACACCTTTGATTTTTGTGGCAATTTTTTTTTGCTTGCTTGATTTAGAAATATGGGCATACCTTGTTTAATTGTGCTTCTCAGATGTTGCGTTTTTTACAACATCTGTGAAGCACGTGGTCTGTGGCAACCCTAAGGCAAGAAAGTCTATCGGTGCCATTTTTCCAACACATGTGCTCACTCCATGTCTCTGTGTCACATTTTGGTAATTCTCAGCACTATTTCACATTCACTATTTTCACTGTCATTACATTTGTTATGGTGATCTGTGATCAGTGATCTCTGATGTTACTACTACGACTTGCTGAAGGCTCAGATGATGGTTAGCATTTTTTAGCAATAAAGTATTTTTAAATTAAGGTCTGTATATCGTTTTCTCAGTCATAAGGCTATTGTACACTTGATAGGCTACAATGTAGTGTCAACATAACTTCTGTATGCCCTGGGAAACCAGAAAATTCATGTGAACCAATTTATTGTGATATTCATATCTTTGTGTGGTGTTCAGAAACTGAACCCCCAAAATCTGCGAGGGATGCCTCTACCTGTTTCCTTTTCAGAAAGCAAGTGATTGTCTGTTCCTAAAGCTTTAAGGGCATAAAGACAAGTCAATCTGCTGCAAATCCTGATGTTCCAGAGGGTGGGCGGCCAGCCTCAGGGAGTGGCTGGGGAAGTGACAGATGCTAATGAAGGGCATAACCAACAGAGTTATCACCATAAAGTCATGTAATTACAAGTGCTTAAGGTGTAATAATTACATTTTGTTGCACTGGTGAATACTTCTGCACAAAGTCGGATGGATATGGTTTTGTTTACTGTAAGTAAATTAAGCAAAAGGCTTGTTGGGAAACAACTGTGACCTAATTAATAGCTATGTTTATGTGTTGGCTCTCCAAATGGATTTACCCAGTTTGGGTTCATTAAGCACCATTAATGTGTCAGGCTAAAAATTCTATTTTGCAAAGATGTTCTCTCAATTTTAAGTTTATTAAACGTGATGGAGTCATAATGACAGCTAATGTAATCTTCCTTACTTTCTCTGTTGCCACAAAACAGTGGAGCAAGACAGACAAATCAGAAATCCTCTTCCTCCTAAGACTCAACAACTATCTCTACATTAAAGGCTTCTTCCTGTAGTTTTTAGGATTAGCTGGTTGCTTGTGACCTGTTTTCTCTTCAGCCTATAGCACAGCTTTTCCCTCCAATCCCTGCATACTCCAGTCTTCGTATCACCGTGGATTCTCCCTAGAAGTGTGAGCAAAGGAAGCATGTGAAAATCTGCAATTGCTCTAACAATATTGTTGCCTGTGTTCAACATTTTCACTGTCTGCAGTTAGAGAATTCTTTGGAAATGGATGATGAAGAACCAACACCAGGGCCAGGAAACTTGGATTCCACCTCTTCTGTTTATAGACAGTCTTAGACGATTTAATATTCTTTGCCTTTCTTCCTCAACTCAAACCTCTTTTTAGTAATGTTTTCCCAGATGAATGAAAACCAGAAACTATTTGTCACCCCTGACAAAAAAAAAATTTGAAAACTGTCCTTATGCGTAGTCCTTATGTTGCTAATGCTTATAAGGGTCAAAATAGATCTTTCTGCCATTTATATTGTTAGTCCTATTGCTTTTTGAGAGTGTTAATCTTTTTCTGGCTTTGCCTTTCTTAGATATTAGTCAGTCCTGAGAACTCAGTGGAATCATGTGCTTTAGACAATATGAAAGAAAATGAAAAGATCTGCTATTCATTCAAATTTTAGTAAATAAAGTAGAAAGTTGGACAAGGACAAAATAGTGATAAAACTTCCCCTAAAAAATATATAAAGTCTTTATAGTCAGAGAACTCATTTCCACCAACTCTGAAGTGGTGATTTTTAAAAGTTGTTGCTTTTGAAGAATGTAAAATTCTTCGTTGTATGAAGTAATTTGATATAATTATTTCCTTTGTCTTTGGCATGAGAGAGACCTATGTTTTAAAATTGCATTTTTTTCTTCTTTACCGTCAGGAGGAATGGTTATGCTCTATAATGCTACACATAAGTAAAATTACACATTCAGGGCATCTAAATTGGCATGCCAAATTATATGACATTTTAATAATTATGTGGATGTAACAGATTCAGTTATTCTTAAACTCTTTTGAGAGAGCTGCTGTTAGCAGTGATTCTTAGCAGTAAAAGTTTAACAGGAAAATGGCCTTTATGAGACTTAATAAATGTTTCCGATTGAATACCCTGGGACCAAATTAACTGTTAATACCTAGATGTGGAAGAACAACCTGTGTCCTGCTTAGAGTTTCATCCTATTCTCTTAAGATACATTTACTCTAAATATGACCTAAATGAAGAACTAAGTACCACTTAACATCAAAACTGTTTTCCTAGGTATGTCATTTGGGCCAGTTATTTCAGATTCTTTTTTTCCCTCTGAAACCATTAACCAAAGCCACTAATAAGTAGAAAGGCAGAGTTAAGAGCCCTTTCCTCTTCCTTTCAGTTTCCAATTAGTGGACATATTAATGAGCAATAAAATGGGTGAAAGGAAGGCAGCTGAAGAAAGAACAAGAAGCAAGGAAAGATAATTTGTGAAAACAGATTCAGATCCTTGGTAATTCAGATTGGGCTGCCCCCGTGTGCTCTGCAGGCCGTGATCACTGGAATTTGGAGCTCAATTTCTTAATTGCTTCTTTAGACTTATCCAAAGAGAAAATTGGATTTCTAGAGATTTTCTTCTGTGCAGAGCAATTCTGCTAAAGCTGTTTAGGTAGCAGCTCTTTTTGCCAGCTTTTCACTCTCAGAAGAATAAACTACTACCAAAGCTAACTTCAAGAAGCACCTTAACCTCTCTGGCAAAAGATTCTATCCCCACTTAGCTGAAATATTCCAGGGCCCTAAGGAAATTCCGGAAGCATTTACTTTTTGTCCCCAAAATTGCTCAGATTCTGTGAAACCAACTCGGGAGTTCATTTGCTCTCTGCCATCAGTTTCTATGACATCACCCTAATTTTTTGCTAAATTGAGTTTGATTTCCTTGAATCAAGAAATTTCCCAGCTCTGCATATCTGTATAAATAGCCCTCAAAGCTCAAGAGCCTGAGAGCTAAAAGCACTAACTAATGATAACAGCCCCAAATGCCCTGGGCAGAATATAAAATGCCATATACTGCCGAGTGCCCCTAATCATAGTCTAAAACTTTCATTTTCTTCCTATAACATTATAATAATAAAAGGTCGGGTTAGGCCTTTGTCTGCTTAGTAAAACAGGGTAATCAAACCGTTTAAACACCAGCCAGGCCTACCACCCAAATAGATTCTATTCTCACTGTCTTACCCCTTTCGGAAATATTGTCTGAGTTATAATATGTTACTGCAAAACATTGTGTGCTAATGGGCTTCTTTCTGCTGATTAACAGGTTTTGGATTCAGGGAGACTGAAAGAATATGATGAGCCATATGTTTTGCTACAAAATAGAGACAGCCTATTTTACAAGATGGTGCAACAACTGGGCAAGGCTGAGGCCGCTGCCATCACTGAAACAGCAAAACAGGTAAGCCTGCCGCAGGGAGTTGTAATTAAAGTTCGTCTCCAGGGTTCACTCCTCAGGATCTGGCACCAGGGGTCTGGTAGCAAGCACTCTGTACCCTTTTCAATTATAAGCCTCCAGAGACAAAGCTTCATGACTGCACCTTAAGAGTACATTGCAGGGGGAGGGCATGTCTGCTGAGAATCTGCAGAACTAGTGGGGGCGGGATGCAGGACGTGTGTGCGCTCACGTGTGCACACACATGCGCATGAGAGAGAGATTTCGGATTGGAGCTTCCACACGTTTGGACTCTGGGGTCAGATCTCATAGAGCACAGAACACTCATTTTGCAGACCCTTTACATTCTTACGATTGGTGCTTAGCACATTTATGATACAAATGCTGTCAGGGAACATCCAGGAAATTTGAGAATTTGAGAAGAAGAATTGGAGTGGAATATTATGAATTGGGTCTAGAAAGATCTACCAGGGAAAGGTGTAGGTCTCTTCTGGCTTCTAACTGTAAAGAAAACTCCTACATGATACTGTCACTTTCTCCCTAATTCTTCGTTGTTTAGAATTAGGTCTGGTTGCCTCCCTATGCTTCCTCTTCTTTCTAGAAGATGAAATTGTCATCAGGATAAATCAAGAATTCACAGTACCCTAACACTGTAGTCTGAGTGGCGCTTGAAGGTTTACAAAGCATTTTCACAGATGAGGTGTGTGGAAGCACTAAGCACTGTACATGGTGTGAGAAAGGTGCTCGATGAGTAGCGTTCAGGTCACGTGGTATCTTTCTAACAAAGGTGAGGTGGTGGTATCTCATAGTACAAATGTGGTAACTGAGGTCTGGTAAGGGACTTAGCCACCGTCATGCAGCCAGCTGTAATTCTCTCTGGAATAAGATAGGAGTGGGATTGATGGAAGGATAGAGGGCGAGAAGAAAAGTCTGCTGTTCCTGCCCTTTTTGATGGGTGGGTTCAGGTGGGTTGAGGCCTCGGAATGTATGTCGTGAGGCTTTCCGTCAAAACTTTACCTCCGGGTGTTAAATTATGGGTGCATTTTTCCTTCTTTATACTTTTCTGCATTTCCCAGATTTTCACTTGTAAGTTAAATAAAATTACTCTTTCAGTATTTAAAATATCTCTTAAAGAAAACGTCCCATAATGTTACCAACAAGAGATAGAATTAGAAATTTGTATGCTCCCATTATAAGACTTCAAAATAGTAAAATAGCTTATTTTTTAAAAAGAAGGGCAAAAATGGGTAAAACCACAAGGAGAAATAGAAAAATCCACAATCAGTGGGAGGTATTAAAACAACTTTCTATCAAATTAATAGAGCAAGAAGAAAACTAAGTCAAGATACAAAAAATCTGAATAATCAGTTAACCAATTTGACATCATAGGCGTATATAGAGTACGGTATTCAACAATTGCCAGTTGTAGGACTTCCCTGGTGGTCCAGTGGGTAAGACTCTGCGTTCCCAATGCAGGGGGCCCGGGAACAGCCTGCAGGGGCCGACCAGGTTTGATCCCTGGTTGGGGAACTAGATCCCACACGCATGCTGCAACTAAGAAGTCCGAATGCCACAACTAAGAAGCCTAGGCTGCGTGCCGCAACTAAGAGTCTGCATGCCACAACGAAGATCCCATGTGCCACAACCTAAATAAACAAACAGAACAAAACAAAACAAAAAAGGGAAAAAGAAAACATGTCCCAGTATCTAAGTAATTCTATATGAAACATATATCTGAAATGTGGCCTGAATTCTCCGTCATTGTTTTTTATTTATTTGGCTGTGTTGGGTCTTCGTTTCTGTGCGAGGGCTTTCTCTAGTTGCGGCAAGCGGGGGCCACTCTTCATCACAGTGCACGGGCCTCTCACTGTCGGGGCCTCTCACTGTCGCGGCCTCTCTTGTTGCGGAGCACAGGCTCCAGACGCGCAGGCTCAGTGATTGTGGCTCACGAGCCCAGTTGCTCCACGGCATGTGGGATCTTCCCGGACCAGGGATCAAACCCGTGTCCCCTGCATTGGCAGGCAGATTCTCAACCACTGTGCCACCAGGGAAGCCCCCTGGAGCCCTATATTTTTTAATGCATGAAATTTACAGAGCGCTCTCATCCACTAGAGTGTCTCCCAGTCAGAGCTTCCCTCCTAACATCCAATAATTATTTGGGATTCCCTATATAACCTAGTCACAGAACAGCCAGGAATCTCACAAACCTTTTTTTCTTTGACCTTAGGCATTTCACATCAGACACATGTATCCTCACGTATGAGTTAAAAGTCTCCACTTAAAAAATACGTTATGATTATATATTATCAAACATTGAGCAATGAGAAATAGATCACAGCATTTTAGGTAGGTACATAACATAAGTTCAACACCCTCGTTTTACAGGTAAGGAAGCTAAAGCCCCCCTTAGAAGGAAGTGTCTATATATATACAAGTAGTGATAATGCTACTGTGCAGCAGACACAGGATTAGAAATCTTTTCTTCCAATAAATGTTTTAAATCAAGTGTAACATACATAGAAAAATAGACATAGTTCATAGAATTAGAAATCTTGAGATTCCTGGTCTAGTAATCCTGCATGTACTTAAACAATATCAGTGGTAAGTTACATTTGTGTAGTTCTTTATAATTCATTTTACATACTTCTCGCATGTATGATTGCACTTAATCCTCATCACGGTCCTTTTTTATCCCCCGTCATGGATGAGGAGACTGGGTCCAGGGCTCACCTAAGGTCACAGAGCTGGTCCAGGGAGCGTAGGGGGTGAATTGGTGGGGGAGGCTGAGTTCCACCCTAGGCACTCTGCTCTGTGTCGAGCCTGAGAACGCTGCTCCTTTCATGTGGTAGCCAAGACGGGGCCAGTCACCCAAGTTCACAGGGTGGCAGAACATCACTCTTGGATTTCAGTCCTGCCACTGGCTCAGGTCACTTCTTCGGAAAGACATAACAAAATAACATATCCTGATTCTCATCTCAGTTGAGTATCTTCTTGACATTATTTCTACATATGCTTGATCCTCTTAGGAGAACAAGCTGTCAAGATTGTCAACTTTTTAAATGTGCAAGCATCAGATATCGTTCAGAGCATCGTTCACAGCTGTAACACCGGGAGAATTAGCCTAAGTCAACAAGCTTGTCACTCTTAACAGAACAGAATTCATTCATTTGAAAAGAAAACTCAACATCTGGGAAAACGTGCATCCAAGTCATGTTTTCTTGACTACGTTGTTGATTCTCTGAAAATGGTGCACGCAAGCTGAATGACTGTCTGATTGACCCTTTTAGATGATCCATGAAATAGAGAAAGTACCTTTCAGATACATAAAGCTGAAGGGTACATTAGTTTGCTAGGGCTGCCATACAAAGTACCACAGAGTAGGCACCTTAACAGAAACTGATTTTCTCACAGCCCTAGAGACTGGAAGTCTGAGGTCAAGGTATAGGCAGGATTGATTTCCTCTGAGGCCTCTCTTCTTGGCTTGTAGATGCCATTTTTTTCTCTGTGTCTTCACGTGATCTTTTGTCTGTGTGTGCCTGTGTCCTAATCGCCTCTTCTTATAAGGACTCCAGTCAGATTAGGGGCCACTTATATGACTTCATTTTAACTGAATCGCCTTTATAAAGACCCTATCTCCAAATACAGTCACATTCTGAACGACTGGTGGGTTTAGGACTTCAACATATAAAATTGGAGGGGGAGCTTCCCTGGTGGCGCCGTGGTTAAGAATCCGCCTGCCAGTGCAGGGGACACGTGTTAGAGCCCTGGTCCAGGAAGATCCCACATGCCGCGGAGCAACTAAGCCCGTGCACCACAACTGCTGAGCCCGCGTGCCGCAACTACTGAAGCCCGAACGCCTAGAGCCCGTGCTCCGCAACAAGAGAAGCCGCCACAATGAGAAGCCCGTGCACCGCAACTAAGAGTAGCCCCCGCTCGCCGCCGCAACTAGAGAAAGCCGGCGTGCAGCAACGAAGACCCAACACAGACAAAAAAAAAAAATTGGAGGGGCCACAATTCATCCCATAACAAAGGATAAATGCCTGGCATTCATTTTCTTCTGGGATGAAGCAGACCTGATTGAGGCTTTTTTGAAGTTTCTTTGTTGCCAGTGTGTAACAGAGGTTTCATTTTATCTATTCGTTTTATCACCAGATACAAGCCCAAAATTATGAAATCCTAATATCCTAGATCTAGGACCCTGGACTGGTTTGAATAGTGCAGGAGGCACTTAGCAACCTCGTGACCTCTTATGTTGCCCAAGGTCTCTGAGCCTCAGGGTCCTCACCTGTATGCAGTGCAGGGATTACAGCACTGCCCGGCTCCTTCGCACTTATTACAAGAATCAGATGATGGGGCTTCCCTAGTGGCGCAGTGGTTGAGGGTCTGCCTGCCAATGCCGGGGACACGGGTTCGAGCCCTGGTCTGGGAGGATCCCACATGCCGCGGAGCAACTGGGCCCGTGAGCCACAACTGCTGAGCCTGCGCGTCTGGAGCCTGTGCTCCGCAACAAGAGAGGCCGCGATAGTGAGAGGCCCGCGCACCGCGATGAAGAGTGGCCCCCGCTTGCCGCAACTGGAGAAAGCCCTCGCACAGAAACGAAGACCCAACACAGCCAAAAATTAATTAATTAATTAATTAATTAAAAAAAAAAAAAAGAATCAGATGAGAGAGTGCTTTGTGAATATTGAGCATTTTATAAGATACAAGTGGCATCATTTTTTTTTTCAGGCTATAGATTCAACCCTTATCTCCCAATAAGAAAAAGTACCCACAGTTCTTCTAAGTAGCATTAGAGACTCTAAATAATTAAATTTTATTTTTAATAATCAGTTCTTAAAGACATGATGTGTCTAATGCTACAAAATTCAAAAACTTCACTTTTTTAGAATAGGTTTTAAAATTTTATAAATGAAATCTAAGTGACTTTACCATTCCTGTCATTACACGGCTCCTCCCCTGGGGTGGAGCTCCAGCACCATCTTTGACTATTCTCTTGACATCTTCTGTGCTTCAGTAATAAGTTGTGCCTATGTGGCCTTCCTGTTTTTAAGCACAAACGATAGCTCTTCCTTACGTTTTTCATTGAATATTATATCTATGTGCATAGTTATCTCATTCTGTTTAATGGCTACATAGTATTTATGTTCTCTCCATTCCCTACTCCTCATTTTCCCTTCTAATTAATTGTTACAGTTTTATGTTTTTTTCCCCACAAGAGGAGCTCTCTAGTTCACTTACTATTTGTATTCTTTTTTATAATTTATCACCTTCTATTATCTTTCTTTCTTTGGTTTATTTTATTGTTGCTTACTTCCTGAATGCATTTGTTTTTATTTTTTCTTGTTTATTAATATAAATATTTCAAGGCTGTGAACTTTTCTCTGAATACTGTTTTAGATATATCCTATAGGTTCTGGTGTGTAGTACTTTCATCATAGTTAGGTTTTCTGTACAGATTCTGCGATTTTGGTTTTCATTTCCTCTTTGGTCCACAAATTATTGGAGAAGGATATCTTTAAAACTTCCTGGGGGTTGGAGTTTTTTTATGTTTATTTGTTTCTATTTTCCTCATCAGTCTCAGTACCTTATGATCAAAAAATGTTGTCTGTCCTGTTTCCCCCAAGAAACAGTATTTATTAATACTTTTTTTGTGTTCTGGTAAATAGGCAATTTTTGTGAGTGTTCTGTGGTTATTTAAAAAGATGGGCTATTGTCTGTTTAAGTTATAGAGCTTCATTTTTAATTAGATCTATTTAATTACATTATTTAGTTCTTTTCTATCCGTATTTATTTTGGTCCATTTAATGTAACTTGGACTAGGTGAATTAGTCTCATGCTACCAAGTTTCTCTTTGTACTTTCTGCTTTTTTTGGTTGTTATAATTTTGATGATATTTTTTTCAGTGCACAAATATATTCTTGACTTTTATTATCAGTATGAATTTATATTTTCTACTATTTTAAAGTGCCTTTCATTAATTCATTTAATGGTCTTGGCCCTGAATCCAATCTGGTTCATAATTAAATTGAGTCCCCCTTTTCACGTTGTTTTCATTTGCCTGGTATGTCTTTGACTGTTTTTGTTTTTGTTTTTGTTTTTGTTTTTGTTTTGGCCATGCTGTGGGGCATATGGGATCTTAGTTCCCTGACCAAGGATTAAATCCACTCCCCCTGCAGTGGAAGTGCAGAGTCTTAACCTCCTCTGGACCACTAGGGAAGTCCCAGTCTTTGATAATCTTTTTTTTTTTTTTTTTTTTAATATGTATTTATTGGCTACGTTGGGTGTTAGTTGTGGCACGCGGGATCTTTCATTGTGACACGTGGGCTCTTTGCTTCATTGTGGTGTGTGTGCAGGCTTCTCTCTAGTTGTGACGTGTGGGCTCCAGAGTGCATGGGCTCTGTAGTTGTGGCGCATGGGCTCTGTAGTTGTGGCATGCAGGCTTAGTTGTGTGACCAGGGATCGAACTGGTGTCCCCTGCATTGCAAGATGGATTCTCTACCACTGGACCACCAGGGGATTCCTCCGATTATCTTTTAATAGCAGATTACAGATAACGTCTCTTGCAATGGCATGTAGTTAGGTTTAGCTCTGAGATTTAATCTTAGCACGTGAGGCACCCCACCCCCACCCCAATAGATGAGTTTAGGCCATTTACACTTATTGAGATTATAGTTACGTTTTATCTTAGTTCAGTCGTGTTATACTGTCAGTTTTTAGTGCTCTTTTTTTTTTAAATCTTTTTTTAGCCTGTAATTTGTGTTTCTTTGCTCATTGTTTTATGTATGTTCCTTTTATTTCCTCTAAGAATACTTTATTTCTTATTTTTGGCTCCCCATTGTGAACAATGATGTCATATCTTCCCTCTCCCTATTCTCCCATCAGATTTTAATTGTTTTTCTTCTACTGTTTATCTTCATACCTTTAAACATCCTTAAACCTCTATTATTTTACTTAGTTGTATTAAATGATACTTTTTCCATCTCTTAGTTGGCTAAAATTTGTCCTCTGGTATTGTGTTTTTACAGCTTAGGGGTTTGATTCATTAGTGGGGCTGAGAAATCCGTTTAATCAGTCATGACCAGCATGCTTTAAGAAATGAAATAGAAAAGAATGGAATAGAAGAAAAGGAGCAATGTATCTTTCATAGTAATAGTAAATATTTCATGAAACTCCTTTCAGGATAGATAAATATAGATACAGATTGTGAATCTGTACTGATACTCAAAGTAAAGTTAAGTGTATTTACTATTGTGGGTGGCAGTACAAATGAAAGGTTGAAAACAAGTCTCTATACCATCATAAAGGAGGGTCATTGGAGTTAAGAATCCCCGACTTACTGTCTATAGAGTTGACCCTTGAACAACAGGGATTTGAATTGCAGGAGTCCACTTATATGTTTTTTTTCCAGTAAATATGTACTATAATACTACATGATCTGCAGTTGGTTGAATGCATGATGTGAAACTGTGAATATGAAGGAGCAACTGTAAAGTTATACTTGGATTTTTGACTACGTGGAGGGTCCCTAACCCCTATGTTGCTCAAGGGTCACCTGTATGAAATATTTTTCTGCTACATCACCAGTTTATATTTCTGGTTATAATATTCTTGGATCACACGTCCTTTCACTTACTGTGTTGTAATCTTTGCTATAAGGTCTTCCATCATTGTTTATTCATGTGTAGGAGTCTAAGGCCACGTTGGACATAAGTTGATCTTTCCTGGATACTCAGGATTCTTTTTCTGTTTTGAAAGTCATTTGTTTTTCCTAGAACATCACAGACTCTTGGTCACTAGCTTCTAGTCTTTTATTTTAGGGAGTTTATTTGAATTATATCTTTGAATTTGTTTTAGTTGATTGGATTCTCTTTACAAATATCTGTAATGTATATATTGTCCTTTGTCTACTTCATAAAGCTATTATCTCAATCTTTTTAAAATTTTTATTAATTTATAGTTATTAGACTTGCTTTCTCAGTTCTATCCTCCATGTCTCATATTGTTTGTTTAGTAGTGACTAATCTTTGTGCAGCCTTCAAAACTGTCATTTCTTTGATGTTTTCATTTTTATCTTCCTTTTCACTTTGGCATCTGTCGATTCATGTTTCATCTTTTGTTTCTGTGCCATGTTTTCCTGTACTCTCAGATCTCTGCCTGCACGGGCTGATTATTCTACTACATTTTCTTTAAATATGTAATATTATTTTTTTCATAATTTTCATCTGTTCAGTGATTATTTCTTTCATCCATCATGTGCTTATCCTGTTCCTTTTCCTAATTTTTTGTTTGTGTGTTTTACAAATTCTGTATTACTTTTTTATTTATTATTATTCCTACTACTCACTTTTTAATTTCTTTTTTTTAAGACCATATATTTGCTAGATAGTTGTGGCTAGCGCATCATTTCAGACTAAAGGGAATTCCCTCTGCTTAACATAGAAGCATTCCCCATGATCCAGAGAAAGACAGTGAGTGAGTGAGTGTGTGTGTGTGTGTGTGTGTGTGTGTGTGAGAGAGAGAGAAATTGATAATACATATTCATTTAGCCTGTACTCCTCCCTAGCCTGCAGAGATGGGCAGTTACAATGCTGCTTGCATTTCAGAATCTCTCTTGTCCTAGGACCTTACCAGTGTACATGCTTTAGGCAAAGATGGTGATTCTATATGATTCCTCATAGACACCTTAGAATTTGCCAGTTAGTTGGAGAACTGTGCTCTCCCATGATTGCTGAGATCTGCTCTCTTTAGGTACTTTCTCTCTGTCTTGCTACAGCCCATTGGATCCAGTTGCATCAGGCAGTCCATCTAGATATTTTGTCAGTTGTGATTTCAAATGATTCCTGATTTCATCAAATATTGGGCTTACTTTTTAATCTCCCACTATCCTTGCTGTTGAGAGTGATTTCTGAGCGGATAAGGGGAGAAAAATATCCAATATTCCGTTAAGTTAAAAGCAGAAATCGTCTCTAACTCTCCAGCACTCTTTAACTTTGATAATATACCTGCCAGTATGTCCACAAAGTTAGACCTGCTTTAAAGATGAGGAGTTTGAGGGTTACTGGGATTGAACTAGTGCCGTGCAGTTCAGTGAGAATGAATGGACAGATTCTTGAACCATAATTCTACATATATTGAACCATTGATTGCTGGCCTTTATCTGTGCAGGGGAGCATTTATTGCTCTGTTGCTTTTAGTAAGATCTAATTCCATGATGGTGGCTTTGTTTACAAGTTGGAGTTTAAATACTAAACTTAGTTTCAACCTACACTGGAGGAACTATAATGAACTAAACCCAAAGAAGGACAGGAAAAGGCTCAAACCCAACACTCACTGGTCTTATGTTCTGCTTGGCCAGAATTTGAACTTTTTTGGCATTGTCTCTTTTAATCCTCGTTAAAACCGTTATGAGCTGGTAGTATTATCCCTCAGATCGAGAAACTGAGGCAGAAGGGCCTAAGGAACTTCTCAAAGTCACAGGTTAGAAAGTGTTAGTAATCTTTTAACTACTTTCTGCCTCCCGGGTTACTATATTTACTGAATAAAAATGTGTATTAACTACGACCCTGCGCGTCTGTAAAGATAAAAATCAAAAGGGCCTCCTAGATGTTTTGTTTTCATCATTTAAGCTGGGTGATGCTGCTGCTTTCTGTGGACTTAAGGGACCACGTCTCTGAGCAGCATCATAATCACACCCAACACTTAGCTCAGCGTGTTTTCAACCTGCAGTTTGTAGCCATCAATTAGTTCCTATGAGGTACGTCATTGTCTCGTTTCACAAATGAGGCAGCTGGTGCAGAGAGAGCTTAAGTGATTTTCCCAAGGTCAGCAGTGGTCCCAGGAGAGAGAGGTGAGTTTGGGCCTCTCCATCCCAGGCTCAACCTATCCACAATGACTCTGCTAACAAGCGTTCAGTCATCTCAACTCCCTTCATAACCTGCCCTGTGAAAAAGATGCCTTCTCTTACTTGTGCCGTCAGCTAGAGTGTGGTCTACACCATGGCAACAGATGAGGAAAAGAAAGGTCAAATCAAGGATTTTATACACAGGAAGCTCATTTTCATTATTCAGTTCCAAGTATTTCAGACCATGAAATGAAGACCATTTTGGTTAAAAATTACTACTAATAAAAATTTTTTAATAAAAAATTACATTGAGAAAGGGGTATGGAGAAAGGAACCAGGTTGATGGGGGAGGGGTGGTTGTCAAGCAGTAGAAAATGAAATGAATTCCCTTCTGTTCTTTTGGCTGTTTTTACTTTCACTAACAGAGTATATAAATACATAACCCCACAAGTATGGCTATTTAAAAAAAAATTGAGGAGGGGGATGAAATGCAATTAGCCCCCCCAAAAGCTTTATTTTTAAATCCTTGCATTATAATGGAAATAGCCTCAAATTTCATCCAGTGGGATCCAAGCACTCTTGGAGAAATTCTTATTTTTCTCCTTTTAAGTGACATTTTAATATACAGCATTTCATATGTAGTACTGTTTTGGGGGTAGCAAGTATGCAAGCAATAAGAGAAAAAGTACACATAATATGAAGGTAGGTATCTCAGAGCTTTTCCATTTCATATGTGAAGTCCACTATCATGATAACTTTGTTGACAGCACCCACAAATGTACTTGGAGTCAGGTTTTGTAAAATAGATCTGAACTCGTATGACTAAGCAACCCAGCACGTGACACGAGCAAGCCTCAGATAGATGGTACATTTTTTGTTGTAAAGACTCAAACAAAACTTTTCACATTCTTCTTTGGAGGAAAAAAAAATTACTTTTGAAGTCCTTTTTCACCCAAACACATTTAGAGATAAGAGCTCACAAGTCTTGACATTATTTCATTTTGTTCTGTGCATCTGTCAAGGAACTGAGATACGATGCAGCTACTAAAAACTGATGATTGTGGAACAGAGAAACTTGACAGCATTTCATTTCCATTGTGTTCTGATTATACATTTATCAGAAAACCTGTATCTCTTCCAGTTCAGCTAGAAATTGGTAGAATTCAAGAACTCAAAGGCTTGGCAAAGACCTGTCCTATTATTTGGTATCATCTTCCATTTTAGAGCAGTTGCTTGGTTGAGTCATTGTTAAAGCTTTTGATTCTCTTTTCATTCTCGTATCCCACTATCCACAGATCACATTTCTATAGGCCCTGTAACTGCTTTGCCGCACAAATTAAATGCCAGGATATTTCATACATATACACCAGCGTTTCAATGCTTGTCATCAGAGTTTATAAAATATAGGGATTGCAACCTGATATTAACATCCAAATCTATTGTGCTCACTTTGTGTGTGAAAATGAGAAACCCTCATGCAGACGCTAGATTTCCCAGCCTCTTTGTCACCCTGGTTTTAATTTATCGCCAGGCTTTGAGTCAGTAAAATGATTTCGCTTATCAATTTAATGTAGTGATAAAGCATATCTGTGAATCAGAATGATCAGAACTCAAGTGGATCTACAGGTTGTTTGGCATTAGGCTCAGCCCCACTGAGGGTTTTAATGGGGCTACTTCCTCCACAGAAGAAACACGTCCCTGGTTTTTTTTACTTGTTCCTCCACTAGTGATGGGATTGCTTCACGTGAAAAGTGGACATAGAAATGCGCTGCTTGGGGCTTCCCTGGCAGCGCAGTGGTTAAGATTCCGCCTGGCAATCCAGGGGACAGGGATTCGAGCCCTGGTCCGGGAAGATCCCACATGCCGCAGAGCAACTAGCCCCTGCTCGCCGCAACTAGAGAAAGCCCGCGCGCAGCAACGAAGACCCAATGCAGCCAAAAATAAATTAATTAAATAAATTAATTTTTTAAAAAAAAGAGGGCTTCCCTGGTGGCGCAGTGGTTGAGAATCTGCCTGCCAATGCAGGGGACACGGGTTCGAGCCCTGGTCTGGGAAGATCCCACATGCCACGGAGCAGCTGGGCCCATGAGCCACAATTACTGAGCCTGCGCGTCTGGAGCCTGTGCTCCGCAACAAGAGAGGCCGTGATAGTGAGAGGCCCGCGCAACGCGATGAAGAGTGGTCCCCGCTTGCCACAACTAGAGAAAGCCCTCACACAGAAACGAAGACCCAACACAGCAATCAATCAATCAATAAATCAATCAATAAATAAGAACGTGAATTTCTTAAAAAAAAAAAAAAAGAAATGCGCTGCTTTAGGGAGGAGGACTTTAAAACTTTTAAACATGTTTTTATACCTGTCTTTTTTTTTTCAGGTGTACTTCAAAAGGAATTATCCAGAAATTACTCACAATGGGCATGTGGTTATGAACGCTTCCAATGGACAGCCCTCAGCCTTAACAATTTTTGAGACAGCACTGTGATTCTACCATGAGGTCAAGTCTATTCCAAAGACATTTTCCAATAGTCTTTGCACTGTGTAAACTACATTTTACTTTTTTTTACACCAGCAACAAATATTTACATACAAGTTGTTAGTCTATTTGGATTTTTTCCCTCCACTTCACCCAATGATTTCAAGCTCTAACAAAATGATTTATTATTGTTATTTATACGTTATAGTATTTTTTGTCTTATCTAAATCAGAGGTACAGGCCACCAATAAAAGCTGTTTACCAGGTTTTGTGCCTTAAAGAGACTCCAGAGCCAAAGCACATTTTCTAAGGTATAAGACAAAGTTGTCATAGATGTTTTTTACTGTCCCCAAATTACATATTACTTTCCAATTATATCAGGGATTCTATTTACTTGAAGACTGTGGAAGTTATCGTTTTGCCTTACCACTTTCTTTAACATAAGTAGGATCCACTATTCCCCGCCCAAAACCTCTGGCTAAACTAGTACAGAAAAAACTAATAGGAAAAACAAAAAATACACTTTAGTTTAAGTGGCATTATAGTAGGAGAGGGGGCCCCCCCCAAATAAAAAGATAAATGGTTAAAATACAGAAGGTCAGTATTTAATTACATTTTCTAAAAGAGATGGAAGAGAAAATGCTTTCAGAAAATAGGAGCCCTTCTAGGGGATTTGATAATGATGGACACGTGTTATCATTGATCGTCTTCTAGATTTCGTGGCTCCTACATGATATCTGTTGCAGTTTTAGACTCAGCTTGGTGATATTTTCAAAAAGGCCATGCTGCTAACTGTAATTGACCGTCAGTTGACGGTTGATCCTCTGCTGACGTAAGGCTTTTGCTTTGCCCGTCATTGAAATCCTTTCTAAATCACATGCATGGGCTCTCCTGACTTGGTGAGAAAAACAGAAAGACGTTGCATACATTGACTGTATTTATGCAGTATGTTCTCAGGATGCATCAAGAAGGTTCGCTTTTATGAGCCTGCCTAGGTTAGTTTACTTCTGACCACTAATTGTACTTTGTTTAGCTCTTTCTGATCTGTAGATCAACAAACCACAATATTTCCTAGGGCCTGCCGTACTTTGTTTGAACTATGGGTCCTTAGCTTTTCTTGATGGTGGTGGCTATGATATGGTGCGTTCAACTTACTAAAGGTTTTACTGTCCTGGTTTTACATGTACTCTCAGAATAAGGCATAACCTCCCTCAAATGGAATATGTTTATTATATATATATATATATATATATATATATATATATATATACACACACACACACACACACACACACACACACACGTATATGCCTTCTGATAGCCGGTTTTTGGATTCTTTAACAGAGAGAAACAGATGTTTCATAGAATTAAGCCTTAAGAACCACATACTCAGCAACCTACCAAAATACATTGAGTGCAGTTTGTATTTAGAAATAATATGGTTAATGTTTAGTCCAGTAAACTGTGTAATAGTCATGGTTCTTATTTCAGGAGACTGACATGACAACAAGGATAATATTGAGGTTTGTTAGAACAGTGGAAGTATTTGAAATGTATATGTGTTTATTTGGTCTTCAGAGGTTTATTTAGTCTTTAAAGGCAGTTAAATATGTTTCTATTTTATTTCTTTTTTAATGTCATTGTAGAGTTTTTTAATGAAACAAAATTCAATTGAAATAAATGTTTTCATCTCCAGAGATCTGTATTTTTATTTTTAGAGGTATAACTGACTCATGTCCTTGCTGTTGAAAGCCAGTGAGTTTCCCTGAGATAATATCTATTATCAACTGGTTTCTTGGCTAAGTAGGTACACCAGATAAGCTATGCAGAGAGGTGGGTGTCAGACAGATTTAAACAGTTGCTACTGAAGTAATCCCAGTTGTACCCCTTCCACAAAGGGAAAGTATTAGCTTATGTCCCAAGCTTGAACCAAGTAGTCAATTGTTGAAGTTTTTGGTTTTTTTGTTTTTTGCCCTAAACTAACAAGAAACATGTGTTGCTGCTACATTTAAAACACCTGTAGGACGTGTGTTGTCACAGTGTGGTCACTAGGCCGGCAGCGTCAGCATCACTTGGGAACTTGTTAGAGATGCACATTCTTGTGTCTCACCCCGTATCTACTGAATCAGAAACACTGGTGGTAGGGACCAGTAGTCTGTCTTAACAAGGCCTAAGGATGATTCTGATGCCTTCTGAAGTCTGAGAACCAGTACCATAGAAAATAAATAACTCCTGAAACTCATTAAGAAAAACACAGAAAGCCCAATTAGAGAAATGGACAAGAGACTCAAATAGGCACTTCACAAAAGAGAATATCCAACTGGCCAATAACTGGAAAAGCGCTTGGTCTCATTAGTTACCAAGGAAATGCAAATTAAAACCACAACGAGATACCGCTAAACACCGAGTAGAACGGCTAAAATTAAAAAGGTTGAGACTAGGAACGGAGTGCTGATGGAGTAGTGGGAACTCTTGAGCGCTACTCTGTGTGCAAAAAAGTGTATATTGAAAAAAAGCCTTTGGAAAACAGTTTGACAGCATTTACTCAAAATGCACACCCTGTGATCTGTTAATCCTGCTCCAAACATATACATGTGCTCAAGGATGTTCCTAGAAACCTGATTCCTAGTGGCCGCAAACTGGACATAATCCAAATGCACATCCACTGCAGAAGGAAAGCAGACTGTGAGCTAATAGAATATCCCCCGGCAGTGAAAGCAGCTGGACCTCAACAACACAGGTGCATCACAAACTTAAGCCTGACCCCAGAGAATATTTATGATTCCCTTTATACAGAGTTTAAACATAGTTACGATCAAATCATAGAGCTCAGAGTCAGTACTTCACTTTGGGGAGTTAGAAGGTGTTGGTAATTGGGAGAAATAAAAGGGTAGCTTCTGAGGTGCTTACAGTATTCTCTTGTTGGGGGGGTTTGGGAAGGTTAGATGGGCATTCCTGGGGCTCTTCATTTATTTTCAGCACTTCTCTGTTGCATGTCATACTTCACAATTGAGTTAACTAAAAAGAAACTTCACAGCCTCAGTTTTATTTTAGAATCTCGTTCAAACGCAGTGGTCCAGTCATCTAAAGGAGAATAATCTGCATCTGGGGAGTTATTTCTGCTGAGTTCTTAAAATATGAAGCTGTGCAAGGTCTTCTGGCCCATCACAAATGGCCTCATATGAAGCTCTTGGTACAAGAGAGCTCAAGGTCTATATTTTCTCTAAACAAAATAAATCCTACTTCCTCTCTCCAGTTCTCTCCAAATGATTCTTTTTTTTTTAACCACTTTATTGAGGTATGCTTGACGTTTCAAAAGCTGTACATATTTAATGTAAACAACTTGAAGTGTTGGAGATAAGTATATGCTCCTGAAATCAACCCCACAATCTATGCCATGAACATATCCACCACCTCCAAAAGTTTCCTCCCACCCTTGCTTTTAATCTCCATTAGTAGGAAAGATACAAGCAAATCAATCTAATGCTAACTGCTTTGATAACACCGTAAATGTGTTTTGTGAAGAAACAACTGAAATTAATTCCATAAGGCAGTGATTTAGGCAATTATGACAATTTGGTGAGTTAACTGTTAATCAGCTGATTAACTTTGACCCTATGTAAATCGATGAAAATCTGGCTTTTCTTTCTGATAGTTTGACTGGAGATATCAGAAGCCCCTCTTCTCAAACCTGAGTCCTTGTTTCATATCTAATTCTGAAAAGTTTAATGATGTTCAGAACCTTATGACCTGAGTGTGGTAGATTTAGCACCTGAATATGTAAGTCACTTTCACAACTGATTCTGTTTTGGAGTGTTTTCAAGATAACACCTTTACCTAGAAAGCTGTATGACATTCTGGATACCACATCTCAAGAAGAAACTTCCTTGTAATTTCACTAATGTAGTTCAGGGAATGGATGAACTTATTTTTTAAAAGCAAAGAAATCTTTCACTTGGAATGAAGAAAATTGAGAAAGTTCAAATTAAAAACAAAAATCCTAAAAGCCATCTTTATAAACAACCCAGTTTAGTCAACAAATGACCTAATTCTCCAAAGTTCATTTACTGAAAATTGAATAAGTATGTGTCACTAAAGGAAATTATATTCTCCATTAAAAAGTTACAGACTACATCATCTCCCAAGAACAGATTAAAAAAAGGTTTGTAGGTTTTCTCAAGAATTGCAGTAAATTCATGGATTAATTTCCACAAAATTTGTGGCATATGGGCTTTAATCCTTATCAAATTAAGAATTTTAAACCAAAGGGGAACACAGAGTCCTTGTTTCCACCATTCTGTATTCTATTTTGGGATTTTAAAATGTTTTAAGTATGTTTATAACCAGTAATTGTCAAATAAAAATCCTCCCTGAGCACTGGAATCTTTTTTGATATGTGTTGCAGGCTGGTTCTCTGGGATATAGACTCAGATGGAGTTTAGTGTTGGGATGTTTATTAGGGGTGGCCTTCGGATCCGTACTTGTGGAATCATCGGGGAAGAAACAGGTAAGGGCAGAGGGAAAAATCAAGCTGGAATGCTGTCCAGATGAATTTAGCTGACTCCGTTGGGGCTCTGGAGTGAAGATGGCCCTTCAGGGTTGTCCTGACACATCCACTGGCCAGGCCTTTATACCTCCACCTGGATGGGTCATTACAGAGAGGCCGCCCCCAGAGGGTCTGGTAGCTTAAGGTTGCCCACTGGCAGCACTTCCAGCAGCTGGGCAACAAGTCCTTGAAGGGAGGTCTGGACAACACATCTCCACGCCCCAAATGGCATGTGTCACAGCTCCAGAGGTAGATAATTAGGACGTACTGTGGCAGAACACTCTTGGTGACTGACGTTTAAGTCAGAATGACTGAGTGATTCTCCTTAATACCCTGTATTGAGGTCTAAGAAAGAGGAGAAGGTCCATGTAGGGGAGATATCTTCATTCTCTAGAGTCAGCCCAGTTTTCATCTCTTCTAGGAAGCCACCTTAAGATCAATCGTCATCCTAGGTAACTCGTATTTCTGTAATACTCTGAGCACCTCTCTTTTGTTAAACTGAACCACATTTGGATTAATGTCCTGTTGTTGCCATGGTGAAATGCTTAATTTTTAAACAAGGGACCTGCTTTCCATTTTGCACAGCATCTTGTAAATTATGTAGCCTGCCCTGATTATGAGCATTCACAGGTGGTCTGTTTTCTCACTAAACCATGAACTTCTAAAGACTTGGAACTGTGCCCTGTTCACTTTTTAGTTACATCTTCCAGCACAGTGTCTATCACATAGGGGGTGCTCAGTAAATGTTTGCTGAATGAATAAGTGAAAAAGTGATGACTGAGAACAAATCTTCCTTCTAAACTTTATAATTTTGAAATGTGAAGAGGTAGCCTGGGATAATAGAAAAGCCTGGGTTTTGAAGTCAGTCACACTGATCTGCTTGCCAGGTCTTTCTCTGCCACTTGCTAGCAATGTGGGTTCCCAAAGAATATATTGTCCAAAGTTTGGACCCTTGAGACTGAAAGGAAAGCAACAACCAGCCAAGGGGCCAGGACAATAGCATGGCACCATCTTTGACAAAATGGGCTACAGTTACCCCATCGCCATGTAGTCTTAGTTACGTGCTTGGGTAAGTGTCTCAACCTCTTTGAGTCTCAGTTTCTTCATCTGGAAAAGGAATATAGTTCCTGCCCTTGTGAACAGTTGCTTTGGTTGGGATGATGATAGGACCAAGAGCATCCAAAGAAACAGGATGGAACCATTGAACTTGGTGGTTCTTAATCACCAGGAGAGGAGAGCAAGATGGGCGTGGATGAAGGAGGTTTGCAGACAGTAGAAGGTGTATTTGAGGAGGTCCTCATCTGATGGCCTAAACCAAGCTGTTCTACCTCTAACATAGAGTTAAAATGAAACAAGCACATGGGGAGGAGCACAAGCTCTGGAGTCAGCCTTCCAGGGACAAATATTGGCTCCTTTGGGCATTGCTGGCTGGGTTTGGATACAAGTTCTGCTACCTGCTAATCATGGGCTCTTAGGTCGGGAAGCCCACTTTGCATCAGTTTCTTTGTAATGTTGAGATGGGGATAATACATTTCTCAGAGAGCTGAGAAAGATTAAGTGTGACAGTGACACTCACAGTATGGTCTGTGGGCTAGTGCCAATCCACGACCTGTGTGTAACTATGTTAGAAGTAAGTACAGGAACTTCAAGAAAGCGAGAAACGTGTAGCCATCTGATATTGCAGTGACATCCACACTCAGGATGGGTGGGATCTTGAACAGGCCAGAGACCAGTCTGAGTGTCGCACTTGCAGGCGGAGGTGCACGTGGTTGAGCTTCACACTAGCCGTGCACAGTGGGATCATTGATCAGGTTGCAATGGGCTGAAAATTTAGAATTAAATAAAACTGATTCTTAATCCCAGACAGTTGAGAAGCTCTCAACACTATCCTCTTTATTCATTGTTACCATGATATTTATGTTTAAAATTAGACCATATAGGCTTTCTAAAGGCCTTAACCTTTGAAATACATTAGCAGTATTTTTAATAGCATTAAAAAGTTAAAAATAATTAAATTCCTGCTCAAGTTTAGAGGTTTTTTTTTCTTAAGTCAAAAAACAATACTGTGCATAGGTTTGTACCCACTATATTCTTTTTTTCTTCTTATAATTTTTTTTTCTAAATTTATTATTTATTTATTTTTTGGCTGCATTGGTCTTCGTTGCTGTGCATGGGCTTTCTCTAGTTGTGGCGAGCGGGTGCTACTCTTCCCTTGCATTGCGGTGGCTTGTTGTGGAGCACGGGCTCTAGGCACGCGGGCTTCAGTAGTTGTGGCTTGCGGGCTCTAGAGCGCAGGCTCAGTAGTTGTGGTGCACGGGCTTTGTTGCTCTGCGGCATGTGGGATCTTCCTGGACCAGGGCTCGAACCCATGTCCCCTGCATTGGCAGGCAGATTCTTAACCACTGTGCCACCAGGGAAGCCCATGTACCCACTATATTCTTGAATCAACAGCATGCTCCTGATGTTGAAGAAGGTACCACATCAGGCCCCTTTAAAAGCCCTTCATAGAACACAGGGTTTTGTGTGGAAGCTGTTGATTTTTCTTTTAAAACAGAAAAAATATGGATTAAAAGCTTTTGCTTTTCAAATCTAATGTTCTAAGGAAATTCACCTCATTTTTTTCAAAAACTAAAATGGCAGTGTGTGTGTTGAAAATCTGAGAGAAATATATGTTTATTTTAATTTAGAACTAAAAACACAACATTAGTAGAAGGAATAACATGCCCCTGCCCTATAAGACCTCCATCTATACTCCAGGCCCATTTAACTCGCCTCAGGGGTCAACACTGGGATTGTATGAGTTTTCAAGAAGAACCGAGATGAAGACTTAGATGCACTAAGAATGTTTCAGAGGAAGCTTACACTGGTGGTTCTGACTGAATTCACTCTTTCACTCAGCAGCCATGCTCATAAGACTAGCCAACTCACACTTATCCATCCCAGTAGGTGGAAGCTTTGAGTATTTCAAAACAGTGTTCAATCCAAAAGCTAATCATATTTAATTCTGGAGGACATTACGTGAAAAACATTTTTAAAATTAAATTTTGTAGACTACCTAGGCAAAAATTAATATGAGTCTCTGAGACAGAATTTATATCATATTAGAAGTGTTGTAAGTAAGAAAGAAACAGCCAACAGAGGATTGAGGATTTTAAAACTTTACATTTCATAACACAACGAAGTTTCTGCTTTTGTTTTTGTTTTTGGCTGAGTTGTACGGCATGCAGGATCCTAGTTCCCCGATCAGGAATAGAACCCACACCCCTTGCAGTGGAAGTGCGGAGTCTTAACCACTGGACTACCAAGGAAGTCCCTAACACAATGAATTTTTTAAAAATCCATGAGTTTATACTAATTCTAATAAGATATATGATACATGATAGATGGATGATAGATAGATAGATAGATTGGAATAGAAAGGTCTTCTTTGCAGTAGAATGCCAACTAACAAACGTAGAAAGATTGACAGAAAAAGTACCATATGGCAGCCATTGTTGTCAAAGTAATTCAGATAAAATTCGATAGTTGGCTGATAAATGAATACAGAGTGAATGTTTGAGGGATGGGGGAGACAGAGCATTTTCATAGACTGAAAGCATTAACTAGTTAATAAGGGAGGAATTGTATCTTTAAAGTGGAAAAATTGGGCAGACAGCACCCTAACCAAGTGACCAGTGTTAACATTACCAGTAATGGACCAACAGACACCCTTGGCTCTTGATGGGTGAAGTCATGACAACATCATTTCTATGGTATTCTTGCCCCCACCCCCAAAAGAAGAAAAATGCGTAGCCTAAATCAAATCAAGTGTCAGACAACCAAACTGAGGACATTCTACAAAACAACTGGCCTGTACTCTTTAAAAATGTCAATGACAAAGATTGAGAAGGTGCTTCAGATTAAATGGAAACTGAGAAGACATGACATTGAAATTCATTGTGTGATCCTGGATTTTTAGGGAAAAAATGCAATAAGGACAGTACTGAGACAGTTGGTAAAATATGAGAACAGTATAGTAGATAATAGAGTTCTACCAATGTTAAATTTCTGGAGTTTACTCATTATATCATGGTTATGTAAGAGAATGTTCTTATTCTTAGGAAATACACATGGATGTATTTAGTGGTAAAGGGTTAAGATGTCTGCAACTTACTCTCAAATGGTTCAGCAAAAATGATTATAGAGTGCTATATAATATATGGTAGATATGTGTACTATATATAACATATATGTTATCACATATATAACATATACACATAATTTTTATTACATATGTGATCCTGGATCAGAAACAACATGTCTGTTTATCCATTGAGAGGAAATGTAGGAAAGATGTTGAATGAGTGAACCTAGATGAAGGATTACTCAGTTCATTGTACTATTACTGAAACTTTTCTGTAGATTTAAATTTTTTTCAAAATAAAAATTAAAAAAAGGAAAACTTTCCACACTCAACCACAGAGTGAAGAATCCACATCTAGATAAGCAAGAGTGGACTCTGTGTGGTCCGTAAAGCTTACCAGACATGTTATAGTTTTGCGAATGTTGTTTGCACAGCTCCCTGCAAGCAGCAGCTCTCTGGTCTAGCTTGGGGTGAAAGCACAGAAATATGCACATCCTCACCAGGCAGCATGTGGAGTCGAGGTGCTTACTGGTAACAAAATTAGTTTTCACACAGGCAGGATACAGCATTACGTGATTTTTTTTTTTTTTTTTTTTTTAAGGATCTAATAATGCCAAATGCAGAATCAGCTGTGAGCCAAATTCCCAGGACTGCCATTCACTCCACTGTTGTCAGAGTGAGTGGCCCCTGTGGGATCCTCCTGTGTCCTGAGTGGAGGTTCTGCCAATAGCAGAGCTGCAGTGAGGAGTGGATGCCTGGGGCCTCTATGGGCAGCTGAAACACAAAAGACTGCTCTTTGCTGCTCAACAGAAGCACTGTAGCCTCCCCCAAACTATGTGTTCTGGTGTAAATTCATTTTCTCCAGAAGGCTCTCTCTTCTCCCGGGATATATAGATATTTCTACCTGGAGTTGTGCCAGTCAAGTTTATTCTGGTAAATAGACCAACTGCTTTTCATTACTTTTCTTAAAGACCTGGTTTAACTGCTCTGACTCTGCCACTAGTGGACTCTATAAGAAAGCATCATCACCAGGTTGATGCTACTTGTATGTGTAGTAACCAAGCCAACACGCAACCAAACAGGAGAAGGTTAATAATTCTAGAATTCCTTTCCTCCAGGTAGGAAACCATTTTCAAGAAAGCTCACCTTGGCAATTTGAGATAATGCTGAGAAACAGGGATGTCTGATTTCACATTTCTGGTTACTTTAAATTTCTACTGCACATTTCTTCTACTAAATATTACCAGTTTTTCTTCCTTGTTGTTTTACGTCAAATACAGTGAAAATAATGAGGGACAACAACCTCTGGGACAACATTAAATGCACCAACATTCACATTATAGGGGTCCCAGAGAAGAGAGAGAGAAAGGACCAGAGAAAATATTTGAAGAGATTACATTCGAAAACTTCCCTAACATGGGAAAGGAAATAGCCACCCAAGTCCAGGAAGCACAGAGATTCCCAGGCAGGATAAAGCCAAGGAGAAACACACCAAGACACATAGTAATTAAACCGACAAAAATTAAAGACAAAGAAAAATTATTGACAGCAACAAGGGAAAAATGACAAATAACATACAAGGGAACTCCCATAAGGTTAACAGCTGATTTCTCAGCAGAAACTCTACAAGCCAGAAGGGAGTGGCACGATATATTTAAAGTGATGAAAGGGAAGAACCTACAACCAAGATTACCCAGCAAGGATCTCATTCAGATTTGATGGAGAAATCAAAAGCTTTACAGACAAGCAAAAGTTAAGAGAATTCAGCACCACCAAACCAGCTCTACAGCAAATGCTAAAGGAACTTCTCTAAGTGGGAAACACAAGAGAAGAAAAGGCCCTACAAAAACAAACCCAAAACAATTAAGAAAATGGTAATAGGAACATACATATTGATAATTACCTTAAATATGTATGGATTAAATGCTCCACCCAAAAGACACAGGCTCACTGAATGGATACAAAAACAAGACCTGTATATATGCTGTCTACAAGAGACCCACTTCAGACCTAGGGACGCATACAGACTGAAAGTAAGGGGATGGAAAAAGATATTCCATGCAAATGGAAATCAAAAGAAAGCTCGAGTGGCAATTCTCATATCAGATAAAATAGACTTTAAAATAAAGAATGTTACAATAGACAAGGAAGAACACTACATAATGATCAAGGGATCAATCCAAGAAGAAGATATAGCAATTATAAATATATATGCACGCAACATAGGAGCACCTCAGTACATAAGACAGATGCTAACAGCTATAAAAGAGGAAATCGACAGTAACACAATAATAGTGGGGACTTTAACACCTCACTTACACCAACGGACAGATCATGCAGACAGAAAATTAATACGGAAACAGAAGCTTTAAATGACACAATAGACCAGATAGATTTAATTGATATTTATAGGACACTCCATCCAAAAATAGCACATTACACTTTCATCTTAAGTGCACATGGAACATTCTCCAGGATAGATCACATCTTGGGTCACAAATCAAGCCTCAGTAAATTTAAGAAAATTGAAATCATATCAAGCATTTTTTCTGACCACAATGTTATGAGATTAGAAATCAATTACAGGGGAAAAATATGTAAAAAACACAAACACATGGAGGCTAAACAATACGTTACTAAATAACCAAGAGATCACTGAAGAAATCAAAGAGGAAACCAAAAAATACCTAGAGACAAATGACAATGAAAACACAATGATCCAAAACCTATGGGATGCAGCAAAAGCAGTTCTAAGAGGGAAGTTTATAGCAATACAAGCCTACCTCAAGAAACAAGAAAAATCTCAAATAAACAATCTAACCTTACACCTAAAGGAACTAGAGAAAGAAGAACAAACAAAACCCAAAGTTAGCAGAAGGAAAGAAATCATAAATATCAGATCAGAAGTAAATGAAATAGAAACAAAGAAAACAATAGCAAAGATCAATAAAACTAAAAAGCTGGTTCTTTGAGAGGATAAACAAAATTGATAAACCTTAGCCAGACTCATCAAGAAAAAGAGAGAGAGGACTCAAATCAATAAAATTAGAAATGAAAAAGGAGAAGTTACAACAGACACCGCAGAAACAAAAGCATCCTAAGAGACTACTACAAGCTACTCTATGCCAATAAAATAGACAACCTGGAAGAAATGGACAAATTCTTAGAAAGGTATAACCTTCCAAGACTGAACCAGGAAGAAATAGAAAATATGAACAGACCAATCACAAGCACTGAAATTGAAACTGTGATTAAATATCTTCCAACAAACAAAAGTTCAGGACCAGTTGGCTTCACAGGTGAATTCTATCACCATTTAGAGAAGAGCTAACACCCATCCTTCTCAAACTCTTCCAAAAAATTACAGAGGAAGGAACACTCCCAAACTCATTCTATGAGGCCACCATCACCCTGATACCAAAACCAGACAAAGATACTACAAAAAAGAAAATTACAGACCAATATCACTCATGAACATAGATGCAAAAATCCTCAACCAAATACTAGCAAACAGAATCCAACAGCACATTACAAGGATCATACACCATGATCAAGTGGGATTTATCCCAGGGATGCAAGGATTCTTCAATATACTCAAATCAATCAATGTGATACACCATATTAACAAATTGAAGAATAAAAACCATATGATCATCTCAATAGATGCAGAAAAAGCTTTTGACAAAATTCAACACCCATTTATGATAAAAACTCTCCAGAAAGTGGGCATACAGGGAACCTACCTCAACATAATAAAGCCCATCTATGATAAACCCACAGCAAATGTAATTCTCAATGGTGAAAAACTGAAAGCATTTCCTCTAAGATCAGGAACAAGACAAGGATGTCCACCCTTGCCATTGAAACTACTTCAGTACTTGAAACTATTATTCAACATAGTTCTGGAAGTCCTAGCCACGGCAATCAGAGAAGAAAAAGAAATAAAAGGAATACAAATTGGAAAAGAAGAAGTATAACTGTCTTTGTTTGCAGATCACATGATACTATACATAGATAATCCTAAAGATGCCACCAGAAAACTACTAGAGCTAATCAATGAATTTGGTAAATTTGCAGGATACAAAATTAATGCACAGAAATCTCTTGCATTCCTATACACTAACAATGAAAGATCAGAAAGAGAAATTAAGGAAACAATCCCATTCACCATTGCAACAAAAAGAATAAAATACTAGGAATAAACCTACTTAAGGAGGTAAAAGACCTGTACTCAGAAAACTATAAGACACTGATGAAAGAAATTGAAGATGACACAAACAGATGGAGAGATATACCATGTTCTTGGATTGGAAGAATCAATATTGTGAAAATGACTATACTACCCAAAGCAATCTACAGATTCAATGCAATCCTTATCAAATTACCAATGGCATTTTTTACAGAACCAAAACAAAAAATCTTAAAATTTGTATGGAGACACAAAAGACCCCGAATACCCAAAGCAGTCTTGAGGGAAAAAAATGGAGCTGGAGGAATTAGACTCCCTGACTTCAGACTATACTACAAAGCTACAGTAATCAAGACAATATGGTACTGGCACAAAAACAGAAATATAGATCAATGGAACAGGATAGAAAGCCCAGAGATAAACCCACACACCTATGGTCAACTAATCTATGACAAAGGAGGCAAGGATATGCAATGGAGAAAAGACAGTCTCTTCAATAAGTGGTGCTGGGAAAACTGGATAGCTACACGTAAAAGAATGAAATTAGAACACTCCCTAACACCATACACAAAAATAAACTCAAAATGGATTAAAGACCTAAATGTAAGACCAGACACTATAAAACTCTTTGAGGAAAACATAGGAAGAACACTCTTTGACATAAATCACAGTAAGATCTTTTTTGATCCACCTCCTAGAGTAATGGAAATAAAAATAAACAAATGGGACCTAATGAAACTTAAAAGCTTTTGCACAGCAAAGGAAACTATAAACAAGACGAAAAGACAACCCTCAGAATGGGAGAAAATATTTGCAAACGAATCAACGGACAAAGGATTAATCTCCAAAATACATAAACCGCTCATGCAGTTCAATATTGAAAAAACAAATAACCCAATCAAAAAATGGGCAGAAGACCTAAACAGACATTTCTCCAAAGAAGACATACAGATCGCCAAGAAGCACATGAAAAGCTCCTCAACATCACTAATTATTAGAGAAATGTAAATCAAAACTACAATAAGGTATCACCTCACACCGGTTAGAATGGGCATCATGAGAAAATCTACAAACAACAAATGTTGGAGAGGATGTGGAGAAAAGGGAACCCTCTTGCACTGTTGGTGGGAATGTAAATTGATACAGCCACTATGGAGGACAGTATGGAGGTTCCTTAAAAAACTAAAAATAGAATTACCATATGACCCAGCAATCCCACTACTGGGCATATACCCAGAGAAAATCATACTTCAAAAAGACACATGCACCCCAATATTCATTGCAGCACTCTTTACAATAGCCAGGTGATGGAAACAACCTAAATGCCCATCAACAGATGAATGGATAAGGAAGATATGGTACATATATACAATGGAATATTACTCAGCCATAAAACGGAACGAAATTGGGTCATTTGTAGAGACGTGGATGGACCTAGAGACTGTCATACAGAGTGAAGTAAGTCAGAAAGAGAAAAACAAATATCGTATATTAACACATACATGTGGAATGTAGAAAATGGTACATTTTCATTTCATCTGAACTGGTTTGCAGGGCAGAAATAGAGACACAGATGTAGAGAACAAACGTATGGACACCAAGGGGTGGGGGGGGAAGCGGCGGGAGGGTGGGGTGGTGGTGGGATGAATTGGGAGATTGGGATTGACATATATACACTAATATATATAAAATAGATAACTAATAGGAACCTGCTGTATAACAAAAAATGATAAAATTTTAAAAAGGAAGAAAATAAAGTTTAAAATAAGTTAATTATTTCTGACTGGTTTGATTATCACTGATTTTTATTTTCATAGGTTTTCTGAATTTTCCAAATTACCTACAAGGAGCATGGGTTAATTTTAAGGTCCAGAAAATACGTAAAGAGAAGTCACAGTGCCTCTTTCAGTTAGGATAGACTGGGGAGTTTATATTTTATTTATGAACAGTATCTTATCCACCTCACAGAAGCTCCTAGCTTCAATATCCCCACACTGTGAGGACACTCTTAGGATAGATAATCATTCATTTCTAAACCTTCGAAAATTCATTTAATAAATACATAAATATCACCGTGAAAGAGTTAAGAAAACCAAGGTAACAGTGATGAACACAATGTACTTTGTCAATGCAACTTCCAAACAGCCACAATAATGGTCGGCCCTATATCAGATCTAGTTTTCACTGAAATTTTGGCTTCTAAATTACACAGTGGGTCTAGATTTGCTGCCACATGTCTCTTGGGGAGGCACCTAAGATCAGTCATCAGGCAAAGAGAAAATTTAGGCAAATTTCCCTGAGAAGCTTGGTGTTTCTGATTTACATGTGTAGGGGTGAAAATGCAGATGACAATTAGGAACGTGAGACAATCACTTGTTTGGGGGGAATTTGGACTTTCAGGTCTTTCTGCAGCATCTGGGCTCCTGAGGTGAGGACTGGTAGATAGACTGTATCAACAAGCCAGCCCAGCTGTGATGTCCGTGGCTGGACCTCAGCATGTCCAGCCCACGGAGGAGGACAGGTTAGCTATCTGTAGGTAGCTTTTGGTTCTCTTCCTTGCTTTCTCACCTTGGTTCCCTCTCCTTCTAATTAGAACATGACTCCAGCTTAGAGGATTTCCTGACTACTAGTCTTTGGGATGGAGACAGTCTAGCCTTTTTGAGAACGGGTTCTATATTAGACTCAGCAATAGTTATCCCTACCTGATAAAGATATCACTATATTGATTTCATCAGTGTCAGGAGCCTCTCTTTAAGGCTAGTTTTTTGAGTAGGTAGACCAGGTAGCCACCCATGTATTGTGATTTAGGGAGCCCTGGGGCAATCCTCTACACAAAGTATGTTCTCCACTGGTGCTTGAAGGGCCATCATTGTTGATTCATTCATGTGGATACCTTGTGCTCTTTCCTTGAGGTCCTTTTAAAACTAAGATCCTGTATTTTAATGAAGGGGTAAAACATTAAGTCACTAACACTTTAACTCAAGTGAGTTTGCCATATTGCTTTCTCTCTACTAGAAGAAGCAGTGGATACCACACAGAATTTGGGAGGGTGGGTGTTTGTGATCCACCTGGAAGGGAAGAACTCATCCTCAGTAAACATGACAGGAAACTTCACCAGTAAAGATATTTCAACAACCAGGTTGCACAATAATATCAAATCACAATAAGGAAGTTGCCAATATCCTGGATATCACATAAGCAATTGAATTTGGCTTCACTTTGTGCAGCCAGATGGACAAATTTGAGCATCACCCACCTGCCAGCCTTGCCTATTAAATCAAATTATCACTCCAATTCACCCTGGATCAGAATTGGTTGAAGGATCTTGTAGGCTTTGGCTTGGAGTTCATCATTCTGGGAAGAAGGAAGTTGAAGAACCAGGCCTACTTAGTAGGGAGAGGATTAGGCTGCTTAGGTACCAAGGGAGTTTCTGAGGGCAGCCAGGTCTCTCTCATCAGAGCCTGGCTAAACATGGCATCTAGACCATAGAAGAACAGTCAGTGTTGGTGGAAAGAACGAATGGCTTTCATACTGAGTGTTAGTTGAACAAGTTGATGCTTGTTTCAGGCGAACAACTGTCACCTGCATCTCAACACCAAAAAATTCAGATGTAGTTTAAACTTTTAGACAACTGATTGGAGACGGTGTATTTATGTGCTAAGTGTGCTGTGTTATACCAAGTCTTTCTCTGTTGTTGTTGTTTTCTGCTTTAATGTAGGAAGTATCTATTATCAGCAGGGCTCACCCCTACTATTTTCTAGCCCAGAGCAGGAGCACAGATGGAGGCCTGCATATCACATGTCTAAATAGGTAGAGCTGTAAATCAAGCTAACAAAGTGTTCAATAAAATATGTGTTACCCTCCCACCTTGACAATCCTTCCCAACTACCTGGAAGGCCTGATTCTAATTTAGAATTCTTGGATTTTCAGAGTTCTTGCTGAAATGTGGAGATGTGGGGAGAACAGGCCCATGACCGCAGCCCACACCAAAAGGAGCCCCATTCACACAAGTGAAGACACCCCAGATGGCACAGGCAAGTTCTGTCCACCCCTCCCTATCCTTGCAAAGGGGCCCTCCCAGGCCCAGGACTACTCACGCCTGAAGTGTTGCTTGGTGCTATCGCCCTTGGGAGGATGGACTCAGGCAACAGGCCCATGAGTGTCCTTGAAGTGGGCTGGGGACTTCGGGCAGGCCATTCCAGGATCCTGGGTACCCTGAGTGGTCTAGATCAGTGCTTCTGGATCTTTAAGGTGCAAATAATCCACTTGGGGATCTTGTTAGAATGCAGACTCTTGTTAACACGCTATAGGTTAGAGGGCAGGGCTGAGAGCCTGCATTTCTAACCAGTGTCCAGGAGATGCTCATGCTGCTGGTCTGTGGACCACACTTTGCCAACCGAGCGTCTGGAGGAATGGGCTCTGGATAGTTGTGTCCCCTTGGTTCTCAGAGGCTTCACCCCATGGGGACCGGCGGGGTCAGCGGAGGGCTGGACTTGGGTCCCCTAAAGTGTGAGGCTCGGGGCAGAGGCCTCTTGCCCTGGTCTAAGGGCAGTCTGGTCCCTTCTTTGCCCACATCCTGATGCATCAATGGGCTCTGTTCCCACACTGCGGGCCCTGGTCCTCCCCTACCAGCTCTGCCACTGCAGCCCTTTGATCTCCCACCCACTCTCCCCAAGTCAAGTTTCTCTTGGCTCCTTTCCTGTAGCATTCCCCACTCCTTCCCCTGCTTTTCTCTTATGCCAGGAAACAAATGTAAAAATAGCATTTCAAAAATATTGAAAATTAATGCTGACGAAATCATGTTTTGTTTTCTTGGGATGTAAGAGGCAGTAACAGCAATCAGAGATGCAGCCTCTCCAGTGCCTAGCTGTTCTGTGAACAGAATCCTATCTGCTCACCCATTACCTGAAATCAGGATTTCCAAACATAAATGCTTGCTGGATTAGAGCAGACTGGATTTTTCTCCTGTATTTTTATTTTGACAAGGCTAAGAAAGCTGCTATCTGGCCATCTGATGGAATCAAATAGGCTGCTAAAAATAACTCCTTCAAGTTTGTGTTTCAAACGGGAAACACCTCTCCAGCTCCTTGCCTGTTACTGTTGATGAAGCTTAATCCTTCGACTTGTGTTCAAGTATTTGCACTGGTTTTGAGTTCTTTTCTTCTTTCCAAGGCTGTTTTTCACTATTTGCCTGAGTTATTTGAACAGGTGGCTTGCACCACCTATGCTAATGTGAGGCTTTTATCTGCATTGAATCTGCACAGGGAGGCATTTAAGGGAGAAATGTTTCTTTCTTGGTAAACTATTCACACCTGTTCTGATAATCACCTGTGTGGCACTAAAATACCATTCCAGAGAGATCTTCCCCTAAGTGGACGCACGCTCAGCAAGGCAGAAGCCCTGTGGACGGCGAGGAGGCACGAATCCACCTTCTCCTCTTTTCTGGCCCACGTGACAAGCAGCCCAGGGACCGAGTCCTGTGTCTCGGTGCTAGGCGCCCCCCTGGCTCTGTCCGGAAGCGAGTGGACGTTAGGGATCTCTGCGGAGCAGGTTTGGGGGATCCTCGCTGTATTTGGTCAGCGGCCGGTTGCAGGTGGGCGCGCGAGGCAGCAGACCGCGGCCGCCAGCCTGAGCCCGGTTCCCGATTCCTTCGTCCTGGGCGCTTCTGGCGGGAGCTTGGCTCGCGGGCCGGGAGCTGCGCTTGTGCGCTTGGCGGGCGATCACAGGTTGGCGCCAGGGACGCTCCGCGCGCTCCCTGGCCGCACATCACAGGCGCCCGCCCTCCGCCTGGCGGCCCGGGACCCCGCCTGCTCCCGGGAACGCGATCACAGGCCGGGCCTCCGACTCCGGGGGCGAAGAGGGGCGCGCACGGGCCGCCGGGGACGGCGATCTCGGGCGCGTTCCCACGGGGACGTCCAGGGCTGAGCCAGGGCTTCTCCCGGCTTCCCGCGGCGTGTCCTCCTCCGGGGAGAAGGTGGCGCGGGGAAGGGAGGCGACTCCTTCCGGCTCTCGGGCGGAAGGGAGGCCGGTGCTTAGTGGCCCAGGAGGGGCTGTGTAGGCGCCGCAGTCAAGGCCACGCGGTAGTCACTGAGTATGGACTCCTAACCCGGGGCGCGCTGAGAATGGGCTTTTCTAGAACGTTTTTTTTTTTGGGGGGGGGGGAGTCTACACTCTATTAGTTCGCTGGTCACAAGAAAAGAAAGAATGAAAAGCACATGGAATAGGCAAGATCGGCTTGGATACAGTTTAAAGGTGCCTGTGATGATGCCCAGTGGTTCCCACCCTGCCGCCACGCTCACCTGCGCGCTGTAGGTGGGCTCCCGAGCTGCCTTCCCGCCTGTTACCCGCAGGCACTCGGGGCAGCTGTGTGTGCACGTGTGTGTGAGTGTGTCTGTGTACACACACGCACACACACACAATTACATGTAATCTTCCGAGACTCTGGGTATGGCAAGGAAGTGGGAGTGCCTAGCACTCTTCACCTCTATAGATGGCCCTGTACCTACCATGACTGTCCAGTCCCTTATCATCTCTACTGGAGGCCGAGGAAACTGGCAGCTGGTGTGTGAATATAGGGGTTCCCATCCAGTGGACAACCCATCAGAGGACTCTCATCCCCTGGCCACAGTGATTGTGTCAGAGACAAGCAGTGGCCTGAGGCCTAAGCCAATCAGCATATGATGAGGTGAGTGGAAGGGAGGGCATATGGGAAACCAGAAAGGATAAAAGCAAAACCGCACTAGTATGAAACGCACTGTCTGTAAGAAACAGTAAGACACTCTGAACCCAGAAACACAGAGTGTACCTTACGGAAGGTGGTAGATGATGAGGTTGGAAGACAGGTTTAAGAGTGTATTATTAAGAGTCCTAACTGGCACGGCATGTGAATTTATCTTATGGGGGGGGGAACAAAAGTAATTTTTAAACCTAAAATTTACATGATTAGATTTGGTTTTTAGGAAGGTAATTTTGGTGTCACTATGGAGAAGGGATCGAAATAGAGAGAGATGAGGGCTAGAAACTGATTAAAGGTGGATGTAGTGAGCTGGGGAAGAAATTCTGTAGGGCTGGGGAGTTACAAGGCATTCTAGAAACTGAGAGGACTTCCATATCACTTGGACAAGTGTGGTCTTGGGATAGAATTCATTTTACTTATCTTCTTCACAGTGGCTTATAATGTATTCCAGGGAGGGGAGACAGAAGGAGGGAAGGAGGTTTCCAAACTTTTCTTAAACCACAGAATAATGAAAAGTTATACCATTCGAAAGAATATTATCAGGAGCCCCAAAATGTCTCAGATTAAATGCATGACATTATCAAAATTTGGTTGATATGCTAGTTTAAAAGTGGGTTTATCGAGGTATACTTTATGTAAAAGAAAATTCACCAATTTTAAGTGTGCAGTTTGATGACTTTTGAAATGTGTGTAGTCATGTAACCAACACTGTAATCAATATGTGTAACATTTCCATCACCCCCCGCCCCAATTCCCTTCTGTCCCTTTGAAGTCAATCCCCTTCTTCTACCTCTAGCCCTTGGCCACCACTGATAAGGTTTATCCTATAGTTTATCCTATAAACCTTATCCTAAGGTTTATCCTATAGGCAACAGTATCCAAACCCTATAGTGTTGCCTTTTCGGGTATATCATACAAATGGCATCATACAGTTTGTAGTTTTTTTGAATCTGGCTTCTTTCACTTAGCAAAGTGCTTTTGAAATGTATCTATGTTGTTGCATTTATCAGTAGCTAGTTCTTTCTTATGGTCGTGTGCTATTGCACTATATGGATGTATCATAATTTGTTTTTACGTTCACCCATTGATGGACATTTGGGTTTTGGGGTTGTGTAGTGGGCTGAAGATGCATATGTATCCTGATCCCCAAAACCTGTGAAAATTACCTACTGTGGCAAAAGATTAAGTTAAGGGTCTCCAGAGAGGGAATTCAGCCTGGATTATCTGGGTAGGTCCTAAGTGCCATCACATGTATCCTTGTAAGAGAAGCTGAGAGAGTTTAGAGATAGACAGGGGGAGGAGAGGTGACGTGAAGATTGAGCAGAGAGAGATGCAGCCAGGAGCCAAGGAAAGCCAATAGCCACCAGGAGCTGAAGAGGAGGGTTCTCGGCTAGAGCCTCCAGAGGGAGTGTGGTCCTGCCTGCACCCTGATTTTGGACTTCTGGCCTCCAGAACTGTAAGAGAATAAATTTCTTTTGTGTTAAGAAATGAATGAGAATCCCATCTTCCCCCCATCCTCACCAACACTTGGTATTGTCAGCCTTGTTAATCTTAGCCATTCTAGTGCGTGTGTAGTGGTATTTCATTTGGTTTTAATTTCATGTCCTTAACGGCTAGTGATGTTGAACATTTTTGCATCTGTTTGCTTGCCGTGTAGATTTTTTTTTAGTGAGAGGTCTGTCCAGATATTTTACTCAATTTTTATTGAATTTCTTTTTATCATAGATAATTTAGATGCTTTTAACATACACTATAACTTATACAAATATAACTTTATTTTATTAAGAACAAACTATAAACTATATAAAGAATAAATCATCTTTCAGTTTATACTTTGCATTATAAAACCCAACATACTGAACAGATTTCTAATGAACTCTATTTTACATCTTTCCCTTTATCAGTTATTAACATTTGGAACAATGGGGCTGAGTCAGACTCCATATCAGGTGCACCATCAGGTCTATTCATTTATTCTGTTTTTGTTGGAGCACAGAGGGTGTCGTGACAAAGGGGAGAAGAACACAAACTGTGTGTTTTGCAATATGTGGGCATCTTTGCAGTGGGCTGCTCCAAAAATCATTAGTTATTTCATCTTGGATAGCTTGCCTTCCAGTTTTTCACGATCTGAAGGCTGAAGTTATTCATCTTCATTCCAAATTGTTCAACTTTTTGTTTGTTCAGAGCCACAAGATCGATTTTTTGTTTAAAGCAGCCATCTTTCAGATCCATCCATGAGAGAAGTCAAGTAGAATAAATGTTTTAATATACAATGAACATTGATACTCTCACAAATATGTGCTGAGATTATAGGAATCATAACAGGCTGTTGATTGTCGAGTAGACAGCATCCTTCTTACCTGTCCATGAGCATCGTACACGGACGCATCAGGTGCCCTTACTTCCTGGTCTCCCCAGGTGTGTTGTACCATTGTAAAAGGGAAGTTGTCCTATTTTAATAATAACCTCTTTATAAATATATTTAATATTGTTCTTACATATATTTTAAAAATATATGTAAGAACATATATCCTTGCATAGATTTTTCTTTTGTTGAAGAATTGCCTATTAAGATCATGGATCAGTCTGAGAAACTCTGTACCAAGCAGATTCACATTCATTATTTCACTGAATTTTACTTAAATTCTAGATCAGCGGAATTCACACTGGGGAAGAGGCTTGTTACAATGCAGATTCCTGTTGCAAACCCCCAGGAGTTCTGATTCGGTTGGTCTGGGTAGGACCTCCTCATCTTTCCCAAGTAATTCTGAAGAGTTTGTCAGGCTTTGGGGAACAATGCACAAGGGCCTCAGTTGTCTCAAACTAGGATTGTTAAGTTTTCTTATAGGGCATTCTTCTGATACAGGGATGGGAATTAGGAAAAAAAATTATAGTCCAGTAACAAGCAGGGGAAAAAAGGCATAATTCAAGGACCATGTGACAACAAGAAATCTAACTTAAAAAAAAAAAATACAGTGTATTGTACACATCGGCACCACATATGAAGTACAAACCCTCAGGTCCTGTGGGAACCCTGCCAGCCTAGAGTCAAAAGATCTGATTCCATGCCCTCACCTCACACAAATGGCCTGTGTGGCCTTATGTAAATTACATGACCTCCTCAGATCCAAACGGAAAGGAACAGCTCCCTGCCCTCCTCCCACCTTCCCTCCAATAGATTGGGTCCTCAGGGGCTGTGTGAGTTGGCTGATACTGTGGGTCCTTTCCTGGGGATTTCTGGGATTCCTAATAGAAGGAACAAAGGCAGCAAGTAGCTGACTTCAGACTTCACTCGTACGTTTAGGAACATTAAAATCCCTACTGTTCACAGCAGAGGTTTGAAAAACCTGTGGACTCGTTAAATTTAAGGACATTTCAATTTTACAATTCTGCTTTACCCTTAATATAAAACTCAATGCAGTTAACATTTTGGCTAGAGGAGAGACTAACAGAAAAGGAAAATAAATATAGAAATAGAAATAAATACAGAGCAAAACGAGAGATGAGAACAAAATGATTTTGTTTCATGATTCTCTCCACTCCCCTCGTACGTTTCTCTGTCTCTGTCTCTCTCTCTCTCTCCCTCTTTTTCTATTTCTATTATTTCTATCTCTTTCTTTCTTTCTGTGGTAGGCAGATTCTACCAAATTCTGGCCCCTGGTATACACACATCCTTTCCTAGTTATTCAATAAAATACGAATCTAGGTATTGCTGTGAAAGGATTTTGCAGATATAATTAATGTGCCAAATCAGTTGACTGTAAGATTGGGAGATGAACTGATGGGCCTGACGTCTGCCTCTAGAAGTCAGAAAGAAGGAAGTCAGGGAAATTTGAAGCCTGAGAGGGACTGGACATGAGGGAGACAGTGGAGCCATGAGGCATGGGATGCAGGCCGCCTCCGGGAGCTGAGAGCAGCGTCCAGCTGACAGCCAGCAAGGCTAGACAGGGTGCTCCATCCTGCAACTGGGGGAACTGGATTCTGCCAACAATCTGAGTGAGCTTGGAGGCAGAATCTTCTCTAAGCCTCCAGCCCAGAACTCAGCCGAGCCGACACCATTATCATTGGTATCACACCAGACTTCTAACCTACAGAACTGTGAGCTAATAAATGAGTGTTGTTTTAAGCCACTTAAGTCAGTGGTGATTTGTTATGCAGCATAGAAAACTAACACACACACTCTTTCTCTTTCTGTACCTCTTAGCCTGGACATCTATGTTTCTGTAAAAAAATCCTCACCTTTGGGGTCAAAAGGTACAAACTTCCAGTTATAAAATAAATAAGTCCTGGGGATGTAATATCCAGCATGGCAACTGTAGTTAACGACACTGTATATTTGAAAGTTGCTAAGACAGTAGATCTTAAAAGTTCTCATCACAAGAAAAAACATATAACTATGTATGGTAATGAATGTTAACTAGGCTTATTGTGATCATTTCACAATATATACAAACATCGGATCATTATGTTGTACACATGAAACTAATAGAATGTTATATGTCAAGTATATCTCAAGAAAAAAACAATCCTTACTTGGAAGATCTCTAAATTTTTTGCCTTTTAGGGAATTTGTTTAAAAAGTTTAAAAACCATCTTGTCTTCTTGCAACTTCAGTCATAATTGAGGATCTCATATTTGCTTTGCTATTAGATGACATTAAGCCAAATGTTAGATACAGTTATATAATGTAAGTTTCTCTCTCCTTTCTCTCTCGCTTTAGCTTTCCCCCTCCTCCAGTAAGTAGCATTTAACAGCAAATTTATCAACATCTAGAATAATTTGATTTGGCTAGTCAGTTGTACACAGTGTATTATTTCAACTACTGTGGAAAAGAATAAGTGGCTAGGAAATATGGTGAAGTAAACTGTTCCCAGTGGCGAGCAAACTATGGGGAGGAAGTGCTGTTTACCTTTACAAGCCACTTTGTAGAAAAATATTATAAATGAGAAGCAATGTGCCAGAGAGTTGAGCATGAGCTGTGACTTTGATTAAAACTGTTTTCAACAAGGACGCACCTTTTTTTTTTTTTTTTTGGCCGCGCCGCGCAGCACACGGGATCTTAGTTCCCTAACCAGGTATCAAACCTGGACCCATGGCAGTGAAAGCGCAGAGTCTTAACCAGTGGACCTCCAGGGAATTACCTGGACACACCTGTTTTGTATGGCAGTTGTTTGAAAACTGTCATGGTAATGGAACCAGGATCCTTGGAGATACGGCTGATTCTAGGGTTGGGACAGAGGATGTACAAGATGAGCCTGGAGCATCTTGAAGTAACAGAAAGGAAGACAGTGTTCAAAAACAAAACAAGGGGGCTTCCCTGGTGGCGCAGTGGTTGAGAGTCTGCCTGCCAGTGCAGGGGACACGGGTTCGAGCCCTGGTCTGGGAAGATCCCACATGCCGCGGAGCGACTGGGCCCGTGGGCCACAACTACTGAGCCTGCGCGTCTGGAGCCTGTGCTCCGCAACAGGAGAGGCCGCGATAGTGAGAGGCCTGCGCACCGCGATGAAGAGTGGCCCCCGCTTGCTACAACTGGAGAAAACCCTTGCACAGAAACGAAGACCCAACACAGCCAAAAATATAAATAAATAAATAAATTAAAATAAATTAAAAAAAAAAAGTTAACGACAGTGAGTTTTTAAAACAAAACAAAACAAAACAATGGGGCCACAAAAATGGACACAAGAGCCAACCTGAAAGAGCTCTCAGTGGCCAGACCTGGAACAATTTGAGTGACAAAAATCAATGTTGGGTTATATCCAAAGTATAAAGTGTAAACTAAATATCCATAGGTCCATATTGATAGAAATGAATGGTTAATAATAAGTAAATGGGAAGAAGGGACAAATATACTGTACAGAAGAATTCAAAATTGTTTATGTAGATATCCCCCCTAAAGGAGATGGAGCTTAACTCCCTACTCCTTGAGTGTGGGCCGTGCTTAATGACCTCCTTCCAAAGAAATTATGGAAAGGGGAGTGAAGAAAAAGTGGCAAACACCACTTCTGCCGGGTGATCAAGATGAACATTATCAGTGATGTCATGTTGCTAGCATGTACTCTTGATCTGACATGATGACAATGGCACTTTACCTCTGTGGTCTTCCTCCCCAAAACATATAATCCCAGCCTAACCAAAACACCAGCCAAACCAACATTGAGGAACACTCTATAAAGTACCTGATCAGTACTTCTCAAAATGGTCAAAGTCATCAAAAATAAGGAAATCTTGAAGACCAAAGGAAGCTAGGGAAACGTGACTTCTAAATGTAACGTGGTATCCTGGATGGATCCTGGAACAGAAAAGGGGAATTGGGAAAAAAACTAATGAAATTCAAATAAAGTATGGAGTTTACTTAATAATAATGTACAAATGTCAGTCCCTTAGTTGTAACTAGTGTAGGATAGTAAGGTAAGATGTTAACAACAGGGGAAACTGGATCTGTGCAATTTTTTCTGTAGATCTAAAACTACTGAAAAATGTTTTATTTTAAAAAAATTGGTCATAAAAATGGATATATTTATTATTATAGAGCCTGAGGCTATAAGAAACTACAGCTACTATGAAAAAAATGAAGCGATGGTCAATTAAATTTTAGCATCAATTAGCTATAAAATAAAGATGATTTTTATTATCTTGTTCTTAAAAGCTCTGTCATTTAAAAAACACAATGCAATTAATTGTTTATTTTTAGTTCATAGAAATTAGTTAAATTTATCAATAAATATTTACTAACTTTCACCTATATACATTACCCAATTTCTGGGTTTACCATTGTTCCCAGCCTCACTTCTTTATCCTGGCTGTATTTTTCTTCTGTAAAGTATTTTATTTACATTCTTTTATTGAGGATAGAGGGATAGTGTTACAGACTGAATGTTTGTGTCCCCCCCCCCAAATTCTTATGTTGATGCCCTAACCCCCAATGTTGGGGGTCCTTTTAGAGGTGATTAGATCATGAGGGTGGGGTCCTCATGATGGGATAAATGCCCTTATAAGAAGAGATACCAGAGAGCCCTCTCTCTCTCTCTTTCTCTCTCTCCCTCTCTCTCCCTCAACCTGCCTTCTGAGGACACAGCAAGAAGACAGCCATCTGCAAGCCAGAAAGAGGGTCTTACCAGGAAGTGAATTGGCTGGCACCTTGATCTTGGACTTCCCAGACTTCAGAACTATGAGAAATAAATGTTACCTAAGCTACTTAGCCTGTGGTATATTGTTATAGCATCCCCAGCAAACTTAGACAGGTAGCAAACTTCCTTAGTTGTTGTATATCTGGGGGAAAAACTATTTTTCCTATTCCTGACCCCCCCCCCCATCATCATTACCACCACCAAAAGCAGAAACAACAACAATGCTGATGGTAGCTTAGCTGGGTATAGAAATCATATATGGCAATTATTTTCCCTCATCATTTAGGAGATATTACTTCATTATTTTCTCCTGGCATCTAGTCTTCTTGATGAAAAGTCCACTTTAAGTTTAATTATTTTTACTTTGTAAATAATCTGTCTTTTATTCATGTTAGCTTTTATGATTCTTCTCTTTGATGATATACCATTATATTATGATATATTAAGATGTGGATTCATTTTATTTGATCATGCTTAGCATTATGCTTCCTAAGTCTGGAAAGTCATCTCTTTCATCAGTGCTGGAAAATATTCAACCACTATTCTTTTGACTATTGTTTTGCTCTGTCATTTTAGAGAGCATTCTCTATTTCTCTCACTCCTCTTAGGCCTGAAGAATCTCAATTTATCTTGCTTATGTGTCTTCAGTGCACTTTCATAGTGTTCATCTCTTTATCTCTGTGCTACATTCTGGCTGATTCTTCCAATTAGTTGATTTAATTCAGCCTGGAGTTTAGTAAAATTTTTAAAATTACATTGATTCTTTTTTATTTCCAATTTCTGTCTGGTTTTTCATAAGCTCTTTTGTTTTACTCCTGCCTGGGGATTTTGACACTTACTGAAAGTCATACTACAGTGGCTTAATATTAGGATTATGTGGCAAACATGTAATAAGTATCTACTATGTGCCATCATTCTGCCTCCTGTTTTCATCCTCTGTGAGACTCTCATCCCCTTCATCTATCCATGACATCCAACAGGTGGCCCCCTGAAGGCTGGGAGCACTGATGCTTTGCTTCCTTTGAGGACCCCCAGAGAAAGATATTCCTGCCTTACATTTTGTTTTTTTTTTTTTAACTGAAGTATAGTTCATTTACAATGTTGTGTTAGTTTCTGGTGTACAGCAAAGTGATATATATATATATATATATACACACATATATATATATACACACACACACATATATATATCTCACTATATATATACAGTGAAAAAGAGTATATATAATATATATAGTATATATACTCGTTTTCATATTCTTTTCCATTACAGTTTATTTACAAGATATTGAATATAGTTCCCTGTGCTATATATTAGAGCCTTGTTTATCTATTTTATACACTGTAGCTTGCATCTGCCAATCCCAAACTCCTAATTTATCCACCCTCCCTACTTTCCCCATTGGTAAACATAAGTTTGTTTTCTATGTCTGCGAGTCTATTTCTGTTTTGTAAATAAGTTAATTTGTATCATATTTTAGATTCCACATATAAGTGATATCATATGGTATTTGTCTTTCTTTGTCTGACTTACTCCAGTTAGTTTGATAATCTCTAAGTCCATCCATGTTTCTGCAAATGGCATTATCACATTTTGTTCTTTATTCGACCTCCATCAATGAGGAAAGAGTGTGTTGTTTATAGAGACTGAAAAATCCCCTAAGGCAAAGGCCACATTTTATGAATATTCACTGCTCTCTGGAAGCAATGTGTTTCCCCAAAATAAGTGCTCAATAGACGCTGGCTAACACTTTTTGACAGTCAAATAAAGTGGAAAAATATGCATAGTTTGTGATCAATTATGAGTGTAACTATGCTAATTTGCCCAGTTGATCAATGACTCTGAGCATTATGAGGTTTGATGCCCTGTCATTTAAACCCTCCCCAGACATTGATTTAGTCATAAATTTGGCCAAAATCACTGATCTTTGAAATGGTAGTTTCCCTTGCTTTTGGCCTTCTTCATAACTAAATCAGGTCAAATATGTGGCATTTCCATCAGTTTGGCAATGGCCCAAACAATCCAAATCAGCTGACTGTTGAACTGTACTTACTATGATGACTGAAAGGAAAATTATTATGTGTAAATTTTTTTCCAGGCCATACCCTCTGCCCTTTGGGCATTTGAGGACAGAGTTACAATGAAGACTCTCTTGGCAAGCCTCCGTTCAAACTTTCTGGAGCTCATTTTCCTAACTGTTCAGACAGGTGAGGACTACGCTCTCAGCACATTCAGAAGGGAAATTTTTAAAAGATTTCCTCCTGAGTCCTTTCTGGACATATGAAGTTATGCAATTCTTTCAGAAAATAGTTCCCTAGGGAGCTACTCTTTTTGAGAACCTGCTCAAATTCCCTGGAGTTGCACTAGAGGATAAGTTTGTATGAAACCATGCGGGATCCCTCAGCCCATTTTTCTGTGCATCTAGGCAGAGAATAGATCCATGACACATTCTTAACTTGGGGACTTTTTATATTCCACAGAAGGGCCCTCTCAGGGACCCTTTTTTCCATTTGGCAGAACCTAAACTCAGGCATTTGATTTGATTATGACTTATTATCAGCAAAAGAGACTTCGATATGGAAGAAACTCAGAGATTACTTGGCAACCCTACCAAATTTCTCATCCTATGTCTTCCTAAAGAGTGTAGATTACACAGAAAAAAAGTAAATCCAAGAACAGACTTGAGTAGCCCCTAGTTCTCTATGGAAAATATGCAAAGAGACTCTAATGTAATACAATTAGCGAAACAATAAACGTTGCACATTGTAAGTTCTTCACAGACAAACCTGAAAACTGGGAATTTCTTAGCCGAATTGTGCCATGTGGGAGAAATCATAGTGAAACATCAAATACAAGAAAGCCCAAAAGACTCATATTCAAAAGCAAATGGTTTGTGGGAAAGGCACTGATAAATACAGAGCACTAAATAAGATATTCTAAATGAACATTTGAAGTACATCGGCATATGTATCTAAATTCCTTAATTACTGTGTTCAAAGGAGCAAATATTAAGGTGCCATAACTGTCTCCCAAATATTTACTTTAGGGATAAATCTTTCCATGCTTGCTTTTAGTCCTTAGGCAGTTTTTAGAGAAAAAAAAAAATCATATGGAATCCATCCAGCCATGTCTAATTATGCAAAGGAAGGAAATAATATGCCTTTCTTAATACAAAGAAGAAAAATTACAATTGACTCCATATTCCTTTGATGAATATGATGTCTTTCATTTTGCCTCTGTGTGTGAAGTTTTTGGTGATGTATTTTTGATATGTAACTTTCTACAGATAAACATCTAGAAGATCTCTTTCTTCAGTAAACTCCTGGGTGGTGATTGATCTAAAGAACCAGAGAAGGCAGGCAGAGTTGTAGAATAAACTGGCTCACTCATTCATTCACTCATTCCTATATATAGCACTTAAATGGATGTGCAAATGAGCTGATAATCCAAGTCACCCCTCCTGCAGTTTCCAGAGACTTGGTGGGTAAGTATAAAACAGGACTTGAAGGACTTCCCTGGTGGTGCAGTGGTTAAAAATCCGCCTGCCAATGCAGGGGATATGGGTTCGAGCCCTGGTCCAGGAAGATCCCACATGCCACGGAGCAACTAAGCCTGTGTGCTGCAACTACTGAGCTTGCACTCTAGAGCCTGCAAGCCACAACTACTGAGCCTGAGAGCCACAACTACTGAGCCCGCATGCCACAACTACTGAGCCCGTGTGCTGCAATTACTGAAGCCTGCACACCTAGAGCCCACGCTCCACAACAAGAGAAGCCACCGCAATGAGAAGCCCGTGCACCGCAACGAAGAGTAGCCCCCACTTGCCACAAGTAGAGAAAGCCCATGTGCAGCAACAAAGACCCAACCCAGCCAAAAAATAAAAAAATAAAAAAAAACAGGACTTGGCCTTTGACAGTGGAAGATCTTGAGGTCATTTCTGATCATTGAATGGAATTAACCTACTTCAGAGGACTTCCAAGGAAAATGGAATACAGCATGGAAGCCACTGGTTCAGTCGAGAATTCTAGGGTTCCTCAGTCCTAGCTGTACAAAAGGATTACCTGAGAAGCTTTTTAAAAAGCTAGACACCGCCCCCTCAAATCTGGCTCAAAGGTTCAGGGGTGAACTGGGCATGAGTCATTTTTTAAAAGCTCTTAGTGAATCTGATGTGTAGCCAGGGTTAAGAACCACTGACCCAAAGACCACTTAGATGTTCAATAATGAAGCAAAATCGGTAGATCTGACTCTAAGAATCCACCTAGTAAACATGTTTCAGGTGGTGCTTTCAGTATTTGGAGGTTTCAGAATCTCTGTGACAGAGAAGCAAAGGGCAACATAGGAGGCAGGAAAAGCTGCATGATTCTACCTGATTCTACCTCTCACTGGCACCCGCTTCTTTAAGCCTATATTGCCCCCAAATAGGAATAATACCTCACAGGGTGTTTATGAGGAAATCAGATGGTCAACACAGTGTCTAGCATTGTGCCTAGTTCTTACCAAGTGTGGGACGTTGAAGAATGACCCCCCAAAATATAGACAAGGCACATCCCTGGAGTCTTTGAATGTTACCTTATCTAGAAAAAGGGTCTTTGCCGATGTGATTCAGGATCTTGAGATGAAGAGATCATCCTGGATTACCAAGGTGGACCCTAAATCCTATGACAAGTGAGGCAGAAGGGCGGGGGGCTGAGAGAGGACATACACAGGAGAAGATGCGCACGAAGGGGAACGCACGTGAAGACAGAGGCAGGATTGGAGTGAGGCAGCTCCAAGCGAAGGCATGGAGCGGATTCCCCCTTAGAGCCTCCAGAAAACCCACCCTGCCAGCACCTTCATTTTGGACTCTGACCTCCTGAACTGTGAGAGAATACATTTCTGTCATTTTAAGCCACCAAGTTTGCGGTAATTTTTTTCCAGCAGCCCTAGCAAATGAATACAGTAAGAATTCAGTGAATGCTGGCTTGTGTCACGGCCAGGACAGAAAGGAAAGGAAAGGAAGAGATCATTTCTTTCCTTCCTTCCTTCTGGAAAGGAAGCGGTAGGGATCATTTTCAGGCAGAAGCAAAGCCCGTTGACGGTGGGTCTAAAGATGTTTTGGAGCAGAATGAAGACTCAAACACAGAGAAGAACAAACCATCCACTCAAAAAGTCGGAGTAGAGGGTGCTGGAAGTTCTCCTCCGAGCTTTCTTTCACAAGGAGACTGGGAGGCGAGACAGAGACGTGATCCACAGTGAACTATCTGCCCATACCCACCAGAGTGGCTAAACGTGGAATATACTAAGTGATGGCAAGGATCTGGGGCTACTGGAACTCGCATACTGAAACTGCTGTGGGTACATAAAATAGGAAACAGTATTTTCTTAAAAAGGTAAACAGACATCCAACATGTAACCTAGCCATTCCACTCCTAGGTATTTACCCAAAGGAAATGAAAATATATGTTCACACAAAGACTTGTACTGAATTTTCATGGCAGCTTAATTGTAATACCCCTCAAATGGAAACAACCCCAATGTCCATCAACAAGTGAATAAACAAAGTGTTGTCCATTCATACAATAAAATACTGATTATCAACAAAAAGAAAACATCTACGGATACCCTTAATAACTTGAATGTATATCAAAGTTGTTATGCTGAGTTAAATAGACCAGATTCAAAAGCGTATATACTGTATTATTCCATTTATATCAATTTTTAGAAAATGAAAACTAATCTATAATGACAGAAGGTGGATGGATGGTTGCCTGTGGATAGGTGGAGGGGTTTGGAGGGAACCGGGAGGGATCACATGCAAAGGGGCACAAAGAAACTTTGGGAGTGATGGAAATGTTGGTTTCTTACTAGTGGTTGTGATTTCCTGGATGTATAAGTCTGTCAAAACTGTTCAAAATGCATATTTAAAAAAATGTGCAGTTCATTTCTTGTAAACTATGCCTCAAGAAAGTTGTTAAAAAAAGAAATTTCAGGGACTTCCCTGGTGGTCCAGTGGTTAAGACTGCACTTCCACTGCAGGGGGCACGGGTTCGATCCCTGGTTGGGGAACTAAGATTCTGTATGACGCGTGGCACAGCCAAAAAAAAAAAAGAGAAAAAGAAAAAGAAAAATTTCAGCACCCACCTCTAGGAAAGCAAGTAAGACAACTGGAAGACCATTGGGAATCCAAAACTTGAGAGAATTTAGAATCAACTGAAAGGAGTGATGGAAGGAAAGGGGTTCTGGGTCAGTGTCATCAGAGCAATAGTGAAAGTTGACATGTTTCATAATGTTTCACAGTAATGATCTGAATGAGCGACTGCAGTGCACTGAAGCACAGGATTTCCCCATTTCAATTAGGCTCTCATTTCTCAGATCAGGAGCCTTCCTGGGTATAGCTCAAGTCTGCTCTCTGGTGCTTGGAGAGGAACTTCGTTATTGATTTGTCTGATCTGGGAGATGCCCTCCGATGCTCCTGTTAATTGCTCCTCTCTTCCAGGGCTCAGGCTGAGTTCGGGGTGGGGAGAGCTCTCCCGACTCCCTGGCCTGGGTTCCCTGTGAAAGAAAGCTCGGAGGAGAGCGCCCTGCACCCTCACTCCAACTTCTTGAGTGGATGGCTTGCTCTTCTCTGTTTGAGGTATATTCTGCTCCAGAAACATCTTTAGACCCACTGCAGAAAGCCTTATCTATCTTTGAACATGGCAGAACAGTTGTCACATTTCCACTTTAAAATGGGATATGCTTATAAGGAAAGTTGAAAAGTATTGGAAAATGGGAATAAAGGAAAACATTTCTTGCCATTCCCACCATTCAAATATACACACAAATTATTTTCATTCTTTCCCAATTTTTTCTATTTAAAAGTTTTTTAAAAAACAATTGTCATTATGCTACATACACAGCTTTACTTCCTGCTTCTTCCTTTATCATTACCTCTTGGTCACTTTTCTGTGTTATTACTCAGACATCATAAATATTATCTTTAATGGCTGAATAATGTTTCATCGAGTGGATATGCCATTGTTAACCACGGTTGTATTAGTAGAGAGTTTGAAACACAGTTAGATGATGATTTCACACAAGACAGACTTCACTCAAGATGTAAAAGGAGAAGGCCTGATGGGTGGACCGGAGTAGGTCTCAGGCTTTGGTTCAAGCTGAGGTCTTAGCTGGTGACCTTGAACATGTGTCATTACTTCACTATGGCCTCTTGCTTGCTTACCCATAAATCACACACCCACGCAGCTGTTTAAGGTTTCTTCCAGCTTTAAGATTCTGGAATTCTATGATTCACTCTACTAAACCAAAATGCCTGATTTTGGCCATCCAGGCTCCTTACCAATCCATTCATTCTTCATATACGTGAAAGATAGTAGGTGTCCGATGAGTTATTTTATATTGATTTGAATTGTAGGGAATATTTTATATTGAATTGAAGTCACCTGATTCAACTGAGCTCAATAAACCTTCAACAGACTTTTACTTCAGGAGACCTCAATATGAGGAAAAACAATTTATTTTAACTCCTTCATTTATAGAAATAATTGTTTTGAAAGATCTGACTTGTTTCCTGTACACTGACTCAGGACAGTTCTAATTCATTTCAGGTCACCTTGTTGAGAATGACCAAAGTCAACAAGATGAGTCTCAATTTCAATAGTGACATAGAAACCAGGCAACATAAAAGACCAGGCGGACAAGGACACAGGCAAAAGTACACATCTTGTTAACATCTGCAGTTAAAATAAATCTTCAGGCTTGGAAAGGCTCCTCTGAATTACATGGAGATTACTGGATTTGTTCCATACGTAACAACTTTAAATTTGCAAGATTGTACGCCTCCAAAAATAATAGGAGAGACTCCTGCCTGGCTATCTGGAGCCCGATAAACAACTCCATTAATTAAAAGGTGCAAGTCATTAACATATGTTACTGCTATTACTCTGTACTTTAACGTAATTTACATTTGCTTCATTACGCCAGGTTAAATTTTCTGCTTCTTCTGAGCCTTTCTTTTTTCAACCAGCAGTTTCTATTTTATGTTTACTGACTAGTATTATGAGTAGGGTTAATCTCTTTATTTCTATGTGAGAACAACTCCAACCTTAATGATTTAATCACTACTTATAGAAATTTAAGATGTAGAGTAAATAATACTTCAAAAGCAAAAACATTAGTATCTAGAAATATAAAATCAATACACACAAATGGCTATTTAACCAATACTCCCAAATGATGTTGCTATATAGTGGTTAAAAGCTTCATCTAGAATATCACATCACGCCTAGAACAATAACAACGAAAAAGAATATAAGAAAATATAACAGATACAAAATGATGGTGTGTCCTTGGTGTGCCTCAACAGAAAAAAAATGAGAGATGGGGGAAACAAAATAAAAATATATTTTCCCAAAATGTTTTACAATTTTTATTTCTAGTTTGCTAAATTAATTCTAGTTTGCTAAAATATTTTAGCAAATGGTTTTCCTAAAATGGAATTAAAGCTAGAATAAAAATATAACCACCTCATTTCCTTTTAGTCTTCAGTTTGCTTTTTATGAAAGGTAGAAGCTTTGGAAAATTGAATTCATTAAATTACTATGAAAGTCTATGCACTTTCTTTCAATCCTGGAAGAATTTTTTAAGTTAGCAGAATCTTAAGATTACCAATTTATATTTTATTTAAGTTCACTAAGCTTTAAACAAGAGCCTTCTTAACTTTGCCAACTGAGTTCTAATTTATAAAGAAAATTACATTTGAGTTGATTTAAATGACCAGAAACAATATAAGTCTATTGATTTTTCAAGATGTTAAGAAAAACATGGAATATTCCTGCCGCTCTGTGGATTTGTAAATGTCTTTATTTGCCACAAAAATGCATGCTATGTCTCATTCAAGTACTGAAGGTACCTTAGGGTAGGAATTCATTCAGTCAGGAGAGCCATTGATCAATAAGAAAGTGAGAACCCCATTCATTTAGTTCATTCATTCAACATACTATGGAGTGCTTTCTGTGTGTTGGCAGACAGAAGGGAAATACTTACTTATGAAATCTTAGATCACAATCAGATGCTCCTGAAAATCACCATAGAGCCTTCCTGGACACACTCCCTCCTAGTTTGAATTCTCAGAAATAATTCCAGCAATTGCTTTCACATGTGTAACATATCTCTCCATATATGTCATCAATAATTGTTTACAGAGAGCCACTTATGTACAGGTGATTCATAGATAAATAAGGTAAATTCCCTACCATCAAGTGCTTACACCTACTAGGAAAGGAGATAGTGTTACAAATAACAACAGTCCTGGGAGTAGAAGACCTAAGTGTGTACAGGGCCTGCCAGAGCTCAGAGGGGGAAGAAATTACTTCTGTTTGGGGGCTGGCTCACAATTATTAGATTTTCTTTCTTTTCTGCTGCAGTGTAAGCTCTGTGAAATCAGGGCAGGGGTGTGTGTCTATCTTAGTTGAATCCTCAATAATGAATGCATACCTGACAGATGCCAGGTACGCAAAAACATTTGTCTAATGAATGAATGACTTGGCATTTGACTTGGTTGAAGATTAGGATTCTGTCCCACGGACAACGGGGGAGGTAGGCGCACTGCTGATGAGGGAAGGTACTGGAGGGGAAGCCCAGGTGTAGCTCAGCTTCACGTTTCCAGGTTGAATTAGTCGGGGTAATGAACATGAGGTGCTGCCTTAGAAAAGTCCCTACATCTCAAAGGCTTAATAGGATAATGTTTTCTTTCTCTTTCCAGTCAGCACTTATGTGGGTTGGGCAGTCCTCCCTCCTCATTTTGTAGCTGCACCATTTGGAATACATGGCCTCCTAGGGGGTCATAGCAGGGGAAAAAAGGGATGGAGGAGCCACCTGGGTCTTAACTGCCCTGGCTTTTGCACTCAGTCAATTAGGACTAATCATGTGATCAGTCAGTCTGGAAGAGAGGCTGGGAATGTGTAGAAAGACACAGAGTATTTGGTGAGCACTACCTCCTTGCCACTCAAGTCTATGTTTATTTGCGTAGTGTGTGTGTGTATAATTTTCATTTGCCCCCATTTTTTCTAGCCTTTTCCAAATCGTAGGTCAAAACCCTTACCCCGTTTGTCACTCCCATAAAGTAAAGGGAAGTGCTTTATCCTATCTCACTGCTTTAACAAATGCTGGTGATAATAAGGATGACATTCAAATCTCAAACTCTGCATGTGAACAATCTGTATTTTATTCATAACTACAAGAGATAGATTCTCTATTATCGTTTATTTGATTAAAATGTCTTTGAGTTGGAAATGTGACTTAACGGGATTTGCATTTGGAGCCAACCAACAGAGAATTCTGGCTGATGTTTTTATCCAATCAACCTTTCTGTGCCTGTTAACTCATCTGAGAAATGGGATTATGATAGTTGTTTGTAAGATTCTTTGTTTCTTCAAATAATTCTAATGCTCTCATCAAGGTTGAACCATGTAATGACTAAACACTTGATTTTCATACTGTTAAAATTAAAAAGATGCCAGCCTTGAAAATTCCCTGGGCAGACAAAACCAGTTTAGTCATGTAGATAAAGCTTCATTTAGCTTATTTAACTTGACCTGGGTCATTTTTTCCTTATGCCTCTGGAAATTATAAGCAAAACTTGAACTGTTTTCCAAGGTTGGTATGAGGTAAATGCTGAAAATTCTAATATTAGAACCAATCACATTGAAGAATAAACAGTCCCTGCTTTCTCTCTATATAAGCTGTTTTATTAACAACACACCCCTGAACCTCATTCCATTCAAAACCTCAAAGTTTTGGTTTGAGTGCTCCCTGGTTTGCAAACTGTCTTTTTGGTGTGTGCACAATAAACTTTTACTAATTACTACTCTGGTGTGTCACTGGTTTTACTTCAGCTCTTTCTGAACTTTTGGTACTACATTACTCCTAAGCCTGTAAAACAACTGGCGGAATGATAAGAAATTCATGGAAGAACACAGATAAATGTAGCAGGTACTTAGTGGTATATGGGATGTATGTGGTCTTTGACAGTTTCCTCTGTTTTTTAAAAATTGATTTTTTAAAATTTCCTCTGAGGATAAAAAATGAGTCAGATTAGTCAGAGGAGTAATGGGTGAATGTTTAACTGTCTGAGAAGAAAAAAGGATTAGGTAATGATTTCTCTGGAATTTAAACTCAAAAATTAGGAATTGGCCAAAAAATGAATTCCCTCCAGATTTGAAGTAGGTATAATTAGCTGAGTATCAGAAAAAGTATGTAAAAATGAACAAAATCTCCTATAAATTTTTAGAAAATCCTGAGGTCTCAGTTTGGGGGCACAGGGTTAGTATGCAGTTAATAAGAAATTTTGGTGGCAAAACACCTCCTATCAAGAGAAGCTATCAGAAGAGGTCCAGACAATTGAGAGAATTGCTTCCAGCCGCCCTGCATGGGAGTATTTGTCTCAATCAGTAGTTCTCGCATTTCAGGAGGAATCCGAACCACGTAGTTGCAGGGTGGGGCGGGGGAGGGGTCCCAGCCCCAGGGATTCTGATTCTGTAGGTCTGGGGTGGGACCTGAGAATCTGCGTTTCTAACACGTGATGCTGATGCTGCTGGTCTGAGGGCTACACCTTGAGAACCAGTGTTTTAGATCCTTTCTGGCAAAGAGGACTTCAAAGGGATAATGAGAAACTGCACACCAGATAAATATTTCTGGATGTCATACCGGGGGTGTAGCTGTCCCTGGTCACTCCCCTGGCTGTGGTAAGGTCCACTCAGCATTTCTTGCTAATTTAATTTCTGCAGCGAAATTGGGGAAAAGGTGAGGGTGGCAGTTTGGATTGCTTGTGGATAGAGTCAAATGAGATCACTTCAGTTTCCAGGTATTTCATGGAATTTGGGGTCTGAGAGGGATGTTAAAAAAAACTCTTGGAAGGAACGCGTGGCTTTGGGAGGGATGCACCGTGATAGAGACAACCGGGGCTCAGCTTAATCCATTCGGTTTATTAATAGGGAGAGAGAGAGAGCTGCTGATAATGCTTCCGCAGTAAACACAACATTTGCATTGACCTGGTCAACCTTATGTAGGACAATGATTTAAAAACGTATCTGGATGCAAGTTTTGTAAAACTTGTATACTCTTTCATGTGTCCAATCAAAACTTCCTGGTTTGGGAGGGACAGATTAATAACTGAGATAAGTTTGTCCAAGGAATTTTGTATCAGTAAGTCACTTAGATTGCTAAACAAGAGAGACTAACCTCCAGCTTGCTAATTAAGTCATTATGCCTAGAGGAATCTTCCATCTTGTTTATAAGTGAGTCTCCTTTTACTATAAACAAATAACGCTACTTAGTAATTCTTATTAATAGAGTTTCTGTATATACAATACCACTTTTAAGTTTGATACCGTATTACACAAGTGTCTTGTAAAGTATGTAATAAACGCCCAAATTATAAGGAATGTGGAAATCCTAAGGCAGCCTTGCAAATCAGCATGAAAATAAATCAGGCCATAGAAAGTTTTAATCACCCTGCCACCCACTAGGAGGTTCACATATAATAAAGTAATGAAAACTTTATTGTCTTCTACCTGCCTGACATTAGCTGTTACTCTCTAAAGGCTCAGTGGGCACATGTTCAGAAGCTAGGCAAGACCACACCACTGATTATTTTTTTAGGGAGAAACTAAAGAGATGAGCACATGTCATTTCCCACCCAGAGCCATTCTGGATATTAACTGGCCTAAGAACCGTGCCTCTAAATTCCTTCTCTAGGCTGTAAGAGAAACCCCCTGCAAGGAGGATATTTCAATAGAGTCCTGAAAAATATTCAGGGAAAGATTCCAAACTCCACACATGGTTGGGCTTTTAAAAGTACCACTTATTGGTGACTTATTGGTCAATGCCTCTGACCTTCGGAAAAACCCAAACGAACTTTCTGGCCAACCCAATATCTTTGTTCTGATCTTCTGCGTGTAATTAGAGGACACACACATACACATTCATTCATTTAATCTAGGCATATGTTTGAATTAGGCAAAGACTTCTTACTCTTAGTTTAAGGGATTCACAGTCCATAATTAATGCACGTGCTTCTTTTACAGAAATTCTGTGAGATTCCTGGCACCCGGCCCCTTGACAATACTTCCTGTGTACTAAATTCCTTCCCCAGATCTGCTTCTAGCCTCCACTGGTTCTAAGAGTCTTACGGACTGGATTGAACTGCTGAATCCTGCCATGCCTGGCTTTGAGCCCCATAACCCTGTAATTCCTATTAAGTTTGGCAGTCATGCCCCACTTCTCAGCAAGACTTAATAACAGTGATCTTCAGTAAGGTCTCATAATACCAGGTCATCATTATTTGGATAATATATGCTATTAAGAATTATCATAAATAATTGAAACTAAACCACACTTGTAAAAATAAAGGAACAAAGTACATACTGTGGTGTGGCCATGCAGGATGATCCTCCCAGACACGGGGTGAATTAGGAAAGGGTTATATGCGTATAATGAGAAACCGACAGTCAAGGACAGTTTTGCTCACCTGGTGCTAGAAGTTGTTTTGGTTTGTTGAACTTTGGTTTTTATTCACTGATACTTGAATATAATATTATGACATTCTAAGTAGATGATATCTTAATAATCTGTACCCATATGCATAACATTCTTGCTAATAGACATTATCCAATATCCTAAGAATAACAGAATTAAAGTGGATGGCGGTGGTGCATAAAGGCCATCTGGGTGATCATGAAAAAAAAATAGATTACTGGATTATAAACCAAGGAGCATGGGAACCCGGCCATGGGACCTCCAGTTTCCCCAGTAATATTAATCACGGCTGCCATTCACTGAGTGCTACTCAAGTGCCATTTTGTTGTTGAAGAAACAGGGGTGTAGGGGAGATGGCTCGTCTGAGTTCACAGAGCGATTGGTGGAGCTGAGCTGTGAGCACAGATAGGTCTGCATCAGCTTTGCTGGTAACCAACAGCACCGTACTCTCCCCCAGTAGGAAAATGGAAATCCTGTCTCTGGACTTCAGGCCGGGGACTCGGTGCAGTGGTGGTGGAGCTGCCTCTCTCTGTCTTCCGCTGCAGGTCTCAGACCGATGCCCTGACCCTCCTGCCACGCACAAGTGCAGCCAGTGACTCAGAGCTCTGTGTCGCAGCATGGGAATTTGGCAGGTTTTCCTGTAGTTTTTCCCGGAGTATCTCTGCTGTTGCCACGCCAGTTTGAAAGATGCGCTCTCCTATTGCCCCTTGGTTAGGGACAGCCCTCAATCAAGGACGGAAAGACATGCCACCCTGGGCCACAACTGCCTGTCAGACAGGCTCAGCCACCCTACAGGAGCTCAGGGTGGAAGTGGGTTAGTGCTTTGATGCCATTACTACAAGACTTGGGACAGGGATTTACAGAAGTGATCACTGCCCTCATCAGCCAAAGAAAGAACTGAAAGTTGTTTTAGTTTGTTCAGGTTTCCACTGTCCCCAAGGCTACATTTCAAAAACTATTTATGTGGAGGACTAGGCCTGGCCCTGTCAAGACTCTAAGAGAGAGACTCCGGGCCTGAGATGGTGCTCAACCAGATTTCTTTGGGGAGAGGCTCGCAGAGAAGAGGGAATAAGAATAACCTTGTATGTTCCCTCCAGCTCACAGAGTTCTCTGCCTGCTGCTGGGCAGGGTGGCAAAACAAAGCAGATTCCATGTACCAGGCTCACAAGGGGAAAGGGGAAGTGGGGGGGGCAGCACAGTATTACCATGGACCCTGGATGTTTCCTCTCTTCTTTTAAAGAAATGCAAAAAGTTAGGGAAATAGAAAAATACTCTCAGGAGTGGTTTGGTCCTGCCCAATATTACCTGGTAAAGAGACATGGACTCACTCTGGCTGAGGTGGCCTCAAGAAATAAAGCATCTGGGCTTCCCTGGTGGCGCGGTGGTTAAGAATCCGCCTGCCAATGCAGGGGACAAGTGTTCGAGCCCTGGTCCGGGAAGATCCCTCATGCCGCGGAGCAACTAAGCCCGTGCACCACAACTACTGAGCCTGCGTGCCACAACTACTGAAGCCCGCGTGCCTAGAGCCCATGCTCCACAGCAAGAGAAGCTACCGCAATGAGAAGCCCGCACACCGCAACGAAGAGTAGCCCCCACTCACTGCAACCAGAGAAAGCCCGCACACAGCAACGAAGACCCAACGCAGCCAAAAATAAAAAAAAAATAATAATAATAATGAAAAAAAGAAATAAAGCATCCATGTCTCTCCAGATGGATTTTGGGAATGCCCTGCCCTCCAGTACTGGTTGCTTACACTCCTTCATTTCTCAGGTTCCAGGACATCTATGGATGCTTTACAGTTGGAGCTAATCTGAACTCAAGGGGGTTCTTTGTATTTTCCTACGAAATCCTCAGCACTTTCCACCCGTCCAGTCCCCATCAGGAGTGCCCACTGCTCTCCTTGCCCTGATTTGTCATCAAGGTCTGCAGAATCATCTTTGCTCCTTTTATGGATTGACTCAGCCTTCTCCAGTCCCCTGTGTCCTTAAGTACCTTGTACTTCATTGCCAGCCTCTGCCATCAATTTTCCTAATTTGACTATCCCTTTGATTGTGGTCCTGCCTTTGCAGAACCTGTTAAAAGATTGTCATTTTCTACTCTCAGTAAATGACACTTCTGATCTCGGGCCCAGCTTCTGTTTTTTGTTTCACTCATCTTGATTATCATTTCTCACCCAATGTTCCCTCTTTCCACCCTATGAGTTAGTGCTTAGCACTCTGCCTTCACGAAATCCTATTCTTTACTTTAAAAACAGCTCAATAAATAAACAAATGGGATAAGAGAAAGCTTTTCTTTATAGTCGAATTCTGATTAATAAGTGTGGGAGGAATGATGGAAATAGAAAATTACCATTTGGCAAACATCACAGTAATAATTGTTATAGGCAAGAATCATGGATGGATGATGAAATTAGTGGGCAAAAGCATAATAAGAAACAGGACATTACAAAGCCTCAAAGCATATTCCCGTGCGAAATTCAATAATTACAAAAGGAAAAGAATAACCTTTTGTTGGAGAAACTTGTCAGATACCACCATAACCAAATGGTCAAAGCTAACACCACCTGTAACGAGACACGGTAACATTGTGAGCCTGACAAGGGCACAACAGTGATTTGTGGAATTCTTGCCAAAAAGACATAATCTAAATTTAATCAAGAGGATATATCAGGCAAATTCACATGGAGGGACATTCTGCAAAATAAATGGCCAGTGCTCTTCAAAAGTGTCAAGGTCGTGAAAGGCAAAGAAAGACTGTGGAAGGAACTGATTCAGATTAGAAGTAAGGAAACATGACAGCTGAATACAATGCCTGATCCTAGATTAAATCCTGGATTCTAGATCAGATAATGACCATTAGTAGGACAATGGGTGATATTGTCATAAGGTCCATAGAGCAGTTAACAATACTGCAACAATGTTAGTTTGATAATTGCTCTGTGGTTGTGTAAGATGTTAACATTTGAAGAAGATGAGTGAGGGGTATATAGGAATTCTCTTACTGTATTTGCAATTTTTTTAAGTCAGAAATTGTTTGAAAATTTAAGTTTAAAAAATTTGTTAAAGCTTACTTCAAAAACCAACTTAAGTCTTACCTCCCTAAAACCTACTATATAAACTTTACACAGTCAAATCACACGCACCACCCCCTTGCAGAGTGTGAGTTCAGGCTTGGAAGTGAGTGAATAACTATTAGCTTGACAAACTTTTACTGAGTACCTACTATGGCCCAGTAATGACGCTAGGTACTGGGACTTCATGGTTGGATGCTCTGCACGTATTTAGTCATACTTACATGCATACAGTCACATGCTTCTATGGGAAGCTCCTAGAAGACCAATTTAATATTTCTTTTACTTTTCCACAGGATGCCTGGAACAATGCCATTTACACAGCAGCTCCTTGGTAAAAATATATTCATTAATTGGATGAATATTTTCGTTATTCCCTTTCTGCGAGTAAACATGGATAGTTGGTTGCCAGTCAATTCCATTGTCCCCTTGAGGCACGCTTGACCTGGCCCTCTTTCTTCTGGTCCCAAGCCTCCCTGGCTGTTTCTCTGTATCAGAAGCCACGCCTCTTCCTTTTGCCCCTCCCCCTCCGTGGGAACGCATCCTTGTTCCTGCAATGCGGGGCGCTGTGGAAACACTCTGATAAAAATAGAGGCTTCTCCATGACCTTTGACGAATCACTTGACCTCCTTGGGCCTCCTTTGCTCGGCCTGTAAAGTGGGAATCCTGATAATGATTTGTCAAAGGCTTTGTCATCCTTCTTCACCAAGCCCAAGTGCAAATTCTCCCTAATGATGTGATGATAAGCAGAGCCACTTGAGTGAGTCTGCTCCTGGGGAAAGACGGGCCTCCTTCCACTGTTTAGTCAGAGAAAGCTTCTTGTGCTTAAGATGTTCTTAGTCACACTTTCTCTTGGGTAAATCATAGTTGGCAAAAGGCTCGTTTGTTCCTAAAATCTCTATCTAGAAAGTAAACAAAATCGTATCTCAGATCCCGGGCTCATCAACTGCTCTCTTTCAAAGGATCAAAATCATCAGGATAAACAGAGTGGATTATACATATGCCTTTAGCAGTTTTATAGTAGTCTGAAAAACATAAATAGGAGTAAAGAATAGTTCTTTTTGAACAACATTGGAATAAATTTATCACCTTACAGATTCAATTGCAAAGAAAGGCTATGCCATGCTAGGGGCATTTTGGGCTAAGGGCAGGTACCCCTCCACTCCTGCCCTTCTTTCCAAATCCCGAGTTTGCCTCTGCAATGAAGTGTGCTGCTTATAGGGAAGCCAGTCTGCTTACTGCACACCTGCTGCACCTAAGCCATCATTCTCAGTGGCATTTTAGCACCTCTCTTATTGTCTATACTAAAGCACTCAGCGTGCAAATATAAATCTGCTTTGTGTGGGATGGTTTACAGAACTGTCCCGATATTGGCGGTTAAGGAATAGTTAACTTGTGCCTTGACCAGGAGATTGGTACAGAAAGGCACCTCCAAAGCAAACAGGCAAGGATGTGGAATAAAGAAGGACACACATTTTCGAACAGCTTGTGAGCTGCTGTGCTTATGGAAACTGCAGCAAGAGATGCACTGGGACCAAAACCAGCCAGAAGACACAAGGCAGGCACGCATAACATAATCGCATCGTCATCGTGTGCCAGAATTCAAAGCAGGCAGGGGCACGTTACTCTTGTGGGACAGCTTTCTGTGACCGTTCTGAATACACATTCAAAGATGAGTATTTCAGGAGATGTAACAGAAAAGGGAAAAATCCAAAGATTTTGTTACTCAGGGGAGGGTACAGAGAGAGGATTCCCTAAGGACTAGAAACTAAATAAAAATATGCATGCTGCGGCTGCCGATAATAGAGACTCAGGCTGTGAGAGTGGGCTGGTCAGTTTAGAGATACAGTATTCAGCATATTCAGTGTGGGCGAGAGTGATAGAAAAATAATCTGGTTAACACCCTGGGTGGAGGCCGAGATGCTACAGATGTGGCTGGACACAGGATCAGCAGTGTCCATCATCTTAGGGCAGGGATGTGGCATATCCTTCCAAAGTGTTAAATTGATGGAGACAGACCAGCTCAAGATGCATATTTAAGGGTAGGAAAAGAAGAGAATCTCCTTAAGTAACTAAAAATAAAAAAAAAATAAAAAATAAAAAAAAAAATCAGCACCTAGCATCAGATACACATGCCTGGTAGAATGCAAGCTCTAAACATTTTGTTCATGTGAATAACTCCTTAAAATTCAGCTAAGCTGGCACTATTTTAGCATAATTCTCTCCCCACTGGCCAAGAGACCAATAGCTGGACAGCTAAGCAGCTTTTGAATATGAACCTGAAATATCCTCTAGAGTAGAAGCAGGAGTTAAAGCTGACTGAAAATGAACATGTTTCCATCAAGCCCAGATTGTATATTATGCCATCTGGTCAGAAGTAAAAAATGAGTTGAAGAATTAAAGGTCACTTTAAAAGGTCTCATGGGAAATGGAGAGTTGAACTTTCTCTCTTTCTGTTAATAAAGCTTGATAATGCTATCGTTTATATGTCCATGTAGGTCTTGAAACTTTTAAATGGGAAATTTGACAGCTCATTGGGGAACCCAAACTGGTTTCCACGCAGAGGTAGCATGGTTCGTGCAAAGGTTACTGGCGTTGGAAGGAGGAGCTCTGGTGCCAGCACTCCCTGGCTGTCTTGCAGTGGAAGAGTCAGGGCATCTCTCTGTGTCTCAGGTGCCTCCTGTCTCGATTTGCAAATCGAAGAAAACAGCAGCCTTTCCTAGCCCCTAGTGGTGTTATGAAGACCAAAACAAGAGAACATTTGTGGAAGCCCTTTGTAAATTGCAAAACGCTGTACAAATGAAGGGCTTTCATGAAAAGATGCTATTAGGTTAACAGAAAACTCAGCTCCAGACAGATGTTGAAAAAGGAATACAGTGGTTTTAGAAGCGTCCACAGAGCGAAGCTCAACAACAGTGATTAAGAACCAACCTACAAAGTAACCTTCACCGTGGACACAACTGCATGTAAGTACACAGGGAGGAAGTGAGACTGGCAAGAAAACTTTAGAGAAGGAAATAAACATTTTAACATTTATTGTTATGTCTTTATTGCCTTATAAACTTATGTGAATCATTCAATATTGCATCTTTCTTTCAAATTACCTATGAGATCTTGGATTCTCCTTAGTAAATGGTTCATTCCATACAATGAAAATCACTACAGTTGACTCTTTCAATTTGGTTGATTCCAACCTCCTCAGAAAAAGGAAACAACGGACTAAGTTTTACAGAGCTCAGCGTTTATTTGGTTGAGCCTGTGACGTCACTGCCTGCTCCACCAATCAATGCGCCGAGAAACTTCCCGCATCAGTAGCATTTGCCCAGGTTCCAAAGATTCATTTGTATTTTTCCAGAGAGTGATAATTAAACTGCAAAGATCCCTTCTGTCCCAAGGATGCTCTTTGACATTCAGATGACACTTAACTATTCTGAGAATTACAGAAGGTGATTATAAAGAAAATTTACTTAGTAGCTGTGATGTTGTATAAAAAGTGCAATCCGTAAGTAGCTGGAAATGATTCTGATGTTTTCATGCTATTTGAGTTCCTTTTGGAGGAGTGCCTTAATTAGAAGAAACCCAGTCTTTAACATAGTAGAATAACATACACGGAGCCTATGTCAGAGGTATTAGCTTGAGAACACAAATTTTTTGGAACAAGCCATTTTGGGACAGGAACCATGTTATGATAGATATCTAAGGATAAAAAGATAAATTATTTTTAATCCATTTCTATATCAAAATTCAAGTGAAAAAAATCACATGAGAGGAAGATGCTTAGGAATAGTTTCACTAACAGTAATGAAATGATAGTCGTGTCTTTTACTTCATCACTAGAAGAATTGATATTTAAAAATAAACTCAGAATTAATGCCTAACAGAGGTTTCTTACTTACATGTATATAATATCTTGCAGTTTATAAGGTGACTCCATACAGCTCCACAGATTCTCATGCTGGAGGAGGACAGACTTTGGGAGGATCGATCTAGATTCAAAACATACTTCTCCCACTAAACAGCTGTGTGGCTTGAGTAAGAAATTTAACATCTCTGAGCCTCAGTTTCCTTACCTGTGAGAAGGTGATAGTAACAATCTTGAGGTGTCACTTGTGGATTAAATGAGCTAATGTTTCTAATACTACCATCACGGTTGTAGGGGCTTGAAATGTACATTTTCTTCTATGAGAAAGCTGATGAGTCTGGACAGCCTCTGGGGACTGACTTTGAGTGAATCAATGGGCCAAACTCCATTTGGAATTTCTTTGGTTCTCTTGACCTGAGGGACACTACAGTCCTAAAGCAAAGCACAGAGTCAGCACCTCGTAATAAATTATGAATTGCTTTTTCTCTCTCTCAGCAATGCAACCAATAGGAGGCATTGATTTTAATGAATGCAATGTTAGCTCTATTCAGGAAGGGCTCATATCCCCAAAGTTTGACTAGTGCCTGGAGCTAGTTGGTGCTCAATAAACATTTATTGAACAAATAAATGAATAAATGGCACCCAAGTCCTGATATCTTTTCTCTTCCCTATCCTTTTCATCCAGTTTTGAGCATTCCTATAGTTTATACCCACACCTTTAAAATACATTTTTTTTTCATGGATTTCCCTACCTCCTTGCAAAAGTTTGAGAGAACTCCCTCATCTAGACTAACAATGAACACGTTTGTCATTTATTTTCTGTACATGGTTCTCAGAGCAGAGCAACTACTCTCTATGGATAAGCATTCAGCAAGCGGCTGGTCCCCTGTCCTGGGAGCTCAGATGTGTGAGATCCCCTCTGCAGAGTTTCTGGTTGGTCCTCATCTGCCCCAGATGGACGCCCCCGCTTCCTTTCTGGTCAGTGTCACTGACACAATTCCTTCCTTGATGGAGATCCTAAGTGCTTCCTGGTCCTGGTGGTTGATGGTCAGATCAGCTTTTGATTTAGAAATGTTTCACCAGGAGAACCAGCAGGGCCTGTTTTCCAAATTAACTCTCACCGTTTTACTGGAAATGACAGCTCTTTTAATGCCACTTCTTATGTCCCAGTGTTCGATTTTTAAAATCAAGAGAGGGGCTTCCCTGGTGGTGCAGTGGTTAAGAATCCACCTGCCAATGCAGGGGACACGGGTTCGAGCCCTGTTCCAGGAAGATCCCACATGCCACCGAGCCACTAAGCCCACGCACCACAATTACTGAGCCTGCGAGCCACAACTACTGAGCCCACGTGCCACAACTACTGAAGCCCGCACGCCTAGAGCCCGTGCTCCGCAACAAGAGAAGCCACCGCAGTGAGAAGCCCGTGCACCGCAATGAAGACCCAACGCAGCCAAAAATAAAAAAAAAAAGATAAAATAAAATCAAGGGAATGTGATATTTGTATGTTAAATGTACTCATGCGCATGGCTGTTTTTAAAACGTACGTGAGGGACAGAGGAGGAAAAAAAACTCCACTAATAAAGGAATTAAGCCTTATCCCAACAGTAGCAACCTGATGATTGATTGTCTTAGTACGAGCATACCTTGGAGATATTGGGGGTTCAGTTCCAGACCACTGAAATAAAGCAAATATAGCAATAAAGCAAGGCACACAAACGGTTTGGTTTCTCGGGCTTATAAAAAGTTATATTTATACTGTAGTCTGTTGAGTGTGCAATAGCATTATGTCTAAAAAAAAACAATTTATATACCTTAATTAAAAAATACTTTATTGCTAAAAAATGCTAACCATCATCTAAGCCTTCAATGAGTGTAGTAGTAACATCAGAGGCCACTGATCACAGATCACTGATCACAGATCACCATAACAGATGTAACGATAATGAAAGAGTTTGAAATATTGTGAGAATTACCAAAATGCGACACAGGGACATGAACTGAGCAAATGCTGTTGGGAAAATGGCGCTGATAGATGCTCAACGCGGGGTTGCCATAAACCTTCAATTTGTAAAAAACACAATATCTGCGAAATGCAGTAAAGTGAAGCACAATAAAATGAAGTATGCCTGTATTCCTAACAACCTGTTCTCTGATTCCTGTCACCCAATATCCAGACCAGAAGAAATGACCATTTACACAACAAAACATAATTTCAAAAAAAGATCAAGAAAATATAGGCTGATGGTAGGAAATCTTCAGTTTTCCAGTACTAATAGTGTATCTTCAGTACTATAAGACTTCAGTACAATTCACTTGACGTCAGAGGAGAGAGACTGAAGAACAGAAACCTGCATTTCTATCATATAATATGACACATGTCAGATTATTAATATTTAAAGAGGTTTTGCCTTTATTAAGTATTCCATCTACATACACTGTCATAGGTCCAAATTTACAAATGCTGCTCCTTTGCATGTGTTTTCAGATTGAGAAAATGCAAACCTAATGGGCCCAGCTCCTTGACATTCCACCTCTCAGTGAAAGGGTTCCTTTAAAAATCAACAGCTAAAAAATAAATTGGCTCAGGCATTTTTAGAGCAAAGATCAGAACAAATGTTGCTTTTTCTTTTCTTTTCTTTTCTTTTCCTTTTGAGGTTTGCATTTAATTCAATATTTAAAAATTGGAAAATGTGCTGTCTCATGCACATGCTGGCCTTTGGAAATTTTGGAAAAAGCAAATAAAACTTTTTCTTAAAATGTACATGTGCAACATAAGGATGGATGTGTAGTCAAAATATGCTTTACATCAAAACCCATCAGAATTTCCAGCTTTACATTCTATTAAGGGTTACAATTTTAAATACACTTAAAAAGTCATAGCTCCAAGTTCAGAGCTGAGATCATCTTCAGGGCAGTACTTGGTAGTTGATAATTTGTAGCATCCACAGTCTTTAAACCATCAATGACAGTATAATTCAGATGAGTTCTAAGGAAGCTATTATAGCCAGCTGGAGAAGTAATGCATGTATTTAAAATACATTAAGTATTCTTATGCAGCCGCTCATTGCTTTCAACAAAATAAAATGCTTTAAAAAACTGCTTGAACCGTGACCGGGTTCTGCCTAGCACCGTGTCTGATGCTCAATAAATATCTAATGAATGAAGTAAGTCTTTGCTAATGTCGATTCAAAAAAAAAAAAAAATAAATAAATAATAAAACCAAGCCTACAGAGTTGTTACACCCCCGAGCAAGTGGAAATCCATAGGGCAAATCACAGGGTTTTGATCGGGGGCGCCCTGACCGTCCTGTAGTCTAAAGTGGTTTGTACTTTAAGGTTCAAGAGGCGAAACCCACCAAGGGAGGAGTTTGCCCTCCTACCTCCTCAGAACCGTGGCTGACCTGAAGTAACACCCACCAGATCAAGTTCAGAATTTCAGAGCAAGGGCTGGGTGCAGGATAGAATTTCATTCTCCGTTTTTGGCCGGCACAACTGACTTTTGTACATTCCACCCCAGGACTCCTCCCGAGCCGCGAGCTTTGTGAAGGCTCCTCTTAAGTTACCCGGAGTTGCAGCCAAAGGGCAGCTCAGACGGAGCTGAAATGACTTCCTTGCTTAGGCCCTCGCGCTGGTCTTTCTTTTCTCCCTCTCCTCCGTCCTCCCCGCGCCCCCACCCCCTCCCCGGGGAAGGGAAAGGTTGAGCGGGAAGTGCCACGGTGACGATGCGGGCTCCTGAACGCAGACCCGCAGAGCCGGGGTTGGACGACGCCTGCCTGCGGGCTGCGGAGCGCAGGGACGGGAAACCTCGCAAGCGGCCGGAGACCGTCCACGAAGCCGCCCCGGGGCGCACGGCGGCCGCCGCAGCCGGCGCTCTCTGCGGAGGCGGAGGCGCTGCGCAGAAGCACAGCCCCTGCCTGCGGGTTGGGACACGAGCGAGCTGCGCGCACCCCGCGCCGGGTGCTGCTGGGTCTACGTCCCGGCGTTCCCTCGGGGTCCCCCTCTCGCCCGGGGAGGGGACCACCTCGCTGCTCCTGGGACTGGAGGATGTCATCGCTGCCGGCTCTTTGCTCCCCGACAGCGGGCCCCCGTCTAGGCAGCCCGCCCTGGTCTCCCTCTAAGTACCCGCCCCCCTCCCCGCCCGAGCGCCCGGAGCCCCCGCGAGAGGCCCCCGCGGTACTGGGCCGACGGCAGGAGGGGGAGCCGGGGACCGTGCCCCAAACCTGCGGAGGAACAGAAGTTGGAGGGGAAGATGGGGAAGCGAGGCCTGCCAGCCCCCCTGCCCCGGTGGAGCGTGGAAGCGCCCCAAAGAGAAGAGGGGCGAAATGCCAGTCTGCCTTCGTCCCCAAACGTCGGGAGCGGCCCCGCTGGCAGCCGCGGTCGCCCGCCACGAGGCCGAGGGAGTGAGGGGAGGCCCGGCCTCGACCTCGCGGAGGCACGGTTGGGGGGCTGGGCTGCAGAGGCCCCAGACGCTGCACGGCCCCGGGTGCCACCCTCCACGGCCGCGCGGTGCCCCGTAGGCCGGGTAATTAGGACCCCCGCCACGTTGTCCCAGCAGCCCTACGCCTTGCGGGGCTCGCCATAGGGGAAGCGCAGAGTCATCAGTCTGCAGCGAGCTGCCGAACGACAGAGCGCCGGGCCTCCCCGGCGCCCCGGTCTCGGCAGAGGTGCCACCCGGCGCGGGCGATTGCCCGGTTCCGGCTCCGGCTACGCCCGCGCGGATGGAAGAGGGAGGCCGAGACGGCCCAACACCCCACCCCCGCTCCGAGGGAGCCCTCGGGGTCTGGGATGAGCCGGGAAGAAAACCTGTTGAAAACTCTTAACGCCGGCCCGAAAGACAATCAGATCTCTGGAGCAAAACCCTCTCTCCAATTTGATGTTTTGAAATGTCATAAACGCTGCATTGCAGTAAGATTGCTGCGCCCTTAAATGGGCCAATAATTTTCAGCCCTTTCCCACAAATTCCTCTAGCCTGGGATTTCTATGTAAAGCAATTCAAATAAGTAAAAACCGCTTTATTGCTGTTCGAAAATTCGCATGCATTTATTCTGCTTAAAATTTGATATAGGACATTTTTTTGTATTCGCATTTATCGCTTGCCAAGAAATAATTAAGAATAGGAGCGCGAAGATTAATTTTAAATAAAAAATCTTCTCAAATGAAAATGTCAGGTCATAAAAATTCCTTTTAAATCATAACAGCATATAAATCTTTGAAATTAACCATGTAATTACAATGTCTATCAACTTTTACCTTGAGCTTTGAGCCTCTCTTTTTAATCTTCCATTCTTTTTTAATGAATAGCTATTCTGAAATTAAAAAGTACTGTTCATTACACATGCCCCACTACAATAGGGTTTTTATCATATTTGCTCTATGTAAAAATACTTGCTACTTTGTAATTATTCACATGCCGATCCTTTCCTATATTGAGTAGAAAATAAAAAATGAAATAGAAGTCAAAGGTGCTTTAGAGCTGAATGATTTACACAATTCATTAAGGACGGTGATTTTTCAGTTAGCATCAGATTAAATGGTTACTTACTCTCAAATAGCCCTTGGGGAGTTGAATTGCTGGGTAGCAAACAGATTAAAGTTTGCATTGAAAGAAAAATTGAATTCAGAGGTAATCAATAGCATAATAGGGGCAGTGAGTGGTGCCTGCTGCCTGAAATGAAATTACCATATTTTTAATCTTAATTTTCCACTCTGTTTATCTGACAGTGTGGATGTGCAATCCAAACAGATAATGAGAGAGTGGGATATTGACACTGCTGTCCTCTGGAGTGCTTGTTTTCAGTGATTAAATGCTGTGATCTGTGATTACTTTGTGCAAGGATGTCAGGGCTGCTGGCCAGAACCATGGGAGGGGCTCTCACTCCGCAGCTGCAACTCCGGGCTCTCCCAGGTCCTAATGTCTGAAATTCATTTTCCACCAGCAATGCTGAAAAATAAAGATTACCTATTTATGTATATACTTGGGCTGCACAAATTACAATAATTAATCCCATTGTTATTGTTGTCCTGATTCAAAAACATTTAATTAGATCAATATGTAGTGAACCCTCTCTGTAAGTTTTCTATTAATGAGCCCACCAACTTGCTTCTTGTAAGAAGATGCGAGTCATAGGAAGCAACACGCTGGGAGACTTTGAAGGGGAAGTGTATTACCATTACAGAAGCGGGAGAGAGAAGAAAACTTGGGGCATTGTTGAAGGCATCCAGCCCCAGTGGCTGCAATTATATAACAAGCTGTGATAATTTTCTAAAATGCAAATAGTCTTCTCTGGGTACTGAAAGTCCTTTGTATATTTAATTAAATTAATACCTCTAGCCAAATAACAGAAATACCCAATCACAAAATTTTAAAGTTATGTAAGTCCCATATTCTCTAAATTCATTACCTTTTTTTTTTTTAACATCTTTATTGGAGTATAACTGCTTTACATTGTTGTGTTAGTTTCTGCTGTATAACAAAGTGAATCAGTTATACGTATACATATATCCCCATATCCCCTCCCTCTTGCGACTCCCTCCCACCCTCCCTATCCCACCCCTCTAGGTGGTCACAAAGCACCGAGCTGATCTCCCTGTGCTATGCAGCCGCTTCCCACTAGCTATCTATTTTACATTTGGTAGTGTATATATGTCCATGTCACTCTCTCACTTCGTCCCAGCTTACCCTTCCCCCTCCCCGTGTCCTCAAGTCCATTCTCTACATTTGCATCTTTATTCCTGTCCTGCCTCTAGGTTCTTCAGAACCTTTTTTTTTTTTTAATTCCATATATATATGTGTTAGCATACGGTATTTGTTTTTCTCTTTCTGACTTACTTCATTCTGTATGACAGACTCTAGGTCCATCCACCTCACTACAAATAACTCAATTTCGTTTCTTTTTATGGCTGAATAATATTCCATTGTATATATGTGCCACATCTTCTTTATCCATTCATCTGTCGATGGACACTTAGGTTGCTTCCATGTCCTGGCTATTGTAAATAGTGCTGCAATGAACATTGTGGTACATGAGTCTTTTTGTATTATGTTACCTTTTGATATCTAAATGTACCTTGCTGTTAGTATAATTCTAACAAATAACTTATATTTAAAGCATTATTCCATTTTTGCAATGAGGAATTTTGCAAAGCTTCACATTGGCCAACATATTATGGATGCATCATTTGAATTTGAATTCACTTAATCCCCCCGTGGGAATAGATTTACAATAGATGATGCCTATCTACCATCTACACCGACAACTTGCAATGTACAGCCTACTTTTTTTTTTTTTTTTTTTTTTTTTTTACAGCCTACTTTCGCTTCCACTGGGTAAAGCCTGCGTGTGTTTGGAGAATTTGGCAATTATGCATAGTTAATTAATTTATCCTCCTTTAATCCATATGTGGACCCAAATAAAAAGACATGAAGAGAAAGAGTGATGGGCAGCACAGGCTATGTGATAACTGATTATTACACTGCATTTATGTCTCCAAATTGGAGAGTGGTCACAAAATAAAGTGATAGAGCCGGCTCATTCAATCATTCCTTAGTCTGGGCTATGTGTATTGTCTTCAGTTCCTAATGCACAGGGTAACTTTTTTTTTTTTTCAGTCATTTGTGATATGCACAACTGTCTGGTAGAGGAAAAGTAGTGCTAGGCTAAGTGCTTAGAAGTGAAGAGTGCAAAATAACTGTGAAAAAGGTGAATGAGTTCCCTGACTGGCTGTGAACTCGAGGCTGATAATTCCCTGATCCTCGTCCCTCACAAAAATCCCCCACTTCTCTGAAAGTCAAGTGGTTGAAATTGGAAAATTTTAATAAATTAATATTTTGTTTTGTTTTGTTTTTTTTGTTTTGTTTTAATTTATTTATTTTTGGCTGTGTTGGGTCTTCGTTTCTGTGCGAGGGCTTTCTCTAGTTGCGGCAAGCGGGGGCCACTCTTCATCGCGGTGCGCGGGCCTCTCACTATCGCGGCCTCTCTTGTTGCAGAGCACAGGCTCCAGAAGCGCAGGCTCAGTAATTGTGGCTCACGGGCCCAGTTGCTCCGCGGCATGTGGGATCTTCCCAGACCAGGGCTCGAACCCGTGTCTCCTGCATTGGCAGGCAGATTCTCAACCACTGCGCCACCAGGGAAGCCCTAAATTAATATTTTAACCCTTGAGTAGCCACAGGCAACTCTGCTCTTAATAACACGTATTTACCGGTAAAGAAACTGGGGAGGTATATATGCTGATAAATATTGACCAATGACCATTGCTTAGTTTCATATTTTAAGTCTAGGCTAAAGAAATTCCCTCCTGTTATATAAACCTGCAATGAAACTTGCACATCTTGGTTTTACTGCTTGCTTTAGATACGCTATACACTGTGTTATTTTGTAAATTGCTCTAAAGAAAGGTGACATTAGGTCTACACCATAAATGAATATAACCAAGTCCCAATCAATCTATGTAGTTGTGCTGGAATAAGCTTAAAATTTTTGCTTAGAGTCTTTTAAAAAATCACAAAAAGATGTATCAGGCAGATTAACAGTTTGGACTGATTCTTTCACATGGAGTTTCAGTACTATTTTGACAATTTATTTGGTATTCAGAAAAATTCATAAACTTGAATATAAACTACATACAGTCCTGTCTTCATTACAACAAACTCATCCAATTTTTTGATAACTGCTATTGTGCCCTTAAAACTTTTTTTATCAATACTTAAACATGCTGATTCTTATAGCAAGGGAATATGGCTGATACATATCCATTGACATGGAAAGTAGTCAAAGTGCTATTGGAACTTTTTTCCTCCGCATCTCTTGACTACCTCTATAATCCAACTGAAACCTAGGTTTTCTAAGGATACAAAAGCTTTCCTCTACCCCTATACCTGCAGTCACCATTCGAAGTTTATTGAGCTTTAGAGCACACAAAGAGAGTGAGAAAATCCAAACCAATCTCTTTCCTTTCACTTTCTAAATCCTGCCATGGTCCATCACCTTTTAAAAATAGTGAGCTGGTCTTCCCCAAAAAGGAGAAAGGAAACAAAATCTAATGGAAAACAATGGGAGAAGGATAATCTAATCTTTAAATAAGAAGACATGTTTCTGAAAGCTTAAGAAGGGTGAGTTTCACACTGATGTCACCTTCTCCTGAAAAATGCCAGCCCTCCAGGAGGTGAAGAGGGAAATATTAATGCCATTAATCCATTGTCCCCAAATTCTCCCTAAATAGATGGGATTTGAGGGAAGGCTCTAGGTCACAGAAGTGGAAGTATTCATGGAAAACAAAGTGGTTTGCTCCTGATTGGCGTTTAGTTTGTTCAACCATTAACAAGCCAGTCCTGGGAAAACCTAAATATTCCAATGAACCACACACACAAACAAGTAACCATTACCTCTCATCAATGACCCAATCTTTCCTTCCAATGCCAGTTTCTCGTGACCAGTGAAGAAAGAAAACATACTTATCACAGACTATGGAAATGAAGTCCATTCTGGGGCATCACCAGGTTGACTAACGTCTCCCGTATATTGCGTGTTAAGGAAACAAACCCAAAAGGGCTTCCTCAAGGACTGGTGGCTCTAGAAGACCCAGCATGGCAGCACCAAATACTTTCATGCATTTTCCTTCACCTCCAGAAGACAGGGGGTTTTTGGTTAACTTTTGAAGTCTGTACTTCCTTGTAGCTTTTAGGCATAATCTTGGCAGCAAGAAGTGGAAAATAAAGCTACCAATGATGAAAAAAGAGGAGTGACAATTTCTGTGGAGTGAAGGTGAGGAGTAAAACTGGGCTTCATAAAACCTACTTGGGGGCACATCTGCATTATTTATTCTCTATCATCAATCTCTAGCTCAGTGCCTGGCATGTGGTAGATATTAATCAGTTGCTTAGTGAGTGAATAACAGATACGGCAAAAGCTGGAGAATGGTCAGATTTGATTTTAATTATCATTAATAATCCAGACCTCAAATGTTTAAGTTATGATGAAAGGCCAATATTCTCAGGGCTCAGAGCATTCCCTAAGTACACTCTATCTAAAAATTCATTACTCTAGCAAGTAACTTGGAAGACAGAAACAAGAGCTTAGCAAATGAAATAGCCTTGCAGACACTCAGCCTACGCTGCCTCTACTTACTCAGTCAATAAAGCACGACTGATCACCTTCCAGATACTGTTAGTTTCGATTGCTACCTGCTGTGTGCTTTCACTCCCCATGTTGTCTTGACATTACACTTCAAGACACTTGTCCCTCCCTCGCCCCTTTGAGAAGATGGGATCTGTGAAGACAGGGACCAAGTCCTATCTTTATTTCTCTTTTCCTTGGCACAGAGAGGCCTCCCTAAGTATCTATTAAATGAATTAAAATAAGCCTGTGCAATGTACTGACAAAATCTAATTCTGAGCTGTTCCTGGTTAAAAAATAACTATAACTATCATCTCTTTGAGAATTCCATTCCGAATTCTGCCTCTGTCTCAGTGTCCCCTTGGGAAGACAGTGAATAATCAGGATTCCCCCTTTCATCACCCATAAAATGAAGGCATGGCTCCAGGTAGCTTCCAGCTTTAAAATGCTATGACTCAAAGTTATTTTTCTTGAAAATTTAGCTGCTGACCAGATTTGTTCGCAAACTAAACATTTTTGGAGACTGTGGTGTGTATAGGTGAAAGTAGAGTTTTCTGAATCATCTTTTCTTTCATTCCACGTAGAAAAGCTATAGAAAAAAAAGTGTTTTCTTTATAGAAATGTAACTACAATATGTGTCTTCTTGAATGGCTTCGCATTTAAAAGCCTGTGAATAAATCTTGTCCTCTGAATTTAGTCTAATGAAGACTTTTCCCACTACTATGAGGCTGTCTGTTTTCTTTCAGCCAGAGAAAGCCCACAGCCTTAAAACAGAGAAGAGCCCATTCTGCTGTTAATTGATAGGAGGACTGTGGTAGCCAGGATGGTATGCAATAACCTCCACTTCAGCACTGGCTGTGTGGTCAGTAGAATACAGAGAAGTGGTGACATGCCACTTCCTGGATTGGGTTATAAAAGACAGTGGCTTCAGTGGCTTCAGTGCTGGTTTCATTCTGAGTCTTTCTTTCTCTCTTTCTCTCTTTTCACTTACTGGGGAAGCCAGTTGCTATATTGTCAGCTGTCCTTTGGAGAGGCTCACATGGCAAGAAACAGCAGCCCTCAGTCCAATAGCCAACAAGGAGAGACCAGGTGCCATATCATGAAGACATTCAGACAACCTATCGAGAGGCCCACAAAGTGGAAAACTAAAATCCCTGCTAACAGCCAGTGAGGACCAGAGGCCCACCAGCAACTCCATGAGGGAGCTTGGAAGTGGATTGTCTCCCAGTCAAGCCTTCAGATGAGACAGCAGCCCTGGTTGGCAGCTTATACCAAGAGAGGTGATTCTTGAGCTGGAATCTCCCAGCTAAGCTGCTCCCAGATTTCTGCCCATAGAAACTGTGAGATCAAATATTTGTTGTTTTAAGCTGCTAAATTTTGGTGCAATTTGTTACACAAGACCAGGCATCAAAATACAGGGGTTTTACTTCAGCATTATGTGATATCAATTGCACATCTTCAGGAATCCTTTTTATTTTTGAAGAACCTTTTCTGCCGGCCTTAGTAGATGTGAGTTTAGGTATTCTAAGCTGTGGAGGCTAAATGAATAGTGTCCTAAGATGTGGAGGCAACACAATTATTTATTTTTAAAGTTGGTGGCAAAAATGTCTTCTTGATATTATGTCTCTAGTATTTAAGTTTGAGGACTGCTTTGCTGGGACCTATATTTATAAAATCTCATAGAGATTTGACCCAGATCAATAAGTATTTCTCTGGTTAATTAAAAAATTATGCATGTATCCAATAGACTTACAGTTTGAATGAAGACAGGAAAAATGATAAGATATTCATAGACACCCGTTTATTCATTTCATTTTTCACATTTTGAAAAAATCAGTGTAATGACCCCATAGGAGACCAGAGGAGGTGGTAAAAGCAAGGCATGATTATAAGTGCAATTTGAAAGACTATTTTTTTCTTTTAGATTCTCCAAAAAATTACAACATGACAAATATTTACAAACAAATTAAAAACATGCAACTAGTTTGGGGTTTTGATAGCACATTTGTTCAGAGTAAAGAACTAGAAAAAATTCTAGTTTGACTATGAGATATTTCCCTTATCATCTTAACTTGAATAGTAAATAATAGCTACGAATTTATGACAATAGTAATAGTGACTGTTTACTGAGAACTTACATAATTTACACACACATTCTCACATCTAATTCAAACCTCCCTTTAGATTGAATTTGAACAATTGGCATTACTTTCCCATTTTGTGAGAACAATATTGAGGCTGAGAAGATTTAAATAATTTGCCTACATCAAGCAGCTTGTAAAAATGGACCCGGGACTTAAAGCCAGGACTTTCTGAGTCCTAGTTCATGCTCTCAGTACTATGCTGTACTGCCTTTCTATGTTATTATTTATATTAGTTTTAGTAATGACAGTATATTAGCAACTGTTGAATTCTTTAGTATGGATTTATAGCAAATCCATAACCATCACTAACAACAAAAAACTCTCATGTTCAAAAAGATTTTTTATTAAGCTCAAGGTGAGGAAAGGAGCTTCCACTTACTGAGAAGATGCTCAGAAGGGAACAGTGAAAGGATGATGGTTTTTAGCTTCTGAACTCTCCCTACGTGTCTGATGAGAAAGACTTGTCAGCATTTTATGGATACTCTTTCATCACGTGCCTGCATTTTGTAACTGTCGCTGTCTCCCGAGTTTTAGAGTTGGCCTTTTGTCTCAGAATATCATTTCCCCTTTCAATTTTCCTATTGAGGGTAAATATGATTTTAATATATTTCTGAGTATTCAGTGCCAACCTTTAAAAAAATCTATACACATATAATTAGATTTTTTTTTCCAGGGGAGAAGGCCATTTATGTTATTCATCTTCCCCTGGAGTCTGAGCTGGAATCCTTTGGTTTTTCTAGTTAAGATTCAAATCAGGCAGCTTCATCAGAGAATTTCCGGGCAGAAGGCATATTGGCGCTGGGCTCTGTTTGTTGGTCGGACTTTGAGGGGAATGGCTAAGAAGGAGGATGGCAAGGGTTGCCAGTCCTCTTGAGCATGTTAGCATCCTCAGGGCTCTGCTTTGTCTGTGGGCCCTGCCACTCTGCTTACATCACCACTGCGGAAGATATCGAAGGAGAATGGGGAGAGAAGCAATACAGCTCATGTCATCACACACAAAAAGGAAGATGCTGACATTTATTAAAATACATATTAAATACGGGCAATCATCACATCTGACTCATCAGTTCCAATAAGATCAACTTGTCTTTCAAAAATCGGAGGAAAACAGAATTAGACTCATAGACATAGAAAACAAACTTACGGTTACCAAAGGGGAAAAAAGGGGGAGGGATAAATTAGGAGTTTGGGATCAACAGATACACACTACTATGTATAAAATAGATAAACAACAAGGACCTACAAAATAGCACAGGGACTATATTCAGTTTCTTGTAATTACCTATAATGGAAAAGAATCTGAAAAAGGATGTGTGTGTAACTGTACACCTGAAAATAACACAACATTGTAAATCAACTATATTTCAGTAAAAAAAAATCAGAGGAAAACTAACACATAGCAGTTCAATGCTTTGGTTTTTGATGTTACTCGTGTTTGCATGTGTGCATGTGATATTCATTAAGTAAGAAGTGCTGCAAATTCACTGAATAGTTAATGTGATTCTGAAGTATTTCTTTTTCCTTCATATTGCAGTGCACTCCATTTTGAGGTTGATTTGCTAAGATATTACTGCCACTGCTGTATGTAAATATTGCTGGAGAATTGAGAGTATAAATATTTTTCAAACAATTGTACCTGGTTCACCTCTCCATAAGGGCTCTATCTCACTACTTAAGTTTATTTCCCTTATTTCCTAAGTTTTTGTTTTTGGTTGCTTTCTTCTTTTAAGTCAGATGTTTCTTTGTACCTTCATGCCACTGTCCCCATTTTAAAGATGGAGAAAGACATAAATCATTAGCACTTACTTCATGATTGCAAAGAAAAATCCCATAGCATAGATTTGTAATATCCTGACTTATGAGCTGTGTACCTGGACAAAACACATTCTGTGCCTGCTTTGAGCACCATGGCTCTAGAAAAGATAAAAGTGGTCCCTGAACAATCATCACCAACAATCTCTAAGAAGAAATATTATCTCGACTCAGGTAACTTTTAATGTTGTAATGTTAAAATAGAAAAGTTAAATCAATGATTTGTAATTTGATTAAATCAGTATTAGAATACACCTTTGATTATTTCTGTTTTTTGTAAGGAGATTAGCTAAACTTTGTCTCCATCTGTGTTATTTTGGAGAAGTTTAGACAAACTATATCTATTTGACTTAGTTATTGAAACAGCTAATACAGTTTAAAACACATTAAAATGTGTTTTTTTGTTGACATGATCTTAGACTACCTTGTGAAATGTCTCTGCTATGCTGTAAGACATTAATGTTCTACTTTCTTTACAGAAATTTGCAACTTAGATTAGTGAATTAATAGGTAATGAGCAGAGTTTAAAACGGAGGTCTCCAGACATACTTGACAGTGTATCTCTATAATTAAGGGAATCTGAGCATGTATCCCTAACCTATGCATGTTTATTTATAAAGTATATACATGTACTACTTCATGTAATAAGTATTAGTAGGGCTTAGTTCCTTTCTCGTATTTTAGATTAAGAAATACCAGTAGAAGTTATATTTTTCTTCCTGTACCCCAAACATTATTTTGGGTGTATCTCACTTTGGAGACGACTGATGTAAACTGTTGTAGAGTTTCTACTTTTCAAGTGGAGATGTTTTTTCTTTACGTAACATATTTATACTTAGTTGTTCATGTACTTAAATTACAGATATAGCTTTTAAACTGTGATTTATGGTATTTCTATAGCTTTATTGCAATGTAAATGCAAATGAGTAGTACAACCTTAAAGACTAGAGTGTAATCCAGTCCCTGATCTGAAAATGAAGGGCAATGCCACGTGTTATCGGAATGTCCATTTATATGTGGGTGGTGTCAGGGCAGAGGAAGGAGGAGGACACAAGTATTGTCAACTATCTGAAGGGCTTGTATGAGAAAGAGGTTCTGTATCTTTCTAGAAAGGCCATTTGGAACCCAGTGGAAGTTACTGGGAGGCAAACCTTGTGCATTTTAATTTTGAGATTTATTGACAATCTAGGCTGCACTACAGCAGACCATTGTCCTGTGATGTAATGAATCCCCCATGTCCGGGACCGTGTAAGTAGGGGTTGAAGCTGTTGGAAATATGTAGATGGGTTTCTGCATAGCAGGGAAGTCAGAGCAGATCATCTCTAACATGCCTTCCAGTTCTTAAGTTCTGTGATTTTTTATAATAATCAAAGAATAATTATCCAGAAGACTGATAACTTGGAATCCCTTTGCCACAAAGACATGAATTGACTGTGCTCAAAATTGCAAAGGTTATGTAAGAGGCAGAGGTTGAAGGCAGGTTCCACTTGTCCAGAACTACATGAAAAAATCCAACTTCAACTGGGCAAAGAAGCTGTTGGGAGCATCCGTTGTGAACCATTGTCTGAAGTGAACTTGGGAAGGTTCTTCCCTTAGAGATCTTTGCAGAGGGAATAAAAAACTATCCCTTGGAAAGGTCTGAACTTAACTAAGTCAAGTGTAAGCTGATCATACAGGATCTTTTCCGTTACTGTGGTTCTATGCCTTATTATGACCATCTGCTATGGTTAATTAACTAGAACTATCACCTCCCCCCGCCAAAAAAAGAAAAGAAAATTTCCAGTAAAGAACAGAAGAGAAAGTGTCATTTTAATGCTTTCCTTCGACTTGCTTCTTCTGGTTGTGAGAAATTTGCTAGGAGTCAGTGGGCAGGAGCAGCCATAATGCATCTTTTAAAAAAATAATGAAATATTATGTTGTGTCATATCTCATAGATCCAGAATTAAGGACTGGGTGTGGGTTTCTGGTCTCTGCAGTATCTGACAAAAATAAATACCCTGGAAAATAAAGATAAAATTCCATCACGTATAGGCATGGGAAGCAGAGAACCTATACCCTTCTTCCCGGGTGATAAGCAGGGCAGCATTCCCAGTGAATGGTTCCACTTATTGAAGGTTTCTGGGAGCAGAAATCAATACTGTTGTCCACGGGGCAGGTGCAGCACAAATAAAGCCCCTCAGTGCTGTCCCGGCTCAGGAAGGCATGAGATCATGCAGTTCGCACCAGCCGCAAGGAAGCTGCCAGCTCTGCCCATCTGGAGGCCGCTGTCATGATAAACTCCCCAAAGGAGAGAGTGCCCAGCTCTTCTGCCTCTTTCACTCAGCATGGGCAGGGAGAAAGCAAACATCCTCTTCTTCAGGGCCGCTGGCTGTTAAAAGGCTCAGATAAAGGGGTACAAGTGCCAGTGTTACCGACTGGACAGTGTTAATTATATGATGCTATGATGATTTGTAACCAAAGCTGGGGTAATTTGATTAACAAAATGAAAACCTATATGTCTCATGTATGCCACTCATGAGGATAAACTCATTCAAGACTTTGCGCTCAATAATTATTTAAATACCAAGAACAAGTAATGATTTAAATCTTGGCTTCTGTAAAATATTGCCTGGAATATCTTATTAATCTTCTTTAATTTGTTATAAACCACGAATATTGTCTAAATTTGTGCATATATTTGGTTTCCGATTGTATTTAAAATAAATTCCTCATGTCATGTGACTATAATTATCTTAAGTTTATTGAGTTGATTTCAAAGTTTACGAGATTCGAGTTATTTTTGATTTAGAGTTTTAGTGGTCTCTCATATTACAATCAGAACAAAAATATAGACACTAATAGTCAATTCTATTGTCTGTTATTATCTGTAATTTTGACAATTACTAAAATTCTGGGTAAAATCATGTGTTTTAAAGTTTGAGTTTTATGCCAATAATTGAGAAATTGTAATGACTTAAGCAAGAACTGAGCTAAAGGTTACCTTTGTATAGTCTATTAAAAAATATTTTTGACAAACCAAATGAATATTGCTAGGGGGCTCAGAGTTGGACAGTTACTGTAGGATTTAGCCATGGAAACCAAACTCATGAAAGACTGACCTATAAACCACCATTGATACGATTACAGCTTCAGATGTAGGGGTGCAATCATGCCTCTGAGTCATATTTTCTTGTCTCTCAGTCTCCTTGGACAAGCCCATTGTCTCTTGATTCTTTTTTTTTTTTTAATTAAATTAATTAATTAATTAATTTATGGCTGTGTTGGGTCTTCGTTTCTGTGCGAGGGCTTTCTCTAGTTGCGGCGAGCGGGGGCCACTCTTCATTGCGGTGCGCGGGCCTCTCACTATCGCGGCCTCCTTGTTGCGGAGCACAGGCTCCAGACGCGCAGGCTCAGTAGTTGTGGCTCACGGGCTTAGTTGCTCCGGGGCATGCGGGATCCTCTCAGACCAGGGCTCGAACCCGTGGCTCGAACCCGTGTCCCCTGCATTGGCAGGCGGATTCTTAACCACTGCGCCACCAGGGAAGTCCTCCTGTGACTTTTTTTTTTTTTTTTTTTTTAATTTATTTTATTTTTGGCTGTGTTGGGTCCTCGTTTCTGTGCGAGGGCTTTCTCCAGTTGCGGCGAGCGGGGGCCACTCTTCATCGCGGTGCGCGGGCCTCTCACTATCGCGGCCTTTTTCTTGTTGCGGAGCACAGGCTCCAGATGCGCAGGCTCAGTAGTTGTGGCTCACGGGCCTAGTTGCTCCGCGGCATGTGGGATCTTCCCAGACCAGGACTCGAACCCGTGTCCCCTGCATTGGCAGGCAGATTCTCAACCACTGCGCCACCAGGGAAGCCCGTCTCTTGATTCTTATGTGCTCATTCTCAAAGAGCAGGCTTGTGTCTAATTTCCGGGGATTTCTTATTTTAGATAGTGAGCAACACTAACTAATTAACAGTGAAGCATCAAGTACGAGCATTATTAAGAAGATAAAACTATCAATAAATATTATTTTAAAAACATACAATTTTTATAACATAAAATTCACCCACATACAATGAGTTTTGGTAAATCAGAATTGTGCACCACCACTATAATCCGGTTGTAGGATATTCCCATCACTCCTAAAAGATCCCTTGGGTGTTTGCACTCCTTCTCTGCTCCCACCCTCAAACCTCAGGCAACCACTAATCTGTATTTTTTCCCGATGGATTATCCTCTTTGGGACATTTCTTAACAAATGGAACTGTACAATATGTATGTAATCTTTTGAAGTTAGTTTCTTTCACTTAGTATAATGCTTCTGAGGTTCATCAATGTTGTAGTACGGGGCTTCCCTGGTGGCGCAATGGTTGAGAATCTGCCTGCCAATGCAGGGGACATGGGTTCGAGCCCTGGTCTGGGAAGATCCCACATGCCGCGGAGCAACTAGGCCCGTGAGCCACAACTACTGAGCCTGCGCGTCTGGAGCCTGTGCTCCGCAACAAGAGAGGCCACGATAGTGAGAGGCCCGCGCACCGCGATGAAGAGTGGCCCCCGCTTGCCGCAACTGGAGAAAGCCCTCGCACAGAAACGAAGACCCAACACAGCCAAAAATAAAAATAAATAAATAAATTAATTAATTAAAAAAAAACGTTGTAGCATGTACTTCTTTCCTTTTTATTGCTGAATGATATTTCACTGTATGGATATATCACAATTTTTTTTTACCCATTCACCAGTTCATGGATATTTATGTTGTTTCCACGTTTGGGTTACTATGAATAATGCTGCTAAAAACATTCATATACAAGTCTTTGTAGGGATGCATGTTTTCATTTCTCTTGGGAAGATACCTAGGAGTGAAATTGTTGGGTCATATGATAAAATTAGAGCTTTTTATGAAATTGTCAAACTATTTTCCAAAGTGGCTGTCCTATCTTACATTTCCATAAGCAATATAGGAACGTTTCCCATTTCTCCTCATCCTCACCAAAATTTGTTATTGACCGCTTTTTTGGTTACAGCTATTCTATCTCTGATAGTCTTTTTTAAATAAATTTATTTATTATTTTTGGCTGCATTGGGTCTTCGTTGCTGCTCGCGGGCTTCCTTTAGTTATGGAGAACGGGAGCTACTCTTCGTTGCGGTGCGCGGGCTTCTCATTGCGGTGGCTTCTCTTGTTGCGGAGCACAGGCTCTAGGCTCACGGGCTTCAGTAGTTGTGGTGCTCAGACTCAGTAGTTGTGGCTTGCCGGCTCTAGAGCGCAGGCTCAGTAGTTGTGGCGCAAGGGTTTAGTTGCTCCGCGGCATGTGGGATCTTCCTGGACCAGGGATCGAACCTTGGTTGATTAACAAAATGAAAACCTATATGTCCCCTGCATTGGCAGGTGGATTCTTAACCACTGCGCCACCAGGGAAGTCCCTCTAATAGTCATTTGATGCCCCTGGTCTCATTTAACACATGGGCTAATTGGGGCTCTGGGACCATAAGCACCATGCCTGGGGCCACACGGATGGCAAATGTCAGTGCTCCATGGGCTCCACGGCATTTCTCATCTGGAGGCACTGGCTTGTCTCCCCGAGGAGATAGGGAACTGGGCATTGGGAGAAAAGACAGGGCAAGAACTGTACATTATACCTGGGTGTGTTTAAGAGAGATAATAAATAGAGTCATGAGGTTTCCAAAGGGAAAGAATGAGGAAAAAGATGAGAAGAGGGTCAGAGGTGGTCTCTTGGAGAATTCCATTCTGGGGGCCCTAGTGGAGTTCAAGAAGTGGTGGTGAGAGAATCATGAGAGCTGGTGTCATGGAAACCAAGAGAGATGAGCATTCCCAGGAAAAGGACGAAGCTGACGGGGTCAAACACTGCAAACTAGTCGCAGGAGATGAAGCTTGAAGAAAGCCGTTGGATTTCAGTGCTAAGACCAACAATGACCTTACAAAGTTCAGTCTCAGTAATGAGTTGGGGAGAAAACAAATTGTCAGTGGCTACTGGAATTGGAAACAAGGGTCACAAACTACCCTTTGGAGAAACGTGTAAAGAACGGAAGACGGAAGAATAGTAGAGGAGTTAGCCGTCTCGAGGAAAGGCTGGGCTCCCCTTTCCTGTGAGCTTCTACAGCCTCAAGAAGGAAGGAAACTTGACTTTATTTGTAGATGAATTTGTGGATTTAATTTCTGGATCTAAGAAAGTAGGGCCTGCTTGTCATACTCATCATTGCCCATTGTTGGTTGAAGGAAACAATACAGAGGCCGACGTGAGATCATCCCGAGTAATCAGCCTACCTGCTTCTACAGTTTCTTCTTCTCTCATTTCCACACCTCCTGCCCCCAACACTGTAACCCGGGTCTCCCTCTTCTTCAGCCCAGTAAGTGGCCGAAGCGAGCTGATTCCATGTCTGCGACATCTTATGCATCTTCTCTCCATTTGCACGGACAGACGTTGCTCTCAGGATCGGCCCCGTTAGAATGGTCTCTCTGGCCAGTCTCTCTCCACTCTGGTCCCTGCCTGGGGCCGCCTCCCTAGAGGGGGTGAAGGCCCAGTTCTCAGCCTGGCACCCAGGTTCTCTCTCCCTGCTGGCCCTGCCCCTGCCTCCTCTCCAGGTTCATGGTCCCTCTCCTCGCCCACACATTATCTGCTCCTAACAAAATGTCCTCAAACATTAACCCAAATACCCTCAGTGGGTGAGGGTCACAGAGTTGTCTCGGGTTGAGAACCACTGTTTTATTATCAGTCCATGTGCTGTCATTACAAAACTCATTACATCGAATTAACATAATCTCTGTCTAGCACTCTACCTGACATGTAGCAGATGCACAGAAAATATAAGTTCAAATATGCAGAGAAGTGAAGACTGGGAACTTTAGAATCAGACTGGGCTTCATTTTCGTCTCTAACACTTGCCAGCTGTCTGACGCTGGAAAATTATTTGACCTCCCCCGGCCTCAGTGCCTTCATTGTAAATGGGATAATAATGGCATGAGGCTTATGCTACAGATTAAAAGATGTCATTATTCTAAAGGTCTTATGCACAGTCTGGGGCAGAGAAAATACTAACGAATCATCTTATAAAGAGGTCTCTCTGCCTGCCTGGCTGCAGAGGCCCCATTTCATTCCCTTCCCGTTATAAGGGCTCACACGGTGCCCGGCACAGAACGCTTGCTCAGCACGCCTTTTGGGTTGGGGCTAAAGTGATGAAGCAAGGGCATCTGTACGCGAAGTTGTCAGGAGGTGCAGAGGAGTCAAGCAAACACGAGCAGGGAAGGAGAAGTGGGCAGGAAGGAAACTGCCAGCAGATGGCCTCTTCCCGCTTTATCTTCTCTGCTCTGGCTTCTCTCCCATTATCTGATCCCTGTGTTACTTTATGCAACTTCAGGAGAAAGAGAGTAGAAATCAAGAGCTAAACTAGATGCAAAACAACCTGGATGAGATAAAGTGCCTTTTATTCAAATATAAGTGTGTGCTTGTTTTACTTTCCCTGCTAGATTACAGCCTGCCTGAGGGTTGAAGTACGGTGGCTTGTTTAGTTTAAATCTCCCTTTTCCAGAACCACAGTCCTTGACGTGGATGCTCAGTAGATGAATCAATGAATGTCTGATGCTGACACACCTACCGTTCAGTGGAGCATGTATTTAATGGAGCTGTTGCCACTGTGGAAGTATCGGACGAGCTTTACACTCTTATCATAGGTCCCCTGTGCTCGTGTGGGCAAGGTGCTTGGCTAGAGTTAGATTTGGGGGCTTTGAGATGACTAAATAGGTTCAGCTCCAGCAGAACTAGCTTTGCTAGTTAACTTCTACTGGTATAAAAGAATCCTTCTCTTCATTAGCCTCACTGCTACCAAACCAAGTTAATTAGTAGCAGATGACCCAGAGTACAAATAAGAAAATTAAATGGAGACCCACTAGAAGGTGGAGGTTGGGAGGAAGGAAGGAATTGATGCTTTAAAGTAATTTTTCTCAAAATGTGGTCTTTGGATAGCCTTCCTGAGAAATCGTCTGTAGGGGAGGAAGTGCACATTTTAAAAATACACTTTCCTGGGCACCACATGAGACCTATGGAATTGGAATGTGCTGGTGAAAGATCTCCCCACGCTTCTTCTTCTTCTTTTTTCAAATTTAAATTTTTTTTAAGTTCACACTAAAATTTGAGAACCACCACTCTAAAGAAAGGAGAGTTTAATGTATATGGTCAACTTATTTTTTTTTTAATACATTTCTTTCTTTCTTTCTTTTTGGCTACGTTGCCGCACGCGGGCTTTCTCTAGTTGTGGTGAGCGGGGACTACTCTTCACTGCAGTGCGCGGGCTTCTCATTGCGGTGGCTTCTCTTGTTGCGGAGCACGGGCTCTAGGTGTGCAGGCTTCCGTAGTTGTGGCACTCAGGCTCAATAGTTGTGGCACACGGGCTTAGTTGCTCTGCAGCACGTGGGATCTTCCCGGACCAGGGCTCGAACCCATGTCCCCTGCATTGGCAGGTAGATTCTTAACCACTGCGCCACCAGGGAAGTCCCTATATAGTCAACTTATTCAACATGGTCTGTGACGTTGGGTGGTTTCACTGAGCTTACAGAGTATTTTTAAAGTCTTAAGAGACATCATAATAATGTTAGAAAAAGAGCTCTGGTTTGCAGTTAGAAGACTCGAGAACTGGACCTGTAAGGTCATCAAAACCCTCTCTGCTGTTTAATAAATAAGCAGTAATAATAGCAAACATCTATATAGGATTTATTTGATGCCAGATGCTTTACATAGATTAACTCATTCAATCTCTCTCAGCGACACTAGAGGTAGGCTGACCCCACTGTACAGATAGTAAAACAAACACAGAAAGGTTAGGCAATTGCTCAAGGTTAAATAGCTAAATAAACAACTGAAAAGTTTATTTCACACTAAAAATTATTTCTCTATTCAAAAAAGTTTCCATGTTCAAAATAGTAGGACGGGGAGTCAGGAGACCTGGGGTCTAACTTGAGCTGCTATTACTGGTTATGCAACTATGGCTGGTCACTTAACTCCCTGGTTCTCAAGCTTTCTCAGTAAAATGATATTCTAGAACATTCTAGGGTCCCTTCTAAAATCTTCTTGTGCTTTCCTCAATGTATTTGGTACACCTGTTATGCTTTATTATTTTAGAACTCAGTATGCATCAAAAATGATTAGCATTATAGATTTGCTTCAAAATTAAAGTACTTTTGTTAAATTCCTACTTTAAAATGTCTGCATAAATTAGTTTCTGTTAGACACAGGGGTAACTATTTTAAAGACAGGTATTCTATTTCCATGGGTTTATTTAATTTTCTTTTGCTTTATGCCCCTAGTGAAAAACGAGGGCTGTCCTGCCCTGGACACCTCATGTACCAAAAAGAGGCTGCCAGCAATGGAGAGCACTTGACTAATCCAGCCGCAGTGAGCTCTTCCTGTTTTAAAATGAGATGAAAGCTTATACAACTATTCATTTTGCTGTGAAAATTTCATCTATTTTTATAGATGAGTTTTCCCAATGGGTAATATAGCATCCTATGAGTAAGCACACCCCAAATGTTTCCTTTTCATCATTATCTAAAGCACAGCCGAGCCTTGAAAAGACAATTGTATAGCTTCTTGTGTTGCTTCATGGGCTTTAAGTGCCCACAAAGAGGATTCCTTATGCTTTAATTTCTCTTTATTTTTCTGACTGTAAAGACCCTTGGGGTAAATGCCAGCCCCACAATCCCGCCGTTATATGGTTACTGTCAGCCCGCTCCAACGATGCTTCCTGTTCGCTAGGCCTCCTTTCATGGGACCACAATGTCCTGGCTTTGCTGCATTTCTTTGTCAACGCCCATCTCTTCAATAGCCTGTGAATAGTATTAAATGGTGTTTATGCTAGCTATTGTTGCCTTTTGTGTGGTTTGTCTAATTCACAGAGAAAAGTCTGCTTTTGTGGTCGAAGACCAGCTACGTCATGGCACACCATGTGCCTTCTGATGGGACCGGTCCTGCTGAGTGATAACATTGCAGGCCTGAGCTCCTTTGCAACACAATCCCGCATTCTTAGCCCAGTCAATACTCTCACAGGCAGACTGGTTTACTCTTTTTATGAAGAGGTAGGGGAAGATAAAGCACAAAAAATACCAGATCCTGAAACAAAATAGAAAAGCAGGGTAAGTTCAACTGATTTGCAACTTATTCAGCCAGCCAAGAAGTGAGAAGGCACGTGAAAAGAAAATCACAGATTTATTCTATTAGCAACCAGACGTGCCAGGTGGACCCACCGTGGCAGCAAATACTTCACATTTCAGGAATAAGATTGCATGATGGTTTCAAGGTATTGTTTAAAAGGACACCTAATACCAGAGTCACTACTCCGCTGGGCTTTTTCTAAAGTGCTCACGAAAGAGAAAGGATAGAGTATTGATGATTACATTATCCTCTGGTTCAAGAGTCTTTGCAGGGCAGGTACGTTGCTATGTCTTGAAAGGGCTTTTGATGTAAGAAGATCATTACGGGCTCAGTGGTAACTGATCCCTGGCAGCCCTGGCTTTTGGTGCTGTGGGTTATTCTATCCTGTTGCTCTGTGTAGTCTGTTTTCCAGCTATCTACAATCTTTTTTATACCCCTAATGGTGGCTTATATTTTAGTTGTTTTTTTTTTTTTTTCCTTTGAGCAGTGCTTCTCAGACTAGAAGAGTCAGGTGCACAGGAAGGGGAAGAGCTTACTGTTAGCTGGTGGCACGTGTCTTTCGGTTTAGAAAACATGTTTCTGAATGATGGATCCAGCCTGCTTTCCTCATGTCTCTCTACTCCTGATGTAAAAACCAACCCAAACATAAAACTGGATGCAGGCACAAATAAGGAGAAAGAAACCAGGAACCATAGCTCAAAAGTGTCACACGGTCCAAGTTTTCTGGAAGAGAAGCTGTACAAACAATATTGTCACATTGAAAAATACTGACAAAATGAGATGATTTGTTTTTAAAAAAATTTTATTTTATATTGGAATAGAGTTGATTAACAGTGTTGTGTCAGTTTCAGGTGTACAGTGAAGTGATTCAGTTATACATATACATGTATCTATTCTTTTTCAATTCTTTTCCCATTTAGGTTATTACAGAGTGTTGAGCTGAGTTCCCTGTGCTATACAGTAGGTCCTTGTTGGTTATCTATTTTAAATACAGCAGTGTATACATGTCAGTGCCAAATTTCCAATCTGTCCCTCCCCCCACCTTTCCCCCCAGTAGCCATAAGTTCGTTCTCTAAGTCTGTGAGTCTGTTTCTGTTTTGTAAATAAGTTCTTTTGTATTATTTTTTCTAGCTTCCGCATATAAGCGATATCATATGATATTTGTCTTTCTCTGCCTGACTTGCTTCACTTAGTATGATAATCTCCAGATCCATCCACGTTGTGCACATGGCATTATTTCATTCTTTTTAATGGCTGAGTAATATTCCATTGTACCACATCTTCTTTATCCATTCATCTGTTGATGGACATTTAGGTTGCTTCCATGTCTCGGCTATTGTAAAACAGCATTGCAATGAACATTGGGGTGCATGTATCCTTTCAAACTATGTTTTTCTCTGGATATATGCCCAGGAGTGGGATTTCTGGATCATATGGTAGCTCTATTTTTAGTTTCTTAAGGAACCTCCATACTGTTCTCCATAGTGGCTGTATCAATTTACATTCCCACCAACAGTGTAGGAGGGTTCCCTTTTCTCCACACCCTCTCCAGCATTTATTGTTTGTAGACTTTTTGATGATGGCCATTCTGACTGGTAATATGAGATGACTTGAATTCCTGTTCAAAATTCTGAAAATTTAGGGTTTTTTTTTTTTCCTTTCATGAGAAAGTTAAAGTAGAAAGAATCCCATCTCATCTTCAATCCAAGAAAAGTGTGAGATCTGGAAGTTTTTTGTCTGAGTTGAGTCATGTCAAGCCATGAAAAGCCATCCCCTCCAACTTGAGTGACAAATATTTATTGGGTATGGGTCTAGCATGGAGCTAGTTGCTGTGGTAGTTTCCAAGAAGTCGAATTTGCTGTCTCTTGGGGGGAAAGTAACACTAAAACACTATAAAAATCGGGGATAATTAAGTTCTAGTGAGGCAGGGTGACGGTAAGCCCAAGTCTGGAGGCAGAGCGGCCAGTATGTGCTGGAATAACAGGAGCCAGGGCTGTATCTCATTCGTCCTGGTGTCTTTAGGACTGAGGAAAAGGAGTGGCGTATGACGTGATGGATGATTTTCTCCTGCAAAACATACTTCCAAGGGTGCACTCATATCATTGGCTGCAGCATAAATAAGAGAGGCTAAAACCCTGTTCCTCTTTCCAATTCAACTAATGCTTAACGGAATGCTAGTAATTACAAGTGACATTATTATAGGACTAACATGAAGCTGCAAACATTGGCCTTGTTTAAACCACATGTAACAGATTCCCTGTGGCTGATCTTATATATCTGATCTCAACCAAAGCTTGACTTCTCTTACAACACCCCTGCACCTCGGCTTGAATACTCCTGATGATGTAAATCTCACTCTCTCATAAGGCAATCATTCAGTTCATGGACAGCTCCAAGTATTAGACAATTCTTTGTTAAACAGAAGTCTCCCTTTCTATGACTTCGTTTATCCCAGTCCCACTCCTTAGAGTCACATTGGATAAATATAATCATGCCTCCGCATAACAGTCCTTTAAATATTTAAAGATGATTATTTGAGCCCTAATAACTCAAGGCTAGAAAAAGTTTTCTTTTTCTAGTTTAAATATTCCAATGGCATGGTTTTCATTCTTGGAGGAACTCCATTTTGTCAATGTATCTCTTAAGATATGATACTCAGAACTAAAACAGTTCTCTCCATGTAAGCATACCAGCAAAGCATACATCTGGGACAATTACTGTTTTTATTCTGGATGAAATATTTCTGTTAATGTAATTTAAGGTCTCATTAGCTCTTCTGGCAAGTTTGTCTATGGACCAGTATTGCAATTTTCATTAAATTAAACCCCCTAAACAATTTTATTGAATTGCCAATGGTACAGGTGTCTCTCATCTTCTAATTGACCAGGCATTTCTTTTTTAATTAATTAATTAATTAATTTATGGCTGTGTTGGGTCTTCGTTGCTGTGTGCGGGCTTTCTCTAGTTGCGGCAAGTGGGGGCTACTCTTCGTTGCAGTGCACGGGCTTCTCATTGTTGTGGCTTCTCTTGTTGTGGAGCACGGGCTCTAGGCGCACAGGCTTCAGTAGTTGTGGCATGTGGGCTCAGTAGTTGTGGCTCGCGGGCTCTAGAGCACAGGGTCAGTAGTTGTGCTGCACGAGCTTAGTTGCTCTGCGGCAGGTGGGATCTTCCTGGACCAGGGCTCGAACCCGTGTCCCCTGCATTGGCAGGTGGATTTTTTTTTTTTTTTTTTAAAGAGACTTTTTTTTTTTTTAATTTTTTTTTTTTAAATTTATTTATGGCTGTGTTGGGTCTTCGTTTCTGTGCGAGGGCTTTCTCTAGTTGTGGCAAGCGGGGGCCACTCTTCATCGCGGTGCGCGGGCCTCTCACTGTCGCGGCCTCTCTTGATGCGGAGCACAGGCTCCAGACGTGCAGGCTCAGTAATTGTGGCTCATGGGCCCAGTTGCTCCGTGGCATGTGGGATCTTCCCAGACCAGGGCTCGAACCCGTGTCCCCTGCATTGGCAGGCAGATTCTCAACCACTGCGCCACCAGGGAAGCCCGGCAGGTGGATTCTTAACCACTGCGCCACCAGGGAAGCCCTGGCCAGGCATTTCTTAACCTCACTGCAGAACTTTTCACTTACCACTGTTAAATTTCATCTCATTAGTTTTGCCGATTATGCCAAGCTGTCAGAATAAATCTGAGTGCATCTGATGACTAGTATGTTAACCACCCTTCCAAACTTGTGCCGTTACTAAGTCTAGTAAGCATGCCTATTTTATTCTAATTCAAATATGTAATAAAATATCAAACACGATGGAACTAAATACAGAGACTAGTGGTTTGCCACTAGAGACCACCTTCTCCTTCTAGGTTGCATTCTTCTTAATTAATATTAATAGCATAAAACATTTTAACCAACTGTGAATTCCAGCAAAATGTAATGTCATCCATCCCACTTGGCCATAGATATATCATGAATGATATGTTTGAAATAATATTGATTTGGACATCAGAATAGGCAACTCATTTGGAATAAAGTTGGTTTGGAAATGCAAATTAAGATTGCCATTTTAGTTCAACTCACCCTTACCCACAGAAAAGAAGGTCTTTGAAGTTCTCACTAAGAGAATCAGTAAGATCAGAAATTATGAAAGAAAAATGATCTATTTGTTAAATGGTCATATAGGAAAAAAATCTTAAATGCAAAAGACAAGTAAAACCGAGAAAACTGTTTGGAACATATATGACAAATGACTAATTTTATTAATATACAAAGAGCTCATATGAGTTAATAAAAATAGATGAATAGCCCAAAGGAAAATGGGCAAGGGACATGAACAGACAGTTCACACACACACACACACACACACACACACACAATGGTCAATTAATTCAGGGAGAAATTTCAACCTCACTCACGATTAAAAAGATGGAAATTAAAACACAGATAAAAACAACAACAACACAGATGAGATGCCATTCTTCATCCATTAGCCTTGGTAAAGATTAGCACCGCCTCTGTGGAAGGCAACTTGAAATTATCAATCAAGATTTAAAATACATATACTCTTCGATCCAACAATTTTACGTCTAGGATTTCATCCTACAAACATAGTTCCACAAAGTAAAGAGAAATAGAGAAGTTATAGAGGATTGACTGGATCCATCACTTGTCAGCTGTGTGATCTTTGGCAAGTTGCTTGACCCCTCTGTGCCGAGTGCCTTTATCTGAAAACTTGGGATAATAATAGTATCTGCTTATTGGAATGTTGTGAGAAATAAATGAGTTCTTTAAAACAGTGCTGAGCAGGGATTTCCCTGGTGGTGCAGTGGTTAAGAATCCACCTGCCAATGCAGGGGACACGGGTTCAAGCCCTGGTCCGGGAAGATCTCATGTGCTGCAGAGCAACTAAGCCTGTGTGCCACAACTACTGAGCTTGCACGCTAGAGCACACAAGGCACAACTACTGAGCCCGCGTGCTGCAACTACTGAAGCCTGAGTGCCTAGAGCCCGTGCTCTGCAACAAGAGAAGCCACCACAATGAGAGGCCCGCGCACCACAACGAAGTGTAGTCCCCGCTCGCCACAACTAGAGAGAAAGCCCGCGCGCAGCAACAAAGACCCAACGCAGACAAACAAACAAACAAAAAAGCAGTGCTGAACATACAGTAAGTGGTATATACATGTTTGCTATTTTTAATTTCAACCTTAAAAAAATGTTCATCAATAAGGGACAGATTAATTAAATTATTGTATATGCATACAATGTACTATTATACAGCCATTACAAAGAATCAGAGTTTTGTAAATGTTGATTTGAAAGTGTTCATATTATAAAGACACTGAAGTAAGAGAAGAAGCAAGGCAGAACAGCATGTATAATATAGTCACATTTGTGTAAAAAATAAGATATAACACATATATGTTGTATATGCATTATATTTATTTGTAAGAATAGACATTAACAGTGGTTCTAGCTGAACTATGACACTAGGAAGTGAAAGAAAGGCCTTTAATTTTCATTTTCTATCCTTCTGTACGTTTATTTAAAAAATCATGTACATATAATACTTTCATACTCAAAAAATTATACGGTGCAATCTAACTCTTGCAATCAAGCCAGCATAATTTTTTTATGACAGAGGCCTAAGCATCGGAATATAATGTGAGGGAAAGGGAAAACCAATGCGGAAGGATTTTTCTGCGTGTCTTTAACGCTCTCCGGGAGGTAGGGGGGTTTTCCAGCGCTTGGGCGGTGTGGAGCAGCCCGCGTCTTCTCCATCTGTGCGTGCTCTTGGCTCTTGTTTCAAACTATTTTCAGAGTCCAGCCACTTCTCAGCACCCACCCCCAGCACCATAAAGTGAGCACGCCATTGCCTGCTGGGATTACTGGACTAACGACTGCGGGAGCCTCTCTCTGCCCTTCCTCCCAAAGTCTATTCTCAACTGGGCAGCCAGAGGAATTCTTCAGATGTAAGATCATGTCACTCCTCTGCTCAGAAATGTCCAGCCTTTACATTTCACTCAGAGCAAAAGATCCAGTTTTCAAAGTAGCCTGGAAGCACCCTGCTCCTTCACCGTGCACCCAACCTCAGCCTCTACCAATCTCCTCTTTCTGCTCCAGCCATAAGGGGCTCCTTGCTTGGTCTCCAGCATGCCTGGCCGGCTCCTGCCTGGGGCTTCCACACTGGCCATTCTTCAGCCCAGAACACTCTTCCCCAAATACCTGCATGGCCAATTCCTTCACCTCCTTTAAGTCTTTGCTCAAATCTCACCTCCACGACGCTTACTTGGACCACTCTTTCTACCCTCACAACCCACGTTCCTCCCTGCAGAATTGAACCACAATCTCTCCGTTGCTCCCTGCCCCTCTCCCAGCACAGACCACCCTCTAAAATAGTGTTGAGTTTGCTAGGGGCGACAGAACAAAGTACCACAGTCTGGGCGGCTTAAAACAATAGAAATGTATTCTCTCACAGTTCTGGAAGCCACAAGTCCAAAATCAAGGTGTCAGCAAGGCCATACTCCCTCTGAGACTCTGGAGGGAGTCCTCCCCGCCTCTTCCAGCTGCTGGTGGGGGGCTGTCAATCCTTGGCACCCTTCGGCTTGCAGCTGCCTCACTCCAGTCTCTGTCTCCATGGTCACAGGGCATCCTTCCGCTGCTATACAGTCATATTAGATGAAGGGCTTGTCCTACTTCAGTATGACCTCATCTTAACTACACCTGCAAAAATTCTATTTCCAAATAAGGTCACATTCTGAGATCCTGGGGCTTAAGATTTCAACGTAGCTTTTGGGGGACACAATTCAACCCATACACATATGTATAATTCACTTATTTTATCAGAGTTACTGTTTTTATTGTCTGTCTCTCTCCTTAGAATATAAGCTCCACAAGGAATTTGCTTTTTGTCATTTTTGTTCACAGATGTACCTGAGGATTTGGAACAGTACTTGACAGCTGGTGGACTTGCAATAAACATTTTTTGACTGATACTGGCTCTCATCACACACTTAACGCTGTTCATTAACATCAATCAGCTTCCTAGGTTCTAACTATCCAACTATCAAGCATTCTCTGGTTTCTTTCTAAAGAAAACACTGAGTAGCTGGAAAAACATTCGAGTCACCTAGTGGTTACATATTCCTTTTTTTTTTTTTTAATTTACACTGTCAGATTTTTGGGTTTTGTTTTTATTTATTTATTTATTTATTTTTGGCTGTGTTGGGTCTTCGTTTCTGTGCGAGGGCTTTCTCCATTTGCGGTGAACGGGGGCCACGCTTCATCGCGGTGCGCGGGCCTCTCACTGTCGCGGCCTCTCTTGTTGCGGAGCACAGGCTCCAGACGCGCAGGCTCAGTAATTGTGGCTCACGGGCCCAGTTGCTCCGCGGCATGTGGGATCTTCCCAGACCAGGGCTTGAACCCGTGTCCCCTGCATTGGCAGGCAGATTCTCAACCACTGCGCCCCCAGGGAAGCCCTACCTTTTCCTTGAAAACTTACTCTGACTTACAACTCAGCTGCATGAGTTTGGTTGGTGTCGATAACCTTGGGTGAGCTCATGAAATCGAATTCCTGAAAATGAAAGCTGCGGTCCTGATCCCGAACCCATGCTTCCCCTCAGCCCTGAATGAGGAAAAGGACCGTGGAGACGTGGAGACCTAGCTGCTTGACCAGGGGAGCCATTCTGGGGAGCGTGAAGGGAAGGGCGTGCTGGTGGCTGTGTTTCAGGATGCTCAGCCTGGCTGTGAGATGCAGTGTGTGGTACAAGAAGGGTGGGGATGAGGAGACAGTGTGGAGGCTATGAAAGCCTTGTCTCGAGGTAAGTGTTGAAGAAACGGCAAAATCAAATGACATTGCAAATGGAAAAAGTTAGGACAGAATTTAGAGTGTGGTCCTTGCACCATAAATAACAATAAGGGCATTTAATGAGATGGAATTGGTCTTAAAGAGAACAGGAAGTTACGAAGGAAGACCTTGTCTTTAATGGGTTAACATGGGATGTTAGCCTGTATTCCAGATGCCGCTGCTTCTGTCCTATTTCCTACATGGCTCTTCCACATCCCCAAAGCTGACGGCAGCGGTGCAGGTGGTGTTACAACATTTATACTTAGGCTGCATCTAAAAGGAGCAATCTAAGAGAACTTGTGATTGCGTTTCATGTTCTTCATGGGTAGCTCCAAGTTCAAAGAAGCCCTCCACAGCTCTGCAGACCGGTTGAAACTAGAGACAAGTCTCCACGTCTGCAAACATCACAGCTTCACTGCACTGCCCGCTCGCGTCCGGCAGGGTGTCTCCAATCTTTACAAGAACCCAACTGACACACAAAAATGTTAGGATGGGGCTGTAGTAGGGTCTCAGACTCTCTGAGCTCCCTACTGTATAAGACGTGATTTAAAGAATCAGAATTTTCCTGAAAGATGTTCACCTTGATTTGCAGAGTATTTGGACAATCACGAAAAGCCACGGTAGGCAATAATTATACATTCTGCTGGGATTTTACAATATAAAAATCAGACATTGGTGTCCACCCTATACAGCTCCCTCCCTCTGCGTACAACAATTGATTTCCAATGGTTGAAATTTACACAATAAAGGAAACCTTTGTTTTCAGTTCTACTGATAAGAGAGACAATATGTGCGAGTCCCTCATTGATAGACTTCTGTTTTCTTAGATTCACTTCTTGAGAGAATCATTAAACATAAGAGAAAATGATCTGTTTCCATTGATTGGATGATGTGCCCATCGGACAACCATAGTTTTTGTATTAAAGTTATTAATTATGTCATTAGTGTAATTTACAGAATTGAAGAAATCACTCAGGATCTGACTCTATTGCTGGTTATGTTTTTTTTTTTTTTAAATAAATGAAAGCATTTGTAGAGGAAATAAATCTTGTGACAACAATAATAGATGAAAAGGCCACCGGCTCACTTTGTAAATCACCACAAGCTAAAGGAAACTTCCTCTGATTACTTAAGTGGTGAGTGCTGGAAAGCTGGGTTTCTCAAAATGTATGTTTTCATATTGTGAAATTCCGGGGCTCATTGCTCATTGCAAGTACTTGGGAAAGATGATTTCCCATTGTTCATTTAAATTCCTCTCTCATCCTCATAACCATTTCATTGTTTAAGGTTAATAAGTTATATAGAGCATGATAAAGCCAGGCTTGATCTGGGTCTCCCCAAAGTCTCCCCTGAACTAACTGTTCATAGTGACTGGGGATATTGTGAGCTTGTCTAATTCTCAGAAACTTTTCTCTCCCCTGACAATGATTGCCAAGAAATTAATTATGACAAGGAGGGAAGTAACTCCGCTCTGTAGCCTGGCTCTGGCTGACTGCAAAACTCAGCCTCAAAGTGAATGTCTGGGTGGGCATTGAAATTAAGTGATCTTTTGGAATTTTCTAGAAAAAAACTTGACATCAAGTTGATATACTTGATAAACTTGATATAGGTGCAGTTTGTGGACATTCTTTCCCAATTAGATTTTTAAGGACCTTCACTATCACCCCTACTGTTACTTTGAGAGCACTGAGCTGGTTATGCATAGTTTTCTGATATATGAGAGATTCCCCCAAATGATCCTCTTTTCTTTTTACCATGGGGTTAGGGCTGGCTTCATGGGCATGTGACTACCTTCTACTTAGAAGATCCTGGAACTTGGTCTAATGCTCTGCACTTGCTGTCTTGAAATCTTAATAAATTTTGAACAAGGGCCATGCATTTTCATCTTGCGCTGGGCCCTAAAATTAAGTAGCCTGTCCAGAGTGGAGGGCTAGTGCATGACATATGTCACATGTTAAAGTGATCCTGTTGATTCAATAAGCACAACTCATTTGGCACTAATCAAAGTCTAAGTGTGGAATGAGCACTTCCCTTATTGTGTGAATTTCTTTCATTTCCATTTCTTTCCTTTTTTGCAATGATGGAAAAATGCTCATGATAGCGTTATTCATGTCTTTGAGGAGTGATGAGATGCTAAATACTGAAGATTAATTTTGCTGACAGTGGTTACAAAATTCCTTAAGTGAAGGCAGACTCTCTATTCTAAGAGATTGAATAGGAATTCTTGATGTTTTCTGTTAACGATCTGTGCAGTTTTGTTGTGTTAAGTATTTTATCATTATTAAAATGTGAAACAAGTATTAAAAAGTGAAATCGCTTTTTGTATTTGAGACTCCTAGGAACATATACCAAAAGAACCTATCCATTTTTTTTTAATAATGTAAAATAAATGTGGCCCCTAGCCATTGTATGGATAAGCAAGTGTAGTCTATGAAAAGATGCTCAATGTCAGTAATCATCAGGGAAACCCAAATCAAAGCCACGATGAGATGTGACCTCATGCCTGTTAGGATTGTCATTATAGAAACAAACAAAAAAAAAAACAAAAAGAACAAACAAACAACAACAAAAAAAACTCAGAAAATAACAAGTGTTGCAAGGATGTGGAGAAATTGGAACCCAAGTACATTGTTAGTGGGAAAAATAGTGCGGCCACTATGGAAAACAGTATGAAATTCCTCAAAAAATTAAAAATAGAACTACCATATAATCCAGTAATCTCACTTCTGGGTATATAGCCAAAAGAATTGAAGTCAGGAGCTCAAAGAAAGATTTATACTCCTATGTTCACTGCAGCATTATTCACAACAGCCAACAGGTGGAAACTACCTAAATGTTTATCGATGATGACTGGATAAAGAAAATGTGGTGTATACACACAATGGAATGTTATTCAGCCATGAAAAAGGAAGGAAATCCTGCCATATGCTACAGCATGGATGAACCTTGAGGACATTATGCTAAGTAGAGAAAGCCAGTCACAGAAGGACAAATTCTACGTGATTCCACTGATGTGACATGTCTGAAACAAACTCACAAAACCAGAAAGTAGCATGGTGGCTGCTGGGCGAGGGGGAAATGGGGAGTTGCTGTTTAATGGGTATAAAGTTTCAGTCACGCAAGACGGAAAACTTCTAGAGATCTGTACATTGTGCTTATAGTTAATAATACTGTACTGTGTACTTACAATTTCGTTAAGAAGGTAGATCTCATGTTATGTGGTTTTTAACCACAATTTATTATTTTTTAAATTTATTTTTAAAATTAATTTTTATTAGAGTATGGTTGCTTTACAATGTTGTGTTAGCCTCCACTGCACAACAAAATGAATCGGCCATGCACATACAGATATCCCCTCCCTTTTGGACTTCCCTCCCTTTTAGGTTACCACAGTGCATACCACAATTTAAAAAGTAAAAAAAAGAAAGCGTAGTCAATTCTTCTCACCAAGGGCCACATAAGCTGTGCCCATTTGCCTGTTAACTGATCTTCTGTGGTATATCTTGATGCCTCTGTTTCCTTATCAGCATCAACATTCACACACTCACTGAGTTAGTGTAGATTACTTTAGTCTAATTTTAGTTGTTGTAGTGAAGTTCTATGCAGTTACATCCCAAAACGGGTGGGGCTAGGGGGTATTGGTTCCCTTTACTAGGCATGCTGCAGTTGCCAGGAGGGGAAGTACAGTATTTTTCTGCAGATGGACACCATATGAGCTTTCTTTTAACTTAACTGGTGATTGGAGGTGTTTGTATTTACCTTTGACCTGCTTCCAGCAAGCAAGCGAGAAGTGACAGGTTTCCTGCTGTTCTCTAGGTCAAGTCCTGTAGTAACTGTCTTCCTGGGACTCACCTGGCTTTTAAGCTGCCCCATCTCTAAGCGTCTCCTGACCTGTGTCCTCTGAAAGGGCTAAGCAGGACTAAACTCAGCAGATGGGGTTTGTCACTTTGTTAAGATCCTCTAAATTATAGAGTGATGTTTAGAAATTGTTGCACAATATGATTCTTACTTATTGATATATATATATATACATATTTGTACCTACGTATTTTATAATGAAAATAATTTACCTTTGGGGTTCTTAGTTTTGCTCGCTTGCATGGTAGATTGCATGGCTCCAGGGCTTTACCAGTCCCCTCATTCATACAGTTTGCCATGTCACTTTGCATGACCCTTCCCTTCTGACACAGGGCTTGGCCATGCGACTCGCTTTGGCCAACAGGACATCAGCTGATGTAATACAGGTAGAAACTTGAAGAGTACCTTGCAGTCATTGGGCTTGCTCACTCCTGCCCTCTGTCATATCCATGAGAAGGACATGCCTGGGCGAGCCTGCAGGTTGCTGAGCTGAGCCAACTCGGATCAACCAACTGACAGCCAACCCCCAGCCCAGCACAAAATAGCAAATCTAGGTACCAACCTGCAGCCAGGCCTCAGCTGGTTGTGGCCAGATCAGCTTAACCTCATAGACTCAGGAGCTATGTGTATTGTGATAATCTATTGAAATATTATGATTGTTCATTGTGTAGAATTATTGTGGCAATAGATAACTGATCCAGTCATTATTATGTCAGCAGGATGCACGTTTCTATTCAGGAGACCAAGAAGGATATGTGGAATGAAGCCCTAAAGATTCTCCTATAAATGTAAGACAGCCCGTGGGAGTGATTGATATAACCAGGTGGGACAGGAGAACCACTCCATTCCCCCTCAAAGTAGAAATACAGAAAAAGTGTAAGAATTGTAGTTGAGAATCCAAATAAGGGTAGTAACTGTGTCTGTCATCTTTGTGGCTCCAGGATTTAATAACAGAGAACGTGGCACTAAAAGGGAAGGAATGGATGGATGTTAGTTGAACAGAGTGGAACATTTACATCTCAGTTCTGGTCTATAAAATCCAGAGCTGCCTGGCCCTATGTACACATTTCCTGAAGCATCTCATTTCCTTAGGGTGATGGCTGAACAATTGGATGTTGAAATTTATTTAAAAAATCACTACTTGGGATTTGGTATAACTTAGCTTTAAATTTCTCTCTGCTGAACAAATCCATTTTATAGACATTATGCAAAATAATAATGCAAATGTTATTCCAGAGCAAGTATTTAAAATATTTTAAAGAACAAATGATTTTATTCACCCTTGCTTCCAAAACAGGCACAAATATCTATTTCTAACATTTGGTTCCTTTGAGGCAATATTTAGTTAATTCTAAATACAGTTTGCCCTCTGTATCCATGGGTTCTGCATCCATGGATTGAAAATATTCCAAAAAACTTTTCTTGTAAGTTCCAAAAAGCAAAACTTGAATTTGTGGTGAGCCAGCAACTATTTACGTAGAATTTACATTGCATTAGGTACGATAAGTAATCTAGAGATGATTTAAAGTATACAGGAGGATGTGTGTGGGTTATATGCAAATACTATGCCATTTTATAGAGGGGACTTGAACATCCTTGGACTTGGGGGTCCTGGGACCAATCCTCCTCAGATACCGAGGGGTGGCTATATTAAAATACAGTTTATACCTGAAAATAGTTAACTTCATTCAAAGCACTGTTTATGTTTTAAAACAATAACAAGGTCTGGTTTTATTTTCAGCAAGTACTATTTACAATGAAGTTTTATGACACTTAGGAAAATATTAACCATGGAACTCTGTTGCTCATTTTGAAAGAGTTCTTTTTTTTTAAGAATTTTATTTGGATGTCTTAAAATTTACAAAAAATGCTGTCCAGGTAGGAATGTTATTGGAATGATCTTGGTGAATTATTTCTCCCCACCTGGAACTAGGCTTATTACAAAAATGGATTTTGTAAAGTGTTTAAAAACATTGCATGAGGTCACCTTTTACCGTTCTGTCCCCTCCTCAACATGTCATTTCTTATCCTTCTTGTAAGAAAGAAGCAGCCACAGAGGATTCTGGAATTGCAGAGTGTCCTGGAACAACAGGCCAGCATTGGACAAGGCCGTAACTGGTAATTTCTATACCTGTACTTGAGGTAGGTAGATGAACTAGGGATCCTAATTTCTGATTTGACCCATTCTAACAGCCTCCATTTTACTTCTGGTGATTCTTGCATCTTCTCCTTAGTGGCTCAGTGATGATGCCTTTTTCACAGACAGGCAAACTCTGTCTGTGAAAAGCCAAGTGGTAGATATTTTTGGCTTTGCGGGCCGTTTGGTCTCTCTCACAACTAGTCAACTCTGCCACTTTAGCAGCCTTGGACAATATGTAAACAAATGAAAGAGGCTTGTGTTCCAATGAAACTTTATAGACATTTTATGTAACACTTTATGTGTTACGTAATTTTTACATATCACAAAATATTATACTTCTTTTTTTAAAAAAAATTTAAAAATGTAAAGACTGTTCTTAGCTTATAGATCATACAAAAAGAGGTGGTGAGCTGGATTTGGCCCAGGGCCATAATTTGTCAACCCCTGACCTTAGGTTAACTGGGTTGATGGGTCAAACTGAATGGGATGCCTCATTTAAGAGCACAGATGCTGAAGGCAGACAGACTGAGTTTGAACCTCAGCTCTGCCTTTTTACCATCTGCGTGATCTTGAGCAAATAAAAAAATGGGAACACTAATAATCCACTTCAATGCTGCTATGAGGATTCAATGTAATAATGGAGATGCCATGCTTGACACCTTACAAATACTGTATACATGCTAGCTGTTTCTGTTATCATTGTTACTTACCACAGTTGGAAATCCTGGTCTATTTCAAAATATACAGAAGAACTAGGCTGACCCCGTGGAATCAGAACTATTGGTTCTAATTTGACCCACTTGCCTTATGTTGGGGATTCTTTAATATTTTTGCTCTTGCAGTTGGCATTCATGCAGTTGGCATGAGTTCACGCTCATGCATCTCTATGTGCATTCAGATTTTGAAATTCCCAAATAAAGACACAGCATTTCCCCCGACCTGATATTTATAAAATCATTGGCAATAAAGTTAACCAATTATAATATCTCCCCAAAAATCCTTTATGAGAAAGAAATAAATACCCTAACCAAAAACTTTAAATGTTGATCATTATTTTATAAAAGGAATCGATTTTTTTTATTTGGCAACAACACCGACCCTGACACCCTGGCGGGTCATGACTCTGTGTGACCACTCCTACCCTGAACAAGCAAAGCTGAAGATACTCCTGTCCTGAGTTGACATAGTGACAAATGAGCTTATTTCAAAGGCAGCCCCTTTAGTGCTGTGCTTCTCTCTCTGTGGCTGACTTAGCATCATAAAGGTAGACTGTGTTGTGTTCAAAGCCCATGATATAAGAGAAGCTGTTTTAAATTATTACTATTTATAGGAAGGGAAATACAGTCAGTTTGAGTGAATTATGGTAAATTAGTATCACATGCTAATAATTATGTTTTCAATAAGAGTACCCTAAATCTTTAATAAGGCTTAAATGCAGTTTTTATGTTGCATAATGCCAAGTGGCAAAACTCTTTTATTAATAAATTGGCAAGGAGTTGAGGAAGTAATGTCATAGTTTACTGCATATTCAGCAACATACAGTTCATCCATGGATAAATTTATCCTCAAATGTGCTTTCTTGGTACATAAAAATGTTAGCCAAAAACAACAAACCAACAAAAATCACCCCCAATCCAAAGTAATGAGGCTTTAAAAATATATGCCCATGATTTAAGCATGGCTAATTTTGTTTCAGTATTTTAATAAGGAAAACACATCTGGAAAGTCTGTAGCCAAGATGTAAATTCAGCACACAAAAAAATAAAGAGCAGGGATGACTTTTTAGAGCCTTGTTTAAAACTGAAGGGCTTGGGTTTCCCTGCATCAGACTAGGTAGTTTAACTTCCTGAATAGCCAGGAAAATCGTTGCTTCTGTTAAATATGTTTTCTGAATACCAGATTACGAGATGAGATTTTATTAGCATGGGCACTAATTCCAAATCTTATTAAACTTCTACTATTACCCGTAAAGCTTGTTCAAGATGGGGAAAAAATTTAAAAAGAGAATAAAAACAATCACGCAGCTACTTCAAAAGGCTAACTGTAATATGCAGATAATCGAGGAAAAATTATTTTGTCTGTTCCAAATTATCTAGGGAACTACCTAATTACCTACCTCAGGGTGCAAGCGAGGCGTCTGTCCTGAGGTGACTATAAATCCCAGATTTTAGGAAAGGTAACCCTAGGAGACAGGCATTAGTACCAGGGAGGGTAAATTCTGGGGCCAGAATTTATGGAACGGTGATTGTCTTCATCATTGACTTCCTGGCCCAAGGGGAACTCACCCCACACCTTTCTGAAGAAGGGAAGCATTGAGATTGCTTTGAGAGCAATTAACCTAGTGTCTTGTCAAATAGATGTAGCCTCTCACCTCTGAATGTATATACAACTGTACCTCCAAGAGTAACATTTAACACAGGTGCTGTTGCGCTGCCCAAACCACTTGTCAAATCTACGTGATGTGAAATATCATTACCAATGGGACGAGGCATTGAGCAGATTTCAGTGTCTAGGTATTGCTAAACTGCTGGTTTGACTGACCCAGCGATGAATTTTTTTCACCCAACTGACCTAATTTTGGGTTAGCTCAGCTGGCGATGTGTGGACATGGAGGTCTGCTGACAGAGTTGTTGGAAGAAAAGTCAGGTTCTGGACACAGAAAAGGATGAGCTGGGCTTCAGCCCTTCAAAGCACTTCTGCTTCTTGCTTTGCCATTTCACAAATCTCTCCCAACAGGGAACTGCAGAGAGTACACAAAAGAAAAAATGGAACAGAAACAGACCTGCTCCTGTCATCTCTGTTGATTTTTCACTTAGTAGACTTCTTTATGGATTAAAAAACTTTTTTTTCTGCTTCTTGTAAAGCAATGTTCATTGGAGCTTAGCCAATAGATGGTATCACCCCTTCCAGAGTCTATGCTATGGGTGGTCTATGGAAGCATATCTGCTCAAGGCATTCATGCAAATTATTACTTACTGCCCTATATGCTCATAAATTAATAGCTTCTCTGTGGATGAAAAACAGAAATTAGACAACCATTAAGGTTGAACAATGTTTAAAGAATATTAAATATTAATATATGAAATGAAAAAATATTGCAAGTGATATCAGTAGATATGCCAAAAGCATAACAAGCCAAACCTAAGAATGCAAATAATAAAAACATGTTTTCAGCTAGATATTCTGGATGGTTTAGTATTCAAATTAAAGTTGATTTTTTTTTCCCTTTCAGTAAAAACAAAACAAAATATTTACTGCTGTTGTCATATTGTGTGAGTGTTCATTTTCATACTCAGAGCAAAAACGAATTTAGGGAGAATAAACTAGTAAGAAAGTTTGTGTTATTTTGGTCTCTGTGCTTGTGAGAGAATTTTCCTTGCAATATTGAAAATGTATACCATGAATATTTAGAAAAAGCAGTTTTTATCAGTCTGCAACTTTTTTCTTAATCCTAGCATTTTAATAAATAATTGTCAAGTTGGCATGTGCATCCTAAGGACTCTGTCTGCCAGATGCTATAAAATTGGTATAGAAACTGGCAGAAGACTCTTCTGGGTGGAAGGAAGGAGTGAACAGCTGCTCTTTGGGTGAGTGGGCATGGTCACTGGTCTTTGGCAATAAGAAGTTTAGGAGAAAAGTTTCCATGACTAGACGCCTGCCCTTAAAATCCACTGTGTTTCCATTTGGCAGATTTAACATCAGGGGTATTGATTCTGCACAAAGCAACAAGCCTAAAAGAGCTCTAGCACTGGTCTTGCCCCTACTTGGAATTGGTTGTGAGGTCTTAGGCAAGGGAACCTCATTTATTACGTGGGGCTAATAATGCAAAACCTACAGACTTCACAGAGGTAATGGATTTGGTTGGTCAAATAATACAAAACCCAAACAATCATTGTAATACATTCAGCCCTTCAATATCTTATTTATGGAGCATGTACTTTATGCCAGGCACTCAGCCAGTCACTGGGGGTCCAAAGCTGAATAATTAAAACATGACAGCAAACATGTTTATATCATACAGATAATGCATTTCATCCTCACAACCACCTCATGAAGTAGATACCTCAAATGAGTCCTTTTTACAGATGAGGAAGCTGAAGTACAGGGAGGTTAAGTGAGTTGTCCAAGGTCACATGCCTAGTTAGTGGCACAGCTGGGACATGAGACCAGACAGCTAGCTCCAGGGTCTATACTCACCACTACTCTACATGGACCCTGAGACTGTCTCATTTTTCCAGGCCCTCAGAGTCTCATGGCAGACTGTAAGAACAGTCCGGATGCAGTAAGAGTGCTGTGCCCATGCATCAGTGTGGAACCCCGAGGGGCGCCTAACCCAGCTTGGAGCGAAGGTGACTGTGTGCGTGTCCTGGTGATTAGCTGGGTACAGGCTACGGAAGGCTTCCTAAGATAAGCAAGACCTCAGCTGCGTCTTAAAGGATAGGCAGGACGAATAGGAAGGGCGTTTTCGCTGAGCTTAGAAGAGCAAGGCACAGAGGCCAGAATTAGCATAGGACATGCAGGGCCACGAAGCTGTGGTCATGCTGGGAGTGATGACAGCCGATGCCAGAGGAGTGGGCGCGGCCAGATCTCAGAGGACCCTGCCTGCCAGGCTCAAGAGATATAGTGGGAGTCTAACATAATGGGAGACCACAACGATGAAGATGAACGGTAAGATCAGGCTGCAGAAAGCCGTGTAGATTGCTGCGTAGAGAAAGCAGGGGGACAGTGCAGGCCACGATACAGGCAACTCTGGGAGGTACTGAGGGTCTCTAAGTCCTATAAAGAGGGATCCTATATGCCAGCGCTTTTCAAATTTCAATGTGCAAAAGACTCACCCAGGGCACTTGTGAAAACGCAGATTCTGATTCAGGTGGTGAGGAGCGGCCACTGAAAGTGTGCATTTTTTTTTCTTGGCCTCACTATGAGGCTGTCGGGATCTTAGTTCCTCAACCAGGGATCAAACCCCGGGCCCCCTGGCAGTGAGAGCACTGAATCCTAACCACTGGACCACCAGGGAATTCCCAGAAAGTGTGCACTTGTAACAAGCTCCCAGGTGATGCCCACACTGCTGGTCCTGGACCGCACTTCAAGGAGCAAGGCCATCATGGAGTGTCCATAGCCTAGAAAGTAGCTCTCTGTTCTCTAAGAAACTCCGCGGAAATAACTCCAGAGAATATGTGTGACCTGGTACATCCCAGGGTTGCTGCAGAAGATGCTGCAAACTATCTTCCGAGCCAGGGATTGGCCTAGTTTGATTAAAGCTGCAACCTCCTTATTCCTGAGAAAAACACAGGTCGTCCTCTCCCAGGCATTTGTGTTCTCCCACCCCCAAGACCTATTTCCAGCCTCTTCCTTTATTTTCTAGGAAAGTGGGATTAAGGGATCAAGGAGGTCAGTGCAGAGGAGAGAAAGCCTATGACATTGATTCCAGGCCCCTTTGCAATTTGGTGTTTGTTTATTCTACTAGGTCATACTTCCCCAAATTGCTGTATTGCATACATGTACTTGAAAAATTCAAGGGAATAAAAATCACCTTAGCTTTGAAACATATGTAGCACCTTTTTAGGTAAATTGAGGCACACCCAGAGGGGTCACAAAAGGAGAGCTGGGAAACCCTAGCTTGGAGCTTCAGTGAGCTTGAGTTTGAGGGAGGGTGGCTCTCAATGATTTGTGGAAGACACAGTTTAGGTTTCTCAGGGTGCCTTGGGAGCATCATGTCATCACAACTCTCGATGCCTGCTATGGAAACTCAACACCTCTGAAGAACAGGATGCCCAGAGAGAAGGGACCAGAGGCCTCGTGGATGCACGGATCACACCAAATTCTGCCAGATGTCCTCCCTTCACCTAGAAAGCTGTGAGTACGGCTGAAATTGGTTCCAGTGATCTGTGAACAAAGAGCTAGCCTAAAACCAAGGAAGAAAAGAAAAGAGACCCCAACTCAGGATCCAAACTAAATAAACTTTCCTAAGAGGTGAAATGAAGTGTGGCAGCAGCTGGCACAGTGACAGCCAACATCTAAAAAATGCCATGGAAGTCATTACCCCAGGATTTAGCTCCGTGGACAGACACTTTCACAGTGGCCCTGAGCGTTCCGCTACCCCCCAGCCTGGCAATTACATGTGACCCCAGGCATCCGGGAGGCCCCAGAAGGCTAAGTTCCAGTCATTCTTCAATGACTTATTTTCTCAGCATCTCTTCCTCAATTCCAGATGAAAAGTTTATATTATACATATATTTTCCATTGTGCAAGGACCAAATATGCATTCTAGAACGTTTGCGGAAAATATCCAAGCGGACAGACAGCATCAACTTAAAAACATTTTTTGTTTTTGGTTTCTAGGAATTTTTCTAGTCTTAAGTTGTTGACTTAATGGGAACATGGAAAATTGAAGGGGAAAAAAAAGAAAAATCTGTTGCCTAAAGGCAGCAGAGCTGATTTGAGGCAATTCACACTCTGGTCTCTCTCTAGGAATTTATATGGCACCCATCATATCCTAGGTGTTTCCTAAACAATGGTGAACAGGAGGCTAAAGAAGAAAACAATTAAAAAGGAGATTCAGGAAATCATCTCAGGGCAGGGAGGTTGTTACTATATAAATAAAAGAAAGCAGTAGGTAGACTTTATCCGTTCAAATTCAGTGAGAAACCCACACAGGGCTTGTTTTCAAGTTTCTGTCAAGTGTTTACACTTTCTTGAATTACACGGTGCTACTTTATAACTATTCTCTTCTTGCTTTGTATAGTTAGATGAAAGCATTGGAAAAGAAAGATTGTATCTCTTACTTGAATTTGGTATTACCTGGTATTGCGCCGCTCCAGCTCAATGTGCAGAGAGGAATGAACGAGCCCAGGCCAACTGCTTGTCTGTGAATTTACTAATTATTCTGCTAAACCAATGATTTCATTTTACTTAGATGGAAAATCTGGTCACCCTAATTGGAACTTGCCACACTGAAATCTGGGCATTTCTTTCTGCATTTATTTCAATCAGTGGGACACTGGTTCCTGCAGCTCCCAACTAACTTTCGAAGTTACTAGATAGATGAAAAATTCATGGACATGCTTGAATCATGAGGAGTTAGAATTCCCTCAGCCTGTCCCACCATGAAAAAGTATTTTACTACTCTTTATAAACTCCCCTGATTCTTCTATTGAACAAAAAGTCATTCAACAAATATTAATTGACCACCAGATAGTATCCCAAAGACACCAAATATTATTGTAGTTAGAATCTTGCTGAGTTTGTATTTTACCAGTACAACTCAGCCCCAAAGGGAGAAGAGAAAGAGAAAAAGGAAATGAGAAAATTCACTTGAAGGAAGCAAAATGTGGCAGTATCTTAGACTGGGTTCCCTGGGAAGAGACTCTGAGATGGAGTGCTGTGTCATCCAAGCTCTTCTGGGGAGATATTAATACATCTGTAAAGAAGTGAGGAAGGAAGGATTAGGCTGAGGAGAAGCTGACTCACAGGTGATTACAAACGAGGCCTCAGCCAATCCTTCAGGGAGCTCTGGAGCTGGGGCGGCCCTTCCGAGTGTTTAACACTGAGGCAGGAAGTCTGGCTGTAGTCTGCGTCCCTTGTCAGCTGCTCATTGGCTGTGAGCTGCCCCTGGGGAAGGGGTGCATGTCCCTGTTACCCAGTGCTATGCAACAAACTACTCGGACACTTAATAGCTTGAAACAACAAGTATTCTATTATATCTTACCAATTTATGGGTCAGGAATCCATACAGAGCTCAGCTGGGGATGCTTCCGATCTACACGTTATTGACAGGGGATGCTTGGTGGTACTGAGCTGGTGGCTGGGCTGATCTGGAGGGGACAAGACAGATTCACTTATACATCTGGCTCCTTGGTGGGGGTGACCGGAAGGCTAGGCTCATCTAAGACTGTCAGATTGGATCTCCTATGGTTCTGCAGTGGTGGTTCTGCAGTGGTTCCACGTGGTGGTCTCAGAATAGTTGGGCTTCTTGAATAGCAGTTCAGGGCCCCTAGAGGGTCTTTCAAATGAGAGCGGAAGTTGCTAGTCTCTTACGTCTTGGGCCCAGAAACTGGCAGAGCACCACTTCTGCTGAATTCTACTGATCAAGGGAATCACAGAGCCTGACCAGAATTTCAGGTGGATGAGTGGGCGGGGTTCAACTGTACCTCTCAGTGGGAGGCGTAACCAGGAATTTGCCGCCATCTTTAATTCTACCACAGGGCACAACGTTTAGGTGAGGCAATTCCCGGTGGTGGTTGGGAATCCTCAGTGAGGGACACAGCTGTAAGCCATCAGCAGCTGGTTTTCCCCGGAGCTGAGGGTTGCATGTGCTGGTGCTGAAGGAGAGACCTGGCGAGGGAGCCACAGAGTCCACTGCAGGAACGATGACGCATATCCCTCAGAATTAGCCCTGATGGGCAGTTAACATCGAATTGCACCTTGAGGAAGAGAAAGGATTGACAAAAGATTTGTCTAAGCAAACTTCCCTAGTATCCTTCCACAAGGGGGCTTGAAAGCCTTGTGTGAAGAGCAGGTGGGCACCCAGAAGTTAGCAGAATTATCAACAATAACACAGGATCACCCTTCAAGTCTACAGATTTGGTCATAGACAGATGTCCGTTGAGTGGATCTCAATGGAACTTGTGCTAAAACCTCTGATCTGTAAGATTCTTGGGGAAAAGAAAGGAAAGAAATGGATTTTGGGTCTCTATGTTCTTAGAAAGTTTATTTCAGCTTTTAAAATCATAGGATAGTAGAGCTGAGAGACACTGGTGACCATTCAGCCCCATTTCCATTTGCAGAAAACATGATCCAAGGAGTGAAACAAACTGTTTATTGGAACAGTTTGTTTCACTCTCATACAGCTAGTTAATGCAAAGCAAGGAGCAGAATCCGATCTCCTGACTTCCAGTTCAGTTCTCTTTCTTACTCTAAGTCAGTTTTCAAACAGGAATTCCTCTGGTTGGCGTTGGTGTGGTCTCTGAGGTACCCCAGGAACCTGGGCCAGGGTTGGTCCAAGATACAGAATTTCTGACATACAACTTTTGATTGCAGGCATCAAAAATTGATAAGGTTACTGCTATTTTTAAAAATTTGGAAATAATCCTCTTGGAAAGAATACACACTTTGGTGTGTTTCTTATTTTTTAAAAAGTCTACATATCCAAGTAACAGCACCTAATGAAAAGATCAGAATTTCTTTTTGTTTTTGCTTTAGATTCAATCCAGTCCAACAGGCTCTTACTTTCCTGTTAAGTACAAGGCTCTTTGCTATAAGCTCCTATGAGCTGATACAATTCCCTCCTCCCAGGGAACTTACCTTCTAATTATGCAGTTACATGAGGTCAGCCCCCTAGAGGTCCTTGAAGCTCATAGATAGTACGGAACTGCTGAAGATTTTAGACCATGGGAGTGTTAGGATTAGATCTCTACCTTTTTTAGGAAGATATTAGAAGCTGTTTCCATGGTCCAGATGAGCACCAAGAGCCAGAAGCTCTGGGGCTAGGAAGGAGGGGGCAGCTTTACTAGGATGTCAAAGGTTTAATGGGGGGCTTCCCTGGTGGCGCAGTGGTTGAGAGTCTGCCTGCCGATGCAGGGGACACGGGTTCGAGCCCTGGTCTGGGAAGATCCCACATGCCGCGGAGCAACTAGGCCCGTGAGCCACAATTACTGAGCCTGCGCGTCTGGAGCCTGTGCTCCGCAACAAGAGAGGCCGCGACAGTGAGAGGCCCGCGCACCGTGATGAGGAGTGGCCCCCGCTTGCCGCAACTAGAGAAAGCCCTCGCACAGAAACGAAGACCCAGCACAGCCATAAATAAATAAATAAAATTAAAAAAAATAAAGTTTAATGGGAAGAGTCCCAGCTGTAGTTGTAGCTTAATCACCTAGCAGGACGCCCGAGAGCTGACTTATTTATAAACAAGCTTGCAAAGGCAGTGCTGCAGCAGGCAGTCATGTGACTCTTGCTGTCCTGAAAATCCCACCTTAGGTTAGTAAGGTGGTCTCTGTTGTCTAGCAGATGCCTAATACGCAGGCTCACCTTTCAGTGACAAATGAAAACACAGATACAAACTAATGGGCAAAGAAGAGCCCCATTTATCTGTTTGTGTTGCTTGACAAACGGCTCAGCAAAAGCATCTCAGGGAGCGTCAATCATCCCATTTTCCTTTCTTCTTTTTTCTCATTACAGTCATTACTGGTTGCAAAAGACTGCTCACAAAACAGCTAGTGATTATAATTTAATGCATCCTTTCTGAAACCTGCAGGGAAATTAAAGCAGGGAGCCACCTGGGGTGGGGTAATGGGGGGGGAATGGGACAGGGAAATGGCTTGGCTACATCTGAGGCAATAGCTTTAAGTGCTAATTGTGAAGCACTTCCCGACTGTCTGACCAGGGCTGACCTTAGGCAGCTTGGGAAAGCCGAGGTCACTCTTTTGCAAATAGAGTCCACTTACGGTGGTAGGGGAGCTCGGGGATCCCGGCTGGAGCCCCCACTCAATCTGAGGCGTCGAGTGTTGTTCCTGAACTCTAAGGGAACCCCAGAAATGCCTGTCCACATCATCCAGCATCCAAACTCAGCTCTGGACCAGGCAAATATGTGGTTTGTTGGCTTCCGCTCACGGGAAGCCACACAACAGGAAACTAAAGCATTTTTTGCCATTATTAGCATGCAACCTCGCAAAACACCGAGAATTCAATTTAGAACAAATTTTCTCTCTCTCTCTCTCCATTACTCTCTACTCCTCCCTCCATCACTACCCTCCCAAGTAACTTAAGGTCAGATCCAAATGATCTCATAATAAAAACCAAAATCATTGAAACGAAAGATACTCATGCTACATCTGAACTAATGCTCTTCTGATAACGGTATTTTGCAAACACCCTAAACCTGCACTCTCCATTACAGTAGCCACTAGCCGCTTGTGGCTTTTTAATGTAAATTAACTTAAATTTAACTTTAAATTCCCTTCTTCACTAACACTAGCCAATATCAAATACCCAGTGGTCACATGTGGCTACTGGCTACCATACTGGACAGTGCAAACCTCAGTGCACAAAATGTAGTAAAATAAGAAGTTGTGAGTTTTGAGCATTCATTACCTTTTTGATATAATAGTTAATGATAAATTTATACAATCTAATTTTTAAATAGTGACAGTGCTTAACAGCCAGCTCACAGAATTCCTGAAAATGCAATAATGGACTCCACAAGTCAGTAAAAGCCAGCTCCTGCACACCACTGGAACATTTCTATCATCGCAGAAAGTTCTATCGGACAGGGATGCCCCAAACGACTCACCAGTTTACTAGTGTGGTGATAGAAATATTCAGAATGAGAACAAGACACGCCCCGACCCTGAAATTGGTAGCAAGGATAAAAGACTTTAAGGATCGTAATCTCTCCATCAGTCCTTCCCTTCCTCAGACCTAAACCAAATTCCTCGCTCCTTCTTTGCAGAAGGGAATACATGCTTAATTGTTTTAGAGTGTATCACCATCCTCCCAGATGCTTTGCAACAAACTCTCTCCTCTGTCCTCTGGCACACTCCATAAACCTCTTCTTCCTTCATTTCCTCTCTTCCCCTGACTGTAAACCTGTTTTTTTTTTTCTAACTTCATCATCACAGTAAGGCCCGAGGCCCGTGATTATCCAAGTCACCTTTCAGTTCATCAGCATCCCTGGTGTTTTGCATAGAATTCAGGACAATGCTGCAGGCTGAAACCTCACCAGAAATTTATACAACACCATAATGGTCTTCTGATTCCCCAGGCATTCTTCCCTTGATTGGAGCCTGGGATCCATTTGCTTTCTCCAGATACCAGAGCTTTCTTTTTCCTGGGTCAGAGAATTCAGAGTGAGGTTTGTTTCAGAATAGAAAAAGCACACAGAAGACTCTTTCTTGTCGGCAGACCCAAGACAGAAGTTTCTTTTCTTTTCTCCAAGAAGAATATGCTCAAGAGAATTTTTGCAGGAGGTAATGCCAGTGACTTTCGCTTTTGTTTTGGCTCAAACGAGCAAATGACATTTGGTCCTGAAGATGAGCGTTTCCAGGAGTAGGGCCAGGGCAGGGGCCTGTGGTTCTAGAGCCAAACTTCATAACACTCACTGTGCAGCAGCAAACGCCAGGGAGCTTTGGCAAAATGCCAGAGTCCAAGCCCCGCTCTCAGAGGGTCTCATTCAATTAGTCTGGCCCTGCATCAGCATCTTTTAAAAATTATTTTGAATTGTGGTAAAATACACATAAAATAAAATTTACCTTATTAGCCCTTTTTACATGCACAAGTCGGTGGCGTTAGATACATTCACATTGTTGTGAAACCCTCACCACCATCCATCTCCAGAACTCATCTTGCAAAACTTGCAATACGCTTTAAACAGCAACTTCCCTCTTACTGCTCCTCCCTGCCAGGGGCTGTCTCTGTGCATCTGAGTACTCTAGGTACCTCGTGTAAGTGGAATCATGCAGTATTTGCCCTTTTGTGGCTGGCTTATTTAACTTAGCCTATTGTCATCAAGGTTCATCCATGCTGCAGCATGTGTCAGGATTTCCTTCCTTTTTAAGGCTGAATAATATTCCACTGTATGTGTCCACCGTAATTTGTTTATCCATTTACCTATTGATGGACACTTAGGTTGCTTCCCCCCTTTTGGCTACTGTGAGTAATGCTGCTATGGGCATGGGTGTGCAAGTACGTGTTTGAGTTCCTGCTTTCCATTCTTGGGGTCTATTCCAAGTGGAATTGCTGGATCATGTGGCGATTCTATGTTTCCTTTTTTTTCTAGGTTTCATTTTTTGAGGAACCATCACAATGTTTTCCACAGTAGCCACAGCATTTGACATTCCCACCAGCAGTGCACAAGGGTTCCAATTTCTCCACATCCTCTCCAACCCTTATTCTGGCGTGAGGTGGTATCTCATTGTGGTTTTGAGGCATCCGTATCTTTAGAACGCCCTGCAGGTGATGCTAACATGCAAATGGGTGAGAGCCATGGCTTGAGGGAAGCTATGGACGCAGTAGGTAAGGACATGCGGGCTGACCTGGTGGACGAAATCCATCCTCCAGAGAAACCAAAGGAAGGAGACTCGGCTTTGGCACCAGATAGTTCTACATGAACTTTGGGCAAATCACTTGGCTCCCCTTACTTCCTTCCCTGTTTATAAATGGAGGTGAGAAAACCTTCTTTGACATTATTGTTGTAATTATTACCTGGCATATAATTGTCAGGGGAGGTCAGACTCTTAGAGATGTAGAAAGTCATGCCTTGTCTCTTTCTGAAACTGAGAGACGAGGAGACTGAGCCCTCACAAGAATACGGGATTTTTCTGAAGGTTCTACTTGATGTTTCAGCACCTAAATTAAAATCCAGGATCTGATGATACTTCTGTTCATGCCACCCTCTCTTCTTGTTTGCCTCTCTTCTTACCTCGCCCACTCTTCCCTAGCACCTCCATCCCCTGGCAGGGGTGCTTAGGGTGGGCATTTTACATCCACTGACTCATTCAGTTCTGCCCTCCATCCAGTGAGACGGGAATGATCACGGCCCCCATTTGACTTATAATTAACAGTAACAATATCTAACATTTACTGCCGTCTTTACTACATGTCAGTATTAACTCATTTAATCTTTTTTTTTAAATAATTTTTTAAAAAAAAATTTATTTATTTATGGCTGTGTTGGGTCTTCGTTTCTGTGCGAGGGCTTTCTCTAGTTGTGGCGAGCGGGGGCCACTCTTCATCGCGGTGCGTGGGCCTCTCACTATCGCGGCCTCTCTTGTTGCTCCAGACGCACAGGCTCAGTAGTTGTGGCTCACGGGCCCAGTTGCTCCGCGGCATGTGGGATCTTCCCAGACCAGGGCTCGAACCCGTGTCCCCTGCATCGGCAGGCAGACTCTCAACCACTGCGCCACCAGGGAAGCCCTAACTCATTTAATCTTAACAGTAGCCCTTTGAGGTGGTGAGTCTTTTTTGACAGCTCTGTTGGGGTATAATTGGTATACAATAAAGTGCATAACTTGATAAGTTTTGACGTGTGTGTGTAGTTGTGAAACCAACATTACCATCAAGATAGTGAACATATTCATGCCCCCCCAAAATGTTTTCTTATGCCTTTTAAAAATTCCACTTCCTCATCAAAAAGATGATAAAGCAATATCATGAACAACTCTATGCCCTCACATAAAAAGTAGAAAGAAATAAATTCCCTTTCTCATCCTACTTGGCCACTCCCCTACTAATGATCTGTTTTCTGTTACGATAGATTAGTTTACATTTTCTAGAATTTTAAATACATTGACTCGTACTCATATGCACTTGTTTTATCTGGCTTCTTCACTCGGCATAATTACTTTGAGATGCACCAGTGCTGTAGTGTGTATCAACAGTTCATTCCTTTCTACTGCTGAGGATTATTCCATTGTATAGGTATTCCATAATTTGTTCATTGATTCACCTGTTGATGGACACTTGGATTATTTTCAGTTTCTGATTATTACAAATAAAGCCGCTATGAACATTTGTGTACAAGTTCTTATAAGGACATATGTTTTTATTTCTCTTGGATAAATACCTAGGAGTACATGGCTGGATCACATGATAGGTGTATATTTAACTTTTGAAGAAACTTCCTAAATGTTTTCCAAATCGGTTGCACGATTTCATGTTCTCACCAGCAGTGTATGAGAGTTCCAGTCTTCTACATTATTGCTAATGTTTGGAATGATCGATAAAAAAATTTAGTCATTCTAATAGGTGTGTAGTGGTATCTCATTGTGGTTTTAATTTGCATACATCTTCTGTGGTGTATTGTCTCTTCAAATAGCAGATCATTTGTTTCAAAAAGGGTGGTAATATTAATAGTCTAACATAGCTATTAACATGTGTTAACATGTCTCCAAAGAGCACAAACACAAGGCAAGAGTAAAAAGTGAAAAAACAGATTAATCTGCTTTCAGTCAAATGAAAATGTTATAGATCCTGAGCCAAAAAAAATATTCTTGGGATTAACTTTTTTGATGCTCTAAACTGATCAAGGTAAAATTGTTTTTAAAGATCAGTCTCAGTCTTTTGAAATAGAGGGATAGATGTTTTTAATGGACATCAAAACTAGAGGACATTGTCTTAAACTGATACAATGTTATGGCTGGAAGTGATCTCAGTGATGATTAAATTCAGGAGTTATAAATCTTTTTGTGTTCATAGCACATTTTCAAATACAGACTTGTGGTTATTATCTTAAGGGAATTGAGTCAGTTACATACATTAAACAAATCAGCAATAATTGCAACTAAAATCCCAGCTGCAGAATATCAGTGTCTCAGAGATTGTGTAAAGAAATCCACATACACAGTCACAATTCATTCCTGGGTTACTGATTGAAAAGAGCTGTTTACTGCCCTGACTAAGATATCTTAAGTATTCATGAGACAAAGTTTTCGTAAATTCTAGAAGCACATGATTTTCTATGATGGAGGTGATGTTATGTAATGTGTTTACCAGTTACTTGGAGCAAATTGCACACCACTCTTGATTTTATCATGTGAGCCATTCAGCACAACATCCTACGAAAGACCACCTTGCAGTGGATGAACTTGTCACCAAAGTTCAATTTTAATGTTAGTTTAAATTTAGCAGCATGCCAGCGTGCCTCTGTCAGTCACTGAGAACCGTACAGTCTAGATATGGCCTTACCTGGTGTCTCACTTGCAGATAAACCAGAACCAGAATGCATATCTCCTCATGACCAGGCCAGTGTCCTTTCCATTGCATCTGCCTCTTTCTGCCTCAATTCAATTAAATAGTTATTGACAGAAAAGGATGAATTTAGATGAATTTCCATCTATGAATTTATCTAAATTTTATATCACCTGAACAGAGCAGAGGTTGAGCTATACTTATGCTCCCAGGATATCAATAATATGTGATTAGAGTTCTCAGAATTCTTTCTACTCATTTCCTTCATATTCTACATTATGCCCTCTGCCATCATTATTCCATGGAAATGACTGCCTCTAAAATTACAAATGACCTACTTCTTGGAAAATTTCATGGTCCTTTCTCAGTTCAAAGGTTCCCCTCATGCTCTATAGCGCTTGATGCTTTCTTGGCTTCTTATTAAAGCTTTATCCACGTTAGGCTTCTATGATGCTAAATTTCTTGGTACCCTTAACTCTTTACCTTTTCTTGGCTGGACTGTCTTCTTACCCTCTCCACCAATCACTTATGTTTCCCTCTTCTCTGACTTGTATTATCTCTCTATTCTTTTGTCTGTCTATATCTTTAAAGAATTATTTATGTCTTTTAACTGAAAAGACTCAATTGTTTCTTCAATTCTAAAACTTCTTTCCTCCTGGAACTCTTGTTGGACCTGTGTTGGAGCTTTTACATTTACCCTCCTTATCCTTTAGCTTCTCTTTCATATTTTTTTATCTCCTTGTCCCTGCATATTTTACTCTTGTTGATTTCTTCAGTTCTAGCTTCCATTTTTACTAGTCGTGCCTTCAAAGTGACCGCTTAGAAATTTTTTTTTACCTATTCATCTTTTTCATTTCAATGACTACACTTTTCTTTTTTAAGATTTCTACTTGCTTCTCTTTTTTCTGTACCTTCTTTGTCTTAATTCATAATTGTCTGTATCTCTTTGAAAGAGGGAGAGGAAGAGAGAGACAGAGAACTCCACTTAAAATGAGCCTGAAAAACTACAATTCCAAAACATGCAAAAGTAAACACATACACACAGTCACATTCTCATATGTCAACAAACTCAATATTTGGGAGAAAAACTAACCCACAATGAAATGGAAGTAAGAGAATCATCTCAAAATGACATCATAACAATGATGATTCGTATCCTCAGAAAGGAGAAGAAAAGAATAACACTAATTTTAAAAGAGTATAAAATTATGAATCAAAATGAACAAATATGAATAAAAAAGTGAACGTGAAAAAGAACCAGCTACCAATCCTGAAAATTAAAAAAAATTATTCATCTAACTCATTAATTATAATAAATAAATATAATAGATAATATATATATATTTACTAAATGTCTATTTATGTGTCAGGCACTGTTCTAGGTGATGGAAAGAAAATAGTGAAAAAAAGAGTAAAAAAAATCCCTGCCTTCCAGGAGCTTGGTTTCTTGTGAGGGGCTATCAGACAATCAGCAAGATAAATAAGTAAGGTACACGTATGTTAGATAGTGACAGGTCCTAGTGACAAAAGGAAAGCACAGAATAGTAGGGAAAGTGTTTTAAGTGTGTGTGTGATTACAGTTTTAAGTAGGGTTATCAGAGATGGTCTCAATGTTGAGTAAAGATATGGAGGAGGGGAGGGAACAAGGTATGTAAATATCTTGAGGGAAGAACATTCTAGTCAGAGGAAACCACAAATGCAAATGCCCCGAGGAGTTTGTCTAGAGTTTTGAGGAATAGCTAGGAGAACAAGATGACTGGAATGGTGGGAATAAGGGGCACTAAGAGGACCAGAGAGTGTAAAGCCTTGCAGGCCATCGGAAGAGTTTTGGTTTTCACTCTGAGTGAGACGGGAAGCCATTGGAAGGTTTTAGCAGAGGTGTGACGTGATATGGTTCATGTTGTAACAGGATCACTGTTGACTAAAGGGGTCAAGGGCAGGATCAAGGAGACCAGTTAGGAGTCAATTGCTATAATCCAAGTGAGAAAAGATGGTGAGGACTTCCCTGGTGGCGCAGTGGTTGACAATCTGCCTGCCAATGCAGGGGACATGGGTTCGAGCCCTGGTCCGGGAAGATCCCACATGCCGCGGAGCAACTAAGCCCGTGAGCCACAACTACTGAGCCTGTGCTCTAGAGCCTGGGAGCCACAACTACTGAGTCCACGTGCCACAACTACTGAAGCCCACAGGCCTAGAGCCCGTGCTCCACAACAAGAGAAGCCACTGCAATGAGAAGCCCGTGCACCGCAACCAGGAGTAGCCCCCCATCGCCGCAACTAGAGGAAGCCTGCGCAGAGCAATGAAGACCCAACGCAGCCAAAAATAAATAAATAAATAAATTAATTAAAAAAAAAAAAAAGAAAAGATGGTGACTTGTACCAGGTTGGTGGCAATGGAAGTCATGTGATCATTTTGGATAGATATGACAGGAATTGTTGATGGGTTCAGTATGAGATGTGAAATAAAAAAAGAAAGTAAGAAGGATCTAAATTTTTTACCTGTGTAACTAGAAAATTAGTGTAGCTATTTACTGGGATGGAAGAATCAGGCGTGTGGGGAAGATCAGAAGCTCAGTTTTAAATGGGAGCTACTTATTAAACATCCAGGGGAGATGCCCAAGGTGGCATTTGGATACACACATCTGTATTCAGAAGAGAGGTCCAGGATGGAGATATGAATTGTGGAGTCATCAGCATATAGCTGTAATTAAAACCATGAAACTGGATAAGAGATCTCAAATAATGAGTGTAGATAAAAAAGTGAAAAAGTCCAAGGGCTGCCCTGGGGCACTTCAGTACCTTGACGTTGGGGAGATGAGACAGAAAGTAGTCATCTAGGTTACGGATAACAGACTTTACGATGGACACCAAGACAAAATTAGACAATTAGAAGATAGTCTCGAGGAATTTATCGGAATGCAAAGCAAAGATGTTAGAAAATAAAAGCTATGACACAGAGAACAAATGAAAAGACTCTTGAGAACAAATGAAAAGACTCTAACATGCATCTACAGAAATTCAAGACAGATAATAGAAAGAATGGTGGAAAAGGAGTATCTGAAGAAATGACTCTGGAAATTTTCCAGAGTTGAAAAACTAGAGTCTTATGGTTGAAAATACATACCAAGTGCCTAGCAGAATAAATAAAACTATACTTATGTAAATACATCATAATAACGCTAAAAAATATTTGGAATAAAGAGATGATCTTAAAAGGTACCAGAGGGTATACAAGAGAAATTCCCTTCAAGGAAATAACAATTTGACTTAACGAGGCTTCTCATCAGCAAAAATAGATACCAGAAGACAAGAGACGAATACCTTTCAAGTCCTAAAAGAAAAATACTTTCAAAGAAGACTCCTATACTCAGCTATCAGTCAAGAATAGGGGGGAAAAGCTATTTTTATACCTAAAAAAACAAAGAGAGTTTACTAGCCATATTGTACAAAAAGTAAAAGTAGAGGAAAAAGATAACTTCAAAGAAAATATTAAAATAACTGGTAAACAAAACTAAATACTGGCTGTAGAAAATTACTGATATGTGCATGTGCGTGTTTTAAGATGACAATAAGAAGGAAATGAGAGGAAGGAATTCAGTATGTAGCTAAAGAATGTTAAAGTTCTTGTTTTATTTGAGAAAAAGATAAAGCTACTCGATGATTTTACACTTTATTGAAAAATATAAAGTTAAGGATGTATATTAAATATGTAAAAATAACTACTGAAATATAGAATTAAAATCTATAAATGTCAGAACAAAGAAGAAGCACCGGAAGGAGGAAATAAAAATAAAATTATGGCACCTCTGGTTTCAGCTCTGACATGTAAGAGCTCGGACGTCATCACTCCCATACTTACAACAAGAAAGATGAACATACTGGGAGTCAGTGACTTTGCTTGGACTTATCAGAGGACCGAAGTTACAGGGTAAGTCATGCCCCTAGAGTATGGAGAGGCAAATCCACAGTCACAGCCCAGATCTGCTGACCTGAAGCAGAAACCTCTGGCACCATGCATTGGTAGGAACATTTAAATGACAATTTGGACAAATTTCTGGAGGGTGAGGGTAGACTAGTGTGAGAGCAGGAAACTTCTAGGAGCTATGTCTTGGGGTTGGTGGTGGTAGTGGGGAGGGGGCGTTGGCAAACTCTTTCATTACGTCCAGGAACTCCATCAGGATCTCACAGCGAAGATCTAGAAAGAGCTCCTAGTGGCCCTGGCTGGGGAAGAGAAGAGTAACCTTTGTGAAACACACTCGGGGCATTCTCCGTAACAGAGGCCGTCTCTCCAGAGGAAGACTTTCCCAGAGCCTTATCCCAGCTGGGGAAGGACATTCCCCCTGCAACATCCTCTGGACTTCTTGTCTAAATTAAGTGGGAGAAAAGCTACACCCTTTGAGAAACATTTGTGCAGGTCACAACCCAGAGGCCAGGCCCCCTAAAAGACTGGGATTAACCGTAAAATGTATAGAATGCTTCTTCTCCCCTGTGTCTGACCACCACAGCAAGACAGGCCTGATGTAGAGCAAGACCTACGCCACTAGTTACTGTCTTATTAGAAAGCTATAGAGATTAGAGGGTGAAGTATTACTGTAGGGATAGATAAATAAATCAGTAGAAAGGAAGAAGAATCTGGAAACAAAGGGAAGTAAATGTAGGACTTCACAATTGGGTGTTGAGACAACTGATTTTCCATATGAAAAAATGTAAACTTTGGTTCCTACTTCATACCATGTATTATGAACCTCAGATATATGAATGACCTGAATTTGAAAAAAAAGTTAAATTATAGAAGAATAATTTTATGATGCCAAGGAAGAGAGGGATTTATTAAATAAGATATAAAAGAACAAAAATCATGAGAAAAAAATGACAAAGTTGACTATATAAAAGTTAAAACCTTCTGAATGACCAAAGAAAATAAAGGTAAAAGGAAAGTCAGAAACTGAGATAAATGATTTTCAGCACACATATAAGGCAAATAATTAGTATTTTGAATACACGAAGAGCTTGCATGAGCTGATGTTAAAAAGACAAATGACTGAAATAGTAAAAATTGGGCAAAGGATGTGATCAGGCAGTTCACTGAAGAGAAAACCTGAATGTCTAACTAAAGTGTATTTCTTAATTTCCAAATATTTCAGGATTTTGTAGTTAACTTCTCGTGAGTTTTGGCTCTATTCCACTGTTGTCAAAGAACACAGTGTATATATGTTCTACATGTGTCATACATCAATTATTTGAAATTTCCAAGACTTGACTTGTGATTCAGCACAAATGACTTATTTAATTGCAGCGTTTAGATCAGAATATTCTATGTTATAGTTGCTCAGTAAACATTTATTGAAAGAACTAATGCAAAGTCACAAAATAATTTATGCTCTTTTATTTGTACATTTTCTCAGCCCCTCTGCTCAGAGCATCAGAATCCTTCTCGATGACTGTCCATATTCTGTGAGGTACAGTGAGAACACTTGGGAAGCTGGCTTCGTTTTGAATTCTGGCTCAGCAATTTATGAAATGTCGTAAGCTGAACAAACTTATCTGAATCTGCTTTCTCTTTTAAAAAATGTTTGCAAAAATCTTTTTTGGGGGGGTTATGGGTAGAATTAGAAATAAAATATGCAAAAATGTTAAACACATTTGTAGGGATGATTGTAGGAACACAATGTCACAAATTTCACCCAGATGTCTTAAATATTTGTAAATTGGTAGTTCATGCACATGTTCATAATACCTTCTAGATTATTAATACAATGCCTCAATCTGTTAGAATAAAATACTAATCTGAGCATGATCTTAAATAACACCTATGAATGAGAAAGAAATGCACACATCTTTTATGGCTGCGATTGTGGATCCCTAAGAGATGTTTCTTCCTTGTGGAATTAATTCCAGAAAAATACCAGTAAAACTCCAAGGGAGGGGGAAAAACCTCCAAAGAGAAAAAGATGGAAATTCCTTGAGTATTTGTGTACTTGACTTAGTGAAAGCATCCAATAAAAATTTCCCAAGTGGACAGCAAATAAAATGAACAGCTGTCGAAAAGTCAAAATCCATTTACATGAGTGTTGGGCAATACAGGTAGCAGTGCTTGGCTAGCAGTTCTCTGGGAATGTAAAACAGTGAACATATAAATCCTTTGCAATTTGTAGATCTCATTCAAGCTGAATCACCCCGAGTTTTCTGAGTCAACTGGTGCAGCTGCCAGTTGGCGAGCTCGTGGCTGCAGAACACACCGGGAGCAAATCACACCAGTTCCAGAACTTGGTGTGAGGAGGTCTGAATAAAGGGAAGGTGATTTGCAACAAGCTTTTCACAATTTAGACAGGAAGTAGTTCATGGATATAAAAGAAAGCAACGAAATATTCTCTCTCATGAAATTTTTGTTTCTAATTTTTAAGTCAAAAAAAATGCAAAATGTCAGACTGAGCAAGCTTTCTGGTAAATAGGAAAAGTTATTATTTAGAAAAATGTTTCATCAAATTATCACAAACTTCTATTTCATATCTAGAAAAAGATGTCTTATCTTCTTTATTTCAAAGGTTGATTTGATTTTACCTACTTTTAGGTGTTTATGCTAAATTCTTGTCACTGTACCTCTAACAGTGAATTTTTTTTAAAAGGATTTTGCTATCTTGGATGATATTCTGCCTAAAATATTTGCTCAGGGTGCTGACCCTGCTGTTTCCTTCATTGTTATTGGATGTTACGTCTCTAAAACAGTGTTTTTCCGTCTGAGGTCCTCAGGTGCTTGGAGGTATACTCTTGGGTGTACTCCATAACAGTTGTATAGTTTGATGCTTTCTTTTTGGAGATAACCAAATGTACTGTAAAATTAAAATAGCTTAAAAAGAGAAAAATGGTGGAAGAATTGAATTATCGCATAGAACACGTTAGGCATTTAAGCCAAACTTTTAAAAAGATCTGCGTTGTGGCAATCAGTATATTTTCATATTACAAGTTTACAACAGTGTTTCAGCAAAATAACGTCATGCTTTAATGTTGCTAATCGGAATTTAAAATTTTTTATTATATTTTATTTATAACAAGACCATTAGCATTAGGAAGTTTCCCCTAGTTTTATGTTTGCATGTTTTTAAGTAACATTAGTAATCAAAATCATATGTCAACCCTTGAGGATATAGTTTTCCCCTTGAAAGAAGTCTCTGCATATTTAAGCTTGAAAAGTACTATCTAAATTCCTCTTCAACAAGCTCATGTATTTTTGTTGGAGTGTAGGATGACAAAGCCAGTCAAGAAAACATAGCTGCCTAGGATATAACTATAGGAAGGAGATATTTATTGGATGATTTGGTCACCTGACACTTTGGACCTCTTAAGGGGTACCTGTGATGGGGCCCTCACTCCATGGAAGTGAAGTCAAAGTAACTTTTTCTCAGCTGGTTATAGTGGTCCTCTGTTTCCAGCCCTGCTTCCTCTATCGATGTGGATCTAGGTAACTCACGGGTTTCCTTGGCTTAGTGGCTTCTAAATTTTTTGGTATGAAGTCTTTTTTTCAAGAGAAAAATATCAGATTCCCTATTCGAAAGGTAATTGTACTTTTCATGGAGAAAATATATAATCACATAGATTCCATAAATTCAGTAATGCTATTAAATACATCTTAGAATTGTTTATGTTTTGTATTCCTTATATGCAGGAATATTGCTGATGCTCCTGAGAAGGCTTGGTATGCATAGAGATACGAAGACCACTTGAAATAATTCATGGTCACTAAGGGTTCGAGGCTCTGAAGTTACAACCACCGTTGTAACTGTTACTACCTACCGTCGCAGCATAGAAAAGGAGTTCTCAGCAAAGCACACAATCACCACAATGCTTCTTGGCGTTAACTTGGCTCTCAGAAGGGCAGCCCCAACCGATAGATTGAGGAATAATTGACAATTGAAATGAGTTAAAGTCATCTGAGTTGTGCTCATGTATATATGTATATATGCATGTATATGTGTGCATACATACAAATACATATCAGATAAATATATATGTTAAATTACATATAAATATAAATACTTATATACATATTTAATTGTGATATCACTCAGTTGCAGACCTAGGACAGATATCTGTTGACAAGACTTCAGCAGATTTCCTTATTTATGAAACAGACCCTAAAAGAGAGGACTTCAGGAAGCAGAAAACACATTATTCATTTTAGAAAAATTCTTCACAATCCCAAACGTTGCTGCCCTGCAATGTGCAACAAACAAAACTCAGAGCGGTGATGTGATCTCCCTTAAAAAACGTCTTGTGCTGGAACGGGCAGCCAACTTTAGTAAGTGCCTGAATTCCAGAACGCTGACGGTTGTCAACTGAAAGAGTAAAAACGTTATCACCTGTTTAAGCACTGCTGACTGATGTATATTCACAAGCAAATCCAAACAGTTGCACCCACTTTTCAACCTTTAGGGAAACCAGATGAGACCAGTGTCTCAGAGATATGCTATCAATGGATATTGTCTCTCTTTTTTTTTTTGCAGCAGAGTAGGAGAGGGAAGGAAGAATTGCATTAAAATGTAATGTTTGTCAACGGCTGTGATTTAAAAGGGAGAAGAAGAAGGGGGAGGAAAGGGAAAAGTTCCCAGCCCATTGCTAGCTCAGGTGTGGAGCTGTCTGAATACATTGGTAATGCGAGGGGCTGATTAGTCTGGAAGGCTGCCTACAGGTTAGCAGGCCTCATTTCAAATCTCTGACAGCAATATGTGTCGTTTCATGCTTCATCCTCATTCCCCGTGTTCAACACAAACTGGGGTCACTCTATATATGGAAATCACTGTCTTCAGGGCAAAAAAATTAAAAAAGGTGAGATTGCTGCTTTAACCTCACTGGCCTCAGAAAATATGTTTTAGTCCGATACATTATACTAGTAGGAATTATTTATCAAGAAGATACAAGCTTGATATTTCAGAAATAATGAGATGCTCTGGTTTTGCAGCTGAAATTTTATGGTCCACAGAGCATCAGCTATGAATCCAGAGGAATGAAGTAAACTTGCAATGAATGATATACACCATGCAGCCAAAGAAAAATGGCTGTGGAAAGGGTAATATGAAAGTTATAACACAGTACAAGCTTTCTATAGCTAAAGTTCCTTTGCTGTTAAGAGAGGAAATATATTTTAAGGAATGTTAAAAAAAGGTCCACACATAAAAATCTTTCAGGCTTTCCTTCCTGATATTTTATTTGGCAAACGTCCTACAGGATGAGGAAGCTGTAATAAACACTACAGTCTATGGTTTACATGAAATATTAAAAAATTCACAGCAAAAGAATCTGACTTGTCATCATTGTGTAATGTGAAAGCTATCACAAGAATAACCCACAGACAGAGCAATTAGAAAATGCATAAACATATATGACAGTGTTTTTTTGAAATGTAGATTTTTGCTTATATACTTCCTGGTCAAATTGCCCGAATAATAAGAAGCCATTTGTCATATTCTGTTTACAGAACTTGAAAGGATGCCCCCTAGGAAATAATGGGAAAACACTAATGTAAAAAAGCCAGCCTTCCACTAGCCACTCTGCATGTGTATCCTTCCCCCCACCTCCAAATTCTGGTCTTTCCTGGTTCTAGAGCCACTTCGCAAGGTCTTTGAGATGGCTCACAGTACAGCGACACATAGAATCAGGACTTGCTGAACCCCAAGCCCAGCAATTTAAATTATTGCCTGGCAGTTCTGGTCCCCTTGGGATATTTAGCCAATAAGTGTAATCACAAGAGCTCTTCATTCAAGCACCCAGCTTTGCAATGCATGCTTCCCAGCACAGAATCATAGAAAATAAACATCAACTATTTAAAACTCTTTGCAAATGTAATTACCTAAAGTAACAGGTTTTAAATCAGTCTCTCACAGACTTGTGCGTTTTCAGTGTCAGTCAAGGTCACCAAAAAGCATTAATTAAATACTTCAGGGCAACGGGTGCTGTGTTAGGCTGTGTACTAGGTATCAAACAAACAGAAGAACCTCTGTACACCTCGTTTTCTCAGCTGTAAAATGGACATAGCAACACTTAATTCTCAGAATTGTTATGAGAATTAAATAAGTGAATATATGCAGAGCACTTAGGACAGGGCCTGGCACACACGTATCATAGGGTAGAAAGCCTTGTTAAGTATGGTCAGTTACCTTTTGTGACAAAGATGACTAGTTGACCCCAATATCTCTTCTTTCTTGGTGACCGAATACCTGAATTTTAACTGGCCACGTGGAATCAGGACTATTTTTCTCAGCCTCCTTTAAATCTAAGTGTGGACATATATGGGGCCAATGGTTTATAGGAAGTGTCATGTGCAACTTCCAGGAAGTATTTTTAAAGTGCTATCTGGAATGAGGCGTTATGGCTGGAGATCAAGCAGCCATTTTGAACCATCATGGGGAAGTTATATGCTGAGTAAAAGAGTTCATAAAAGGAGGCTGGGACCATGGCAACTTTACAAAACAGCTTTACTAGCCCTCGACTTCCTATCTCTGGGGTTCTTTCATATTGGAGAAACAAAGTTCTATTTTGTCGAAGCCACCATTATTTTGGGTTTAGACCACATGCAGCAAAACACTTTTGAAATTAAATGTTCCTCAACAATTTTTTTAAATGGAAAAGGAGTTTGCTGGAGAGGACATTGGAGTCCCAGGCACACCGGCTGTGGCAGATATCTCAAAAAGATAAGGTCTTGGCTGAGACAGACAGTTATATATTAATACACAAAAAATATTTAACATACCAGGCATTTATAAGTCAAGAACAACCCCTAAGTTTCATTTTCACCTTCCTTCCCTTTAAAAAAATTTTAATGGCCTTGGGCCCTGCTCTCACCTGGGAGTGGTCCTAACCTTGGGTATAGTGAGTGCCAAGCTGGAAGGGGTAGCAACCTTCAAGAAAAATTGAGACAATTTCTCCCACAGAAAATATTGTTCTCAACTGTGTAAAAAGGTAGAAGTCTATGGTCTGTCAATGACCATTATGTAGTTTGTTCCTAACCCAGATACATTTCAATCACAACTTTTCATACTATACTGTGGGCTGCAAGATGGTTTCAACAAATACAACAAACCTGATTTAAAATTTTTAGAATGTTTTAAATTGTATCATATATTATTTGCTTGTATACTCTTGCAATTTTATTGGTGATCCCTTACATCACATCTTACATTTTACATATTTGTACATCTTTAAAAACATTTATTTAAAAAAGATATCATATTTTGCTCCCTGCTACAGACACTGCAGGCTGTTTATCCAATATCTATCTATTCCCTTTCCTTCCTTGCTAACTCCAATTTTGTTCAGGGTAACAAAAGGCCCAATTAAGGGTAGTATTCAGTTTCCCTGATCCCATAAATATAAGGGTGGCCACATGACAAAGTTTTGCCCAATTAGAAATGAGTGCATGTCTAATGGGGGAGGGGTGGGAAATCTTTTGCTTTTTCCTGCTTCAGATGTTAATGTTGCCTGGAGCTGCAGGAGCCATTTGCCTGAGTTGACAAGCTTGAGGACAAAAGCCAACATACTAGGGAGGGTAAAGTAGAAAGGCAGAAAGAGTCTAGTCTTCTCATAACACAATTGAGAAGATGAATGAACACCCTCAGTTACCTACCTCCAAACCTTTTCATGGACAAAAACAGCCTGTTACTTGTTTAAGCCAACGTTAACTGGTTTTTTATTACTTATGGTCCGAGACACTGCTAACTGATATACTCTCAAGCAAATGAAATAAATATAAAAAGAACCCCAAATTCCTTTTTTAGTTACTCCACACCCAATATGTGCATAGATGAAAATTTTTAATGATTTTAGTCTACTATTTTGAATTCAGCACATGTATTTCTACTTCTACTTCCAGATTTCATTCAAATGAAAGTAAAGAAAAAATTTAAAGTGTAATCCCAAGTAATGAAGAGAAACTGAAAGGGTTTGTAAGTAAATGAGGGATTAAAAACATTTCTAGATGAAAAAGAGGGAATGGAAAGTACTGACCAAGACATAAGATAGAGGTGGCTGCAGTCCATAATATATGTGGAAGACACAACATCAAGGAGAGACGGGAGCCACCCTGATAGAATCCTGGGGAGATGCCATACTTAGATAAGGCAATTACAAAAGAGAGCTATTGTGAGAGGTGTGACTTACAGCAGGGAATTACTTATCAGTATATGCTCACTTTACCCAAGAAATCTCCCAGCTGATAAGCACTGCCTATCGACATTGAGTTCCTACAAGCCCTCCCATGGCCTCATTCTTAAATACAAATGGTCAATCAATACTAAGTGAAGTAAGTCAGGCAGAGAAAGACAAATATCATACGATATCATTTATATGTGGAATCTAAAAAAAAAATGATACAAATGAACTTATTTACAAAACAGAAACAGACTCACAGACTTAGAGAACCAACTTATGGTCACCAGGGGGGAAGGATGGGGGGGAGGGATAGACTGGGAGTTTGGGATTGACATGTACACACTGCTGTATTTAAATGAAATGCCTTTCCATGAAAAAAAAAAAAAGAATCACTAGGTGTTTGAAGAAAGAATAACAAGCAAAGGATAAACAAACAGAAAAATGGATCAGCAGAAAACAGAAGATAATACATCCAGAAAATAAAAATAAGGTATCATGAACAGAAATAGTTAGCAAACTCTTAAAAATTAAACTCCTGATGTTGAGATTAAAATTGGACGTTTGAAGAATAAAGAATTGAGAAAAAAAGGTAGAACACAAATTCTGAAACAAAAAATATGACAGAAAGAATAAGGACTTAGAGAATCAAGTCAGGTGAGCCAACACACAGTTAATAAGAGTTCCAAAAAAGAAAGCACAGATACACCAAAGATGAGGAAATTAGGAAAACAACAATAACAACAAAAGCGTAATGAAATTTCCCAGTGCTAATGGGGGCACAAATCTTCAAAATGAGGGACTACCAAGTACTAAATAGGTTGTATAAAAAACTCCCACACCTAGACAATCATTATAAAATTTTAGAATGACAAGAATAATAAATCATATTTAAAACTTTTAGTGAGGGAAAACTAGATCACTTTCAAAAGGCCAACAATTAAACTATCATGCGATTTACCAGCAATCTGGATGCTAAGAGGCAATGGGCAGTCTCTTCAAAGTTCTGAAAAATAATACATTTTAATGGATTTCTATACCCAGCCAGAGTATTCATTAAGGAGGAGAATAGAATAAATGTACTTTCACATATATGAAAGCTTGTGAAGTTTTTCTCATATACTCTTCTTTGGAAAATTCTTTGAGGATATGCTCCAGCACAATGAAAGAGTAAACTCAAAAGAGGGAAGACGTGAGATGCAAGGAACTGCGTATTTAATCCAAAAGAGCAAAGAAGGGAAGTTCCAGGAAGACAGCTGTACAAGAGGCCTCAGAAAATGATCTATCCATACTCTTGCAAGTGGACAGAGGGTTCCCTGAAACAAGTCTCCAGAAATGAAGGGATACCCTTAGATGGAAGAAAAATTGAGATGTCAAAAGAACTATAGGGTTTACTAAAGATACAGAGTGCAAGAGATAAAATGGGGACTAAAAACTTCATGAGAGAAAATATAGCCATGTAGGAAAGTGATGGTCCAAAGATGAAGGTAATTAGCAGAGAAAGTCAGTAGACTTCATGAAAAAGAATAAAGTTGATTCTAAGTAATAGATAGAATGAGTAAGAAGCTGAAAAATATTAAAGATATCGTAAGATGGCAGATGATTCTTCTCTCAACCAGAAAAAAAGAGTCTATCAGAATTTCATGGAAAATCAAAAAGTTGTGCAAAGCCTGATGTTGACTCTAAAGCAAACAAACCTGTAGCAGACTTTTCAGTAAGTGATGGAGTTTAATATAGATGATTCCATTTTAATAATGTTGAGTAGAATTCGGATAATCACTTTGGAGCTATGGAGAAATGTAATCATACCACAACACTTGAATCTGCAGTGAACTATATTTACATATTGACCTTGCTTTATTTTTTTCCAATTTTTATTATTTTTTAAAAAACTGTTTGGCCAAATTGGGAGGTAAAAGTTGGGGAAGACAGCTGGAGAGAAGGATAGAGGAGCTAGTATCTTTACCTCACAAACTTGGGAGTTAAGATATACTGTTTTCAGTTGACAGAATGAGAAATGTAACTTTAAGCATATTTATTAATATACAGAGGTAAACAAATAGAAGTAAAACATAGCGATATTAAAATATGGAGATGAGGAGTATAAGTGAAACCAAATCTCCTTGAAAAATAAAGAAATAAAGGTGAAGTGTATCATTCTGAGATATGGAGATAACCACTGGAAGTACTAAAAGTAGAGATTGTTGAATCCCCTTCACCTCCCTAGCTGGGGATGGGGAGGCTTGGGCAAGGAACTATTGTTCCATTATAAGCTCTTTCTACTATTTGGTATTTTTTTTAAAGTCATAGGCATATATTACTTTTATTTTAATTAAAATTCTTTCCACATAGAAATTTGCCACCGGAATTGAAATAGATTATCAAATCCATTTAAATGAACTTAAAGCAATAGATTATTTGCTGTAAAAATATTTTCATTTATCAAGTGTTTCCCCAAGGGAAATGAATATTATATCAAAGAAATCAACTTCTTCATAAAGAATATTTTTCAATAGTAACACTATCCAACTTTTAATGACTTTATTTTCAAAAGGAGATTTCTCATGGTTAGTTAAACTCAAAGCACTTAGAGTACAATTGGGAGAATTTTCAAAAGGAAACCATTGCTCCAGAGGTTTGGGTCTCGGGTACATGGTGTTTCAACAGGAAATCTGTTGACCAAATGAATTAAGCTCTTAAAAATCTAAGTATACTGTTAGGTAACACAAAACTAAATTAAATTTAAACTATTCTTGTTTTAAGGCAATCAGCCTTGTGTGTGAGTTTAAACCTTCCAAATATTCCTTGCTTTAAAAGAGTGTGGAAAGAAATGTACCTTTTCCTGGAATTCTCTTCCCAGCAGCTCCCCAACCTTCACCACCTGGCAAGCACCTACTCGTATTTCAGGACTCCGCTCACATAATCTTCTCAGTGTCCCACAGAACTCCTTTCTGTTCCCACTGTACCTATACATGCATCTGTCACTCTGTTGTTTATAGGTTTATCCCACCTAGAAGTAGACAGTAAGCACTTGTGAGGTTCTTCATTTCCGGCTTTGTATCCCCTAGTGATAGTAGCCCAGTTAATGTTTTTGGGTGGATAGATGAATTTACTGTTCTGCTTAGATCTCTTTTTGATCTGTTTTGCATATATTAAACACTTAATGCATAATTTCATTAAAAATGCATTAGTAGAAAAGGATATAGAAAAAGATATAGCTAAAAAAGGTAAGAAAACGGCAATGTTGCATTGTCAACTAGTGGAGTCACACAGAATATTTTCACATTACCCTACCATTCCTTACTTCCCTCTCTCCATTATTTTCTCACTTCCTTCTTCTTTATTTTCCACCTAACTCCAAAAAAGTGATTTGAAGTGATGCACAATAAAACATATATACATATAGAGCAGAAATAGCATAAGGAGTAATGCAATTGTACCACAACCAAGAAATGTATTCATTTATTGATCACTCAGGTGCCAGGCAGCGTGCTCGGTAACAGGGACAAAACAGTGGTGTGACTCTGCTCACATAGACATTACATTCTAGTGCAATAAAATTATTTCACTAATTGGACAGTAAATTTGGTTCTGAGATTTTAAAATGTGAAGAAAAAAGAAAGCACATTAGGATAAGTTGTTCCCATTTTGTGTGATAACATGTTTGGGGAGAGATTCTATATTCCCCCTAGCCATGTACATCAAGAAGATTAAGTGAGAGAATGCATGTGACATGAAAGCACAGAAAAATGTTAGTTATTACACAGAAGACATTAAGTAATGCTTCAACAGTGGCTTTGTTGAGAATATTGAAGGATGCTTCCTGGAGACCCAATACCTGAGCACAATATAATCCTTCCAGAACTGGGAAAGGAGAGAGACCCCACTTGACTGAAATTAGGTCTCCATAACTTCTATGGAATGGGGACTTAAAATAGAAAATAACTTCATAGAGAAAATAAAATTAAATGTGTTTCATTCCTAAGTGTGTGGATTGAGTCATCCAGATACATGTAGGGGCTTGTCTGGGATTGCTGAGGATCCTTGTATAGTGTGTAGATATCTGCATCGTGAACTGATTACAAACCTTGGAATTAGAGTCAAGTCATTTGAGCAATGGTCTTGCAGTGATGAAGAATTGGAGAGCTGGATGACGTGGATTCTTGCAACTCACTTCCAGGGAATGGTTTTGAGATTGTTTGCAAGAATACTAAGTAGGCTTTAAGCTCCCTAGTCAGACATGGTGTGGTCAGTACATGAAAAGAAGAGAATGTACATGTTAAGCCTTGTTAGAGTTTGGTGATGACATTAAGTGCTTTGATTCCAAGGAATATACCCAGAAAGGGGGTACCACAAATATAATAGAATCTGATTCCATCTTTTGTTGGACTGCTGACAACTTTTAGACCTTCCTCCTTCTCCTTTCCCTCCACCCCACATCTGGGAAAGCTGATAAACAAGTATGGGTGTGTTCTCCTTTGGTGCTGGCAAGAAGCTCAAATCACATGTGGAAACTTCACCTAGGCTTTATCCACTAATCACTATAAAAACCCCAAGTCAGTCTCCTTTTCCTGCTCTATCAAGAACTCCCAAACCACCGTGGGAACTGAAAGAATAAAAACAAACAACAGCAAGAAAATAAAACTTGATCCAGTGAACAAAGAAACAGCAGAAAAGGAGGAAAACAGTAAGAAGATATACTTACTTACTTCTTCTTAATAGTAAGAAGATATAGATAACATAAAGTAAGATGGCACAAGTAAACCCAAATATATCAGAAATCACAATAAATATGAATGAACTAAACTTCTTTATTAACTGAAAGGGGATTTCAGAATAAGTAAAAAAACTTAATCCTGCTCTATGTTATTTATAAGAAACACGTCTTAAAAAGAAATACAGGGGGCTTCCCTGGTGGCGCAGTGGTTGAGAATCTGCCTGCCAATGCAGGGGACACGGGTTTGAGCCCTGGTCTGGGAAGAGCCCACGTGCCGCGGAGAGGCTGGGCCCGTGAGCCACAATTGCTGAGCCTGCGCGTCTGGAGCCTGTGCTCCGCAACAAGAGAGGCCGCGATAGTGAAAGGCCCGCGCACTGCGATGAAGAGTGGCCCCCGCTTGCCACAACTAGAGAAAGCCCTCGCACAGAAACGAAGACCCAACACAGCCATAAATAAATAAATAAAATAAATAATTAAAAAAAAAAAAAGAAATACATGCAGAAGTTGAAAACACAGTCATGGAAAAATATATAATTGGCAAATGGGAAGAAAAATAAAGTGGTGTAGCAGTATATCAGACCAAATTGAATTCAATGTGAAAGCATTAAATGGAACAAAGAGGAATGTTTCATTTGGTATAAGTACAATCAACCAAAAAATGAAATGACCTTGAAAATTTTTGAACTGAATGACATAGCTTCCAAATATATAAAGCAAAAACTGGTAGAAATACGAGAGAAAAAAATGACAAATCCATATTCATTACGAAACTTTTCTGGGAAAATCCGTTCATGACCTGAATATAAGACTGATACCTGGGGACTTCCCTGGTGGTGCAGTGGTTAAGAATCCACCTGCCAATGCAGGGGACACGGGTTCAAGCCCTGGTCCGGGAGGATCCCACATGCCGCGGAGTAACTAAGCCCATGTGTCACAACTACTGAGGCTGTGCTCTAGAACCCACGAGCCACAATTACTGAGTCCGGGGGCCACAACTACTGAAGCCCGCGCGTCTAGAGCCTGTGCTCCGCAAAGAGTAGCCCCCACTCGCTGCAACTAGAGGCCCACGTGCAGCAAGGAAAACACAATGCAGCCAAAAATAAAATAAAAATAAATAATAATTAAAAAAAGGATTAAACAAAATTAAACAAACAAACAAAAAATGCCACGGTAGAACTGCCACTGGTCAGAGGGTAAAGTCCTGTGGTGGCTCATTCAGGAATCCTTTATGAATGCCTCTACTGATTCACAGGGCAGTTGGGAGAATGAGGAGTGGTGGAGCTTCAAAAGCTTCCCCCAAATTGATGTTTGAAACAGACTGTCCCTCATTTTCTTCCCATTGCATGTGATCATTCAGTTAGAGCTTCATTTGGCCTAAGCCAACTCAGAGGTCATGGCCTTTGCTCAAAAGACAGTGACCTGAGGGAGGCTGTGCATTAAGCATAATCAGTCATTCACACTGACTGTGAATGAATCTTTGATAGGATGCAATGGAGATAGGGCAAGAATACACTAGGCACCAAAGGATGGAGGGTGAAAATGTCTCCTGAAGAGAATAGAGGGGCAAAGTGGAAGGCTGTGGGTGTGAAGACAATGTGAGGGCAGACCCATCTGCCTGGCCTGGAAAAGCAGTCTTTGCAGGGCTTAGAAAGAGCAGGCTCCATAAAGAAGTGACTGCAAGTTTGCTTAGGATTTGACTTTCATTTGGAGAGCTTGATATCTTATTGGAATACCGCAGTCAGTCCTCTTGGCTTAGATTACTACCATCTTAAACAGTCATAACACAGATTGATCTTCATGTTTAATTGTACATAGCAGCACTGTCCAACAAAAATACAATGCAAGTCACAAATGTGAACCACATACACCATTTAAAATTCTCCAGTAGATACTTTTTTAAAAAGTAAAATGGAAATTAGTTCTGATAATATATACTATTTAACCCAGTATAACCAAAATATCATTTCAACACATAATTAAAATTCTAAAATTATTGAGATATTTTATTCTTTTCTTTTTGTATTAAGTCTTTGAAATCCAGTGTGCATTTTATACTTATATTTGGATGAGCCACATTTCAAGCACTCAGTAGCCACATGTGGCTAGTGGCTACCATATTGGACAGCTCAGGTGTATAGTTCAAGACACACCTGTGCCAAAGGTACAGTACAGATAATATGTGCCTTGGGAAGTTAGGAAGGAGCAGAGATTAATGAAGACTGATATTGTCAGGTTGAGGAATTCTTTATGGAATTTAGGATGGGGCTTAAAATTAGGATGGGTGGAAGGGAGGTGAAAATAGGTCATTCCAAGGCAAAAAGGCTCTGGGAACATTGGAAGAGAAGAAGGAAGGGAAGGGAGTAGAAAACCTAACAGTCTTAGAACAAAGGGAGCAGAGAGAATCTAGCCTTGATGTAGTGTTTAGCTGAAAGCAGCATGATAACTGCTCACCATCATTACAATTGTTGCCTCTTTGGATGTGACTCTTCCTGCCCAAATTTACACCATGGCCCGGAGTCCCCTCACTTTTCCTCCGCGCTGTGAGTATACACAGCAAGGCTGGCCTGGATTGCATTTCTAAAATGTTAATTATCTATAACTGGGTTTCAAATGGTCAGATTTGTTCTTCACTCTGCAGCTTTTGATCCTGCACCCAGCAGCATTTTATAAGGGTCTCCAGGGGAGAGGGGGGGTGGAACAGAGAGAAGGAAGGAAAATGTCCTCTAAAAACAAAAACAGTATTTTCAGAATTCTACTCTGCTGCTTTCAGACTATTTCCATCAACGCTCTTATTCATTTTGATTTATTTCTATCCATAAGCAGACTAAAGCTTCTCTATGCTTTTATTGTTTTTCAAGAATAGGCCTTCTATTGGAGGAAAATAATGTCTCCACAACCACCACTTTGCTCAGTGCAGATCTTCATTAATCTGCAGCCACAGAACAGGCTTTTAGCAGCGAGCACTTTGGATGGGAATTGAATTTGATATTGCATTATGGTTGTAGGGCGTCTCACAATAGACTGTGTTCTTTTCTGTGTCTGAGCACAATCAGAGAGACCCAATTAAATAATTTGGTGTAATAATGGAGAACGAAAGAGTATGAGGGCTTAAAGTGAGGGCTTCAGCATTTGTATTCTCCCTTTTCTGTATCATGTTAATTAATTTGCCTCAAAACCAAAAGAAAGAACACAATGTAGAACAGCACGGCTCAGCTACAACATGTAGACCCTTTACATGCAGATACCCTTCCAAATGGACTCAGAAAAGCGTTTCCTAGAGCTGCTGTAACCAAGTACACCAAACTGGGTGGCTTAAAACAACAGAAATTATTCTCTCACAGTTCTGGAGGCCAGAAGTCCTAAATCAAGGCATCGGCAGGGCCACTCTCCCTCTGTGACTCTGGGTAGAGTCCTACCCTGCCTCTTCCAGTTTCTGGTGGGGGGCTGTCAGCCCTTGGCATCCCTTGGCTTGCAGCTGCCTCACTCCAATCTCTGTCTCCATCATCACATTCTCCCTGTGGCATTTTCCTCTTCTTATGAGGACACCAGTCATAATGGATTTGAGCCCAACCTAATGGCCTCATCTTAATGCTTACATCTGCAAAGACCCTATTCCCAACTAAAGTCACCCTCACAGGTATCTGAGGACGAGACATACTTTTGGGAGGAGACACAATTCAGCCCGGAACGGTCAGTCTGTGCACCGTCAAGTAGAGAGTGTGGTTGATGCTCAGGCTGACGCTGAACGATGGCCCGCCTGGCCCAGGTGATAATAGCAGTCTCTGCTGCCTGTGCAGTCGAGAAGCGAGAGCTCTGGACTCCCATGACAGCACCTGACAGTAAAGAATACAACTTTAGAATATTACTGGGGATGTGAAAATGAACACAGCTAGCGGTCCAAGAGGGCAATGACCTGCACAGACCCAGTGTTTGTCTAGCTTCAGTCAAATACTTTAGACACCAAGTGTACTGGGAACTCTGACTCTCAACTCTGACCTTGTCTAAGGCTTGTCTTTGGCGCATAAAAATGAGCAGTGCCCCTGTCATGGCGCTTCTGGGCCAGGGAGAGCTGAGGTGGTAGGGCATTTCATCTGGATGCATTTGTCCTCTCTGACCCCGACCCACTGCTACAACATAACCTTTTGCAAACTTTATCCTGGGTTTCTGCAAAATCTGATAAAATAGACACCTAAAAAAGGACAGTGCTAAATGGAGATGAGTGTGGCGTTAGTTAAGTAGTGTAGGTATGGTTCAGTTATGAAGTATAGGTATAGTTATTTATGAAGTATAGGTATAGTTAGTTAAGTAGGGTAGGTATAGTTAGTTATGAAGTGTAGGTATAGTTAGTTATGAAGTGTAGGTATAGTTAGTTAAGTAGTGTATGTATAGTCAGTTATGAAGTATAGGTATAGTTAGTTATGAAGTATAGGTATAGTTAGTTAAGTAGGGCACGCATAGTTATATAGTTAGTTATGAAGTGTAGGTATAATCAGTTATAAAGTATAGGTATAGTTAGTTATAAAGTATAGGTATTGTTCATTATGAAGTATAGGTATAGTTAGTTATGAAAAATAGGTATAGTTAGTTAAGTAGGGTAGGTATAATTAGTTATGAAGTATAGGTATAGTTAGTTAAGTAGTATAGGTATAGTTAGTTATGTAGTATAGGCATAGTTAGTTATAGAGTGTCAGCATAGTTAGTTATGAAGTGTAGGTATAGTTAGTTAAGTAGGGTAGGTATAGTTAGTTAAGTAGTATAGGCATGTCGGTCATCCTGCACTAAGCAACACATCAGACAAACTTCCCTCCTCTCTGAGACCTAATAAATGGCACCTCGTTGTATAGTCTGATCGAGGAGAGTATATTCCTAAAACTTAGCTAAATTAATGGTCATTATATATGTTGTCAGCCAGGGAGGAATGATAATTAATATTGGAGCTAAGTAAACATATTCATTAGACAGCCTGGCAGTAAAGGGAGCCACTGGGATTTATCAGGGAAATCAGTAGCTTACAGGTCTAAACCCAGTTTTAGTTATTTTATAAAAGAAAAGGCACCACAGTGGGGTGGCCTTCGTTTGGGACGGGGTCTAATGCCTGTGACCCAGATGCAAGTAACAGCACATGAGGCCTTGTTAGGAGGGAATGGGGAGGGTGGGTACTGGCTCCTCCCTGTGGCCCCAGAGCGGGCTTTGCCCATCTCCAGCCAGGCCATGATTTGGGATTTGGTTCTAATCCACCTTGACGCTCCGGTTGTGCCATGAGACAAATGCTGGGGCTGAGAGAAGAAAGCTGAAAAAGACTGGATATGAAGTCAGACCCAATAAATCCAGATTAATCCACATACTTGTTATGTATAGGTAAGCTGGGCAAGCCACTTAGTATCTCTGAGCCTCAGTTTCTTCATCTGTAAAATGGGACTCACAGAACATTCAGTGGAATATGTGTGGCTGGTGGGTTGTCATTGCTCCGTAAATATTAGTTCCCAAGTTTACCCTTCAATATTTATTAGGTCTCAGAAGGTCATCAGTAGCCTTGAAGCTAAAAACCCTTCCTTGCTCCATATAGATATGAGACTTTAGCCAAGCAGTGCTTCTCTACACTTTTACATCACGGCACATAAAGAAGATGATCATACTTGTCTAGTATCCTGGGCTAAACAAATGATACTGCTCACAGGCCACCCTCTGGGCTGAGGTCCAGGCATTGGTATATTTTAAAAGTGCCCCAGGGGATTCTAATGTGTTGCTGGGGGTGACACCCACTGAAGAAGTAAGGGAAGGTATTAAAAATGTACACAAGCCACTTTTATAGAAGTCGAATCATTCAGGTACAACTAACATATATGGAACCCCTGTATCAGAGGTGACTGTTTTTATCTATTTAGTATTTTTTAGCATTTTTTATTGTGGTGAAATAGACATAAGATTTACCCTTTCAACTATTTTATTTTATTTTATTTTTTTGGCCATGCCGTGAGGCCTGTGGGATCTTAGTTCCCCGACCAGGGATTGAATCCGGGCCCTCAGCAGTGAAAGCATGGAGTCCTAACCCTGGACCACCAGGGAATTCCCTAACTATTTTAAAGTGTACAATTCAGTGGCATCAAGAATATTCACAATGCTGTGCAACCATCACCCCTACCCATTTCCAGAACTTTTATCATCCTAAACAGAAACTGTACCCATTGAACCGTAACCCCTCATTCCCTTCTCCGCCCAGACCCTGGCCGCCACCATTCCTCTCTCTGTCTCTGTGAATTTGACTGCTCCAGTTACCTCACATAAATGGGATCATACAATATTTGTCCTTTTGTGTCGGGCTTAGTTCAATTAACAGAGTGTCCTCAAGGTTCATCTATGTTGTAGCATGACTCAGAATTGCTTTCCATCGCATTTGTGTACCACATTTTGTTTGTCATCCATTGGACATTTGAGTTATTTCCACATTTTGGCTATTATGAATAATGCTGCTGTGGACATTGGTGAATGAATATCTGTTTGAGTTCCTGCTTTTAATTCTTTTGGGTATATGTCTAGGAGTGGAATTGCTGGATCATTCTGTGTTTAAATTTTGGAAGAACTGCCAATAATGTTTTCTACAGAGGCTACACCATTTTACATTCCCATTAGCAATGCATGAGGGTTTTGAGTTCGCCACATCTTTCCACGTTTTTGATAATAGCCATCCTAATGGGTGTGAAGTGGCATCTCACTGTGGTTTTGATTTGTATCTATTTAGTTCTATTGCTCACAATAATCCTGTGAGGTGGGCATTATCAGTCCCGACTTTAGAGATAAGGAAACTGATGAACCTGTCCAAGGTGACTCAGAAGTAGAGTGGCAGCACCAGGCTATGTAACTGTGTCCTCTACAGGTACTTAATGGAAGTGCCTATTTAAAGCAAGTCTGTGGATAACCTTTCTTTTTTTTTTTAAATTTATTTTTGGCTGCATTGGGTCTTCGTTGCTGCGCACGGGTTTTCTCTTGTTGCGGTGAGCAGGGGCTACTCTTTGTTGCGATGCACAGGCATCTCATTGCCGTGGCTTCTCTTGTTGCAGAGCACGGGCTCTAGGCGCACATGGGCTCAGTAGTTGTGGCTCGCAGGCTCTAGAACGCAGGCTCAGTACTTGTGGCACACGGGCTTAGTTGCTCCACAGCATGTGGGATCTTCCCGGACCAGGGCTCGAACCCATGTCCCCTGCATTGGCAGGTGGATTCTTAACCACTGTGCCACCAGGGAAGTCCTGTGGATAACCTTTCTAAAGGGAAAAATGCTTTTGTTAAGTAGACAACTCCCTTTCATCTTTTTCTAGGTCCAGATGGTCCCAATTTGCTAAAATTGAGGTCAGCTCACCCTGTACCACCAGTGAACTTAAAATTTCTGCAGTCTTTCTTAAAATATGGTAGTGCTGTGTTCCCCTCAGAGAATCCTTTTATTTTTTTCCCCACATGCCACATTTTGCTAGTATTACCCAGCACCACCACGACAGACCTTAAGAACAAGGACTTGCATCTCATGGCTGGACCTGAGAGGGCTCCTCTCTAATGAGGACTCCCCTTTGCCTGGGATTCATGCTTGACTGTCCCATCCCTGTAGAAGATGAGGAGATAACGGTGCCCATCGTGACAACACTCCAGTGGCTAATTGTCCTCCCACTGCGAGGGTAGGGAGGGGAAGTTCGGAGGGAAGGAGGCTGGGAGTCATAATTGCTCCTCTGAGCCCCTAAATAGAGAAGCTTATGGGCATTGCTTTCCTACAATCTGCAGGGAGAAAACGAATACACCATGGAGAAATTCTTTGTAGTTAAAAGCACCAGATCATAAAATACCTACCTACTTTGTATTTTCACATTTTGGAAAATATACAAATGTAATGAAAGTTATTTTGAAATCCATCAGCAGAAGACCATTTTGTAATGCCAGGTGATGGCTGTGGAAGACCCTGCCTTGCTTTGCGTGGGTGGTGGAAGAGAAGTTCCTCCTATTCCCAAGTTATGCTGATCTGAGTAGAGAGAGAGAAATTCCCCCTCCCCAGTCTGGCTGTACAATTGCTCTGCTGGGCTGGAAAGGTGGGCTGGGTAGAATTCTGTGCTGTGTGATATGGAGTGAAGTCAGAGAGCTTCACAAATACAGGATGTTATTCATCCTTCATCCTGAGATTCTCAAGGGAGCCAATAAAGTCATTTTAAAAGTTTCCCTCTAAAGGCAGGAAGGCAGGAGGAGGTTGGTGGGAGAGCGGAAGCTGGGAGCAGACCTGGGTAGTTTAGAACCTTCTGCTTTCCTGGAGAGGTCATATCCTCTTTTCTCTCCTCACTTTAAAAAGCTCAGTTAGAAGAGTCAAGTCACTTCCCATTTAGGAAGACTGCCTCCATACTACTATGTCTGCCTGGGTACCACGGACATCCATTTCAATGAGGATTTACCTTAGAGTCACAGGCTTTGAACTTGAAGGAGAAATAATTATACCTTAATATCTTAACCCTCATGGTCATTTTGCATAAAGGATGGTTTCAATACCTCACATTTCAAATGAATTATAGGATATGCACACTTTCCCGTCCTCACCTCCCAACAGCATTTATCCAACAATATTTATCACAGCAAATATTTCTGTGATGCTCAAAACCTGATCATGAGCTTGTTCATCTTGATCCCTGGGACCAGAGATTTCTTGATTCTGCTTTCAGGACAGTTGGGGGTATCAGTGGTGGAGGTATACTGGAGGTCACCATGGGCCCCTGCTGGCCAAGTTACTTTTTCTGACTCAGTTTCTATCATGTGATGCCACAGATTGGTAACTCTATTTGCCAGTTAGCTCGGGCATGGAACCAGCCATCATTACTCTACCAGCCCATTTGGGAGGATTTGTAAGTTATCTTTATTAGCGCTGTCCAGTCCGATGGTTCTTTGGGCTATAATTGAAGTAAACAAGGCATGCTGTTGTTACATTACATTTCTGATTCTCTCAAGAAGGAGGCAGACAGGTGAAGGCAAAATAAATAGTTTGCTCAGGTCTCCTTAAATGCCTACAATAAGTTGACAGGGTTGGGAGGTGGGGTTGAGGGGAAGGGATAGAAGGATGAGACGGAGGTGCAATCTACATTTCCTCATATTCCCAATTAACTCAGCCTAAAAGTATCACTCTTATTCAGTAGCAGTTAAAATAGGCTGTGATGAGAGCATGACAATTTCCAGCTAAACTAGAGGATAATTAGAAATGCCCTGTAGCAGGCAAGTCAGTGCTTCAATTTATTTGCTGTTTATTACCGAGTCCCTGCCCCTTGGGTGTAATGATTGTAAAACCGCGCCGGCAACTTCCCCGGGTTTGATTTAGTGCCGTAAATGGTGCTCAGAGAGTAGATTAAGCTGGAATGTGATCAAACCTTATTTGCAATCCGATTATACAAACTGCTCCTTGCACTGACCAGATTGAAGTAATTTCCCTATAGAAACGTTACACTCACTTTGGTGTAAAAATGATTAACATTTCCTGACTGTAGGTCAGCCTTTCACTTCCACTGTAATCCTTTATCAGGCAATAAGCCCATCTTTCTCTTAGGTTTGTTGCGTTCACGTACTGTGTGGTATTTAACCAAGGCACAGCATCGCAACCAGTTTTTTAAAAAATTATAAGTAACCTCTCAGGCTTGTGGTGGTGAATGATTACAATAAAGAGACATTCCGGAAGAAGTAGATTAATAGCGTATTTTCTTCCAGTTTGATTGTTCAACATTACTGACATACGTAATGATCTAATGGAGAACTCTTATGGACTCCAGAGAAATTTCCATATCCTCTTGGAAAGGGCTGTTGAAGTCCTTAGAAGCAAGCAGTTCACGGGCAGGGCTTTAACCAAAGATGGGTGTGATTTTGAGGGACCAGCATTCATTTCTGAGCCACTCTTCAGAATGCATTTAAATCCCAATGACCACTAGTAATTCTCTCTTTTAAATAATCATCCACATAGGTTGTCTGGATTCCCAGTAGATTCTGCTCACCCTACTAATTCAGGATTTCTGAATGTGAAAACAGTTTTCATACAATTAGCCTCCGGTAATGAAATGCAACCAATTCCATGCTGAACACTGAAAGCCAACGCTCCTCACATATTTTTGTGACAATCAAAGAAAATATTTGAGTCTGAAATTCATTATCATAGCCTAACTCCAATACCCACAATAACATGTTTTGCTGTACAACATATTTAAGCTGATTTTCTTCAGACATTTTCGGTCTTAACCCTTTAAGAATCATACACTCTATAAATACGTTTCCAAGCTCCAGCTACATAATTGACAGCAGAGGTTAATTATCTTGGCGAGTATTTCTAAGTGATTTCAAAAGATGCAGACGGCATTAAACCGAAAGGGCCACATTTCGATAAATTCTTTGTCGAGCACTTTTGGGTGAAATGTAAGTGATTTATCAATTGCATCTGAAGTCTATGCAGATTGGAAGAGAGGACTGCTTTTTGTATCTTCTCCCTGCCCCAAAAGACTATTTCTCAAAATCAGGATGCTTCAGGGTAAAAAAACCAATGTAATTTTTAACTGTGTTGCTAATATTCTTTGGAATTTACAGTCCACAGACTGTACAGGAAATGACATCACACACTTGGACTTAAAGCTTCCAAGGTTGTCCATTCTTTTCTTTCCAGGAGTCGGGGAACATTTTGGAGGCAGAAGGTACAATACTGTGAGACTGCATCTAACCTTTCCCAAATGGCATACGTGTGTGTTTACGTGTGCATGAGTATGTATAGGTGTATATAATAGGTAGAGTTTATGTTAACGATTAGAAGTCAGCAGATCGATAACAAGAAAGGTCTTCTTGATTTACCATCTTTTATAGCAATGATTCATAAAAGAATTAGAAATTAATCAATGTTTCAGAAATTAATTAATGGTTGAGAAATTAGGTCTACTAAAAGCCATCCTAAAATCTGTTCTTCGTTTCATTTGCTATAAAAATAACACTACTATAAAGCTCTCTGTCTATTTGCTTCTGGGTTCTGACACACAGAACACACAGGAAAGACACTGGGACACACATGAGCAGCCACAGATCCTGAAGCAAATATACCTGCACGTCCAAACAGCAGCCCCCTTGGGTGAACAAAGCAGCCAGCTGTCTTCTCTAACAGTCCTTACTATAAACCAGGATTGTAATCCCAGGTCGCTATATAAACCTAGTTCTATGGCTAGATACACAGCAGAGTGGCAGAGTTGGGAGGTTATAGCAGTCTTGTGTGCACTGTCACAATAGAACTAGGGAGAAACAGGAAAGAGGAGGCCACCTTGATGAGCCAGTATCAGCAGACTGGTCTCTGATACCGTCCTCTAATTTGGTCCTGCCCTGAACCAGGTGGGATCGGGCTGGAGCAGCCATCCTGCCTGAAACAAGGAAGCATCATTCACAGGTAGCCTGGGATAGAAATTAGCAGCTGTACAGAGAACAACCAAACACACGACAGCCAGAGGAGAGGGCGAAGGATGCCCAAGCTCAGACAGTAGACAGCACTTTCTCTCTTCCCCTATTCTTGTCTCATCAGGAATCTTCTCAGCAGTTTTCTTTCAATGGCCAGTTTCTCTTTTCGTGACATTCTTAGTACCTGTAACTTTTCCTAACGTGAAATTTTCAGAATAATAATTTGTAAGATCAGGCAAAGAAAATTATACATATCAAGGAGGATCCGGGGGACATGATTGTTAACTCGTTTCAGAGGTACTCTGAATAGATACAGTGTTTTCTGGACATTTATTCTTAAATTATCCCACCTTCAGGGAAAATGCAAGGTTGGGACAAGATGTGAAATTTACCTCAAATGCGACAGCTCTGAAACTGTCTTACAAGTAACGCTTTGTTGGCACAAATAAAATATTTTCGCATTGAATATAAAAGGCAGAATCTGTTTCTACTTCTGCCCCATGTCCCAGAGGTCTTCCTGTTTCATGTTATGCAGTTTTACAAAGTGTGCTGACTGGCTAATTTTGTAGTACCATGTATAAAATAAGTAGCATATGTATTACTTCCAATCTCTAAAGTCCTGTATTCAAATAGCATAAAAAAATCACAGATTTGGGGAACATACATATCAATAGTGTTTAGTTTCTGATTTTTCATGCTGTCCAACTAAGAAAACAGATCGGGTGCCGCGATCCATTGAAGTGACTTTCATATCATTATTGGAAGGTGGTTTCCCAAAATGAAGCCTTTAAAAATAATTATTGAATAAAAGAAGAATTATTTTGATAACCCACAAAGTTGTGAGCCATCTTTTATGTTTTGTAAAATTAGAATTAGAGCCTACCGTCTTTGCCTTCCAGTTGAACTCTGATATAATCAAAATAATATTCCAGTGATTCCTTCCACTTCTCAAAATACAAGCCCTGTCAGCCTGCCCTTGAACTTGACAGCGCAACGGTATACTCTGAGCACAAGTGTTCACAAGGTTCCCCACAAGCTCCAGGAAGCACACAGAACGTACCCCTTGTTCAGCACCTTCAGACGCGTTAGCCCCGGGACTTTCGGCAGATGACCCCGGTTTCTCCCTGGTGGTCGCTGACACTAGAACAAGTATAAATTATTTTATGAAGTAGTTTCCAATCATGCAAGAAATGCAGTTTTTATTTCTAGTATCTGGAGAGCCCATGGTGCTGATTCACATAAAAGTAGGTAGCCTGGCTGTAAAAGAGAAAGTTGATTTTTCAGGAAAAAACCCCCAGAGGAACAGAGAGGGAACTTGCTCTCTCCTCTCCTCTCTCTCTCTCTCTCAATCTCTGTCTCTCTTTCCCTACTCCTTCCTTCTTTCTCTCGTCTTCCCTCCCTCCCTATCTGGACCCATCTGGACACTTGTTAAGTCTGCAATACATAACACAAAACTTTGTTGAAACAGCAGATGAAAGGAATAAAGAATAAGGAGGTCTAGTCAAATGATCTTAGTGTCCAAGTCTTAGGACGTGTAAGGGGAAGTAAAGGAAGAGTCCCACTGTGCTGTTTCTGCCTGGGTATTTATGCACACAGCGTGGAGCCCTTTGGCAGGAAGCAGCAGTGTGCAGGAGCACAGCTGCTTATTAACCGGGACAGAGATTTGAACCCACATTCTCTGACTCGCTTTGCACCTTGCTTGGGATGACGGCTGTCCAGACCAGTGTGGTGGATGCTGTCTCTTTTCTTAAAATCAGTCCAGGCTGTGTTACACGGAGCTTTGTATAATATGTTGTTAAATCTTGGCGATGTGGGACCACTGAAATTATGCTCATTTCTTTCAAGATGAACCGTTTTGCAGGGCAGAAATGGAGACACAGATGTAGAGAACAAACGTATGGACACCAAGGGGGGAAAGCGGCGGGGGGGTGGTGGTGGTGGTGGTGGGATGAACTGGGAGATTGGGATTGACATGTAGACACTAATATGTATAAAATAGATAACTAATAAGAACCTGCTGTATAAAAAATAAGTAAAATTAAAAAATTCAAAACAAAAGAATATACTGTACAACACAGGAAATACAGCCAATATTTTATAATAACTATAAGTGGAGTATAACTTTTAAAAACTGTTAATCACTACATTGTACACCTGTAACTTACATGGTATTGTATAGTTGATATAGTACATCAACTGTAGTTCAATAATTAAAAAAACCTAACCATCAAAAAAAAAAAAAGATGGAAGGCTTTGCGTCAGTGACGTCACCCACCCTTCCTTTCCCGTTTAACCTGGACGTGTGATGCTTACTTTGAACTGGAGGTTTTCTTTTCCTTTGCCACCTTTCCAGTTTTCTGTCTGCACTGCCACAGGCTAACTACACCGTGGTAAGGATGCGTAGGTGTGCTTTGCTCTAATTCTGAGGCTCTTTTTGATACTCCTGCAGCCGTCACATTTTAATCCTACAGCAGAACCCAAGCGATGGCTCGGAATGACGGTACGGCTAAAGCTAACTCTTGTCCGAATGAAAATTCGGTGTCCCTTTGTGGTTTTGCTGCTTGCTGGAATGACACCACAACAATAACAGCGGCATCTGTGGTAGGTTTCTGCTCAGGTTTTTGAGATACTTTGGTCATTATTTTACCAGTGGGGAAACTGAGATGCTAAACGCCACAAATCCAGACATCATCCTGATTTGTTCTGTTTGTTTAATGTACCCTCTTTAGTAACCAGGAAATTTCAGGACCTCCTGATACTGTAATTAATGGGCTCGTTTGGCAAGCTGGGACAAAATTCAAGTTTGGAAGCGAGGGGATAGGCATCAGATGATGTGGCAACTACAGCATTTGACTTAAAATGTAGGGGCTGAATTCCTCATAGGCACCGTGCCATCTGTTTTGGAATATGCTTTGCATACAGCTTTATGGGGGCATTTGTCAGGCAGAGGTACAAGAATGGCAAACTCGAAGCGTTTTATTTTAAATTAGATTGGTGTGATTTGATGCTAATGGGAGTGCAAGTCCGAGCCTCGAGCCTCGGGGACAACCTGGCCTGCCACCCTCCTCCACTGGCATTTTGCATCTCTCCAGGCTCCCGTCTCTGCGGGGCAGAGAGCAGGGAAGTTGCTGAGGACAGGGTGCAGGTGGGGAAGGGTATCTCCCATCAGAGCAGCCCTGGGCTGACTCCAACGGCTGAGAAAGATGCTGTGGACAGTCCTTCCAGATGGCAGCTGCAGTTGGGGGTGGACAGTCTAGTACTTGTCCTGTGTGCTAACTGCAGTGACAGCCGGCCAACTGCTGCCCAGCAACGCAGAGCTGCAGAAGGACGGAAAACGTCTCGCTTCACCGACATTTCCGCAAAGTGCTTACATAACTCCTTCCTGCCAGCGGCTTCCTCAGGACACAGCCCCTCGTCCCTGAAGTGCCGGGTCAAGAGACACACGTGCCTTGGCTTGCAGGCCAGCATTTCTTCCACACCGACCCAAATCCTGCAGATCTGTCCAAATGCTACAGAAAGCAGAAAAGTCACTAAATATATTTGGGTCCAACTTGACTCATTTCATGCAGTGAAAAATGTTTAGAAAGGACTCTTTGGGTTTAGCTAAGCTAGCACTCTTATTTTTAAAAAGAGAAAACGGGACCCTAGTAACTGGGTCGGAAGGCACCATACTGGGGTGTGACAGAAGCAGGTCTGGCATCCATATCTCCTGATCCTTGTGATTTGGTTATTGTTTTCCCAGTTTCCTGAGGAAAGCCTGGAAAATTAGCTTAAAGCCTGTTTCTCTGCCTCTAGACTCTGACCCTCCTGAAAACATGTCTCTCTTCAGCCCGGGCACCTAGCACAGAGCCCACTGCCCTCTGTTGTTAATTCAGAAATGATTCACGGAGCTTCCCTAAACGCTGGACACTGTGTTAGGTGCTGAATCCATGTCCTACTTCCTCCTTCTGGCCAGCACCAAGGTAGGAGAGGTCCCTGCCCTCGCCGAGCCCAAACTCTACAATAGCCATTCAATAAATAATTTTTGAACGACTGAATATGGATTACTTTTTTACCTGCCTGCAGCATTAGTAAAGTGTCATATTTCGGTATTGGTGGACACACTGGCAAACTAAAAACAAAACAAAACTTGACGTGGAAAATGTTTAAATCCATTGGTTTAATAGAGTCTGTCCTTAGTTGCTTTTGGAAATTGATGCTGATGTGCCACCAAGCTAAACTACATAACAAAAGACTGGTATAGCTGACTTTATTATGTTTTATGAAAAATTTTAGCTGGCTTTTAAATATTTATTTTTGAACTACGTTGTTTTCCAGCTAGTGTACATTCCTCTGTAATGATGTTGGCTAGGAGGGGAGGCAGTGGTAACTCAGAAGCTTGCTGACTGTCGGGGAAAGGCAGCCTGGGACTAAGAATAAAAATAATTAAATGTGGGCTTCCCTGGTGGTGCAGTGGTTGAGAATCTGCCTGCCAATGCAGGGGATGCGGGTTCGTGCCCTGGTCTGGGAGGATCCCACATGCCGCGGAGCAACTAGGCCCGTGAGCCACAATTGCTGAGCCTGCGCGTCTGGAGCCTGTGCTCCGCAACAAGAGAGGCCGCGATAGTAAGAGGCCTGCGCACCGCGATGAAGAGTGGCCCCCACTTGCCGCAGCTGGAGAAAGCCCTCGCACAGAAACGAAGACCCAACACAGCCATAAATAAATAAATAAATAAATAAATAAATAAATAAATAAATAAATAAATAAATATTAAAAAAAAAAGCAGTAACTTTAACAAAGTGAGTATCAATTAAAAAATAATAATAATAATGAAATGTGAGTGGACTGGAGAATTGGATGTCCTTAGTTGCATTTGGTAATAGTTCTGAATTTAGTTCCGTAGCTCCTGTCTGCTAATGGCTATGCCCAGGGCATGCGAGGTACCCAAATGGACCCGAGTGCTCAGGCCCAAAGTCCCTTGGTCTTCCATCGTGCAGTCTGTGTCTCTTCTCCACCAAGAGCAGGAACTGGATTGGCAGGTGCCCAGCTTGATTGGCTGTGGTTGGAAATGGGGAACAGGGAGTGGTCACACTTGCATGTCAGTGTGATGAGATAAAGGTACGTACAGGATTTGAGCCCAGTGCACTTTACAATGAGATGTGTGTCTTTATTGAATGGGGGCGGGGACACAAAACAGGAAGAGCAGAAGCATCCCAGAATCCTATAAACTAGCCAAGCACACAGCCCTGCTGTACTCAGCACTTGGGCAGATTCCAATGGCTTCTAGTTAATTCACTTGTATTAAATATGAAGATGACAGAGTCTACCTTTTCATCAAAAGAATTTAAGATATATTTCAGGATTATTCCTCATTTACTTGATGGACTTAAAATGGATATCTAGAATTGTCCCAAAGAAAATCATTAGGGAGAGGTTTGACCTACAAAGCTTTCCCACTGGTGCCTCCAGGTACCCAAGGACCTCTACAGGTCCATCGTCATGCCCTGTGGTAGCTAGCTAAGCTGAGATACTGATTGTCTGAATGGGGAAGGTGGTGATAGCCTCCTTCTCCTAGCACAGTGACACCTTGAGAAGATTCTCGGGAGCCAATACTTCCTCTAGAAGAACTTACTCTAAAGGAGTTGTTTCTGGGACTGGGACCGGATGACCTCTCAGTCTTCAGGTCACACCCCAAAGATAGCTGCAAACTCTTCAGGGCATAGGGGCAACCCTGCGTGCAGCAAATGAATCACTCCAGCGATGGCAGGTGACATGTGTGTGCTTCCTGAGAGGATACGACTGACAAAGTTTTGATTTTAAAAATCCTGCCCGTGAAGCGATCCTATTCTCCAAGGCTTTGGTGGGATTAGAGATTCTGGGTCTCCCTCCATATACATATACAATGTTCTAGCCTTCCACATCGTGGTCCTGCTGTGGGCAAGGTGGTTAGAAGAGAGGAGCTTCAGGCATAAGAAGCAATTTCCTCCAGGAAAGCAGGGTGGAAGAAGCACCAAGCCCTGTTTTCTGGGACTTGCTCCCTGCCCCCAACTCTTCCTCCACTTAACCTCCAGGGTCAGGGCCCTCTGAGGGCTTCAAGCATGGGATCAGGTCAGACGACACATTTACCTGCAGAGTCGTGGAGTATATATGGTCAGGGAAGCAGCGGCCCCTCCTCTCTGTCCACCAGCAAACTGGAGCCCACTTCCCACCACCAAATAGGCTGTTATGGCCTCAAATGCCTGTACCCTTTCCATAAAGCTTAATACACTGGCCAGCCAGTCCCAGGGAAAATGACTCTAAAAAGTGGGTTTGTGAGCTTTTCCACTAGGAGTACATTCAACAGGTTAGTTACTTAGGAAACTGCCAACTCTTCATTAGATTTGTTTTATAAGTTTCTGAGAAGAAACAGTTGTCTATATCCTCTCTGTCCAAAATGCGAAAGCAGATGGTCTCATGTAGGGAGTCTTCCTTGGACAAGTAAATTGCAATGGCAATTTGGGGTAGCATTTTCTTGTATTTCTGGTAGTTCTCTGAGCTCTCAGATGAATTGCAGAACCCTGAGATGATGGGGACATAGAAAATAGCAGGAATCAACTTTTCCCTGTAAGGTGAATTTAAAAATATCCACCACAACTTAAGCAGACCAGGCACAAACCTCCGGTGAAATATTTAAAAGACTCATTGCAACCCCATCTAAGAGACGCTGGAGGTCATTGTTCAGGCATAAAGATGAAGTAAATAATTAAAATTGTCTTCTCCCTTAAATTACGGGTGTCATGCAAATATGAGTCCCTCCTTCCGCTTTATTGTTGTTGACTTAGTTCTGGCTTAAATATTCCTTACAAGAACATCATATAGTAATGCTTCAATCATTTCCTTAAACAACATCAAAATTTCTTAAAGTGTTCGATCTTCTCATCAACAAAGAAATTCAACAAAGAAAATACCTTATTTAAGGTATCAACTAAACAAACATTTAAAATGTTAATGTTAGTGAAGATGTAGTAAAAAGAACACTCACTAAATATTTGCATGTCTATAAATTGGTTCAATTTTTTAAGAGAGCAAGCTGGAAATAATGCATATTTTTAAACATTTTAATAAAGCAAATGTTCATGCCTTTTACACTAGTTTGTCATTTAAGAATCTGTCCAAAGGGAATAATCAGAGATGGCAAAAGTTAATGGTCAAAAGTATTTATTGGAGCATAATTTTCAACAGTGAATAAATGGAGAATATAAGCCCATTTTAGAAGCCCCTGCCTTGTAGAGGAATGGAACTCCTTCAGAGGATACAAGGGATGTTGATCAGCGCCATGATGATTAGGGATGCTTGTGAAAATGACATGTTTCCATGTTTCAGAATCTTCCTTCTTCCAACTCTAATCACTTTCGGTTTTAGTGAGGCTCCCTAAGATTTTAGAAAATAATGACATACTGGGGTCACTTAAGATGATGGGCACTGATTGTCAGGGAAGGAAAGAAGCAAGGAAATAGATTAGGGGACAAGAGTGGTTCTAGAGTGACATCCTTGTGACCTAGCTTCTCTTTGTCTCTGTTGTCTATGCAACTGTCTTTGGGATTACAAGAGATGGGGGTCATTGGGATCCTCTGGGCTCAGGTGAACAAGAGCTACTGCAGCCAAAAGGTGGTCTCCTCTTCTTCTCTCAGGCCTAATGGATGGAACTGCAGCCACACGTGCCAGAGTTGACTGTTTTCAGGCTTTTAGCAGCCTAATTGTGCGTGTTTATCAATAAAGAGATCTGTGACCCATTGTTTATCATCTTTATTCTGTTATTAAAAGTTAAGGCCATTAATATATGCTTTCTGGATCACTTTAACATAGGTTAACAAGTTTCATAAACTTTTCACTTGGAGATTTTTCACCAGTTAGTGTCATATTCTGACCCTAACATTCAGGTTCTACAAGTTCATACAGAAAAGTGTACAAATCATGAGTGTACAGCTGGATGGATTTTACAAAGAGAAAACAACGATGCAACCATTGAATTAGAAAAATAGAACATTTACCAGAATCCTGGAGTCTGCCTCATGCCCCGTCTCAGTCATTATCTGCCAAAAGTAACCGCTATTCTGACTTCTACGATCATAATAAAAAAAATAAATTAGTTTTGCATGCTTTTGAACTTAATGTAAATAAGTACATACAATATGTACTCTTTTTTTGTTTGGCTTATTTTACTTGGCATTACATTTGTAAGATTCATTCATATTGTGCTGCTTAGCTGTGTTTTATTTTCATTAGTTTATTATGCTAAAAAATCACACAATAAAATTATCCATTTTTATTGTTAATGAATGTTTGGGTTATTTCCAATTTTAAGTTATTTAAAAATTTTGGAGTAGTGTTGCTATGAACATTTCGGACATTCTTTTGGTGCACATGTGTACACATTTCCGTTGGGTATATTCCTAGGAGTGGAATTGCTGGGTCATATATTATATATACAACTAGCTTTAGTGGATATGGTCTAACTGTTTTCCAAAGTAGTAAACCAATTTACAGGTCCCCCAGAAGTGCATGAGAGTCCCAGTTGCTCCACATCCATGCTCCATATTCAGAACTCTTGGCTTAAAAACAACTTGTCATTCTGCTGGGTATACATAGCATCATATTGTAGCTTTAATTTGTATTTCCCTGATGAGTAATGAGGTTGAGCACCTCATATGTTTATTTGCTACTTGGCTTTCCTTATTTTAGGAAATGCTTATTCAAGTCTTTTTCATTTTCTAGAAATTTGGGTTGTCTTTTTTTTTTCTTATTGATTTACAGGAGGTCCTTATATATCCTGGATATAAGTATTTGGTCAAATATATTAATTGGAAATATTTTCTCTTTACTCTCAAATGGTATCTTCACATGAACATTAGTTCTTAATTTCAATGAGGTTCACATTATTAATATTTTCCTTTATGTTTCACTTAAGAAATCTATGCCTCTTCTGTGATCAAGATATTCTTCTATGTTATCTTCTAGCAGTTTTACTGTTTTAATTTTCCCATGTATATCTAAAATCAGCTGGAATTAACTTACGTGTATGGTGTGAGTAGCTGTCACGATTCCATTTTTTCACATAGATATTCAGTCGATTTGAATTCAGTTTATTTGCTTTGTGGCTTTTACTTCCAGACTTCTGTACTACTCAGTCACTCTCCTATGTCCATTTTGAACTCTTTTCTCTCTACCTGACATTTAAACTCCCTGCAGGAGGCTCTGCTTGTGCCTCTTAGTCACTGCCTCTGTATAAGACCCATCATTCGGGCAGATTTTTGTTACCAGGTGGGCAGTCTTTCCATAATTGTGATAAATGAGACATAGTAATGTGAAATGTTAACATTAGAGGAAATTGGATGAGGACTGGGTGGGAATTCTCTGTACTACCTCTGCAACTTTTCTGTAAGTCTGAACTATGCTAAAATTAAAAGTCTGTTAAAAAAATTCTGCCCCTCTCAAAGAAGTCAAAAGAATCAAGCCAGCATCCAGGTACAAGTTTGTCCTTGACTTTTGAGCTCGTTCCTCAGTGAAAACACTTGCAGTTGAAGTTGGATATACATCTATTTTAAAGGTTTGTTTTCCTCCCTAGGAAAGAATCCTCATTCACAAAAGCAACAGGTAAAAAGTAAGTGTTTGACTCTCTCACGCAGCATTTGGAAAGTGATTATCAAGTCAATCTATGGCACGGACTTGAACCACTGAACTCACCGACTCATTTGGGACAGCATTCCACTGTATTGCATAATCATCACTATGATACTCATTCAGCAGCCATGATTAAGAAACCCTGTGGGGTTAATAATAGTAGCACAGAGCAGACAAGGCTGGCTCCTTTCCATGGTCATCCTGTGTTAGAAGTTTATTTCAACTATGGCCAGTAACTTCCTTATCAAAGTATAATTCCATCCAGATAGTCCTGATAATGCTCAGGTTCCTGACACTGCTGTTTTCTCCAACTGTTCGTGAGGATTCCATTCTGTAATTTAATGTTTATTGAGCTCTTATACTGTGGTAAGCACTGGCCTGTATCTTGTGTCCAATCACATAGCATGCCAAGGATGTCCAAGATACAAGCTTTCTGAGGATGACCACATTGTAATGCTATTTTGTTCCCTAAGTGCCTAGAATGTAACATGTCTTAAAAACAGTCTGTGGAAGGCATCCATAATATAGGGATGGCTGCACCGTGCAGCGGGAGAAACCAAGGCTTTGGAGTTGTGTAGATCTGGATTTTAGTCCTAGCTCATACATCTACTGGACCCTGGGCAAGTTACTTAAACCCTCTGAATCTCAGATGTCTTATGTGGAAATGAGGGTCCTCATGTCTCCCCATTGCCTGGACTGTGGACTGGAGAGTGAATGTGATGTACCAGATACATCACAACCTTTCAGGAAGTGGTTTCTTAAGATTATTTCCTGATAGACCAAAAGCTGTGTTAGGAGTTTACACAGATGACTAAAACATACCTTTAAAAAAATATTGTCTTCTTCAGGAGCTTCCAATTTAGGTGGCAAAGAAAGTCGGGCAGAAGAATAATGACCATTCAGGGAATTCAGTGGAGAAGGTAACTAGCTCTGAGTGGCTTTTCCATACCACCTTGAATTAAGTCACTGTCATTACAGAGGGCATAATGGAGGGGGAAATATAGTAATACATTATCATCTATTAATAATTAGATGGATATGGATTCAGTTGTTTGCGCAGAGTTGCCACCATAGACTTGTGGCCCTGAGACAATGGGCCCAAGATGGGTGTTCAGTCTAAAGACAAGTCTGAGCCAAAAGCTGTGTCCCAAAGAGGTCACTGCCCCTTGCTACTGGCTCTCAGGCATGGAAAGAGAGGAGGATGAGGGGAAGGGTGTGTGTGTGTGTGATATTCCTTCTTTCATTCCTTCAACAAATATGTTTCAAGCTCCTTCCATGTGCCTGGCACTGAGTTAGACAATGAGCATTCATCCACAATCAATAGACGGCCAGACAATGGCTGTGCTTCCATTAATAAATAGACAGACAGTAAGAAGCGTTATGAAAACTGTCTAAGATAAACTGTGCTTGGCTTAAAGATTTTCTGATAGTTAGCCCTCACTGTATAACTGAAAGGATACTGAGCAAATATGACTAAATATCTCCCAGTCATGAATCTAGAATGAATGAGTTTGGATAATGGCATGCAATGAATAGATGGGTTGAACCCCCTGAATGAATGGGCGTTCCCCAAAGGCTGTGGAATTTGATGGAAACCACAATGGACCTAGATTCTAAAAGGATATTTAACATACTGCCCATTTGCCATAGTAGAGCCAGGTTTCCAAAGTTAAAGCACCAGGAGCGGCGGCATAAATCGTTCAGAGTACGTTCCCTCTTCTCAGCACTCTGTTCTTCTCTCCTGTGCCCTCTTTGCTCTGATCCACTATCACTTTTGCTTAAATTGCTTAGAAAAACTACCTAACTTTTACTTTTCCTTCAACTACAGAATGTGGTCCATCAGACTTCACCAGTTTCTAGAACAATTTCTTCTGTCTGTTCACTTAGTAAATGAACAGGCTGATCAGGTTCAACTATTCCATATCATACATCAGTGTTTAGGGCAACTAAACTCTGGGCAGAAATCTGAGATCATAATCAACATTTAAGTAAATAATGTTGCTATTTTTTAGTATGGAAAAACTATCAGTCTAGAAAAGTTAGTTCTGATAAATTATTAGTTAATAGTATAAGAAATCACCAAAATTTTTATTGCAGTAGTATTTTCACACACACACATGGGAATTCAGAAGCAATGTGGTTTTTCTCAAATTGTCACTTGATGTATTACTTTGATCCTTTAGAATATTATCTGGCCTTCTATAGCAATTTTATGATACAGATTTTCTTAAACATTTAATAAGCCATGGTTAAGAGATTGGGGTATACACAACCAATTGTTAGAGGGAAAAGGTCTGGTTTTCAGTCTTTAAGGAAATCCACCATCAATTCCCACGTCATGATTATTAAGTCCCTTTATAACCATAAAATTCTATCATTTCTAATATGCGGTGATTTGCTAAAAATTAAGTTGAGTTAAATAGAATAAAATCAAACAGAGTTCTTCAAACAAAGCTGTAGGAAAAAAAAGAAAATTATATTGCTATAAATCAATTTTAAAAGTCTGACATAGCCCAACAATATCAGAAGATTTACTTATGATTCTTACATATTTTCCTTAAATATATTGTTATATTTTGTGTTAATTAAGATGGCTAAAATTGCATAGAACCATTCAGTAGAGCCATATTACATTTGTCAATAAGTATTTTAAACTATTAATTTGCCATGATGCAACACAAACCATTTAAGAGGTATACAGAACTTTATTTAACAAGAAGAAACTTCAGGAAAGGAGAATGTGCACATAAAAACCAAGATCAATTGTTTTCCCATCACATAACTTTTCACTGGTTTCAGTTCAAATGCCTAATGTTATTATGAGTCACCAAAGCAAATATTGTTTTATTGCAATATCTGCATAATAACACTCTTAATTATCTTCATTCCAATTGCTTTTATTTTTTATCTTTTTTGAATTTTATTTATTTATTTTACAGCAGGTTCTTATTAGTTATCCATTTTATACATATTAGTGTATATATGTCAATCCCCATCTTCAAATTCATCATACCACCATCCCCCCTCCCCGCCACTTTCCCCCCTTGGTGTCCATACGTTGGTTCTCTACATCTGTGTCTCTATTTCCAATTGCTATTAAATTGTTGGTTTTCCTCCAATATTTTCTAGTCTATTTTGGTCTTAACTTTTAAAATAATCATAAATTGTAAAATTTCTCTAGGAAATATATAAAGCAAAGGTTTACATTTTAAAAATTATCTAAGTGAGATGGATAAATATGTATTAATTTCTTGATTCTTATAGACAGTTTTTTTTAACTCCCATTCAAACTCGGTAATCCAATGATATTGCCAGAAGTGTGTAGCTATAATATGTGCATCACCTATGTTTGTAAGTATGTGTAAAGCAAGACTCATCAGATATTTCTTGTAAGTAAATTCATAATGCCTTATGTCAACCAGTAATTTTTCTTTCAAAGAAGCTGAAGTCTCAACAGATCTTGTGAAAATCAGTGTTGCCACATTCAAAGAGCCCTTCGCAGAAGAAAATGGCTAACTCTTCTGTATTTCTGAGCACCATAAAATAGGAAAAAGATGCACTTGGGATTTAGATTTTAAGCACTAGGAAAAGAATTTCTTGAGAGTTCCAGGAATGCATTAACTAATGTCTACTTATTTTAATGTAATAAAGAGAGCACGTCACTCTAGGATAAAACACCAAACAGTAATTTTGTTGTGCATTTCTATGTGTTTCAGGGGAAGGAATTTGGGACCTGGTGGGGAGTAGGGGAGGGTATGCATGGCAGGATATATGGGAAGAAGGTTCTGGAGCATGTGCTCCTGATGTCAAGAGGTACGTTTCTTACTTTGATAACTACAAATGCTTTTCCATTGCTTTCCTTCCTCAGTGAATTTCAGGGGTGCTTGGTAGAGCCATCGAGAAGCCAGGCCTACGTTGGAGGCTCCTCCCTGGCAGGCTGGGGAGTGGGCAACCAGGACAGCTGGGCTGGGGGCCTCCATCTGGTTGCTACACCCTGTCCGATCCCTGGGGTTCAGTCGGCAGAAGCTGCTGGAGGATGAGGGTCCTGCTTCTCCTGGGCCAGACCTTGCATAGAATCCAGGAGTAGGGGAGTCCCTTTAGCCTGATCCCTTCTTGTAGGTCCCAAACGTACGTGGATAGCCACACTTCAAAAATCCCATACGAAAAAGGAAGCTGGGTTCTTCTCCGTTTCTGCTTCAGCTAATTGCATCCCGCCCTGCTCCCCTGGTCTTGCCAACGTCACGATTTTTCCAGAGTACTTGTTCACAGCTCTGTTTTATAGGAACACACTTGCTTACATATCTGTTTCTCTGCATTACTGTGAGACCCTTGAGGACAGAGGTAGGTCTTCTTATTGTAATAGATAGCTTAGGAGATGTTATGTGTGTGTGTATATATGCATGTGTGTATATGTGTTTATATATGTTCATACATGTGTGTATCCACACATATAAACACACATATATACACACATATCAAATGAAGTTACTGAGGCTCTGTAAACGTCAATTTTTCTTATCTGGGTTGATGATGATGATTAAATAATGTTAATATACATTTATTACTTTCTTATGAACCAGTCACTAGAGTAGGTATTGTATAAATATTATCTCCTATACCTCAACCTTGTTATGTAGAGAACTATTATTCCTGTTTAGAGATGAGGAGACTGAGGCTAGTAGAGGTTAGGGAATTTCCTCAAGGTCACACACATGGGACGTGGCAGAGCCAAGATTCACAGAGGGGTCAGTCACAGCCAGGTGGGAGCCTTCCCACCATGCCCTTTCTGTGATTTCACATCTTCCCCCCAGTGGCCTCCAAATCCAACGCTATGACTGCCTCACTTGAGCATCAGATTGATGACTTCCTCTGAGGGTGTTGGAAAGTGAGATGCAAACTCCCAGGCCTCCTATAGAAGGGATTTCAGGGGGGATGCCAGTGAGGGGAGGCCAGACTCTGGACTCAGCCTCCCTCACACCTGTGGACCTTCTCCGACCAGCAGCATCTTTGCATGGACACACATGTGTGTGCGTTTGTATCTTGCCTTGTTTCCAAAGAGACCCGAGGCCATTTAGGGAGATTCCAAAAATATAACAACATAAAAGAAAATGTATTTAGATGAGAAATTAAAAGTTAGGAGTTAGGAAGGAAGGAGGCTAATATAAAAACACTTACTTTCAAATTCTGTGTACTTGATAATGTGGGCTCTAAATGTGGCTCTAATCTTTCCTTAAGTCCCAGAGTGAAGTGGGAACCCTGACCAGTGACATGATTCACAACATCCGTAGTAAACTATTTCTGATACTAAGACTGGGGAAAAAAATTCTGCCTAGGAAAATTATTTTCTGTGCAGTGTAATGGTCAATATCCTCACCAATATCCTCGCAATAGACAGGGTGAGTCTCATCAGGACCTTTCTTTTATTCAGCGATTAAACAAAAGGCCATTTTCTACCATTTACAGTTCTGCCTAGAAAATGCCTGCTGGCAGCACCAAGACTCTTTTTTTTTTTTTTTAAATAAATAAATTAATTAATTTATTTATGGCTGCGTTGGGTCTTCGTTGCTGTGCGTGGGTTCTCATTGCGGTGGCTTCTGTTGTTGCGGAGCACGGACTCTAGGCGCGCGTGCTTCAGTAGCTGTGGCTCGAAGGCTCTAGGGCACAGGCTCAGTAGTTGTGGCGTACGGGCTTAGTTGCTCCGCGGCATGTGGGATCCTCCCGGACCAGGGCTCGAGCCCGTGTCTCCTGCATTGGCAGGCAGATTCTCAACCACTGCGCCACCAGGGAAGCCCCAAGACTCTTGTTGAAGGAAACAAATTGAATCTGCTCTAACACCCAAAAAGCTGTCAACTGGGCCTCACATTTCTGCTGCTTATAGCCTGATCCTGCACATGAACTTACCCTGACATCTGGACCACTGAGCCTGTGGGCTTCCCCATCCCTCCCACCAACAGGGGCTGTACAAGGCTTTCAACCCTGAAATATGCCCTCCCTTTCCAGTGGTGGTCTTGTAATGGGGGTGGGTCTCCATTTAGAGAAGAGTCCTCCCCTCCCTGATTCTGTCTTCTCGTTGGCCTGCGGATAACCAAAAGAGAGTTGGGAACAAAGCAGTCTAATGGCATAAGGCACCAGCATCCCTGCAAACAAGTCTGCAAGGCCTCAATTTATTTTGCTTTCCTATCTTCAGAATGATAGGATATCCTGGTCTGCTGTGTGTTCTGTTGGAATGTGGCTTATATTTTGGTTACACCATCTCCTCTTCCTAAATTCATTTTCACCCCAGCTTTTGAATGGTGTGCAGTGGGCTTAGAATTGGACGACTGGGGTTCAAAGACTGATATTGCTGCTTCCTTTGTCCTTCTGTGGAATATGGTGGTCTTAACTCCTTGCTCCTGGATTTAATACTCACAGGTATTGAATGACACAGTGTGGGTAGAAACAACCAGCACAGTCCCTGGCACAGAGCAGGAGCTCAATACATGTTTTTGAAAGAACTCAGAGTGGGAGCTCAATACATGTTTTTGAACTTCAAGAATGCATATTTCTTATCTCATCCCTACACAGTTGAAAGCATCCAATGTAGTATAAGCATAGGATTGATGCTGTTTCATTGGGATATTTACCAACAAGTGCAGGCTACTGATACACCTGATGAGAGCTCTAAGGACAAAGGGCAAAGGCCATGAAAATCATTTGTCATAAAATAGTATTTGAGAATAGAATCTGAGTGCACTTGCCCTTTTTCGTGCCCTGATTTTCAAAGCCTAACTATATTGAATTGTGATGTCAAGAGGAAGAGCAGTTTCACAATTAAAATTACCGTTCAAGTTGCTACTATTAAGTTATTAAATTTTATATTTTAAAATTATAGAATAAATATAGACTTGAGACTACCTAAACCACAGCACTGCACTTCAAAGGCAAATCTATGGGAAAAACCATGCTGAGGATTATTTTTATTAGCTTTATATACCCCAAATTTTATAAACATATTTAATAATATAACTTACAAGCTGAAACCAAACAACAAAACACATTATAAAAACAGTGCCTCCCCACACCAACTTCACCCCCCAGAAACCTGTATAACATCATGCATGTGGAAGGATAAGTTTCATTTTAAAAAATAAGTGTAAATTACTAATTCCTAAGAGTTGATATTTTTCACTTACCTTAAAAATTACAAATAAATTGAGATTTTATTTTCTTGGGTGGGCTGGCTCAACTTTTAACCTTTGAGAACGTCACACTTTAATATAATAAATGCAAACTAGGTTAAACCCGAAGTGTCTTATTCTTTTATTAGAATCTTTGTTAACTCAAAAATATAGAGCTGCCGTTACCTTTTCATTAAAGCAAGTATTTTTAAAATACTATTTAAAAAGTTACATATATTCTTTATAGAAGATTTGGAAAATGTGGGGAAGTAGAATTTTCCAAGAATAACTCATAAACTCGGGTGATGACGGGTGCTCAGATTTTGAGTATATTCTTTTAAAATATAATAGTTTGCCAAAATTCGTAAGTTTATTTTGGCTTTTCCATGAACATCCCTGGCTTGGATGTGCAAGTACCTGTCTGCCAACATTATTTTTTAATGCTTTGTTTATTTACCTTTTTAAGTATATCAGTGCTTCTCTTTGCTAATTTTATTTTCCAAACTTCAAATAGCATTGGATTTATTTTCATGTTCTTTACCAAACTAGCATTTCTTTCATTAGTTGATGCTTTATTGGTATCTCTTACTACTCCTCTGAATCTTTCAGCATTTCACAAAAGTATGACATATACCATATAACTTCAGTTGCCGTGTAAGCCTGCTAATGGTGATAGACTAGTTGTGAACACTTAATGAACACTCACCATCCTGCATTATTGCAATGTCATTTAATCTTCCCATTGCGGGGTGGGTATAACACTGTTATCCCAATATTGCAGATGGGAAAACTGAAGCTCTGGGAAATTAACTAACCCATATGTTTCTGGGTATATTCTGACGGTAGACCCAACAGGACTTCTTAAAGGATTTGACGTGGGATGTGAAAAAAAGGGACTATGAGGATGACTCCTGATTTGGGGCTTGAGCAACTGGAAGAATGGAGTTGCTGTCTTTTGAGTGAATGGCTGAATAGGATCAAAATAGGAGGATGTCCAATTGGAGACATACTTGAAAAGCCTTAAAAATTGAAGGAGACAATAGTTGCTCTGTGGGTGAATTGAATTAATAGAGTCTAAACATCTTGTTCTGAGTGATTTGGAGACATGAATAAGACAGAGTGAATGGTGCAACAAAAGTCCTCATCATTCTAAACAAACCCTGCACATTGTTGGAAGTTGTGTACAGGAAATACTGCAAAGTAGCCGGTAGTGTTTCCTTTAATTTAAAGGATAAGACTGGTATTTAGTCTATGCACTAAGATCCTATCACAGTTGTTAACACTTAGTAATATCCTTCATTGTGATTTAGAGAGATACAAATGATTGACAACTGCAATGATTCTATGGGAAGGCTCCATTCCTTTAGAGAAAAAAACTGTATTTGCTTTTATTGCTAAAATAAAGAGAAAATAAAGAACTAGCAAGCCCCTAGATCCCAAGATGCCTGATTTTTCCCAAGGAGGTAGGCTCCAACTCTGTGCTCATCTGCATAAACCTAACTAACCCAGTTGTCAGAGCCAACTGATTAATCAAGTGCTTTGTATTTGATACCCTACGTTCTCCCTTCCGTTTCTGTGTAATCATGTTTCTTTAATGTTTTACGTTGCATGATTTTACCTTGTAAATAGTTCTATGATAAATGCTGTAATTAATTTAATAGCACTTTGACGACATTATATTTAAGGGTGTGCCTTCTTGTATGTATTGGAGCCCTGCCAAGGAGCCTCTGTGCAGAGGTAAACCTGTCAGATCCCCCTTAGCGATTAATTAAGGGATGGGACAGTGAGGAAGGAGTTAGAATACAACTCAGAATGCTTATCACTGATCTAGTGTTTATCTCCAAGATATACCACCAACAGGCTTCCAGGCTATGGAAGACAAACCAAGGGGTCCTGGCAGGGCAAGACCCATGTTGCCATGTTCTTGTTGGACAGCCAAAGAAGGGGCCCAGTGGAAAGTCTGAGGCTCCAGGACATCCTCTCTGCCCTTCAAGCTGTGGGAAAAGGGGTCTCCAGTTCTGTCATGGTGTTCAGGGTCCCGGGGATAAATAATTTCCACTTCCATCCCTGGTAGGAGGGGTCTGTGATGCTGCTGGGGAAATGGGGGCTACAGAGGAGTTGAGCTGATTTTAGCACTGCTCTCTTAAAAACTTCATTGCAAAGCTGCAGAGGTTCACAGATATCAGGCTGGTAGAGCAGTTTTCCCTTTGGGGCATGTTCCAGAAGGAATTGCTGGGAGGAAATCCTCATGATGTCAAAATTCAATAGACCTGCCAGCCATTACTCAAGTTTATCTCTCACACCAGTCAGCCCATCATTACCTCTGAATCTGCCCCTTGATAAAATCTGTTTGGTTGGTGATACGTTTTCACCTAAGGAGATATTCTGATTTAAACACACATCTTCCTGTAAATCACCGTATCTTCATTTTTATGTTTTCCATGGTGCCCGATTTACAATCTAAACTTTGAAATAAATTCACACACTTAAGAATGGATTGTCTAGCATATGAAATCTATTTGTCATAAACGCCACTCATGGAGGAGGTGAGGCAGTCCCTATGGCTTCGTTTGATCAAAACTGGAAAATAAGTCTTCCGGGGTCAGTCTATGCATTTGGAGGCCTTAAACATTTAAGATTTCACTTTGGTAATCTTGTGGCTGTGATAGGAGAGGTGGCGTGGGCTTCTGCATGAGAACCGGATAGAGACTTTGAAAGTGAAGTCTATCTACGACTCATTCATTCATCCATTCATTCATATATAGAGTTATTCATTCAACAAATATTTATTGGATGTCCTCAGTGCTAGCACCAGGGAAATTAGTAGACCTACCACCCCGGCCCTCAGGGAACTTCCACTGTAGTAAAGTGGAGAGTCATGTGATCTCATCAACTTTTGACAGCTATGAAATAGAAATAATATTTATTTTCTAGCAAGGAAGAAACATTTTAAAGGGAACAAAATGTGTTTTTGCTTCCTGCAGCTACTCCTTTCTGAACTCTCCAATCTTTTCTGGCCTATGGTAGGTCCTGATATCTGTGGGAGTTATATGGTCATTAAACTAAATCAGTCAAAGTCACGGCTTCGGTTACAAAATGGTATTAATAAAAACATTACCATATGATTATTAAAACAAGACCCATAAAAGCTAGCCCTCTGGCATTCAATTTTACTCATACACATCACAGCTTGAAATAAATTGTTAAAAGTTAACAATGTTGAAAAATTAGTACTGTTGCACTTTAAACATAACTCTTTAAAAATCTTGCACCAAATGTCCTTGGGTGATAGCACCCGAAAAGAGCAGTGCACACCTATAGAGCCTTTAAAGGACGTAATAATGCAATAAGTTACATTGGCAAAACTAATCAATTAAAGTTGTAAAGCATGCCTACAGGAAGTGGGACACAGCATCCTCTGAGAACAATTCTGTACAAAAATAGACACAGTTGTGGTGAAGTTCAAGTTCACAGTCCCCACACCAGAGTTCTGGATAGACTGCCTACAACTTTCTGATTAGTGCACTGAGGCTCTTTACAGTTGAAAAGGGTCTGTTCCTCTCCTAAACCAACTGAAATATGGGGGAGGGTGATATTTAAAATTGTAATAAAATATTTTACTACGAAGCTAATAATTGTTATTGTAAAAATATAATCTAGGCAAGCAAAAAATGAAAAAAAAATGTTAAACTTTTCCACCCCTTCCACAAATATCCCTCTTTCCAACTCACCAGAATAACTAGTGTTAGCGGTTTGTGCCTTTCCAGAACTTATTCAATGCAAGAAAAATATAATGAAAATTAAAATATCCAACGGAATAAAAGAAAAAGCAAAAGCTTACACCCCCTTTGTAGTTTAGTCCCATTTGCCAAAGGTAACCACTTTTAACCACTTGTCTCTTTTATCTTTTTCTAGTGATTACCTCCACATGTCTGCTTATGTTGCTTATACCTGTCTTTCTTGACTTGTCAACTTTTTTTTTTTTAAATTTGTTTATGTATTTTTGGCTGCGTTGGGTCTTTGTTGCTGTGCGCGGGCTTTCTCTAGTTGCGGTGAGCGGGGGCTGCTCTTCGTTGTGGTGCGCGGGCTTCTCATTGCGGTGGTTTCTCTTGTTCTGGAGCACAGGCTCTAGGTGCACGGGCTTCAGTAGTTGTGGCATGTGGGCTCAGTAGTTGTGGCTCACGGGCTCTAGAGCGCAGGCTCAGTAGCTGTGGCACACGGGCTTAGTTGCTCCGCGGCATGTGGGATCTTCCTGGACCAGGGCTCGAACCCATGTCCCCTGCATTGGCAGGCGGATTCTTAACCACTGCGCCACCAGGGAAGTCCTTGACTTGTCAACTTTAAGCTGTATTGAACGACAGATCTGAAAGCTCACCTGAATTACTCTCTCTTCTCTGTCTCCACCCCGCCCCCAATCTCACATGTTTATTTTCAGTTCTACTAATTAATTTTATCAATTAGAATAACATAACTAATCCTCTATATGGGGGATCCACTAGCTTTAGACTGTGTGTCCTGACCTCCTACCATGGGATCTGAGGAAATGAGAACACTACCTGTCCTTCCACCTTTCTGCCTCTGCCTACAACATCCATGACTTTTATATTCTGTTCTTTAACTATAATTAAGTCTGGGCTTTTCTATAAGTTTATTTAAAAAATTCAAAACTGACAACCAACGTTATCATCTACCTTTTATTCAATTTTTAAATTCCAGTCATCACACTTTATGATTCTTCCTTGTCCTTTGGGTTCTTCTTTTCATAGCAGCCTAATATATTTTTAAAAATAGATGCCATATCTTTTCAAAGCTCTAGATAGAATTTCTGAAGCTTCTGTTCACTGAATAGAGGTTGGTTGTTCTCTTTCTGCCTTGTTCCTTCTTTCTGGTGCTGTTGATTATCGTTGAATGTCTGGTCCTTCGTTGTATCTGTGCAGAGCCTGCTGTGTGTGCACCAACATCAGCCCTTCTTCCTGGTTCACGGCTAGACTGTTCCCCAGATGCTCTTGCAGTGAAGTGTTCTATCCAAAGTAATGAGCCTCTTTCTGGTGGGTGTTTTAGGAGCATGATCATGACTACTCCCTCATCTCCTTCCCTCTTTCTGCAGGCTGAAGTGACCCTGGGCACCATGGGTGGATGACGGCTGAGCTGCCCTCCCAGAATGACTCAGGAGAAGAACCATTCACCAACTGGGTGGATGGCTGCCATGTAGTAAAATGAATTTTTATGTGTCTTAAGCCACTGAATAATTGCTAGACATTTTATCCCATCCTTCCTCACACGTTACCCTAATAAAGAAGCTCGTGTGGATTGGACGGCTTCTACATGTGGGTCATGCTGTTTTCCCTCCAGGCCTTTCCCTAAAAGAAAGGGCTGACTGTAAGAAATGTGTATGCCTGTAGGGCATGTCGACTGGCAGGCTCTCTTCAGGGTGCCTTGGCAGGGAGCTGGCGAAGATCTCTCTTTATCAGGCCAAAATAAAGCTCTGGGTACCCGCAGCCACTCTCAGTTCCCTCGATCTCCCCAGACAGTATTTTCTTTAGTGAGGAACCATCTGATTTTAATCTGAGACTGAGGTCCCTCCCCACAGTTGTGGGCCGTGGGGACCTTAGTCTCAGATTAAACTTCGTGTAAAGGTTCCAGAAACAATCCTTCAATAAACCACTTCTGTTTCTCCCCATCTTTACTCGTTGCCACCCCTGTGCTTGGACTCTCTGGCTCACCCAGGAGGAATGTCTCCCATGCCCGCTGCTCCTTCAGGAACCGAGCTGCACTCCAGGACGTCACTCAATATGCCCTTCTGCTTCCCATCTTCCAGAAATTCATCGCTCTCTCTGGTCTGCTGATGTTTCTTCTTCCCCTTTCTCTCAAGTTCAGTTATTCCCTTTTGTTCTTCTTTGTTGTCATCACAATGGTATTTTGGGAGAAACTAGGGTAAACATTTGTATTTAGTCTGCTACCTTGTATTAGAAGCCAGAACTCATTTTTAGAAATAGAGACTTTATGGGGAGAAGGAATCAAAATTTCACTCTTCGCACTGAGGTCTTGGAAATTAGTATTTAAGTAGCAAGTTGATCTGTCATTATGCCCATTAGAAAGTAATAGTAACCAGTAACCCAAACGCCCCGTGCTTCATTGGCCTGTACACACAAGTACAGTCATCTCAACAGGAATATCCCAGTTCTCTGACTTACACATGTGGGAAACCCAACTCCTTGGGGATCACCCACCTCCAAACTTTTCCACAAATTCACAAGAGGCATTTTACATGTTTTCTTGAATGAATATAGTCGTTTTTTTTGCCAAATCAGGGCTCTGCTACTGTTGGCCCTGACCAAGTAGCACCACTGTTACCTCAGGGCTATTAGAGCTGGAATTCAGCCCGCCCTGGCTGAGCCACTACAGTCCTGGTGCCAGTTGAGTTGGCATCCACTACCTTCATAGAGGGGACACCTGCCAATTCATGCTGGCCAGCCATGATCTTGTGAAGTTGGAAGTCGAACATTCCTTCCTTCTCTGTTATCCTCAATTAGAAAGGGTCTCTCTTACAGTTGCCTTAGCCCCAGAATTTTAAGAGCATTTTCAGGAACAGTTCTTTTCTCTACCATAAGCTAACTGTAGCACTTCAACATTACCATGAGGCGCCATCTTGGTGCCGATTCCCTTTAGGATTCACCACTTGACTGATGGTGTTCTTGGTCCTTGCAGCGTTGGGACTGCTTGGCAGTCTCTTATGAAGGGAGAGGGCAGACGCTCCTTGTTCAGTTAATCTCTTCTGGTTGAAAGGAAGGAAGGGCCAGATCTCATAATGGTTGAGTGAAGAAACTTTTCCAATTCACATGAACAACAGTTCATCCATGGTAGCAACACACACAGGAATCCCATCCCCTGTCTAGTTCTTAGGCTCTGTTGCTCAGTCTGGCTCGTTCTGTCCCTCTCCTTCCCTTTGCACAGAAACTGGTTTCTCTCACCTCTCCCTCACCCAAACCACCAGTGTTGAGATGTCTAACCACTAACTATGGCTGGGATTCAAGTGTCCCCACCCCCAAAGGAGCTTCCTTAGTCCCATGTAAGTCAGTAAATGGAAATAGATTCTGAGAGAAAACAGTGCCATCTTAGGCCACTTGCAGGATCTGTAGGCTTGAAAGGAGGTTCTCTTTTTCCAGACATCACTTATTCTTCCTCCTATTATTATCTATGTATTACCAATTTTCCCTGACTCTGTGGGGTAATTGAACCAAAAGCAACTCTCAAATATCAAGAGAGCCCACTGGTAGCCAGATAGAAAGAGCCCCATTATATAAAGTGCTCCCACCTGGGCTATGAACAAGGGAAATGTCTAGACTCCAAGCCTGTGCATGAATTTCCATGTCAGGGCCATTTTTTCCCCCTATGTAGGTGTGAGGGATGGTGCCTGGTGAGCCACCCTGGGAATGAGGGTACCTATGCCCCCTTTTATCTATTAAAGTGGCTGAAGACCATCCCAATGGATGGCTAGATTCCAATGTCAGCCATGCCCCCTGGGATCCTCATTTTCGGGGAATATTCACTCTTTTTCTTACTACAGTGAGCAGTAGGTATAGTGGAATAGAGTGCCGTCCAATCCCGGCTCTGCCAAGTTCACCCACAACCCTGAGAACTTTGTTCAGCTTTTTTGGACCTCAGTGTCTTCATCAGTAAGATGCATATTTGGACTAGATTAACGTTTTTTATCTTTTAAGCTGCAAAACCCTTTCTTCAAGCAAAATTGTATGTCAAAACAGAAATCGACTCACAGACATAGAATACAAACTTATGGTTACCAAAGGGGAGAGGAAGGGGGAGAGATAAATTAGGAGTTTGGGATTAACAGATACACACTACTATAAATAAAATCGATAAACTATAAGGACCTACTGTATAGCACAGGGAACTATATTCAATATCTTGTAATAACCTATAATGGAAAAGAACTGAAAAGGTGTGTGTGTGTGCCTGTGCGAATAACTGAATCACTTTGTGGTACACCTAAAACTATCACAACATTGTAAATCAACTATACTTCAATTTAAAAAAATCATATGTCAAAGTCTAAATTTCAAAGCATGCAAAAGCTCAATGTTCAGGGTGAAATAGGAGCGGGGGCCCTGGAGGTTCACTTTTTCCCCTCCTCCCTTGACACTGCAGGAGCCCCTGAGGCACCTCTGGGTGCCTCATACATTGTGTTCTATGGAACACAATTTGAAAACCACTGCTCTAGAATATCTTCACGGTCTCTTTGAGCTTTAACATCCTATGACCTCAAGTAATAGTGGAATTTCTTTGCTCTGGACAGCAAGTGTCTCATTGGATTTCATGCTGAAATGCCTTGGGGTTCCGTTAGAGCTTACCTAAGGTGCTCCGAACTGCACGCAGAATCCAGAGCAATGATGACATGGTATGGTGATTCCAGCCTATGGCCTGAGTCAGAAGACCTGGATTCAAGTCCCAACTTCACCACCTAACAATTCCATGTGTTAGTTTGCCGAAACAAAGTCCCATACCTGAGTGGCTTAAATAACAGAAATATATTGTTGTTCAGTTCTGGAGGCCAGAAGTCCAAGATCAAAGTGTCAGCAGGGTTGATTCCTTCTGAGGGCTGTGAGGAAGAAACAGTTCCAGGCCTCTCCCCTGGCGTCTAGTGGTTTACTGGCAATCGTTGGCTTTCCTTGGCTTGTAGAAGCATCACCCCCAATGTCTACTTTCATCTTTACATGGTCTTCTCCCTGTGTGTTTATGTCCAAATTTCCCCTTTGTATAAGTACACAGTCATATTGGAGTAGGGGCCCACCCTACTCCAGGTGCCCTCATCTTAACTAATTATATCTGTAATGACCGGATTTCCAAATAAGGTCACATTCTAAGGTACTAGGGGTTAGAACTTCAGCATATGAATAAGGGGTTGGGGTGGGGGAGACACCTAGTTAATCCATAATATTCAGTTCCCTTGGACAAATTATTTTACCTTTCTATGTCTTAATTTCCAATACCTATGACTTGGGGTGGTTGTGAAATACTAAGGCATAACAAGCGTTCCATAAATGTTAGCTATTATTATGAATGTGGTTTTTGTTTCATTTGCAGTACTTTTTTTTACAGTAGACTTTTTTATTTTTTGCGGGGCTGTGTTGGGTCTTCATTGCTGCGTGCGGGCTTTCTCTAGTTGCGGCGAGCGGGGGCTGCTCGTCGTTGCGGTGCATGAGCTTCTCATTGCGGTGGCTTCCCTTGTTGCGGAGCACGGGCTCTAGGCATGCGGGCTGCAGTAGTTGCAGCATGCAGGCTCAGTAGTTGCGGCACACGGGCCCCGGAGAGTGTGGGCTTCTGTAGTAGTGGCACATGGGCTCAGTAGTTGTGGTGTGTGGGCTCTAGGGCATGCAGGCTTCAGTAGTTGTGGCTCATGGGCTCTAGAGCGCAGGCTCTGTAGTTGTGGCACACGGGCTTAGTTGCTCTGCGGCATGTGGGATCTTCCTGGATCAGGGATCGAACCCCTGTCCCCTGCATTGGCAGGCAGATTCTTAACCACTGTGCCACCAGGGAAGTCCTCCAGTACTTTTTTTTAAAGAGTCCACGTGGTATTGTTTTATTGCAGCAGTGTATGGGGCCCATGTCCCTGGGGGACCATCTATAACCACTTCCTAGACTTTCTGATGATTCTCTTAGATAATCATTACCTTGCAGTTGCATGAAAACGTACTACTATTTTGTTGTTTCCTTATCCTGATTCAAAAAATGATATTTTCATTCTGCTCCCAATTGAACTTTGAATGGGTAGCTGAGTGAAAATAGTAAATAAAAAATCACTCTGTATTTGGCTAAAACCCACACATAGAGCAAGCAGGTACGAAAGCTCCAGTCCCTCTCACTCGGCCTTTTGAGTTTTCTGGAGCCTCTGGGTTGGTTTGTTTGTCTCTTCTGTTCTGTTATATCTTGTTTTGTTGCGATTTCTTTTTTCTATATCCATCCCAGGTGCTGGCATACAGGAAGTAGGTAATCCAGGTCTGTGCTCTGAATGGATGTGATTCTTTTGCTGCTTCGATGGGCAGGAATCATACATATGCTGTCAGTCCATGTGTGACATCCCCACTTTTTGCGATTTTGTACCTACCTCTTTTCCAGAGGACAAATACATTTGAACACACATCCAGAATTCTGATACCTAACGTGAAGAAAAGCATTCCAGTGTTCGTTATAAGCTTCACCCGAGATGTCTTCCTTGCTGACTGGAGGAAGGCAGCATAAACAGGCTATTTGACAAATAGGTTTCCCATCCTGCATCACTCATCTCCTGGCTTTTATAAGTCAGTCTGACATGGGGTTCTGTCCACCTATGTGTGTGTGTGTGACTTCTGCCAGAGGAGCCAAGATGAATCAGGCTGACATTATTTTTCTTTATTTGGAAAGAAGTGAATGAACCCTTTCAAAATACCCTAATGTCAAACTTTCTTCCTCTGGGTTATGGCTGTATTAGTGGCATACAGACTGGTAGATCTTTTCTAGAATCAAGGGAATAAATTAATATTTTAAATTAAGATGATAATCAGATGAGGTGTGGTCTATTCGCCTAACACATGAAGATGCTCTGTCGAATTCTCATTGCATTTGAGTTTTCCTACATACAGTAAGATTTGGAGGTTTCAAGTAGAGTTAGTTTTATGCTTCTGTTTTTTGGCAAAAATTGAATGTGATTTCTTCCTGTTTAACTTTCTATTTTCCCCCCCAGTTTTTTTTTTAAATTAATTAATTAATTAATTAATTTTTGGCTGTATTGGGTCTTCGTTTCTGTGCGAGGGCTTTCTCTAGTTGTGGCAAGCGGGGGCCACTCTTCATCGTGGTGCGTGGGCCTCTCACTATCGCGGCCTCTCTTGTTGAGGAGCACAGGCTCCAGACGCGCGCAGGCTCAGTAGTTGTGGCTCACGGGCCCAGTTGCTCCGCGACATGTGGGATCTTCCCAGACCAGGGCTCGAACCTGTGTCCCCTGCATTAGCAGGCAGATTCTCAACCACTGCGCCACCAGGGAAGCACCCCCCCCCCCCCCCAGTTTTAATGAGATATAGTTTACAGGTAACTTTTTTCTTTCTGAATAAATCACGCATTATTTAAAATAAATATAAAAGGATAATAATTCACATGGAAAGAAAAATCAGTGAAAGTAGAGAGGCCCCTGGGAATATATTTAATTACATACAGCAGAGGTGCAAAATAAAGGGAAACAAATCACAGGAAAAGAGATTTGACTTTAAATTTTTTTTTTTTTTTGGTAGACCACACACTATGTATTATGATTTATAGAAGAAAGATGGTACAGAACTCTGATGAGTGGATACATACAAAGAAAATGCCTCGGCTGTATGTTAGAAGAATGGCAAATGTTTGTATATTTTTGATTTAAATAAAATGTTTAAGATAGTGCATGTCATTTTTTAAGCATTCTCTGGTTTAACAGACTTCTTATGATTGACCAACCAACTCTTTTGACTTTCAGCTTCTTTAAGGCGGTGTACAGGAATGAGAATAACAAATTGTAACAAACATTTTGACAATCATACCTCTCGTTCAAAAATTTTGCAAATTATTGTCTTAAAAATAAAAGATAGTCTTATCTAGTAATTTTTAAAAGATAGGAGAGGGGGCTTCCCTGGTGGCACAGTGGTTAAGAATCCACCTGCCAATGCAGGGGACACGGGTTCAAGCCCTGGTCTGGGAGGATCCCATATGCCACAGAGCAACTAAGCCCGTGCACCACAACTACTGAGCCTGAACCCCACAAATACTGAGCCCACGTGCCACAACTACTGAAGCCCACACGCCTAGAGCCCGTGCTCCGCAACAAGAGAAGCTACTGCAATGAGAAGCCCTCGCACCGCAATGAAGAGTAGCCCCCTGTTGCCCTAACTAGAGAAAGCCCGCGCACAGTAACGAAGACCCAACACAGCCAAAAATAAATAAATTAAATAAATAAATTAAAAAAAAAAGATAGGAGTAAAAGATAGCCTGAAGGGAATTACAGCTATCCTCCAAATGCCTGCTTCTCTAAACTTATATACTCCCTGATCAGTATGGAAAACACAAAGAGAACATCTAAATTCTATACAAAGTCATTGTTTTGGGAACATTATGGACAGTTTAATATCTACTCCAAGAGGATCGAAAGGAAAGGCCAGAGTCCTAGAGGTAGCTGACTATATGACCTCAATATATAATCAATGAATAGAATTAATAGTGTATTCATAATATGTGTGCAATATCTAATTTTGATCTTTCATGTTAACTTATAGCCTTTCCTCTTTTCATTTTTGAAGGTCAATACCAAATTGAACACCAGACACTACAGGGAAGACTGAATTCATATGTGTGCTAATACAATGTACATCCCCCAAATAACTAAGACACGTGATAAGTGTTTAATTCCACGACGTGAAAAGCTTTCCACCTTGCACATTTAGGACATCCTGAAGTCAACCAGCCATGGATGGATAACTCCAAACGCAAGGACTCCAGCTGCATCTGGTACTGTTTCACCAGGTGTTGACTCCATATTCACTGTTGCCATTATAGATAATGAGTTTTCCAACATTCGAAAACTTTTATTTCAAACACGCACAATATCCTCCGTAACCTTCAGCCACTCTATGCTTACTGAACGAAAGCCTTCTATTTCCTTCTGAATAGAAACGCCTCCTGCTCAGACCTCGTGCAGCCGGGGATTTGAGTGCAATAGACAATTTCAAAGACTGTGCTTTCTACCTAACAATTGCTGCCTTAGGCTAAAGTATTCACACAAATGCAATAGCAACAGAAGGGGTTTGCAAGGCGGTGACAAGGTCCTTCTTTCACCTGGATCTGGAGAATGATGAATGAGGGTTAGCAGAATATTCTTCTGGCCCTTTGGTTTACCTTGATCGTCTCACAGAACGCAAATTGACATTATACCCACATTTCTATGGTATTTATTACCATGGTCATGATGTGAGGGCTTTTTCAATATGAATAGTGTAAAAGGGGAAACATATTACTGCAGAGGGACATTATTGTGCAGGGAATGTATAAACAGATGGGAAGAATGGAGAGACATGCTCATAATAGAAACTGAAAGCTCCTCATTTTGTCCCGATTGTCTACCCTTCCTTTTTAAACAACCTTCCTTTTTTTCTAGCTATCAATACAAAGTTCTTTTTGGTAAAATGAAGTGCATTCATGCTGCCTGAAAGAAGCTTTTAAAGTTGATCTGTGGCCACACAAAAGAGAGGCAGCGCTGGGTCCAGCCAGTTGAGGAAACAAACTTGGTCAATGTTCATTACTCATGGCTCGACACGCCGGCCTCCATATCATTTTGTAAAGAATCAGATAAACTTTGCTCATGATAAACAAGTGAAATAATTTTTCTTAGCTGTCAGCTCCCTTTCTCCCTTTCCCAGCCTGTTCTCACACTCTTCCCTGCTCGTAAAAGCCACCATGCGCAGCTCTTTGGTCTGATAAATGGGCTCCTTTCAACGGGTGGCAGGCTTCAGGAAAAAGAGATAATCCTGGATAATGTGGACACAGTTTTCATTTCATGTCACCCAATTAAACTGCAATTATCCGGAGTGCAACAGCAGAAAAACTGGAAAGAATGGCCAGAGAATGAGGCGCCGAGGCTCCCTGGGATTCTTTATACCATGCACATCAGCCTAGATTTGTTCTGTTCTGATAATAAAGTGCCAGCCTAAGCACTCAGCCACACAAAACCGTGGCCAGATCAGCTGCAACCTGTAGCTGCACATGAAACGCTCCCACAAATCCTGACAAACAGCAGTTCAAGCCACATTCACTTTCTTGTTCAATTATTTGCATCCAAAGCCAAGGTCTATGCATCCTCCATGCGCACCCCCTCCTCAGCATCCTCGTGGCCTGGCCCTTCCACAGGCAGAACCAGGTGGATGGTTTTTTTATTTTGTTCATCAGAGAACAGAATACTTTCTCTCCCGTGACAGTCTCAGCACCACATGAAACATCATCCCAAGAACCAATCATTGAATAATAAAAGCGTGATGATAACTCTGATTACAAACACGTTTTAAGAAATCATGCAGGGCTGTATTAGTTTGAGGCCTGAATAGAAATAAAATTTTCAGTGAAAAGCTGGCTCATCAATTGGGAGGTGTTTTCCTTCATTTAAACGTGATGATATTTAGCCCTGTAAAGAGCTACAACTATGGGATGGGAAGTAGATAAAAGGACCTATCAACTTGTATTTATAAATTACAGTCTTTCAGATTCTCCAGTAGTATAAATCGTTGGACTTTCAGTGGAGGAAATGAAAGAAAATGCAAACCTTAAGGGTGAGGCTTTAATGTAAATAATCATGGCCACATCTGTAAACTCAGTTGAGAGAAGACTGATAATAGTAGAATTCACTGGGGGGAAAAATAATACAATGGAATGAAAATGACCTTAGGCAGGTCCGAAACTCAGAGACTCCAAAATAAAATTTTCATCACCAATAACATAAATCTTTGGATTTATTAATACATTTGGAAAATAAACTGTACAACTTTACCAGCTGGTCTATTTAGTGATGAATCTACTACTTTAATCTCACAAAATGATTCTCTTGTGTGCCGTTTGGCTCTGTAGCTCTTCTTCCTTCCTCTTTTTGAAATGGATCCCATCTTAATCTTTTTCAGAATAGCCATTTATGGCTCCAAAAGGTAGCAAATGTGACCAAAGAGTCACTCAAAGTTGGTTTTAACCAGCATGACCCACCTGAGTGCGGCCATCAGTGGGCCTGGTGCCCTGCACCCTCTACCAGGCTCTTGCCCAACAAGGATAAAACCACTAACCATCCTACGAGATCCTGCCTGTCTCCACTTCACCCTAGGTGATATCAGAAGCCCAAGGTGCTCTCTTTCCCCAGGCCATCAAACAGATGTGGAAGAGCACGCCATTGTCATCACACAGGAAACATTAAAAAAAAATTGGGGGCTTCCCTGGTAGCGCAGTGGTTGAGAATCTGCCTGCCAATGCAGGGGACACGGGTTCGAGCCCTGGTCTGGGAGGATCCCACATGCCGCAGAGCAACTAGGCCCGTGAGCCACAACTACTGAGCCTGCGCATCTGGAGCCCGTGCTCCGCAACAAGAGAGGCCGCGATAGTGAGAGGCCCGCGCACCGCGATGAAGAGTGGCCCCCACTTGCCGCAACTAGAGAAAGCCCTCGCACAGAAACGAAGACCCAACAGCCAAAAATAAATAAATAAATAAATAAAATTAAAAAAAAAAAAAATAAAGAACCACCTTAACAACTAATGCTTCCATAAAATACACAATTGGAGAGATTTAAAAAAAAAAATTGGAGTTGTTGAGATGAATTTGAAAATTGGTCTACTCTTCAATAATCATAAATTCAACAATAATCCCAGTGAAGATGCTAACACAAGACAACAGGTACAGCTCTTTCATCCATGCGCAAATCACTAGACAAATAATGGTCTGGGCTAGGGTCCCATCCTGTGTAGCTTTATGGGAGAATCCACACAATTACAATAACATAATGACCCCATGATAACAATAATGCCTTATGTTTACCCAATGTCTATCTCTGGGAAACCTAAAGCAGTTCAGAGATGCTAGTCTAATTAGACTCCAGGTCCCTGTCAGACAAGTAGGGGGCAGGTATTTTTAATTCAAATGCTGTTTGAAAAAGGATGGGAACACTGACATCTACCACCTCCCTCCCTCCTGGGTGGTTGTGAACATAAAGGAAAAAAAAGATAGCTCAGATTTAAATCTTCTAACTACATGGAAGAACAATGATAATAGTTGAATGTAATAATACTGTTTAGATCACTTTTCATCTGATATACTTGTCTTTCAAATTACAGGTTGAATTCATATCCTGTCTTCGTTCATGGGAGATTTTCACACAACTCCAACACGTGGAAGAAAATATGGTCATGTTCTGTGGGAGAGAATCATCCTTTCCCGCTGAAAAACCTTACATAGTTCCTTCGGCTGTTCCTCCTAGGGCATAATTTCACCTTTCCTGGGGACATCCCCCTAAGCATTTCACAGAGTTAGATTATATAAACCTGGATCCTTGGAAATGGATTTTTTGGATTTTGGAAACATTGAATTCAGAATACTAACAAAACAGAAAACTAATAATAATGAAACTATAGTTTTGGCTCAAACCTGGGAAAAACTCATATTTTAAAAAATGGCTAAGCATAAAGGAACTCCTTTAAAGTACTATACATTAAATAGACAACTTCAATGTAAGAAGAGTTTATATAGAACCCCTTCCCTTCCATTGATTAATATATACTTCATTTTAAAACAATATCAAATATTAGATGGGAAGCATGGCATTCATCATAGTCTGTAACCATGTTGTTGACTTATTTACTTGTTTATTTTCCCCTCACTAGAAGATAAGCTCCATAAGGGCAAGGACCGTGGCTGTCTCACTCATCATTGTATCACCACGTGTTTAGTACACAGATGTTAAATATCTTTTGAATGGATGAATAAAGGAAGGAAAGACCAGGTTCCAGCATAGTAAAATGGCTAAGTACCTGGACTTTGCGGTCAGCAGATCTGAGTTTGAATCCGGACTTCTCTGCTTACTAGGTTTGCAAACTTGAGCAAATCACTTAAGCTCTTTGAACCTCAATTTTCACATCTGTAAAATGGTAATTGTATCTTTTACGTTTATCATAAGGATTGACTGAAATGATGAAAGTAAGTTCTTTATCACAGTGTCTAGACACTTAATAAGTACGAGCTATTACTTTAGGGGTTTTTTGTTTCAAAAAAACAGAATGTTCATTTGACCCGATTTTTAAGGCCAATTGTGTACACTTGGTGATCCACGGTTGGTTGAAACCGCAGGTGTGGAACCTCTGGATACAGAGGGCTGACTGTACGCCACCATTTTACGTAAGGGATTTGATCATCGTTGGGTTTTGGAATCCGAGGGGGCCCTGGAAACAATCTCCCTGGATACAGAGGATCGACGTATTCAATACTTTTGAAATGTGTAGCTTCTCCTTTCCTCGCTCCTGTCCAGTTACCACTAACAATCATCATCTAGTACAGACATATGTCTTCCTTCTCGGGCACTATAAGCCATAGCACCGCTTTAAGCAGCCTCAATGTACCCTCTGTCCCCCCCTGGCAGTTCGTGGACAATTTCTGCCTTGGCCGCTGTAATCTGCACCCAGGCACTGCCGCCATTTAACCCCCTGTGGCTGCAGGACTGTTATTCTCTGATGTCTGGGCTATTCTCTGATGTTCAGGCCAGGCTAGGGGGACAAAGGAAGGCACTTCCAATCATCCCTACTCCCTGCTTCACTGACCTCCCCAAACTCACCCTCCTGCCCCGGATTGGCTGGGAGGGACTAAGGTCATTTTAGGGTAGAGACCTGGAGGGGGAGGGAAGGGCAGCAATGGTTTGAAAACCATTGTGCGCCCCTGACTTCTGAATGGAGAGATTGGCCCAGCTCTCTCACTCAGGCTTCTCCCCTCTCCCCAAAATGTGTTGGGGAAGCACATTAGCCTGAGACACGGAGGGCAATCGTTGGAGACACAGAGAGAATGCAGATAAGGCAAGATCTCTGTTTTGTCCCATTCGACTCTCTTTTTTGTCGGGATGGGAACATCCTGGGCAACCTTCCAAACATTGTGCAGCTATTTAACAAATCGGCTCCCAGCTGAGGACTGGAAGCTGGAAGAGGTAGGATGCTTGGTCTTGGTCAGTTTGCAAAAAATGTGAGCTGCTGCCAGGAAGCTTGCGGAGAGGGTGGGGCTGTCTGGGAGAGGTGCCTGCTCTCCTCTGCTCCTCCACGGGGACCTGTATCAGGGGAGGAAGCAGGCTGAGTGCCTAGGAACAGAAACCATGTCAGGCATCCTTGCTCTGCTACTTACAGCTGCTTGGCGCTTGGCATGTTATTTAACCTTCCCAACCTCAGTTTCCTTATGTGTAAAGGGGGAGATCATAATCCCTTCTCACAAGATTGCTACAAGAATTAAATGGGGGTGAGGGGAGGACAAAAGGGGTAAAAGGGATCAATTATATGGTGACTGATGGAAAGTAAACTTTTGGTGGTGAGCACGCTAGATTTTTGGAAGTGTGTACAGAGGTCAAGTTATAACGTTGTTCACAACTTATATGATGTTATAAATCAACGTTACCTAAATTAAAAAAAAAGAATTAAATAGGATGATACTTGTGAAATGCACAGTATTGGCACATGCAAGTACAGCTCAGTAATGACTATGGCTGCTATTTGTGGGCTATGTCTGTGATAGCAAAGGAAGAAACAATCCGAATGTCCACCCATGATGGACTGGTTAAATAAACTACGGTAAAGCCACATCATAATAATTGGGATTTGTGCGACTGTAAAATGGAATAAAGATCATTTCTATACACTGCTGTGGAGTGATCTGCAGGATACATTGTTGAGGGAAAAAAAGGTAAGCTGGAAAAAAATGTAATCAGTTTGCAGAGGGGGCTTGCATTTTGTGTGTATATTTGTACATCTTTTAAAGCAATGAAAGGAGAGAACAAAAACACACAGGAGTGGGAGATAAGAAGTGGGGGAATAGGAGTCTATGTTCATGCTTTGGATTCTTACTAACAGATTCTTCAATTCTTTCCCTCTAATTTGTTGCTGTTTTTGTCATCCTCTTCTTCATTATCCTCAGAAGAAGGAATTTCTATTTACATTATTGGTCTTAATGCTTTGCAAGCAGGGGGAGGCACCCAAACTTTTCTGCGGCTGACTGTAGCCTCAAGAGGAAGTGGTGGTCATTAGTGGTCATCAACCCTTACGTTTCTCTGTTTAAGGATAGTTGGTGGAGACCAGCTCCCTCCCAGACTTTGTATTAATTATTTTTATCTGGCTTCTAATATATTCTTCCCTACATACTTGGGCACGTGCAAAATATTTCCTCTGGCCTTTGGCCGCCCCTAGTCTAGAGTAGGGGTCAGCAAATTACGGAACAAGGGTTAAATCTGGCCACCCTCTATTTTTATGCAATTTATATGCTGACAATGATTTCTACATTTTTTAATGGTTGAAACAAACTGGAAGAAGAATAACATTTTATGCCATGTGAAAAACTACATAAGTTTTAGTTTCACTAAATAAAGTTTTATTGGAACACAGCCATGCCCATTTGCCCATTTGTTTCTATATTACTTGTGGCTATTTTCACACCACAAGTTGAAGAGTTGCTCATGGCTGCAAAGCTTAAAATATTTACTATCTAGGCCTGGACAGAAAATGTTTGTCTATTCCTGGTGTAGAGCATCAGAGAAAGTCTGGGTTTCAAATAAGTCTATTGTTTTCTGGAGCCACCTCTAGGTCCTATTTTGCATATCAAAACCCTGTAGAGGTCCCCTGTCTAGACAGGCTTTGAGTATCTATTGTGAGGTTGTTGGGGTTTTTTTTGTCTTTTGGTTTTTGTTTTGGCTTATCCTTTCTTGCTTTTATTGATGAAGAAAAACTAGGTTTCTCATCAAACCCTACAGAACAGTGGACAACTATGGTTTTGTTTTTAAACATCATCTTAAGCCTGAGGTCCTACAATTATAATTCTAATCAATTATGGAGGGCCATCACTCGCAGGTAACTCCACCTGTCTATTTTTAAAGAAATACTTGCCCCTCTCTTGTTACTCTGGGGCAGAATAATCATCACCAGCTTCTCTCTTGTTGATCTAGCTTAAAACTAGCATGGTCGGTGGACTACTGAGTGGAAGTGGTTCCCATTTCCTATGTTAACATAGCCTTGCCCATGCTGGACTACCGCGGACCAGTGGTTCTTATAAGAATCACCCAGAGGGCTTGTAAAAACAGATCTGTCTGCCCCTCTCCCACGCTTCCAGATTCTGATTCAATAGGTCTGGGTGGGGTCCGTGAATTTGCATTGCTCATAATTTCGCAGAAGGTGATGCTGCTGGTGGTCTAGAGACCAAGCTGAAGAGCAGCGCTGTTGATCCTTGATTCCATCTTATCTGAGCTGGGCTACGTGCTACCTCCCGTGACAGAGGAGATGTAAACAGGGTAGATCAAGCCATTCACCTCTCTTCTAAATCCTAAGTAATTTAGGATTACTATATATCCTAAATTACTATATAGTAATATAACACTTACTATATATAAAGAACCTACAACTTTATAGAACTTAACATCTTGGTTAGGAAGCTAGGACATACACTTACAAAGAAAACTAAACCACTGTCTGTTGAGAAAATTTCAATTTAAAAGTTGTCAGCTGCTTCTAAATCTAGAGGTGGATTCATTTAGTCAACGTCTGGGAAGAATTACTGTAATAACCTTTCTTAGTTATGTAAAGGTAAGGCAAGTAGACGCTTAGGCCATTTTTTTTGGATGTTGACGAAGCATATCTCTTTCAAAATTCCTTGTTAGGAAGGTAACCAAAGAGGTGCGGGTGTATTTGCCAGAACCCTGGTTGGTTTGTCAGGGAGGCTGATTCTAACAGCAGAGGACTAAGGCTAGAGGCCCCTCGGTCAGCACCCACAATACAGGTGCATGATTTGGCAGCAACAGCTAAAAGAGTGTGTTAAGTTAAGGAGTTTTAGCTTTAAAGCTAGATTAAAGTTAGCTTTGACCCAGGTCTTAAGTGTCAGAGATTAACTACAGATGAACATACCTGGTGGGAAAAGTCCTCCCGAGAAGTATTGCTGCAAAGAGTGAGTCATCATAGCACATCTGGGAGCACCTGTTTTCAAATGGTTTATCATGTGACCTTGACAGATGTGTTGACACCAGAAAACAAGGGGCCACCTCGTTTGAGCCATAGCAGATGAAGTAGTATGTGCTAATCTCACCATATGAGCATATAACAGGTAGCTGATACATAGATGGCTGGATAGATAGATAGATAAATAGATATAGAAACAAAGAGAGAAAGAAAGAAACAAGAAAGAAAGGAAGGAAAGAAGGAAGGATGGAAGGAAGGAAGGAAGGAAGGGGGAGTTTGGGGATGGAGAAGAAATTGGAATTCTGCATATCATTTTGAATGGTTTCATTGATAATATAAAACACAATTTTTGGATAATGAATTTTATTTTTGGAAAATATCAACACTCATACAGAATTACATCAGTAAATATGTTGGGTGACCAGTGTGACATCCTTTTTCATTGGGAAGGGATGAAAACCAATGCAAATATGAAGTAACAAAATTGATGTCTTAGAAATTCATGTTAGAAATGTGCTCTGATGGCAAAATCAAGAGAAGAGATCCATTTGAACCATTTTCATCAATGGGGGATAGAAATGTGCTCTGATGGCAAAATCAAGAGAAGAGATCCATCTGAACCGTTTTCATCAATGGGGGATAGTTTTGAAATAAAAATGTGATTAACTTTTATTTATTTTATTTTATTAAGATTTTTTTTTTTTTTTGATTTGGACCATTTTTAAAGTCTTTATTGAATTTGTTACAATGTTGCTTCTGTTTTCTGTTTTGGTTTTTTGGCCCCAAGGCATGTGGGATCTTAGCTCCCTTGCCAGGGATCAAACCTACACCCCCTGAGTTGGAAGGCAAAGTCTTAACCACTGGACCACCAGGGAAGTCCTGTGATTTGCTTTTAAAGCACGTATTCAAAGTTAATGTTATTGCTTTGAAATTCAGTAAAATAAAGGGAAGGGATCAAGTATTTATCCTGCCTTTTTATATGTATACTTTTGCCTCAGGAAAAACAAATAACTGATGAGGGAAAGTTTCTCTTTATAGAAGAAGACAAAAGGATAGAATTAGAATATTCCAATTTTCTGCCCCCTCTAATAAATTAATGAATCTAGGGAATAGTCATCATTGGTTGGTAGCATTACAAAAAGAGAGAGACCAAGCATTATGAGCCCCCCAAAGGAAGTACACACGCTACCTATGAAGTAGTCTTGTCATAAAATCAACAGAGTGTGATCAAGTCTCTAGCTCTAACTACCAATTTAATATATAAACAACAGAAGAACGTACACAACACTACAGTGATCAGTCAGCAAAATCCAGACTGTAGAAAATTCTACCAAGCAAGCCATTCAGTTTCTCCAAATTAACTGCAATGAGAAAACAACACATGGAGGGAGAGACTTTTAAAGACGTATCATCAATTACAATGTATGATCCTAATTGGATCCTGGTTCGAATAAACAAACTACAAAAATAAGTTACAAAGCAATAGGAAACTTTGAATACTGACTGAATAATTAATGATAGTAAGAAATGATTGTAATTTTTTAGGTGTAATAATGCTTTTGAAGTTATATATATATATTTTAAATCCTGATATTTTAGATAAATATCCCCAAATATTCATGAAATAATAAGATGTCTAGGATTTGTTCCAAAATATTTAGTGGGGGAGTAGTGAGGAAAGGTATAGATAAAACACAATTAGTCATGAGTTGATAATTTTTAGAAGCCAGATGATGGATACATAGAGTTTTATTACATTAATCTACATTTTTATAAGTTTAAAATTTTCCATAAACAAGATTTTTCTTAAGGGAAAATAAAACAGTAGAAATAGAAGGCACATGCACACACACACACACACACACTGATCTGCAGAAAAAGTAGTTTTAGAGGAAAAGATACATTTTCTATTAGTTACAGTTTTAAATGCTTGTACTAGAAAGAATAAAAGGCTGAGAATTAAAGGTGTAAGCACACAATTTAAGTTCGAAAAAATAACAGCAAATTAATCCTCTCCCTGCAAAAGTGGAAGAAAGTATATAGTAAAGGTAAGAGCAAAAATTAATGACAACAAAGCCAAAAGTTGGCACTTTGGAAAGACTAATAAAATTGACAGACCTCTGGTAAAATTATTCAAGAAAAAGAGAGAGAAGGTACAAATTTTAAATGTTAGGACTGAAAGGGGACATAACTACAGATAAAAGAAGAGATCAAATAGAGAATACTAAGAATGATTTTGTCAATATATTTGATTTTAAATGTAATAATATACATTTTGAAAAACGTAACTTAGAAAAGCTGACACAAGGAGAATAGCAAGTGCAAATTGTCCCATAATTATTAAAGAATGTGAATTCGTAACTTAAGGGTTTTTTTTTTTCCACACAGAAAACATCAAGTCCAGATACTTTTTTGAGGTGAGTTTCACCAGATGTTCAAGTAACAGGTCATTTCAGTTTTGTAACAATTCTTCCAAGGAAAAGGAAAGAGGAACTATTGTCCAACTTACCTGATTAGGCTGGTAGACTTTTAATAAAAACTAGATAATATCAGGATGAAAAAGGAAAATCACTTGCTTACCTCACTCATAAACACAGATGTAAAAATCCTACACAATGCAAATACATCATGAACAAACTGAGTTTATCCCCAAAATGTACATTTGATTTAACATAGAAATTTCCTTATTGAAATTATTCCCATTACAGTTTTGAAAAAAGCCAATGCCTATTCAAACTTAAGGAAGAAAAAAGAATTCTCAGTAAAATATGAATATAAGAAAACATTCTTTATCTTACAAAGAGATCCTTATAAAGGGTCTCTACCAAAAACCTACTGTGAACAGTTTTCATAATGGTAAAATATTTCAGATTAGAAACAAAACAAGGAAAGTAATTATCACCGTTTCAACTCAACATTCAACATTGACTGGAGGTCCTAACCAGAGCTGTAAGATAAGATAAAGTAATAAAAGTTAAAAAGATTGAAATTGAAGAAATAAAACTCTCATTTGCTAATGATATGATTCTATACAGAGAAAACTCAAAGGAATCTACAAACTGTGAGAGCTAATAAGGGTATTTACAAAGGTGGCTGGATATAAGATCACACATTTTAAATGCCATTTTATAACTTGGTAGCTCTAATTAGAAAGCCTAATTTTCAAAAATGTCACACCACTTATAATAATAAGAAATGAAGCAAAGCCATTAAAAGATGTACAAAACCCTAGGAAAATATATAATATTCATGAACAGGGAGAGTTCAAGACTGTAAAGATATCAATTCTCTTTAAACTGATCTATAAATTCAAAGTGATCTCAATCAAAACTCCAACAGCATTTTTTGAGGAATTTGACCAGCTGATTCAAAAATCTTTACAAAATAACAAGGGGCTAAGAATAATCAAGATACTCCCGGAGATGAATGTAGAGGAGATATCCCTACCAGATAGCAAGGCTTGCAATAAAGTTATAGTAATTAAGATAGTGGGGAGGGATAAATTAGGAGTTTGAGATTAGCAGATACACACTACCGTATATAAAATAGATAACCAACAAGGTCCTACCGTATAGCACAGGGAACTGTATTCAATACCTTATAATAACCTATAATGGAAAAGAATATGAAAAAGAATACATATATAACTGAATCACTTTACTGTACACCAGAAACTAACACAACATTGTAAATCAACTACACTTCAATAAGAAAAAGTTTTTTTAAAAAGATAGCATGGAATAGGACAGAGAAAGAAAAAAAATTGACTAGTGCAACTGAATAAAGAGCCCAGATACAGTCTCACACCTATATGAAAACTAGACATGGTATCCCAGATCAGTGGAAAATGAAGGAAATAGTCAATAAATGGTGTTGGTCAATTAATTAGCTACTAGGAAATTGGATTTCTCTTTTATGCCATGCACAAAAATTGATTTTAAATGAATAACCTGAATATAAAAAACAAATGTTTTGTTGAATAAAATATAGTGTATCTTTATGACCTTAGGGAACAGAAAGATTTGTTTTGAAATATGGAAAAGCATTAGTCATAAAGAACAGGGAAATATTTATAAATTGAACTACATTAAAATTAAGAAGTTCTGTTCATTTAATAATAATTATTTAAAAAGTGAAAATACAAGCCACTAACTGGGGAGGTGGGGAGAGGGCAGCTATCTGCAGCATACTTATTTTTTAAAAGAATTAATATCTAGAATATATAAAGAACTTTCAAAATGGTGAATAAGGGCTTCCCTGGTGGCGCAGTGGTTAAGAATCCACCTGCCAATGCAGGGGACACGAGTTCGAGCCCTGGTCCGCGTGGAGCAACTAAGTCTGGGAGCTACAACTACTGAAGCCCACACGCCTCGAGCCCGTGCTCCGCAACAAAAGAAGCCACCGCAACGAGAACCGCAACGAAGAGTATCCCCCGTTCGCCGCAACTAGAGAAAGCCCGCGCGCAGCAACGAAGACCCAACGCAGCCAAAATTAAAAGAAATAAATTTTTTAAAAAAGGTGAATAAGCACTAAAAATTCATCTTTATTTGTAATAAAGGAAACACAAATTAAGAACATAGTGAGATATGATTTTTAAACTGCTGGTTTGGCAAAAATAAAAATTTGACAATACCTAGTATGGGCAAGGCAGTGGAACAAGATGAAAAATGTAAAGATTCAAAAGCAGTTTGGAAAATAAGTTAGCATTATTTTTGTAAAGTCAACTAGCCATGTACTTTATAACCCAGTTCTAATCCTAGGTATATGCCCTGAAGAAAATGTGTATATATCTTGGAGAAAATATATGCTTCGGAAGAAGCATGAAAGAATGCTCACAGCAGCCTTGTTTGCAAGGATGGATAGGTAAGTATATGGAAGGATGGATGGATAGGTGGATGGGTGGATTGAGAGAGAGAGAAAAAAACAAATGTTTATTGACAGGAAAACAGATTCTGATATGTCCCTGTGGTGGAATACCACACAGCAGTGAGGTTCAAGCCATTACTACACACATTGACATGGATGAATCTTAGAAGTATAATGTTGAGGGATAAAAGCAAGTAGCAGAAGATAGCATAGAGTTTGATACCATTTTATAAATCTCAAAAACAACCAAAATTAAACAAAAGCCCTTCAAATAGGGAGAGGAAACACACCCTTTTTCACTGTTCCTACTGCTTCACGCTCTTTTGCCTTCTCCTTCTCTTCCTTATCTAATTCTTACCCATCCTTCAAGTCTTAAGTCTTCTCCTCAGTCCCTTGTTATACATTCCCAGGACACGTTACAATCCATCTTTATAGGTAACAGTTCTCGAGTTGACCGTGTTGTAAACTTGAAGGTAGAGAATTGTGTCTATTTTATTCACCACATAATCCTTATCCCTAGCACAGAATACGACACATTGAAGTGAATAAATGCATAATTAAATCGTGAATAAACAAATCTTGAATGCGTAAATAAAAAGTGATGTGCAATTGGCCTTTTCTATTCGTATCCATTATTAGTTCAGTGTTTACACCTTGGGGAATGCAAATGAAAGCTGAATTTTTGTAAACGAGTTCATTATGTAATATTTTACAACATGATTTTAGATCCCGTAATCAAATTTTCCTGAGGTCTAGCACCAAAATCTTCCAAAATGGACTGCCAGACTATCCTACGTTTGTCAAAAATTTCATGAATGTGGTGAAGAGGAAAGGTGTGTTATCACCATCCAAAGTGCCAAGGAGAGACTTTTTCACACATTTTGTGATTTTAAAGAAAGTTTAACATTGCGATTTTTATCACTATCTGCCTGTGCTAGGCATAAAGTGAGAGTTAATAGTCTACATTTTTCTATGATAATAATAATGTTGCCCAACAGTTGCTACTTCGCTTGACTCTGACATAAAATATTTTAAGCTGAAAAATTATGTTAAAATACATACTTTCGAAAGCATTCTAGGGAAGTGCTAATTTTTCTAAAAGTAGATTGATAGTAAAACTCTGAAGCCTGGATTTATTTTCACCTAACTTAACAGCAGATATTTTTGAATAAAATATGAATTTAAATATAAGGTATATTGGTATAATATATTGGGATTAAATAATGACAATGTGACAGAATGGAAAGGACATTAGGCTACTTGCTTGAAGACCCAAGCTCTCATTCCGTCTCTGTCTCTTACTAGCCATGTGACTACTAATGAGTCATTTAAATTTTCTGGGTCTTGGATTCTCAATACATAAAATAAAGAGTTTGAACAAGTACCCAAGTAATTATCAACACCTGGTTGCAAAAATTCAAAATTATGCATGCTACAAAGTTTCATTATATATGTGTGGTCAGCCCAACACATTTGGAAGGATCCATTCCAACTTTGCTTAAGTTGGAAGCAGTGGCCATCTATTCCAATATTTATCCTGGCAAGACCAAAGGCCAATTTCATTCTTACACTGAGGCTATCACTTCCAAAGACAGAGACTCAAGAGGTTTGCACTGGTAGAGGCCCTTTGTGGGCATTTATCTACCCCCCAAGCTAGTAAGCCTGCTGGCCTCCTGGGATGGGACATGGACTCCACAGCCAGGAAGGCAGGGTGCTCTCCGGACTGCTCTGTGCAGGAGACGGGCTGCCAGAAGTGCTACCGAAGGCATTTTCCACAAGTGCCACCCCGTCCTGAGGACAGGGACACTCCTAGCTTTCATTAATTTGAATACAGCTATGTGAAGTTTAGATTTTGGAGTGTTTACGTTTCTCTCCAAAGAGCTGTTTGAGCACAGAATCCTCATTCTATCACCATAGACAAAGAAGAGAGAGCTGAGGACATCTGTGCCTTTGCTATAAAGAATTCATGTACCAAAGAGCCCTTCTCTAAGAGTCAATTTTCTTCTGTCCCTTAAAGGAAAGGGAATACGAATGGGGGACTCCTCTATAGTACTTTTGAAATTTTTATTTCCATGGAGAGATGAGTGTCACTTGTTTTTCTAATGGTTTGTTTGGCCTTTCGGGTCTGGTGGGGAACTGTGGGATGAGGGATAGGAGGAGCTAGAACAAAATTTGGTTTTGAGAACTGGTGTACAGTAATCCACGCAAGCTTCTAGCCCCTCTACCTCTTCACATTCGTATTCGGCCACTTGGAATGGTCAAAAAAATTCACAGTTAATTTCAGCTACTTCATCCATTTATTTATTTAACATCTACTATATGTTAGCATTGCCCATAGTGCTGGACAATAATACAATACAATACATAATAATTAATAAAGAGCTGCCCAATCTTTTGAAGGAAAATGATTAATAAACAGAAAATTACAATAAACATGATAAGTTCAGAGGTGTGTGTGTGGGTGTATGTGTGTGGTGTGTAAAATATATATACTTTAAGCTTCTCCTGAGAGTCATAAAGATGTTTTGGACAAATGGAAAGACATACACTCTTCTTGAACAGAAAGATTCATTATTCTAAATATAAACATCCTCCCTTAATTCACCTATAAAATTATCACAATCCCACCTAAAAGGCCATCAGGATTTTCTAACTAATTAAGCTATTTTCAAATATCATATAGAAAAGTAAATGTTTTAAAATACTCAAGAGATTTTTTAAAAATTTAATTTATTTATTTTTGGCTGCTTTGGGTCTTCGTTGCGGTGCGCGGGCTTCTCATTGCGGTGACTTCTCTTGTTGCAGAGCACCAGCTCTAAGCGTGCGGGCTTCAGTAGTTGTGGCACGCAGCCTCAGTAGTTGTGGCTCGCAGGGTCTGGAGCGCAGGCTCAGTAGTTTTGGCGCACGGGCTTAGTTGCTCCACGGCATGTGGGATCTTCCCGGACCAGGGCTCAAACCCGTGTCCCCTGCGTTAGCAGGCGGATTCTTAACCACTGCGCCACCAGGGAAGCCCTCAAGAGACTTTTTAAAACAGAGAAAGGAGGAGAGACCAGCCCTATGACATACAAAATGTATTATCAATCTACCATAAAATAAACAAATCAATGGACCAGAACAAAGTCCAGAAATAGACTCAAGAACATGTGAAAAATGAGTATATGCTAAGGTGGCATTTCAAAGCAGTGGAGAAAAGATGACCCATTATATATCATTTACAGATTTAGCAGATATGCAATTATGGTTCACAGCTAATGTCAGATCTTTTACTGTCTGAGGCTTTAAATAATCTGACTAGAGTTGTAGATGCTTTTGGATTAATAAGCTCTTGTGCACTGTAACAATTTGGATGGAAAATGGTCTCAAGCTGGCAAAGAGTTTAGTTTATGTCGTATTGAGTCAGTCTTCCTCTACAGATTTGATTTTCCAAATTAAACGTGATTATTGCATTTCTTCTTAATTGGTTTATAGTTTGTAAATGATCATAAGTGTCTCTCGTGTGAAAGAATTGTTTTCAGTTAATTTTTTATGTATAATGCATGACACAGAAAGCTCAATTTTCATCTTTCCAATATGATTTCAAAGAGTAATTGGAACCTGTAAAAGAAATGTTTCAGCCACCAAAATATTTATATACTCAGTTCAATATGTACCAGAAAGTGTGCAAAATGCTGGAAATACAGCAATGGAGGTACTTGGTTGCTCTTACTCTAGTAGGAATTAAAGCCAAGGGCACAAATGATTATATAATTAAAATATGAAAGTTAGAGAAGGCAGGGTTTCCATCTGGCCTATGGTGGGACAAACTGCGGGTGAATGGACAGAAGTGTCAGGAGACAATTTCCCTAGTAGATGACACCAAGCAATCATGATTCTAAGTCTGCTATATGTATAGATTCACATGGGATAGTTAACGTTCCTGAATCGTACACACGTAGGTAATTTTTACTAAGGCCGATTCTATCTAAGGGACAACAAACCACTGTGTATTGATAATAGTCAGTCAATGGGATTTGCGGACTCTCTAATGATGGCCCTGTTTATGAGACTCTGATAATGGCACTGTTTCTTCAACACTTACCCCTCCTGGATCTCAGGGAGAAAGACTATACAGCATGATGAAGAAAGGAACAGCTTTATAGAGTCATCAGGATTTGGGATCATCTTCTAGCTCTGCTCCCTGACTATTGGGCAGGCTTAATTAAGCAGGCTACTTCCACTTTCTTTTCACAAACATGGTATGATAATACTTATCTGGCTCAACTGCTGTAAGAATTACTTGAGACGCCGTATTTATGACAGCACAATATTTTGAAACGGTAGCCATTGGTATCTCACTCCCAGGAAACCCCCCTCCTGCTCATCCTCCCTTTTACCTTTACCACTGACCCTGAGGGTGAGGCCCACTGACTCCCTGAGGCCAAATGAAAACTGTCAGATGATTGTCTTCAACTCCCAGGATAGATGCTGAAAACCCACAGCGGAAACAATAGTTTTGAGAGCCAAGGTTCTGCTTGTAAAAATATTTTGTTTGGGTTTGCTTTGGAGAGAGAAATGTGTTTTTTTGACTGTCAGAAAGGTCAAGGATCTGAAGAACGTAGGGAGATAAATTTTGTACCATAAACACGAGAGTTAGAAAGACTCTTGCCTGATGGTGTGAGAGCCAGTTTTTCCATCCCCAAAGGTGTAGAGTTGGAGGAGCTGGAGTAGAGAGAGGAGAGCTGAGATGGGGAAGAAGAGTAGTCAGTGCTGGGGAGGCACCCTGAGATGTCATTCTGCTCAAGACTTGAGGGAGCAGATTGAAAACCTCAAACAGATTTGGTGGTTCCAAGAGCAGTGAGGACAGGAGCCTTGCTTTCCAGGTAAAGCCTGAGATAGTGTGGAAGCCATTAGAAACAAGTGGAAGCCAGGCCTGTCCAAGTGGAGAGGCTCTCCCATGACCCCAGGAAGCTGTGGGACAGCACCTGCAGGTGTTGTGGGCCCTGAGAGGGTCCCACAGAGGCCGGTAGAGGATGGAGACTACAAGGGTCTTGATTGCAGGCCTGCTGCTAACATCTGTGGACTTAGAAGGACCTACAGTTAAGGCTACAGGAGCTGTGAGAGTGTATGATGTGGTATTTGCCCAAATTGTATATATAAACAGCTTTGAGAAGAGCGTGGAATTAGTAGATGCTTACTAAGCAGTAGCTATAATTATCATTGACATTCTGAACCTTAGATCAATGATTATCAATATTACAACACCTATTGGAAAGCTAAGATTAAGCTGAAGTAGAATAATGGAAACGAATATTTGACAAATACTTTTCCCTGCTTGCATCTGACACCGTGCTCTGTTTCATCACCTGCTAGCTAGATGATTGATGGATGATAAGTGGGATGAGAAGAAGTATTGGTCAATTGCACAAAGTGATGGTTTCTTGTGTACTTCTCTGTGAACTGCTGAAAATGTACAAATAAAACTACAGTGCTCTAATTAAAATTCATCTCAAAAATCGAAGGTAATACTTAGATCAAGAAAACTTCAAATGATCTTTGTGTATTCAAGAATATCTGCTGCTAAATGGGTACCTTGTCCTGATGGAGGATGGTGTGGTAGATTCTTGCGCACGTTTAGTTTGTAACTTCCGTGACTAACAGATTTTCAAGTCTTTTTACCAGAGGCAGTGATCTTGGGAACAAGGGATGGGTTGGGGGGTGGATACATGTTTCTAAATTGTGGTAGACCACATGAACTTCAAAGTTAGTGGATAAAGATAAAACCATGGATCTGTCTAGGAAAATGAATTTATTTGCATCTAAATAGCAGTCATGTGATAGATAAGGGATTTTCTAAAATATGTGAACTTTCGGCAAAACGTCAGAACAGGGCTTGCATGCAAAAATCAAACTTCCAGTCCAAAGGAAAAAAAAGTCCTATAAGCTCGACTTGACCAAAGGACTAACTCTTGGGACTTCCCTGGTGGCGCAGTGGTTAAGAATCCGCCTGCCAATGCAGGGAACACGGGTTCAATCCCTGGTCCGGGAAGATCCCACATGCCGCGGAGCAACTAAGCCCGTGCGCCACAACTACTGAGCCTGCATGCTACAACTACTGAAGCCTGTGCGCCTAGAGCCCGTGCTTCGCAACAAGAGAAGCTACAGCAATAAGAAGCCTGCGCACCGCAACGAAGAGTAGCCCTGCTCACCGCAGCTAGAGAAAGCCCACGCGCAGCAACAAAGACCCAATGCAGCCAAAAATCAATCAAAAAAAAAAAAAAAGACTAACTCTTTTCATGCCGCCAAAAAAGTAAGAGTTTTGTTTCAGAAATATTAATGTTACATCTGAATCAGGCAATATTAAGAGGTTTGTGCAAAAAGTATTAACCTTGATATTCATAACAAAAAATTATATAATTGTTAGATTATTCATATTCTTTTTTGAAGGTTAAAAAGGGATATTTGTCAAAATGTGTTGTTTCAAATTTAAGTGCTTCAGATTCACTGCTCTTCACCCCCAGTCAGTCCACTGTGTACTTTGTTAAAATGCTTTCTTTCATCCCCAATTACACAGAATTTTCAGGTTGTATAGTTTTAGCAGTACCTAGGCATTCTACTAAATAGCTGATTGCAAACTTTTCTTGTTGCTCTAATTGACTAAATACATGAAAAAGATGAATGGCATGACCCAGAAGATGGGGAAATGACCAGTGAGCAAGGAAGAGAAGTTAGGAAATAAAAGGTAAAAAAAATTAGATTTCAAAGTATGTCTTGCCTTTATACTTACATTCCATGAGCAGCCATAGTTCTGTACTCAATTCTAAACCAGGCATTCTTTTCTTCCCCTCTCTCCAATATATATATTTAAATTGAAGTGTAGTTGATTTACAGTGTTGTGTTAGTTTAAACCAGACATTCTTAGTTGGAGAAAATAACTAAGCCTAGAATGTCTATTTTCCCACTGGGGCCATTTGTGCCCAGCCAGTATCTTCCTGGACTGGTTAGCCCCTTAACCTCACCCCTTGCTAAGACTCTTTCCAATCATCAGTGTAAATTTGACTGGATTTCATCATGCTGTACCTTTTATGCAAAAAGTCAAATAATTACTCCTATAAGAAAAAGAGAAAGTTAATAAATCACTATCTGTGTTAACTAAGCTTACTGTGGTAATCATTTTGCAATATGTACATGTATCTAATCACCCCATTGTACACCTTCACATATGTATGTTGTATGTCAATAATATCTCTATAAAGCTGGGAAATAAATAAATAAATCTCTAGCTAGCCTGATAAAGGATAAAAAGAAAATGTACAAATAATTAAAATTAAGAATAAGGATGAGTGAATCATTTCCATATGCTGAGAGAATTAAAACAGAATTATGAAAAAATACATTTAAAAACTCCATGCTAATTTTTAAAATTTATATTCAATGTATTGATTTCTAGGAAAATATAAATGAACAAAAATGAGGCCAAAACCTTAATTAACAGATCAATAAACATGAAAGAAATAGAAGATATTGTCAAAGAGTTACCTCTCCCTTCCCACATACCAAAATATGCTAGGTCTAGTTTGTTTCAGAGTTGAATAATTTCAAACCTGCAAGGAGTCTTTGTCACTTAAGCTTTTCAGAATATGAAGAAACACAGTTTCTAAATTCTCTTTGTGAAGCCAATATTGATAAAAATTAGTTTAGAAAAGGAAAAGTACAGATTAATCCCACTTATTGGTGCAAAAATGCAAAATGAAGTACCAATAAACAGAATCCCGCAGTTTATCAAAAGAATAATACACCGTATCAAATAGTATTATTCAAGAAATTTAAGAAATGTTCAATATTTTTAAAAAAGATTAATATAATTCCCAACTACAAGGTTAAAGGAAAATATGTGGTCTGCATAGTTGCTGAAAAGACATTTGACAAAATGTGTCTTCCATTCCAAATGCTTAGAAAATATTGCCAAGGGCTTCCCTGGTGGCGCAGTGGTTGAGAGTCTGCCTGCCAATGCAGGGGACACGGGTTTGAGCCCTGGTCTGGGAGGATCCCACATGCCGCGGAGCGACTAGGCCCGTGAGCCACAATTGCTGAGCCTGCGCATCTGGAGCCTGTGCTCCGCAATAAGAGAGGCCACGATAGTGAGAGGCCCGCGCACCGCGATGAAGAGTGGCCCCTGCTTGCCGCAACTAGAGAAAGCCCTCGCACAGAAACGGAGACCCAACACAGCCATAAATAAATAAATAAATAAATAAAGTTAAAAAAAAAAAAAAAAGAAAATATTGCCAAAACAGGAAGAGAAAGACATGTTTTAATTTGATAAAAGCATATATTTTAAACTTATAGCATCATTATGCTTAATGGTGAAACATTAGACAAGGATGTCTGCTATTCCCACTATTACTTAACATTGTTCTGGAAGTTCAAGCCAATGCAATAAAAGAACAAAATAGGAAGTAGAAACAATGTAAAGGTGGCAACTGCCTAACTATTTGGAAAAGAAATTAAACTGGACCTTATCTTACTCTTTATACCAAAATAAATTCTGTACATATTAAAATTTTAAGTATTAAAAACCCCATAAAATAACTTACAATTATTTTTTATAATATTGGGTGAGGAAAGCCTTCCTAAATATGACACAAAAGCACAAAACCATAAAGAAAGAATCAAGGATTTAACTACATTTAAACAGAAAGCTTTTGTGGAGACAAAAAAAATGCACCATTAGTAAGCCTGAAGAACTGGAGACAAAGTAAAAAAAATATTGGACATCCAACAGATAAAAGGCAAAGCACATGTAGCAGAGAGAGAGAAAGAGAGAAAGGGTTTTCTCCATTTGAACAAAGTATAGCATGTTATATCTTCCTATTGCAAATGAAAATAGGATAGTTGCTTACGAGATTGATAAAATTAAAGAGATTGACAGTCCTTGTATTGGTGAGAGTGTGGTAGGACTTGAATTTATATAATTTTGGTGGGAGTATAAATCAGCATAACTTTTCTGAAGGTCAGCCTGGAAATATTTATCAGACTTTAAAATACTAACACTCCGTACACTTTGGGTAAGGGAGAAAATTGGTACAAATGGAAACTCTTTTGCAGTATCTACCAAAGCTGCTCATAAACATAACATAGGACTCAGCAATTCCTCTCCTAGGTATATACCCAGAAAACGTGTGTAAATATGCACCAAAAGACATCTACAAGAATGTTCTTAACTCCAACCTAGATATAATCTAAATTTCCAGTAGAATACATAAGTACATTTTAGTATTTCCTACAATGGAATAATAATGGAAATTAGCAAACAACTGCCACTCAAAAGTACAGATGAATCTCAAAAATGTTGGGGGAAAGGCCAGGCATGAAAAAGTACATAGTGCCTGATTCCATTTAAAAAGTTCAAAAACAGACATAACAGTCTGAAATTGGAAGGCAGGGTAGTTATTACTTTAGGGAGGGATGGGGGGTAACTGGGATAGGGCAGAGGATGGCTTCTAGGTGGGAATAATGTTTTATTTATTGACTTGTGTGTACTCTATTCATGAAAATTCATCAAAGCTGTACAATTAGATTTGGTACGCTATTCCTATGTATGTTATGTGTTTAATTTTTAAGATATTTAAATGTGTATAATCTTTGAACTATTAAAGAATTCCATTAAAGGAACTTATCCTAAGAATATAACCGGTCAAATGTGCAAGGTTGTATCATAGTATTATCACTAGAAAAATTGAAACAACTTAAAATCTGTCAAAAAAAGATTGGTTAATTATAGAATATTACATACCCATTTAAAAGATTATGTATATCTATATTCACTGGCATAGAAAGAATTCCCAAATGTACTGTTTGATGATAACAACGAAAGCAAAACCTGCATAGTGCCATGTACATAAAATTGAGTTGTATGCGTACAGAAATATAAAGAACATTCATTAAAAATATTAATAGGGGATAATTTGGGGTTGTACATTTTCTATGCAGGTAAATGTTATTTTTACAAACAGAAAGATGCATTTCTTTTCATGTTGAAGATAAAAGGATTGCTTATACCATAAGTTTTTTATTAATACATTTTAACAGAAAAATATGGATTATACAATGAGGCTATTTGGGAATGACACAAGTCCGTTCCCTAGGTGTTCTATGTGGGATGATCAATTGTTCTACCTTCCAGGTCTATTTTGAGATTCTTTTATCTCCTTTAGTTAAAGACTTTGAGGTGGGGAGATAATCCAAGTGGACCCAATCTTATCTTATCAGGAGTCTTTAAAATTGGAGAAGCTTTCCTGGCTGTGGTTAAAGAGGGATGTTATGATGAAAGAAGAGTCAAAGAGATGCAGTGTTTCTGGCTCTGATGATGGGGGGAGGGAACAAGCAACGGCAGCCTCTAGAAGCTAGAAGAGGCGCCTCCAGAAAGGAACGCAGGCCTGCTAACACTCTGATTTTAGCCCAGTGAGACTCGAGTCAGACTTACGACCTACAGAAACATAAGAAAATAAATTTGTGTTGTTTTAACCCTAAATTTGTGGCAATTTGTTAACAGGTACAATAGGAAACAAATACACTCACTTTTTAGTTTTTGAGGGCTTTACAGTTTATAAATACTTTGTCTTACATCTAGGTGTTTTTTTGTTTGTTTTTTGTCTTGTTTTTTTTTAAGAAAATGGAAAGCTTTAAGCAAAAATGAATTCAAAATAATAGAGTATGAGAAATGGACAATTTCCAGTATCCAATGGTTGACTGGTCAATGTATGCATGAGAAAAAGCTAAAATTTCTGAATGTGTCTGAGATTAAAGAAAACAAATAAAAACACATCCAGAGAACATCAGTCTCTGATTAGTGGCTGCTCCTCAAAATTGTCAAAGGCAATTTTTCTTAGGATATTTATAAAGCTTACAGTTGACTTGTATTACACACAGGCCTCGGCTCTGGAGCCTTGTTCAGACTCTGATCAGACCAGTGGTCCATGTCCTGTTTTCTTTATTTTACTCTTAGATCCTCAAACAGAGCTTGCTTTCTTCTCTTCTTGGTAACTAACACCATCCAGCCTTCCCAGAAGGTGCTATTCCCCCAACCTGCCTGCAGGGTGGCCCACGTTTCCCGCTTCCTCACTGCCTTTAAAGATAACACAGGGTCGGACTTCCCTGGTGGCGCAGTGGTTGAGAATCTGCCTGCCAATGCGGGGGACACGGGTCCGAGCCCTGGTCTGGGAAGATCCCACATGCCGCGGAGCGGCTGGGCCCGTGAGCCACAACTACTGAGCCTGCGCGTCTGGAGCCTGTGCTCCGCAACAAGAGAGGCCGCGATAGTGAGAGGCCCGCGCACCGCGATGAAGAGTGGCCCCCACTTGCCGCAACTAGAGAAAGCCCTCGCACAGAAACGAAGACCCAACACAGCGAAAAATAAAAAAAAATTAAAAAAATAAAGATAACACAGGGTCTCAGTTCGTTTGCAGGATTTCCCTTCTAATTGCTAGAGTGAAACAAAGACGGAATGACAAAAACCGCAAATGTGGGGAAGGTCTTAGTCTATGGCTCCTAACTGATTAAAATCATAACTGCTGAGGAGGAACAGACACACAAAGGATATGAAATTAAAATTTAATAATTGGGAAAATAATAAGTGGCTATGATGTTCGTGCATGAATATTCTATGTGCATGTGTGTGTGTGTGCATGTAACATATATAATAACTCCAACCCTGGACTTTTCTCTTTTTTCTCCACTGTGGAATTGAACAATTATTCAATGGCAACACTGGAAGAAGCCATAGAGGTCATTTAGTTCAATCCCCGCATTTTGCCAAGGGAAGATTGAAAGCCAGACGGAGGGAGATTTGTCTGTCCTTTGACTTCTTTTTCTTTGCTTTTCAATCTTTCCCATCAGCATCACATCAACCGAATGATCGGATGAGATTTTTCAGTCTGGGGTCATTCTCTTCCTTATTCTTATTAACCATGACAATCTATCCCTTTAATGCCTTTCCCTCCTATCTAATCTTTAATACTATTAATCCATTTCTTTCATGATTAGCCTCTGCTTGATTCTTCTTTTATAGATAAACTGAGTCATCAGCAGACATTTTGCTAGAAGTCAGCCTTGTTATATGTCCAGCCCGTAGAAGTCTGTGACTTTCTATCTTATCCTATCTCCTGAATCAAAGGTTTTTGTTGATCTAACTTTCTTATCATGTCAAGTGTTAATCTTCTTTTAGTGACAGAGGAATTGCCAAACTAAAGTACTTTGGAAACATGAATACACTGACCTATCATTTCAAAGTCATCACACAACCAAAATCCTACTTGTCCTATAGACACACCTGTACTGAAAATGGAAGTGCAGTGTCCAAGTTTCCAGAGTCATGGAAATCTTGCAATCCTCAGAAAGAAGGCTATGAAAAAATGGCAGGCAAGCCTGGCAATTTCACTCTGTGTATTAATCCAAATTTGGTATAAAAAATAATAATAGCTAATATTTATCCAGTGCTTAAATGTGTTAGTTATTATTCTAAGCACTTTACATAGATTATCTGTTTTAATCCCATGAGTTAAGGGCAGTTATTGCCTCTATTTCATACATGGGAAAATGTGAGCACAGAGCAGTTAAACTATTTGCTCAAGGCCCAGAAACAGTAAAAGTGGAGCCAGGATTTAGAGAGTTAGATTGAGTCTAGTCTCCTAACCTCTCTGACAAGCCACCTCTGATAGGGAGCTAACATGAATCAACCTCCACCCACACTTTGTATTTGGAAAGAGCATCTTTGGAAGCATGGCCTACAGACCATGCTTGGAGTTTCAGGATCCAATAAGCATATAGAACAGCTTTCAAGGAACTTGAAGTGACCACATGCTTTTTAGTCTTGTCAAGACCCAAATGAAAATTCCCCAGTGCTCCAGATCCTGCTGGTAAGCCCCATGATTCAGCGATGCTGTTAGGAAGGACAGCTTTTAAATTGCCTTCACAACCTTAGATGCACTTTCTAGTAAGTTGGCTAATTCTTAGAAGTTCAGCTCAGAGCTTTAGTTCTGTCTTGGATGGGACACAAACTCCTGGATCTGCCCTTGCCTCTCTCTGACTTTGTTGAAGTCTAGAGTCTTATTTTGCAGTGGCTCAGGACTGAAACTAGACCACCTGCCTGAGCTGCTCAGACTGTACACACAGCTTGTAAGGACTGCCAACCATGAAGCGCAGCTGCAAAACAAACCTAATTGTCTCCATTGGAAGTTAGTCTCCAAAGGAATCAGGAAGAATATGACAGGCTGATGCAAACTACCCAAACAAGGGCCACCTTTGGCCAATTAGTCTGCCATGTTGGAATGTTCACTAATCATAGGCAGGGTGGAAGCTTTCGTCCACTTCTACACTTCTGAATACCTCCTATTTGGAAATGATTTCTAACCCATTTCTCCAGCAATTGCCCCTCTTACTAGCACCTGATTCATATTTCCAACTTGGACTAAAGCAAAACATATTTTCTTCTTCTTTTTTCTTTTTAACATCTTTACTGGAGTATAATTGCTTTACAATGGTGTGTTAGTTTCTGCTTTATAACAAAGTGAATCAGTTATACATATACATATGTTCCCATATCTCTTCCCTCTGGCGTCTCCCTCCCTCCCACCCTCCCTATCCCACCCCTCTGGGTGGTCACAAAGCACCGAGCTGATCTCCCTGTGCTATGCAGTTGCTTACCACTAGCTATCTATTTTACATTTGGTAGTGTATATATGTCCATGCCACTCTCTCACTTTGTGCCAGCTTACCCTTCCCCCTCCCCGTATCCTCAAGTCCATTCTCTAGTAGGTCTGCGTCTTTATTCCCATCTTGCCCCTAGGTTCTTCATGACCATTTTTTTTTAAAATAGATTCCATATATACATATGTCTTAGCATACAGTATTTGTTTTTCTCTTTCTGACTTACTTCATTCTGTATGACAGACTCTAGGTCCATCCACCTCACTACAAATAACTCAATTTCGTTTCTTTTTATGGCTGAGTAATATTCCATTGTATATATGTGCTACATCTTCTTTATCCATTCATCTGTCAGTGGATACTTAGGTAGCTTCCATGTCCTGGCTATTGTAAATAGAACTGCAATGAACACTGTGGTACATGACTCTTTTTGAATTATGGTTTTCTCAGGGTATATGCCCAGTAGTGGGATTGCTGGGTCATATGGTAGTTCTATTTTTAGTTTTTTAAGGAACCTCCATGCTGTTCTCCATAGTGGCTCTATCAGTTTACATTCCCACCAACAGTGCAAGAGGGTTCCCTTTTCTCCACACCCTCTCCAGCATTTATTGTTTGTAGATCTTTTGATGATGGCCATTCTGACTGGTGTGAGGTGATACCTCATGGTAGTTTTGATTTGCATGTCTCTAATGATTAATGATGTTGAGCATTCTTTCATGGGTTTGTTGGCAATCTGTATATCTTCTTTGGAGAAATGTCTATTTAGGTCTTCTGCCCATTTTTGGATTGCGTTGTTTGTTTTTTTGATATTGAGCTGCATGAGCTGCTTGTATATTTTGGAGATTAATCCTTTGTCAGTTGCTTCATTTGCAAATATTTTCTCCCACTCTGAGGGTTGTCTTTTTGTCTTGCTTATGGTTTCCTTTGCTGTGCAAAAGCTTTTAAGTTTCATTAGGTCCCATTTGTTTATTTTTGTTTTTATTTCCATTTCTCTAGGAGGTGGGTCAAAAAGGATCTTGCTGTGATGTGTCACAGAGTGTTCTGCCTATGTTTTCCTCTAAGAGTTTTATAGTGTCTTACATTTAGGTCTTTAATCCATTTTGAGCTTATTTTTGTGTATGGTGTTAGGGAGTATTCTAATTTCATTCTTTTGCATGTAGTTGTCCAGTTTTCCCAGCACCACTTATTGAAGAGGCTGTCTTTTCTCCACTGTATATTCTTGCCTCCTTTATCAAAGATAAGGTGACCATATGTGCATGGGTTTATCTCTGGGCTTTCTATCCTGTTCCATTGATCTATATTTCTGTTTGTTTTTTTTAATTTATTTTTGGTTGTGTTGGGTCTTCGTTTCTGTGCGAGGGCTTTCTCCAGTTGCGGCAAGAGGGGGCCACTCTTAATCGCGGTGCATGGGCCTCTCACTATCGCGGCCTCTCTTGCTGCAGAGCACAGGCTCCAGACGCGCAGGCTCAGTAATTGTGGCTCACGGGCCCAGTTGCTCCGCGGCATGTGGGATCCTCCCAGACCAGGGCTTGAACCTGTGTCCCCTGCATTGGCAGGCAGACTCTCAACCACTGCGCCACCAGGGAAGCCCTATACTTCTGTTTTTGTGCCAGTACCATACTGTCTTGATTACTGTAGCTTTGTAGTATAGTCTGAAGTCAGGGAGCCTGATTCCTCCAGCTCCATTTTTCTTTCTCAAGATTGCTTTGAGTATTTGGGGTCTTTTGTGTTTCCATACAAATTGTGAAATTTTTTGTTCTAGTTCTGTGAAAAATGCCAGTGGTAGTTTGATAGGGATTGCATTGAATCTGTAGATTGCTTTGGGTAGTAGAGTCATTTTCACAATGTTGATTCTTCCAGTCCAGGAACATGGTATATCTCTCCATCTCTTTGTATCATCTTTAATTTCTTTCATCAGTGTTTTATCATTTTCTGCATATAGGTCTTTTGTCTCCTTAGGTAGGTTTATTCCTAGATATTTTATTCTTTTTGTTGCAGTGGTAAATGGGAGTGTTTTCTTAATTTCACTTTCAGATTTTTCATCATTAGTGTATAGGAATGCAAGCGATTTCTGTGCATTAATTTTGTATCCTGCTACTTTACCAAATTCATTGATTAGCTCTAGTAGTTTTCTGGTAGCATCTTTAGAATTCTCTATGTATAGTATCATGTCATCTGCAAACAGTGACAGCTTTACTTCTTCTTTTCCAATTTGGATTCCTTTTATTTCTTTTTCTTCTCTGATTTCTGTGGCCAAAACTTCCAAAACTATGTTGAATAATAGTGGTGAGAGTGGGCAACCTTGTCTTGTTCCTGATCTTAATGGAAATGGTTTCAGTTTTTCACCACTGAGGACGATGTTGGCTGTGGGTTTGTCATATATGGCCTTTATTATGTTGAGGTAAGTTCCCTCTATGCCTACTTTCTGGAGGGTTTTTATCATAAATGGGTGTTGAATTTTGTCGAAAGCTTTCTCTGCATCTATTGAGATGATCATATGGTTTTTCTCCATCAATTTGTTAATATGGGGTATCACATTGATTGATTTGCATATATTGAAGAATCCTTGCATTCCTGGGATAAACCCCACTTTATCATGGTGTATGATACTTTTAATGTGTTGTTGGATTCTGTTTGCTAGTGTTTTGTTGAGGATTTTTGCATCTATGTTCATCAGTGATATTGGCCTGTAGTTTTCTTTCTTTGTGACATCTTTGTCTGGTTTTGGTATCAGGGTGATGGTGGCCTCGTAGAATGAGTTTCGGAGTGTTCCTCCCTCTGCTATATTTGGAAGAGTTTGAGAAGGATAGGTGATAGCTCTTCTCTAAATGTTTGATAGAATTCGCCTGTGAAGCCATCCGGTCCTGGGTTTTTGTTTGTTGGAAGATTCTTAATCACAGTTTCAATTTCAGTGCTTGTGATTCGTCTGTTCATATTTTCTATTTCTTCCCAGTTCAGCCTCGGAAGGTTGTGCATTTCTAAGAATTTGTCCATTTCTTCCAGGTTGTCCATTTTATTGGCATATAGTTGCTTGTAGTAATCTCTCATGATCCTTTGTATTTCTGAAGTGTCAGTTGTTACTTCTCCTTTTTCATTTCTAATTCTATTGATTTGAGTCTTCTCCCTTCTTTTCTTGATGAGTCTGGCTAATGGTTTATCAATTTTGTTTATCTTCTCAAAGAACCAGCTTTTAATTTTATTGATCTTTGCTATCATTTCCTTCATTTCTTTTTCATTTATTTCTGATCTGATCTTTATGATTTCTTTCCTTCTGCTAACTTTGGGGTTTTTTGTTCTTCTTTCTCTAATTGATTTAGGCGTAAGGTTAGATTGTTTATGTGAGACATTTCTTGTTGCTTAAGGTAGGATTGTATTGCTATAAACTTCACTCTTAGAACTGCTTTTGCTGCATCCCAAAGGTTTTGGGTCATCGTGTTTTCACTGTCATTTGTTTCTAGGTATTTTTTGATTTCCTCTTTGATTTCTTCAGTGATCTCTTGGTTATTTAGTAGTGGATTGTTTAGCCTCCATGTGTTTGTATTTTTTACAGATTTTTTCCTGTAATTGATATCTAGTCTCATAGCATTGTGGTCGGAAAAGATACTTGATACGATTTCAATTTTCTTAAATTTACTGAGGCTTGATTTGTGACCCAAGATATGATCTATCCTGGAGAATGTTGCATGAGCACTTGAGAAGAAAGTGTATTCTGTTGGTTTTGGATGGAATATCCTATAAATATCAATTAAATCTATCTGGTCTATTGTGTCATTTAAAGCTTGAGTTTCCTTATTAATTTTCTGTCTGGATGATCTGTCCATTGGTGTTAAGTGAGGTGTTAAATCCCCCACTATTATTGTGTTACTGTTGATTTCCTCTTCTCTAGCTGTTAGCATTTGCCTTATGTATTGTGGTGCTCCTATGTTGGGTGCGTATATATTTATAATTGTTATATCTTCTTCTTGAATTGATCCCTTGATCATTATGTAGTGTCCTTCCTTGTCTCTTGTAACATTCTTTATTTTAAAGTCTATTTTATCTGATATGAGTATTGCTATTCCAGCTTTCTTTTGATTTCCATTTGCATGGAATATCTTTTTCCATCCCCCCACTTTCAGTCTGTATGTGTCCCTAGGTCTGAAGTGGGTCTCTTGTAGACAGCATATATATGGGTCTTGTTTTTGTATCCATTCAGTGAGCCTGTGTCTTTTGGTTGGAGCATTTAATCCATTCACATTTAAGGTAATTATTGATATGTATGTTCCTATTACCATTTCCTTAATTGTTTTGGGTTTGTTTTTGTAGGTCCTTTTCTTCTCTTGTGTTTCCCACTTAGAGAAGTTCCTTCAGCATTTGTTGTAGAGCTGGTTTGGTGGTGCTGAATTCTCTCAGCTTTTGTTTGTCTGTAAACCTTTTGATTTCTCCATCAAATCTGAATGAGATCCTTTCCGGGTAGAGTAATCTTGGTTGTACGTTTTTCCCTTTCATCACTTTAAGTATATCACACCTCTGCCTTCTGGCTTGTAGAGTTTCTGCTGAGAAATCAGCTGTTAACCTTATGGACGTTCCCTTGTATGTTATTTGCTGTTTTTCCCTTGTTGCTTTCAATAATTTTTCTTTGTCTTTAATTTTTGTCAGTTTGATTACTATGCGTCTCAGCGTGTTTCTCCTTGGGTTTATCCTTCCTGGGACTCTCTGCTCTTCCTGGACTTGGGTGGCTATTTCCTTTCCCATGTTAGGGAATTTTTCGACTGTAATCTCTTCAAATATTTCTTGGCTCCTTTCTCTCTCTTTTCTCCTTCTGGGAACCCTATAATGCGAATGTTGGTGCATTTAGTGTTGTCCCAGAGGTCTCTTAGGCTGTCTTCATTTCTTTTCATTCTTTTCTCTTTATTCTGTTCTGTGGCAGTGAATTCCACCATTCTGTCTTCCAGGTCACTTATCCATTCTTCTGCTTCAGTTATTCTGCTATTGATTCCTTCTAGTGTATTTTTCATTTCAGTTATTGTATTGTTCATCTCTGTTTATGTGTTCTTTAATTCTTCTAGGTGTTTGTTAAACATTTCTTGCATCATCTCGATCTTTGCCTCCATTCTTTTTCCGAGGTCCTGGATCATCTTCACGGTCATTGTTCTGAATTCTTTTTCTGGAAGGTTGCCTATCTCCACTTCATTTTGTTGTTTTTCTGGGGTTTTATCTTGTTCCTTCATCTGGTACATAGTCCTCTGCCTTTTCATTTTGTCTATCTTTCCGTTAATGTGGTTTTCATTCCACAGGCTTCAGGATTGAAGTTCTTCTTGCTTCTGCTCTCCAATAACCTTTTAATTGGTGTCCACCTCCATACCTTTTTCTTTCACATCAGCTCCATCACTGCACCCAAGCATTTCCCCTAGTTTTAGATGTAGCCAGGTCATTTCCCTGCTTAATTACCTTGTGTGTCTTCCCATGAATATAATCCAAAAATTTTATGTGGCGTATAACTTCTGTCACAATCTAGTTTGACCTATATTTTGGCTCATCTCCCACCATCACTTTTTTTGTTTTTTGGGTTTTTTCTTGCCTCTTTTTTCACCATCACTCTATATCACCTCTTCCCATGCTCTCCCAGGGAGCAGTAATTCTCTCCATCACTAGGTTCTCATCTCATCATCATTTACAGCATTTATCACATTATGGTATATCATTTTGTGTGTTTGTTGCTCCCATTTCTAAAGCATATACACTTGAGGAAGGACGATCTTGTTCAACACCACTTCCCAACCACCAAGCATGGGATTTGGCATTTGGCATTTACAAAGTACTTAACTAATATTTGCTGAATAAATTAATAAAGGCAGTGGTGCCTAATTTTGTGTTGACCATCAGGAAAAATGTTTGTGTATATTTACTACACACATATCAATTAATCAGTGATTATTTGGTAAGAGATAGCAAGTCAAAAAATCATTTCCATGGATGAATGGATAAAGAAATGACACACACACACACACACACACACACACACACACACACACACAAAATGGAATATTATTCAGTCATAAAAAAGAAGGAAATCTTGCCATTTGCAAAGACATGGATGAACCTGGAGGGCATTATGCTGAGTAAAATAAACCAGACAAAGACAAATACTGTATGGTATCCCTTATATGTGGAATTTTTTTAAAAAAGATGATTGCATAGCAACGGGGAATAGAGTGGTAGTTGCCAGAGGTTGGGGGGGAGGAGGAATGGGGAGATGTAGGTCAAAGGGCACAAACTTTCAGTTATAAAAAGAGTAAGTTTTGAGGCGCTAATGTACAGCAGGGCAACTATAGTTAATAATTCAGTATTGTATACTTGAAAATTACTGACAGTAGATCTTAAGCATTCTTAAGTTAACCATGTACAGTGATGGATGTGCTAATTATCTTGATCTTCGTAATCATTCCACAATGCATATGTACATCAAATCATCATGTTGTGTACTTCAAATACATACAGTTACATTTGTCAATTATTCCTCAATAATGCTGGGGAGGATTAATAAATAAATGAATGTAAAAGAACAGTGTGGACTTTAAAGTCAGACACCTGGTTGAAAACACCAGCATTGAGAAGTATTAGCTAGGCAATTATGGACAAGTCAGTTAAGCAATCCAGTATGTATTTTCAGCTGTAGCATTTGGATAATAATACACCTCATGGGTGGGGTGGCGATTAAAGGCAAGATGCATGTGTGAAGCAATTTGTCTCTGTGACCAATGCAAAGTTGGTTTTAACAGGTGGTAGTGTGGCAGAATGACTTCTGTGGGCTAACTTGAGTAACCTGCAGCCTTTTCAGTCCTTTTTAATCCTGCTCTTGTGACTTAACTGAATTAAGCACTCTATAGCCAGGCTCTTAATAAGAAAAGAAGCTCATTTATTAGCTAGATGGACAACAAAGTAATGATTAAAATGGCTGCAATTAACTAGACCCCTATTTTTCTGCTTTTGGCTCCAGGATAAAAAACTATCTGGGAATCTAAGCCTTCCCACTGGATGGAAATATCTTATGATGGACCTGATATTTGGAGATAATGGGGTGTAGATACCCATATTTTTTGTGCAAAAAGTAGTGTAGTGATTAAGACCTTGGGCTTTGGAGTCAGACTACCTGTTTTCAAATCCCAGCTTAACGATTGCAAGTTTCTTAAACTCTCTGCCTCAATTTCATCATCTGTAAAATAAGGCTAAAACCAGTACCTATTTCATAAGATTGTCATGAAGCCAAAACAAATAATGTACTAGATAGATTCCTGGTATATGATAAGTGCTCAATAAATGTTATCTACGATATGAATGACTCTATCATTTATCATCAAATTGGAACAGTTTCAAGTGAAAAGGTATGCTATTAATAACTATGGCACCATAATAGGTTTAAATTGGGATTGTCCTGGTCAAACCCAGATGCGTGATCACCCTCGCTGTTATGATGTTCATGATAATGATGATGATGATGATGATGATGATGATGTCATACAGGGCAAGCCAGAGGAGCTTCCCCATTTGTCTCACTGTGTCCATCCGACACACCAGCGCCAGTCTAAGTTCAGGACTCACACACAATCTTGTCCCCACTGTTTTCCACTAAGAATCCTCAACAATCAGCTGTTCCACCAAGCCAAAGGGAAATGCAGTACATACTTTTATTCTCCTGAGACCAAAGCAGAAAAGATGATGTTTAAATATTCGTGTAATTAAAATAGATGGCTAGTGGGAAGCTGCTGCATAGCATAGGGAGATCTCGATGCTTTGTGACGACCTAGAGGGGTGGGATAGAGGGAGGGGATATGGGGATATATGTACGCATATGGCTGATTCACTTTGTTGTACAGCAGAAACTAACACAACATTGTAAAGCAATTATACTCCAATAAAGATATTTTAAAAAGTATCTTAAAAAAATAAAGATTAGTGTATTGAAGCAATTCATTTTATTTGGAGAGTCCAGTTTAATAAATCACAATATTGTGGCTGAGACCTGCTAATTAGTATAAATTTACCCTTTAGTTCACAATACATATTTATTATCTAAATTTTTGAGCCATAATATAGCCTTGGTTTGTTTTTCTTTTTTTTCCCCCTCCCTCCCCGTCCCCCTTAAAAAAAATCATGGCAGAAAACCAAATATAAAGGGAAATTCCATACCACAGGCTGAAACCTGCTTTACCAATTTTATCCAAAGTACACATCAAGAAAATGAGTAACGTGATGATCATTTTGTAACGTATAGAAATATTGAACTACTATGTTGTGCACCAGGGACTAACAAAGTGTTGTAGGTCAGTTTATACTTCAAAAGCAAACAAACAAGTAAACAAGCTAATAGAAAAACAGATCAGATTTGTGGTAACCAGAGGCAGGGGGTGGGGAATGGGGGAACTGGCTGAAGGCAGTCAAAAGCTACAAACTTCCAGTTATAAGACCCATAAGTACTAGGGATGTGATGTACAACATGATTAATATAATGAACACTGCTGTAGGTTATATATGAAAGTTGTTAAGAGAGGAAATCCTCAGAGTTCTCATCACACACAAAACATTTTTTTTTCTTTTATTTGGTATCTGTATGAGATGACAGATATTCACTAAACTTAATGTGGTCATTGTTTCATGATGTATGTAAGTCAGATCATTACGCTGTACACCTTAAACTTATACAGTGCTGTATGTCAATTATATCTCAATAAACCTGGAAGAAAAAAAAGAGAAGCAGCTGTTCATCTTATCATTATTATTTAGTGAGCATCTACTATATGCCCAGTACTGTGCTATGAAATATTCAAGACATGGTCCCACAGGGAGTTTTCAATCCGGCTCAAAACATAAAAGGAACATTTGTGAAACAACACTGATGTAAAACTATATATAACAAAGACATACCTGATGTAAATAAGAAGATGAGTCAAGCTTTCAGGCAAAGCCTGATAAGGGAGTTAGGTTTTGAGCGGGGCTTAAGGATGGCTGAAATCTGGATAGATGGGAGAGAGATGGAAGAACCCACCAGGTGGGAAGGTGATTTCAGGACAAGACAGGGCAGGGAGGTAAGACTGTGAAAGACCATGACGTTATAAAATGATGTTTTTACAGAAAGGGACACTCAGGCAACTAAAAGGGTCAGGCAATAAGAACCCGATGATTCTAAGGCTTCCCTCTAGGTTTATTGGACACCTAGCAGATCTGTCGTTCTAATTGCACAGGATTTGGAAATTCAAAAGTAGGCAACAACATGAGGTTACTGTAGTTGTTTATTAGCCTTTTCTCTTTTCAGTAAGGGAACAGGGAAAAATTCTCCACTAGGGAGAAACACCTCTCAATATGAAGCCTGAGGTCTATCTGCCAGGGGACATCCCAGCAGAAGTCCAGTAAGATCATTTTGAAATGTGGCTGATCTCAGGCTTGATGTTCTTAAAAGATAACAATATAAAATATCTGGGCTTCCCAGTGAGGGAGAGAAGTTTTCTTGGAAGAACAGCTTTCAAATCAGGCAAATACATTTCTGCAATGCCCTCCCCTGGCAATCATTCATAGAAATTTACTACTTGGCATCTTGATTCAACCACACATTATTGCTTAATTAAAAGTGCTTCTTTTAATAGATCAATAGACTTGCTTTTAGGAGCTGCCGTAATAACACCCATGCTTTTATTCAAAGTGGTAAAAGGTAGTCAGGAGAGATGACACATAAGGGCTCAATAAAGTTTGAGCTAAAATGTACATGACACGACATGCTGTTTTGTGTCAGGGTGAACATAACACGAATCATAGCTCTTTGAAACAGAAAGAAAAATCCGAGTCAATTCAAACTAATGACCTGGCTCTTATTTCTGAAGTGGGTGAGGGTTTACGTGAAACCTTTTTATGCTGCTCCTGAGCGGGGTGAACACCCGAGGTTTGGTCCCTCTCGAACTGCAGCCAAAGGGCTTGGCAAAGACCAATCAAGGTGTATGAGAAGGTAGCACAAAAGGAGGAATAGAATTGCATGTGCTTGTCCTCTCTGAAAACCTCTGTCCCATTCTTTCCTCCCTTTTATATACACTGTTCTATCTTTCTCCTACCAGATTTTCTGTACTTCCCTTTCCTGGAGAATTTGTTGCAAAAGAGTGGTTCTTCGCTTTTTCTTAGGACACAAACCCCTTTGAAAATCTGCTCCAAACTCTGCACTCTCTCCCAGAAAAAAGAGCATAAATTCAAAACCTTGCAGAAAATTTCAGAAGATCCATGATCGACATCCATGATCCATGATCCTCTGAAACCCAGGCCGACCTCCGATGAAGATCCCGCCAAACATTCTCCAAAGACATTGAGCAAGGAAAAAAGACAGGCCTTTAGAGTTGCTCTAGAAATATATTAGGTCTAAAAGGCATTTTGTTTGTGATCCATAGCTTAAACAGAGTAGTGAGTTCATCACTATCTTGCAGGTCGGTATGCCAAGTGTTACTTCACCTGAATTTTATCCTGACTCTGGAGGAAGTCCTGTGTATCTGGGAAATTTCTCTACCTTACCTTTAGGCAGTGGCCATAACAAAGTTGATCCTGAGACATGCCTGATATTGCCCTGCCCCTGATAGCCATAGTAGATTGTAAAGGAAAAAAAAAAAAGAGCTTGTGTTTCTAGATAGGATTCTGTGTACTCACTGAAAACAGCTTTTTCGGAGCAAGTTATATATATATATATAAACTTTCAATTTTAATCTAACCTTTTCTGGTTGAATCTTAAACCTAAAGTGAAACCCAGGTTCCTAATCCCAACATCCAGTGGTGGTCTGGCTTCACAGTGTATAAAAGCCAGTGTCCCTTCTCCTTATCGATATACAATATGCAACAAAACTCTTTGCTTAACAGACAAATGGGCTGTCAGGATATGCTGAAGGCTACGAGAAGCTGTGGTGTTAGATAGGTTAGGTGTATTAAATCCATCTTCGACTTACAGTATTTTCTTTTGTTGTTGTTGTTGTTTGTTTTTTAATTAATTAATGTATTTTTTGCTGATTGGGTCTTTGTTGCTGCACGCGGGCTTTTCTCTGGTAGTGGCGAGTGGAGGCTACTCTTTGTTGCGGTGCGCAGGCTTCTCATTGCGGTGGCTTCTCTTGTTGCGGAACACAGGCTCTAGGCGTGCGGGCTTCAGTAGTTGTGGCACGCAGGCTCAGTAGTTGTGGCGCATGGGCTCTAGAGCGCAGGCTCAGTAGTTGTGGTGCACGGGCATAGTTGCTCCATGGCATGTGGGATCTTCCCAGACCAGGGCTCGAACTCACATTTCGTACACTGGCAGGCAGATTCTTAACCACTGCACTACCAGGGAAGCCCAACTTACAGTATTTTCGACATACGTGGGCTTATTGGGATGTAATGCCACCGTAAGTCAAGGAAGATCCGTACTCTACCACCTTTCCTGTCAGGTAGGTTGTATTATTCTGCCTATTGTATAGATGAGAAAACTGAGGCTTAAAGAGGTTAAGCAACTTCCTCAAGGTCCCACATCAGTAAGTGAGGTTGTATGACTTGGACCAGGCTTAGCCACCACTGTACTGCTTCCCCATGCTCTCCCTGGCCTAGGCGTCAAGCCACAGGAGATGAAAACTTCCAGTGGCTCACATAGAAGATTGGCCAAGGGGCCAAGCAGATCTCCTGTTCTAGCCAGTGGAGAGCCATGGACATGAGGGGTAGGACTATCTTTATGGACCTTGTGTCAGTTTCTAATTCCATTTGGTAGAAGATAAAACTAGAATTCCCAACTTGTAGTTATGTTTTGGACGCCCTATGGAAGGCTTTAATTGGATATGTGTGCTTTTTACAGGGAATACACTTTAAGTCATAGCAAGTAAATAAACTGTCTTCTCATCTATTAAACTATATCTGAACTGAGAACATATAATGCCAAGAATTCTTTTTCCCTTGAAATACATATAAGGCAATCCAAAAATAGCATAAAGTTACTCAAACAGAAACAACAAAAAAGGTTAAAATTCCAGAAAAATGAGATGCAATGAAATTTCTTCTTATTCTATATGAGCCTCCAGACCCAACAGTAAAACTTCATGTATCTGTAGTAGTTTTATTTCTCATGGTACAACCACACTACTTCTCTCGTGCCCCTGTTCTTCAGAACTACTCTGTGAAAGAAGAGTTTTACTGAAGTGCAGGCACAATTCTAATTTATCTCCATGTCAAAGAGAAACGGAACACTGGGGCAGAAGAACTTTTAACCAAAGTGGTAAATCATGTAAAGATACATTGCCATCCGTGTGTGTGTGTGTGTGTGTGTGTGTGTGTGTGACTGTATTCACAGTGAGTTGACAGGGAATGGTTACTATGAGGAATTATTATTTGTTGTTTTAAATAGATCATCCCATAAAGTAAATTAATCAAGCCAGATTAAATATCCATGAGGGATATAATTTCAAAAACCACATCTGTAACACCACATTTTAAATCTGACACTTGGGAAATGTACACCTTTTATTAGTATCGTGTGTGACACATTTTCCCCACACTGATGTCCAGCCACACACACAAATCTGCTTTTGCCAAAGTGGGTAGGATTGCTTGCAAAATTGTCTGATAAGATAAAGGAGAATTTTTTCAAGTTGTTATTTTATTAAAGTGAACTTTCTTTGAGTTTTTAAAAGTCGACTTAAATGCAATTGCCATTGTTGAATGTGAATAATTTTTGCTCATTTCATTTTTTTCACTGATTAAATTAAGGTCATTTAGTATTAACTAGTTTCACCAATACCACTCTCAGCATATATAAAAGTGTTAAAAAATTAGCCCTAGAATTTATTTTCTTCCTAATAGGTCTTTCTGCCAGAGTAAAAAAAAAACAAACCCTTTTTTGTTCAATGGGTATAAAGTCTCAGTAATGCAAGATGAATAAGTTCTAGAGACCTGCTGTACTACATAGTACCCATAGTTAATGACACAGATTATGCACTTAAACATTTGTTGAGAGGGTAGATCTCATGTTACTCGTTCTTACCACAAGCAACAAAAAAGGAGGACACAAGGAAACTTTTGGAGGAGATAGATATGTTTATCACCCTGATTGTAGTACACGGATGTATGCCTATGTTCAAACGCATCGAATTATACATATTAAGCATGTACAGTGTTTTTTGTATATCAATTATACTTCAATAATGCTGTTACAAATATCCTTTTGAATTCCCAACAGACTTTAATGAGGACAGTGGCCATCAGTTAAATAAATTATCACATATAAAATAGAAATGTGCATAGAAGTACATCCCTCTAATTGCACTAACCAGAATAAGAGTGCACGTGTGGCACAAACACACACACACGTACACAGAGACACACACCCCACTTATTCTTGAAATAATAAGGGAAATTCTGCCCAGGTAAAGGAAAAGCTCAAGGAATCTCTCAAAGAGGTGCCCATGATAACGTTCTTATACTTCTTTAGATATCAACTATTCTGTGCTCTGATTTTTAAAATCATCAGCAAGCCAACCTTTTACAAAAAGTGATGCTTCCTAAGGTCTTAGTATGTAGCGACTTTCTCAGGGTCAAAGAGCCCCTTCAAAGCAGGATGCTGCCCTGTTTAGGTGTGCCTGATGAGAGGGAGGCTTGAATTCCATGGCCAGCATGGTGGTATCAGAGTGTTTGCATGGGTGTGTACGTCCACACCTGCACCCATAGGCAGTCTCAGTATTCTTGATGCTGGACAATTTCATTACAATCATTTCAGTAGCCAGTTGTGACCTCGGTGTTTCCAAGAAGAAAAAGGAAAAATGGCTGATATAAAAGGTAGTGAAAGTAACCTTACTGAACAAATAAACTGGCAAGTGTATTTAATAATTGCCTGGGTTCAGCATTTTTCTGCAATAAATGAGTAAACTTTAAATGTATCTCTGAGATGCACTATCACAGGCATTGCCATGGGCAAGTTTTATCCAATGATGAAACAGCAAGGCCTAGTGAGATAAAGATGATAGAAGGGTGCTATCAGGTGGCAGTTGGGTAATTACAACTCTCTATTTGGGCTCTGCAGTGATGCTGCATGTGATAAGTGGAGAATAATGAAGAAAAAGGAGTAGTGATAATGCAGGAGCTAAATGGTAGAAAATAGTCTATCATAGCCCACAGCCCTCTGAGTGCCTATGGGGACTTTGAACTATCTTCTTCAGTTTCCATCCACAGAAAAAATACTCTCTTTCTTCTTCCTTTGCTAAATTTGTGTCTGGTGGGACAAAAGACAAAACTGAAAGGAAATCAAGGGTATGTGAAGAGAATATGACCTTTGCAAATAACTCTGGAGGTCACTATGTAATTATTCTAAAATAAAAGTATCCTGTAATCTTGCCTGTACTCACAAAAGATGCAAGAGCATTTTAAAAATGTGATTCGGCACAATTTCGTGGCGGATGGTGGCTTATAAAAGGTCAAGTAAATTATTTCTAATTATAGCCTGTCAAGTGGAGCCTCAGAACACTTGAGCCATTTGTTACTGTTGAGTTGAACTTTGATTACAGCCAAAGACAGGCTGAGGACAATCTATTATGTGTAAGGGAAAAGGCTTCTTCTGGCTGATACCTTAGGTCCAGAGTTTAAGACAAAATAGCCTGTGTAAAAGTTGAGGTGTTTTAACCTTGGTTCTTTTGTCACCTAAAGCAGGGCGAGTCTGGCCTTTTATATGGCCTGAACTGGGATTAATTTGTTTTTGTTTCACTAGGAATCATCCTAAACCTCACACTGATGATGAATGAAATCAAGGGGGGAAAGTGTGCGTGTGTGTGTACATGTGTATGTACATGCATTTTTGTGTGTTTGTGTGGATGGACACATGCATGTGTAGCTAAGACCTTTTTAAAAGTTTTTAAAAACGTGACAGGGACTTCCCTGGTGGCGTGGTGGTTAACAATCCGCCTGCCAATGCAGGGGACGTGGGTTCGATCCCTGGTCCCGGAAGATCCCACATGCTGTGGAGCAACTAAGCCCCTGTGCCATAACTACTGAGCCTGCATTCTAGAGCCCACGAGCCACAACTACTGAAGCCCGCATGCCTAAGAGCCTGCATGCTGCAACTACTGAGCCCACCTGCTGTAACTACTGAAGCCCGCGTGCTTAGAGCCCTTGCTCCGCAACAAGAGGAGCCACCCCAATGAGAAGCCCGTGCACCGCAATGAAGATCCAACACAGCCAAAAATAAAAAATTTAAAAAGAAATTGTGACAAAATACTCATAACAAAATGTATCATCTTAAGTGTACAGAAATGTTAAGTACATTCACACTGCCATGTAGCTAATCTCCAGAACTCTTCATCTTGCAGAACTGAAACCCTATATTAATTAAACAGCAATTCCCCCTTCCCTCCTTCTCCCTTGCCCCTGGTAACTACCATTCTACTTTCAATTTTTATGAATTCGACTACTCTTGGTATCTCGTATAAGTGGACTCATGCGTATTTGCACTTCTGTGACTGGCTCATTTCACTCAGCATAATGTCCTCAAGGTTCATCCATGTTGTAGCATGTGTCAGAATTTCCTTCCTTTTTTTGGCTGAATAATATTCCTTGTGTTTATACACCATATTTTGTTTGTTGACTCATCTGTCAGTGGGCACTTGGGATGCTCCTATCTTTTTACTATTATAAATAACACTGCTATGAACATGATTGTACAAATATCTCTTCGAGACCCTGCTTTCAGTTCTTTTGGGTATATCCCCCAAAGTAGTATTGCTGGATCAAATGGTAATTCTATTTTCAATTCTTCTGAGCAACCACCATACCATTTTCCACAGCAGCTACAGCGTTTTACATTCTCACTAGGAATGTATATGAGCTCCTCTTTCTCCACATGCTTTCCAACACTGGTTATTTTGCTTTTTTTAAATAGCCATCCTAGTGGGTGTGAAGCAATATCTCATTGTAGTTTGATTTCCTTAATGAATAATGATGTTAACCATTTTTCATGTGTTTTTTGGCCATTCTTCTTTGGAGAAATATCTATTCAAATCTTTTGCCTATTTCTTAATTGGGTTGTCTTTTTATTGTTGTGCTGTATGAGTTCTTTATGTATTCTGGATACTAGACACTTAGATACAAGATTTGCAAATATTTTCTTCCATTCTGTGGGTTGTTGTTTCACTTCCTTGATAGCATCCTTTGATGTGCAAAAGTTTTCAATTTTGATGAAGTGCAATTTATATATATATATTTTGGTTGCTTGTGCTTTAGGTGTTATATCTAATCCAAGGTCACAAAGATTTACACCTAAGTTTTCTTCTAGGAGTTTTATAGTTTTTAAAATTTATTTTTTAAAGAATGCAATTAAAACATTTTTGAACTGGCCCCCAAATAGCTATATCTAAAACTTGGACTGCACATCGAAATCCACATAGACAGAAATTCCCGTAGCTAAACAGACACAAGTAGTAAATTGCTCTGCCATAGCAGCAGGTATGAATGGGCTCTCGGGGTACAGAGAGAACTAAGACAAATAATGTCTCATTATTCTCCAGACACACCAAATTTCTTTAAATGCATCATAAAATTTATCTTCCATAAAATTTATCTTTCCCTAGCTAACTCTTGCACATCTTTCATTACTTGGTCCACCTGTCCTGGGAACCGCTTTCTCTCCCCTTTTCCCTTCCCACTATCTTCTTGCACCAGGTGCTCCGCTCCACAGTCTGGGTGCTTCTCCTCTGAGTTCCATTAGTGTGCTGTGTGTATTTCTCTCACAGTACTTATGATAAGGTATTTTCATTGTTGACTTATCTGTCTTCTCTCCAACTAGGCTGGGAATTACTGAGGATAGAAACAACATGTACATAAACTATTTGTCACTCTGTAGACTGGCTGATAAATAACCTAGAAATATAGAAGCATGGGAAATGGATATTTCCATCCAAAAAATCTCATTGAATTGGATATACATACACTTAGAGAACCTAGAATCAAAACTATAAACTGTCAACAGAGTAGATTTTTGCCAAATTATCCTTCTTATAAGGTGGTTGGTTACCATAGAATGAAAATGTTCTGTCTCAGCGTAGTGATAGGAGAGGCACAAATAAAGAGAGCTTTTCACTTCTTTTTGGAGCATTATCTTGCACCTTGTTCCAAAAGCTGATATAATTTACCCTCTAACTCGGCTAGAGCTATTTTCACCAAGCTCCAATAATTCAATTGGCTTAAATCCTTAACAGTTTAAATAAAGCTATAGATCAACTAGTACTGACAAAGGAGCTAAGAATCCTGTTCTTAAGAAACTTCAAGCTCATCAGCACAACCATTGTTCCTCACAGGTTCCAATGAAGCTGTAATAATAGCCAGCCATCATAATAATAACAATAGTCAAGATTAATAATCGTAATACTCTGTACTTGTCTCATGTCTTTCATCAATGGATGTGAAAGCCCCTTTTATAATCATTCCTGTGAGTTGAGTATTCAGTGTCCAGAATATGGACTGAATCACTGTAGACGATGACAATCATTCCAACAGGTTTAAGATAGAATGGCACGAAAGGGTAAGTGACAAACTCTAGCTCTCCCGCCAAATTCTAACCATGAACTCTGTTTTCCACTACGTCAAATGGCCTGTGCTGTCCAGGATACTAAAATTGATAGAAACAAGGGCTGGCAGTTCTATGGAATTCAGGAATTGTGTTAGGTGTGATTGCTGAAGAAATTCTGATTATATGAGTTCCCCATAAAAACAGGTCTGCTGAGGAAATGAAACATTGTCTTTATTGACCCAAATTCAACTTGTACGTACCCTGAACTTTTAAAACCGTAAAACTTTGGCCCTGAAAAATAATTTGTGATGCTGGTTTGACTTAAACGAAAAATTGAATTGGGTGTGTTTGTTTGTTTTTCAGTTTGCACTTGGGATGAACAGACACACTTCTATTTTCAGAATGAAGTCTTAGGAATCTTTAATGAAAGAGTTTCGTGTGGTTCATCAAATGCTTAACTGAATGGATGGGTTAGAAACTGTCAGGGAAGGAGCAGAAAAGTACGTGGGTGATCAATTTCATATGATGTTACTTCCAAATATAAAACACACACAAAAAAAACCCCAACAAAATCAAAATGAAAACAAACCAGAAATGAGAGCAGAATGGAGAATATTGGTGTAATCAAAAGGAAAATATTTATTCACCCAATCAATCTTTTTTGAGCATCTACCAAAGCAAGGCATTTTGAAAGTTCTATATGTGTGTGTTTGTGCATAGAAGATTATAAAAGTTATCCCATTTCCTTTTACTAAATGCATTGATCTTGTTCCATTCTCACTATTTTTAAACAGAGATTTTTGTTTAGGTCAGATGTTTTGGTACAAAATATTAATGTATTAATCTGTTTCCTTAAGAATGATATTTTTACTCATGTCAGTTTCTTCTAATGTAGGATATCAAAGGGATATGATACATCCTTTGGATCTGCATGTACAATAATGAATGGAATATCATCAAGTTAACTGATAGAATTAATTTGATGTATATGCTGAGGCTTTCATGAAACCTCATCTTAAATCCTTAATTCTGCTAAGAATGAGTACATATTCACCCATACCCTTTGGTCTGACTCCTACCCCATCACTGTGCATCCTGTAGCAACTTTATCATTTTCGGTCTCTTCATTTGCCTGGAAGGGCTATTTTAGCATATGCAGGTATTTTATACATCGTTGCTCAGTAATTTCACGGGACAGAAGAGAAAACTAGAATTGTGGAGATGGGAGTTTTACCGAAGGCCGCAGACTTGCTGATGAGAATTTGGACTAGAAATCAGAACTTCAGGTCACCATCCTCTGCTGTTTCTGCTCTACTGAATGGAAATCATAGCTGACTACCCAGCCCTCAGCCTGGAAGTTAGGTTCTTTTTAGCCAAATTTTGACAACCACCCTTTCCATGGTTGAAGTGTAAAGAATAGGATGAACCAATTAATAAAAAGCAACACAGCCAAAAAGCCCCCATAGCCAATCTGTGTTACTTTGACAAATTATATTTGCCTTCAATTAATCCCTATTGTCCAAGAGAGAAAAAGTCCAGGTTACCTTCAATTTCCAGGCTCATTAACCAGGAAACTAGTCTTGGTAAATATGTACTAATCAAGATTTTAAGTTCAGAGAGGATTTTACACTTTCTTGTTTTTCAACATATTTCTTGAGTATTTTGTTTTCAGCTCATTCTCCACCTTTATTGAATGAACTGTTATGAACACTAGAAATTCTCACTTCCCTGAGCATCAAATCTATGTTTCTAGCTTATCCTTTTAATCCCATTACTTACAGAAATATGTCATTTTATTCCTTTATTTTCTTTTCCACTTACATCAACATTTCTTGACAAGCATCATAGCCATGTAGCTAATGGATGTACATGTGCAGTGAATTTTCTTTTCACAGAGTTTCAATTTTTCATTAATTTAACCATCTGGAAAGTTCTGTTTAAAACATCTTTTCATTCAATTGTACCTTTATGAAATTAACAGTCGATTGGAAGACTCCACATAAACTTCTGTAAGAAGGTTTATGCATTGATTTCCAAGAGCTCCTGTAATAAGTTGCCACAAATTGGATGAGTTAAAATGATCGAAATCTATTGGCTCACAGTTCTGGAGGATGGAAGTCTGAAATCAAGGTTTTGGCAGGACTCTGTCTCCCCTGAAGGTTCTAGAGAGGAATCTTTCTTTGCCTTCTCCTAACTTCTGGTGGTTACTGGCAACCCTTGGTGTAACTTGTCTTATAGCTACATCGCTCAAATCCCTGCCTCTGTCATCACATGGCCATCTTTTGTCTGTATCTGAATCTCCTTCTTCTTTCTCTTGTAAAGACACCAGTCATTGGGTTTAGGGCCCAATTTAAACCAGTATGCCCTCATCTTAACCGATTATATCTGCAAAGATCCTATTGCCAATTAAAGGTCACCTTCTGAGGTACTGGGTGGACATGAATTGGGGGAGGGGGCACTGTTCAACCCAGTACAGTCTGCTTCTTCCATTCCATTTTATAATTCTCTTGAGGCCTTTCAGATGCACAGTGTCCAACACGGCCATTCCAATCTTCTCAGGAAAAGAGCCAGTCAACTTGGGAGGTGAAGCACCACAGAACGTAAAGAGTTCCCAAGGCTAGGATTGGATCGCACCTCCACCTGTTCCTGGCTTTGCCCAGTCATCTAATTTCATTGGGCCTCACATGCCTTATATTCTAATTGCAGTAACATCTATATCATAACGGCCACAGTGAGGATCAAATGGGACTGTAAAAGCAAAGGTCTTACAATACTTTTAGCATATAGTGGTGCTCAGGGACTTTAACACCCTATGTTCTTTCAAGAATTGATGAGCAGGTAGCATAATGGAGGAAGCAGCGACAAGAGCCCTTTCAGGTACCCCACCTAGGAACGAGGCATGTTCTGGAAAGTGGAGGCGTACACACAGCACGCCTGAGAGAATTGATGTTCGCCATTTTTTTAAAAGGTGGCTAGAAAAACAAACTGGACTCCTGGTGGTTGCTTATTATGTCGCTACAGTGTATTTACCCGATATATGGTACCTAACATCTGAGAACCTCAAAGCTTTAAACAAGCGTTAACTCTTTATTCCCTGTGGGGTGGGTAGCAAATAGTCATCAAGCCCACTTTATAGCTGAGGAAATTGAGGCACAGGGGGATGAAGTGGCTGACTCAAGGTCAGTACCTAGTTAGTTGCTACAGGGACCAGCAATGGCCATTGGAGGACTGAGGACAAGGCCCTGAGTGCAGTAATTCAGCTGTTATCTTTATTTTTTCCCATCCCATGGATTCAGTGATATAGGCAACATATTTCCAGCAACAAGAATAGGGTACCTTAGGAGAGAAAATAAAATAAAGAAGCTACAATAAACAAAATGTGGTATATCCATACACTGGAATATTATTTAACCATAAAAAAGAATGCAGTGCTGATACATGCTACAGTGTGGATGAACTTTGGAAACATTGCATGTGAAAGAAGCCAGACACAAAAGGCCACATATTGTATGATTTCATAATATGAAATGTCTGGAACAGGTAAGACCACAGAGACAGAAAGCAGATCTGTGATTGTCAAGGGCTGGGGGTGGCCAGGGGCATGGGAAGTAGTTGATTAATGGGTTTGGGGTTTCCTTTTGGGGTGACTGAAATATTTTGGAACTAGATAGAGGTGATGGTTGCACAACACTGTGAATGTAATAAATGCCACTGAATTATACACTTTAAAATGATTCATTTTATGTGAAATTTTATCTGAATATAAAAATAATAAATAATGAATCTGAGCCTCTGAAAATGAATGCTCGTCACATCACCTGGGTCTCGTGAAAAGCAGATTACCTGAATTTGTAGAGGCCATAGCTTCCTCTTAGCTAGCTGTGACTGCATGACCTTGGGCCAGTTTCTGAGTCTGTTTCCTCAGTTTTACAATGGGATCTTATAACAAATTAGTGGTTTTCAAACTGCTACTTTTTGAAGCTGCTTAACTTTTTAAAAATAAAAAATCGTATGCTGAATCTTAATATATAAAACAGACAAAAGAAAAGCTAAGTGAGGGGGCTGTCCAAACTGCTCCCTACTCCTACCAACGGCAGCCCCAAAGGCACCCTAGGCTGTGATGCTTTGGATAAAGTTGAAAATCCTCAAAAGAGATGATTTCAAAACTTGTGATCCCATGTCCCCAAAGGGGATACCCTCCTGTTTAAAAGCAGAATAGCAAGAGGAGATGTGGGTATCCGTATCATGCATGTGGTTGTCAATGAATATGTGGCCTAATGAAGATTTAGGAAGGAAAAGTATAAAACTGAACATGACAGGTGCAGCTAGACCTGGGCTGACCAGGGACTCACAGCCGCTGGGGATGTACTGGGGGCCGTAAGGAGGCCCCACTGCTTCCCCTCATCCAAAGTCTAAGCGAGCCCAACGGACTTGATCCAGGGGACCAAGAACAAGTCACCACGACTTGCTCAGAGTTCAAGATTCTTCTGAGCCACCAATAGAAAGAGCAGAAGATTTTCCATGCCAGGTGTTGATCAAAGAGATTGTGACTGGATTTGGGGAAAATTTACATGAGGATGAAAGTCAGAGAACAAAATAAGAAGCCTAAGGACATTGATCTGGTCATGGTGATTTCTCCAATTTCTTATCACATGTGTCACATATAAGGGTTCATTCTAGAGTCACCATCCTCCACAAAGACATCAAGACATCTATATACAGAGCCCACAGGTAGACTTTCAGATTACTGTATATAAAAACTTGTCAGCCTGACCAGAATTTCAGTGGCTCATCCACTTACCAACATTCTTTCCTGACTTTATGTGCCAAGGAGATATTCTTCTCCCCCCTTTCCCCCACCCCCGGCCCCCAAAAGACTTAAGATCTGCAGGACGACAGGAAGGGAAGGGGGAGGTGGGGGGAGAGCTTTAGCCAAGTGGAGCTGGGTTATCACTTAACAGTAAATGAATAAGGTATGGACCCAGAAATGAAGACGACGCTCATGTGTTCTTGGATGTAAGGGAGTTGATCTGACTATCAGTGTCCACATTTGGAAAATCAACATTGGCATGAGGGATTATCAGGTAAACTGTCTAGGTGCTAGTCTGCACAGCCTTAGATGGAATTATCTCGAGGAAAATTTTCTGAGGAAGTGAGAAATGAGAAAGTTCATGTTCATATCGTGTTTGAAATGCACTAAAATCAGAGAGTGTTGTGTAGATCAAAACATCCTAGACCAGTGGTTCCCAAAGTCGTCCCAGGATGGGCATCACCTCGGAACTTGTTAGAAATACAAATTCAGCCCCATCCCAGACCTACTGAGTCAGAAGCTCTGGGGATGGGGCCTAGAATATGTGTCTTATCGAGCTCTTCAGTGACTCTAATGCACATGACTGTTTGAGAACCCCTTTGAGATCTTCTCTTCCAATAAATTCCCTAATTTTAGATGAGGATATCAAGGCCAAAAGTAAATAAATAGCTTTCCCACTATCACCCAGCTGAATGTGAGAGCTAGAACAAAAGGTGAAAATTTGGAAGTGTTACAAATTATGTTTTAAAAAAGAAGCTACATTTCTCTTTCCCATAGATTAAAAGAGAATTGGTGCTTCCAGTTCAAAACCTGCTTTTTGATTCATCAAATGTGACTTTAACACGCCCGATTCTGAGTAAAATCCCATCAGAATCCCCACGTTCACTACTGATGTGTCCTCAGCACCTATAACAGGTCTGGCAAATAATAGACACTCAATAAATGTTAGTTATAATATGAATCAGTTCACACAGAGACCTTTATCCATTTTTATCCATTTCCCTGTACGATTACTGGGCCTCTGTCCAACTTGTAGAAACTCGCCCAAGGTGTAGAGATCCCCAAACATCATATTCTTGCAGGGAATAATTTTGACAAGCAGCTCACTTTCTCCCCATCTCCACCCAAATGCTTCCAAAAGTAGGCTGAAGAGGAGAAATCTATTGTGTAACTGAAGAGCTGAAGAAGCCTCTGAAATGCTGTCCATGTAAAAATTTCCCCTAACATTTATCTCGTTAAGTTTATTAATTTTAAACAGTGTGTTTTTACTTTACTGGGAAACAAACTGAAAATGCAGACTTAGCATCTGTGAAAGCTTTTCTTTTTATAGAAGGGAGAAAAGATTGAAGCTAGGGTGAAAGAAGATCGTAGGGTGAGAGAATTTAAGAAACAAAACAAATTTTTAAAAAAAGAACTCAAAACTTAAAAACACCTATATAGCATGAATGACATCAAAATTAAACAATTATAAATAATATATCTAGTCTATCTTTTTTTTTCTCTATAGCAAGTTCTTGACTTCTTCACTTGCAATGTTTTAATTCATAACTGTTTCTTATTTTTTCTCCGAATTATTTGTCCTATAGTAAGAATATTATTTAAATAAGTTTTATTTTTTAATTTTTTCTTAAAATCATTTTTCCTTAAAAAAAGTAACATCTGTACTAGGAGACATTAGGGGCATGTTTTATAGGTCCAGTAATAGTTATATTTGATGGTTAAAGCCTTTGGCATCACCACATACTCAAGGCTTACATTAATAATTTATATCAAGCTCTTTATATGGTACACTGCATTTACTGACTAATTCTGGACCACATAAACATTTTAGGAGACCAAGAAAAAAAATTGTGTCTGTTCTTCATATTATATCTGTACCTCAATGAACAGAATAAGCCTTTTGGGATAGGGACACTGCAGATCGAATTTTTTTAATGGTATGTGAATATATGTAATTCGTTTCTGGACTCCGATCCAGAAACTTTGCCACAGTAGTTATCATACTCCGAAGGAAAGGTGTGTATCTAGGAAACCAGCTAGGCTGAAAGGTAAATTTTCTCAGGGGTCAATTTTTTCTACCAAGGAATTCTATCTTTGTTGAGAGCAGGGATTCTTCCAACCTTAAAGGGACAATGATTTCTCTAATGTGCCAATCAAAACAACCAGTTCACTTTTTGGAAAAAAAGAAAAAAATTATCAACCCTCTCTCATCAACAATGCAGCAAATTCTCCAGCCAGGCCACAGAGATACAGGTTGCCCAATCCTCGTTGCCCCTGGCATTCAGGGATCTAGAGCTACTGCTATTTGCAAAGCTCAATTAATGAAACAACGTTCTCTGAGCTTTCATAGTAAAAAACAAAGGTGGTCCAGAGACACCACAAAAGTCGTAAATAAATAAGGGAGAATGGTCTTAAGGAGAGAAAGCCCAACCTCATGAGTGGCAGCTCTAAAACTAGTCTTACCACTGACCTTGTCATTCTTTAAGAGACTTCCTGATTTCCACCTTCATGAAATGGGGCTAATTAAACATCCCTGTAATCAACTCAATTCTTCTCTGACCTGCATATTTTCATAGTACTTTTTTGAGCCTTGGGCAAAACTCTTGTAGCCATCTTTGAATGCTGTGGTCTTGAGAGAAGCATGAAATCCCATGTACTATAAAAAATGTGAAGAGTGTTTTCGTGGAGTTGCAAATGTACTTATATTACTTAGATATAAAAGAAAATAATCTCTTCTTTCTCCCCCCACTATAATTCATCTGCTCTTCATTGTTGGCAGTACAATTAAACTCAGCCTGACCCACTAACTTAAGCATATGTTTAGGGTAACAATCCCTTTTGGATAAATGTTCACTTTTTCAGATTTCCTGGCCCTTGCTATGCTCGTGTCCCAGATGGCAGCTTGGTGTGTTCATCAAGGTGACAGGGAAAAGTGGGGACTTGGGTCTATCAGTGCAGGTCTTTCCTGAGCCAGGGTCTGTTGTTGGCATGGGGGCTTGGGTGGCTCAGCATGGGCCAGCACTCCTGCCTGCCTGTACCTTTTTCCCCCAGCCAACGTTCCCTGCCCGCATTCTCCTCCCGCCCTTGGCAATACTTACATTTTTCTCCCCTTTGGGGCTGCAATGGTGAAACCTGACCTACACGGAATTGAATATACTGAATGAATATCTTTAAAATCCTGATGACAATATGAATTTCCCATACTAAGGATCCTAAATATCTCTGGAAGTGTACCTTCCTTCCCTCCCCACTGCTTCCAAACTTACATCCTTCCCATCCATCCCCAAGGCCAGTGGTTTCCTTCTGATTATCAGCATCAACAAGGAGACTTATAAAAATACAGATTCCTACATATATACAATGGAATATTACTCAGCCGTTAAAAAGAATGAAATAATGCCATTTGCAGCAACGTGGATGGGTCTGGAGATTATCATACTAAGTGAATTAAGTCAGACAGAGAAAGGCAAATATCATATGATATCGCTTATATGTGGAATTTAAAAAAATGATACAAATGAACTCATTTACAAAACAGAAACAGACTCACAGACTTAGAGAATGAACTTATGGTTATCAGGGGGAAGGATGGGAGGGAGGGATAGATTGGGAGTCTGCGATTGACATGTACACACTGCTATATTTTAAATAAAATGGCTTTCCATGAAAAAACAATTAAAAATAAATAAATAAGTAAATAAATAAACAAATAAAATAAAATACAGATTCCTGAGCTTACCCCTTCCAAATGAGATTTAAAAACAAACAAAAAACAACCAAAATAAGCAAGGTGAGGAATAGTGACTATCAGTTTCTGCCTTTGGGCTAAGAAAAGGAAGGAAATAAGAATTCATATTCATTTTTGCTTGTATTTGTTTAAATACTGGAGGGAAACATAAAGGTAAGTGGAAATAACCATTTTTATTGAAGTATAATTGACATACTGTATTATATTAGTTTCAAGTGTACAACACACTGATTCCAAGTCTATATACATTTGGAGATAACCTTTTTATGTTAGTGAGGGTGTGAAGGAGAAAGGAGATAATTTATCTTTTCATAAGCTTTTGATTTTAGTGTTTTAACATTTAACTTTTTGAAAAGAAGTAAAATAAGTGTGTTTTGCTTTTGTTTTGTGTTTTTTAGTCGTTCTGATGAATCAGATCTGGGAGGTCTTGAGCAGAATTATCTGAGAGACCGTTCTAGCCTTAAATCTGACCACATCACACCACTGAAACCCTCCAGTGACGTCCGGTCATCTTTAGGATAAAATCTAACCTAGTTAGCATGAACCATGAGCCCAGTTTTGATGGAAGCCCTGCCTTGCTCCCCCGCCTCTGCCCACCCTCACCAGGCGTTCCAGCCCCACCAGGCATTCCAGCCACCCCTCCGTTTCTTTGCACTCTCCTCCTTCCTTCCCACTCCCCACAACTTCATACTATTTCCTCTGCATGGGGCAGTCTGACATCGCCATTTCTACATCTGCCCTCCCCAGAATCCACCGGAATAAATAAGAGTCTCTTCCGATGTCACACTACACAACAATTTTTTTGTAGGTATCTTTCTCCCCTCTCATCTCCAGGCCAGAACAATGGCATTCTCAGTGGTGTGGTGTTTGTTGAATGAATGAATAAATGATTTTCAGTGAAAATGATTTTAATGAAAAGATTTAAAAAATAACAAAATACACACAGGAGAAAACTGACTCGATCACTTAAATCTGTGATTTTTTAAAAGGTGTGTGTGTGTATTTTAGTGAGCAAACATAGCAAAATTATGATCAGGATAATGGGCCCTAAGTGCAAAAGAGGACTGCTAAGTCTGTTAATAGGTAGATAAGAATCATTTGTAATTGGCATATGCTTTGTATGCCAACAATGCCACTAACTGGTTTCTCAGGCCCTAGACAATGTTAGGCCTCACTCTTAAGTAAAGAAAGTGTTTCCCTTGTTTACACAATGAATTTGCTTAAGAAGCTCTGTTTTCATGGGCAAAACAATGGTGGTTCTACTTCTCTTCACACCCAAATTAGCACGAGTTAGAAATGAATCTAAATGAAGTCATACAGTGTTTATAAACATGATATGAATTCATTTCATGGTGAAATGTTACTTTGTGATCTACATGATAGGAGAATAGTTTACCACTTCCTATATGAAAAAAAAAACTTGGTAAAAATTTGTCACTTCTTCTTTATCTGTCTTGCCTTTCAGACAAATGGAAAGCACACAATTCTGCAATGATTGAAGAATAGTGGCTCTTGTGGAACTTTTATTTTGTATTTTTAAAAAGAAATTTTCAGTTATGAAAATATGAATGTGTCATCTAGCTTTTTTTTTTTTTGGCCGTGCCACGCAGCATGTGGGATCTCAGTTCCCCGACCAGGGATCTAACCTGTGTCCCCTGCAGTGGAAGCACACAGTCTTAACCACTGGACCGCCAGGGAAGTCCTCATCTAACTTTTAGATAAGATCATCATGTTAACAACTCAGGTAGCTTTTGAAATATATTTATCTAGCTAATTTCCTGCTTCCTGAAGAAGAAATAAACTGTTACTTTTGAACCAGGAAAATGCTAAGCCTGATGGGAGATCAAAAAACAAACAAATAAACTAAAGAACATACATTATTCACCATTCAGCCATCACCTATAAGACATGTGCCCCCTCTCTGCAGTCTGTTAATTCTCATACACTAGGTGTGGTGCTGATTCACAAAAGTGTGGAAAAAAAAAAAAGTACCAAGAATTGATTTAGCTTGCTGCCATGGATTAAATATGGCTCTAATGAGAGAGTTAATTTTTTTTTTTTTTTTTTGCAAGTTACAAACCCTTTGAAATTGGAATCCAGACAATTATAGTATGCGGGAGACACTTCTTTCTTTCCTAATTAAGTGGCAAGCATTGTCTTCTCTCCCCAGCTAGTTTCTTAGAAACTGAAGTTGGCCTTCCATATAAATATGAGTTCATTTCATGGGAAGTAAATTCTCCCACACCACATGCCTAAGCTTCTTTAGATGTAAATGGCATGGTCACGAAGGCCTGACTTTCCAATTGGAAGGTGAAACCAGCCTTTCCAAATGGCTTAGTATTTAACTATTAACTATGAAGACCAACAACTGCCTAAAGTAAAAGTCCTTGGCATAATAACCATTTTCACAGAACTAATTCCCTCACATAGGCATGTCCTAATGGACCAGTAAAACTTGCCTTGTCATGTCTGAATGCAGCATTACCGCCATTTAGAGTTGGCTAGAATTGGTAATCGCTGCTCAGTGAGAGTCGGAGGTAGGGAGGCTTTTATTATAATACTGGGCTTCCACAGGGCCTTTCCTCTGAAGACCTCAAAGCACCGGACAAACACTAAGTAATACTCATGACACCCCAGTGAGAGAGGTAAGTATCCTTATCCCCATTTCACAGAGGAGGAAACAGTGAGGTTAAGTTGGGTAACCTGGTGAGTCAGGGGCAGAATGAAGAGTTCCTAATTCTTAGTCTTGTGCTCACACAAGCATTCCAAGGGGCTGCCATTGGAAAGATAAAAGGAAAAGCACCTCATTTTCAAATACCCCAAGGTGAAATCATCGATTATAAATGGTATCACAAGTAAGTCATTTGATTTTAACAACGGGAATACCATCTTGTAATCTTCAAACTTTATTTCAAAATGTCAATATATTATTGCAAGTAGTTTCTTAGACTCTGAAGTAGAAAATAAAGATGATTCTAACAGAGGAGAAACAATTGTAGAAATTGATGTTAAGTAATTTGATAAAGTGGATCAAAAGCGTGTTTTATGTTTTAGGATAGTGGGCCAGATTCTTGCAACAGCTCTTTTAGAGTTTATCCCTGGGGGCAGAGATCCATCTTTTTAGCTTTTGTATCCTCATAAGGAGTACTACTGGGCCCATTGTTCAATAAAAGTTAGTTAAACCAATGAAACCCACTAAGTGACAAGGGCTGGGGGACTTGTGAAGCTGAATAGGATGGAATCCCACCCTCGAAGGGGCTGGGGATTGAATGTGAGACATAGAATACAGAAGGTAATTAAGAAATGAGGGGCGGGGACTTCCCTGGCGGTCCAGTGGTTAAGACTTCGCCGTCTGACGCAGGGGTTGCCGGTTCGATCTCTGGTCAGGGAGCTAAGATCCCACATGCCTCGCGGCCAAAGAACCAAAACATAAAACAGAAGCAATATTGTAACAAACTCGATAAAGACCTTAAAAATTGTCCACATCAAAAAAAAAAAAAAAAAAATGAGGGCAGAGAAGATGGCATGGGCCAAGTGTTCCATATGAAAACACCAAGCTTTAAATTCAAATTGGAACATTAAGGTTTTGATGAATTCCCAGATAATAAGGCCATCATTTCTGGACTCTGCATTACTGCTTACGAACCACTATGGCAGCTTTCTTCAGTTAAAGCCAGTTGGTTTTTAAACAGCCCATTGGTTTTCTTATCTCATTATTTAGAATGCTATTATAATAAGTACTGTTTGGTCCAAGAAATAGCTTTTGAGATGAGCAGAGAGCCAGCCATATTGGCCTTCTTTCAGTTTCTCCAAAGTCTCTCTGCCTCAGGGCCTTTGCAGATGATATTTGGTCTACCTGGAATGCCCTTCCCACCTTCCATCCCTACCTCCTCCCCCTGGCTAACTCCCACTTAGCCTTAGAATTTCTGCTCCAACATCATTTTCTGGCTCTTTGGATTAGATTAGCTCTGTGGTTACACCTTCCGAAAACTCTTTGCACTTTTCCTTCATAATAGCTATCACAGCTTGTAATTAAACATCTGGGTTTTTTCAATTAAATTTTTAAATGAATGTAAATTCCTGTTTCCCTCTCTCTTCTACCCACTGTGGATCTAATTTTCAAGATTCCATGTCTGCTTTGACCCCTATCATACCCCAGCATGTAAGAGATCCTCAATAAACCTTAGTTGAATAAATAAACATACACATGTTGCTAATTACTGAGAAACAGTGAACGAGTAGCATTTTGGGAGAGCTCAGGCTAAGAAAGAGAATAGCAGTCCCGTCGGGGAACAAGCCTGGTGCTGTCAGGTAGGCCTCCGTGTTGCTATGAACCTGCCTGGCTGTGAGGCTGTGGCCTTCTCCTGCTGAACATAATTTCACAGGACACCAATGTCATTCAAGGCCACCCTGTGACCATGAGCGGTCAAGACTAAGACGAGCCCACTCCATAGTCATGTCTGCACTCAATCAAACAAGAATATCGACCAGACCACACAAATATCCAAGCATCCCCTATTCTGGTTAACCTGAATCACTGCTGCTTCATCGCCAATTACAGCTTTAGCCTTGCATGTTTCATCCCACCTTTGATGTAAAAATTCCAATCATGGAATAGTCCCTCCTTCCTGAATACTCTCCCTAAAGTCACTTAACACAAGCCCAAATCCTATAATAAAATCTTTCTAACACCTCCTTACTGACGTGGTCCGTGGTTCCTCCTGGTGTGAGGTCTCCCCTCATGGTAATGGGTCAATCAAGCCGGTATTGTCACTAAACCAATTTTACTTTCCTGAGCGTCTTTGACTGCAGGGCATGGAAAACACAATATAGAATGGGGCAGAAAATTGATATACAGCTGTTCAAATGTGTCTCCCCACCCAGAGAATGATTTAGAAACTGTGGATATTTAGCTCCTGGTAGTGAATTCACTTCTCAAGAGATTATTGAAACACTGTATTAACATAGGTCAACCCTAAATTATCAGATCATTAAAAAAAATCTCTTCATGGTGGATTTTGAAAAGCAAACTGTTAGGAATTATTATTTTCATAGCGTAGTTTCCTTTTTAATGTTTTCCACATATTCATAAATGAAAATCTGTGTCTATTCCTTGGAACTAACCCCACTGTGAGAGGTAGCTAGCTAGAAGAGGGAAGGAGGATATATTTTCTTTTAACATCTTTATTGGAGTATAATTGCTTTACAGTGGTGTGTTAGTTTCTGCTTTATAACAAATTGAATCAACTATACATATACATATATCCCCATATCTCCTCCCTCTTGCGTCTCCCTCCCATCCTCCCTATCCCACCCCTCTAGGTGGACACAAAACACTGAGCTGATCTCCCTGTGCTATGTGGCTGCTTCCCACTAGCTATCTATTTTACATTTGGTAGTGTATATAAGTCCATGCCACTCTCTCTCTTCGCCCCAGCTTACCCTTCCCCCTCCCTGTGTCCTCAAGTCCATTCTCTATGTCTGCGTCTTTATTCCTGTCCTGCCCCTAGGTTCTTCAGAACCTTTTTTTTTTTTAATTCCATATATATATGTGTTAGCATACGGTATTTGTTTTTCTCTTTCTGACTTACTTCACTCTGTATGACGGACTCTAGGTCCATCCACCTCACTACAAATAACTCAATTTCATTTCTTTTTATGGCTGAGTAATATTCCATTGTATATATGAGCCACATCTTCTTTATCCATTCATCTGTCGATGGACACTTAGGTTGCTTCCATGTCCTGGCTATTGTAAATAGAGCTGCAATGAACACTGTGGTACATGACTCTTTTTGAATTATGGTTTGCTCAGGGTATATGCCCAGTAGTGGGATTGCTGGGTCATATGGTAGTTCTATTTTTAGTTTTTTAAGGAACCTCCATACTGTTCTCCATAGTGGCTGTATCAATTTACATTCCCACCAACAGTGCAAGAGGGTTCCCTTTTCTCCACACCCTCTCCAGCATTTATTGTTTGTAGATCTTTTGATGATGGCCATTCTGACTGGTGTGAGGTGATACCTCATGGTAGTTTTGATTTGCATTTCTCAAATGATTAATGATGTTGAGCATTCTTTCATCTGTTTGTTGGCAATCTGTATATCTTCTTTGGAGAAATGTCTATTTAGGTCTTCTGCCCATTTTTGGATTGGGTTGTTTGTTTTTTTGATATTGAGCTGCATGAGCTGCTTGTATATTTTGGAGATTAATCCTTTGTCAGTTGCTTCATTTGCAAATATTTTCTCCCATTCTGAGGGTTGTCTTTTCATCTTGTTTATGGTTTCCTTTGCTGTGCAAAAGCTTTTAAGTTTCATTAGGTCCCATTTGTTTATTTTTGCTTTTATTTCCATTTCTCTAGGAGGTGGGTCAAAAAGGATCTTGCTGTGATTTATGTCATAGAGTGTTCTGCCTATGTTTTCCTCTAAGAGTTTTATAGTGTCTGGCCTTGCATTTAGGTCTTTAATCCATTTTGAGTTTATTTTTGTGTGTGGTGTTAGGGAGTGTTCTAATTTCATTCTTTTACATGTAGCTGTCCAGTTTTCCCAGCACCACTTATTGAAGAGGCTGTCTTTTCTCCATTGTATATTCTTGCCTGGGAAGGAGGATATTTTTAAACAGCCAATGTGAATCTTTTTCATAGACCACATGTGGATAATTCAAAACAGATTGAAGTTCTTCTAAGAAGCCACATTTCATGCTTCTCTCAACTGCTTCACATAGACTCCTTCTCTACGTGAGAAGGGAAAAACCACATTCTCTTCTTTCTCTATTTGGTTTTTTCCCTTGTCTAGACAGTAGTCTAAAACTGAAAACATTTGGGCATTAAAATGTTTTTTCCCTAATCTCTGTAAGTCCAATTCATTCCTTCCTAAGTGATTCTAGTTTCAAGATTTTTCTCCTCAACAACTCAAAGCAAATTCACTGCAAACATTTCCAAAGCCAAGGGCAGATTTTGAAGCTCACAGGGAGCTGGGACAGCATGTCTCAATCTTTGGGTTCCTAGTCTCCTTTGGAGTAACATAAAAATTTCTGATTCCATCAACTCCCGGATGCTGTTATGCTTCCCAGGAGTCCTGCACAACGACTTTAGATCCTAGTGTCCTGGGTACCTTCCAGTTGGTACATCACAAATCCCCCTTCCCTTATACTTGGAATTATCCATCTCTTTAGAATAGTGCTTTTGGTCAAACTTGGTGTCACACCTAAATTAACTGCCTATTGTTTCAATTCCATTAAATAATCTGTATTTCCTGTTGCCCTATAGATCCAAGAAGAACCTTTGCCAGAACATCCTGGAAACATCCCTCCCATGGGTCTCCCAGGCTTCTCTCCAGTTCTGGTCCAACATCTCAGTTCTTTCACCCACATACTCAATTCTCCTGCCCATCTTGCTACCTTCTTTCTTTCTTCATTTATATACTGCATCTCAAGCTCAGCTTGTTTGAAATCAGACTCATCACCTGTCCTCTCCTACCTCCAAACTAATTCCTCATACCCTGCCTCCTTAAATGCAGGTCTTTTTGCTGATTTCCTTCCCATATTTCCCTTGTCCCTAGCATCAAAGCAATTTTCAAACCCCATCCATTTTTCTTTCACAGTCTCTCCTCTTTCCACTCCTTCCTTTCTGTTCCTTTGGACCACTCCCAGCGTTCATGTTCATGTTCAGAGAGGTGCTTATGTAAACCAGTGCTACAGCCTCCAAGCCTCTCTGCTGTCCCTCTTCTCTCCGTTCCACCTGCCAGATTACCACCAAATTAATCTTCGCCAAATCTTATTTCGATCATGTCATGCCCCTGTTAAAAATTTTTTTTAAATAAAGAGATACCTACCAAATCTAGTTCAGACTCTTTCTTTTGGAGTTCAGGGGGGCTATGAGCTGAGCCCTGACTAGAAAGGAGGAAGCTGCCTTACTCCCAACCCCCAGAGAGTAAAAGAAATGACAGTTTTTTAGAGAAAGAAACAAGATTCAAAAGCAAATTTTTCTGACTCCAAATCTTCTATGCTTAACCACAAGGCTAAGGTATCTCATTGCTAAATTTCTTCAAATATGTTTACTTCATCTGTAAAATTGGACACCCCACCCTCCTGCCGTGCTGGAAGGGCTACACAATGAATGTGCTAATAAACAGCCCATATGAAAAAGGACCACTTCTTGACATCCTCTTGTTGGTGCTCTCCTTCCCCAGTTTTGCTGACAATGCAAAAACCTGACAAGAAAAGGATAGATATGAAATCACAAACTATCCCAGCACCGTGTCGGGCTGCTAGTCAATAATGGCACCCGTCATGGGCACGGATGAAGTTCAGGGATTGTGTGTTAGATGAATGCGTCTTCTGAGCTCCTCTTCACAAACCCTCCAGAATGGTTGCCATGGCGTCCCCTGCTACTGTGGCAAAACAGCATCTTAGCCTGGCTGCCAGAACCATCAGTTAAGTACATCCTGAAAGCCTCATCCTACGTGTGCCCTGTGTGTAAAGACTGAAAGACTGAAGGCTATGGTCCTTCTGTTAATTTAAGGGTGACTTTTAAAATTCATTAGAAAGAATGGGCTTTTCTGTTAACATTTCTTAAGAACAAATATAAACATGATTATTTTGAAGAGTTTAAAATGACACATTAAAATGCTCGTAAAATTATCTAAGTGTTAAATGCAAAATACAAAATTGTTTCACAGTGTGATCTCAACTTTGTAAGTATATACACAGATATTTATGGAGAACTGCATGGAAAAAGATGGGAAGGAAATATGCCAGAATGTTTACAGTGATTGTCTCTAGAGAGGGAATTATGAAGGATTGTTTTTACATTTCTGTCTTTTTGTTTACTCTTACAATGTTCTATAATGAGTAGGTGTTACTCTTAGAATTATAAAAAGTAGTATAGAAATTTTACTTGTTGACTTTTGTTTAAAAAAGTAGTACATTCATATGGTTTAGAAATTAAAATACTTTAATGGGTACACGTTCCCTCTATTCCTGCCCTGATCTTCCCACTCCTCTATGAAAACTACTCATAGCCTCCTTTCTGAGTTTCTTTATGAAGATGTAAGCATACATGAAGCATGCTGTTATTTTCTCCCCTTTCTTACACAAAACGTAACATTACATTTACTGCTTTGCCCTTTGCTTTTTTTCCACTTAATTTATCTCGGTGATATTTCCACAAGAGTACATAAATACCCATTTGTTTTCATAGTTGCATAGTACTCCATTGCATGATGTTTCATCTTTTATTCAACCAGTTCCCTGTGGATGGATATTTGGATTGTTTCCTGATTTTTACTATTATAAAAAGGAATACTGAACAATAAGGTATTACTGTATAGCACAGAGAACTATATTCAATATCCTATAATAAACCATAATGGAAAAGAATATGTAAAAAAATGTCTATATATGTATAGCTGAATCACTTTGCTGTACAGCAGTAATTAACACACTGTAAATCAACTATACTTCAATAAAAAAAGAAATACATATGTCACATCAAGTATAATCTAAACTATGAAATAAAAATTCACATTGTGAGGTAAAAAAAGGAATGCTGCAATGAATAATCTTGTACGTGCCTCATTTTTTAAGTTTGCAGATGTCTCTGTAGGGTAAATACACAGAAATGGGATTTCTAGGTCAAAGGCTAAATGATGCATTTGTCTTTTTTTTTAGCAAGTTTTTGAAAATTGAGGTATAATTAACATATAACATTATATTAGTTTCAGGTGTACAACATAACGATTCAATATTTATATACACTGAGAAAGGATCACCACAATAACTCTAGTTAACGTCCACCATCATACATAGTTACAAAAATATTTTTTCCTGTGAAGAGAACTTCACCCATTTCTCCCCCCACCCCTCCCTTCTGGCAACCACCAATCTGTTCTCTGTATCTATGAGCTTGGTTTTTTGGTTTTTTTTGTTTGTTTGTTTTTGATTTCACATATGAGTGAGACTATACGGTATTTGTCTTTCTCTGTCTGACTTGCATTTGTTGCTTTGATAGATTTTGTCAAATTAACCCCAGCAGTAGTTGTACTATTTTGAACTTCCACCAGGAATGTTTGTGAGATCCTGTTTCTCTCCTTGGCCAACATGTATATTGTCCAACTTTTGTATTTAATTTAATCTAATAAATTAAAAATGGTATTTAAGCATAGCTTTAATCTATATTTTTCTTATTATGGGGGTGGATGGTATCTCTTCACATATTTAAGGACCATTTGTATTTATCTGTTTGGTTCCTTTGTTCATTTTTCTAATGGATCACTGGTTTTTTCCTTCTCTTTTCTTTAAAGTAGGGGGATTAGCCCTTTGTTTTTCACTTTTTTTCATATAATCTTTTAAAAATTAATATAACTTTGAAGAAAGAATGCTCAGGGAAAGAGCTTCTTCAGATCAACTTATTTGTGGTGCAGAGAAAAATAATTTAAAAAAATAAAAATTATTATTACATTTTTCTAGATGTAAAGAAAAAAATAAAGATCACCTAAATAGGGTTATTCGCAGACAACAGCTTGGTATGTATCAGTGTTTTCGTCTGTCCTATATAAATAAATATATTACATATATTCACATACTATTTACATAATATATATTGCATATGTATATTCATATATAACTATTTGGAAAAAATTTTTCCAAGGAGTTTCAATGAGTAAAAGAAAGAGGGTGTGACATTGCAAGAGGCTGCTTAATACTCAAAGAATAAAGGTGGGATTGAAACTAGCCTAACACAATGAGAGTGGTTAAAACCATTAAAATCAATTAGAGCAGCGGGGGCTCAAATTTATCAAGAATCAGAAACACCTGGAGGGTTTGTGAAGCCACAGCAGCTGAGCTACATCCCCAAAGCTTCTCTTTCACTAGGTCTGGGGTGGGATCCCCTGCAAATCTGCATTTCTATGGAGCTCCCAGGTGATGTTTATGGCATTGATCTGGGGGCCACACTGGAGGAACCACCAAATTAGAGTAAAACCCACCCGAGTGCTTGAAGATTCAGATAAAATGACTATTTAAATTTATGTTGATTAAAGGTCAGCCAGAAATTCCTTATTTGATACCTGTGGAAATGTTTCCAAAAGGTATTAATCCCCTTCCCAGCCTAAGGGAGGATAGTGCTCTAAGCCTTATTGAGGGCTTGTTTGCTGAGCAAGGATCCTGCCCTGCTGCAGGGCGATCCTTCTGAAGGGCACAAGTCTCTCACCCAACTGTAGATGAGATGATGCCTGAACAAGACTGCTTTGGTTCAGCGTCTAGCAGCTACCAGGGGAGTTCATTTTAAATTCTACGCTCATGATGCCCACTTAACTTCCTCAAAAAAATAAAGTGCTCAATGGCCCTTTTATTCCAGTGCACCGCGGGCAGACAGACAGTAAGCCTATAAACCACAGATACATAATCATTTTGATCATGATGCATTGAATGTTATAAAGAGGGTCTTCCCAGGAAGCATATCTGACTGAGCAGGTGACATTAGTCAGAGAGACTTGCGGAGGCTCTGGTCTATTCTTGGGAAAGCTTCCACTCCGGCCACGGAACCACATCTGTAGAGGAGTGAGATGAGGGAAGGAGGGCAGAGAGGAGCTACAGCAAGAATATGGGCAAAAAAACGATGCTGTTTGGACCAGAGTGGAAGCAGTGGGGAATGACATAAAGGAATTGCAACCTATTTTGAAGGGAGAACTGCTGGATTAGAAAGATTAAAAACAAGGCCACAGACGGCCATATACAAAACAGAATCTGATTTTTCAAAATAAAAATAATAATAATAAGTGGATTGTGTGCTTTCAAAAATATTGGAAACTCCTTCTACATAAACTTTGGAGCTGTGGTAGTCCAAAAAATGCCCTCCCAAAAGATATCTACTGCAAATTCCTGGAACCTGGGAAGTAACCTTATTTGGGAAAAGAGTCTTTGCAGATGTAATTAAGGATCTTGAAATGAGATCATCCAGATCTCATTTAGAATGGGCCCTAAATCCAATGACAAGTGTCCTTGTAAGAGGGAAGCAAAGGGAAACCACAAAGAAGGGGAGCAGGCAATGTGACCACCGGGGCAGAGACTGGAGTGCTGTGGCCTCCAGATATCCTGGCAGCTCCCAGAAGCTGGAAGAGGCAGAGAAGGATTCTCCGCCAGAGCCTCCAGAGATAGTGGGGCCCCGCCAGCACCTCCATTTGGACTTCAGTCCTCCAGAACCGTGAGAGAATAAATTTCTGTTGTTTTGAGTTACCCAGTTTTTGGAAATTTGTTATAGCAGCCATGGAAACTAATACAGGAGAGATAGGGAAACGTTTCAAGAATATTACTGTACTTGTTTATTTATTGATGGGATGTCTCTTCACTCTCCCCTCACTAAAATATGCTCCATGAAGAAAAGGATTTCTACCTGTTGCTTCACCGCTGTGTCCCAGAGTCTAGAAAAGTTCCAGGTACGTTGCAGGCAGTCTGTATGTATTTGCTGAACAAATTAATAGCAGAGGATGTGATTTGAGATGTATTTGCTATACGAGATATAAAGGCTGGGATGAGGAAAGGACATCCACTCGAGGTAAAGGGACAGATCTTGAAAAAGAGGCCGAAGGCAAGAGCCCTGAGCAGGGGGTGCCGACCATGGTTCTGCAGTTTGGAGGGTTCTCGCTGGTGGAAATGGCAGCTCCTGGAGAAGCAGGACGGATGCTTCAGTACAGACACCCTGAGGGTGGGTTCCTTCAGCAGTGGGCAGTGGGGAGCACTGAGGGGTTTCAGCAGGAGACTGACCTGATAAGAATGGTGTTAAGCATTTTATCTGTGTCCTCTAACTGCCACAGACATTGTTCTTTGGATCTTATTTGCTGATGGGTTCTTCTTTTTCTAAGTCTCGCTGAATTTGGCTATAACTGTTCATGATAAATAGTCCTTATGTAAAGCCAGCATAACTCCAATGGGGGATGACTATTGTTTTCCAGTTCTTTTGATTTAGCATTTATTCTACTTTCTCAACATTTTCATGCCATCCACGATCTCCTTGTATTTTGTCTCAGCCATCCTGAATACCAGCCCCCTTCCATTTATTTTTTTAATTTTTGGCAATTAATAAATGCTCTTTTCCCCAATTCCCTTTACCCAATGCTGAGTTGGTCGTTTTGCTTTTGTCAGTTCTTTCAGTTACAAAACATGTGTCTTTGCCATGGTTGATTATAACTGACTAGCAATATTTATATAACATTTCATCTCCAGAGCTATTCCACATTTCTTTAAGACCTCTTTTGTAGGCTTCTTTTTTCCCTTTCACATGCATCGTATTCAAGTATCAATTTGTTTCTCACTTCAAACATTTTTCCTATCATTTTTTTTTCCTCTTAAATATTCCTTATTAGCAGTTCTTAAATTCTAGTTCTTCCTCTTTCCACTGTGTTTCAGCTCTTACTGAAACATCCCCCCAATTATGCAGGTTTTCCTGCCCTACTTGGTGAGGGATCAGCCTTTAGGATCTTATGAAAGCATCAAATGCACAGCAAGCTTGAATATTGTCCTCACCTGACACTTCATATTTATGCCCATAGCATAAACATGTTCAAGGTTCATTTTTTTAGTTTAGTTTTCACCTTTCATGTTTTTCTCTAAAGCTCTTATTTTGAGGGGAGAATGAAGTTGAGAATGACACAAGGGCCAAATCCTTCAGTAGAAGATTTGAAAATGCCTGAGAATGATGAAGTCTAGTGATTCGAGAACACCTCAGAAAGGTTTGGTGGTTTTATCAATTATCTGTATAAGAATTAACAAAATATTCAAAACAAATGTTTTCACAGCTTTTCAGAACCAACAAATTTCAAAACAGAAGCAGAACTTCAAGGGTCCTTAAAACTACTCCTTCTAAAGACGGCCAGTCCTCCTGAAACAAATGCATGGACCCAATATTTCATGTTTCTCTTTGAAAGTATATATGAATTTTAGAAAATTGTCCACTTTTGGTTAATAATCTCTAAAAGAAAAGAAAAAAAGAGGAAACATGATCGTTTCTACATTATCATTCTACTTGACTTCCAGTTTTTGTTGTTGTTGTTGTTGACTTTTTTTTTAAACATCTTTATTGGAGTATAATTGCTTTACAATGTTGTGTTAGTTTCTGCTGTATAACAAAGTGAATCAGCTATATGTATACATATATCCCCATATCCCCTCCCCCTTGCTTGACTTCCAGTTTTGAAGATTTTTTTTTAAGTGCAAAAGCATTCAGAAGCACACAACTTTTTTTAAAGCCCAGATTTCTGCTTTGCTATATCTGAGAATAAGCTGAAAACATGAATTTCTCTTAGGAAACCAAGCCCCTAAATGCTATGACCAAGCAACTGGACAAATGGTTTGGGAACCAGCCTGAGCATTTTGCAATACTGTTAAGTGCATAATTTCAAAATATAAGAATATACAGGAGAACTATTTGTGCAGCTCTGTAAAGAATATGCCTTTCTAGAATGCAAGATTGAATTCAGATGATAACCCTGACACTAAGGCGGTGTAAACAGCCATTCTTCAACTTCCTTTTTGTCAGAAACAGAGGGAAGATGGCTCCATTTTCCTCCTTTAACCTGGAAGGCACCAGCTAAGTGTGCTCTTGGGGCAATAGAGACTTTTAATGCCAAGGCCACTCCTGGCATGGTTAGGAAGAGGGAACTACTATCTTGGTGACCCTGCTGTTAAAGGAAGAAAATCTCTACTCCCCAGGGAATAACAGGGTAGCCATGGTTCACCGGAACGGCCAGATGCCATCTCCTACCTTCCACGGAGAAATCCTAGACCACATCTCCTTTCATAATGGTAAAGAAAAGCGTTCTTTAGCAGACTAAGACAGATACTTTTCTCTGCTGACGAGGAAGACCATAGGTTTAGGAAACCGTGCAATGGATTCACTCTTTGTGATCATTTGTGGAGCGTACAAGATGGTAAGTTACTATACGGCACCTTCATCACCTGAAAAGGCTGAAGCATTTCTTCATCCTTCAAACCAAGACAGCTTTGCAACACTAAAAAATTAATTCTCAACTAATTAGTATACAATAAGATCTTAGTAACAATCTTAATAACACAATCTTAATAATAAGAATAGCTCTAATTTTTTATGCACTTTCAGTGTATCAGGCCTACACAAAGTGTTTTTACTCATGTTATCCCACTTATCAATATCCATTTTATGGATAAAAAGCTAATAATCTGAGAGGTTGAAACCTTCTCCAATTGTCTTATTCCAAAACTTTTCCTCTGGTCTACCACAGTGCACTTCCTCCAGCTTGAATTGCTGTACAAATATATTTATGGTTTCTGGGATATTTGTATCCAATATTGCTTGAAGGGTACAATTGGCTGGGACTTGTTTTTTCAATTCAGATTTTCTGGTATGACCTTTGTTGCAATGATATTGATGCCCCATTTCAACTCATTGCCTTGGACCCAGCCTTCTACACAGTCAACATATGCACATTCTCAGGGAACATATAAATTGGGCCCAATATTGGTTATATATTTTATCCTCTACAAGGAAGGTTATGAAATAATTCTAAAATTTAAATGACTATAAAATACTTTGCAAATATAAAAATTAATTTGTAGCACACACTGAAAGCAAAAAGTGTTATATAAATGCTAAATAATAATATTGTAAAGCACCTATACTTCGTGATAATGGGCACTATATAAATGCTAAGTAGAATAAAACAGAAAATGTAGTGTTTTGCATTGGCTCATGAATGTATCAGGCTTCTTGTGTCCCATACACACAAAAAAATTATAACTAGGCCTTACAGCAAAAATGCAAAAGCAAATACTTATCTTTTTAAAAAATTTTATAGCTGTGCTAGTCATTATAATACTGCAATTCTCTAAATCATGGTGTATCTAGGAAGAAGGGACCTTTTCCAATTATCTATTATTGGGTAACAAATCATCCCAAACCTCGGTGGCTTAAATCACCAAGCATTTTATTACTCTTATGATTCTATGGGTTGCCTGGGCTCAGTTAGGCAATTCTTCTGGTCCACATGGTTCAAATAGGACTGTAGTCATTTGGAGGCTCAGCAGGGCTGGAATACCCAAGATGGCCCACTCGCACATCTGCTGGTTTGTGTAAGCTGTTGACTGGTTGCTCAGCTAAGGGTCAACTGAAGTGCCTCAGTTCTCCTTCACTGGCCTCTCTATGGGGCTGGGCTTCTTAGACCACGGTGACTGGGAACACTCCAAGCAGACAAGCCCCAATGTACAAGCAGCTTATTGAACCTCTGTGCACACTATGCTTGCTAAAGTCCCATTGACCGATGCAAGTCGTGAGGCCAAGCCTAGAGTCAATGTGGGAAAGGTATACACATGGCATGAATACCTAATAGAGTGGTTAAGTGGGAGCCACCATTGTAATAGTCTACCACAGAGCTATAACCAGCTTTGCAAATATTCTCATATCCCAGAATGGCACACAAACAGATGACACCCTTGCTACTACCACCAACACCATCATGGCAAAGAACTAGAATAGAAACTTACAGAGTTTAAAACAACCATTAGCCAGGTACAAGGGATCTCAGTGACGGCCTGTGTTAAATGACAATATAGGACTAGATGAGGTGTCAGTGGCTGAAGAATGATAGGACCCTTGCAACCGTAGCACTCTACAACCCTCCTGTATTACTTAGGAATACATTCAGCAGCAAGAAGCATAAAAGACAATTTCAGGGACTTAAAAAATAGGCATTTAGTTTTCTTACATAATAAGTCCAAAAACTGATGATTACTCAAATTGGTTCTATAATTCAATAATGCAATTTGGGGTCTTTCCTGCATGGTCACAAGATTGCTGCCCCTGCTCCAGGCATTACATCTAAAATCAAAGCAGAAAGGAGAGAGAGAGGAGCCAGCAGCTGGCTTTCTTTTACGTCTCATTGACCAGAATTGGTTACTCTAGCTGCAAAGGAGGCAGAGAAGGGGAGTAGTTAGCGGGGCACTTTGCTGTCCAGTATACCAGCATTTTGTTAACAAGGAAGTTGAGGAAGTTATACTGGTTGAAAAACAGTGCCTGTCACAACCTTGATTTTTAGAAATGACCCCAGAAAAAAGGGGAACCCTGAAGTGTCTGAGATGAAGCATCACAATCGTAACAGAACAGGGTCTTGAAATCTAAATTAAGTTATTCTAAAGAAAAACAAAGTTACATGCAGCTACTATGATTAAATAATGCCTTTAAAGGGTTAGTCCCTGGCACATAGTAAGTAAATGTTAGCTGTTGTGGTAAAGATGATGTATTAGTGGCAGAGATGAAGATATTAATTATTATTACAACTGGCATGAGATAAATTAAGGTTTACCTATTCATCCAACAAAAACTTATTGAGCTTTTTCTTTAAACAAGAACTTTTCCAATTCAAATTCCAGGAAACAAAGAGTTTAATGGGTGATTCATACGGTCAGGGAAAAATACAAGCATTTATTTTGGATACGGCATTGAGAGAAAAGGATAAGTACTTTGGAAAGACAGCCCTAATAATTCAGAATGCAATTTATTCTCTTCAGGAATAAAACTATGGGCATGGAAAACATCATGACCTCAATAGAAAGATATTTTTGCTGCATTAATAATTTCAGTAAAAATAATGGTAACCTTTTGATTGGAGCAGGGAAATACAGATGCAAAATAGAATTGAGGCAAGTGAGACTATTACTGTTTAAAAACTTGTCAGTTTTGAGTTGTTTTGTGGTTTTGTTTGATTTGGTTTGGCTTTTAGAGTCAGCAAAAGATTAAAGTTGATACAGAAAACCACACACACACAAATTCCTTTGCCAGAATGTCTTCGCTGTGGGACTGTGTCTGCTGTTTGTAATAAAAAAGGACACAGGTTTGCTGTTAAGCTCAGGCAGGTCTGCTGGGCCAACTCTAAGGGCCCAGAATGAAAATGAAAACCAAAACAGGTAACAGAAGCCCAAAGAAGTGTATGGAAATTCCCTGGGTGTAAGAGAAGGAAACAGGTTGAAGAGAATGGGGCTGGAGGGTGGGGAAGGTTAATATATTTTATATTTGATTTCACGAAGGGACATGGGAGAAAATGAAACACAAATGATCATCTGGAAACTAGTCAGGGAAACAACAGATAGAAGGTACCTAAGTGTTACTGAGAACAAGATACAAACCACTTCCTTTGATGGGAGAGCTTTGTCTGAAGTCTCCCAAAAGAGAAACGGAAGGAAGGAAAAGGAAGAGAAGCAAAGGGGGGGGGGTAGGGGGAGGGTAGAGGAAGCCATCAATAAAGGGAAAGACCGCAGACCATGAGAAGCAAGTCTAACAGAGTCTGAGTCCCAGAAGGAGGAGAAATACAGGAAATAGCACGCTGCTAGGCAGGGAGAAGAGATGCGATGCCCAAACTAATTTTAAGAAGAGGAAGGCAAAAAGAAATTTGGAGAGCTCTTTGAAATCACAAAACACGGTAAAAGAATGTTTTAATAATTAATAATAATTAAAGATGCAGCCCATCTTAATGTTAATATTTTGTAAATATTCTGTCTAAAAGCTAGTATAAGTCTGCCATCCTAGAAGAGAAACAATGTAAGCTTTGGTACAGGGAATGAAGGGAATGCAGTTGTTCAAATGTAGTTGTTCAAAATACATAAAATGAGGTAAAGAAGATATAGGATCATTAATAAGAACTGGGGAAGACAAAAGAATCCGATTTCAAATTCAACAACTCTCACTGAAGCACCTACTATAACTCAGGTCTGTACGAAGACAAACATACACATGGAAAGGAATTGCAGATGTGTCTGAGAAAATGATAACAGAGTTGGAAGTAACCTAAAAGTAACCTGTGAAGCATGAAATATTTAGAGTCAATCTGAAAGAGAATGGAATTAGATACATATATTAATAGTCTGGAACATAAGTATAGAAAAGTAGGCCTGCAGAAGTAGTAAAACGTGTTGACAAATAGTAATTAAGGTTGAAAAAATGAGACTTACACTACTTTTTCTAATTATATCATTCATTGATTGTTTATTCATTCTTCTAGTTGTTCAAGCATCAAATAGGTATTTAAGGTTGACTCTGTACCAAGCCCTGGGCCAGGTGCTGGAGTTTCAAAGTCAGGTAACAAAGAGTCTCTGCCAGTGAGACAATGGTCTCATGGGGAGAAATAGATGCATCTTAATATAGGAAAGGTAGGAAGGAAACTCACATTTTGGGGATGTCTGCTATGTGACAAGGACTGCGCAGTGTGTTAAGTACTGGCACATATGACTTCATACATGATAACAGCTAAAGCCAGTTTCTTAAAAAGTGGAAAATTTGTCAGGGGCCCAGAAAATTGTTCACTCTCAATATAATAACTAGACAAAAAATTTAAAATTTAACATATTGAAAAATTGTCAAAACTTTATTTCTAATGACAAAGCTAACTTTCAAGATATCCAGTCTCACTATGCAGAAGAAAAAGGAGAGGAAAGGGGAAAAAAGGTGGGGTGGACTTGAGAGAAAAAAGTGTCACATAAGATGATGTCTGAAGTGAACCAGGCACATTCAACTTTACCAATAATTAAAGATAGCATTTTGGGGCTTCCCTGGTGGCACAGTGGTTAAGAATCCACCTGCCAATGCAGGGGATATGGGTTCAAGCCCTGGTCCGGGAAGATCCCACATGCCATGGAGCAACTAAGCCTGTGCACCACAACTACTGAGCCTGTGCTCTAGAGCCCGCGAGCCACAACTACTGAGCCCGTGAGCCACAACTACTGAAGCCTGCGTGCCACAGCTACTGAAGCCCGCACGCCTAGAGTCCGTGCTGCACGACAGGAGAAGACACTGCAATGAGAAGCCCCTGCAATGAGAAGCCCGCGCACCGTAAAAAAGAGTAGCCCCTGCTCGCCGCAACCAGAGGAAGCCCGTGCACAGCAACAAAGACCCAATGCAGCCAAAAATAAAAATAAAAAATAAATAAATTTTAAAAAAAGATAGCATTTTGCCTATGAAATTAGTTTAAAATGTTTACAATTATAACGTCAGTGTTGTCAAGGAAACAGGAAAAAGAGCATTCCTGTCAAAGTCAGTAAAATCGGCATGATATTTTGGAGGTAATATAGCAATATGTATAAATATGCTGAAAGATAACAAAAAATATTCTTTGACTTGGTAATCCTCTTAGCAATCTGTTCTAAGAATTTAATTACAAGTGCTTCCAAATTTTTTTTTTTAAAGTATTTGTTTATTTATTTATTTATGGCTGTGTTGGGTGTTCGTTTCTGTGCGAGGGCTTTCTCTAGTTGTGGCGAGCGGGGGCCACTCTTCATCACGGTGCGCAGGCCTCTCACTATCGCGGCCTCTCTTGTTGCGGAGCACAGGCTCCAGATGCGCAGGCTCAGTAATTGTGGTCCACGGGCCCAGCTGCTCCGCGGCATGTGGGATCTTCCCAGACCAGGGCTCGAACCTGTGTCTCCTGCATTGGCAGGCAGATTCTCAACCACTGCGCCACCAGGGAAGCCCCCAAATTTTTATATAAAAGGTTATTCAACATATTTTTAACATAGCATTATTTTTAATAGAAAAAAATGGAAAATAAATGAATCACGGTCTGGAAATTATGGCCCACTCCTATGCAGATATGAAGAGTCATGGTTTTTGAAGAATATTTTAAGATATAGGAAGATACACTTGCCCTAATGTTTATTGTGGGGAAGAAGGAACCCTATAATCAATGTGATCCTAATTTTTATAAATTGCCAAACTTCAAGAGATTTGTTGTTATCTACCACTGATTTCCCCCTCGCACATTAAAGACATTCAATAATTTTTACCGAATTTCAAGAATATATGTGCAAGAAAAGGGAGTAAAATTAAACACAGAATACCAACATTAGTTTATTTTAGGTGACAGGATTATAGGTGATTCTTATTTTCTTCTGTAGACTTTATTTTCAAGTTCCCTACAGAGAAGTTTTATAACTATTATGAGTGAAGAAAGTAATTTTATTGACTTGAGTTATAAAAGATGTTCACAGAATATTTTAAAGGAGGCAAGAGAGAATTTTTGGTGGTTGTATGAATTTTTAAGAGACAACTTTGTTAGACAAATCAGAATATTGTCTTTAAGATCATACAAGAAGATGACTCTCTGGGATGACGGGTTATAATGGGTCCTAGTGTCGGGAACATCTTTACATTTGGTGAGTGGATGGGCAGCAAGAATGGGAACAGGGAAGCAAGGTGAGTCTGTCCATCGTATTAAAGGCAACTTGAAACTGACCTATGAATCCATCCTGGGTCTTTATTTTCTCTAGACCCTTGACTAAGAAATAAAGAGAAGTTGAGTGTAAAAACTGAGCATGCAGTTGAAGGTAAAGATGAGAGCCTTGTGTAGCCTGATCCCAGTTCTGGGTTATGCAGGCCATGTCACCCTAGCAATAACGTAATAAGGGCCATTATCTGGTATTTGTAAATAGTACACCAGAGAAAATGGAGACAGAATCAAGAGGGACATGTGTTACGCATACTGTGTACAGTATATGTTTATCAAGCCTGATTGTCCTACAATATTATGACCTCCACGGGAGCAGAAAGGTTTTCTTCCTTTTTATCTTCATCTACTTTATCACAGGGAATAGCATGTAGTGAAGGAAGCCAGATGCAAAAAGCCACATATTGTATGACTCCATCTATGTGAAATGTCCAGGATAGGCAAATCCAGAGACAGAACGAGGGTTAGTGGTGGCCAGGGCTGGGAGTTGAGGGAGATGGGGAGTGACCATTAACAGGTAAGGGTTTCTTTTTGGGGTGAAGAAAGTGTTCTGCAATTAGATAGTGATGATGGCTGCACAGCTCTGTGAATATACAAAACTCACTGAATTGCAGGCTTGAAAGTGGTGAATTTGATGATACGTGAATTATACCTAGATTTTTTTAAAAAAATCATCTTTGAATGGAGTATGAGATCAGAAAGACCTATATAGAAGAGGTTTCATTGGGCAAAGGGGAGAAGCGATCTGGCAGGATCTACCCAGTCTAACCATTCTTTAGTGACAAAACCTGGAGGAGTTTTTTAACCTTGAAATTATGGAAACAACAGAAGGAATCATCCATAGCAAATGACTCAAACTACAATGTATGCTGTAAGGACAAAGGATATTTTATTACATATATAATATTGTCATATCTATATGTGTACTTAGTATATAAAAATATATCTTAGTATCTAAAACTTACAGAACTGATTCTGATGTTCACCTTCAGTTTCTCTTCACTGAAAGGCTGATGGGGAGATTGAGGAGGGCTGCTTAGAGAGAAGTTTCTGTTATAAAACACTCTGGATTTGTCTTCGCTCTATTCTTGTCCATCCTCTCCTGTGTGTCACACTGTTAGTGTCTGCATGACATCTGCTCTGCAATCATTATGTCTACATCCTACCCATTATTTTCTACATTTTAATGAGTGTGTTACACAAATCAAAGACATCTTTGCACCACTATTGATTGTCAACATTTGATCACAAACATTTATGTCTTCCTAAAGAACTAAATACCAGAATGAACTTAAAATGGATATGCTCATCAAAGCAAATGATTAAAAATATTGTGTCATTATAAGCACTTTTAGACACAATTTAATGGACTACAAAAGCAAAACAATAAAATTTTTTAGGTTTTTTGGATGCAAATAAATATTAAGGCAACTATAATTCATACTTCACTAAAGAATAATGAACAGCAGAAAGTTCACCAAACTGTGACATGGTTATTGAACCATGTCAAAAACCCATATCTTTTTTTTCTCCTCTTGTGATTTTTATTTCTTCTGCATGTTAGTAGCAAGGAAGTGAGGGGAAAAAAATAAGTTACTTTAAAGAAATGAAAATTATATAACAATTTTTTCACTCCAGTGCTTATTAAAGCTTTTAAACTAGTTAAAAATACCATATGTGGAAACTGCAAGTTAAATGTTTCTGTTAACTATGAGTGAAGTTTAAAATTCAGAACCAAGCAACAAGGATATATTGTACAGCACAGAGAAATATAGCCATTATTTTGTAATAACTTTAAATGGAGTATAATTGATAAAAATATTGAATCACTGTGTTGTACATCTGAAACTAATATAATATTGCAGATCAACTATACTTCAATACAAAACTAATAAATAAAAATAAAATTCGGAACCAGTAGGCAAAAAAAAAGAATCAAGGTCACATAGATGTGATTTTTTTTAAAGCATCAATGAAATAAATTGTATATAAAAATAAATTTTAAATAAAAATATAAATAAATGAAACAGATCACTTGCAAGACTGTAGTAATTGGCAATTGGTCCTATTAAATTCTAGTTTGTTCCGGAATGTACGTATGCATATCTTTTCCCCGCATCAGGAACAAGACATTTATAAAAAGTCTTGACATAGACATCTTTTAATGGTGACTGAATGTTTAAGCATGAAGTCAATTCTAGAGATGCTTGCCAACCATTGCGGGGGGATAAATCCTGCAAATAGTGCTTGGTACTCCCTAGCACCCAGTTTTCATGGGCTGTTATATTCTAAAGTCCTTACTACTTGGTGATGTATGTAGTCTAGTGTAACACCATTCCAGACTTGGTTCCTCTGCTTATGTAACTGATCGGTGGGCTGAAGTCCGCTAGTCCTCTATTCAGTTTGGTAAACAAGGGCTTGCCTGTCACCCTTCATTGTGCTTCTTCAAAGAACGGTTGCCACTTTATCTGGTAACAGCTTTCTTTATGAGTGCTATTCAGGTGAAATACACCAAGGCTGTTATTTCCTTAGCACAAGAAGAGACATTTATCTTGCCACTAATGGATAATTAATTTTAAAAATGTATATTATGACACAATTAGAAAAAAAGAAAAAAAGGCAAGCTGGACAATGGGACTAAATGTCCCTTCTTCAAATTGACTCCTATTTAGCTCTTCCAATGTCATCCCAAACACAGATAAGTTTTCTTTCATGAATTGTTCTCCTGAATGATTTATATGTGTCGTGTTATCTGAGGCTCTCTCCAGTCCCCCGGTGGACTTAGCCAGCCATCAGCTGCATAATTGTTAATTTTAACACTATAAAAGGTTCTGATGCAGAAGAGATAAGGTGTTGGTGGAAGAATTAATTGAAATGTATCTCCCAATCACACTAGTCTCCCACTACTGGTTTCCCACACACAAAAATTATACTTTAGATTTAAGGTGAAAATAAATTTACATCTTTGTTACTCATAAAGCTTGGGGTCTAGTTGTGAATGGAAATGTTAATTGTTTCTAACACTCATGAAGGTTTTTCACCCTGAGAACAATTTCCGGGACTATACAGGCCACGGTCCAATGCACATTTTCATAGGTAGGGAAGCTCCTGCAGGCAAAAGCAGACAAGAGATAGGGTGGGAAGGGAGGGTTATGGGACAGGAAATGAGGGAGAGAGGAGAAATGAGGAAGACTGAGAAGAAATCAAATAATATGGGTGATTTATGACTAAATGTGCAAACCTCTTTTTTATACCTCTCAATACTCATTATAATTTTCCAGACTTTCTATGCAGCCAAGGAAAGCAGTATAAGCTAATTATACAGGCAACATTTTGTTCCCTACACTTCCTTTCTAAGAATGTAAGTGTACCTAAGGGATGATCTAAAAGGCCTTTGCGACAATTATATTTGGATATTTGAAGTCATAGAAAACAAAAGCATGTTAAATGTAAGTTATTGGTCACTTTTAGTTTCCAGTCTACAAATCTGAATGCTTGTGGATGCTTCTCTCAAGTCAATCAAGCAACAAACCTCTGAGTATTTGTGATGTGCTAGGCACAGTGAAGGGTTTGGTCCATGGAGCTCATAGACGGGAGTCTAAGAATATTTCAAGAGAAACTCGTTATATTCATTCCTTCACTCAACAAACATTTCATGAACACCTACTAAGTGCCAGGCACTGAGCCAACCACTGTGACTGGGCTACTTATATAAACTGGGTCCTTGCCCCGAAGGAGCTCCTAGAATAACTGGGCAGAGGGACAGTAAGGAAACCATCACAGGGAGTAAGAAGCCCTGGCTACTATGGGAAGCCCAGGGGAGGACACCAGGAATATTTTAAACTCTTACTCTCGTTGTTTTCAAATGAAAATGACACTGGATTTTGTAAATCAGGCCAATCTCTAGGCATATTTTCCTACATACCCAAACTTTCACCAGTGCCCATTTCTGCCCAGCTTGCAGTTCTAAACTGGCATATTCGGGTATGCCTATTTAGAACCCCAAAACTGTAAGGAAGCTCTTTCAAAGCCCCCTTACCTTTAGCTGGACTTAACCAGCCCCTCTAGTCTGTTTTTCTTAAACATGAAAGCCAGAAACTGTTCAGTGGTGAAGGGTATTATCACTTGAATGACATTTTATTGCTTAGTAAAATATTAACAGTTTGCTTTCATATTGCATATTGAGTCTTCAGCAAACAAAAAGGGCATGCTCAACTTTTTTTTTTTGGCCACACAGCAGATTCACGGATTATGTGCCTATAATTTTAGGACACAAAGGCTCAGCTTCTTAAAGCCCAAAGAAATGCCAACTGATCTGTGAACGTACTTTTATATATTATGTATTATATTAAGACATAAGAGTATCATCCAAGTCTTTCTATAATGAGGCTCAAAGATGGCCTATCTGGGGTCAGGAATGGGGAAACTTTACTCATTACTGTTGGTAGAATATAATTCCTCCTTCACGGCAATCTGTGTCTTTAATTGCATTTTCTTTTTAAAGCTCAATGTAGGTAGGTAGATCTATAGACAGAATACAATACAGCAATTGAGAACCAATGATTTTCTAAGCCAGAGATATTAGGTATTTAATTTTGCTTTTTAAATCCATGCTATGGTGGGCTCTTATGAATACAATAGAGAAGGAGTTATGTCCTAATCAGTTTATAAGATAGTATGGAGAAAATGGACAATAGACCAACCAGATGTATAAATACAATAATACAAAGAAACCTAATCTACTGCAAACCTATAATTTAATCCTTCTATAACACAAGAGTATTGAAAACTGGCTTATGAATAGCTCAAGAATGCATAAACTGAACTTTATAGCCTTGGCTATGTTAAAAATGTTCAATTCTAACTTATAGTTTATACAAATTATTATTTAATTTTTATGTAAAGAAGAAATCATGGATTATACCTAAAGAAGAGATTATTTATAAATAGTAACCTAAATATTTAAAAATAGTGCAAGACCAAGTTCTTAATGTCAGCAAGGTTGAAAATGATTTGCCCATGCATCAGGATCTGTGTGCATATGTATGTTTGTCTAACAAAAGGTAAAAATGAATGAATATAATGTGAAATAGCAAAACGTCACCTTTTAATATTTTGCTTTATTACTTGATGTGAATAACAATAGTAAAAGATAGCCAAGGTTACATTTATAAAATAATATCTACAAAAGAAGGTAACCTTGTAACCAATGCAAATACTACTTGACTTTTTTCTTTTTAAGAATAATGAAAAGCTGAGCTAGTGAACACAATGCGACTTTAAAATATGATAATAAAATAAAAAGAAGTCTGTTTATGATTTAGAAAAGATTATCTTCTAATCAAACCCAATGTTTGCAATTTATGCAAACTTTTGTTAGTGAGCTTTTGAGTTCCTCTTTCTAAAATTCAGCTCCACACTAACAGTATTTACCTCGTGTTTCTTGTCTCCATTGGTTTTCTCATTATTTACCCACTGTCTCTCGACCCTCCTCTTTAGCCTTCCATTATTCTCTTTCATCCTTTAACCCCCCTGCCACCCCATAACTGAATGAAGTTGTAACAAGCATCATCTCATCAGCTTTCAACAGCACTGCCCTTCCTAGTGTCCACGTTAACTCTCTTTGCCCTTACATACTGGAAACACAAGAAGAGTAGGTAAGGAGGAGAGTGCCGAAGAGAAAGAAGCTTCTGAATTGCACCTCCTGGCTTTTCCACGATCTCTTTCTCAACTCCCTATAAATAAGGAAGTTCAGATATATTTTAAGTGTATATTGCCAGTAGCATATATATAGTATATACACTATAGTTATTTGATCAATAATGATATATCTAATGGAAGCCAATCGAGTGAAAGTAAAACATCTCAGCTGTTGTGTTGGTTTCCTTACTTTACTGGATAATATAACAGAAGGAAAAGTTCAGGGTCTGAAAACTTCTCAAATGGAATAAAAACATAAGTGCTAACTGCATCAGAGATAGATCCTGGCTATAAAAGCGGGAGTAAACACATACAGTACACATTGGAATGAAACGGTCACGTGTTTGTGATGGTGATGAAAGAAGCACTAAATAAGGGTTTTGGTCTCTGCAGATCATGGTCATGTTTTGTGTTCAGTATATAAGTGACTCCTGACAATTTTTAAATCTCTCCATATCAAATCCAAATATATCATCAGTTTAGCAGGAGTTCCATTTGATATCTCTATACGTGTATGTGTTTCAGAGACCATCTGCCTTGCAGTCTTATTTGCTTATAATATTTTTCTGAACAATCTGAAGAGGGACTTCAATGTCATCAAATTAAGAAAATATAACACAGTGACCACGGATATACCAAAATGGTTTGGTGGAATTTGGATCAATAAAGGATAGAATGGTTAAACACTATTATTTGTGGGGGTTTTTTGTTAAATCTGAATACCCTCAGGGGAATTGAACAAAAGTGGGGTTATAAAGATGTGGCAATGTACCTAAATCACTTTACCAAAACTTTTTTGCAGAACATAAAAAGTACCTTTCAAGCAGCTGTAACTGGGTCTCAAAAATAATACAACAATACTAACTGAAGTCTAATTAAAGTGGCTATATGATGGCAGAGTGCATAATATTTGGGATATGAATAGGCAGAATAAATTTTTTAACAGACATTTAAAGATTTAAAATTAAAAATGGGAAAAGAACTCGGTTATTTCAGCAGGTTGTTTGGCTCTCATTTCCAGTCCCACTTCCTCTCCAAACAAACTAACCAAGAAATAAGCTGCATGAAAAAATAAATAAACAAGTAACATGAAAACAAGAGGGAAGGAAACTGTTTAGATTACAAGATACTAAAGAGAAGCAATCATATGTAACATGCGAGGCTTGTTGGGATTCTGATTTGAGTAAATCCGCAATTAAAAAAAATTTTTTTTAGAGAAAATGGATATAGACTGGGTATTAGCTTACACTGAATAATTATTGCAAATTTTGTTGAATGTGCTAAGATATTGTGGTTCTGCTGAGAAAAAAAAAAGTATGTATCTTTTGGAGACACATCCTGAAGTATTATTCCTGGAGAGATTACATGATCTCTTGGATTTGCTTTAAAATACTATAGAAAAAAAATGTGGGATAACTAGATTAAAAAGATGGCAGAATGTTGATAATTATTGAAGCTGATGATAGGCTCGTCGTACTATTTTCTCTGCTTTTGTTTCTGTTTGAAGATTTTTGTAACACAAGAATGAAAAATAAACAATAGCTAAAACTCTCGACAATCTTCCAGGCCAGAAGTAGAATCCCCATGGTGCTGGCAGGAAAGGTGGGACGGTGATGATTTCCAGGTTAATTATTAGGGGACAGAAGCACAAGGGTCACGTGGCTGCCACTCCTCAAGCCAGTTCTCAGCTTCTTCCTTTACTGGCACCATCACGGGGCACATTTCTAGCACTCCATCAGTTTCAGGACCATGCAACTTAGCTTCCAAGCAACCAAAACTTTCCCCAGACATCTTGTTGGTAATGGATTAAACACACTCTAGCTGTGGGGTTAAAGGTTAACACCTTTAATAGGTGCTCACGCCTGCAACTCTCTCACATGCATGCGTGCACACCTAGGGACTGTTAGACCATCCTGAATCCTTGTGGATAGAACGTGAGATTATCTGTCCTATGGCTACTAATCCTCACTCCAGGCTTCCATACCCCTCCTTACAACAGTTTAACCTCTGAGTCCATGTGTATGGTGTTTCTGTCTTTAAAAGTGTCTCAGCATTCAGTGTGTATCATTGTCTCTTCAAAGACAGGTGTGACTGCCAGTCTTTCCAGGGTGGAAGCCGTGGGCTGTACTGAAGAATGCTGTGATGTTCACCACATGATGCTGAATACAAACACCCCTACCTTTCCTCCCTGAGATCCTGTATGCACTCACTGTGAAGTGTCATGGGTTTCCTGTCTAATGTCTGGATTCACTTTCCCTGAGACACCTCTGTACTGAGGAAGGAAAATTTCCCCACTGACCATCTGGTTCGTGCCCTGACAGCTTGTTTGCCTGTCTGGCCACACCCTGGTCAATAGTTCTGTCAAAGGAATCAGAAAAGAATAATGACTGTAGCTCATTATCTAATTGTCAAGGCTTTGGTAGATGGGTGACCTTAGAGCTAACCTATGTAAACAGTATGAGCTGTGCTTTTCCTCTTGTCTTTTAGAATTTTTACCTAAATTCTCAGAGTCTGGGTCTCCTTATCTGCAAAATGAAAAAAAAAAAAGTACAAAAAAGTACATACTTCCTAAAGTAGTTATGAGTATTAAATGAGCTCATTTGAGTACAACTTTTAGCACAGATTTCAACATGTAGTTCTCAATAATATACAAGAAAGAGGAGGAGAAGGGAAGAGGAGGAGAAGAAGCATGATACATGCCCTAAAATAAGTAGAAATAAATTATAACATCTGGTTGGCCATTAATAAGTGAAATTATCTTCTTCTTGCAAAAATATACTCATTATCTGAGTCAAAATAGCAGCACTGGTACCAGGGAAAATGTTGAGTTTTGATCCATGAGAAAAATTCTTAAGAATCACAAAAATCTGTAGATATCCATTGCCAGAAATCTGACAGTGGGATGGTCATGAGAAGTTATTTTGGGGAACTAAACTTTAGGAAGCCTATCTGAGTATCTTTTAAATTCTTCTCTCTCCTCACCCTTATCTGTCTTCAATGCAATAAAAAGAAAGCCCTTTGCATTCATGACTTTAATTGACTCTTTGATGAATTCCCCTTGCTGATTGGTATATGGTAGTGTATTTCTACTTATGGTTGTTATAAGAGAATACCTAGACTGGATGACTTAAACAAAAGATATTTACTTTTGGGACTTCCCTGGCAGTCCAGTGGTTAAGCCTCTGCTTCCACTGTTCAACCTAATTACCTACCAAAAGCCCTACCTCCAGACACTACCACACTGGGGATTAAGACTCCAACACAGGGATCTGGGAAGGACATAAACACTTAGTCCATAGCAGGTAGCTATTATTATTGTTGTTGTTGTAAAGACTGCTGAGAACTGGAAGTCAGAGAAGAACCAAAAGCAAAAAAAGAAGGAATGAAATGGCTTTTAACGTTTGCCTAGGAGTAGAATTCATTCTAGACTCTGGAACTGACCTGAACCTACCGGTAGGGGGTTAAGTGGCCTAAGCTTCAAGTTAAAGGAGTGGAAGGAGAGGAAGCCAGGTGGGCCCTTATGGGTGCTAGCACCAGTAATTCATTTTTTGAGTAGAGAGGCATCTGGATTTTTGTCCAAACTTTTAAGTATTTAACATTCTAAGAAGCAGAAAACTGTCTAGAAAATACAAGAAAAACAATTGGTTCAGATGTCACAATTATCATAACAAAACTTAAGCTATATGGCAACAGGATTTTTTCACTGTAATTTTCAGGGAAGCCAAAAGCTTTCAAGCCATTCGCATCAGTAGCCAGCTGTGCTGTCACATTCTCAATCAAGCACAAGACTAAGCTCTTTCTCTGCAGGGAACAGTGTGAATGTTCTCCACACCAGATACCCTTTCCTGTACCCAGTCACCATGGAAATACTGTTGCTCATCCGTACCAGTCATGTGACAAAATGCTTTCCTATAAGCCACATGAGTGTAACAGAATGAACTTTAAAAAAAAATGCTTCCCAATAGCCAGACGCTCCCCAAATCACACATTGATTATGGATAGTGCATTCTCTTTTTCTGATATTCTCTATGTTGTATTACATGTACAATTTTAGATGGTATGATGATCAAGATGATTAGGACAAAGCCCAAATTTTACTATTTTTCTCTGAGCCAACTCAGGCCCTTTTAGCTGAGCAGAGCTTACCTAAAGCACATTTCTCTGTTCCTGGCTTAGCCTTGAACTATTTGCCATACCTACTCCATACTCTACGCCCCTCAACCTGCTCTGTCCTTCTTTGCAATCATCCACAGTAAATGCCTGAATCATTAACATCCGAAAGACTAGTTCTTCTTTCTTTGAGGACAGATCTCCCAGGAGGTGAGGGTAAATGTTTGCATTCTATCCTCCTTACACAGAGAAGAAAAATAAAAACAAATATGTTGCCTTCTATAATAAAGCAGAGCAGCCAACGAGGGCCACAGTCATAATTCTCACTGTGCTGGCCATGTTAACAATTGCCCTCAATGACGCCCAAAGCTTATTTCCAGGAACCTGTGGATATGTTACCTTACATGGCAAAAGGTCCTTTGCAGGCGTGATTACGTTAATGTCTTTGAGATACAGGGGTTATTCTGGATTATCTGGTGGGCCCAACATAATCGCAACAGTCCTTCTAAGACGGAAGCAGGAGAGTCAGCGGCAGAGAAGGAGATGTGACCATGGACGCAGAAATTGGAGGGATGCAGGGACAAGAGTCAAGAAGTGCAGGTGGCCTCTAGAAACTGGAAAAAGCAAGGAAACAGGCACTTTCCTAGGGATCTAAGAGAATTTGAAAAGCCAGTGGCAGAAAGGAGTCACCTCAGGCTGGGAGAGAGGACGGGCTGCATGTAAGAGAAGAACCCATGAGTCCTGGAGCAGCAAGGCTGCCAGGGACATGGTCCCCTAGTAAGCCTGTTATTTACCTAATGATCTCAACTCTGAATCACCCTTATATTTTTCTACCTATGATACAGGAACTGGGATTCTGCAAATTTCATTTCCCAGACTCCTTTGTCATCTGGCATCCTTGCTATGTTCTGCCATAGGAGGCTCTGGGGCAGATTGAAAGACCAAAGGAGGGGGGGATAATCTCCCCCCCTCTTGTTTTGATCTTGTCAACATGACCCCAGCAACAGCAGTTGGCCTCAGCTTTCATCTTTTTTTGATGCTACCAACACCAGCTTCATCGTTCCACGTGGTACCTCCCACTCAGAAGTCTGAGAATAGACTCTGCTGGACCCCTTCCAGGCTCCTAGATCCTGGTACCCCCATTTCCCTTTTATTTTTCTAGTGCTAGGGGTAGTAGTGTCTTCCTATAGTAAGTATGTCTGTTTTCCTAGTGATCCCTGTTCGCTCTTTCAGTCTTTCATCACTTGTGAAACAAATTCCATATCAATTCCCTTCTATTTGAACAACCTAGTGTGGCTTCTGCTTTCCTGATGAGACCTGACTGATATCCAAGTCCCATACTTGACTCAGACCCCTGAGTCCCAGACACAGCATGGAAGTCACAGAGGGATCTGAGGGGTTGAATGGCACTGCATACAATCCAAGAATTTGATGAGACCCCCAGAACAACTGATGTTCACATTCTGCCACCCTGGCTGTCCTCAAAGCCGAGATCAAATTCATTCATGGAAAATAAAGAGAAGCAGCAGTTTCTTCACACCTGAGCATGCACACTGAGGTGAAAAACAGCTATACTATTATTAAAAACCATCTCCTCAGGCAAATACATTTTCTTGCCTCTCAGTTCTTGAGATAATCATAAATATGCCCAAATTTCCCACATTTGGTATTCATTTCTTTAAAAAAAAAATAGAAGTTTAGGGCTTTTATTTCAAGAACTAATCTTCCAGGCTGCTACATTTTTTATTCTTATTTTTCCTTGTCCTCGTTTTAGAAACCATGTAAACATATATTGTCTGGCTAAGTTGTAAGCATCTTTATAAGGTGTATTAAATGATTTTAGGCATGAAGTAAAGTTTCAATTTATTAGTTATTAATTAGCTTCCCCATTCAGTCTATTAGTGAATATTATCCACTTAATTTTCTGTATATCTTTCAAATCATTCATTTCATTCCATCCTCACACACACCTAGTGCAGACCATCTAGATACTTCATAGACTTCCAGTTTACCCTCTGCTCCACAGCCAGTGTCATCGTTTTAAAGACAAATCCAATTCAGCTTAGATAGCCTGCTATTGTCTGTAGGCGAAGTAACCATCTCTTTAAGCAGCTGACATAAGTCTCTCTGTGGTCTCCCTCCCTCCTGTCCAACCTAATTTCTGTCCACGTTTGGCCTTGAATTCTGGCCATGTTGGACTTTTATAAGTTCCTCAAACCCCTTAGGCTATCTCTTGTCCCTGGGCTTCGAACATGTTTTTATCACTTTCTAGAACTTTCTTCCCATACCATCCTCTTTTAAACTGTCTCTTTTCAGTTAACTCTTACTCATCCTTCAAATTGCAGCATCGAGTTCACTTCCTCAGGAAAATCTTCTTTGAAAGATCCCCTATTCCACAAGGGTTGATTAGAAAATTCTGATTTATATCCCTTCAGCAGTCTATGCTTTCTCTTTCATGAAAGCCATCGCTCTTGTTATTATTTGTTTAAATGTATGATACTTTCATGAAGGCAGGAATTATGTCTACCAGGTTCACTGTTTCTAAAACAATGCTTCACACTTAGTAGATAATCAAGAAATATTTGCTGAATTAATGAAGAAATGATCACTTCAACTATGTCATTTAAAATCTTGGGATTTTAGGGCAGAAAAAATATCCTTAGAGATTACCAAATCCAATCCTTTCATTTTATGAATAAGAAGTTAAATAGTATGTTTAAGAAAAGTCATATAGTTCCTTATAGTTACAAAGTGTTTTAAGCATAATGAATAAAAAAATTGAGTGAAGAAATAATGGCAGAGGCAGATCTAGAATTTACCTCTAATTTTGAAATATTATCCTTGGAGATTCCATATAATTCCATGGACATTGATAAATTACACCAGCACTAAGAAAATAATTGCATCTACTAATAATTTGAGTTCTTGTAGTTTTTTATAAATTATATGTCAGCTTTTCACAGACGAATATTCCTTCTTAAGTTAATTCTCAATGCATTCAATCATAATATTTTTAACCTTTAAGTAGAATTTCCTGTCTCATATAATAAGGTCTGTATTTCCTCTCTGCATTCTTTCATGCCATAGGAATAGTGCTCTCTCTTATTTATTATTTATCTAATAATAGCTCCCTTTGTGTTGATAAAAATGCCTGAATAATTCACATAATAGTGGTGATAGATTTATACATATACCCTCTCTTAGCCCCATCCCAATAGGCAATTAATTTAAGGAATTAAAATGCTAAACTAGAAATAGTCACACAGTGCAAAAGAAAGTAGTTAAGAAAGAATAGAGGAACAAAAAGGCATGAGACATATAGAAAATAAAAAGTAATTTGGCAGACATAAATTCAAGTATATCAATAATAACATTAAGTTCTAATTGGTTAAATGATCTAATCAAAAGGCAGGGATTGTCAGACTGGATTAAAAAAAAAAAGACCCAAGTATATGATGTATTTAGGCGATACACGTCAGATCCAAAGATTCGAATAGGTAAAAAGTTAAAAGGATTGAAAAAGATACATTCTGCAAATAGCAACCATAAGAAAACTAGAGTGTATATATTAATATCAGACAAAATATACTTTAAAAAATTTTGATAGAAATATAAATAGAGATATTATATAATGATAAAAGAGTCAATAAATCAGGAAGATATAGCAATTAAAATATGTATGTACCTAACAACAAAGCCCAAAATACATAAAGCAAAAACTGACAGAATTGAAGGAAAAGATAAACAATTCAACAATAATACTTGGAGACTTTAATACCCCACTTTCAATAATAGATAGAACAACTAAAATATTAAGAAATATAAAACTTGAACAACACTATAAACTAACTAGACCAAATAGACATCTATAGAACACCCCACTCAGTAACAGCAGAGTATACATTCTTTTCAAGTGCAAATGGAATATTCTCCAGGATACCATATGATACGTCATGAAACAATCCAAAATAAATTTTAAAGTTTTGAAATTATACAAATCACATCGAAACTACAATGACAAACCATTTCACACTAACTAGGATAACTGTAATCAAAAACACAGATAATAATAAGTGGACCAGAATGTGGAAAACTTGGAACACTCATACACTGCTAATAGGAATTTACAATGATACAATTGCTTTGGAAAATAGACAGTTAGCTAAGGCAGCTATTATTATTTTCATTTTGTGGATGAGGAGTTCAACAAAAGGTTAAACACAGAGTTACCATATGACCAGCAAGTTCACTCCTAGGCATATATACAAGAAAAATTAAAATGTATGTCCACACAAAAACTTCTACATAAATGTTCATAGCAACACTCTTCATAATAGCCAAATTATAGAAACAACCTAAATGTCTATCAAGTGACTAACTGATAAATAAAATATGGTATACTTATACAATGGAATATATTTAACAATAAAACTGAATAAACCATTGCTACATGCTACAACATCCTACCACCATGAAAACACTGTGCTAAGTGAAAGAAGCCTCTCACAAAACCCCACTTATTAAGTTACTATATTTATATGATATGTCCAGAATAGGCAAATCTATAGAGACAGAAAAGAGATTAGTGGTTGCCTAGGGCTGAGTGGAGGTGAGGCAGCTAGGGAGTAATGGGAGTGATTCCTAATAAATATATGTTTTCTTTTTGTAGTGATAAAAATGTTCTAAAATTGATTGTTGTAATGATTGCACAACTCTGTGACTATGCTAAAACCCATTGACTTGTACACCTCAAATGGGTGAATTTAGGTATGTAGATTATATCTTAATAAAGAAGTTATTATATCAAAATGGATTAAAGACCAAAATGGAAGACTGGATACTGTAAAACTGCTAGAGGAAAACATAGGCAGAACACTCTTTGACATGAATCGCAGCAATATTTTTTTGGATCCATCTCCTAAAGTAAAGGAAATAAATGCAAAAATAAACAAATGGGACCTAATTAAAGGACACAGCAAAGGCAACCATGGACAAAACAAAAAGACAACCTACCGAATAGGAGAAGATATTTGCAAATGATATGACCGATAAGAGATTAATATCCAACATATATAAACAGCTTATACAAGTCAACATCAAAAACAAACAACCCAATTAAAAAATGCGCAGAAGATGAAAAGACAACCTATGGACTGGGAGAAAATATTTGCAAACGATGCGATCACCAAGGGCTTAATTTCCAAAATATACAAACAGCTCATACAACTCAATAACAAAAAAACAAACAACGCAATCGAAAAATGGGCAGAAGATCTAAATAGATATTTCTCCAAAGAAGACATACAGATGGCCAATAGGCACATGAAAAGATGCTCAACATCACTAATTATCAGAGAAATGCAAATCAAAACCACAATGCAAATCAAAACCTCATACCAGTCAGAACGGCCATCATTAAAAAGTTTACAAATAACAAATGCTGGAGAGAGTGTGGAGAAAAGAGAACCCTCCTACACTCTCAGTGGGAATGTAAATTGGTGCAGCCATTATGGAAAACAGTATGGAGGTTCCTCAAAAAACTAAAAATAGAGTTGCCATATAATGGCAATCACACTCCTGGGCATATATCCAGAGAAAACTCTAATTCGAAAAGGTACGTGCAACCCTATGTTCACAGCAGCACTATTTACAATAGCCAAGACATGGAAACTGCCTAAATGTCCAATGACAGACGAATGAGTAAAGAAGATGTGGTATATATACACAATGGAATACTACTCAGCCATAAAAAAGAATGAAACAACGTCATTTGCAGCAACATGGATGGACATAAAGATTATCATACTGAGCGAAGTAAGTCAGAAAGAGAAAGACAAATACCATATGATAGGGGCTTCCCTGGTGGCGCAGTGGTTAGGATTCCGCCTGCCAACGCAGGGGATGGGTTTGAGCCCTGGTCTGGGAGGATCCCACATGCCGTGGAGCAACTAGGCCATGCGCCACAACTACTGAGCCTGCGCTCTAGAGCCCGCTCACCACAACTACTGAAGCCCGTGCACCTAGAGCCCATGCTCTGCAACAAGAGAAGCCACCGCAATGAGAAGCCCGGGCACCGCAACGAAGAGTAGCCTCCGCTCACCACAGCTAGAGAAAGCCCGCGTGCAGCAATGAAGACCCAACGCAGCCAAAAATAAATAAATAAAATTTAAAAAAATACCATATGATATCACTTATATGTGGAATCTAAAATATGACACAACTGAACTTATTTATGAAACAGAAACAGACTCACAGACATAGAAAACAAACTTATGGTTACCAATTTTTCCAAAGAGGAAATGCAGATGGCCAATGGGCACATGCAAAGATTCTCAACTTGCTAATCATCAGGGAAATGTAAATCAAAACCACAATGAGATAACACCTCACACCTGTCTGTCATCAAAAAGAACACAAATAACAAATGTTGGTGAGGATGTGAAGAAAAGGGAACACCCATACACTGTTGGTGGGAATGTAAATTGGTGCAATCACTGTGGGAAACGTTATAGAGGTTTCTCAAAAAACTAAAAATAGAACTACCATATGACCCAGCAATTCCACTCCAAGCTATATATTTGAAAAAAACAAAAACACTAATTCAAAAAGATACATGCATTCAGTGTTCACAGCAGCATTATTTACAATTGTCAAGATATGGAAGCAACCTAAGTGTCCATCAACAAATGAATGGATAAAGAAGCTGTGGTATATATATATATCATTAAATATATATACACAATAGGATACTACTCAACCATAGAAAAACAAAATTTTGTCATTTGCAGCAACATGTATGGACTTGGAGGGCATTATGCTAAGTGAAATAAGTCAGAGAAAGACAAATACTGTATGATATCACTTATATGTGAAATCTAAAAAATACAACAAACTAGTGAATATAACAAAAAAGAAGCAGACTCACAGATACAGAGAACAAACTAGTGGTTACCAGTGGGGAGAGGGAAGGGTGAAGGAAAATAGAGGGGTAGGGAAGTAAAAGGTAAAAACTATGAGCTATAAAATAAGCTACAAAGATATATTGTACAACATGGGAAATATAGCCAATATTTTATAATAACTATAAATGGAGTTTAACCTTTAAAAATTGTGAATAACTATATTGTACACCTGTCACATATAATATTGTACAGCAAGCATACTTCAATTTTTTAAAAAGTTATTATAAAAAAACCACCCTCCTCATATGACATGATAATTCGCTTTGATAGATGACTGAGTTCTGGAGCTAGGGAAAGAGAAGGGTGTTGAGAATCAGTGATTGTGGAGGAGATAGAGTAAACAAACCTTATAATGTGCCTTAAAGTAAAAACAAACATCCTGTGGGAAAAAGTAGCATGAACAGTTCTAGCCAACTCAACCTCAAGAGATTTCTCCTTATCAAGCTTCTTCCCTTACTCCCCCAGGTCAGCCAGATACACCTCTGATTCTACTCTTGGTTTGGCTAGGTAAGAGATATTTTATCTGAAAAAAATAACACTTTACTATTTATTTGCATTGCCTCATTTCATTCTAATCTTCACAACAACCTTATGAGTTAGCTAAGACAGGTATTATTATTTTCATTTTACAGACGAAAAGACGGAGGCTCCAAACGTTAAGCTAGCAATGAGTACAAAGCCAATGTGGAACTCAAACAGGAACGCTGGATTCCCAGTTCAGTGTTCCTTATTTTGTGCTGCTCTTATCTGCCTTTTAAACACATATTGTTTATCCTGTATGATAGTGTCCTATTCAGAGTGTTTATAATTAAAAACTCATTAACTGCAGTATGTATTTTAATTGATGTACTCTGCTGGTGTCAGAAACCACAAAACCACTGATTCATCAGATTGAGAAGGAGTTCAGTCAGCTATGGAATTTATTAATCCATCTCTGCAGACATTACTAATATTTTCCTTAAGCAACATATCCTCGAAAAGAGATGAAAGCAAAAGATCATGGCTAAAGCAAAGGGAGTGGAACCCCACCAAAGAAATATCATTGAAATGTATTGTTACATGTTGATTTTTTGGTAAAGCTTTTGTGTCCTCTAGCGATGTTTGCTGCCTCTATTTAAAAATATGTATATATCATTGTTAGATGTGTAATTGGCTCTCATAAAATATTATTATTTTCTCAGTCCAATGAAGAGAATTTATTCACCTATATTTCAAAATAATAAAATTAGAAATTAAGAGCTTGAAAAGAAGAAGAAATGTAATCCTGAATATAACCTCTAAAACTGGAGCTATGTTTAGAGACTCTAGAATCTTCCTGACACTAGAATAATATTACCAAGGAATATACAATATTTGAAGTCCGTGTGTTCATCTTTTTAATTTAGATATTCTAATACTCTAGATTTGGAGCATTGATTTTTTTTAAAGGATTTCCTGTCAACTATAATCATACAGGTGAAAAGGGACATGTGGATCATAGAAAGTTGGTCTCTCTCCTTGTGGAAAGCAAAGGGTTTATATCTGACTGGCTAATCCCAGAAAATCTGGAAGAGAAAACTTAATTTGATCTAGGCAGTGACTGACGAAAGGCTAAATTTTTTTTTTCAGGATTGAAAATTAAGGTCCATTATTGGGAACCAGAAGAAATTACAGTAGAGAGACCCCAGCTATGCATAGGGGATCCTAGCTTCTTCCTCTTCCTCCTCCCAAAACTGGCTTTAATTCATCAGGGTGGGGTCAGGGGCTGCCAACTATAGAATTTCTCCAGCTGTTGAGCCATTCCCCTTGCACCAAGAAAAAGTCTTCTTCTGCAGGCTTCCTCCTTTGATAGTTATTGATTTATTAAATCTGGCTTCTCTGGGTTAAAGGGAACTAAGAAATATTCAGCAGAATCAACTTGTAAAGTAGTAAATTGGTTTGTTTAGTTAATTATGTACCTCTGGACTTTGATGTCCAGATGAAGGCTGTCCCAGTTATCCACTGTTGCACACAAGCTATCCCAAAACTTAGTGGCTTAATATAAGCATTTTATTATAAATCATGATATTGTACAATAGGTCAGATATTTGGGCAGGGCTCAGCTGGGTGATTCTTCTGTCCCACAAGGTATGGCATAGGTTGTTTGGTGGTATTCTGCTGGTGGATGAGCTGCTCTGGAGGATCCAAGACAGTGTCCAGAAGGTTTGAATTGACGGGTACTGACTATCACAAAATATTTCTAAACAGGTGGTCTCAGACCAATGGGAATTTTCGCATGGCAGCTCAGGGCTCCCAGAGACCAAGTGACCCAGGTGGAAGCTGCAAGGCTTCTTACAACCAAGACTCAGAAGTCCCAGAATGACACTTTTGCTGTTTCCTATTGACCAAGCGAGTTGCTAAGGTAAGCCTAGGTTCATAGGGTAAGTTATCAGACCACTTCTTAATGAAGGAGTAACAAAGAATTTGCCTCAATTTTTAATCTATCATAAAGTCTGTAGCCATTGAGCACAGATTGCTGGAAGCAGTCAATTAAGTTTCTATGGTAACACAAAATTAAAGATTCACACACTTACTCCTCAGCCTGTCATCCCAAATCCATGTGGACTTAATTGCAATAATTCTTGAAAAGTAGTGCAGTGTGAATGAATGCTCATAGTAGCTTTCTTCACCCACCCCCACACAAACAAATTTTGCCTCTCTGATCATTACCTTAAGCATTGTAGAGTTACCCAAACACAGTCCTGCCTTAAAGACTCTGCCTTGTACTCCTAGATAGAGCCCCTCAGTCCCAGCTCAGAAACCCAGAACTCTACTTATCTAAGAAAAAAGATCAAAAACATGACCAGGGTCTTCCCTGGTGGTGCAATGTTTAAGAATCCGCCTGCCAATGCAGGCAACACGGGTTTGAGCCCTGGTCCGGGACGATCCCACATGCCATGGAGCAACTAAGCCCATGTGCCACAACTACTGAGCCTGCACTCCAGAGCCTGCGAGCCACAACTACTGAGTCCGCGTGCCACAACTACTGAAGCCCACGTGCCATGCTCTGCAACAAGAAGCCACCACAGTGAGAAGCCCGCGCACCACAACAAAGTATAGCCCCCGCTCGCGCAACTAGAGAAAGCCTGGGCAGAGCAACGAAGACCCAACACAGCCGAAAATAAATTTATTAAAAAAACAAAACAAAACATGACCAATTCTCAGTTTATGTCACTAAACTATTCTGTACTTATCAATGGAACCAGCATAATTTGAGGATAATGAAGGACATTCTCTACCCCAGAATGAAAACATTTATTTCTGGGGTGAGGAGTTGTCAGTGGGTGGGAGTTTCATTTATTTTGTGTGTATGTGACAAAAATAATACAAAAATAAATTTTGATGTAAAAAATCAAACACTGCAGAAGCGTATATATAGAACCTAAGTTGGCTCAGGTTGCCATAACAAAATACCTCAGACTGGGTGACTTAAACAACAGAATTTTTTTTCTACAGTTCTGGAGGCTGGGAAATCTAAGATCAAAGTTCCATCAGGGTTCTCTCCTCCTGGCCTGCAGACAGCCACTTTATCCTCACATGGCCTTTCTTTGTTCAAAGTTCACTCAGAGAGAGTAAGGAAGCTCTCTGGTGTCTCTTCGTACAAGGACACTAACCCTATGGGCTCAGGGCCCCACCTTTATGACCATATTTAATTTTAATTACTTCCTTAGAGTCCCCATCTCCAAATACAGCCATTCTGGGGGTTGGGGCTTCAACATATGAATTTGGAGAGGATACGGCTCAATTCAGTCCATACAGAAGTTCAGAGCAAAATCTTTGTCACCCTTCACCTGCCCTCTTCCCAAGCCCCCGTTTTGTGACTCAAATGTGATGTTGGAAAGGGGCTGCTCTTGGCACACCTGAGAGTCTGACATACTTGAGAGCTCCTTGAGGATTCATTGCCCCAGATCTAAATGCATTAAAAAAAATTTCTTTTAGCAAATCCAGTGTATTACATCAAATACGATCACCAGTCCTTTAAGTATTCCATTCATTTTATAAAAATATAAGAGTGTATGTTGATTTAATTCAACTGTAAATTTTCATTTTTATAGTCAAGGAACTTTCAAAACCAGAGGTGAAACAACTTCTATAGTCAAAATTTAAAAGCTGTTGCCTTTGTTACAGATGTGTCCGCAATAGCAATTTAAGATTAAGGACTTAAATAATGACCAAATTATTTGTGGGTGGGACAGAGTAGCTTATACTTGAAATATCCTGATGATAGAGGGTAAGCATGTGGGAGTTTCACTAGGGGTATCAAAAACATTACTTAAGTTGTCGCACTTCCAGCACTACTCTAGACTTCATTAAGATTAATTAATTAAATAATTAATTAAGATTAGCTTAATAATCCTGTACCTGAATCATGCAGTTAAATCCTCAACCTCTCCTTGGCTGTGCACACACAGACTTAGAGCATGTGGTTGATTCATTCATTCAACAATTTACTGAGCACCTATTCAATACCAGGAACCTCTCTATGTACTAAGGTATCAAGATCAAATAAGATATGGTCTCTGCCCTTAGGATGTTTAAAGTTAGGTAAGGAAACACGTAATGAGTTAATAGCTGCAACCAAGAGGTACTGACACTAGAATAATAGTTGGTCCAGGGTATGGAGAAGCGTAAAGCTGGGTGTAGTCAATCAGCTTCTTGGAGGTACATTTATAGAAAAAGCAACTTCAAATTATTATTAATGAATCAATCAGATAATATTTTCTTGTCAGGCTGTTGCCAGCCTCTTAACTCACTCCCATATGCCCCAATGATAGAGGCAGAGTTTTATTAAAAAGCAAGCCCTGTGACACAGTGAAAGCCCCCTTTGCCTCAAGTAAATAAAGACAAATTTTTATCAAACACAGAGCTTTGTTTGACAGCATTGGATTTATTTGCTAGCAGACAATGTACAGGCATAAACGTCAAATACTGTTTTCAAAGTGCATTGAAAAGCGGCGCTGCAGGCATGCCTGTGACCGTAGGGCCTGGCCACTCCTGACTACGGCCTGGAATGTGAAATTGGAGGCTGATAGTGAACAAAAGGACACGTCAACTAGGAAGTTAGTGTATAGAAACACTTCAGTGCACAAACAAAGCATTAAAATACAATTCGGCTCTACAAATACCAGGGGGGCGATAAGTCCACTGAGGTCATGAGTCAACTTTTCAGGCAGCTGGAATGATTGGATGCCGATTGCTATCAGACAAACCACCACCCTTTAATGCTTCTGATTCCTACCTTGTACCCTCTTACCACAGTCAAGTCTCAAAAATTAGAAGGAATTATGGCATTTGCTTGCTTCTGGGATATTTTACGCTGTCTCTAGGGAGAGGGAACATTACGCTGTTGAGTAAAGCAAACGTCCCCGTTTAGGAATGGACTACGTGGAGGGATGGGGGGCGTGGCCTCTCCTAGACACACTGAGACCTAAGGCTGGACCAAGCAGTCACCTTCCCTGTAGGCGGCACAAAAAACTAGGGGAAATTGGTCCCACCACCCAGCGCCTAGTGGTGCAGGTACAGAGGCTGAAGTTTTCCTAATGCAAGGAATGCAAAATAGCACAGTGGCGTAAAAACAAGTTGGGGCAAATAGTCTAGCACGGCAATCCGGCAGGTGGTAAGCAACTGTACTTGGCAAAAACCTCTGCTTGTCTGATAAAGGAATGGAGGATGGAGAAATTTATACCAATGGAGTTATTCCTCTAGTACGCAGGGTTCGTGGACCCAAGCACATGGAGATCTTGTTCTAGAGAAAGACTGGATGGGTTTGGTTGGTCAAGTAACTGTCCAAACTAAGAAAAGCATAACCAAGTAGAATTCCAGGAAAATGTGTAGATGTGTGCGATTGGGTGGCAGTGTGACTAGCACTGAACTAGATCATTAAAAGACCCAAGCTCTGCGACTTCCCTGGTGGCACAGTGGTTAAGACTCTGTGCTCCCAATGCAGTGGGCCCGGGTTCAATCCCTGGTCAGGGAACTAGATCCCACATGCATGTCACAACTAAGGAGCCTGCCAGCCACAACTAAGGAGCACATGTGCTGCAACTAAAGGAGCCAGCAAGCTGCAACTAAGACCTGGCTCAACCAAATAAATAAATTTAAACATTAAATAATATAAGATAAATATTTTTTTAAAAAGATCAAACTCTTAAAAAAAAAAAAAAAAAAAAAGAAGCCCCAAACTCTCTGAAAAGAGTTTGGAGACCCTCCCTCCCACTATGCCATACATTTGTCAGGAAAAAGATAAGATCACCTACTATTATAACTTATCGTTCAACAATGAACCGAAGAGTCTAGACAGTGCAGAAAGGTAAGAAAAAGAAACAGCATGTATAAGAAAGGAAGAAAGAAAACTCTCAATATTCACAGATGATATGATTTTGTATGTATAAAATCCAAAGTACACTACAAATAAGTTACTTGAATTAAAAATGGTTTCACAAGGTGGCCACTTGCAAAGTCAATATACAAAAATCAATTGTATTTCTGTATACCAGCAACAAACAGAAAATAAAATTATTGTTTAAAAAGAAAATTATTTAAAAGACATTATCTTCTTATCATCTTAAAAACACACTATTTATATAGTATCAAAAAATAATTTTTAAAACCTAGGAATAATAGATGAGTAAAAATTCTACCAGAAAATTGTAAGATGTTACTCAGAGAAATTAAAGAATAACAAAATTAACTGAAGGATACTAGGCTCATCGGTTAGAAGTGCTAAATTTGTAAAGATGTCAATTCTCCCTAAATCAAGCTAGAGATTCATAACAATCTTAATTAAAAGGCTTTTTAGGGCTTCCCTGGTGGCTCAGTGGTTGAGAATCTGCCTGCCAATGCAAGGGACACGGGCTCGAGCCCTGGTCTGGGAGGATCCCACATGCCGCGGAGCAACTAGGCCCGTGAGCCACAATTACTGAGCCTGCGCGTCTGGAGCCTGTGCTCCTCAACAAGAGAGGCCACGATAGTGAGAGGCCCGCGCACCGCAATGAAGAGTGGCCCCCACTTGCCGCAACTAGAGAAAGCCCTCGCACAGAGACGAAGACCCAACACAGCCATAAATAAATAAAAATTAAAAAAAAAAAGGCTTTTAAAAAATATTTGGCTTTTAGTAAATCTTAAAAGTTCTCATCACAAGAAAAAAAATTTTAGAACTATATACTGTGACGAATGTTAACTAGACTTATTGTAGTGATCATTCCACAATATATACAAGTATCAAATCATTATGTTTTCATCTGAACAGAGTTTGGAGACCCTCCCTCCCATTATAATATAATGTTATATGTCAATTATACCTCAATTTAAATTTTTTAATAAAAAATTAAAAATATTTGGGTTTTTAAAGAATATTTAGAACCTGACAATCTTTTCTACAGTTTATATGGAAATGCAAAGGTCAAGAATAGCCATGATACTTTTGAATAAGAAGAAAATGAAAGTACTTGCTCTGCCAGAATTAGGATAGTGCAAAAATTGAAAAATATGAAGCAAAGTAGAGAGCTCAGAAACTCAACTCACATCATATGGCAAAGGGAGCACTAGTGAGCAGTATAAAAAAGCAGTCTTTACAATGAATGGTTCTAGAAAATTGAGTGTCCATATGGAAAGAAATCAAGTCTTATACTACACACAGAAATCAACTTCAGATGGATTCTGGAAATGGAGAAATAGCTCCTATATGACCAACCCTCCCTTAGATAAGAACCATAAACTTTGGACAAAATATTTTTTTAAAAAACCTCTCTGAATGCCTGCAGAAAAACCAAAAGCAAACAGAAACACAAGGGAACACACTTGGAAGAAGGGTACAGTCTTAAGTGAGTTTCCCATTTTCATAGTTTTTTGCTTGTAAAATATCTTGCACGTATACAACAGTAGACATGAACAAGAATGCCTACGGCAGCAAGTACACATGGTTAAAAACTGGAAACAACCCACATGCTCATCAGCAGGAGAGTATAAGCAAATACACTGTGGTATATTTGCAACAATTAAATATTAGACAGCAGATGAATAAACTCAGTGACATGCAGTAACATTGAATCCAAACAACATAATTAAATGAAAAAAGTTAATCAATAAAGATTACATACAAAAGTTTAACTTATAATAACATTTAAAGTTAAAACAAAAAGAAAAACATACATTTAAAGGATACACATAGATGAGAAAAGCTATATAGCTAAATTTAAAAATCAAGGGAATGAAAATTGTTACATTGGGTTAGGGAAGGCAAGTGTAGAGTTTTCTGGGGAGAGGATTTGATTTAATATAGGTTTACCAGCAGATTTTATTTTGGATGGTAGATTCATAGGTATTTATTACATGATGAAAGAAAGAAAGAAAGAAAGAGAGGGAGGGAGGAAGGGAGGGAGGAAGGAAGGAAGAAAGTCACTGATGGAGCAGTTACGAGAGTGTATCATGCACCAGGAATTGTGATTAAAACAATTCTGTGTACTTGGATCTTACAAAAGAAAGGTAGAAGAGAGGGATGAGGGAGGGAAGGAAAGAGGGAAGGAGAGAGGGTGGGTTGGACAACCAGGGTTAGGGGAACATACAGACTGAGATTAGATATCATTGTTATAAGTTTCCCTTTTAGCAGCCCTTGGCTATCAGAAAAAAGGTAGAGATTGGGTTCTGTTTGGCGCTGGCAATTGTTCAGTGTTTGCAGTGGGAAGCCGGGGAGTGAGGGATAGTGAGTTACAGCTGAGACCAAACCTGTGCTGACAATCACAGGAGCCAGGGGGAGCCTGGCTGCCAGGCACCAGAACTGGACGTTGGGGTGCTGTTGTTACGGGCTTGGAATGCATTACTGAAGAGATTACCATTGGGCACTCCTCACAGAGGCAGCGCAGCACTGAGTGAGTCACCAAAGGCTGGAGGAAGTAGGTGGAACTGAGAATCTGAGCCAGGAAGGAGCTGAGCCTTCAACTGGGACTCAGAGTGGTGGTGGTGAAGAGCATCAGCTTAGTTCAGATCCCATTTCTTCCACTTATGGTTGTGTGACTTTGGGTGAGTTGCTTATTCATCAGCTCTAAGGCTCTGTTCCCCAATTGCAAACTGAGATAACTCTTACCCCCTAGGATTTTCCTAAAAATTAAATAAGATAGTGTGTGTAAAAGGGATAGTATCTTAGGAACTCAGTAAATGATAGTCATGATCAAACTGCTCATCCAAGCAGATTCATCCTCAGACGGGAAACTGAATCTGGGAGCGAGTAGCACACAGGCCAGAGCAAGCTGGAAGCTGGAAAGAAGGACCGCCAGACCTCCTCATTCATTTCTGGGTTTGTTCACGGCTAGCTCTCTCCCACTCACAAAAAGCACTTATCCTAAAGAGAAGTCAATCCCTCCACTGCTTTTATAGGCTTCTCAGGATCTGAAATCAGTACTTTGTGAAGCTGTCTGTCTTGGATTATTTGTATTGTCTTTTTTCCCTTAGGTGTTTTATTTGGGGGGGTGGGTGAGGTGGGGAGGGAAGGATGGGGTGAAAGGAAGCTGTTTTTTATTTTGTATTTCTTGCTCTGTCATCTAGGTAAAGCTCTTTTAGAAAATGCCAGCCTGAGTGAGTACTGCTAAGGAGGAATGAAGAAAGGCATGCTCATAATTAATCTGTATAGTCCCAGCTTCCCAGTATGTCAGGAGCAGTGAGAATAAAGGGACAGAAATCTTACCAGGATGAAAATTTAGTAGTAACCAGTCAAGGGCCACTCTTGCAGCCATTCACTCTAACCATGACTGCCTGACCTAATTCCTCATCTCTCGGCCTTTATGTGGACCATGTGTTTGGGATTTTATGGAGGCTGATGGAGGTGGGGCTGATAGGAGTACAACTAGGGAACTAGTTGTAGGAACTAATCCTACTAGGAGTAGGATTAGTAGGAACTGTGACAAAAGCCTGAGACTGGCTTTTGTCAGTTTGCTCATTTCCTCCTTAACAGGACAAACAGGCTGTATCACTTTTCTAGGCAGGTTTGAAAGCTTATGAATTCTTTCCATGCACTTGCTTAAGACCAGAAGCCCGAAGTTCTCTAACTCCAGCTGTCTGCTCCCAGTGTTCCAGGTGCCACGACTTGGCCCCTGCACTTTGAAGGCATCACCTTTCCCACCCTGTCACTTCCACTTGGTCACTTCTCAGTACCCCACTGGTTTGCTTTCTTTGCTGTGGTTTCACCTCCATGGTTCTAGAAAAATGTGACAATGAGCCATCTGGGTGAAAATCCAGTGAGAAAACGGAGATGGAATGGATGGAGGAAAATGATTTAGTTCACTGTGATCCCTTGTCTTCTGTTGGGATCCAAATATTCTCCCCTCTTTTATGGAAGAGAAAGAGAAAGAGGAAGAAAGCCAGTCAGTCTGGTGTTGCCAAGGTATTTTTTTAAATTCCCCCAACAACCTCATTGCTGCCTCCTAGTGAAAGTTTTAGAATTGAAAAAAGACCATTTACAGGGAGGACCTAAGGGAAAAAGCAGAAACTGACTTTACACAGACCCCCAAACTTTTTCTGAGCGAGTGTCTGCCTCTCTGTCTCTGATTAGATGTATTTGTGATCACGGGTATTCCTTGGCCACAAGGCAAATACAGAGCCCGCCACAGACTCCACTGATCGAGGTCACTGTTCTTTGGGTGTGCACAATTGAGTTGGCAATATAAAGCCCATAGAACTTCTAATTCTCTTTCAATTTATTTTTCCTTCACTCTTCACTCACACAGACTACTCTCTTTCCTAAATCTTGGTATTTTTTCACTTTTAGATCAAAATGTACAAGAACAAATAGATAACATTCTATCAATTCAAACATAAGGTCTGTGGACACTAAAATTGAACTGTCATTTCGGTATATAAGAAAGAGAACGGCAAGGAAACTTACTTGGTGAAAGGCTCAACCAGATTTGGGCAAGAGGTGTGAAGGTTGGTGAATAACAGCCATGCTTTGCTGCCTTCCCTTCATGCAGGGTTCATTGTGAAGGCCTCTCCCTGGACGGGAGGCTGTAGGCCAAGAATACTGATCCCCCAAAAACCAAAATTAAAAACCAAATCTCGGGGCTTCCCTGGTGGCGCAGTGGTTGGGAGTCTGCCTGCCAATGCAGGGGACGCGGGTTCGAGCCCTGGTCTGCGAAGATCCCACATGCCGCGGAGCGGCTCGGCCCGTGAGCCACGATTGCTGAGCCTGCGCGTCTGGAGCCTGTGCCCGGCAACGAGAGGCCGCGATAGTGAGAGGCCCGCGCACCGCGATGAAGAGTGGCCCCCGCTTGCCACAACTAGAGAAAGCCCTTGCACGGAAGCGAAGACCCAACACAGCCATACATACATACATACATACATACATAAAAAGAATGTAAGCAGATAAGAATATCATTAAAAAAAAAATCTTAAAAAAAAAAAACAAAACCAAATCTCTATTTTGAAGTTTCATTTGGTGAAGAACAAACAAGCACACAAACAGCTGTTTTCTTCTTAGGTATGGGAACACCTCCCCCCCCCCCCCACAGTTCAACATTCATGGACTTAAAACTTTCAAATTTGGTTCATTTAATAACACTAAACAGGCGATACTGCACAATTTATGAAACTATATCCCAGGAAGCTTACGTATTTTATTTTTATAAGATATTGCACATACAAGCATACATTTCAATCATATATGCAAACATTTCTTTTCATGGTAATAATTTACTGCAACTGATTTTTAAACTTAAATTGGAAAAGAAAACGTAATAATTTAACTCACCAATATAAAATTTTTTCTCAATCCTTATCCTTTTGTATATATCAAAATAATTTTTGGGATTAGACTCAATTTTATTCACAATGTTTTTAATGAATAACAGTTTTCATAACTTGCATCCTTATACATATGTTCTTTGTATGACAGTGTGTAATATTTTTGTGTCAAACCTATCATACAAGTTAGTAGGTTAAAAGCTCAGGGATGATACTTTTCTAGTTTATCATCACAAAACAGTATATTTAATATTCTAGTCTATGTAATTGCACCTGCTAGGGTTTTAACGTTGCTCCACCCAGAGTCTGTGAGCAACAGAGTGTCTTTATAGAGCCTGTAAAGGAATATGGTTCTAAAGAAATCAGTCCAATTGTTTTAGCAATACAAGGGCTGATACAAAGTAAACATTTGCAGTGTGGTATCTTAAGAAAGATAGCCACTCCCATACACTTCACTGCTGATTTGCATTTCTATATGTCCTCACAGCAGCTAAAAAAAAAAAAAAAAAAGCAACAATCACTATTCTTTTATTAAAATGAGCAATAAAACGAACCTAACTTTAAACTAAAACTGATGGCCTGAAAACTTTTTATTTAAGTTCAATCAGTACTTTGTGTCTGCCTATGTGTCTGTGTGTGAATTGAACATGAATTGCTGGGAAGACTTAAAGAGTTAACTGATTATAGAACGTCCTACTTGTACACGCCACATGGCTAGGTCAAATCCAAACTGCCAAAGAAAGAAGGCAAGCAAGTTCTCCCTGAAGGGCAGGCCAACTGGTGAATGAAATCTCCAGACTGATCATGTTATAAGTGAGCTGCAGCATACCAAGAAGTCCGGAAAATATGCAAACAAAATCGTGCTGCTTGATTTTTGCATATATGTCAAATATAAAGAAAAAAACTGCTCTTACTAAAGAAAATTGTGCTTAACAGCATAAAAATATTCCAATATAGAGTGATTAGTATGTTTCGCTTTTGTCTTTCAGAGAAACGTTTTATACTTCTTAGTGATTTTGAACACCTCACCCTACCCGTGCATTTAAGTGAGATACTGTGAGTTAACTGTACCTTAAAGAGATCAGCATATGCATGACTGACGACTAGAATAGAAACAAAACAAACCCCCAGAATTTTAAAAGATCTGAATAGTCAGCCAAGGATGCCTGGGCTACGTCCTTTTCGAAAGGGTTGCCAAGAGCACGCTCAGTCCCTCTCAGTTATTTTTCACTCCACGACCTCTGACTGGATGCATCACCAGTGCAAGAAAATTCGGGAAGCATCTGCTGCAAGCAACATCTGGACCTCCAAGGAAAATGAGCACTTTCTTGCTAGGAAAAGTCTCCAACATTTTCTAGGGTGGGTCCCCTCTTCCTCCGAAGCTCGTGAGGCTCCCCTCCACGTGCGCGCTTCCTTCCTCCTGGCAGAGGATCCCACAGCCGCGACCAGGGCTGCTCCGGCCGGCCAGGGTAGCCGGGATGACACTAGGGGGTTGCCAACGCCAAACAGTGCGCAAACTCGGCGGCGCGCTCCGGACTCTCCACTCGCCTAAACCTGCTCTCAAGTGAAAAGGGGTGGGAGGAGGAGTATGAGGGGGGCGGAGGGGATCCTGTTTAATTCGCGGTCCTGGGGGTGTGGGAGCGGGAGGAGGCTCCGCGGGGCCCTCCTCCCTCCTGGAGTCCTGGGCTCCACCTCCTCTGCATGCCCCCAGATATACACACACTCAGCCGCGGCTGGACATGCACACCCAGCGTCGGCTCCGGGCGCGTGCACACGCAGGTAGCGACACTCACCTGAGCCCTTGCACAGGGCTCCTGTCGCCTCGGGAGCGGCGGACTGGCGGCCTGGGCCGCGGAGGGGCCCCCTGTGCTGCGGGACTGGGGAAATCGGGAGCAGCCCCAGCGCGGACCTGCGAACTGAGGTGATGGCGCGTCTTCCTTAAATCCCCCACCCACCCCGCACCTCCGCCCTCTAGGCTCTCGCCGGGGAAGCCAGGAGAGAGGGGCCCCGGGCGCGGAGCACACGCGGGCGCACGCCTCGAGGCGAGCGCGCCGAGAGGGGCGCCGCGGCGCCGGCGCAGGAAACTTGGGCGAAGTTAGTTGCAAGTCCCGGGCGGAGGCCCAGAGGACCGAGGAGGGGACGCGGCCGGTGCTGGGCCCGCCGCGCTGCCCGGAAGCCGGGCCGCGCTCCACGCCCGGTGCGCTCCGGGAGCCCGAGTCGGCCGGAGAGCCAGGAGGGGCTTGGAGCGAGCGGAGCCGGCATGGCTCGAGGGACAGCGAGACGCGGCGCTTCGGCGAGCCAGGAGGATTTCCTTTGAGGCCCGGAGATCCTAGGCTCGCTCAAGCCTCACCCAACCTCCTTCCCCGACCGGCAGCCAGAGAGGAAGACCCACGAGGCAGGTGCTGGGGCGCGGACAGCTCCCCCCGCAAAACCCCAGCTCATTAGGGGGGTTCCCGTCGGCCCGCCCTGCCTGCCCCGAGTGAGGAAGACCGGCTGGTGCTGCTGTATTTGTATTTATATCCATTGCTGCTCTCTGCGTTCCCTCGGTGCGCCCGGACCCTCCTCCGTCTCCCCCCTCCTCTTCCTCCTCCGGGGCCACCTCCCCTCCTCCCCCCACCCCCATCTGCTACTGTCAAATGAGAAAGTCACCGAGGAGAACCCAAACACTCCAGCCGCCGAGAGCCCCCTTTGGCACTTGGCAGCGCGCGGCGGCTGACTCCTCAGCTCAACCTGGTGGGGCCTCCGCGACGCAAGTTTCCCGGCTGCTGTGCCTTTAACAGAGAAAAGACCGAGGACCGGGAGAGCGCTGCCCGGTGGCGGCTACCTGCGGGGAGTTCGCGAGCGAACGCAACTGGAGAGGAAGGACAAAAAGAAAGCAAAGGGCAGACTGCCGCCGTGGGGTGGGGACACCGCCGAGAAGTTATCGCGCCCCGGAGAGGATTTTCCCGAGCGCTTGGCCGGAGAGAGCAGGGCGGCCAGGGGAGCGGCGCGGCCCGGGGCTGGTCCCCCGGCCCCCTCCTCCTCCCGGGCGGGAGCGACGCCGGGGTGCGAAGTGGGGCGCGGCGAGCGCGGCGGGCCGGAAGGGTCCCCGCGGACAGCCAACATTGATTTCCTCCGGGCCGACAGCGACGGCGCGGGCGGCGGCGGCGGCGGCGGGCTGCAGCCGCGGCACGGCGAGAGCATGTCCAAGCCGGTGGACCACGTCAAGCGGCCCATGAATGCCTTCATGGTCTGGTCGCGGGCTCAGCGGCGCAAGATGGCCCAGGAGAACCCCAAGATGCACAACTCGGAGATCAGCAAGCGCCTGGGCGCCGAGTGGAAGCTGCTCACCGAATCGGAGAAGCGGCCGTTCATCGACGAGGCGAAGCGCCTGCGCGCCATGCACATGAAGGAGCACCCAGACTACAAGTACCGGCCGAGGCGCAAGCCCAAGACGCTGCTCAAGAAGGACAAGTTCGCCTTCCCTGTGCCCTACGGCCTGGGCGGCGTGACCGACGCCGAGCACCCGGCACTCAAGGCGGGCGCCGGGCTGCACGCGGGCGCGGGTGGCGGCCTGGTGCCCGAGTCGCTGCTCGCCAACCCCGAGAAGGCGGCCGCCGCCGCCGCCGCGGCTGCCGCCCGCGTCTTCTTCCCGCAGTCGGCCGCCGCCGCCGCAGCCGCCGCCGCCGCCGCCGCCGCCGGTAGCCCCTACTCGCTGCTCGACCTGGGCTCCAAGATGGCAGAGATCTCGTCCTCCTCGTCCGGCCTCCCGTACGCGTCGTCGCTGGGCTACCCCACCGCGGGCGCGGGCGCCTTCCACGGCGCAGCGGCGGCGGCTGCAGCGGCGGCCGCGGCCGCCGGGGGGCACACGCACTCGCACCCCAGCCCGGGCAACCCGGGCTATATGATCCCGTGCAACTGCAGCGCGTGGCCCAGCCCCGGGTTGCAGCCGCCGCTCGCCTACATCCTACTGCCCGGCATGGGCAAGCCTCAGCTGGACCCCTACCCCGCGGCCTACGCCGCCGCGCTATGACCCCGCGGGGCCGCCTCGCGAGGACCGGTGTGCACACGTGTACATATGTATAGGTACGAGCTCTGCGGCCTCCCCGAGCGCCCTCCCGCGACGGGGGCCCCGGTTTGTATGTACATAAGATGTATAGGTGCCAGGCGGAGGCAGAGAGGCCAGTCGGGGCGCGAGTGGCCGAGCGCGCGAGTGCGCGGGCGAGTGTGCGTGTGAATTCACAGGGTCATTTCAGACCTGCACCCCGGCAGACGACTTTAAAGAGGGCAGTTGTATCTCGCAGCAGTTGATGTTTGCTTTGCACTTCGGAACCTGTTGCGTTATGGCCCACAGAGGTGGAGGAGTAACTTTTTGATATGTTGGGCTTTCCAGCTTTCTTTGTTGGAAGTTTATTGTCGGTTTTATTTTTGTTTCCCATTATCTTTCTTTTATTGTTATTATTCTTTTCTCCTGGTCGCTGTTGCATGCACTCTGTTCAAATGTTGGGTCTGAAATGGTTGGCACAAGGGAAAAGCTGATCTGTGTCATTAGTTTCTCGGAGCGGAATGGCTCTGAGCAGCCTTGCTCCCTATTTGTACCATTTGAACTTTGCAAATCTCTGTTCTCTCAAGCAGAACCCCCAGGCCGGATCCATTCTTGACCAGTGACCGGCTCGAATCTGGCCTTTTGTGTGTGAGATGATCACGGTTTCTTTTGTTTATCATAGCATATGCAAATCAGAGCAAGAGCTCTTTCTCAAGAGCAAGGACGGCAAGCAAGAAATATGTGTGAGATGAAAAGTTGTCAATTGGATTTTCTCCCTTAAAAAACAAACAAACAAACAAAAAACTGCTAGAAGTCTCCCTCAGTCCACTCGCTTGGATTTTTGACACAGTTTACACAGAAAGAGAAAAGGCATTATTCCTATTTTCCCCTTATGACTTGAGTTTCACCTTAAGATTGTAAATGTGTATATGTCCTTGAAAACATTAAGTCTGAAAATGTGTTATTTGCGTTGCCCTAAATCTGAGTCGGTTTTAGACTCTAAAACATTTTGAACAAATGTCAAAGTTAACTTTTAAAAATTGCGGGTCTATTTCAGAACCGCAATTTTATCTAAGATTAAATCAGACTTTTTTTGTCTGAGTGGTAATTATATATTTATTATTTAGCAAAACAAAACAAAAACCAGAATTGTTTTGACAGATGCCTCTCTGTTTCAGCTAGCATTTCTCCAACTCAAACCGTTTAAATGTGTTTTGGAGTTCCCTCCCTAATTAGCTTATTTTTTAGATCACCTGCAATTCATTTGCAAATTATGATAAAACACATTTTAGAGAAAAGAACCTCATTTGTAGCTCTTTTTCTTTTTAAATGTATATATTTTGACTAATGTTTGTGAATGAAGTTGGCTAACATGTATTTAGTTTCATTTTGGCTTTATGTAATATAAAGTTTTTAAAAGTTTAAGTATTGGTTTTAACCTTTATGTGTAAATGGTTTTCTTGTGTGATCTTCTAATTTAATATTAGACGTCTAAGCTATATCTGTAAATTAGAATCCGACTATCACTCCGTTCATTTTTTTTGAACAAAGAGTTTAAATAAAGCCTGAACCAGGGAAAAGAGAAAATCCTTTATTTCTTGTTGAGTTCCTAACAAGATTTTTATCTGAATTGCCCTTACGTGCCTGGTCCAGGTGAAGTGTAAGGTATCCTCCAAAGGCAGCCTTTGTTTCACTTTTGAATAGATTTACTAGGAAATCTAAATCAAGCCATTGTTATTCAGAGCCAAAAACCTGATTTATCACATTTTTAATCGTGAATAGGAAAGAAGATAAAAAAAAAAAAAAACACCAAGTAGTTGTATTATCTTGGGGGGGGGGGGCAGGTGGTGGGGAAGGCATTCATGAACCAGTAGAACAGAGCCCATTGAAAACATCCAGACCGTTTAAAGCATTTCACTAGTTTCCAGTAACATTTTAAGAGGAGAAAGTTGCCTGACCACTTTATCCTGTTAGTCGGAGAGCTCCACTGCTTAAATCAGTGTAATTTGTTCGTGTATCTTTGGCATATTCCTTATTTACACCTTAAGATTTTATTTGTAAGGATAATCACTGCTAACGACATTTTACAACTTTGGGCCTCTTTAAGGCTTTATTCTGTCATGCTAGTGGCATTAAAATAGAAATATAACAAATTCTAATGGAGAGGGTTGAATTTCCAAGGCTGGACAAGTTTCCACTGGAGAAAGGTTTGAAATCGTAAAGGATTTTAATATTAGAAAAGAAATTATAGGGCGCCAGGAAGAATATCAGAGAAAAAAAAATTAACTGCAGGGAGATCTTTATTTTCGCCCCACCAAGATAGAACTTCTCAAGATACAAGACTCAACTAGTCCTAAACTAGTTTCCCTACCGACAGAGACCGTCTCTGGAGCTCCACGTCTTTATAAGCGATCCAACTCTTTAAAGTCATTGTTTTCCCCCAACGGAATAATATTTTAAGAACCATGAAAAGTTTTGGAAATGTGAAAAATAGGCTCTGCTGGTTTGACCCTGATTCACTAATTAAAACGATCCCTCTCCTCTTATTCCCCGAGCTCTTCGCAATATTATAAGTTAATTCATATGGTTCTGAGCGATTATGCAAAACTAATTTGGACTGTCCAGGGGTAATTATCCCTGACACGGTTAATTAAATCCTTTCAAGGCTTCGTCTTTCCCTTTTGTAGCAGCCCATCACTTCTCAACACGGAACTTCCTGCGGCTCGCTGGAAATCACCCCAGCCCTAAATCTTAGTCACCTCCCAGAGCCTTCCAGCTCGGCCCCGCCGGCCGAAGATTCCCCGCCCCCTCCCGTCCCCTCCCCTTTCCCTAATGATCGACGTTTTCTGGGAGCAACGCTCCGGAGTGTGGATGAACGAGAACAGGACTAGAAAGACGGGTGAGGGAGGGGGGAAGGATGCCGCGGGTGAGCACACGGGGTCACACAGCCAACAGATTGCGCGGCTGTCTGAGTAGTCCACAGGCCTACCGGGGGGGCTGGTTTATCACCCCCCGACTCCAGTGGTCTTGCTAACAAGTTGCGCCTGGAGAAAGTCGCCCTCCGAGTTAGACTGTGCAGAAGTAAGGGGGTGCGACTCGGGGGCCAGAGGGCGTGGAGAAAGGGCCGGGTGTGTCTGTGAGGGTCAGAAAGTGACCCGTGAATACAGCCCTCGGACTAGGCAAAGAGCTGCTGCGTACTCGAGATCTGTCTCTCTCTATCCATCTCTATCTCTTTCCCCTCTTCTCTCCTCTCCTTCTTTCCTTCCTTCCCTTCCTGCTTTTTGCTCTTCTACATTTTCGTTCCTTTTTAAGGTTTAAAAAGGCTACGACATTCCTTAGGTAGTCTCTCGGTTGCCTAACGGCTTTACACAACCCTCACACCCGAGGGGCCAGGAGTGTTGCCCTCGGGCTTTGAGCAAACAGGTGGAATTGTTCTGTTGCAGCCGTAAGGACCAGAGCTGGGGGACGCTGCCGCGCGAGGGATGGCTTCCAGGCAGCAGTGGGGCTGGCTGCCGTTGTCACTTCATTTGACAATTTCCTCCTCCTCTTCTCCCCCCGGCCCCGAAGAAAGTAGAACGAAACAGCCTGAATCTCCCTCTCCCGCCCCGGCTCTGGGTAGCCTAGGCGAGGGGCGCAGAAGATGGAGAGAAGATTCAACCATTTTCCCTGAGCAGAGAGGGACCCGTGCACCAGCCAATCAGAGCGCGGCTCGGCCGCTCCCCGCCGCTGCCGCCGCACCCTCGGGGAGAGTGAAGTTCCCGCAACTGGCCCGCCCGAAGGATCCGTGTCTTTCTTGTGCTCACAGCCCAGCGGAGGCAGAGAGAGCGCCAACCAAACTTTATTAATCTCTCCCCGTTCTTTCTCTCTCAGCCCAGTGCATCTCAAAGGTCAGCCCTCTTCTTTTAAAAGACTGATATCATTAATTCACTGACAATCCCTCCACCCCCCCCATTCTTTTTTTCTCTCTTGCAGGAAAAAGAAACGGGGGGGGGGGGAATAGTGAAAAGAGGGTTTTTTTTTATCCTTTTTTTTTTGTCCTTCAGTGGGAGCGTTTAGACAGTCGAGGAGGTTTTGTCCAGGAACAAAACGCAGGGTTGGGAGGTTTTGTGAGAGCGTTGTTTGTTGAAGTGGAGCTAAGAAAAAGCGGCGGCTTTCTCCTCATTGTGAAGAAACCAATCAGTGGTATTTGGAAAACTGTTAGCATTGTGCACTTCTTCTGTGTCCATTGTGAGGCGTTTCTTTTCACAAGGTTTTTTTTTCAGCCGATCCAGCTGGCCGGAATGAATAGCGGTGCAATGTGTACACGCTTTGTCCCTCCGGCCTTCAAGTAGCCCCCATTGAATAGACTAAGTTGACACTGCGTGACAGTGAAACAACATAATAAAAAATACATGAGCCCCTGAATAGGAGCAGGCGCATAAATAAATAAAATGGGTGACCAAAACTGGATAAACTGAATGACAAAACGGTGAAAGGGGAACAAAAAGATATTTAACACGCTAGATTAGCATTAGAATGCGATCTACAAGGCAGAACAATTGATGAATAGGTTTACCGGCCAAGAAAGAAATGGACTAAATGCCCTTTGAATAGATATGCTTTTTGCAAGGGCTTTGAATAGATATGCTTTTTTTTTGCAAGGACTGAATGGGAAAAGGTAAAGATGAAGCTATGCAAATGAGCGGGGGAACTTTTTATATATATTCTTTAAACACACACACACACACTGCGGGAGGAGAGTGCCGCCTCGGGGTGTTTATAGAAGCAATAATTGCCATTATTAGCATTGTCTGCAACAGATAGAAATTGAACAGGTTGGGATAATATAGGGTAGCAGTAATTATTCTTCTAATTAATGGTCCTTTGCTACTTTAAAAAAGAAAAAAGGAAAGAAGTAAAAGTTATGCAGAAGTTATGTTTCCTGTGTCCCTTCGCCCAGCGTTGGAATCCGTGGAGCGGCAAGTCTGGCCATTCCAAGATGCATGCTGATTTTAGAACATTCCAGGGAGCCAATCCTTAGACTCAGGGTTTGGGGCCTGCTTTCCATTTATACTGCGTTTTTGAGAGTCTCATACAGCGTCTGGTACATGGTAGGTGCTGAATGAATAGTTGTGGAATGAATGAACGCATGTAAGTTTGATGGAGGAACCCTGGCCTCCTATGGATGTCGGGGAGGAGGAATACCAAGGATGGCTTTCGCATTTCACCGCCCCTAACCTCCACCTTATCTAGGGGAATGGTCCAAAACCTGAAGGGTTTTGTCTTCAGCCTACCTGGGCCGCTGGAAAAGATGTGAAGACCAAACAAGTGACGAGCAACGACTGCCCCCCCATTCCTCACTCTGTCCTCACCCCCAAATCCGCCCCAAAGCTTGTGAGGAGTCCCATCTGGCTGCGTAGAACATTGGACCCACCCCCTTAAAGAATTAGAATACACTTAAAGCTTAGCTCTTTCTCGCGGGCTTCTCCCCTTGGCTCCTACCCCCTCTTTCCCCTCCTGGCTTGTAAGCCTTTGACTGAACCCCACGCAACAGGGAACCTCCTGCCTGAATTGCTGGCGGAGGCAGGGCGCGAACCCGCGGAGATCTGCGCTGTCCTCTGGCTCCCTTCGCTGCCCCGGAGGCGGGCGTCGGTAACCTTGTCAGTTGTTTTATGTTCAATGGTTGACCGCCAAGCCTGCCCGGCTGCTGGGCCCCCCAGCCGTCGAACTTTCCAGCGGCTTTCAGCGCTGTGCAAACTTAAATGAATAATGCAAATTATAGACGGCCCAGCTGACACGTCCCTGCGAACGCGCGTAGGTTCAGAGGGCGCTCCGAGCAGCAGCTCTCCCGACCTCCCCGACGGCCGGCGGGAAGCTGGGTTCTGAGAAGCAGTGACAACTGCTTCTGAATTGTTGAGACAAAAGGGGGGGTGTCCCGAACTTTAAAAGCAGTGTTCTCCCCCCCCTTCTTCTTTTTAAAGAAGCAGTTGAGCCTCACCAAGTGACGGGGGTCGCGCGGAAGCCTCGCATATTTTAAAGTGTAACCCGAGCCTTCGCGGTTTCGGCTCCACTTAAAACATGCAAGTTCCTAGAAACCGACAAATCTGAAAAACTTGCGAAGGGTTCTATCCGGATAAACCCGTTGGGAGTCACTTTGAGGAGATAAAAAGCACAGAGATTGGGGTGATGGGCAGTTGTGGGAGGCAGTGACCTGTTGTTCCAGGTTCCAGGTGGCCACTGGGCCTTTGGAAACCGCCTCGGCGCAGAGCAGGGAAGTGGTACCCACTAGGCAACGACTTCAACGCCTCCGTTTTTGTGACCGCCCCCCCGCCACTCTCCCCAGCCCCTCACTGCACGCTTTGTCAGGTAGACTCCATCACCCTTGCCGCGGCTGCCCCATCATTCACACTTGACTGGAGGAAATAAAATCGGCTTTGGTTTTTTAATTCCTTTTGAAGATTTCTCTACCTGATTTCTACCTCCTTTGGGCTCCTCGCTTGATTGGGGGAGGGGTTATTTAGGGACTTTTTGACAAACAGAAGAAGTTTAGGTACTAATTGTAAACACCCCGTTGCTCTCCTTGAACGTATTTATTATCATATTAGCCGAAGACTTGGAGACACATGGCCTATTACTCATTTCAAGCCTCTAGGCAAAGAATTCTCCTACTGAGATCGACCAGTAAAACCAGATTTCTTAAGGGAAATTACGAGGACGTCTTCAGTCTCTCTTCACAAAATGATATTACTGGATTGTCAATTTCACTGGCGCACCCTCCTCCCTACCTGCCTCACCCCAGCATTTTATTTCGGGATCACCCCAAGGTAATTAGCCACTCGTAGAAAGCTTGAAATCCCGAAAGGAGAGGCCCAGCCTAGGATAACAGAGACCAAGTGAGGCTTTTCAGATCGGTTGCTCCACGGGGGCCATCTTTTCATAAGGTCAGGAGTGGAGAGAAGTATGTTTGCAGAAGACCAAGTACCTTTAAAAGGGCTCTCAGGGGGTGGGGGGCAAGCTTTTTGCTTCCTACAATGTCACCACGGTGACATCCGCAGGGAACCCAGCCTGTCCTCCATGGAGTCCCCCACAGGTACTGCCACTGAGTTCAGGGGACTCTTTAGCTCCTTTCCCATTTGCCCTGTGGGTATTTCATGTCCAAAGCTCATGCACGCGCACATGCGAAGAACACACCACACACACACACACACACACACACACCTGGTTTGGAGCGGACCCCGGTTTATGTATCACCAGATGGTAAACCCCGAGCTTGGGAGTAGTCTCCGAGATTCCGGCAGACTGAAGGTCTATGCGGACATCAGGAGTCGGGGGATATTGTGTGGGATTAGAACCGCGGTCAAACACACGCGAATTCTTTTTTTAAAAAATATTTTTAAAATTAACTGTATTTCTAGAACACACGCGAATTCTGCCCAACAAACGTTTGCGCATCCGCTCTCCCTCGCTCTCTCCCACTTGGCCGAAGTTTTGGTAATGGTGTTTGTTTTGAACTGGATCATCTAAATGGCCTAGACGGCCTCCCTCTGCCTGCATAGACCGGCTCAGTGACGGGGAGTGAGACAACGCACGTAGAGCCTGGGAGGGGGCATGGAGAACCACTTCAGGGAAGCATAGGAAAAGCGGGTGCCGGGCGAAACGGAAGGAAGGAAGGAAGGGAGGATAAAGAAAAAATCAGGACGAGAAAAAAACTGCCTTACTACTGACACTCCCTCTTGCCCTCAGGTTCAACACCTGGGGAAGGTGCTGCCAGGGCTGATGAGCGACGGGACACGCCGAACAGCAGGAGGAGGTGAAGGACCGCGGACCTCAGCCGCCCCCGACCCTACCTCCTCCGCAAAGCCCCTGCTGGTTCAGCCCCAACTGGGAAAAGAGACTGCCCCCTCGGGGAGGGAAGGCACCGGGAGGCGATGATCACGCGGGCTCTGGAAGCTTCCGCGTGGCGTTGAGGGATCCGGAAGCAGGGGAGGGTCCTGAAAGTGCCCTCACCCAGACTCGGTGACCCCTCCTGCAGATGGAGGGAGTCACGTTAGAAAGACGAATCTCTAAAATTGGGGCCAGCCTCTCCCCCACGATATTAACTCCCGCGAACCCACAGTGGGAAACAGATTCTTTGCAGCCTGAAGCTTACTTAAGAAAATTAAATCACAATTACGATGCGACTTTAGAAGAGGGGTCGGTGCCAGCGAGGGACTGTGAAACTCAAGCTCCTTTTCCTTCCCAGGAAATCTGCCCCAGATAGACCCTCAGGACTACCAAGGAGCTCGTCCCAAGCTCCATCGGTGAGACAAGAGCCAGCGGCAGAAACAAGGCCCTTAGCTAATGGCCCATCGGCTCCTCAGCCACCGCCCCGCCTCCTGCTCGCCGCGGGGGCCGGGGGGGACACAGGCGCCCACAGCTTTGCCCCAGACCGAGGCTTCTTTGCGCTTCTGGATGCCCACTTGCTATTCCTCCTTTTTAGGGGCTCGTTTTTCTCCTGCAAACCTAGACCTGAGTAAGTAGTTAGAGCGGCTGATTAATATGTATTCAAACGGGCTGTTTAAGGCGGCGTGAATAAACATGAGCCCGCGACGGCGGCGCCCAGCCGCTCGCGCTTGCCTCTTCGGACGCAGAGAGCTGGAACAGGCGAGGCTCGCGTTCATGATCCGGCGGGGACAGAGGTCGCCCGAGCCAGCCCGTCATTCTGCGTCCCCACGCCCGGCACACGCCCCCCACCTGGATGCCCGATGCACGGCGGACGGCACAGACCGGCGCGCACCCACTCCCCGGGGGCTTGGGATACCGTTTCCTCTCTTTCTAGAAAGCTGCCTCGACCTCAGTATACAGAGGTGCATACTTTGAGAACCTGGAGGTGGGGGACGTGAAGGGTGCTTGCCTCACCCCTCAAGTTTGGGGCCAGGGTTACCCAACGCGAGTCTCTGCGCAGAACTGGGGGGCCCTGAACGTGCCCTCGGGTGCGCACGATGGAGGTCGTGACCCACTGCGGGAAGGAAGACGTCGAGCTGCGGATTCGAGGGAGGGGACCTCTCGCAGAAGATGGTGGATTTCTGATGTTCGCGAGCGGATGCGCTGCCGCGGGGAGTAATCACCCACTCAGTGCACTTCCAAAGCCCCCTCCATCTCCCGCTCGGAAAAGTCGCCCTTGGGCCTCTTTGTTTCCCCGGAGCGGGGACGTCTTGCCCTGGCCAGCTGTGAGAAGTGACGGAGCGGAGTGTGCAAGTAGGCCTCGCAGCCCACGGCCCCACGTCCGTCTCCTCGCCTGCACACACTGGGCCGCAGGCCTGGGCCGGGCCTGAATCGGCGCCCGTGGCCCAGAGCAGCCCCGCGGCTCAGGAGGAGGAGGCTGGGCGTGCCCCTGGCCCAGGCCCCGGGGATTTAGCCGGATCCAGGCCTCGCTGGGCCTTAGGCCTTCCTCCCGCCTCAGTCTCACGCAGCTGCGGAAACGCCAGCGGCCCACGTCGCACCCAGGCTGCCACCTTCGCCCCGACCCCGTGTATGAGCAAAGCAAAGTCAACTTCCGCACCCCCCAGGGCCACGCGCTCCGGGCGGTGTCCCTGCGGGGCGCAGAGAAGCGCTGGAGGGTGAGAGGCGCCCTTCGCCCGACAAGGACGCGCAGGCGGTTTCCGTGGGTGGGGTGAGCTCCCGCCCAGAGCGAGCGCGCTCCTTGGTTTTTTTTTTTTCCCTAGAGCTTGTCCGAGGTCAAGAGAATGAGGCACGTAAGAGCAGGGTTTACCTTCCTGCTAAAGCTTGGGGAGATCAAGCCCCTGTTCCGACCCCATCACACGGCCCGCGGCTTTCTCGAAAAGTGTTCCCTGAAAATGACTTGTCCGCTGCTACAGGCTTGGGGCACCTATTTACCACTCGCCCCAGCCTAGGTCCTGGGCCAACTTCACCAGTGAAGTGAATATAAAGGACACTCTAGTCCGCGACTGGAAGCTCTTTTTCTGCAGGAAGAACAGGGTCTGGCAGCTCTGGGAGGTAGAGCAAGACTTGGAGGAGGTCTGGAGAATTCTGGATGGTTCTGTCGGCTAAGGAGTGCTCCCTGCTGGGAAAGCTCTCTTAGGAGAGGGTCTGGAGTGGGCGAGAAGTAGGCACTTGGGGTCCTGGACTAAAAGATGGGGAGCGGAGCCGGACAGAATGCATGTGGGAGAAATTTCGTCTATATAAGAGCAAGGCAGAGAACCCTAAGTCATCCGGGGATGGGAATGAGCCCCCAGTAACAACTGCTGTTCCAGAGCTCCTGTTTTGTGCCAGTGAGCCTCTCAGATGTCCAAGGTCAGGAAGCACCGTCTTCGTGTGAATGGCGCCCCCTGGAAGCCATTTCCCCTGTTTCTCTCTAACCTTCCCGTACTTCCTATTTACAGATGGGAAGCGAGGGGGGCGGGGTGGAGTTTTCCCAAGGTAAGTAGTGGAGCTGGGATTCTAGACCATATTTGGCGGCCCCAGAGCCTAAACGCTTTTATTCACCTTGCTGCCTCCCAGTATAGAGCTAAGGAAGAAACCTTCTATATTCTTAGCAACAATAAGATTTCCTCCCCTGACAGCCTTGAAAATCAAAACCGAAGCCCTTGATAATCTGCTCTTTCTGGTGTACCCCACTCTCCAAGTTGAAATCCACTCTATCATGACTGCCAGCAGATCGGTCTGGTATGCTGTTAGTGAAGATAAAATGTTTGTCTCACTTTTCTGCTTTAACAAAACAAACCATCAAAAAGCCTTTCCCCTTGAACCACAAATGTTCAATGGCAAAAAGGCTTCTGGCTTAATATGACTTTTGAAAAATGGGAGAAACCCATGCCTGAAAACCCAGCCAGGGAGTGGATTCCCCAGATGATGCCTCACCTTTTCTTCTCTCCCCATCTCCTCTTTGCTTCCTTCTCCTGCTCATAGTTACTTGTGGGTTTTCTGACATTCTTCTGAGTTCAGGTAAGTAAAACTGTTAGCAAATCCTGGTGTGATGCTTTAAATGCTTCGTTGTTAAGGATGTGAGAGGGTAGAGAGCTGTGTTGTGCTGGATTTAGAATCCTTCTGGCTCTGCTGAAGGATACAACAGAGGAACAAAGGAAAAGGAGCCCTGGTTCCTCATGTTATCTCCTGCCATTTTCCAAGGTGCTCAGTGCTAATGAGCAAATACTTTCGCCTCCACCCTCATAGTTACCTACTTACGAGCTTCTGTGTGCCTTCAAATACTTCCTTCTCTCCTGTGACTATGGATGAACAATCCTCGCTCCCGGTGAGGGCTGGCTTCTCTACTTGGGCACAAATCTCATCCCCTCTCTGGTAGGGAGCCTTTCAAATGCCCCCAGTGATCCCCACATCCTGGAATTCATGCCTCTGTGTAAACCTCTCCCTTTGAGTGTAGGCTAGAGCTAGTGAATTGCTCCTAACAAATAAAATAAGGCAAAGTGATGGGATGGCACTTCCTGGTTAAGTTACGAAACAATGACTTCCCCTTCTTTCTTTCTCTTAGCTCTTGTTCTGAGGGAAGCCAGCTGCCATTTCGTGAGCTGCTCCATGGAGAGGCCCTTGTGTCTCTGGCTAAAGGCCAGCAAGGACCTGAAATCTGTCACCAGGAGAGTTGAGTGACATGGAAATGGCTTCTCACTTGGTTGAGCCTTGAGATGATAGCAGCCATGGCTGACACCTTGACTGTAGCCTCGGGAGAGACACTGAGCCGGAGGCCCTCAACAGGTGCTCCTGGAACCCTAACCCACAGAAATCATGAGATAATCAACGTGTGTTGTTTTAAGCCATTAGGTTTGGGGATGATTTGTTATGCAGCATGAGATAACTAATACACCACGTGACATACTAGATATGGCTCCAGAAAATCTCTCCCCTTTCCTCTTGCAATGTCAAAAATTTCCTTCTACTAAATCATTCTTGTCAGTATATATACCAAAAAAAAAAAAAAAAAATTGCTATCCTCTCACTAAAAAACAAACAAAAAACCTCTCATGACCCCATTTTTCCCTCTAGCTACCACTTCTCTGCTCCCCTTTACAGTGAGTTGATTAAAAAACAAAAGATAACTATATTCCCTATCTATAATTCCCGGTTTCCTCTTTTCTCTTAAACTCCCTCCAGTTGGGGTTTGTCCCCCTCCTCCAACACCACTCCACCAAAATCTGCTCTCATGCAGGTCACCAGTGACTTCCTAAATCAAACGGTCAGTTCTCATCTACCTTGATCTACAGCATTTGACAGAGTTGGTCACTCTCTCTTCCTAAAAGCTACTTGGCTGCATGGGCACCACACTCACCTGGTTTTTCTACTTCCTCGCTGGATACTCTGCCATTTTCCCTTCCTGGTTCTACTTCTCTCCAACCTCTTATCAAGTTTTATCAGGAAAGATAGGAACTCTTTCAGTATTCTCTGCTATAGACTGAATGTTTCTTTCCCTCCCAAGTTCATAGGTTAAATCCGGATGCCCAGTGGGAAGTGATTAGCTCATGATGGTGGAGCCCTCATGAATGGGATTAGGGCCAAGAGATTCCAGAGAGCTCCCTTGCCCCTTCTGCTATGTGAGGACACAGCCAGAAGATGGCTCTCTGTGAACCAGGAAGTGGACCCTCACCAGATGCTGAATCCGCTGGCATCTTAATCTTGGACTTCCCAGCCTCCAGATCTGTGATAAATAAATTTCTGTTATTTATAAGCCACTCAGTGTATGATATTTTGTTATAGCAGCTGGAACTGATTAAAACATTCTTCAATCTGCCAACAAACTGCAGTTGTCTTCTTTTTTTTGAATTTTATTTATTTTTTTATACAGCAGGTTATTATTAGTCATCAATTTTATACACATCAGTGTATACATGTCAATCCCAATCTCCCAATTCATCACCCCCCCACCCCCACCCCCTTGCTGCTTTCCCCCCTTGGTGTCCATACGTTTGTCCTCTACATCTGTGTCTCAATTTCTGCCCTGCAAACCGGTTCATCTGTACCATTTTTCTATATTCCACATATATGCGTTAATATACGATATTTGTTTTTCTCTTTCTGACTTACTTCACTCTGTATGACAGTCTCTAGATCCATCCACGTCTCAACAAATGACCCAATTTCGTTCCTTTCTATGGCTGAGTAATATTCCATTGTATATATGTACCACAACTTCTTTATCCATTTGTCTGTCAATGGGCATTTAGGTTGCTTCCATAACCTGGCTATTGTAAACAGTGCTGCAATGAACATTGGGGTGCATGTGTCTTCTTGAATTATGGTTTTCTCTGGGTATATGCCCAGTAGTGGGATTGCTGGGTCATATGGTAATTCTATTTTTAGTTTTTTAAGGAATCTCCATACTGTTCTCCATAGTGGCTGTATCAATTTACATTCCCACCAGCAGTGCAAGAGGGTTCCCTTTTCTCCACATCCTCTCCAGCATTTGTTGTTTGTAGATTTTCTGATGACGTCCATTCTAACTGGTGTGAGGTGATACCTCATTGCAGTTTTGATTTGCATTTCTCTAATAATTAGTGATGTTGAGCAGCTTTTCATGTGCTTCTTGGCCATCTGTATGTCTTCTTTGGAGAAATGTCTATTTAGGTCTTCTGCCCATTTTTGGATTTGGTTGTTTGTTTTTTCAATATTGAGCTGCATGAGCTGTTTATATATTTTGGAGATTAATCCTTTGTCCGTTGATTCGTTTGCAAATATTTTCTCCCATTCTGAGGGTTGTCTTTTCATCTTGTTTATGGTTTCCTTTGCTGTGCAAAAGCTTTGAAGTTTCATTAGGTCCCATTTGTTTATTTTTGTTTTTATTTCCATTACTCTAGGAGGTGGATCAAAAAAGATCTTGCTGTGATTTATGTCATAGAGTGTTCTGCCTATGTTTTCCTCTAAGAGTTTTATGGTCTCTGGACTTGCATTTAGGTCTTTAATCCATTTTGAGTTTATTTTTGTGTGTGGTGTTAGGGAGTGTTGTAATTTCATTCTTTTACATGTAGCTGTCCAGTTTTCCCAGCACCACTTATTGAAGAGACTGTCTTTTCTCCATTGTATATCCTTGCCTCCTTTGTCATAGATTAGTTGACCGTAGGTGCATGGGTTTATCTCTGGGCTTTCTATCTTGTTCCATTGATCTCTGTTTCTGTTTTTGTGCCAGTACCATATTGTCTTGATTACTGTAGCTTTGTAGTATAGTCTGAAGTCAGGCAGTCTGATTCCTCCAGCTCCATTTTTTTCCCTCAAGACTGCTTTGGCTATTCAGGTTCTTTTGTGTCTCCATACAAATTTTAAGATTATTTGTTCTAGTTCCGTAAAAAAAGGCCATTGGTAATTTGATAGGGATTGCATTGAATCTGTAGATTGCTTTGGGTAGTATAGTCATTTTCACAATACTGATTCTTCCAATCCAAGAACATGGTATATCTCTCCATCTGTTGGTATCATCTTTAATTTCTTTCATCAGTGTCTTATAGTTTTCTGCATACAGTTCTTTTGTCTCCTTAGGTAGGTTTATTCCTAGGTATTTTATTCTTTTTGTTGCAGTGGTAAATGGGAGTGTTTCCTTAATTTCTCTTTCAGATTTTTCCTCATTAGTGTATAGGAATGCAAGAGATTTCTGTGCATTAATTTTGTATCCTGCAACTTTACCAAATTCATTGATTAGCTCTAGTAGTTTTCTGGTAGCATCTTTAGGATTCTCTATGTATAGTATCATGTCATCTGCAAACAGTGACAGCTTTACTTCTTCTTTTCCGATTTGGATTCCTTTTATTTCTTTTCCTTCTCTGATTGCTGTGGCCAAAACTCCCAAAACTATGTTGAATAATAGTGGTGAGAGTGGGCAACCTTGTCTTGTTCCTGATCTTAGCGGAAATGGTTTCAGTTTTTCACCATTGAGGACGATGTTGGCTGCGGATTTGTCGTAGATGGGCTTTATTATGTTGAGGTAGGTTCCCTCTATGCCCACTTTCTAGAGAGTTTTTATCATAAATTGGTGTTGCATTTTGTCAAAAGCTTTTTCTGCATCTATTGAGATGATCATATGGTTTTTATTCTTCAATTTGTTAACATGGTGTATCACATTGATTGATTTGCGTATATTGAAGAATCCTTGCATCCCTGGGATAAATCCCACTTGATCATGGTGTATGATCCTTTGAATGTGTTGATGGATTCTGTTTGCTAGTATTTTGTTGAGGATTTTTGCATCTGTATTCGTCAGTGATATTGGTCTGTAATTTTCTTTTTTTGTAGTATCTTTGTCTGGTTTTGGTATCAGGGTGATGGTGGCCTCATAGAAGGAGTTTGGGAGTGTTCCTTCCTCTGCAATTTTTTGGAAGAGTTTGAGAAGGATGGGTGTTAGCTCTTCTCTAAATGTTTGATAGAAGTCACCTGTGAAGCCATCTGGTCCTGGACTTTTGTTTGTTGGAAGATTTTTAATCACAGTTTCAATTTCATTACTTGTGATTGGTCTGTTTATATTTTCTATTTCTTCCTGGTTCAGTCTTGGAAGGTTATACCTTTCTAAGAATTTGTCCATTTCTTCCAGGTTGTCTATTTTATTGGCATAGAGTTGCCTGTAGTAGTCTCTTAGGATGCTTTGTATTTCTGCGGTGTCCGTTGTAACTTCTCCTTTTTCATTTCTAATTTTACTGATTTGAGTCCTCTCCCTCTTTTTCTTGATGAGTCTGGCTAATGGTTTATCAATTTTGTTTATGTTCTCAAAGAAACAGCTTTTAGTTTTATTGATCTTTACTATTGCTTTCTTTGTTTCTATTTCATTTATTTCTGCTCTGATTTTATGATTTCTTCTACTAACTTTGGGTTTTGTTTGTTCTTCTTTCTCTAGTTCCTTTAGGTGTAAAGTTAGGTTGTTTATTTGAGATTTTTTGTGTTTCTTGCAGTAGAATTGTATTGCTATAAACTCCCCTCTTAGAACTGCTTTTGCTGCATCCCAATGGTTTTGGATCATCGTTTTTTCGTTGTCATTTGTCTCTAGGTACTTTTTGATTTCCTGTTTGATTTCTTCAGCGATCTCTTGGTTATTTAGTAACGTATTGTTTAGCCTCCATGTGTTTGTGTTTTTTATGTTTTTTTCCCTGTAATTGATTTCTAATCTCATAGCATTGTGGTCGGAAAAGCTGCTTCATATGATTTCAATTTTCGTAAATTTACTGCAGCTTGATTTGTGACCCAAGATGTGATCTATCCTGGAGAATGTTCCATGTGCACTTGAGAAGAAAGTGTGATCTGCTGTTTTTGGATGGAATGTCCTATAAATATCAGTTAAATCTATCTGGTCTATTGTGTCATTTAAAGCTTGTGTTTCCTTATTAATTTTCTGTCTGGATGATCTGTCCATTGGTGTAAGTGAGGTGTTAAAGTCCCCCACTATTACTGTGTTACTGTCGATTTCCTCTTTTGTAGCTGTTAGCAGCTGCCTTATGTATTGAGCTGCTCCTATGTTGGGTGCATATATACTTATAGTTGTTATATCTTCTTGGATTGATCCCTTGATCATTATGTAGTGTCCTTCCTTGTCTCTTGTAACATTCTTTATTTTAAAGTCTATTTTATGTGATATGAGTATTGCTACTCCAGCTTTCTTTTGATTTCCATTTGCATGGAATATCGCTTTCCATCCCCTCACTTTCAGTCTGTATGTGTCCCTAGGTCTGAAGTGGGTCTCTTGTAGACAGCATATATATGGGTCTTGTTTTTGTATCCATTCAGCGATCCTGTGTCTTTTGGTTGGAGCATTTAATCCATTCACGTTTAAGGTACTTATCGATATGTTTGTTCCTATTACCATTTCTTAATTGTTATGGGTTTGTTTTTGTAGGTCCTTTTCTTCTCCTGTGCTTCCCACTTAGAGAAGTTCCTTTAGCATTTGTTGTAGAGGTGGTTTGATGGTGCTGAATTCTCTTAGCTTTTGCTTGTCTGTAAAGCTTTTGATTTATCCGTCGAATCTGAATGAAATCCTTGCCGGGTAGAGTAACCTTGGTTGTAGGTTCTTCCCTTTCCTCACTTTAAATATATCATGCCACTCCCTTCTGGCTTGTAGGTTCTGCTGAGAAATCAGCTGTTAACCTTATGGGAGTTCCCTTGTATGTTATCTGTCATTTTTCCCTTGTTGCTTTCAATAATTTTTCTTTGTCTTTAATTTTTGTCAGTTTGATTACCATGTGTCTCAGCGTGTTTCTTCTTGGGTTTATCCCGCCTGGGACTCTCTGCCCTTCCTGGACTTGGGTGGCTATTTCCTTTCTCATGTTAGGGAAGTTTTCAACTATAATCTCTTCCAATATTTTCTTGGGTCCTTTCTCTCTCTCTTCTCCTTCTGGGACCTCTATAATGTGAATGTTGGTGCATTTAATGTTGTCCCAGAGGTCTCTTAGGCTGTCTTCATTTCTTTTCATTCTTTTTTCTTTATTCTGTTCCGCAGCAATGAATTCCACCATTCTGTCTTCCCAGTCACTTATCCGTTCTTCTGCTTCAGTTATTCTGCTACTGATTCCTTCTAGTGTATTTTTCATTTCAGTTATTGTATTGTTCATCTCTGTTTATTTGTTCTTTAATTCTTCTAGGTGTTTGTTCTTTAATTCTTCTAGGTCTTTGTTAAACATTTCTTGCATCTTCTCGGTCTTTGCCTCCTTTCTTTTTCTGAGGTCCTGGATCATCTTCATGGTCATTATTCTGAATTCTTTTTCTGGAAGATTGGCTATCTCCACTTCATTTCGTTGTTTTTCTGGGGTTTTATCTTGTTCCTTCATCTGGTACATAGTCCTCTGCCTTTTCATTTTGTCTATCTTTCTGTGAATGTGGTTTTCCTTCCACAGCCTGCAGAACTGTCATTCTTCTTGCTTCTGCTGTCTGCCCTCTGGTGGATGAGGCTATCTAAGAGGCTTGTGCAAGCTTCCTGATGGGAGGGACTGGTGGTGGGTAGAGCTGGGTCTTGCTCTGGTGGCCAGAGCTCAGTAAAACTTTAATTCGATTGTCTGCTGATGGATGGGGCTGGGTTCTCTCCCTGTGGGTTGTTTGGCCTGAGGCAACCCAGCACTGGAGCCTACCCAGCTCTTTGACGGGGATAATGGCAGACTCTGGGAGGGCTCATGCCAAGGAGTACTTCCCAGAACTTCTGCTGCCAGTGTCCTTGTCCCCATGGTGAGCCAGAGCCACCCCTCGCCTCTGCAGGAAACCCTCCAACACTAGCAGGTAGGTCTGGTTCAGTGTCCAATGGGGTCACTGCTCCTTTCCCTGGGTCCCAATGCACACACTACTTTGTGTGTGCCTTCAAAGAGTGGAGTCTCTGTTTCCCCCAGTCCTGTTGAAGTCCTGCAATCAAATCCCACTAGCCTTCAAAGTCTGATTCTCTAGGAATTCCTCCTCCTGTTGCCGGACCCCCAGGTTGGGAAGCCTAACGTGGGACTCAGAACCTTCACTCCAGTGGGTGGACTTCTGTGGTATAAGTGTTCTCCAGTTTGCGAGTCACCCACCCAGCCGTTATGGGATTTGATTTTACTGTGATTGCGCCCCTCCTACCGTCTCACTGTGGCTTCTCCTTTGTCTTTGGATGTGGGGTATCTTTTCTGGTGAGTTCCAGTGTCTTTCTGTCGATGATTGTTCAGCAGTTAGTTGTGATTCCGGTGCTCTCACCTGTAGTAAACTTTTATGAATTTGTCTTGGCAAATAAATAAACAAACAGAACACAAGTATCTTGCCTCTCAATTCAATTTTAAAAAATTTTCAAAAACTATATGGATGAAGACAACATGGCATGAATGGAAGAGAACAAAACTAGAAGCCAGAGATCTGGTTCCACAAATTTCCATTTATGTTACCTTGGGCAAGTCACTTGCCCTCTCAGAGTTTTTGTTTTCTTATCTATAAAATGTCGGCACCTTGACCTTTCACTAATCCTCAGAATAGACTAGTATTCTCTCCCCTCCCAGAAACACTTTCTTCAACTTGCCTCCATGACTCTGCTGTCTCTTGGCTTTCCTCCTGTTCACTCCTTTCTGTCTCTTTTTTTTCTGGCTTTTCTTCTTTTTGCTAGCTTTAAACATTACGGTGCCCCAGGGCTCAAGTCTTGAGCCTCTCCTGGTCTCTCTCTACACTCACTGCCTAGGTGATTATACTAGTTTTTTAAAATTATAGCATAATAAACTACCACAAACTAAATCGCTTACAAGGACACACATTTCCAGCTCAGAAGTCCAGGCATGGTGTGGCTGGGTCCTCTGCTCGAGTCTCAAAAACTGAAGTCAAGGGGTCAGTTGCTCTGAGTTCTCATCCAGAGGCTCCAGAGAAGAATCTGCTTCCAAGCTCAGTCAGGTTGTTGGCAGGATTCAGTTGCATGAGACTGTGGGACTGAGGCCCAGTTCTCCTGCAAGCTGTCAGAGGGGAGCTGCTCTCAGCTCCTAGAGGCTGCTCATATTTCTTGCCACATGCCTCCATCCTCCAACTTCAAAGCTGGCAATGGAGAATTTCTTATGCATGCAATCCCTCTTACTTCAGATTTCTCTCTTCTTCTGTCTCTGCCCTCTACAGCCAGATTCAAAGGACTTATGGGAGTAGGTCAAGCCCATTTGATTATCTCCCTTGAATTAACTAAAAGTCAACTGATTAGTAACTGTTATTGACTGAATGTTTGTACCCCACCCCCTCATATGTTGAATCCCTAACCTCTAATGTGATGGTATTTGAAGATGGGGCTTTTGGGAGGTAATTAGGGTTAGAGGAAGTCATGAGGATGGGGCCCTCATGATGGTATTAGTGCCCTTATAGAAAGAGATGCTAGAGATCTTTCTCTCCCACAACCCCTCCACTTCTCTCACTGCCATGTAAGGATACAGGGAGAAGGTGGCCATCTATAACCCAGGACAGAGCTCTTCCCATGTTGGCACTCTGATCTCAGACTTATTTCCTCCAGGACTTTGATAAAATCGATGAGAAAATAAATTTCTTTTGTTTAAGCCACCCAGTCCATGGTATTTTGTCATGGCAACCTAAGCAGACTAATAAAGTAACATTAATTACACTTACAAGATCCGTTTTGACATACACCATAACATAAGCACAGGAGTGAAGTCTCATTTCACAGCTTCTGTCCACAGTCAAGAGGAGGAGACTGGCTTCCCTGGTGGCGCAGTGGTTGAGAATCTGCCTGCCAATGCAGGGGACACGGGTTCGAGCCCTGGTCTGGGAAGATCCCACATGCCACGGAGCAACTAGGCCCGTGAGCCACAACTACTGAGCCTGCGCGTCTGGAGCCTGTGCTCTGCAACAAAAGAGGCCGCGAGAGTGAGAGGCCCGCGCACCGCGATGAAGAGTGGCCCCCGCTCGCCGCAACTAGAGAAAGCCCTCGCACAGAAACGAAGACCCAACACAGCCAAAAATAAATAAATAAGTAAATAAATTTATAAAAAAAAAAAAAAAAAGAGGAGGAGACTTTAAAAGGGCTATATCATCGGGGTGACGTTAGAATTCCATTTACCACAGTAATCTCATCTAGTCTTATGGCTTTAAAAATCAGCTACATGCTCATGATTCTCAAATTTATTTCTCCAATCTAGACCGGTCCAATACTTAGACTAATCTATCTAACTACCTCTTAGATATTTCCACTTGGATGTTTACAGGCCCCTCAAACTTCACATAGATGCAACCAAACTCTCCATCCTCCCACCCAGACTTGCCCCTCCCACAATCTTTCTCATCTCAGTTAATGGCAACTCCATCCTTCCAGCTGTGCAGGCCCAAACCCTTGGAATCATCCTTGATTCCTCCCTTTCTCTAATGCCCTACATGTCACCCATCAGGAAATCCTTTGGGATCTAGCTTCAGAAGTCCAAACCATCATCATATCTCATGTGAATTACTGCAACAACTCCTGCCTTAATTTTCTAGTGCTGCCCTAACAAATCACCCCAACGTATCAACTTAAGACAACACGCATTTATTATTTCATAGTTGCGTAGGTCAGAGGTCTCGGGGTTTGGCTCAGTTCTCTGCTCAGGGTCCCCCAAGGCTGAAATCAAGATGTCAACTGACTTGGACTCTCATCTTGCAACTCCCTTAAGATTGTTGCAGGATTCAGTTGCTTCTCATGGTTTCCCATCAACAACAGATGATCAAGTCCATCTCATGTGCTGTATCTCCTTGACTTCTCTTTCTGCCACATTTCTCTGACTCCCACTGAAGAAAACTCTGCTTTTAAGGGCGCATGTGTTTAGACTGTGCCCATCTGGACAGTTCAGGACAATTTCCCTATTTTAAAGTCCATAACCTCGGGACTTCCCTGGTGGTCCAGTGGGTAAGACTCCGACCTCCCAATGCAGGGTGCCCAGGTTTGATCCCTGCAGGGAACTAGATCCCACATGCATGCCACAACTAAAGATCCCGCATGCCTCAACGAAGATCCCATGTGTCACAACTAAGATCCAGCACAGCCAAAATAAATGAATAAATAAATACTAAAAAAAAAAAGTTCATAACCTTAATTGCATCTGCCAAGTTCCTTTGGCCATGTAATATATATAACATATTCCCACTTTCCAGGGATTAGGGGGTGAACATGGCGGGATCCTTCTACCTGTCCTGGCTCCTAAACTTCCTGCTCATACCCTTGTTCCCTTACAGCCTGTTCTCCAGACAGTGGACAGACCTGCAATGACGTCCCATCTCACTCAGAGCAAATCCACATCTTCATAATGCCTCACCTGCCCTACACAGCTTGGCTCCCCATCACCTTTCTGACCTCATCTTCTTCACACCTAGCATGCTCCGCCTTCTGGGCATTTGCCCTGGGCCTTCCTCAACTGCACGTTCTCTTTCCCTCAATATCTGCATGGCTCACCCTTAATCTCCTCAAAGTTAGTGCCAAGATTCAAACTTAGTGAGGTCCTTCCTGACCACCTATTTAAAACGGCAACCTCCAAATTCCCCAGGACTCTCTTATTCCCTTTCCAAGCTTTATTTTTCTTCATAGCACTTTTCACTTTTGAATGTAGTATTTTATCTATATTTGTTTATTGTAAGCACCAAAGCAAGCCCCATAAAATAGAGATTTTTTTGTCCATTTTGTTCTGTGCTTTATCTCCAATGCCTAAAACAGTGCCTGACACACAGAAGCCACCCAGTAAAATTTGCCAGTTGATTGAATACAGGAGTATAAAATGAGGATAGTAGCCTGCCCTGCATAGAGGGTTGGGGACTAGGGGAAAGGGGTTGGACCTTACATATTATGGTGTGCCCTCTGTCAGACAAAACTGTAAGCTCCATGAGGACCATGCTGGTGTCACATCAGAGGACCTGGCGCAAAGCAGATTCTCAGTAAATGCTTGCTGAATAATGTTGAGGTCACTATGCTAGATTCTGCAAGTACATTATCTCAAATGACCTGCACTCCTGTGGATTATTATTAATTTCATTTTACCACTTTAACCATCTTCAGAAGACAGCATGGCATGGTAGCAGTAGTGTGGAGTCAGCCAGGGAAAGGTCTGACCATTGCCTCAGCCATTGACCACCTGTGTGACCTTGGGGTGGTTACATAACCTTGCTAAGCCTCCATTTCCACTTCTTTAAGTAGTGCTAATCATTGTACCTTGTAGGGATACTGTGAGGATTAAATGAGGTAACACAGGTGAAATACCCAGCAGAATGCCTGCTATTAAGCAGGTACACAACAACGTGCGTTTTCTTCCTTCCTTTACGAGCCCAAATCCACCTCTCTGTAACGTTTACCCTCTGACGCGAGCGCTGCTCCTGGGAGCAGTGGAGAATGAAACGGCTCTCTTCCAAATGGCTTTTGAAGGCAGTTATCATGTTCTTCCTCAATCTTCTCTTTCTAAAGGTGAAAATACTCAGTTCATTCAACCATTCCTTCTGAAAACTGGTTTTGACTTCTAAATGTGCACTAGTTTGACAACACAGCTTCTAAAATGTGCTAGGGAAGTTTAGGGAAGACTTACGTTAGAATCTAAGTTCCATGGAGGCAGGACATTTTTTGCCTGTTTAGTTCCTGATGTACCCCCAGCACTGGGAAAAGTGCCTGGCACACAGTAGGCCCTCAATAAATATTCATTTATTTAAATGATGGACCTCCAGAGGTGGTCTCTATGACCCTGTTCTGGGCATCATTCTGCTTTTAATGCCAGCTGTGCTTCTCAAGTCTCAGTGGGTCCTAAGTAAGTGGAAATCCACTTCAAACTAGTTTTTTAAAGATAATTTCTTGGACAATACCCTCAAGGTTTATCAGTTAGAAAACGTGAAGTCTGTACCACATGATTCTCAGGGACCCTACTAATTCTAATTTTAAAAATTGAAATATAATTCCCATAACATAGAATTCACCATTTAAAGTGTACAGTTCAGTGGTATTTAGTATATTCATGGAGTTGTGCAACCATCACCACTATCTAATTCCAGAACATTTCCATCACCTCAAAAAGAAACCCCGTACCTATGAGCAGTTGGTCTCAGATACCTCGTCCTTCCATCCCCTGGGCACCACTACTCTACTTTCTGTTTCTCTGGATTTGCTTATTATGTCCATTTTATATAAATGAAATCATGCAATACATGGCCTTTTGTGTCTGGCTTATTTCATCTAGCATAATGCTTTCAAGGTTCATCCCTGTCACATGTTTTCCTTTTTATGGCTCAATAATATTCCATTGTATGTATATATCTAATTTTGTTTATCCACTCATCTGTTGATGGACATTTGGGTTGTTTCCACTTTGGAGCTTTATGAATAATGCTTTTATGAACATGTATGTACAAATTTTTGTGTGGATTTATGTTTTCAATTTTCTTGGGTATCTCAGAATGGCATTGATGAGTGATAAGGTAACTATATGTTTAACCTTTTGAGGAACTGCCAAACTGTTTTCCACAGTGACTGCACCATTTTGAATTCCCACCAGCAATATATGAAGGTTCCAATTTCTCCACAGCTTTGTCAACACTTGTTATTTTCAGTTTCTTTGATTCTAGCCATCTTAGTGAGTGTGAAATGGTATCTCACTGTGACATTTGATTTGGTTGTCTCTTCTAAGTCAGAAAGTTTAAAGATGTTCCCTCCAGGGGCTTTCCTGGTGGCGCAGTGGTTAAGAATCCGCCTGCCAATGCAGGGAAGACAGGTTCAAGCCCTGGTCCGGGAAGATCCCACATGCCTTGGAGCAGCTAAGCCCGTGCACCACAACTCCTGAGCCTGCGCTCTGGAGCCCGCGAGCCACCACTACTGAGCCCGCCTGCCTAGAGCCTGTGCTCCGCAACAAGAGAGGCCACCGCAGTGAGAAGCCCGCACACCACAATGAAGAGTAGCCCCTGCTCGCCGCAACCAGAGAAGCCCTCGCACAGCAACGAAGACCCAACACAGCCAAAAATTAATTAACTAATTAATTTAAAAAAAAGATTCTGATTTCAAACTCCACATGATAAAAAAAAAAAAAACGATGCTCCCTCCAAATGTCCATATTATCCTCTTTGCCTTAATAGTAGTCACACATTTGTTCAACAATTCTTAAAGTTAATTTATGTTTTCAACCTGCACCACTTCTTAGAGTAACAAGTTTGTTAAATGTATTCTCTGCCTAAAACAATGCTTGCTTTTGTTGCTAAAAAAAAAAAAGAATTAGTTCAACTTTCACCAGTTATGCCTTAGTCCTAATCATCCGTTAGTTGAGGGTTTTATACTCAACACCTCCTTACTCGTCAAGGTTCTGGGGATATAATGTGTCCCTCTAGGGTTTGTCTACCAAGAGCTCTGAGTTTTTCGGTGCGCTGTGGGCTCTGGCTGCAGGTAGAGGTTCTAGGTCAAAACTGAGATGCGAAGAGGGCAAAGAGGTGCCATTCATCCCTGCATAACTTCTTGTTGAGATAAAAGCCAGGCCTCAGCCAAATAATCCTGGACCACAAATTCACAGCAGGGAAAGAGCAACCAAAGACCACACACAATTAGTGTGACACAGTGGCTTTCAGTTGGGGCAAGCTTGCCCCCCCCCACGGAGCATTTGGCAATGTCTAGAGACAGTTTTGGTTGTCTACTGGCATCTAGTGGGTAGAAGACAGGGATGTCGCTAAACATCCTGCAATGCACAAGTCAGCTTCGAACAACCAAGAGCTATCTGGCCCCAAAGGTCAACAGCGTAAGGTTGAGAAACCCTGGTGTAATAGGATATCAAAGAGGACTTCTCCTAGCTTTGATTTTCAGCGTATTTCGCAGGCTTTGGTTGACCTATTTGGTTCAGCCTGTCTAGTTGAGGCCCCAGGAGATACTGGAAAACAGATTTTTATACTCTTATTAACAAGCAGTACTCAAAATCCTGCCAGTAAAATTAAAAGAAAAGAAGAAAAAGAAATCCCACCAGTGACTGCAGTGAGCTCTGGCCATCTATGAAATATATATTGATAGGCTCTACAGGGTAAGTAGAGAGGTTTACTTGTGTGTGTATGTGCACACGCTATGTAAAAATCACTATCATGTAAAGAAGTGTATCTAGACAAAAAAAGAAGGAAAAATATTATAGAGGTGCACCTGGCATTTAATTAATAAAAATGTTATTTTTCTGTATTTTGTTGTGCATGGGATTTGTCAGACTTTTAAATTTATAACTTATTTTATGATTTCTCATTCTAAATAGATATTTACGTTCACACCTACTTTGTATTAACTCTGCATGATTCTTCTTCCTTTTTTTTTTAAACAATGGTTTCATGAGCAGTGATGGGGGGCCTCTTTGTGTGTGTTTTTTTTAATTTATTTATTTTTATTTATTTATGGCTGTGTTGGGTCTTCGTTTCTGTGCGAGGGCTTTCTCTAGTTGCGGCAAGCGGGGGCCACTCTTCATCGCGGTGCGCGGGCCTCTCACTATCGCGGCTTCTCTTGTTGCAGAGCACAGGCTCCAGACGCGCAGGCTCAGTAATTGTGGCTCACGGGCCCAGTTGCTCCGCGGCATGTGGGATCCTCCCAGACCAGGGCGCGAACCCGTGTCCCCTGCATTGGCAGGCGGATTCTCAACCACTGCGCCACCAGGGAAGCCCCCTGATTCTTCTTGAAAAGAGCCCCCAGTGGAAGAGTCCTCAGGTCCCACAGTGATCTTCACCACCACAACGTTCTGCCTTTCCCCACCCACCGGCCACTGACTTGCTCGTAATTAAACCCGATCCCCCCCTGCTTGAGCTCACTGCACGCCAGCTGTCCCCCCCGCTCCACAGATGCTGCTGCAGGGGTTACCAACAACCTCAACTTGGCAACTCCAAGCAGTGGTCAGCTCCCAGTCCTCGTGCTGCTCCACCCTCTGTGGCATTTCACACCGTTGCCCGCTCCCTCCTTCCGGACCCTCTCCTCTTGGCTTTCAGACACCACGCCCTGCTGGTTTCCTTCCTCCCTCTCCATCAGCCTCGGAGGCTCCTCCCTCACACCTCTACTGCATCTTCTTATCGCCTCCCTCTGCCGTCCCTGTCCAGATGATCTCATCCAGTCCCATGGCTGCAGGAATCCACACAGATTCCTGCAGTCCTCAAGCCACCAGCCCTGACGTGTCCCCAGAACTTAGACTTGTTTATCCAGTGTTCTGCCCGACATTTCTCTCTCTTTGCACAGCTCATAGGTGTCTCAAGCATCATGTCCAAACCGAACCTTTGATCCTCTCTCCCACCTTGACCTGCTCTGCCCTCCAGTCTTCCTCATCACAATAAAAGAAACTACCATCTACAGTACCTGGTTGCTCAAGCCCCAAATCCTAGGGGTCTCCCTTTCTTTTAATCTCTAGATCCAAATCCCTTAACAACTTCTCCTGACTCTTTTTCCCAAACATATCCAGGATCTACCCACTTCTCTCCAGCTCCTCTCTCCTCTTACTTGGGTCACTGCTGCAGTCTCCGGACTAGTCTCTCTGCTTCCACTCTTGGCCTGCCGCGATCCACTCTCCACACGGCACAGTCAGCGTAAATCAGATCATGGTTTCCATCATACTCAGAGTCAAATGCCCTGCTCTGCCAGACACCAGCGTCCCCATCTGAGGCCCAGCTTCCGCATCTCTCCTGCCTGCCCACGTGCTCCAGGCACACTGGCCCTGCTCTAACTGGGACACACCGAACTCATCCTGCTTCAGAGTCTGTACCTGCTGCTCCCTCTGCCTGGAGAGCTCTTTCCCATGATCTTCTCATGGCTGACTTCTTCTCACTCTGGTCATCTCTTCAGAGAGGCCTTTGCTAAGCAGCCATTTGACACTCTGCCACATAAACCTATTTTAATTCTCTTCAATGCACCTATTACTATCTGATACATCCTTATTTATTTGTTTATTTATTTATTTGCCTTTCTCCCTACTATAATGCAAACTCCATGAGAGCAGAGACTTTGTATGTTTTATTCACCCCGTGCCTAGAACATTCAATAAACATTTGAAAAAATCAATGAATGGGACTTCCCTGGTGACGCAGTGGTTAAGAATCCACCTGCCAATGCAGGGGACAGGGGTTCAAGCCCTGGTCTGGGAAGATCCCACATGCTGCGGAGCAACTAAGCCCGTGCGCCACAACTACTGAGCCTGCACTCTGGAGCCCGCGTGCCTAGAGCCCGTGCTCCGCAACAAGAGAAGCCACCGCAATGAGAAGCCCGCGCACCGCAATGAAGAGTAGCCCCCGCTCTCCGCAACTAGAGAAAGCCCGAGCGCAGCAACGAAGACCCAATGCAGCCAAAAATAAATAAATAATTTATTTAAAAAAAAAAAAAGTGAATGAATGAATCCCTGTTTTACAGATGGGAAAACTGAGGCACAGGGTTAAGTCCCAAGGTAATGGTACCACGACTATAGGTGGTAGAGCCAGGGTTAGAACCCAGGCAGTCAGTCTTCAGAGTCCATGATCTTAACCACTAGAACATCCTGCTTTTCACCACCCACTAGGCTCAGACCTGGTTATAGAGACCAGGAGGGCAGGAGGACACAGGGTGGGTCTTCTGTCTTGGAACCAAGGGAGACACTTCCTGGAACACAAGGAGATGAAACAGCCTAGTGGGGTCTCTTCTTAAATACTAGAAGGTGGAATGTGAGTGAATTGACAGAGCCATACGCCGTCCACTCCTGTCCTGCTAGAACCGTGAAGCCTGCGGCTGACTTTGACCAACTGGCTCATCAAGGCTTCCCAGGGATTCTGAGCAGACACGAAAGTCACCCTCCTCTCCATCAAACTCAAAGCAAAATAAAGTCCGCTTCACAGCAGCAGTATAAAGTCGCCTTCGGGAGCCAGCTGGGCCTGCCTAGAGGCTGCCAGTTTGGGATTTATAAGGTCCCCTCCCAAGGTGAGTGCAACGGAGCTGGGAAGCCAGGCGCCCGTTCCTTGCTACACCCTCTGCGCCATCGTTCCCTGAGGAAGGAATTTCCTTCCCCTTCAAGCAGCACACACTTTCAGAAAGTGGTCTCAGGGTTCCTGAGTCTGAGGTAATTTGTTTTTGCTGTATTTGATGAAATATTGTGGCCTATTCTTCCCAGTGCCTAAGTCACTTCCTGAAGTTAAATTTGCCCATGGAGCAGCTTTCTCATAGAGTTAATGTATAGAGGCACCACTGGGGAATTAACTTTTGTTAATTTGAGTACTTAACAGTATCTTCATCCCACTCCACCCCCAATGCCCGCCCCCCCGCCCCCTGCCTGCCAGTAACTAGTGGGTTGGGGTTTTTTTCCTTTTTGTTTTTGCTGATACCTAGTCAAGTAGAATGCTTTTCATGCATTGTAGACATTCTCCTGTGTTTTCTGCTCAGCGTTTGAAAATAGTAAGGAAGAATGAAAGGGTTATAGAGATCCTTGGAACTGAGTATTTTCAAGCTCATGGCTTGGAGGAATTACTAATCATTTTAGCAAAGGTTATGCATTTGGAATCTTTCGATTTAAAGACACATTCCTCCCTTTCAGATGTAATTTATGTGAAATGATAATAATTCAGCAGTTAGTAGAAAGAGCAGTAAAGCCATATATCAAGATCACATTCCAGCCCTCTATGATTCCTATTTCTGACATACAATAAAGGGCAACATATTAATAAAAGAAATTCAGAATTTATTTTCAACCAAGAACTACTGAAAAAGATTCTTTTTTGACCTTTGTCTTTTTTTTTTTTTTTTTCTGAAGGAGAACTAACACCAAACTATCAACCTTGGTAAACTTGAATTAACCATGATTAGATTTCTTTACATAATGTCTTCTATATGTTGCTTAGGAATGATTATTAGACAGCTAAAACATATACAGGTGTATGTACTTTAATACTGGAATTTAAAAGTCATTATTTAAATATGGAGAAAGTTAAATCTTAGGCATATCAGAAAATTTGGGATCAACTGAGTTAAATTTAAATTAAATGTGTGTGTGTGCAAGTTTCCCCTATTTTTTGAAGGTTGGAGCATCCAGCAGACATTTACTGATAAGGGCTTCCCAAAATCAAGGGCTGAGGTCATTATTGGGAAGGTCAGAGGCAGTGTTTCAGTGGAGTAGACAGACCCACGGAATAGTGCACAATGTGTAACTATATTCATCTCAATCAAGAGACGACATAAGATCTCAGACTTGGAAGGGCCCTTAAGAGTCATCTAATCTCACCACCTTCTATTCAAAAAAAGGCTCTACTGATAATGTGTTATCTTATGAGGGTGGAGGAAGGAGTGCCTCCTGAGCTGATCCAGTCTGACTGGGTTGTGTGGTAAACTTCTTGATTACTTAATATTATCTGTTATCTGCCAGCGAAAAGGTCTGATAACAAATAAAGCAGAATTCCTAGATGGGATCCTTTGTTAATTGCTTCAATTTAATGCATAGAATTGAGAAATTTGAGTGTTTGCTACATTCAAATGCTTCTTGAGTAAGGAGGGGTAGGGGGTGGGCAGATGGTGCGGCCATAGAGATCTCAATGTTCCCTTCCAGGTTTCCTGCGGGTCTTGGGCAGCTGAGCTCAGTTAAAAGCTCACATCGTCACTTCCCTAGTCCAACTAGAAATGACTCAAAATGCTGACAGTCTCCTGGAGCATCAGTGGAGTGCACCTCTGCACGAGGGCAGGTACAAGCTCTGCAGTGGAATCAACAGAAGTGGACAGGAGTTCAAGCTCTTTGTGGCCAGATAATAACCAGATATGGTGGTCATAACTCCCCTGATATACAAGGATCCTGCTCATGAGATGCCCTCACATTAAAAACACCACGGGGCTCCTAAATTCACAGATGGCAGCAGACACTTCAAATCCCCCCTTGTAAGTCTCATGCAAGTCTCATGCAAGCACTACTCAAATAAATGCATTTGTGAATTAAGAGGAGTCATTCTTCTGGACTTGGAAGCCAATTGTTTACCAGTTATCAGGTTAGAAAAATGTTTTTCCCTTGATTTTCAGATAGTGGCTGATTTGATTGACTTGTTCAGTCCCTTGAATTTCATAGCAAAACTCAAACAATGACCACTAACGTCTGAATTGTGTGGGGAGGATTTTGGCAGCTGAGTCCACACACCCAAGAGTGAAGTCCAAAGCTGTTTTATTTCTGCACTGGTCACATTTTTATCCATAACGTCCTACTTTTTGAAGGAAAGGGCCGGTTGGCATTTAGTCTGGTGGAACTCCAGGTGGCCACGTGCCACTGGTTATGTAGCACACATTAAAGGACGTGTATGTCTCCTCTTTCGGATTCCTTTTGCCAGAAGGATGCACTTTCCTGATAAATGAAATTTGGGAACCTCTCTTCCCTTTAATTTGCATGAGAGAATTAGGCAAAGGGACTACAAGGATCATGAGGGCTCTTGTGCCATTCATCTGGAGTCACAGAGCAGCTACAGAGCTCCACGCAGATAGCGCAATCGCCACCACGTTCGACATGGAAATTACTCTGTAATTGAACTCCATTAGACACTAAGGCTGAGCCTCCCTGAAGGAAGAAATTTGAACATTTGGGAATATTATCTGGGAAATTTAGCTTTAAAAAATATTCATTTGAAATATTGGAGTGATTTATTTAAAAGTACTTTCCCAGAAGTTTAAAATATTCAAAGGATGACCTGGATTCTTCCTTCCTGTTGATATGTAGGGACACATCTTATAATACACACATTCTATCCTAATTGCTTAGTCATTGAATTTCAGTTCTCTCTGGAGAAAGAAGTCAGCCTGCATCATAAAAGAGGAAAGTCTAGGTTCCTAGCCTGGCTGCTCTCCAGAGCCTCAGTGTTGCCTCTCCACCTGCCTGCTGGACATTTGAACTTGGATGCCCTGTAGATATCGCAAGGCTTGGCTGACTCAGAGCCCCAACCTCCCCTCTGCTCCCAAATGGCTCCCCCTCCCAATTCAATGCTCACTGCCACCTTCCTTCCTTTTGTCCTGAAGAGCCATGAGCCCCCAAGGCTCACTGGGCATTCCCTTGCACTATCTCTCACACTCCACCCTTCCTTTCAATTCCCATTGCCCCCAGACCCCTGCTGCTTCAAGCCTGGATGATTATAATAGCCTCCTAACTAATCGCTTACTTGTTTTTCCCCCTCCAATTCACTGCTGCCACAGTAATCTCCCTAAAACACCACTTAATCATGCCAAACCCTTAATTAAAAATCTTCATTATCTCTTCATTACCACCAGGATAAAGTCCAAGCGCCTTAGTTTCCTTCCACTATCTGGCCTCAATCCACATTTCCAGTTTATTGCCCACTATTTCCCCACAGTCTTCGTAGACTCCACTAAAACCTGTCTCCTCACACCATTCATCCACCTGGAATGGTTTTTCCAGCCTGTCACTGGGATTTGTGTTCATTCTTTGAGGCCCATGTCAAGTTCTCCTGCCTTTTTGTGAGGTTTCTTCCCTGGGCGACTGTGTCCTCCTAAGAGTTCCTAGAACACTCAATGTCCCAAGTCACAGCCTACTATGTGTCATTATTTAGTTCTACTTTGACTATATGTGTCTTAAAATCAGGAATAGTTCCAGATACATATTTACATCTCCCTCTCATTGGAATCACCACCACCACTTACTTCCTGCCATCCCCAATAAATACCAATTATGGTGTGATCTGGTTATAAGATATTTGTAGTTTGATGGCCAAAGGAAATAAGTGTTGTAGTGTGTCCATTGTGGTCCTTTATATTTGGGACAGCCCATATGGGTGACTGGCATGCCAGATTATAAAGGGAATTTATTTAACGTGGACAGGGGTTCAGTTAAATTCAACCAATCCCAAAGAGATATAGTAAAGAAGAAAAAACGCTGGGGAAATCATTTTCAGGGAAAGATTGCACTCCTCTCCACCTATAAGGACTAAAGAATACAATGGAGGAGACCCTCATGCACAGCTGTAGAACGGAAGAGGCTGAAGGGAAAGCAGGCACAGTTGTGTTCAGAAATGTGCAGCTCTGCCTTTCCTTGCATTTGTGCTAGCTAGACTCACCAGAGGAAGGCACAGTACACCAGGCATGGAGAAGCATCAGGTGATTCTCCGGATTCTCTTCTGCATTTTAGTTCTGATTACAATATAGATACTTTGTCCTGAAGAGGCTTTAGTGGCTTTTAAAAAAAACAACCATATCGTGTCTTCCCTGCTCTATGCAGCCAGGAGTGCATTTCATCTCAAGGGCCTTTCCCTCTTATGCTTCATCTCAACTCACTGTATCCCTGCAGGAGTGAAGTGCTCTCCTTGTCTCCGTGGAGTCCTGAGAATGGGCACTCAAAATCTCACATGCCAGCATCACAGGAGTGAAAATTTTCCTTAGAGTCATTTGAATAGAGAATGCCTCTTTCCTGTCTTTTCTCACGTTCCTCCCACTTCTCACAGGGAAGAACCATGGGAAAAAAAAAAAAAAACTTCACAAGGAAAGCAACACCAGATAGTTGAGGATGTTGGATCTTCTTTTTCCTTTTCTTTTTCTATCTCTACCCCCGCCTTTCTTCTCTTTAAACACATTTCACTGGGGAAAAGGAATCTGGGCGACTTGGGCATTAGCATTGTTTCTGGAAGCCAGAGGTGCAAATGATCACCTCTACGATTGGCATGATCCTGTGGGCACTAGCCAGAAGCTTTCCCATGTCATCCGTGTCCCTATGGACAGCTGTCACTCAAAGGGGCCCCCAAGGATGAGTTGATGCCCTCTGATCCACTTGTCCCATGTTTCCCAAAGGGTCTTAGAACAGGCTTTTTTTGTTTGTTTGTTTGTTTCTCTTAATAAAACATCAAACATGGTATTTCAGTCAATGAGATCTGAGGTCACATTATGTGTGCAAGAGACCCAGAAGACATCATTTTCAAGAGCTTGAAATCATTCCAAGCAGGTGAACTGACACTCTCATGACTTGTCCCCAGGTTAAGGTGACTATAAACACTTTTACAAATGACAAATACAATAAAGTATGTGGCTTATGGAAGTAATCTGTGTTAGAAGGTGTCTTAAAAGAGGTAAGTTTGAGTGAGATTTTGATGTAGATGAGAGAAAGTGGGAGAGAGTGGTGTATGAAAAGATAATGTGGTTGAGTCAGAGTAATTCCTATAAGGATGACAAGAGTTTGATTAAGACGAAATTCTGGATGAAAGTTCACTTTATCATCAGGCTTAAAACACAGATTTAGTCTAATCTATCTTTACATCCATGGCGACCAGCACAGTGCCAGGCACAATAAATGGGCAGCAAATGTCTGGTAAATTAATGCATGAAAAATTAATTGTTGCAGGATCAAATATATGTAGTAAAAAGTTAACTAGAGTATTTCTAACTTTCTTCTATCTTGGTATAAGTTTTTTTTTCCTTCCCCTATTGCCTGCTGCTGAACTTTTTGACTTTATGACAGGGTTGAGTGGCAAACAGAAATGCCCAGATTACTATTATACGCACATCTATAATGTTCTACTTGACTCATGGAGGGTGTGTAACCAGAATGCATAATGCACTTTGATCCCTTCGTAGTAGAGAGGCTATGTTAATGCTTAAGAGAGATAATAACACCACTAAAGCATGTTTAAAAGCTTTTTGTTATTGGACGGACATTAATGTCCTCAGAGACCTTCCAGGCATCTTCCAGATCATTTATGTTCTATAGGGAACTTCTCCGTAAAAATTCAACTTAGGGACTTCCCTTGTGGCTCAGTGGATGAGAATCCGCCTGCCAATGCAGGAAACACGGGTTCGAGCTCTGGTCCGGGAAGATCCCACATGCCACGGAACAACTAAGCCTGTGCGCCACAACTACTGAGCCTGCACTCTAGAGCCTACGAGCCACAGCTACTGAGCCCGCGTGCCACACCTCCTGAAGCCTGTGCGCCTAGAGCCCGTGCTCCGCAACAAGAGAAGCCACGCGGTGAGAAGCCCGCACACTGCAACGAAGAGTAGCCCCCGCTCGCCGCAACTAGAGAAAGCCCACGTGCAGCAACGAAGACCCAATGCAGCCGAAAATAAATAAATAAATAAAAATTTTTTTTAATTAAAAAAAAAAAAAATTCAACGTACCCAGGGATTTTTCCCAGGTCAAAGTAACAGTTGTCATGACCCTTTCTTGTCTGGGTACAAACTTTATATAACGGTAACCTCCTAGTCTAAAGAGAAAACTACAACAATTTCACTCCACTTGGAAGGTCATACATAGGGTGCAGAAAAGAAGTATGAATAGAACAATCATTAATTAGAGGGGAGACAATATGGAGGCCTTTCCCTCTGTGTGACCTTGGAGGTCTCCATAGTAACTGTGTGCTAATTGGCAAACTGCATCTGCAGGTGAGGGGTGGCTGCCCCCTGACCTCCAGGAACACGAGCGCCACCTAGTGAGGAAATCCCACTTCAAAACTTTCAATCCCAACTTTATTCACTTCCCCTTGAAAATGATTACTAAGTTCATACAGACAGGTATATAATTTTAAATATTTGTAACAAAGAATCCTAACTCCGAAGTCAAAAGACGGAGAGTCAGGAAATTTAAAAATCCAACCCAACACTTTGTATCACGATTTAAGATTTCTTTTCACCCATGTATACTTTCAAAAGTGCTGATATGCTGTTTTTCAAATCTAAAGAACACTTTCAAAACTCTGGAAGAAAACAAAAGAGGCATGGATGAGTGGGTGATAATAGGGTGCTGGGTGGCAGAAACGAGGCCTTTCACTATAGACTATGTTGTTTGTTTTCAAACCACATGACTGTATTGCTAATCAACAAATTAGGTTTTAAAAGAACAGTCAGTGTATATTCATGTTAAAAGCAGCTGTGTAGTTTCAGCAAAAACAGTATTACTTAGTTACATTAAATTTATTTGCTAATTTGCAAAGAAAAATAATGCCTCCTCAAAAACAAAAAAAAATAATGCCTCCTCCTCATGAGGTTAAAGAATTTTCTCCATGTAAAAGTACTTGCCTGCTAAATGTAGGAGGTACTCATAGAAACTTCATCTCAATCACTCACACACACACACACACACACACACACACACACACACACCCCTCCTCAGAGTTTCTTACATCTTACATAGGCACACATCTCAGCTACTGATTTTTTAAAAAACACTTGTGTCAATGGTACTCAACTTTCTTGAACAAGCTCTACCAAGTACTTTACCTAACTTGATCCTTAGACATACTAACTAAAAGAGTAAATGGATGTTAAAAGTTACAAAGCAAAGTTCAAAGGACATGTCCTTCAGGTTGCCACAATGGCTGAAAGACTTCCATTTATCTCCTGCAACTTGGAGAGAAAAGACGCATGGAATCCTGAGCCAAAAGCGGCTTACTGTCATGACAAAGACGGGAACCCAGAAACATCAGGCTGGCCTTGTCAATGTTCCTGTGATACCAGGCCACCATCAGTGTGTTCAGGATGGCAGACCACTGTAATGTCTTCCATCATGCCTCTAAAAGTATGACAGCTTGCTTTGAGGTTATTTTATAAAAACCAGAACTGTCTGGTTAAAAAAATGTGAAAAATATCACATAGTCCTGAAGATTTTTGGTCTCTATTTGTGATTTAATTTTTTCTGTCTACAGACCATTTTATGATTAGGTAAAAGACCCTGGAGACTCCACAATTGTTTCCACAAAATTAAAACAAAGCAATATACAAGCAAACTCGACAGCTTCTGCTAAGCAAGTGGGTGCAATTTTTTCAAGTTCATTTTGGAATTCTGAACCAGATCTTCAGTGAATAAAAACCACAGAACCACTATATTTTAGTGTATTTTGCATTTTGGATGAATATTTGGGAAAAATGCATTTCTGTCCTATTTAAAGCATAATAATAGAAAATAAAAATACAGGTTTAGGATTTTGCATATTTTAACTATATGGACCACATATTGTGGCCTAAACATAATCTAATCTTTTTTTCTTAAATTAATTTTTATTGGAGTATAGGTGATTTACAATGTTGTGTTAGTTTCTGCTGTACAGCAAAGTGAATCAGTTCATAATCCAATCTTAATAGCATTTGTTGGTATACCTAATGCCAAGTTTAAGTACTATCTTTATATACATATATATAAACTATAGAAAATATTAATTAACTTCAGCAATTATTATGTGACATATGTTCACAATTTTTCCTTACTCATATTTCCTTCAGGAATTACACTGAATACAGGCTGATAGCTACAAAAAAAAGTTGAAGTAAAGGTGTTTGGAGATTTTAGATACACGCATTTCTGTCTTTTACTGTATAAGCTAGTGATTTTAGCAAAAACTATAAAATCGGTAGAATCAGTGATGAGGCCATTATCCTGTAAAAATGGACTAAAATGAGAGATTTTTTATTTAACTGACAGTTATGGCATTATTTAAAAAAGGGAAAATATGTACAATGGCAACTGTTGAATGATATCCAATTTATAGCTCTAGTCACATGGCTACAAAGCTAAAAAGAAGTGAAATTGAACCATCCTCCAGTAAATTAAACTCATGCCAATATCCCATGGCAACTCCTGGCCCAGCCATTCTCTTCATTTCATCTGAGTTGATCCAGCCCTAAACCTGTCTGTTCTAAAATTGTTCTTACAGCAAGAACCGCAATCCAATATTTGGTACCGAGTCATTAAGAAGGGAAAAAAACTCACAAAACAGTCAGAACTTTTATTGGATTCTCAATTAGAAAATATTCGTCTTCTAAACAGATCTACTAGAGAATGGACTTGGGGACACGGGGAGGGGGAAGGGTAAGCTGGGACGAAGTGAGAGAGTGGCATGGACATACATACACTACCAAATGTAACATAGATAGCTAGTGGGAAGCAGCCGCATAGCACAGGGAGATCAGCTCGGTGCTGTGTGACCACCTAGAGGGGTGGGATAGTGGGATAGGGTGGGAGGGAGGGAGACGCAAGAGGCAGGAGATATGGGGGTATATGTATATGTATATTTATAGCTGATTCACTTTGTTATACAGCAGAAACTAACACACCATTGTAAAGCAATTATACTCCAATAAAGATGTAAAAAAAAAAAAAAGAAAATATTCGTCTTCTAGAGCTATTGGCAATATGGGAAAATCTAGGCTATTTTTGTATATATGTGATTTTGAAGCTATTTCTCTAAAAGTGCAAGCCATTTTGGTTACTTAGTTCTTACAGCTGAGGAGAACCTAACATTCTCCATGAAACATTACACCTAGTTTCTTTTAAAAAATTACTGTATGTTATGACATATTTTACCACTTACTAGATGGGTTTACATGTCCAACTGAATGAACTATTTGCAGCTCACTCTCCAATTAATGGATAGGAATGGTGATTGTTTCAATTTGACCATTTTAACAACTGGATTGGAACTAATAACCTTTCTATTCAGAATTTTACCTTAAACAAACAGCAGAGCTATTACCAAGATTATCTGAATGAGATAAATCTCTGGTTCATGTATAATTCTTTGAACATCTACTTTCTAACATGTAATTACATACTATGTGATCTGAGATACTTCAACACTACTCTCAACATATTCTGTGAAAATTCCATTAACTCCCTAAAGAGTCTCATTTTTCTCTGTAAACTTGTTTAAACCATTAGTTATTCTATCATATAAATTAACTAGAAATAAGCAAGACAAGGAAATTTTCTGTTTAACTTTCCCTTCCCCATTCATTTGTTCATTCATTGGTTCAATGAATCAATATTTATTGCCTAATAAGTGCCAGGCACTGGATATCATAACAGCAAACAAGAGGCATAATCCCTGCCTTCATGGGGAAGACAGACTTGAATCAAATAACACAAAAATAAAAATCTAGTTACAAAGCGATGTGAATGAGGTGAAGGAGAATGGGTGGTCTGGAGGAGAATAATAGAATAACCCATCTACCTGGGGCCTGCAGGGGCCATCTTTGAGGAGGTGACATTTAAATCACTGAAGGATGAACCTGAAGCAGCCAGGCGAGGAGTGAGGTGGGATTGGCTTTTAATAAGCAACAGGTAATTTTTTAGTATAAGTTTGCAATACTTGGAATACACTTCAACTAAGAAAGTATTTGTTGTTTCTCTGAAATCTGAATTTAACTGGGCCTCCTGTATTTTATCCGGCAATGCCAGGTGGGCACCTGAGCACAAAGCGGGTGGGAAGGCTGCCACCACTTGAGAGGAAGTGAGGTGGCTGACATGAGGTGATGGAAGGGGCAGAGGGTGAGTTGAGATGGGAGAGCCAGGAGCCCAAGTACTCTGTATGACCTATAGGTATCATTCTGTCATGCCTTCTATTTTGCCTAAAGCAAAGTTTTACAGCACACTAACCACAGGCTAATTTCAATTTAATATAACTTTTCAATTAATATAAAAACCTGAGAAACATTCTCAGGAAATATATGTGCTGTAAACTCCAGAAAGATTTGCTTATTCTCTTGAAAGAAAGGTTAAATAAGGCTTCAGTGGATAAAGCATGTATATGTTCCATCTCTGCTTTCCACTTGGCTATTTCATCCCGAATTGGCCGAGTCTGTCATGGTACGTGCAGGGGGTCCTGAATGATGCTGTCTGGGGAAACCTATTGTACTGGCGGGCTGAGGTGTCCTGCAGAGGCATAGGATTCAACTCTTGTCTATTAAATGCTGTCCATTTCTGCCCCCTTAGGTATTCTCACATAAACCTCTCTTAGTAGCACATGTAATTTGGCCTTCTCAGATCTCTGAGTCAAGTAAACATGTTAGCTTCTGTTTTACAATTTCTACCTGGTGTTAGAAATTATATCATTATATAACCTCCCCTGCCATCTTTCCCCCACCCCCTCAAAAGTGTGTACAAGTGTCAAAAAGTTTGTTTATCATATGTTCCAAATTCATTAACATTTAGCTGGTAGCTTTTTGTCAATATACAATTAAATAATATAACAAAGTCTTTTGCCCCAACCCTGAAATATTCTAGAAAATAATAGAAAACTCTGCAAAGAACGAAACTGTCTCTACTCTGCAAAGAACTAAAATACAATGATGTTAACACTAGCTGCTACAAAGTCTCCTGGCTTGTCATATGTGTGCATGCGTGCCTCTTCCGTAATTCATTCACTCAATATAGATAAAGCTCCCATGTGCTACACAAAGTATTTTCTGGCACTTTCCAAAGGAAGGTCAAATAGAGCCTTATTAAATTTTTTTTTTTTGTAAACATCTTTATTGAAGTATAATTGCCCCAAAATGGTGTGTTAGCTTCCGCTCTACAACAAAGTGAATCAGCTATACATATACACACGTTCCCATATCTCTTCCCTCTTGCATCTCCCCCCCTCCCACCCTCCCCATCCCACCCCTCCAGGTGGTCACAAAGCACCGAGCCTTATTAAATTTACTAAATAACTCAGGCATTGAGAGTCTATCAAGTTAAAAACTAAGCACAATGACAAATTCTAGGGATACTTATTGAATCACATTTAGAAAGAAAGATGAAATAATACTGGAAATTCAGAGAGTTCCTGAAGAATAGAGTTTAAATAGTTATAAACTAAGGGTTACAAATCTCATTTCCTTTTAAGATCACCAAGGGTGCCTTTCTCCAAATACATTTAAGACCTGTAACCTCAAAACTGCCTTCAGCAAAAGAAAAAACCAAACACACATGAAGTAACCCACAAAAAGAAATCTGCATTTCATATTCCTTTTGGGAGGTATATTAGCTTTCTAAGGCTGCTGTAACAGAGTACCACAGACCGGGTGACTCAAACAATAGCAATACATTGTCTCACAGTCTGGAGGCCAGAAGCCTGAGATCAAGGTGTTGGCAGGTTTGGTTCCTTCTGAGGCTGTTCCAGGCCTCTCCCCTGGCTTCTAGTGGTTTGCTGGCCATCGTTGGCCTTCCTTGGCTTGTAGATGTGTCACTCCAATCCTCTGTCCTAAACTGGCATCCTTCTTGTGTCCTCACATCCTCTTCCTGCCCAAATTTCCCCCTTTTATAAGGACACAGTCATACTGGAATAAGGCCCACGCTAATGAGCTCATCATAACTTGATTGTCTGCAAAGAACTTATTTCCAGATAAGGTCACATTCACAGATACTGGGGATTAGGACTTCAGCATCTTTGGGGGGAACACAATTCAACTCAGAATAAGGGGTATTGGACAACAATCCAAATACCTCTGGGTTTAAAAAAAGGAAACCACATTAAGCTGGTATGATTTGCTTAGCCTCAATTTTGATTCATGAACAGTTGATGTTTGGGTTCAAAAGCATCTTAATCTAGACAGTCACAGGAAGGCAAGTGTCACACCACAAGACACAACACAAGATGCTATTAGATCAGACAGCCATACGGGAGATGATTACAACTCATTTTCCTGACCCAGTGACCAAAAATAAATTATCAAAAGCTTCAAAAAGATTGATTTAAAAAGCTACTAGGGCTTCCCTGGTGGCGCAGTGGTTGAGAATCTGCCTGCCAATGCAGGGGACACGGGTTCGAGCCCCGGTCTGGGAGGATCCCACATGCCGCGGAGCAACTAGGCCCGTGAGCCACAATTGCTGAGCCTGCGCGTCTGGAGCCTGTGCTCCGCAACAAGAGAGGCCGTGACAATGAGAGGCCCGCGCACCGCGATGAAGAGTGGCCCCCGCTTGCCGCAACTAGAGAAAGCCCTCGCACAGAAACGAAGATCCAACACAGCCATGAGTAATAAATAAATAAATAAATAAAATTAAAAAAAAGAAAAAAGCTACTAGTAAGGTCTGATTTTGACAAGTCAAGATTCCTTATAAAGACAGATTGCCTAGTTATGTGGTGAAAAGGGACACAGGACAAAGTAAGAGGCAGAGTTCTGCTTTCCAGTCATGGTTTCCTCAGATAGCTGGTAGTTTTAGGCAGATAATTACCCTGGCCCTTGTATTTGTGGGTTCCGCATCCTTGGATTCAACCGACCATGAATAGAAAACACGCAGGAAAAAAAATTCCAGAAAGTTCCAAAAAGCAAAACTTGAATTTGCCGCTTGCCAGTAACTACTTACATAGCATTTATATTGTATTAGGTATTATAAGTAATCTAGAGATGATTTAAAGTATATGGGAGGATGTGCATAGGTTATGTGTAAACACTATACGATTTTCTCTAAGGGACTTGGGCACCCACAGATTTTGGTATCTGCGGAGGGTGGGGGATGGGAGGCTGGAACCAATCCCCCTTGGATACGGAAGGATGACTGTAGCTCTTATTAGTCTCAGCATCCTCATGAGGGGGTTGGACAAGTGATCCCTAAATTCCTTCACTGCCTTTTGTATCCATCACCACTGCACACTGAACGACCCGGTGAGATACACCCATGCATCCCTGAGACCGGGCAAGAAGTAGCCCTTTCCAGCGCTCCAAGGTGAGATCCTCAGGCCCTAATCCATGCTGTGTGCACACTGCGTGCTCCACTGATTTAACTTTGACCAGCCAATAAATGCTATTTTCACTCCCACACACAGTGAAAGGATGGGGTGATGGAAGTATCAAGGCCTTGATCACATGAAATGAAAAACATAGAGCAACTCTTACTAGGCAGCATGTCCAGGTGTTCCTCTCATCTTGTAATAACTAACTTCCTCTCCACTCGCTCACCAGCACTGGGGAGTCACTCTGTGAACAGTCCTACAAGGGAAATGGGAGCTAAGGCCTTTGCCTTTGATAGGTTGGTTGACTTATGTAGAAGGTTCAACAAACAAAGGCATCCTTGAACTAAAAGGATCATGAACACATTAAAAAGTGTCCACGTAAGTACAGAGGAAGAGCCATTCTACAGAGCGGTGAGGTCTGGGGACGCTGGCCACTTTCACCAGGATGATTCAGAGATGCCTGATGGCGAGGTTGAGAGGCTGACTTTTGTCTTTTCAGAACAACAATCCTACAGAGTGGTTGGTAACACAGGCATGTTTTTGTGACTGTGAACACACTGATGGCAGTCATTAGCCGAATGACTGCTTTAACAGGTTTTCACAAGGATTCCAGTTCATATCGACTGGAAAGTGTCTTGAAAGCCTCAGAAAACTACCCCAAATCTGGCTTCCCTTTGAATCCTTGAACACCTCCTCAAAACACACAGAATAGAACTGGACCCATGGACATCTATGGATGAAGACTTGGCAAGACCCTCTCCTTTCCAACATCTTGGCGAGGCCAGTTCTAGGATTTTTGTACAATGGTCTGGAAAACTGTGTCTTTTCACTTTTATATTCCCGAACATCATTTGCCGAGGAAGGGTAAATCAGGCTTCTTGATGGCAATTACTCCAGAGAGGTGGGAATCAAGTTAGGTTTGGTTTGGTGAATTTCTCTGAATTTCCAGAGGGGTAATGTAAGAGCCCTCTCATATCAGAAGCAGTAGCTGCTGTTGTCCTATCCAGTACCACGTTTGAAGAGGTAAGGAACCTATTTCCAGATAGGAAGCTTCATAAAGCTTCCAGCATTCCATGAAGGGAAATGATTCTTCTTTGCCTGGAGTTTAGACTGACTCCTTGGTTATGAGGATGGAACAGAGGTTCTTCTCCGAGAACAAGTTGTTGGTTCCTGCTGGGTGAGAACTTTGGAATGGAATGTCACTACTCAAATCAGTAAGGCTAAGATTGTCAAGTGATTTGTCCCCTGTCACCAAGATAGCACATTGATGCCTCTGTCAGGACTTTTCTGGCATATGACACATTGGAGAAATCAGAGTGGTGCGCATATGTGTATTTTTACAAAGGCACATACCACACTGTTGATAGAAAGGCACACGGTGTGGGAAAAAAATCTGCTGGGGGGACTCAGTGCAGTTTCTACTCATTGAAAATCTTGATCAGATGCTGAGCAATCCTGTGTCAGGCGTGATTTTGGATTTGCAATGCGGCTCTAGGCTTCATGGGCAGAAAAACGGCCACAGCAATATACACAGGAGTCCTTTATGAATCTCTGCGAATACAAATCCCTAGTCCTTTACTCCGACCAAGCTGGTGATGTGCTTCCTTCTTCAGTTGTCGTAAATGACTCTCAGCTACACGTATGTGCAAGTTACCACCTACACCTCCTCGTTCCTTCAGCTTTTACCACAGCAGTGTCAGCCCCTGATTGCAAATGCAACTGAGGGGGTGTTTTGTACCTAGAGAGAGCAGCGCCCTAAATGTTGCTTTAGGGAGGAAGAATTCATGATCACTAATGGCAAGGCTAATAACACTGGGTATATAGAAAAGCTGGGGTAAGGGAGGAAATAGTCCTTTATTGCTAGCTGATCTGCCCCGTCAGAGATAAGGGGATCCTTTGGGCTGGACAGTTGCATCGGTTGTCATCTTGGCTGCAGCTCACCCCTTGCCTGGTCCCATTTATCTTTCCCCTGATATTGTCCATGACTCAAAGACTCCCATCCACAATAGAGACTTCAAATAGGTGGGGAGGAGAATTAGGAACTTGTAGACACCTGGTGATAGGCGACTTGGATTTAGGCTTAGATGTTATAGGATCTCCATTTGAAAACATCCAAATGTTCATTTTGTGCAGTTTGAAATGTGACTTTCAAAGATGACCCTAATCTCTGGGGAGTAGATAGTCCGTCCAACCGATGTGAATTTCGCTAGACAGCCCGTTTTTGCTTCCCCATGAGGAATTAAAGTAGATATGCTAAAAGGTTGTACCTCTTTCAAAGCCGATTCTCCCTGTAAGAAAGTGCTAAACCTCAGAAGGCGATGGAAATGGCTGATAAGGCGTCTGGTCGGTGCCACCACCTCCGTGGGTGGCTGCTCTTTTGACACATCTGAATTCGGAGCGAGGGGCTGTTGGTAACAAAGTCTTATATACAAAATGTCCACGGTCAGAAAGGTTTGCAGTATAACGAACACCCTTATCATCACTCGAATCTTTACAACAGCTTGGATGACTTTCTAATTGTGGCTTAATATAGTTAATTACGGCAACCCTTCCCCATTTTCCAGGATGATGAATTAATACTACAGATCATTAATGTTACTAAATTGGCATAATGATATAGATTTAACGTCCTAGTTACGTTAAGACCTGCTTTATAATTTGGCTCCTTTGTTATTTGCCTTACATAGGAAAAGCATGCAAGCAAGCCTCTTAACAGTAGGCTGCATGTAACTACTTGTGTCATTTTCCCTAATAAATTATTGATATAGAAAACCCCAAATGGAAGACTTCTTCATCTTCAGACTGTATGTGAAGCCAACATTTTCTTTCTAATATCCGCTTCATCAGTATAAAAGTTAGAAAGCTGCAGCTCTTGAGCCAGGTTTTATAATTAGACAAGACTGTATTTTACATCTGCAAAATACTCATGCTTAGTGGGGAAAAAATGAGAAACGCGATATGTTCCATTCTGTTGCAATGGTTATACCATTTTAATCTCTTAAGTTCAATATATATCCTCTAGCAGGCTAGACTTCTAGGATTTCATTTTTAGATCCTTAAGGCTGCATATATCTGTCAAACCAACATAATGAATTTAAAGTGCTAATGCCTAGAAGACCAGAAAAACATTGAAATATATCCTTGGTTGATTAAATTACCACCTCCAGCTACTTTACATCCTTGTGTCCAAATAGATTTTCTTTTTACTTACCAAGTGCTGGATCTGGAAGATGTGGAAGATGTAATTTTATGGTAAAAACATGCACATGTCTTTAGACAAGAGCATTTTATTTAAGCATCTTTTTAAAGTCTGTAGAGTATTTCTGTGATAGGGCTTGCAATGTGATTATGGGGTCTTTCAATTATGCTCAACCTGCAGGTTAACCAGTAACTTTCAAGTGTATTCTTGGAATGGAATTTATGTTAAACATCTGAAGTACTAGTATTCAAATGTTCATGATAACAATATCTAAAATAATGTGAACTTGTTTTGCAAAAAATACAGCAACCATGAATACTAATCTTTATGTTAAAAAAGTTGTGTCTTCAGGAACTGCTTAGATTGACAGACTGACAACTCGAGATAGCAAAAATGACTCAGAGACATTCCTTTCTCCTAAACAGGGTGGCTTGGTCGTTTAAGTAGTCTGTCACTTAAAAAGATGAGACCGGGTGCAAAATCTTATTCCTCCTTGTAAAAGGGGCAGTCAAAATAACCCTAGAAATAAAAATGCTGTGGACCTGAGTGGGGAGAAAATATTGGTTTTTCAACCACTCAACTTTTACTGCTGGAATTTAACGTAGAATCAAATCTGAAAGATTAGTCATGTCTTTCTATATGCCTGTATTCAAAGACTTAACAGTACACTGCCTTAACCTGTACACACTTACCACGTAGTCTGGTTCAAACACATATACGAACACACACATACACACTCAATTACACAATCACAGAACTCAAATATACACATATTTCAGTAATCGCCCTCACACAAAAGAGAAGTAGCAGCAAATGCAGCTGCAGGATGTGGGGCTCATGTTCTATTGGAAGATGGCTCATTACAAGCATCCACTGTGGGACACCTTGTCCTGGCCACCAGGCTCTGGAAGGACCAATTCTGACCACACGTTCACTGTTCACACCCCTCCAAACCTGACCACGGGGGTGAGAGAATGGTCCTGCCATTCCAAGGGGAATTTTCTAGAACCTTGCAGTACTAACACACGGTGTAAAGACAGTGAGTATCAGTGGTTAGACATCGGGGTGCTGTGATGTCGGGAGGTGAAACTAAAGACCGAAATGAATGCAAAATAAAATGACAAGTATCAGAGGAAACAGGGGCAGGGACCGAAGGCAAGAGAGCAGATTTGTAGTGCTTTGAAATGAAACGTTATAATCCCGCCGACAATCCTGTCGACTATGAGCTATAGCACTAGGAGTACAACACAGGAAAAAAGATACATTGTGGGATAAACAGCTTCTTATAAGGTAAAACTGAATGGCCAAAATAGATGAATAAGGACACACAATGGAGAGAAAAAAAGAAATGAGTCAGTGGCAATATGAGAAAAAGGCAAAAGTGAACAGAGGACAGAAAGGCAGAAAAGAAAAAAAATGTAAATGAGTGAGACAAAAAAGCCAAAAGACGCAAAAGAAAAAGAGAACAAGAAGGGGAAAGAAGTAATATTTTCCTTGATAAAAATGCACAAAAGGGAAGATGAACTTTGTTCTTTTTCTCTTTCTACTCTCCTCTCTTTTTCTGCTTTTCGCCTCGCAGCACGCCAGCCTAAGCTGAGAGCTGTAATGTCATTAAATTGCAAATGCTTTTTCATTTCCGACACACACTGTTTACTTATCTGGCAAAAACATATGTTGGAAGGAATCCGTTAAATTCTGCCCATTGCCTTGGGTAAAAGTGCAATGGAAACGGACCCACCGAGCGTCCTCTTTCTTCTTCTTTAGCACGCCCCTTATCTACAAGACGGCTTCGCAGAAAACTGGCTAGTTCAATGAAAAATGAAGATACAGCGGGAGATTAGGGAAGAACACTGAGCGCAAAATTCCTGGAGAGAGGGTCACTCCATTGCAAATGATTTCACTCCTCTAGATCTGCATAAATTACTATTTTTAAGGCATCTCCAAAGTCTGTATATTTTTCTCACTCTGTCAAACATTTAATTTCACGCCCCGTGTTCTGAATATGCTAAAATGCATATCTCTGATGCACCTTTAAGCCAGAAAAACGAATGCAAAATTGAAGATAAAATGATGTGATTTGCACTACAAGCCTATTACTTGAGGTATTTACATATAGTTTACCTCTGCAGTTCTGAGGATGATTTATTAAAAAAAAATCTGGATTAAGCTCATATAAATATGTATAAATCTTTGTTTAGAAAATAGATTTTGCAGCTGTTGTGTCGAAAAAGTTCTTTAAGATTCTGTGAAGAATTTTCCTTTTAGCATGCTTTGAGAGGGAAAAAAAGGGGGACAGAATCTGACATTCTGCTTGGTGGGGAGGAGAAAAGCGTATTCTACCATCCGGCAGTTATAAAGACTCCTTTATTGCCCTTCCTGGCCCAAAGCAGGTTGGTTCCTCCTCGGTCTTTTATTATACTTATTTAATTTTCTTTTTTTCCCCCTTTTTTCTTGGGCCCAAATAATAGTGCCCTGGATTACTAAACTCAAACGAAATATCGGTGTTTAATGACTGAAACAATCGTGAGCCTTTTGGATCTGCCCCCTCACGCCCCTCGGCCCCTTCTCGCGCCTTTTGTTAATACGCTCTCTTCCAGTGCATCCTCACTGACACCAAGCCCAGAACCTGCCGGGAGCGACTTCTAGCTACCGATTTGAAAATGATTATTAACACACTGCAAGCAAGATCTCTTATCCGATGGGAAAGCAATTCTAAAAATACTATGCTTCCTCTAAACAATCCCCACGTGTGTGTTTTTGCCCCTCTTCCTCTTTCTCTCCCCCTCTCTTCCTCTCTCTCTCTTTCTCTCCCTCCCCGCCAATCTCGAGTTTTGCCTCTTTGTCTGAAAAATGTTTTATTTAGTCCGGGCTCTCCCATACCCCTCTGATCTAGGTCCCTCTGTAATCATTGTGGGGGAATTACTCTTTGCTATTTTCTTGTTAGGCTTTGGGTTTAGGAGAATTTAGATAACAAAGTTGACTAATTCAGAGCTGAACACACATTGGACTCTGCAAATATACCTCCTGCCACATGATAAGGGCAGGGCCAGCTTCTGGGCTGCACCTGCCGAGATGCTGTGGGAACAGCTGCTTCTGGTACTGGGTACAGGGAACAGCTATTTCTTCAAAGCCTGCATTAATCCTTTTGCAATTAAACAAGAAAGGGATGTTTACAGGCATTTGATCGCTTTCGGGGTGGGGGGGAGATACGAGTTTGCTTGCAAAGACTGAATTCCAGTTCTGGTGTGTGGCGCTGCTTAAAGTTGACTAATGACAATTTAAAAGAGTGAAACTGCAGTCATTTTCAAAAGTTAAGAGTCATTCTTTTTGCACAAAATGGCTGAACAATCCCCCCTAGTGGTCTGTTTCCTGTTACTGTGATTTATGAACACTCTCCTTTCCAAAACTGCCCACTTGGTTTGTTTATAGGTTCATAGCAAAGAAACTGGAAGAAAAAAAAAACAACCAAAGTCAGACTATTTAGAGTTGAGATGAGCTTTCACTGAAATCCTCCTTTCGACACCCAGACAGAACCTAATTTCCCACAAAGTGATGGGGCTAAACCCTACTGTAAAGCCAGTTTTCTATCTCAAGGGTTTTCTCAAAACTGACAAATAACCTCAGAGCTCTGGTGTTCACACTCCTCTCACTGAAATCAAGGAATAGACCAGGGGTGTGATGCACTCAAAGTGCTGGGTTTGGGTTTCTGAAGGGAAAAGGAGTAAATCATGGAAATGGCCTGTGCCTTTCTTTCTAGAAGATTTGGCCCCAACTGGATTATTTCAATCCTTTAGGCTAGAATTACCTTTAAATGATTAAAGAACCCTGTTTCTCAAGTGTAACTGCTAAGAAAATGCCTGGTCATTGATGCCATCCATTGTCCCATCCTTCTCTTGACTCTGCGCACAAAGGTGGGAAATCCTGCTTCCTTCAGTGTCTGCAGATGAGATGAACTGCCTAACATCCTTCACTGCTTCCTTCTAGGCCCCCCTACACGCGAGGCCAGCTCTCACTGGGTTGAGGTCACCCAAGTATTTCAAGCTTTGAACACTGAGATGAGGAGACATCCCATTCCCCTGAGTGCTGGCTTCCTTTCCGTCGGCCATGTTCCCAGTCATGCTCCTTTTTCAGACTAGATAGAAATGGAATCTAGCACATCTGCTCATGGAGAAGACTATATAGCATTGCCCCTGGACAGCTCAGATGGGGAGAGTATCAAGATTTCTTATATTACTGGACATCTTAGTCTGTTCAGGCTGCTACAACAAAATACCACAGACCGGGTGCCTTATAAAGAGCAGAAATTTACTGCTCATGGTTCTAGGGGCTCAACATCCATCATGGTCGGGTTCTGGTGAAGGTCCTCTTCAGACGGCTGACTTCTCACTCATGGTGGAAGGGGGCGGGCTCTCTCTGGAGTCTCTATAAGAATACTAATCCCATTCATGAGGGCAGAGCCAATCACTGCCCAAAGGCCCCCCCTCCTAATACCATCACATTGAGAGTTAGGACTTCAACATATGAATTTGTCGGGGGGTGGGGAGGACACACATCCGGAGCATAGCAGTGGAACATGGGAGAAGAAGAATATTAAATATTTACTAAATATTCATCTACCAAAAACAGTGCAAAATAATCCTAAAACCCTAAGCCCTGACTCCCAAGAAGCTTATGACATTAGAAAAAAGTAACATCAAAAAACAAATCCATTGCCAACCTCCTTGCACTTCAGCCTTGAAAGCTTGCAGACTTTTAAGTCTGGTTTTCTCCCAAATGTCTAGACTATTTTTTTCAGTAACACTTGGACTTGGCTTCATTTCCTTCCTTTCAGTTTCTTCAGTCTCTGTCCTGGTCTACAAAATCATCATTTCTTGCTAGAAACATCTCTGGGAGCCCCAAGGCCTCTTTTTATTTATTTATTAATTCATCTTAACCCCAGTTGCAAGAAAAGATCTACCTAACCATGTAACTTTCCTTCTCAGAAGTGTGCTCCAGTTCCCAACTACATCATCGTGAAACTTAATCTCCCTAGCTTTGAGGCCCCCTTAAAAGGACTGTGGCCTTTCCAATCAACCATTTAGTAACACAACTGTCACCTTCCTCTGTACGCTAGACCGTAATTGGATAAACCTGTTTGCTCTTCCTTGAACTACAACTTAGATTTTTACATGTACACATACCCCTCCTGCGGAGACAAATTCACCGTCAATCTAATGAAGTTTAGGCCTCAGGGCCTATCACCTCGGTCCTTTCTAAGAACTTATACCTAATTTTGCCTTTGTTTCTTAAAGAGGATCCTTCCCCACCAAACTACATAACTTTCAGGCTCCACAAAATTGGTACCTGCCCCAGCCCCTCATCATTGCACATGGACGTGAGCATTCACTCAGTCCAGAAGCTTCTTAAGACCTACACACATGCCAGCTCATCCTCTTTCTGAATTACATGTCTCGCTTGTGCATATTATCAGTTTTAGAAGCTTGAGGGCTTTTCCCTGTGATTATGTTACCTTTTCCATAAGATGATCTAGTGAACGACTCCACAGTAGAGACTATCTTTTTTTTACATTCTGTACCAGAATATCAAAGTGTTGGTTTACTATTTGTAATGTACTGAACAAACATTTGGCTGACTGTTTCTGAGGAAGTTGGAAATTGTTTATTTATAGGTATCAATATTAAAGATTATTAGAGGCTAAAATTGTAACTTCCCAATCCCAAGGTCATTCAAACAAAAATCAAAATAAGCAGACATTTCTGGAGCATGTTCGTTGCTGCATCTTTAAACTTAGAATGGGTGGGTAATAAATACTTCTTGAATAAGTCATACATAAGTCAGGACAGGGGTGAAGGGTGAAGACTGTTACCCATTGGCTTATCACTAAAGAAGCCAGGGGAATTTAACTGGCTTCTGGCATGAGCTAGACCCAGACGTCAACCTCTTCCATCATTGGTTCCGCTGTCTTCTGTGTTGGATTCACTCTCAGGCAGGTCTAACCCATGCACTAGCATGACCTTCAAAACCTCTAAGCATATATCCTATTAGCACAGAAGCCCCAGAGTAAAAACAAAACAAAACAAACAAACAACAACAAAACTCCTTTTCCCCAAAAATTTCCAACAAAAATTGTGTCATTGGGCCAACTTGAGGCACAAACTGAGTCACCTGTCCCTCCTGACCTGTGCCTGGAGAATGGGCCAGGCCTGGGCCACATGTGTGTCTGGGTAGTGGGATGGAGGCCAATCCCCCATTGTTTTTTTCATTATGATTGAAAAAACAGCAGGAGGTGGATTCCTAACAGAAAATTGAGGCAGCCACTTTCATTTCTCTACAGAAAAACATGAAGAATAATTACGAAGTGACAGAAATCTTCATAAGCTGCTGGTTGGAGTATACGTTGGTAGAACTGCTGTAAAATATAGGTTGGGACTGTATTGTGAAGTTGAACATGTGTGTTGTGCCTGACCCAGCAGTCCTGCTCCTCGAGTGTGTCCCAGAGAAGTGCTTCCACACATGCACAGGAACATCCACGGCAGCATTACTCAGATTATCCCTGAGTTATCTGGAGTTGCTAAGTGGTGGTGGTCCATCACCCCTCATTTATGAGCCAGAATACTTGTATAAAGAGAAACGTCCCCTCATCTACTGGTACAGTTTACATAGGTAAGACAGGGTAAACATTTGATTTTTTTCCCTTTTATCAATTTTCAAAATCAAGATTTAGTTTCTTTCAACTTTTTGGTATCCTTATGAACTCATGTGTTTAACTGTGTTTGATGCATTTTAACCCATTGCAGTTTCTGTTCTTAATAATATCAAATTGTTCCATCTTTGGCTGCTGGAAACCTTTTCAAGTTGGCTCCTAAGTCCATTAGATAAGACCCTGGTAATCTTTAATAGTTTCCTTTCTTTCTGGCTTGACAAGATGCTCTGACATCATCTTAGACATTCCCTGCCCCAAAGCAGCAAATTCTGCAAGGAGCCCTAGCTCCTTTGAGTGAGAAATGATATATGCAGATGGCACTAGAGGTGCTCATTGCTGCTGGGTTCACCATCGTTTCTGGGTTTTTCCAGTGGACAGCACTAGGCATGAATACATACTAAAGATAAACTATATCAAGTGTTCATAGTGATAGTTCTAATTTAAATTCAGGACTGCAGGGTTTTACTTAACCTCTTCTATATTACATTGTATCTTTCTTCTCCCACGCTGAGAATGCTGGTTCTCAAAGCACTTAATATTTGATCCAAAAAACTTGCTTTTAGTAGTTAATCATTTTTACTAATTGGACAATTTAATTGACAATAACGTTTCACTTGTTCTTACAGTTTTAATAAAGGTCACTCAAAGAAAATTATCTTAAAGATATCATTATTTTCCTACAGAAAAATTTAAATTGCAATATTTTACATTTAACTAGTTCAAAACATTATGGGATATCCCACTTCTCTTCTAGTAATGTTAGTGATATGTAATGTTGGCAATGTCAGTATTTTCCTGTTTGGGGCTTGAAATTCAAAAAACATGACTTTTGACTTTTAGTCAAATTTAGTCAGATAAGTCTTCTGTTCACACATTCCACATGTCTTTCTGTGTAAAACATGTGATACTAAATTAGAGCAATAATTATTTAGTTTTGTATTAAAGAATGTCTTGTGAGAGAGCCTGGAAATGGCTTACAATGGCATCAACACATAAAAAGATAGGCCCAAACTTTCAGTTCCTCAATGGAACAATAAAAATTTTATCAACCCTCCCGAGCAGGTTAGTAGGGAGGTAGGCTTAAATGCCAGTCTAGGATTAAATGCTTGAAGTGTGGGTTCCTTCCTAAGCAGGCCCCTCTCCCTTCCTTCAGAAAAGTTAAGAATTTAAATGTATACAGAGGTATATCACTAAGTGATGGCAATGGAATGATCCTTGAGTTATAAGGGGCTAATGTCCACACATGTTCTTTCCACTAAGATAAACTGTTATGATTTTTAAATATGTGAACTGGGACTTCCCTGGTGGTCCAGTGGTTAAGAATCTGCCTTCCAATGCAGGGGACGCAGGTTCGAACCCTGATTGGGGAACTAAGATCCCACATGATGCGGGGCGACTAAGGCCCCGCGCCACAACTACTGAGCCCGCGCGCCCTGGAGCCTGCACCACAACTAGAGAGAAGCCTGTGCGTCGCAAGGAAGAACCAGTGCACCGCAATGAAAGATCCCACATGCCGCAACTAAGACCTGATGCAGCCAAATAAATAAATATTTTTTAAAAGTAAAAAATAAAATAAAATAAAATATGTGAACAATCCACATGCCTAGCTCTCTGCATACTCACATTGTATCTTGTATATATTTGCATATATATGTACACGTGTATATGGCCATAAACTCATATATACACATATGTGAACATGTACATATATTATACATACATATATTCATATATAAATAAGATAAAGGATAAGTATGTAGGAAGTCAGACATTTCTATAATTCATAGATATATCCAATACATATATATGGCTGACACAGCCTCTTCAGGTAATGAGTTTTTTATATTAACTACGTGTTTTAACAGCTTGTCTTTGAAGTATATGCCTATTTTAGATCATAAATCCAAGCACCAAGTTTACCTTCCAGTCTTGAACCTTGTTTAATTCTCAGCTTGTGCTCAAGAAATATTAAATTGTGACCATAATGTTACAGGAAACAGAGTGAACAATTCAAAATCAAAGGTCATACCAAGGAAAAAATTAAACTGGTCATTTATAGAAAAGCAACAGTCATTGTGATCTTAACTTTTCTAACCAAGATAGACTATAAAAAAAAAGAGCAATGTTCCAAGTAGATTACACACAAAAGGAAGTGTACTGATTTCTGAAATCCTTACTTATGTAGATGTTTAATAGTGCAAAATCTGGCCCCTGAGGCAGGGTGGGGCAACTTAATTTTAGCATTTCAACCATAACTTTAAATTTCTCACAATTCAAAAATCTACTGGATGTACTTTTAGGGAAACCTATTAGTTTTTGTGATAAATTAGACCTCACACCTAGTAAGTATGAATACACATTTGTTACAATCAGGCAAAAACAAATGTTATTAAATTTTGTGTCACTTGGTGGATGTAAGGAGAGTAAACTAAACCGTATACTTCCAACACACCATTCCACAAATGTGGAATCCAATAAGTGAATACATAGTAAAATGAAATGAGACATATCTGAAAAGTAGCTGCTGTACTTATGTGCTAATCACACGTCAAAGCATAACATTGTTTGTTTTTTTTTTTAAATAACAGAAGCAATAAAATCCTATTACGGATTAATCTTGTGCCAAATTTTGTTTTTTAATCAAATCTATTCTGAGCTAAAGAAAATTCAAAAATGCAAATGAAGGGCCTGATCCTTCAGATCTTGTGAATATGTAAAGGCTGATACACTTCAAAGATTTTTTTTTTAAACTCAAAAATTAAAGTCATCATGAGACACAGCAAAACATACTTATTTGTAAACATTTTAATTTTATATTCCATGTGAAATTTCACCCTAATAAAAGTCTTCAGGAGGGAGGGTTTTAAAATCCTGAAGTTAGATGTTTACTAAATAAATACTGCTCTAGTCTGATTTCTCATATATGTACCACACTTTTAGACTGCAACTGAGAATTCAATTGTTTCACATGGCAAACCAAACCAAACAAGAAGAAAACCACGTTCGAAAAGAGTCAGTGCTCTCAAATGTGCAGCCCCGTCCTCTCCGGATACACACACCACTTGAACACAAAGGGTGGGTGAGTTCACGGAAGGGTTGTTAGTGCGGCAGTCCCCTGTGTGTTCCCTCCACTGGGGATGAAATATTCATTAGTAGACCTAAACAAACTCTTCAGAACATTTTTATCTCAAAGTGAGAAAATGCTATTCAAACAGGCTGTTAATGAAGCCATCCACCATCTTGTTTGATGTTGTTCTTGTAGTTAAAAGGAGCTCTGAAAGGCCTCAGGCAGTGCCTACTCTCAGTTGGCAGCTGTTTTATCCTTTGTGGGGCAACTGTGTAGCTGTAACACAGACTCTTCCCATAAAATGCCAACCCACATGCTGCAAATGCAAAATACAACAGTATTCATGGACATCAACTATATAATATCAGGTATCACATAAACTACATTTTACTGCATGAGATCACAGTCTGTAGAAGGACATAATAACATATCATTATAAGGATGCTTCTTCTTAGAATTCAAAACATAAGAAAGAATGTGTTTTGGTTTCTGTCCTAAAGCCAGAGAACCCAGAAAATATTAGGAAATAAATATATACTGTTGATGTAATACATTAAACATGTGGTTTGTGCATCCATTTTTCATAAGAATATCTCACACTACTTAGAAGCAAATATATCATGGGAAAGAACTTCACATTATTTTAAGATATGTGTATATACACATATGCACAAAACTATAAGTAAAGTGTATAAAATTGAAAATTTACATCAAGGTTGTAATGACACAGTCAAAGAAATTTTAAGATGCTCTTATCATTCATGTAACTACTACTTCTGTCCCATTGGATGGGTACAGTTATTCAGAAGATGATTTTGTAGTATTTGTACTGGAGTGGAATGGTTGCCAAAGTCCATGGGGACTGTGGGGAAAGTCACCAAACACAGTATTCTACACCCAGGTGACACACAGGCATTTCAAACTCAATGCCTCAAATATTAGACTCAATATTTAACCCCAATAAAATTGCCCATCTTCATGTATTTTCTATTTCAATTCATGACACATTATCTGTGGTAGGCAGAATCCTAAAGTGAACCCCAATGACCCACACTCTTGAGTGTGGGCAGGACCTGTGAGTATGGTGGGATAGCACTCACACTCACTGTGTGTCAAAGGTGAAGGGATTTTGCAGATGTAGTTAAAGCCCCTAATTGGTTGACTTTGAGTTAATCAAAAGGAAGATGAAACTGAATGGGCCTGATTTAATGAGGTGAGCCCTTTAAAAGAGGGTCTAGAAGTCAGAGAGATTCTCCTGCTGGCTCTGAAGAAGGAAGCTACCTCAGATGTAATACATTACATTGGGAGAGGACCTGTGAGAGGACCACATGTGGATGGCCTCTAGGAGATGAGAGTGACCCCTGGCTGACAGCCAGCAAGAGAATAGGAACCTCAGTCTTAACAGATGCAAGCGACTGAATCTTGCCAGCAACCGCATGAGCTTGGAAGAAGACCTTGGGCTCCAGGAAGGAAGATGGCCCGGCTGCTACCATAACTGTACCTTTATAAGACTCTAGGCAGAGGACCCAGCTAAGCCATGCCTAGTCTCCCAATCCATGGAAACAGACATAATAAATGTATGTTGTTTTAGGCCACTAAGTTTGTGATAATTTGAAAATTGGAAAACTCAATACAGTATACTAAGGCAAGAACCTGTAAGCAGAAGCATAAGGGGGGAACATCTAACGCAGCCTGGGAGAAGGGTGAGCCAGAGAGGCTTCCCAGAGGAGTTAACACTTAAGTTGAGCCCCAAAGATCAAAAGTCAGGGGATTCTTATTAGTAAAAAGAAAATTAACAAACACCTTCCTTTATTCCGTAGTTCATGAGAACCGAAATGAATGAGGGTGTGTACTGACTTAGGGGTTTCCTTTAACTGATCCCAGATATCCTGGGTTCACCAGATCAGGGCCGTGAGGGGCTCTCAAATGTCCAGTAGTTCTTCATGCGCTTGCAGGCAGAACTACCAACACTGAACTTTTAAGGCTCCGGTGTCTAACCTTTGGCCGGTGCGAACATGTTCAATCACTAAATTCTTTCTAAAAGTCTAAACTAAATTGCTCTTACTATAGTTTTGAATTATTGCATATAATTGTCATCTGTGAAATATAAAAGAGCTATTTCCTCCATCTACTCTTTTATTCACATTGTTTATTTGTTTGTTTTTTAAGAAGACCCCTCTGCCATTTCTTGAATCTGTAACTGTCACTCATTTCACATTTTCTCATAGAAACGACTACACGTTGCTTTGTCTTCTACGCTCTTCAATATATCCATAGTCCTCTCAAAATACTAAAATCCAATTGAACTGGTTTCAGTAACAAAATAATGCATTTCCAGCTCTTCCATGTAATGTTTCTAAATATTTAGTACATCCAGGCTTTGTAGAGTAAAATATACTCCATTGTTTAGTAATATTCAACAGTAGTCCAATATGAATTTTTCTTCTATACCCTGTGCATACTTTTTTTTTAATTTAGTATTTTAAATTTTTGGCTGTGTTGGGTCTTCGTTGCTGCGTGCAGGCTTTCTCTAGCTGCGGTGAGCGGGGGCTACTCTTCATTGCGGTGCACGGGCTTCTCGTTGCCGTGTCTTCTCTTGTTGCAGAGCACAGGCTCTAGGTGTGTGGGCTTCAGTAGTTGTGGCTCGCGGGCTCTGTAGCACAGGCTCAGTAGTTGTGGCTCACAGGCTTAGTTGCTCCGCGGCATGTGGGATCTTCCCGGACCAGGGCTCGAACCTGTGTCTCCTGTATTGGCAGGTGGATTCTTAACCACTGCGCCACCAGGGAAGCCCCTACCCTGTGTTACTTAGTTATACCCCCATTTTATGTGAAACAACTTTGTTAGCTACCTTCATAGCTATGAATACAATGGCATCTTTTAAAAATATTTTTTAGGTAAAATTTATATAGAGTAGAATGCATGGATCTTAAGTGTACAATTTGGTGAATTTTGATGTGTGTACATCCATGTAACAAACATCCAATCAAGATAAGAATATGTCTAGTACGCCATAAAGTTTTCTTTGTCCCCTTCTAATCTTTTCTCACTGTTCATGTTTCTATCACCACAGATTAGTTTTGCCTGCTCTAAAACTTCATATGAATGTGAGCATACTCCTTCATGTATGGCTTTTTTTGTTTAACATAATGTTTTTGTGATTCACTTATGTTGTTGCATATATCATAGTTCATTCCTTTTTATTGCTGAGTAATATTCTATTACATGAATATAGCACTATTTTTTAATTCATTCCCCTGTTTACAGATATTTGGGTTGTTCCCAGGATTTGGCCATTCTGAACATTCTTATGTAAGTCAAATGACTTGTGGACATATGTTTTTTCCTTCAAGATAAAGACCTAGGAGTGGAATTGCTGGGTCCTAGGATCAATGTTCGTTTAATCATATAGGAAACAGCCAATACGGAATTCCCTGGCGGTCCAGTGGTTAGGATTCTGTGCTTTCACTGCCGAGGGCACAGGTTCAATCACTGGTTGGGGAACTGAGATCCCACAAGCCACATTGTGTGGCCAAAATAAATAAATAAATAAGAAACTGCCAATAAATTTTCCAGAGTGGGTGTATCAGTTTACACTCCCAACAGCAATGTATATGAGTTTGAGCTGCTCCACAGTCTTACTATTTGGAAACAGCTTCATTAATTTCAGCCATTCTACTGGGTGTGAAGTGGTATTCGGCTTTGATTTGTATTTCTCTGATGATAATGATGTTGAACATATTTCCATGTGCTTATTAATCATATATCTTTTTTGTGTTCAAGATTTTTGCCCATTTTTACAAATTAGGTTGTGTTTTTCCTATTTGATTATAGGGCTTCTTTAGTCTGGATAAAGTCCTTTTTTGGATATATGCATTGTGAATATTTTCTACCAGTCTGTGTCTTACCATTCGTTTTTTCATGATATCTTTTGAAAAGCAAAGGTTTTGATTTTGATGAAGACATCAAAAGAGTGAAGACACTCTCAACTTCCTCTAAGCTTCACAAAAAGCTTAGTGCTTTTTGTGTCTTAAGAAATTTTTTGCCAACCTGAAAGTCACAAAGTTTTCTTCTAGAAGTTTTGTAAATTTGTAATTTTAGTTTTTATATCTTAGTCCTATTATTCCTCTCAAATTAATTTTTTGGGTGTGGTATGAGGTAGGGGGTTCAAGGTTCATTAGTTCATTATTATTTACATACATCTATCCAGTCATTTCAGTACCATCTGTTGCAAAGACTTTCCTTTCCTTATTTAATTGCCTTGACATGTTTGTTGTAAAGCATTTGATTATGTAAGTGTGGGTCAGTTCTGGACTCTATATTCTGTTCCACTGATCTGTCTGTCTTTACACCAAAACCATATCATCTTGATTATTGTAACTTTATAGTAGGTCTTAAAATCAAGTCATGTGAATCCAATTTTGTTCTCATTTTTCAAGAATATTTTGATTACATCTTTAAAATTATATACTGTTTAATACTAATAAATATAATTTTTGAAAAAAGTCAGTTTTTTAAAATAAAACATTTCAAAATGGATCTTTTGGCCAACAAAACAATAGCCAACACAGTCCCTCTTCGCTGTGAGGGTCTTGACAAGTCTGTTTAAACAGATTAGCAGTCTTATATCTTATGTTGACATGTGTACATAAAATCATTCAAGGAGAGATTTCTGCACTCCCATGTTCACAGCAGCATTATTTACAATAGCCAAGACCGGAAACAACCTGAGTGTTCATCAATAGATGAATGGAGATTTTATATATATATACTTAGAGTATTCAGCCATAAAAAAGAAGGAAATCCTGTTATTTGCAAAAACATGGATGGACCTTGAGGGCATTATGCTAAGTGAAATAAGTCAGACAAAGACAAATACTGTATGATTTCGTTTATATGTGGAATCTAAAACAACAACATGACAACAAAACCAAACTCATAGAAAAAGAGATCAGCTTTGTGGTTACCAGAGGCAGGGGGTAGGGAGAGGGGGAATTGGATATCAAGAGGTACAAACTTCCAGTTTTAAGATACGTAATTACTGAGGATGTAATGTACAACATGATGACCATTGTTAGCACTGCTATGTGCTATATTTGAAAATTGTTAAGAGAGTACCTCCTATGAGTTCCCATCACAAGGAAAAAATAATTTTTTTCTTTTCATTTTCTTTATTTCTTTTTAATTTTTTGTATCTATATGAGATGATGCATGTTAACTAAACTTACTATGGTACCGGTAATCATTTAACAATATATGTAAGTCAAATTATTATGCTGTACACCTTAAACTCATACAGTGCTATATGTCAATTATACCTCAATAAACCTGGAAAAAAATCATTCAGGAATGTGTGTGAACAGAAAAAACTTTGACTCAAATTTTAGAATTTCATTAAAAAATTTTTTTAAAGAAAAAGTTGCAATGACAGAGCGACATGTAAATGCTACATACTATTCCTGAAGAAAGCATTTTACAGCTCTTACCAATGACATGCCTATTTTTGAGGCCATGCTTAATACTTTTTTTATGGAACGTATTTGTAAAGGGATGAAAAAATGCTTTAAAATTACAATTGTTAATAATGAGATGAGTAAATACACTACTTAAAACATACTAACAAAATAAAAGATTCTTATTTTCTTTAACACACCTCAAAAAAAGCACAATATTTAATAAAAATGAACAATAATCTGGTTGATAAGAAAGATGCTATGCTACCAATAAAAATCAGCCTATCTGGCTGATTGACCTAGGAGATTCAAATGCTTTTCTTTCCCCTCCCCACAAGTACAGCACAACAGCATCAGTGAAGGACTCCTCCCAACAAATTCCCTTCTTACTCCTCTCCTGGCTGGGGCTATGAATGTTCTGGCAAGTCTGTGAAAGTATCTTCTGCAAACGTGAGAGACCCAGGATGTCCATCTTCTATGCAGTATAAAATACTTCACTTGAAGTTTGTTTTAATCAAAAGAAGGGAGTATCGTGTAGCAGCTAATAAGCTTTAGAGCCTGACACACTCTCAGTTCTGTCACTTAACTGTGTAACATTGGGTAAATTACTTAACCTATTTGACCGCATGAACTCTCAAGGTTGTTGAGAGGATTACATTATAGAAAGTACTTGGCCAATGCCTTGAACTCTGTAAGTGATAAGTCACCACTGCTGGTTTCTCTTTTAGATTTTCCCCAAAGCAAATGAAGCAAACACTTACAAAACAAATATGCCAAAATAAGCATATAATTTACAAATTCAGTGCGTTTGAAATTACTTAAAAACCACAATCATCATATCCCTGAATACTGGGAATGTGTAACAGTGGAAAGTGCATATTAGACTGGGAGCCTGGGCCTAGATTCCAGTCTTGGCTCTGCCTCTATGTGACCATGTGATCTTGAGTAAATTATTTACACCCCCTCGCCCCTGCCCAGAGCCTCTAGATTCCTTATCTGCAAAATGAGGGGATTGTTTTAAGAGAATCTCTAAGACTCCTTTTCAAATCTGTGATTGTAAGATTTGACTAATTAATATAATTGCCACTCTGCTCAGAGTCAAACTAGTCAAATATTTATGATAAAATGTTTCAAATCCCCTCACTCCCCTCTAGCACTTAGGGAAGATGTCAAAGCTATGGCAAAGAGGGGGCCTGAGTCATTTAACTAATTAGAAAGCTTTTGCAGAAGAACGCTTACTAGCAATAAGACTTTACACTTAATATGGCAGAAACAAGTGTCTCCAGTGTCACTTCGATTGGTAGGAAGACGTGGCCTCTGATCCTTCTCAGGTTGACCTCCCACAATAATACCTTTATCACTTGGACTAATACATCTCCTAACAAATTATCATACAAATCCTTTCTTCACTAATCTTAGTTACAACTTCTACAAATTAGTTGTCCTCATGGTATAGAACATTTGAATATTAAAGTTTAAATCCTGGATGTATTAGAAAAGAAAGTCTCCTCATCTTTCTGTGTTCTCATTTGAAGAGAAAAATGCCTGTATTTCGATTCTAAGATGCATCTATGTTTCAAATTTTAAGATCTTGAAATTGAACACATCTAATAGTCGATGTGTTTGGAAAGCATTGTGTCATAATTTGGTTAGCAGCAATTTGTTTCTTAGTAAAATTAACAGTAAATCTTAAAACAATGGAATCTTAGATTCAATTACATACAGTAAAATCTCACCAACTGAATACAGAAATTTTTGTAAGGCACCAATGTAATAAATGGTCTTCAAAAAGTCTTGTCAATTGTCAACATAAACAATAGGGACCTACTGTATAGCACAGGGAACTATATTCAATATCGTGTGATAACTTGTAATGGAAAAGAATCTGAAAAACTGAATCACTTTGCTGTACACCTGAAGCTAACACAACATTGTAAATCAACTACACTTCAATTAAAAAATTTTTTTTAAATTGTCAACAGGAGAATGGACTGAATGTTGTCTAAAGTTCTTAGTTTCTAATGTCTACAGAAGTCCTACATGAATGCAAGGTCTTAGTATTAAATTGAATCCCTTCTGCAGAATGAGGAAATGTGCCAACACAAGCTAAGATAAAACCATACTGGTCACTATGATTTCCTCATTGGCCAAAGAAATCAGATGCTGAACTCTACAGATTCTTTTTTTCAGTCTTTCCCAAACTGTATTTTATTCTCAGAGATAAGTTAATGTTAAAAAGTAAACATTTTGGGGTTTCCCTGGTGGCGCAGTGGTTAAGAATCTGCCTGCCAATGCAGGGGACACGGGTTCGAGCCCTGGTCCGGGAAGATCCCACATGCTGCGGAGCAACTAAGCCCGTGCACCACAGCTACTGAGCCTGCGCTCTAGAGCCCGTGAGCCACCACTACTGAGCCCAAATGCCACAACTACTGAAGCCCACGTGCCTAGAGCCCGTGCTCCACAACAAGAGAAGCCATCACAATGAGAAGCCCGTGCACCACAATGAAGAGTAGTCCCCGCTCACCTCAACTAGAGAAAGCCTGCTTGCAGCAATGAAGACCCGATGCAGCCAAAAATAAATAAATTTTTTTAAAAAGCAAACATTTCATAAACTTAAAATCAGTTATAATTTAAATCAATGTCTATAAAATACACATGTATTTGTTTATAAAAATATAATCAGCAAACAGTAAAACTTATGTATGCAAGTGCAATGCCCTCATCTTACAAGCCACCTCCCCAACCCACAGACCTAATCTAATGAAAATTGTCGCAGTTGAAACATTTCTCCTATTCTTCTAGTACTGTTTAAAAAATAATTAAGACTAGAAATTAATCTTTTCAAAAATCTTTTAAAAAATTAAATAAGACTAGAAATCAATCTTTTTAATTTTTCTTATTATAAAGGGTAATACATGCTCCTTGTAGAGAATTTGGAAAATGCAGAAAAGAATAAATTTAAAAATTTGAATTCTACCACTCTGAGATAATCATCACTAAGATTTGAATGTATTTTTTCAGTCTTTTGTATAGTGCTACATACATTAGTGTAAAGTTGGAATCAGAGGGTATTGGTATATATGCCACACATGTGTAAAGTTTATGTCAATTTTTTTCACTTATGCTTATTTTATCATGACCATTTTCATATTAGTAAATATTCTTCAAAAACATCTTGGTAAGGTGGATTGGAACAATTTGGAAAAACAAAACCTTGGATTCATACCTGACTCTTTAAACAGTGATTGTTGACTCTGTTTGCACATCGTCAATCACTTGCAGAAATTCTAAGAAAAATACAATGGCCAGACCCCACCCTCAGAAAGTCTAAATGAATTAATTAGTCTGGGATGGCATCTAGACACACAAATTTTTTTCTCATGTAATTCTAATGCGTAGCCCTGGATGAGAACTATTGTTTTACATCTAGATAAACTCCAAGTAAATTAAAATATTGTGAAAAAAAAGAAACCATGGAATTAGTGAATAAAAATGTAACTGTATATATAATCTTAGGGTACTAAAGAATAGTAAAGGCAGAAACATCAAAGGAAAATATTCATATATTTAGCTACATGAAAACTTTACATTTCTGAATGCCAAAAAAATCACAAACAAAACGGAAAAGCAAATCACAAACTAGTAAAAATATTTCCAATATGCATTATAGGTAAAGCTCTTAGAAAGTATAAAGGAAAAGATGAAGAACTAAATAGAAAAGGTCAGGTATAGGTAAATCACCCAAGAAAAAAAAAGTCACTACATATATGGAGATAAAAAAGCATTTCCTCTTTAAATGAAAAAAAAGCTGATCTTCACTTCAGACTATATTCCTCCTTTCCTGACTCCTCGCCTGCCACTCATAACTCAGGGGCTATACAGTAGCATTTACATTTATACCCTGAAGCTTTACCTCACTAAAGAAAATCAAACTATAAGCAAATATATTAAAACTAAAATACAAATACATAGAGGAGAGTCACACTGACACATAAAGGTCTCATAAAATCAGATGCAAAGGAACATAACACCGCTTTATTACTGAGTCCAGCTCTGCACAGGTTCAACTCGCAATCAAAGGAAGTCTTTTCAATCTGCTGCAGTGCCTTTACCCTTATTAGAATGCATACTCATTAGTTTCTGATTGCTCCTCTACATAAAACATGCCATTTTTGTACCTCGGTTTCCACACCCCTTGTACAGTATTCATATTTTATCTCTAAAGATTGTAATAAATCACTTCAAATACAATAACCCATTTAAGAATGGATTTTATAGGCTGAAAGGCACACCTTTGGTGATGTGATCGCAATCATCAGATGCTCCGATTCTCCTCAAGCCCGTATTATACGGTGTGTACATAAATGATGCAGCAAGGATAGGAGAGGTGATTATAGGCGAATGAGTCAACTCAACCCAAAGTGTACTTCCTGGTTTCAGGGTGTATCCATAGGAACCCTTTGAAATGTTTTGTTTTATTAATTTGGCTCCTTTCTATTTTTCACTAGTGCCAACACTTTCAAGGTAATGCGGTTTAGACATGTCATAGCTGTTGAAAGTCATAGCGTGAGCTTGAGCTGACAGTGGTGTATCATCAAGAACTAGAAACAGCAAAATAACATTATGGTAAAGAGTATGAGAAATAAGAAGACAAAGGGCAGGAAATATTGCCTTACCGACTTAAAGCAGAGCCCTGGGGGAAAACATCTGGTTCGGAGCACAGTGATCCTTTCAGCACAGTGAAGGGGTCCTACTGGATAGAGCGAGAGAGATGGGTTCCTGGAAGCTGAAGAGCAGGCAGTGAAATGTTGCTCTCTGGAAAGGAATTTATATTTAAAAAGGTGAGAGATCTATGACCTTGAAATCTAGATAAGAGCCATAATTTGTGATTTTTGATATTGTTATTAAAGCCTGACTTTACTACATTTAGAATGCTTTCCATCTAGAATTCTCAAATTAAGCTTATGAACCACTCTATATGCTTTTAGGAACAATCAAAGATAGAATTTACAGGGGCTTAAAAGGATTGTTAGTTTGGAAATAGTAAACTTTAATAACTATTGAATGTCATTTATTTCTACAGACCCTGATATCTTTACAAAAGGAACAAAAGAATATTATAGTTTACTAATTTGATAAGGAACTTTGGTCATAGAAATTGGTGTATCTGAGAAGAAACCACTTTCTACTTTAACACCCCCCCTCCCCTCCAAAAAATCTTTTACAAACACTCTAACTTCTGGATAAGTCTTAAAAGCTAATCTTCTGAAAGATCTATGAGGTTCACAGGCTAAGCAAGAGATTTTAAAGTTTATTTTGTGTGGGTGTATGTTGGAATGTAGTCACGTGTGAATTAGATAGAATCTTGAATATATTCCAATCACACCTACTTTCTGTTCTAACCACATATGTACAATTATTTAAAACAAACACTTTCATCTCACGGACATTTAAATATTATCTCTGAATGAATAGATTAGGAAGAACCTCAGGTTCGCTGAAAGTTTTGCACACAACCTTCAGGTCTATAAAAAAAGAACATTGCACTGAGTAGGCACAAGCACCATACATAATCTTTACAACAATCCTATGAGTTAGTAATATTAGAACCCATCTCTCACTTTTGGACACTCCTTACTCTATTCAGTAAGACCCCTTCTCCATGCTAAAGGAATCACTGTTTGCTCCAAAGCCAGATTACACATGAGAAAATGACTGAAAAATGGCAGAGCCAGGATTTGAAATCAGTCTGTCTTGTTAAAAAGTCCCTGTTCCTTCTAGTAGGTAATACTACCTTCTAAATATGAAAGATTTTGGCACCTTTTACAAATAACCAGCTATACTCTAAAGCATCTAGTGGCAAAAACCCTGAAATATAAGTGATGCATAAAGCAAAAATTCAAAATAATACAACTGATTTTAAATGTACTTTTCAGAACAAACACACGACTCTTGTCTTTCAAAGACATTTACAATAGCCAGGACATGGAAGCAACCTAAGTGTCCATCAACAGATGAATGGATAAAGAAGATGTGGCACATATATACAATGGAATATTACTCAGCCATAAAAAGAAACGAAATTGAGTTATTTGTAGTGAGGTGGATGGAACTAGAGTCTGTCATACAGAGTGAAGTAAGTCAGAAAGAGAAGAACAAATAACTTATGCTAACACATATATATGGAATCTAAAAAAAAAAATGGTTCTGAAGAACCTAGGGGCAGGACAGGAATAAAGGCACAGACTTAGAGAATGGACTTGAGGACACGGGGAGGGGGAAGGCTAAGCTGGGACGAAGTGAGAGTATGGCATGGACATATATACACTACCAAATGTAAAATAGATAGCTAGTGGGAAGCAGCCACATAGCACAGGGAGATCAGCTCGGTGTTTTGTGTCCACCTAGAGGGGTGGGATAGGGAGGATGGGAGGGAGACGCAAGAGGGAGGAGATATGGGGATATATGTATATGTATAGCTGATTCACTTTGTTATAAAGCAGAAACTAACACACCATTGTAAAGCAATTATACTCCAATAAAGATGTTTAAAAAAATTTAAAAAGACATTCTCAAAGAATGAGAGAACCTGAATGTTTTCATTCTCTAAACTGCTAAAGTTTATACCCTATTAACTATCCCAGTTTTAAAAAATCTCATTAGTTTGGGATGGTAAAACTTTCGAAAATGTATGGTTCTTCATCAGGAAATCTGATAATACTACTCACTACTTAATAGAACAATAGAGAAAAATCCTATCATCATATTCTTGGATGCTGAAAGGCATTAGACAACATCCAACATCCATTTTTTAAAAATTATTTTATTCTCTAAATTATGACACAAAATTGATTTTTTTAGTGTGCAGCTTTTTGACTTTCAACACACGCATAGATTGATGTAGCCACAACCACAGTCAAGATACAGAAAAGTTCCAACACCTCCAAAAAACTCCTTGGTGTTACCCCTTCATAGTCTTACCCTTCTCCCACCTGTAATTTTTGGCAACCACTGATCTTTTCTCCGTGACTATAGTTTTTGTTTATTTGAAAAGTCATCTAAATGGAATCATGTAGTATATAACCTTTTAAGACTGACTTTTTTATTCAGCATAATGCCTTTGAGACTCACCCAAGTTGTGTGAATTAAGTTTGTTTCTTTTTATTACTGACACTATTCCTTTGCATGGATATATCATACTTTATAAATCCAGGACATGTGGGTTGTTTCCAGTTTTTTGATTGTGAATAGAGCTGCTATAAACATTTGTGTACAGATTTTTGTGTGAACATAAGTTTTCACTTCTCTAGGGTTATTACCCAGAGGTAGGATTGCTGTGTCATATGGTAATTTATTTAACATTATAAGCAACTGCAAAACAGTTTTTCTAGAATGGCTGTGCCATTTTGCATTCCCACCAGCAATATAGGAGAGTTCCAGATGCTCCACACCCCTGGCAGGACTTGGTATTTTCAGTATTTTTATTTTAGCATTCTAATAGGGGGTATCTCACCATGATTTTAATTAACATTTCCCTAATGGCTAATTATGTTGAACATCTTTTCATGTGCTAATTTGTCATCTATATATATTCTTGCGCAATCTTAATTCCCCAACCATCAGACCCAGGCCCTCTGCAGTGAAAGTGCTGAGTCCTAACCACTGGACAACCAGGGAATTCCCTGGTCCATTTTTTAATTAGGTTGTCTTCACACTGTAGGGTTTTAAGAGCTCTTTACACATTTTTTAATATAGAGCACTTTATTGCATAAGTGATTTAAAATATTTTCTCCCAGACTGTAACTTGTCTATTCATTCTCTTAACTGTGTCTTTTGCAGAGCAAAAGTTTTCAATTCTAATGAAGTCAAATTTCTCAATATTTTCTTTTGTAGATTGTGCTTTTGGTATGTCAGAACTCTTTGACTAACTTTAAGTCACAAAGATTTCATCCTATGTATTCTATAAAAGTTTTTACAGTTTTATAGTTTTACATTTAAATCAATGATTCGTTCTGAGTTCATTTTTGTATAAGGTGTAGGGTTTATGTTGAGGTTCATTTATTTTGCCTATGGATGTCCGATAGTTCCAACACTGTTTGTTGGAAAGACATTCATTTCTCCACTGAATTGCCTTTGCATCTTTCTCTCTTTCCTCTTATATTTCTCTGGAAGGGACTGTGTAGAATTTGGTATTATTTCTTCTTTAAATGCGTGGTAGAATTCACTAGTAAAACCATCTGGGCCTTGAGATTTCTATTTCAGAAGGCTTTTAAACCTTTTAAACAAGAATTCCTTAGTCATTATAGGACAATTTTGGATATTTAGTTCATCTTGAGTAGGTTTTGGTGGTTTGTGGTATTGGAAGAGGTAATCCATCATGAGCCCTATGAATCCCTGCATATGCCTTTGCTGGGTATGTCAAGAATGCAAGGCTCCAAACATTCTCTGTCTGGGTCTTTCTCAGGATTGTGTTTGCAGTGAGCAAGGTGAGGTAACTTCTCCCTCTTAACACAAAGCCAGTTACAAAAGAGAGAAATTCCCCAAGTTCAGAGTTCCTTGGGGGCTACACAAATCCACTGCATGTGTAACATCCATCTAGTCTTACCAGTATTGCCCCCATGGAATTTGAGGTATGTGTAACCAATGCAAAACAGCCTGAAGTTCATGATGCTTACTGTGTTCTGAGTAATAACGTCCTTTGTCTCTGATCTAGGAGTCTCATGTGTTCTGCAGCCTCCACGAAGCAGTAACAGGTTAACTAGTTAGGTAGTAAGTAGGGTAAAATCTCAGACCCTTCATAGTTCTTTACGTATGGTTTTCAGGAAATGATTATTTAAACTAAATTGTCACATATATATATTCTAATTTATTTATTATTTATTTTTGGCTGTGTTGGGTCTTCGTTTCTGTGCGAGGGCTTTCTCTAGTTGAGGCAAGCAGGGGCCACTCTTCATCGCGATGCGTGGGCCTCTCACTGTCGCGGCCTCTCTTGTTGCGGAGCACAGGCTCCAGACGCGCAGGCTCAGTAGTTGTGGCTCACGGGCCTAGTTGCTCCACGGCATGTGGGATCTTCCCAGACGAGGGCTCGAACCCGTGTCCCCTGCATTGGCAGGCAGATTCTCAACCACTGCGCCACCAGGGAAGCCCACTAAATTGTCATATTAATGTTAGCAGAGATTTTGTTTTTGGTTTTGTTTTGCAGTATTTCCTTGTTAGTCTGTAAATGTCTGCTGAGTCTGATATCTCCTCTTTTTTTCCTGATAACAGTAATTTGTGTCTCCTCTTATTTTCTTTTCAATTTTATTAGCAGTTTATCAATTTTACTGATTTTTTTCAAAGAAGCAGTTTTGGTTTTATTGATTTTCTTCATGGTTTTTCGGTGATCAAGTTCATTGATATCTGTTCTTATATTATTTCCTTCCTTCTGATAGCTTTGGGGTTATTTTTCACTTCTTTATTTTCTTCAGTTGGAAGCTGAGATTATTAATTTGAGACTTTTCTTCTTTTCTATACAAGCATTATTTTTTAAGTTTTCTTTATGTCTTTTCATGCTTGATAGCTCATTTCTTTCTTTTTTAAATTTTTATTTAATTTTATTTATTTTATTTTATTATTTATTTTGGTTGCACTGGGTCTTAGTTGCGGCAGGTGGGCTCCTTAGTCGCGGCTCACAGGCTCCTTAGTTGTGGCTCCCCGGCTCCTTAGTTGTGGCATATGTGCTCCTTAGTTGTGGCATGTGAACTCTTAGTCGCAGCATGCATGTGGGATCTAGTTCCCTGACCAGGGATTGAACCCGCGTCCCCTGCACTGGAAGGCGGATTCTTAACCACTGCGCCACCAGGGAAGTCCCTATACAAGCATTTGGTGCTATAAACTTCCTTCTAAGAAATACTTTTGCTTCCTCCCACAAATTTTCATATGCTGTATTTTCATTTTCTGTCAATTCAAAATATATTTGGTAAGCCATGGTTCATTTAAAAAGTGTTTGGTTTTCAAGTGTTTGTAGATTTCCCAGTTATCTTTCTGCTCCTGATTATGATCAGAAAGCATATTTTGTATAAATTCAATTCTTTTAGATTTGTTATGGTTTATGACCCAAGATATAGTCTATCTTAATGAATGGTCCATGTGCACCTGAAAAGAATGTATATTTTTCTGTTGTTGGGTTGAGTGATCTGTAAATATCAACTAGATCTGGTTGACTGGTGGTGGTGTTCAATTCTGTATTCTAGCTGATTTTTTACTAGTTCTGTTGATCACTAAGAGAAGAGTTCTCAGGTCTCCAACTATAATTATGAGTTTGTCTATTTCTCCCTTCAGTTCTGTCAGTTTTTGATGTATGTATTTTGAAGATCTATTGTTTGATGTATACATTTAGGATTGCAATGTCGTCTTAGTGAATTGTCCCTTTTATCTTTTAATCCTTTCTTTATCCATGGTAATCTTCATTACTCTGAAGTCTACTTTGATCTTAACATAGTCATTCCAGCTTTTAGTTGATTATTGTCTGCATGTGTATATCTTTCCCATTATTTTATTTCAACTTACTTATATCATTATATTTGAAGTGAGCTTCTTATAGATAGCATATAGTTGGGACATTCAAAAAAATCTATTCTGACAATCTCTGTCTTTTAACTGGTGATTTAGAACACTTACAGTTAACGTAATTATTGATGTGTTCGGATATAGGTCTATCATTTTATTGTTTTCTGCTTTTCTATTTTTCTCTGATTTTAATTCCTTCGTTTCCCCTTTCCTCTTTTTCTTTTTTTTTTGGAACATTTCTTATTATTGCCTTTTAATTTTCCTATTGCATTTTTGAAAAAAAAATGTATAGTTTGTTTTTTTCTTAGTTCTTATTCTAGGGATTACAGTATAAATATTTAACTTTTCAGTCTACTTGGAACCACTTCATGTGGAATGTAGAACTCTTTACCACCATGTTACCAAAACTAATTAACCTTGTTCTGGAGATACTAGCAATAAGGAGTAAAAATGAGAGGTAAAAAAGGGAAGAAGAGAATTTAAATGATCGTTATTTGCAGATGACATGATTGTTTATCTAGAAAGTACAAAAGAACCAACTAGAAAGTTATTACAACTGTTACGGGATTTCAGTTGGGTGATTGAAAGAAAAATTAAAATACAGAAACCAACAGTCTTCACATGTAAAACAATAGCCATATACAACATATAATGAAAGAAAACATTAAAATATCTAGGCATTATCAAGAAATGTATAAGTTCTATATAAAGATGTCTTTAAAAAGCGATTGACAAACACACACTCATATTAAAAAAATAGAAAGGTATTTCATACCAGTTTCATGAATCACTATGGAAGCAACCACAGTTCAGAGAGTTGATGACATGCTTGGCTAAGGAGCCAAAAGGACAAGCTACCATCTGTGAAATTAACATCCAACATGTTAAGGAAGTCAAATCCCTAAGTTGATACGGAAATTTAATACATCCCACTAAAAATAGTAAACAGGATTTGTTTTTCTTTTGGAAAAAAAAAGGATTCTAAAGCTCATATGAAAAAATTGGCAAGAATAATTTAAAAATTATGAAAAAGGAGAGTATTAACAGGAAATTATCCCTATCAGACAGTAAGGCATATTTTAAAGCTACAATAATTAAAACAGTGTGGTATTAAACCATGAATCAACAGTTTATTGAAAAGGCTTAAAAGTCCCCAAATAGATTAGCTACAAATCAATAAATAAAAGGTGGATTATACAATATATGATGTTGCAATAAGGGGGCAACCATCTCAAAAAAATTAAGTTGTATCCCTAGTTCACATTTTACAGCAAAGTTAATTCCAGGTGGATCAAAACTTTAAACATATTTTAAAAAAAAGACTGTTAGAAGAAAATATGAGGGGTTTAAACATAATCTCCAAGAGGTAAGGCTTTTCTACCTATGACACAGGTAAAACACAGAGGCCATTAAAAAAAAACAACTTTAAATTCTACCTGTATTTTAAAAATCTATAAGCTCAACTGAGCTTCAGTGTGCAGAGTCTTTGTTGGGGTTTCACTACATGGGCATGATAGAGTCTCTCACTGACCACAGGGTTGAACTTAATCCCCATCCCCTTTTCCCTCCCCAGAGGTCAGGCTGATATCACTGTGACTCAAAGCCCCAACCCTCTAATCACATGTTTGGTCCTTCTGGTGGGGTCAGCTTTCATACTGAGTCATCTCATTAGCATAAACTATCAGTTTCCACCATGAATAACAAAGACACTTCTAGCACTCTGGAAATTCCAATGATTTAGATCCTAGAAAGTGGGATGGGGGGGTGGGGAGCAGGACAGTCTGGGAGTAGGGGAAGAGGGCCAGGCAAATTTTTTACTCCAAGAGTTAAGAGGCTATCTGTTATAGCAAAAGGCTGGAAACCAAGTCTAGTAACAAAGGACTGATAAAAAAAATTAAGATTCATTCATATAATGGAATTCTAAGCAATCGATGAAAAGATGGGGCAACTCAGTAGGTAGGGATACAAAATAAACTGCTGAATGTGCAAAAAACCTGTATGGGGTGCTCCAATCTGTGTTTCACATATGTTTATATATACATGGGGCCACCTCTAGAAAAATATACAAGAAACTGGTAACAGAGGTTGAATCCAGGGGAGGGAAATAAGTGGCTGCAAGGACTTACTTTTTTACCCTTTTCAACCTTCTAATTTTTGTACAATCAATGTACATATATTACCAATTTAACAAGAATAAAACATTAACAATGTATTTGAACGTTTCTATGAGGGTTCTGAACATAATTTATAATTTAATCTTTGAATACTAAGGGCTATTGTCATGAGCTATATTGAACAATAAAGCTCTAAGTGTCTATCGAGGCACACAGGGCTGTTTTCACCCACACTAAATGACCCCAGGCTGCTGTGATTTGAGTGTTAGGGTCATTTTTAGTTTTTCTTTCTCCCAGCTGCTTCTGACTACTGTCAACATTCCTTCCTCTAGCTAACTTAAACGTCTTTTAAATTGGTGCTTTTAGTGCGGTAGGCTAAAATGCCAGTCACATGGTCCCAATACAGTCTATTTAAAACAGAGGGAAACTGGCTCTTTGACAACTTGAGGAATCCTCTTAAAATTGATGAGCTTTAGAGGTTAGACTTTATTTAACAACTACTTGACCACTCAAGATTTTTACACATTCTCAGTTCCATATAACTTAATAAAGAACAGCAAGGCATTATTGAAGTCACTATATAGGAGGTATTGCTAAATACATGTCTGAAACTTTTTCAGAATTGCTTTTATCCATTCATTCAAAAGTATTTTTGAGCATCTAGTGTGCACCAGAGAATGTTCTAGGTGCTAGGGATACAGCAATGAACAATACAGACAATGACCAAACTCCCTCAAAATTTACATTCTAGTTGGGGGGAGAGAGGCAACAGGCAAAGATAAAGCGGTACTATAAAGAGAAAAGAAAATACTGTAATAGAGTGATTAGAATGGGGAGCAGCATTAGATAGGATGGTGTATCTGTCGGGTCTGTTCAGAAAAGGAAAACCACTAGGATCTCTCTCTCTCTCTCACACACACACACACACTCCATTTTTAATATATATAATAAGGGATTTATTATAGGGATTCTAGGGGGCTATTCCTTTTGTGTCTGGCAAGTGAGAGGGAAGATGAATGTGAAGCGGGGAAAGCAAAGACGCACTGGGACCTGCCAGGATGAGCAAAACCTATGGGAATTGAGTGGAACTCATGAGAATGGACTGGACGTCTCCACCCTCGAGAATGGGGTTGTCCTGCACAACCCAGCACGCTTTGTCATAGAGTAATACACACATCTGGCCCAGGAGTCAGAGAAGCTGAAGGAGGTGACCCAGTAGGAGCTGGTGTTCTGTGGACCTGGCTGCTGGCCCACAGACCAAGAAGGTGAACCAGCAGATAAGCAATAACCTGGCTGAGCAGCAACAGTGCATGCCTTGCTTGGACCTTTCGATTTTAAAAAGAATCTGGATCCGGCTACTTTACTTCAGCCCGCTAAATCTTCCTCCAAACATCTCTTTGACCCATGCTATTCTGGAATTATGCAGAGGTAATTCTGAGAAACATATCTCCAGCTTAGCTACGTTGGCCTCATATAAATCCACCACAAATGGTCAGAGGTCTCTGAAAGATATCTGAGCTGACACTTGAAGGGTGACGATTCAACCATGCAACCACATCAAGCTTTGGAAGAGAATATTCCTGGCAGAAGAAATAGCTAGTGCAAAGGCTCTGAGGCAGTGATATAAATGAGGTATTTTTGGATGATGAGACTAGGGCATGGTGAGAGGGAGAGTGGTACGAAATGAGATCAGAGATAAGAGGGAGGGACCAGATCACCGTGGGGCCTTGTAGAACATGGTAACGAGCATGAGTCACTTTTTTCTAAGTGCAACGAGAAGCAAATGGAGAGTTTTTAATAAGACAGCAGTAGTTTGATCTGATTTACATTTCTAAACTATTTTAAAATAATTTCAAATATAAAAGGCATCGGGTTAGCACAAAGAACTCCATCATCCAGGTGACTTCCCTTTGCTTTGTGGAGACTGGGCTGTAGCGGGCAGGACCACCCCTTCCACAACTCCAAGCTTCTTGCTCTTCTATGTAACTGTCACTCCTAGAGCACAATGTGCATGATGCCCTTGGAGTTGTGCAGAGAAGGCACCCAAGTGTGGAAGCAGCAATATTACAGAACTACTGCACAAGTTCAGTTTTCACATCTCATTGGAAAACCAATCTCATTATTTTAGTCTCAATTCATAAATACATGTTGGAACAAAAATTGGTATTACCTCTTCAGATCTAGTCTCAAATTTATTGGCTATATCAAATCACTTCTCAAAAACAAAGAACCTTAAAGATTTGACACCACTGAAGCTATTTAAAGTGAACGTGTCATAAATTCTAGATTTCCAAAGAATTTCCAGAGAATATGCATAGCCGCCTAAAGGAAACATGTTGAAGGGGCCAATGTTTATGCTGACGTATAGATTCTAGTCTCCTTGTGTTAGAGTTGGCCTTAGACTTGTATATCTCCCATTTTCATCAGAAATGGCTTATTTGACTTGAGATCATGAAAATTTTTCTTAAAGCAAGCTCTTCTGCCTGGATTATCTCTCCCTGCTAGCAATACTGTCTGGCTGAAAGCCAGGTGTTCAAATATTGAGGATACAGAGATAGTCAAGTTCATTTCTGATTTTCAGCACAATTCCAGGTTTAATGTTAAAAATCAACAGTTAAAATTAACTATGGATAGCCATTCATTCTCACTAAAATTTAACACAACATCTAATAGGTACTAATTAAATCATGAGGGTAAAGTAGAAAAGTGAAGGAAAGTCAGGTGACTATGGGGAATCATTTATCCTCTCTCTTATATTCAGTTAAAGGGGAGTGTGCTTACAGCACTAGAGCTTAGGGATGAGTGTGAAGGGCCTGATGCACAGTAAGCACTCAATTAAATAGGGGCTAATATTATTATACATGTCAATAAAAATAAACACCACTATATATATACCTTCCTAAAAGAAGAAACAAGATGCTTCTGGAAAAAAAAAAAAAAAGCTCTCGAGAGACCACTCATCTTCTTTAAGAAAAAATGTAAAAATATCAATAGATTTTTAAAAAAGCATTATCTGACAGAGAAAGAAAAGTAGAAAACTTTTGATCTTTAATTAGCGTTTGCAGTATACACTTATCTTTCCGTAATCTGTGGTGACAGATCTCCATGTAAACATTCAGAAAGAGAAAAAGAGGGGACACTGTGTCATGACTTATGAACTATGAATTTTGAGCTCGGATTACTAACCTTTATTCACAACTGCCTTATACATTTATTAACTGTTTTTCTTCATTTAACAATGGCTCTTGAATAACAAAATAAATTATCAGCAAGTTCAACCATAACTTAAAAAATAGAGTAAAAAAAAATAGAGTAAAAAAAAACCTGTTCAAGTCTCATAAATGCAAGCACAGTAATATATTTCATATATGTTGATTACAGTTTCCATGTTCTTTGTGTAAATAACACAAAGATTATTCTCCTCCCACTGTTGCAAGTTCACAAAATTTATGAAAAGGCTTCACTCTTTTTTTTCCCAGCTCAATTAACTGTACTTCAGTTGAACACAACAGATAATAACTGGGGTTATTAGTGAGATGTGGTAAAAGAAAAGGTCATGACCACTCAGAAGAACATGTAAACCTAAGATATACCTCAGATTTTCTAGTCTCAATCTGTAGCTCTCACTTATGAAATAATTTACAAAGAACTGTTGATGATTTAATGAGCAGGCTGAACTCTGTCGTTCTGCCATTTTGCTAGTCATGAACACATGTATTTTCCCTTTAAAATGAAGCAGAATACTATTCATTTCCAATGAGACTAGATGTAAGGGAAAAACAAAGACAAAATCATAGATATTTTTAAGTTGTGCTATGTTGCTTTAACTATTTAATTTTAAAAAGGTTAATTACCAGATCAGTGCACCACCTCTTGCTTAAAAACATAATACCTTTGCAAGTAGATAAAAAAAAATATCTTTAAAATAAGCCAGAGGTAAAAATGTAAAGGCCTGAATGACTTGAAAAACAGAAACAGAATAATTTCTGATCAGTGACTATTAATGGGCATAGTCATTTTATACAGCAAGTAGCAACAACAATTTAGCAGTTTTTTAAACAGGCACTTGATAAGAGTGTATACTCAATACTGGGGCATCATACGCAAAAATATGGCTTTATTACAAAGGATTCAAGATGGCAACTACTTAGAATCCAGTGCCAACACGGATTATAACAAATCCAGTGAGTATTTTGTTTTTCAATTATTCATAGAAAATTTAATCCTGATTAAGTATCCTTGGGCAGGAATTCATGGGTAGTTGATGACTGAAACCAGTATTTATGTGAAACGCTTCTGTTAATTTAATCTGAGTATACAGCTTAATTATGATTGGGGATTCAGTGTAAGAGAAATGAATTATATCAGGATTAAAATTTTAGTAGCATATCACACAGTACTTTCTCCTTCTTTCTTTTTAAACATGTAAACCTGCTTGTCCCTTCACCTAAGTGCTCAGATTTTAAAACCCTTTGTAAAACCAATGCAATGTATCTAAGTTTTTCATAAACTATCTGTCAAAAACGCTTTGCTAATCAAGCTAAAACCTAACTAGAGCTAAAAGTAATAGAAGAAAAGGGAGAATAACCCCACCCACAAATAAACAAAAGCTTATTCACTTAACTATGAGTATATTTTATATTGATTTTCTGAAGTAACTTCATTTTCAATTTCTTTAAACTCCAATACGAAATGCACTTTCCTTAAAGCATAAAAAGAAGCAGTTTTTAACCAGTGTCTTACACTGATTTCATAACTGGACTTGGTTTAGACATGTATAAGCCAGTAATCATTTAACTGATTACTTTTTATAAGACTATCAAACCTGAGTTAACTATTGATATAAGAGGAGGCATTATAAGTGGTGAATCTCTTACCAAAATATCATATAATTCTTTTCATCTTTATTTCCATATGGAAATTGCATAGATCACCTTATAACAACACTCTTTCTTGAAAGTTTATTAAGTATATTTCAAAACATTTATTACCTTTTTTTCAGTTTGGTACTGCTTAAATGCAGTTGTATAAATAACATGCTCTGCCTTCTCTGTTCAATTTTTCATACCAAAAGTATGAAAAAAAAAGTCACTGTATTTGGATCCTTATTGCACTCTGGTAAATAAATTTACTTTTCCTCTAAAGAAAATCAAGTATCAGAAGTGAGGCCGACTTTTGTGTCCAGATGATATGGTCAGTGGCAGTGTTACTGAGGAAAGTGAAGAAACTTCCCAGTATAGACTGTGGGATAGAAAGAGTCTGTAGAGAATCACCATGGAAACAGACTGGCAAAGGATAACGCCTACTGTAATGACCTGAAAAGAAAAGAAAGGGAATGCTTTACAATGCATGCAAAACAGAAATTATATTTAATTTATCATGGACCTATAAATACTTTATACATATATAAACTTATATATACTTTATATAAATACATATAAATAACAAACTGTATCCGTCCCATCTTTACTGTGGGTACATTTTGTAAAAGAAATTTTCAATAGGAAAATGAGACTAATGTTCAACTATAATTGTTCAAAAGTAAAATTCCTTTAATGGTTAGTTTATAGATGTCAAAATAAGATACAAAAGAATAATTTTCTAAACCATTTTCTCCTCAGGGTGCATGCACTAAAGAAAGTAATAAGAAAAATCAGACTCCTGGCTAATCTAGTAATAGGAATAAAGCATACCCCTACCCGAATCCTGAAGAGTACTCTAAAAGCCCTTTCTGAAATTCTCAAGTCACTTCTCTATTTTTGTAGACTACCTTCCTATCTATTTACCCTTTGTGAATACCTCAGGTTCAAGAAACATTTGTGCGTTCAACCACACACTGCATTGCTTGTAAAGGGCTCCTGGCAGAACTCCACTTCGAGATGATGGAGTAATTCACCTAAGAAGGTAGGTATCAATACAACCAAAATGCGGCATACTTGAGCATGGCATTCCAGTCTGCAGGCTGTTAAAGCAACTAGACTGTCTTTTAGAAAGCTGTCTTGATTTTTAACATTGTGTAGCAAAAAATTTTAATCATTTTTTCTTAACTACAAAGATGTGTTATAAATTTTATAATTTAATTTATAAAACAGTATTATGAAATAGGCTAAAATAAGAATAACAAAAGCTATTTCCATCATTTTGCTTATAAACTAAATTTAAATACTCACTGGTTCAATATTTTGTTTCAAAGTTTTATTTTAAAGAATCCAAGAAACCGCTGAATGGATAAACAGGCCTTTCCTACTTTAATAATTTCCCAATAAAGACTACAAAAAACTATTTTGATCATGTATACTATTTACCTTATCTCTTTGGTAGTCATTAAAAATGATAGAAATGCATGCAAGACCTGGATGGCACAAAAACCACAAGATACAGCCCTGAAACAAATGAAAAATAAGTCAAATAAGCGCAGCTATGTCTTTGTTTTCAGAATGTACCAGATAAATAACATTACTAGCATATTTAGGAGGTCTTGATTGATCTCAATTGGCCTGTACAGTAGAACTTTCAATAAAATGTAGAAATATATTTGCTATTGTTGTGACAATGATATTCTGTTTCTAATCAAATGGGTGTTTTGGAGTATTTAAAATCTTACATCTTCCTCATACATATATTTTGATGTTTTGATATATAAGTAACAAATCAATAATTGAGAAAAACAAGGTACAAATGTGTAATATTTCTATAAAAAAATATAAGAATATACATTCATATTTGCATATAGATACACAAAGAAATTCTGTAAGAATACACAAAAAACTGATTAGCAGCAGTTACTTGTTTGAGATTTAGTACAAAAGACACAGAATTAGGCGAGTCAGAATGGGAAACTTTTTAACACTATACTTTTCAAATATATATGTTCTATTTTTCCTAGAACATGGCAACATATCCTTTTCCAAAATTAAATTTGAAATAAAATAATAAGTTAATACTAGTAACTGTTGAAATGCTTGGTATATTGAGGTTATAAGAAAAAAAAACAAGATATAGAAAAATGTGTTCAGTATGCTACTATTTGTATAAAAGTGAAGGGAAATATAAAGTAATATATATATATATATTTTTGAATTTTTGAATTTTATTTATTTTTTTATACAGCAGGTTCTTATTAGTTATCCATTTTATACATATTAGTGTATATAGTAATATATATTTTAAATTCTCTAAAAAATAAATTAGGAATTAATAGCAGTGATTATATGAGGAGGTGATAACTGCATAGATGGGAGAGAAGTAAGAAACACGTTTGCTGCTTTTAAAATACTTTTGGATGTTTGAACCTATTCAAATAGTTATATTAAAACATATAAAAATGAAAATTAAAGTTTAAGAAAAAATTTTTGTACTGTTTTAAACATAGAAGAAAAGAAAAAATTTAGTTTTAAAATACCCGAAATATATACTAACTTTTGAAACAGTAAGCACTACTGTCTCTGGGAAGAATTCCAAAGTGAAATGGCATATCCTTGCCTGTTTGGTACTCAGAGGCCTGACATGGGTTCCTAGGGCTGCAGCAGCAGCTTTAAAATGCTCCACATCTGGCATAAAGAAGGAATTCGGCCCTCCGTCTGGAATAAACAAGGAATCTGGCCCTCCTCCGTCTCAGCCTTGCTCTGCTGAGACTGTCACCTAGGGGGGGCTGACCAAACAGCTTATCAGAATGCTGCTCTGAGTTGCCAAGATGATGGGTTATGGATTCTCTCAATCTGACCAAAAAAATGTAGCTTTCTAGGAAGGGAGGCTTCTGTAACGTTACTGACTCAACCTGTCTCCTGATCTTTTCCTTTATTAAATGGGTACAGAAAAAAAATCCATCTGCCTTTAGATCTCACTAGCGTAAGAAGGACACAGCCAGGGGGAATGAAGTAGACACGGTCTCACATGGATGCCATGAAACGGCTGAAGCACAGTATGTACTCAGCCTCCTGGCTCCCTCTGCTTACGCTGAAGGACGGCTCTTCAGAGTTTGTTATAAAACATTGCATAATTCTGGGAGTAACAGTTCATAGTCCACTAATGACTGTTTTTTGAGACATGCAAACTGAATCCTAATTTTTTTATTTAAAAAAGTCTGATACTACAGAAAAAATGTAAAATCCCTATTGATAAAGAAATTATAATACAGGCAAAACTGACCTGCCAAAGATTACATGGAAACTACTGTTTCATGAATTCTGCAAAGTGGGGATAATATCTATATCTCATAAGTTGTGAAGATTAAATGATTTGAAGCACATAAAGTACCTGGCGCATAATAAAAGTTTACTAAATATTAACATATGGTTGCTCCTTAACTTCCCAAGTAAAGCAAAATGAAGTTGATAATGCGAAGAAGTCATTTTCTAACCAAACCCATACTTTGGCAAAAGTGATATAGAACTCCCTTTTGAGTGTACTTCTTTCCACTGTGATGATCTGGTAGAGTCCACAGCCTAATGACAATGCTAGGCAAATTCTTAAAACAATTAGAAGGATCCCTGCTAAGTTGTGATGTGAATGGTGGCTGTGAGGACTGGTGTCTTCAAACTGTTCCCAAAGTAGCAAGATACTCTGCAAAAAACAATATTATATTTAGAGAAAAAAGTCATGTCTACTTACAATAAAGTACTTTTTTCAACTCTTTTCTATATCCCCTTAACCAGTATATAAGCATTCCTAAGAGGCTCTAAGATTTATCAGACTATATAAGGTGTTGATTAATAAAGCACAGGCAGTTTTTCCTTCACTGATACCCTCAGCTGGAGAAAAGGGATTGTTATCAAATGAGACCACATACAAGAGATAAAAAATGCTACTGTTACCATGATTCAAGTAAGACATCTCTAATGATGAAAATAAGTTGAAAAGATGAAGAGAATAAATATAAACTTTCTTCTAAATCTATCTCTTTCTTACTTCAACACCTTATTAGGAATCAAACCGTTCTGCATTCAAGCAGAATTTATTATCTCAGGATAAACTTTCAAATATCTCAGTATCTTTTGTAATCCAGAAATTAACAAGTCAGAATTGTTGATTTCAGACCTCATTCTTTTCCCACAGTAACCTCCCTGGGTAAAGGAGAGTAGATTTTCAATATCCACCATAGCATCCAGGGCACAGTTACTTATCCTTATTTGTTTGTTCACCTTTTTTTCCCATATTGTTACTATCCCAGTATAAAGCTCACAAGTTCCTCATTAAGCTGTTCTGTTTACTGTTATTCAGTAGAAATCAGTGCCCACATTCCCTCCACCTTTACCAAACAACAATCACTTAAATTACGATAATTTTCACCATCACACATGTCAGTAGCCCTCTGTGCTCCCTTCATTTGCCAACTCAGCCTTCAGAATTGGGTCTTCAGTGGCTTCCAAAGAATTTAGATCAAAACTCCATTATTAAATCCAATTTTAGGCTTTATGGGGTTTACCAGCAACCACTTCCTTTCCTCATTCTCAAATCTTCCACCCTAATGTTACTCCAGCTACCATTCTTGCTAGGTGAACTCTTTTCTCATCTTGCACACATAAATTTCCTTCTTGAAATGAAAATTTGATCTTTATTACAGAAATTTATTCCTCTACGCCAAATTATACCCGTCTGATTCCTTAACTTTTTACAACAAAGAAGTGCTATTATAGAACTATCATTTCCTGCTATGTGAGGTGATGGACATGTTAACTGGCTTGATTGTGGTGATCATTTCATAATGTATAAATATATCAAAACATCAAGTTGTATACCTTAAATCTATACAATTTCTATTTTTCAATTATAACCCAATAAAGCAAAAAATAATAATAAACTACTATTTCCCATGATTCACATTTTTACATATTCATACTCCCATATTTTCACATACGTATGCTAATGCATGACCTCTGGAATACACTGTACAGATTTACGTGATCTCTTGCTGCCTGTCTCGTCCACCTAGTCTGGCTGCTGTTGAGAGTCAGGGCCATGTCTAATACATTCTTCACAAATGCTCACATAAACTCTACGGTAGTGTTATAATCTCAATTTGTATTTGTTTATGATAATGAATTTAAATTGCAATGAAATAATGAAAATTCAATTTTTAAAACAGTTATTGAGAAATGAGAATTTAACTTGATATTAACACTACTCTCCATAAATCCTGGATCAAAAACATTAAGTTGGTAGAACTTACCCTTATTTTAATCACCTCTAATTCAGTTCTTTCTCACTAGCTCTCCCTTCCTGGCATTATCTCCTTTTTAAATATCAGTATCTGTGATATGGTCTCTTTCTAAATCAATCATATAAATTCAATAAACCTTCACTCAGCACCTAAGGTACTAAAATAAGTACTAGAGGTAGATGAGCACAGGCCTTACCCTTCACTAGTGAGTTTTTCAATTTAGTTAATGCATTAAAACTTAGATTATGATGTCCTTTACAGAGCCCAGATGTATATTTCATTTTCATCTATAGCTAATGACAGTCACAAACTCAATACAAATTTTTATGTTTATATCTTTCTTCTTAATTTTTATAAATCCATTGCACATAGGCATATGGAGATACTAGAATAATGTCTATAGGTCACTATAGAGAAAAACAAAAAAAAGGCATAGAGGACTCTTCTAAAAGACCAAGTTTGTTTTTGCATTTGTTTTCAAAAACAAGATCCTATTCTTTTTTATTCTACATTTTGTTTTTTCTTTAATCTGATATTCACTTGAATTCTTTCATGTATAAAGTAGATTCTGGCCAATGAATGAATCTCAAATTCATTAACTGACTCATTTAATATTGAGTACTTACTAAGTGTTAGAAAATATGAAAGAAAGCTCTTAATTAGGAAATGAGAATCTAACTGAATATTAAATATACTGCACTGAAATAATCTGATAGGAAGCTCAGACTCAGGTAAATTACAATGAAATTCTACAATTTACATAAACCAGCACTCAGAAAATTAACACGTTATTTATCTATCACTCTTTTTTTTTCCCATTTTAAAAAAATTGAAGTATAGGTGATTTACAATGTTGTGTTAGTTTCTGATGTACAACAAAGTGATTCAGTTACACATATATATACATATTCTTTTTCAGAGTCTTTTCCATTATGGTTTATTACAGGATATTGAATGTAGTTCCCAGTGCTATACAGTAGGACCTTGTTTATCTATTTTATATATAGTAGTGTGCATCTGCTAATCCCAAACTCCTAATTTATCCCCCCCTCTCCCTCTTTCCCCTTTGGTAACCATAAATTTGTTTTCTATGTCTGAGAGTCTGTTTCTGTTTTGTAGATAAATTCATTTGTGTCTTATTTTAGATTCCACATATAAGTGATATCATATGGTATTTGCCTTTCTCTTTCTCACTTACTTCATTTATGATCTATCACTCTTTAAATCCACACTTTAAAATGACACAAATTCCTCATGGGTCCCAGGTTTCTTGACATGAGATATGTTCAAATTTGCATTTCTCAATATTGCAAAGCAGAAACATTTAGTATCACTACTAACCTGTGTTATGACAATGAATACAGCAATGCCAGTGGACGCAGGAGTAGAATCCCACTGGAGAGGTCTGCTCTGAGACTTCTTCATTCTGACTATTGTCCAACCCATGCATAGACTCAGAAGTAAGTATAACATTTGAATTTGGGAAGCGATGTCAAAAACTAATGGGAAATGAAAACCAAAGTCAACTGAGTTTTCACAATACAAAGAATTTTATCCTTTTTTTTTGGCCACACTGCGCAGCTTGCGGGATCTTAGCTCCCCGACCAGGGATTGAACCTGCGTCCTCAGCAGTAAAAGCATGGAGTCCTAACCACTGAACCACGAGGGAATTCCCAAATTTTATCCTTTTTGCATTGAGAATATAATTATTTTATTAACCACAAAAGACAGGCATTTTAAAAAAGAAACTGATGAAATTCAATAAGAGATATTCATGTATAATAATTCTAAAGAATTAAAATTTTGCCATTAAATTTGTAAACATTTCTGAAAATAGTTAAAACAATGGCAATACTCCTATTTTAAAAAATATATATGTGTCCATATCATATCTTTATTAAGGCCAACTTTAAATCTCTTTGTGTTTCTTATTCTTCTTAGTTTTTCTAATTACAATCTATAACTCACTGCTTATGAAAAGAAACAAATTTTAAATATAACTTCTGCAATGTGGAGAATACTTCTGGGTTGTTAATTTTTTTTGGTGGCTGACCTATATATAACGTGAAGAGTATTTTCTAAACCTATTAATAAGAAATAGCATGACAATAAAACGCAGAGCTGCTATAACATCCAATTATGTTGGCCCTAGCGTCAGAGTCCTGAAGACAAATGAAGCGCTCCATGCATTAGTGTGATGTGCCACCCGGTGGCCATCACTTACACTGCAGGGGAAGTTGGCTGCGGTAGAAAAGACGCAAAGAAAGCACCTGCACCCAGTTCAGTGCTACAAGAAAATAACAAGCAATAATACTTCAACTGCCATGTGCATTCATTTTAGAAGTTCTATTTATTGAGTTTTAAAAAAATTATTACTTTTTCATCAGAGTGTATTTTGATGTGGATTTTGGAATAAACATGTGATCACAATTCAACAAAATAAAACTTTCTTCAAATTGCCATTTATAACTTTGATGTCTACGACTTTTATTTCTTTTATATAAAGATATTCTTAGAGAAACAGATAAAACTAGCTGTAGTATCAAACTAATATTAAAAGTGACAAGCCAAAAACCTATTAATAATAGACCTTTTCAGCTTTATTTTGACATATTTTTCTCCAGCTCTGCCACCCAAATTAAAACTGGATACTTTACATTTATGCTTATATACTTGTAATAGCAAATTCTAATAATGAACTGTCACTACACTTTAATGATATAAAATGTCATGGCCTTTCAGAACAAGCACAATTTTCTTACACCAAAGATTTTAAATGACTGTGATGCTAATTATTTTTATTAAACATTTCACAAATACATATTCAGTTACTTAAAGAAGTTAGCCAAAGGAATATCCCTACATAAGTTGCTAATTAGCAAAAGCAAATACTGGGGAGGAGGGAACGTTGATTTTCTGGCTCATTTCTTTACATACTAAGTAATGCACATATTGATATAATACCATAACTGTTAGGGTAGGTAGACACTGCTTATCTGTTCTTGAAAAATAACTAATAAATACACAGATGACACAAAAACCCCATTCTGTGGAATTTGATTAAAAATCTTCATTAACCAAACCTGTTGTCAGAACTACCAAAAATGATCAACATTGATTTATTGCAGTTTTTTTAAAAAGACTTTTGCTTTTAACTTACCATGAAGATGCCAGAGAGCCTAAAACACTGTTTTGTATACAGTAGACACTCAACAAAACTTCAAAAGTCCTTGATTTTAGTAACAGCTTTGCTACTGATGGGCCTCTGTGTGCTTTGCCTCTTTGGACCACAATTTCTTCATCTAAAATGCATAAGCTAAATTATTTCTATGCTCTGTCCAGCTTTAAAACTCTAGGATTCTCTTAAACATCCTGAGTCATCTAAGAGAAAACAGGAGTTGAAACCAGGGTTCTAGTAATGTCAAAAAAGGAGAAGCAACTCTTGTTCATGCCCAAGAGGTAAACAGTATACATCCTCTTCACAAGGAAAAGGAAAGGTTCTAGAAGTTTTAGAATCTTAAAATAGGCAGCAAGATCAGGATAAGTGGGTCCTGAGATGATTATAGAGATTATCATAAGATACCCTATTGAAGAGTGAGGAGACTAGAAGAGAAATATGGAAATATAAGGAAAGTAAATCCTAGAATGGTTTTGTATTCAGAATCTGCTTTTTTAGAGCAAATCTTAACTTGTTTTTCAGGATTGAGAATGGCATATGACCTGATGTCCCTCTAAAGTTCCCTTTAAAAAGTCATGATTATAGGAACTTTTAGTTTTTCACCATCATATTTAATTGAAAAACTACTTCACAAAAGTTCCTCTTATAAATTAAAGAACAAAGCTGAGAGGTCAGCTCAATTATAGGTATACTCTATGGCTCTGGGTTAGAAATAGAGACAAAAAGTCAAAAAAGGGATGAAAAAGGGAAAAAAAAAACTTTAGCTTTGTGGTCAGAAAATTTGGGTCTAAATCTTGGCTCTACCATTCACTAGCGGACTGACATTTGGGAATGTACTTCCTGTCACTGAGCCCAGATTCTTTATCTGCAAAATAGGGATAAGCATATCTACTTCACTGAGTTTTTGTTGAGGATAAAAATGAGAGAATGTGGGAATCCCCTGGCGGTCCAGTGATTAAGACTTGGCCTTCCAATGCAGGGGGTGCGGGTTTGATCCCTGGTCGGGGAGCTAGGATCCTGCATGCTTTGCAGCCAAAAAACCAAAACATAAAACAGAAGCAATATTGTGACAAATTCAATAAAGACTGTAAAAATGGTCCACATGAAAAAAAAAATGAGAGAATGCATATAAATATGCTCTAAAGACAATGAAGAGCTATACACATTACCTATCACTAAGAAGAAACTAAATAGGATATGTGGAAACTAAATGTATAATCTTTTTTCCAGTTGAGTTGAATCTAACCAACCTTGGATAAAAAAACTATTATGACAAAAAATAATTGACAAAAAAGGAAAACATACAAGAAGCAGATAGCAAGTTTATGTTTTAAAACAATGCTCAGTAAGATACTCACATTCTGCCAAACTTCCCATAAAAGGTACCCCTATTCCATCTTTGGAGTAACTGAAGAATTGAAGAGGAGAATATTAGCATCAATTACAAATGTGAAAAAAATCATTCATAATCAAAGCAAGCATAATTTTGGTGGACTAATTAGGATTAATTAGACGTAATGATGAGTTTTAATGGTTTTGAGTTACCTGGAGAAATGAATGTAATTAGCGAAAGCTGAACCAGCTTGTAACAGCAATGCAGTTGTCAGAACCTTTAAAACCACGTGCATGGGTCCTCCTTTCTTAATAGCCTGCCACAATGATTGCGCATAAATGCAAGCAATCACAAAGTACACTAGGACTAGGAGGAAAAAGAACTCATGTAACCCTGTGAAGAGAAGAAAGGAACAAGCCAGTTATAGTGTTGGGGTGCTTTCAAATCTTCCCATCGGTATATTTCCAGAACTTGTTTTTTAATTGAAGTCATAGCATTTACTTTTGTAAGAGAAAAAAAAGGAAGATTGTTGAAACAAATAATTTTCTACTTTAGGATACAGTCTTAACTATAAGAACGCAGATTAAACTAAAGTCAATCTATAAGAAATCATATTGGTCAGGGAATAAGCCCAAAGACTAACCACAAGATCATAGTTTTGGTCCAAACAGTAAATTAAAACAATGATTTCAGCATTCAGTTAGATATGCTTTTTTACCCCCAAAGTGGATTTCTTTTATAAGACGTTTAAAAATAGATTTAGTCAGTCAATAAGAGTTTTATATACCCTGACAATGATTCTCAAAGTGTGAGCCCTGTGCCAGCAGCACCATCACTAGGGAAGTAGTTAGAAAGGCAGATTCTTGGGACTCATCCCATATCTACTGAATCAGAGATTCTGGGAGTGGGACCCAGCATTCTGGTTTTTAATAAGTCCTTCAGTGATTCTGATACAGCTAAAGCCTAAGAACCAAGCTCTGGAATGTATCATAACTTTAAATTCCCATTTGGACAAAGTGTCAAAATACCTGTCACCACCAGGCCTCCTTCTGAAGTAAATGGCATTCAGCTCAGTCAAAGAGGAAAACCTATGGAGACCATATGACTCCACTCCACAGGTGACTGAAACTAAAACACGTGACCAAGTGGCTACCAATCCAAAGACTAGTCACTGGCCAGCAGCATCACTTGGTTCTCAAAGATACGAAGCCAATCATGTTCTCTTGGGACATCAAACCACAAAACATAGAAAGGATGAGGCAATGGAAACTGGAGTTGAAAAGAGTTGATGATGGAGCAGGCCAAAGGGTCAAACCAGGCCCTGATGAAATAAAGATTTTGGGTAAGCAGGAATTTTGAATGAGCAGAGGAAGCTGGTTGGTAAAGACAAGAACAGAGTATACGAATGTGCAGATTTTCTATTAAAAACGGTCCCAGGCATGAAACCGCCTCCAGTTTCTACCAGCAGCTTTTCAGTAGCCTTCACACATCCTCGAGATAAACACTCCTTTTTCTGTGTTACCTGGAATCTTTTGACTGTGTCTTCATTTTTCAGAAATTTCAGAAAATTTTATAACAAACCAGGGGCCAGCTTTGAGTTTAATGGCTTACATTTACTTGGTTACATCTAAACCTAGTCCCTAATATTAGGGCTTTTATATTCTATCTAAATAACACTGGATATCGTGACAGTGGCTATAGCTGTCTCTATTGAATCTGTGGATGAACAGTCTAAACTGTACTCACTTCCATTCCAACTGTAACCCCTGAACCTGCTCCGGTTTCCCATGTGGGATAAACTCCAAACAATAGGCATAGAAGGGAATATTTACATTGTATGGAAAATAATTTTAGAAAAGTCATCCAGAAGATACAAATAGTAGGAAAAATACTCAATAAACAGTTCAATCTCAATCATGTTTTTGGCATTGTTAGGAGAAAAAGAGAGCGAGAGAGAGAAAGTATTTCAGCCACTGGGTGTCTCTCTTGCTCTACATACATAAATGGTGATTGTCCACTTCTCTAGTCTAGGTGAGAAAGTATGTTTAGACTTCAGGAAGAGAATATCAAATAACAGAATGGGCATATTTTCTTTTAAAATTCCTGATATAGAGAAGTATTCTAGCTTTAGAAATAATGGGACAATAAACCTGGGATTGTTATAGTAATGGAACAAGGCAGAAAATAAGCTAAACATATTATAACTGTGTGTCAGTAAAAGTATGCTATCCTGTGTTCTGAATCTGTTTTTACCTTTTCTTCTTAGTATAAAGAATTAAATACGGCATTCTATTTAAATTTTTATTTATTTGTAATACTTTACAAAATATTCATTACAAGATAAGGTTTCAGACTCTATTAGGTTAGAAATGCACCATGAAAAGAAAATCCCAGACTATTTATTGAGAACCAGAATAATATAGGAGGAAGGGACTTTTGAAAATAAGACACATGTCACTAGCAAAAAATGTTTTAGGATTATTCAAGATTAAATGTATCTTCCATAAAAAGCTAACACGGTAACCAAAAAATTATTTCATTGAGATAATATATTAAATAACTTGAACTAGGACATTTGTCCTACACTTTGCTCATTGCATTTTGCATAAATTATTCTTACCTTGACCCTGATACTTTAAAAATAAAACTGGGTCTGCACTCAAGTGTTCTTTTAAATAAACCACCTCTAGGAGAAAAAGTCTGTTTTTTTTTTCTCTTCAATCAACTTTACTTTTGTTCTGCCACCATCCTTCACAGGAAAGTAATCTATGTTCACCTTGAAATTAAAATCTAATTTTAAAACAGGTGGGAGATAGGAGAAAAGAGGGTAAGAAAAGGAGAGAGTCAATGGGTCATGGGGCAGCCCCTGGAACACTCTTGCCTACCTGTGATGCTTGCTGTCTCAGAACCCCATTGTCCATCCCACCCTCAAGGGTCTCAAGATAAATCCTGATTAGTCTAAACCAATTAGAGAAATTCCAATATTCCCCTTTCCCAAAGAGGTAAACCTAACCCTTTACTTCGACATGTTGGTTTACCCTTATCACCTTTCTGATACCTTCACTTACATTTCTCTTATGATGTTAGACAACAAGGTCATGTGTCGAGTTCTGGCCAATGAAATGTGATAAGAGAGCTTCTGGGAAAGGTTTCCTTGCTCTTAAAAAAGAGACACTGAATTTTGCCATTGCCTAGATGTACGGCCCAGACTGCTGCAGTTAACTGTGAATATGAGGGAGGTGACAAAGCTGACAGTCAGAGGATAACAGGGTAGGATAATGTTAAATAAACTACCCTGAAGAAGCCTCAGAAATTATTGTTATGTAAGAGAATTAATTTCCTTATTGTCTATACCACTTGCATTAGAGTTTTCTGTTACTTTAAGTTACAGAGCCAAAGGTAAGATGCAACCCATTATCTTTCAGGATAACGGAGGAGAAAAGGGAACAAGAGAAAATAACAAACATATCTGGAATCTTAAGAACAGTGAGATGGCAGGTGTGACAGAGCCTGTAATACCATTCCAATGAAAACCAGTCTACTTTAGACAATAATGCTTTAATTCTCAGGATTCTGAGTACTTCTTCTTTTGGTCTCTACCAATCACAAATATAGTTAACAAGGATTCTAATTTTTTAAGAGGTAGTTTTATTTTATTCTACCTTGAAGCATGATATTCCTATGTAGTATTTTGTCAAGTAGCATCAAACTTGCCTTAGTCTACATTCAAAAAAAAAAAAACCAAAAAACAAAAAAACCTAAGTCTGTAAAATATAGGACTAACTAAAGTCTCGTAGATATAAAATACATAGTTGGTTTGAAAGAAAACAAACTGTAAGATTTAACCAGAGTAACATATAACATTGATTGTAGCTTTTTGCACCAGGTTATTCTAATTCAAACCTCTAAGATACATGTTCTAGCAGTCAATTCTCAGTAAAAAGCATAGCAAATCAATTTTCTCTACTCAGGGCAGAAAATTAGTCAAATGAGGAAAAGTTTCTAAAATGAACTAACTGGGAATTATTCCCTGGAAACAAATTCTATACCTGAGGCTACAGAATAGGAAGAATCACTCTTAAGGCTCTACGTTGAAACCAACACATTACCAAAACAATGTGGAATATGGACTTTTAGCTAAGTGGTTCTGCACATTAGAATCAACTTCAGAGCTTTGACCAACTACAAATGCCTGGCTTCCACTCCAAAACCAAGTCTACCTCTCAGTCTCTGGGGGTGGACATCTGTATTTTTTCCAAAGCTCTCCATATGCATACACAGTGACAGGTTGAGAACCACCGATTTAGACTTCAACATAGAATTAATCATATTTTAAGGCATTTAAATAATAAAATGATGTGATCCTTGGAAATTATGCCAGCCATCTAGCAATGAATACTTTTGAGTACTTATGGCACTTTTTAATAATCAATCCCCACAGATTAGCCTTGCACAGAATCCCATGCTTAATGAAAATCCGTATTATAGTGAATTTTTTCCCCTCATTTAAATACTCTTGGTGACATGACCAAAGTAACTCTCCCCATTCTAGTATAAGAAAGACAGATTTTAGACATACTATAAGTATCAAATCAAAATCAGTCACAGGAGAAGATAGGTCAAAAGGAGTCAGGACTAAGAACTTAGTCAGAATGGTTAGTGGGAACCCTAAAGAAAAAGCTAGCCATAATTTAGGGTGTTGAAAAAAACACTAGAAGATATGGGCAAGGTTCAGGATGAGCCAGGGTAAGGATGACTGACATTCAGTAGTCTAAGCACGGCACAGGGCACAAATGTCATTACTTTATGGCCTACGGTCAAAGTTCAGATATCAAACTGGGAATGAGGAAAAGAGTCTAGAAATGAGAGCCTAGATAAGGAGGCAAGAAAAAGAATATCAGGATCCAGTGAGTCTCACAGATCCATACAATAAATAAAACAACCTCTTGAGTCTCCACCCTCCTGCCTGAAGGCAGAAGGGGGAAGGGCTACTAGATGTGGACTCCACTAGAGGCAGTAGGGTTTGCATGTACAGTGACTACAGAAGAGCATTACTTCCTGCTGAAGCCTGACCAGTCCTAAAGATAAGTGTCATATGAAATAATGAAGCTTTATAGTTAAAAGAAACCTTAAAAGCAAGTTAATCCAACCACCCATCCAATGCTATCACTAGACCTGGGTTTCATCAATGCCTTTCCAAACTATGTAAAATAAGTGTCAATATCTCTTACTAAGATAAAAGAAATGGTAGGACAGAATTAACTTTCAATAGTGATCTACATTGATCCAAAATAGTATCAAGTGAAATTTAACCTTTACATTCATTTGCATTCAAAAACAATTATGTCATTTCCTTCACAGAAAAGACTTTTAGAATGAATTATTTTTAAATGTTTAGGACCCCATTCTGTCACTATGTAAGTATTTTCTCAAACTAAAGGATATATATATTTTTTAATTAATTAATTAATTTATTTTTTTATTTATGGCTGTGTTGGGTCTTCGTTTCTGTGCGAGGGCTTTCTCTAGTTGTGGCAAGTGGGGGCCACCCTTCATCGCGGTGCACGGGCCTCTCACTATCGTGGCCTCTCTTGTTGCGGAGCACAGGCTCCAGACGCGCAGGCTCAGCAGTTGTGGCTCACGGGCCCAGTTGCTCCGCGGCATGTGGGATCTTCCCAGCCCAGGGCTCGAACCCGTGTCCCCTGCATTGGCAGGCAGATTCCCAACCACTGCGCCACCAGGGAAGCCCCCAAACTAAAGGATATTTTTTTAAAAGTTTCTTTCTTTATACATTAAGTTACTTGTGACTTATTGTTTATAACACAAGCTCCTTGAGTTGCTTTTCTAGCTGTGGCAATTTACACTTTGAGCTTAACAACTGGTTTAGTCTAATGGGGCCTCAACTCCTGGCCTACCTCCACCCACCCACCTTGATGGCAAATGTAATGCAAGGGGATTGAATTTTTCTCTAAGCAGATTGACTCTTCCAAGTGGGTAATGAACTCATGAAGAGGTAAACACCTAACCCTTTTCTTTGACAGATGGCCTAGAGATTTTAGTTTTCATTCTGACATGTTAATTTACAAATCCATAATACTTTATAGCATGTCCACCATTAATCACAAGAAGTCATTCATTTCTGTTTGGGCTAGGAATTCACTTCAGTAAGGCAGAACATAAAATTTTGTCAACCTAAAATTTTGAAGAAATATTTTATGGGAGTAGATTTGATTTTGGAAAGTTTTATCAATTTTGATCATTTCAAAAATGGTTGCAATCTCCAATGAAGGCAACCCCTAAATATGTTCAAACAACCTAGTGAAGGACAGCTATACAAAGTAGTGGAATTTCTATCTCACTTAATCATTGGGTTACTAATTTAGACTGCTCAGTTTCTTAACATTTTTCTGTTTATAAAAATAAAGCTAGCTTATCATAAAAACAAAAAGATTTAGAATGTAGAAACTAAAAACTATCCATAATTCTACCACCCAAAATATGGAAACAATCTGTTAATATTCTTGTACTTCTTTCTGTTTATTCTCTGCATTTTTTAACACACTTGAAACCATACAATACAAAATTTCCAGTTCTGCTTTAAAACTTAATAGTACAGCTGTTACAATTCTATAAGAAGATTTTTTTAACCATTTGTCTACTGTTGGACACAAGTTGTTTTTAATTTTCAGTATTCTAAAAACACAACATGAAGATACTTGTGCATAAATCTTTTTCCGTATTTAGGACATATATTTAAATACATATTCTTACCAGATTCTCCAGCACTGAAATGATCAAATGGATTCCCTTCAGCATCCGGGTTTAGTAACATCATTTCAAATGGGATATCTTCCACCTGAGAATTCTCATTGTCCTCTTTGCACGTATACTTGTCTGCATAGAACACGTGCCACGTTTGTGGATATGGAATCTGAGACACTGTCAGATTATGTTCAGTCTGATTCATGGCTACTTTAAAGATAAAAAATAGCACTTTCAAAGCAAAATTCTCAAATGTATTCATTGTTTTAGTCACATAATCAATTTGAAATTAGAATTCTTCTGTTTAGCTCTCATTGTCTCAGTAGTCCAAGCCCTGATGTAGTATTGGAATAAGTTCTGTAAGTCATAAAGCAGGTAAAAATAGTGTATTTTAACCAACCAAAGGAATCACTATAAAAGTTCTATGAAATACCACAAATGACTAGAATAGTTTCACTGAAACTCTGAATTTCAATTATAAGTATTTTCAAAATTTTCAAGCAAGTTAGCAACACTAAAAATTTTTTTGTTGTGGTGGTAAAATGTACACAATACAAAAGTTACCATTTTAACCATTTTTAAGTGTACAGTTCTGTATTAAGTATATGCACAATGCTGTGTAACCATCACAGTAACATTTCTGAAAATGACTTGAGTTAAATTTAAAATGGAGCATTCAACTTTGGAAATTATTATATCTAAAAATTATGACTGACAAACACCTTCAAAAGATTTTCCAAAATCTCTTCCTGATTGGTTATTCTTTAAAAAGTTACTAAAAGTAGAAAAATAGAAGTTACAGGAATATGAGTTGTTATACCGGGTCAGATCTATATAGTGTGTTGGGCTGGGGTGGGAACTCATGAATGTTGGCCTCACACAGACCTGTGCTTGAATCCTGGCTCCAATACTTACCTTCTATATGACTTTGGGCAAGTTACCTAAACAATGACACTCACTTTCTTCATCTGTAAAATGAAGATAATACAGCAAAGAGCTGATGCAAGGACTAAGTTATATGAGTCACTTAACATGGTATCTGTCATATAGTAGTAGCTGAACAAAGGTTAATTGTCCTTTTCCTTTCTTTAAAATAAGGTGATTAAACCAATAAGTGGTTCTCAATCCAGGGTAATGCTATTCCTCTGCAGGGCATTTGAATATGTGTAGGGACAGTTCTGTTGTCACAGCAATTGTTCTCAACTTCAAGATACTTGAAGCGGGGCTGTGCTAAACTTCATACAATCCAAGCTTACATGACAAAGACCTGTTCTGCCCAAAATGCCAGTAGCACCCCCTTTGAGAAACACTAAATGATGTCTAAGATCCCTTCTTGATCTAAAACTATGATTCTGACCCAAGAGAAACTCACTACTACCATGAGTGTTGCAGGAGAGTGGCGTCTCAAACACTATGTGTAATAAAGACAATGGAAGAGTTAGAGAAGCAAGTCTTACTAATCATATACATTACTTAACCTCTCTAAATTTCTTTCTTCAGTAGTCAACTTAAGATACTTGCCCTATCTGACTCAGAGTTCTTGTGAAGAGCAAGTGAGACAGTATATGAAAATCCTGTGTGAAGAGTCTGATTCTATATAAAGTATTCTTAAAATATATGATTATGTTGGGTGCAATTCCCAAGTCTAGATTGCCCCCACTGCATCCAGTTAGTCTTGATCTTTTCCTCAACTGAAAAAATGAAACTTCTTAATAAATAAAATACATTTCTTGAGATAACTGTGGAAATTTGTATATGGAAGAGATTTTAGAGGTTATTATGAAATTATTCATTTTCTTAGATGCAGTAATGGTATTGTTATGGTAATGGTAATGGTTATGGAGAAGAATGTCCTTACTCTTATAAGATGTATGCTGAAATACGGTGAACTGCTCAAGGCACCAACAGCTTATTTTCATTTCAGTTAAAAACAAAAATCACACACATACAAACATAAAGCAAATGTAACAAAATATTATTGATAAAATTATTAAATCTAAGCCAAGGATATACAGATGTTGGTTGTACTATGCTTTCAACTTGTAAGTATAATTGAAAATTTTCCTAATAAAAAGTTGGAGAAATACTATTTATATGTTGTCTTTACAAATGAGATACAGATTTACCTTGTCAGGATTCAAATTTTGAGGACTTAAACTTTACATTTGGGAATTTCATTAATAGTAGTTAAACTGGACAAGATGATTTTGTTAAGAATACCACAGCATTGTTTTTTTGGATATCTTAATTTAGCTGACATTTATACTGTTTTTCTTACTGCACAGCTTCTAGAAAAAAGTAGCAAAGACTCTAGTTTCTCTAGTTTCTGTTAAATTGATGACCTTTAGTAAGAATTCAATATATGATCAATAGCAGCTCAGAAATAAGGCTTTTGAAATGTGCAGCTCGAAATTATGTAATCTGGACTTCATTATATAAAGGCTTTGCTGTGCTGAGGTTTTATCACTTGCACTTTTTCTCTTAGATAAAACAATATAAAAATTTAACCATTATATTTTCACCAATACACTTTTTGATGTTTCATTTTAAATTATGTAGATCTACATCAAATAAAAACAAAAGTGTGCTTCATAAAGTGATATTGGCCTTAGTTTTTGTCTTGCTGTCTTTTTCAGTATGCCTAGGAAATAAGCCTCTTGACAAAACTGCATGTTCATTGTTTTTGAAACAAAAGACTACAGCACAGCACGCTTATTGTATGCTGATGCAATGAGTACCTCAAATATTAACAAAACTTGAATTGCAGAGAATGGTGTTGAAAGGCTAATCGCCCAATAATATTATAAAAGGAAATGAATACTGTTAACAAAATTACCCGGAATAATAAAATACTAACACCTTTAAGCGATTTATACAATATACCAAATGTACATGAGGAAATATATGCATATGATGTAAAAAGATAATACTGAAAATGTTTTATATACAAAGTTACATTTAATTCTTATAATCTGACAGCAAATATTTTTGCATATAAACTCATTTTCTGTGCATTTAAATATCTTCTTTGTTTGCTTTAAAAACCTACAAAATAGTTTTTATCATTTAAAAAAATCTGATGTTTTATGACATTACTGAAAGAGAAAAAAGCAAAAAGTAAGACTGAAAAATAATTTCTCAAACATTAATTTGGGAGAATGTATAATCACAAGCAACATTCAACACTGAGATTTTTCAAATCTACTAATCTTCTCATAGTTTACAGCAGCAATAAGGTTTTACATAGGAGTCAGGCATAGTTAATGAGCTCATCACCAAGTAGGTGAAAGGCTATTAATTCTTAAAAGTCTCATTAATGGTCAGGAAATGAGAGTTATTTCTACAAGGAATTATTTTCAGATACGTGATACTACTACACTGTCATGAATTTAAGGATATGCTTTTTGTTTCAATGCATCAAAGCTTCTAAATAACAATATACTATAAATATGAAAATAATATATAAAAGTTGGAGAATACAGATTTTGTTAAGACTTGGCTTTTGTTAAGGGAAAAAGAACTGATTACATATGTAGAAAGTGATATATATGTCATTAGTACTTAATTTATTTCAGACCTCCAAATTTAACAAAACAATCTTCATTCCTCAAAAATTCCAGTTTCCTGAGATCTTCCGTTCCAACAATTCCAAAGAATACCCTTGCACTTAAGAGTAGGGAAGAGGAAGAGAAAACAGAAAAAGAAACAACAGCAAGAGGTTTTATAAATTATAGCTCTCTACATATGCAACTCCACCTAAAGAGTCATAATTAGAATCACAGCATTTTAGGACTTTTAGGAAGCTTAGAGAAAACTAGTCCAACTTCCTTGTTATACAGATAGGTAAAGTGCAGCTCAAAGATAACAAGATCTTATTACAAGTTACTAGCAGTGATTCTCAGTTTAGCTGTCTTTGCCATGCAGCAAGTCTCTCTATATACGTAAGTTCTGTGACTGAAGGTATTTGACTGATAAAAAAATTATGTTTTTGCAAGTGTATATAGTATATGATATAATATTGATCATGTAATATAAGAAAACAAATCGATTCCTATAGCTCAAAGCTTTAAACTGTCTGATAAGTTACTATTTCATTTAATTTCACTTTATTTTATTTGGCTGTGCCGGGTCTTAGTTGCGGCACTCGGGATCTTCCTTGACGCATGTGGGATCTTTAGCTGCTGTGTGCAGGCTTCTATCTAGTTGTGGCCTGTGGGTTTTCTCTCTCTAGTTGTGGTGCGTGGCCTCAAGAGCACGTGGGCTCTGTAGTTGAGGCACGCGAGCCTCTAGTTGAGGCGCTCGGGCTCGGTAGTTGTGGCGTGCGGGCTTAGTTGCCCCGCGGCATGTGGGATCTTAGTTCCCCGACGAGGGATCGAACCCACGTCCCCTGCATTGGAAGGTGGATTCTTTACCACTGGACCACCAGGGAAGTCCCTGATAAGTTTTTAATAGAGAAAGAAAAAGACTTTGAGGTGCGAAGTACAAAGCAAATGACCTACTAACCAAAAACCCCTCAAGCACTAAGCTCCATGACAATTCATCCTACAAATACTTAGTCAATGCTTAACTGAGCACTAGTGTATCATAAATTCTCACTCATAGTACCATGTAACTAACATTCACAGTCCTTATCACAATAGCAGTTTCACATTTATTCACAGTGATCTTATTTATACCCTCAGCAGCCTTAAGGACTGTGAGAGTGTCAGTATTTTGGTCCCTTGATTTATCACTAGTGCCGAGCATAGTACTGGAAGTGCTGTGAATGAATGAATGAATGAATGAATGAATAGACCAAAAGAGCCCTGCTGCTCTCACTGATTGATTTTATAACACATAAATAAAATGTAAACTTGTAACTAAAATAAATGCTGTGGAGGAAAACAACAGGCTATAAAAACTCAAGTGTTAACTTAGTGGATGGAGGAGCCAAAGAGGGGAAGGAAGAAAAAGCAGAGGAAAAGCCTGTGCAAAGGCCCAGGGTGGCACTGAAAGAACACCTGCGCTACAAATAAAATGAGGCCGAAGGGGGCAATGTTGTGAGATGAAGCTGGGGTCGGGGGTAAGCAACAGCCAGACTCGGATGGCTTTGCTGATCAGATTAAGGAGGGCCGTCTTCGTCCTAGAGCAGTAGGAACCCACTGGAGTACTGAAGGGCGTGGTGAGGATGTGAATGTGACATGATCAAACCTGCTACTCAGAAAAATCACTCTGATTCCAGAGGGGGACCAGCATAGCTGCAGTGGCCAGGTAGGAGCTACTGCAATAGTACAGGCGAGAGATTACGGCAGCCTGGAATAACATGGTGGGGGTAGAGATGAAGAAAAGTAGATGAATTCAAGAGATACTGAGAGGTAACTTACGAAACAAGAAGGGGATAGAGAGGTCAAAGAGGGCAGTGTTGGAAGACTCCTTGGTTTCTAGTTTATTCCCTAGATAGATGGTGGTGCCAGTTCCTGAAACAGGGAACACTGGAAGAGGGCCAGGTTTGGATGGGCAAGGTGGTTGACATTATGAGAACTGGGGACAGAAGGCTAGAACTTTTTATACATATGTGGAACACCTAGATGATTAAATTGGTGTAGAAAGGAAAAGAGAATTGATAATGAGCATTTGTAGGAATTTCCCAGATAAGTTCTAAAATTCAGGGTTGAGGTAAATAACTTTATGTAAGTAACTGTCTCTTTGATATCTGAATCCAGTCATTCAGGCTTCTTCAGCATACTGTCAATGTCATCTCACAAACCTAGACAAAAGATCCCCACAATGGGTGGCAATGACTGGGGACTTGTACTCTCACCCCTACTCAGGCTATGAGGGAACCAGACAGCTGCTAAGACGAAGAAGACTGGATGTTTAGAAATGGCAGTGCTTTACTGACTAGACTGAAAGAAGAGTCAGAGATTCACCATTATGCAGAACACGGTAGGGGACATACAGGGGGGAAAGGGGAGAGGGATAATTCCTATTTTTTTCTCATGGATGTCTCATATTCCTAATTAACAACCAGTTAACTTCCAAGGGGTAAAATGGGTAGCATGGCATATGCTCTTCATTTCTATATTAAAAAGATTTGCACTCACTCTGGATGGCAAACACCCTAATGCATGGGACAGTGTTGATGAGAATGGAAGAGCTCAAGAATTCAGGCAACTAGAATAATAAAAGTAGAGCCTCTCCAGAGGCAAACCTAGAGGTTTACAAATGATGTGGGGCTGGTATATTCTAAAATGACACATTGTGTCACCATATGACTTGGTCCCGAGTCCCAATAACATGTTGCAAAACAGCATCACTTGGGCTAAATTATACAATTAACTGAGATAATGCAAGCTTAGTGTTTAGCTCAGTGCTACCAGATAATAAGCATTCAACAAATGTTATCATTCACTCCATGCTGCCACTTGTTCAAAATATATCTGCCATATTGGTATGAATTATGTGACCTGTGAGAAGTCTGAATGTAGGAAAGTACACCTTTATAAATTATCTGGATATTTTTTCAAATATTTTGAATAAGAGGGGAAAAAGGCATTCTATCTTTTGATCAAGGAAAAGATTAGTTTCCTTAAACTTTAGCTTAAAATGTACTCAACACAGTGTGATATGTGCTGTGCCATGAAACATCTTGATAGGTAAATATTATACTCCCGACATTAAGGAAGAAAAAAATATACATAATGATCAAAGAAAAAAGGATATACTCACTTGTCAACTGAGCTTTGGTTAATTTTTCACTACAGCTATAACCGTGACCGCTTTCCTGCAGCTTTAGCCATTCCTGGGCTTGGAACAGGTAGAGTTTAGCTTCCTTTCCAATGGCTACTGCTATGCCATTGATTCTGACACAGAGAAGAGCATGGTCACCTGGACATTAGAACAAAAATTATCAACTAGTTGGTCTTGTATGGAACTGAGACGGTAGGACAACTCAATACCTCTATTTATCAAAATGGGAATTAAAAGAGCACAGTTTGTCTTAAATCTCATTTTAGCTAGGTAGGTCACATTAGAATGACCATCCCATTCAGATGCAAGTCAAGAGATTATTCACATTAATTATCCAAAACAATGTGTGGTGTTTCCTTATACTTCAGCTGATAACTCATGGTTTTTCACTGAATAAACAGCCACTTCTGTATGTAGACATTCACTGTGATAGAATTTTGCCTCATTTTACAACCACTCCACATCTTTAACACTTGCCTATAAACTATCCATAGAAATTTCCTGCCAAAGTTTCTTTTGTTTTTTAATATAAGATGGCTGTTAATGTTTAATTATTCTTTTAATATAAAAAAACAAAAACATCTTATAGCAAGAAAGGTTAAATAAATGAGTTTTGGGGTAGACCTGATACAAAATTTGACATCTGTGACTTTTACAAAGGAATTTTCAGAACAATATATGTTGTAAGACAACTATAGAATGAGCCTTGTTGCACACAGCAACTACATTTAAGGCCCAGGAGAGAAATAGCAAAAAGTAGTTGCCTCTAGGGAAAGGGACTCTGGGTGAGGAGAAGGGAAACGGGACTGTTTTTTCATCTGAAGATCTTTTTATTCTCCTGTTTCTGTTGTTTTTACTACTATCACTTTGACTAAACATTTTAAATAAATTTAAAGTTATATCAAAAACCATCTAAGTCTCTGATATAAACTAATTACGTTATAAATTATCAACAGCCTTAAAAGTGACTCTAAGGCCCTATTAACATCTTAAATCACATTCTGAATTAGAGTTCATATTTCAGTACTGTATGGTCTTAGTATTATTATTTTCCTGAATTCGAATTCACTGAAAATTGGTAATAGTAAAATACACACACACAAAAGAGAGAAAGTGTGTATGTTAATATACTTGGAACACTCTATTCCTCAATCTTACCTGAGAAATCTGGATTTACTACATGTTTCTCCCCTATGTTTATCAGGTAATCACCATGAAACATCAGGGTTGTCTAAGCCTGTCTGGGAGTCACGAGTAACAAGCCATGTCACAGCTTCCATACATGCCAGATTTTCTGGTACTGTCCAGACTGTACCATTTATTGTAGTGACATTACTATCACTGTCAATAGTCAAAGTATAGTTACAGCCAGTTGATGAAGTAACTGAAAATGTTACCTAAAAAAATAATAAAACTCTCGAGTTTCTTCTTCCTTCACCCAAGGTCTACTCCACAATAGATTTTGTTAAATGGATTGCATCTCCTTTTCTCAGTTATTTTTAAAACTTCAGATTAAAAATAATAAAGTTTCCCCTCCCTTCACACCAACAATTCTGTAATTCAATACTTTAAATTTCTTTCCCAACCAATTAGCTTCCTGTTTTTATTATCTTCTCCTAAGAATCCTCTCTAGGACAGTATTCTGATCTTGCATCTTTTAATGCTAAAGACTCTATTAATCAAGGATCCTAACCTCATCAAAGCAAATAATTATTTGAAATATAGTAGTAGTCAAATTAAGAGTACCAGCAGTATAATACCAAGAAAAACATTCAAATTTTGAGGGTGCAAATAAATAAAGCAAAAATTAGAATGCAGATTCATTCATTGAAGAATTATGGATTTTTGAGGGAGACCAGAAGGGAATGCAATCTCATTTCAGAAGGGCCACAGAGGATACAAACTATGAAGCTTCCAGGATACACTTGCACGCATCTCTGTCAAGTTAATTCTAGGCCTCGTGGTCCACAGTAAAGCTACTCCTTTCGTAGGGAGGTAACCAAACTGTCCCAGCAATTGTGACAACTAGATTGTCAGGTGCTTGGGGGGGAGGGGTGGGTGGTTCCAAAACCTCTCTGCTGCCAAGTAGGTTTTAGCAACCTGATCTTAAAACAAAAAGAACAAAACCCAGGAAATCTAAGTTCTGGGACTTCACGAATTACGGTGCCTTAGTGTATACAATCAGGCTGAGAACGGAGCGAGCAAAGGATGCTTCTTTGAGCGAAGGATCTCGAAACTGGCAGCAGGAGAGTCATCAGCACATTCGTTAGTACGGGGAGGATTGGGGAAACGGTCTTCTAGGTGCAGAATACAGCCACTAACCGGGGGAGGTGCTGACAAGGATCTGGGGAGCAGCAACGCAGGGGCTGGCCATAAACGCATCCCACGATTCCGGGAAGCTGCGATGGGGGCGGCTGCCGGCCACGCGGGAAGCGCAGGTGAGCTGGGTGAAGTCCCCAGCCTCGCCGCCGCCGGCTCCCGGTTCCCCACGCGAGGCGGGGAGGGAGGGGCCGCGGGATGGGCCCACGAGCCTTCATCCCTCTCCCCGCCCCCGCACCTACCGTGGAACTCGAAGTGGCCGATGCTCTGGCCGTGAGCGTCTCGGGCCGCGGCGCTGCTGAAGCTGCCTCGCAGCGTCTTACCCTGGCTGCCGGGTGGCCACCAGCAGCAGGTGAGGGCCACCGCCAGCAGCCGCAGCCCCCCCATCCCCGCCTCCTGCTCGCCACCCACACCCCTGCCCCTAACCGCCTGTGGCCGCGGCCCCACGTCTACAGCTTGAGATGAGGAGGTGAGGGGAGAGGGACCAGCGTCGCGGGCCCGCCCCCGGGAGTCTAACAGCCAATGAGGGGGCCCCTCCACCACGAGCCAAGGATACCCACCAATCAGAGGCTGAAATGGGCGGGACTGCAGATATGCAAGTCCCATCACTCTCCGGCCTTTTGGCTAGTTCCCGCCTTTTTTATGGAGACTCAGGAGGATGTTGCTTCAGGTTACGGAAAAATTATTGCCCTCCTCTCCTCCGCGCGCGTGGTGCCATTGCGCATGCGCGGGCGCGCGGAACGGGCCCGAAAGGTTTCCAGGGATGTGTGGGATTCGAAAAGAGCTAAGAAACACACAACAGCAACGTTTCTGGTGAGGCGAGGAATACTCCAGCAAAGAAAGCCCTACGTGCCCATGTAACGTACTGGACGTTTCCAATTTAATGTCTCAAAAGCACGTAACTGCCCCTGTCCATTTAATGCCTGGCCTCTCGGCACTTTCAACCGACTTTTTCCTCCTAGGTTTCCTGTCTTCTTGAGCTATGCCATCATCCAACAGGCCAGACAGCTGAGAATTATAGCGACACCGCCCCCCCCCCCACCTTACCGCCACCCCTCATACCTCTACATCCAATCAATTCAATGAAACAGAAGTTTATTAGCGCCTCTTCTGGACGGTTAGGTTAGGAAGTGTCAGCCACTATTCTATGCAGGCCACCATCTTACCGTTATTTACTTGGCCTATGGCAACTAACCCGACAACAGTCAATTTTCTCCAAGTGGTTACACACAGTCTATCTCTAGCCTAGTACCACAGAAAGCTTTGGGAAGCGCGGTATGACTGTATCCCTTTCCTTCAAAGTCTCTCAGTTGCCTTAGGACATAACCCAAACCCTTTAGAATATGACCTTCAAGTCTCTCGAATTGGCATCTCTCAACAGCTGATGTCCATCCTTACTGAGCCACTGTCAGTTTGCTAAACACACTCCAAGTTCTCCCCTCTGGGCCTATAGCACTTGCAGATCCCTCCTGCTGGAATACTTCACATATCCTACCATTCAACCTCCACTTCATCTCCTTTTCCTACTTCACTTTCCCAAGGCACGGTAAGAAGCCTTTCTCAAACCCTCAAATCTGTGTTAGATACCCCTGGTACCAGAATCCCTTACTGCCCTACCGAGGCAGTTACCACACTATTTTGTAAATGTCTATTGATTTATCTGAATCCCTTACTATATTGTAAGCTCCAGCTGGTCAGAGACTATGTCTGTCTTGATGAGAGGAGAAGCTCAAAAATCATTTCATGAATAAATGTATATAAATTATTTTCATTTGACAACAAGCTTTTATTACATATAATCAAGTTCTCACAACAGACCTCATCATTTAGAAAAAGAAATCTTGAGGGAACATTTCATATATACCCAGCGTTTTTTATATCTGGATGACCAGGAATAAACTGGAGATATTAATATATGAGATTTTTATTTATTAAAATATTTTATTTATTTTTAATTATAAAAGTAATTCATGCAGCTTAGAAAAAAATTCACAGTCAAAAAAGTACGGGGAAAAAAAGTATGATGTAAAAATTGAAGTCCTCATTTCCTTCTTTCCCTGCTCATTTGGATACCCAAAGGTAACTCCTTGTTAATAGTTTAGGGTGGATCCTTTAAGACGTGCATTTACAAATTATGTGGTGTTTGCAAACCAAGGACAGGAATAAAATTGGTCCTGAAAAAAATCTGAACATTGGCCTTGAATACTGTGACTATTTCTTCTTCTCTTCATAATCAACTTTGTTTTTCTCTCTCACTGAAGATAGGCTTCTTGATTCCTTGTTTCATTTGAATGAGTATAGCTACCAACAAGTTGCAAATTTTTATAGGTCCTCAGTTCAAGAAGAGCAACCAGACTATGCTAAAACCTTAGTCCAATTCCAAATCCCAGGAAGAGGATTCAGTTAGCCTATGGTGAGTCAGATGCACATCCTGTGGTCTGCCTGGGTGGGTCAACTTGGGGAGATGATAAGGGGTAGGGAAGTCTGGTCAGATAGAACCGTAAGTATTCACTACAATATATTTTGGTCCTCATTCCATGTTGGTACATTCTTTTTAAAAGCTATATATCAGCCCACTGCATTGAAGAAGTGAGACAATACTAGTAGGCATTTAGATTGTATCCAGTTTTTCATTATAGCAATGAACATACTTATGTTTTTCTGCAATTATCTATATTTTACATCATGAAATTTGGGGATCATAGAGTGGTGTGTACATTTGAACTTTTCATGTATGTTACCACTTGGCCCCCAAAAACAGTTGTAACAAATGACACATCCACATATACTGGGTATTCCCATTCTTCTTAGACTTTACCAGCACATTATGTGGAAAACAAAAACAAAAATCCAAGATATTTATCCATCTGAATAAACAGTATTTACTGATGGTTTATTCTGTGCCAGGCCTGGTCCTGAAGCCTTGGGATTATGGCAGGAAACAAAACAAAGGCCCTACCTTCATAGAATAGTAACAATGAGCAATTCAACATAAATGTTGAAGATGGCTATGGAGAAAAATAAAGAAGGGTAAAGTGGCTCGGCAGGGCTCGGGTACAGCTTGCTATTTTAACTGGAGTGATCAAGGAGGGACTGTCCACTAGGGTGGCATTCAAGCTGAGACCTGAGGGTAAAAACTAGGCAGACATCTGAGGAAAGGGCACCCAAGCCCAAGAGAAGAAGCATACCTGGGAAATGCAAGGAAGACCAAAGGAGGGCAGGGAGGCTGAGGCAGGGTGAGTAAGAGGGAGAACAGTAGGAAGAGATCTAAGGATAGGATCTAGGGAACATCTTTACCACGACTGCAAGCGGCCCGCACTGTCTGTAAATGGTGCCGACGACAAAGTAAAAGGCCATTTTGCAATTCCAACCTCCCATCTCCACAGTTTGAAAGAAGAGAACTAAGAGAACTGGAGTTCTCAGCTCAACCGGTGAGTAATCTGTGGAGATCGCTGTAGTTCAAGAATGAAAAGAAGGTCATCATTCCTAACTCCGACCACACGTGTAGCTAAGTAAAGCCTAATCCACGGTGGTGTCATTTGCCCCGGAACCTTTAAGACCCTACTTTCCCAGCTACCCCAGTCACTCCAATCCTCCGAGGTGTTGGCAGAGAAGAGCTGCGCCTGCGCAGTGGCGCTGCGCGGCCCGCACACCCGGAGGCCCCGCCCAGCCCTCAGTGGGCGGGGACAAGTCAGCCCGAGCTCCGGAAGCGGCCGCTGCCTGCCCCGTTAACGTGTCAGGGGAGGGAGACGCGTCGCAAAAAGTCGCGGTGGAACTTCCCTACGATCTACAAACCTGGCGTTTTACGGTTCCAGTCCCTGCTGAGCTGGGAGATGTCGGCTACGGGACGACCCGAGCCCTTGCGTCCTCCCGACGGCTTTGCGAAGCGGGTCCTGGTGACCGGGGGTGCTGGTTTCATGTAGGTAACGGCGCCGCTGGCAGAGTAGTGGCTCCCCAGAAACCCCAACCTTTCCCTGCGCCTCTGCTTGCCCTTGGCAACTTGGGATCAGCTTTGGGGATCTGATTGACAGGGGGAGGGTCTTAACGCACGACTAGGATCATCCCACCTTCTCTCCACTTCCCGGCCTGCGAAGACGTGCGTTGCTCCTTTGAAACGTCTTCTTTTAAGCGCCTCCCAAACGAAGCAAAAGTGCTGTGGTACTGTCCACCTTTCTACCTGGCCCGAGAGGTACCTGTCACTCTTCTGAGTGCATCCCCTTTGCAGTAAGCTTCTCACCAACTGCCCCAACCCGAGCCCAGGGCCCACGATACACAGGCCTTGGACGTATAGGCTCCATGAACCGGTTTTGGGATTATGATAAGGGTTTCATTTATTCAGCAGACTTAAAAAAATCCTCTGTCGGTGTTTTGACCTGTACTAGTCGTTTGAAGCTTCTTTCCCTCTCACACCCGTATTTAATCAGCAAGTCTTCTCTCACTCCTTCCAAAGAGACCACTTCTCACCCTCCTCCCCTGTTCTACCCTAGCCCCTGTTAATGTCTGCTTTTGCCTAGACTGCTACTGTAGCCTCCTGATTAGTCACACTGCTTCCACTCTTGTTCCCTTAAAGCCTGTTCTCACGCACAAGTCAGTGTTTATTAAGTAAATAAGTGCGTAATTTCACTCCAAAGATTCCTGTCGGACTTAGAATAAAATGCAAACTCTTTACCATGTCTAGAAGACTCTCAGGTGTCAGAGCTCAAACCGGATCTCCTGTCGTTCCACCTCTTGCTTTTCTGGGCCTCTTGCAGTTCCTGGAACCCAGGAGGCTAGTTTCCCCTATTTTGAGGCCTTTGCACTTGCTCCCCCTTTGCTTAGGCTGTTTGCATCACTCTACAGCCTGTTTGCTTAGGCTGTTTGCATCACTCTACACTCTGCAGCACTCAGATGCTTACGCAGAGGTCACCTCCTCCCGGCCTTAGCTGACCACCCTATCTAAAATAGCCCCTCTCCCAACTAACACACTTATCACTACCTGAAACTATATTGCATATTTGTGTTTACTTGCTTATTGCCTGCATCCCAACCCTAGGATGTAAACCGAGTGAGGGCAGAGACTGTGGTTCCCTCAACACCTGGAAGAATGCTTACCCCCCCCCCATTAGTATATTAGATCATCCCTTCCAATCTGACAGTGACTTGGAGGAGGGTACCAGGCAAGTTTCATTTAATGAAAAGGGGAGCATGGGCATAAAAGGGTGGTACAGTGCTGGTCCAGGAAAGGTACATCCTAGGAAGTTCTGTGAAAGGGCTGTCAAGTACAAACTTTGAATTCATAATTTGTTCCTAGGAGCCCAACGTTTTGGTGTATGTGATAAAAATCTGGTGGATCATCTCACTGAGAGATGCCTCTGGCTCCATTTCAGGGTCCTCTAAAACCCACTGTGCCACTAACTTCAGGATGGTTTCAGCAGTTCTTAGCCTTGGAAACCTAGGTTTACCACTTTACACCACCAAATTCTTTTTTTTTTTTTTTTTTAATTTAATTAATTTATTTATTTTTGGCTGTGTTGGTTCTTCGTTTCTGTGCGAGGGCTTTCTCTAGTTGTGGCGAGCGGGGGCCACTCCTCATCGCGGTGCGCGGGCCTCTCGTTGCGGAGCACAGCTCCAGACGCGCAGGCTCAGTAGTTGTGGCACACGGGCATAGTTGCTCCGCGGCATGTGGGATCTTCCCGGACCAGGGCTCGAACCAGTGTCCCCTGCATCGGCAGGCAGACTCTCAACCACTGTGCCACCAGGGAAGCCCTACACCACCAAATTCTTATACCAAGAAATAGCCATTGCAATAGGCTACTGTGAACATGGACAACTCCTATGCTCATAGCAGCTTAACTTTTACATAGTTACACCTGCAGTCTCTGAAAAGGCACATTGTCGTTTAAGTCCATCTTCAGTGAACACCACCCATTGTATTTATGATACTGCTTTACTCCCACGCTCAAAGTATGCATGGACAGCATCATTTGGTTAATTATTTTCTTATACCCAAGACCAGTAAATTCTCTCTTCACCATAGTGTAAAGGGAGTGTAAGACTTTGTGTATCAGTACTGTTGAGAAGATTAATGAAAAGTGTGGATGTGTGTATATTCAGCGTAGTTATATCATTTCTGTTATCTTGCAACAATTTGAAGGTATCTTTGAATAGTTTCCTAATACTCAACAACTTAGGATAACGTTTGAGAATTTAAGGAAAAGGTTAAATTTTCTGCTAACAAGATACACTTTTCTTTATAGTGCATCACATGTGATTGTCTCCTTAGTAGAAGATTATCCAAACTATATGATCATAAATCTAGACAAGGTAAGTTTTATAAAAATGAGCTCTGTGTTTAAAAAAAAAAAAGAGCCCTGTGTGCTGAAACTTATTTATATTTTTAAAAAAGTATTAGAATCCTGTCCTGCTGATATTTTAGTTTTTTATTTAGTCATTTTAGCAGCTTAGGAGCCTATATAGTCATGTGTTCGTACAGTTTTAAATCTTACATAAAGTCTTGAAACTTTTAAATTTGTTATGATAGCCCATAACGTAAAGGTTTTAAGTGCAGTATTTTTACTAAAAGAAAATCGTCACTCTGAATTCAGTATTTAGTGTAATCTTGTGATTATTAACCTTTTTTGGCATTGAGATACTCTGATTATTTTATTATATGATTTTATAACTGCCACCTCCTGAAAATTATATATTTATTTTAAAAACTAAAGTGCACGTAAATTAATTTAGTTTTGAGAATTTTTCTGTAATAATTGGAAGTTCCCTGGACATTCTGAAAGCCATGATTGGTAATCACTGTGTTGTTGACTCTAAACACAAGATACAATTAGTTACCTTAATTTTATAAAACATAATAGTAAAAAATATAGAGAGAGAGACAAAAAATAATCTGTAAGTCTTAATAATTTTTGCCTGCCATAATATCATAGACAGTAATTTTTTCCATCTGTATACACTGATTTACCAACAGTTAACTCAGGAAAAGGCATAATGAGTTACAATATGTGTAACACAGGTGTAATTGTATGCAATCACTAATTCCTTTTCAGTAAGGAATGGTGAACTCTTACAGCCCCCAGTGGCTGAAGGCAAATCTGGGCAGGAAAATTTTTTAAAGGAGGGGCTTATAAAAATTAATTTTTTTGTATTTTGAAAAGGTAACAAAATTACATATTTTTGTTTGTTTTTTACTTTTAAGATATCAGAAACTTCTAAACACACTGAGAGCAAACACTTTAAGAAAGACATGCTTTTGTGTTATGATCAGAAATCTATAGTATTTTAAATAAGTTGATATTTTATAAGAAAAGCTATTATCAATTTTTGTGTTGTTTTTCCCCCATCCTTACTTATTTTAAGCTGGATTACTGTGCAAGCCTGAAGAATCTTGAAACCATTTCTAATAAACAAAATTACAAATTTATACAGGTATGGAAGTATTCTTATAATTATATAATTATTTTATACTGTGCCTCTTTAGTCATTTAGACATTATATCTTTCTACTTTGTAAACTTGTGTAATATGGGCTTGGAAGCATGCTTATTAAAGACCTTTTTAATTTCCAGAAGTACCATGTGCTATAGAGAATATTACTTGTAGATTGATACTGCATATAAAGCTACATGTTATTTTTGGTGCCTTGGCAGATCTATGAGTAGCTGACTGAAATTCCATGGTATGTGCTTTTTAGGTCCTCACTAGCCTTCTTCAGAAGGCCTTGATGGTATTTATAAGAGATGGTATAAAGTAGGGTATTAGTCAGGCCAGTCAGTAGTCAAAAACCCCACCATACAAGCCCATGGTAGTCCAAAATATAAGCCAGGCAGCCAGGTCACTAATTCAGAAAGGGAAATTTTAATGTCAAATGAAACTACCTTATGATTTATGTTTTTTAAAGTGATTCTATAAACTCTCTTTTTAACCACAAATCTTAGAGAATATACTAAGCAAACATTTCATAATTTTTTTCTTCTATCTGAAAGTGTCTCCTTTAGTCACTGAAGAATTGTTGAGAATACGTATTTTTAGAACTAAATGTACATATAACATTAAAAATACTCCTAAGTTTACTTAGTTGTGGTGAAATCCATCATTCCAGTTGTTATACTTACTTTGAATATATTTCAATAGTGGTTATCCCAAACTTTTAAAAGTATGTTTAAATTTTTTCCTGCTAACATAGTTACCTTAGGTTGGCAAGAATGTTAAGAAAAAAGGCTAGCACAGTCCACAGAAGTAGTTGGTGCTCAAAAAAATACTGTTTTAGACACTTATTTGCAAAAACATATTTTGAATTGAATATCTTGTATCCTAGGATGCTGAAGAAATACCTCATTACTGTATTTGACCCCTCAGTTGAATTTTCCAGATATTCTCTTTTGTACCTGGGTTGGGGGGGATTAATCTTTTTTCTTATCATTTTTTTGTTCATGAAGTAAAATGGTTTTTATGGTTGGGAGTGCTCAGTGAAACTTAGTTTTTTCATGTTTGTTTTTTTATATAGGGTGACATATGTGATTCTCACTTCGTGAAACTACTTTTTGAAACAGAGAAAATAGACATAGTACTACATTTTGCCGCACAAACACATGTAGGTAAGCGTTGTTTTATGTTACGGTTATGATGGGAAAATGTTTTTTTTCCAGTGGCTAACTAGCCAAAATGAAGGTCCAATAATGGGGTTGAACAAGTAGGTACTTAATGTATGCGAAAGAACATATACCATGTTTTACCAGAAAAGCCCGTAGTCACTCTGTCCTCTAGATACTTGGCGCTATTCAGATCCCTTGTGTTAGTGTAGGGTAAAATGTAACCTTGACTGTTATCTTAAAACTGAGTTTAGCCAAATCCAGAATAGTGATTACTTCTGGGGAAATGGGCCTTCAGCTGTATTTTTATGTTGTTTTTCTTAAGGTGGGTGGTAGATACACAGCTGAACATTATATTATTATCTGTACTGTTTTGTCCTAAGATGTCTTCTAATAATTTGTCTAACATTTTATATTGTGAAATGTAATATATATTCAGAAGAATTTAGAAGTAAGATTAAATGAATAATGATAATGTGAATACTCATGTAGCCATCACCTAAACAAAAGAATGTTGCTGAACCCTCTTTAGTAGTAGTATTACTACTGCCTTATTACCTGATTTTTAAGTTATAATTTCCCTTGGTGTTCTCTGCAGTTTTACTGTCTCTGTATTTATCTCTAAACAGTGTAGGTTAGTTTTGCCTCTTTTTAGATTTTATAAAAATGCGTATATAAAATAACATGTAGGGTTTTTGGTCTTGCTTTTTCATCCTTGTAGATTCGTCCATGCAGTTGGGTGTACATATAATTTGTTCCTTGTCAGTGACATACAATATTGCATTCTAAGTATATACCACAATTCCTGTGTCTGTTTTACTCTTGATGGGCATTTGGATTGTTTGCACGTTGGAGCAATTTTGAACAATACTACCATGAGCATTCTTACACATGCATCTTGGTACACATAAATACACATTTCTCTCAGTATATAACTGGAATTGTAAGATCTGCGCACTTCAACATGGAGATAATTTCCAACTATATTCCAAAGCAGTTATACCAGTTTCTTCTCCTGCAGGAGTATATGAGACCTTCTGTTATTCTAGATCTCACCAAAGCTTAGTTTTGTCAGTCTTTTCCATTTTTGTCAATCTGAGTAGTGTGTAGAGTGGCATCTGACTGTGGTTTTAATTTCTATTTCCCTGATAACTGATGAAGCTGTGTACTTTTTATATGTTTATTAATAATTTCAGTTTCTTCTTTTGTGAAATGCTGTTGAAATCTTTTGTCCATTTTAAAATTTTTAAATCAATTCTCATTGATTTGTTGGAATATATATATATGTGTGTGTATATATATGTGTGTGTGTGTTTGTATATATATATATATATATATATATACACACACACACACTGGATACTAGTCCTTTGTTATGTGTATTATATATATCTTCTCCCACTCTGTGGCTTATTTTTTCATCTTTTTGCTAGTGTGTTTTGATGAATAGATGTTCTTATATAAATTCTTAATGAATTTATATATCTTTTATGGTATGGTTAATGCGTTTTGGGTCTTAAGAAATTCTCTTTTACCCCAAGGTCATGAAGATATTCTTCTGTGTTATCTTGAAAAGCTTTATAGTTTTGCCTTTCACATTTAGATTTGTAATCCATCTGAAACTCATTTTTATATGCAGTATGAGATAAGAATCCAATTTCATTTTTTTCTATTTGAATACCAATTGGACCTCTACCACTTATGGGAAAGTTCACCAGTTTCCACTGCGCTGTCATGTATCAAGTATCTATATGAGTATCTGTTTCTCAACTCCCCATTTGTCTGTCTGTGCCTGTGCTGATTACACAGTATATTGACTAATGTAGTGTTTTCATATCTGGTAGAACAAATCCTTCTACTTTGTTAATGATAAAGTGGTTTCCCTTCCAACAATTTATGAGATGCTTACCAGTACTTCCTGTTGTCAGTCTTTGGTGGTTTTATTATATTTTTCCCTGATTATTAATGATGTTAAAAACCTTTGCATTTGTTTACTGGATTATCCTCCTCCCTTTCCTATTTGTATATCTCTTTAGAAAGTTTCTGTGTAAGTCTGTTTACCATTTTCAAGTGGGTTGTCAGTTTTTTCCTTACAGATTTTTATAAGTCCTTTATATATTCTGAATTCAAACCTTTTGCCACTACCTTTTTTCCAATCTGTGATTTGCCTTTTCACTTCCTTTCTATTTTATTTTATCTCATCTCATCTCACCTCACCTCAACTCACCTCACCTGACCTCACCTCACCTCAGCTGCGTTGTGCGATCTGAGTTCCCCAACCAAGGACTGAACCCAGGCCCTTGGCAGTGAGAGTGCTAAGTCCTAACCACCAGACTGCCAGGAATTTCCCTGCCTTTTCACTTTCTTAATGATATCTTTGGATCATTTGAAATTCTTCATTTCAGTGTAGTCCAGTTTATCAACCTTTTCCTTTATGGTTAGTGCTCTTTGTGTTCTGTGTAAGAACTCTTTTCCTACCTCCAAGGTCATGGAGATATTCTCTTATATTCTTTTCATAAAAGTTATTGTTTTGCCTTCTACATTCAGATTTTTTCCCCATATGAATATCAGCTTGACCCAGCACCATTTATTGAAAGACTCAACCTTTCCCCATTGCCACCTTTGTTGGAGATCAAGTACCCATATATGTATGCATGGTTCCGTTTCTGGGCTCCTGTTCTGTTCCATTGGTCTTTGTCTATCCTTATGCCATTACCACACTGTAATTACTGTAACTTCATAATAATTCTTGATACCAGCAAAGCAAACCCTCCTACCTTTTAGTTGTTCCAAAATTTTTTAAAATGTAAGAACATTTAAAATTTTAGATGTATCATTTCTTTTTTGAATTAAAAAAAAAGTGTTTCCTGCAAATATAGCACTGATAGTTTTCTAGGTTCTAAGAATTCCCATGTACTATGTAATTTGGGCTTAAATCATAAATAGCAATGCACCTTATGTTATTTTTAGCACCATTACAGTTGTGGTGAATGAAGAAAAGTGAATAGAGCTTTCCTTAAGCCTGAGTCTACTGTTTAGCATTTGCTTTGTCCCTTGAATGGAATTGTTCTAGCTTTTTCTTCTTTTTTTTAGATCTTTCGTTTGTCCGTGCCTTTGAGTTTACGTATGTTAATGTTTATGGCACTCACGTTTTGGTAAGTGCTGCTCATGAAGCCAGAGTGGAGAAATTTATTTATGTCAGCACAGATGAGGTCTATGGAGGCAGTCTTGATAAGGTGAGCTTAGAAAATGACTGTTTTGGACTTCCCTGGTGGCGCAGTGGTTAGGAGTCCGCCTGCCAATGCAGGGGACACGGGTTCGAGCCTTGGTCCGGCAAGACCCCACATGCCGCGGAGCAGCTAAGCCCGTGCACCACAACTACTGAGCCCAGGCACCACAACTACTTTTTTTTTAAAATAATTTTTAATATTTATTTATTTTTGGCTGCATTGGGTCTTCGTTGCTGCACACGGGCTTTCTCTAGTTGTGGCGAGCAGGGGCTACTCTTCGTTGCAGTGCGCGGGCTTCTCATTGCAGTGGCTTCTGTTGTTGCAGAGCATGGGCTCTAGGCAGGTGGGCTTCAGTAGTTGCGGCACGTGGGCTCAGTAGCTGTGGCTCACGGGCTCTAGAGCGCAGGCTCAGTAACTGCGGAGCACGGACTTAGTTGCTCCACAGCATGTGGGATCTTCCCAGACCAGGGCTCGAACCCATGTCCCCTGCATTGGCAGGAGGATTCTTAACCACTGAGCCACTAGGGAAGCCCTGCGCTACAACTACTGAAGCCCGCGCACCTAGAGCCCTTGCTCCGCAACAAGACAAGCCACCACAACGAGAAGCCTGCGCACCGCAACGAAGAGTAGCGCCCGCTCACCGCAACTAGAGAAAGCCCGCGCGCAGCAACAAAGACCCAACGCAACCAAAAATAAATTAATTAAATAAATAAATAAAACAGATGTTATAAAAAGAAAATGACTGTTTCACCTACTTACCCTGTACCACCATACAAACCTGTCTTATGAAAACCTACTCTGGACTTTTTTCATCTTCTGATTATACACACTTATGGGATTCCCAAGAATATTATTGTGTCTTCTGTTCAAATCAAATAATACCACCCCAAATGGGGAACCACAGCCTAGTCTGGTACAGATTTATATATGTAATTTGACCGACATTTTGCAAGCGAGCAGCAGCTTTTCCCTGATCACCCAGTCTTACATCATGAATGTCATTCCCATGGGCCAAAGCATGTGTAAGTTACGCTGCAGCATAAGGCCTGTCTCCCTTCTCTTCCGCTCAGCAAAGCATATTGTACTGTCAAGGAGTGAGTGTGAAATTGTTGTAGAAACTGGAATCTGTTCTCCTTTGTTAATCATTTGTAAACATTATACTTTTTATGCAAAGAAAGACTCCATTCTCCAGTCTGTATTTTTCATAGTCAGTGTTTACAATGACCTCATTTTGTTTTGTTTTATTTTTTAAATGCATTTATTTACCAAAACACGTGCATAGTGGGAAAAAAACCAAGTAGTTTGAAAAGACTTATAATGAGAAAAAGCAGACCCTGACCACTTCTCCTCAGTGCCCAATCCCACTTCTGAGGAACAACCATTTGCAAACTCTCTTTGCAATTTTTATCAGGTAAGCTTCTTCCTTGTACTCCTGTCAGCCTACATCAGATCTGACACAGTAGCCAGAATGCTTTTTAAAATATAAGTCAGATCATGATATTACTCTCATCAAAACCCATCAGTGTTTTGACAGTGGCCTTCAAGGTTCCACATGCTCTGGCCTCTAGCTTTCAGACCTCATCTCACATTTCTCTTCCCTCACACTAGCCTCCTTGTAGTTCCATTGGACACAGTCTGTCTCAGGGCCTTTGCACTTGCTGTTCTGTCTGCCTGCCTTACAGGGTTGTTGTGAACTTTAAAGAAGTTACTACATGTAAAGTGCTTAGAAAAATGCCAGGCACATAGTTGGGTTTCAATAAATTTTTTTTTTTTTTTGGCTGCATTGGGTCTTTGTTGCTCTGCGGGCTTTCTCTAGTTGCGGCGAGTGGGGGCTACTCTTCCTTGCGGTACGTGGGCTTCTCACTGCGATGGCTTCTCTTGTTGCGGAGCATGGGCTCTAGGTGCGCGGGCCTCAGTAGTTGCGGCGTGTGGGCTCAGTAGTTGTGGCTCGTGGGATCTAGAGCGCAGGCTCAGTAGTCATGGCGCACTGGCTTAGTTGTTCCACGACATGTGGGATCTTCCTGGACCAGGGATCGAACCCGTGTCCCCTGCATTGGCAGGATTCTTAACCGCTGCACCACCAGGGACGTCCTCGATAAATGTTTTTTAAATGTACTGATTTACATTTCAAGTTTGTAATATGTTCTCCGATTTTTCTACTTAGAAAGTATACATAATACTTACTTTTTAATATGTCTTTTTAAAATTAGGAATTTGATGAATCTTCTCCCAAACAACCTACAAATCCTTATGCATCATCTAAAGCAGCTGCTGAGTGTTTTGTACAGTCTTACTGGGAACGATACAGGGTAAGAACTGATTTCAGAAACTCTAGAATCATTTTTCTTTGGACTTAGGTGTTAAAACTCCAAGTTAGCATTAGCAACATTTCATTTTTAGGATGGCAGACATAGATTAAGAAAAGTTATATATTAAGGAATTTTAAAAACTGATTTCCTATATTGTGTGGACAAAGCAGGGACCTACTTCTTATCCAGTTCATCATTTAAAGGAATAATTTATGTATATATTTTTTTCTACTTCATTAATAGGTAGGGTGTTACAGCTAGAGTGAAAAGCCCTGCTGGAATGTCCTGATTCCCAGGAGTCCTCTGAGTGAAGGAAGACAGAGGGAGGGCAGGTTCCCTTACCTGCCGCTGCTCCTCTCGGCCCCTCGTGAAAGGGAGAGAGATTTACCCCAGTGGCTGTGTCAGTGTCCATGCGGGAGCCTTGCCCACTATGAATCATCAGCTGGAACCCCTGCACTTGGCTTCCCACTGATCTTCCAGAGTTATTAGGGACTGGGTCAGAAAGGCGAACCAAGGAATTGCTTCAGCTTCTCTAGCCTTTTGTGTTCCAGTAGCATTGGTCTTTTCCCTCCACAGACGCTCTTTTTATTTGTAAGGGTTGGTCCAACAGAGAAAGCCAGCTTGAAGTGTAACATCTCAGGTGGTCTCTGAAATAATCAGGTAGAAATGTCCTTAATTTCCTGCTATCAGACCTACAAACCTGCCTCCATCTGTATTCATCCTTCCCTTGTCCCAGTGAAGAGACTATTCCTCTTCTTCCTTTTGGAACCTCTGCCTTTATCTGAATCCCGTCCTCTCCTGTCTTTTCAGGAACCTTACATTAGAAAAAAAATCCCTTTGCTTCTGTCCTTAAGGTGTGTGGAATTATTCAGTCAAAAGTGCCCGTATGTTAAAACTGCTTATCTTTAGATAATCATTATTATTGGACCTTTCCATTACCTTAAGGTCAAACTCTCTTTAAGTTTCCAGTTGTCATCACACGAAGCAGTAATGTTTATGGACCACATCAATATCCAGAAAAGGTACATTTTACTTTTGAATTCCTGATGTGTTTTAGTGATTGTAACTTCTCATTATTTAAAATAATCTCTCTTCAGTTATTTGTCCAAAATAATTTATGTTGCAATTAACTGTAATTATAAATGCTTTATAGGCCACATACAAATCTCATCATGTTTAGAGTTTGAAAACTTGAGTTTAAGTCTCAACTTGATACTCACCAGCTGGGATGACCTTAGGTCCTTTGAGCATTGTCTTTAAATTCACGGGTAATGATGATACTTAGGAAGGATTTTGAAGAGTCCAGTGAGATGATGTATGTGAAAATGCCTTGTACTTTGCAGGATTCTAAAACACTATAGAGTACTCCCATCACTACTGTCACACCAGTGAAGACTCCTTCCTAGTATGCAGTCAGACCATATGTCAGGCTGTACAGAAACGTAGACGCTAGTTAGAGAGTGATGCAGGAAGCTTGTACATAAACTTGTCTTAAAGGCAGCCGATTAGCTGTTCCCCAACTCCTCTGTATTGTTGCAGGCCTGAATGTCGTCCAGAAAGTAGTTTAACAAATAAAGAAATGTAGTTAAAAGGCTGAAAATGTGGGAGGTTGATTCTGTATCATTAAGCCCAATGTTAAGTAACTACTAGTCTCATTGCCTAAATTTATTTATTAAAATTTTTATTGGAGTATAGTTGATTTACAATGTTGTGTTCGTTTCAGGTGTACAGAGTGAATCAGTTATACATATATCTCACTGCCTAAATTTAGAGCTGGGTTTTCTCACTTCTTAGCCGCTGGTTGCCTTGATCTGTCTGCCCAGAGGAAAGGGCCATATCATGATCTGCTGATATTAATATATATTTGGCTTAATTTTTTAACAGACTTATTATAAATTTAATAATTTCTTATCTTACCATGTTTAACAAATTTTCTTTGAATCCAGTGGCACTGGAATTACTTTTTATTAATTTCACAAGCACTTATTGAATAGGTACTGTATGTAAAGTAAAAAGTATGATATGATTCCTGCTCGTATAAAATCAACACAAAAGTGAGCTTGCAGTGAGAGCAAACTGTTCAGGAAGATTTTTTCTGAACTTTTCACTATATCATTTTATCTTCATTTTTATCTAGCAGATAACTGGTATTTGTGAAATAGGAAACGATCTTACAGTTCTTTTACTTACCAAAATTATACTAAGTGTTTCTTGAACTCCTGATAAGAATTAGAATTTGCCCATAAGTGTATTTCTTAACAATAATAATCTTTTAATCTTATGATGAATTCAGGTTTATATTAATGAATGAATTTCCAAAGTCTGAAATGATAATTTAAATATTCTTTTAGGTTATTCCAAAATTTATATCTTTACTTCAACACAACAGGAAATGGTATGTTATTTACCTTTGTACCCATGTTTTTCTGGTATGCTAGAGTATTTAGTGTCTGTCTTTCTTGAAAATCATAAAGTGTTAGAGTTGGAGGCCTTAGGATTTAATGTCCCAACAAATTTAAGAATTCCTTCTACAGTCAGTGTAATAGTTTTAAAAATAATTATAATATATAATTCATCTTTATAATTTGATTACTAAGATAATTTTAATTCTTAAATAATCCATCCTAAAACTTTGAGTTATAGCATTAAAATTTGTCATCCATCGTTATATAATTTTACTTTTTCAAAAGATTTAACTGAACTGTAGATAGTCTTCGAAGTGAACTTAAGGTATAAAATTGATGAATAAATATTTCTGCAGGGGTCACTTACATGTTTGCCACTTTCCTACTGAGCACCCACAGGGGGTTTGGAGGTCAGTTAAGAATTATGGATAAAATCTGGAAGTCATGAGAATTTGTATTTTCAGTAAGAGATGTCTAGGATCTTCATGGGAATTGCCTTCTCTGGAATTGTAGAGCTTACTTTTTTTTTACACTTTATGATTCCCTTTCATTTCATCTTTTTAGCTGCATTCATGGATCAGGGCTTCAAACAAGAAACTTCCTTTATGCTACTGATGTAGTAGAAGCATTTCTCACTGTCCTCAAAAAGGGAAAACCAGGTGAAATTTATAACATTGGAACCAATTTTGAAATGTCAGTTCTCCAGCTTGCCAAAGAACTAATACAACTGGTATGTATATATTATAAAAGGGTAGTATTTTCAAAATTGTCACTAAATTAGTGACAGTAATCACTAATTTTGTCAAAATCAACAATTTACAGTTTACTCATTTGAAAAGTGAACCGGTGAAAAAAGGAACTTCATAATTCCATATGTATGCTGAGATGTGTCATTATTTGAAACTGCATCACTCATTTAGTCACAGCTTTTCAGGAAAAAAATTCCACAGCATTAAATGTACATACCCATTATAAGACATACTCAATTTCAGAAAATCGAATGTTAAATTGTGTGTCCTAGAATCAAGGAACATTGATATATAGATAATAGTTATGAGTGTTTTTATGTACTAGTGAGCATCAATTATAAATCTCAGGATTCAGTAAAAAGAGCGACTGAACGAATGGAAAAAACTTGTTTTCCTTTACACTACTCACAGAACACTCTGTCCTCCAAACGTGTGAGTTTTCCACGCCCAGCAATTCTCAGACGCCAGCTCGGTGTCCTACAATTTAACTCAATTCTGACATTACCTGTCTGGTGATGGTGTCAGATCCCACAGGTTAAGGGCTCAGTCTCACAAGACTGCCCTCACTTCACATGTCAACCCCGAGACCTGGCTGTCACCTGTGCTTTTGATCGACGAGGTATAAGTCTGAGGGGCTCACAGAACTCAGGAAAACAGTTTACCCACTAGATTACCGGTTTATTACAAAGGATGGAGGAGATGCATAGGGCAAGATATGAGGGAAAGGGCGTGGAGCTTCCTGCCCTCTCCGGGTGTGCCACCTTCCCAGCACCTCCATGTGTTCAGCAGCCTGGAAGCTCTCCTCTTGGGTTTTTATGGAGGCTTCATGAAGTAGGCATGATTGATTGAATCATGGCCACTGACGATTAGTTCCACTTCTGGTCCCCTTCCCCTCCCTGGAGGCGGGGGCAGGGAGGCTGAGTTCCATCTCTTCAATCACATGGTTGGTTCCCTTGGCAAGCAGTCTTCATCCTTAGGTGCTTTCCAAAAATCACGTGTTAACCTGAACTCTGGTGTGGTTGAAAGGAACTTATGACACCTTTATCTCTCATCACCAGGAAATTCCAAAGGTTTTAGGAACTCTGTGCCAGGAGCAGGGATGAACACCAAACATATATTTCTTATTTTAAATTGCAATATCACACTGAGTAATAACCAAAAGCCAAAAAAATTCATTTTCTCCTATAGTTTATATAATGTGTATTCTCTCTGAGCTTCAGATGGAATTCAGGTTATAAAGTATGGAAAGTGTTAATAAAATGCTATTCGTCTTAGCTGTCTTCCCCACTTGGAGGAGGTTGTTTTTCTTGTCTTTTGAATCAGTTGTTGAATACCATTTTATTCTCTGGTCTCACTTTATAATTTGACTCGAAAGTCTTCTCCATTTTGACAGATCAAAGAGACCAATTCAGAGTCTGAAATGGAAAACTGGGTTGATTATGTTAATGATAGGTGAGTAACAAGTTAAAACATTGGGGAAAGGTTGTGAAATCTTAGGTACTTATAAGATTATAAAATGTATGGACTTACCCAGAAAAGTTTATCTTTTTTGAGTTTTCTGCTAAAATGTTTTTTCCTTATTATAAATGTCATAACAATAAACTGTAGCATTATTATTAGCTGTGTGACTTAAAGAAAGTTATTGACCCTTTCCAAGTCTGCGATTTCCTTGAGTGTGAAATAGGGATAATAATATCTTGCTTATAGAAGTATTTTAAAATTTAATTTATAATGTATATAAACTACCAGACCCAGGGCATGGAATATGAGTCCTAACAAGTTTATGTGTATTTATTCATACATTCATCAAACATTTAGGTATGAGACATTGCATTCATACCTAGATTGTGGTTGAAATGAGAAAAGGATAAGCCACAGAGAGGGTTAGGCTTCTGGATTATAGATGATTTTTAACGTATACTTTATTTTACAAATATATAAGTGTGTCATCAGGGAGAATTTTTTGAGAGAAAATTTGAATTATGGACACACATTATTTCTCTTAGTATTTAAATTTGTAAATAGGGAATTTCCTGGTGGTCCAGTGGTTAGGACTCCACGCTTTCACTGCCGAGGGCCTGAGTTCAATCCCTAGTCTGGGAACGAAGATCCCGCAAGCCGTGCAGCAGGGCCAAAAATAAATAAATAAATACATTTGTAAATATATATCCACAGTATCATTTTAAATCTGTTTTGTTTTCCAAGACCTACCAATGACATGAGATACCCAATGAAATCAGAAAAAATACATGGCTTAGGATGGAGACCTAAAGTGCCTTGGAAAGAAGGAATAAAGAAAACAAGTATGTTATGAATTGATCATTTGGGGGGAGGGGGAGAATCAGAAAAATTTTAAGGCACAGTAATTTATTTTAGGACACTACAAACAGTGTTGTGGTGAATCACTTTCGCTTTTCAAATATTTACATTTAATGTATTTCTAACATTAGTAATTAAGTATTCTGAATTTCATAGACTAACTTCTGATTAGGCTTCCTTTGTCTTACTAGCATTTATCAGATACCTATTTCATTGATTCTCAGATACACATTTTTTCACATCCTTGAGAGGTATGTGTTTTACAATCACTAGTGTCTTATAATTATTATTTCAACTTTTTTTCTTTCTTACTAATATGTGAAGTAATGGTCCATCTTAAGATCAGGCATCTGAGATTTGGTGAAATAGAGACAGTTGCCGTCTTTGAGCGTCTTGAGTCTTTTTATACTGAAACAAACAGATAGGAAGCAAATTTAGTATGTGCAGAAATAGCCATTAAAATAAGTGTATATATAGTTTGTGCATATATGTTAAATTCTGTTTAGAAATGTACTAAACAGAATTTATTTAGAGAGAAAGATAAGAGAAAAGATACCCAAGTGTAGGAAAAAGTCTCGGTTCAGAGCTTGACATACAAAATATTTGTGTTGAATTTTAAAAAGCAAATTCAGGGACTTCCCTGGTGGTCTAGTGGTTAGGACTCCTTGCTTTCACTGCTGTGGGCCCCGGTCAGGAAACTAAGATTTTGTAAGCTGCGCACACAGCACAGCCAAAAAAAAAAAAAAAAAGCAAATTCAAAGATAATTTATTATTTTTCAACTAAAAAAACTTTATTAATAGGATAGCAACATAAAATAATTTTACATATTAACAAAAGGAAGTTGACATCATCTCACTGTGCCTATCATGCAGTATTGTGATGTTTACATGAACAAAATACTACACTTTTTTTCCTATGACTTTAAAACCAGTACAAGTGACTTATCTCCCTTTCCCCCTGAATTCCCTAAAATTAGAATGTTTTAATACTTGTACCAGCAAATTCAGTATTGAAGGACTTTTGAAGTTAAAAAGAAAAAGAATTGTTGATTTTTAAATCTACGTTTTCAGGTGATGAAATATCTTCTGATTAACATCATTGGTTAGTTCAAAATCAAATTGTTTTCGTCATTAGGCAATCCTTGCCTACACATTAGCTGATGGGCAAGGCTTTTCTTACTTAGCAGGAACTCAGTAAGTATTGGTTACCTGATGTTTAGTTTTTTATTTTTTATTTTTGTCTTTTTGTTTTATCAGTTGAGTGGTACAGAGAGAATTTTCACAACTGGAAGAATGCAGAAAAGGCATTAGAACCCTTTCCAGTACAACCACCGTTTGTATAGTCGGGACAGTTTTCAGAGAAAGAAGAAACTTATCCTACCTCAACAAGTGATATGAAATCAAGCGACCAAATGAAGTGTCCTCTTTTCATTTGGAATTAGATTATGACTTTTTGTATAAAATTCAAATGTAAAATGCCTCAGTCTTTAGAAGAGGTTCAGTATTAGCATAGGATTTAAATATCAAAATTCTCTCAGAAACCTTTTCTCCTAAAAATTAGGGACCAGTAAGCATAGAAAGACTCTTCTGTAGGTGTGGGCCAGGAAGGAGGAATCTCCTGGTTCTGAGAACAAGGACAGGTAATAGCTCTGGGCAGATGACAGCCTTCGCTGGCATTGAACTCAGCTTCCCATCCTTTCCCACTGCCTAGACAGTCTCTGAAGTTTTTTAGGCAGTATAGGATGAGCCTTTTGCCCTAATTTATCTTTTTAAGGTCTGATGTGCTACAATTGCTTTAAAAATGGAACAAATGGAAGCATATCTAGCACTTTTTAACTTTATTTGATAATTTTGTACAATTAAGTTAAATATTTTTTAAAAGAAGGATGTAGTTTTTATATTTTCAAAATTGGTCATTGAACTATGTAAGTAATCTTGTATCAGAGAAATTTTATCATGTATTTACTGTTTAAAATGATTTTATTTATAAAATTATCAATACTTTAATGTATTAATGTATAATGTGGCTTTTTTAAAAGTAATGTATGTTTTTGTTTTGCTGTAAAAAATTTTTTTAAATACTTGATTATCATGTATTTTTAGTTCCTCTCGTCCCTAAAGACTTTAAGATGATTTGAAAAGGTAACTGATTGGATATTACATACAGAAAAGGAAAAGGCTCAAAGACTGTGCCCAGCTTTCTGGCCTCAGTGTGTGACTGGTGCCTTGTTTTCTCTGTGAAGTAGGAAGCAAGGTTATTAACTCAGAGGTGGTTGAAGGAGGGCGATAGGAGTGGCATAAGGGCCTGGGGCATGTGGAGACTGGGAAAAGTGTAGTAAGCAGATTGAAAATTAGTAAGGGGATTTGCCAAACAGGAGTGAAACACAAACTGAGGCCGAACACTGTAATTGCAGAATTCTGCTATGTGTCGAAATAGATTGAGCCAGAGCTGGGCTCAGTGTGAGGCCCAGGGACTAGAGTTGAGTGAGATCGACTGAAATGATGGTCCCCTGGTCTTAGGCGTGTAGGGAAGAAATGTTTCTTGGAGGTAGCCTGTAGCTCTAGAGAAAATGGAGAGGGCCGAAGGGAGCGGGGGTAAGATCTCAGGGAGGCAACTGTAGGAAGTTACAGGCAGAAAATGGGACCAACTGAGAGCAAATAGTCTTTGATGGAGTTTGGTCATTGAAGGTAGTTGACAAAATAAAAACACTTGTTCTGTGTCATTTGTTCTTGCACATATTTTTGTGATCTTTCAGGCAGTGAGAATACCCTGTATGATAATATGATGATGTCCATATGTCAATTTACATTTATCCAAACCCACAGGATGTATATATAACACCAAGAGTGAACCCTAAGATAAACTATGTGCTTGGGGTGATTATGGTATGTCAATTTGGATTCATCCTTGGTTAAAAAAAAAAAAAAAAAAGCACCATTCTGGTGAATGATGTTGATAATGAGGGAGACTATGCATATGTAGGGACAGGGAGTATATGAGAAATCTCTATACCTCCCTCTCAATTTTGTGATAAACCTAAAACTCTAAAAAAATTGTCTTAAAATTAAAAAAAAATAAAAACCTTGGAAAAGAAATCAGCTAAGTTGAAAGCTTTTGGTGTCCAAGAGCCCTCTGAAAGCTGCCCTTTCCTCCCTGCTCTATACTCAACTCGCTGCCATCTGGCTTCCTTTCCACCTCCGCTGCAAGAATTCTCCCTATAGTCACCAGCCTCAGAAACCCTCCTGAGAAATGTCATCTACTCTCATCACTTGAATTACCATCTTTTTTTTTTTTTTTCCAATTTCAATTCCTTATCTCTATGCCAGGATCTCTTTTCTGAGCTTCTGATCTCCAGTTTGAAATCAGTTTGATAGGGCCTCAAAAATTTAAACATAGAATTACCATATGATCCAGCAATTCTACTCCTAGGTATATATCCCAAAGAATTGAAAGCCGGATCTCAAACAGGCATACTTGTACACCAGTGTTCATTGCAGCATTATTCACTATAGCCAGAAGGTGGAAAGTACCCGTATGTACATCTACAGATGAATGGATAAATAAGATGTGGTCTGTACAAACAGTGGAATGGTATGATTCCACTTGTATGAAGTACCTAGAGTAGGCAAATTCATAGACACAGGAAGGATAATAGAGGTTTACCAGGGCCTGGGGGAGAGGGGGAAAGTGGGGAGTTATTGTTTAATGGGTACAGACTTTCTGTTTGGGGTGATGAAAAAGTTCTGAAAGTGGATAATGTTGATGGTTGTACAACACTGTGAATGCACTTAATGCCAAAGAATTGTACACTTAAAAATAGTTAACATGGGGCTTCCCTGGTGGCGCAGTGGTTGAGAATCTGCCTGCCAATGCAGGGGACACGGGTTCGAGCCCTGGTCTGGGAAGATCCCATATGCCGCGGAGCAACTAAGCCCGTGTGCCACAACTACTGAGCCTGCACGTCTGGAGCCTGTGCTCTGCAACAAGAGAGGCCGCGATAGTGAGAGGCCCGCGCACCGCGATGAAGAGTGGCCCCCACTTGCCGCAACTAGAGAAAGCCCTCGCACAGAAACGAAGACCCAACACAGCCAAAAATAAATAAATAAATAAATTTATAAAGAAAAAAGAATAAAAGACAAGGAAGACATTTTTATCCCCAACATGTGTCACGATAGATTAGGAAGTTGACCTTGTGAAGTTAAAGAAAAATTTTGCTCTAAATCACAAATGAGTTGACCACGAGGTATGGAACTGTGTTCCAAATCTTCTTGAAACAGCATGATTTCACTTAATTGTGTGATTTTTCAAGAAAGGTAATTCATTATATATTAAACAAACAAAATTACATCCACAGATGTTTTGATTTTTATGACTTTGTAAGGCTTTCATGTGTGTAAAAGCAGAAGTAAGAAAAAAAATCCTTTGTTAGACCACATGTCCTGATTTGGTGATTCCAAAAATATGGTCCTGAAATGTATAGGACAAACCTCAGCATTAGATGGACTAAGGGGCTACTTAGACTAATTACGGATTTGGGGAAGAGCCTCTCCGTTCTTACAAAATGTATTTCTAGTTACATTCAGGTGCCTAAGATCTCATTAATAAGGAAGAAAGTTCTTCAATCTTTGGTAAAAAATAGCATTAAAATTCAGAAATTTCTAGAATCTGTAAGATAAGACTAATACTTATCTTTTTTCAAAGTTTTATTATGAAAAATTTAAAACAGAAAAATTGGAAGATATATTTCTCCACCTAGATTCAACAATTGTTAACATTTTGCTATTTGATTTTATCCATATATGTGTGTGTTTGAGACATTTAAAAGAAAGGTGTAGACATCATGACACTTCAACCCTAAATACTTCAGCATAAATCTCCTAAAACCTTAGCATTCTCCTGCATAATGACAATACCATTTTCATACTTAAGAAGATTAACAGTCATTTCCTAATATACATATTAAAATTTCTCTATATTTCCCTGAAAGCTAGTAGAATATGCCACCAAAACATGCCACTTTGGCATAAGATGTGTTTAGCTGAAGGCAATTGGGAAGATAAACATCCAAGAAAAGCTCTCTGCCCTCTATTTGCTTAAAAGCAGGACATAAAGTTGTAAAGATGTCCCCTCTTCCCTCCCTACCAGGAAGGACAGAAGTTAATCCCCAGAGACAACTGTACACCCTGATCAGCCCACAAATGGCACCAGAGGAATCTATGTAACAAACTTTACTAACCAGTTTTTTTTTTGTTTTTTTAAATTTATTTTTGGCTGTGTTGGGTCTTCGTTGCTGCACGCGGGCTTTCTCTAGTTGCTGTGAGCGGGGGCTACTCTTCGTTGCAGTGCACGGGCCTCTCATTGCAGTGGCTTCTCTTGTTGCGGAGCACGGGCCCTAGGCACGCAGGCTTCAGTAGTTGCGGCACGCGGGCTCAGTAGTTGTGGCTCACGGGCTCTAGAGCGCACGCTCAGTAGTTGTGGCTCACGGGCTTAGTTGCTCCGCGGCATGTGGGATCTTCCCGGACCAGGGATTGAACCCGTGTCCCCTGCACTGGCAGGCGGATTCTTGACCACTGCGCCACCGGGGAAGTCCACTAACCAGTCTTATCTATTAAGATAAGTTCCCCTTATCCATTAGTTTCCCTATATATTTACCTTCCCACAATTTGCTACCCTAGAAACTTGGTGTTTCTCTTTTGTCTTGTTACTTCTCTACAAATTTATTGTTCTTTTGTAAGATATAAGCCCCAGTTCCAACCACCTTTTTGAGTTACTCATCACTGGGTACTTCCATGAGTATATGCAATGCACAGGTTAATAAACTTCTGTTTGTTTTTCTCTTGTTAATCTGTCTTTTGTTAGAATAATTTTCCACCCAGGAAACCTAAAATAATGGGTAAAGGGAAAATTTTTTTCCCCTCTACATCCCCAAAATTCTCTTTATAGGTTTTTTTTCCTTTGTTTTGTTTTGTTTTCCCTGTACCAGGCTCCAATAAAGGTCCACACATTACTTTCGGTTATGTCTTTTTAGTCTCTTAAATATAGAGCTCTATCCCCATCTTTTTGATTTTGTTTTTCATAACATTGGTATGTTAAAGACAGCAGGTCAGATGTCTTAGAGAATGTCTCATACTCTAGATTTGTCTAGTTATTTTTTCACGGTGTCATCTAACTTATTTCGCCATTTTCTGAATTTCTTATAAACTGGAAGTTAGGTCTACCTAGAAGCCTGAGTAGTTTCAGGTCAAACAGTTTTTGGCAAGAAGCCTTCACAGGTGATTCTATGCACGTTGTATTATAGGACTAGGAGGCCCATAAAAACTGGCTGAAGGACTTCTATTTACACTGACGTATAAATGATTCCTAGCAGGCCCTTTTCTGAACCCAGAGTTTTATTAGGAGACAGTGAATTGAAAGCAATTAGGCCTCAAGATTCTCAGACTGGGCTTCCCTGGTGGCGCAGTGGTTGAGAATCCACCTGCCAATGCAGGGAACACGGGTTCGAGCCCTGGTCTGGGAAGATCCCACATGCCGCGGAGCAACTGGGCCCGTGAGCCACAACTGCTGAGCCTGCGCGTCTGGAGCCTGTGCTCCGCAACAAGAGAAGCTGCGATAGTGAGAGGCCGGCGCACCGCGATGAAGAGTGACCCCCGCTTGCCGCAACTAGAGAAAGCCCTCGCACAGAAACGAAGATCCAACACAGCCATAAATAAATAAATAAATAAATAAATAAATAAAACCCAAATGTTTAAAAAAAAAAAGATTCTCAGAGTAACATTGGCATCAGGTTTCTTCCTGTGCTGGGGGAATGGGCCAGGTTAGTGTAAGTAGCAAGATTCCGCACTACGGTCAAGAAGACCATTTGCCTCAGAACCTAACATCCCCAAAGTGCATGCGGACCATAGATTTAAAAGAACTGCCGTATTTCAATAAAGCTGGTCGAATATAGGGACAAGCATGGTGCATTGTGACCGCCCTGGCCTGGGGGCTCAGAAGAGAGTTCTGGTCCCACCTCTGTCACCAAATGACGGTGTGACACTGGGAATCATTAGCCTCTCTGGGCTTTTATCGACTCACACATAGGATAGAGGCTGCTGTCCCAGGTGATCAAAATGAGGTCATTTTGTAACTATTACATAAGCACCGATGTGATTGCATGGCAGTGTTTATTTCTTGTGAAAACACTTTACTTCTCACGTTCCTTACGGGGCAAGCAGGGGAGACTCAGTCACTCCCAGGTCAAAGCATTCTTCCTTTTCCAATCATCCAATCATTATTAAAGGGCACTAGATGAACAGTCTGAACAGGACGCTTCTGTCTGTGGTGCGATGGGTTCCTTCCCGCCCCTCAGGGAAGCTCTGGACACTGGACCATCTATGGGAGAACACGTGGAGCTGCAGCCCCTTCTGAATCCTATGCAACCTTGTGTCGTTGGGGAAAACTGGGTGTAGTCAATTTTCCGATTGCTAATGATGGAAAGGGGCTGGATAGTTGAGTGGGAGAATCTGGGGTCAGGGCCCTGCTTACTGTCCCTGTGACCTAGGAGAGCCCTGGAAACGTGCCCTGACGGCTCCACCTGCAGGACAGAGGAGACAAGTCCCAGGAGGCCTCTGCCTCCCACTGGGGGATCCTGAGCCCAGGAAGCCCCAAAGCTCAGCTCTCCCTCTCACTGCATCCCTCCTACCCACAAACGTCCTCCAGAGAAACTCCGGCCTGTGTGTGCAAGGAAGACAGGGGAGAAGGGTAGAGAAGAGCTGACTTGTCACCAAGGGTCCCGAGTGAGGTACGTCAGGAAGTGGCCAATGCTGGCACACGGAGTTGGGGGTGTAAGGATACAACAAACAGGACTAGAGAAGTGGATGAAAGCAGGGGAGAGTCAAGAGTGCGAGGCACCTGGGAGGTTGGAGGGCCATAGGACCAAGTAGCACAGGTGCCTCTGTGGCCTCCTTTTCTGTGGCCTCCTTTTCTGTGGCCTCCTTTTCTGGTCATTTAACACCATCTTATGCATCTTCAGTGGGGCAGAGGAAGAGACTGATTTATTTCTTGTTTCTGGCTTTTTTTTTTTGTTTTAATTAACAAGGGATTTAGGAAAGTCCTGACTTAAGTTTATTCTGCCTTATTTCTTTGGGTGAATAACCAGGCCTTACCCCTTAATTGCTGGATAGGGGTAGGGTGGGGAGACAGAGCAGGGATGCAGTTGGGAGGCTGGCCCAGTTCATCAAAAATGAGAGACAAGCAATTAAGCTGACAGGTAGTTAAAGAACACCCAAGCCTCTGAAACTCAAGCTCTAGAGTCCAAGTTTTCTGGCCTTTAGGGCATTGTTCAAAATCCACATGGTTAGTTAGTGTTTGCTTGACGGATGTGGGAGGATTGGATTAGCACATAGGAAAAGCTCTGTAGGTTGTTCTTGAGTATAATTTACTTAATTGTTTCTGGCCTTGTAAGTATACCCGGAGGCTTAATATTGATGTCTGTGATTCAGCCAAAACAAAAACCAATAAGGTCTTTATCGACTTGTGGTTTAATGGCTTTAAATAAATTAACTTCTTTTGGATCAATTCAGCATACGGATGATATTTACAATCTATTAACTTTTTTATACTTCTCCCTTAAGTTATAACTTTAATATATATGTTTTGGAGAAATCACTTTCTATTCATCAAGAAAGAAATTATTTCTATACACAGAGAACTTCAAAAGGCATAAACATGCCCATAAAAAAGCGTCTACAAGAAAAGCTGAGCCCTAACCCCAGATTCCAGGTTCAGATTTAGACTCATGCTAATTTTTCATTGAAATGGGGTCTTTGTTTTAAAAAAATTAAGAGCATTTGGTGGAAGTTACAGAATATGCTTTATGGACCAGTAGTCCGTTCTGCACCAGATTAATTGTGTAACTGGTGTGGACGGAATTGCGCTCCTCCTCCAGTTCATGTTGAAGCCCTAGCTGCCATTGTGACTGAATTTGGAGAGAGGGCTTTTAGGAGGTAAAAGTTAAGGTTCAGGAGGTCATAAGGGTAGAGACCTAACCAGATAGGATTGGTGACTTTATAAGAAGAGGAAGATAAAGAGAGAGAGAGAGAAAGATCTCCAAGCGCGTGCACCAAGGAAAGTCCGTGTGAGCACACAGTGAGAAGACAGCCATCTGCAAGCCAGGAAGAGAACTCTCACGAGGAACCTAATCGGCAGGCACCTTGATCTTGGACTTTCCAGCCTCCAAACTTCGAGAACATAGATTTCTGTTGTTAACGTGCCTCACCCCACCCTCGCAATGTCTATGGTACTTTGCTACGGCAGCCCGAGCCAACTAAGATAGTAACCTTAAGCAAGTTGCTTATAGCATCTCTAGGCCTCAGTTTCCTGACATGTAAAATTTGTGGATCAGGCAAAATAAACCCCGTGTTCTCTTCCATATCTAGCATTACTATGATTCTAACTGAAATTGTCTGGTCCCAGAAGAGCAGCAAACTTAAAAAAAAATTTTAATTCTAAGTTACCAATTTTCATAAAAGTTACAGAATGGTACAGACAAGTCCCAAGTATGTTTTACCCAGATTCATCAACTTTTATATTTTTCCCCATTTACATTTTCATGTCCTCTCTGTGTGTGTCTGTTTCTCTCTGTGTGTCTTTGCACACATATTATTATTTTATTTTTCTGAACCACTTGAAGGTAAATTACAGATATGATATCTCTTTATCCCTGAATACTTCGGTATGTATTTCCTAAAACAAGGATATTTTCTAACTACGGTTGCCAACTGCAGGGAATTTAACACTGATATGACACTTTTATGTAATCTACAGCCCACGTTCCAATTTCTTTAATTGTCCTAATAGTATCCTTTAAAACATTTCCCCTCCCGAATAGAAACCAGTCCAGGATCACATGTTACTTTCAGTTGTCATGTCTCTGTAGACTCCTTCCATCTGCAACAGTGGCCCAGCTCTTCATTGCTTTCATGACCTTAACAGTTTTGAAGAATACAGGACAGTCATTTACTAGAATGCCTTTATCTTGCGATTTGTTTAATGTTGCTTCATGACTAGATTCAGGTTATGCATCTCTGGCTGGACCACTATATAAGTGCCAAGTTGTGTCCTTTTGAAGGAATCACATTAGGGGGCCCATGATGTCTCAGTGTCCTTCATTGGTGAGGTTCATCTTGATGACCAGATCAAGGATTTGTCCAGTTTCCCCACTGTATAGTTTCAATTTCCCCCTTGCAACTATTAAGCAATCTGTGGAGAGATACTTTCAGACCATGCAATGATCCTCCTCATCATACAGCCTTCCCCTCATACTTAGCATCCATTGGTGATTCTTGACCGAACCAGTCTTTACTATGATGCTTGGAAAACGGCTATTTCCAATGCTACCATTCCTTCCACATTTATCAGTTGATGACAGTTATCACCTGTAAGCCAGAACCCTCAATCTCATTCTCCCTCCATTATTGTACTCATGGATTTTTATTTTATTCAAGGGGTAAATAATCTATTACTTTTCTTATTCATTTTGATACTGGGATTATCCTAGATTTGGCCAGTAAGAGCCCCTTTAAACTGGCTCCTATGTCCTTTTGATATATTCCCATCTTTTTAACACTTCTGAGAAATACTGATTGAAATCAGAGGCAAATAAAAATAAGTGCTACTTTTTTGGACTGTGGGGTCCCAGGAGCAAAGTTCAGGATAGATTATCAATTGATAGCTGTTCAAAAATCTATTAGTTACTACAACTACATACAACATGTTCTCTTCAGTTTTGTTATTCCTGGATTTTCTAGTTAGTTCTCATAATTAGTCTTCGTGGTTATCATAGGTAATTAGACTGGAGTTGGCCTGAATCCTTGGACTAATTTGGAAGACAGGACTACAGCCAAAGCTTCTTTTCAACATGGAGTCCTTCTTCAACATCCTTTCCCTGATTTGAACACCAATTTCTTTATCATCTGTTCCTTCCGACCGTGAGTGTGTTCATAGATTTTTCACTTCACTTTAGCCCTTGGCATTTGGTCTCTGTGGAAGTTCTGATGGCTCTTCTTGCCTCTGTAATCTTGCTGAACAAAGAAGATTTTCTCCCAAACTCAGTAATAATTTTCATTCCTGCTATCAACACTAAGGTGCTAAGCTAGAGGTTTCCAAACCTTCTCTGTTCATAATGCTCTCAGTGTCTCAGTAAGTTTTTCCAATGCTCCCAGGCCAAAAGAAATACCGAACAGTTCCTTTTATGAAGTACTCAGGCCCAAACAATTTATTAAGTATTCATGTCCAATGACTTTGTTTGGAAAAACTTATACACATAAAAGAAAAGAAAGGTATATTTTTATTTCATTCTTAAACAACCAACATTACTTACCAAAGGGCTGTGTGTACCTGTTGGGGAGTGCACAGTTTCTCCAACCTTGGAAGCAGATTGGACACCACTACTCTCATTTCCTGTTACACATTTATTTTCACGTGCACTTGCTTTTTATCACAACTGCTGAAAACCCAGCTTTGCAAAGAGATGACATCACTGAAAGAACTGTAGAGTGATCTATTGCTGAAACTATGAACTACCTAGCAGTTTGTGCAGTGTCCCACAGATGTCCAGTATCACTGCGTTTCCCTCAAAAATCTAAACTATTCTGCAGCCCCCTGTGAAGGCACTGCAGCGTCCCAGGTTGCTTTCCTGCACAGAACGGAAACTATGACACTAAGTCCTGGAAACTTTCAGTCCCCTTTGTAAAACGCCAATGACAAATATTGAGTTGATTGTTAAAAATCTTTTCTCTTGTGGTGAAACTGGTAGAGCTCATTATGTAGCCCCAAGCTGTGACTCTTTTTCATAGTTTATAAGTTGGGTGATCACATCATTGATTTTCCCTTCATTCTAGGATACTTTTAAGAGTGAAAGGGGTGCTACCATGACAGGATTCTGGGAGGTAAACAGGGACTGTCCTGGGCAAACCGGGCTGTGTGATCACCCAGTTAATTCATGACATATGTCATAACACTTATATTCTGAAATCCACCTTTAGTCAATGAATGGTCACTATTACAATGTAGTTTCTCTTATCTTGTGATTTGCTGAAGGATCTTACATTAAATTCTGAAACATGAAGTTTATTGGTTGTGCTCTTCCTTCTCTTATCTCTCCAGTCCTCTTCCTTCCATTTCCCTTCAGACCCTGGACCTTTTCCTCACCCCTACCCGTACCCCAAATCCCATCAAAACTTAACTTTCCCAGGTTCAAGCCTTGCCTGCGGTATTTTGAGAATGTGAAAGGTAGCTACATTCACGACACACAAGAAAGGCTGTAAAAGCCCTCTTTCCCCATCTCTTTATATTTGACCCGCACAAGGCAGCTGCACCAAGTTTCTTCTTCTTCCACTCCAACCCCCCTGCCCCCAAGCCTACACAGAATTCTGTTCATCCCCAAGCTCTCTTTGGTCCCTTTCCCTTCCTTAACCAATGACTTCTTTTAAATCTCAAGCTCTTCTGTTTGGATTTGACGCAACAAAGGAATTCAGAAAGTGACTCTACACCTTAGAGATTGCAAACACTTCCCATGTTCAAAACTGTTTTCTTTTTCTTTCATATTCGTATGCATGCATGCATCCATCCCTCAAAACTGGCTGTGAAAATTCCACTTACTTGGGTGAAAGGGCGGTGAGATTAACAACCCTGCCTTCAGAGAATTACAACTTAATTGGAGAGGGAAAAAAACAACAACAGACAATAGGATGTTCGGACATTGCAGAATGTCTGTGCTTGGCAGGTAGTTGGTGCTTCAGAAACATTCGTCAACTGGTGTAGGAAGTAGTATTGACATTGCATGGTCGTCCTCAGTGAGCTCGCCAAGCTTTTACGGTGTGCCCATCTGGCTCGGTGCAAAGTGGTGGTGGGAAAGGGAACGTTTCGAGGACCCAGGATCACACGGAGACTGCAGTCCTGCCTCCATGCCCTGGTCCACTTCTTGTTCACTCTAATCGTGAGAAGTGAGAGGTCAGAGCGGGAAGGGCCGACTCCTTGGGCAGAGGGCAAGCCAAAGGGACCACCCTGCACCGGGCTAGGGGGGACCAGCTGGGGGAAGACGAACCCGCGTTCCGAGGAGCCGCGGAGCCCTGGGGGCGGAGAGTGGTGAGCTGGGGGCGCGCAGGCATCGCCCCGACGCGCTGCCGCCATCGCTGCTTTTGACCCCGCTCCGCCGGGCTGCGGGCCAGCCCAACGCCCCCCGAACCCCGCAGCGGGGACACCGGGTCGTTCACGACGCCTGCTGTCGATGATTAAACCAAAGGTTTGGATTATACGGAAAAAAGTAAGTAACGTACAGCGCACTTAGTCATGGCTTGTAAAAAGCAGGCAGAAGAATGTTGATACGTATAACCATTTAAATTTTTTTTTTTTTTTTTTAACATATAACCATTTAAAATGACAAGGAAGAAACACTGTAAGTGATTACTAGGAAAAGACATACGGGGCGGACGCGAAGAGTTCAGTGATAGTTTATTCTAAACACAACAAAGCAGGCGCCGAAATAGCTCAGTTGGGAGAGCGTTAGACTGAAGATCTAAAGGTCCCGGGTTTCGGCAGGACCTTTCTTTTTCGATTGGAATTTCTCGTAGGAGCCCCTGTTTAGAGTAACCTGGCTCATTAATTCCACCCCAGGTAAAAACTGGGACTTGAAGGGCGAGCGAAAAGTGGAAACAGTCCTTCTCAGTCACCCCTGGGAGTGTGGCCGCTACTCTCGGCTACTTCCGGGGCGCCTCAGTTGGAGGCGCTGCTGCGCGTGCGCAGTGGGAAGCGTGGTGGGGTCGGGGGCGGGGCCAGAGACGCCCTGCTCGAGATCCGGAAGTGCGGTATCCGGGCGGCCGCCTGGTGGTGAGAGGTGGTAGCGTGCTGGTCGCGGTGCGAAAGGAATAGGTCTGTGTCGGAGGGCGAGAAACAAAACTTCGTCCCAAATCTCATTCCCAAAGCATCCCAATTTGAAAAGCAAAACCCTGTTGTTTAATCAAATAATACCCCTCTGGCCTTGCCCGAGGAGGGAACCGGGCAGCTAGGTATTTTTGGTTAGAAGCGCACGAAGCGCGGCCCCGGGGGTGACATAGCCAGGATTACTTATCGAGTGGGTAAAGGCATGGCAGCTTTACAGCTCTGTAAAATTAGTCTTGCATCGCAACAACTTTAATTAGAGTCTAGATCAGTGGTTCGAAAAGTGTGGTCCCAGGACCACCAGCAGTCACGGCTTCACCTGGGAACTACTTGGAAATGCACATTCTCGCCCGTGCTTCACACCTACTGAATGGGAAACTCTGGGGTGGGCCCAGCCTTAGGTGTTTTAACAAGTCTTCAGGGGATTATGAAGCAGTCAAAGTTTGAGTTTCACTTATCTAGACATGCCTTTCAGTGTTTAAAAGAGCCCTTTCCTAAGACTGTTTTTGTGAACAAGCTTTTACCTTGTGCAGTCTTTTGTCCTGCAAGTCTGAAATAAAACTTTGACACGTGCTCGGAATTAATTTTTCTGAAAATTTTTGCTTTCATGGTGAGTGTGTGTGTTGGTGGTGGGATGTGCTGGGGCATCGACTCTGGTAGCTATCTGTAGGACCCACCCCAAGGCTAACCTAGGCGCTGTGGAGTAAAGAAAATGGAGCCCAGGGGCCTGATTATATATTGTGTTGGCTCCTGGGAGCTGAGCCAGGACCCAGAGGTAGAAATGGAAGGATTAAATTAAATTTAATTAAATTTAAATTTAATTTAATTAAATTTAAATTTAATTGAATTGAATTAAAGAAGGAAGAAATTTCAGTCTATTTTGGAGTCACTAGAAAAGGGAAGATTTAGTTTAGTGAGGTGATGAGTTGCTGGTCAGCAGATGAGAGACAGTCACTTGTGGAATTTACGCATTAAATCTTGCATATATTCTGCTTCTGTTGGTTTGAAAGGGAAGGCCGCTCACATTTATGAAGTCTTGTGTGCCCTCAGGGTATTAATTCACTCGTCAGTTTGACCTCAGTTATGTGCCTCCCGCTATGTGCCAGGCATTATGTGATCTTTGTAACTACCCTATGAAGTTACCTATTATTAGCGTCTTCATTTTACACATAATAGTCCTTGTAGGAACACAAGTATTAAACATATGTCAGGCATCTAACTTCTGCCACGTCCTAAATGTTATGAAAAGTGAATAGTTATTGGGATGTTTGCATAAAAATGAGAGTAGTTTTAGGAGGAAATAAAAGCTTTTGCTGGTGAATCAGAAAAGGCTCTATGGGCAAGAAGGTCTTGATTGGGCCCTCTGAGGAAGATTTCTTGGCAAGGGAAAAACCACACTGGAGTGCAACCAGCCATCCACGTGTTTTTTTAAAAAAATTAATTAATTTTTGGCTGTGTTGGGTTTTCATTGCTGCACGCAGGTTTTCTCTAGTTGCGGCGAGTGAGGTCTACTCTTTGTTGCTGTGTGCAGGCTTCTTATTGCGGTGGCTTCTCTTGTTGCGGAGCAGGGCTGTAGGTGCGCGGGCTTTAGTAGTTGCAGCACGTGGGCTCGGTAGTTGTGCCTCACGGGCTCTAGAGCACAGGCTCAGTAGTTGTGGCGTGTGGGCTCAGTAGTTGTGGTGTGCGGGCTCAGTAGTTGTGGTGCACGGGCTTAGTTGCTCTGTGGCATGTGGGATCTTCCCTGACCAGGGCTCGAACCCGTGTCCCCTGTATTGGCAGGCGGATTCTTAACCACCGCGCCCCCAGGGAAGCCCCATCCATGTGTTTAAATGGGAGGGGAATGGTGTGGGTGCCGGCAGTGAGAGTGACTGTTCATTTCAGGCAGCCTGAGGCCTGACTACCCCGTGGGCAGACACAACAAGACCATGTATTTGCTATAGGAATAGGGACATTTGTATGGGGGGAGGCTAGAGGCACACACCTGGTTAGAAGTCTGAAGAGGTGTTAAAAAACAAATTTTAACTGAGTAAATGTTAAAGATCGTATTGGCTTTTTTCAAAGATTCAGGAATCAAGTGGCATCCCATCTAGGAAATGTAAAGGGGCTCTGAGGAGCTGTGCAAAAGACTTTTAGAGGCAGAAGGAGGCAAGACAAGGAAGTTATTCCAGCCAGTGGTCCCCAACCTTTTTGGCACCAGGGACCAGTTTCGTGGAAGACAATTTTTCCACGGACAGGGAGGGGAGCGGGGGATTGTTCAGGCGGTAATGTGAGCAATGGGGAGAGGTAGATGAAGCTTCTCTCGCTGGCCCGCCGCTCACCTCCTGCTGTCAGCCCGGTCCCTAACTGGTTGTGGACCAGTAACAGTCTGCAGCCTGGGGGTTGGGGACCCCTGATTCTAGCAGAGAGCTGATTGTTTCAGACAAGGCCACCTTCCTTTGGGGGGCAAGTGGGGTCTATCAGGAGGATTACCTCTGTTGGGGGGGGCGGGAATTTCCCCCCTACCCCACTTGAGTTCTTGTGGCTAGACTAATAATAAGATTGGCACAAGACACATTAACAGGAGAAAAAGAAACAAGTTTTAATACATGCTCATGGAGGTCCCATAGAAACGGGACCTAAGAAATGGCCAAAGCAGGTGACTTTTATATTTTTTAGACAAAGAAACAATAAATTTGTGAGGAATTGACAGGACAAAGAAACTTAGGCTTTGGGCACTTAATTAGAGAAGAACCTAAGCGGAGTTTGGGCTTGGGGTAGTAAATTAAAGAAGTAACAAGGTTTGTTCATATAGGCTTCTTGGTCAAATTCCCTCTCTCTGGTGATAAGGGTGTCCTTCTACTTCCAGACGCAGGGAGGGCACCTTTTACAGGAGAGATTTTTTTTTCCTGCTTCAGGGAGATTTAGGAGGGTCAGAGTCCCTCTAGCATCAGCCATTTCTTAAGTAACTTCAAAATAATCAATATGCCATTGAGGCACATTTTGGGGTGGCCTGCCCTGGGCCCCAGCACCTCACTATTGCTGACCAGGTAATGCCAGACTGATTGGAAGATTATGTTCCTGGGAGAGGCTGAAGCTGCAATTAGGTTAGGTATTAAGTCTCAGTTAGGTGATGGTGGGCCTAGCACAAGTGAATCCATTTTGGGCCTGGTATCTCTTTTTGTAGCAAGGGGAAGAGGAAGGGGATAGTTTGGGCAGACCTCCACTGGACCTGTGTTCGTAAAGGGTTTTGCTGACTTTGTGGGTGGGAGGAATGATTAGGAAGAAGGTAGCCAGCATTTTAAAAAATTAAATATATATTTTATTAAAAAAATAATTACATATATACATATATTTTATTTAAAAAAATAATTACACATATACATATATATGTAATTTTTTAACCTTAAGATGTAAAGTCTAAAGATGTAATCTGATCATGTTTATTGCCTATCACTGACTTGTGACATGCTCTGATAGATGTCAAACGCTGTCAGTTTCCGGGAGTGAAGGCTGAGAAAGACTGAACATGCATTGTCTCCTAGGAGCCCTCTGACGCCAGGCAGCTCCAGGACAGCTCTTTATAATTAAGATGGGGGTGTTTAGCTCTTTATAACCAAGAGGGGTATAAAGGGTGAAGAGTAAAGTGTGGAGTCAGCCTTTACTTTAGAAAAGAAATGCTTTCAGTGGAAAGAGCACTAGCAACATTAAACATTTATAAGAGTTAATGCTCAACCCAGCTCTCTACTGTCAGCAGAAAGGCTGTGAATATCTCCTCTTACTTCAAGCCATTTATCCTGAGTGGCAGGCGGAAGGCATCTGCTCAAGTCTCCTTGGTGAGCCTTTGGAAAGAAACCTGGGACCTCTGGCTCATCTGACAAATTTCTAAGGTGACATGCAAGCATATTGCTAAATGACTGTTTATCTCTTAATTATTCCGGATACTATATTCATTTTAGGTCAGAACGAGGATATAATGAAGCTGTTACAATTTTTATATACAATATAATACTAGATGAGCATTTAATAATTTATTGGGGCCTTTTGTATAGTCAATGTGTATGTTCATTAATACCCATTTTATTAGTCTTAGGTCATATTTCTACTTATTTACATATATAGTGGTTTATAGTTGTTTAGTTTCATGTTATATTATTTGTCACATCTCAGACTTATCTGATGTTGGTCAGAAATATAACTCCTGTTGGATTTACCTCCAATTCCAGGAATATATGAATCCTGCACAGTCATCCTTAATAGGTGATGTCAGAAAGGATTACTTTGTTTAAGCGTAGCTCACTTATCTAACTGGAAATCTTGGAGGGTTGTTTGCAGTCCCTAGCTTTTGGAGTGTAATGTTTGGGAGAGGGCCAGCATGCAGCCTGGGAAATGAAGCAGGACAGTTTGCTGAGGGGCAAGGCTCTTCATAACAGACATCCAGGTCTCATATGAGTTCCATAAGTTGAAAATTTCATATAATGAGTTGTCTTAAAGCAGGGTGTGCAAATATTTGACTATTCACTACCTAAATATATTCTACAGTACATTTGGGGCAACCCCTGCCCCTACATACTTCACTGACTCTCTAGTCCAGCGTATAAAGAATGACCAGAGTTGCCATTTCTGAAGTGCTCTCTATGTGCCAGGCATTCTGATGAGCACAATTTATACATAATCCCACCAAACTTGTCAATAACTCTTCCGGGTAGGAGGCATAGTTGAATATGAATTTCTTTTTAGAAGTTACATAGTAGTGCAGTTTGAAAAGGCAGCATAATTCTGAGATGTATTAAAATGGAACATGAGCCATAATAATAAAGTAGTTCGTTTACACATTGTGTTACTGAGATCTGTGTTAGAGCATTTTGTTCAGTTTTGATTAACTCAGTTTAAGAGGAAAGGGTTAACAAAGAACAAAAACATGATTAAGGAAGAGGAGATTTCTTTCAAAAACAACAATAAAAGGATATGAATTAGATTTGCCAAGATAGAAAAGCTGAGGGTAACTTGATTACTGTCTTCAAATTATTGTTCTTCCGGGATATATAATTTCCGGGGAGATGCCAGAAGAAGAAATGGGTTTAGATGAAGGTGGGAGAGATTTCTGTTAGATAAAAAGGAATTGTGATAAGATATTTGATCTAGTTTTGTGATAGAAAATTGTCTGACTGAGATTGGTTAACCTAGAGAATTGCTGTTGAATAGATTTGTCAGTGTTTAAGAGGACTACTAGCCAACTCTTGGGATGTAGGGGAGGAAAAAAACTTTTCCCCACTACCCTCCTAGGTTCTGGGCTGGGGACCTGTATATAAGATTGAAAAAAGATTAACAAGAGAAAAACAAACAGATTATTAACACGTGTATTGCGCATACATGTGGAAGTACCCAGTGATGAGTAACTCAAAAGAGTGTCTAGAACTTGGGCGTATATGGCATTCTTACAAAAGAACAATGAATTTGTAGAGAAGTAAAAGATGAAGGAAGAAGGCTAAGTTTCCAGGGTGGCAAACTGCAGGAAGGTAAATATACGGGGAAATTAATGGTAAATAAAACTAGTTAGTAAAGTTTATTACATAGGTTCTTTGGGTGCCAGTTGTGGGCTGATCAGGGTGTACAGTTGTCTCTGGGGATTAACTTCTGTCCTTCCTGGTAGAGGGGGAAGGAGGGACATCTTTACAAATTTATGTCCTGCTTTTAGGCAAATAGGGGGAGGGCAGAGAACTTTTCTTGTATCTGCTTCTTCTCAATTGCCTTTAGCTCAAAATAATCCTTTTACCAAAGTGGCATATTTTGGGTGGCATATTCTGCTACCCTTCAGGCATTTCAAAAAAAATCTACTAAAAAAAGAAATCTACTGAGATGTGGTTTCTTTGTTGTTATTGTTGCTGCTGAGTTCAGGAAGGAAGAGGGTGGAGTGGAATGAGGTGTGGACATTGCTGGCAGAGACCATAAAAAGTGTGGTGGCCTCATTGGGATGGCTCTTATCTCTTAACCCTAAGTGTCTAGAAGAAATACCTGTCCCTGCCTCAAAATTTTAAAAAGCACTTTGCATCCTGAGGTAGACCAAGACAGCCCCCCAGAGAATTACCGTCTGTTTAGAGTCTTCATAATAAATGAAACCATGAGCCTTTCCTGAAAGTTATTGACTCTGTATCAAAGATAATTTTATCCATGACAATCTCAGTATTGATGTCTGACAGTTTGTGGTGACCTTTGTAGATAAAATACTCTGACAAAATCACTGTTTTCCCACTATGAACAGACTAACTATAAACTTGGTAACACTGCTCATCTTGTACATAGATGTGGGTGTGTTTTGATGTTTTCTGGGTTTATTTCAGAGTTTCTTGTTTGTTTTTGTTTTCTTTTTAAGCTAGTCCTTTAAAAACTTGGATTTCCTTATTTAACTTCTTAGCAAGTAAACTAATTTTCTTTTCCTCTAAATGCTTTTCTCAGAGCAATGTTAGAAAAGAAAAAAAAAAAACAACTCAATAGCATTTCAGGCAAATTGAAACATGGGGAGGTGAATGCAAGGAGCACCAACGTGTAAGAGGTGAGAGTTCAGAAAAGAAAATTGCCATCCCATTCTTGATGGCTTTGAATAAAGGGAACAGGACAATGTAAAGCTGGAGTGCCCAAGAATTCTTGGTCATTGTGAAGACCTGACTTATTGTTTCAAGTGCTTACATAGTAAGGCACACACTTAAATGACCTTTTTAATGAGGTGCCCTGTTAAAGGGGGGCAGGGGGGCCTGTATCCTGCCAGTCTGTTTCAAGTAAGTTTCATGACTGCCTGGAGGGAAATTTGATAGGTAAGCAGTAGTCCATGATGTTAGTTATCTAGGAGATGAATCTTCATATAGTTATATACATTTACTTGTGTGAAGGCAAATGATGAGGTTGGTGATTTTCTAAAATCCAGAGATCTGCCTCTGGCATACCTTCCAGTGTGAAGACAGGGCAGAGCCCCATTCTCTTTACATTCGTGTGGTTCTCTTCAAAATCCATCCTCCCATAGTCTTTCTCATCTTCATAAAGTCTATATATCGCTGACTCCACTTTTCTAGTGGTCTCCTAACTGGGGAGCCCAGTCCCAAGGAAAATGTCCTTCAGACACGCGGACAATGTGAACAAAAGTTTGTTCTCTTTCTGCTTCCCTTCCCTTCCGGAGCACAGCATCTATTCTACAACTTCTTCCTTTCTTCTTTCCCATCTTATCTTCTTTTTCAATCTCTCTCCCAACTCAGAGAGTCTATTCTCATATTTAAAAGTTGGGAATTTGAGAAAATGTTTTTAAAAATTTAGTTTTTTAAAAAATTGATTGTTGAAGTCAGTGGTGAGGAATTGAAACAAAAAAGGAGGTACACAATGAAAAGTACATCTCGGGTTTAGCTCTGTGCCTAGTTCCCTCTGCAGAGACCACTATTAGTAGCTTCTAGTGTATCCTTCAGTAAATAATTTTTGTATATACAAGCACGTATGTCTGTATCTCATTTTACACAAACAGTATCATTATGCACACAATTGTAAAGCTGCTTTCTAAAGATGCACATTACTTCTCCTTTTCACATAGCACCACACTTTGCTTTCTTCTTTTTCTTTTTTCCTCAAACGACTGTAAACCTGAGCTGAACTTTTAAACCATATTTGGTATCCTATAAAGTATTCCAGATAATCTCACCCAATAGCAATGATGTTTACATTCCCTAATTGAATCGAACTCTAAGGGATTTTAATGTTAAATCCATAAACTGTATCTGGATTTGAATGGTCTGATCTCTTATGCTAGGAACAAATATTAACAGAAAAATTTGGTTTTGTTCCTTTTACAAAATGAAGGCCTGATTTGTTGAGTAGTTTCAGCTGTTGAGTAGGCAAGAACGAAATACAGGTACGCACAGCATAGAAACATCTCCCTTGTAAGCATTTTCTTAGGTCAAGTTGGTAACGTGCTCGGAGAAAAATATAATCAGGTGCCTGTTTATTCCACATCTTATTCTGTTAGTGTCTCCTCAGTTCATGTCCATCTTTCGAGTTCTCTCTCAAGCTTTGCCTCCTCTTGAAACCTTTCCCCGCAGATTAAGCTACTGTTGATCTCCCCATTTTGACCGCCCAGAGCACTCTGCCCTCTGCACTGGGCATGGGAATCTGTCCCATCTTTCATTATCTGTTTTGAACGTGTGCTCGTTTCCTTATGGCACAATGCCACCTGCTCAGAAGAGGTGGGTTGGACGTCAGGAAGAGATACTTCAGAGTCTCCATGTTCCAGCGGGAACATGTGAGTATTATTGAGGAGTGGGCGCTGAAAGACGTCATGTGACCGGGAATGGCTGGAGGGATGTGAATTGATTCCCGGACAGGGTGTAGGAGTGCTGGGCTCGCAGAACAAAAGGAAAAGGGCAAAGACGACAGAAAAAACCAGGCAGGCTGGAGTAGGGGATGTCAAATCCTCCCCCCAGTGGGAGTGGGAGTGAGGGTGGAGGGCAGACGGGCAGCTGGGACAGTTGATCTCGCCCCTGAAGGCGGGCAATCCTAAGAAGACGGCTTTTATCCCAGACCTCGAGAGAAACTTCAGGAGGGCCTGAATGCAGCTTTATCCTTTTAAATCTGACTTCTCCATCGTGTTCGTGGTAGCAGTGGAGCGCCCGTCACCCTCAACCAACCCGGCTGAAGGATCTGAATGGAGAGTCACTGCAACAGTTTCTGGTTTATAGCCTTGAACTCTCACATTGTAAAAACAGACGGATGGTGCACCAAAGCCGTGTGCGTTTTCCTCTGCAGTGGGTGAAGAGGAGGAACGCGGTCCAGCAGGAGGCGGACGAGAAGGCTGAAACCGCGGCGCGGGCCGCTGCTCTGTGTAGGCACGTGGCGTGGCGAGTGGCCGAGAGCACAGCCCCTGCGGGCAGGCTGCCTGGGCCTGAGCTCCGACTCCATCTATTGGCTGTGTAATGTTCGTAGGTTCTAGAACCCTGAAGTTTCAGCTTCCCCATCTGTAAAATAGAGGGGGGAAAATGACTTCTATTATAGGGTTCTTGTGAGAATTAAATGAGGTGATCCACGTACAGCGCTCAGCCTGTGGCACAAGGCATAGACCTCGTGCTCAGTTAGCGCCCCCTGCGGGCCGCTCTCTTCCTTCAGGAATGGGTTCAAGCGGCAGCTTTTCCTGGCTCCCCAGGAAATCTTCCATGTTCTTTCCACTTGGTACTTCCCGCACCTTATCTGTTTATCCATCTATATTTCCCGACTGGCTGCTGTCACCTCCTTAAGGTCTCCATCCATTATATGTATACATATAGCTGATTCACTCCACTGTACAGCAGAAACTAACACAACATTGTAAAGCAACTATACCCCAATTAAAAAAAAAAAAAAACTATCCATGTGCAAAGCAGAGAGCACACAGTAGATGCTCAATGCATGTTTATCCAATGAATGATAATACACCTCTCTTTTCATCCTCCCAGTGGTGGCTCATCACCACTGTCATAGCCTCTGACTATACTTGTTTTTATTATGTTCGCTAACAAGAGAATGAACTATTTTGAGGGTCTGGACTGAGATTCCTGTTCCTTTTCTATGCCTTATGTCATCCAGCCCTGTGCCAGAAACGTTTTGGGTTCTCAAGAAATGCTTCTTGACATCTATTGATTTGTCAATAAGCAACTCTTTCAGAAGGACTAAAAAGGGTTTGTAGTTAATTTAAAATTCTGTATGATTTTTAGTGTTTTCTTTTTTGTTCATGTATTAAACATTTTTTTCCGCTTGCATTATTAAAAAAAAGGACGAAAAAAAGGGCTCTAAACCTCCTTCAACATAGGAGAGCAGGAAGCTGGACCTCTGAGTTAGTGCTCCACAAAGAGAATGGGGTTGTCTTAGCCTAACAGAGACAAGTTGAAGCATTTTGGGACCAGGATCCGCCAGGGCACTAACCCACATTAATGCAGGTCATAAACCCATGAGGTGGGATCACAGTCACACATTACATGGTTGACATTCAATAAATGTCTTAACAACAACAATAACATTCTCTCATCTTTCAAGTTCCTTAAGATGTTCTGACTGCTATTCTTAAGTGGAAGATTTACATAACTTTCTAGATACACAGGTTTTAGAAAACCTTCCAGATGTAACAGAGATTAAGAGCTAAATAAAGGTTTTGTGTTCTGAGAGATATAAAGAAAACAAACAGTCCAACACAAATAGAAACATGTCTTAGTAATGGAAACGTTTTACTTAATCCACCAGTTATGAGCTCATTCATTCTTGTGAGTTATGAGGCTGTGCAGGTGTTGGCCTTCAGTAGGTGTGCTTGGGAGGTCCCCTTTGAAGAGCAGCTGATGGACATCAAGGCCCTAGCAGCTCCCAGAACATGATTCTGTCCGATGTCAATGTGAAATCATCTGGTCCAGGCCTTTTGGTTCTTGGCTATTTTGAGGGTTAGACCTGTCAACCTTGGATCCTAGACTGTGTCTGCTGTTGGCCCTTGGTAGCTGCCACATTTCTGTGCACATACTTTGGTCCACTGGGCCTTAAATAGAGGGCTCACTTCCTCTCGCTGTAGAAGGATTTTGTGTCACTTACTAGCTTCTGAGCTGGTTCTTGACACCATTTTGGAAGCACAGCCCAATTTTTCCCGGGAGTTGAGGGTTATATATTTCTAGCTAACACCTCTCTGGGATGCCTGATGAGGAGCTGGATTGACTTCAGTTTTCCATAGAGCCTCTGTGGGGTGACAGGAGGTATTTTCCATCGAAGAGGGCAACCTAAGCTAACCTATGCCAGTTAAAAGTACTGGTATATTATTAGCGCTTACTTGCAATTCACCATGCCAAACCAACCTGAGGGTACAAATAGGGTCACGATATTGGTAATAATAACTCAGAGTTTTATCCCAACTCAAAGCCTTTTGCCCCAACTATTTGTTGAAGACCTCAGCAATTGGAAAGAATCTTGCCTACCTGCCTGGGGGTGTTTCACATATTTTCACACAAAAAATCTCAGATTGCTGGGCACCACCATTGGAACTCTGGTCTGCCAGACTTCTCTCATCTTCTAAATTTTTTTAAAAAATTTATTTATTTTTATTTATTTATGGCTGTGTTGGGTCTTCGTTTCTGCGCGAGGGCTTTCTCTAGTTGCGGCAAGCGGGGGCCACTCTTCATCGCGGTGCGCGGGCCTCTCACTATCGCGGCCTCTGTTGTTGCGGAGCACAGGCTCCAGACGCGCAGGCTCAGTAGTTGTGGCTCACGGGCCCAGTTGCTCCGCGGCATGTGGGATCTTCCCAGACCAGGGCTCGAACCCGTGTGCCCTGCATTGGCAGGCGGATTCTCAACCACTGCGCCACCAGGGAAGCCCCGTCTCATCTTCTGCTTGGCCTCACGGGCCCTGCCATAGTTCTGCGGGGCCCTGACACGGACACATTTGTGCCCTCAGGGTGCTGAGTGTTGCTGTGTTCTGCGTGGAGAGCCGCTGGTGGCTCCCAGTTCTAGTTCTGTGGAATGAAATAACCCCCTGGCAGTGGCACGGAAGTGTGCCATCACCTCACACTCAGGACTGGGCTGGAGCCCTCGATGGCAGGGATTGCTGACACCCGGAGTGACGGGCCATATTCAAAACCCCGCACTGATGCTATTAAATTCCGCTTGCGAGATGCAGTCTGACACAGTGGTTCAGAGCATAGATTCCGGTGCCAGACTGCAGCCTGGCTTTGAACTCTGGCTTTGCCACTGACCTTGTGGAAATCATTTAATCTCTCCTTGCCTCAGTTTCCTCACCTATAAAATGGGGATGATAAAAAAATAGTATCTCCCTGATAGGATTGTTGTGATCGTTAAATTGCTAATATATGTAACCAAAACAAAGCCTGGTACATACTAAGCTCTAAGAAGGTGTTTGTTATATGACCATGTCAAGTATGTGTCATATAAAAATATTCTCACCTTCTTGAAAATTTAGTACAAAGAAATGAATGGGATGAGTTTATTAAAAGGAAACGTCTTTTTCACGTTCCCACCATTTGGAGGCCTCTAGAGTAGCATTTAACATTACACATGCCACCTTGGCACAAACTCCTGCAAAGGCAAAGGGAGCACTCCCTCCCCCGGGAATGAGGCTGGAATGAAAGAGGTAGGTCTCCCTGTGACATGAGGGGAGGATATAAGATGAGATGGGAAATAATTGCAAAAACCGAGGAAAGAAACCTGTATTAGTTTGCTGGGGCTGCCGTAACAATGTCCCACAAACTTGGTGGCTATTATCTCACAGTTCTGGAGGCTAGAAGTGCAAGATCAAGGTGTTGGCAGGGTTGGCTCTTTCTAAGGGCTCTGAGAAAGAATCTGTTCAGTGCTTCTCGTTTAGCTTTGGTGTTTTGCTGGCACCTTTGTGTGTAGAAGCAGTACCTTGATCTCTGCCTTCGTCTTCACACAGTGTTCTCCCTGTGTGTGTGTCTGTGTCCAAATTTCTCCTTTTTATAAGGACACCAGTCATATTGGGACCACTCTGATGACCTCATTTTTAACTTAGCTCATTACTACATCTGCAACAACCCTCTTTACAACAGGATCACATTCTGAGATACTTGGGGTTAGGACTTCAACATATGCATGTGGGGGGAATACAGTTCAACCCATAATGAAGCCCTGCTGGGGTTCTCCAGAAACAACCACTGAGAATGAACCAAGAAAAGACTCTATTATTTCCTTTTTTTTTTGGGCTGCGTTGGGTCTTTGTTGCTGCACACAGCCTTTTTTCACTAGTTGTGGTGAGTGGGGCTACTCTTCATTGCGGTGTGTGAGCTTCTCTTGTTGCGGAGCACGGCCTCTAGGCGTGTGGGCTTCAGTAGTTGTGGCACGCGGGCTCAGTAGTTGTGGCTCGTGGTCTCTAGAGCGCAGGCTCAGTAGTTGTGGCGCACGGGCTTCGTTGCTCCGTGGCATGTGCGATCTTCCTGGACCAGGGCTCGAATCCGTGTCCCCTGCATTGGCAGGCGGATTCTTAACCACTGCGCCACCAGGGAAGTCCCAAGACTCTATTATTTCTTGAGGTGAGAAAACAACCAGCTCTGCACAGGAGCTTAAAATGGAACAAAATCTTTCTCTTTTCATCGAAGGTGAGAGGACAAAGCAGCCAGCACAGTGATGCTGGCTCAGCTTGCCCTATCCCACCTCAATGCACATGACTCGGAGCCCACATGTCTGAAGTGTCCCAAGGCCACTGGCAAATGGCACCAGCGAGGGTCTGAGCTGACCCAGGACGGCTGAGAGCTGGCCCTGGTCCAGGATTCCCTGCAGCCCCACACCCTTCTCATCTTGAGCAGACAGAAGGCCACACACGCAGCGGCTCCCTGGCATCCCTCCATGCCTTGTGCAGTGATGCTTTTAATTACTGAGTCATCTGAAGGTGTTACAGCCCGCTGAACTTGCAGTGCCTATGAGGAGTTTTGCTGGGCTCACCACAGCTTCCGAGAGAAGTGAGCAACCAGTAGTTCTTGGTTACAGGTTGCAATCTTCTATGCCCCAGTCACAGTTGGTTTTGAGTTTTGCAGCGGAGGGTCTTTCCTGGATAGAACAGTCTGGAAGGAAATCATCTTGTCCTGGTATAAAGGGGGAGGGGTCAGCTCATTTTGCTGAATTTAAATCCACAGATGGATTCCAACCCCCTTTTTTCCCTTGCTCTCTGCTTCTCCCAAAGTGGTTTCCAGCTTTTGTGTACACACTATCCATACACACTAGAGCTGGGTCCATGAATGGTGAGTGTTAACGAGTGACTTTGATTTGGGTTTGGGGGAAATGAAAGATGATTTTAAAAAGTGAAGTTTTTAGAACATTTTCTGAAAACTAAAATAATTTGAGGTCATTTCTGCCTAGCCAAAGGGGTGGGAAAATTTACAAGAGAGGAAGGAGTAGGCTATTGTACGTGTTTGCAGCAAAGCTTAAGGGGTTCAACTGGGGGTGTAAATACAGAAGGAGGAACTGATCCCTCCCCCATGAGGCCAGGGCAAATACGTGTCTGCTCACAACGGGGCTGCTTAGAAATGGCCTAGTTGTAAAACCTCAGATACGGGCCTGGCCAGGGACATATGACGATGGAACACTTAACAAAGGCACCATTGTTTTGCTTCCTCAAGGAATGGGTCAACCCCTGTAGAAGCTGTGATACATTCAGTTTGAAGTTGGAAAGCTAAGATCCTCCACCCCTGGCCATGTGGTCGCTGGTGACTGCACTTGGGGGGCAAATAGAATTCATGGAGAAGAACTTTCATCTCCTCTCTGCTCCCTCCAAGGCACAAAAAGTGTATCCTGGGCTGTGGACCATTCACACACCCCTCGCCGTGGGACAGGTTGACGCTCACTGCAGCTCAGCTGTATGAGGAAAAACAGAGACTCTGTTCAGAAGGTCTGAGTTTGAGTCCCAGCTCTGCTGGTAACTGCGTGGGGACATAATCTTTGCTAAGATGTCTGATTTCTTTGGGCTCATCTATAAAATGTAAAACAATGCCTGCCACCCAGGATTGTTGTCAGCTGCAGATAAAATCGCTCCTGTTCAAATGAAATCATGTGTGTCAACACACCCTGCCAGATAGAAAGCTCCTCTCTATGGGTGATTGTTGGTACTATGTGTTATTATGCTTTTATTATTTAGCACTGAATTTACAATTATTCTATCAAGGAATAATAGCAATGGGTAAGCGATATGTAGTATATCCATGCAAGAGAATATTACTCAGCCATAAAAAGAAATGAAATCCTGATATACGCTATAGCATGAATGAACCTTGATAACATGCCAAGTGAAAGCAGTCATTCACAGAAAGACTACGTATTAAAGTAAGTCCCCTATATACGAACCTTCGAGTTGCGAACTTTCAAAGATGCAAACGTGGAGCTTACTAATGAAGACCTGACGGAATTGGAGGCCTAGAGAAAGGATGAAGAGAAACAAGAAGAAGAAGAATTAACTGAAGAACTGAAGAGATTCACGATGCAGGAAATGGCAAAGGGATTTTCTTTATTTGAGGAGTCACTGTTAGTTTTTGAGGCACAGGACCCGAATGTAGAACGGTACACGAAGGTTGCAGCAGCCATTCAGAATGCAATCCAGTGCTACTGTGTCATCTATGATGAGAAAAAAAGAGCCACTACCCAGACATCACTGGATCCTTTTTTCAAGAGGGTAGATAGAATTGAATCCAGCAAGGAACCAGCACCTGTGCCATCAGCGTCAGGTGTGAGTGACATTGCAGCTTGCCCTCCATCTCCCATTGCTCACGATCCTTTGGTTCTACCATCTCCCACCTCCTCTCCCTCCTCCAGTCAGTAACTCTTCTTGCCTGTTCACTCGATGCCAGCCCCTGGATGCCAGCTGTTGTACTGTACTACTGTACTTTTCAAGGTACTGTACTGTAAGATTAAAAATGTTTTCATTATTGTTTGTGTTTATTTTTTATGTAGTATTTGTGTGAAAAGTATTATAAACCTATTGCAGTACAGTACTATATAGCCGATTGTGTTAGTTGGGTACCTAGGCTAACTTTGTTGGACTTACGAACAGGTTGGACTTACGAACTCGATCTCGGAATGGAACTCGTTCGTACGTAGGGGACTTACTGTATATGATTCAATTCATATGACATATTCAAAATAGGCAAGTCTGTAGGGACAGAAAGTAGATTAGTGGTTTCTTAGGGCTAAGAGGAAAGGACGGATTGGGGAGTGATAGCCAATGGCTATGGGGGTTTGTGTAGTAAGGAAAATGTCCTAAAGTTGATTGTGGTGATGGTTGCACAGCTCTGTGAATGTGCTAAAAACCATGGAAATGGACACTTTCAGTGGGTTCATTGAATGGCATGTGAATTATGTCTCAATAAAGCTGTTACCTGAAAAACAAACAGCAGCAGTTGGAATCACCCAAAGGTTCCGAACATGAAACAGTATCTTTCTCTTTATGTGCTCATTAAAGGTATCTGGGTTCCTCTATCAACAATAGTAGCAGCTAACCTTGATAAGCACTGTGAAGTGCCAGGCTCTCTGTTTCATCCTCACAACACAAGTTTTGGTCCCCAGTTTAGAGATATGTAACAAAAGCTCAGAGAGGTAAAGCAACTTGCCCTAGATCACACAGCTAGTGAGTCGCCATGCTGGGGTTAGAAAGCAGGCAGATGGACTCCACAGCCTCCATCCTGCCCCTCACCTCCTCATATCTTCATTGAGAGCATATGTTGAAAGGTTTGGGACTCTATTTTGTCTCCGTGAACTTTCCACTAAACTTAGATGGTTTGGGCTAGTCCTATTTAAATATTTACCATGTAATTTGCCATCTGAGAGGAAAAAACAGCAGAGTCTAACTCTTTCGGGGAATAGTTATGCTAGAAAGGCATAAATTCAGTACCAGTGACTCCATCTGACCTTACTGCCGGGCATATATTTGATCTTGAGATCATGCCAGGAAGGTGTGTGTTTGTTTCTCAGCCTTTTCTTCCACCTTCCTAGAAAGCCAGAGCTTCAGATATTATTAAAAGCCTGTGTATGTATCTGTTTTCAGAGGAAAAAAAGGGGGGGGGTTAGGTCAATTAACTGGGGAATCGTTTAACATTTTGGTAAGATTTGGGGGCCCAATATGGTTTTGTGATCTACCCTGTCGTGAGCCCGGAAGGCTATCGGCGAGGCGTCTGCCATTCCCCACACGCTCCAGATGACTTTCCCCTTTGACGCAGGGTCGGAGGCTGTTTCCCAGCACTGTGGCAGCCCTTGCCACTAGAATAGATTAATTTTGTCATTACCCTTTCTCAATTTCTGCCTTTGACCAGAAAAAAAGAGGTTAATTGTGTGCCATTTCTCAGGAGAATGAGGTATCAGCATTTCAATTCCTGATATTTTATGAATTGTGGGTAGCTAATTAAAACTTAAAGATTAGAGGAGCTATTTTGGCTGAGGCCTTTTGCAGGATTGCGAAATGGAGAGAACAAAGGGTTGTCTTTTCTTTTTATTCCGACAGCTTAAATGAAACTTCAGGCTGAAATAGAGCCTTGAATTGTTTTACAAACTGAGTATTCATTGTATTGATTCTAATTTTAATTTGCAGCGAGTGGTGTGGTATCTGAAAGCTGTTGAGGGGTGAACGCTGAGATTATTGGGAATGTTAAACAGCAGGCTTTGTGTTTGGAGGCTCCGTTTGATACTTCTTGACTTCTGAGAGACATCTTAAAGTCAGATAGGAACCACTTACAGATTCTATTAGATGTCCCTAATTGCCGTCTCAGAACTCAATAGGAATTTAGATCTCTTCTGTTGTCCCTCACAGTTAACTGTTTGAGTTGCTCAATGGTTGATTAATGGATCTGCCACAAGCATTGGAGTTTTCTTGGTTCCTTTACTCCCTGGTTGGCTTTCAGGCTATTCCATTTGTTTGGATACCACCACCATCACCGAAAACCCACATCTTTGGCATGTGAATCAAGGAAGCCCCCAACCCCTACCCTACTTTGTGCAAATTAGGAAGGGCACATCTTCAGCTGATGCAGTCCCCACAGACATGTAGCTTGGAAAGTCAAGTGTGGCTGGATTTTAGCTCCTACCCACCTCCTGACTCTGTTCCCTTGAGCTGGGCAGAACGCACACAACAGATTACAGTGGCCATGAGTCAAAGGACTCCTTCCATCTTAAATTTCTTAGCCATGTGTCTCAATATGCTTCTTGATGTAAAAGAATTTCTTCTCTTTGAAATGAGATTAGGTTAGATGAGATTGAACAAGTGTCCAGATGCGAACTCCTTAGGTGCAAAACCAGACTGGGCTCATTTTTCATATCCCCGACTTTCTAGTTTTTTTCCTTCTATCCAAATTGAATAAGCAGCTACTAGGGCCAAGAAATAACCAGATTGGGGGAGGGAGTGACGATGGGGCAAACGAGAAAGGACTTTCCATCCAATCAGAAGAGTGTGGGCAAAGACTCTGAAGCTGGAAGGAATTTGGTGCATTCTAGGAATTGAAATAAGACCAGCAAAATCGAAGCTTAGAGATCAGGGAGAAGCACGAGGCAAGAAGAAACTGCAGGGAGGGGAAGAGGACAAATCATGGGGGGGCGTTGAGTCCATGCTAAAGATTTGGGACTTGTATCCTATGAGGAACTGGAATCTATCCAGATACTCAGTTTTAAGCACAGACATAAGCTTGTCTTGTCTTTTTTTAATAAATTTATTTATTTATTTATTTATTTTTGGCTGTGTTGGGTCTTCGTTTGTGTGCGAGGGCTTTCTGTAGTTGCGGCGAGCTGGGGCCACTCTTCATCACGGTGCGCGGGCCTCTCACTATCGCGGCCTCTCTTGTTGCGGAGCAGAAGCTCCAGATGCGCAGGCTCAGTAGTTGTGGCTCACGGGCCCAGTTGCTCCGCGGCATGTGGGATCTTCCCAGACCAGGGCTCGAACCCGTGTCCCCTGCATTGGCAGGCAGACTCTCAACCACTGCACCACCAGGGAAGCCTCCAAACTTGTCTTTTAAACAATAACTCTGGTCATGAAAAATGAACCAACTGGAAGGGAGCAGGTATGACTGTGGGAGATCTGTGCAGAGGTCATGGCCCCAGGTCAGGCAACAGACCCTGGTGAGTTGAACGTGGCATTGGTGGAAAGTAGGGGAACGTGAACAGTTTTAAGAAACCTTGAGAAATTAAAATCAACACGATTTGGTGATGGATTGACCAAGAGCACTAGAGGAGAAAAGCACCGAGGGTGACCCCCTGGTTTCGGCATGGGTGACTGGACAGTATTAGTGCCACATCTTGAACTGTGGAACCCTGAGAAGTAGGTTTGGAGAGTGAGATCCTGAGACGGGTTTTGGATGTGTTGGATTTAAAGTCCCTGTGTGTCCTCCAGGTTGAGCTGGCAGTTAAATACATATGCTCTGGCACGTGACTGAGGGCAAGTAGTGTGGAAGGCCCGGTTGAGGCTCACACCAACAATTTTTGGTGGCATCAGTCTGCCTGGCTGAATCATCATTTAACAGTTGCTCAGGTGCTGGCACAGAGATGACCAATGGTTAGGTTAATCTAGGGTGGAGAGTAAGTCAGCTGGTTATGGAAAGGGAATTATGAGCATCTGCATTATTATAATGACGGAAAATGGAATTTAGGATGGATAAAGAGGGAAGAGAAGACAAAAAGGAAAGTGGAGAGGGCAGGGAGAAAGCCAGTGAGCCAAGGGTCTGGCGGTCCCATAAGACTAATGTAACATCAGGTGACAAATAAAGGTTAACAAACATAAATAAGATGACGTTTATGGGTTCCAGGGCTTAGAACCTGTTATCTTTGGGGGGCATTACTCAGCATACTACAGAGTACTTGAGCAAGGAAGCAGGAAGGATGGGAGGCTGTGATCACAGAATTGGGTATTTACATGTTTTCACGACTTCACCTCCAAAATTACACAGAGTTGTCATTTTTGGAAGCGACACAGTTTCAAGTGATACTAAAGGCAAGAACAGGACCATGAGGGTGGTGTCTAAGCTAGAGGAAAGGAGGAATATTGGAGATGAGGTCAAGGAGATGAGAGCCCGGATACCAGATGGGCGTTCACACAGACCTTGAAGTCACATTGGACGATGGCAGAAATGGCAGTGGTCAATTGTCAAGGTCCTCAGAGAATGAGGAAACGCTATTATAAGTCAGAAGAGGACAGAAAAGGAGGAGATGTTGGCAGGTGGAATAAAGCTAAAAGAGCAGAAGAGAAATTGTCTGGAAGCTATTTCCAACCTATATCATTCCCCTCAATCCCCTATTTCACCACTTACCCTCTTGTGATTTAGCAAATGATCACATTTTGGGGGGAAACTTTAGAAACTATGTAATTAGCATGCCTCGACATTTATTTGCAACAGCGAATCTTTGTATAAACTTTGCTTTTTTGGACACTCTTTTGATATTGGTTTATTTTGCCTTTCTTTGAATGAGCTCATAAATTACTTGATATTAACATGGATCGCTTCTAAAGATTTGTTCTTTTGAAAAGTTTTTTGTCCCCTCCACTGCAAATGACACAAACCATGAAATCTTGAGCACAAAGAAGCATTGCTTAGTTCCCTTAGCTTGAATCATGTGGTTTTCATCAGACATGTTTCTCTTCTGGGCGGCAGTTTTAGGAGGGTTTAGATTTAATGTAGAAAATAGTCGACCCAGCTTGTACCTCAAGCCCTAACTCTGCCAGTTTTCCTCTCCACCCACCCACACTTGACCATCATCTCTTTCTCCTTTGAGCTAAGCCAGGCTCACAGTACCTGGCAGGAACGCTAAATCAGCACATCCCTTCCCATACACAGGCCTGGTTAATAGGAGGCTTGGGAGCTACTGGGACCAATGGAATCTGGTTCCCAAGTCGTGCTCTGTGAGATGGAGGTGCTCCTATGGTTAAGGTGGGTGGATGGCATCCGAGAGCTTGGGTCGCTGCGTATCACTGCCTTGTATTCCAGCCACCGTGGATGTTGCCCTGTTTCTCATTTTCCTCTCTACAGTCTCTCTTGGAAAGGTCACTTTTCAGCCCTACAACTCTCAAATCTGTCCTTTAGTTCAGAGCTCGTTCTTGTGGTCTGGATGCATAGACCAAACATCCCACCAGGAGACCACACAGCACATGCCAACTCAACTTTTCCTCCCCCAGCCAAGCTCCCAGATGAGCACCTGCTACCACACTCTTGGGCTGTGCAGCTGCGGGCCACTTCCTGGGCATGACCTGCACTGGTGCTGCAAACTGAGGCCCAGGCTCTCCCGAAGTTCTCGAGATTTGAAGTAGCTTCTCTTCTGGGTTGCAGCTCTAGAGCTTCCTTGAATCACTGCTAGCCCTTCTTGAGATTTTATAAGCCTCTAGTTCCTTGTGTTCAAACCCACCATGCTTGGAACACAACCAGGAAGCTTCTGTTTCCGGAACGAGTGGTGTCTGAGGCAGTAATCGGTAGGTGGCCTCACCATCTACCAGTTAGCTAAGCCTTAACTGTGGGGATGGTCCCTCTCCATCCCATCCCTCACCTCCCACGTCCAGTTGGTTTCCAAATTCTGTTTATTCTTTTGAACCTCCTTCACACAGTTTGAATCTATCCCATCCTCTTCATTCCCCAGTGTCGTCAACTTGGTGTAGAATCATATTTATTTAACAATTGGATTATTGCAACATCCTCCTAACTGATTTTGCTGCCTTCTGTATCCTCTTGAACTCAGTCAGTGTTTACCACACTGTTGCTGGATTAATCTTTCTAAAATATAACTCTGATTCTGTTACGTCCTAGCCTAAATTCCCTCCAAGTCCTCCCTTCCTTCACTGTAGCATCCACGCTCCTCTGCTGGCCACACAAGAGCATCTGTACTATTCCACTTCTGCCCTCCCCCCCCCCACACCAGCCATATTGAGAGTCTTGAAAGCACCAGGCTTCTCATTCCCTTTTTTTTCCCTCCGTGGTCTTCCCTTTGCCTCCTCACTCCCTGCTCTGCCTGGATAACAACTGTTTATCTTTCACAAGTAAGCACGGCCTCTCCTGACACGGCCCTGAAGTCTGGGTCACATGCCTCACCCTGTGCTACGGCAGCCCCGGAACATACCGAACCTTCCAGTGGCTCTACCAGCCAAAGGAGCCCCAACAAGTGGCCTCCAGGGCTGCTAACTGTGCCTGTTTCACTTAGACTGCAGTGGTCGGTGCAGCCTCTGTGGACGGTGAAACAAGAAGGCCTGGTTCGGAAAGTGGGCTTGAATTCAAATGCACTTTGCCCCATCCGCCTTCCAGGTTCGGTGGTCTGGCCTGAGCGCCAAAAGTTTGTCATAGAATTCGTATTTGACTATGTCCTCTTCCTCAGGCAGCCCTGGTCTCTTCCTGTATTTTATCAGGAGGGAAATGGAGAAAGTGTCCTTGAGGCTTGTACCTAGATGTGCCACCTCCCATCCTTGACCTTTTTATCTGGATCAGGAGGCAAGATAGGTATAACCAGGGACATACTGCTTTATCCTCCAGCCTGACTCCCAGGGAGCTGGGTAGAGTCTTCAGGGCCTGCCTAGTCCCACGTGGTGGATCTGGGGTCAGGCCTCGCTGCCCCCCTGCTGGTTTTATCGCCCTGTAATAGGCCACACCTGAAAAATCTCAGAGGTATACAGCAAGTCCTCAAGTTCTATCCATCATTTCATATGTTATTTCTGAAAAATTGATGATCGGGGGTTGCTGTACAAATTGCTTGGTGTGCTGAAATTTACTCTAAGCTCAGGATTATTCCATAGATGTCCGTAAAACTGTAACAGACCGTAGATACCTCCCCACATGATAAATTCTGGCCCTCTGAATTTATCAAGCACCTGGAGTGGAGAGAGTAATTTACATGCCCAGGTGGAACCAGGGCAGGAACCCACCAACCAGCAGTAGCATGGCGTGTGAACTGGGACGACACAGTCTGGTCGCATCTCAAGGGCCCCGAGGACCTAGACAACATCGTTCTCATCTCTGACAATGCCGTGTCCTTGGGAATGACCGGTGCTCATCAGAAAGGCACATTCCTTCCCCCGTGCCACAAAGGAGACAAAAAGCATAGACGTGAGGCAGGAGCAATGAGGAAAACAGCCCTTCGCAGTTTTTAAAGACATGAATAAGAATTCGACTTGGCGGAGATGTCAAACCAGCGGTCTCTGAACACACTCATGGCCTCTCCATGCTTTTACTCCCCCCCACCTGGGAAGCCCTCCTTCCTCTTCCTGTGCTTTCACTCCTCCCATAACTTCCCCTTCAAATCTTCCTACCTGCATGAAGGCTCCCTGCTTACAGTGGTCCACACTAACCTCTCCCTATTCTGTTCTACTGGACTTGGATACTTTGGCTGTTTTTGTCTTAAATGTTTCATGTTTCTTTTCTATCTAAAAAAAATAAGATATTTATTTTCCTGTGTATACACACATTAGTGTATATATGTGAATGTGTATGTATATACATATATACATATGTATATATTTAGGGAAATATAATATTCCTTCGCATTTTGTACTATAAATTTTGCGTAGATCATTGAACTGGTAAACTAATGTGAATTATTTAAGATTGGGTGGGGGGCTTCCCTGGTGGCTCAGTGGTTGAGAATCTGCCTGCCAATGCAGGGGACATGGGTTCGAGCCCTGGTCCGGGAAAATCCCACACGCCGCGGAGCAACTAAGCCCGTGCGGCACAACTACTGAGCCTGCGCTCTAGAGCCCGTGTGCCACAACTACTGAGCCCACGTGCTGCAACTACTGAAGCCCACACACCTAGAGTCTGTGCTCCACAACAAGAGAAGCCACCGCAATGAGAAGCCCGCGCACCGCAACGAAGAGTAGCCCCCGCTCGCCACGACTAGAGAAAAGCCCGCGCGCAGAGACAAAGACCCAACGCAGCCAAAACTAACTAACTAAATAAATAAACTTATTAAAAAAAAAAAAGCTACCCATTAATTCTGACATGAAGAGGGCCAAAGACATAACTCTGGAGAATGGTATGGATAATAAGGGAGTAGAAAGAGGAGCTGGAAAAGAGATTGCAGAGAGGCCAGAGAAGAGGAGTGAACCAGTCAAGAGTGGTATCTTAGAAAGCAAAGGGGGGAACTTCAAGGAGCAAGCCGCCACGAGTGAATATTGTTCAATGGATTAGCACCAGCTTGGGATGCATCACTGATATTCTTGTCAAAACAACTTAATTTACTTTTTCAACAAACTTTCATTGAGTGCCTGCAATTTGCCAAACCACATGGTTCCTGATCCAGTGGAGCTTATAGGGTAATTATAATAGTAGGAGACATTTTTGAGCATTTACTTAGAAGCTAGGCACTGCTTAACCACTTTCTGTGCATTAACCTGCTCACGTGATTCCCATAGCAACTCCTATGAGATGGGTGCTGCTATTCTTCCATTTTATGGATGGGAAGTCTGAGGTTGATAGGTGTTAAATAGCTGGCCCAGAGTGTGTGTACCAGTCAGGGTAGGTCAAATTATGCTGAAATAACACCTAAGTGTTTTAAAACAACACGAATTTATTTCTCATTCACACAGTACATCCATCGTGGGTGGCCGGGAGCTCTACACCATCCTCACTTTGAGACCAGGCTGCACATCACACACTGGCTTTACAGCTTTCACATCACTGGCCAGAGTGAGCCACATGGCTTCAGCCAAGTGTGTGGTGGTGGTGGTGGTGTGGGTGTCTAATTTTACCTTGAAGGAGAAAAGATCCGGAAATACTTGGGTGAACAGCAGCAGTGGCCGCCACAGTCAGGAAATGGGAGCCAGGATTTGCACCCAGGCAGGCTACCTCCAGAGCTGACCTCTGACTCACCACACTGCCTGGCCTTCCACTTACAGGTGGGGGCTGACCAGGACCACTGGGGAGAGAACCTCACAGAGGTAAGGGTCTTTCAAATTTTAGACCTCATGTAGGTCTCTTTTGACTCTGAAAGACTTTGACATCAATCCACCGGTTGTCTAAGTTGGCCTCTTATCCCCAAACACGTATTCACTTTGCTTCTCTACACTCAACATAGAAACAGACTGGAGGTACGACACCAGAACAGGGAGCTGGGAATTGCCATCTCTCAGGAGGGTTCATCCACTGGCAAAGCGGAAGCTCAGAATTCCTCATGGAGCATCTTGGCTGGAAGAGACTTTGAAGGTCATCTAATTTAAGTACCAATCCCCTGCTTTTGTCCTTCTTTGAGAGTTGGTCATCCAGGCTCCTCTGGAGCCATCTTCTGGGACGAGGAGCTCACCAAGTCCTCAGGCAGCCTCACCTGTAATTGGGCTTCCCGGCTAGAAAGCACTTCTCCATAAAGAGCTGAAATGTGTATCTCTAAACTTCCTTCTCAGACTGCACACAACAAATCAGATTCCCTTCTCCCAAAAGCCCTTCACATTTTTAAAGATGGCTTTCATGTTCCCCCTGAGTCTTTCTCCTCCAGTTTGAAACTTTTCTCTAATTTAAAACACATTGAACTGCAAGTTCCATTTTTGTGACAACAATTGAGATTCTTCATGCAATTTAAGATGTTTCTTCTCTTCCTCTCCTCCTTCCTTCCCTCCCTCCTTCTCTCCACTCCTTCTCCCCCCTCCCCACCACACCAATGCTAACAGAGTAATAATCTGATTTAAAAGAAATAAATAAAAGGGGACTGATCAAATAATGGACACAGCTGTGGCAACTCGGTCACTTCCCCAGGTCAGAACTTGCACGGACCCAGTGTTCACCCACCCAGCTCTTTCTCTGAAGCCAGATATTACAAGCGAATGTATGTTTGCTGCCTCATCTGTGCCTACCTCACTGGGCTATTGAAGGATTAAAGGGAATAATCCATAAAGTGGTCTGCTCACTGCCTGATATATATTAAGAATAAAATGTTAGTTGTTACAAGTAATTAGGGCAATATTAGATAGCTTCTACCACTAACATAATACATACAGATTAGTAATAATTACTTTTTCCTCATATCATTATGAAATATAGCATGCTATGTACATTCTGGACATATTTGCAAGTCACTGAGGCTTGACTATGTAAGTTATGTGAAAAACATGTAAAAACATGACTAAAGAGCAGTGTATGGGGCCTTGAAGTGCACATTTTTCCTTTTGCTAGTGATTTGAATTAGCAATTCCTTCAGTCATGAATGATGTGAAGGACGGAGACTAAAACCTGTAGACTCTTGACTCTGTTAAATTAGAAGAGACTAATTAAAACTGAGCTAATGTTTTCTAGGGATTTAATTAAAAATAGTCAATATAGCAGAAATGCAAATTCCCCCTGTTGTTCAAAACCAGGTGCCCTTGATATGGGATGGTACTTATGTATCATCCGAGAAGAGACTCTTTTATAGCTTAGATCAAAAGTCTCGTACGTGTTAAATTGTGGTGGGAGGCTAAAAGACCATTAGATCCAGTCGTAGAATGCCAGGTGGAGTTTTTAATTTTTGAACTTTTTATTTTGAAATAACTTTAGACTTGTAGGAAAGTTGCAAAAAACAGTAGAAAGACTTCCCGAGTAGCTTACCCTTATGTAACTAGCTTATAGAACCGTAGGAAAATGATCAAAACGAGGGATTGATATCATTGTAACATTGATACAATGATACTAACTAATCTAGAGAGCTTATTTGAATTTTACCAGTGTTCCCTCTAAAGTCGGATCCCATATGGCATTTAGTTGTCATGTGTCTTTAGTCTCTTGTGATCTGTGACAATCCTCAGTCTGTCTTTGTCTTTCATGACTTTGACATTTTTGAAGAATACTTATTTTCCAGATAAAGAAACCAAGACCCAGAGAGCACCATACAGTAAGGTAATAGTAAAACTCTCAATGTGTATCTGTCTGATTTTTTTTCATAAATAGATAGAAGTTAGGCAAGAATTTTTGGCAAGAATACCATCTAAGTAATACTGTACCCGTCTCAGTGCATGATATCAGGAGGTACGTGATGTCGGTACGTTTTGTCTTATCATTGGTGAAGTTAAATTTGATCACTTGATTAAGGTGGTAGCTTATATGTATCTCAAGTTTTATTTTTGCCTTTACAACAAATAAATATCTTCTAGGAAGGATATTTTGAGATTATGTAAATACACTGTCTCTCATCATGCAGCAAAAGCTACTGTGGAATTTGTCTAATAGTTACTTTCTATTTGCATCATTCTTTCTACATTTATTAATCAAATTCTATAATCTCTCCCATGCTATTTATTTATTTGATTATTTATTTATATCTGTATGGACTCATCAATATTTATTTACTCTGTAAGTTATAATCCATTACTATCATAATTTATTTTCTTGCTTAACTTGTTCTAAGCTTGACCACTGGGGGCTCCTTTGATTTGGTTCTGTGTCCTTTTGACATACCACATCATTTTTTGAGCACTTTCTCACTTTCTGGCATCACAAAATGTTTCAGGCTCTGCTTTTGTTTTTTTCCACCTCAACCCTGGAATCAACTATTTTCCTAAGAACCCTACTTAAGTGCCTACCTGCAGTAAATCTTCTGAGCTCACCCTGAGAAGCAAACAGAAGCAGAATGGTGCTTTCCAAACAGTTTGAAGCATTGAAAATAGAGTGTAAAATTGGAACAGATGATTTTGGCTGACAATTACATTAGTCAAACACAAGTATCACACTCTATAAAAGTAGCAAAGATTGCACCATTTTACAGTAGCATCTTATTAATTCTGCATCTTGTAAATTGGCTTTGGATTAGGATAGTCTAATGTTTATTTTTGCTTTCACTTTGATAAATGAGCTCATAAACAAAGACCACAACAAACAAGACAGAAAGAAAATATTTACGTGACTTATGCACAATCAACACCACTCATTTTACGGGTAAAAGACAAATATGTAGTTTATCAATAACCCTAATCGTTATGAAAACCAGGGTCTCCGCTTGATAATTATGTGAACAGTTTTATTGAATAAAAAGAAAAATGGATATGTACCTGTATTTGTTTCCTAGGGCTGCCATAACAAATGACCACAAACTGGGTGGCTTATAACAACAGAAATCTATTTTCTTACAGTTGTGGAGGCTAGAAGTCTGAAATCAAGGTGTAGGCAGACTGCACTCCTTCTAGAGGCTCTAGGGGAGAATCCCTCCTCATCTCTTTAGGCTTCCAGTGGCTCCAGCCTTGTCCTTCACAAACTCTTTCCTTCTGGACTAAGTGCATCAGCCACCTTCTGATGGTTTGTCTCAGGGCCTTTGTAATGCTGTTCCCTATGCTTGGAACACTCTTCCTCCCTCCCTCCCTCCCTCCCTCAGGTTTGGCGTTCTTGCTCTGAGTTCCTCCAGACCTGTACTTCCTCTGTCTCAATGTGCGCATGTGCCGTGAGCACAGGAGCCACGGCTCTTTTACTGTGTTACTGTGATGCCACACGTGGGTACCCAGGGCAGTGCCTGGCACACAGCAGGTGCTTAATAAACATATTTTTCAATGAATAAATCAATAAGGAAGGAAAGAAATAAGGAAGGACAAGTGGAGAGTAGGACGGCCAAGTTACTTTCTACATACTATGTGTACTAACTTAATTTTTCCAACAACCTGATCAGATAGGTCTTATGAACGGCATCTTCCTTTTATAAATGGTGAAAACAGAAACTCAGAGAGATGAACGTACCCAACTGCTTTAAAACCTTTTTGGAACAATTACTTAGAAAGAAAGAAACTAAAAATAACTGTGCAAGAATGGCAGTGGTAGAAAAGTCTGGAAGGATAGCCACCACATATTACTGGAGTTGTCGCTGAGTGGTGGGTTATGCTATTCCGTTTTGTTCTTCTTGTTTATCTGAGTGATTTTTAAAATAAAAAGATATTTAAAAAGTGAAGGCCAGCTGTATTTTGGGCTGGAGCACAGAGGGGTATAATCATCCCCTACGGAAAGGGTGAACGTCTGGAACACAGGATTGTCCAGGGTTGTAAGGGGAGGTTAGTTTAATATTCTCCATGTCTTGGAGTTGGGGGTTAGATCCCAGAGTCAGATGATTTCTAACTTCATTTTGTTTCCAGTATAAAATTGGAATGGTGTTTAGCCACTGATGATATTGCTTATTTATCCAAGAAGAATCCAAGATGTTCTCTGTGTTTAAAGTTAGGCAGTCTAATTCATGCAGCCAATTTTGCTTTGGAGCATCCTGAAGAGAATAGTATCTTCTCTCTTATATTGCCATCAACAGCTACTTGTTTTGTGCTTCAGAGGGAAAAATAATCCTCCCTCAGTCCTCTTACCGCTTTTGGAATGAGCATAAATATCTTTATGCTTTTAGTTTTCTTAATGCTAAATTTTATTGAGAAGGATAAAGGTACAGCTCCCAAAGCTTTTCTGTTTGGCTCTGATTTATTTATTTGTGTTTCTTCCACAATTTTAACTGTTGGATTGAAGAGGAAAATCAGCAAAGTCCCTCTTATTATGGTGGGTTAACCAGGGGGCTTAGTGCCTGGTGGGGTTCCCCACACATTTTATCAACATGCAGTCCTTGATAAACCAAACCTGGGGGTCTGACTCATCCAACATGATTCCCTTCCTGGGGGAAGAGGAGACTTGTGATTCTGTCTTGCTGTTGTCCTCCAACCTGTGTTTGCTTCCTGAGGACAGCAGCTCTTATTTAGACTACAGAATGTAGCCTTGTTCTGACAACTTTTTTTTTAACATCTTTATTGGAGTATAATTTATTTACAATGGTGTGTTAGTTTCTGCTATACAACAAAGTGAATCAGCTATGCATATACATATATCCCTATATCTCCTCCCTCTTGCGTCTCCCTCCCACCCTCCCTATCCCACCCCTCTAGGTGGTCACAAAGCACCGAGCTGATCTCCCTGTGCTATGCGGCTGCTTCCCACTAGCCATCAGTTTTACATTTGGTAGTGTAAATATGTCCATGGCACTCTCTCACTTCGTCCCAACTTACCCTTCCCCCTCCCCGTGTCCTGAAGTCCATTCTCTAGTCTGCGTCTGTATTCCTGTCCTGCCCCTAGGTTCTTCAGAACCATTTTTTTTTTTAGATTCCATATATATGTGTTAGCATACGGTATTTCTTCTTCTCTTTCTGACTTACTTCACTCTGTATGCCAGACCCTAGGTCCATCCACCTCACTACAAATAACTCAATTTCGTTTCTTTTTATGGCTGAGTAATATTCCATTGTATATATGAGCCACATCTTCTTTATCCATTCATCTGTCGATGGACACTTAGGTTGCTTCCATGTCCTGGCTATTGTAAATAGTGCTGCAATGAACATTGTGGTACATGACTCTTTTTGAATTATGGTTTTCTCAGGGTATATGGCCAGTAGTGGGATTGCTGGGCTGTATGGTAGTTCTATTTTTCGTTTTTTAAGGAACTTCCATACTGTTCTCCATAGTGGCTGTATCAATTTACATTCCCACTAACAGTGCAAGAGGGTTCCCTTTTCTCCACACCCTCGCCAGCATTTATTGTTTGTAGATTTTTTGATGATGGTCATTCTGACCAGTGTGAGGTGATACCTCACTGTGGTTTTGATTTGCATTTCTCTAATGATTAGTGATGTTGAGCATCCTTTCATGTGTTTGTTGGCAATCTGTATATCTTCTTTGGAGAAATGTCTGTTTAGGTGTTCTGCCCATTTTTGGATTGGGTTGTTTGTTTTTTTGATATTGAGCTGCATGAGCTGCTTGTATATTTTGGAGATTAATCCTTTGTCAGTTGCTTCATTTGCAAATATATCTCCCATTCTGAGGGTTGTCTTTTTGTCTTGTTTATGGTTTCCTTTGCTGTGCAAAAGCTTTGAAGTTTCATTAGGTCCCATTTGTTTATATTTCCATTTCTCTAGAAGCTGGGTCAAAAAGGATCTTGCTATGATTTATGTCATAGAGTGTTCTGCCTATGTTTTCCTCTAAGAGTTTTATAGTGTCTGGCCTTACCTTTAGGTATTTAATCCATTTTGAGTTTATTTTTGTGTATGGTGTTAGGGAGTGTTCTAATTTCATTCTTTTACATGTAGCTGTCCAGTTTTCCCAGCACCACTTATTGAAGAGGCTGTCTTTTCTCCATTGTATATTCTTGCCTCCTTTATCAAAGATAAGGTGACCATATGTGCATGGGTTTATCTCTGGGCTTTCTATCCTGTTCCATTGATCTATATTTCTGTTTTTGTGCCAGTACCATACTCTCTTGATTACAGTAGCGTTGTAATATAGTCTGAAGTCAGGGAGCCTGATTCCTCCAGCTCCGTTTTTCTTTCTCAAGATTGCTTTGGCTATTCGGGGTCTTTTTTGTTTCCATACAAATTGTGAAATTTTTTGTTCTAGTTCTGTGAAAAATGCCATTGGTAGCTTGATAGGGATTGCATTGAATCTGTAGATAGCTTTGGGTAGTAACACTGGGTAATCAACATTTTCACCATGTTGATTCTTCCAGTCCAAGAACATGATATATCTCTCCGTCTGTTTGCATCATCTTTAATTTCTTTCATCAGTGGTTCTGACAATTTTTGAATCTTCCCCAGTGGAGAGAGAGGGAGATGGGAAGAAAGAGATGGGGAGGGGAGAGAGAGAGAGAGAGAGAGACTGAGAGACCGAAATTTAAAGGAATTGGTTTACGTGATCATGGAGGCTGACAAGTGTAAAATCTGCAGGGTGGGCCAGCAGGCTGGAGACCCAGGGAAGAGGTGATGTTGAAGTTCAAGTCCGAAGGCCATCTGCTGGCAGAATTCCTTCTTGATCATGGGAGACCAGTCTTTGTTCTGTTAAGGTCTCCAACTGATTGAATGAGGTCCATTCACACTATGGAGGATAATCTACTTTGCTCCAAGTTCACCAATTTAAATGTTAGTCTCATCCAAAAAACACCTTCACAGAAATACATAGAATAACTTTTGATTGAATATCTGGGCACCCAGCCGAGTTGACACAAAAAATTAACCATCACAGCAAGTTTTCCAGAGACCAGACTGAAGAGCATTTATTAAATGGTCCCACACTTCGTGTGTTCCCGTGGGTCTCGACGGAGGCCCAGGACTTGGCTGTCCTCTTCAGCCCACAGGGCTGACCTTCACAGAACTTGCAGAAGCCCTTTGATCCATCTTGCTCTGAAGTCCTGACATCCAGAAGTGCACTGAAGCCTGCAATTCTGGTTTTCCCGCAGTGAGCATGCAGGCTGGCCTTTTCTACCCACATGATGGGCTGATCTGCTTCTGAGGCTCACCTGTGTGTTCATGAAACACAAGGCTTCACAGGGCAGGAGCCGCCATAGAAAGGACAGGATATTGTCTGAAGGAAGATGCATTTGCCTCAAGCTCCTGCAGGGAAGCCAACTCATAATCTCACCAAATTGAAGGAGTTGTAGACATAGAAGGTGATCCTCAGTCCTAGGGGTTAAATATTTTCCTGAGATAACCCAAAGATTGCTGATTTCACTGTGGAAAAAATGATGGATAATCTCAATATCATAAAATAAAAGACTAAAAATGCCACCTCAGCCTGCTCTGAGAAAACAATGTGTACATAGTAACAGAATGCCTAATGTATGGGGGAGAGAAGTGTATCATGGCAAAGAGAAATGCATTGTTTGTCAAAGACTTTGAGAACTAGATGCTTCACAAGACTGGGATATTGTCTGCAAAACTACTGGTACATTATATGATAGTCTTAGAAATATCCCACACGATGTTCATCAAAAGCCAAGTCCTTAGTCTTTTGCAGAAGAACACATTGTACTTCGTATGGGTATAGCTCAAGGGATTCTGTCACTTGGGTGAGGAAATGCAAAATACGGGCATAGCTCAGAGATACTGCAGGTTTGGTTTCAGACCACGGCAATATAGTGAATACTGCAATAAAGCCAGTCACACAATTTTTTTGGTTTCCCAGTGCATGTAAAAGTTGTTTCCACTATACTGTAGTCTGTTAAGTGTGCAATAGCATTATGCCTAAAAAAACAATGTAGCTCCTTAATTAAAAATACTTTTTGCTTTTGCACAGCAAAGGAAACCACTGACAAAATGAAAAGAATGGGAGAAAATATTTGCAAATTATATGACCTGTAAGGGGTTAATATCCAAAATCTATGAACAACTCAATATCAAGAAAAAAAAATTTTTAAAATAGCAGAAGACCTGAATAGACATTTTTCCAAAGAGGATATACAGATGGCCAAGAGGCACCTGAAAATAAGTTCAACATCGATAATCATCAGAGGAATGCAAATCAAAACCACAATGAGATATCACCTCACACCTGTCAGAATGGCTATTGTCAAAAAGACCACAAATAAGAAATGTTGAGGATTTGGAGAAAAGGGAACCTTCGTACACTGTTGGTGGGAATGTAAATTGATGCAGCCACTATGGAAAACAGTATGGAGCTTCCTCAAAAAACTGAAAATAGAGCCACCATATCATCCAGCAATTCCTGGATATATATATATCCGAAGGGGAAAAAACCCCCCACTAATTTGAAAAGACACATGCACCCAATGTTCATAGCAGCATTATTAGCTGAGATATGGAAGCAACCTAATTGTCCATCAACAGATGAATGGATAAAGAAAATATGGTGTGTGTGTGTGTGTGTGTGTGTGTGTGCGTGTATATGTGTGTGTGTGTGTGTGTGTGTGTGTATATATATAAAATGGAATGTTACTTATAAAAAAGTATGAAATTTGCAGCAACATGGATGGGCCTAGAGGGTATTATGCTTAGTGAAATACTATGTGTTTTCACTTATATATGGAATCTAAAAAATAAAACAGACGAATGAATATAACAAAACAGAAACAGACTCACAGATATAGAGGACAAACTAGTGGTTACCAGCGGAGAGAGGGAAGGGAGCAGGGGCAAGATAGGGATAGGGGATTAAGAGGTACAAACTACTATGTATCAATATATAGTAAATAAGCTACGAGGATATATTGTACAGCCAATGAATATAGCCATATTGCTAAAAAATGCTAACCATCATCTGACAAGCAAGGTTGTCACAAACCTTAAATTTGTAAAACACAATATCTGTGAAGTGCACTAAAACAAAGTGTGCCTGGGAAGAAATTTGTAAATGATACTTTAATTCTAAATTTAGCCTAAGATGTCTGCTTGCAATGGGGGGAAAATAAGCATTTTTCCCTGAATTAACCTGATTCAATATTCACTTCTGACTGGCTATTTCAAACAAACCTTAATGCCGTGAATCGCAGGCAGAGACACGAGGGGAAAAATAGCAAAACATGGGCGGTTGTTCCCCCTCCTCTGGGCTCCCATAGCCCTTCTCAAGTGCTTCTACTTGAGGGTCTTGCCATCTCACTTTTGTACTGTTATGTGTTTTCCTCTCTTATCAGACCCATCACGGTGCCTGGCACATACCAGACTCTCTGTATGTGTCAGTTGACTGAATAAATGAGTGAATAGCCAGTATGTTAGGGTCTGCTGTTTCTCTTTAAACATCACCAAGGGAGAAGATGGGTATAGTAAGGAGAAAATTACTCAGGAGACATTTTATTAGAAAGGTATTGAGAAGGAAACAGGTGAACGAAAGAAAAACGCAGGCAATGTGCAAGTCCAGCTGGCTCCGTTCCTGAGATCCTTCTCATTCTGGATGATTTTCTTGCGGGCTGGCCTGGCTCTGGTCTTTTCTTCTCTCTTCATCAGATCTTCTAACACCTCTGCAAGTTGGACTACTTCCAAGGAAGCTTGGGAATTTTTCTTTGTAAAATTTGGGGATCTACCTCTAACTATAATCTGAAGGGTCCACCTATGTTTTGGCAAACAGCATGCCAACATTTGGCACGGTGGTTTTTGGAGCCTGTCTGGCTGCCCCAGGGCCCTCGGTATCATGGTGATCTGGGGTTGTTGGGAAACCATCCTGAGATAGTTTGGCTGGTATACAACCAGTCATTCTCCTGAATTGGTGACCTTTGGAAATCTCTGAGCAATCGTAGGGAGCAATATGTTCTATTTTGATCATTGAAAGCCAACCTGATTTCACACAACGTTGTAATCTTAGTGCTTTAGCAGGTAAAAGGGATGCTCAGCGTATCAAAATATAACACACAAAATATTTTTTCTCCTTCACATCTATGCCTTAGCACATCCAAATTCTGTATTTTACCACCAGTCCATACTTGAAGAAGATCAACAAGGTCTGTTCCTGCCATTGTAAGATCTCTGAGATGGGTGGAAATGTTGATGACACGCCAGAATCCGTTCCAAAGACAACTCGTATAGAATACACCTCTTAAGTTCCAAGGTGATTCATCTGGGTTGCACTTTATAGGGTTCAGAAGATCAGAAGATAGGGTTGGGTAACAGCAACATGTCATTGAAGATAAGTGAATGTTGACGACAGAGTGAATGGGGGGATGAGAAAGGCAGAGAGGAGTCAATTGGCAATGCTCCGAGGCATGCAGTATATTGTTCCTTTCTGAGAAGTGCCTGCCATCTGGCTTCTTTTATACAACAGACTTACCATGCAGTGTCACTACGCCTTACAGAGTAATCTTTGCATGAATTCTGAGTAGGTGCCATAGTAAATTATGTATAACCAGATTTAAAAGAAATTCCTCATAATTGAAATATGGAATCATGTTAAACCTCTTATTACTCCAAAAAGGCTTATACAGTAAAACCACATTTCTCTCTCCTTTGAGATACTGTCCTATCCTCTATCCTCTACAATTGTGGAGTGATTAATATAGTTAGAGAATGGGTAACCGTGAACCGAATACTTTAAGAGAAGTATTATAATATTAGTGTTGCGACATATGCGATGAAGGTCTCATGTTATATTCTTATTTTCTCTTCGAATTTTTGCAACTTGCATTTTGACACACAGTCCCCAATCCATTAAAATTTAAACTCTAATGACATGTGTAATACATTTTTTTCTGCAAGTTTTGGCCTTAAAGATGAATTTATTTCTTGGGCACTCGCATGCTATGCTTTTGGGAGTGGAGATGCTGCAGTCTTTCTGGAAGGCAGTTTGGGAACGTGTAACAAAAGCATTAAAATAAACGTGTACTTTGACACAACAGTCCTACTTCTAGGAATTTAATCCATGGAAATGATCAGAGATGAGTACAAAGATTAAGCAACAAGGATGTTTGTTGCAGAATTCTTAATACAGGTGAAAAACTGTAAACAACTCTAAATGTCCAAAAATAGGGAAATCGATTACACCAATTATGATAACATCATAATTACTTATGGTGCAATGAGTTATTATGTACCTTTAAAAATCATGAGAAAAATTTGAATAATATATTGCTAAATGGAAAAATTATAATATAGAACGTGATATCACAATTTTGTTTAAATTTATGTGTATGTACCGAAAACAGATTGAAAATATAAATGTCAAATAGTAAGCCATGGCTATCTCTGAGTAAAGGACTTATCAATGAATGACTTTCTCCTTTGATCTCTTTAATAGTTTATAAACTTTCTATAATGAAATGGATCATTCCTTCATAAGAGGATAAATGCTAGGATAATGCTAGGGAAGACCCCCAAGAAGCCAGACAGCCAAGGGTTAAACAAGATTTCACACATAGTTGCCCTACTTTTGCTGCACAGGGTAGAGTACATGAGTGATGGCGGAAGGAACCAAAGATCAATGAATAGTATCAAATAGGCATTCTGGAATAGGACCCAGCCTAGGAACTCTCCAAAGACAAAGAGGAAGAACTAGTCTCAGGGAACCCCCAGTGAAATGAGTGAGCCGAACTGCACCTAAAAGAGACAGAACCCAAACAAAAGGATAGAGACTGAGGAAGAAGTGACAAAGGAATAAGAAGAGATCTCTAAGGAAATATTTCCTGGGGCCTGCCAGGATCCAGGATCCTGAGAGGCCATCCACCCCCAGAAGGCAGGTGTCACCAACCGTGAGACCTAGGGGGGCCAGGTGGGCAGTGTATGTGGGGCAAGAAGAACTGGCCGGGAGAGTCTGGGGTATTGGGGATGGGGTTTAATGCAGAGTTGCTGGAGCTTCTAGTCTTTCAGAGTAAGCTTGAACTTCTAAGTGGAATCTCCTAATTTTATAAATGCTGGCACATTAAAATTTAAAAAAAAATAGGCTTTATATTTTTAGGGCAGTTGTAGGTTTATAGAAAGGTTGAGCAGAAAGTAGAGTTCCCATATACCCTCTTACCCCTGCCCCCCAGTTTCCCCTATTATTAACATCTTGCATTAGTGTCGTATATTTATTACAATTGATGAGCCAATATTGATACATTATTATTAACTAAAGCCCACAGTTTACATTATGGTTCACTCTTGGTGTTATACATTCTATGGGTGTTGACAAATGTGTAATAATGTGTATCCACCATTACAGTATCGTACAGAATAGTTTCACTGACCTAAAAATACTTTGTGCTCAACCTATTCATTCCTCCTTCTCTCTCCCTGAACCCTGATCTTTTTACTGTCTCCACAGTTTTGCCTTTTCCAGAATGTCATGTAGTTGTAATCATATAGGATGTCGCCTTTTCAATTGGTTTTGTTCATTTAGCTGTATGCATTGAGGTCCCTACATGTCTTTTCATGGCTTGATAGATTATTTGTTTTTATTGATGAATAGTATTCCATTTTATGTATGTACTACATTTTGCTTATCCATATACCTATTGAAGGGCATCTTGGTTGCTTCTAGTACCTTTTTTTTTTTAAGACAGCTTTATGGAGGTGTAATTGACATATAATAACCTGCACATATTTCAAGTCGAAAATTTGATGAGTTTTCACACACCTATATACCAGTGAAACCACTGCCAAAATCAAGATAATGAATGTGTCTATCACCCCCAAAGGTTTCCTTATGCCCCCTTTGTAATCACTTCCTCATACCCCTACCTGCCACCCTGTCTCCAGGCAAACACTCATCTTTCTGTCACTTGAGATTAGTTTGCATTTTCTAAACTTTATATAAATGAAATCATGCAGTGTAAACGCTTTTTGTCTTGCTTCTTTCACTTAGCACAAGTGGGGGCAGGTATTTCCCCTGGATTCTGTAGAAGTCTAAATTTCAAGAAGCTGGCATGTCTCCTGAGGATGGTAACTAAGAAGATGCAGCCAGAGATTTGCCCTCGTGTCAAATGTCCCCTCATGCAATATCTCCTTATACACTATATTAGTTATGAAAATAGTCCAAACTGTTCTTTCCTTCAGAGTCACGTTGCAAAAGAGTCTCCGCTCTCGTTAGTCCACACACGCAGCATTTTCACAATCTGATGCAATGAGCCGTCCAAGCACAACGCCCTGCCCTCCCCCCATACTGCCACTCCCTGTGACTGCTGTGTTTTGATAGGACTGACGTGGTTTTGATGGAGTGAAGCTTTCAGCCTTCCTTCGCTCTCTGTTTTAACAACTGCAAATTATGGAGAAGCGTTTTTGACATATAATTACATGGAGGATAAACGTAGATTATAAAAATGTGTATTCTATAATACAGTTTGATTTAAAAAAGACTATTGAAGGAATGACTCATTACATTCCTCTGGAATGATAAACAGCAAAAGAGTAATCAGAATTACTTCTGGATGGTAAGATTATGAGTGATTTAAATTTTCTTCTCCATACTTTTCCATGTTTTTCAAATTTTCTGAAATGAATGTGTGTATTGTTATCAGAAATAGTGTGAAAAATATTTATATTAAACCCCAAATTTGGGCTTTTGATTTGCAAGAAATTACCAAGTTATTTGGAGTAAGTTCCCACGCCCAACTAACTTGAACCCTAATGTTAGGGGAACCACTGACTGAAACTGCCCACCTTGGCCAGGCACCACAGTAACCATTTGTATGAGTTATTTTATGACAGAAGATCCTGGCAAGGAACACAGAACTAACAAGCCACCACCAACCGGAAGAATTCGGGAAAGGTCAAAAGGTTGTCCTACCAACCTCCCAGGATCCTTCTCGCTGGAATCCATCTTGGCTGAGTGATGCGTGTGCCACCAGGAAGGACCCTGAGTCAGAATGATTGGCCAGAAACAATCCGGAAACTAACCCCATCACCAAAAAACTTGAGACTTCGAGCCACGTGGCAGAGAAGTTCTCCTGGATTCCTTTACCCTCCTGCTCTCCACCCGGGTGCCCCTTCCCAATAAAGTCTCTTGCTTTGTCAGCACATGTGTCTCCTGGGACAATTCATTTCCAAGTGTTAGACAAGAGCACACTCTCAGGCCCTGGAAGGGGTCTCCCTTCCTGCAACACTAAGGTAGCAATAGTCACTGTTTATCATTCATTCACTTATTCCTCCAGCAGACATTTATTACTCAGTTATTACGTGTTAGACTCTGTGTTAGATATTGGATACAAAGATGAACACAATAGTAATCCCCTTCCCTTGGAAAGATCCCTCTTCAGCTGATTAGTTATTCAGGTCAATGTACTGATTTGAAGAGGTCGGTCAAGTTGGGGGTTGGGAGGCGGGTGGTGGTTAAGAATTCAACTAGGAAGTTGGTTTTGAAAGAGAAGGAGAAGTGTATTGCTTTTGGTACTCAAGACTGTGGAATCCATTCCAATGACAAATGTCATTCAGCATGATTGTATTAGCGCCTCCATCAGTGAACTGGGAGGGTCATTAAATACTTGAATGTAGTAGCAACTGCGGTTCTACCAATGTGTTGTTTTCTGACTCCATTATTCTAGAGATTTTTAAAAGTTAACTTCTTACTTTGCAATAATTGTAGACTCACATGCAGTCGTAAGAAATAGTACAGAGAGATTCCATGTGCCCTTTACCCAATTTCCCTCAATGGTAACATCTTGCAAAACTATATTATAATATCACACATTCTCAGCATTTTAATACCTAGGAAAATGAAGAAGAGACCGGTCTGGCTCCTCACCAAACTTCATATATAGCTGGTACCTCTGCCATTCTTGGCAGGATTCTGCAACATTGGCTTTTTCTCTTACACCTTAGTAAAGGCCTCCCTGAAGATAGATTTTTTTCTTTATATCTTAAAATATTCAAGTATTTCCTTAAAGGGTTACAGTCAAGTATTTCCTTAAATTTAGATTATTTTCTTGAATGAAGTTAGTATATAAATGTGAAGGAACAGCTTTTAGTCATCAGGTTATGGGGACCCTGTGAACAGAAAACTTAACCTATGAACAGTACGGATGTTTGTAGCCATGGGAGGAAGACTGATGGAAAGATTGTTCCCAAAGGAGACTATTGAGCAGTGCACAGTCTCGAAGGGGCCTTCACAGGGGCATCTGGAAGTGAATGTAATCTCCAGCCACAGTGCCATATACAAGGAAGCTTCTATTGCTTCTACAAGAAGAGGAGCAGCCGTGTTCAGAGATTTGAAAGACTTAAGTTCAAGGGAAAAATCTGAGAGGGGAAGAGATGGAAAGTTTTCCCAGGAGGAGCCCAACCCACCTCCCAACTCAGAAGGAAACGAAGGAGCTCCCTGGACCTCTCCACAGAGATGGAGGGGCCAGTAAGTCAGGAGACCATCTGGATGTTCAGCTGACGAGTTTATCCTTTAAGGCACAGTGCTTCCCTGTTCTCATTCATAAATTCATTTAATAAATATGACTGAGCACTTTTTATCTGTCTGTCCCTAACTGTTGAGTTAGCAGAAAGATGAGAATTGAGTGACTTTTTTGGGTTTTTTTTTTTGAGGGTGTTGCATTTTTTAAAAAATATTTATTTATTTATTTTGGCTGCTCTGGGTCTTAGTTGTGGCACGCGGAATCTTCATTGATGCATGAAGGATCTTTTAGTTGTGGCATGCGGGATCTTTTTAGTTGTGGCATGTGGACTCTTAGTTGCGGCATGCATGTGGGATCTAGTTCCCCGACCAGGGATCAAACCCGGGCCCCCTGCATTGGGAGTGCGGAGTCTTACGCACTGGATCACCAGGGAAGTCCCAAGAGTGACTGTTAAATAAAAGATACTTGAGACAAAGATGAGAGGGAAAAAAGTGTCCATATCAGGAAAGAGATATCTTATATTTTACTCATCCTGGTTGCCTAGTGTCAGGAAAGAGCACTGTACTATGAGTCAGGGGACTGAGGCTCTATCACTAACTAGGTCTGTGATCTTGGGTAAGTTAGTTTTGACTCTGTGTGGGCATTGGTTTTCTCAGATGATTGGTCCAAACAATTTTTAAACTTCTCATCAGCTGAATAATTTATGAGATAGTATGGCTCAAAGAGATCACGTATAAGACTAACTGTAGAATAATAGGAGTGGTACTGCCCGACAAATGCTAACCTTTAAAGAAGTAGGCTGCCAACACCCAGTTTGGAATTTCTGATGAGATTAAGCAGAATTCTTCTCATCACTAGAAAGCAGCTAAGCAGCTAAGGCTTATAATGGTGTCTCCCCAACATCTCTTCAGTGTCTCTCTCCCACCCACGTGACCCACACCAACCCTCCTTCAAAAGCCAAAAGGTGAATGGTTGAGGGTGACCTGGTTGTGAAAAGAGATTGGGTTTATGAGTTTTGATGTCCAGTTTCACCATTTACCATCTGCTATGAGTTGAACTGTGTTCCCTCTGTGTTTCCCCACCAAATTTATGTGCTGAAGTCCTAACCCCAGTACCTTAGAATGTGACCCTATTTGGAAATGGGATTGTTGCAGATCTAATCAGATGTAAGATGAGGTCATGCTGGATTAGGGGGGACCTCTGGACTTGTGTGGACTTAGGGTGGACTTGTGTCCTTATAAAATGGGAAATTTGGACACAGAGGCACACACACAGGGAGAACACCATGTGAAAACTGGAGTTAGGCTGCCACAAGCCAAGGAACTACCAGAAGCTGGGATACAGTCTGCAAAACATCCTTGCCTCTTGCTTTCAGAGGGAGCATGGCCCTGCCGACACCCTGATCTCGGACTTCAAGTCTCCAGAACTGTGAGATAATACATTTCTACCATTCAGTTTGTGGTACTTTGTGTTTAAAGTAACCAAACAAGGAGGCCATTGGTCTGAGGTGGCTCTAATGTTTTGGTCGTCTACATAAGCAAATCAGAACCTAAGCCAGAGTGAATTCCTGTAAAAGCCTCAAGGTTAAGAACAACCCAATCACAAACAGCCAACTAGGCTTTCCCCAAAAATGCAACCACTTAAGCTATAGCCAATCAAATAATTTCCTTGCTTTGCTGCTGCATCTTCTCTGTAAAAACCTTGCCCCTAACTCCTGCTGGTGAAGCACTCCTAACAACTTCCGGTTTGGGGCTACCCAATTCAAATCACTGTTTGCTCAAATAAACCCTTAAAAAATTTAATATGCTTTAGCTTATCTTTTAACAGTTCCTTACGACAATGATAGCAAGCTAATATACCATCTGTGTGATCTTGGGCAACTCAGACAAATTCTGTGAGGTCAAATTTCTTCAGTGGAAATTGAAGACATAGAGGGAGGTTTATTTTTTTTTAATGTAGGTATTTTTTTTAAGTGTATTTTACTCCTTAATGCTTCACCTTCTGTATTTCCCTGTTCCCATGTGCACCATGACTTTGCTTCTTCACTTACAGCTTTGTATTTCCTTGAGTCTTCAGTGAGGAAAAACATGTTTCCACCAAGAAGACTTCTCACCCCTACATCATTTCTGAATTCTGACTTGGGCTTCGAATCATCCTGCTCAAGATGAAATCCATTTCTGTGGCATAAATAGACAGTTGGTGTTCATAAATTTCAATTGATTTTTATGACTATAAAATATTATGTCATTATAAGCACCTCTTATAATTGAAGTAAACCAAAATCTCCAATAAATTATCTTGTTTTGCACACTTTTCAGTCTGTTCTTCTTATATTAGAACACTTTTTAGAAAAGAAGAATTCATAACAGCAAAATTTAAATTTAGTAGGTTGCTGTCTGCCTTGATTTGTAAGAATGTATTTCTTTTTTGTAGCTTATAAAATGAGCTGGAAGTTTAGAGTTATTCTTTTGGGCTACGTATATTTGTGTGTTCGTGTGTGTGTGTGTGTGTGTGTGTGTGTGTATGTGTGCACTTGGCCTATTAAAAGTAACTGAATTAGTTTAGATGAGATTAAATAAGAAGGAATCTTTTCCAAAGACGGCGTCAGGCACCATGGTTAGATGCTTTTGGACAGCAGTGATAAAATAATGAGCTTGGTATAAAGTATCAGATTCAGGTCAAGTATTTTTTGAAGATTTATTATTTTATTTTATTTTTCTTATTTTTAATGATAGAATTCATCTTTGTCAGCTCTTGAAATTAATGAGTTGCCTCAAATCTGGTTTACCCGGTCTCTGTGGCTTATTTAAGCTTTGTCCACACATATATTTGTTATAATTAATGATGGAGATTCCTAAGTTCTAAGGCTAAGAGAATAGCGTACCTGTAAACATAGCACATCATCATTTAATTAATTCAGCAGAATCTAGGAAAGAACAGTTCTCTTCATTTCTGGGTGGTAATATTGCATAATAGATAAGAATATTTTCCATGTGATGAAATTAGAAGTATTGATTTAGTTTCCAGAGGAAACATATTATGAAAAGGACTTCTAATTAGATTCTTGGATTAGATGTGTGTATGTGTGTAAGTGTGAATGTGATTTATAGATGAGGAAACTGAGGCTGAGAGAGGATAACTACTTTGTCCAAGGCCATTGAATTCGTAAGTAGCAGGACCAAGACCAAGAAAACAAATCTGTGATGTGCCAAAGCCACATTGTTTTTACTACTTACAGGAAGTTCCTTTATATAGTGTCATCCTCACAAATACCCATCATTCTAAATTTTTTAACTTAAATTTTTAAATTTATGATTAAAAAGTAAGTACTACATGTGAGTGGTTCAATATTCAAAATGTACAAAAATATAGAATGAAAACAAATCTCCTTTTCTCTCTGGTTCCCCAGCTCTTTAGGCCCCCTTCCCAGAGAAAGCCACTCCACCAGTTTCTTGTGTATATTCTATATATTTACACACACACACACACACACACATACACTCCCTCACTGTGTTAGCATAGTGAATTCACAGTTATGTATCTTATGATTTTCTCTTGACATTATATTTTGGTGATCCTTGCAGATCCCAAACTGTCTTAATCATACATTTATAAACTATGGTGGAGCTGTTAGTACTAAAATTGTGTAAAAAATTTACATTTTCAGGCCATACAACCTCTTACAAATGTATAGGTGGTATTTGATAGATTTGATCAGAAGTGGGCAGAAAGGGGAGCGAATCTCTCCCTTCCACAGATCTGTATTTTGTAGGGGGAGTAGCTATATTACTTACCCAAGTCAGTCATTAAATTATAGAGGTACACATAAAAAAATCCATATTGAATACCCATTACCAGGATGAAGGATAAAAGCCAAAATGATAAAATAAAGATTAGAAGGCACAAGTGTGCATAACAAGGAACTGAGATGGATATAAAGATGAGTGATGCAAAATCTGAAATTAAAAAAACCTGTTTGGTGTATAAACACAGGCTTAAGAATAGACTATCAAAAAATACATGCAAGAGGGAAAAAATGCATCCAACCGAAATAACAGAAACCACACAGCCCGTTCCTAACCCTTGATTCCTCTGAAGAACAATTCACACCACGAAGAAAAGAAAAGCTTTTAGATGTAGAAAGCAAAACCCTTATCAGGACAGATGCCCAGCATTTAGGAAACAATTTGGACACAGGGGAAAAAAGTAATCTCTTTTCCCCATGATGTGTCTGCAGAAAATAGATCAAAAAGCATCAGACAGAGGAGTCCAGCAGGGCTAAAAACAAGGAGGATTTTCACATTCAGGGGCATGGAGAAGGAGCAGGCAACTCACTGCCAAGAAGGAGAAAGATGCAGATGATGATTTCTCTGTATTAATCTTAGCTACGGCTCTAAAATGTTTACCACCCCATTTGATTGCTTACCAGGCTCTGAGCCATCTCTTCCTCCTTTGAACGTAGCAAAGGCATGGTTTGCATCCTACCTCCAAAGTTTTTCATGTCCACCCTGCATTGTCCACAAATTCTCTAAAGAATCGCGCATTGAGTCCTTTTCACGTGCAAGATCGTACTAGATGCTGAGATGCAAAATCAAAGTATGCAGAACATAAATTTTCATTCAGATTCTTGCCTCAACTGTAAAAGAAAAGGGTAAAATATATTGCTTTCTGATAAGGCACTTTTCTACTCAGATTATTTCCCTCTGTGATATACAGCTGCCTCTCTTTACTGGCTTTCAGAACATTCCATAGAATAGTCCTTGATTTTATGGCTTCCGGTGACAACAAATGGTCTCAATGCGCCCATGAGGTATTTCCTCCTGGATTCTGCTCTTCGGTTTCTAGCAAAGACTTTCCTTTTTGTAAATAAGGCAATGTTTAATTACAGCCATACTCATGATCTGAGATCTTCTAGGCTTATGTCCTTAGATGTCTGATTACTTACACCAGCTTCTCAGGAATACTTTTTGAATTCTTCTCTAAGCCTCGGCTTGCTTACAAACAATTTGGCTGGGAGTTTATTACTGTTGGACTTACACAGAAATGTATGTGTGCATCTATACATCTCTCCGCCTCCTTTTTCAAGCAACTTGAGATAGACTGGAGAAATACATAAATTTGCAAAAGGATAAAATAAGAATTTTCCATATCTAAGAACATATGGGAAGGCAAATATCAAACAAAACACTGTGTGAATCAGTTGCTAGACATGGGGCTATGAATTTGGTTCTAAGCGTCATAAGTGGTCAAGGCAAAGAAAGAGACACTATCCTAAGATTCATAGGATCTAAAAGTTCAGGACAAGCTAGTTGCTACGGGGAAGCACCGTTTTTCTGGAAATTGAACCCTGAGAGAAATCTCTCCCATGGATCCTCATAAAAATGACATTGTGATGTATATGAGATGATACAAAAACTCCTTACAAATTTCACATGATATTTTGCGATGACATGCCTTCATGTAGGCTTATGGCTTGATACTAAAAGATAATTCAGTTAATGTAATGGGAGGAGGGACCCCAAATTATTACTTTAGCTAGGCTCCTGTATCAAGATGAGGATTTCTTAACTCTATTCTGACCTGCTTAGGGCTTCCATCTAGGGTAGCAATATTAAAGCACAGAGAGGAGACGCCACGTCCTATGGCAGAGATTAGAATGATGTGGGCTCAAACAAAGGCAGCTGAGGAATGGCAGCAGCCACTGGAAACTGGAAGAGGCAAAAAGGATGCTCCCCTAGAGCCTTCAGAGCGCGCGCTCCCCTAGAGCCTTCAGAGCGCGCTCAGCCCTACCGACTCGCTGCGTTTGGACTTCTGGTCTTCAAAACTGTGAGAGAATACGTTTCTGCTACTTCAAGCCACTCAGTTAGTAGAAATATATTAAGGCAGCCCGAGGAAATGAACACACATGGAATATTTCAGTTGACTTGATTCCAGCATTTCCTTTGGAGCCTTGCTTTATTCTGACCCAGTGATTCTCACCTCAGACTGCACATTAGAATGGCTTAGAGAACTTAGAAAAAATGCTGATGTCTGGGCCACACCCTCAGAGGGTCCACTTCAATGGGCTTGGGCTACAAACTGGCAAAGGTGTACAGTCAGAGTTGAGAACATACATTTCTGTGTTAAGTCCAACATTTAATTAGTCGCAGCAACTTAATATCATAGGGGTGACACAGAAGTACATGGGGTGGGAACAGCTGTATAAAAATGTTTTTCAGTTAGGAATTTGCTTTGGGACATGACATTCTGTATCTTCATGCCCAAATAGAAAGCATTCTTAGACACTGTCTGAAGCAGTTTTGCATCAGCTGTCTGCACAGACCCTTATGGCACTAAGAGAGTCCTGTTTCCACCATGAGGAGGGAGTGTGGATGCTCTCACAGGTGGCCACCGCTGCCCATCTGGACGCTCCCCTCGCTGCCTCTGGAAGCACTGGGGAGGCATTGCCTTCTAGACTGAAGCTGGACAATGCTTAACTTTAACATAAATCAAAAGACGTTACTTGTAAGCCCTTGCTCCAAATTGTCCCACTGCCTCTTGACAATTAGACGATGACAATTTTGAATTTCTGGTGGCATGGTACTTTGTGTAATTAAAAAAAAAAAATCTGCTGCAGAGACGTGCTGAATAGGAGAATAGTACCTTATTATTTGGAGGGAAGAGGGTCCTTCATTGTGAATTGTGGAACAAAGCAATTCCTTGTTCATCAGCCCTCAATAAATGTTTCTTTATTTGTGAAGTTGTGTGATGGCCTGTAGTGGTCTTTCACGCACGTCAGGGTGCAGTCAGGAGTGAGCTGCAGTTAGCAGTGGGGCTGGTCTATGAAGGGCCTTTGACGACGAGCTCACTGCATCTATTGACTCCCCAGGAAGTCTGAGGTCACAAGCTTGGCTGGAGCACATGAGCCCAGATAATGAAGATGGTTTGGCCTTCTTGAAACAAAGCCAGAAACTTTATCTACTTCATTGTGCACTTTGGGTCATGTGCTAACGATGAGGATTTGTCTAATACTAATCCCCCTAATGAAGGCTTCTCCCAGCCCTTACACAAACCCCACAAGGCCCCGTGATTTGGCAAGCAAGGCAGGATAAAGGCGAAACGGCGTTTGGCTTTTGAACTGAGTTCAAGGCAATTAAAGCCATGGACTAAGGAAGAAAGGAGGGGGGTTAGAAATACCAGTATAATAAGTAGTATGACTGAAGCGCTCCGTCAATTAACTCAATTAGAGAAAGCCTGATTTCACGGGGGAAGGCGGTGAGAAGCGCTACCCTCATTAAATCTGGCCATTAGAGGTGCTTCTAATGGAATTAACTTTGTTTTAGTGGTCTGAGTCGCAAAGTAGTCTGTGCATGTGCACGTACACACGTGCACACAGGCAGGTTCTGTAATTTTTGTGGGTCTTTTTTTCAAGAGGAGAGGAATAGAACGGGAAACAAAAATATACCCCCCAAACCGCAAATCCTCAAAGAAAAAAATCAAAAACCGGGTGAATGCTCAACAGCTCAAGAGTGGAAGACGAGGAAGCAGGAGAGAGGCGAGGAGTGGAAGGCGAGAGACAGTCCTCGCGATTATAAAGCCATGAGCCCCCTTCGATGGGGGCTGCTGCTCGGCTGCCTGGGCTGTGCGCTCCCGCCGCGGGTGCGGGCGCAGTTCCCCCGCGTCTGCATGACGGTGGGCAGCCTGCAGGCCAAGGAGTGCTGCCCGCCGCTGGGCGCCGACACGGCCGACGTCTGCGGCTCTCGGGAGGGCCGGGGCCAGTGCGCGGAGGTGCAGACCGACACCAGGCCCTGGAGCGGTCCTTACGTCCTGCGCAACCAGGACGACCGAGAGCGGTGGCCACGGAAGTTCTTCGACCGGACCTGCAGGTGCACAGGTGAGGCAGGCGGGCGGACGTGCGCATGCGTCCAGCTGGGTGGGGGCAGGCCCGCTGGGAAAGGAGCCCCTTCCAAGGAAGAGATGGGACTCTTGAGATGCTTAGACTAGGCTTTGAAAAGCAAACCAAGTTGGTCCATCGTAGGCAGGGAATTGAGTAAGGCTGATGTCTTGGTACACTCTTCACACCCTTTGTATGTCTAGGTATGAACCCTAAATAAATATTCCGTGGGCCAAGCTTGGTTATAGGAACGCATGCCGACACACCATGGGCTTGTCTGTTGGAGGGGGAAGCTAAAGAGCCCAAGAGTCAGTTTTGAAACTCAGAGCAAATCCTTTCAAGATGGATTCAGTGCCCTCTCCTTCTGAAATGGGTTTGCACTTGTTGAAGAGGTGGTGGGTGAGGCGTGGCATCTGGAAGACAGACGTCGAGGGTAGGTGTTCTGTAGTCCGAGTCTCAGCGTTCCTAATGATTTGAACAGGTCTCAAGGAGGATACGTCTTGCTCGTGAAGGTTATGACTGGGTTGTAATTTTGCCAGCATCGGAGAGATGTGGCATGACAGAGCTTTCTCCGCGAGCTGAAGAAGAGAGGCTGGTTATTAGATAAAAGTGGTTTTTTTCACTCTTATCTGGGTTTGATGTGAGCGTTTCAAAATTTGCTCAGTGTCCCTCGTTTAGACCTTGGTCTCTCTTATTACCTGGTTCTTTGAAATCTCTGTGCACTTCTTAATCCTCCGGCTCTTCTGAGCCATCTCAAATCCTCTTTAGCGGGCCTCCCCTCCAGTGTTCAGCAAACATGCACAGCAGTGATAAACACTCAAAGGCTGGCAGGGCATGTGAAACACAAAAAACATAAGCCGTAACTTTAGCAAAGCCCTTGGAAACTGTTCTACAGTGTCTAGCTGCACAAGAGTTTTTTCCTTTTGAAATTATGTTTTTATTGATGTTCTTATATGATGCTGGAACATAGGAAAATACAGATAATTGAGCTATGTAAGGACATAAAAAGGTAAACTAAGGGAATGTACAAAGGGCTGTGATGTTGATGTAGGAATGATATCAGATTTTTTTAACTTAAACAAATTCTGAAACTATTTTTTATACAGTGGATAAACAAGATCCTATTGTATAGCACAGGGAACTATATTCAATATTCTGTAATAAACCATAATGGAAAAGAAAAAAAATTCTGGCTTTATAATCATTTTGTAGTCATATTGTTAATTCTGTGATTCAAAGGAACTGTTTTGTCTTGGGGTATTATTGTGACAAAAAGTTTTTAATAGCATGTTGAATATATACTGTTCATTTTTTTCTAAGCTAGTTGAGCATTTGCTTCTGTAGACATTATCTTGTAGATTCTCATGGTTTTTCAGTCTAATGAGATGCAGCAGGTTTCATATTACTTGTGGGATTGGAAACCACACTACACAGTGACTTCTTTGTCCATGACTCAAAAATTCTTCTAGAAAACTTATTTCCAGGTCAATTAATGATAGAGTACCACAAGTTACAAAGGTTGGGAATCTCCATTTTATAGAATCCTGGGGGCAGAAGACATTAGGAACTCAGATATAACTGTTAACTCTCCTTATCACCATCTACTCTATATTTCTGACCTGACTAGCAAGTTTTTTAAAAAGTGGAGATGGAAGGAATCAAGGATGGCAGAATAGAAGAGATAATTGCAGTCTCCCTGTCCTGAGGGAATGGTTATAAATATTCCTCTAGAAGTGTCAGTAAATTAGGGTCACAGTGACCTAAGTTGTCTCCCTCCTCCAGGATTTGATCTGTCTAGACTCATTCAGGACCATAGCTCTTTCCATCCCAACTTTGGATGGCTCCACTCATGTTGGCTAGATGGTCTTTTTCTTTGAGCCTCAGGGTACCAGGCTAGGTCCTTAGTGACTGAGCTGGACAGCTATTTAGTATACGTAATAATCACCGTGATGTGTCATATGCCTCAAAGCAAGACACATGTCTTTCAGTTTATTCTCCCTAAAGAGTGAGTTGCTTGCTTTCTTAGAGTAATTTCTTCATGATTTATAAGGCAGTCTTCAGAAGTTAAACCTGATCTCTGGTAGCCTCAAAATTCTTTTGCAAATAGAATCACTGGGATTCTTCTGGTGTCACCCAAAATTTATTAATGAAGAAATGTATATTAGCAACCAGACTGTTGATGACCTTGAGCTTTGTTAATACAGTGGAAAGATAAACACACCATTCATCTCTTGATGGACATTTAGGTTGTTTCCACATCTTGGCCGTTCGGAATAATGCTGCAGTGAACATGCAGATGCCAATATCTTTTTGAGATCCTGATTTAAATTCTTTTGGTTAAATACTCAGATATGGGATTGCTGGATTATATGATAGTTTTATTTTTAATTTTTTGAAGAACCTCCATACTGTTTTCCACAGCAGCCTCACCGTTTTGCATTTCCACTATTTCTACTAATAGTGTGCGAGGGTTCCAATTTCTCTGCATCCTCGCCAAGTGGTATGTATTTGCAACTTAATACCATTCAGCCCTACAAAAGAAGGAAATCTTGCAGTATGCAACAACATGAATGAACCCGGAGGACATTATACTCAGGAAATAAGTCGGTCACAGAAAGACAAATACTGAATAATCCCACTTATATGGGGCATCTAAAATAGTCAAATTCATAGAATCAAAGAATGGAATGGTGATTACCAGGAGCTGGGAGGAAGAAGAAGTAGAGGGTTACTAATCAATAGGCATAAAGTTTCAGTTAAGCAACATGAATAAGTCCTAGAGTTCTGTACAACATTCTACCTAGAGTCAAAAATAATGTATTGTACACTTAAATATGTGTTAAGAGGATAGATCTCATGTTAGCTATTCTTATCACAAGTTAAAAAAAAAAAACACAAAAACCCATAGTCTCCACGATCTTGAAGTTGGTAAAAGATTTTAGCTCAATAAAAAGAAATAAATGCAAACTCTGAGGGGGAAAAAAACCCCTAAATTATGTGCTCAAATTCTCCAGAGAGAACTTCTTTATTCTCTGTGGGGATACATTGAACCCCCAAAATTACTGAACTTAATTGTCAAAAAGTGGTAAATTTCAGGAGACTTTGGCATTAACCAATCACTTTCCAAGTCTCACCTGCCAGTTGGCACTCCTGAGCATAGGCCAGTTGGCATTCCTGAGCATAGACCAGCTGCAGCTGGGTCTTTGGATTTTTGAAAAATATGTGCACCAAATGGTTTATGAACAATTAGCCGAGAACTTCTTGTTTGTACAAGTGACTAAGTGCCTCCATTTTCCAATCTCTGAAATGGGGATAATGATGAAACCACATTTGTAAAATCCTTTTGAACTCTGTAGATGAAAGGCCTCATGTGAGTATAAAGTATTGTTATTAATATAATAGAATCTCTAATTAAAAGGAATAGGCTATTTAGAGCTCCTTGTAAATTCACTAATCGGTGGTCTTTAAGCTTAATTAATCTTATAGCCTTTGGAGGTTGAGCTGATGCAGTTCATGTAGGATCGTGCATTGTTTGGTTGTTCTCATTCTCTTTCCATTTTTTCCCCAGTCCTAAGTAGGTATAAGACTTTGTCTTTTTAAATTTAATTTTTACTCAAGGACATACTCAGTGATAGACTGGTATCTAGGGATCCTTTCTTTTTTCTCTCTCCATTTCCCAGTGAGATAATGCAATCCTTTCTAAAAGGGCCCTTCATTTATATATCTATATATCTATATATCTATATCTGTATCTATATCTATATCTTGGCTGCTGCTATTGGTGGACTAATGGAAAAATTTAACTCATTAAGTTGATGTTAGGAAATACTAGGAAATCTAAATTAAAGAAATAAACATTTTGTGTGCTAGGTTTTTATGTTATTGCACTTTTCAGTTGTCTTCTGCATTTTAACAAATTCCTTAAATCAGGTTTAGAAGCTCAAATATGAAAGGGATCTGACTGCAGAGCTGTGGGATATATTTTCTCTGAGACATGCTGGAAAAGGGATTTTTTATCAAATACATTTATGGGTCATAGGTGAGCTCAAATCCACACAAATGCTTTCTTATTAGCATTTCTACATTGCTTTTCAGGGGCAACTCTGGCTTCATGAGATGTCTCTGTTCAACATAATTGTGAAGCATCTCTGGTCTTCTGAGTCAGAATTAATCATTTTGTCTTTTGTCATTCATGGTGTTTGGTTAATCCTTGTTTTCACTTTTCCCACAGTTAGACTTGCATTGATATTTCGTTCCACCCATGTTCCTCGTCCCACTAGATGAAGGCACTGTGCCTTATATTTGTATCCTCTAGGGCTTAATGCCTTTTATTTAGTTATTCATGACTCCTTCATCAGCCACCCAACCAATGTTTATTTAGCACCAATTATGTTAGGCCCTTCAGGTACAAAGGGGAAGAAACCCCAACATAATTTTTGATGTGTCCACAGTGTAGTGGATGAGTAAGACAGGTACGAAAACAAATACTTAGACCATACGACTTGATAAGTGGTATCTGGTAAAACTAGTAATGGTAACACTTCATATAGAACTTACTATGTACCAATACTGCTCTGTATTAACATGATTGCTTTCCATAAGAACCCGATGAAGTAGAACTCTTATTCCAATAGGACAGGCTTTGAGAGGTCAAGTCCAAAGTTACCACGTGTGACAATTGCATGAATGTACATAAAGCTGTGGGTGCACAGAGCAGGGCATGATTAGTTTTGACCTCCTTTTAAGTATTAGGTGTTAATAAATTATTTGTTGAATAAATGAATGAGGGAGATAATCAGTTATTGGTAATTTTGTTTCTAGCAACCAAAAAGAATCATGGTAGAGAAAATGCAAAGACCTTAAAACTCATGACCTAAGTTATGAATTACTCAATTTTAATAATGAGACCCCAAAATTCAAAGACAAGTTTTATGCCTTTAAATCTAGAAACGTATCGAATTTACTATTTTGAAATTTGTGTGTGCTATTTCTTAGCATTTTGGAGGAAGGAATTGCTCTCCTATTGTAGGGCTATGACTACACATTCATCTCCAATCACCTGGCTGTAGGTAAACAGCTGGAAGTTTAGGTATTTAGTATTCTTCACATGCATTTTGTTCAGTCGTTTCTCAAAAAATACTCTATTCCTATAGAAGCTGCCAAAGTAAGGAATACATTTTAATCAAAGATGTTTTAAAAATAGATATTATACAATTTTAGTAGGTATCCCAAGGGAAAATAAATAGATGCCAAGCTCCATGAAGCCTGAAGTACCTTGCATAGCATTTGATACTGTAGTAGCTGTTGAATAAATATTTGTTAAATAATTTATATTTAATAGCTTCACCCAAGTGATCAACATAAATTTTAATGTTTAATGCACACTATTCAAGAACTTGATTTTCAGTCTTGGGACTAGTAGAATTTTCCCTTTTAAGTAATTTTTTTAAACTTATGTTCTCATTTGGTGTTGAAATAGGAAAATACAAATAAGCTGTGTAAGCGTAGGTAGAATATTTTGTATGTTACAAAGAGCATAGAACCCAAAGTTTTTTAAAAAAATTCTTCCTACTTATGATATTTTTAAGGACATTTTCTTTAACCATCAAAAAATCCATTGGGTTAATAGAGGAGGAGGCCTGTGCATTTTCTTTACGTAGGACACATGCTAATCATTTTGTTTTCATGTTATTGGAAAATTTTCTTTTCCTTTAGAGATCCAAATAACCCTCTCTTTACTATGGTCATAGTATGATTTACTTGCATCTATTTTGGTACTTATAGTTTATCAAAATTATTTGCAGAGCCTGCTTTTCCTTCTAATTCACAAGGGAGAGAAAGGAAGAAGAAAACTGAGGCTTATTGAATCATCTACTACATGCTTTATACTCCTTTTTTTTTTAATTAAAAAGCTTAAATTTCAGCTTTATTGACATATAATTGACAAATAAAGTAGTAAGATATTTAAAGTGTCCATTGTGGTGATTTGGCTTTGTGCTTCTTTCATTCATTAAAGAAATATTCATTTGTACAAGGCCAAGCATAGGCCTAGGCAGCAGGATAACTGCCTTCCAGTTGCCTGTAGCTGAGACCAGTAGATGTCTACAGTTGGCATGATTAATTCAATGAAAAAGGACATATGAGGTGTCATAGGAGCACAGCATGGGATCATCACCCTGATGTGTGGGATCGGGAATGGCCTTGTAGAGAGCCCATCGTGAAGCTTAAAGGTGGAATAGGTAACCCATGCAAAGAGGAATGTAGGGAGACTGTGAGGGAAAAGTGTTCTAGACAGAAGGAAGAGCAAGTAAAAAGATCTGGGAGGAGGGGGAGGAAGAGAAGGAAGGGAGATTGTCACTCACGTTAAATGCTTTACATAACCCCTCTCATCCCCTAGGAGATAAGAGTTATTATCCCTTTTTGTTTCAACATTTCACGCCAATGATATTTAAATGTTTATTCTAACTTATTACCACCTAAGGAATGAGGTGCTGGTCATACCAAAAGCAATAATCAAGGCTAAAAAGGGAAAAGTCAAGCTAAGATAATTTAAACTTTAGATGCTAATCAGAAAGATGCTTAGAGCTTGGTATGACTAGTACTTAGTCCCTGGGGTGATAACAAGCAAAGCAGAGCCGTTTGTTTGCGCTTCCTGACACCATGGCAGCTAATTCACCTGCCAGCCTCCATTGATTTTGTCTTAACTCTGTCTCCTTTGTGAAATAAACCAGCTTTTTAAATGTTGGATTTCACCTAAATTCCTGGAAATCAGCTTATTTATTTTGGCTTCACCTTTAGCTTGGTGTATATTCTCTTCCTTCTCTAAATCAATGACCTATTTTGCATCAGCCCTTCTGTATGTGCTGCAGGGGAGGGGGGCCCAGCAGTGATGACATCCAAGGCTGCAGCTCAACCCCAGGAAGGGACACCCAGCATGACCCGTGAGAGGAAGGGAACGTGGAAGGCAGCAGTGTCTTAGTTTGCTAGGGCTTCCATAACAAAGGACCACGGACTGGGTGACCCACAGAAACTTATTTCCTCACAGTTCTGGAGGCCTGAAGTCCCAGAACAAGGTGTCGGCAGCTGGGATTCTTCTGAGGCCTCTCTTGCTGGCTTGTTGATGGTGTCTTCTGCCTGTCTTCACATCATCTTCCCTCGGTAACTGTGTCCAAATTTCCTTTTCTTATGAGGACACCAGTCATGTTGGATTAGCCAATGATCATTCCCCCCAATGACTTCATTTTAACTTACTTTTTTAAAGACACTATCTCCAAAGATAGTCATATACTGAGGTACTGGGGGTTAGGACTTCAGCATATGAATTTCGTGGAGACTCAGTTCAGCTCATAACAGCATGGAATTCATTTCCTGTCCTATTTCTTTGCTGGGAATATTTCTAGGAACTCTCCAGTGTTCAGTCCACTTGGAGAGACAAACATTTCAAGAGGAGAGTAAGGAAAGGCAATTGATCTTCTCTTCTGTTCTACCCCAGAAATGTCTTCCAAACTACATAAACTTCTTCTTCCATCTTTCCCTTAATTTTTATTATTTATTTATTTATTTAATATATGATACATGTATTTATTGTACCTACTAGGTGTGTTCTCTTTGGGAAGTACAAAGCTCTTTGAGACATAGGTTGTTCATTTTTTTGTTTTCCCACAAATACTGTGACCTTTTGAGCAGGAAGGTCTATATTTTACTAACATCTAGAACCAGCAGCTAACACGGTGTCTAAGATGTAGTCAATAAATATGAAATAGATAAATGAACACATTTTTAAGGAAGGGCCAGGACATGAACGAATAGAAATTTTTCATTTTCAGTCACAAATCAACAACAGACATAAAAATGATACAGACAACAAGTGCTATGGTCATTCAAAGAAGGCATAGAATAGATACAACAAGGATCTCCTCTATGGCACAGGGAACTATACTCAATATTTCATAATAACTTATATCCCTTATTTTTTAAAATGCACTAGGAAACTTCGCAGGCTATAACTGTGGAGACTGCAAGTTTGGCTGGACTGGCCCCAACTGCGATCAGAAGAAACCCCTGGTTGTCCGGCAGAATATCCACTCCTTGACCCCTCAGGAGCGGGAGCAGTTCTTGGGCTCCTTAGACCTCGCAAAGAACACGCCGCATCCCGACTACGTGATCACCACACAACACTGGCTAGGCCTGCTCGGGACCAACGGCACCCAGCCACAGATCGCCAACTGCAGCATTTATGATTTCTTTGTGTGGCTCCATTATTATTCCGTTAGAGATACATTATTAGGTGAGGCTTTTTTTCCCCTGAGTTTAAGGTATTTTATTATAGGTTTGGGATTGGGGATGGGTGGGTGGGTGGCAAGTACTTTCAGGCAAGTTAATTGACAAGAGAAAAACCTCTCAAGGAATCAAGGAAGAATTAGGTTTATGAAAGTCATTGAATTATCAGATGCTGCCCGATGTTAGAATGCAGTGGTTTCTCCCTGGACGTTGGCTGCGGACATTTGAAAATGTTCCCTCCTATAGTTTGTGTTTTTGGTTCAGGGTCTAAACTCTTCTCTCCGAAGCTATTCATCCTCAAAGGCAAGAGTTGGTGAAGTGGAGGCAAATTCCTTTTGATTCCAGAAGAAAACATTTCTAAATCTGACCATGGAAGCCTTCTCTGACCTGTTCTTCAAATTAGAGGAATTAACTGAACATGTGCTAAAAGCACGTGAAGCTTCTTGGTGCAGAATTAGAGTATTGGTATTGGAAGTGTGTATCGCACTAAACTCACATGTATTAGTTGCGAGACTTTCAGGTCATCACTCGTGGTGCCCATGCACTGCTGTAACTCCCAGGGTTTTTGGACTTGAATTGTCAAGGAAAAGCATGAGCTGAGCCACAGCAATGTAGCTTGGCTTAGCCCTTTGAACCACGGTTAGGTTGGATGCTTGAGAAAATGGCACCCTGCTCTTCCAGATCCTAAAAACTGGGTCCTGGGATGGGATCTGTCTGTTAGGAACGTCATGAATCTGGTACATCAAACTTTATCCTCTGTTATCTTCAGTTAGGGGAAAGCCATAGCCACCAGTTAGCTCCAGGAGGGCTGGGGTCCCGTCCAGATTCTGTTCAGTGCTCTCCTGAACTCTTGCTCTATTTGAAACTATCCCCACTCCTGGGGCTTCTCTTTGGGGTCAGGGTGAATGAAGATACAGATCTCACTTTGAATAGTAAGATTCTCATTTGAAATCATCTGTCCTTGTGTTTATCGCTCGCTCCCTCTCACTTGATTCCCCCTCGTCATTTTGTTTTGAGAACTTTAAACTCTGTTTTGCATTAAAATATTTACAAAGGGCTGCGTAGCCAACATCAGTGACAGCAGTTTTTTCCCCTCAGTGTCTTTTTAAAACTTGCCTCATAGGTAAACATCTGCCTTTCTTTATCGGTAGATACGGAGGCTCTTCTGGCTATAAACCTTTGTAGTTTTCCTGTCATCACTCTGAGGAATTTTTGCTTTATGAGAGGGTAGTCTCTCAAGAGGAAAAGAAAACTATAGTTTCTGGTTGCATCTAGGAATTAAATTTATATTCATTTCTGTTCATCTCTCTGAAGTTATCATGGGTACTTTGAAAAACAACTAAAGTTAGCTAAAGTTTCTACATAACCATCAAAACCTGTTATGAGAGGGAGAAGGATGGAACAGGCAGTAAGGAGGTCATTAAATCTCCCAAAGCTTTTCACTAAAATTGGCAGTTCCAGAGGGCAGCCAAATTGGTTGGAATGTATTTTTCTCTCTTCTGGCCTCGGCAACCATGCTTGTCCGCTAATAGTTGTAACTGATTGATGGCTGAGGCAGAATCCGTGGAAGTGCCTTTTGGTTACATAAGTGCTGAATTTGGACTAAGTGCAGTTGAAGTTGCTTTATTATTCATTAATCCCTCCCTATAAATACATGCTTTTGTGAGGAATAGGTTAGAAAATGTCTTTTAGAAATATATTTCATTTAGGTCTTGATCTATTTTGGGGGATACTCATTCTATCTTCATGAAACATTGCTTAAAAATTAAATTTATAACAGGAGCTCTTAAGATGACCTGAATTTCTCTGGATCTCTGCTGCCAATCAAACTTTCGAGAGATGAAGGAGAACTTATCCTGAAACTGCTAGTTGCTGCTGAGATTGTTTTGTTGTTGTTGCTTTCAGAGAGATAAATGACAAAAACAGTTGTTTTCCCTTATGGTTACCAAAGGGGAAAGGGGGGGATAAATTAGGAATTTGGGATTAACAGATACACACTACTATATATAAAATAGATAAAGGGCTTCCCTGGTGGTGCAGTGGTTAAGAATCCTCCTGCCCATGCAGGGAACACAGGTTTGAGCCCTGGTCCGGGAAGATCCCACATGCCGCGGAGCAACTAAGCCCGTGCGCCACAACTACTGAGGCCCACGCGCCTAGAGCCCGTGCCCTGCAACAAGAGAAGCCACTGCAATGAAGCCACTGCAAAGCTCACGTACTGCAACGAAGAGTAACCCCTGCTCGCTGCAACTAGAGAAAGCCCACGTGCAGCAACGAAGACCCAACGCAGCCAAAAATAAATAAATAAATAAATAAATTTATTTTAAAAAATAGATAAAGAACAAGGGCTTACTGTATAACACAGGCAACTTTATTCAATATCCTGGAATAAACCATAATGGAAAAGAATCTGAAAAAGAATATATATATGTATATATATATTTATATATATATACATATATATATATAAACTGAATCACTTTGCTGTACACCTGAAACATTATAAATCAACTATACTTCAATAAAAAAAATAATTAATTAATTTTAACAAGTTGTTTTCCGACTAAAACATCACAGATTTATTGGCTCTGCAGCAGCTCCCAGGTAACATTTAACATTTTAAAAAATCTGTTCTGTGACCTCTAATGTGTTTCCCAATTGTTTTAGGACCAGGGCGCCCATACAAGGCCATCGATTTCTCACACCAAGGCCCCGCCTTCGTTACCTGGCACCGCTACCATTTGTTGTGGCTGGAAAGAGATCTCCAGGTTGGTCCAAACATTAGTTTCTATTAATTTTGTTATGTATTTGGTCAAGACCCATATCAGTCTTTGCTTTATACATTTTCTTGTTGTTATCTGATGACATGAATTAAATGACTGGTCATGCCCTTTTTTTTAGCGCCTCACTGGCAATGAGTCCTTTGCTTTGCCCTACTGGAACTTTGCCACCGGGAGGAACGAGTGTGACGTGTGTACAGACCAGCTGCTTGGGGCTGCAAGACAAGATGATCCGACTCTGATTAGTCAAAACTCCAGATTCTCCAGCTGGGAAATTGTCTGTGATAGGTAATCGCATGTGTACCTGCAGCGGAAATCCAGAGATTGTGTTTTCTTATGTCTGAGAGATAGAGAATAACTTTACAATTCTGTTTCTAATGCATGTTGGATTCTGTTTACATGTTTCTGAACATTATTTTCCTGAGGGAGGTGGGATTTTAAAAAACCCTGAGCCCTTTAATAAAAAAAAAATTAGAGGTATGGAAATCACACTTGTGAATTGAGTATGCTTGGTTATCACTTTGAGATCAACTGTCTTAAAATGAGAAGTAGTTCCTGTATTCAGCCAACATGTCTTAAGCACCGATCATATTCTAAGCAGTTTAATAGTGCTGGGAATACAAGGATGAATAAAATATAGCTTCCCTTTGGAATATCATTTTATACTTACAAAGGTAGAAGGCTGGTAAACAAATTACAATATAACGTGAGAAGTATTTTAATAGGTGTATGTCCAAAGCCAAGAAGAGAATCAGTGAAAGTCTTTAAGAGGTGGAGACACGAGTATCCTGAGACTTCAAGGAGGCACAGATCCCTCAGCCAGAGGCAGGGGAGGGTGGTGTGTCCTAGATGGAGGGAACATCATGTATGAAGTTAGAAAAGTCCTTAGAAGCTGTCTGATATGGCTGGGCCATAGGGTGCTGGGGAGTTGAGGGGAACAGGAAATGGGGTGGTGAGACGAATCTCTAAAGTGCTAAAATTGGGTCATGTGCATCTGGTGTAGAAACTTTTTTCTACCGTAAGTGACACCAACAAATGTTTGTTATTTGAAAAAAAAGAAAGTACTAAAGAACACACAAGCAGCCCATACCCCACAGAGAATTCTGTCCTCAGTGATTCCTTGAATTTGTTTCTCTTTCCTGGCACACATCTCAGGAAGAGATTCCCCAAGAAGCTCTTCTGTCTTCCTATATTCATTTGTTTCCTCCACGATCCTCCTGTTTTGAGCTCCACTATACTAGCGCCCTTGTCCTTTGTCTTTCGACCGCTCCATGGCACAGGGCTTCGTCGTCCACGCTCCAGGCTGGGCATGCGCGTGTTTTCGGGGGTCTAGATCTAGCTCACCGTGATCCCATCTTCTACATCCTAAGCTTTTCCTACAGCCCTCCAGGCAGTGCTCATAGGGATGTAGTAAGTGCTTTGTACATGACTTAACGTCATTCCATAAGGGCACCATTTCTCATAGTGCCTTGGGCTATTAATAGGTGGCATGTGAAAAGAGATTCCTCTGATCAAATAAATTTAGAGAATTCTGAGTTAAAAGGGTTTTTAAAATTTTAGAGTGTCTCAGAGCCTTTCATAAGTAACTGCGTTCTTATTTTTCAAGAAGGGCTTAAACTTATCTGACCCTGACACCCTTATTTCACAGACCATCTCACTGGAACACACTTGGGAAAGGCTGCTTTGGAGGCTGTTTTTTGCCTAATTTTTAGGTACTGGCGTCTTTCATCCCCACGTGTGTGCTGATTCTGTTCTCACACACCCAGTATGATCCCCTCACCCATTAAAATGCACACAGAAACATCTTTAAAATTTTATCTCTACCAAATTAAATACTGTTCTGATGGTGGAATTCCAGGCCCCAACAGGCATGTAGGATATAATCTTATGGGCACGGGACCTTCTCAGCATCCACGTTTACCAATTAACCATCCCTAATGCCTTAGAACATTTTCTAATACAGCGTTTCTCCTCATACCTCTCCTCCACATAGTTTCATGTGTTTTCACTCTGACCACCTTCATTTGCCTTCAGTTTGCCTGAAATGCTTTCCTGGCTTTACTTCTGCCAAAACTGGCTTAGCTCAATATTAATACAGTCTACCCTGGTCTCTCCTCAGTTACTCAAGATTCAGATGCACATAATAGGAGTCACCGTCCTGCCTAGTAAACCCTCTTACTGTCTTTCCAATGGATTGGTAATTTTTCTTCATTATTTATGTGTTGATTCATATTACCTGCATCTATGTTTTTGAAAATCCTTAATCCATAATTGCTTTTGGAAGCAGTACTTTTACCACATATTTTTGACCCTTGTAAGGTAACTGTAGTAAAATTTTACCACGACTATAACCTTGATTGGTTTGCTGGGCTCAAAGTTATGATACTATCCGTATTATTTCTAATCTCCTTACACACCTTAGCTTGGATGACTACAACCGCCGGGTCACCCTGTGTAATGGAACCTACGAAGGTTTGTTGAGAAGAAATCAAGTGGGAAGAAGCAGTGAGAAATTGCCAACTTTAAAAGACATACAAGATTGCCTGTCTCTCAAGAAGTTTGACAATCCTCCTTTCTTCCAGAACTCTACCTTTAGCTTCAGGTTTGTGCTCTGAGCTCTGCGACCCTGGCATTTTACAATACTTTTAGATTTTCACGGCTGTGGTTGTAATGAACTGGAAGGAAATCCAGGTGTTGGGAGACATCAAAGCTCAGTAATAGGAAAGCACTTGGTAAAAGAGGGTAACAGGGCATCAGTGTCAAGAAAGTCATCATCCACCTATTATCATTAATAGCGTAGTTTGAATATCTTCTAACTCAGCCATTCAAAACCACCTTTTGTATTTCTAATTTCTGTACACATATAAGTACAGTCTTCAGAACCAAGGCACCTCACTAAATAGAGTATTTTTGAAATATTTGCTCATGTTTTTTCTTTTTCTTTTCTCCCTTAAAAAAATGTCAACCATAGACCTTAATATTGGGGTCTGAGATCTCAGAGGAGTATTACAGATTAAATGCAACTCAGATTACAGCACAGCAATGACATTACAATACTTGAAATTTAAAGGCCAACTAATAATTTTCTCCCTCTAAAAAGACAGTAAGCATTATGAGAAATATGTATGGCAATAAATAAGATTTTAAACAAACATCTTAGAAGCTCCAAAAAAGAATGGCAGATAGACTCATGGTCTTCTCCCAAACTGAATTCTCTCTCTCAACCGTGTGTAAATTATACAACTGGTGTGTTATTTGGAGCCAGGGACAGGGTAGGCTGAACTTACTGCAGAGGTTGTGCCAAGTGTAGCAGAGCCCAGAGTCTGTGCTGGGGTTGGACACGTCCCTCAGAATAGTGTCAAAGGTGAGGTGAAGGGTGACCTTTACCTTGAAAAGGAGCATGCATTAGTTTTTCATTGTGATACAAGTGCAGTCGACACAGATTGCATTCCATATAGATTTTAGTTAAGCGAGTGGGTTTCAAAGTGTGGTGCCCAGACCATCATAATTGGCATCACCTGGGAGTTAGGTAGAAAGAACCACAGGTTGTTAGGACCCAGCCTGTACCTACTGAATCAGAAACTCTGAAAGTGGGGCATGAAATATGTATTTTTATTTTCCAGTGATTCTGATGTATGCTTAAATTTGAGGATCACTGAGTTAGGGTATGGACAATTAAAATTTCCTGAAAATCAGGAGGGGAAAAAAGAGAAAGATAAGGGGAATTTGGGGATATGTTTAGAATGCTGAATGTATTACAGTCAAACAGCAGATCTATTTAGTGCAGAAATAGGAACATAAGATTATATGTTAATTCAAAAAAATATTTATTGATCTCAGACCATGTGCTGGGCATGGTACTGAGACCTGGAAATACAAATTTGAAGAAACCACAGTCTCTGTCCTCTAGGAGTTCACATCTGGCATGGGAGACAGGTATGACGGTAAATAATTGTCATACAGTACACAAAAGATATAGACTCCAACCGAGCAGGTGCGGAAGTAGCATGGATTAGGAGTTTCCTTCTCTTTAGAAGATCTCATTAAAGGTTGTCGCTAATTCTTAGCTACAACAGAGCTTCCCATTTCCCGACACAATCTCAAAATAGAAGACTATTATCTAGGCTGGAAACAATACAAAGGGACCTTTATCAATTCATGACTCTTGTCGCTGACATACTGATTTCTCTCAGGAATGCCCTGGAGGGATTTGATAAAGCAGACGGGACCCTGGACTCTCAAGTGATGAACCTTCATAATTTGGTTCATTCCTTCCTGAACGGGACAAATGCTTTGCCACATTCTGCTGCCAATGATCCTGTTTTTGTGGTATGTTCAGAGACTCAGAAGAGATGAAACATTTTCTAGATAATGTGTTGGATTTATGTGCTTTACAACAAGATTAAGGTTTGGTGTGTGTTTTATTCTCTGTGTGAATGGGATGTATGCATATGTAAGTTAATTTAAATCTACAGCATAGGGGTGGTTAGATAGCATTTGAAGTTCCCTCATCAGAAACCTGTACTTTAGAGATGGTTAGCTTTGGAATGACCCTAGATGGGAGTTTACAGTCCAGAGGTGGATTCATAAGTTAGCATAATAATATTATAAATTATACCATAATTTAGCATAACATATCGTACATCAGCATAATGATGAGTGATTTTTCATTGGTGGGATGAGTGGTGTTGAAGGTAAGTGATGGGCTGGAAGTACTGTGCAGGTACTGTGACCCTTGCATGATGCCCAGGTACCTGAGGTCCAAAGCTCTGTTTGGTGTTTGGTCCTGGCTTCCCTCACTTCACAAAGGATTCTGGCTAAAAATGAGCTGCTTTTGCCATCAGAATATCAGAAATGTGGACTATTGGTCCCAACTTCTAACAAGGTGGGGGCTTGTCTGTGAGTCCTCCATTGCCATCTTTGTTCTTCTGTAGGATGATCCTTGTTCCCTGGCTCTAACTTGATATCTCACATCACTTTTCAGGCTATCATTTCAGCCATCAGATTATGCCAAGCATTTTGATGTCTACCTCCTCTGCTATCTATCTACACATCTATTGACACCATATGTCTCTAAATAAGTTTTTATTAAAACACACATTTTAAACTATATAATTTGTACATACAACTCATATTCATAAGAAAAAATGTCACTCCTACCCAGTACTCCAAAATATTATGAGTAGAACAGCAGAATCCTCTGACGAATTGAGGATTAAACCCAGACCTTTCACTCCTACCAAAGGTAATAATGGTGATGGTAGTAATTTTTTTTTTTTATACATCTTTATTGGGGTATAATTGCTTTACAATCGTGTGTTAGTTTCTGCTTTATAACAAAGTGAATCAGCTATGCATATACATATATCCCTATATCTCCTCCCTCTTGCGTCTCCCTCCCACTCTCCCTATCCCACCCCTCTAGGTGGTCACAAAGCACTGAGCTGATCTCCCTGTACTATGCGGCTGCTTCCCACTAGCTATCTATTTTACATTTGGTACTGTATATATGTCCATGCCACTCTTTCACTTTGTCCCAGCTTACCCTTCCCCCTCCCCATGTCCTCAAGTCCATTCTCTACGTCTGCGTCTTTATTCCTGTACTGCCCCTAGGTTCTTCAGAACCACTTTATTTTTTTAGATTCCATATATATGTGTTAGAGTACGGTATTTGTTTTTCTCTTTCTGACTTACTTCACTCTGTATGACAGACTCTAGGTCCATCCACCTCACTACAAATAACTCAATTTCGTTTCTTTTTATGGCTGAGTAATATTCCATTGTATATATGTGCCACATCTTCTTTATCCATTCATCGGTCGATGGACACTTAGGTTGCTTCCATGTCCTGGCTATTGTAAATAGAGCTACAATGAACATTGTGGTACATGACTCTTTTTGAATTACGGTTTTCTCAGGGTATATGCCGAGTAGTGGGACTGCTGGGTCGTATGGTAGTTCTATTTTTAGTTTTTTAAGGCACCTCCATACTGTTCTCCATAGTGGCTGTATCAATTTACATTCCCACCAACAGTGCAAGAGGGTTCCCTTTTCACCACACCCTCTCCAGCATTTATTGTTTGTAGATTTTTTGATGATGGCCATTCTGACTGGTGTGAGGTGATACCTCACTGTAGTTTTGATTTGCATTTCTGTAGTTGCTAGTAATTTGATTTTCAATCCTAAGTCTCAAGGATTGCCAAATCTTATGTCCTTATTTTGAGGAAACCCACTAAGTGTGCAGGGCTTGACAACATTTTTCTGTCAATGGCCAGATAGCACGTGTTTTAGGCTTTGCAGGCCAGATGATCTCTGTTGCAGCTATGCAACCCTGCCACTGTAACATGAAAGCAGCCATAGACAATACATGAACAAGTGAGTGTATTACTCAAAGACTGGGTTCAGTCTCTTGGCAGACATTGAGCCAAAAGACACAACCAAGCCAAAGACTGATCCGGAGAAGGAAGGATTTATTGCTTGCAGCAAGTAAGGAGAAGACTGGGGATATTTCCCAAAGCAGTGTCTCTGGGAACAGCAAAATTGGGGAAGTTTTAAGCTAAGGGTACATGAATATTCATGAAGGGGCTTGTGCAGAGGAGATTCAGCATAGAACTGGGGCAAAGGTCGACAGAGTCCAAGCTTTAGTTGATTGAAGTCACAAGTCAGAAAAGGTTAACATCATCATCCTAGCTTCCACTGGGTGGTTGAGCGCTAGAGTCGGGTTTAGATTCTTCAGAACAGCTCAAGAAAGTGCTTCAGGCTAATCTTTACCCTTGAAACGGAACTGAGAGTTTTTACAACTAATTTGTTGTCTTTGCTATAGTTAACTTCTCTTGCCTGATAACAGTCAGTTTGTTCTTTTGTTTCCTTAAAATTGTTATTACTGAGGCCTGTTCAAGGGCAAGCATTGAGGACAGGCTTAGATCACAAAACGGCTTAGGCTTAAAATGGCCTCTCTTATGTCGAAAAGCTATATCTGGTTCTTTTCCACCAGGGGCCCCCCTCCCCCCTCTGCCTACAAGTGTGGTGTTCTAATAAAACTTTATTTACAAGAACAGGCTGCGAGCCCTATTTACCCAGCAGGCTTTAGTTTGCCAACCCCAGCTTGAAGGGATCAGTGTCTTCTCTGCAGTACAGATGTCTCTTTAGTCATCTTTCTCTTCCTGCTCTAGTTAGAAGCCCACTTTATGACTTTACGGATGAGGAATTCTGTGACTTACATGTAGTTCAAAGACACTAGTTGTTTAATTGTCCTTGTCTTCATTACTTTTAATACCTTTAATATTTAAAATTTTGTTTTCTTTGGTATAAGTTATGTATATATAAATAGACAAAAAGCCACAGCCCTTCTCTGAAGGCACGAAAGGAGTAATGTTTTGGCACCAGTTCCAGAACTCACAGTTACTTTAGGCTGTTTGCAAAGAGTTTCATGTTGAAGCCAATTCAGCTTCAACAGTATTGAAAGCCAGGTTAAAGCACTTAAGTTAACAGAGTTATAGCTTCTGGAATTTCAAATTCATGAGTCAATTTATGCAAAAACATTGCATATAACATTTATTAAATTTATTTTTCTGAAATCTCTTCAAGCAAGAGAAATACAAAGTTGTATGTGATTGCAATAATGAGTATAAGAAGGTATAATGCTAAAATGTAGGAAAAACTCTGAACCAATCTCTGAAATTCTAATTTTAAGGTAATTGAAGGAAATGCACACATTTATCATGGAAAATAAGATTAGGTCACAGGAGTGCTAAGTAGTTCTGTTTTCAATATTAAATGTAGGTATAACCTAGAAAAGAAAAAAAAGAGGGAAACCAATAGACTATAAAGTTAAATAGTTAACTGCCACAAAAGAAACTATGTTAGAGACTAGTAACTTTCTTCCCAATTCCTAAAGATAATATTCTTAAAGTGTATTTGGATATTATCCTCCTAGAAAGTTACATTTGGCAAGTTGTAATTCTTTCAATTCCACAGTAGCTAGGAGATTCATAGGTTTCATGGTTAGTACTCACTGAATAGCTCATGTGTCTGTTCTTCACCTTATATGCTGAAATTCTAAATGGAATTAAGACATACAAGCAGCCTTATTGCCATTTGTATTTCTTTCTTTCTTTTTTTATTAAGCTATAGTCAATTTATTTACATATAATATTGTGTATATTATATATGTAACTGAATCACTTTACTTCACACCTGAAACTAACACAATATTGTATGTATATGTATATATATTCTTTTTCAGATTCTTTTCCATTATAGCTATTATAGGTTATTAGATTATTACAAGATGTTGAATATAGTTCCCTGTGGTATACAGTAAAACCTTGTTGTTTATTTGTATTTCTTAACAATGACAATCATTTGGATAAGAAAGGAATTTAAGAATATAAAGCAAGAAAAGAGAAAATGAGTTTCTAAAGACAAAGATCTAATGGATTACACTAAGTTAAGCCTGTAAGACCTTATCTGACTCTACTTTTCTAGGCTGCAATAAAATTACTAAAATTAATAGGTCATAGTAGCAAATATAAAATACTTCTGAGTTAGTATGAGTTTAGTTGAAATTTTACAAAAGAAGTATATAGGACATTGCTTTTCTCCCATCAAGAGCAAAGCACTTACATTGCTTTTCTCCCATCAAGAGCAAAGCACTTAAAAACGGGTCTATTATATTTATCTTTCTTAAAAAGTCATAGAGTAATACCTTGAGTAATTAAAATAACATTGTTTTATGTCAATTTTAAATGTATTAATGGTTTAATGATTCATAATTGCAGAAATATTGGCAAAAAGTTTTTAGATGTCCATAATTTCATTTCAATATTTCTACTTATTTTGTTTCATATTCTTATATGTTTATATAGTTGCCAATATAATGCACACATTTTTAGGTTGTTACATAGTTTCCTAAATTTTTTAATTAAAAAAATTTATAACATTATAAGAGGTTCAAATGTAAAAGGCACAAAATGAAGTCCCTGTGTCAATAGCATCTCCCAGCTATCCATTCCCATTTTTCCCTATTCTTCCAGATATATTTTATAGATATACAAGCACATATATTTATGTATAATATTTCTCTTTTTTATACAGATGGCAGCATACTATAGACACTTTTGTGACTTTGTTTTACTCTTTCATTTGTTTGTTTGTTTTACCTATTCTAAACACTTTGTTTTTTAAAGGCCGCATGGTATTCTATAGCATGAATTTTTCCTGAAATTGGTCTCCTACTGATGGACGTTTAGGTGGTTTCTAATCTTTTGCTTTACAAACAATACAGCAATAAATGAACATGTAGGATAAGTCAAGAGGGTAGAATCATGGGCTCAGAAGTTAAATAAACGCATTTGAAATTTTGATAGATGTTGCCAAATTGCCCTCTGGGAGGTTGAATGATTTTTTTCTCCGACCAGCTATGTAGCAGAGGGACAATTCCCCCACTCTTTCTCATTAATATGGTATGTTATTACACTTTTTCATCTTTGCCAATCTGATAAGTGAAAATATTTCAGTGAATTTAATTTTCATTTCTTTTCTTCTAAGTGAAGTTCAACATCTTTTCACATATTTAAAGAACCATTTGCATTTCCTTCTCTGTGATCTGTCTGTTCATGTAGGATAATGACTTCTGGGAAGAGCAAAAAAAAATAAAGGTTCTTAAGAGAATTAGTTAAATGATTTATTCTCTATGTAAGTTAGTAACAAATACAGCATCCTCTTTTGATATTTTATTTTTCTTGGAAACCTAATACTCTGTTCATATAAAGATGTGTTTTCTAGATTTCACTAGCTGAAGGGAAGCTAATGTGATCATGGATACAATATCCAGTCTCCAGAACAGTGGTTAGGTTCTTTAGTGGTTAGTACTTAGTTGATGTGCAGTAAATTATTAGCATCTATTAACGTGTCCCTACGCTAGATGCCATGCAAACATAATCCTTTAAGTTCACAAGCTGTGTCTGGTAAACAACTCTCCTCGTTTTAAATACGGGGAAAATAAAGTTCAGAGAGGCTAAGAGGTGAGTACAACATCAGTTGAACTAGTAAGTGGCTGAGCAGAGATTATAAGAAAAGTTTTCTCCTCAAAAATTTCCCCACGTGGAGTCTTCCAGCTACAATTTTGCCTCTTGTCAGTTTAGACAATTCTAATTTGATCACTTCACCGTTGCTTTCATTATAGCTGAGGACACATTGTCCTGTTAGATCATGTTGATAGGAATTAACACTAATTGGTGAGGCAGGTCTGAATAATTTCCCTTGACTTTTGAAAAGATAGGACATTGGTTTTGTCATGAGTAAGGATTCATGACTTTAAAATGCCACATTTACTTATTTAATATATGTATTTTTAAATAACTGAGATAGACAGCCACTGATTCCTAAGTAGCATAACATCTTGGTGAATTTTACAAGAGCTGAGGTGCCAGAAAGGGTGGCTGGCCACCTGCTTGGGCAGGAGCTCCCAGGGTGGCATGGTTTCTATAGGCTCAGTCTGGGTGGTTTTATTTTATTTTATTTTTAATAATTGAAAAGCTCTAATAATATTTAATTAGGTACAAGAAATACTCTTGACTGAAGTGTGTATCGCATTCTATTGTGATATACTCTTATTTACTCTTTTTTTTATTGAGGTATAGTTGATGTACAATATTATACAGGTTACAGGTGTACAATATAGTGATTCACAATTTTTAAATGTTATATTTAGCTTATAGTTATTTTAAAACATTGGCTATATTCCCTGTGCTGTACAGTATATCCTTGTGGCTGATTTTATACACAATAATTTGTAGGGATGGTTTGAGTTTTAACTTGCATATGCTAAATGGCTAAATGGAGCTGAAGGGGTTCTTTTTCAACTCTAGACTTTATAAGGATAAACACATACTGTACTGAGAAGAACTAAACCTGTAACTAAGAGATGAACTATATACGCTTCATTATTGATGAATTAAGTAGTATAACAGCAAACCATAATTTATATACAAATCTAAGATGGTTCTAGCATTCATTTGAGTTCCTCTCTCCTAGAGCTTTGGTGGTCCCTTAGTCTTGAATGGCCTGGGAGTATCTCAGTTCTTCTCTAGAATCTCTTCTAACATCACCCTGGGCCTCTCTTTTCAACCTGTATTGTCTGCCTATGATGTATGCAGTTCAGCATACATCGCATCTTTTAAATTGACATACGAATAGCAGAACTCTCCTGTGTTCTCTGTTTGCATTTGTTCCAAATTTAATGCTTAAACTACAAGCTTTCTTCCTCAAGGGTATAGCAACTGAGTTCCTAATGCTCTTGATATTTCTTCTTATATGCATGCTATCATATCTTATATACAGTGTATACTGTATAATTTTATGTATACATAGGTATATTTTGTATCCAATGTTATTATACAAATCTTTTGTGCAGAAAGGGTGCTTTCCCTATGTAACTCCTCCAAAATGCCTGAAAAATACCTTCTATTCTGTCTGCTCAGGATGCAATGAGAGAGTGGGTAGAAAAGGATAGGGAGAGAAAATTATAGCAAAATGGGAAACACGCACCATCCGGGCTGAGCACTGCCCAGGAGACTATTATTATTCAAATGCCCATTTTCTCTGGTGGTTTCTTCTCTCTCACTGAATGTGCTGTCTATGGAGTACTCAGGTCCCTGTGGGAGAGCTTAGTCAGCTAAGTAGAAGTTGGGTGTTGTGTAACTATTTCATGCCTATTACATATGGCTTATTTAGGTATGTAAAACCAACATCTTGACTATACACTGCTTCAAATCCTTGACAGAACAAGGCAAGAATAAAGAAATATTATTGATACCATAAAATAACAAGCATGGTTAACTATGTTTTTTAGGAGTTACCATTAGGAATTCTCTCATTTAGAAATTCGGACCCAACTTTTTACTTGTGACTTCTAACTTAAGTTTTAAATTAGAGCTCCTCACATGGAACTGTGTGTCTATCATGTGACTTTTAAATGCTCAGATATGAATTCTTAGAGGACCAGAGCATCATCATGTTACCACAATAAGATCCACTCTGATTATGAGTGACATCTTCTGGATAGTAATACATGAACTCAAGTGGTGAAAACCACAGTGAGCTGGTCTTTGGTAAAGTACAGATGTCTTTTCAGTCAGCCTCAGGTTTCGATAGTGATCTTCCCCCAGGCACAGATACTCTTCTCTTGTCACCACGAGATTCCATGTGGCCGGAATCTGAATTTGCAGCCATTTAAATGAAGGTTAAGTTTGGTAGTAACTTTATGCTCCAATGATCTTGAGAAAGATATGCATGCTTTCCCTGTACTTTATTAAGTTTCTTTATGCCTGTAAGCACAACATTTGTTGATCAGTTGCTTTCTTCTTCAAGGGTTACATTTAAAAATTTTTACCTTGAAAACCCATGTAATCACATTTTCTTCAGTACTGCCTCGCAAGTTGAAATTTAGTAGTTTCTTTTTTTCTTCCTGTACCTATCCACACTTTGTTGGAACAAGATAGAATAAGTTTTATACCAAAATTTGTAACCTCATTTCTGAAGCACTCAATTATTAATGCCAAAATATAACTATGAATCTCGATAGCAGATGTAAGTCAACAACAGTTTACTTTTACTTTGTTTTGTTTTTATTTATTATTGTCAAATTACAATTTGACCTTTACAGAGATATTAACTTAGCTTATTTTCAACCTGTGTCCAACAAACATACCATTAGTTTCTCAACAGCAATTCAGGGTATTTCGTTTAGGAATAATGTTCACAACTTTATCAAAAATACCGAGTCTCCAGGTTGCACTACTTCTCTTTCTAGCCTCTGGATACATTGTTGCTCACAGCATTTTGTCTGTTGCCTTTTTTGCATCTTCTTGGCACACACTGGCCTTTTTTTTTTTTTTACTACATTCTATAAGTTGGGTACTCCGTGTGTAGTTCCTACTAGAGCTTTTATTGTATAAGGTTTAACAACCCTTCTGAGACCTATAATCTCTCCTTCTTACTCTTCCCCTGTTCTTTTATCTCTCCAAATTATGAATTGCTTTAGAGTGTTGTCCCCTCCTTAATTATTTACACTTTGTGCTGGGTGAATTCTAGTGCTTTCACCCAGTTATTTACCACTTACAGCATTGAATCTGCATCTTTCTATGCCCTGAGAGTCTCTTATTTCTTTTCGTAAATCACAATTTGATCTCTCACTTGAACTCAAACAGTATCTAAAAGTTCAAGATATGCTGTATGGCCTTTCTTGGAAAATACATTCTGGCACACCCCTTTTTCTGTGTATCACTTAGCATTTGGTTCAGCTGATTAAAACAGGAAACCAAAATTACAGAAGCCTAAACAAAAAAGAGGTTTATTTTTCTCTTTGTGTATAAGACCTCCAGTGGCAGGCAGTCCAAGGCTGGTATAGTAGCTCCATAGTCACCATGAACACCTTCTGTCTTTCTGTTTTACCATCCTTGGTGAGTGGCTTCTTTTCTTAACTTTGCTTGTTAGCTGCTAAGATGGCTGCTGCAGCTTCAGCCATCACATCCATGTACCAGGAAGCAGCAAGGAGAGATGGAAAAGGAAAAGGGGACACTTTTAAGGGAGAAAACCACCTTTAACGAAATGTCCTAGAAGTCCAATCCAATGACTTGCAGTTAAATCTCATGGATAACTTGACACATTGTTTCACCCCAAACACAAAGGAAGTTACTGTGGAAAAAGCAGAGAAAGGCTATTGGGTAAGCAACCCGCAGTGCTTGCTACCCTTAGACACTGTACATCTATTGCTTGGGCTCCATGCTTGAGGCAAAACTTCTGTTTGAGGCTGGCAGGCTCCCGAGGCTACACCTGGAGAAGGAAGCACAATTGCCCTCTCTGGGAACCTCTTAACCTTATGTGGATTTTCCAGGATTTAGGGCATGTGATATTATTTTCAGGGACCCACACCAACAACTAACACTTAGCTCCTTTTCCAGGGCTGAGGCCCCTTCTCAAAGATGAACTGTTCCTGAACTCTACTTGTGGGAAACATTGGTCACTAGCATTATCATGTGTTCTTCTAAAGTTGTTGCTCATGCGATAAACCCTATGCCTTTATTCCTCCGGGGTTTAAAGTTTGTTACTCAAAGCCAAGATTTCAGAACTCAGAAAATCCTTTCTCTCTGTGAAAGCCCACGTCTTACAATTTGATGTTTTGATTTTTACCATGATTGTCTCTGCCATGAACTTTAAAAATCCATTCAGGAAAAAAATCCCCTGAGTAAATCACTTGATTCTTTTTACTATCCTGAATGTAGAAAGCTCTCACTGTTGCCTGAATGGGTGAACTAACTACAAGGAACCTTGGGTAAGATTTGAAACTATTATCTACTAAATAAACAACAGTAATACAAGCCAGAAGGGCAATGCAGTTAAAAGGGTTAAGAAGTGCAAAGGACTAAGAATTCAGACTGAGGGCAGTCAGGGAAGATGTCTCAGTGCAGGGACCACTGAGTTTGTCTTGAAAGACTCTGATGCCAGAAAACAGAAGGAACAGGATTGCAGACAGAGGGAAATAGCACTTGCTAGAAAGAGGCCTGTTTGGCTGAATTGTACAAAATATAAAACTAATTTGCATGGCACTGTCATCAGCTAACAGAAACTTATTAAGTATCAACTCTGTCCAAGTTGTATGCTAAGCCTGAAACTTCAAAGGTGAAAAGGCCTTATCTCTGGCTTTTAGGAGTCAGGGGTCTTGTTAGGGGAAATTGATAAACAAATAACAAGTTATAGTATAATTCGACCAGCTCTATAATTGGTAAATTGGTAAACGAATTCATTTAACAAGGATTTATTGAAATAAGTGTCCCCCTTCCCCCTTGCAACAAACCCTGGGTTGACAGGCCCTGGGGACACAGCAGGGAAGGAAAAGCAGACAGGACCCCTGGGCTCCCTGAACGACAGTCTAGGAATGAAAGAGAACCTCTAACCACCTGGGCTGACCTCTCACATTTATGTCCTGCTGCAAAATCAGGACTATAGATGTGAAATTTTGCTGTTAATATTTTAAAACATGTAATAATTGCTGTATTTGAAAAGGACTTAGCTTCCTTGAGAAAATAAAACTGAGCACTATGCACATTACAATGTTTTTAGACTTTTGCTGGCGTAACACTGAGAATTCAGACGATAGGGTTATAAAATGAGCACATAGAAGGGTGTTCCTGGTGAGAAAAATTTGAACACCCATTTTGGATGTTTTCTTTCTTTCTTTTTTCTTTTCTTTTCTTTCTGTCTTTTTTAAAAAAACTATCCATTTGTATTATAATACTGGTAAACACGTTTCCTTTCTCTCTTGTTAAAACCAAAGCATCTGAATATTGACTACACTATATATCTCATCACACTTGCCTTTTTTTCTGAACCTAATAATTAACATGCATTTGTTGAAGGCCTCACATATTCCTAAACCAATGTTAAATCTGCAACGTGAACTTTCATTTGTCTTAACAAAGGGGTTTATAATCCTGTTTGGAGAGATATGCCATACAGCCTTGGAAACTTCACTAAAAATGCCAGTGGGTATGTCACCAAGAAGTTCCTGATGTCAAGAAGAACCAACCCCATTTCATTTTAGAGAAAGTTCCACTCAGATTGGTCTGATTGGAACAGACCTATCAATGTTAACACCACGTTCAACTGTCTTGCAGGTCCTTCATTCCTTTACTGATGCCGTTTTTGACGAGTGGATGAAAAGATTCAATCCCCCTGCGGATGCCTGGCCTCAGGAGCTGGCACCCATTGGTCACAATCGGATGTATAACATGGTTCCTTTCTTCCCTCCGGTGACTAATGAGGAACTCTTTTTAACTGCAGACCAGCTTGGCTATAGCTATGCCATTGATCTGCCAGGTAACTAATGCAACTTCTAAATGCATGATTCGTTCATCTTCTAAAGAAGCTTTCTTTCCTTTTTCCTTTCTTTTTAGCGTAAGCCCCGACCTTACATTGAAGTACTCAGGTCTAGTTAAGCGTCTCGGCAATTTTATAGAGTATCTATATTTACCAAAATGAGCCTTTAAACTACCAATTAAACATCAGAAAAGGGACTGGTTGGATGACTCTTGTTTTAGAAAATTAGAAGTTGTTAAGAGAACTTATTTCACAGGGAAAGTATCTACACCCGATTTGACAATTCTACTTGAATTAATTGAAAACTGGCCGTGGTTTGAAATGCCTAAGCAATAAAATCAAAACGCACTAGCCACCTATGGATGGGAACTAGCAAGACCTGAAGGTAAGGCTGGGCTTATGGTGAGGCAGAGGCAGCACCTGCCTCAGGCACGAAGTTCAAGGGCAGGCCAAAAACTCAGTAACTGAGCTAAGGAGTAATATTCTCAAAACCCCAAATTAATGCAAAAAAATCTATGATGAATACACTATCAAAATTTTAAAGACAGGCTGTCGTTGTCTGTTTGTTTTATACCCCTGCATCAGTTTGTAAGTAGACCAATTTTTTTTTTTCCCCCAGTTAGCCAGTACCACACCTGCTGCATGGGTTTGTGAAGATGACAATGGCCTGCCAATAGATTGGGCTGCACCGGGCTTCATGTGTACATTTTCTTATTTAATGAATTTTTTGAAGTCATGTTTTTAAGTTGTAGGTTTTTTGTTAGCTTTTCCACCTGGTTCAAAATATGGGAGGATATTTTGATAAGTGTATGTAGGGGCATATATTTTTTTATTTGCCCAGGCCCCAGTATAGCGCCATGTGCCATTTAAAGAATCTTAGGACAGGTTGAGAAAGGAAGGTAAAACAATTTTAAAAATCTCTAAATTTGTCAAGAAGCTGAAAAACATACGGCCTATCTGCTGGTGGCGTTTCCCCATTGGTGTCTATTTTGTCTTCCCTAAATCTCAGCCTGCAAAGTAATCAAGATGATTTCTGAGGTCACGTATCTCTCTCTCTGCCTCTCTCTAACTTTCAAAGCCTTTCAGACCCTGGACCCTGTCCTTTGTTTTTCCTTCCAGTTCTACATCTACTGCAGCTTGTTCCCCTTACTGATTTGAAGTTTCCGTTCTTTGGTCAGCTAAGGATATCTCTTTGAAACTTTTCTCTTTTCTCTGGGATTGAACATAATAATAATCAGAAAGTTTGGAATGTGCATTTTGACCCTGCTTCCATGTCCTCTGACATCAGCCAATTAACAGGTACAGACCAACAGTCTAAATATGCCCAGAATGCACTAACTCATTAGAAGATGCAAATTACATTCATTTATTGGGTTGACAAAGAAATTTACAATCCTGCCTGGGGAGACAAAACTATAACAAAAGGTTGGAGAAAGGAGAGAGGGATTTGGGAAAGGAGCTGGGTCTTGAACTAGATTGAAGAGATGGTAGGTCTTAGGTAGGTGAGGGGGAAAGAAGGGAGCATTTTAGATTGAAGAAGGGCAGGGAACAGGGCTGTGAAAGACACATGTAGTCTATATAGAGGACCATGAGAAGAAGGTCTGGTTGTAGTGGCAGGCTTGGGTAGATAACTGTGAATTAAAGTTGGATTTGAGAGAAGGGCCTGGTTACTGAGCGCTTTAAAAGCTGGGCAAAAACCACAAGGAGATGCCACTCTACACCCATTAAGAGGGTTACTACCCAGAAAGCAGACAGTAACAAGTGTTGATGAGAATGTGGAGAAAATGGAATCCTCGTGCACTGCTGGTGGGAATGTTAGCGTAGGCTCATGTGGAAAACAATATGGCAGCCCCTCAAAAAATTAAATGTAGAATTACCACACGATCCAGCAATTCTGCTTCTGGACATATATATACCCTCAAAGAATTGAAGGCAAGTAATGAGATATTTGTACACCTCTGGTCAAAGCAGCGTTATTCACAACAGACAAAGGTGGAAGCCGCCCAAGTGCCCACTGACAGATGAATGGATAAAAAAAATGTGGGCGATACATACAATGGGATATTATTCAGTCTTAAAAAAGGAAGGAAATCCCGTCACATGCTGTAACATGGGTGAATCTTGAAGACCTTATGCTAAGGAGGGAATGGAGAATTGGGGAATTACTATTTCGGTTTTGCAAGAGAAAAAAGTTCTGTGGGTGGATGGTGGTGATGACTGCACAACAATGTGAATGTATTTAATGTCACGGAACTTAATTTAAAAATGGTTAAGGTGGCAAAATATATGTAATGTGTATTTTCCCACAATTAAAAAAAAATAAGTAACTAAAAAAAAGCTAGGCAGAGGAGTTTGGACAATAACAAAGGCAATCATTTTTGGCTCCTGAACCAAGAAATGACAGAATAAAAATCTGCGTTTTAAGAAGATGAGGAGGGCAATAGATCCTGCCGGATTGTTGCAGGAAGAGACAAATTAAAATCCTCTTGGAGAAACCCCACTGTGATGAGTCAGGGTCCTCTGTGGGATTGGAAGGAAATAAGTAGAAGGACAATCTTACATTTAGAGAAGTGTAGAGTATAGAACAAGAACCCAGTTCAGAGAAACGGAATTTAAGAACAGCTGGCCAAGGATATGATAATTTTTAAGGAAACAACAAAAAATGAAATCCATTAATTTTGTGGCAAAGTGCTTATAAAATATATTTGAATAGAGGATTGGATTTATCATGTGATGAGTCACATTTTATTCACAACTATTTAAATGGGTCCAAATTCCTTCTGCCCTTGCTATTGAATGTCTCCTGTTATAATAGCCAATCTCATTTGTCTTACTCACTTGTCACCCCATGAAAAAGGTAGAGACAATAGAAGAATTTCTAGACCTGAATGTTGTATATTTTGCAGTTCCCCAGATACCATTTTAGCATGCATTTTTACAAATGAGTTTCTAACTCACAAAAGTAGTTATATACTTCCTTGGAGGGTTTATTCTGTGTAAGTATTTATCGTAAGAAATTTTTAAAATGCAATAATCTACATTCAAATAATGGAATGCAATTTCCCACTTCCTCCAGAAAAACAATTGTGGATATGATAAATAGTTGGTAAGGAAGGAGAAGATAAATTTTATTCCAGCCAGTGTAGTTTTGCTTTATCAACAAAAGTGCATGTGAAAGGCTAATAATAGGTTTATTCTTCCCTTTTCTAAGAGTATTCATTCAGCCGATGAAAATCCCAATCATAGACCCTTCTCTTCTGCTTTAATTTCAGTTGAAGAAACTTCAGATTGGACCACAACCCTCTCAGTGGTTATGGGGATGCTGGTGGTCTTGGTTGGTCTTTTTGCACTGCTGATTTTCCTTCAATATAGAAGACTTCGAAAAGGATATGCACCCTTAATGGAGACACAATTAAGCAACAAGAGATACACAGAAGAAGCCTAGATGCTCACGCCTTACCCTAGAGAAGAGGCTGGCCAAGGCTTAGTTCTGACCCTGACAGTGAGCAAACGAATCCTCACTGTTTTTCCTTTCACTGAAGATCTTTGGCATAGCTCCTGCTGTTGTGGTGACGATCCCAAATACGGAAGATGCTTAGCTGTAGTTTCTGGTTTGCTTTGTTTATCTGACAAACAAGCTAAAGTGCTTGAGGGTGTCTCTACCATCAAACAAAGGTAGAGCTGATGATGATTGGTGGTATTTATTAATAATTCCCCATATTGATTAAGCCTCCTCATGTTCTGAGAGCACCTCCAAAAATCGATAGAGTGGATTCATTGAAATTTGCAGGTCGGTGGAATTTGAGAGCTGGACGAGATCATGGTTAAATCTTTCTCAGCCCGCGCATCTTCATTTGTAAAGGGATGAGGGCAGGAAGGTGCAGGTGCTACGTGAGTCTCCAAGGTCTCTTTTAGGTATAAACATCCATGATTTTAGGTGCCTTCCTGATCATCTTCCTGCGGCTTCTTTTTCTTTTCTCTTGTTCTCCCCAGCCTTTAAAATGGCCTTGAAGATGAAAATAGGCCTTATTTCCCATACAGGATGGAGAATGAATGAATGAATGATCAATTTGGTTCTCTTTTATAAATTAGACTTTACAGAGTTTATAAAGAGTCTGCAGTTCTTAACAGCAGAGCTATCCCCAGAGTCAATAGCTGAATAAACATTGATCCTATAGTGGTAAATGACTAGATGAGGGATTAAATTAATTTCAATTAATCTGGTTGATTAATATACTGTTTTGAACTTATTAACTAATATAGAGTCACTCTTTCCAGGAAAGTCTGACTGGAGAAGGCTGGTGAGCCTATCATCCTGAACATGAGACAATTTGAGTGCTCCATTGCTCTGAGGTCTCATTTGGCTGACCCCAAACCAATTCCTTTGCTAGGGAGCCTCAGATGAAAACTTATTCACGCATTTGGCTTATTTTTAAGAGATGACTTTAAATTCATTAATGCTGCCCTGTACTGACGTTACTTACAAATGCTAATCGAGTCTTATCATTTAAAAGCCAACCATCCATACAAAATACGACAATTCAGAATTAAATGGTTATGACGCACTAAGTAATCATCAGATTATGAGAGATAAGAATGAGGCAGTCTTTACGAAAATGTTTAGACGTATCAAGATGATCCCTCCTGCTGAGGAGTTAACGGTTTTTGAGATCTTAAGGCAGTTTCATCTGTTCATATCTGGTATCCATGCAGTAGGAGTGAAGCCACAGAGGTGGCCCTTCTGTCCACTCACTTCAGCTCCTCTCTACTGGAACGGATGTGTGTAAAGAATGGGGGTTAAGAGCACTCTGGAGCCTTCTCCATATGGCGGGGCTAGAGGGTGCAAGATTTACCAATACCCAGTGTTATCCCCTGGAATAAGACTGCAGAAGCCAGAGAAATGGACAGAGCTCAATCTGAACTGAATTTGAGTGAGTCTCATAAAGTATATCTGAGAGTAGGCTCAGCAGAGGAGAATCAAGACAGCCCAGAGTCCTTCATGGGGTGAAGCCCTGCTTGGACCTCTTTAACCAGCACCACGTGCATAGATCTCAATGCCTGCCTTTAATAGAATTCATGGAAAATTCAGCAATGTGTGATTAATATGGTCCACTCTGGCAGGTTTATGTTCTGAACCCAAGGTTGTTGGGGAACACATTTTTACATCCTGTTTTTAAACCCAAAGAGAAATATCTTAAGATGAAGATATAAGTGTGCATGGTAGGTATGTTCCTGAAAAGTTGTGTATAAATCAATTATACATTAAAAGCACCAGGGGAAATTACTTTTTATGGATGAACTATTATGAATAATTCTATAAAGCACATAACCACCTCTAGCTTATCCTTCGAGTATATCAGAATTTTCATAACATCATATTCTCATAAGATTTGTTTAAAAGCAAGATCTATCTGCGGCAGAAATAAAGACTAACCATTTATACTTAGCTCCTTTTAACTATAGTGTGTGCAACTTTTCATAAATATTATGTTTTATGATGCCTTCCTAAGAGAACTAGTTTCCTAATTTTGTAGTTCATATTAGAGGAATAAAATTTTCTAGCATTTTCTAACATTACAATAAATCAATGATGACTGCCTTTCAGCAAATCTAAAGGTAGACTAAACCTGTAGAGTAAAAAGTTGGTATTTACTTACAGTGAATACTATGCAGATAAACTCAGAAAATATCACCGAGCATTGTACAGCCATACGTCTCAATGATGGGGGGAAATATTCAACCTTGAAGAAAATGAACAGATTGCTTTATATGCTTCTATCTGTAGTATTAGAAAAATTGTGTGTATATGAATTATGATTTTAAAAGAAACGCTTTTTAAAAGCTAACATTCAAAAGTGAAATGAAATCCAATAACATCTTTCCTTTGTGAATTAAATTCTCTTCTAATTCTAAAATTCTTTGACGTAAATTTGTGTCTTGCTTAGGATTTAACATTGCTAATTATAATAATCCTAATGAATAATTCTAATCTCACATTAACAAGAAGTAGAAAACTTACTAAAGAGGAAAATAAAAATAAATATTGTTTTGCAGATTATTGTTCATCTGTTGGGGGCTATTGTTTTTTAATTTGTGAACATCAATTCCCATCTTTTTGGCACTCGATATATACATAAAATTTTATGTATATACATAAAATACATAATAACTACTTCACTTTTGAAAATAAGTCCTTAAACTTGGACGGCATTACGCTAAGTGAAGTAAGTCAGACAGAGAAAGACAAATACTATATGATATCACTTATACTTTGAATATAAAACATACAATAAAGTAGTGAATGAAACAAAAAAGCAGACTCACAGATATAGAGAACAAAAGAGAAGCAGACTCACAGACATAGAGAACAAACTAGTGGTTACCAATGGGGAGAGGGAAGGGAGGAAGGGCAAGACAGAAGTAGGGGATTAAGAGGTACAAATTATTAGGTATGAAATGAGCTACAAGGATATATTGTACAACACGGGGAATACAGCCAATATTTTATAATAACTCTAAATAGAGTATAACCTCGAAAAATTCTGAATCACTATATTGTATACCTGTAAGCTGTGTAATATTTTATATCAATTATACTTCAATTAAATAAAAAAGAAGTCCTTAAATAAGCTGGTGTTTCTACTTTCTATCGAGTTTCTAAGCAACTGCTACTTCCTAGCTCTCTATGATGTAGGCAGGAAAAGGAGATACTACCCCTTTTCCCAGGTAAAGAGTCACCTCTGATGTCCCTACAGTCTAAAGACTGAAGTTGGAGTGGGGGGTGAGCAGGGAAGCCACTTGAAGTCACTGTACAGGGAGGCAGGCTCCTCCGAGAGAGCCTTCCAGCTCAGTCAGCTTGTTGGAGACGCCCAGAAGAAGGAAATTAGAGCCAATAGAGGTAATGGTTACATGGCGTTCGCGTCCACTTCTAGACTTGAAGCTTCTAGAGGTCAGGTTGTACAGCTCTCTGTACAGCTCCAGTGCCATCGTATCAAAGCACTTTAAGTAAATACTTAGAAAATGGTGGTGGTTAATTGATACAGGCACATAAAAGAGCCAATTCACCTCCCCTCCCCTCCCCCCTCCCCCCTCAGTGGGAGATAGCTACTCTCCTCAATGCAGTGGCAAAACCCAACTCTTCCTACTTCTCCAGGGCCTTGCTCATCCTGAGTACTCTGTAAATATTTTTTGAATGAATAAACTAATCTCAAAGTAGAACTTTTCATTCAGGGCTTCTGGCATGTGTTTTGACATGTACTGGATAAAACATAAGATAATGGGGTCTTGTATCCCTGCCATGAAATGAATAGCAACCTATCTTTCAGATTCTGAGTTGTACCTATGCCAGATAGAATTTTACTCCATACAACCTAATACGAGGGGCTACTTTTCAGCCATATTTTCTTCTTGGGTGTATCTTTTCCCCACCATTGGTAGGCCCTAATTCTACCATTTATACGGACAAGGGTAGAAAGTTAAGACCTCACAGTATCATTATAGGGCCTTCCACCATCTGATGTCTTAGAAGCCTTGTTTCCGTGGAAGGAGTTAGTGGGCAAATGATTTAGCCAGGCAAAATCAGTGCCTTTCTTACATGGATGGACCCATTGGTGAAACTTAAGAAATTCTCAAAGATGACATGATACTTTACTTATAATGGCAGTTCAAGATGAAAATAATTCCTGTGAATTTAATTTTACTTGGGTAGGTAGTTTAATGAAAGCTTGAAAACAACACACAAGAAAATTGTGAGCAATCGGATAAAATTTTTGAAAACTAAACAAAACAAAAAGACAGGCTTCCTATTCAAGGCCTGAATGCTCTGTATATTATCACTAACAGTATATCTATTTGGCAGAAACCATTAACCCGCTTATGTTATTTGCCACATTGATTCAAGCCAGAATTCTTGGATGTAATATGATGGAATTTGATCCTTTCTTCTAGCCATTCTCTGCTCCTTTGCTGGTTTATAACAAAGCTAAAACTATCACAGTGTCTCCCAAACATAACTGAGAGAAGCTTAAACTTGTCCCTTTTTATTAAAATACTAGAGATTTCACTGTCAGAGTAGACACTCTGATTACTCATTCACTTTGTATGTTACTGGGTGTTTCTGAATTTGTAATGAGCACAGATGACCATTTTGATTGAGAGGAATTAGGCTCACAATAAAGCAAAACCTGCCCTCTTGTGTTTTATTAGAAAATCGCACAATTTTGGTAAAGTTCTTATAGCTATTTTCCTCTACCGTGGTTAATTGCCTGGGGTCAGAGAAAAAAACAAATGCTAGAAGATTTGCCATCAATTCAAAAATCAGAACAGATAAAGCACAATATTTAGAAGGAAATGATTTCCTGTGCAGGCAAGGTAATCATATAATTAAAGCTCTTAGACTTTCCTTTCTAACGTACTTTGAAATGTTAAATGTTCCCCTGCAAGCCATAAAAATCTGGGGGAACATTTCAGGCCACTGGGCAAAACTCTTTTATGCTTGTCAGATACACAGAGGGTATAATTTAGTCAAATATTATTTATATGATCATACTGCAGCCGGAGATAGGGACTATTTCTTTTTCAACTAAAAACAGTTATTGAGGGCTTCCCTGGTGGCGCAGTGGTTAAGAATCCGCCTGCCAATGCAGGGGACACAGGTTCAAGCCCTGGTCCGGGAAGATCCCACATGCCGCAGAGCAACTAAGCCCACGAGCCACAACTACTGAGCCCACGTGCTGCAACTACTAAAGTCCTCGTGCCTAGAGCCCGTGCTCCGCAACAAGAGAGGCCACAACAATAGCCCCCGCTAGCCACAACTAGAGAAAGCCTGTGTGCAACAGTGAAGATCCAACGCGGCCAAAAATAAAAATAAATAAATAAATAAATAAAATTAAATTAAAAAAAAACTGTTACTGAGAAGGTGGTAAATTTCGGTAAAGTTTTTAGAAAAATTACTGGATCAGTGAATTGAAACCAGATATAAATATCTGAATTTGGGTGTGGGTGTGAGCAGTGTCAGAAAATGTCCTTTACTGTGGAAAATTCACTTTTCAAGACTGGACTATTGGCATGGTGGTACCAAAAGCAAATGTTTACTTGGGCGCCCACAGTGGCTTATCTTATATTAGGTGATTGAAAAGATAAAGAATCTCAAATAATAAAGAAAACGTGGTCTCTATCTAGTTTTTGTGAAGCTCTTTCTTCTAGTATGTATACCCAGGTAAAGATTAGAGGGGCGAAACAAGCAAGGCATTTGTTTGCTGATTCTGAGAAGTTTTGTTTAAGTGAAAAAATTGGGGCTCAAATTTTCCAGCTGGCTCTATCTGTTATTCTCTTTCTCTGGTGGTTCTCTCTGAATGGGGATTCCAGACATGGTGACAGTAGCTGTTTTTATGGTGAGTAGGGAAAAGGAAAAAAAAAAAAAAATCCTCAAAGCAGAAATGGGGAAATCAGATTCAAGACACTTAGAATGCTGCAGTCTTCCCTGGAGGAGAATCATTCATTTACTCCCTATTGATAAATATGTTATTATGTGGCACACTTTGCTGAAAACTTAATTTCCAAAGCAGCAAATTTATTATTTATATTTCTACTTAAAGTCTCATTTCTAATATTTCTGCTTCTTTAAAAAAAGCAAGTTTTGGGGACTTGCATGTGGTTCCCCATAGTTGTACGTCCCAAATCACGATTCTTTGCTACTTGAATAAACCTTGTTTTCCTGGTTTAAAAAAAAAAGGGGGGGGGGAGTTTTGCCTTGACTATTGCTACTAATCAGCTTTTTCCTTCTTAAAAGAATATTTGTATTTCAAAAATCTTGCATTACACACCAAGGAGTGATGCTCAGCTAAGCCACACGTGTGTCAATACTTTGTCTCACAAGTAACTCAAGCGAGTGATCAGCCTTGAAAACAGAAATGTAATCTCAGTCATAATCTGGGCAGTACTGTACCACTTTCTCCTCTTCAGTTGTGGCCAACACATAACTTCCAAACTCTGATTTGAGCTGCACATTTTCTTTTCCTTCCAGGCATTTTACAATTCTGAGGCTTGTTAACATTTTATAGACTCAAGGTCGTTTTTCTTCCTTTCTGTGCGTTTCTCTTTTCAGCCAGGTGCTCTTATCAAGATGCGGGCGTCTTTGTGTTTTTAACACTTTTCCTTGAGGCAGTCCCAACTCTTTGATCCTGTGCTGACTCAAAATCGTTTGCTGTCAGCCGTCCAGAGCGGAGATCTGGTGTGTCCTGGTGCTGTTGTCTGCCAGCGCCTGACAGCCTCCTCGGGTCTCTCTGACAGTCAAAGAGCTCTTCCAACCCAGTGACGTGCAAATTTGTTCCTTTTCTGCTACAGCTCGTCACAGCCCACATTTTCCAGCTTAGCTGCACAAAGGCAGGCAGGATAAAATAGTTCTGAGGTTGATGCTGGCCGTAATGTATGTGAATTCATTGTTTTTAAACTACAGCTACTCAGAACATCAAACTACTGGGAACTCACCTTGCAGCTAGGTGGCAGGAAACTACCTGTTTTTCTGCTTGCTGGAGAGAGGATGCCACCGAGTGGCTTTTATCACAGGGCAATCTGCTCACCTGTGTTGTAGCTGTCAGAGGAAAAGAACTCCGTGCACTCTGGAAGTTTTGCTGAGACTTCTGGGTATGTACCTAACTACACAGAGTCACAGGAGAACAGAAAGACTCTGCAGCTCATTCCCTGTTTATATCTGTCAGCTTACCCCCACTAGAACTTATTCCCTTCCTCTGTACACTAAAAAGGCCACGAAAAAAAATATGTTACTTAAAAAGCCCACTATTTTTTCCCCTATTCAAACCACCAGTAAATGATTTGACCTTAATTATCTCCCTGTGTGAAATCTCTGGCAGTTGAAGATAAGGGCTCTCAGCTCCCATGAATAGCACCGTGTTTCCTGAGCCCGGTCACAAGTCAGTGTTCTGTACAATCCGAACATAATTCTCTGTTGACACTTGGCAGGTACCTTTTCTTGCCCTTGGCACTGGTTCAGTGGTTAGGGAGGGCTCCCAAGGGCTATTTTCAATGGCAAAAGGGCATTTTGGGGATGAAACACGAACTGGCCTTGGCTGGCATGGAAGTGAAACATATTAAGAAAGCTATTTTTTTTTAAATTAATTTTTGTGACAAAACATATATAACATAAAATTTTCCACTTTAACCATTTTTAAGTGTACAATACAGTGGCATTAAGTACACCCACAATGTTGTACTACCATCACCCCCATCCGTTTCCAGAATTTTTCATCATCCCAAACAGAAACTCTGTACCCACTAAACAATAACTCCCCAATCCTTCCTTTCCCTAACCCCTGGAAAATTTAACAAGACTTTGGGAAGTCTCCACCGTCTCTCTCCTGATACCCTCAGCTCTGTGATTTTGGTGGAAACCTAATCGTCTTAAACCAATTACTCTTTTCCATAACCTTGACTGCAGTGTTTCAGCTGTGAATGCAAAACTGATAGCCAAAACATCAGAAAGGGATTTTTACTGAGGATTCTAGGAAATAAAGCCAAAAGTCATGGTCTCGTCCCTGAGTGATATGGTGGGAAGATGTGAGGTCTGTAATCACAGCAGCCATTTTGTCTCCTTGAGGGAGTGTTTGAAGCAGCCAGGGAGTACCCCACTTTTTCTTAATTTAGGCCAGTTTAAATTGGTTTTTCTCTTACAATATGAAAAATCCTGACTGATAAACTCATCTTCAGGGAATTTAAAATTAAAGTGAGGAAATAGAGGAGTTCATTTATTTAATATTTATTTCCAGACACCATAATCCATGCCTTCAGTTGAGTAAAAAGAAATTCTTCTTTGTTCTGTTAAGATTGCAAGAGAAACATATCAACGCCTAAGGAAGGGCTCCTCTGAGTGTAAAGGGACAGTAGAGTGTAGTCATTCAGTATGTGGCATTTAAATTCCAGCTCAGTCACTTATTTGCCACCTAACCTTTTTTGACTTTTTAATTTTTAACTGCTCTGGGCTTTAGTTTCCTTGTCTGCGAAAGGATATTAATAATGTTCCTCCTGCTCTGTACACACATAGGTTGTTTTAAGAATGAACTGAGTTCATATATTTAACTTCTTGAGAATACTGCCTGTGTATTAGACTAGGGGCTCAAACAACAGAAATTTATTTTTTCACACTTCTGGAGGCTAGAAGTCCAAGATCAAGGTGCTGGCAGGGGTGCAGACAACCACCATCTTGCTGTCTCTTCACGTGGTCTTTCCTCTGTGTACTTGTACCCCTGGTGTCCCTTTGTGTGTCCAAATTTCCTCTTTTTATAAGAACACCAATCAGATTAGATTGGGGCCCACCCTACTGGCCTCATTTTAACTTACCCCTTTAAAGACCTTATCTCCAAATACGATTACATTCTGAGGTTCTGGTGGTTGAAATTTCAACATATGAATTTGGGGGGATATAATTCAGCCTATAACAGCCTGGAACGAAGAAGTCACTCAATAAATGTTGATATTATTTGTCAAATCCCTTTGGAATGCCTGGTGTGTGAAAGCAACGCTGCAGGTTTCAATCTCATCGATCAAGACAGGAAACTGTGGCTCCAAACTCAAAAGAAGGCTCTGCAAAGTAGGCAAAGATAGCTGAAAAGCTAAGCAGGGCTCTGCAGAAGGATCACTGCTCTTTTATTCATGATGGAAGGAGCTGTGTGATTTCCTGGTGCTCAGATGAGGGGTGGGAGTGTCACTGAGCCACAGATGGTTTCCATTGGCATGAAGACCTCTCACCCCTGGAGAGGAAGAAAGGGAAGGAGGGAGGGACACAGAGAGAGGGGCACTTCAAGGAGAGCCAGCCATCCTGTTAAGCCCCAGAGGACACCACTGCCTTTTTCACTTGGTGGAGAAAGAACCGGACTGTAAATGGGGTGTGAAATGTTAAATGTGAGTGAACTTTAAGCAATTGACATGGTGTTTCTGCTTCATTACCGATTTCATTTTTTCTGCTCCTGAAGCCAGAGAAAATGTTCCCAGCTACCAGTTCTTTCTAAGAGATGAAGAACTTTAAGAATGGACTCAGGTTAGATTTCCCACAGATATTCTTTGGATCCTGCCCTTTCCTTGGTTTTCATCCCTTGGTTTGGCTTTGAAGTGAGACAGAATCAGAGTCAGGAGGGAAAGGGCTGACTCCCCGCCTTAGGCTGGAGGGTGAGCTATTTCCTGCCTCACAGGCAGGAGAAATGAAGAGATTCCCCGCTTGCTCAGCCCCATGAGCCCCACTGCCTTGCTTAGCGTTTGCCTGGATCCTTGAAGGTTTCAATTTGTCATTTTAACCTTCCAGAGGTCACTTTTTCGTCTTTGCATATTTTGTTTGTTTTTCACATATTTGGCCATTGTAGAACATAGTCTTCCAAAAATTATGCATTGATACTCTTAGTCTGCCTTACAAATTGCACTTTGGATTTGCATAGATCAGGGAACCAATGAAAATTATGAGCTGTTCCAACCTGGGGGTTGCCTGCCAGGCGACAGCTCGGTTCAAGAATTGTTAGGTTTTTCTCCCTGCAGTACTTGTGCGCTTTTCCGAGTATTTAATGTCATGTTTACTCCTTAATATTTTAGAAAAGTGAGTAAAAAAATGAAGCAAAGGAAAGATGAATGCTAATGATAAGTTTCACACATTTAGTACATTGGGGACAAAGATGGAAATCTAGTGAGGGTTGATGTAGCCTCGACGGAATGTAAGCTGGTCATCTATGGGTTTAATTGTGAAGGAAAAGAACAGAAAGAATAATAAAAATTCTGAAAAATATATCATTAAGATTGTGTGGAAATGGTGAGGTGTAATTAAAAATTTGAGAATGTTATTCACTCTCTGGGAATCTATATCTGTTGTTGGATTTTCAACTTCAACGTCTTTGGATATTGACTATCATTGGAATTAGAATCGGCTGTTGTCAGGTGAATGGCACTTGGCTGAGGCTAATTTTAATTTGCAATCCCAATCAGACTATTCTTTTTCATTAGACCGTTAACCAGGTCAAAATAATGTCTGTTTATGTAAACTGTTAAACCTAAGCGAGATGAACTCTACATCCCCCCCCCCCATGACCCCCAACCCCCTGGAGATTGTATATTTACTGAACAAAATTTAAGGAAACAAAGGCAAATATACTTTGGCCCTTTTATCACTCGTCACTGTTCCCAATTCAACTGATAAATAGAAATTTGTATTCTTAACCCTAATTAAAAAGTCCTTTTCCAAAAGTAACAGGCACGACTGAGGTCGCAACCTTGGGGTCCAGATATGACCATGTCTCTTTTGTTTCAGGTTAAATGACATCTGACCCACTAGCAAGAAATGTGGGATTCCCATCTCAGGGCTTCCCCCTTCTTGAATGACTCAGCACTGCTGGGGCTTATGCAGTCTTCAGTCTGACTTCATCCAGGAGGAAAAAGGCACTGCTAATTCATCAGTTATTCTTGTGGTAACTTCTCATGATCCCCCCGGCATGGATTTTGAAAACTGTTTGTAAACAGTCCACAGATGGCCCTGGTCCCCTCCTAGCTAAAGGATCCGTGCACAGTTGCCCACTGCTGTCCCTTTCCCTTTAAGACGGGGCCTCCTCGGGCTGCCGAGGTGAGCGCAGCTCTTCTGGTGCCACACGCAGGCATCTCCCAGGGTACCGGTTGCCCCAGGAACATGGGGTTTGGCATCCGGCCAGTCTTGCTTCTGAACTCAATGTCTCCTTTCTTTGCAGAGGGAAGGGATTATCTCCCCTCCAAACCTGGCAGCTTTTCCTTTGCAAACCTTGGAACTCTGCAATATGACCCTAGAGGTCAGGAAGATGGGGAGGATTAAACTGCAGGAGGGTGGTAAAGAAAGAGCATGGGGAGATCCACAGTTGTGGGCCGGGAGACAGGAGACTGAGATCTAGCCCCAAGTTTTCCATTTACTGGCAGAGTGATTTTGGGTAACCAACCTGACCTCTCTGAGGTTCATTTTGCCATTTTGTAAAGTTGGTGGGGGGCGAGGGGGTGTGGATTAAAGGATCTTTAAGACTCTGCTAAACTAAAGAGGAGACACTATAGGATATAACAGAAAGAACACTGAACTAAGAAACAGAAAGCTGGCTCTAAATTCTCTTTCTAACATTTGCTGGTTCTAGATGTTGGACAAACTATACATGTCATCTGACCCTCAAGTTTCTTTCACAAAACGATGATAGTGCCTCCTTCATAGGTTGGTTGCAAAGACTGAGTTAGGTAACACATGTGAAGACACTAAAAGTGGTGCTGGCACATAGATGTTCAGCAATCATTCATAGAATCTCAATGAATTCTAATGAATCTGAAGTTCATGCTTTGTGATTATAAAAAGGACTGGAGGACCGTTTCATTTCCGTGGGATTTTTGCCTTACTTATCTTCAGAAACTTTGGCTGACAAAGGCAAATAAAATGTAAAACGGAGGAAAATTAAAACTATCAAAAGGATAAAATGAAGCAAAAGGAGAGAGGAACTGATAACATCTTTCTGGACATAATTTAATTACAGCGTGGGATACCAAATTTAGCGTGGAGTTTCTTAGCTAAATAAAATCTAGGAATACATTGGCTTTTATAATTAGCAGTCAAACCTTCAAGAAAACATGCATACTCACGTGTAGCGTTTGGTTTGTAACATATAGTTGATTATGCCAGTTCTTACATCATTGCAGAGGGAGCACAGATAACCTTGGGCAGTGTCTTCATCTATGATTTGGTAATTTATTGTGAACTAAAAAACTCAAAGATGAAGTAAAGATTTTTGTTCCTTTGTTTTGTTTTGTTTTGGGGTTCAGAGAGTGGGAAAATAAGATTGGTTTCAAAATAGAATGATAATAAACTGGCATTGGTGTCAGGAATTTGGATAAAAGAATGGACATGGACTGTGTAATGTCAGTGATTTCTGCCAGAGTCAGATACACTTATATTTTCATTTAAAAGTGTCAGTGCACAATATAAAAATGACCAATACAATGTATGCTGTAGTTTCATTTTTTACAACATTAAATAACAAATTGAAAAATACCATGACAAGCTGGGAGAGAGATCATGGAAGAAAGGGAAAAGGTTTCTATTTTATACGTGTAACTGCACTTTTTTCCTGCACAAGGCACCTGACATTTTCATTTTGTGATGGGCCTGGTAGATTATGTAGCTCTTTCTGCTGGAGGTACTGACTGAGGTGGAAGAGGGATTCCCTCTACCCTATAAATGCATATGAGCATCAGGGGAGTCCCCAGCCCAGCAAAAGTCTGGAAGAAGGCTTCCAAACATTCCTTACGATAGCTCATCTTAGCCTCTCCTATTCTTTGGAGCAGAGTTGAGGCAGGCCACCATATTGATTTTCTCAGCCCTCTGGTTGTGGGAAGGGCCAAAGCTGGCCAGGGCTCTTCTGGGCTCAAGTAGCTACATCTGTTGACATCAGAACAACACATATTATAAGGAGGGGAAGGTTGGGAAACATGGTCTTAATGAGGTCCACTTGTGGCTGAAACCAAAAGACTTTTTAAAAATCTATGATCAAGATGCTGAAAGTAGAGACCAAAAACAACACCTCCTTGAAAATGGATTTGATTTACCCTCAAGACCACTGCAAATGTTACCAGTTTTGGTTAGAGCCAGCTGAGTCGGGAAGAACATAAAGGTAAACAATTTTGATTATACAGTTGATTCTTGTTATTCATGGTAATTACGTTCCATAAAGTCACAGCAAACCCTGAATTAGCGAATACTGAATCTTTGCTTCTGGGGGAAATACCGGGTTAGGTTCCTGCAACCCTCTGACATTTTCATCTCTACATAACTTTGTTTTATGTATGTTTTTGTTTAAAGACTTCTTATTTAATGTAAATTGTCAATTCATTAACATTGAACTCACAGCCCAGAACATTACATGCCTGAGCGAAGCTTACCTAACACATGCATTTTGTCTGTAAGACACATCATAGACTCCTTGAGTTTAGGAATGCTAGACAGTGGGGGCCACTAAACAGCAAAATCACCAACAAAAAGCACAAAAATGTGAACAGCATGGCCCTAAATAGACTGCAAAAAGGACGGTCATTTATAGTAGGAGAGCTGAAATGAGAGAGCAGAGCGTCATCCTGTTCGAGCTCAGCTGGGATGTGTGCATCAAGGGACTCAGGTTTTTCACTTCTCTGTGCATATGCATGTCTGTGGACAACTGTAGAAATGCCTGAGTATTGATTTGGGGCTTTCAAATAAATTTTAGCAAGTAGACAAATTCGCAAATATGGAATCTTTGAATCATGAGGATTGACTGTGCTGAGGAGGAAGTACAAAAACACCAGTTAGGTACTTAACTCTAGTATTTAATGTAAAGTTTCAAACCAAAAGATTTTGGTCTCTTCCAGGAATAAAACATCAAATGAAAGTGAAAAGATAAACAATACGAAGTGTGTTGGTGGCATGGTGGACTTATTCCATCCAATTCTTATGAGAATGAAAATCACAGTTACAATGGCAGAGCAGGTAGAGGTTTTCTGGTTTGTGTTGCTATTGTAGCTATTGTTAACAAGTCATTCCATAAAATTAGGTCACCTAAGGCATGAGTAAAGTTTTCACAGAGGTGAGAAGTGTAAAAGACTGTTCCAGAGCGAATTCCTAGTGTTAATCTCAGAGTTGAATAAACATAGCAGGAGCAACTACTGGGTCAATGGCCTGAAGAGATAGCAAGTTTGAGTTGCAGTGCTTCTCTGGGGAGCTCCAGATTTGCTGGTAAGGAGTGTGTAAGGGGTTCTGAGTCCTAGTTTCAAAATATCCCTCTTCCTTCCCCTCTCCAGACCAAAGGGAAAAATTTGCTGCTTTTTTTTTTTTTCCTGCCTCACTCATAGCCTTGATCCTTTTCCTTGCACATGAGCTTTTCCATATTTGGATCTTCCAGTTTTGAAATAAGAAAAGATTTCTTTATAATAGCAATAAGGCACATTCAGAGGGAAATTAGACGCCTAAGGATCTAGAGGTACTTAACCCTTTTCCTTTTTTCATGCTTTACAACTGTGATTAACTCAGCACAGACCACCCTCCACCATTTCTTATTGCTTAATCAAGAAACATCTTAGAATTTTCTCCCTATTAGTTTCAGGCAGATTAGAAGGAAAAAAAAAATATTTTAACAGATGCTAAAGTGTCTTTCCAACGATTTGAAGATTAGGAGAATGCCTTTTATAGAGCTTCCAAACGGTTCCCTGGCTGCTTCTGCCAGAGTTGAAAAGAATTTAGTGGCTGAGTACTTAATGAAAAGCCAAGAATGCTCTGACAAAGGACTCCTGGGCAACTATTACTCAGGCTCCAAAGAGTTATTGCAAATTAAATTTTATCCTTGTCCTTTATGATCTATATCAGGCAGTAGGTGTAACAACATGACTGAAATATTCTTGTCTTACACTGTTAATAAAAGCACACGTTCACTAATATATGGGTACCAGCAGGACATATGAAATGGTGCACTCCAGTTGGAAAGCTGGATAGTGTATTGGCAACTTGGTAGGCAAAAGACGGGGTAGATACACTTCGAGTTTGGGAACAGGGTAATTACTGTCACCATCTGGTAACACATTCTTTATCTGAACTCAAACCTCTTATGTATTTTAAACACTTATGGGGCATCTTGCTAGGCAACCAAATACAGGATTACTTTTTAAATGTTACCTTAAAACCTTTTCAAGACTGCTTTTGTCTAAAAACACAATGTCACATCTGGCACGATTGCCGTCACCATAAAGCAGAATTTTTAAATAGTATTTATTAAGCACTTTCCAAAGATGCATAATCACCAGCATGAGTTGGTGTTAATAGAGAGTCATTAGTCAGCTCCAGCTTCAATATTTGTGGAAAAGTCAGACTCAGCAAGAAACACATAATGAATGGAAAGCAAATACAAAACACAAAATCCCTGCAGCCTACTCTTTCCCCTGATGGCTGGGAACACTGTATTTCACAGTGGAGCTGCCTGGCGATTTCTCAGCACTGTCTCTCAAATATTTGGCATGAAATATCATGAGCTAAATAAGCACAAGGAACACAGCAGCTAACGGGAGCCTTATGGGGAGAAATGGCATTTACTGTAATGACCGCAGCTTAGGAAATTGCCACATTCCACACTGGGTTACTAAAGGCTTAGGGCGAAGTAGAGAGTGACTGGGAGAGTGGAAGAAATGTCAAGCACCGTCTTCTAGCTGTCAGTGGGCATCAGAACTCTCCTCTCCCCTCTGCTCCTGATTCTCTCCCCAAAGCCAGAACAGGGCTGGGCTAGAAAAGAACTGTGTTTAGGCTAATTCAGCCGCTGGGATGGGATTTTCTGACAGCACTCCAGAGGATGGGGTGCTGCACACAGAGTAATAAATAGGAAAGTATGATGATAAAGCTGTAATTCAGTCAAGAGGTTAGATGGTCTCTTAAGTAGCACAAAGCCACCGCGGCTTATCTCGATGTCATCAAGACCCCATAAGCTTGAACAGGAATTTTGCTAGTCAATATTTTGCCTCGTTTGTTTCTTTGGAGTATGTGGAGTTGGGAAAAAAAAACAAACACCCAGGTCTCCTTTTGATCAATTATTCTAGCCCGTATATATTTATGTGCATATACATATGGCTTAATGTATATCCTTCCAGAACTACGCATTCTCCCCATACCCCAGGGTATGTACAGGAAACACAATCTGAAAAATCCTGACAGAGTAAAAGCATATATGGAAATGAGGTGATCACTGACTATTTTTCATGTACTTTGCCTGCAGTGGAGCCCACACTAGATCATTATTTCCACAGGTGGGCTCTCTCCTTCCTTCATGCTACTGCACAGCAGGCAGAACACTTGAGCTCTGTTCTGTCGGAGCTGTGTGCCTCTTCAAGTAACCACACTGTGTTTCCAGCTCTGGTGATGTCAGCATTTTTCTTTTTCTCCACCTTTTATCGAGATATAATTGACATATAACATTGTGTACGTTTAGGTGTACAAGGTGTTGATGTGATACACTTAATATATTGCAAAGTGATTACCACCATAGCCTTAGCTAACGCCTCCATTGTCACATAATAACCAATTTTTTGTATGTTGAGAATATTTAAGATCTACTCTCTTTGCAACTTCCTAGTATAAATACATTATTATAAACTATAATCACCATGCTGTACACTAGATGCCCAGAAATTATTCATCTTATAACAGGAAGTCTGACCAACATCTTTGACCAACATCTCCCCATTTGCCCCTGCTAACCACCATTCTACTCTCTGAGTTCAACTTTTTTAGATTCCACATATGTGATATCATACGTTGTTTGTCTTTTTTCATCTGACATTTCACTTAGCATAATGACCTCAGAGTCCATCCGTGTTATTGCAAATGGCAGGATTTCCTTCTTTCTCATGGATGAATAACATTTCATTGTATATATACCACATTTTCTTTATCCATTCATCCACTGATGGACACTTACATTATTTCCAAATATTGGCTATTGTGAATAATGATTTCAGCATTTTTCTATATCTTCTAAATTCTAGCTATGTGTGACATTGGGAGAGTCATTTAGCTTGTCAGTGCCTCAGTTTCCTCATCTGTCTAATTAGGACAATAAGAGTACCTACTATTTTTAAAAACTATTTTATTTTTAGAGTAAGATGAATTACTATATGGGAAGGGCTTAGAGGAATTTTTAGGCATTGTCTTTATTGGTGTTTCTACAGTTATTCTTTTTTAGTAGGTGTGGTTGTTCTGTCCTTGAAGAGAGGGAATATGTATTGATCAATTATATATCTTCCCAAACATATATTATAGTATAGATATATGAATTAAATTTAGATCACTGGCTAGATCTTGCAAGTCTTATATAATATTATTTGTATCATATTTTAAATTCTACTAGGAGCCTTCATATTTATTCTATAGATAATGCAAATCTACACATTTATGTCCAACTGATCCTTAAAGAATATCTTTAGAAATAAATGAGCCTACAAAACAGAGCCTGAACTAGCCTTTGAAGGGCTGACTGATTTAATCAAAAGTAAGTTCCATTCTGCCAGGGACCTTCAATCCAAGGGGTATCTTTTTATATGTTGGGTGTCAGCAGGTGGCACTTTTTATATCACACTTTGTTCTCTTTGGAAGACATCCTCCCAGATGTTAAGGGAACAGTGCACAGTTTTATAAATCCAAGGTAGGAATCAGTTGGAGAGTGCTGCAAGTAGCTAGAAATAATAATTGAATGAGCAAAATTTGTGAGTTAGGGTGAATTCCTCATTAACTCTATGATAACTTCATACCCATTGCTTCCTTGCATTCTGATATGCTCATTTGAGCGGGAGAGAAAGGTGGGGGGTACGTTTAATGCATAGGAAGTTACTGGTACCACTTGATGTGAACATCATGTGTCATGTGTGCTGGGGCAGGAGATAGGTTGAGAGCTATAGGTTGAGAGTTATTCATCAAAATATTGATCTTGCACATGACTCAAGAAACAAAAGGAAATGATTGTACTTGTTTTGGGACTGCTAAAATCGCAAATGGAGAAAGCATGCTTCCAACTGCCTCCTTCCAGCAGCAGCAAATGGAGCCAGAATACAACTTCTGGGGCAGCACCAACTGTCAGAGGTTTTGTTCACTGACATACCCAGCAAAATTACTGAAAAGCAGGAGGGGTCATTCACCTGGGATCAAGTTCCAAGTATGGTCCATTTTGAGATGTTTAGAGGTGGGCATTTATGAGCTGGGATTATATAGTGTACTTGATGATGTCAGAGTTATTTTTGGATTCTTGATTCTAATTCCAGATGTTTTTCAATAGAAGTAGGCAGGGTGAATTTAAATAGGAAGCTTAGTTGTAATATTACCCAGGACGTCTTCAGCTGGGTGGATGTTTTGAAAAACTATAAGGTGTCACGCACATTTGAGTGCAAATTGATCTTGTGAATAGCCATTATTCATACCTAGGGTGACCGTGTAATTTATCATTCAAACAAGGGATACTCTCCAGAGAGTGAAAGGGTGCTATTAATAATTATATTGGGACAACAGATATAACTGGGACTGTCTCGGACAATTTGGGACATAAAAACTTCTTATTTATACCTTGTGAGTGGAGAAGAGTATTTAATCATTCAATGTACCACAGTTCCTCTGAGGTTTCTTGTGTTGTCTTTTTTAAACCAGTTTTCTTTCCACAGCACCCCTTTGCCTTTCTCTTTACTCCATGGTGCATGGTGAAAGCCTGTATTTATTGCAGCAATTATACAGTCAGCTGTTCATGAGTTTGCTCTGTACTCCCATGCTTACATTAGACCCTTGACTTCTTGGAAACAGGGCGCATGCATTCTTATCTATCTATCTATTTTTCTATCTATCTATCTATCTATCTATCTATCTATCTATCTATCTATCTATTATCTATCTATCTATCATCTATCTATCTATCATTTATCTATCTATCTATCTACCTATCTATCTAATCATCTATCTACTTATTTATTTATTTATATTGTGGTGAAAGCCACATAACATAAAATTTACCATCTTAATAATTTTTAAGTGTATAGTACAGTCTATGTGTCTCCTTGTGCAATAGATCTCTAGAAATTTTTCATCTTGTAAAACTTAACTCACTGACCCGCAACTCCCCTTCTCCTTGGCATCTCCACCCCCCCACCCCTTAGCAACCACCATTCGTAAGGTCCTCCCGTTTCATCCATCTTGTAGCATATGAAAGGATTTCCTTCTTTTTTAAGGCTGACTAGTATTCCATCGCACGCATCCACCACGTTTCCTTCATCCATTCATGCACTGATGGACGTGTAGGTTGTGTCTACCTCTTGGCTATTGTGAATAGTACTGCAGTGAACATGCGAGTGCTAATCTCCCTTCAAGATCCTGTTTTCAATTTCCTTGGGTATGTACCTGAAAGGGTGGTATTGCTGAATATGTTTAGTTTTTTTTTTTTTCCTATGTTTAGTTTCTAAAGGAAGCTTCATACTGTTTTCCACAGTGGTTGCACCATTTTATATTCCCAGCAATAGTGCACAAGGGTTCCAATTTGTCTGCATCCTCACCAACACGTGTGACTTTATTTATTTATTTATTTATTTATTCATTTATTTGATGGTGGCCATCCTACCTGGCATACGGTGTTAGCTCATTGTTATTTTGATTTGCATTTCCCTGATGATCAGTGATGTTGAGCACCTTTTCATATGCTTGTTGGCATTTCTCTGTGATTTCTTTTTAAGTTTTTCATTAAGTGCCATTATTTTATATTGTCTGTAGGGAGTCTTCCCTTTGAGAGGAGACCTTCACACTGAAGGTTCATAATTGATCAAAATAACGTAGACAACATCACGTGTTTCATTGTGTGTGTGTGTGTGTGTGTGTGTGTGTGTGTGTGTGTGTTTTGTTTTGTTTTGGGCCACACCTCATGGCATGCGGAACTTCCCTGACCAGGGATTGAACCCGCACCCCTTGCAGGGGAAGCGCGTAGTCTTAACTGCTGGACCACCAGGGAAATCCTCATGTGTTTCAAATGGCACTGGATTTCTATTCTTTTCTCTTGCTTCATTTTACCTCCTTCATGCCATCCTATATCACTCTCCCTGCTCGTGAGGTCCCAGGAGGGAAAAGGTCATAGGATTTCTCCAGTGGAAGAAAGATTTTGGATGTAGGGGAAGTCTTTTTTATTTCTTTCCTGGAGAAATTCATTTTGCCTTCACGTTTCTCATGGCTCGTGCTGTATGTCTACTAATACGCTGCTCAATGTAAAATCTTCTCTTTTCAATTAAACATAAAAGGCCCTCAAGCTTAAAAACAAACACATGCACAGAATCTGGGCTTATCTTTGGCTGTAGGAATATAGCCTTAACATGCTAATTCATATGCAATGGTTCAAACAAACAAATAGCAGTGAAATCATTATGGTGTTATCAACAAGCTTTTTAATAAAGCTATTTGGGTGAAATTTCTTTGGCTTGATACAATTTGAGGACATCTAATTTTTCACACATAGGAATTCAGTATATGCTGATTCACAGTATGTGATTCAGGACCAGAGATGAGTTAGAAGACTCTTGGGGTATCATTCTACTAAGACTCGGCTTGGAGGATTTGTTACTGGGTTTCTGTGGCTGAGCTACTGGGGACTGGTTCTATAAATAAGTGAGAGGTTGATAGGAGCCAGAATGATTCACATTAAAGTCCTTAAGATTTGGGTAGATTAGGGGTGAGGGAGAGAAAAAGAAGCAGAAAGGGAGAGAATAAACAGACTGAGAAGACCTTGGCTCCACCAGGAAGCGTCTCTGATCTGGAAAATAAGGATGATAATTCCTGCCTACTTCATGGAGGTGTGGTGAAGATTATCAAAGAAAATGAATTCGAAAGCTCCCTTGGGTGAAATGCTTTATGTAAATACAAGGCATTTGATATCATGAAAGAGTAGGAAATAGAGTTTTGCGAACCAACCTTTCTCTAACTTGATATTCACCTACCTTTATGAAATGCCCAAAGAGTACCTTTTAAAGCGGGATAAAACCTGTAATCAGTAACCTCAATTCTCTCAGGTAAGGAGGGCAAAGACATGAGGCGGAATCCAACAATAAAAGGAGCTCTAACTCCGTGAAGAAGAAAGACACATGGTACTCCACAGTTTGGTCCTTATTTTAACTGAGAAAACTGTCACAAGGACTTCGATTCAGCTGGGTCTCAATGTCATACTTTCAAGATGCAGTCAAGTTAGTCAACAAAGCAGCCAGACCAGTTGTCTGTTTGCATTGACTAACAGCTGGATAGTTGTTTTTTTTTTTAATTTTTAAAAATTTTATTTTGATTCTTTACTCTTTTTTAAAAAATTAATTAATTAATTAATTAAGTTTTGGCTGCTTTGGGTCTTCGTTGTTGCGCGTGGGCTTTCTCTAGTTGCAGAGAGCGGGGGGCTACTCTTCGTTGTGGTGCGTGGGCTTCTCATTGCGGTGGCTTCTCTTGTTGCGGAGCACAGGTTCTAGACGTGCGGACTTCAGTAGTTGTGGCACGTGGGCTCTAGAGCGCAGGCTCAGTAGTTGTGACGTGCGGGCTTAGTTGCTCCACAGCATGTGGGATCTTCCTGGACCAGGACTCGAATCCGTGTCCTCTGCATTGGCAGGTGGATTCTTAACCACTGAGCCACCAGGGAAGCCCTTCGTTGGATAGTTTTGATTTATATTTTGGGTCCACTTGACTGTCTGAACGGACAATAAATTATAGACAAGGCTAATGTATAGGAAGAACCCCTGAGAGTTGGGCTAAGCCTGATTTGCTTTCTGTGGATGATTTGCTTTCTGTGAATATGATGTTTAAGCCAACTTGACAAACAAGAGGAAAGCCGATTTGGTACGTATGTTCCTGTCCTAGGCATCAAACTTTGGTTCACAATGGCTTTAAGTTCAATGCTATGCAAAAAACCCAGAATCAGTCGTTTGTCTACTTAGAATTTTAATTTTGAAAAAAATTGAAAACAGAGAGCAACTAAATGGCACTACATCTTGGAATAAAGTTTTAATACATATCCTCTGTGCAAGTAAACATCTGTGAATGCCTGTTCATATACTTGATGCCAATTCTCAGAACACCCTTGGAAAATTCAATTCTGTGTGTAATAAAAAACCAAAATTATCCTTATATACTGCCACTTTTCTGCCTACTTGTTACAGATCTCAGTTCCTATCATGGCCTCGCCTGTGTGGCTCAGCAAGTTAATTAATCTCACTGTGTTTCATTTTATTCAGTATAAAACGAGCATTATTATTCCTACATCATAGAGATCCTATAAAGATTAAGTATATACATAAAGACCTTAGCATACTTCTTTGCTAAAATGTGCTTTAAAATACTAGTAAGTGCCACCAGCAGGGCTGCTGTGTAGGGATGGGTCCTTTTAGGGCTCTGGCTTCACCAGGTGGTAAAAGACCAGGGTTTTTAAGCATGCCTTCCCCTGTGTAACTTTCCATCCATCTCCCACTATCCAACAACTCACTTACTAGTCCTCATTTCTGTAGATCCTTACATTTGCTTTTACTCTGCCTGGAGATCTCTGTCCCCATGTCTGCACATGGCATCTTCTTCCCATGATTAGGTCACAGCCTGAGTATCACCCGGGGAGGCTCTTCTGGACCACAGGTCTCAAGGGGCATCTCCTCCTTAGTCACTACCCCATTTTGTCTCAGTTCTTCATGGCGTCTTGCTCTGGTACCTAGAACTGTGTCTGACACGTGATATAGAGCTCATCACATTCTTTTTTAAAAGAATAGATGACCGTTACTGCCTAAGTCAATTTTTTCTTTTATTTTAAAACTCTACGGACATTAGTTCCTATCGAAGGGCAGATGGCTTTATTCAAGGTAAATACTCTTCTGCTTGCCTTGAATCCAGTTTGTTTGTCTTCTTTCTGCTTCTCTCCAAACTTGAACACTCACTGGGTAAAATTTCCGTTTTCTTGCTCTGCTTTCTATTTCAACATGTGCAAGAACATGAGCTCCTTAAGTGAGCTACAAAGGCAGGCATCTAATTCCTCCTGGCTTCACTGTGTGCTCCATTCATGAGCCGACAAAATATGTTTGGCCACATGTTTATATAAGCAAATAAATATATCTGTGGAATGGAGATGTATCTGCACTAAATTGGGAATGTCTGTTTGAACAGACAGAATTGTGGCTACATCTTTCTAGCTATTTCACAAGTTAGTATTTGAAAAATCAATGTCAATTTTCATATTTGTGTGTATATTTTGACTATAGTCCATTTATCCAAAGAGCGAATTAAAATAAATATTGTTGATAAGAGTGGCTGTGGTTTTATTATTTTTTTCTCAAAACCCATTTGGAAGTTTTTCCTTTCGATGAAATTGGTTCCAGTTTATTTCCAAATAGCATTTGTTAGATTCTGCTTTTTACATGGAATTAGCCTAAAGTTCTTTAACTGTTTTGTAGAAATCACTTTGCTTAATAGAAATCAACATAGTAGTAATATGAGCTAAATTATAATGTTGCTTACTGTTAAATGTTATATTTGTGATAACTTTATTTACATAGGTTCCTTTATTTAAAAGGGCATTTTTGAAATAAGTGATGGATTTGTAATAATCATGGTTAACTGTAGTAAAGAATGGATACTTCCAAGCTGGTGGTTTTGACAACCCGTGACTGGCACCTAGACAAGGTTTAGCATTGAGCAGGTGTTTAATAAATATCTGCTAAGTGAATCTTTAGCATGCTATACAGAATTTAGCATTCCTGAGAGCATGGAAATTTCAGAAATAAAAAAGCAGTGCAATTTGCTAAATTTGGAAATTGTTAGTCCTTTTACACATTATCTTAGTTTTTTTTTTTTTTAAACATCTTTATTGAAGTATAATTGCTTTACAATGGTGTGTTAGCTTCTGCTTTATAACAAAGTGAATCAGTTATACATATACATATGTTCCCATATCTCTTCCCTCTTGCATCTCCCTCCCTCCCACCCTCCCTATCATCCCACCCCTCTAGGTGGTCACAAAGCACCGAGCTGATCTCCCTGTGCTATGTGGCTGCTTCCCACTAGCTATCTATTTTACATTTGGTAGTGTATATATGTCCATGACACTCTCTCACCCTGTCACATCTCACCCCTCCCCCTCCCCATATCCTCAAGTCCATTCTTTAGTAGGTCTGTGTCTTTATTCCCATCTTGCCACTAGGTTCTTCATGACCTTTTTTTTTTTTCCTTAGATTCCATATATATGTGTTAGCATACTGTATTTCTTTTTCTCTTTCTGACTTACTTCACTCTGTATGACAGACTCTAACTCCATCCACCTCATTACAAACACCTCCATTTCATTTCTTTTTATGGCTGAGTAATATTCCATTGTATATATGTGCCACATCTTCTTTATCCATTCATCCGATGATGGACACCTAGGTTGCTTCCATGTCCTGGCTATTGTAAACAGAGCTGCAATGAATATTTTGGTACATGACTCTTTCTGAATTATGGTTTTCTCAGGGTATATGCCCAGTAGTGGGATTGCTGGGTCGTATGGTAGTTCTATTTTTAGTTTTTTAAGGAACCTCCATACTGTTCTCCATAGTGGCTGTATCAATTTACATTCCCACCAACAGTGCAAGAGTGTTCCCTTTTCTCCACACCCTCCCAAGCATTTATTGTTTCTAGATTTTTTGATGATGGCCATTCTGACCGGTGTGAGATGATACCTCATTGTAGTTTTGATTTGCATTTCTCTAATGATTAATGATGTTGAGCATTCTTTCATGTGTCTGTTGGCAATCTGTATATCTTCTTTGGAGAAATGTGTATTTAGGTCTTCTGCCCATTTTTGGATTGGGTTGTTTGTTTTTTTGTTATTGAGCTGCATGAGCTGCTTGTAAATCTTGGAGATTAATCCTTTGTCAGTTGCTTCATTTGCAAATATTTTCTCCCATGCTGAGGGTTGTCTTTTTGTCTTGTTTATGGTTTCCTTTGCTGTGCAAAAGCTTTTAAGTTTCATTAGGTCCCATTTGTTTATTTGTGTTTTTATTTCCATTTCTCTAGGAGCTGGGTCAAAAAGGATCTTGCTGTGATTTATGTCATAGAGTGTTCTGCCTATGTTTTCCTCTAAGAGTTTGATAGTGTCTGGCCTTACACTTAGGTCTTTAATCCATTTTGAGTTTATTTTTGTGTATGGTGTCAGGGAGTGTTCTAATTTCATGCTTTTACATGTACCTGTCCAATTTTCCCAGCACCACTTATTGAAGAGGCTGTCTTTTCTCCACTGTATATGCTTGCCTCCTTTATCAAAAATAAGGTGACCATATGTGCGTGGGCTTATCTCTGGGCTTTCTATCCTGTTCCATTGATCTATATTTCTTTTTTTGTGCCAGTACCAAACTGTCTTGATTACTGTAGCTTTGTAATATAGTCTGAAGTCAGGGAGCCTGATTCCTCCAGCTCCATTTTTCGTTCTCAAGATTGCTTTGGCTATTCGGGGTCTTTTGTGTTTCCATACAAATTGTGAAATTTTTTGTTCTAGTTCTGTGAAAAATGCCAGTGGTAGTTTGATAGGGATTGCATTGAATCTGTAGATTGCTTTGGGTAGCAGAGTCATTTTCACAATGTTGATTCTTCCAATCCAAGAACAAGGTATATCTCTCCATCTATTTGTATCATCTTTAATTTCTTTCATCAGTGTCCTATAATTTTCTGCATACAGGTCTTTTGTCTCCTTAGGTAGGTTTATTCCTAGATATTTTATTCTTTTTGTTGCAATGGTAAATGGGAGTGTTTTCTTAATTTCACTTTCAGATTTTTCATCATTAGTATACAGGAATGCAAGAGATTTCTGTGCATTAATTTTGTATCCTGCTACTTTACCAAATTCATTGATTAGCTCTAGTAGTTTTCTGGTAGCATCTTTAGGATTCTCTATGTATAGTATCAACAGCTTTACTTTACAGTGACAGCTTTACTTCTTCTTTTCCGATTTGGATTCCTTTTATTTCTTTTTCTTCTCTGATTGCTGTGGCTAACACTTCCAAAACTATGTTGAATAATAGTGGTGAGAGTGGGCAACCTTGTCTTGTTCCTGATCTTAGTGGAAATGGTTTCAGTTTTTCACCATTGAGGACAATGTTGGCTGTGGGTTTGTCATATACGGCCTTTATTATGTTGAGGAAAGTTCCCTCTATGCCTACTTTCTGCAGGACTTTTATCATAAATGGGTGTTGAATTTTGTCGAAAGCTTTCTCTGCATCTATTGAGACGATCATATGGTTTTTCTCCTTCAATTTGTTAATATGATGTATCACGTTGATTGATTTGCGTATATTGAAGAATCCTTGCATTCCTGGAATAAACCCCACTTGATCATGGTGTATAATCTTTTTAATGTGCTGTTGGATTCTGTTTGCTAGTATTTTGTTGAGGATTTTTGCATCTATGTTCATCAGTGATATTGGCCTGTAGTTTTCTTTCTTTGTGACATCTTTGTCTGGTTTTGGTATCAGGGTGATGGTGGTCTCGTAGAATGAGTTGGGGAGTGTTCCTCTCTCTGCAATATTTTGGAAGAGTTTGAGAAGGATAGGTGTTAGCTCTTCTCTAAATGTTTGATAGAATTCGCCTGTGAAGCCATCTGGTCCTGGGCTTTTGTGTGTTGGAAGATTTTTAATCACAGTTTCAATTTCAGTGCTTGTGATTGGTCTGTTCATATTTTCTATTTCTTCCTGGTTCAGTCTTGGCAGGTTGTGCATTTCTAAGAATCTGTCCATTTCTTCCAGGTTGTCCATTTTATTGGCATAGAGTTGCTTGTAGTAATCTCTCATGATCGTTTGTATTTCTGCAGTGTCAGTGGTTACTTCTCCTTTTTCATTTCTAATTCTATTAATTTGAGTCTTCTCCCTTTTTCTCTTGATGAGTCTGGCTAATGGTTTATCAATTTTGTTTATCTTCTCAAAGAACCAGCTTTTAGTTTCATTGATTTTTGCTATTGTTTCCTTCATTTCTTTTTCATTTATTTCTGATCTGATCTTTATGATTTCTTTCCTTCTGCTAGCTTTGGGGTTTTTTTGTTCTTCTTTCTCTAATTGCTTTAGGTGCAAGGTTAGGTTGTTTATTCGAGATGTTTCCTGTTTCTTGATGTAGGCTTGTATTGCTATAAACTTCCCTCTTAGAATTGCTTTTGCTGCATCCCATAGGTTTTGGATCGTCGTGTCTCCATTGTCATTTGTTTCTAGGTATTTTTTGATTTCCCCTTTGATTTCTTCAGTGATCACTTCGTTATTAAGTAGTGTATTGTGTAGCCTCCATGTGTTTGTATTTTTTACAGATCTTTTCCTGTAATTGATATCTAGTCTCATAGCGTTGTGGTCGGAAAAGATACTTGATACGATTTCAATTTTTTTAAATTTACCAAGGCTTGATTTGTGACCCAAGATATGATCTATCCTGGAGAATGTTCCATGAGCACTTGAGAAAAATGTGTATTCTGTTGTTTTTGGGTGGAATGTCCTATAAATATCAATTAAGTCCATCTTGTTTAATGTATCATTTAAAGCTTGTGTTTCCTTATTTATTTTCATTTTGGATGATCTGTCCATTGGTGAAAGTGGGGTGTTAAAGTCCCCTACTATGATTGTGTTACTGTCGATTTCCCCTTTTATGGCTGTTAGTATTTGCCTTATGTATTGAGGTGCTCCTATGTTGGGTGCATAAATATTTACAATTGTTATACCTTCCTCTTGGATCGATCCCTTGATCATTATATAGTGTCCTTCTTTGTCTCTTGTAATAGTCTTTATTTTAAAGTCTATTTTGTCTGATATGAGAATTGCTACTCCAGCTTTCTTTTGATTTCCATTTGCATGGAATATCTTTTTCCATCCCCTCACTTTCAGTCTGTATGTGTCTCTAGGTCTGAAGTGGGTCTCTTGTAGACAGCATATATATGGGTCTTGTTTTTGTATCCATTCAGCCAGTCTGTGTCTTTTGGTGGGAGCATTTAATCCATTTACATTTAAAGTAATTATCGATATGTATGTTCCTATTCCCATTTTCTTAAATGTTTTGGGTTTGTTATTGTAGGTGTTTTCCTTCTCTTGTGTTTCTTGCCTAGAGAAGTTCCTTTAGCATTTGTTGTAAAGCTGGTTTGGTGGTGCTGAACTCTCTCAGCTTTTGCTTGTCTGTAAAGGTTTTAATTTCTCCATCAAATCTGAATGAGATCTTTGCTGGGTAGAGTAATCTTGGTTGTAGGTTTTTCTCCTTCATCACTTTAAGTATATCCTGCCACTCCCTTCTGGCTTGCAGAGTTTCTGCTGAAAGATCAGCTGTTAACCTTATGGGGATGCCCTTGTGTGTTATTTGTTGTTTTTCCCTTGCTGCTTTTAATATGTTTTCTTTATATTTAATTTTTGATAGTTTGATTAATATGTGTCTTGGTGTGTTTCTCCTTGGATTTATCCTGTATGGGACTCTCTGTGCTTCCAGGACTTGATTAACTATTTCCTTTCCCATATTAGGGAAGTTTTCAACTATAATCTCTTCAAATATTTTCTCAGTCCCTTTCTTTTTCTCTTCTTCTTCTGGGACCCCTATAATTCGAATGTTGGTGAGTTTAATGTTGTCCCAGAGGTCTCTGAGACTGTCCTCAGTTCTTTTCATTCTTTTTTCTTTATTCTGCTCTGCAGTAGTTATTTCCACCATTTTATCTTCCAGGTCACTTATCCGTTCTTCTGCCTCAGTTATTCTGCTATTGATCCCATCTAGAGTATTTTTAATTTCATTTATTGTGCTTTTCATCGTTGCTTGGTTCCTCTTTAGTTCTTCTACGTCCTTGTTAAATGTTTCTTGCATTTTGTCTATTCTATTTCCAAGATTTTGGATCATCCTTACTATCATTATTCTGAATTCTTTTTCAGGTAGACTACCTATTTCCTCTTCATTTGTTAGGTCTGGTGTGTTTTGACCCTGCTCCTTCATCTGCTGTGTGTTTTTCTGTCTTCTCATTTTGCTTATCTTACTGTGTTTGGGGTCTCCTTTTCACAGGCTGCAGGTTCGTAGTTCCTGTTGTTTTTGGTATCTGTCCCCAGTGGCTAAGGTTGGTTCAGTGGGTTGTGTAGGTTTCCTGGTGGAGGGAACTAGTGCCTGTGTTCTGGTGGATGAGGCTGGATGTTGTCTTTCTGGTGGGCTCGTCCACGTCTGGTGGTGTGTTTTGGGGTGTCTGTGGCCTTATTATGAATTTAGGCAGCCTCTCTGTTAATGGATGGGGCTGTGTTCCTGTCTTGCTAGTTGTTTGGCATAGGGTGTCCAGCACTGTAGCTTGCTGGTCGTTGAGTGAAGCTGGGTCTTGATGTTGAGATGGAGATCTCTGAGAGATTTTCGCCATTTGGTATTACGTGGAGCTGGGAGGTCTCTTGTGGACCAGTGTCCTGAAGTTGGCTCTCCCACCTCAGAGGCACAGCCCTGATGCCTGGCTGGAGCACCAAGAGCCTTTCATCCACACGGCTCAGAATAAAAGGGAGAAAAAATGGAAAGAAAGAAAGAAAGAGGATAAAATAAAATAAAATAAAGCAATTATAATAAAAAATAAGAAAAAATTTTTAAGAATAAATTTATTAAGAAAAAAAATTTTTTTTAATTTTTAAAAATAGATTTATTAATTTTTTTATACTAAAAATAAGAAAAAAATTATTAAGAAAAAATTTATTAAGAAAAAATTTTTTTAATTTTTTAAAATAAAAAATATGAAAAAACTTATTTAAAAAAATTTTTTAAATTTTTTAAAAATAGAAAATAAGGAAAAATTATTAAGAAAACATTTATTAGGGAAAAAAATTTTTTTTAAGTAAAAAAAAAAAAAAACAAAAAACGGACGGACCTAACCCTAGGACTAACGGTGAGAGCAAAGCTATACAGACAAAATCTCACCCAGAAGCATACACATATACACTGACAAAAAAAGGAAAAGGGGAAAAGTTAATATATCCTGCTCCCAAAGTCCACCTCCTAAATTTGGGATGATTCGTTGTCTATTCAGGTATTCAACAGATGCAGGCACATCAAGTTGTTTGTGGAGCTTTAATCCGCTGCTTCTGAGGCTGCTGGGAGAGATTTCCCTTTCTCTTCTTTGTTCGTACAGCTCCCGGGGTTCAGCTTTGGATTTGGACCCGCCTCTGCATGTAGGTCGCCTAAGGGCGTCTGTTCCCCGCCCAGACAGAACGGGGTTAAAGGAGCAGCTGATTCGGGGGCTCCGGCTCAGTCAGGCCGGGGGGAGGGAGCGGTACGGAGGAGGCGGGGCGAGCCTGTGGCGGCAGAGGCCGGCGTGACGTTGCAGCAGCCTGAGGCGCGCCGTGCGTTCTCCCGGGTAAGTTGTCCCCGGATTACGGGAGCCTGGCCGTGGCGGGCTGCACAGGCTCCCGGGAGGGGCGGTGTGGAGAATGACCTGTGCTCGCCCACAGGCTTTTTGGTGGCGGCAGCAGCAGCCTTAGCGTCCCATGCCCGTCTCTGGGGTCCGCGCTGATAGCCGCGGCTCGCGCCCGTCTCTGGAGTTCGTTTAAGTGGCGCTCTGAATCCCCTCTCCTTGCACGCCGCGAAACAAAGAGGCAAGAAAAAGTCTCTTGCCTCTTCGGCAGCTGCAGACTTTTTCTCGGGCTCCCTCCCGGCTAGTTGTGGTGCGCTAGACCCCTCAGGCTGTGTTCACGCAGCCAACCCCAGTCCTCTCCCTGGGATCCGACCGAAGCCCGCGCCTCAGCTCCCAGCCCCCGCCCGCCCCGGCGGCTGAGCAGACAAGCCTCTCGGGCTGGTGAGTGCTGCTCGGCGCCGAGCCTCTGTGCGGGAATCTCTCCGTTTTTCCCTCTGCGTCCCTGTTGCTGTGGGATCCGCGCTGATAGCCGCGGCTCGCGCCCGTCTCTGGAGCTCGTTTAGGCGGCGCTCTGAATCCCCTCTCCTTGCGCGCCGCGAAACAAAGAGGCAAGAAGAAGTCTCTTGCCTCTTCGGCAGCTGCAGTCTTTTTCCCGGACTCCCTCCCGGCTAGCACCGAAGCCCGAGCCCCAGCTCCCAGGCCCCGCCCGCCCCGGAGGCTGAGCAGACAAGCCTCTCGGGCTGGTGAGTGCTGGTCGGCACCGCTCCTCTGTGCGGGAATCTCTCCGCTTTGCCCGCCGCACCACTGTGGCTGCGCTCTCCTCCGTGGCTCTGAAGCTTCCCCCCTCTGCTACCCGCAGTCTCTGCCCACGAAGGGGCTTCCTAGTGTGTGGAAACCTTTCCTCCTTCACAGCTCCCTCCCACTGGTGCAGGTCCCGTCCCTATTCTTTTGTCTCTGTTATTTCTTTTTTCTTTTGCCCTACCCAAGTACGTGGGGATTTTCTTGCCTTTTGGGAGGTCTGACGTCTTCTGCCAGCGTTCAGTGGGTGTTCTGTAGGAGCAGTTCCACGTGTAGATGTATTTCTCATGTATCTGTGGGGAGGAAGGTGATCTCCGCGTCTTACTCTTCCGCCATCTTGCCCCAGGTTCCCATTATCTTAGTTTTTGACCTCATTTATAAAGTACTGACATCAGTCAAGCTACTAATTTATTTTAGAGAAGAAACCAACACAAAAGAAGAGAGGTATAGTATCTTCCATACATGTTTGGAAAGCTCTAAATGTTCTAAAGTTCTAAAAGTTCTTGATTTCAAAGGCCAAGTGTACTTAGGTGAGTGGTGCTGATTTAATCTATGGTTCTTTTTCTTTTCTTTTTTTAAAAAAATATTGCAGCTTCTAAAAAGTTCTCAAACAAAAAAAATTCAAAAGCTCTGAAATTTAGACTATGACAGTAATTAAGAAAATGCAGAAAGGGCACTGGTAGATTTTTAGAAACTATTTTAATACAAGATTAATAGCAATTTTCTATCCAAATCAGAAATGAAAAAAATCTTAACCCAAATAATATTCATTTGACAGTCACATAAAATTTTAGGTTTGATTGGTGCACACATTTGTCCTGCATATATGTTATGCATATGCACACAGAGACCTCACTACTACGCCATCTTGAGGTGTCTTTTCACAGAAGTACCTCATTACAAGGCAATGTCAAAGATTCCAGTACTTTTCAACTTTCACTGAGGCTCAAATAGCCCCATGCTAGGCTGAGTCCCGTGCTGTAGCAAACTGTGTTATAGCAAGGCTCCAGAATGCATACAAATCAATACTCTCTTTGTAGAACTTGGCCTAAAACTAAACACTGGCTAATGTCTCCACCGAGGAGGAACACATTGCAAATTTGTAAGTTATGGTCTCCTTACTCTTCTGTTGGCAAAGCTAAAGTGCCCCTCCCCTCCCCTTTTTTTTTTTTTTAAAGTTAGAAGTCAGATTTGTTAGTGACTGTAAGTAAATGAAAATGAGTTTGAATTTCTGCAAGTTTTGGATAAGTCAAAACTTGCATTTGCTAACCCTTCCACCTTTAATCAAACCACCTGGTAATTAGCCTTGCAAAGAGAAGTAGTAAAAGAATCACAACTCAGGAATTGCTAAGGTTTTATTCCTCCTTGGGGACTTCAGTTGGTGTTCAGTGTGTAGCCAAAACATGTACGTAATGGCTAAAGACTTAAAGTAGGCTAATGTCTGCAGCAGGGAATATAAATTAAATATCAGGCTTCTGCGTCCAATAATATTTTCAGTGTGTCTGATTTATAGAACGCTACTTTTATAATTCCTACTGCTTATCAATGAATAGTCGTGTTTTTCAGTGTAGACAAAGTAGTATTATCTATCCCTTACAACTAAAGCAGGTAACACAAGATATTGATCTGGGTAAGTCACTGTAACGGATTCAGATTGCTAGTGCTAATGTTCTATGATGGCTCTAATCAAAGTCCCGACTTGACCTTCATTCAAACGAGAGAAGGCTGTCGTGGCTGTCCCTCAATACAGAACCATAAGTGGAGCTCAAACTCGTGAATTTGCAATCTATTCTTCTCTGCTAAAGACTTTAGCCTCTGTTTAGCTTTTGTTATAAGGTATACAAAGTATAATATACACCAATTACAGACGTGTATTTCTGTTAGAAAAATACATATTATAACTAAAGAACATGTAAATAGAGGCACTTCAATAAGCTAAGTGTTTGCAGTTATAAGCATCACCCAACAATTCCTAGCATCCGATTTCAGTGAGCCCATCCCTCTCTACTCATAACAGAGGTTATGATGTGATTACAGAATTTAGGGGACATCAAAGCAAATGAGGACAGGTCAGGAAAAATAATGGAGCATCGTTGCCTCCCCTATCACTATGCTAAAACGAGAGAAATTAATTTGGTGAGGGGAGGGGGAGAGTCCAAAATACTTACTGAAATGGGTTAACTAGATTAAACTAATTCCCTTAGGGCACAAAAAATTCCCATGTGAAATGAGTCTGAAAATCATATGACATAGTAGGATGATGATAAAAACCAGGAAGTACAATTTGAATAATATTTTGACCACATCCATGCAGGTGACTAATACTGTGGCATCATTAACTGACAGTGGATTCAGTTCTCTGCCTGGCTCATATAGATCACTATAGCGCACCAATATGAATAGTATTGTTAACGAAGGTGTTGAAACAGATGAAGCAGGCGTTCATATATTGTCTGTGTGGTTAGTGTTTATAGAACATGGGTTCACATTCATTAATATAATGTGTATTCACATACATGCACAAAACCCTTTGGGGGTGAAAGTACAGGGAAAACAAGGCATTCTGATCTATTTCACAGAAAACAATGCAGATATATTTTAAAAAGGAAAGACTTGGAGCTTAAAGCTATAAAAACAAGTTATGACTCAAATATTTTGGAAAATCAAGATTGATTTAATTTGTATTGCACCTTAATTACTGGAGAAAGACAACACTGATTTCTGAACATACAACACAATGAGCAACATAAATGACTGGTCCTTCATAGAGATGTTTTATGTGTAACTGGCGATAGGAAGCCAAAGTGCGGCAGTGAAATGAATGGTTTTCTAGAAGTATGTAATGCTGAATTAGATTGTACTAATTTCATAAAGATTGAAGTGAAAAGATGCCACAAAATCTCTCAGAATCCTACATTCCGTATTTCGTTAGGCATACAATAGCAATAGATGCTTCTAAATACTTTGTTTTGCAAAAGTGCTCAAGTATACTTAATACTATTGTGCCGCATGTGTTCTCCCTAAATGTGATGACTAAATCAATAACTAATTATAATTTGGATGAGTACGGAGATCGAAAAATACCATTGATATGTCACGACTGCCAATGGGTTAATTAACATGTGACTGGCATACTATGGTGTCTTGAAACATTACTTTTCCCAACCCCAGATACACCATGAAAACCAAAAAACACATGGATAGCCAATGGTATTCATAAAGCCCCAGGTTAGTTTATTTTGCTTCTCTCTGTCAGGAGCATAGTGCCTGGCTTTGGCACACCTGGCGGATCAGTTAGGCTGCAAATCAGCCTCTTGAATTAGGATATTTCTCCAAGTGCCAAGCAGGAATCCTAGGCTGAAGGCGTTGTACCGAAAGCAATGGTTTTGTGTGAATCATATTCCTTGCGCATACGGTTTCCATGACCAGTAAAGTTCTGCACACCCACGGCTCTGCCCATGCATTCGATACAGTCTGGAGCACCCAGGACAAAACATGCTCATGTGAGAAGGGTGTGCCCTGGCAAACTTTTAATAAATGGACGGTTAGATACGTAAAAAGTTCTCTTTCTTGATTCTTGGTGCTCACAGATCATTGAGGAATCCCTTCTCTGAGCCGCACAAAACAAGAAGAGCTGGTTGACAAAACATTTTCGTTACAAAGGTGTGTCAACCCTGAGCTTGGAATTAAGAAGTTAAAATCTGTGATTTATATATATATAGATATAAAAATAGATGATCATACTAAGACTAAAAAAGTGAAAGAAATCTCCATGTCAATACTATATATATATTTTTTTTGTCTTGAGTTTTTTGTTGTTGTTGTGAGTTATTTTGTAAGAGAATGCCCTTGTGATGCAGAAACCAAGTGACACAAAGCAAATAGTTAAAAATGAAAACTCACTTATGGATCGAATTGTTTATCGGTTCATTAAAGGAACTCTTCTTTTGGGAGGGTAATGAGCACGGGGCAGAAACATCTAATTCATGTCAAGCCTGTGGCTAAAGCAAAGCAATTGTATGGTTGAAGATTATTTTCATTTCAGACCCTTGAGGAGGATGAATTCATGAGGGTGTCCACTAGTAACTGGAGATGAAGGGAGAAATCTGTGCCAATTGGATACAGTGGTCAGACGTTAAGAGAATTAAGGAAAATGGTGCCATTACTGAAATTGAAATCGGGCAGGATGAGAGAGAGGTGCTGAGTTGTAGCACATTTTACTCTCAGATTAAAGATGGAATTCTAAATTTCCTATCAGTACCTCTGAATCAGCTTGGCATTGTATGGTTAGCGTGCAAGACCTCCAAGACAACAGTGTATTTTCACTACATTAAAAAAAATTTCAAACCTTCTCCGCATAAGCATTTTGTAAACCTGATTTGTCACAGAAAAGCTTACACTGGGAGTTGGCTGGCAATGCCGAACTTACAACGTTAAAGCGCTTTTATTTTTCTCGTTTGCCTCTTTGTTGAAAATGCAGTTGTCTTGGGGTTTGGCCTGATTTTGCAAGGAAAGTTATTTTCTTCCTATTTTTTTTAAATGGGGAAAAAAATGAAAAACTCACAACGTGAGATTCCTTCACTTCTGCAGCATAAAAGCAAATGAAGGTAAGAAAATCTCCTGGTACGAAAGATTTGAGTAAGAATTCTCTAGAATAAACAAGTTTCCCACAGATGATAGCTGAAGGAAGGAGGAAGCAGTCCTGTCTGGCAGCCGGTACTCTTTGGGAAAACAAAAAGGGAGGCATAGTGCAGTACTGCTCTCGTCTCATAGAAAACGGTAAGCTTTTGTGGCATGGTCCATTGTCCAAGAGTGTAAGAAAAGAAGTGAGTTGGCCGTCCAAATAGCTAAAATGCAGTTTCATCTGACCCAAATCCCAGGATTATCTGCACAGTCTCTGCCACGCCAGGGCGATGCAGACGAGAGATCCTGAGAGGAGGGAGCGTCCCAGCTGCGCTGCAGAAGAGTCTACTTCTCTCCTGTCAGGATCCACTGCCGGGGCCTCTGTGGTGACAAACTCAAACTCCGTAGGACACACATCATCCATGCACCCACTGCCACTCCCCGAGCCGCTGGATTCATCACCTGGTGCAGACAGATGGAAAGGGAGAGTTAGACCCAGTCTAGCAAAGAGTGGGGCACACGTGAGATTTGGGCATGGAGGTGGCAGGGGCCATCTCCCCACCCAAGGGTCCTCCACCCCACTCCACCCCCATGGGTTTGTTTTTAATGGGCAGGTTTGTGATGTGTGGGTGGACTGTATCTAAATAGACGTCTGAAACATAGTGCTTCATTTTTATTTTTTTATTTTTGGCCGCAACGCGAGGCATGTGGGATCTTGGTTCCCCAACCAGGGATGGAACCCGTGCCCTGTGCAGTGGAAGTGCAGAGTCTTAACCACTGGACCGCCAGGGAAGTCCCTGAAACCTAGTGTTAATAGAGACGTCTGTGTCTCTATTTCTGACCAAGCTGAACATATTTAATACGTAGCTCTTTACAGAAGAAGTTTGCCATTCTGCGCTTGAAACCAATGCCCAGGTGTCCACTTAGTATGCTCTCTTAGCCTGGCATCGTCCCTGCCTGCCTCAAATGCCTTCTGGGCCTTCTCTATTCCCACTTCTGACTGCTTGGTTCCTTCATGTTTCTTAAACGCTTTATCTCAGATCTGGGTCCACTTAAGTCTCCATCCATTACTAGCTATGTGAAAGTACTTATCAGCATTTGCAACTCTATTATTTACTTTCTTGTTCCCTCCATGAGAATGTATACTTTTTGGGGGAGAGCAGACACGTTGTGTATACTCTTCATTTCTGTATCCCCATTGGCTTTAATGGCCCCTGGCATATAGCAGGTTCACAATAAATACTTACTGGATAATTAAATATGCCTTGGGCAGTTTCTTCAACTTCTTTCAGTTTCCCCAACTCCATAGCTACTGACAATAACATTCACCTTGTTGAGGATACGTGAAAAGGCCCTGATAAAATGTGTGAGGGCACCAAACCCAGTGTGTGCAATGATGCCTGATGGAAGAAATGTGGCTCCTACAGCAAAGATGACGTAGATTTTAACCTGCTGTCTTTTATTTAAATGAATTAGGGCAAGCCAGTTAGTCTCACTGGGCTCTGCGTGCTCACCTGTAAAAATGAGAATAATCATATCTATTTCACTGAATTGTTATAGGGTATAAGTGAGATAATGTTCCTAGCAGGGCTTAGGAAACGGTACACCTGGTAAGGACGTTTGCTATTTCCCCTCCTTGCTCAATGAGTCCATTCAATAGCCCTAAATGCCTCCCTGTTGGCCTGAAATGCTGATGTCCGTGTTGAGCTGCTTTGAAAGACTGGCACCACCTTGGCTGCTAGACGCTACTTAAGCAAAGCCAGGTAATGCAGGGACCTTCCAATGTCCCCCCAATAAGCACGGCTCAACTCAGTGCAATTTTTTTTTAAATGTGACATCTAAATACCACATAAGATCACTTGAATACACTATACCAGGTTCTTAACATTTTCTCTAATTTATCTTTAGTGGCCTTGCAAGGGGGAAAATGCCCATTAATTAAATTCAGAGATATCACAATTGCTAAGGGAATTATATTATACACTGGTATTATGAACAAGAAGTAATATAACCTTTACAAAGATATTACTAAGGTGATTTAGAATATTAGAAATGTGGTAAGCAAATAATGACAAGAGAATCTAGTTGAGAAAAATAATGGCCCCATCTCTTTCTGAAAGGAATCACAAATGCAGGTGTTTAAGGGGCGATTTTTAAAAATGTCGAAAGCAATAAGGCTGATGATGACTATAAGATGTGATAGTGGTTTATATGACAGACACTATCCTAATGTAGGAGGCCAAGTTCGATGCTGGGGTTAGAGCAAAGTGATGGTCTTAAGTGTTGCTGATTTTTATTTTCTTTTTAGGGGAAATGGAGCAAGGTCTCTCCTCGAGGACAGTCCCTAAGCTTTGCAGATTGACATGTATACAACCTCTTTCGGTCACAGAGGAGAGAGAACCAAGGCCAACATCAACTCATTCTTATGTATTTTGAATTATTTATTCCAATAGTCATTCTCTAGGTAATAAAGCATTTTATTATATTAGATAGAGAAGACAGAAAAGATAAATTGAGAGGAGTGAAACTAAGGAATGAGCAGGGGAGAAGCAGCAAAGGCTAAAACCTCGTGTAATTTTCTCTTCTGAAGAGGGGAGGAGAGGTTTAGTAAAGAGGACGAGACATAATGGGAGGACTTGAGAAAGTTTACAGCAAGTCTATCGGGTTGGCAATGATCCTGCACTTAGAAAGTTAATTTTTGAGTTATTTAAAAGGGAATTAAGCATGAAAAATTTTCTGCAGGGGACAACTCAGTAGAATGATGGTTAAGACTCAGATGACTTCATGTCTTCCATCTGTAACTTGTTTCTTTCTATCTCATTAATTCAAGCACACAGCATCATCTTTTGCTTCAGTGACCACATTACAGAATCACTGGCAACTCCACATCTTTTTTTTTTTTTTTTTTTAAGGATAACAACTAGTTTTTTATTCTTGTTTGGCAACTCCACATCTTAAGTTCAAGAAATCTTTTCCCAAGAACTCTCTCTAGAAGAATATATATATATATAAAATACATAAGAACATATATATTCTTCTAGAGAATATATTCTTTTATAATATATAAAACAACAAAACAAAAAAAACTTGCCTTTATGCATCTAGAAACCACTTAGACAAAACCCAAATATAGTTAGTTTCATTTGATGTGCATTCAGTAGTCTTTCAAATCACTTCTGATATTTTGTGATCTTTAATAAAATAGTCATGTGTAATATTACTTCAGCATTTTACTATTTTTCTCAGGATTTCAGATACAAATGTCAGTGGGTCGTGTATGTGCATGGTTGGAGAAGGAGAAAGAACTGATGCAGTTGATTCCATGGCACACGAGATATTATCTTAGCTCCTTTACACACAGCCTCAAATGAACCTCCCAACGATCCTTATTCAGGAATGCTTCCCATCCTATAGAAGAAGAACCTGAGGCTCAAGAGATAACTTGTTCAAGACCTCAGTTCTTGAGTGATACAACAGGGATTCCTTCCCAGTCTTGTCTGAGTGAGCAAGCTTGAGAATATTCTTCCCTTGGTGGTTGGGAGGAGGGACGGGAGTTTGAGGCAGAGACATAAATGCTGACGGGGAAAGGAGAAAGGGAAAACATTACTTTGCTGCCTTATCATTAATGGATCAACTGGCAGACAAAACTCCGTTTTAGCTTTAGTATAGCTGAATGTCAGCCACTGAAACCATTCCTTAAGAGCAGTTATGATTTTAGTAGTATCCTAAGTTCTGCAGAGCAGACATCTCTGCCCCAAGGACTATAAATAGCTTTGCAGATGGGGTAAGAATGACACAAAAGAGCCAAGGTGCACACTGCTCTTAAAGAAAAATTACAATAAACTTATTTACAAAACAGAAACAGACTCACAGGCTTAGAGAATGAACTTATGGTTATGGGGGGCGGGGAGGGAAGGGGTGGGGGGGGAAGGGATAGTTAGGGAGTTTGGGATTGACATGTACACACTGCTATATTTAAGATGGATAACCAACAAGGACCTACTGTATAGCACAGGGAACTCTGCCCAATACTCTAATGACCTATATGGGAAAAGAATTGGAAAAAGAATAGATACATGTATATGTATAACTGAATCACTTTGCTGTACACCTGAAACTAACAGCATTGTTAATCAACTATACTCCAATATAAAATAAAAATTAAAAAAAATTCTTTCTTTAAACAAAAGACAAATTATGGTATAATCTTCTATAATGGTTTTCACTCTGGAGGTTACAGGTGCTGGTAAAGGCGTTCTTACTCGTGTCCTGGAAGTTGACGTCATTGCCGTTATACGCGTTCTTCAGTTTGTTGGTCATCACACGGAGAGCCATGATCTGCTGCCTGATGAACGTGTCGGGCCGCGTGATGTCCACGTCCACCTCGGGGTTGTTGATCTGGTTGGTCAGCCCATCGTTCATGATCTCAGGCAAGTATCTGCCGGGCAGAGAGGGAGGACAGGGTAGGGTGAAGCAGGAGCGACCTCGAAACCAGATTCTGCCACGTTGTTTCTAACAGTGAGCCCAAACGTTGGCAAAACTCGGGCTCGGTTCCTGGAAAAAAGGCCAAACGGTGAAAACAAGGCATACATCTTCCCAGAGGGAGACGTGGCAGTCCTGCTACTCTTCTCACAAGGCTCTCGCGCCTTCGGCTTCTTTCCCATTTCTGGTGCTCCTTATTGGAGGGTTGGAGCACAGACTGCTACAGCAGCCTCGAACGGACTTCCTTGTCCTCGTCTTTCCATTCTAGCACAACCTGCACAAGCTGTCCGGTTAACCTTCATCAAATATTGCTTTCATCATGTCACCCTTCTGTTTACAACTTGATGATAGTAGCTAATGTTTACGGGGTGCTTACTAAATGCCAGGCACTGTGCTAAACACTTCACACGCATTAAAAAACTTCAGTCTCCCAGCAAGTCTAGGAGGTAGGTACTATTTCAGCCCCGTTTGTATCATAGAAAACTGAGACTTAGTGAGGATAAGTAACTGTGCAAAGTCACAGAGCTAATGGAACTAACGTCAGAGCCCACGTGCCCAAACACTGCACCATATTGCCTGGTTGATCATAAACTACAATTCACACTTCATGGCTCAGCAATCCAAGCCCATCTCCACCTCCTGTCTACTTTCTTAGGCTGCAACGCTCCCTTCAAGGTACCCTCCTTGCCTTATGGAATCTTCTCCCTGGAACCATCTTATCTTTGCCGGCAAAGAACTTTCCCATTCAAGTTTTAAATATCGTTGAAGACCCAGGTCAATCCTCACTTTCTCTTTGAGATGTTTTCCAGTTTTTAGGGATCTGCCCACTTTTTTGTAGGGCTTTCAAGTTCGGCAGGGTATTTTGGGCACTGCACAAAGTCATCTGCTGAGGGAGGGAGCTGGGGCTGAAATCCAGCCCGAGTGCCCGATGCAGGGCACCATCCACCAAAAGGGGTGCCTTTTTCTTTCCTTTTCCTTTACTTTTCTTCTCTTTTGTGGGAATCTTTTTATTTTAGAAAATTTTAGCATGCACCAAAGTAGAGACAATAGTATACTAAACCTTCATATTCCCATCTGGGCATCTTTTTCTAATTCCTACAAAGGCACTATGTTTGTCTGTGTCCCGGTAAGAAACACATGGCACACTCAAAGGAGCAATAAAGAGAGTTTAAAGAAGAGACTGTTTACAAAGGTGTGAACAGTGTTGAAGGAAACCAACCAATGTGGCAAAGAACCCTGGGCCTGGCAACAGCAGAAGGGCCAGAGGGGATGGAGCTGTTACCAGAATGCATGAGATCTGAAACCATGGAATGCAGCCAGAAGACACTGCAACTGCCAAACCAAGACCCCTCAGGGAGGGAGCGGAGGGAATGATACCCTGACCTCTCTAGTCCCTCCTTCTGACCTCTGGCTGGTGCCTCCCATTGGCTGAACCCAACTGGAAGCCAACAGGAAAGGATACCCAGGTGATGCAGTCTGTAGAGGTTCTCCTGCAGGGCACAGACCAAGGTGGAGGGGTGAAGAGTGGATCTCAAGGCGAGTCAGAATATCCAGCCAAGCATCTGATAGGCTGGAGCAGCCCTGCCTAATTGCTTTCATTATCATTCTTTTACAGCCTCTCTCAGTGTTGCTTGAAAGCCAAAAAAACTTCCCTTCCTCTATTTTGTCCTTCCTATTTACATTTTCTCATACAATATACTTATGCTTAAAATTCTTCCCCTTCCCGCAGGTTATTTTCCAATTTTCTGAATCCAAAGGCTCTATCCATCAGCCTCCAAAAGAAGAAATAGAAACACACAAAGAAACTTTTATATTTAAGCCATATTTCAGGTGTTGAAATCTTATGTATGATGTATTTGTGCATGAATGGGTTTACCATTTTATTTTATTTTGTTTTGAATTTAATTTTTTTATACAGCAGGTTCTTATTAGTTATCTATTTTATACATATTAGTGTATATATGTTAATCCCAATCTCCCAAATCATCACACCACCACCCCCCCCCACCACTTTCCCCCCTTGGTGTCCATATGTTTGTTCTCTACATCTGTGTCTCTATTTCTGCCTTGCATGGTTTACCCATTTTATTTATTTATTTAAAATTTATTTATTTATTTTTGGCTGCATTGGGTCTTTGTTGCCGCACGTGGGCTTTTTCTAGTTGCGGAGAGCGGGGGCTACTCTTCCTTGCGGTGCGTGGGCTTCTCATTGCGGTGGCTTCTCTTGTAGCTGAGCACGGGCTCTAGGTGTGTGGGCTTCAGTAGTTGTGGCTTAGTAGTGGTGGCTCGCGGGCTCAGTAGTGGTGGCTCACAGGCTCTAGAGCGCAGGCTCAGCAGTTGTGGCACACAGGCTTAGTTGCTCCGTGGCATGTGGGATCTTCCCGGACCAGGGCTCGAACCCGTGTCCCCTGCATTGGCAGGCGGATTCTTAACCACTGTGCCACCAGGGAAGCCCGGTTTACCCATCTTAAATCAGAGGTCCCAGAATAAGCTCCATGTCTTCATCCATATCTTGAATAAAATTGACTTCATGATGTATACTACATAATGAATAATAAAGCACACAGAGCGCATTGCAAATTCTTTTCCATAGAACTTCACAGTATTTACTGCCCTAAAAAATGTCCTAATTGAAATGAAAGAGTCATGGAGCTATATTTCTTTATTTTTGCAGTAAAGCGTGATGCTTGTGTTGCCTTTTAATATATCTGGTATACCAATAAAATTCTGTTAGATTCTGAGATTGTCTTCCTGATATAAGTTCTAAAATATGACATTGGATTGACTGTCATTGACATTCAGTTATATGTGCCGGGCTGCGTGAGCTCTACCTAATCAGTAAAGCCCATCGGAATAAAAAATATAAGGGCAGTCCAGCCTTTGCTGGCACAGGAGCTGAGAGGGGCTGAAAGGTGCCCATGGTTTCTGGTGTTGCCCTTGGACCTTCTGGACAATGGCCCATGCCGCTGTACCTATGCTGAGTCAGAGAAGGGCTTTGTTTCTTTCAGCCGCTGTGCGCACGGCACAGCTAGCCGAGACTCATTTATCAGAAGCTGACTGCGATAGCTTACATGGGAATGCCACCCTTGGGAGTCTGAGCAGGCAGGAACAATACAAGACTTGCAAAGAAACCCAGCCTCGAACTGTGCCTGCTGATGCTCAGCTACTTACAATAAAACCAAGTAACAGTGCACCCATGTCCTCAAGAACCTTTTCTCCTTTAGTGTATTCAAAGGGGAACTTTAGAGACAATATGGAAACTTAAACCGAAAAACACAGTTGAAAAAGAAAATGGCCATTTTGTCACTCCAGGGGTACATTCTGAGGCCAAATCTGTGGATGTCCAGAGTGCAGCCTGGGGGATCAATGGAAGCCCAGTTCAGCACCAGCCCATTTATTTGTTGCCTCTCTTGTTTGATCTCTTTACATAACGCTCATATCCTGCAAGAATGGACGCATCTTTGAGCCCATAATATTCTTCCCTTTATTAGATTTTGCACCAGCTCTTTGGCTTGAGGGCATTCTATTTTTGCACCATCATAGTCTGGGAGACATGGAAAGGGAGGAGAATCTTGCTACAGAGAGCCCAGGTTCTGAGGCGGGCTGCACACTTACATGGGGCAGGGAGAACCCAGAAATGAGGACAAATTGGAGGGGTGTCACTGTTTGCCAATACCTCATGCTGTGGTGTGGAAAGTGAGTGGAATCCGGGAATAGTCAAGCATAGCTTCCCCATTTTGGTTACCTCCTATTTTGTAAGACCATGTGTAGGGTGTAAATCTTCAGCAGTTTTGCAGAATTATTTATCTTCACATCTGCTGTGGTCTGCACATTTGTGTTCTCCCAAAATCTGCATGTTGAAAACCTGATGCCCAAGGTGATAGTATTAGAAGGCAAGGCATTTGATCAAGAGGGCTCTGTGCTCATGATTGGGACTAGAATCTTTATAAAGGAGGCTGCACAGGGCTTCCCAGCCCCTTCTGCCTGGTGAGGATACAACGAGAGGCCTTCAACCCAGAAGGAGTCCTGGTGGAGGAGATTTCTGTGGAGCTTGCTATGAGTGATGAGTGACCAGGTCAGCACAGCAGGCATTCCCGACCCAGGGCACTGCCATCAATGGGCTCAGAATCAATGGAGCGTAGAGAAATTGGAACTCTTCTGCATGGCTAGAGCGGATGTAAAATGGTGCAGCGCTTTGGAAAACAGTATGGCAGTTCTTCAAAAAAGTAAAAATAGAATTATCATATGATCCAGCAATTCCACTTCTGGGTATGTATCTAAGAGAATTGAAAGCAAGGACTCAAACAGATATTTGTACACCCATGTTGACAGCAGCATTATTTACAACAGCCAGAAGGTGGAAGCAACCCAAGTATCTTCTGACAGATGAATGGATAAACAAATGTGGTCTATACATATAATAACTCAGCCTTAAAAAGGAAGGACATTCTGACACATGCTGACATCAATGAATCTTAAGGACATCATGCTAAGTGAAGTAAGCCAATCACAGAGGGATGTATGTTGTATAATTTCACTTATGTAAGGTACTTGAAATAGTCAAATTCATAGAGACAGAAAGTAGAATGGTGGTTGACGGGGGCTGGTGGGAGGGAGGTGTAGGGGGTTATTGTTAGTGGGTGTAGAGTTTTAGTTAAGGAAGATAAAAATGTTTGCGGATGGATGGTGGTGATGATTGTACAACCATGTGAATGTACTTAATGCCACTCAACTGTACACTTAAAAAATGGCTGAAATGGTAAAATTTATTTTGTGTATGTTTTACCATAGTTTAAAAAAATCTAAGTTTTAAGTACAGTTTTCTAAAGTTCTTAACGTATATGACTTTTTTCCTCTCCATTTTTTCCTGACTGCAAAGTGGAATTATTCAAAACATACTGTGACTTTATGTTTTAAGTGGATTTATAAATTCTGAAGACTTTTGAGCTGGAGTTGTCTGTGGCATTAGGTACTTCAAAGAGATGTGACACCAAGACATGGTCAAAGGCACAGAGGTTGACCCAGGGCACCTGAGACCTCTTTGGGACCCAGCGGTGTAATCATGGGCAAGTCACTTAGCTTATATATATATATATATATAGTAGTATATAGAATTATATTGCTTATATAATTATTTTTATATTTATATGGATAATTCCTACCTTATTTGTTTCATAAACTGCCATATTAAGTGAAAGTATATGAAAATGCTTGACAAATATAATACACTATGCAATTGCAATGCATTCTTATAAAATTAAGTTGTGAACATGGCTCCCTCAAATGCCAAACTTGTTTCTTAGGAGGGTTGACGGCAGCAGAATTGCGAGTTTTAAAGCCTGTATTCATGGACAGAAGAATGATTTGCTGTGGCTTTCTTCCCAGCTGGAAGATGCGTGTCATGAAATGGTTTGGAACTCTTGGAGGACACACAGCTCGTTGATTGTGCTAGTGAACAGAAGGTAAATTCTTTGACGTGGGTTCTGAGCTCATTGGCAGGAACTGCTCAAACCATCCTTTCTTGGTAGAACTGGAGTCAGCAAACTCCAGGGCGGATGGGAAAGAAGACCCACGAGCCAGTCCTCAGGGCTGCCGAGCTATCGACAGCAACATGTCTCTTTCCTCCCATCTGTAGCCACGCTTTTCATCACTTCCAGGAGGTGCACGCAGCGTCCCTCTCCCCCAGGACAGTCAGCCTTCGTGGGATCTTCCCTCCTAAGCATCCCAGAGAAGGGAAGTGGGCTTTCAGCAATGTCAGCTTGGACAGTTGCCAGTTTTCTTCCCAGACAGACTTCCCACTTTCCCCAGGTGTTTGGCTCGTTATACATCAAAAATTTTACAGTTCTCTCAAATGCAGCTGGAGTGCTTTGGGACATACCCCGCAATCAGACTAAGACAGTAATGTCCTGCCAGATCTGTCACGTCACTGTCTCTGACAGATTTCTCATCACCACGCACCATTTTGCCCCTCTGCCTGCTGCTCAAATGTACCCACTCATGACTTCCTAGTTTCTTTGCTTAGTCAATCTACTCAGTGGCTGCTGAGGGCGACTGACCTATTTTCTAGATTTTTCTACTTTTCCTATTTCTTACAATTTATTGTATTTACCTCCTGGCCTCAGGAAGGATTTCCTTGGGGGACACAGTTATTTCTGTGAGGATCAGGTGACTTAAAAGACAGCAGAGGCTCCCAGCAAAAGCTACGTTTCCAATGGATCCAATTAATCCTTGTCTCTCAGCTGGCATCTTGATGGGCTCCTTCTAGAAAGCATCTTAAAGAAAGGACACAGTGGTGGCTAAACACTAGATGACAAGGAGCAGAAGCGGAAAGCTGTTTTACCAGTTTTATGGGAGAGAAGGAAGAGCCTGGATATAACTGACTACAGAAACCCTGAAGACACTGAGGTTCATGTATGTTCTATCATGAGATCCACGTGCTACAGGGACTTGGCTCAGACTGGCTTTCGTTGCATTTCTCCTGCCCCATCCCATCGACTGCCATACTCCCCTTTCCCTTTTAACTCCTATGAGCTTAGAGAAAGGATCCCCATAAAGAGAACACAATCCTCAAGGAAGTTACAGATGACGTAATTCAACACGGTTACGTCCCCAGAAGCAAGAATCTGCTTCTCTAGGAGCAAAAAGCTAAGAGCCTCTGTGAACATCCTAAGGGCTTTAGTTTTCCTTCTGCCGCTGCCTGACAGTGCTTTACCCTCTACATGCTAATCATATAAAGTTTTATTTCCTTCTGAGCCTATGCTTGCCTGCTGCCATCAGATCATTCTCTAGGTCCTGTGCAGGCAGCTCATTCCGGTCACCGGCTGCCCGTAACGCCCTTCTCAGGGGTGACAGATGACTCTGATGTCCTCCTAGGGGTTCTAGGTTCACCCTGGGAGCTTTAGGAAGCCTAGATTCGTAACCTGTCCCACGACCCTTTAATTTTTTTCCCTTTGGCTGTCTAGATTATTATTGATTTTCCTCCCTTACTTCTTAGCTTCCTTTCACCTTCTGTTTGCCTGAGTTAAGTCGGAGTGTTGCTGAGTCTCATTTCTCCCTCAGACGTTGCTTAGGTAAGTGAGAAATGGAAGGAGGAGAAGTTCCACTCACCAGCTTACTTTCCTGCTGGTCATTGACGATGCACCTGAGGCTGCTTTTCTTGAGTGACAGACACTGGCCTGAATTCTTTACTAGCTATTCTGATAAAGTAGGATGTGGATGTGAGTATTATCTGCTATAGACGGAATCTTTGTGTCCCGCCGAGAGCCATAGGTTGAAGCCCTAACCCTCAATGTGATGGTACTCGGAGGTGGGGTAGTGGGGAAGTAATTAGGTTTAGATGAGGTCGTGAGGGTGGAGCCCCTATGATGGGATTAGTGCCCTTATAAGAAGAAGAGACCAGAGCCTTCTCTCTCTGCCATGTGAGGGCACAGAAGGAAAGCGGCCATCCACAAGCTCGGAAGAGGGCTCTCACGAGAACCCAACCCTGTTCACTTCTAGCCTCCAGACTGTGAGAAAAGAAATTTCTGTTTAAACCTCCCAGTCTACGGTATTTTTGTTATAGCAGCCTGAGCTAAGACACTAATTGAATCCAGTAATGACCGGATCCATCCTTGGCCCACAAAGGCATCTCATTAGAGACCAGAGGTTTGTGCGGACAATATCCTGCCTCATGAAGGCTGTGCTGCATTTCCAACTTAAAATTCCCTCTTGATGCACTTGTGAAGCTTAAGCAATTCATTGTTGAGATGACTTCAACCTGGCCTGGGCTCTGGCTATCTTTAGTGGGTGATGTTACAAATGAACCATGTGACCTGCCCAACCCAGTTGCTGTTGTTGTTTTTCATATAAGAAAAACCCCATTAAGGGAAACATCAAGGGTTTCCTTGGAGGCAAAGAGAAAACAGCAAATCGTAACATGCTCCCTGAGGCTTGCACCTGAACTGAAAAAGGGAACATCTTACATATTAATAGGAACTTAAAGTAGGGCTGCCAGATAAAATACAGGACGGCCAGTGAAATCTAAATTTCAGATAAACAATGAATCCTTTTTTGAATGTAAGTGTGTTCCACTTGGTGTCTGCTGTTTTTAACGTGCTAAATCTGGCAACTCTGCCTTAAAGCCTCGCTACTCAAAGTGCGGTCCCTGGACCAGCAACATCTGCATCTCCTGCAAGCCTGTTAGAAATACAGAATCTCAGGCCCACCGCAGACTTACTGAATCAGAGTCTGCATTTTTAACAAGATCTCCCAGATTTTAGCCTGTACACTTCAGAAGCACTGCTTTAGAGTTTACCACCTATTCTCACAGACATTATTGCACTGGTCTTTAAATTGTCCCAGTGGTTGGCAAGGGAAGGAGAAGCAGGGAAGGGCCTCTGCTGACCACCTGGTCTTGTTGTCAAATGGAGATTTACGTGCTGACAGGGTCATCGGTGCGCCCACAATTTCCTCCCCTCAGAGGGCACAGTCTCTTCCTTCTACCTCACCTCCTGTTTCCAGACCTGCTCCGCTACTGAAGCAAAGTGAGACCTGCCAGAGATGGGCAAAGGTGGGAGCAGGGGATGAAGGTGGGTTTATGTTCTGGGGGAACGATTACTCACATACCCTTGACCGTCATCTCAACACAGCAACTTTCACCCTGTGGTTACCACAGCTGCCGCATCTGTGTGTATCCTGTTTTGTTTCAAGTCATCATTAATTTCAACGGGTGATATTCATTTACTAACACCTATTTGGGAAAATAATACATACTGGAGTAAAGAGACATATCCACTGTAGGAGTCGTTTTGATTTCAGAAATGTTAGCACGTGAAATAGGCATGCTTCTGAATCAAGGAAGTATGGTAGAGAGCTTGGAGCTGCACGCAGAAAACAATCAGGAGAAATATGAATAATGGCAGACAAGTCTGAGCAAATACTTAGATAGGATAAAAGGACTGCAAAGACTGGCTGAAGGAATCAGATGGATAAAATACAAAGAAAGGAAGAAATGTCTGGGTGACCGGCAGTCTCATCCCTGTTTTAAAACAGCCGTGAGTTTTAAAACGCCAGACAATCTCTATCAATGCTAATAGACATTGCTGTTCCATATATATAAACACTTGATAGATTTTTTTTGTTTTTAAATAAAGATTCTGGTTCTTTTATTTCACAGGATGACAAGAATAACCTTTCTTTCTTTTTTACAAGCATTCCTAAACATTTAAGAAGGTCTATCATCTGAAAGGCCATACTTCAAAAATAGGGAAAAAAATAGGTTGCCTGCGTTACAAACGGATTTTTTAACTTGCAAAATAGTTCAGTGGAATTTTTTTTTTAATGAAAACTTCTCTTGTGTGTTCCTCGATCAATTAATATTTGGATGAGAAGAAAACTTCAATTAAATTTAATCCAACAAATCTTTATTGGTTATCTACTTACAATGTTATTAAATATAAAGTTATAGGGCTTCCCTGGTGGTGCAGTGGTTGGGAATCCACCTGACAATGCAGGGGACACGGGTTCGAGCCCTGGGCCGGGAAGATCCCACGTGCTGTGGAGCAACTAAGCCTGTGCGCCACAACTACTGAGCCTGCGCTCTAGAGCCCCCGAGCCACAACTACTGAGCCCGCGTGCCACAACTACTGAAGCCCGCGTGCCTAGAGCCCGTGCTCCGCAACAAGAGAAGCCACCGCAATGAGAAGCCCGCGCACCGCAACGAAGACCCAATGCAGCTAAAAATAATAGATAAATAAATAAATAAAGTTATAATATTAAGATTCCATTCCAGTGGAAGAAATAAAAAGAAAGGAACTAAAAAAACCCCTTGAAATTGTAATTTTTCAATGGAAATATAATTTGAGTCACAAATATTTGACAGAGTTATCTTTTTAATAGTACAGTGGGTTAAATTCTGGAATATTCATGCAAATGATTTTATGATTTTAAGTTTGATGATTTCCCTCGCCCACATAAAATCCTTCAATGGCTTCCCATAGACCTCAGGATAAAATTCAAATCTGGTCCCTGAGTACTGATCCAGGTGTGTCTCCACCTATGTGGTCCTTTCCCAACCTACAGTCCAACAGGAGGGTGTTGAAAGTTCCAAAATCCACTGTCTTCTCTCAAGCCACTGTGCCTTTTCATGTGTTGACAGACGCCACTGCCATCACATAGCACTTAATTGACAGAGCCTTGCACAGTGCCTGGGTTGAGGGAGTGCCTAATAATATTGCTGATGAACTGAATGAACCAAATATAGACCCACTAAATCTTTTACAGAGCAAAGACTCTGTTTCATTTATTCTTCTAACCTGGGGAGAACAGTATTTATCTGTCATTTGTTCTAGAGTCAGGGTATTAAAGTGAAAAGAATAATCGCTAGGGTTTGGGAAATTTCAGCTTTCACCCTTGTTAGTCGGCTAACCTTAGACTAATGTTTTACCCTGTCTTGGTTCCTGACACAGTGAGGAACTTGGCTGAACCATCGCAGTCTCTTTTTGCTCTAACGTCAATGGTCTTTATCTTCCCCATTCATTTTCTTGATGGAATGTAGTCCGCTCCCCAGTCCCTGCCCAAAGCCTTTTTTTATATTTCCTTTTGTAAGACACTGCATATGAGCTAATATCCAGTAACCTGTGTAACTATCCACGGGAATGTAGTTCAAAACGCAGCCGCTGTTTTAGCCAAGGCTAAAAGGTAAACACAGATGGGCAACAGAGCAGCTCGGAAAATCAACCACTTTATTCATTAGGCCACCTGGTCATCCTTTACAGTGTCTTTTTGTACAGTCATTAGGAAAAGACACATTAGAAGCTGTTAATTCACAGCTGAATTTTCTGGCCCAAGGTATCCTTCCTGAAAGGTCAGACACTGATAAATTACCAAGCATTTTTGAGGAGAATGCTGTTGATACCATGCACAACCTCTTGGACCCTCATGATCTAAGATGTGCACATTGATATTTGGGGGTAACTTGAAATGATTACAGTTTTTTCTACAGCTGTCTTGTTTTCATCTTGCTAAGCTCTCTCTAGTATGGCTAATAATCTCATTACCAATAGATGCTAAAAAATGCAACTCAGCAGTGTAAGAAGTTACACCCAGTGAGCACCTCACTTGCACCCCTTCCTTCTGCAGCTTCTTCTGAACTTAATATCCATGAATCTTCTTGTTCCCTTTTCATCACAGCTACTTCATATGCTTGAAACCGCCCAATAACGCCCCAGGACAGTCCCCACGCTTAGGTTCTCCACCTGCTGGTTGATCCCCCAAGATTGAGTGCAATTTACCAGCTGCTCTGCCCACCTGCATCCCCACTGAGGAGGGCTCAGGCAGACTCCTCTCCTGGGGGCTGCCCGGCCTGCCAACTCCCAGCCAGTTCTCCCGTCCAACTTCTCCACCCCGTGAAAACTCAGGCCAAGCCCATTTCTGGGCTGAATCAAGAAATTCAGAAATTCCATACCAAGTGACAGTAGCATTGGACAGCAGAGCAGAGGATAAGAACAGAACCATCTCTCATCAGGAGATTCCAATAGGACTTTTCAAGGCACGGAAGCTGTGAGAACGCTTTCCTGGTTGTCTGTCTGTCATTTTCTTTTTCCTTAACCCTTTCAATGAGACTTCGATATTTTTTTTTCTCCAAGGGTGAAAAAAATTACAGTTGAATGTTCACTTCCTGTTTAACTTGTGATGGAAAAAACCCAGTAAGCTGTGCAAATTTAACTATGGATAAAAATAGCTCTGCTATCTTAAAGTCAGTAAGTGAACATAAAAAGCTCTTTGTGATCTCAGGATGTCCGTAACCTGGCATCTGTCACCATCCCTCTGTCCTCATCCAGAGGCGAGGCATTCAGAACAAGGATTCCACGCTTAATGGCACCTTGAGAGTAAGTGCTCCCAGGTGCCCATCAAACCTGTCACTCTGAACAGCTGTCGCTAAGTGACGACTTGTCCCTCCACCCTCCATTGCTTTTTGCATAAACAGGTCTGCAGCGCTGTGCCAGGAGAGCCTTCCAGGGCTAGATGTGCAATGCCCCGTCCATAAGAACAGCGAGCCGCCCTCACCTGGCTTTGCTGTGCCCGTTCCAACATTCCTCTTCATTGGACGTGCCCGCCGTCACACTCTCGTCCTTGCAGATGGTGTAGGGCAATGCCGACCAGACCTTTTTAGAGAGCTTCAGTTTCTCTTTTATGTCTGTGACCTGATCAAGAAAGCAAGGAAAGAGAGTGAACATTCTTCCCAGGCGTCGTCCATTTCTACACAAGGATGCAACTCAGGGGAAGGTTAGAGAGTCTGCTATAGGACTAGCACAGACTCTCCATCAGCTTTAAGAGAGACACCATCCTGCAGGATTTGTTGCCCAGGAAAGCCTCACTTCTTCCTTTCTCCATCTCCCTCTAGATTCCAGCAGAGAGTTCTCAGGTAATTGGCTCCTGGTTTTCCATCTTTTCTGTCCTTGCATCCTTTGAAGTAAAAACTTCTGAAGCATCTCAACTGGCTTCAGGTCCCTCTCCAGCTGGGAGAAATAGGTGTTCTCTATTGCAAACACCTTCAATATATTCTTTAGGATTCATATGCCTGGATGTCAGATAAATGCACCTAAAGGATGCACAAAGAGATACAGCACTTTCCCCAAAGGTCTACTTGTTTCTGCAAGAAATGAATATTGTCACTAATTCAGCTGCTGGTAACCCCTGCACTGGACCAAGTGACAAGCCCACACAGCACACTCTTGGACAATGAACAGCAACCCAAATCCACTTAAAAATCTCTAGCAGCAGAGAGAAGAGTCATTACAAATACAAGCACGTGTAAAATCCACAGCCCTGTGGATGGATGGCCGGGAGGAGCTTAGTACCAGCGTCTTTAGTGCTTTCAGTCTCAGCACTGACTTTTTGTCTGTGGAAAAGGTAGAGAGAGAGATTCAGTACAATTTTGGCTCCATAATTAGAATCTAGTTTCATGCAGTCACGACCCTTATTTCCTATTCTGTCTACATGAACATTGGGAAAAATCTGTGGATGGTTGAAATGCCTCTGTTATAGGTTGAATTATGTCCCCCTAACATTTGTATGCTGAAGCCCTAACCCTCAGTACTTCAAGAATAAGACCTTATTTGGAGATGGGGTCTTTACAGAAGTAAGGAAGTTAAAATGAGGTCATTAGAGTGGCCCTAATCCAATATGACTGGTGTCCTTATAAAAGGGGAAATTTGTACACAGAGATATGCATAGAGGTAAGACAATGTGAAGAGACACAGGAAGAAAACGTTCATCTACAGGCCAAGGAGAGAAACCTGGAAAAAATCCTTTCCTCACAGCCCTCAGAATCAACCAATCCTGCTGACACATTGATTTTGGACTTCTAGCCTCCAGAACTGTGGGACAATAAATTTCTGTGGTTTAAGCTGCCCACACCTCATTATGACAGTCCTAGCAAAGCTATACAGCATTCTAGAAGGGAGGACCACTGACACTTGTAATCAGTGGTTTCTGGAAACAAAGTATTCTGTGTTTACTGTGGATGGAGTACAGATGTGAGAAAAAATCCCAAAGATCTGTTGTCAGGTTTAAGAGGAAACACAAAGAAATAAAAGATCTCTGATCTTTCATGTTGTCCCTAGTCATATTTCTCGGTAGTTCCAGAATTGTACAGTTTTGTTTTTTTTTGTGTGTGTGTGTGTATTGCTGCTTTTTTTAATTGAAAAAAGCCCATGATTCTTTAGGAGGTGATACAAGATTATTTTCCGGTCAGACAATCAGATCATAATTTCTACAATTTCTGTAATAACCATAAATTCCAAAGGTTCCTGTTCTTCCCACCCCAATTCACTTTTGGCACCTATATGTGAAATGTCACTTCTGAAAAATGGGGAAAAAATATGCTGAGGACTAGGCTTTTGCCACAGTCCTCCTTTCCTGATGAAAAATGTTCTGATGGCTGAATTTTGAATATTGATACAAGAAAGATGAATAATATCTTATCCATAAAAATCTTTTTGTAACTAGATGGTTGTCTCAGAAACAAAGTTATATTCGAAACAGCAGCCAATTCTCAGAGGGAAAGGGGCAATGGCTTCTCTTATCCTTCTGCACTTCTTCTAAATTCAGAATTTACTGAGCAATTCTACGAGCGGTAGTGGGGCGTCTGGCATAGGCTCTGGCTTCATGATTTTAGAACACACAGAATTGTACAGTGTTTGGCCCTTGCTTATTTGTGATTCTGATGATGACAGAGATTTCAGTCATGGGAAATATCTGTTCACCAGTAAGTACTGAAGATGACCAGAATGCTGAATCCAAGAACCTGGTACACATCCTTCAATAGTGTGATGTTACTTTTGTTTCAGAGCATAAAAAAATCCACAAGTAATGACCTTCCAAGGAGTAGCTTACAATCAGCAAATATTTAGGGTAGCTTAAAAACTGCACTCTCTGATTTCCCCCATTTGTGCTGACTTTGGTCCACAGGCTTCCCCCTGGCTCTCCTTCCAGCCCATCTGACTGGCTAAGGGGGTTGTGATGATGCCAGTTGTTTTCTGCTCACAATTCCTAGCACAGATGTGGGTACATATCGTTATGGTTTTTTAAAAAATTTTTGTTTTAAAGATATGTGGCCGTTTCTATCCAGCCATAGATGGACAGACATTCTCTGTTTAACAATTATTCAAAAACCTTCAAACCCCCGAAACACCAACTAAGAAATGTTGAAAGCATGATAGAAAAACCACCATTCTGCAGCCATCTCATAGTAATAATTGAACTCAGTAAGTATCATCAATAGATGCTGTTGTGGGTTGAATTGTGTCCGCCCCAAAAGATGCTGGATCCTGCCCACCAGTACCTGTGAATGTGACCTTGACCTTATTTGGAAATAGAGTCTTTGCAGATGATCAAGTTAAAATGGGGTCATTAGGGTGGGCCCTAATCCAATATGACTTTGTCCTTATTAAAAGGGGAGATTTAGCCACAGACACACACACACACACACACACACACACACACAGGGAGGACATCACATGAAGATGAAGGCAGAGATTGGGGTGATGCATATACAAGCCAAGGAACACCAGAGATGGCCAGCGAGCCACCGGAAGCCAGGGGACAGGCCTGGGACAGATTCTCCCTCACAGCCTCAGAAGGAAACAGCCCTACTGACACTTGGATCTCAGACTTCCAGCCTCCAGACTGTGAGAAATTAAATTTCTATTGTTGTAAGCCACCCAGTTGGTGGTTACACAGCCCTAGCAAACCAGTACAAGTGCAAAATAATATTGGGTAAAAGTTTAAAGGGGAACAGGATATTTACACAATCCCAAAGCATTCCCCACAGATGACATTATTACAAAAGGACGATTGTCATCATTCTACGGTGCAGAAACTTGGCAGGCTCTACCTTAACCAAGTGATCAAAGTAACGGGACAGACTGATATCGGGTGCCTCCTGATGTGATGGGACAAGAAGGACCTATCACTTATGCAGCGAAAATTCATAACCTGAATCCAGTCATGAGGACACATTAGACAACCCCCAACTGAGGGATGTTTTACAAAACAACTGGCCTGTATTCCTCAAAAATGTCAGTCATAAAAGGTAAAGAAAAGCTGAAGAGTTCGTCTAGATTAAGAAGAATAAGAGACATGACGTCCAAATGCAGTGGACGGTTCTGGATGGGGCACTAGATTGGAAAAATAATTGCCAGGAAGGATATTATTGAGATAGTTGGCAAAATTTGAACACTGACTCTGTATTAGATAATATTGTATCAGTGTTAAATTTCCTGAACATGAACTCATATTGTGATAACACAGGAGAATATCATGTTCTTAGGAGATACACACGGGAGTATTTAGAACTAAAGAGTTATGATTTCCACAACTTATTCTAGAATGGTTCAAGAATAATAATAAGAATAAAAACACATAGATGTATAGAGCAAGAGAGAGTGAGAAAGCAAATGTAAGAAAATTTTAATAATTGGTGAATCTAGATGGAGGTATAACATTTTTTCAAAAATTGCAATTTTTCAGTAAGTTTGAATTTTTAAAAAAATAAAACGTGTCAAAAATAAAATCCTTCACATTTGGTTTGTTCGGCAGGGTGTCACTTCAATGTCTCTAACCTCTAATCTGGACTACCTACTTAGGTCACTCAACCTCACTGTTCTAAACACAAACCCCAGAGGCAGAAATAGGTATTACATATTCATTGCTAGTCCAGAAAATGATGACCAGCTTCAGGATGGAAATACTGTAAGCTTTATTCTGTCTCATAATAAATATACCAAGAATAAGCCTTCGCCTGTCTGCTTTTTTTCATATAGAAATCCCACCTTTATGCTGTGGGAATCTGAACCAAATATATATATTTTGAGACAGAGAAAGTAAAATTGCATGACATCCCACAGATATCTCCTCTTTTAATATTTGCCAAATTGAACAGCGTATATTATGCTGTTCTTTCTTTAAATCAAACTCAAGTATTGCATCTTTCATGGTGCATTCTCTGGTCCCCTGGTTAAGTTTGGATGGAACTTTCTGTGTTCCACATGGGGCCCTGTTCATGATTCTGAGTACTGATGGCTCCGATCCCTTATAATTGGCTTACTTTTCTGACTCTCTCTTAGACCACATGCATCTTGAGGGCTGGGACAGTTCTAATTTGTCTTTATCCTCAGTGCTTAGAAGGGGTTGGGTGACCAACCACCCCATTTTGCCCGGGACATATGAGAATCTAGGACACTGAATTTTCAGCCCCAAACCGCAAAGTCCCGGGCAAACCGAGATGAGTTAGACACACAGGTCTCAGCACACAGTAGGTGTTCAATAAATGTTGGTTGAGAAAATGGGTTTCATTGCCCTAGTATATTACAAAGTCATAGACCTTATGGCTAACACAAAATAGTTGGGGGGGGGGTTCACACACTGTGGGCTCTTATCTCAAAAGGGTGGGGAGGCGCTGAGGGTCCTCCCAGGAGTTGTATCTGGCTTAGTGAGGGGTGAGGGTCCCTTCTGACCATTCACTACAGCACATTTTATAATCAGGTCACGTTCACTCTGGCATTTCAGAAGCCAGGCATTTTCATTGTGCAACTGAAGGCGATAACGGCAACGGCGCAGTGAGAGATGCAAATGCTGTTTTAACATTCTGCACGAAAACATCATCCAATTCACTTCCAGGCTGGGGTGGTGAGGCAGACAGCTGAAAAAAATGGACACTATTAGCCACTGGAGAGGAATATGCCTTTGATTCTAAAGACTAGCTGAATGATTGCACTTTGTTTTCTGGTATCAAGAAAGTTTTTCAATTCTCACACCGTTTAGAAGTATATTTTCATTTTCTTTTCTTTTTCTTTTTGAATAATAATGTAACTTACTTTGCTGTAGCTCTAGATCTGAGTTGTTTTTTTTTTCTTCCTGGAGACTTAAGTGTACACAATAGTGTGCTAAGTTTTATGTTAGCAAGCATTCTTGGTAGAAATATATTACTGACGGTAAGAGTGAGCCCTAATTCATTAATAATACAAACTTGATGGGAACGAAGACCTGGGATCAGATGTGGAATTTACAACTTCTTTTCCCTGCTTCCCAAATGAGCGATTCTAGGACAGATTAACTCTCTCCAATACTTGCAAATTATATTTACCATTTGTCCAGTGTTACATTAGGAGTACTCTACTATTGGTAATACCTGTGTACTAAATATTTTTCATCTATGCTATTGACAGCTTGTGAAAGTTAAACAACACTTTCTGTTATGCCATAGGAATCTGATCCAAATAGATACTGTTGGGATCCACAGAGAAAATGTGAGCCCTCTTAGAGAACTTATCGGGACTTGATTCTGATTTCTGACCATTTCAACTACTGGCTTCAGTAAAGGCAGACACTCTCAGTTTAAAGCTTGTCAAGGGTCCTGAATACTTGACTATAGAAACACAGTGGTACCATTTTCATACCCACCCTACAGAATTGTACAGTTACATAAAAGAGGGAGGCAGCTGACAAAGTGGAGGGGTTGCTGAAAACAAAGGGATTAGCAAAACCAAAGAGCATAAAGAAGGATGGTCCAAGCACTGTCGTCTGATAACTTCAGTTAAGAAGTAATCTTGGGGCTTCCCTGGTGGCGCAGTGGTTGAGAATCTGCCTGCCAATGCAGGGGACACGGGTTCGATCCCTGGTCTGGGAAGATCCCACATGCCACGGAGCAACTAGGCCCGTGAGGCACAATTACTGAGCCTGCACGTCTGGAGCCTGTGCTCCGCAACAAGAGAGGCCGCGATAATGAGAGGCCCGCGCACCGCGATGAAGAGTGGCCCCCACTCGCCGCAACTAGAGAAAGCCCTCGCACAGAAACGAAGACCCAACACAGCCAAAAATAATAAATAAATAAATAAATAAAAAATTTAAAAAAAGAAACACAAAACAAAACAACTGCCATTAACTCAATAATGCTTTCAGATGAAATTGTATTAAAAAAAAAAAAAAAAAAGAAGTAATCTTGCCCCAAATATTTAACCTGACTCTTATCAGGCTACTGACTTAACAACTTCCAGTTTACAGGAAATATTAGGGATAGAGGTATAAACTAAGTAACACCATAAATAAATGATCAGACACATCCAGTGTGTGGGATATTATATAAGACAACTGGCCTTGACTCTTCAAAAGAAGAGGGAGAAAAAGAAAGGAAGATTGTTGTAAATGAAAATAAAAACAAAAACAAAACTCTAAAAGCATAACAACCAAATGCTATGTGAAGACCTTAACTGAATACTGGATGTGGAGGTGGGTACTGAGGGTTAAGAGAGAGTTTTGAGATAATTGAGGAATTTTGAATATAATATAGGTAGTAGATGATGTTACTGAATTCCTGTTAATATTCTTAAGTGTAATCATGGTATTGTGGTTGTGTAGGAGACTATCCTTGCTTTTAGAAGATTCACAAGGAGGTATTCAGAGACAAAGTGTTATTTTGTCTTAGACTTACTTGAAAGTAGCAAGAAAGTCAACCATGATTGAATCTACACAAAGAATACATGGATGTTAACTTTATTATTTTTCCAACAATTTCAGTGTCATTTGAAAAAGTTAAAAATAACAGAAAGTTGGGAAAAGAAATAAGACTTTATCGTCAGGGCACATGGTGTTTAAGAGCCTTGCTGCATCCAGCCTAGGGCAGTAACTGACTCAAAACAATTGAGGGCTAACTGGGAGATTTCATTGAGCTAAGGCACTTACATTAGATCTTCAAAACTCTGTGCTAAAGTATTACTCCCTGCTTGCGACTGGGAAATGGGGGTTTAGAGAAGTGAAAAAAAATGGCGACACATCTAGTAAATGGCAGAGATGAAATTCAAATTCAAATGTAGACTTCAGAATTGTTACTCTTAACCGCTAGGCTTGATAGGGATGTTGTCTATAGCTATGGTCACCAACTTGTGTGTGTTGGTTTCGTGGTGGGGTGGTGCGCACGTCCTTAGGGGTGGGTAAGATGATTCAGTGTGATTCAAGACAAAAACATTAGAACTTCTATTTCTATTTTTTAAATATAAAAATATAAGGCGAATTAAGCCTTCCTAATATTTCATCTATCTACCGATTGATGTGCCTTCAATCAGTCCTTGTAGCAGTGGCCATTTCTCAATTATCCCATGGGAAGAGTGAGACTAGACATTGGGAGAAGGCTTGAAATGGCACCTTCCTCTCCCCTCATTAGCTGGCTCCTGGGGTATTGAAATCTATCCCAGTTCATAAGTGCTGGTTAAATGCATTTATGGGCTAGATTATGTAGTTTTAACTAATTTATTAAATGGGCCAGTGACTTAAAATGACTTTTGCAAAGAAACTTTGGATTTCTTTTTTTTCAAACAGTGCAAGCACAAGTGAACAACAGTAAAATGGCAGGTATGATACTTCCCTCACTCTTGATACATCTGCCACATTACAGGGTAAAAATAATAAAGGTTCTGTATTTTATCTCACTCTTCAAAAGTTTCTATTTTTTGCATACATCTCACAAGGTACAGAGTATATTAGTTCAGCAGTGCTTATATATAATTTATGCATAAATAGTTATAAATATACTGGGTGTCTATGATTCTGAGTTTTTGCTGATAGAAATGTGAGATCAAAAAAAATTGGAGCTTGCTAGTCTATAGCACAGGGACTGACACAATATATTTTGAATCACTGACTTAGCAAGCAAAAACATTTAGTGAAATCAGTTTAATGAGATAGGGAAGTGTATTATAATTTAGAAAAAGTTCCAATACATTGGTTAAATAAGAAAAAAGGCTTTTGTTGCTAGTATTCACCCATTAAACACTTTGTATATGCCTTCTGTGAGTCAGGGTTTCTGCTACCCCTTGGGGATACAAACATGGCTGGTACATAGTTATTGCTCTTGAAGGGTTCCTAGCATCCCTGGCTAGAGGCGGGTAATCAGACACAGAGCAAATAGGATAGTCATGGGTAAGCAAAGGGCTCTGGGGGCACTGACATCAATTTGTCCTGAAATTTCCTTTCTGAGGAAAACCATTCCCTCCCAAGCAAATAAAGCTTTGCTGATATTTGCTTTTGGGAGGCTGCTGAACTCTGCTATGGGGACTATTAGGAAGCTGGGAAATTAGTCATTTCTATCTGGAGGGAGAAAAGCAAAAAATGTATCATGTCCTCCCAAGTTTTCACCTCCAGCGATGGGCTGATTTTATCCATGCACAAGTCATCGCTTTTAGCCACCACTCTGGTCTTTAGCTCCTCCTTTTGCTAAGGAGCATCTGTGCTTTCCTGACTCCAGGGGAATATCTGCTCCACGGTGGAGATTTGCTAAACAGCGCTGTGCATGTCCTGGGTTTTAAAGAAATATTTGTTCAATGAATAAATACATGTACAGTATTGCCAATTATCTGCTAAGGGAAGTAAGATTTCAAAAATGATCGATTATCTGTCAGCAGCTGCCTTTCGGACTTTCCTTTGGAGAGGAAGGAAGACATGGGCACATTCAGTCAGACTTTCTGAAAAAAAGTGCTTTCCCCTGACCTGATTACCCCCGAGCCAGAGGGAGATCTCAGATGATACCTCCAATCCTCTAAGTAGGATTCTAGTCTCCTGCCTTCTTGAATGTCATTCCAGGTGTAATTTACACAGGTAAGATGGAAGAACCTTGGAGATCTCAGAGGCAATCTGGGCTTGGGGGAAAAACCCATGAGAATTTAACTAAAAATGGAATGAATCCCATCTTAGACAGCCTTTACAATCCTTATAAAGACATACCGTTTCCAGTAACTTCCCTTTGGTTTTCTAAGCAAGTGACCTGTTAAATTTTGACTGGGAGTGTTTTTGAACTTTGTTATTACCTTTGGTTCTATATGGATTCTTTGATGGGGCATATTTGATCTCTTCCAAGAGACTTTGCCCATGGCTCTCCATCTGCTACCTGAGGCCCATCTACCCTGGACATTTTCTATCCTCTGGATCTTGCCTGTGAAGTGTGAACTGTCAGAAGACCCCCTGCTGTCTTCCCTCAATCATATCGAGACCAGAATTCACTTCACTGGATACCTGTGGTGTGTACCTGGCCGGATGCCCTATCTGCTCACAACTTCAGAAAGATTCCGGTGTACATATGTCATCTGTATGGAAACATAATGTAACTGGATGTAAATAATATATAGCATATCTTTAGAAAAAAGATGGTAAATATTTAAAGGGCTGTACACTAAATAATACAAGTTGAGGGGGTGAAAAAAAAACAATGTGAATATTTTATAGGCTGAACGTCATTTGTTAGCTTTGGAAAACAATCTGTTTCAAGAAATAAAGGCAGCCTTTATTAAAAAATGGTACATGATACCATTTTTTCAACCTGAGAGTTTAATAATCCGGTTTCAGAGACGGTGACCTCATCCGGCTTTACTCTAGAGAAGAATGCTCTTTTCTTATAGCACCAAGTCATTCAACTCATGGTGTCAACCTGTATTGGAATTCAAGCCGTGTATCCACCTCCAGTGCTCAAACGATGGTCTGCATGCACGTGTTCACGACTCCTCACTTGACAATACATCCAGATCGTCTGGAGTAGAGTATTTAAAGTTCCAATGTCGCAGAGGGAATGCTAATTTATCTAATGGGGCCAAATACCTGTGAATACAATCTTCCTAATATTCTTAAGGAAGTGGGGTTACTGATGCCATTTAGTTCAACGAGGAGGCTGAAGACACATGACATGCTTCATCTACTTGTTCGATTTATGTTGAAGCTTGAACTCAAGTCCATTCTTCTGATACGGCTTTTAGCATCCTATTCACGAGAACATCAATTTTCCATTTGTTCTGAGTCTGTGAAACTCTTTGGTGTTATTTTTCAGGTCTCAGATTGTCCCTGTCTATCGTGTAATGTTTTGGTAGGTTCTGGAATGCTTGCAGAAATCACCTGTGACACCTGTTCTTTCTGGAAGCTTCTAAATAGGTCTTGGGGATGACACAGCAGGGTCCTGTTACATGCAGTTTATCAGTGAACCCAAAGCAGACTTTGGCTACACAACACTGTCACCCAGCACTCTGCTGTGGGCTTGGGTCACAAGACAATCTAAAACCAGCCTTGCATTCTGGGCTTTCTCAGATGTTCCCAGGGAATTCAACAACACGTTCTTATCTGTTACCACGTGACATAGTCTCCCTATTGTGGATTGGTGCTTTTCACATTACTTGCCAAGGACATAAACACATATGCGTTTTGTAGGAAAAACTAAGAGGGATGAAAAAACTGGTAGGAAGTGAGACTCGTTGAAGGTTCAAAAAGACACTGCTTAGTTTTGTCAAGTTTCTCCAGGGATTGGGAATTGGATAAAAAATTTGAAAGTCTGCACCATCCCCTCTGGCTTCAGGTTTGGAGTTTCTTGGCTAGAGGATGACACTATATTAAAGGCATGACCTTGAAAAGACAGATGGAGCTTTTTTCTGGCAAAACACTGGTCCTCAAAGTGGAATAAACATGGGAAACACTTTCTTCCTCTGCTGTTCAGGTCAGATTTTTGCGGCAGGTCTTAAGAAAACAACAGCAAAGTTTCAAATCTTCACGCTCATACCTAATGTCCTGATTGTGCCTCATTCCTGAATGGTATTATAACTTAGGCAAGAAAGGGTAGTACGCGTTCTACACATCCGTGAGAGATGGCACAGTTTGACATCGAACTAATCTCGAATTCAAGAGTGAAAAGAAAAAGGCAGGAAGACGCTTGGTCTGCGGAAATGCATGCGATCAAAGTATTACTTTGCACAGTGGGTACCTAAATCGTGGCACTATTTACTTCTCAAGACTGAAAATAGAAAGAACTTCAAGAAGTGGTTTTTATCACTGAATCACGGAAAATAGAGGCTCATCAGAGCTCTCATGGCCCAACACTTCTAGAGCATTGATACTCATCTAGACTCAGTTTAAATGTTTCCAATGACAGATATCAATGCTAATATGAAGAGGACTTGGGATTTGCTGCCTGACCCAAAGCAAGCCACTGGCCCCTCTCCGAGCAGTTCCGGGGGTTTTCATGGACAAGGCTTGACTACGAAGCATAAGTATGTTCTTTCTCCTCCTCCTGTGACTGGCATTGAGATGGAGCTCCCAACTTTCCCTCTTGCTTTGCTTTGTTCCTTTGCAATCTACGTGGATTCTGTTTTTTTCTGCCCATCACCTGGTAAAGTCTCCTTTTGATTCATTTCTGACCTTAGGTCTGCCCAACCTTTGCTCTCTCACTCTCTGCTCCCAGCTTTTGAGACCAGCTCTGTCTTCCTCGATTGCTACCTTTGGTCTCTATTGCTTCTCAGGCATTATTTTAGCAGTATAGGTGCAGACATCCCACGGAGCTTTCCCTGATCTAGAGCATGAATTGTGACAAGTGCCGATTCTAAGTTAGGTTATTAGACGTGTGGTCTTTATGATGCCGGATAGGAAGATCTCAGAGGCATGCTCAAATGAAGAGAAAGAATTCAGTATTTCTAGCAGTTATAAAGCAGTTTGGATATTTAAAGACTGACCTCTGCTCCCACCATCATTTATGCTATCACTATTGAATGAAAACTTTTGGAAGTTCTTTGTGGCTCGAAAAGCAGATTTCCCTCACTTTCCCTCAATTTTCTGATATAGCCAACAAGATCATGGCAGTGGCTTGGACTGATCCCTTTGTATGGGACTAACCTGGAAATTAACACTAATTCAGGAAAGTGTCAGAAAAAGCTTATATATTTAATAGCCCAATTTTGCCAACATGAAAAAAGCTTGAAGTTCTGAACATCCAGTCTTGCTGAAAAAATTCTGATTCTCTGCCAACTATTACTTCAAGTGTGCGATCTCTCCATAGGATCTTTGACGATACTCAGAAAAGCCATATAGAGTCTCTAACTCTACCTGTGATTGAGATACTGCAGTGATTCTGTTAAGCTCATAACCACCTGAAGTTACTCTTAAAATGTTGAATTTTCGTCCTCAGGGAATGAAATCCAGGGCATTACAAGTATGTCTGATAATTAAAAAAGGGGGAGGAGGCATGGCAAAGCATTCAAGTTGAGGCATTCCTGAATATTTTAGGATCCATCATTTAATTCTAAATGTGTGGGGCTGTATTCTTTCACACCAAAGCTGAGAAACAGGTGTGTATTCTGGTCTTTTGCTCTGAAGCCACTACAGATATTTGGAACTTACCAAGGAATGAGAAATATCCTTTTGCTTATGCAAGATTGGTGTAATTGAGCAGGGCCTTCTTAAGTAAGATATTACAAACATGATTCCATCCAACAGCAAGAGGACCCACAAAGATGTACACACATTGGAAAAGTAATTTAGGTGAAGCATAGAAAAATATTCAGCAAGTGGTGGGTGGAAATCAGATTTCTCTAAATTCTAAAACCATTTAGGGTAGATATGGGTTGACCTAAATCTCTTATGGAATAGGCGACAAAAAGCATACAAATCTCTTTTGGGCATGTGTGCTTTGATTTATACTTAACTATGTAGACTTGTACTTCGTGGTGAACAATAAATGCTATTTTTGCATTTATTGTGTTATATTCATGATAGAACACAATGTTCTGCCTTTTCCTTCACGAATTGATTGGGAATTGATTCTAGTTTAATTGCCAGTGATTTAGGCCTAAGGGAATTTGAAGAACAACAGAATGAGATACTAATAAATGCAACCAAGAATGTCAATCACAGGACCCAAGGATGTCCATTAACTCTAACTCAGACCTGTAGTCTATACACTGGGAAGAGAAGAACATGATAAGTGGATAATTCCTTCTGTGGGTCTTAACTTCAACATCTCTTCTCTAGGGCTGGCCTTGACCCCCAGGGCCACTTAGGATCTCCCCTGTATGTTCGCACAGGGATGTCTCTGGTTTTTCCTGTCATAACGATTTCCCCACTCATTGGGACTGTGGGTCTTCCCTCCCAGATTGCAGGTGACATCAGGGCAGGACCTCTGTCATTTATGTTCAGCACATCCTAGGAGATGAGTGTCCCATCTGGCACAACACCTGGTTTATGGCAGCAGTCAATAGACAGCCAGTGGATAAATAAATGGATGAATAAATGTAGTAGAGTAGGCAGAGGGCAAATCTAAATTCTGAGTCTCCAAATTAAATTGTAAATGAAATTTGAATTGTAGATCTCCTTACTTGCAAAATAAATTGTTGCCTTAGGGAGGGGCATCTCTTATAAAACTCCCTACTTTATGGAGAAATGGTTGGGTAGGGTCTACTTATGGGTAGTTGGTTCAATTAAACACACACACACACACACACACACACACACACACACACGCATATCAGTTTAGTGTCTACAATGTACTGGGCACACAGTCACATATAAGATGGTCTTGCCTTCAGGGAAATTACTACCCAGTGAGAGAACAGACTTACACATAAATAAGCATAATAAATTGCTCACAGGTTTCAGGGCTGTAGGGCACGAGAAGTCAAGTCAATGTTTTACTGTTGAGGAGGAGGTGGCATCGAGGGAGGCTTCAAGGAAGAGGTGGCAGTTGAACTGAGCCTTAAAGGAGGAGTAGCACCTACAGGTAGAAGGGTTGGGAAGATCTCTTTTTGGCAGAGGGGCCCTGAGTGGTAAAAGTTCATAGATGTGAAGGCTCTTCATTACGGGAGAGAAGCAGATGTGCCCGGAGTGTGGAGATGTGTTTGCTTTAACTGTGACTTTGGCAAAGTCGCATCATTTCCCTACAATTTGGTTTCAAAATGGGGAAACCACTGCCTTTCCCTGCCCCCTGCCAACTGTCTTCTTAAAGACTTAATAATGCTCAGTAAGTTAATATATTGCGAGGGGACTTGGAGCTGGAAGTTCTTAATGAGTAGAAACATCACCATGGGGACAGATGGCACAGGGGGACGAAAGTGCGCTCTTTCTGGGAAATCAAGTTCTTACTCCTGGGAGGTAAATTACCTTTTCCTGGGAGTCATCTGGTTATCTTAAAGATCCAATTTACCCCATGGGGGCACCAAGGAGGGGTGCCATTTACTCCCCTCATGATTAGACTCCAGTGACATCATAGTACTTGACTTTCATCTTTACATCTCAACCATCCAATAACCTAGACCGATTCTCTTGGTCTCCTCCAAGTGGCAAAGATGTCAGAGGTCCCTTTTTTAGCTCTAGTGGGAGAGGAACAATCTTTTAAAATAGCAGAATGTCCATTCTGGGAAAGGAAACAATGAATGTCTAAAGGAGCAACATCCAATAGAAATATGATGTGAGCCATGAATGTAATTTAAAATTTTCTAGGAGCCATATTAAAAAAAGTAAAGTGAAGATAATTTTAGGAATATATTCTGTTTAACCCAAGCCATCCAAACTATTATTGTTTCAACATATAATGAATATGGAACATTTTAATTAGATAGTTTACATTCTTTTTTGTATTAAGTCATCAAAATCTGGCGTGTGTTTTATGCTTACAGCCCATCTCACTTCAGTCTACTGACATCTCCAGTGCTCAAGGACCATATGCGGCTGGTGGCTGCCATGTTGAGAACATAGGTCTAAGGTCCTTCCCGGGCACATCGGGAAGTGGGGGCCAGTGACATGGGGTGGGGGAGCTGAGTTGTTTGAATGAGTTGAAGGCAGGCTGTTAGCTGAACATTAGAGGGTTCAGTATGTCTTTCTGAATTCTTTGGGTAGGTGGTACTTCCAATCAACAGAACTCATTTTCATCCCTTTTCTTCAGTGCCATTCTCCTGCCCTCCACTGCATCCCCCTGATCAACTGCCCAAAGTGTACCCATCAGGAAAGAACTGGATTGAAATTAGGTTACATTTGAAATCTGGTTGGGATCCAGCGTTTCCCTAGAATTGCTTCCATTTATATAAATGGGAACATGTTGCATTTAGTTTTGTGACATGTGCCAATATTTTGTCTATGTGGCAGAGATTTTTTTGGCTTACATTTATTTATTTTTATGGAAGTATAACAATCATCCAGAAAAGTATACAAATCATATACATACGAACAGATCGATGAATTTCTACCAAGATGCTCATGGAACAAGCCACCAGATATGTGGCAGTTTTTAAAAAGGAAAATATGTTAAAAGTTTTTCTTGGATCCCATTCCGCACAAGATTCATTCTCTTGAAAATTAATTGCATCAAGTCATTGATATGCAGGGATTACAGGTTACCGAAGAGCAGAGAGTTTCTTATTGATGTACTGTAATTTTGAGATTATAATGTGTATCCATTTTAAAGACAAAGGACTGTCAAAAAAGTTGATACAAAAAAATTAAGTTCAAGGTAGCCCGACACCATTCCACCTTTTCCTTCAAGAAGTCCAGCCTCACCTGTAGGCATTTAGAGACCGCCTTTCACCATGGCCACCAGATGGCAGTGCTGTCCAATCTTTCTGTCCCTTCCAGCACTTCCCACATTCTTTTTCCCAGAGAATAAAATTGTAGATTGTTCCACTGCATATAAAACTGACAACCCTGTTATTTTAAACTTGAAACTGACAGGCTGTTATTTTAATGAGGTCTGCCAGAGCCAAGGTTAACCAAAGCTTTATTTCCCTACAAAATGTTAAGGCCATAGTTCTAAAAGGGGGCTGTGAAATTTTATGTTATTGATACTTTCTCTGACTGTACCAGTTTTAAGATATTTTTTGACAAGTAAAGCTACATGACAAATATAGACATGTGTTTATATGTATAGTCAAATCTGTATTAAAATTTGTTCAAATTTCACCCAATAGGTCCTTTTGCTCTGTTACATTCTGTGAAAAATTTTAAAAAAGAAATCCTTTCTACAGTTATCCGTTTCTGCCTATTTTGAAGCAAAAGTATGTATTTTTAGCACTTCGAGTTTTTAGCTTAATGAGTCAAAGGAAAATTTAAGGCTATGTTAATCTCATTAATATTCCAAAATGAAATCAAGTGTAGTATCTGATTCTTTATTTCTGCAAAAAAAAGCTTAGGTCCAGAACAGTAAAACTTAAAAAGGATTTTCTTTTTATAATAGGTACTTCTACAATGTGTGATGATTAATGGAATTATAATTTATTTCCTTTCACTTAAATGCCTTTTTATGTTGATCAAGGAAGTATTTAAAGTCAGTTGCTAACTGTGCCCATATTAAAAACTTTAGCAACCACCTTTTTTCAAGTGATTTTGCTAACGTTTTTTGCACCTCTTTAATCTGCTCCACAAAATCATTTTTAACAATTAACACATCTTCTTGTCTGAAGTTATGAACACAGATCCTGCAAATACTCAATCCAGTTCTACATTTACAGAATTTATTTGAATGAACATTGCCATCAGCGACTCTTGTGATTGGCCAAAGGCCTATCCACAAAGACACAAACTCAGTAAGAGCCTTGATTTCTGAAAGTGGGCCTCAAATGAATGAATTCATGTTCAGTCATTATTCATTGGTGGCAACATCAATTCAATTCACGAACATTTAACGCAAACCTACTATGTAGAAAGACAAGCCTTACAAAACCCAGTAAGGAACTGTGCCTTCAGGAGCAGCTATATAATTTGCGGACGACAGCGCAAAATGTGAATGTAGGGTTCCTTGTTAAAAAACTATGAAGAATTTCAATCTGGCCAGAGCAGAGCATTAAATCAAGTGTGGGCTGTTCTAAATGTGTGCCCTGTACAGCTACCCAGGTGGAACACCCAACAAAGCTGGCCCTGCTGGCCCTCACGAAGCTGTAGTTTAGTGGGTGTTCACTGATATATACAACCAGGAGATGAGACAGATGCCGACAGTAATCATAACAGCAGTGATGGCTACCAACCTATGAGACATCCAGCAATAAGATCCATATTACCTCCAATCTGCATAAAAATGGTGAGAGGGAGTTAATGGTGCCCTCACTTTACAGACTGAGAACTGCAGCTCTCTTGTGACCTTTTCATTTAGGGAGATGTCATTAAGTGCTTGTATGTGGCAGACATCATGTTAAACTCACCACTCACACCTCATTGTTTAATCCTCCCAACACCACTTGAACAATTAGGACCCTGAGGCTGTACGAGGTCAAATCACGTGGCCTTAATCACATAGTACAAGTAGCAGGGCCTGGTTTTGAACCTTGAGAGTCGGGGCTCCAGAGCCTGCAGTCTTAAATTAGCCGTTACAACAGAACTGGCCCCCTGGCACACTTCAACTCATTCTAAAAGCAGTGTGTCCTGATGGTAGGTCTCACTCATTTCAAAAAAGGATGGAAAATATTTCTGGGGAGGGGATGGCACAGTGCTCCGGAGATCTTTGTGTTCCCTCCAAATTATTGGTCCGTGCTAATTTTCTAGACCTTCTCCAATACTGCTATGACTCTTTTTCTAACACCACTATGTTTTTCTTTTTAGTTGTACACTCATGTTCACAGCACAATACCCTAGAGGTAGAAACAACACATGAATGAATAAAATGTGGCATGTGCAACAGCGGAATATTTTTCAGTCTTAAAGAAATGAAATTCTGATACATGCTGCAACATGGATAAACCTTGATGACATGCTAAGTGAAATATGCCTTCATAGTGTCTGGCCTTACATTTAGGTCTTTAATCCATTTTGTTTATTTTTGTTTATGGTGTTAGGAAGTGTTCTAATTTCATTCTTTTACATGTAGCTGTCCCGTTTTCCCAGCACCACTTATTGAAGAGGCTGTCTTTTCTCCATTGTATATTCTTGCCTCCTTTATCAAAGATAAGGTGACCATAGGTGCATGGGTTTATCTCTGGGCTTTCTATCCTGTTCCATTGATCTATATTTCTGTTTTTGTGCCAGTACCATACTGTCTTGATTACTGTAGCTTTGTAGTATAGTGTGAAGTCAGGGAGCCTGATTCCTCCAGCTCCGTTTTTCTTTCTCAAGATCTTTGGCTATTTGGGATCTTTTGTGTTTCCATACAAACTGTGAAATTTTTTGTTCTAGTTCTGTGAAAAATACCATTGGTAGTTTGATAGGGATTGCATTGAATCTGTAGATTGCTTTGGGTAGTATAGTCATTTTCACAATATTGATTCTTCCGATCCAAGAACATGGTATATCTCTCCATCTGTTGGTATCATCTTTAATTTCTTTCATCAGTGTCTTATAGTTTTCTGCACACAGGTCTTTTGTCTCCTTAGGTAGGTTTATTCCTAGGTATTTTATTCTTTTTGTTGCAATGGTAAATGGGAGTGTTTCCTTAATTTCTCTTTCAAATATTTCATCATTAGTGTATAGGAATGCAAGAGGTTTCTGTGCATCAATTTTGTATCCTGCTACTTTACCAAATTCATTGATTAGCTCTAGTAGTTTTCTGGTAGCATCTGTAGGATTCTCTATGTATAGTATCATGTCATCTGCAAACAGTGACAGTTTTACTTCTTCTTTTCCAATTTGGATTCCTTTTATTTCTTTTTCTTCTCTTATTGCTGTGCCTAAAACTTCCAAAACTAAGTTGAATAATAGTGGTGAGAGTGGGCAACCATGTCTTGTTCCTGATCTTAGTGGAAATGGTTTCAGTTTTTCACCATTGAGAACGACGTTGGCTGTGGGTTTGTCATATATGGCCTTTATGATGTTGAGGTAAGTTCCCTCTATGCCTACTTTCTGGAGAGTTTTTATCATAAATGGGTGTTGAATTTTGTCGAAAGCTTTTTCTGCATCTATTGAGATGATCATATGGTATTTATCCTTCAGTTTATTAATATGCTGTATCACATTGATTTGCATAATATTGAAAAATCCTTGCATTCCTGGGATAAACCCCACTTGATCATGGTGTATGATCCTTTTAATGTGCTGTTGGATTCTGTTTGTTAGTATTTTGTTGAGGATTTTTGCATCTATGTTCATCAGTGATATTGGCCTGTAGTTTTCTTTCTTTGTGACCTCTTTGTCTGGTTTTGGTATCAGGGTGATGGTGGTCTTGTAGAATGAGTTTGGGAGTGTTCCTCCCTCTGTTATATTTTGGAAGAGTTTGAAAAGGATAGGTGTTAGCTCTTCTCTAAATGTTTGATAGAATTTGCCTGTGAAGCCAACTGGTCCTGGGCTTTTGTTTGTTGGAAGATTTTTAATCACAGTCTCAATTTCAGTGCTTGTGATTGGTCTGTTTATATTTCCTATTTCTTCCTGTTTCAGTCTTGGAAGGTTGTGCTTTTCTAAGAATTTGTCCATTTCTTCCAGGTTGTCCATTTTATTGGCCTAGAGTTGCTTGTAGTAATCTCTCATGATCCTTTATATTTCTGCAGTGTCAGTTGTTACTTCTCCTTTTTCATTTCTAATTCTATTGACTTGAGTCTTCTCCCTTTTTATCTTGATGAGCCTGGTTAATGGTTTATCAATTTTGTTTATCTTCTCAAAGAACCAGCTTTCAGTTTTATTGATCTTTGCTATCGTTTCCTTCATTTCTTTTTCATTTATTTCTGATCTGATCTTTATGATTTCTTTCCTTCTGCTAACTTTGGGGTTTTTTTGTTCTTCTCTCTCTAACTGGTTTAGGTGTAAGTTTAGGTTGTTTATTTGAGATGTTTGTTGTTTCTTGAGGTAGGATTTTATTGCTATAAACTTCCCTCTTAGAACTGCTTTTGCTGCATTCCATAGGATTTGGGTCGTTGTGTTTTCATTGTCATTTGTTTCTAGGTATTTTTTGATTTCCTCTTTGATTTCTTCAGTGATCTCTTGGTTATTTAGTAGTGTACTGTTTAGCTTCCATGTGTTTGTATTTTTTACAGATTTTTTTCCTGTAATTGATATGTAGTCTCATAGCATTGTGGTTGGAAAAGATACTTGATATGATTTCAATTTTCTTAAATTTACCAAGGCTTGATTTGTGACCCAAGATATGATATATTGTGGAGAATGTTCCATGAGCACTTGAGAAGAAAGTGTATTCTGTTGTTTTTGGATGGAATGTCCTTTAAATATCAATTAAGTCCATCTTGTTTAATGTATCATTTAAAGCTTGTGTTTCCGTATTTATTTTCATTTTGGATGATCTGTCCATTGGTGAAAGTGGGGTGTTAAAGTCCCCTACTATGATTGTATTACTGTCGATTTCCCCTTTTATGGCTGTTAGCCTTTGCCTTATGTATTGAGGTGCTCCTATGTTGGGTGCATAAATATTTACAATTGTTATATCTTCTTCTTGGATTGATCCCTTGATCATTATGTAGTGTCCTTCTTTGTCTCTTGTAATAGTCTTTATTTTAAAGTCTATTTTGTTTGATATGAGAATTGCTACTCCAGCTTTCTTTTGATTTTCATTTGCATGGAGTATCTTTCTCCATCCCCTCACTTTCAGTCTGTATGTGTCCCTAGGTCTGAAGTGGGTCTCTTGTAGACAGCATATATACGGGTCTTGTTTTTGTATCCATTCAGCCAGTCTATGTCTTTTGGTTGGAGCATTTAATCCATTTACATTGAAGGTAGTTATCGATATGTATGTTCCTATTACCATTTTCTTAATTGTTTTGGGTTTGTTATTGTAGGTCTTTTCCTTCTCTTGTGTTTCCTGCCTAGAGAAGTTCCTTTAGCATTTGTTGTAAAGCTTGTTTGGTGGTGCTGAGTTCTCTTAGCTTTTGCTTGTCTGTAAAGGTTTTAATTTCTCCATCAAATCTGAATGAGATCCTTGCTGGGTAGAGTAATCTTGGTTGTAGGTTTTTCCCTTTCATCACTTTAAATATGTCCTGCCACTCCCTTCTGGCTTGCAGAGTTTCTGCTGAAAGATCAGCTGTTAACCTTATGGGGATTCCCTTGTATGTTATTTGTTGCTTTTCCCTTGCTGCTTTTAATATTTTTTCTTTGTATTTAATTTTTGATACTTTGATTAATATGTGTCTTGGTGTATTTCTCCTTGGATTTATCCTGTATGGGACCCTCTGTGCTTCCTGGACTTGATTGACTATTTCCTTTCCCATATTAGGGAAGTTTTCAACTATAATCTCTTCAAATATTTTCTCAGTCCCTTTCTTTTTCTCTTCTTCTGGGACCCCTATAATTCGAATGTTGGTACATTTCATGTTGTCCCAGAGGTCTCTGAGACTGTCCTCAATTCTTTTCATTCTTTTCTTTATTCTGCTCTGCTTTTTTCTTTATTTCCACTATTTTATCTTCCAGGTCACTTATCCATTCTTCTGCCTCAGTTATTCTGCTATTGATTTCTTCTAGAGAATTTTTAATTTCATTTATTGTGTTGTTCATCATTGCTTGTTTGCTCTTTAGTTCTTCTAGGTCCTTGTTAAACGTTTCTTGTATTTTCTCCATTCTATTTCCAAGATTTTGGATCATCTTTACTATCATTACTCTGAATTCTTTTTCAGGTAGACTGCCTATTTCCTCTTCATTTGTTTGGTCTGGCGGGTTTTTACCTTGCTCCTTCATCTGCTGTGTGTTTCTCTGTCTTCTCATTTTGCTTAACTTACTGTGTTTGGGGTCTCCTTTTCACAGGCTGCAGGTTCACAGTTCCCGTTGTTTTTGGTGTCTGCTCCCAGTGGCTAAGGTTGGTTCAGTGGGTTGTGTAGGCTTCCTGGTGGAGGGGACTGGTGTCTGTGTTCTGGTGGATGAGGCTGGATTTTGTCTTTCTGGTGGGCGGGACTGCATCCGGTGGTGTGTTTTGGGGTGTCTGTGACCTTATTATGACTTTAGGCAGCCTGTCTGCTAATGGGTGGGGTTGTGTTCCTGTCTTGCTAGTTGTTTGGCATGGGACTTCCAGCACTGGAGCTTGCTGGTCATTGAGTGCAGCTGGGTCTTAGTGTTGAGATGGAGATCTCTGGGAGAATTTTTGCCATTTGACATTATTTGGAGCCGGGAGGTCTCTGGTGGGCCAATGTCCTGAACTCAGCTCTCCCACCTCAGAGGCATAGGCCTGACACCCGGCCGGAGCACCAAGACCCTGTCAGCCACACGGCTCTGATATTAGAAGTGCCAGAAGGCTCTTAACAGTGGTCTCAGCCACAGAGTATCAGATTACTGACATTCTCTGCGTCTTTGTAGGAGTCGTGACCCCCACCTGGCTGCGTCTTCCGGCTCTGCACCGACCCTCCTTCCTCCGGGTGCCTGGAGGCGGCACCCTGGGCCTTGTGTGCCTTTTACACATAGTAAATGGAGGCTCAGAGTGCAGGTCGACCACGACTATGGTTTGAGCAGCCCTGCAAGTAATTTCCTAATTTTCTAGGCCTTTTCGAACAATTGTTCATGGTTAGAGAAACCTTCTAAACAAATATAAGACTACACATTTTTCAGTCTAACATTTTAAATCAATCCATCCTCCCCAGGAGGTTCAAAGAACCAAATGTTGTTTGTTCAGTTACTCTTTTTTTTTTTTTAATTAATTTATTTTTTAAATTTATTTTTGGCTGAATTGGGTCTTCATTGCAGTGTGCGGGCTTCTCATTGCAGTGGCTTCTCTTGGTGCAGAGCACAGGCTCTAGGTGCGTGGGCTTCAGTAGTTGCAGCACATGGGCTCAGTAGTTGTGGCTCACCGGCTCTAGAGCACAGGCTCAGTAGTTGTGGTGCACAGGCTTAGTTGCTCCGTGGCATGTGGGATCTTCCTGGACCAGGGCACTGGCAGGCGGACTCTCAACCACTGCACCACCAGGGAAGCCCTGTTCAGTTACTCTTGTGGTTAGCACATCAGTGGCTTATATTGTCCTTGACTGCATCTATCTATCTATCTATCTATCTATCTATCTATCTATCTATCTATCTATCCATCTATCAGCAGAAATAACTTTCAGGTGGTGCTAAGAACATCCTAGGTGTATACTACCATAAAATCTAGGATGTTTCTCAAAAATGCAACTGCAAAAAAAAAAATGAAAGTCCTAAAACTCCTCCTGGTTTTAAAAGGAGAAAAGTGGATCTTTTATTCATAAAACTGCACAGACCAGCTCATCCCCTGGGTCTCCATGACAAAGGGAGAATTCCCCCATAGGGCTATCTACATAGGTTGGAAATCCAGCCCTACATATTTAATGGTCTGTATCTAACAAAAGTGCATTAGAAATCCTCTCCTTGAGATGATTTCTCTTATGAAATGAAAAGTAGTAAAGAAAGCAAAAATTTCATCCCTCTGCCACAGAAATCCATGGGGACTTGAAAGAGCTTTGCCTTTCCTATTACACTGTGCTTGGGAATAGGTTGAGAAGAAGCCAGATGGTAAGTCTGATTCAACCAAATCCAAAGCATTCAAAGGAATCACCTTTTTATTGCAGGTAAGTATAAAAACAGTACTGGAAGCACATTGGAATAAAACGCCAGGGGCTGTCTGTTAATAGATTTGGTCACTAAGCAGTGGTACTTAGAGAATAACTTTCATCTCTTCAAAAAAAAGATCTCGGCCAAAGGCGCTCTGAATGTAAATAATCATGATGGTGATCGTGTGGAGTTAGCCTCTGTCCTAGGTTGCTTTGTGCCTTTTTGGAAGAGTTCTGTTTTGTTGCTGGTGCTAGGCTGTCATGAACCATATCACTCAGGCTTCTGACAGTACAGTGGGAGTCCTTGCTAACAGGGAGGCAAGCTTAACCTCCCAAGTCCTTGTCCCTCCCTGAATGAATAAGTATAAGATTTGCTGATTTGATTTTTTGTATTTTTCTCATTAAGAGCTATTTCTGAATTTTTATAATACGCCACAGTGATCCATAAATCACAAATTCCGACATGCTTCATGGTCTTCATTCTTTTTACTACAATAAAGGGAAAATTAAATAGCCTTTTGAAAATGAAAATAGTTTTCCTTTCCTTATTTCTTCAAATTATTTTCGACGTGGAAAACCAACTCTCTTCTTCAAGTCAAACTGAATGTCTTTTACAGACATTTTAATGTCTTTTTTATAGACATTTTAAAAAGGCTCAAGCCATTTTCAATGTATTTATTTAGTTATTTTGAGTAGGTAGGGGTTTTCAAGGGTTTCCCCCAAGACAATTGAAAGCGGGCTGTTATTTATGTCAGTTATTTATGAGTGAGGTGTGTCACTAAGTTCCCCTTCTCCATTATGTATACAGTTAGGAGGAAAGTCCAAATTTCAAAGGAGCTAGGACTTAAGGCCCAGAACTTGATTTTACTTCTGTTGGTCTGAAGAGGTGACCCTTCCAGAAGAAGCTGAGACATCTCACTTTTGCTTGATAGTTTTTTAAAAAAAAATATTCTTTCCTGAAGACAGAAGCATAGGAAACAGGCCTACCTAAGACTCAATTGAAAAGAGAATTTTAGGAAATATAATGAATACCCTGGGAAATTATGGGAACTTCCCAGTGGTCTTTAAAATGAAAAAATGGGTTGGGCATATGTGGTCCTGGGGTCACCTGCACCCAGGTGTTTGTTCAAAGTGCTGTTAAGTACAGACTCAGCCATTAGAGCCACAGCCTGGGAATCTGCATTTCTAACAAGGCTTCCCTGCCACTCCCTGCCCCCAACTAATGCTGACACATAGGAAACCAGAAAACCGAGACCCACAGCATTAAGGAGTAGACTATGTGATATCTCCAAGGCACATTTAGCCTCGTGACTTTAACTTCATTTTATTTCTCTGAAAGATCTTTTAATTTTCAGATTTTCCTTAGCTTTTTACATCTACCTTTTCATTTTTTCTAAGACTATAAGTCAGGGTCCAATGAATCTTATGACAGTAATTTACAAAATATATGTATTTCTTTACCTTTATATTAATTTATTTAATTTTCTGAATATGTAGTACTACTGCCACTACTTAATTCATGGTCCTTCCTCTTAAAGGGCAATGGACACGGCTATATTATTGCATGTGTCCATGCATTCAGTCAACACACGTGTGTTAAGGAGCTTCTCTGTGTAAGGTGCTCAATTAGGCACTGGGGCTACAAAGATGAAGAGAACATTGCCCCTACTTTCAAGCAGTTTTCTCTTCTGGGAAGGTCTAGACATCAACACAAACAATGTGATGTCAGCGTTGACAGAAATTGGGTGGAGAGGGATAGAAGTTTGCAGGTACAGGGGCTGGTTGTGAGTTTTTTGAAGAGCAGAAACCAGTGACCCAAAGTTGATTAAACTGAGAACAAATGCAAAAAGGTAAGAGCACATAAACCATAGCAAAGGGAGGAGGGTGGTTAAATCAGGATCACTGAAAATAGTCACGTGGTGGTACCCAAGGGCAGGACTACTTAACCGGAAAACCAGTGAATTTCCAGAAAGGGTCCAAGAAGTGAGGATGGCATGCCCAGGGCCTGGGTGTGTATGGTTGGCTGAGAGTGCTGTCTGTGCCTTTAATTACAGGACGACTCCCATGTGGGCTCATACTATGTCTTACAGGTGACTGCTGCTTCCGATGGGTGAGCATTACGGGAAATGAGGTATCAGATGTCAGGGAGGTACAGAGAGGGTGTCCTGGGTCTGCCAGATGCACAGAGGTTATGGAAATGGGTCCATGTTCAGAGGCTTATGTGGACCAAGCCCACTCATGCTTTTTGGAAAGTTGTTGGGTATGACTGGAAGATAAAGTATATATTTTGGAGAGGGAGGATTTAAGGCCAGAGAAGTGGGTAGATATCAGAAGATCCTAGAGAGTTTTACGCTACTGTGAGCTGTTTAGCCTTTATTCTGGAGGATCAGTTGAGGCCTGTAGGGCAACCAAGATGGTGTCCAGAAGGATGCACAGGGAACGCCAAGCCGGAATGGGCAATGGTGGGGACTAATAACAAGGGGCAGCTAGGCAGTGCATTGTTCATGCTTATCATGATTCTTAACTGGAACTCCACAATACAGCTCCCATTTTCTTTAGATTCTGTTGCTGTTACAGAGCCCCTTTCCCTCTTCCTGTGCTCCCTGCAAGCTCAAGCCTTTGTCCATGCTATTCCCAGGAAGTCACTTTCCCCACTGGGAGAGCCATCTCTTCTTCTCTGCCTATCCACAGCTGCTTCATCCTGTAAGGCAGAGGCCATGCAGGTAAAGAAAAAGGGAAGTGGGCTGAGTTCATTCATTCATTCATCCATTCGCTGAACATCTACTACCTTCCTGGCACTGTCCTAGGTACAAGGGATGAAGTTATGAACAAAAAAAAAGGACAAAAATCCCTTCCTTTATGGAACCACATTTTCACTAGAGAATTCCACCAATAAACAGATAAATGAGTAGCATAAGTGCTCTGTTAGACAGAGGTTAAGTACCAAGAAGAAAAATAAAGTGGGGATGGAGGTTAGAAGGCGGTAAGGAGCTGGCTGTAGTTTTAGATACACTGCTTGTGGAAGTCTTGCATAGAAGAAGGTAGTTGATAACGTAAGGAGATAATTTCTGTTCTTTTGATAGACACATGTGGCTTAATATTAATGAATTGAAATGTCTTCATTTTCACAACAGATACTGTTTCACATTTCAAGGGAAATGTGAATCTCTCTTAGACTATCTTTTGTTTTCCCCTTTGGATAGTATATGGATGGAGAAGTATTTTTCTTCCAGAAGAAAGCAATAGTGGCTGCATGGAGATAAAAAGTAATTGACACCTGGCTTTGGATGGGGAGACAGTTGTGTGGGTGGAATCTGGGGCAAAGTGGGGAGACAACACCCCAAGAAAGGGAGGAGCCAGGCATCACGCCACATGAATGTGGGGGCCCGGAGAGGTGGATCTTGTTTTACAAAAGAAATGTATAGATTTGAACCTGGAATATCTTGATTTTTAAATTCTCTCTCCACTACCTTCCTTTTCATCACCATCATCATCACTATCACCATCATCACCATCACCATCATCATCCTCATCATCGTCATCATCATCATCATCATCATCGCTGTGAAGGCTGAATGGAACACATCTGTATTGCTGGATTTACCTTGAAGGATGACAATCTATAACCTCTGCCTTATGACTTAGTTCGAGAGCAGTCTGAGCCCTGAAGCCTTCTTGGATAATGCCAATTCATTCCGCTTTCTACTTCCTTTACATTTTGTGCTCATTTATGTATTCATTCATTTAGCATTTGCCCAGAACTTACTGAGTAGCAGGCACTGTGTTAGGGACATGCACAGATTAAAATGCACCATCCAGAACCTTTAGTTAAGTTCTTTTGCTCTTATTTGTGCGGCCCATAGCATTTGAGAGTTTTGGAGCTGGAAGATGCCCTCAAGAGTCACATTTATTTTGATCATCCTATCACACAAATGAGCACTTTATTTTATCAGTATCTCGTGCATTTCATTTGTTTATTGTTTCATTTGGTGATGCATTGTCTCTATAAAACATCTTTATGCCCCTGGTAAAGAACAGTATCTTGTATATTTCTGTACCTTTTTGGCAGTTAGCTGGGTGTTGAATGCATGGTAAATGCTCAAGAAAGCCTTTTTTTTTCAGTTGATGGTTGGATTATGGAGAAAGTCTCACAATTTTAAAAAAAGATCTTACATAAAGACTGATGTGAGGTCCATCAGAATTTGCTCATTCCTTGGAGGGCAAAAATTTGAACAGATGACCGTGTAGGGGAAGGAAAAGGCTTTTGAATATGTTATTCTGTACAAGATGCCTCAGAAGCCAAGCATCAGGGACAGAAAACATTCATTGCTACGATGTTGCAGGACACCATTATATTGCCTTTAAAAAGTACACGTGGCCATGGGTGCAAGTTCATTTGTTCTTTGTGCATGTTATTATATGAACACAGTGTTTGGGCAATTAAGAAGAAAAGAAAGGATATTTTTTGCTCTTAGAGGTAAGCATTCTTTCTTCAGGATCACTGGATCAATTACATGAACTACATAAAGGTCTGAATACTGCTTTCTGGAAGAGTAACCAAGCTGACCTCTTGGTTACCTCTCTCTTTCCACAATATTTTAATTCTTGAAGCCAAAATGGCAGAGTTAAAGCTTTGGTTCCATAATTTAGTAAAAACTAATGAACAGTCAAGTAAATTTAATTAGTTCTGTCAGGTAACTGGCTGAATTTCAGCCTTCGAAGATTTCCAGAATTTTAATTTTCAGTACACGTGATGACTATTCCAATTCGAAGGGGTTAAGTGCTAGTTTACTGCATCTGAAATGGTGCCATTTAAGGAGGGATATATATGTTCCTTGCATGCGCCTTTCACTCCTTTTTTTTTTTTTTTGGGAAAGTGTTAATTAGCAGAGAGGCCTACTTACATGGAACAAACAGACTTTATGCTGACCTAGATCTAGATTGTTTTATTTTATTTTCTCCCCCAAATCCCCAAATGAGGTGCAGCATCTCATTTTCCTGAGGGTCTGGGGATAAGGGAGGATAAAGCAATCTCACGTTACATCAAACTCTCATGATTTGTTTAAACATTAAATTCCCCACAAATTAGGTTTTGGGTTAAATGATGAAAAAGGTTTTGGGGAAATGAATGCAAAGAAAGATGCACTTGTTTGGCTTAACGGTGGCTTCTGAGCTTTAATGCCACACACAATGTATTCCTAATGCTGGGTGGTTTGGTAGAAAGAGGGTCACACTTTGTGATGGCAGGTGACTCACAGATGCAAATTCTTATCTCCATCCTTTTCTTTCTGGGTAACTTGTATCTACTTCCTTTTCTCTTCTCACTGAGAAAGGAAGGGGGTCCTTCCCTGACCCCCATGTTACTATAGATGATTTTTCACGCTGTACTGCAGAGACCACTACGGCTTTTCAGGAGCCATAAACTGACTTAAGATCAAGAGAAAAGAACTTTCCTTTCCCTCAGCTCAGGGTCCCATGGTATTACAGATACTGAGCAGATTCTTCCAATGCCTAAGACCCTCTGGTAGCTATTTTGGGCATTTCTACACATTCTTAAGTTAAGGTTGGTGCCTCAGTGGCTTAGCACCTGGAGGACTTCCCTACCATGGAACAATGGAGAGATAATTCCTAATTGGTCCATCCTGAGCTGGAGGGCTGTATCAGTTGGGTCTTGGAAGGAAACAGAAGCACAACTCAACTTCGGTATTTGAAGATGGTTCAATAAGGGACTTGATAGAAAGGTGAGAGCAGAATGGTGGGCAAGCATAAGAAACGGTGCAGGAGTCAGAAAAGCACATCCAAGGCCACAGACTGCATAGGCGGGACCCTGGTTTCCTGCCTCTTTGTTTTGTTTTCTTCCGTCTCCTTTCCTTGCCCTTTGTTCTCTATTTCTAAGCCTTCCTGATTCGTGTGGTTTAATTACCAGTCTTCCCTTGCCTCCTTGAAATCATCTGGAAAGTTTCTGAGACATCCACTGCTGACTCAAACCCATGAGGGAATTTCATGAGGAGATGATACCAGGATCCGATTCCCTTAAGTAATAGCCTCTTTCTGTTTCATGTCTAGTTAATTTGTTGAAATCCAAGACAGAGGGAGTTCGGGTGGCGGGTTAGGGTCACGTGGAGCCCACATCCATGATACAGCCACAGATTTACCCTCCTCCAGAGCTGTTCGTAATTTAGCAGATATTCCCGCTCAAGGCAAAGGATGATTACTATTTGACTTAGTTTATGGGGAAAGGGAAGTAGGTTCCTCTGGGAAGGATGTGGTTGAGTGAATCTGAGGTGCAATCACAGGCTCAGATGTGTTGTCTTATCTCTCTGGAGCCTTCCATTATGTATGTTCTTTCCTATGGCTTTGTTTTTCCACAAAAGGCTCTGGTGTACCAGGAAACCAGTCTATTTCAGTATCAGCATGGAGTAGGGGCAACTTTATAAATTACCACCTCGTGGGGACTCACTCTAGGTGTATTTTGCTTTCAGAAATTCTCATTAGGCAGGAGAGTGTAGCGGGATCACTGTGGTCCTCTGTCCCCAGGTGGTGTTTTTTTGTAAGCTTGGGAAAAAGTTGCCACATATATATACTTTTTCCCATGATTTTTAATTTTTACTGATTCCCTCTCCTTAGTTTCTTTTGGCTTTGACTGGATGCTGCTAACTTTTTTATTTAGGAAGCTTTTCAGTATTGCTTTTAAGGGTATAATTGAGACTTAATCCCCCCAGGACCTGGACCCACTTGTTTAGAATTTTTATCCTCACTGTGTCCTCTGGGTTCCCAGAACTGCCTGTGATGATGCCCCCATGCAGCCTGTGTGCCCCTTACCTTCCTTCCCAGGCCCTTGTCTTCCACAAAAGAGATTTGCTTTTTATTCTGTACATATCTGGAGGATTAATGGATTACTACTATGTACTTATGGGCACATAAATTCTCTCTCTCTCTCTCTCTCCCTCTCAGTTAAGAGAGAATACTGAGCGAGAGAGAATGAGAGGGAATATATGTGTGTACATATGTGTGTGTGTGTATATATATATAAATTTATATATATATATATATGCTACATATATAGCGTATATGTATTTTAACAATGCCTTTTGGAGACAATGCTGTAATTCAAAAAGAGAATTCTGTTGGCTCAAAGTGGGAAACACAGTGGGCTACCAAGAGAGATGTTTGGGGTCAGTGAGTCCCCTTCAAAAGGGCCCATGCGTTAAGGCTGCTGTTTTGCCTTCTCCTAAGACTGAGCCTGGAACTGAGCTATTCCCCAGCACAGTGGTTCTCACCTTCAGCTGCATATGGAATCATCTGGGAAGTTTTAAAAACACTGGTGCCTGGGCCTGGACCACAGAGATGGCGATGAAATTAGTCCACCTGGGGCACAGATTGAGCATTGGGATTTTTCAAAACTGCCCAGGTGATTCTAATATGTGGCCAAGATGGAAAAGCACTGCTCCAGCAATAGGCTCTGAAGGAGAAGACGTCTACTGACAGGTACGCAAATGAGACGCAATCATCAGGTTATAGGAAGGTGGAAAGATAGTGTATTTTGAAGATGCGGAAGTGGAAATGTTTACCAATAATTTATTTTCTTGTGCATCTTCCAAGAGTAGGGCTTGATATTTGGCATCAAGGACACAAAAAAGTACAGTTCCAGCATTCCAGTCAACAAACTCAAATTGTTGAGAAACTTCTTGTCCTAGATATCAGGGAATTTTATTAAGCACTGGGTGGGCTACATAAATCTAATCTTCAAATCTAGTGGAGTTGAAGACAGACAGATATATTCAAGGAATGTAAGGAATATAAGGAATATTCATCCCAGACTGTGTGACAAAAAGTGTGTGACACAGATCAAAATTAAGTTCCATGGAAGCAGTTACTTACGACCGAGGAAGATTTTTTGGATGAGGTGGGCTTTGAGCCGAGCTTTGAACAAGAAAGATCTAGGCTGAGCAAAGACCATGAGTCTTCAAAGAGTGGAGCCATTTGGAGACCAGCACACACACATTTGCGGTGGCAAAGAGAGGGAGAGGCCAGTGCGTGGGGAGGGGAAGCTGGAAAAGCCAGTGGAGAGCGGATTAGAGGGGTTTAGAAACTCCATGCTGTTTAGTTGGGGTTTCATTTCATAGGCGATGTGGATTCATCTCTCTGTGAGTTCAGAAGCGCCATGATCAGATGACTGTTTCAGGACAATGACAAATTCAAGGTTGGTATAAAGAATGAGTTGGAGAAGAGGCTGAAAACAGAAGGATCAGTCAAGAGTAGGGAGACAAGTGTCATCATCAGGGCTGGAGAGGATGAGAACATTTCTAGGACGGTGGTGAGAGGAACAGGAAGGAGAGGAGAACTTGTGTATGAGACACATCACAGTGGCAGAGTCGATAGAAATTTATAATAAACTGGATGATTGTGGTGGTGAGTTAGAAGGAGGAATCAAAGATGACTCTATAATTTCTACTCTGGGTGTCTGAGCCTCCAGGAAGGAGACCTTTAAGTCGTGGGTGGCTGAGGCTCTGCAGGGTGCCATGAGGTTTTAGGCAGGTGTCTTGAGGACCCATGTCTGCTCCATTCACCATATGCCTAGTGCCTGGCCCATAGCAGGCACCAATATTTATTGAATAAACGAGTATTTGTTGAATAAATACATGCAACTCTCTGAGAAGGAAGTATAGTTGGCCGAGTAAGTTTTTAAAGGGGGAAGAATGGGGAGTTTGGGTTTTCCCATGTTGAATTTGGAATTCCAATAAGGCAGCAGGTAGTTGGAAATGCAGACCTGAAGTGTAAGAGAAAGCCCAACAGCAGACATGTAGAGATTGTCCTCAAAGGGACATCTAATTGGGATTCTGGATGTGTACATGAAAAAGCAGCTAAAGATAAAATTATCCTGGGCTGGATGCCAGACGGCTGGTCCAGACACTGTGAGCTACAGGAATTCAGAGGAGGAAGCATCTGTGATATGTCTCATCCTAGACCATTTCAAGGAATAGTTATTAAAGCAGAGTCTTGACGGATGAATATATAGATCTTAGGAAGAAAGAAAGGGGAAGAAATTCCAGGATGAAAGAAGACTGTGAACAAAGCTATAGGGGCAGAGATCCATGGGGCATTTTCTAGATCCTTGCTACTCAAGGGAATTAGCAGCACTGACCTCATCTGGGAGCTGGTCAGAAACGCACACTCTCCGTCCCCGCTCTAGCTTCCTGGATTAGAACCTGTGTTTTAACAAGATCCCTAGGTGACTTGGAAAAGCTCTAAAGTTGGAGAAGTGCTGGTCTAGGCCAGGTTAGTCCAAGTGGAGGATTTGTGTCATGGAGTATGTCACGTGGGGGAGGTAATGAGGATGCCTGAATGCCAGAAGGGCCAATGCCACGTAACATGTTCCTTTAGCAAGATCATTTTGGTAGAAGTTCAGATGAGTCCTAGCCTAAAAGGGACCCATCAACCAACCAGTGAGTCAAAGGACTTTAAATATTAGGAAAATGTCTAATGCTAGGTTTTGGTTCATGAGGGGTTAATACCCTTCATGGCACTTGGCAATGGCTGGCATTGGATGATGGCCGCAGATAACCACAACAGCCTAGGCAGGTAACAGGAGATGGGTGCTGTCCACATGTTTTTCATAACACTTGTCTCTCACAAGCCGGGTCCCTTTCCTCTTTGGTGCACAATACAACCTGTTTAATGGGCCTCTTTAGGTTTTCCCCATATTCCCCACCCAAATATGGTTATTATGCAAGGAGGTAGTTTGATCTAACCACAATATAAAGCTATATTAGAGTATATATTCCCACTGCAGTTTTTTATTTCACTTTATTTCATTTAGTCAGATGTGCAGTCCCCATCAGAATATCTTCATATAAGTCTGATAACAAGGTGCTTTTTCATCGCTTCTGAATAAATCGTCCAGAAAATAAAATGGCAATGCAGAAACAATCTTACTTTCCAATCGCCTCATTCATATTCCTCAATTACTCTTAAATTTTTATTAAATTATGTCAAGTCAATTTGTGTCTATAGGAGATTTTAAAAATATTAGTCAATTTGTTATTACCTCAAAGAAAAATTTAATTTCCTACATTAGGATAAAATTATTAGCCATGATGTTTAGCTGGATAACTTCCAAAAGCAAATTATGCTGACCCCAAATCTTTGTCAGGAATGTCATACTCCATCAAAGCATATAACATGGAGAAGTTAAAGCTGAAAACTAGGGAGCTTTCAGGATGGTTGTTTCATTTTGCTCTCTCCTACATGCAGTTTCAGAGGTTTTGGCCTTTATTATTTAATTTATTCCCAATCAAAAAACAGCAGGATGCCCAAAAGGCCATTATGCGTATGGGAAGAAGAAAACAAGAGCCACACAAAAGCTCAGAGAGCAGTGTTTTGGAATTCTTCTAATCACACCTCTGAAACGCTCAAATATCACGTCATCCCCCAGTTCTCTGAGCTCACCTACAATGGACAAAGTGAAATGTCAACAAACTGGGTATTCAAGAGGGAAAAAGGAAAATTATACTTATTATGCTTCTTTTTGTTCACTATGTCAGAATTAACGCTATGGGTAAAAGAGGGAGCTGATGGGAGAAACAATGAACTAGGCGAAAGCGTAGGATGTCGAGCAGCAAGGAGACACAGTTTACCGTTCTTTCCTGCACAGCCACGCTTCCTATTTCCTACTTGGAAGGTAAACGTTCTTCATTTTTGCTTTCTTCCGTAGCCTCCTCCTCCCTGCTTTACACTCTCCAATCCATGCCTCCCTCTCCCCCTGGGTCCTCCTTGCACACCAATGGTGGATGTGTTTATTGAGTTATCCTTGTTAGAAGGGAAGCTTCAGAACAGCCAGCCACATGGGTGGGACATCACGAAGCCGGACACTGGTTTTTATCGGAGGATTCTTACCCAGTGTAACACTGAATGTCTGATGAGATTAAGGCCCAGCAATTCTCCCTCCCCCACCCCGGACAGTCTGCACATTAATAAGTGCCTGTGACCGACTGAATTGTCTTCCTCCAAAAGATAGGAGAAGTCCTAAGCCCTGGAACCTCAGCATGTGGCTTTGTCTGGAAACAGGGTCTTTGTAGATGTAATTAGGTAAGATGGGGTCAAGAAGTAGGGTGGGCCCTTCATCCAGTATGACTGGTGTCCATATAGGAGGAAGAGAAGAGAGACACACAGGGAAGAGAAAGCCATCATCATCCAGACCCAGGAGGAGAGAAAGCCGAGTGAGGGCAGAGGCAGAGACTGAAGGGCTGCAGCTGCAAGCCAAGGGATGCCAAGGCTGACTGGTAACACTGGAAGCTAAGAGAAAGGCCTGGAACACGCTCTCCCTTAGCGCCTGCAGAGACAGCCTGGATCTGCGGACACCTTAATTGCAGACTTGTAGCCTCCAGAACTAAGACTCAATACACTTCTGTCGTTGTAGGCCACCTAGTGTGTGGTAGTTTGTTATGACAGTCCTAGGACACTCATACAGTGCCCTTCTGCAAAATACTAAATAATAATAACCACCACCACCTGTCATGTGCAGTCAGGAGCCAGTTTTGACAGGTTGATGTTCTCAAGACAGTCTGATTGCTTTCTCAGACGGCCCCTCTTGATCCTCAGAGCTGGGCCCAGTCTAAACACATAGCCAACTTAATTGGACACGTGTGCTTCTCATTAAGCATGTAGATGGCACTAGATTCCTTTTCTTTAAGGAAAATAAGTTTGCAATGGGCACGTTCTCTCAAAGTGCAGAAGCCGAGGAGCCCTAAATAACAGTCGATGAACAGGATGTTCTCTGCTATGCATCAGTAACGTTTTGGTAAATTGAATCGTATTTTAAGTACTCAGAGGGAGCTTGCTGTTTAATTTAAATCCTTTTGCAAAGCAAGCATGCCTTTCCCCCCCCCCGCCCCCGCACAAAATCAGATTTCTTGATCTCGGCTTTCTTAAAGTAGGGGGCACATCCTTGTGGCAGATATTATTAGGAAAAAGAATCTTATGACTTGGTGTCCGGCTAAGGATGGATCAGGTTGACCTGAGGGTGTTTTCTCAGACATGCAAGGATGATAGTTTGGGAATAATTTTACTAAGTGCTTTTCAATAGCAGATTCTAAATGAAGAAATAGGGTGAATTTTATTATCTATTTCAAACATTTGAGATTCTATAAATATAGACCAGTAAATATATTTTCTTTATAACGGCAATAATATTAGTGCTAATTTATGGATAACTTCATATCCCAGCCCTGCTTGACTGTTTAGGAGCCTACATTTTTTCTAAAAAAGGAAATTCCTTGGAATGTTTTGCGAATGTTAAGATAACACAGGAACGAATTTCATTCAACAAAAGAGAAAAACTAAAGCAGAGGAATTTACAGTGAACTCATGGATGAATTCAGAATATTTTGAACTTATACCATGTGCTTCCACCATACAGAGTGCTTTACAAAAGCACAATTCTTATCCTTATGGAGATACAGTTGCATGTTAGAGGCAGGACACATAGACAAAGAAAGGGTTAAGTAACAGTTCTAGACAGCGTAAGTGACCGAATATTAAATAAATACTCTGTGTCAGTGGAGGCTGGACTATTCCTGGGAAGAGATTTAGTTCATCGCTCTGATATTCTCAGTCTTGACTCACTTAAGGGCAATGAACTGTCACGAAGAGCATAATTATCAGAGACACGAAGTTTCTGGATGCTTTTCTGTGCTCAAACTGGCCAACCAGCGTTAATAACCACAGCACACTTTTAAATTCAATGATTCTGGGGAAAGGAAAGTCTGTGAATTGAAAAGCATCCCCTTGTGATGCCAGGACCGCCCTCATAGAGATTCTTGTTTCATTTCAGGCTCGTAAGGGAGACTGCTCTTCTGGTTCTGAGGGACTTTGCCTTCAAAATTCACTGTAAATGAAAACCTGAATGTGACATTCTCCTCTTAACAAAACATTTTTTAAATTTTGAAATGCTCACACTGAGCTGGGCCTACAGGAAGGCAAGTAAGGCACTTGCTTTGGGTGTAAAACTTAAAGGGGGGGCACCCCAAACTCAGCAATCAAAATGAATCATATTTGAATGCAATATTTTTAAAAATTCAAAATAAATGCAAGAACTCTCTGATGAATAAAATATCAAAAATTTCAATGAAGGCAGAATGGATATTGCTGATTTTTCTTTTCCTTTTGCCTCGGGCTCCATTTTAATACTGTGTTGACAGACGCTTGTAAGAATACCGTCAATGAACACCAACAACTAGCCACGTATTTAAAACTCCCTTAATTCTACTCTAAGGATGAAAAGTTTTCAGTCACAATCACAATGAGATCATGTTTTATTTAAAAACAAATCCTCAAAATTAATTCACTCACTTCTTCTTCACCAGATCTATATCTCCAGCCTCTGTTGTGTCCCTGGCCCCTTGTAACACATGTGAGAACACTTCACAAGTCATCAAATCCTATTCTTAAGTTTCTATTTTCCCTATTTCATGCTCTTCAACTTTCATTTTCTCCTGCCCGGTTTCGGCCATGGACGATGCTGACAGATCAAATGAACGGGGTGAATCTGCTAACTCGGTTTTCCATGTCTCCCTGTATCTGGATTACCCTACTTAGTAAGCTAAACAACCCTGTGCCGATTTGGAGCCAAAGGAAGGATCAGCTCCGTGAAGCGTGAGGTCATGCTTCTTTGTGCAGGAGTAAAGGCAGCGGGCTTTCATTAGAGAGAGTTGTGAAGGGGACCACATAGCTGGTGTCGCTTATAAGACGGCGGGCTCTCCTGGCAAATGGGAAGCCATTTATAGTTCATGGCTTCTCCCGGTGGGTTAAATACTGTAAATCCTTATGAGGAATGCCAGAGCCATAGAATCAATAGAAACCAAAATGACCTTGACTCGGCCTGCCCTATAAGTGGAGGGTCCCAGAATGACAGACGTGCCCGTGGCTCCACGGGGGAAATGCGATCTGGCGAAAATGACAAGCATCACTTCTGTGTTACTTTATTCTCTGCCTTTCCCACTTTTACTCAGTTCTGGCAGGGCACGGGATTCTCAGTCATGTTTTCAAGTTTAACTTTTTAAAAACTTCACACTTCGGGGTGACACTGGGCATCCAGGGAATTATGAAATCTTCCACCTCTCCGCTGGGAGAGTGGTAGGGAAAACCAACTCCAGACCCAGGAGAGCTCTTCTCCAAGGTATTGAATGCGAAGCTGACAGAGAGATCCCAGGACTGAGAATGGCCTGGCTGGAGACGTGGCTCCAGGGAGAAGCACAGGGGACTCAAAGGTGGCAGAGCGACTCTGATGAAGGTTCTGAACCCACAATGGGAGAGTAGGGGGGGGCAGCTAAGAGCGATGGATTGAGGAAGAACTTTGTCACCACCCTAGGTATTAGGTTTGTACCTATACAGTTTCCTAGGGCTGCTATAACACAGTAGAATAAGTGGCTTAAAACAACAGAAATGGACCCTGTCACAGTCTGGAGGCCTGGAGTCTAAATTCAAGGCATCTGCAGGGTTGGTGCCTCTGGAGCCTCTGAGGGACAATCTGCTCCTTACTGCTTTCCCAGCTTCTGGGGGTTGCCAGCAATCCTTGGAATCCTTTGGTTTGAAATGGCATCACTTAAATCTCTGCTTCTGTCTTCGCATGGCCTTCTCCCTCTGTGGGTGTCTCCCCTGGTGTCTGTCCAAATTCCCCTCTTCTTACAAGGACAGCAGTCATATTGAATTGGGGGCCCACCCTACTCCAGTATCACCTCATCTTAACTTGGTTCCATCTGCAAAGACCTTATTTCCAATTAAGGTCTCATTCACAGGTGATGGGGGTTAGGACTTCAACATATCTTTTTTGGGGACACAATTCAATTCACAATAGTGCCTTATATTAAATAATAAAAAAGTATATTTTCAGCTACTATTCAGAATTGAATAAATGCAAATCCCTCAAAGTGCTCTCGCATATTTTAGGGCAGTATCTGTCAGATTTGAGTAAGAATTGACACCTGGGATATTTATTTAAAAAGGCATATTTGGATTCAGCATGTCTGTGATGGGCCCATGGTGTGCATTTTAATAGTATTCGAGTAATTCTGACCTAGGAGATCTGGAGACCCTACTTTGAGAAACATCGTTTTATGTTAAGACTTTAACGCTCTCAAAATTATCAGTGTCTTGCTACTAATTCCCAGATATTTTCTACGTTAGATCATTGTTATTTACCTTTGACTCAGTTTTATAATGTGGAACATAAAACAGTTTCCACAGTCCGTCCTAATTCACTATTAATACTATTCATTAATTGCAGGTCTGTGAACTGAGACCTTATGTCACATGTCACCATAATCTTTATCTATTTTCCAAATGGCTTGACATCTATTCAAATTAGAAAAGATATTTTCAATTGAAGTTTTAAAAAACCTGCTGCCATTTTGTTTGAAGGTATCAGACTGAATCCAATAACAACTTAAGATTCACCTTGATGATATAGCAGCGCGCTAACAACCTTTACAATGATATTAAGGACAACGCCAGCAACAAATTAATGGGCAAAAAGAAACCACTGGTAGCCTGAGCTGAGAATGAGACCTCTGATGAGTTTCCTCGTTTGTGCAGTATGGTTAATTACAGAGCCTGTTAGTACAGAAGGGCCTGGGAGAGAGGAAGCATTAAATAAATATTAGCTATTATATATATATATTTTATATGTATAGCTATTATTATTTTACTTAGCCATTAAACAATGATAACCTGTGCCTTTGGAAAGGATTTCCTCCCCTTATTTTACAAATGATTCCCTAAAAAGCAAGAGGTAACAAAGGAAGATAAATCAGTGTTGCATTTTTTTCCATTGACTTCCAAATGTTTATGAATAATGAGGCCAGAGACATCTCTTTAAATAGTATTTAGTTACATTAGCAAAGGGTGCATATTAAAACCCTTTATATAGACGTGCATTAAATGTCCCCATGTAGCAAATATTTGCACACTTGGTAATCCTTTTCTCATTTTTCATTATGAACTAAAAGAAACCAGAGCCTCCTTTCTTTCCATTTACTGAACTGCTAATATTTGTAATTGAAACTTAAGAGAAAAATCTTATACAGTGGTTCAATTTACGTACAATGGCACTGTAAAACAGGCTTTTATTTACACAGAACCATTCTTTGGCTCTATATACATAGTGATCTACATACTTACACACGCATGGGATGTATACACATGTATATATCACAGTATAGACACGCGTTTGGAAGTGTTCAAGATGAATGTAATTTTATAGCTTTTTAAAGAATGAGGAACTTCCAAAGGTCAAACAATTGTGTGATGCCTCTAGAATTTCGGTCTGTTAATTTGCAGAAACATATCTGTGGGAGTGGAATGATCTCGATTTAGTTCCATGACTTTCCTTTGGGTTTTGATTTTTAAAAATTCTTTGGTCACTGCGGGATACATTTTTTCTTAACTGATGGATATGTTGTTCGGAGGAGTTGCACAGCTAACCAGCAGGCTCCATGTTCAGTGGTGGCTTAGTAATCCTGACTTAGGTTGATGTGTTGCACGCTAGGCTGACACTGGGTGAGCAGTTCCCTTTGGGAGATTCTGAGGCTTAGATTCAAACCCTCAGCCCACTGAAGGGGTGAGCCAAATCCTGGCTTGGAACCCCTGGGTCCACAAAAGGAGACCCGAGGCTGGTCGACTTCCCTGCAGGTCTCCTGGCCCTCAAATCCTGCCCTTTCTCTCAATTCTCATCCTCCTCCTCGTCTGACGGAGAAATCGGGAAACTCTGCTGGAGACGGCTCTTCTCCTTCAGATTCAGTTAACGCTGCATGTTCCTGGATCCCTCCTTTTCTCTCTGCTCATCCCTCTCTGCCTTCTCTCCTTTGCTTCAGGCCCTAACTGCTGATGCTACTTGGACCTCCGATGAATACACTGTCAATACCCTCTGCTGTCTCTCCCATGCTGTTATAAGTGTATGGCTGTAGGCGACATCTGTCACGCAACTCCCAGCATTTCTCCTGAGCCCTGACCTGAACATCGTGCTTTCTGGCCCATCTCAACCTCACAGGTCCTCATTTCCTAACTGCAATTATCATGTCCATCACCCCCATCCCAAGCTTGCTGCTTTTTCTGTGTTTCATGTTGCTATTCTCGTTTCCTGATGTTCTTAGAAGCAAAACTCACTTGTCTCTCACTTCCGAGTCTCATTCTTTGCTTTGTCTGCCTCTTTCCAGCCTTCCTGATGTGTGTCTTACACATCTTCACTGCCCCAGGGGCCCATCTATGTCTCTTCTCTGAGCTACACACAGAATCTTTCATACGAGCCTCTTCCAAATCATGTCCTTCTCCCTTCCAAGGTTCTGCCAGATGAATTTTCTAGAACGTGGCTCTACTGAAAAATCTTCTGTGAGTCCCCTTAGGTAAAGAGTAAAATCCTCAAAACTGTGAATTGAGCGGTCAGAAGAGGGCTATCGACAGTAGGTATGACGCAGAGTTTTACCCACACAGACATATCACTTACTTTTCTCCTCAGATGACCAGAAAAGATTTTTCTGTTGTATTTTGAAAACTGGTATAAAAGTAAAATTTAAGTTGATTATTCATCATGTTACAATATCTGATTCTTTAAATTCAGGAAGATAGATCAATATATCTTTTAGGATCATTGATCATTGATCAATCTGCAGCAATACAATCAAAGCAGCAGTACGATCTGATTTTAAGAGCTTCCTTCTTGGTAGTATCAAATATGTAAAATATTTTTTAAAATTCTATTATTTTCCAGCAGCATGTGTGTAAATACTTCACAATTAATTTCCTCAAAATGCCAGACTTTTCGCTTTTTTCACTTTATCGCTCATCCCCACCCTCCCGACCCATTTAACCAGTTCCTACTCTTATCATATCTTTAAGCTACTGGGTTGATACCACCCTATGGAGGAATGAGAATTTTCTCCTGATTTCTATCTTTTGAATGTGCAAACTCAGATATTATGCAGATTTTAATTTCCATAGATGGTTCTTCTTAGACAGTTTTGAGCAAAAGTAGTAATATATCACGCCATAACAGCCCACTTGTATTTCACTATTTTGACCTACAAAGTGCATCACTCTCAAATCCTCTGATCTCTGTTCATGCATTTCTGTTCTTAGGGTTCCAATAAAATAGTGACCCTAACTTGCACAATATTCATATTCAACTTATTTTTCTCTTAGCAGTAAATTTCTGAAGGCTATAGCCCTGACTGACTATGACAAACCCCAAGTGAGTAGTCAAAGAGATAAGTCACATCGTGCAGATATGTGAAGGACAGCAAATGTTAGGAAGGGAGTGATTAGGAAAGAAAGCTCCTAAAATAATACTTCTTTATTCTGTGTCATGGTTACAGCATTTAATTAAGTGATGAAGGATTTTCCCTGGCTGGGTCAATGGTTAGGGCACAGGGTCTTATTTCAAAATGGATATTATGGACTCACTCTCTTTTAAACTAAGGGCAATGACAAGACAGAAGGTTAACCAGTTAAATATTAGGGTCAAAACATTTCCAAAACATCAGCAGTCTCCCACCGTGACTCACTTCTAAAATCAGCCTCAGGTGGGAGATATGGAAATCAATTCCTGGCTGGACTCTCCTTGAGACATTTACATTGGTTTACTACAGACTTCTAAAATGGTGGTTCTTTTGGCCGTTCTGTGACTCCATTTCTTCGTCTGTAAAATCTAGGGTTGTTAAGTGGGTTAAATGAATGGATACAGGCACATGTTAATTCTCAAAAGAAGGGGCCATCTCCATTATGACTTCCACGGAGTACACTGGTGTCCTGGATAGGGTTCAATGACATCATCACAGGCACTTGGAGACTATGGAACGTGGATGGCCAGAAAACTCTAGGACCAAGAATAGCTAAAAACAGGATCTGGTAGATCCAAGAAAGTCTCTGCTGGCGTGGGGTGTGGATCCACGGACATCACCTGAGGTGGGGGGAAGCCGACAGGCAGAACAGCACGCGGTTTGTGCTCAGCACAGATGGCGTGAACCAGCAATGTTGGTGACTCTGCTCCTGGTGCAGTGGGTTCTCTGTTCTCTTTTGCATTTTGTGTTGCCTGTAGATTCCCCCAAACTCTCGGCTATACCTAGAGGCAGATTAGCAATCTCTAGATGAAATCTTCCTCCGAGAAGGCTGTGATTATCTTCCAAATCCCTGACCCCAAAGTGAGAGCTGACCGTCAAAGTATGATTTCTATTTTTTAAAAATGATCGTTGTTAATGAAGAACTTAAATTACAATACAATATGGTGGCACGAAAAGAAATCCATTGCAATGCAGAAACAATAGGTAAACAAATGAAAGGACACAGCAGCAGTAATTGCGGCAGAAAGCATTAAAGGTACATGAATCAACTTTGCTTCTACTTAATTGTGTGCCATCAAAGGTCACAGAGTGCATCAGATGCTTCAGAGGAGAGAGAGGACATGGCAGATGCACAGGGAGTAAGAGCAAAGAAAACAGGAACAGGGGCTTCCCTGGTGGCGCAGTGGTTAAGAATCCGCCTGCCAATGTAGGGGACACGGGTTCGAGCCCTGGTCCGGGAAGATTCCACATGCCGCGGAGCAGCTAAGCCCGTGCGCCACAACTACTGACCCTGCGCTCTAGAGCCCACGAGCCACAACTGCTGAGCCCACGCGCCTAGAGCCTGTGCTCCGCAACAAGAGAAGCCACCGCAATGAGAAGTTCCCGCACTGCAACGAAGAGTAGCCCCCGCTCGCTGCAACTAGAGAAAGCCCGTGTGCAGCAATGAAGACCCAACGCAGCCAAAAAAAAAAGGAAAAAAAAAGAAAACAGGAACAGCTATTTACAGAGGGCTCCTTTTGCACTGCGCCGAGTCACGAGGGTTTTCTGTGTCTTAGCCCATTTACTCCTGATCAGGTATTAATTCCGTGGACTAAACACTATCTTTGTTGTGGGCCCAGCAGATTCAAGTCCTCATTCTACCCCAACCAGGTGTGAATTTAGACGAAACACTTAACCTCTCCTCCTCAGGTATTATTAACTGCATCTCACAGATGAAAAAGTGAAGACTGAGCCATTAAGGTCACTTCCTGTAAGAGTCAATGCTGTCATATGAACCCAGATCAGTCTTTTTTCTTTCTACAGTGCAACTGGAGAGTTCTGTCATATTTCTCCTTATAAGAAATGGGGAGGAAATGTGTCAGTTCAGAGACTCGGGGGACAGTGAGGTAGGGGGCCCCAAATTTGTCTCTGAACAGGGTGGAAGTAGAAAGACACATGGAAGTTCTTTTTTCCTTATGGTACCATCTTTCTGGTGGTAGATAGTTAACTTCCTCTCGTAAACTTGTAGAAGATCCTTCTTAAGGGTTTCTATGAGGTCTTATTTAACCCAGATATCAGATTAACAGATGCAAAAGAAGCTCCCAGAAGTTTTCGCATTTGTGGTCCCATCTTATTCACATACCAGACTTCTTTTTCAATTCTCAAGTAAATGAGATTTTAGAATGAGATAATAATGTTAGTTGTAAGCATGTTTTACAATGTTTTTTTTTCCTTTTATAAACTCACATTCACTGCTTTGGATTCTTTTACTCTCCCTGAAGCATGTTAACATGAACTCCCCTAGTTTTCCTGATTTTTGTTGCAGAGAAAGGAGATCTTCCACGACCTCTCTTTCAAGGAAGGTCACTATATAAAACACCAACCCTTCATTCAGATTTCTGAAAAGTTTTCCATCCGGGGAAGAGCAACAAATCAAAAAACTGGCATCAATGTGCAGATATTTTACAGCCCAATCCAGAGAGACTCTGCAATTTTCATACTGAGAAGTAATATATGACCTAGACAAGACCCAGACATAGGCTCATGAGAAAGACTATGGGGCTTTTAAAATATTGCCTTGATCATGGAAAAGAAATATGAGTAATCGCTGCCATCCACCAACTCAGGATGGTCTTTGGGGGCAATCAGTGTTTGAGAGAATCAAGGAACATCTGGAAATCAGCATATTTTGAGCTCGTTCACACCCTGCCTGGTTCATATTTCAACAGATCTATGTTACTGGGCAGTCATGCTGCTCTGAGAAATGCAGCCTGGATGTATCCTCTGGGATCAGGACATTTCAGCAGGGTTAGAAAGGGAACACAGGAGGTAATCCCCACTCCCTGACCCCAGCTACACCTATGGCTCTGACGTTTCATGGCTCATTTTAACCTACTTCAACTTTTCCCAGCATTTCCCAGCAAAACGATTTTCAGGGCATTTTACTAATAGAAATGAATAGGTAATCTACATAAGAAAATAACACTTCTCCATAGCACTTCCTGAGCCTCTGTCCAAGTAAAGAACGACAAACCTTTCTGACCCTCCTCTCCTCACCCTTTATGCTCCAGATGAACCAAAGAGGAAGAAAAAAAAATCACAGCATTTAAGAGAGCAGGGTCTTGCAGTAAGACAGGAAGACAAGACAAGGGAGCTTTAACAGATGGGGCTGATTTTGGCGTGGATATTTTCCCTAAAGTTCAGATAATAACTCTAGAGTCTATATAAGATGGCTGATTCCTGCAGGGCCTTTATTTTAGAAACATTCAGTTCAAATCCACATATTTCTAAAACAGCAAACATCCCGAGAAGTATCTTGGTTTTGGTCTCACATGAGCTCAAGAATCACCACACTGTGTAAAATCTTGCTTCTTTCAGTACATTATATTCTGAAAGAGGTTCTAAGGGTGATTTTATGTCAAATATATATCCCCTTAGATGTCAAGCCTACAGGACTGTAAATTTTCCTCCAAAGCATCCCAGTTTGTCTTAGGAACAAGTTATGTATGTTCTTCATGAAGGTATCTAGACATTTTTGAATAAGTTTGTGATTGTAGCTGGTGCTACTTCTTGACAGGTAACATATGTCAAGATGCCCTAAACAGTGTGACTCGGAGACTTCTGGAAAAATGTCTCCAGGAGGATTCACTGTTCACTTGGTCTACTTCATACAAGGGTTTGTGGACCTTGAGCCCATCCCAAAAGCCTTAATTCTAATTGCTTTTCCCTGCTTTCCTGAGATCGTGTCTGCTTTGTCTCCTTGGTGACTCAGGCACTTCTCTCTGGTCCCACTTTCCTCTCTTCATGGCTTTGTTGCAGTTCAGAAAGCAGGACCACTATGATGTTGGAAGGATAAGACAACTTTCCTTTTAGGGCCATGGCAGCCTCCTGAACCAAAAATCATGGACCGAGCCCACGAACGATAATTGCACATCCTTCTACCTCAGTTCAACAGCGGTTAATGGTGAACTTTGACTTGCCAGTGGTGGGGACCAAAGGTGGTGCTTGATAGTTTTGTAACTGCCTTCACATACATTTAATCACCTAACCACCACACGCACCATACAGGTATAAACGGCACATTACCCTTTGTATAGATGGAGACTCTGAGGCTCAGGGAAGTGTAGTAAAGGGCAGAAGGGGGCTTGAAGCTGGATTTTTGATGCCAGATCCAGTGCTGGTTCTAGAACATTATGTCTGACTTACCTATGAAGTGAGGGCTATGGAGCTGAATGCTTATTCTCGAGGCCCTAGACGTGTGGTTCTCAAACTTGACTGTGCTCCGGAACCACGTGGAAGCCTTGTTAACACACAGATTCCGGGCTCCACCCCCTGAGTTTCGGATCTAGTAGGTCTGGAGTTGGGTTTGAGAATTTGATTCCTAACAGGTTCCCAGGTCATGCTGGTGTCGCTGTCTCTCCCGGGGACTGTACTTAGAGAGCCACTGTTTTAGAATCAAGGACAGTGGCACCCCCCATCCCCCATCTTGTTTTCCCACTAGGATTTCACGGGAAGCTTTAAAAGTCCATATTAATGCCTGGACCCTACTTCAGAAGGATTCAGTTATTGTAGGGAAGGACCTGGGGGCGTTGGTATTTTTTACTGTTCCCCCGGTGACTGTAATGTACAATCACATTCCAATAAAGGTTGGAGGCCAGCAAACTGAGGTCACCAGCTGGCTGCTGTTTTTGCAAATATAAATTTTATTGGCTCACAGCCAGGCCCATTTGTTTACGTGCTATCTATGGCTGATTCCGCTCTGTAAAGACAGAGCTGAGTGGTCATGACAGAGACCACTGGCCAGCAAAGCAGAACATACTTACTCTCTGGCCCTTCGTAAGTAGTAAAAGTAAAAGCAAAATAGGGGAAACTAGAGAAGATACCCTATGCTTTTTTACTTTCAACAAGTCTTTCCAAGTCTTGATCAAGACACTGTGGGGAGTGCTGGGAAAAAGGAGAGAGGCTGAGCTCTTCTATATGGGACCTGACTTAAAGTTGTGATTGCATCTTTTGCAAATGACTTTTCTATCGACTTCTCTGCTTCTTGTACACGCATTCTCTGTTTCTACCATCTGCACACTTTCCCTTCCTCCCTCTCTGTGGTTACACAGGTTTCTTAATCCCACTCTGCTTCCCTCTCTGCTTTCCTATCCTCATTTGCTCATCTACACACGGGATGTGTGTTGCAGTGAAAAAGACATCGTATTGATATTTGGAGGTAGAGGATTCGAATTGGAATCCTACCCCGCCAAGGTATGCCTGTACCTTCCTCACTGGGTTGCTGCAAAGATGGAGGAAGGTCAGTCAGAGTGCACTGCAATCTGCAAAACACCTTGCACATTTCATTTTTTGTTATTGGCCACAACTTCTCAGGAGAATTCAAGAAATGAACTGCAGGCCACTTCACAGGTTTCCTTTTGGTGCTCCCCAGGAAGGGACAGGAACTGTCCAGACTCTAAAATTGGGTTTATCCTAGTTTGACAAGGGGGGGAAAACCCCCAAACCTCTCAGGCTGCAGTTTTTATGACTGACTCGGAATCCCAGGATTAGAGCTCAGAGCCCGCCCAATCGAACGTTGACAAAAAGATGCTACATAGTGTTGGCCTTTAGCGAGATTGATGGCCATGCCTGTACCTAATGCAAAATCTGGAAAAAAGGCAAAAAAAAAAAATGTCAAGAAGAAACTATGATTACTTAAAACTTCACAGTTATAAATAAAGTAGAAAAAATGTAGCCAAAAATTAAGGGAGACTTGAGTCTCTTCAATGGCACATCAGACTTCCTGGCTCAGTGCTATATTGAGAGGGTAATGCATATAAATTCATAAAGCACATGAAGATCTTGGAATCCTTTTCCAACCCTGATGCACAGACCAATTTCATCCCTAAATCCCTCATCTATTGCCCCTGGAAAAATCTTGTCATGTGCAGGATCCTCCCAATGATTTCCAGAAACTTCATGTAAATAGCCAGAGAAAAGAAAATGTTAACCTCTCCCATAAGTCACCAGTCGTGGCCAAAGAGAAAAGTATCTTTCTTGTAAACAGAGATCTTCACATTTGTTACTTCTCTTGCAATCTCCTGACATCAAATTCACTCATAGCGAAACTCATTACTGGTCAATTCAGTCAGAACCACCAAACTGATTCTATTCATATATATATAATATATTTAAAAAATTATATATTAATATAATAATAATTATATTATTATATCATATATAATGATATTATTATAATTATATAATTATTATATAATAATATAATAATATAATAATAATATATATATTTATATATCAATAGAATCAGTTTGGTGGTTGATATTTGGAGGCAGAGGATTTGAATTGGAATATTCAAATATTTATATATATATAAACATAGTTTATGTTTATAATATAATATAAATATATATTATATATGTAAATATAAATATACATATATAATATATATAATAAATATATATACATTATATATATATATAAACTCCAGAGTATTGAAAAAAGCTTTGGGAAAAATAATCTACTTCTTAGAATGACTTGACAAAAGGGCATCATCATTTCTATCAAGCCGTCATACATCTTTAAAGCACACATTTCAAGTTCTGCTCTGAAGGCAGAATCAGCCCCATTTGGGGATCCCCACGCCAGGGATCAACAGCTGAGCCAGCCCCATGCCGGAGGGAATAAACTGGCAACAAAACCTATGTACAGAGAGATTATGCAAAGACTTCACGTCTTCCAGTCTGATTAAAAACTTGCAAAATGGAACAGCAAGAATATAATTTGAACAATCTGTTAGACCCAAGACTGCTAGTATCTTTCTCTTGCTCTTTTTTTTTCCCCACTTGGAACTCTCACTTTTTATCACTGTTGCAGATCTAGAAACACCATTTGGATGGAATTAGGCAATAGCTAATTGCTACACTTCAGCTCAATCCAGCTGCCTTCCACGAGGCTTCTTAGGCCCAACAACAAATTTCTTGGCCTCACTAGTGCCTACTGGAAGAAATAGAAGCCCAACTAGGATGAGAGAAGGGACCCAAAAGAATTATGAGAGAAAACAAATTAAATTTAGAAATATGAGTTATCATCAAGGGAGCATCCAGTTTCAAGAACCCAAGTTTGGGGAGATTTTTCCTGACTATCGCTCTCCATCTTTCCCTTCTAATTCCTGTCCCACAAAGCATCACTGCTCCATGGTTAGCAATTACTGGTTCTCAGACTGAGAGCAGAGGTCAAATCTTATGGGATCCTTGATTTCTCCATAGCCCACTGAAGGGAAAAAAAGATAGAAAAGAGCACATGCTTATTTTAGACATCCTTTGATAGCAGGGTCTAACAAAGACTTAATAGGCCTAATGTCTATGTTCCATGTGCTTAAAACTTTCCCTGAGGAAGGAGTTTCTCTCTTGAAATAGCCTGGTAACACATTCGTTTACCTGTCACTTTTCCTAGGTAAGCATCCTGGCTTTCCAGCTTGACTGGAAATTTTGTGTTTTGTGTTTAACTCGGGGGTTTTCTTGCCAGGCTCTTTCCCGATATTTTTTGAAATGCAGTTATTTATAATGGGGATATTTTAGGTCAAAGCTCAAGCAATACTTCCACCAATTTGACAAACAAGTGCTGCTCTCTGTAGACAAAGATGATCTCTTCGCTCCTATTTGTTCCCAGAGTGTGGACAGGTCTGTGCCGGGCCCTCCAGCTGGCCCTGCCATGACCACACAGCTGCTCACTGTCTGCTTGGGATTAGGGGCCTAGACTGGACCATGAAACCCAGTAAACCAATGAGCCCAGGTGGCCGTGCTCACCCAACCTTGGCCTCACTTAGTAGTTGCTCTAACTCAGGAATAGGCAAACTTTTTCTGTGAAAGGCTAGTATCAGCCTTTGGAACATGGAAAGCATTATTCTGGGCTTTGCAGGCCATGTGGTCTCTCTCAGGACTACTCAGTGTTACTAGAGCAGTATGAAAGCAGCGTAGATTCTACCTAACTGAATGAGCGGGGCTATGGTCCAATAAAACTTTATTTACATAAATAGGCCGCACGGCCTGTGGGCCGGAGTTTGCTGATCCCTTGTAAACAAACTTGTCTGAACATCTTGAGCTCCACTCATTCAGCTTCTGGTTCCCCTGCTTTACTAATCCCCATCCTAAAAACCACTTCATGCTGTTCCTCAAATCCGTCTGCCAACTAGAGCTGATTTATAACCCCCAAATCAAACTAAAATGTGATAGAAAAAGGAGGCAAATTTTATTAAATTTTGGGGATCAGTTTCTCAGATCAAAGGGAGATGTTAAACTCGTAGAACGTTTTAACATGGTCATTTAAATGTTAACTAACCATCAGCCTCTTAAGAAAACCACAGAAGAGAACCACGACCACTGCCAACAAACCCACCAGGTCACACACCAGAGCTCCGTGAAACTGGCTACGGGCCCGTATGTGAGGTTTCTCCTCTGTATCTGTCTGAGGTTACGTGGGGAAAAACATGCAGCACACAGCTCTGCCCGTAGTGAATATTATTACCTCCCTTTAACAGACAAGGAATTAGAGCTGTGCTTCTCTTACTGTGACGGACCTATGCGTCACCTGCGGTCTTGCCGAAATGCAGATTCTGAGGCAGTCGGTCGGGCGAGGGGAGCTGAGGGTCTTCATTTCTAACAGGCATCCAGGGAATACTGATGCTGCTTGTCTAAGGCCTTCACTTTGAAGAACAAGGACCTAGAGAAATGATTGGCTTCCTTGGCTACACACTGGAAGCACCTGGGAGAGTTCCAAATACAGAGGCCTGGGCCAGCCCCAGACCAGATGCGTCAGCATCTCTGGGGATAGGGACCAGACAGCAGTATTTATTCAAGTTCCCCAGGTAGTTTTAATGGAGAGTCAAGACTGAGAGTTGCTGAACTAGAGGCTCAGAGCAATTAATTGACTCGCCCAAGGTCCCAGGGTAGGTGGCCAAGCATGGGTTTTCAGTGAGGTAAAATTTTTGCCTGCCTGATAATATTTGAAAATGATCTTAAAAATTGTTACAAGGCTGGACACAGGCACAGGGTGTATGGTTTCCAGGCTAACAGCAAAGATGAAGGAGGAGGAGAAGAGGAAAGATGAGACTGAACTTAAACATAATGATATCAACACGGTTCAAGGGGACACAGATAAAGAGGTGGCACAGCACAAGCCTTGGTTCCGGTGTGAAATTCCCCCTCATGGCTCTTTCTTTCTGCATGAAAGCAACATGGCCAAGGAGCCTCTCGGAAGGCACATTTCAGTTCAGAAATGTGCAGCGTCTTCAGATCCTTTGATGAATCACCACATGATGAAATCTTAGAGGCTGAGTAATTACATTTGGCTTCCTTTCTGCCTCTCGGGAGGTTCAAAAAGTCACATTTATGGGAATGGGCAAAATTTCTAACCCAGGAATTTCTGTCCTGAACAGGATCAAGGTAAGGGAAGAAGGAGAAGGAAAAAAAAAAAAAAAACTCTGGGGAAATTATGGGACAACCCAAGATTTTCTGGGTCTCCTGAATGCGTCCAATCTACCTTGTGAGTGGAAGGCTGATTTCACCTGGAAAAACACATGGATTTCAAAGACATTTACACAATTGTTCAACCACAGTTGTTCAAGATCGGATCTATTTTCTCACTCTCTGCAGATCCTGTGGAGAATAAGCCTCCCCTTGGTGAAGACCTTGGCTGTGTAATTTGGGACATCCCAGCTCAAAGAGGAAGTGAAAGTGTGAGGAGGAATCGGGCATCTTCCAGACCAAGCAGAGGGCAGCTGCGGAGGATACAGCGAGGTGCAGGTTCACTCCTGGAACCTCGTCCTTTCAGGCAGAGGATGTGAGGGACCAGGGTCTGGTGGGTCCTGGGAACACAGTGAGCTCACGGGAAAATTCATAATGACGAACCTGAACAGAGAACTCAGCGTTTTGCCAAATGTTTTCAGAGGCTTAAATTCAAACGTGACTTTTCCTCTGCCTCTATTCTTTTGGGATATTCTTATGGACATTTAATTTAGTTTCTTTACTCTGTCCCTCCTGGACTCCCTTTTGGATCACAGAGAAATAGGAACGAAGCCCTAAAGGACATTAGCTGGATATTCTGGAAAAAAACCCAAAAAACAAAAACAACTCTGAGGGTCTATATTTTTGCCTCCACAGAGCTCTTTCTCAGAAGCTTCAAAGTGTGATCTAGAACCCGCTGGTCGGTGCTCAACGGGGTCACACATTCCACACTCGCACAGAAGCTCAAGGTCATGGCACTCTAAAGGACTGTCCGACCATCCCTCATTTTACAGATGAGGGGCCCTGGGCTGTGCAAGGTCACACAGTGATGCCGGGGCAGAGGTGGGACCAGAACCAGGTCTCCCAATTTCCAGCTCAGCAGCCCCTCTGTCTCAGGCCAGCCCCCTTCTCTGGGTTGGCCTTCAGGAATCTATTTTAATAAGCTTCTGGTGTGGGTGATCCAGGTCCCACATCTTCAGAAATGCTGGTCTAGTGGGCAGAGAGAACCTTTGAGACACTAGTGACAGATCTTTCTCTGTTGGCTTTGTAGTTTATCTCCTGGAAGTTTGAAAGATAACCCTCTTCTATTTTCTCTCCCACCAAAATCAGGGGGGAGGGGTGTACAGCACGCTTGGATGGAGGAGCCAATTTTAAAGTCCCTGGGGGTGCAGTGTGGCCCTACTTCTTCTCAGAGTTAGGAAGCCCTCAGCTCAACTCTGTCCTGTGAAAAGGAAGCAGTGGAACTACTTAAGAAAAGGGAGGCATATGTGAAATGATTTGCACTTCGATTCAATTCCATAAGAAGCGGTGATCACTCACGACTTACTTGATATCACACATTCTGTTAGTAAAGTGAAAAAACAAATACAGAAAAACCTCTCCCCAGAGAGAATGACCCAATCACTTTTGAATCTATATTTTCAGTCCATATGACCACCCGGTGTTACTGCAACAGTAAGAATCTTGAAAAGGGGTCTGAGGTCACAAGGAAGGGTCAGTTTAGCGAGGAGACCTTCCTCCCAAGTGCTTGGCATTTTCAGAATGTTTTGCTTTTGTTTTGGCTCTGACTGCCAATTAACCGTGATATGAAAACACCTTTTTTTTCTTGTGTTGTGGTCCAGAATTCCAAGAGAGAAGCCACCGCTGGGAGGAAGCAGTGAGGGAAAGTGTGAATGCACGGGACGGAGTGGGAGAGAAGGAAAGAGGGAGAATGCGTTCCCTTGAAGAAGAGATGAAAAGGGCCCACAGCGCCGGGAAGAGGAGAACATCTGTGGCGAGATGCTCAGTAATTAATCATCTCCGTGAGCTCCCCACGGTCCCCAGCCCCATCCGCCCAGCAATTTTGCTGACACAGAAGGAAAAGGCACCTCCACAAACACAGCTAGTAAAACAGTATTACAGCTACATAAACAGTTGGCTCCGGCAGAAGGCAGTGGGCCCTTCTTTTTAAAATTATGCATGGAATCATGAGTGTGGAGAGAGAAATGACGTCCTCACTCTCTCAGTGAGCCCGGAGATACACTGAGAACCTTTGCTGTCTCACAGTGATATTGGTAGATGCTGACCTGCAAATGTCATTTTTTTTTTTAAACATCTTTATTGGAGTATAATTGTTTTACAATGTTGTGTTAGTTTCTGCTGTATAATAAAGTGAATCAGCTATACGTATACATATATCCCCATATCCCCTCCCTCTTGTGTCTCCCTCCCACCCTCCCTGTGTCACCCCTCTAGGTGGTCACAAAACACTGAGCTGATCTCCCTGTGCTATGTGGCTGCTTCCCACTAGCTATCTATTTTACATTTGGTAGTGTATATATGTCCATGCCACTCTCTCACTTCGTCCCAACTTACCCTTCCTCCTCCCGTGTCCTCAAGTCCATTCTCTACGTCTGTGTCTTTATTCCTGTCCTGCCCTTAGGTTCTTCAGAACCATTTTTTTTTTAGATTCCATATATATGTGTTAGCATATGGTATTTGTTTTTCTCTTTCTGACTTACTTCACTCTGTATGACAGACTCTAGGTCCATCCACCTCACTACAAATAACACAGTTTCATTTCTTTTTATGGCTGAGTAATATTCCATTGTATATATGTGCCACATCTTCTTTATCCATTCATCTGTCGATGGACACTTAGGTTTCTTCTATGTCCTGGCTATTGTAAATAGAGCTGCAATGAACATTGTGGTACGTGACTATTTTTGAATTATGGTTTTCTCAGGGTATGTGCCCAGTAGTGGGATTGCTGGGTCGTATGGTAGTTCTGTTTTTAGTTTTTTGAGGAACCTCCATAATGTTCTCCATAGTGGCTGTATCAATTTACATCCCCACCAACAGTGCAAGAGGGTTCCCTTTTCTCCACACCCTCTCCAGCATTGATTGTTTGTAGATTTTTTGATGATGGTCATTCCGACTGGTGTGAGGTGATACCTCATTGTAGTTTTGATTTGCATTTCTCTTGATTAGTGATGTTGAGCATCCTTTCATGTGTTTGTTGGCAATCTGTATATCTTCTTTGCAGAAATGTCTACTTAGGTCTTCTGCCCATTTTTGGATTGGGTTGTTTGTTTCTTTATATTGAGCTGCATGAGCTGCTTGTATATTTTGGAGATTAATCCTTTGTCAGTTGCTTTGTTTGCAAATATTTTCTCCCATTTTGAGGGTTGTCTTTTCGTCTTGTTTATGGTTTCCTTTGTTGTGCAAAAGCTTTGAAGTTTCATTAGGTCCCATTTGTTTATTTTTGTTTATATTTCCATTTCTCTAGGAGGTGGGTCAAAAGGATCTTGCTGTGATTTATGTCATAGGGTGTTCTGCCTATGTTTTCCTCTAAGAGTTTGATAGTGTCTGGCCTTGCATTTAGGTCTTTAATCCATTTTGAGTTTATTTTTGTGTATGGTGTTAGGGAGTGTTCTAATTTCATTCTTTTACATATAGCTGTCCCGTTTTCCCAGCACCACTTATTGAAGAGGCTGTCTTTTCTCCATTGTATATTCTTGCCTCCTTTATCAAAGATAAGGTGACCATATGTGTGTGGGTTTATCTCTGGGCTTTCTGTTTTTGTGCCAGTACCATACTGTCTTGATTACTGTAGCTTTGTAGTATAGTCTGAAGTCCAGGAGCCTGATTCCTCCAGCTCCATTTTTCTTTCTCAAGATGGATTTGGCTATTCGGGGTCTTTTGTGTTTCCATACAAACTGAAATTTTTTGTTCTAGTTCTGTGAAAAATGCCAGTGGTAGTTTGTTAGGGATTGCATTGAATCTGTAGATTGCTTTGGGTAGTATAGTCATTTTCACAATGCTGATTCTTCCAATCCAAGAACATGGTATATCTCTCCATCTGTTGGTATCATCTATAATTTCTTCCATGAGTGTCTTATAGTTTTCTGCATACTGGTCTTTTTTCTCCTTAGGTAGGTTTATTCCTAGATATTTTATTCTTTTTGTTGCAATGGTAAATGGGAGTGTTTCCTTAATTTCTCTTTCAGATTTTTCATCATTAGTGTATAGGAATGCAAGAGATTTCTGTGCATTAATTTTGTATCCTGCTACTTTACCAAATTCATTGATTAGCTCTAGTAGTTTTCTGGCAGCATCTTTAGGATTCTCTACATATAGTATCATGTCATCTGCAAACAGTGACAGTTTTACTTCTTCTTTTCTGATTTGGATTCCTTTTATTTCTTGTTCTTCTCTGACTGCTCTGGCTAATGTGATTTTGATGTGAAAGTCCCTCAAGGAAGTTACTGTTGATGAAAAGCAGTAGGAGCTGGAGGTGGCCTCTCTTTTTCCCATGCATTTCTAGATGGTCTCAGAGGAGGAGGGGAGGAGTTCCTCTGACTTCATTGTCTTGACTCACAGGAGGCTAGTGCTGGCCAGCTGGAGAGGCTGACAGAGAGTCTCATTTACTTTTACCCATCTGCTTTGCTCTTCCCTCCCCACCATGTGAATGGAAAGAGGAAGGCTGGAGGGACTCACACAAGGTTCTAGTGCTTTTTCTGTGTTTTCACTAGAAAATGGCAGCGTTGGGCTTCCCTGGTGATGCAGTGGTTAAAATGTATAAGATATGATACATGTATATCACAAACACACACAACAGAATATGATTCAGCCGTGAGATAGAAGGGAATCCTGCTGTTTACCACAATGTGGATGGACCGTGAGGCATCTGAGGGCATTATGCTTAGGGAGACATGTCAGACAGAGAAAGCATCATCGTACTGCATGGTATCACTTACATACGGAATCTACGAAACTCAAACTTGTAGAAACAGGGGGTAGAATGGTGGTTATCAGGGGCTGGGGGTGGGGGGAATTGGGAGAAGGTCGGTCAAAGGGTACAAACTTGCAGTAAAAAACAAAACAAAACAAAGACACAAGTGTACCACTTGGTGAAGGATGTTGATAGTGCAGGAGGCTGTGCATGTGTGTGGCACAGGCTATATAGGGGAACTCTTTGCACTTTCTGCTTACTTTTACTCTGAACCGAAAACTTGTCTGAAAAATAAATCTATTAAGAGAAAAAAAAAAAAAAAAAAAAGATCTACCTTCTCTGTGGCAGCGGATTCAACAAATTCAATTTTACTTTAATTTTGTTTATGATTGTAATTTTGTGGGCTTTTCTATTCTAGAATATATATATTTCAATGCTGAAAATTCCTGATCTTAGTGGAATAAAATAGAATTAAAAACAGGCTTATGACAACCAGGGCGACCTTATTTTACAAAACACATTTCTAGATGTATTACTCGAATTGAAGTTGAGAAGCAAAGAAATAGCTTAGTGCTAAGCCAGTGTACTTTTTGCACTAGTTACTTCATCTCTCTGGATTCTGGCATCCCCACTGGTAAAGTGAGGGTATTGGACTAGATGGGCTTTAACGTCCTTCCAACTGTAAGGACCCTTGAATGTAGAGCAAATGTTTTGAATTAGTTTTCCCTGGCAGTGATGGTGAATCTGCACTTTGGCTCCAAGCTGTCTCACTCCACCCTCTGTGACCCTCTTGAGAGGATGGTGGGGAAGTTCATGGTGAGGAAGGAGGCCTTGGCCAGCATTTTTAAAAGGATCAAGGCCTCGGGCTTCATTTACGTCTTGCTCTACTTACCTGAACAAACAGTCTTGTTTTTAGAGTTGGCGAGAGCCAGCGCAAAGCCAAACATGGCTTTGGTGTTTCTGGATAAACCACAGCCCTGTTTGCATCACAATAACTCAAAAGGGCTGAAAAATTGCTGACCACAATTCAAGATAATGCAATGATTTGGACACAAAAGACAAAACTCTGTAATAAGGATTTTAACCCAAAGTCAGTAATCCTGGAGGGACTTTATACAACTCCCACAAGCATTTAAAATAATGTGCTGAAAGCCTCTTACCATTTTAGATCAATAGAGCTGTAGCTCTTACTCCTAATCATCTGTTCAACCAAAAATAATTTACCTGCCAATGCTGTTATTGTATAGGAAGAGCTTATAAAATGAGGACCGTGTATCCCATATTCCCACAATTGAGAGCCTTTGAGAAAATACCAGCAATGTAATGAAAAGCAAACTTAGGAGGGTAGTTGATTGAATGTTCTGGAAACACAATAGTCACCATCCAGACCCAAGGCCTTCTGCCCCATCCTTTCACCAACATCCTTTCTTCACCTCCCTTGAGTGAGCCTCCAGTCTTCATCATAGAATTCTGTGAAGTTGCTTGAGGCACCAGAAATAGCTCTATGTGTCAGACAGGAAAATTCCCTTCCTTCGTTCCTTCGTTCCTCCGTTCCTCCCTCCCTCCCTCCCTCCCTCCCTCCATTCCTCCGTTTCTCCCTCCCTCCCCTCCCCTTTTTTTCCCCCAAACATAGAATCTTACGAAAGTGCCGTGAGCAACAAAGAAGAGACAAAATATCAGTAAACCCACTAAAATGTCTGTTCACCTCTTGTTTGACCTTTGATGGCAGTAGAAACATCACAGACACCAAGAGGATTATAACTTTAGGCCCCTGGGGAACAGAAAGCCAGCACTGGAAGCCTCTTCAAGGGAAACATCAAGTAGCTGTTTCCAGTTGTTTCAAGCTTTGCAAACGAGGTACGATCTGTGAAAACCCATTGCCTATTATTCTAAAGTGCTCCACAAATGTGGAACACTCTTCTTATTTACTGAACCAGGAGAGACTGTTAAGAGGTTCCTGATTCAATCTGGAGCTACGTTATATTTTGTAAGCCAGGCAGGTGGGACAATTTGGTGGATATAAATGGGGATAAAAATAAGAAACCTGGGTCCTTGCTCTGGCTCCTACGTCACTGGCAAAACTTAATAACTTTGTGCCTCTGTTTCTCCTTTTATTTTTAAAAGGAGAGAGGTCAGGATGGGGGAAGAGAAAAATAGCTGCAAGATCCTTGTCATTCCACATAGTCAAATCTACTCTCCAGGCACCGATCATTTTACAGTTAAATTACTGTCGATGACTTGCCCCTGTGTTCACCTTCAAGTGAGTCAAAAAAAAAAAAAAAAAAAAAAAGGCTATTTCAGATGCTGTTCACCTTCGCATCCGATTCAGCCACCTAATTTGGGTTTCTCATGTCCTCTGCCAGGATTTCTACCTTCCCTGGCCTGAATGTTTTTTAAAAAGCCTTTCGGTGGCAGTCCTCGGTGGTGACGTGAGGCCACAAGACAAGCGCTGCTTTCAGAAATGAGTCACCGGAGCCTCAGTGTGTCCCTTGCCCCCTCTACTCCGTCATTCCTCTAGGTTATTTGCATCCACCATTTAGCTGCCTGCTTCCCAAATTCTTTTACAGAACTCGAATCTCTTATCAGCTTCCCAAATGTTCACCCTCGGACTTTTCATTGTCATCTTGCTACGTGGCTGCATCTTAAAGAGAAGCTCCAGTGCTCAGTTATTTGACAACGATGCAGACACTGGTGTTAACTCTTCCTTCTCATCTGTCTTTTCCTCTTCCTAATGGTACCAAGCAAAGCTTTCGTAGCCTTAATCTCCTCCAATCCTGAGGCTTGAACCCGAAGCAGCCACTTCTGTAAAGACCAAAGATTGGGGCAAAGGAGTTTATCTACTGGCTTTGTGCTAAAGCCAAAATCCCAATGAATAATGAAAATCTTTGAAGTTAGATGTTGTTCTTGTTTGATTAATAATAAGTCACACTTAATCTATTGATATCACTATTATTAGCGATAATACTAATGATGGCTAAGTTTAATGCAGACAATGGCTGAGCCAGGAACTTTATGTACATTAACTATCATCATCACTGCAACAGGACAACACAGGTACTGTTTTTTGTTTTTTCTTCTCCATTTGAAAGATCAGAAAATGGGACAACAAGGTTAGGTGATTGGCTCATGATCACACAGAAGTTTGAGTTCTGCTCGTGTGCCTCCCTGGCTTTAGCATCTGTGTTACACCATGTGGAAATAAAGAGGAGTTGTGCCTTGAGGCACAAGAGGTGGGGTGCCTCTCACAGGGGTTGGGAAGGAAAGGAGGAGTGAGGGAAGTGATCCATCACTAAACCGCGTGGGGCTGGCTTCTTTCTCAGTACCCCTCATCCTCGTTTGCATGACACGAATGCGGGTTTTGTGACACCAAACGCTCCTTGCTTGCTCTACCTATGCCTGCCCCCTGTCTGCCTGAGGCAGTGAAAGAATGAAGGAAACACAGTTGTGTGCCATGCAAGCCTGTCCAGCAGGTGTATACCAAGAACCTCATATGTATTAGTGCTAGCCCACAAGGTGCAGAATTTTGGCCTGGGAAGACCTGTGAGTTCCTGTAGAAGAACCTTCTATCCGAAGAACTTAATGCACCCTAGTTCTGCAATCCATGGTAGAACTGCCACGGGGGACTGGTACCGCTGCAAACTAAGTGAAAATAGGAACCCAGAAAAAGAATACATGAGTATTGAGGTTGGCTTTCGCCTTAAGGACATTTCCCAGACCCAGATGACCTGAAGCTTTGGTTTTAATAGATTTGCAGAGAGGGGCAAGGGACAGAAGTGTAGGGCTTCCCTAAGGCCATCAGCCTATATCACAAAAAACTGGAATTCCAAGGGGTTAAATCCTTAGTAGGGGAGAGAAATAGAAATACCCATCACCACAGGCCACAAAGACTTTCAATTGATTAAGTTCAAAGGAATATAAGCTTATAAAAAAAATAGAAACAAACAAATAGAATATAAGATATATAAGGAAACAAAGCACAATGTGCAAAAGCCAGCAGAAATACCAGCTGAGACCATCAAACACTTCCGATATTAGAAGTATCAGACGCAAAGTGTGAAATAAGTATGTTGAAAGATAGAAAAAGGTAGGATTTAGAAATGTGGATAAGGAGTAAGATACTACTGAACACAGGACTAAGCATATTTGAAAAAGAACAAAATAAATATTAGAAATGAAAAATATAATCATTAAAGTTAGAAACTCAGTGGATGGATTTAATGGGAGATTACATACAACAGAAGGGAGAGGTAATAACCTGAGAGGTGGAGCTAAAAAAATTATTCTGAATGTAGAAAGAGACAAAGACAAGTTAGGAGACAAGTTAGAGGATAGAGGGAGAAAGTCTGACATGTCTAATCAGTTATGGAATAAGAGTAGAGAAAGAGAGAGGGAACTAGGTTGAGGTAATGCTTGAAGATATACGGCTTAGCGTTTTCCAGATAATGAAAGAGACCAATTAGGAGATTTAGAAAGCCCAGCAAATCCTAAGCAAAATAAATTTAAAAAAAGGAAAGAAATCTATGCCTAGACACAATACAATAAAATTACAGAACAACAAAGAAGATCTTAAAAGCAGCTTGAAAGAAAATACAGATTATTTACAAGGGAAGGACCAAGAGTAGGCTTCACAACAGCAGTGATACAAACCAGGAAACAGTGAAATATAAGCAGCAATGTACTCAGAGAAACTAACCGTCCATTCTAGGATGATGTATTGAGCACAAACGTCTCCCAAGAATGAGGGCAAACAAAGACATTTTCAAATAAAACTCCCAGTAAAGTGAATCCTCTAGTATGTATTCCAGACCAAGGAAAGTGATTCCTGATGGCTGGTTTGATGCAAGAAGGAATGATAACGAAAGAAAGTAGTAAAATGTGGTTAATTCTATATACAAAGTTCCAGTACAAAATCATCATCACCATCATCATCATCTAAAATCTTGTAAGATTAAAAAAATTATAAGATAGAACTAAATTATCCAATAATAATAGCATATGATCTGAGAGGAAAATTATCAGAGTTGAGGTGTTCTGAGGTCCTTGTATTGTTCCAGAGAAGGGTAAATATATTGATTGATTGATTAAGCTCAGACTCTGTTAAGTCAGGACACATGCTAAAATTTCAAGAGTAACCATTTTATTGGTTTTTCTAATTGAATAAAAAAAAGTATTTAGATTCCAAACACTAAAAGAAAAAAAGTGGAATGAGAAAAAAATCCTCAATCAATCCACAAGAAAGAAGCAAAAATAAGTCTGGAATGGATGAGACAAATAGAAATCACAAAACAAGATGAAAGAAATAAACTCAACCATCTTAGTTTTTCTAGTGCATTTAAATGAACTAAATGCACCAATTAAAGTATGAATATTGCGAGCCTGGATTTAAATATAAAACCAGCCACGTGATGCTTACAAGAGCCATATCTAAAACATAAGGGTTCAGAAAGGTTGAAAGTGAAAATGTGGAAAGAGATGTCAGTCAAATATTAGTAAAAAAAAAAAAATCTGGTGTATCTATGTTATTATCAGAAAGAAATAGACTGGGACTTCCCTGGTGGTCCAGTGGTTAAGACTTCGCCTTCCAATGCAAGGAATGCAGGTTCCATCCCTGGTCTGGGAGCTAAGATCCCACAGGTCTCGTGGCCAAAAAACCAAAACATAAAACAGAAGCAATATTGTAACAAATTCAATGGTCCACATCAAAAAAAAGAAAAAAAAAAAGAAAGAAAGAAATAGACTTTAAGGCAAACAACTACTACTACTAGAGAAGGGGGATCCCTATATAATGATGACAAGGTCCATTTGCATAGAAGATAAACTTGTAACTATAAATACAGACTCAAAATATAAAAAAACAAAATAGAACTACAAGGAGAAACAGATCAATCTTCCTGCCTAGTGAAATAACTCTCCCAGTAACTGATAGAGCAAACCTACCAAAAAAAAGAAAAAATCAGTAAAAATATATAAGATTTGAAGACTGTTCTGAAAAGGGTCCTCTTATCCCATCTTCCCCTTCTCCTCCTCCAGGAAGCCGGGGGCAGTGGCTCTCCTCTGTGGGAGGTAAAGTTTAGGACAGGACATGATGAGAGGGCCTGAGGGAGCCCTGGAAATTGGTGCTTACACTTGGTTCACCACTGGGTGTCTCTGAATTTTAAAAAGTAGTGATGAATCACAGAAGTTTACTTAAAAGTATCATGCTTCAGCTACAATTTGATAAATAACTGTAACAAATCTCTGGGTGGTTCACCTATTATTACTGGGCACAAGGAGTGTACTGTTATTAAAAAATAAACACCCACACTCACCCACTCACCCCCACACACACAATCCTTCCTTGTCATACCATGCTCAGAGTTATGCAAATCAGTGTCTTCAAAAAATATTCCAATAAGGGGGGGGGGGGAGAGGGATAAATTGGGAGATTGGAATTGACATATCCACCCTACTATATATAAAATAGATAACTAATAAGAACCTACTGTATAGCACAGGGAATACTCTAGAGTATACTCAATACTCTGTAGTGACCTATATGGGAAAAGAATCTAAAAAGAGCGGATATATGTATATGTATAACTGATTTACTTTGCTGTACAGCAGAAACTAACACAACATTCTAAATCAAGTATACTCCGAAAAAAAAAATTAAATAAAAAATATTCCTAGGGACTCATTTAACTTCTCACTCTCCAAAGTCATGGAGAAAGAAAATTTTTTTTAATGAAAATAGTGTAAAGGGATTGTATTTTATTTATTTTTAAAGAGAGGATAAAGGTTGACAAGAGAGGATGAAGTTTCTTTCACTTGAGCCCTCACCATTAAAATCCTAATGAAATATTTCTTGTTCCTTGAAGACTACTGTATAAAGATGATTTGATTTTCCTGAGTAACTGGAAACATTTTCATGAGGACACGGTCTCACACTAAAGATAGCCCCTGGGTTTTTCGATTTTATGTGAGGAGATCAATTAAGGCCAGTTTGCTACCTTTCTGTTTTCTTCCCACAGCCGGTCTAGCTGCTTCGTGTTTACCCCTTTTCTCTAGCACTCAAGGAGCTGCAAAGAGCGAGCAAAGGAAACGCTAGGCTTTTTCAAGTGCAGGGATGAGTATTCTTCATTGAAATGAATTCAGGCTGCTTTGGAGAGTTTTCTTAGGTTCAAATCCCTTAGAATAAAACTTACAAAGTCATTGTTTTCCTGCCTCATTACACATAAATAATTTATGAATTTATATTGTAATTTTTCTTCCAGCTGAATCAGAGCTCTACGATTTTGCAAATAATTCCACGCAGAAGCCAATGGTACACACATTCCTGAGACTTTCATTGCAATCGATAAGTTTGCTGTTGCTGTCAGCCTGTGCACTTTCCCTGATTAACCTGCGAAAAGTGTTCTCCTTCATGAATGCTATTCAGAAATAAACAGATATTGTAAAAGGAGACAAAGGCAGGTTCCAGAACTCGAATTCTTGGTGATCTTAAATGATGATGTATGAAAGGAAGAAAGAGGGAGAACAATTTGATTTGCTCCAACTAGGTTGACCCAGGAAGGAGAAGAGCAGAAAAATTGCTTTGCCTAAGCAAACATGACATCAAGTCAGACAAGAGCAGCCCTTACGACATCCAGTATCGAAGGTTCATTTAAAAAATACACAGTCTGGATCTGAAAGACATTTAAATGACGGTAATAAAAAGTCTTTGCTCATTCTGTTTTCCTATTGCTCTTTTTCTCCTACTCATTGGCAACAGCTTCTACATCCTCCTTTGAGATACTGTCTTGGTGGTGGGCTACTGGGGTGGGACTCCTTTGCTCTGGTTGAATGATGATTGAACTTGAAGTTCAGGTAGGAGAAATAGCCATCCGATGCTAAAAATCAACCTGACTTATAAAGGGATGTTGGTTTTCTAGGGCAATGCAGACACTCCCTTTGTAACAAGGATTTAGAATTCCCTTAGATTTCTAAAAACTTTTAAATGCAATCTTTACCTGACCATGGTCTGATTTAAATTAGAGCTAGCTTTATCTGCCATCACGCAAAGTGTTGTGAGCTCTTTGATTATGTTCTAGCCACTTATACTTGGCCCATATTACAGCACGATAAATATTTGTTGAATGAATGATGAATTTCTCTTTTTTTTCATGTAAGGTTTGTCTCAGAGAGTAATGAATAGATTTTTATCAATTTAAAAATCTTGCCTTGGTCATCTGTATTTGGGGCTGATAATATTTCTGTTCACAAACATGTCCATTTTCAGTCTGTGTGAGACACAGAGGGACATACGTCCCTGCCTTCTGGATGGTAGGCTTGGTCATGTGACTTGCTTTGGTCAACCAGATGGAAACATTGTGCTGTGTCCCTTCCAGGTGGAGACTCAATAGCCATCCCTGTCACGTTCTCTCTTTCCCCTGCTGCTGTAACAGGCAAAGCTCCAGATAATGGCTGATTGTCACCCTGTGTCCTGGAGTGAGGGTGACGACCATGTGTAGCTGACCCGCAGCCAACCGAACAGCGGGCACTTGCTACGAACAAGAAATAAACTTGTGTTTTTGTGAGCCATTTTGGGGGTTGTTTGTAGTTGCTTCAGTGCCTGGCTTGGCCCATCCAGATCAATAGAGTATTGGAAAAGCTTCTAAAGATATTACACAAACCCAACTTCCAAAAAATTATTTGTTAGCCAGCAATATAGTGGTCCTGTTACAGCAGCTGGTTCGTTCATTTACTGTCAACTTGTCTTTTTTTTTTTTAATAGCTTGGCCATTCTTTTAGATGCAAGAAAATACCCGTGAAGTCAGAGCCTTTGACAATAATGACCATGAATGAGCTTAAGTAATAAAATTATTGTGTATTGAAGATATGTTTCTATCTACCTTCAGCATTTATGAAGGGAAGTCAATTTTCACTCAAACAGGTTTCTTTTCATCTGGTTTTCTCTACAATGTTTATGCCTGAGGTTTATAGCTAGCAGTAAAGAGTGTCCAAGTATGTTATGGGAATAGCCAAATTCCCAGGGCTTTAAAATGTATTCCATAGGCCCCAGAGTCAGTTAAAAGCTGATTGATTATACAGCAAATACATCAAAACTGGTATTTATGAAAAATCCCATTTCTTCAGCTCTATCTCTCATAAGCGTGAACATCGCATCTGGGAGTTGTGGAGTTATGGTGCAAATATCTCAGACAGCTATGAGAAAAACTGACTGCAACCTTTCCATAAGCTGCTCAATAATTTAATGAAAGATCTATGTCCACTGATACCTCTCATGAACACATATTTTAAATGGTATGATTTGGGCAGTTTAGTATGACTTGTGTATTCAGGCTTTCATAATCAAGTCACCGAAAACACATATTACATAGATGAATAAGGACAAGTAATGGGAATGAGTGTGCAGATGAACTTTTTCATCCGATCAGTTCAGAACTGACAATGTTTTTCTTTAATTTGTTTAAGGTATGGGCAAAAACTTCTGGCTTAAGAAAGGAGAACAAGCTATTGGATATGGCCTAGATCAAAGATGCTACATTTGTTTAATGTTTTCAATGTGCATATTTGGTCAATGATGATTCATTTGTTAACATACCTTCCACATAGTCTTTTATTTTTTATACATCTTTATTGGAATATAATTGCTTCACAATGCTGTGTTAGTTTCTGTTGTACAACAAAGTGAATCAACCATATGCATACATATATCCCCATATCCCCTCCTTCTTGCATCTCCCTCCCACCCTCCCTATCCCACCCCTCTAGGCTGTCGCAAAGCACCGAGCTGATCTCCCTGTGCTATGAAGCTGCTTCCCACTAGCTATCTATTTTACATTTGGTAGTGTATATATGTCCATGCCACTCTCTCACTTTGTCCCAGCTTACCCTTCCCCCTCCCCGTGTCCTCAAATCCATTCCCTACGTCTGCGTCTTTATTTCTGCCCTGCCACTACGTTCATCAGTACCATTTTTTTTTAGATTCCATATATATGTGTTAGAGTACGGTATTTGTTTTCTCTTTCTGACTTACTTCACTCTGTATGCCAGACTCTAGGTCCACCTCACTACAAATAACTCAATTTCATTTCTTTTTATGGCTGAGTAATATTCCATTGTATATATATGTGCCACATCTTCTTTATCCATTCATCTGTCGATGGACACTTAGGTTGCTTCCATGTCCTGGCTATTGTAACCCTCAGAATGGGAGAAGATATTTGCAAATGAAACAATGGACAAAGGATTAATCTCCAAAATATACAAACAGCTCATGGAGCTCAATATCAAACAAACAAACAACCCGATTGAAAAATGGGCAGAAGACCTAAATAGACATTTCACCAAAGAAGACAAACAGATGGCCAAGAGGCACATGAAAAGATGCTCAACATCACTAATTATTAGAGAAATGCAAATAAAAACTACAATTAGGTATCACCTCACACCGGTCAGAATGGTCATTATCAAAAAATCTAGAAACAGTAAATGCTGGAGAGGGTGTGGTGAGAAAGGAACCCTCCTGCACTGTTGGTGGGAATGTAAATTGATACAGTATGGAGGTTCCTTAAAAAATGAAAAATAGAACTACCATATGACCCAGCAATCCCACTACTGGGCATATAGTCTGAGAAAACCATAATTCAGAAAGAGTCATGTACCACAATGTTCACTGCAGCCTTCCACATATTCTTTATTGGTGTAGTTTATCTCAGATTATAAAATCAAATTCCTACTTCCTGTAGGCTAACGTTTTATGAGGCTCTATACGAGATACTATGCCCTGGAGGAAACACGGTGTATCTAACTGGTTTGATAAACAATGTTTTTTTGCAAACAGTAACTCTTGCCTTTTTGATGATGCTAGCACTAACAACATGTGATGATGGAGAACGTACATGCTAGTTAGTTTTATTAAGTGCTATTCAAGAGAGGAGAGCTCAATAAATACATGATTGATTGATAACCATAGAATGCATTGTTTTGGGTTTAGCTGAAGTCAGGAATTCTGAAAGAAATTTTCATGTCTGAAGGGGAAAATAAGCATATCAACATACCATAAAATAGACATAAAATCTGTACAGCCATATTTGGGGTCTGAAAGTGTAACATTTCATTTTTGTGACCTAGAGGTCAGCAAAGCTCTTGCTTAAATGTTTCTGAGGACAAAGGAGAGTTTAAAAATAGAGTTGAAAGTGGTTTTGTTGGTAAAATTACCCCCCAAATGATTTCAGACCACTTATACCTAAAGCAAGCTGTGCAAAAGTTTTCCCCCTTTAAAATGTGTGGCATGACTTTATTTCATTGTTGGAACCCACATGAGTCTCTGAACATGTCTTGAAGCAGTGGAGCGGAATGGGCTTCTCCCAAGGAGAATGGGCATCTCCCAAGGAGTAATGCAGCCAGTGGGGTATACGTTACTCCCCAAGGTATACAGACCGTTGCAACTAAACACAGCTTTGCCTGAGTTGAAAGAAACGTTTATGCTTCTTCTGATTTCACTGTTCTTCCACATTCCTGAAAGAATAGCTTCCCAAGGACGTAAAAACAGTCCACTGTCCACTGGGTGTGAGCTGAAAATTCCACATAAGGGGCAGGCATTCCATTTACGTTTCCAACAGTGCATATCATTGAATTAGATTTGTGTTTCCTCCAAGCCCATGGAATAAGTGGAATATCCTGGAGATAAGCCATCATTTTACATGTGTGTCTTAACGACATTCCCCACTTGGGCTTCATCAGCCACAAGCCTCCTAAAGAAGCCTGTGTTGGGAGGCTCCCTCTGCCACCACACGCTGCTGGTGACGCCCAGAGAAGGGCAGAAACTGAGACCAAATAACTTGGGTGGCTTGGTTTTAATGCTTTGTTTTTTCTCCCTGTTTTGAAAGCTCGCTGTATTTTGCTGCTGTTATTGCCAAGGGTTCATTGAAAATGAAACTCGGGTGTCTCAGTGGGGTTTTGCAGCAAATAGATAAAGCAAGCTCAGGCAGGACTGGGCAGTTCCAAATCTGAAGTGGATTGAGCAGTAGCTGCTTGTTTGCTGGGGTGAATGGGGCATAATTTATTCAGCGGCAGCAGAGGCTGAAAGCCAATCTGGCCTTGACCCATTTATCTTTAGAAAACTAATTAAAGAGCAGAATCTGGTTTACTGTTGTTATGGAGGCTTTAGTTTCTCCTGTTCACGCCAAGCAAAGACTGAGGGGTGTGTGTGCGTGTGTGTCTCTGTGTGTGTCTGTGTGTCTGTGTCGAGGTGGAAAATGGAAAATATCAGTTTCACCTAAAGACAGTAGCTGAGGCTCTAGATAATAAAGCAGTTTCTTAACCACAGCCTGACATCCTTTTGAAATGCAAAATAGTGGATTTAGCCGGATGCAGAATCCTCTGAGGTGACAGTGAAATGCCATGGCAATTTAAAATGAACAACAGTTTCCCGCATCCTTACAACCAAGACTTCCTAAATCACACCAAATGGTCCCAAAGAGGCATGGAAGAACATTTTTAAGACCAGCATTTTACTCCGAAACTGGGATTAACCATCAGACAGGAAATGGTGCCAGAATGTGAGTTGCTTTGTCCATTTTGTTTCTGAACAATAAGATAAAGCGTATAGCTTGATGATATTTTACAAGTACTTAAATTTATACGTATTAATATTAACAACATATTTGTCACCAATGGCATACCAATACATTTCAGAAATTGCATTGTGTTTTTGCAAGAACCATATCCAATAATAAACATCTGATTTTGGGGGCCCAGCTAAAGAAGTTTATAGGAGACAAGCGGGGAAGTCCAGCATACGTGGGGAGTGGGTGGGGATGATATTATGCTTTACATTCTTTCCAGTATGTTCTAGGACATCATTCTTTTTTGGGGAAACTACAAGTGTCATAATAACCATCAGATAAGGAGATTGGACTAGTTCAACTGCTGGAAAATCGGGAGGTACCAAGAGAATGTTGGAGAGGGTAGGCACACACTGTGTCAACCGGAGCTAGTCAAGTTGTATCAGTTGGTCCAAACTAATAGAACCCTGACTTGTCCCACCACTGATGTTTCCTTCTCCCACTTTCCATTTAGCACTAGGAGACCTTAAGCTATCTGCCTTCCCTGTTCCTTCCTCAAGATCTTCCCTTCCAGAGTACTCCTGTTTCAGATATACCTCTTAACTTTCTTACCTTATCCAAACTGTCCTGGGCTCAGAGAGCTGGAATGATAAATAGGGATACCACTCAGAGGACATTTTCTTTTAAACAAATGAATATTAAAGGAGGAAATTTAGACACAGTGTCGCCACTGCCTGAATTTAAGGCCAGGCAGACATGTAGCACCATGAGGTCATAGGTGTGCTACATGAATAAATGAGCTCATCAGGTGAGAGGCATCTTCTCTTCTGGGTCCATGATGCTATGGAGGGTTCAGGTCTTTATGAAGTGGTAGTACCAGCACAGAGTGGTATTATGAAAACCACTGGATAACTTAACTGTCTGTTTATTACAGTTAATATGGAAAGTCAGGTAGGATAAGCTGGGTGTGCCTATCCTCATCCCCAGTACAAACCGCTTTGTAGTAAAAAGTATCCAATGTTTTCTCCCTAAATGCTCTAAAAGATATCAGTAAATTCAAGTAGGAAAACAAAGAGTAAACAAACTATACCACAAACTATTTCTTACCCCCCTAAATTCTCTATGTCCCAGCTAATGGAAAAATTAGCTCCTTATGCATGAGAGCTGCTGTTGGTCTGTTGTCATTATTAGGGAGGTAATTATTCACTCAGCACAGAAGAAAAAAGCCAATATATTCTATCAGGGAAGAGCAAGTTTTTCAGGCAGACTATACAGAGTCTGAACATTGGGATAGAATTCAAATCAGCCACCAGATGAGCTAGTCTTACAGAAAGCTGAGATTGAAAACCTTGCCATTGAGAAAGAATACCAATATGGTTGTTAACTATAAATACCAAGCTAAGAGGACATTCTTAAACCTGTTGGTCATGTACAGTGTTCAATGTTCTCTCTCTAGACAATTTGGAAAGAGGAAGTGGAGGTGGGATTTCTCAGAAACTCTCCGGAATGACCACACAAAGACAAATGGGGATGAGAAGAAGAGTAAGAAGAGCGAAGCTTACACTATGTTGCATTGTCCTCCACACAATCCTCTGGGAAGCAAGAGGAAAACAAATTCAAAGGAAAAAGAAAGAGAGATTATTCTCTACATAATAGCACAGCACAGGTATAATTGCAGACTGGCATTCCACCCATCCCCACCCCCGACTCCCTCAGCATGAGCAGTAGAATATTTGAGAGTCCGCACGCACATGGTATGATGTTGAATACTTACTGGAGATTCATCGGTCTAACTCATTGCCAACTTGATGAATTAACTTCCAAGTCTAGGTTTTTTTTTAATCTACTTTAATAAAATATATTCCTCTAAGACACATAATTTACAGTATATTTTTGCTCTAACGAATCAGCAGGAGTAAAATAACAGACACTCCCTGCCCCAGTGTGTCCAGGAGCTGTATAGCATGTTGTGTTGTAATATTCTGAGCTGTACAACTAACCAACACGGTGGTATGTTCAGATCTTAAAATCAAGCGACATTGTGTTGATTTATTTTTACACACTATACTTTCAGTGAAGTTCTAGTGGAATTTTCTTTAAAGAAATCACTGTTTCACATCACATTATTTAAGAGAATTCACAGGGTATAAATTTAAGAAAAAAGGAAGAGAACCAATCTCTTCCTGATTTCAAATAACCACCTCTGGTCTATTTAATTGAAAATCAGTAACAGTGGGCTGGGACAGAAGAACTGCTAGGGTGAGTGTTGGTGACAGGAAGAGACAGATGATGATGGGACCAGTTTGTGAACCAAGTTAGTTGATGGCATTTGTTCATTTCTTGAACAAAGCATGGCTGCTGGCAGGAAGGACTTCAGTATTCTCTGAGGAGTCAGCTTTCCATCAGAAGCGGAATCTATACAAGTATATTCATTCATTATTGGATAATAAAAATAACTTTAGGGTAGTATGTCTGAAAGCTACACCTAAACTGTTTTTTACGCCCATATAACTTTGAAGGAACACATGGAATGTTTCCTAGTGATATAAAAGAATTGACAACTTCCTTATAAATGTAGTAAGAGGTTAAATGATGGAACTGATATATTTTTAAGAGAGAGTTTTGTTTTGTTTTCAATTACTTTATATAAGTTTTAGCAGTGGTTTACCTAGTTTGGGATTAGGAGATTTATTTCTAAAACAAACCCCATAACTACCACTTCACATAAAAAATTGCTTTATAATAGCTGGTATAAGAACATTTACCAACAGATCCCAAAGTTAATGCCACAGGTACTAATTTTAAATGGTAGTAAGAAGCAACTCTCCGAGAGATTTATAGCTAAGATATTTTCAGTTTGGCAAAAGGGGTGGGGTGATTGGGATCGTCTTTGGGATGCTGTCTTTTGAAGCATTTTCTCTGCTGAAACACTGAGAAAAATTCAAGGAAGTCTTTTCCAATTATCCTTCTTTTCTGGGACACATGCTTCTTATAAATATTCAGGAAACATCTTTTCAGGGGAAAATTAAAACAGGAGTAGGTAACATGAGACTTGTTCATAAACATTCCAAATAAGCAGTGATATATGGCAGACCCATCAGGACCTATCACCTTTGCATGTATCTTGAAGATGATTTTATCTGACTGTTGCACAGCACTGCCTGGCCAAGATAACTGCTCCAACCTTTCCACTATTCAGAACTATGTTGAACCTGCAAAGGGACGAAAGATTTGGGGGAACAAACGGCCGCAAAATGGAGATTCTGATGTTAGCTTCGGGATTAGCTTGTGTGTCTCAAGAATAACCCTGTAGAGCTCCTTTTGACATGGAAACAGTCCCTTGGTCTTAGGGGCTGGGAAAGTAGCTCCAGGTAGGTTTATGACTGGCTGTGAACTACAAATCGCTAATTCTTACAATTTGGGAAGGAATCAGAATTTAATTGAATAAAAAATTAACAAAACTGCCATTCTCCCTTATAGAGCCTGAAGCCACACCTACGAGGAAGTAAGTACTATATGCCGTCAGAGAATATTTTAGAATAAAATTGGCTTATTGATTTAAATTCTTCTGCACTGACTCTGGTCCTTATGTACCTTGAGTTTGGTCTTTTTCTCGTGATCATATGATTAACCATTACTAATTCTTTTAAAAAATGATTAAATGTATCTTGGGGGTGTGTAAAATAGAAGATCCTAAATCACTTTCTTATTTGCCAAGATTCCTCAAGATCCTTATATTTGGGGCACTTTGAGGATGACCAATGAAGTTCCTTTATAAAAGATTCAAATACCAATTTTCATCTCTACTAGATTTTAAACATCCTGTGAAATTCTCAAAGTGCTGATGTTTTATTCAAGCTGTACTGAATTGTATAAATACCGTTGCCTTGAGAAAAGTATTTTTCTTGTTCTACTTCCCCTGTTTGAGCGTGTGTGTGTGTGTGTGTGTGTGTGTGTGTGTGTTTCTCCTGGGAGGAAAGAATACTGTGCTTCTGTTTCAAAGGTAAAAAAATTAATTAGTAGTCATAGATGTCATTATATTGTTCAAAATCAATGCAGTTTTAACTCAGTGGATAACGTACTCCATTTGTTTTCCAATTTTATTTTCCTGAGGTAAGAACATTTAACGTGAGATCTAGCCTCTTAACCGATACAGTACTGTTACCTGCAGCACAACGGTTGTACAGCAGGTCTCTAAAACTTATTCATCTTGCATTGTGCCTAGTTCTGATATGAGAGTTCATAAAAATTCTGAAAAGCCTGAATTGTTTCATTAACTAAGTTAGAGCCAACTGAAATAGGAAAAGCAAAAAACAAAAAACAAAAAACAAAAGAGTGAGAGAGATGGAGGTCAAACCCCTACTCACAAATTGTGCTCTGGTTAAAAGGATCTTGACATACAAAGGAATTTGTAAAATAAAAACCCAAACAATGGAATCTAATGAAACCACCATTTCTTTACAACTGGCTGGTTGTTTGGTGGAATCTAATTGTTTAAAAGAAAAAAGGTGACGAATTTTAAACTTTTCCTGAAATTGTGAATAGAGAATAGATATAACTAAGGTAAAGTACAAGGTTGAAGCAATTACCCAAATGATCCCTTTTTCAAAACCTACACTGAAGAGGGGGTTTTATTTGCTAATGAACAGTAATAGGTTTATAACAATTTAGCGGTTAATGACTCCACTTACCCCTTCACTTTGACACTTCGTGGATAGGTCTTTGTGTTGTAAGCACATTTGATTTTTATAGAGAGAAATGCTGAGATGTACTTAGTATGAGGCCAAACGCTACCAATTTAATCTTATGAGTTCTATACTGTAGAAGGATATTAGCTAAAATGATAAAGTAATTTATAACAGTGACTAATAAAAGTATTTTCATAACCAGAAACCCTTGAGATCTGAGTTTATATGACATAATCAGATGTGGTTCAAGTGTTTTATGACCTTAAGACTTTCATTTGTTAATTTTACATCAAGATAATTGGCAAAGCAACATTAACGGCACTAACAATTACAGGTATATAAATTGTTTATAGTGCTATAAATTGTATTGAAAACAACTGGGCAGTATTTCTTTGAAAGTATGAGCTTTTCATTTTTTATAGCAAAATTTGATGTTTGAAACACATTAAAAATTGTGTTTACTATATTTATGGTTGTAATCTCCAAGTAAATTGCTTTAATGATAGATGTTTGGTCCCCTGACACACGTTTAAATGGATCAAAGAGTGACTATTTCTAAGCATTCCAACATTTAAAAGACACATAAAAAAGAAAAAATATGGTAGTAGTATTGATTTGGGGTCTCTTGGCAAGATTCTTCAAACAGAAAACTTTACATATAAGGAACATTCATGATAAAGTTACATTGTATCATAATTGAATAAATAACTGAAGCAGATGAATAAGAAATGTGCTATTGTAATTATATCTCTGGAAGATATAGGAACTTAGTCTCCAAATTAATATTTCAGAAGAAATATGGAGTTGAAAATTTGGCCATTGTATGAGTGGATTAATAGTGATAAGACTTCTTAAATAATCTAATTCTTGACCTAAAAGGAAGATCTCATTACTTTTCAATATTCTAATTAAGACCAGGAGCAGATATAAGAATGAGATGACTTTTACCACCAGCTTTTTCAGAATCCTATCACGTCTTCTGAAGAATAACCTTGGTAACAGAAAGTGGCCACAATGGGAGAACTCACCAGCCGGTCCAAGCTCGTGCCTGCAGCAGTGGTTGGTCTTTCCTCAGGATTGTAAGGCCTGAACCGTGTATTAAAATTTTCAGGAGCTGAGCGAGCAGATCTGAGCGCTGGAGCAGGTTTGGGTTGGCCACATCCCTGAAAGACCTGGAAGAACCATTGAAAGGTTACGAAAGTTATACAATGAGTTTCTTCCTAAGATTATGACGCCAAAGCATTCAGTGCACTGGCTTCCACATTTTTCATGGAACTCTTACCTCCAAACAAACTCTGATCTTGAAACTTAAACAAATACAAGCACCAATGAAACAGAATTACTCCGTCAGATAGAGAGTGACTGACTTATGGCCTGACACTTATTTTCTACATATACAGTCAATCCTCATTATTTACAGATTCCGTTTTTGTGAATTTGCCTACAGTTGACCCTCTCCGTATCCATGGGTTTCACATCTGCAAATTTAAACAAACTCGGATCAAATTTGATTTTGAGATCTGCGGGGGCTCCTGGAACTAATCACCTGCAGATACCAAGGGAAGATTGTATTCACTAAAATTAATTTGTAATCCCCAAATCAATACTCAAAACACTTCCGCAAACATGGGCAGAGCGGCAAAGTGCATGTTCACAGCTGAAGTTCAACAAGGAGAAGCTCTGCCTTCTTGCTTCGGCTCTCAAGCTGTAAACGCGTGTCTCTTTGGTGATCTATTTAGTGCCACATTTTTTCCATACTTTTGTGTTTTACTTGGTGATTTCCCAGTTTAAAACGGCCTGCGACCGTAGGGCTGAAGTGCTGTCTAGTGTTTCTAAGGCTGTGATGTGCCTTTCGGAGAAAACTGTGTGTTAGATAAACTTAATTCAGGCATGAGTTACAGTGAACTTGGCTGTCGGTTCAATGTTAACGAATCAACAATATGTATCAAATAAGGTGTCTTTCAGGAAAGACACACCTAAAACAAGGTTATGGATTGACTGGTTGATGAAAATGTGACTAAAAGCTTGCAGGAACCTAACCCCGTATTTCTCGTAGGAACAATGGTTCAGTATTTGCTAATTCAGGGTTTGTGGCGACTCATAGAACACAACTATGCAAATAATGAGAATTGACTGTATTAAAAGTAGGAATTGTAATAGTTACCTCATAGGATGATTTCAGGATTAAAGAAATTATGTCCCAGACATTTTCATGTACTTGAATCTGGCATTCAAGAAACATTCGTTTGGGATTCTTGTTACTGTGACAAATGTATTTCATGTATAGCATATAAGGCCAATAACTTGAGTGTCTCCTCTTTGAGTAATGAAAACCTCTAATAGAAGAATTCTTTGAAAACACTCTCTTGAGCACTGATGTGGAAATAGGACAAGCAAATGTGGATAACTTCCCTATAATGACAGTTTCCTCTAATTTTGTTGTTGACAGCTGTTCATGTCACAATTAGGGTTGCCATGGGAAATCAAACATTCTTTTGTAATGATCTCAGGGACCAAGCTGCTAGTTCTTTTCCACAGTGGTTTTACTCAGGGTGGTGTGGGGATACCTCCTTTGCCAGTTTTAGAAGCTTCGCACTCTCTGCTGGTTATCAAGAGATAATCCCTTTGACAGAATTACAGGAAATCCAGTAACATTTTCAGGAAGTTTTGATGAAGTTCAACTTTGCGTTTCTTCCGTTTCTACACAGGAGATGATTCTACCCTGGGTACTTCTTTCAGTAAACTTTTCAGGACTATTTATGTCCTCCAGTTCTTAAGGTACATGTGTTTGGAATGCATTCCTTCTGGTTTTGTTATTTGACTCTGTGTTGTTTAACTCTAAAACAAGCGTTTTTCATCAGGCATATTATGGGATTCCACTGAAGTACACAAGGGCTCCTGAGTGCCATTCCCAATGACAAATTCCATCCTGGGACACAATTCATTTAGTTTTACCACTACAGCTGATTTCTCCTTTGCTGTATTCAAAAGTTCTCCTTCCACTCAGCACTTTGCAGAGCGGGAGTACTTTGTCTTGGTATTCCTCGAGATTGGCCTTAACACACTATTGATTATTCTTCTCTCACACAATTTCTGAAGCCGATGGTGTAAACCAGTGTGATAAAGCTAGTGCGCCCCTTTCTGCCCACTGCCTAAATCACCTCCCAGCAGCAAGGTCATTGCTGATGGAGGGCATTAGCATTTAAAAGCTCCAGGGTTCGGTTGAGTGTGCTATTTTGGATTGCTTCGAAAATGACAGCTGACTTTTAAAAAGTATAAAGCCTAGGGCAAAACAATATTAATGGCTTTGCTGAGATTTCTTGAAGCTGGGCACATGGAAAGAGTTAACAGACCTTCTTAATTTGCCTTTTGGGAAGAACCTGGCTCACTGGCTTAAGTTAAATCAAAGGAACAAGAAATGCCCTGAAAGAATATTAGTGCCCCAGGGGAGATATTTCACTGTAACAGAAAACCTTACCACGTGTATGATTTCTTTTTGTTTTCTGGGGAGAGTGTTAATTATAACGATAGAACATAGGTGAGTCATATAGCTTTCTGCTCGTAGCTTTCTGTTATTTATATCAGGCTTGGATTTTGAAGATGATTTCAGTGCAGAAATTGCTGGGTCTATGATCTATGATCCAAATTGAAGACACAGACTTCTAATTATTATGGAAACAGTACCTAACCCCATAATCAGATGGACACCTTCACAGAAATCTGTCACAATATGTGAAGATATGAATCACGAAGGGCCTTCAGCACAGATTCTAGTACACCCTTAGAAAAAGGGAATTGTCTTAAGAGATAACCTTTAGTGTGGAAGTGCAAAGCTGAGGGATCAAGAGCTGTTTTTCAGCTCACCCTGTCTTTGTTCGGGAATGATTTAAAACACCTGTATGATTCTCACGTAGAGGATGTATCTTAAACAGCATATATCCGTCAAATAACTTAGATGACATACAAAGTGAAAATTAATAATTTCATTTTCAATACATGCAATCCGTTAGCTAGACAAAATATTTTTCAAACATGGGTTTCCTGGGGTCGTTGACAGAAGGAATTCCCATGCAGAACATTTGGACGGTCTCGGACAATGTTTTTGAGCCTGCTATAGCAGCAGGATAGGTAGGCAAAGTTCTGGGCCTCCTGAGGTCCAGGGCTATATTCCTATAAAGGACCCGTGAGCCTCCTTCCTGGTGGTCTGGGTGCCCCAATATTCTGTATTTTGAATAAGGGTAGAAACAGATGAGGAATAATGTGCGGGGGAAAGGTCTTAGTTTCAATGAGTCTGTAGATCAAGGTTCTCCCCCAGGGAGTGGTCAGGACTGCAGATGCAGATTTAGATCATTAGCCTAAAGATGGTATTTAAAACCCTGAGACTGGCTGCACTCACCAAGGGCAGGTATGCAGACAGGTGACAGGAGGAGCTGAGGACAGCCCAGTGCCACGTCAGCATTCAGAGGACCTCCCTGAACCTTAGTTTCCTCCTCTGTCAAATGGGAATAATAATATTATTTACCACACAGATAGGCTGTGATGATAAAATGCAATAATACATAAGGCAGGAAAATAGAAGCCAGTGTCTGGAAAAGTAAGTGCTTGATAATAATTAGGTAATTATATCATTCTGCAATCGGTTCTTTCTAGTTCTGTTTTCTGAGTAAGGAGATTTGAGGGGGAAGAATGTCTGGGCTGATGTTTCTTAAATGTCTTCCACAAAATATTATTTCCCGGGCTGTTAACAGCTGTTACATAAGCAATGGATTCCACGTGTCCAAGTTAAATGAGGTACCTTAGCAGGGCTTCATCAGGGTAACATGTGTTCTGACTTGTCAAAAGGAAGAAGCTCATTTGTAGTGTTTCCCAAAACTATCTGGCCAAGGGTTCTCCAGGAAGTTCTTACAAGGTGTTCCAGGGAACATACCAGGACACACTGGGAAGTTTGCCCTAATTAGCTAAGAGGAGAAGTGATTCAGATGTAACTGCACTTACCTAGAGGTATTTGTGAAGCCACTCCCCGCTGCACTACCTTTAACTCAAGAGAAGAAATACTATACAGGTCTCCTCTTTAAAACAGAACTTTCCGGAGGATATGGCTGCAGGCTAAGTCACCTTGTCGTGGAACAAATCATTAGCTCTGCTCCTTGAAAAAATAGAATCAGTACTACCTCCTGCCTGGCTCCCTCCAAGGAACATTGAAAAGGATAATTAGATAATTTGGAAAAGTCTTTGGAAGTCCCAGTGTAGACAGATGCTACAGAGGTACAAAGAAATTATCCTTCCCACCTAGCAGACTCGCAAAACCTGTGGATTTTGGGAATATCTAGCTTGGGAATCCTCTCTTTTAAGAGGATTACTAAGATAACGACTCTGAAGTATGTTGGCATTCTGAGATGAAAGAAGCTGACATTAAAGATAGAAAGTGCTGAAAGAAGAAACATTTTATTGTTTGGAGAAACAAGAAAGAGAGGGGGTGTGGTGAGAACAGGTTGGAGTGCTGTCTCAGGTTTCCAAGTACAAGCATTATTCCTTTAAGAACATCGCAGCATCTTAACATATTTCCTTAAAATAAATAACACAGTGTGCACTTTTTCAGAGGCATCCAAGCTTTTACCTCTCTGTCTCCTTTATGTTCTGCAGGTTGATTATACATTCACCGAAGTCATTACTGGCAATCTGAGAAGCAACGGCTGCACAGCAGTACTGTCTCAGCCCGTGTGTGTGTGTTTTTTAAAAAATTTATCTTCTCAGTTTCTACTCAGTGGGTTTTTATTCTGGTGGGAAAGATGTTGCTATTCCCATATATCATTTTGAAATTTGCAAACAGAACTCTAATCTTGTATAGTAGTAGGGGTGACAGTTTATGCTACCTAGATTTAATTGGACTTGATGTTTTGAGAGTGATGTTTTATTTACTTATTAGATTCTAATTTACATTAGAGTGTTAATGAATGAACTGTTTGTTAGATGACCACTCGGGGAATTCAAATCTATCCCATTTGTTCCCAAGGAAACAGAAGCTATCATATCTGATGGGCTCTACATATATTTTGTCCAAGTGTGGCCACTTCTTTCATGAGAGACAAGTATAATAGGAAGGTCACCAATAAGAGTCTAAAAGCTTGGAGTCCTGGTTTCCGTCTTTCTCCTTACACCTGTGTGGCACGGGGGTACTATGTTGTCCCCAAATCTCAAGGCTGTTGTGAAGATAAAATAATATGATGCTTAGAAAAGACACTGAAGCAATGAGGTAAAAAGATGTACTATTAGTTTACTGATGTAATCTATTATCAAATAGGACAATAACAGGTAACAAATCAAATCTAGGGACTATGCAGACTGATGCATGAATAATTTAAGATCTATGAAGAATAAGATCTTATACATTTTGTTCACCATTGTATCCCAGAATCTGTAAGAGTTCCTAGCACATAGTATGTGTTTAAAAAATCAGAAATGAAAGATTATGAATAAGTAAAATTTTTAGTTATAATTTCTGCCTTTTGCAAACATTTATTGAAGTCAATTAGGAGGTAGATTTCTGTAATGAGAAAGAAAAGACAGGAAAGGAAAGAGAAATAATACTTATTGAGTGTCTGTGATAGACCAGACTCAGGGCTACGTGTTTCATACACTTATCTCAGCAGTCAGTTATCTCAAAATCAAAGTTGAACCCTTCTTCCTTAGGCTTCAGAAAATACAATGAATCATCCATCCATATTAAAAAAAAGAAGATATCTCCCTTACTCCACTTACTGTGCCAACTTAAAGCAAAACCAAATCACCAACTTGGTTTAACTGATAACTAGAACCAAAAAATCCGGTTTCTTTCTTTTTTTTTTTTTTAATTGAAGTATAGTTGCTTTATAATGTGCCAATCTCTGCTGCACAGCAAAGTGACTCAGTTTTACACATATAGACATTCTTTTTTAAAATATTCTTTTCCATAATGGTTTATCCCAGGAGATTGGGTATAGTTCCCTGTGTTACACAGTAGGACCTTGTTGTTTAAAAAAGCTGGTTACTTGCTCATCTGATAATAGCTACTGGCTGTGCTTGATGGGACAATTAGAGAGCAGAAGACTTTGTGTATAAAATAGGCTTGGCTCTAACTGTTGGTAGGCGAGCTGAGAGCAAGTCTTCTGGAGAGAAGCGGCTGTTTCCCGATCTCCCCATCCTGTAAAAAGCAGCAGAGCCTGCACACAGCTGTATCACAGCCCAGTCACTCATCGTCTAGGTTCAGCTCAGAGCTGGGGGCCTGTTCTCAAAGCGGAAGTGAAACGTGAAGACTGAAATGGGTGTCAAGGGTACGTCCACATATCCTCATTCAACAGATGCAAGTAAGTTAAAATATTAAAAAACCCGTTTCATTAGAAGTAGTAGCAAGGAGAGCTCCATCATCACCATGACACAAGATTAAACTAGACACCCCAGGGCCTCATTTTTTTAAAAATTAATTAATTAATTAATTAATTAATTTTTGGCTGTGTTGGGTCTTCGTTTCTGTGCGAGGGCTTTCTCTAGTTGCGGCGAGCGGGGGCCACTCTTCATCGCGGTGCGCGGGCCTCTCACTATCGCGGCCTCTCTTGTTGCGGAGCACAGGCTCCAGACGCGCAGGCTCAGTAGTTGTGGCTCACGGGCCTAGTTGCTCCCCGGCATGTGGGATCTTCCCAGACCAGGGCTCGAACCCGTGTCCCCTGCATTGGCAGGCAGATTCTCAACCACTGCGCCACCAGGGAAGCCCTAGGGCCTCATTTTTGCACATTTTTTTCTGGTTCCTAACAACAATCTGCTAATATCCTAAGAAGTGTTTTCCTGAAGATAAACTTAAAACATTTTAATAATGACTTCTTTCTTTAGATATAAAATCATTATACTCATCATACAAACATTTTAAAAATCAGCATTTTTAATTTAATTTTATTTTTTTACTTTTATTAGTGTGCCAATTTTCCTGATGGATTGCCTTTCAAGAAACAGGCTTTCATCCTATGACTCCGAACAATCTCTCTTCTTCTCTCTCTTCTTTCCTTTTCCCTTCCCTCTCCCCCTACTTCCTCTCTCCATCTCTTCCTCTCTTTTTCTTTGCTCTCTGATTCATGCTTTTGTTTCCTTAAAGATTGATTACAGTGATCCTTTGGCCAAGCTCTCTGGCAAACTCAAAGTCCCTGGATGGGTCCAGGATTCTGTGTAGAGAATTCTGGGTTGGACTGAATCAAGTCAAGTTAGCACTTTCGGTTTTGGCTGCTTTTCATTCATTGGCTTCAGTTTTCAAAAGCCAGTGATTGTGTCAGTTTCAAGGTTTTAAACATCTACTCCTGATGCCTATGCAGCTTGCTTCCAGAAAATCTGTCAGATGGGTTGCATACTTCCTAAAATCGTTTCTTCAGTAAAAGCAAATTCCTTCCATTTGCTGGAGAAGATGATTTTTTTTCCTGGAAGGTTCTGCATTCCTTCAACAGCAGAACACCTTGCTATTGCCTCTGAAATGGTGAGCAGGGAGGAGTGACAAGGAGCTGAACAAAACATATTTTGAGTGTGGGGAGAAAAAAAACCCCTAACTCTGTTGGCCTCACTAAATGATTATTTCATATGCTCTTTGTTTACAAGGTTGAAAGCAATTCTTTAAGATCACTTTGCAGAATTTACATAAATGTGTACATTTCAACAGCCTGGCTCTGTATCATTCATTCAAAATACTATTCAATGAATCTTTGTCGAGTGTCACTAAGGCCAGACTTAGGTGCTGGGGATGTGTCAACTGGACATATCCCTGATCTCATGAGGGTTCTGACAAGAAATCAGGCAATTACAGTAGAATGTAGTAAATGCTATGGGAGCACCCACAAGAGGCAGCTAACCCAGACTGGAGAGTCAGAGAAAGCATCCCAGGAGAGCAGTGATGTGCTGGAACCGGCTCTCACTGGCTCACAAGACCACGTGTTAAATTTTCAGGAATTTTGCAAGCCAGTCATTAAACAGAGTGATTATTAAAAGTTAGATTGTATACACTTAAAATGATATAAATTATACTAAAATCAAAGGTAATATATACTGAAAATTCATTACTTCCTAATTATTTTACCATTATTTATGCTCCTGTGGTTATGTATGCCAAGTATGCCAAGTGTACCCGTAAGGGGGAAATGTTACATTGTGGTCTGCTACTGTGTTCAGTTGACATCATGTTGGTAGCTTGAAACTTACACCCCAGAAATTGGCAAACACTATAAACTAGCATGTTTTCTGCACAGAGAGCTGGTTGTGCAAACACTTCCCAGTATACCACTGTATCTTGCCAGGAAAGTGAAGAAATAGTTGGACTATGCCTGGTGAATGCTGTGTATTTGGGGTGGGGGAATGGGGAGGATAGAAAGAATGTTCCAGGATGAGGAATAGCACGTGCAAAAACTTAGAGATGAGAAAGGATGCTTCTTCCAAGCAACAGAGCCCAGGCCATTTGTACGTCTGGTGCACATAGAGGTTCTCTCACCTCCTAGACTAAAACTTTTACTAGGACTCATGCTCTGTTGTTGGTCTTATTCACCACGACGTCCACAGTGTCTAGCACTGGGCTCGGCAGATAATCGGTGCTCAACAGTTACCTGAATAATTTAAGGTGCGGAGAGTGGTGAGTGGTGGACCCAGAGGGGCAGGCCAAGGACTACATCGTGCAGGAACATGTCTGGGTTTTATTCAAATGGCAACGGGGAACCGTGGAAAGATATTAAGCAGGGGAGTAATGTGAACACGTTTGCATTTTCAGCAATCCCTCTGGCTACAGTGTGGGAGTGGATTGGAGTATGGGAAAGCCAGAGGCAGGGAATTAATTAGGAGGCTATAATCCATGTGCTGAGATGATAAAATTAGGGGAGCCACTGTGGATGGATTCAAAAGAAACTTAGAATGACTGTTTAATGGGTTTCATTATGGATTGACTGTGAGGGCCAAGGGGATGCGGGGAGTTGAGGGGTCAGCTGGGTGTCTAGCTAGGACACAAGAGCTGGAGGCGGGGGGCGTTCTCTGGGATGGAGAAACCTGGGGAAGGAAGGGTTAATGGGAGGAAAATGAGCTTGGTTTTGGACAGGTGTATTTGAGGTGGCGGGTGGCAGTGTGTAGCACACAGTTGGATAAACAGGTGTAATCAGGAGAGTAATCTGGGCTGGAGAGAGATTGGGGATGAAAACTCCTACCTTTGCTGTAGCCAACCCAGAAAATTGTGTCTGAGATGTTTCAAATTTTCTACACAAGAACTCTTTTTGTCACCTACCCCCATGAACCCCGTGTTTTAAAAACATTTTGTTTAGTTAACAGATTATATGTATTAATAAAGAAATGATAGATTTTCAAAGGGCATCTCAGCGATTTGGCTGATATTTAAGATATATTCTGGGACAATAAGGAGGCAAAATAAAAGAGGGGAGTAAAATGTGTTAGAAGAAAAAGACCTACAGAAAGCCATATATAATTCCAAATTTTCTGGCAGAACAAGTTGCTATAAACTCACAGAGGTAGCTCCTTCACACGTTTAACTACAGGCTGGCTGGAGTAATGACTCCACCAGGATCAAACCAAACTGCATAGTCCCGAGTAGAAGGAAAGTGCTAAGAGTTGGGGATAACTGTGTATTTGTGAGACTGGTCAGAGGCCACTGAAATCCCTCTAATGCAGTATCTGCTGCCCATGGGAAGCATGGCTCTAGGGAAGCAGTTTCTCCTCTGTAAAGGCAGGAGGAGTTTGCAAGAAGACTTTCTTTCAGGAAAGCAAGAGGGTATCTTGCTCTGTTTCTAAGAACACACTGAGTGTTAAAAAGTGAAGTGAGTTTCAATCACCTATTCTTGAGTAGACTTCATTAAATGCAATCTTCTCATTTTTGCCCTGAAGTTAAAGTGAAAAAAAAAATCTTAAATATCCAAAGGTTAGAGATAATCAGGAGTTTCCCTTTATAATCAAAAGGAGAAAAAACATTTTTTTTTAAAAAAACCTTTTACGTGGAAAGAAAGTTAAAACTATCTTGCTTTGGATGCACTTCCTATAAATGCATCTTAAGCATTTTTTTTTCAAACTTTCATTTTACTTTATAAAAAAAGGTGTCTTTTTCCCCACCTTGTATCTAGCATCTGAAAAACCTGGCTTTGTGGTCCAGTGATGTTAACACACAGGAAAGAAACAGATTCTGGTTTTCTGTAGAGAAATGAAGAAATCAAAGAATCAAAGATGTTTCAAGGTCACTGCTTCTTGGTGGAATATTATAAGTGAGAACTGGCGGGCAGAATACTAGCTTTGAAATTTGAATAAACAGAAAAAGTATTCTGAATCTAGAAGTCATTGAGAACTTGCTCTTTTAAAACAAAAGAGGAAATAGAAATAGAACTCAAAGCTTTATAAAGTGAAGGGCCATGTGCTTTTTTCTCAGAGATCAGGCAGAAGGGACGGAACCATTTGTCAAGGGAATAGGCCAATTATCCCCTTCATGTAAGAATAATGTGAGGTTAGGCTGAGGCCGCTGACATTCCTCTAAAACCCTTTGCTCTGCTGGCATTAGTGCCACCGATAGGCACGGACAAGAGTTGGGTTGCTGTCGTCACCTCCATCCACTCTGCTCTGCCCTCAAGCCCACTTTCCTCCAAAGGCCTTGTTGATGAGACGTTTATTCAGTGCCACGTGCCATGTCGTAGGCCATGCAGAAATATATGTCCCTTTCCAGGGGAGTCTCTGCCATTGAAAATAATGTCATGCATGAGTGGATTCAAATGCAGGTGTGTGACTCTCAAATCTGCTCTTCTGATCTTAGATGCTAGGGACAAGCTGACAGACCATCATGGATGAGGCAAAACCACAGAGTCAAAGCTCTTTAGAATTTACGTAGCATAGGCATTTTCCATAATAACAATGAAAATACTTAATTTGATGAGTAGTTTTGATTTGACAAATTCCACGCTAAGCATTTTACATGGATTATATCATTTTACCCTCAAACAACTTTATGAGTAGATACTACTAGCATCCTCATTTTTAATGTGAGTTAATTGAGTTTGGACAGATAAATAATTTGCCCCGACTCACACAACTAGTAAAAACCAGATCCCAGGGCTGTCTGACGTCAAAATCCGGTCTTGTAACGTTTATGCTATTTGAAAGAATACAAGACGAACTTCAAGTATATTTTAAGGTATTTTCTATTCCTTATTGTTGAAGTCTTTCTGGCGTTATATTTTCATGTTCTGAATTCAACTCGACAAAATGTATTGTTGCTTCCATGTGTAAAATGGCATGTTAGAACGGTTTTCTGTAGAATGTAAGAGTGAGTAAAATAACTTATAATTCCGGGAAGGAGAAGATAAGTATACAAATAACCATGACACAAGGAATAATGTGCCCACTGCCTTAAGAAGGGCACACATAACACAGGGGCTCAAAGAAAGGAATGGTAAATGCTATTGGAATAAAAATATACTTATTTGAACTAATTCTAATCAATGTCCTTATATCTGAAGGAAGATATTTTTTCCATGTGAACTCCCAGGATTTTATACCTGAATGCTTTGAAAGGAAAAAGTTCCAGAGAAAAGAAAAATATCTGAATGCTAGAAAAAGAAACCTAATCATTACCGAAGAGATAATGTTCATAAAGCTGTAAACTGATAGAGCTGGAAAGGGGACATTTGCATTAACCCCTCTCTTTACAGATGAGGAAACTAAGACCCATTAGCTAAAGGCAGAAATTATTACATTCTCCTTTCTGTTCTCTTAGCTTTTTTCATCTTCATCTGAGCTGTAGATTCGGAAAGAATTGTCTGGAGAAAATTAAGTAACTGAAGGCCATGCTGCTCTTCTGTAATGGGTTCTACCCTCGTCTGTAATAAGTATTAATTGAATGGATGGTTTCAGTTGGAATTTAATGTCTCCTTTCTTAATTTAGATTATATCTGACAAACCAATCTTTTCCTGGATTAGGTTTGAAATTATTCCTAATACAGTTAAATTATATATAGTGAGATCAGTTTCATCTTCCCTGATAGGATAGAAAGGAGATTATCAACACATCTGAAATTCACAGGCAGAGAGACTCAGCAAGTTTAGTTCTCCTTTCCTTTGGAGAATTTTCTCAAACCTGCCAAGTTCAGAACTCCTTTGATTTGGGTGGTTAACAGAAGTGGTGGGATAATGAGGACCCTTTCCTGTCATTGATGAAGATTGTGAACTTGGTGAACGTAATAAGCATTGGTTGGGGCTTGAAGAACTAACAACTTGTGTTTCTCTTCAGTAGGTTTCCCTACTGATCAGAAACACTCATCATTAGTATCATCATCAGTAGCAGATTTCAAGCAACAGTCTTCCCTTAGATGGCTGGTTCCTCCAATGCTGCAGTACATCTGGTCCTGGTGGGGAGATACATACTGAGGAAACAGTGGCTTGCTGGGAAAATCTTTTTCTTTGGATCAGACAGTTCTGGGCTGCAATCCCAGCTCTGCCACTTCTTAGTTGCCTGACCACAGACAAGCAACTTAATCTCTCTAAATTTAACATTCTTTACTTATAAAATGAGGAAATGAATGCTTTACAAGATTGCAGTAGGATTTGAAATAAATACATAAGGCATCTAAAAAGAGACTGACGCTTGGGCAGAGAATCTGTTTTGTCCTCTACTATATTCCTTGTGCCTGGTACATGAAGGGTATTTACTGAATGAAATATAGTAGGTACTCAACCAATGGTAACCATGATGATTGTCATTGTTACTAAGTGATTATTTGTGCAAAAAGAAACCAAGAAAAATTTTAATATGTTATTGTCCCTAGTCTTAAAAATGTGTATATAAATAATATTATATGTTAATATAATGATATATGTTATAAATTACATAATATATATAATATAATATTATATAAAGGACATACAAATCAAGAGTTTGAAATAAATGCCATAATGTTATTACCAAAATATTGTAACTTGATTATACAACTTGGAATAGCCAATGTATTTTTTGAAAGGAATATCCGTGTGCCTTACCCTCAAACAGCTTAGCTGTGGGCTAAATGGGAAAGGATAAAGGATGTGACTCTACCTATAAAAACAGATCTAAAATTTGAGCCTGAACACACATGATGAGAATAGATCTCTTCATTAATCTGCAATCTCTCTAATTCAGGATCTCACTGATTAGGTACAAAAAACTAGCTGTTCCTACACCTGAAACTTACATAATATTGTACATCAACTATACCTCAATAAAAAAAATGAGCTGTTCCCTCCTGTAGATATGATGAGGACTACTGCATTAGAGGAGAGCAATTTCGTATCTGAAACTGATGTGTTCCTCTCTGCCTTCAGATAGAAGAAGGGAGAGAAAAGTAGACTTTTATATTTTGTACTATTAAAGCTCTAGGAAAGGTTGGAAGCAATGAATGATGAGGCTAATAAGAGAAATATTTCATTAGCATTTAGCATGGTGGGAAGTACTGGGTATAGTTGTAAAGGGAATCAGAGAGAAAGACAGACAACTTGAATTCTGGCTTTGCCGCCTCTGTTTCCTTACCGTCTCAGGCAGGTTTTTACTGAAGGCTATTGAAATTTCTCTCTCTTTTTTTTTTTTTTTGTTTTTATTTTTTTCTTTTTCTTTTTTAACATCTTTATTGGAGTATAACTGCTTTACAATGGTGTGTTAGTTTCTGCTGCATAACAAAGTGAATCAGCTATACATATACATATATCCCCATATCTCCTCCCTCTTGCCTCTCCCTCCCGCCCTCCCTATTCTCTTAATACTTGATCTATTCAGTGAATGTTTACTAAATCCCACCCTTGTGTGGGATTGGCTCTGTAGGCACATGCATCATTAAGATGCAGACATGAGCAATGTGGGATCTGGAATCAGACACTCCTGTGTGTACTCCTACACACACTATGAGACCTTTGTAAGCTCCTTAACTTTTCTAAGGCTTAGTTTCTATATTTGGAAGATAAGGGGGAAGAGCCATCTCATCACAAGCACTGTTATAAATATTACGTAATATAAACCATGTAAAGCACAGTACAGTCCTGGCAGTAAGCGTTCAACCCATATGAGCTGGTAGTTATAAACATTGCTGCTTTTCTCAACGAGCCTCTGGGAATGACTTCCATCAGGAACTGCTGTAATAAGGTAAATGATTTTCCAAGGAGAAGTTGCCAATCGTATCCTGGAGTAAAAAGTCATTTTAATTTGTGAGCTTTACAACCCTCAGGGTGTCTGGCCCCCCAGTTAGGGAATAGCTTCTGGACTCACCGGAAGCTCTGCTATCAGAAATTAACAAAGTCGCTGGTTATGCGAATGCTCGAGGCAAAATCTGGAAATCCAGAATTTCAAATTTGATAAGACTGTTTATCAACAATGACTGACGGTTCCTTGGCAAAAGGAAAAATTCAACCATCCAGTTCTTAGCTAGAATGTAGATTTTAGACTTTAGTTCATGCATAATTTCATGGATGTGGCTTATGTGGAAAATGAAACTACATGTTTCCAAATTCCATTCTCTTGAAGAAATAAAACCTCTTTCAGAACATGTCCATTCCATCAGCAGATCCTGTTGGTGTTTCCTGCTAAAGTTATCCAAATTTCAACCCCCTAATTAACCACCTCTGCACCATACTAAAGGCTGGCTTTGGTCCTTTCTCCATTCTGTCCTCTAGATGAGACCCTGTCTCCCATCCCTCTTTCCTACAGAGCTTAGCTGCTCTCCTCTCTCTTCCCTCCCTAAACTCACTCCATCTCCTTCTCTCTAGGTCAAGACTACCAAATATATATATATATATATATATATATATATATATATATATTTTTTTTTTTTTTTTTTTTTTTTTTGGTTTCTAGCTTAGTTGAGATTTTTGGTACTATTGTTTTATGATCCTCCAGACTGTATCCTCTCATGAGTGTACTCTTACATGCCCTACATTATTTCTATTCTTTATTTTCTTATTTATTTATTTTTTCCACGCTTCAGGGCTTGTGGGATCTCAGTTCCCTGACCAGGGATTGAACCTGGGCCATGGCAGTGAAAGTGCCAAGTCCTAACCACTGGCCTACCAGGGAATTTCCCATTATTTCTGTTCTTGATTTAGATATTTCTTACAACGAAAAGGTGTCTTTTTCAAAGTGCATGCCTTATTAACAGCCATAATATTATAATGTGGTTGGACAACTTCCATAAAAATGTCTCATCCGCATTCTGGTATGAAAGAGAGTCCATCTGACCTCTTAGAGAATTTTTAATAGAAAAAGTTGACTTGAACACATATGGACACATACCAATGGAAAGCTCTGCTTCTAAGGAGCGTGTGATGGTCTCAAACCACAGACACTTTTGTGTTTTCATGCCCTCTTCTCTAGGGCTGTTTTGAACATCAGTTGCCATCGAGCCTGGTTACTCAAGCACTGCTGGGATATTTGGCCTCTCAAAACAACATTAATTGGTTTCTAGGCAATAGATTTGAGAGGGATAGATAATTGCTTTTCTTTCACGGGAAAGAAAGAAAATGGCTTTTCATGCAACTCCCAAATGTGCTATTTCCCCAATAGGTGATGGCACCTTGGAGCATCCTTCTTTACACAGGCTAACCCAAGCTCACTAAAACCCGAAACTGGGCCTATGAAACTCTCAGCCCATCTGTCTCCCAAGGAGAGAGAGAAAGGGGCCCAGGCCAGATTCTTTCTTACCCTACTTTCAGCCCAAAGCTAGTTTGATTCATACTCAGCCAAGGAGACCTAGTCAGATTCCATGGATTTCTTTCTGCTCTGCAATTTCTCCCTACCACCTGTCTCCTTCTCTTTGATTATATTTGAAATCTTTTCCACAAAGGATTTTAAAAATTGAAGAAAGCTAAACATGTAACTCTTTGCCTGACATATTTTTGTGTGAATGACTTTCAATTAAAATGCAATCACTCTGTCATCAGGTTGAAAGGACTGATGCAGATTTGGTTAGTGTTTCAGGACAGGGAGACTGGTGAAAAGAACAGAAGGGCACTGTGTAGTCATCAGTGTGGATAAAAGGGGTGATGAAGGAAAAGGCCAGAGAATCACTGCAAACTTCTAAATTTTGCTTAAGGAAGGTCCTATTTATTCTCAGCTGGGTGGGGACAAATAAAAATTGTGCATGTCCATGTCCTGGATGTTGTGAATAGAGCTGCAATGAACATTGGGGTGCATGTGTCTTTTTGAATTATGGTTTTCTCTGGATACATGCCCAGGAATGGAATTGCTGGATCATATGGTAATTCTATTTTCAGTTCTTTAAGGCACCTGCATACTGTTGTCCATAGTGGCTATACCAGGTTACATCCCCCACCAACAGTGTAGGAGGGTTCCCTTTTCTCCACACCCTCTCTAGCATTTATTGTTTGTAGATTTTTTGATGATGGCCATTCTGATCGGTGTGAGGTGATACCTCATTGTAGTTTTGATTTGCATTTCTCTAATAATTAGTGATGTTGAGCATCTTTTCATGTGCTTTTTAGCCATCTGTATGTCTTCTTTGGAGAAATGTCTATTTAGATCTTCCACCTATTTTTTGATTGGTTTGTTTTTGGATATTGAGCTGCCTGAGCAGTTTGTATATTTTGGAGATTAATCCCTTGTCGGTCACATTGTTTGCAAATATTCTCTCCCATTCTGAGGACATGGAAGCAACCTAAATGTCCAGCAACAGCGGAATGGATGAAGAAGATGTGGTACATATATACAATGGAATATTACTCAACCATCAAAAAGAATTAAATAATGCCATTTGCAGCAACATGGGTGGACGTAGAGATTGTCATGCTGAGTGAAGTCGTCGGACAGAGAACGACAAATATCATATGATATCACTTATATGTGGAATCTAAAAAAAGGGTACAAATGAACTTACCTACAAAACAGAAACAGAGTTACAGATGTAGAAAACAAACTTATGGTTACCAGGGGGTAAGGGTGGGAGGGATAAACTGGAAGATTGGGATGGACATACACACACTACTATGTATAAAATAGATAACTAGTAAGAACCTACTGTATAGCATAGGGAACTCTACTCAATACTTGGTAATGGCTTATATGAGAAAAGAATTTTAAAAAGAGTGTATATATGTATATGTATAACTGATTCACTTTGCTGTACACCTGAAACTAATATAACATTGTAAATCAACTATACTCCACTAAAAATTTTTTAAAAATTAAAAAAAATTGTACTCCTGATATTTGTGTTCTGCAGCTGCAAACCCAGAATCTCCATCTCTTTTGATTTATAAAAATATACTATTTTAAAAAAATGTGTGTTTGACTTCATACAAAGGGGCATTTTCCTCTGAAGTTTCATTAATGAGGGTTACATTATAGTCTTAAAAAAGGAAGTCAGATGGAATGTTTAAAAATTTACAAGCAAACATAGAGAACATTTGCCTGGTTTGTGCAGCTGAAGACATAATTAGAAGTTCCTAGAGAGAGAGAACAGGGTGAGGGTGCGCAGAAATTTCAACCATTAAAAAGAAAATTCCCCCCAAATTGCTCACAAATGTGAGGGATTAGTCAATATACTTGGGGCTCTCCAAAACTTTTTAGCAGCCAATAATTTCTTCATGATTAACTGCAAACTAAAAGCTTGCTTCCTTTCTCAATGCCATTTTGTTAAACAGTTATAATGAAGTAGCAAATTTGTCACGGGACAGGAAAAGCTCACGGACAACGTATTAGAATTTATAATCCTGGCCGACATATCCAGTTACTTCAGTTTTAGATTACTACACTTTCTTTATTAGCAGACAAATGACTAAGGCAAATACCTTTGCAGACACCTGCATGCTGTTCTCTTGCATGTTCATGATGGCTTCAGAGATCTTGACATCTATTGGGTCCATGACCGACTCAATGTTGAATGGTCCTTCCAGCCGCTCTGCCACCAAGAGCATTGCATCTGTTAAAACACAGGAACATGATTTATTTGAGAACTGGGAACCCCAGCTTCTAACCTGCGTTTAAACATTTCCCACATGACCGGCTGAAAAATGACCACTCATTCAAATTTTGTATTTGCTTTTATATAGTTCAAAATGGAATTGATGACTCAGTTTTACAGGAGTATTTTATTTTATTTCATTTGAAGGCTTAAAATTATTTTACATATATAGAATCAGGCTTGAAAATAAGTTCAAATTAAGAGAGTTGAATATACCTAACTCTTTCAAGTGAAGTTAAAGAAAAATCAGGTCAGGTTCAAAAGTAGAGTTAACCTCTTTTCTTCTGGAGTATGGAGAAAACTGAGAATATTGAAGACGTGTAAATGTGAGAGTTTGGGGGATGCGCTATCGTCAAGACCCAACTTAAGCGTATCTGCGTGTATGAAGCATTTCTGGATTTCCCAAGAAGGACAGACCTGTCCCTGCTTGGTGCTGTCACTCTACCCAGCATGCCCTTCTGTTTTTAACACTTTGACACGCTCTGGGAATAGAGAAACTTCTCTTACTTGGTTTTGCATATTCAAGGCTTATTATGGTGCCTGTCGCATTGTAAGCTTTCAAGAAATGTCTATGAAATTATATTGAACTGAACTGAACTAAAGTACTGCTTGGGAAGCTTTAGTTTTCTGGAGAAGATGCTAATAGTGATACGGAGGCAAGAGCTGTGAATTAGGAGTGAGTTGCCCTGGGTTCCCAACCCTGCCACTAAGCAGCTGGATGGCTGTTGGAAAAATCTCTGAGCTTACTGGGCCAAAGATTAGAGAGGTGTATAAAAGGGACCTGGGATGAGGAGTCTCCCAGCGTCTACGGTGAGTGGCATAAGAGGCAATATGCCCATTCCTTTGCAAACTGGCCCAGTTTTGTTCTTAGCATCCAGGACATAGTTTGGTAACTTGTCTCCACCAGGACTGACAACTAGAACTTTCTGTGATGATGAAAATGTGGCTATTGAAACTTGAAATGTGGCTAATGTGATTGAAGAATTAAATGGTTAATAAAGTAATTTGCCTTTAACTAATCTAAATATAATTAAAAATATCCCCTTGGGACCAGTGGCTACCATATTAGATGGGGCAGCCTAGACTTTTAACATGTAGACACAATAGCCCTCACATTTTTCAATTGTTAAAGCTCTTGGGAGCCAATCTTAAAACGCTGTCCCTTTTCAAAATAATACATGTTTATTATCAGACACTTAGAAAATACAGAAAAGAAAAATGAAAGAGAGAAATACACCCACAATCCCACTTCCCAGAATAACACTATAAACAGTTTGGTATATGCCCTGTGTTTTTTTTTTCCTCTGAGCATGAATATTTTAAGCATGCAACTGAAAATATACCATACAGATATCATATACCATACAGATAATCTGCTTTCTAAATGTAATATATTATTAATGTAACATGCTGTTTATAGCAGCTGATTTTTAGTATTAGTGTGAGGAAACCAAATTTCATTTTTATTACATGTCCTACCATGCTCAACCAAAGGCCACCATCAAAAATTTTTCAGGGTTATAAGTAGTTATGAATTAGGCAAGTGAGAAACGTTTCAAGATAGATGAATTTTTATAAGAAGGCACTGTCTGGGAAGCAGAGTCACATTTTTAAAGAACATCAGGCTTTGTGAACATCAGCTTTTATACTATCAACTGGCTTTCTCAGCCAGACCTAATAACTGGGTTTTTGATCTCCTCCCTATGGAATGAACGAGACTAAAAGCATCCAGGGCAGCACTTGAGTGTCAGGGAGGTCCCGCTATCCCACCCCCATTCCCCGTACTCGGTCCCATATTTTTCTCATGGACACAAGTCACATGAAAAACTTAAGTGTGAACAAGGACTCATAAAAAACTAACAACATATTTGCTGATTTTTCCCTTAATGCAGATCTATCTGTGTATGTTACATCAGGATATTATAACAAAAGTAGTAATTTCTCTGGATCTTAATGACCTAATTATCTGGCAATATGGACAGAGGATGCACCTTGTTTGGTTGTAGTATTTAGATATTAAAGATGTTTTCTCCTTTAAGGTTTTAAAAGGTGGCCTGAGAGCTGTGCTGTTTCTTTTATATCTTTATATCTATGTTGTGTATTTATAAAAAATAATCCCCTTTACTGTTAGACTTTCCAACAGGCTTTTTGATGAAGATTAATTATGATGAATGAGCAAGTTTCTCTAGACGGGTGTATTCTGCTAGAAGAACAAGGAATCTTTGTACAGGAAAAAGAATTGGTCCTATGGAGTTATCCAACAAATGCAGTTAAAGGAACTTATAACTATGGGATACTTAATTGTGTGTTTTAGACAAGTATTTGCATAAATCATTATACAAACAGTACTGGTCTATCACAGTATATTTATCCAACACGAATGGGTTGAGTTGCGGTAGTAATAACATTAGCTCTACCGGAAGTCTGTAGGCAGTAGTGCTCTGGGCAAAAAGGACAAGCTTTGGGTTGGATTAGAAGGACTCAGCAAACTGTCACAGTTGGAAATGATGGGGTCTAAAATATCTCTGAGAAGGTTCTCTTCTTTAAATTAAAACAGTCCCTTCTCTACCAGACATTCCTTTCAATAAGTAACGCAAAAAGCTGTTTGATTCGTATCCTAAAGTCAAGAAATTTCTCTTTGGTGATTTCAATCATTTGGTTCCCTGTTCCTCTCCCACCACAGAGCTCACCTTTTAGCTTCTGGGGTCTGCAAACTCAGCTCTTCTTTTTTGACTCCAACCATGAAAAGGGTGACCCTCTCCCAAGCAGTTGCCTGCTTGGCCTTGGAAAATGGCCATCCTACTGATGGTCCTGTATATTAAACATGTAATCAAATGGCCACATTTGCTCAAATTGGTTGGCCCTGAATTTCCATTCTTTATCTCAATTCATTTGCTTTGTTATACAAACTAATTTAAGGTGATACATTTTTAGATGTAGATATATGTATTTATTTTTCTTTTAATTTAAATCACCAGTCGGAATATGCTACTTTAAGCTATCTGGTTTAATTTTTTAAAAATACACTAAAAAATCACTTTAATAAGTAAAATTAGAGTCTCCTTTGAAGACTCAAAGGCCAATATAGATTGGCTCAAAACCTCAGAACCATCGTTAAGAGTAGTAATGTGCATGCAGTTAACGATACTGTATTGTATACTTAAACATTTGTTAAGAGGGTGGATTTCATGTTATGCGTTTTTTACCACACACACACACACACATGCACACACACACACACACGCAAAGAATAGCAATGACTTTGTGCTGATCAACTACAGAAGTTCTTATTAATCAATCAAACTACCTGTTGATAAATCATTAACTAGTATAAATGTACCCCAATATATTGAAGCTCTATATTGCTTTTATAAAGAAATACATGCATTCTTCTAATTCCTGGAAAAGCTCAGATAAAACTGGGTGGGAAACATTTGGATAAAATCACATGTATGCACTGATTATAGCCATACCCAGGTTTTTGGTTAGAATGAGAGGAAGGCTGGCAGAGGAACGTAAACAGTGGTTTTCTGGGCTCATATTTTTCTACCTCAAAGTTTTTTTGTGAAAATAAGTTAATTGATAGAAGGCCAGATAAACCTACACAAATAAGTGGTATATCAACGACCATAAGTAGAAAAAAAATACATGTCTTCTTATAATATAATCATCCCTCCCCTCAATCGATTCCTCTGTTCCATTGTTCTAAATGTACATGACTGGATTTCCCAGGGTCACAAAAAGAAAAGCAGCTTTTCAGAAAATTCCTCTAATATTTTGCATTTCCACTATAAAGGGTCATGCTCACAGCAGCTGCCTTTAGGAGTCTAGTTTAGACACATTACAAGGTGAGAAAGTGGCAGTGGAAGGCCAGAGTCCTCAGCCCTGGGACTTGGAACAGGCCTGCAAGCGGATGGTGGCTCTTCCTCGGGCCCCAGACCCCAGATGGCGAGAGGGTGTGCGTGGTCCATCCGCGTCCACTGAGCAGCCAAGCGCATCCCTGCTTGGCCAGTTTGCCTCCCACCTGCTGGGCAAGTCTCTCACCAGTCAAGCTCCCCGGGTGTCAGGAGAACATTTTCTCTCCTTTGGGGCTGGGGGAAGCCATGCTTCTCTCTCCTTCCAAAGCAAAGAGAACACAGAATACTTTTATGACACCAAGGCGGTAGTTAGTAAGTTTCTCTGAAACCAATTAAGTCACAACATGGCCATAAGTTCCTCCAGAGGCTGACATCCTGCGCTATCTTAATTATCTTCGTGCCATTTACATTTTGAAATATTTGGAACTTTATTTTTAACTGTGCTTTTGGAGCTGTTATCTATTGCCAATTAAACCAGGGCAGTTCTAGTATGTCAGCTAATGATCTGCTGGTCCTTTCTCTACATATCTCCTGTGTTGTCCACATTTTGTTTCTCTTTAAACAAAGGACTATTCTCTTGCTCAAGCAGTATACATAACTTTTGTTTCTAAATGCAGAATGACATTTGAATGGATTAGAAGTAACTGGTATCTCAGCATGAGGTTCTGATGCACAGAGATGTGATGACCCTATTAGCATACCAGAGACATGTATAGCAGCTCAGCAAGAAGGTGTCCCCTCAAAGCCTGCAGGTAAAGCTACACCTCTGGGTCAAGGCATTCTGCCCACATCAGCATGCACTTTCTGGTTAGGAGTGAGGAAACCTGACTCTGGTTAGACGGACTCAGGTGTCTGGGTTTCCATTTGGGTTTGTCCACTAAATGCCTGAGAGATAATATGTGTCACTTAATACACAGAGGCCCATTTTCTTCATCTATTAAGTAGAGATTATGACAATCTCTACCTAATAGTGGTACATTAGGAAATCAAATGAGATGGTTCCTGTAAAGTAGTTAGCGCAATGCCTGGCATTCAACAAAGGTTAGCTACTATAAGGCACTATCTCTGGGCAGTGGAAGCAGAAAGGAGATGACCGACTGGCAAGATATTTTGGTGGAAGTATTGCCAGCAATTGATGTGAGGAGTAAGGGAGTAGAAGGCACAAGGATGACTTTAAGATGTATAGCTGGTGCTCTTTTGTATGCTAAATTAATGTTTTGATAATAACTGCTTTTTGATGGATGAGTTCATTACCGAGAGATACAAAACTGTATTATTTTCTCACAATGGGTCCCTTTGCCCATTAAAGATCACTACAAAGTCTTTGACTCACTTCCCATTGAGAGGTGGGGTTTATGTCCCACCCCCTTGAATCTGGGTGGGCTCTGTCACTGCCGTGACTAATAGCATACAGTGGAAGCGATGCTGTCAGTTTCCAGAGCAGGTAATTAAGAGACTGCAGCTTCTACTTTCTCTCTTGTGAGACTCTACTCTGAGATCATCATGCTGGGCTGGCCACATATAGGCACTCCAGGGAACAGTCCCCTCTGGGCCCAGATTTCTGGCCACCCTTGCTGTTATAAACAAAATATTTGTGTCCTCACTGTAATTTATGTGTTGAAACCTAATCCCCAAGGTATTTGGAAGTAGGGCCTTTGAGAGGTGATTAGGTCATGAGGGCTGAGCCCTCATGAATGGGATTAGTGCCCTTATCAAAGAGATACAGAGAGCTCCCTTGTCCTTTCCATCATGTGAGGACACAGTGAGAGGATGGCAATCTGTGGATCAGGAAGCAGGCTTCACCAGACACAGAATCTGCCCTGATCTAGGACTTCCCAGCATTCAGAACTGTGAGAGGTAAATGTTTTCCGTTTAAGTCACTCAGTCTATGATACTTTTGTTGTAGCAGTTCCAATGAACTAAGACTCCTGCCAGGGTGCCAGATATGTGAGTGAGGCCATTTAGACCAGCCCATCTGCCAGCTGATTACCACCTAGTGACCCCAGTCATCACCACATGGGGCAGAAGAATCAGCCAGCTGAGTCTTCCCAAATTCCGGATCCACTGTACTGTGGTTCACATTATTATGGCTGTTATTTTAAGCTGCTAAATTTGGGGATAATTTATTTTGTAGCAATAGAAAACTGGAGCAGCCAAATTACCATATTTACAAAATACTCAGATATTTTTCCTATAATTTATTTGACAGGACTCAAATTATTCAGAACCCTAGTCAAATAATATTTGACAAATTTAACATTATTGATGTAACCCCTGTTTCCAACCACTGTAATCATCAAGAAAAAATAAAACGTTGCCCTAAAGGGAATATACAAAAAGAACCGTTCTAAGCCTGCATTGTGTTTGGATACAGCGTTACGGTACACCAAATGCACAGCAGCTAGCCTCAGATTCAGATATGTTTCTCCTGGGATGCGAGTATGAAAGAGAGGGAGATAGAGAGCAGGTTTGGAAGAAGGTAAAGATCTGGATTTTTCTCTAAGTACTTGACTTTATGAAGAGCAAAGGCTCTGACACAAAAAACCAGACGTTATCTCTGATCTCTGGATGGCATTGGATTAACACTATCTTGTTGCAGGGACTCCCGAAGGTTTTGTTCCTCTAGGATATAAATATTAAGCAGGATTTCATATGATTACACATATCTTCTAAATTTATTTTTTGAAAAAATGAGATGTAAAATCAGAAATGACATGGTTGAATGCTACTGATTTTAACCTGGAAGAGAATGATTTTCAAAATGTTTTTTAGGGGAGGCAAGAAGAGAAACACTTTTTAAAAAAATGAGACATTATTAATCGTCTTTGTAAGTAACAATAGAGTAGAAATAACTTTGGAAATTCAATTGCGGATTGGGGGTGGGGGGGAATGGATTGAGGCGGTCAAAATGTACAAACTTCCAGTTATATGAATGAGTCCTGGGGATGTGGTGTACAGCACGGTGACTATACTTAACAAAACTGTATTGAATACTTGAAAGTTGCTAAGAAAGTAAATCTTAAAAGTTCTCGCCACATCTAAACACACACACAGATGCTAACTGTGTGAGGTGATGGATGTGTTAACTAACTTTGTTGTGATAATTATTTTGCTACATATCCGTGTATTAAATCACTATGTTGTACACCTTAAACTTACGCAATGTTATATGTCAATTATATCTTGATAAAGCTGGAAAAAAATGAAAATTCAATTGGAATAAGCTCAACTTAACCTAACGAATATTTGTTATGTGCCAAAGAGTGTCACTGCGTCACTATGTATTGGTGGGTGGGGTCGGCACAGAAGCAGTCCATGGCTGCCAACTTCATGACGTTTAGAATCTTTTTGAACTGACAAAGATGAAATACGTGAATATTAAAAAAAGTTTTTTCTTTCTTTGGGGGAAGTTTGAATTAAGATAATAACATGTCCTTTCAAAGTTCTCATTAAATCTTTTAAATTTGTCCTAATAATCTACTCTTTGAAAAATGAAATCTATAAGCACAATCTACTTGCTTGTTTTATCAGAAGTCCATAGTGCCCACTTTGCTTTTCTTTAGAAGCAATGCTTACTTGTTCTTAAACCTGCAGCACCATTGTTTTAGCTTAACCAAGATATTTTTCCCACAGAGAAGCAGACAAAAGCGTTAAAAAAAAAAATCAAGCAATTTAAAAAGCACCGTGGTAAATTCATTCACTGGCGCCCAGTTACTCATCAATACTACTACTACTACTACTACTACTACTAAAAATCCTGCTTCAGTGTTTATATGTAGGCTCTTTTATGAGCCTATCATGACATGGAAGTATTAGAAGGCTCTGCTTTGCACTGTAGCTTTCTGGTGATGGTCACACAGAGTATACATGGCCTTTGCTTTCATTCAAATCGATTAATTAAAATGCTCGTGAGATCTTGGACAGGACTGAACTTCAGGAGAGGCCTGGAAAGACAGCCCAGCTAGGGGGACTGAGGGATACACTACAGCAGCAGGCAGACAGGACCTGAATAACCAGGAGGAAGTATAGCCTTGAGAGTAGAGAATCTGAACTTCCTTAGTCAGAAGGTCCACACCCTTTTTAGAGTCTCTTTTGTTTTTTGTTTTTTCTTATTAATGACGATTTTAATTAAAAAAACTTACAGCCCCGTAGGTCTATAACTGATGTAACACAAACTGCACATACTAAAGTGTGCAATTTAATACATTTTAACAAATGTCTTTCTCCCTGAAACCACCAAAATGACAGAGTTTAAAAAAATTTTTTTGTTTTTGATTTTTAAGGCAATTCTACAGTTAAGACATTTTCACTTGTAGAATTTTGATTCATAAGAACAGCCAAACAGGCAGAATATGTATCCCTCTCCGGACTATGTTTCTCATTCTTCACACTAATCACTCTCCGCACTTCTGGCTTTGCTGCTCTGTAATCTCTTCCCTGCCGTTGCCAGCAGAGCTGTCTTTTAAAAATGCAAATCTGATGAGGTCACCGTCTTGCTCTAAAGGTTGCCAGTGTCTTCAGGATAAAGTTTGAACCTCTTAGCCAGGCATAAGAAAGGCCTTTCATAAGCTGGTCTCTGCCCCCTTAGCAGCTCCGCCTATGACCACCCCTGGTGCCCGCCACTGAGCGCCATCAGAACTCTTTCGATGACACTGAAGTTGTCACCAAGGTCCCACACGTACCCAATCTGACTTGAAATCAATGACACACAAGTTGTTCTAAACACAGCCTGTTCTCATTTTACCTGCTCAAGAACTTCCAAAGGTTCAAGTTTAAAAAGAGACTCGTAATCAGACTCCACCCCTCCCTTCTAATTCATTTCTCACTACTCAACATGTCCTGTGGTTTCCTGCTATTACAAATAATGCCACAGTGAATATCCTTGTACATAATTCATTTAGCATGCGTGCAAAGAAATTTGTTGGATAAAATCTTACAAGTCAAACTGCCGGGTCAAAGATATGGGTGTTTAAAATGTTGATGGTTAGCGCTGAAGCTTTCCCTGTAAAGGCTGTACCTGTTTACATTCCCAAGAGCAATACATGACCGCGTCTGGCTCTCTAAGGCTCAAACTTTTAGATGGCGTTAAGATCAAATGCTTGGATCTTTGCCAATCTGATAGGGTAAGAAACTGCATCCCAGTGTGGTTTTAACTTGAATTTCCCTCATTATAAGTAAGGTTGAACATCCTTTAATATGTTTAAAAGGCATTACAATTGCTTTTTCTCTTCTTTTTCTTTGGTCACTTATTTTTCTGTTGGATTATTAATTGTTTCATATTGATATAAAGGAATTTCTTTAAAAAAAAATACATTAAAGATACCAGCCCTTGGGTGACATGAATTACCATTTTCCCCCAAGTTGCTGTTTATCTTTTGACTTTGTTCATGGTAGTTTTTGCTATGCAGAAATTTTAAACTTTTTATAGTCAAATTTACCAATCATTTGTTTAAATTTTTTTGATCTTGCATCATATTTGTATAGGCTTTCTCCTTTCCACCTCTGTGACCTAATCTATTATCAAGCATATTATCACTCACTAGCTTCCTTGTGTTCCTTGAATACAGGCCAGACTCTCTCCTGCCCCAGGGCCTTTGTACTTACTGTTTATTCCTCAGCCTCTTATTTTCTTTAGGTCTCTACCCAACGGATACTTCTCAGAAAGACCTTCTCTAACTACCCTACCATCTCTCAGTCACTCTTATCCGATTACTTTATTCTTCATAGCACTCAATATTTGCTGAATTATTTTACGTATATTTGCTATTGTTCCTCTTTTCCCCACTTTTATGTAATCCTCAAGAGGGCAGGAACTTCCTTTTTCTTGTTCACTTCTGTAGTCTCATCCCCTGGAACAATACTCAGATCCTAAGAGTTGTTAAATGAACATTTGTTAAATGAATTATTGGAACAAATTTTAAAAATCTTCCTATATTTTCTTCTATAACTTAATAAGAACTAATTTGCTCCCCTCCCGCCGCCCTAAAGCTTCCCCTCTTTACTCCCCTGCCTCACACAGACCATCAAAAACGCCCACAAAACTTTATTAGTGCTGGCCAATAGGCCCTTGATGGCTTTCGATGTGTTATAAGGTAGATGAAGAGTTTCTGTGGGAATTTAGAATCTTATTGTACTTTTTTATTAGGTAGAAATAACTTTTTAGAGCTTTTCTCTTGAAATTGAAAAGTATGGCTGGTTTTCTTTCTGTCAGAGGTCATTTCTAGGTTAATCTAAAAAAAAAAGTCGACATTTTTGGTTTTTCCAAACAAGGTAATTCCTGCTGTTTCTCAAGACTCCACGTTTACCATTAACTTTGAAAACAATCTCTGTGATGAATGTCATTTTTGTTTCTTCCCTGCAATTTGTCCACATTCACTAAACATCAAATTGATGATCATTTTTTTCCTATTTTACCAACCCCGTATGGCATTTAAGTACTTAAAAAAATACCTTTAAAAAAATCAGACCATGGCAGGGGTGAGGTCTAGCTAAAGAAATCATAGTACCACAGAGTGAGGTAAATAATAGAAAATGGAAGTGAACCAATTAAATGCCATTTAAAACAGTGAACAGATACCTGAATGAAAAATAAAACAGGGACAGCCACCCAGAATAAACCCAGTAACTAAAGAGCTAAATCCAAATAAAAGAGAATTTAGTGAAAATAACTGTTTACTTTGAAACCAAATCCAGGAAGAGGAGGAGAGAACAAATATACAAACTAATTTAATTCTGAAACCAGTACAAACAAAGAGGCTTATTTTGCTTCCACACTGTAAAAGAAAATGCAAATTGTGGGAGAAAAAGAATTCACTAGTAGTCCTAGCACAGTACAGAAATTAGAATCTACAGGACTCATTTTCAGACGGTTTCTTTTTAGTAGAATGATGCATTGCATTTCATAAAAATATAATATATTCACGTAAGCATCATCTCACTGCTATGTTATATCTTTGAGATGTCTGGTTACATCACAAGCCAGAAAGAGTGGGCCTTGTAAATCATGAATTTGATGGACATCAAAGTGTATACTACCAACCATAACCCTTTATTTAAATTTTTATTGCTGATTCTTCATATGAATAATTTTTTATGTCATTTGTAGCTAGGAATCTTCAAATAATTCACAACAACCAATTAGTCCTCGCCTTGATGATGAGTCACAGAATTTAAGAGGTAAGGAGTTCTTAAAGATCTCTCTGAGAGAAGAAGTACATCTTTATCTTTATATCCCTAAAGTCTTCTACAGGGTTTTGGAATCTAGTGGGTTGATTTGGACCAATCAGTGTGCTTTTTAGGAAACTAGACCCAAAGAAGGAAAGCAAATCATTCAATGCAAACAGCAGCCACTGAACCCAAAATCATTGTCCTCTCTCACTCCATCTATTACACAAGCATCGACATTGCTCAGATAGTATCAATGTGTTTACCCAATATTTTATTTACTTATTAATTTCCAAGTGCTCCACTACTTTTAAAGAGAATATTAAAAGAGAAAACCTAGATGATAAAGATAACACATTTCGGTCCTATCTAAGATTTTTCTTATTCCTTCTTCGCTGCAATTACCCTTCTCCCTAAACCTCCCTTAGGGACCCTGTTCTTTCAAACTGGGTACCATGATCCTGAATTGTCCTTGACAAGCTTATAAAAGCACACATATTCCTCCTTACTCTTTATTAACCTGCACATCACACTTGAGCTACTTTGAATCCCTCACCAGCATGGATGGTCTTCTTGGTCTCCCTGAGAGGCAGTGTGGAGGCGAGGCGTGGTCATGAGCTGTGTGTCATGCATGGGAGCCTAGTAACCCCAGTCACAGGATCTGTGATCTGGGGTAATTTATTTAACCTCTGTCATCCTTAGTGTCCTCTGTTATTACGGGGGCTCTTCCTACATCACTGTGGGGATTAAATGCAATACTAGGCACATAGCACAGCAAATGCTTATTATTATATTATTATTATTCTATCTTTATGGAGAGGAAGTTTCCTTTCACTTCCCAACAAAGTTAATACTGAAGGTTTGAGCTCATCATCATCCATGAAGTTGTAAACTTTTACTGAAAGAGTATAATATTTGAAAACATACACGCACACCAATGTTCATAGCAGCACTATTTACAACAGCCAGGGCAAGGTAGCAACCTAAATGTCCATTGACAAATAGATGGATAAAGAAGATGTAGTACATATATACAATGGAATACTACTCAGCCATAAAAAAGAATGAAATAATGCCATTTGCAGCCACATGGATGGACCTAGAGATTATCATACTAAGTGAAGTAAGTCAGACAGAGAAAGACAGATATCATATGATATTGTTTATATGTGGAATCTAAAAAAAAAAATGATACAAATGAATGTATTTACAAAACAGAAACAGATTCATAGACATGGAAAACAAACTTATGGTTATCAAAGGGGAAAGGGTTGGGGAGGGATACATTAGGAGTTTGGGATTAACAGGTACACACTGCTATATATAAAGTAGATAAACATGAGTTTTTTGTATAATTTGGAGATTAATCCTTTGTCTATTGTTTCATTTGCAAATATTTTCTCCCATTCTGAGGGTTGTCTTTTTGTCTTGTTTATGGTTTCCTTTGCTGTGCAAAATCTTTGAAGTTTAATTAGGTCCCATTTGTTTATTTTTGTTTTTATTTCCGTTACTCTGGAAGGTGGGTCAAAAAAGATCATGCAGTGGTTTATGTCAAAGAGTGTTTTTCCTATGTTTTCCTCTAAGAGTTTTACAGTGTCTGGTCTTACATTTAGGTCTTTAATCCATTTGGAGTTTATTTTTGTGTATGGTGTTAGAGAGTGTTCCAATTTCATTCTTTTACATGTAGCTGTCCAGTTTTCCCAGCACCACTTATTGAAGAGGCTGTCTTTTATTCATTGTAAGTTCTTGCCTCCTTTTTCATAAATTAGGTGACCATATGTGCGTGGGTTTACCTCTGGGCTTTCTATCCTGTACCATTGATCTATACTTCTGTTTTTGCGCCAATATCATACTGTCTTGATTACTGTAGATTTGTAGTATAGTTTGAACTCAGGGGGCCTGATTCCTCCAGCTCCATTTTTCTTTCTCAAGCTTGCTTATGGTACTGATGAACCTAGTGGCAGGGCAGGAATAAAGACGTAGACATAGAGAATGGACTTGAGGACATGGCGGGGAGGGGGAAGCTGGGGCAAAGTGAGAGTAGCATTGACATATATACACTACCAAATGTAAAATAGTTAGCTAGTGGGAAGCAGCAGCATAGCACAGGGAGATGAGCTCAGTGCTTTCCGATGACCTAGAGGGGTGGGATAGGGAGGGTGGGAGGGAGGCTCAAGAGGGAGGGGGTATGGGGATATATGTATGCATATGGCTGATTCACTTTGTTGTACAACAGAAACTAACACAGTATTGTGAAGCAATTATACTCCAATAAAGATCTATTATAAAAAAATAAAATAAACAAACAATAAGGACATACTATAGAGCACAGGGAACTATATTTAATATCTTGTAATAACCTATAATGGAAAAGAGTCTGAAAAAGAAAATATCTATACCTGAATGACTTTGCTGTACACCTGAAACTAATACAACACTGTAAATCAAGTATACTTCAATAAAAAAATAAAATTAAAAAAAAGGAGGACAATATCTAGTCCGACCCTTTAATTTTACAGAGAAGGTCACCGAGTTCCTGCGATATGAGGGGTCTAGGAATTTGGCGGGACACAGATGGCAGGGCTGTGACCATTGCCTGGTTCTCTGTCTTTCAACCAGCTTTCTTTTGACTCCATCATACTGCCTCCTTCTTGACAATCAGCCAATATATCATTAAGAAACAGGACCGGTTAAAACATTTCAGGTGTCAATGAACTAAAAAAGACTAAACTTTTTGCCAGCATATTGCAGTTAAAGCAATTCTCCTATTTCTCCCTCCTTTGCCCTAAAAGTTAATAAAGCAAATCACCCCAGAGACAATTTGTTCCTGTAGTACAAGGCCTCGCAGCCTACATGGAATGAATCACAAACTTCTCCCAGAACCAATAAAAAATAAATAAATGAAAAGTCAGGTGTGTTGTCAGAATTCCCTGCTGGGTCTGCACAGAGTGAGTAGTGGGCAATGCAGCAAGCAATGCGAGCCCTTTTCTCCTCCTCGTCTGTGTGCTGGTATTATTAAAAAATATATATTTGTTATTATTTTGTTGCTCAGTGCCATGTGAACCAAAAGGAAAATGAAAAAAAGAGCAGTGTGTCCTGTATCATGGGTCGCTGGACCCAAAGAAAAAAAGCTGGATTGTTGAAAATAGAAGAAAAAAAACTCATTTTACAAGGTGATGAGTTCATCTTTTCTTATCTCTGACACATCATATGAAACGGTAGGATAACTTTTGTTATTTCCTTTGTCTGTACATCTTGCTTACAGTTATCTTCAAAATATACTCCATGGTGAAGATAAAGATCATTTGCCAACTAAGGAGGGAGAGAATGAAGGAGGGAGGAAAAGGGAAGGAAGAGCAGAAGAGGGGAGGGAGGGAGGGAGGGGGAGAGAGAGAGAGAGAGGACATATTACATTATAGAGAGGGAGTGAGCACTTAGCATTTCAACGGGCCGGGCCTGGTACTGTTCTCACAACGTTTGGGCCTAGAGATTCATTTGATTTTTATGGCCTACCGCAGTGGGAACTACTATTATCTCCTTTAATGGCTGTGGACCAAGACGCTAGAGGTAGAAGAGCCTGCCCAGGGTCTCAGCTTGTGGATAGTTAAGGCAGGTCCTGTTTGGAGTAAGGTCAGAACTAACATCTGTGAATCCCTTGAACTTGTCAATCTAGCCAAGGGCAGCTGCTTGAGTCTCAGGTCGGTGGTCTGAGCGCGTGTGTGCACGTGTGTGTGAGGTTAACAGGAGGGAGGTGGGAGAATCATTGTCAGCCCCAGGGCATCAGAGTTGCATTTCTCTGGCCTTGCTTCTTCACGAGGCTACTTCAAACAAACAAGTGACCTTGGGAACTTCAGGCAGCGGCCCTCATATTGCAAGCTGTGGGCCCACAGTTTCTCTTTCTGAGCCTTCTCTTAGTGTTTAGGCTTTTCCAGAACTTACCATTAAAAGTAATCTTGTTGATTATGAGAGTGCAGTGGTATAGTCTGTCCTTAGAACAGGCGTATGACTGGGGAAGGAATATTGGACCCCAGGCATAAAATTAAAGGTAACTTCATTGAGTTGGTTTTCAGAAAGCTGTAACTATTTTCTTATTAGATTTCTCTTTATGCTGAAGAATACAGTAGCTGAGTTGGAAGGAAAGATTTTTAGGCAAGTTATTTCCTTTTCTTTTTCTTATCATAAATCTACTTTCTAGGCCCAACTCTCTCTGTAACCAGGACATGGACATCTAACTGCTCATTGGAAATTTCTACTGAGTGTCTATGTGTGTTTGTTTTACAAAATTTGGAAAATACAAAACAACAACAACAAAAAGAAGAGAATAACAATCATCCACAATTTACCAAGATCGATATCATCATGAATAATATTTTGTGGTATTTCCTTGCAGGTGTTAATTCTAATATGCATAACATTAGGGTCACACTATATATGTGGTGTTTACCCTTTACTTTCAATTCAATAGCATATACTTAGGTATCCCCTCATCCTTCTATGAAAACATCCTTTTTATTGGCTGCATGATATTTCATATCTTCAACGCACTCTAGTTTCTGTAACCATTCTGTATATAATTGGCTTTATAGGTTCTTACCAGATTTTTCATTATTGTAAAATAAATATAGCTTCTATCTCTGATTTGTCCCTATTTCTGATTATCAACTTAAGATAGATTTCAAGTTGTCCTTTATTTAAGAATCAAGTATAATGAGCATATATTTTTTATTAATAAAAAATTTCAAACTTTAGTACAGAGAAATAGTCTTAATATAGAGAGATAAATTAAGGCAAGAGAATATAGCTCTGGTTCCACAATTTAATAAACCTCCTATATTTAAAAAGCAGACACTTAAGCAGACATTTATTTTTAAGAGTAAACTTTTAGAGTTAAAAAAAGTTTTCTCATGCAATTGCAAAGGGTTTTAAATGCATCAAAAGGAGACACAGTTTCTACTACTGCCTTCACCACAACCTAAGCGTGTGACACTGAGCTCCCTAGTTCCCGTGTGTAAAGTTAAATCTTTGGGTTTGTAGATGACTTAAGGGCATTCTGGCTCCAAAGCCATAAGGATCTATAGCTCTTGACCATCCAGGAGGGAGTGTGCTGAAGCCCCTGGGATCAACCAGGACAAGCACATGGGCAGTTGACAGATAAACCAAAGAATAAGTGGGTAGACCTTCAGAAAGTGGAAGGAATGGAGAGGTGTGTGCCTGTCACAAATATAGTTGGCTTTCAATTTTATCTCCATCCTCAAGGCCATATCCTTTCAAAATAACGTTAAAGAAAAGAAAAATGGGTGTAAAAAGGTAGGATTTAAAGAACCAATAGGAATATATCAATGAGTCTTGAGGAACCATTCACAGGAACATGGGTCAGAGGCTCCACATCCATGCTGAAACTGCAAGGCCATGGAAGCAGGACTTTGAGATATTGGGGTAGTACTCTCAAGCTGTGCAATTATTGTGTTAGATGATCAAGGACATTTTGAGTAGATGATAACGAAAGATCTAGGTATGGATATATAAAGGATCATCAGACAGCCATTTACCCAGATCTGAAGGCAAACATGTAGCTCCTTTGTAGAAGGACCACCAGTGAGCACTCACTTCCTACAGACCTGCAGGGAAGCGGTGCATGCAGCATCCCACTTAATTCTCCTGACTCTAAGAGGTAGGTGCTGTCTTTAGCACCATTTTAAAGAAAGTGAATCAAGCTTCGTGAAGCCAGAGGTTCCATATTGAGAATGAAGCTGGATGCTGACCCAGATCCATGAGCTCCAACTTCTAAGCTTCCTTTACCATCTCTGCTTTGAAACATTAAAAAAGATTTTAAAATATCCATGTTCATAAGGCGATGTGAAAGGCCCAGAACCATTTGTAGAATTAAGCAAAACATTACAATAAGAGGCACAAAATTTGAAAGATGCTCCTGAGTCAGGTAAGTCTTTTTATCTTGGTCAAATAAAACATCCATTGTCAAAGGCCTTGATGTTTTCCCAGAAAATCGCCTCTTATTTTGTTTAAGTATCTATGTAAGGTTTTAAGATAAATGGACAGAGAAAATGTTGACTCGCTTATGATAGAAATAGAAAAGAAAATTAGAATGTGTATCTACCATTTGATGATGAAGTCAACAGTCCAAAAATGGATTGGCAGTGCCTGCCCACTTGTGTCCTCACCTGGGTCCCAGAGACATGCGCTGAGTTATTTCTGCTAATACACCTGAATTAACCTTAAGTCACCTTTGGGTATTTAGAGATCAATAATATGACTGTTTTTTAAAGCAAACATGTATCTTGAAAACAGGCTAAGAGATTTTCCTAAGAAAGAGAAACATAATTTTGAGGCTACTAAAAGACAGTGAATGGTACTGATTTTAAAGAAAAAACAAGGTGATGTATTCTAGAAACCAGTGGGTGATATATCCATGCATATTCAGTGTGTTGCTTGCTATGCTTTTCAAAAATGTGGCTGTCTTTTAAATGCTGCATGTAATAATAGTCAATAAATTTGCAAAAACTATTTTATTCCAAAGTCTATGAAGCTCTGAATTCTGTAGTTGGGACACCTTTGCCTACCCCAAGAACCTCTTGGAACAGTCATTTAGAATTTAGCAAGATGGAAGACACACTAGAAGATACCTCATGTGATTATTCTCTATTCTTTCTGATTATTTAGAAGTTTAGGTCTAGGTTTGAAGTTGCAATTTAACAACCTCACTGGCCTCTCTACTGTTAGCTGTTTAACTTCATCTGTATTAAATTTCTGTTTCTTTTATATTTCTTCTACACACATTCCCAGATGCCTTCAGGAAATGTGCCCATTTTGAATACATCACATAAATAAGCTGCAGTGGGGGAAGGCCTCTTCGTTTTGAAAATGTCACGCCGCACAACAGCTGAAAGGAAGTTTCATTGAGTAATATCAGCTTGCATTTCTACGGGAGCACTGTAAGTGCTTTTTTCCCCAAAGCACTTAACATGACAAAATTGCCTCACTCATCAAGGCAAAGCAGTCACCTTTAGAGTGGTATACAAAGCTGTTTTTCCGGATGGAGTAACACTTCAGATGGGACGAGAAATGAAGAAGAATTCTACGTTGAGCAGCAATGGTAGGGGAGTTTAAGCAGGAAGGATGAAATTACTTCATTGGAATTGGGTCAGAATTCTAAGACTAACAGCTCTACTGAGAAAGCCTGCTGGATATCCACTGAATAAACCCCTTCTGGCTTTTGGCAGAAAGATATGCCTATTGCATGCATCTATATTGTATACATCGATCTCTTTTTCTTCGCATATATTTATTATGTAGAATTCGTAAGTATATTTAAAAAAATTTCACCCATATAACGTATATTTGTTTCTCAAAGCTCACATTAGACTGTACAGTTATCAACATCACTCCATGTACATCCAAGTTAACATTTGTAATGATTCCCATATTAATAAACTACATCCAATGTTCCTAAGTCAATGCTTTCTAAACTTTATCGCAAAATATTTTCTGACCTACCAACCTCTTCCCCATTTCCCCTAAATTAGCCACTCTTCTCCCGCACACACCTAGGCCACAGAAGACCGGGTCTGGCCTTACATTTTTTTCTTTATTGAGAAGAGAGGGGCTTTAAAAAGTATTAATTTATTTTTAAAGGTTAACTAATGATAATCACCATACTATAGAAAATATGGAAAAATTGAGACAAATAATTTAAAAATAGAATGCTTAGAATAGCACTCTTGGGATTAAAAATGAATGGGTCAGAAACTTAACCCTTTATGTCAGTATAGCTTTTGAACAACTAAGCCATTGATGATCTGTGAAAGACTCAGTGGAACTGACTCTCAACTCATGACTTTGTTGACTGCTAAGATGCAGTATTGTTTTCTCTATTCATTCATTTAATCAGTCAATGTGTACTGCGTGCCTGTGATGTGTATGGTTGCAGACCCATGGAAAGACAGGCAAGCACACTAGCAATTATTATTCAGTGTGATGAGGGCTAAGCAGGAAACAGGTACCAAGTGCAATGGAACCTCAAAGAAAGAGAATTTAAATCAGCCTGGGGAGGGAGAGAGGCAGGCAGAGATAGCCTTCTGGAGCTGTGTTTTTGAAGCCTACTAGGATTACTAGGCATTAGTCCAGTAGAGAAGAGAGAGTGGGCGGTGTCAGTGGAATAGAAGATGGAATATCAGAAAAGAGGGAGCAGCAATTAAAAAGGGCCCAGAGACAAGGAGACAGTGAAAAGCATGATGACAAATGGGGAACGGTAGGAGAGCGAGGGGTCACATTTCAAAGGAAAAGGACAACAGGTCAGACGCTCAGTGGAAATGTCCTATGAGCAGTTGGCTGTCCAGGCATGGAGAGAGAGCTGGGCTCCACGATAGATTTATGATAAAAAGGAAGTGACTATCACCTAAAAACTTTCCTTCCAACTCAGTTAACATGTTCTTCAGCGTTTTGGGGAATAATATAAAGAAAAAAAAAGAGACCAAATTGATAACATAAATCATTTGCATCGATGGCACAGGCTTATACAAATCTAATTGACAAAATCGTACACAGCATGAGTTAAGCAGCCTCGATGTGCTCTAGCAGCCTTTTTCTTGTCATTTGTCCCCCATGCTGTTTTGCTTTGTCACTTCCCTCTCCTCAGTTTTCCTTCTCAGTGGGTTTTACTCTTTTCCCTCACCCTTCATACTCATGCTTTCTGTTTCTCCCTTCACCTTTGTGGCCGCCTCTCTTTTCCATACAATCCACACTCGTTATCTGACTCCTGGGTCCTACTTTTTGCACCCGTGTCACATTGTGAGCCTGCTCAGGGAACCTGTACTGACAAGTACTTGATTAATTCCAAACAACTTCTCAAAAATTTTTACCAGGGATGTTGGAGTCCTTCTCTCTGAGAGCTCCCCGCTTTGGGCTCCCACGGCACCTTGATTATCTCTCTCCCTGCCCTTTACATATGGTGGCATAATGATCTCTTTTTCAGTCTGTCTCTTCTGCTAGACTTTGCCCTCTTTGATGGTAGATACTACAAGTTATTTATCTTTTATTCCTTAGTGCCCAGAACTGTACCTGATACAAAGCACATGCATAGTCTCAACAGTAAATATGCTGAAAGAAAAGATGCGAGGATACCAGATTCTTGTGTGGGAGGAAAATAAGTGCGTAGACTGAGATCTAATCCTTCTGTTTAGTTAAGCATTTGGACTGCAGGTACTTCCTCTAGAGGTCCTATGAGGTCCCTAATCGATCTTCAAAGTGCAGCTCAAATATTTCAGAATCCTAGGGCTGAGCTAGGCACCCGTCCTTTGAGCTCTGCTTCTGTGTTCCAACAACAACAAGTAAAACAACCACAAAGATGTTAGCGGCAGAAGCCATTTCTGAAGCACCTATCTCTCCTTTACAGATGTTGCATAATTTAATACAACATATGTAACAGGTTACTCTGTCACTGAGGTTCAGTGATGTTGAAGACAGTGCTAAGAAAACAGGGACTCACCCAGATTCTCATACACCCATGTTCATAGCAGCATTATTCACAATAGTCAAAAGGTGAAACAACCCGAGTGTCTGTCGACAGATGAATGGATAAACAGAATGTGGTATATTCACACAATGGAATAGTATTCAGCCATAAAAAGGAATGAAATTCTGATATATGCTACTATGTGGATAAACCTTGAAAACAATATGCCATGTTAAATAAGCCAGACACTAAAGGACAAATATTGTATGAGTGCACTTATATGAGGTATTTATCACAGGCAAATTCATAGAAAGTATGATAGAGTTTACTAGGGGCTGGGAGGAGAGGGAAAGGGGAGTTATTGCTATGGATACAGAGTTTCTCTTTGAGATGACGAAAAAATTCTGGAAATAGATAGTGATGATGACAACATTGACAACATTGTTAATGTACCTAATGACACTGAATTGGACACTTAAAGTGATTAAAATGGTACTTTTTTTTTTTTTTTAAAGTACACAGAAAGAGAGCTTTTTTAAAAAAGTGCTAAAGCAAACAGAGCTGGTATGTAAGTCGCCCAGCCTAGAATTTTCTATCTGCAGATCCTGAGCAGGCACATCACCTTGTAGACTACCAGCCAACCCAACAGCCATTCCCCACAGCTTTCTTCTAACAGAATCCTTATTTGTTCCAGCAACCAAATCCATCTCAGCTCTGACAAATTCTGATTAGTCTAAGCCTGTCATGGAAATCCATTCCCTTTGCTGGGTATTGCCCTAAAGATTGTCCTATGGCCCAGTTCTGGCCAATGAGACATGAGGGGAAGTCTGCTAGGGGTTTCTGGGAAAGGTTTCCAGTTTGGCCCTTGTTAAGTCTGGATGTGATGCCTGGAGTAACAATGGCCATTTTGCAGCCATGAGAGGAATAAGCCTGAAGACACCAGAGCAGAAATATGGGAAGGGCCCAAGTCTTTTGAGACATACTGGAGTCTCATAAATAATCAGCCTTGATATCACCCTTTTGCCATTCTTCTTGTTCACTCCAGTGGAGTTACTTAGTGCAAATGAAAGCATCCTGAACGGCACACTCTGCTTTGATACTGTGTCCCCAATCCTTTGGATAGTCTTTGGCACAAGACAGGCAGTCTATAAATGTTTTACTTCCATGCTAACAAAGTTAGCAGTATGGATGAAGAGGCAAGGTGAACACTCTCAAAACCTTTGGAGGAACAATAGAAGATGACTGAATGACAGATAGGTAGAGAGGTAGATAGATAGATAGATAGATAGATAAATAGATACTGGAGAGAAAAGATGACATCATATTCAAATCTACAATTATTGATATACTTCTTAACTGACCAAAACCTTCTCTCTTTTTGGTGTGGAATATATTATTAAAAGTAGCACTTCGCAATTCAATTTTTAATTCTTAGCTACCACTTCATTTTATTTCATCTGAAAAGTGAAACAATAACTGTGCCAAGGAAACATATTTTTAATAAAACCCAATACATAAGTTTTAATCATTTCTGTATCCAACCAAATGTTAGTCTATTCTTGTGGGTTGTTCAGCGGTCGGATAAATACAGTTGGTCTTCCAGAGGGCCTCAGCTGCATAAACCATTGCTTGTTGTGGGTAAAGACACGTGCTAGAAAACAGATATTTACCAAATATAATATTATATTTAACTGCCAACAAAATATTCTAAGAAGAGTTACAACTTTGAATATGATGTCCTATGTTAATCTCGAGTACATTTTTTTATCTTGTAGTATTTGACTATCATATCCCTACACTTCTGAAAGAATTGACTTTTGTACCCTTTGCAATAACTTGAGGGGATTCTCTGCCTTATGCAATGATATTTGTTCCCTAACATTTGGAGTTAATGCTAAGAAAGGAGTGTAGAGCTGTAGTCATGTGTCTGGATGGGTTTAAATCACACTCGACCATTCTTTGCTGTGTCTCCAGTTAGGCTGTTGTATCATGCCTTTGCCTTAGTTTCTCAACATGGAAAATCGGGATAACAGTTTCTCATCAGGGTTGTCGTGGCAATGAATGAAGTAATGTGTGGAAAGCACGTAGCACTGTTTCTGCCACGTTGTAAGCACCCATCTGGGTGCTGATTAGATTGGGTTCTGGGACCTTCTTTTGTGATTTGGAAACTGAACGAGGAATGTAAGAGCTCTGCTGGTGGTAGAGAGAGGCTGGTGTACACAGGGAGAAACCGGCTGGCTGGCCTCACAGCCGACCTTGTATTGGTTGAGTCACCTTGTTTGAGGGTCTGTCTGGTCCTCGGCTGCAGATGTGAGACCCAGTTTGGTTTACAACTCAGGGTTTTTGGTATTGAGGCAATCAGAGGGGGAGGGCTGGTTGTCTGATAGGAATGTTTGTGGAAGTCAGGCTCTAATTATTTCTAAAAGAGACCTGACACTGGGGCCAGACTGGGCGAGTCTTTGACCGAGGTGCCTTTGTCCCAGGACAGAATATGGACAATCACAGCTAAATTAACAGGCACCCCTGAGACTCTTGTTTCATCTCAGATCCAAGCTACCCAAGCGGTCTGGACTGACAGGTTTGCTGCTCTTTACAAATGTAAATAATATTGATCAGGGCACAGTCAGTTCCTTGGTTTGTGCGCTTCTGGCCCAGGAACATTTTGTCTCTCAAGTGTCCTTCGCATCTATCTGATCTCCTACATTATGGGTTGATTATTTTTCATTCAGGCTGCCTACCCCTGATATTCTTGCTCCAAACTCTCTGTAGTCCGGGGTGATACCGGAGCTGTAAAATCATAAACTAGTCTAACTACATCTGAATTAAAGAGAACACAGCCAGTTAAGGGTCTACCTGAACTCTCTCAGTAGCTATATGTCAGATGGAACATGGTCTAAATGAGCTTTGCTAGGAAAGAGAATGCTCGAGCTCTCTCAGATCAGTAAAGAAAGGCTAAAACACTTTCAACTTGCAGACTCAACAGAATCTGTGAACGAGAAACAGATAAAAGGCAGAGAGCTGTGCTATCCTGGTGCTTTTTAGTATGTGACTGACACAAAGGAAGAAAAAAGGAAATTCAGCTCAATATAAGGAAGAGCTTTCTTTTTTAACTATTACAGCACCTCCCCCACCTGTAATGGATGGCTTGGTGGGTCATCAAGATCCCATCACTGGAAGAGTTTAAGGAGGAGATAGAATTAGGGCCCTGCCAGCTCCTGAGTCTCTATGTTAAGACCCTTAAGGTTAAACACATAGAATAGACTCTGAGGGCTAGAGGACTTCATGATGATGCTGATATGGGTTTGTGTCACTAGGAAAGATGTCCTGGAGAAGGATGCGCCTGAGTGGACCTTGAAGCATGGCAATGATGGAGGTGGGAGGAAAGGAGTAGACTGGCCACTCTCTGTTCATCAGGAATGACATTGACGAAAGTACAGGGACAAAATTAGCAAAACATATGCACAGCTGCCCTGCCTACTCTCCCTGCTGTTGGCTTTTTCCTGTTTCTTGTGGCAGGATGTTTCATCTTAAATCATTGCTTTCACTAGATTCCTCCTTAATAAATTTATGCATCCAGGAAAACCACAGAACTCTTTAGCTGGCTTTCAAAGTCCCCCTTAGTCTGCCCCAGCCCAATTTTCAGACTCGAGTGCCTGCTGCACCAAGAGAAGAATCTTCTGCTCCATCTAGACTCCCCTGGCCTATTAAAGGAACTTCATCTTCCCCAAGGTGGCCCACCCTCCCCCATATTTGCTCCTTCTTGGCTACACTTGCTAACTTTCATCAGGGTTGGAAGGAATGTGCAGAAGTCAAATGTATTAGCAGGTAGAGCCTGATTGGTACAGCGCCTACTCCTCTCTATCTTTACTGATTTTTTCTTTTCTTTTCACGTTGGTTTTGGCCAGTACTTCTCCAACTTTCATGTGCACATACCAGTCACTTGCAGGTTCTGATTCAGAAGGTCTGGGGTAGGGCCTGGGATTCTGCATTTCTAGAAGTTCCCAGGTGATGTTAGCACTGCTGGTCCATGGACCACACTTTGAGTACCACGGCTCTAGGGTCAAACGTTATTTTCCTTTGCCTTGACCAACTGGCCTCCCCGATCTGGGCCACTCATTTCATCTCTTCAGTACAAACCGATGCCCAGGTCTCACTCAATCTGCTTTCCGTCTACTTCTGTAGAGTCTGAAGATCCCTCTTCGTTAATGAAACTTCTGTCCTGAACCCTCCTGACCTCTCTGTTCCACCGCTGGCCTTGCTCAAACTGGAAGAGGCAGTGGAAGTTATGAGGATTGATGGGTTCTCAAAGGAGATGAATGTGTAAGGAAAAGAGCAGGGGGCTAAGGGTTGAGTCACTCAGGAAAAGAACAGAGAAAAGGGGAGACAATATCGAGAGAAAAGAGGGGAGCACGCAGGGTTGCTGAACCAAGGAGAATATTTCAAGAAGCACAGGTCGTCCAGACATCCCTCAAACCCCTCCACACATCACTTCTCTCCTCTGTGATCTCACCCTTTGGATTTCTAGAGAAGTGCATTTTGGACTTGACTGTATACTGGATTTTATTCCTTTCAAAATTGTACTCTGCTTCCAAATGGGATTTGAGATGGCTCACAAACTTAAGTGTATGATCAAAGAGGCCAGTATTTTCAATGAACCGAAAGTTAAAAAAGCAACAAAAACAACAAAACCAGAAATCTGCACATCCTGGTCTGAGTACAGAAACGAGCTTTGATTGTTCTGAAAGTTCTTTGCTTATAAGTCCTTTCCCCCTGCTATGTTGTAAGCTCCCAGAGAGCCTTAGTTTTGCACTAAATGCAATTGCTTCCCTATTTCCCAGGTTGTACAGGACGAGACTTCCAACAACTGCTTAATAAAATAATTACTGACTCGAGTTGGTAACATTCACTACCTGCTCTGTAGAGCTCTGGATTTTCTGATGACGTGTAACTGTTCACTTGTGTGCCTCAAAAATCGATGAAAATTTATGTTAACTCTTTTGTTACTGCTTCTTGGTCTCAAGCATTTTCTGAACTTTCTGCATGGTTTTCTAACATTTATATATGAGCATTTAGATCATAAGGAACTTTTAAGATGATTTAATGTAACTTCATTTTGCAGATGAGGAGACTGAGGTCCAGTGAGGTTAAAATGACTGACAATGTTACACTGAAAATTACTGGTGAGCTGTGTTTTGAATCCATATTTATTGCATGACACATTTGACTACATTCTACTTCATTCTAAAACTTGAGCTAAAGATTTTGTACCTTTGTTGCCAAAAAATATATTTTTAAAAAATTCAAATTGTATTTTTTCTTCAGTAAAATATTCACTGCTTAATATTACAGTTTTATAACTTTTATAACATAACTGTATGTTTTGGTTATTGCCAATCATCCTAAAGTGGTCAATGACATCAATCAACTGTTTCTGGTGATTAAAATTTTATTTTATTATTTTCATTGTATTAGGTATGCTTGTGGCACAAACAAGGTGTGTGTGGTCTATTCTATGGAAGGAGATGAAATAAAAAGCTGGGTCATCTTTGGAATATCACAACTGTAAGAGGTTCATCATGACTTTGATCCACATTGAATAATTTAACATGGGGTGATACATCAAATGTGTAGGCAATAAATCTCAATACAAATGACTAGGGAACTTATTTCTTCAATGAACTATTTTGAAATAACTTCAGGAAGTCCTTAATTACTTTGAAGCATCAATGAAAATAGAATGTCAGTAGGCTAAAATTGTTAGATGCTATAGATATTACCTTCAGCTCAGGAAGAAAGGTTGTTACATGCCAAAGACACTTTAAGTACATGACTAAGTAGATTTTATAATTATTTTCATCCAGGGACATTAAGGTGCTACAGAAGGGACAAAAGCTAGGTTCTTTATTTCTCTGCAAATATTAACACATTTCCACTTATTGTGTCATAGCTGAGAAGGAAACACCACTCACGACTCATGGTGCTAAAGATGATATAGAATCAATGAAAGAGTATATCATCAATATATCAATCTGTGTGCTACCAACCTAAGAGACTAATGTGGAAATTAATGACCTTTAAAATTCAAGGAATGCGCATACATCAATCTAATTGAAAAAAGAAATGATAAAGTGTTCCATCATTTACTGCCACCAAGCAGGAAGGGGAGATTAATGACACATGTTGATCAAATGCAGTACATAAAGAGTAAGATATCCTTTTGCCATTCCAGCAGGTCCAGAAATAACCTTGGGTTTCTTTTGTAGTGAAGGTTGGATGGAGAAAATGACTAACAGGATGTAATAAGACTCCTATGACTCTCTAGACACAGAGTGAAGTTTTCTATGATCTCAAATACACCCACTCAGCAGTTCCTAACAAGAGTCCAGATTCCTCTTGGGAATAGGGAAGCTCCCATACACTTCTACATGCTTAAAAAGCAAAAGCCTCCGTTATTTTGTTATTTCCCCAATACACGGGTGCACAGAGTATTATTTCAGCATCATATAGTTTTGTTTCTATTCACGAAACTTCTTTCTTATTAAATAAAAAAATGGAGATAAATGCAGTATTATTTCAGGGCAGTTGTCCATGCTGGTGTTGCCTTTGACTATCTAAGTTGTAGAGAATCAACTGGAGAACAGAGTGCAGTATGCAGTTTAGGAAGATAGTCAGTTACAATCATTTTAAATAATATCCTTCTTTTCCCAGTGGCTACCTTGGGAACACAGACCATCCTCTTATCGCTTGTAATCCTTCTCATTTACGAGTGTCAGAAAGTAATTTTCTGTAAGTGTTGAAGAGATTATATGTTGTATATACGCTGTCTGCAGATAGAATGCGTTATTTCATATGTATGCTCTCTACATGCTTCTATAGCTACACAGAATAAAGTAGAGTTTCTCCAGCTTGGGCAGAAAGATTTGCTGAATTCCCTTGGGCTTTGTTGACCTTTTGTCATTCCTGACACCAGCCTCAACTTGATCAAAGTTTTCTCTTGGGAAAACTCAGGGTCTTTTTTTTTGTTTTCTTTCTATTCTGGGTAGCCTTTCTCAGCCACTCTCCCTAAAAAAACCCTAATTGTCTTTCATTGGGAATGGCAGTCTTGGGATTACTAGAGAGCATCTCATATCCTTGAGCCCCGTTTCTATCCAATTTAATTGCTTTTCTTCTCTTGTCACTGTTCATTTACACTGGCCCTATCATTTATAGCTTTCAGACTCTGCTATGTGAGCTGTTCTGGGGAAAAAGAAAGCCCACACTTTTTGACCTCTTTAAAGTCATTCATCTTATAAACACATAAGCTACTCCCATGATTGATACCAAAGACAGCATATGCTAATCAGGATTTTTCTTTCTTTCTTTTTTTTTGGTAGTGGGGAGCAGGGAGAGCTAATTTTCCACAATTCATATTTTATCCTCAATTTCAGCATGGAGATCTCAGTTACCTGACAGATGTAGTTTCCTACTAATTTATCTGAGGTTTAACCAGGAGTCACATGATAAAAATCCCCTTTTATCTCTTAATCACAATAAAATAAATATGAAGACTATCTCAAGAAAAACAAACAAGAACCAAGAAGTTAGACATTTATGCGTGACCTAATTTCAGAACAATCTTATTATTAAATACTGTAATTGATAAACCATTTAGCAGGGAGTACACAGAGCTCTGCAAAGAACATAATGAAGGATACATTCACAGAAAAATAATATGATGGACAAGCCTGTTTCAAATGCAAGGTTTAATACAACAAAGTCACAGGAGAGCTTTGATTTCCAGACACCCAGGTGACAAATCCTTCCCAGGTTCAGGGAAGTGAGAGGAAATAAGTAGAGGACATTGAGGGCCACCCAAGGAGCATCACAACAGTCCCATCTCTAGGATGACAAGAGTTTCGCAATTGTTAGTGGTGCCAGGAGAGCATCAGGAGAGGAGCCAGGAGCCTGCTGGGGAACGAACTAGACAGCACACATCCGCCAGGGCAGTGATAGGAGAATGTGTTTCTGAGATTAATGTTTCACAGCTGTGATGTAAACCTGGATACAGGCATAGCTGATGGGTTTTGCAGCAGGAAACAGATGAGAAATTATAGCATCCAAAGACCCTGCTACACCAAATTGATGATAAATTTACACCCATGAGACAACTGGTGGTGGGAAAAAAAAAAGCAGCAACCCTCACCTCTGATTTTTCTCTTTGTCCTAATTTGTCCAAGCTCTGCACTTCTTAACCAGGCAACTCTCCCCACCAGCTTTAATCATCATGGGTTTGAATATCTTTCCCTTTTCAGTCTATGGCAATATCAAATAAATGCCTCTACTTCTGAAACTTTAAATTGTGGCTGCATCTTTAAGATGGATTTTAAAAAACTTTTTTTTAATGGAAAATTTCAAAAATAAATAAAAGTAGAGAGAAAAGTATAATGAACCCTCATGTACCTATCACCCAGCTTCATCGATTATCAATTCACAGCCCATCTTGTTTAATTTACCCCCTTTCCCCTCCACTCCACTCCTTTCCCCACACATCCTACCCCGCTCATCCCCAGATTATTTTGAAAGAAATTCCAATTTTCCCATCATCTCTCTTACAGGGAATTTGTCATCAAGTTTCCTTCAGGAAACTGGTAGTCTAGTTTGCAGCTTTATTTTTTCTACCTGTATTAGGAACAAAAGATATTTGGGGGGGGGGCCTTATTATTTACTTCTTGTCCATTTTTATTATAGCTAAAATCACAACATTTGTAGAGTTAGTTGCTAAAGACATGCATGTGAACGTATTTTTACATCAGCAAGCTCAGCAGTGAATCAAAATATTTAATCCGCTTTGGACTCTGATCGACCCTTGTAAAATATTTCCTGTGGTATGAAATAATGTAAGAAAATACAGCACTCAAACTATACAGGAATTCCATTAAAGTTCTTTCCCCATCTATACTTGGTCCCTTGATATTCCTTTCAGAAGCTGTCACATTTCACAAAGATGGACTCCTTTTATTGTGTGATCTACCCTTTTACAAATCTGTGCAATGTTCGCCATCAGAATCAGAAGATTAAAATCTAAAATGTTGTCTGTGCACTTAGATTATTTTCCACATTGGATTGTAAGTTATATAGGCAAAGACTTTCTCTTTAACTCCTTGGTGTTTATCCACAGTGCCTAATACAGTGCTTAGCATTATAAAAACACTTATTTGATGCTTAAAAAAGACTTGTCAATGTTGCTTCTCATCATTAAACCTAAGTCTGTTTTATAAAATGATAGATTCTTCAGCAAATATGTGTGCTGCCACCAGTCATTTTCTGTGCCCAGGGCAGACATTGCTAATCAATCACTACGTTCTTTTCTAAGTTGGGATGCAGCCTCAGCGTCCTTGGCAAGCAAATTGCAATTTATTTGCTATCATTGCTCTAAAATTATTCAGTTAGAGAAGAGAGACGAATCACTGATTTGGCCATTGAACTTGTTAAAGGCTGTCATGTTTTAAATGTTCTGCAGGTTACTTACACTACCCCTGTAGGTTTTAGGTCAGCTCAGGGTTCCTGTATACTCGTGTTCTGGCCAAAGTGTAGTTTCCATGATGGGCTTGGAGTGAGAAGGTCTGGTTTCAAATTCCATTACTCACTAGCTGGGGGACCTCGAGCAAATCTCCTAATGTCCATCAGCTTTTGTTTTTCTCGACTAATATTTGGACAGTCATTCCTCCCTTCTTCAGAGGGCTGTTCTGAGGGTCAGATGAACCTGAGTGGCTTTTTAAATTGTTAAAGCTTTATAAAATGTCAGCTAAGAGAGATCTTAGACGTCATGTAAATAAGCACAGATCTTTGTCTAGGATGAGGTCATACAAACTTAATAAAGCACCAGTTTCTGACCTTATATTCACTCACCTACCTATGTCTTTGATTCCCTCTTTTGTGTGATTGTCAAAGTGCCTCTGGATTTATAGGGGATCTCTTCAAAGACATCTGAGGTCTAATGATGCTTCATTACACTCTATTTTAGGGGCCCAGGCTAGGGAAAAATCTAGAGGGGGTCAAATCGATAAGATAGAAAATTAGATAGGGTGCACAATGAAAGGTTTGAGGTTCAGGGGACATTTTATAGGTCTAATGGTTTTGTGATAGTGATGGTAAGACTGCTTAAAAAAAAAAAAGCCTCAGGGAATTTCCCTAAATCTTTGGCCTTATCAACCTCATGTTCTAACCAGGTGACTGACTGGCTGTATGTTCCATTTAAACAGCTTTCTAAGAAAGCTGCTCCTGATTCTCTCAGCACGTTGGCATATATGACAATACGGAAAATAGGCAGCAGTTAATTTTCTTAACCACCCTGAAACTAACATATTTGCAATGCATTTCATCAGCAACTTAGTAAATTGCCATTTAAGAGGTACATTACTTTTACAATAGTACCATAAAACTCCTGCTGCCAGCCATAATTCACAGGTGGTAGCTGAGGAAGGTGGATTCAATAGTACTTCAATATCCCTCTGTCCTGAGGTGCTAGTTTCTAAGTAACAGGCTGGCGATGTGTGTGAGCATGTTTTACTTTGGGGGCTTTGAGTCAAAATAATTTATAAACTTCTCTCTCTCTCTCTTTTTAAGCCTGATATGCTCAGGGGCATATCAGCAGCTGTATGGAAATTGTTCTGGTGAGGAGAGGGTCCTATCTGAAGGTCACTTTGTGTAATATTTGAGAAGGCGTTTCACATTTATTTTTGGCATTCAGGTTCTTGCGTGATTTAAAATATTTAATTTTAAATGCATAATAAGAATGATGAGAAAGGAAGGGTTTTTTTCTTTGACCATGTTTTACAGGAAAAAAAAAATCTAGTGAAATACGAACATTAGGTTACATGATGCTGGTTACTTTAAACTTATATATCACTTCATTTCCGATTCAAATGTCAAGTCAAAGTAAATTCCTTAAGTACTTTGAAAATCTTTCTAAACTGTTCAACCAAATTTGAAAGCATCCATCCATCCAATGCGGACTTGGTTGTTAGAGCAGGGGGTGGGGACAGAGAAGTCCGTGTCACTGGCAAACTGAATAGGGAGCAAATGGAACTCTTTTGAGGGAAAGTGCAAATTTCATTACCAATTTTTTTTTTTATTTGACTTGTAAGGCTTCTATAAATACGATGTTAATATTTTCATGACCAACCATACTGTTCATGTTTTTCCCCCAAATTCCGCCTTTCTGTCCTTTTGGCAAAAGCATAAAATTTTTATATTAAAAAAAATGCAGGGGCTTCCCTGGTGGCGCAGTGGTTGAGAATCTGCCTGCCCATGCAGGGGACACGGGTTCGATCCCTGGTCTGGGAAGATCCCACATGCCGCGGAGCAACTGGGCCCGTGAGCCACAATTACTGAGCCTGCGCGTCTGGAGCCTGTGCTCCGCAACAAGAGAGGCCGCGATACTGAGAGGCCCGCGTACCGCGATGAAGAGTGGCCCCCGCTTGCCGCAACTAGAGAAAGCCCTCGCACAGAAACGAAGACCCAACACAGCAAAAATAAATAAATAAATAAATAAAATTAAAAAAAAAAAAAAAAAGGAGGACAGAAGGGGTAGATCAGAGGCTAATTTAAAAAAAAAAAAAAAATGCACACAGTGTCTCTGTCCTCACTTAAAACCTTTTCAGCAACTTTCAGCAACACCCGAAAGCTTTACTTCTTATTCAGTTTATTCTCATCTCTCATAGAAATTGATGTGACTTCCATGACTAAACCTTATGCTTATTTTTTTTGAAGTCATGCCACCTACTATCTTGCCCTTTCCAAAAGGAAAGAAAAAAAGAAATGTTTAAGGAACTAGACCGGTAATTATAGCTAACTTTACATTTTATTGTTTTATTATTTTCTTCTTTATTCCATCTCCTTGTGCCCTGGGAAATTCAAGGATACACTGTGCTACAGATGTTTAGTTCTGGATAGAAACCTTGAGATAGTATCCAAATCCTTTTTTTTTTTAAAAAAAATTAATTAATTAATTAATTTTATTTATTTATTTTTGGCTGCGTTGGGTCTTCGTTGCTGCGCGCGGGCTTTCTCTAGTTGGCGGCGAGCGGGGTCTACTCTTTGTTGCGGTGCGCGGGCTTCTCATCGCAGTGGCTTCTCTTGTTGCAGAGCATGGGCTCTAGAGTGCGCAGGCTTCAGTAGTTGTGGCATGAGGGCTTCAGTAGTTGTGGCTTGCGGGCTCTAGAGCGCAGGCTCAGTAGTTGTGGCGCAAGGGCTTAGTTGCTCTGTGGCATGTGGGACCTTCCCGGACCAGGGCTCGAACCCGTGTCCCCTGCATTGGCAGGCAGAGTCCCAACCACTGTGCCACCAGGGAAGCCCAAGACAGTATCCAAATCCTTAATTTTAACAGATGAGTAAACTGAGTCTGAGATAAATGCTGTGCCTGACATCACCCAGTAGATAACCAGTGACAATGTCTTTAGATTGTTTCCCTGAGCCATTTCTTAGCTAAAAAATGTAAACATAATTTAGCATTTGGAGTTGTGTACTGAGCCCCCCACAAAGGACCAAATGCTCTTTTTGTTTTTAGGGTACCCTAACTTAGCAAAGTACAGAGTCGTTATTTGAATTATTCCTCTTTGCCCTGGCGTTACAGCAGCTTTACTTTTATTTTTTTATTTTTATTTTTTGCAAAGCAAGAGGAAAAACTGAGGCAGAGAAAGATGAAGTGTCTTGTACAGCCTAAGTGGCACAGCTTTTCGATGTAAGCCACAGTTTGTTAGTTACCCCCATCTGGCTAAATAGTGCTCTTCTGAGGCGCACGAGATGATCTCTGTCTGCACGGATAAATGACGACCCAAAAATAGTTCGTGTGGTCTACTGGCAGACATAAAAAGCAATGAGGTCAACCCAGTGTCCAGAAGGAATAAGCACTAATGTATTATTCTGCCCACTTTGATTTGCTAACAAAATCATGCAATTTTAAAAGAGGGAGGACGGAGTTTAACGAAAGGAAAAAAAAATTAGAAATGTCAAGTGTAATCCTTTGAAATAGGTAGTGAAAGCTCAGGAAGATAACTGTTTTGATGTTCCGAGTCCTGCCAGTGAGTGACGGGGAAAATGAAGACCCTTTCAGACAAATCCATTGTGCTCCTGTCAAAGGTGGCTGAAGTTCTGTTCAAACACCTGTTTCTAGTCCTTATGAATATTAAAAGCCTCTGTGATTATATTTTTTTGGAAGCAATGATTTTGAAGTGTTACAGTACACATCATCTCGGTCTGGTTCCAATTCCCTGCCAGTCCTCAGCTTTCCCTGAGGGCATGCATAATTTTTAAAATTTGTGACAGTTAGATTTGCAGACGTAGAGCGTATTGGAGCTGAAAAACAGGGTAGCTTTTTAAACACTTAGTATAAGTCATTCTAATGTCATTTTACCTGTAATTTGCTTTCAATTTAGCATAAAGGTGCTAACCACATAAACTGATACAGAAACATAAAATAAAGGCGCTCTGGAAGAGAGGAAGGCATGCCTTTCCAAAGACATCATTCCATCACTGATAGCCATGGGACTGTCAACTGTATAGGGAGATCGATTCCATTGGATAAATAATCCTCTGACCATTAAACGTCCTGTATTTGAACTGTGCATGGGCTTTCCAGAATGTAATCTTCTTTTCTAAATTTCGTTTGCACGGATTATGATTCCTTCCAAAGTTAAATAAAGGTATTGACATTAACCAATTGGATTTTATGTAATTTCTTGGTAATATATATTACAGATCCAACAGACTGTATAGAATATTGCCATTAAATCTTCCAACTACTCTTTCAGAGTTCTTTCTCCTTGGTTCAAATGAAACTGTGTTACACAAATCACAGCCCCATAAAATGATCACTTATAACTAACTCCTTCCAGATTTCACTAATTCTGGTCTTGACTAATTCCTTCTTTGTGAAGGAATCCAAACCACTATAATCTCTAATCACCTGAGCCAGTTTTGGTGTATATCACATTACAGCTGCTAAAAAAGAACTGTCCTAATTCTTCTTGAAATTCAGGAGGCAAAGCTTTGTGGCCAGGAAATTACAGTTAGGTTGTCTAGAATTTGCAATCAAGATTTCAAGTCACTCATTCACATTTAGGGATGGAGATCAAGCCAAAATCTGTCTTACATTGAGCAGGGATCTGAAAGGATTTGCTTCACATTGCCCTGCCATGCTTCTTTTACTCTTTGGAATTTGATAAAGATAGAGTAGAAATCAGGCAACCTAACCTCCTTCTTTTTCTGTTTTGGCTCTTGGGCATAACCTGTATTTGGCCCTGTTTGGTGGCTAATTCCAGGCATTGACACAATGCAGCCTACATAACAGGAGTTGCCATCTCTGCACTCTGACAATGCTGTGATCACCATTTTTCTGAATGCCATTTTCCTGTCTAAACTGCAAATGTTAAGACACGTATGATGGACCCACAACATTCCCCAGTCTCGTGGACTCCCTTAAGACCAAATAGGCATAATAGAACGCCATGTGCCGCTCTCGCGAGAGTTCTCAGAGTCCAAAGAGCCAACAATCAACTTCCGAGGATCGTACCATCATTGTTCATTCTGCCGTTTCTCAGCTCGAGAGTGAGATGATGTCAATCAGATGATGTGCTTTATCTGTACACTAGACTCTCCAAGGGCTCCTCAGCTTGCTCAGAGGAAAAAGCAAGTCTCTGCAGGTGCCCAAAAGACCATGTGTGATCTTACTCCCAATCTACCTGCTACCTCTTCTATCTCATCTCCTACTATTCTCCGCCTTGTCTTTCACCACCAACACTGGCTTCATTGCTTTGTTTTAAATAGCACCTCCGCTCCCAGCACTATCCACCCCTTTTCACTGTACCACTGCTTTATTTCCCCATCCAGTGCACTGATCACTGTCTGACATACTATATATTTTATCTATTTATTTTATTTATTATCTGTCTCCCAACACTGGATTCCATGAAGATAGGAATTTACTGGTTTTTTTTTTTTTTCTGGATCTCCAACTTGCAGAGCAGTGTCTAGCAAAAACAGGTGCTCAGTCATTATTTTTTTAAAAGAATGAATTAATTCATGGCCACTTCTTGGCTCCTTGTTGTTTTGTAGCTCGAAGCCGTTTAGTTTCTCCTGAAGGAGACAAGGAGGCCCTCTGATGTAAAAATCTTCATCTGATCATAAATATGACTCTGGAGGATGTCAAATTTCACAAAATGTGTCATTTTAGATCAATAAACTGAGCACCTACTATGTGCTCGATTCTGGGAAGGCAGCGTGCTTCTTTCCGCGGAGGAGTTCACAGTCAGGCCCTGGGTGGTATGATTTACATACCCTGCAAAGGTGTCAAGCAAGAGGGTGAGCAGGGGAGAAATCCAGTTTGTATTCTGCCAGCTGAGTCCTGTGCTCTTTTAGCAGAGGACAGATGCTGTTTTGTAATTCATGTACCTGTAGGGCCCGCCTTACTGCAACTTACCAAAAAAAGCTTTCCCAGCTAGCAGCTGCCCCTAGTCAGTCCCTTTCTATGGACACCCTCAAACACTCACAGTCAACTCTAAGCTCCCAGCTTAACCCCTAGTCTTCAAGATTGATTTTCCATTCAGTGATGCTTTGAGTTTAAGCATGTAAGCATCACTTCCTAAAGAAAACTGGGTCCAGTGGGGTCAGGGACCTCCTTCACACAATACATCTCTCCCCACAAACGACTTTTGAAAGACAGATAGTTTCTGATCTTCTGAGGGAAGCTGAGTAGGATTGAGAGCCAAAAGCTCTCACTTGAGTACCCTAAAATGTTTAGCTTTCTGCTTCTAGAGAGTGTATAGAATTCCCAAACAACTGGCAGGGCAGCACTTAACTTTAGTCTTTACTAACTTCTTATTTTAGCAGTAAAATTCCCAGGAAACTGTCCTTTCCTAAGAATAAATTTCTAATTCACACTTAACGACTTCATCAGTGATGCCTCTAATGCAGAAGGTGCTTTGAAGCATCTTGTTTCTAGACTTGGGATGTTGACCTATGAGAACTTGTTTTAAAAAATATTTAGAAAATGCTCTATTGCCTTCAGTTCTCTGCATCAGTTAAAATAATTCCAAGACTCATCCATATATGGGATTCTCAATTTTTCCTTGAGTTGATTATTCTTATCAGTGATGGTATTTTATTCAAGTTGACACAGAAACAGCTGTGCTCAAGTACAAACTGCTTTATACATTTGTGTGGGGTTGAGAGTAACTGACTTCTTTGCAAGTGACAATGACACAGTGTGGATTGTCTAGAATCTACCCCACCATAGATTAGAATTCCAACATGATATTTTTCGTAAGGCTGCTCTGCCTTCAAACCCAGCTATAATCACTTTGCTTAATTGATCATCAAACCGAGAAGGGCTCCTTTGAAGGACGAAAAGGGCAGAAGAAGAATCCAGGCATGAAGTTTCCTGAAATCTGCTCCCCCATCTTCTGCTTGCACTGTAAGCTAGAAAAATCTGGTGTGTGATGAATGTCTAGAGTTTGTATTCACCTTATTGACTCAAGCGTGGTAAAATGTGTAAAAACAATCTCTATTTTAGCCAAACACAGAGTATAATATAGCATCATGAATGATCTGTAGAAAAAGGCATTTCCCCATCTTTTCGGTTGCGTTCTTCTTCCCAATCTTGCCTCTAGGAAACCCTCCCATCTTCTCAGAAATCTATGTTCATCTCTTGTCCCCAGTTGTATTCATATTGATGTTCTTTCTATCTCCTTTCTCCAGCTCCACAGGCATTTCTCATCCCATCTCTCCTGAACGGAGATGGGCCAGCTATCACCCCAACAGTGTGAGCCCACGTCTGTATATTTGCCTCTGCTGTCTCGCAATGTGCTTATTACTAAAATTCCCTAAAATCTGATGCAGCATTTCCTGCATTGTTGAATTGGCTTTCTCAAAGGCTTCTTATAAGTGTCAAAGTCAATGACTTCCTCTATGTCTGAATCCTCCACATTAGTTCTGTAGCACCCAACCTGCCCTCTCATGGGGAAATTCACTTAGTGAAACTCCACTTTGCTCTTCTCTAGGCAGATAATGGTGACAGTCTCCTGGTGTTTCTCCTACCTCACTGGTCCCTTTTGCTGTCTACTGCGTTTGCCCTGCATGCCCTAATCAAATTCATAATGTGGCGTACCCTAGGGTCTCTCCCTGACCGCTGTCTTTCTTTGGGCCATGCATGTCCCCATGGGGTCTCACCCACATCTTTGTCCCATCCTCTCCATTGCTGATAATGGAGCAACTACTCACTCTGGGACTCAGGCAGCAAAGCCAACCGCAAACTTCCTGGATCCGGTTTCCTGTCCTTTTAACCCCCTGAACGTTCCTCCTGGAGCACTCAGACCTGAACCATGCCTTCAAAGGCATTCACAAGGTGCTTCCAACCTCTTTTTCAAGTTTCCTTCTTTACTAGTCATTTACATGCCTGAGTCTATTTATGTATCTGAAATTGCAAGGAAAAAAATGCTTTTCGCTTTCCCCCGCGTATCCCAGGGAGACGTCATGATGTTGGAGGCGCTCTGTCTCCATTCTTTTTCTCTCTACTCATCCTCTCCGCCTCAGAGCTTAGATGAGATCCTGTAGTATGTGCTCAGGAAATCTTTGTAGAATGAATAAATGTACAGATAAATCTGACCACTGGAATATTTTCTGTCTTTCAATAACCTGCTCAGTCACCTTCATCTTAAAGCTTTTCCTAGTCTCTCCATCTTGATTGATAGTATCACTCCCTTCGACCTTCATAGCACTCCTTCCATAACACATATTTTACCTTGTATTTCGGCATTTTATGCAGTTGTCTTAGTGTCCCTGCCACTATTTTATACATGCTGTCTGAGAACAGGGACTGCATATACCCCTTGAAGTCCCCTGACGCTCTCAACACAATTCTTTGCATGAAGCAACAGCTCAATGTCTATGTGTTGAGTTTGTTTTCGTTCAAGGACTGAAACACTTGCAGCGGAAATGACAGAGTTCCTGCTTCTTGCAGGTGTGCAGAATGTCGACTGCAACCATGACCTCATGGCTGTGTTGTTTCTCAGACCTGCCTAATCGCTCAGAATTTCATTTCCTTTATAAATGGGGTTAATAATATTTATCTAATAGGGAGACTCAGAGGATTGTTTAATTAATGATGAAGCACATTCCAAGATCCTCAGAGGAAATAAAAAGATAAACATTATTATATCTCTTATTACTGTAGATAGCAGTTATTAAACTCTCCCATAAACAGGGACCAAGAACAATTTTAAGCCAAACTAATAGTTTAAGAAAAAGCAGCGTGGGGTTACCACAGTTGAGCTAACGTAAACGCTCCGGCCAAAAGTATTCCTTCTTTCTGTTTCCATTAATACTGGACAAGATGAACTTTCAAGAGGTCTCAGTTTCCTCACCTGTTTAGTTAAGACGTTGAAGACCTTTGAAATAACTTCAAAGGTCCCTTCTAGCTCCTTGTCAAATCTCTGGTTTTATTAACACCTCAAATCTCTGACTAATTGAATGGTCCTCTGTGTTGTAATGTAACTGTGTATCACTATAGCTGCTTTCTTCTACGGGCTCCATTTTGGCCAAAGCTTTGAGGGACAAGTGTAGATTAAAAAAAAATCATTTGGCAGTAGAATACTGAAGAAAATCTTCCAGGGCACTTGGAACATGCAAATCTAAGTTTTTGAATCTTGCTCTCCCCAAAAATGTTTTAGCTTACGGTAGAGAATAATCAGGAAATATTCACGTGTACTCCACCACACAAGCCAACCAGAGCTTCTCACACATAGAAATTAGTGTTTCTCATCAGCATATCCCCTGGGGCTCTAGGTAAGGCTTATCAAGGTTCTCCTAGGAGTACTTCAGGGCCCCAGTGAAGCAAGACAGCTCGCTGAGAATGTAGGCATCTGGCAGCAAACGAAGCAGTACTCTGCTTCCTTGGAGGATGCTCATGGAAATGGATACTCGGAAATGTTTGATTGAACTGTGCGAGAGGCTTGGAAAGAGATTGTTTTAGAAGACTCCTTCGTTGGCTCCTTCTGCCTGACTTGAGTGTTCAAAATAGTCTTGAAAAATCAGAATCACTGGAGTGTATGCAGTGCTTTGCAGCTCACTCTTTGATGTGCAGTTCAACACTGTTTTCAGAACGTGTGCCCAGCTGTCCTCGGGATTCGTCATGTTGCCTTTTTAAAAATGTTATTGTGGTACAAAACACATAACATAAATTTACCCTCTTAACATTTTTTAGGTGTACAGAGCAGGGTTGTTAACCATATGCACACCGTTCCACAGCAAATCTCTAGAACTTGTTCATCTTTCATGACTGAATCTCTCTATCCACTGAACAACTCCTTCCCTGCCCTCAGCCCTTGGCATCCACCAATCTACTTCCTGTGTCTAGAAGTTTGACTACTTTGGATACGTTGGATAAGTGAAATCACCCAATATTTGCCTTTCTGAATAGCTTATTTCACTTAGCATAATGTCCTTAAGATTCATCAGTGTTGTAGCACATGAAAGGATTTTTTTCTTTTTCAAAGGTATGCTGCCTTTTAAAACATATAGATTTTGTCTGCACAGTTCAAGAATGTCTTGTGCCTCTAGTTGATGATCTCTTTATTTCCTGGGAAGGAGAGAAACTTCTCTGAAATATTTGAATAAAGGAGCTACTCTCCCGTGTCAATGTCAGAGTTTGGATCCCCATGGTTCATGAGACAAGTTTCAAGAGGTTTTAAAAAATACTTGGGTCACATTAGTGTGATATCACTGGTCCCTCTGTGAAAGTAACAAAATGAACTAAAAAAAAGCAAACAAAGTACAGCCCCTTCTTCTCACCCAACTACAACATATTTTTAGTGACAGAGACAAATTTTTGGCTTCAGTGTTACATGGACGAAAACAGTATCTCCAGTGGTTATCAGGTGGCCTGGTATATGATTTCCATGAGGATTTTGTGCCAGCTAATACCCTAGTATTAATACCCTCGTATCAATATAAGAGAGACAGTAAAAATACAGAGTTTAGCAGAAAACATGGAATACTTCTGGGTTCACCTTATATCCTCACCCTTTTCCCACTGAAGCTTCAGAAGGATAAATGGCATGGTTTTCAGATTAAGGTTTAAATTCTGGCTCTACCAGTTACTATCACGAGCTGGTGCTTGACCCAACTATTCTTTTAGTGAAAGATTGGCTTCAAACCACCTCTCTGAGCCTCAGTTTCTTCACTGGTAAAATTAATGTCACATGTGTTTCCTAGGGCTTTAGGGGAATGAAATGTGATTAAGTAAGCAGTGGGTCACACTCCTGACCCAGCACAGTTCCTGTCACAAATAAGTGCCTTATAAATAATCGTCTGACCCTGACCCTCTCTCATACTTGGAAAGCTAGTGCTTTCAACTCGCACCGAAATATCTAGATAGCCTCAAAGATCTGTCCTCTGCTCAAAGAAATACTGGTATATAAGAGGCTGAGCATACAAAAGAGATAAATTAGAGTTGACTATTTGCTTTACAAAACGAGTCTTTGATTGACAGTAAGATTAATGGCTTCTGGTTTTCCAGCACCTCCTGGGTCTGTAAACACTGCTCTGAGTTTTACACAATTCTCTCCTGAAAAGATTCTCTTATAGAACAAGTTCCTCTAATACTCATAAACACGACTCGATTTCTCATATTTTTGTTTCCCTGCAAGTTTTTAAAATGACAGCAACTGGGTACCTTGTAATATGTATTTATATCTCATAGAGATTTGAAAGGAAATAAAATTAGGCCAGCCTGACCTCGCATGCAAGTCATTTCCATATATCCTGGTCCCACCAGAAAGAAGACAAATGTCATAAAACCTGAGCCATTGTGAACTCCTCCAGGATTTAAACTGTGATATTTACATAGACCATAATTAAATCTGGTTACACGTGCTGGTGCTTGACCCAACTATTTTTTTGGCCAAAAACTGTAACAAGCAGCCAGTCAGTGGAGTACTTTCTATTCTCTCCAAAGCTCCCACCCTGGCCCCGAGTCAGGTATCCGAGACACATAAAATTGCATGGGATGTTCTTCTAGCCTCCTGTTTCCAAAGTTTCTGGAGCAGGTGATCATTAATACAAATTTATAGGTCATGACAGAATTTTTTAAAAATGTTTTGTGGCTGAATAAAAACCATAAGCTTTTCACACTTGCTTTTTTAATTACCAAATATGTTTAAAGAAAAAAAAGGCAAGTTACAGATTTACCCACACTGGTTTCTAGAAGAGGTACTGAGCTAAACATTCTTTGACAAAAACAAAAAAATCTCCTGAAAGAGGGTGATTTCTTTGGCAAAAATGTAGATTTCCTGTATTTAAAGAAGTTGTATAAGGATCTAAAGCAACCATGTCTCAAAGAAGGGTCTGTTGTTAAGACTTCTGTCAATGCCAGAGCGTGGGGTGGCAGAAGCCCATGAAAGCTCTGGATCGCGTGTTGGGTGTGTGTGCGCGTGTGTGATAGGGTGGCTGGAAACTTCTCTAATGCTCCTCCCCCCCCCCAAATTTGGTTAGATTGAAAGGAAGTACTATTAGTTTCTGTTTAAATTTAAAGTGAGGACTAAGCTAAACATGGTTTTATGAAAGGAGTATTTTTAGGAATGAATGGGTCAGTCACGAGTCCATGAGAAGTGGATTTTCAACAGGCCATCGCTACATCTTGCTAAAGAAGTGTGTCTGCAATGGAGATCTTTCCTTTCTGAGAGAATACATTTTTTGGTGCTGTTTTAAACGGTTCTGCATCAGCACAGCTAACATTTCTCCTGCCTTGCTGTCCCAGCGTGGCTGGTTCTTACAATTTACAATAGACACACGCAATTTGGCCCTTTGTGATTTTTCTTATACGGTTTTTTGAGGTCAGCAAAGAAGATTCTGAGATCTATTTTGTAAATTATTCAAACAAAGGGTGTTATGGAAGTAGCAAAAGCAGATGTGTTTTTTCACGTTATTAGCCAGATCACTTTATTTCTCTTTTGCTTTATTAAATAAAATGTACTATTTCCTCTGACATTTATTATTCTGACCCTAAGATTAGGAAAAACCGATCATAGGAAAAGATTATTTACTGTCACTCTGCTTAGCTTGCACTTTAATGATAAGAAACCAATTTGCTGAGATTTCTTTCAGGCTGAAAATGTTTCACCCAATCTGTTTGCATTTTTAATAACAGTAAAATAAGCAAACCCTCTGATAACAGGGTTTAGCATTAATTTTTAATAATCTCATGCCTTTTAAGTTGCCCTTTGTATCTTGGTGGGGGGAAAAAACCCTTTGTATAGAAAATTAATCAGAAAATAAAATTTATTTCTGACCCCTTCCTTATTCTTGGGGTCTACCAGAGAGTCAGTGACGTGGACTGCCAAATGTTTCTGAACGTGCTTCTTCAGAAGCAATGCCACCAAGGCCAACAGCCAAGATAATAGTTTTTAATTTTCTGCTCAGTAATATTTCCTCTCTCTTCATGGTTGGATTCTCCTAGGCTCCAGAGTAGTGAGCTGTCTTTACAAACAGCCTTTATGATTGATTACTATCAGCCCAAGGGTCCTTGGAATTGTCTGTTGGGTCAATGTAAAGACTTGGATACAGCAATTTTTATCATTCACTCACTCATTCATCAAAGTAATGAAAATTTATTGAACACCCACTGCACAACAAACCTTGTGCGGGGCACAGGGGCATAGCAGTGATCAATTCAGCCATGGTCTAAACAATGTAGCTGTGGCAAAACAGCTAGGCTGCTATACATTCTCTGTCAGGTACGTCTGTGGTGCCTGAGGTGCCAGGAAATGTTTAGGAGAATCTCCATGAAGCCCAGCCCCTCATGCCTGACCTATTCCGGCTTCAGATTCCTCACCTGAAAAATGAAATAATACCTCCCCTGTTGCATTGTTGCGAGGGTTAAATGGGAGATACTTATTATAATGCCTGGCACAAAGTGCAATCATAAATGTTGACTACTTTTATTGTTATCTGCAATAATGATAACAGTTCAAAAAGTAATAACTATCATTTATTTTCTGCTGTGCCTTTATATGATATGCTCTCTGTTAGGCACTGTTAGGTATATTATTGGAAATTCTCTCAACAGTCCTCTCAATGAGTCTGACTATTTAGGTCCAGAGAATTTCAGTAGCTTGCCCAGGGATGCCCAGTTACAAGACCAGCAGGTCTCCTGCTTCTCTGAGGGGACTCCCACCCCCTTAGTGATGATAAGAAACAGCTCATGGCTTGGTGATCCAGTTCCCTCTTGGGGAATGCTGGGGTGTGAGGAGAAATTCCCCCTCCATATGATTTCAGGACTCATGTCCAGGTCCACAACCCTAATACCAGCGATGGTGGGCAGACTCCACAGATCATCTCAGGTAGATCTGTTCCCCCCACCTTCCCAATTTCTTTGTTATGAGATATACTGTCGGGAATGTGGAGGTCATGGGAAAGCCCTCTCCTGGGCACAGGGAATCCATCAATGCCACCCAGGTCGTGTGACCTGGAAGAGGACTTTGGCACTTCTGGACACCAGTTTCCTCACATAAAATGAGAAAAGCCAGTAAATATTGAGTGCTTTCATTTAACCCTCCCAGTGACCCAATGGGAAAAAATTATTATTTGTGATTTCACCCAAGGTTGTCCAGCTTTTTAGTGGTGGAATCAGTCCAGAAACCTAAGTCTGCCCAAGTCCAATCTCAAGATCTTTCCACATCACCACAGCTGGGTTTGAGTTCATTTCCCAGCCATGGCAACTTGGGTATCTCCCATCTTCCATCAAAGATCATAAAATATCAGTTGCCATATGTATTCTAAAACAGATGCTATCCAATCTTGAAGTCCTTCCCTGTAACAACCAATTTCAAATGAATTGCAGTGAAGAGTCACATTGCTTTCTCTGTGAGTTACTGTCATCTTTTTTATTCATGCCTTTTAACCTGGATTATCACAGCATCCTTTTTATCTCTCCTTTTCACGTGGCAGTGCAATCGCGAGGTTGCTTTGGGTCTGGTTGTCTGGGAGTTGATGAAGCTATCCTTCTAACTTTGTGTTACTGAGCTGGGGGAAGATTATCTAACTGCAAATGTTTTTCATGCACAACCTAACCCTAACCTAAATACTTGCCCAGCCACACTTCCATGGCTGGCTGTTTTGCTGAAGTGGAGTTTGTAATTAAAATCCTCCTTGGCTTCTATAGTTTCTCTCCTATTCAAGCTACATGTTTCAAGTGGTTATTATGCCTAACATAGCAACTGTAAAATGGAAATTAAAAAATTAAGGGTTGGATGCCAAAACTGAAACAAACACCAATAAATATTCTCATGATATCCTTACATGAAATACCCTTCGATAACCAGGCCTTCCAGGGTTTTGCTTGTGTGTTTGAAAATAAGTACTTACAGATTCAGCTTACACCTGATATAATTATTCCCCATTCCGCCTTTCTGAGATCATAAAAATAACAAGTTTATTCCACGAAAGGCAAATAATACTTAGAGACAATTACGAAGAGTTAATGAAAGGAATCATTAAATGTATGTTAAATAACAATATATCCAACACAATTGTGTTTGGAATGAACATCATTCCAGAACCCACGAACAGAGTTCTGACTGATGTCAGCACGAATCTTGATTCTTCCACATTCTCATCCAACTGCAAAGATATTTTCCCCTGTAGGATTGCAAAATAAAGTATATTCTGGTTGCCACCAGATCTGATAGTGTTTTACATTACCATATTTAGACTTTAGCATTCCAATAATACAGCAGGGAAACAATTCTTGAAACAGTCCTCATTTTTAGCACATTATATGTAAGTAATCCCCACGGGCAGCATTTATATCTTCCTGGTTACTCCTCCCAAACTTGTTCACAGCATTTTGAAAAATCCCATTTTAAACTCACCTGTCTGGCTTTTTTTTTAAATCAAAGAGAATATATATGTGTTGGAGAGGGTATTCTATCACTCCACTTGAGGATGGGATGGCTTCAGGCCATCAATCTTTCCAGGATTGGAGAATATTCTTTAGGCCTATGTGTAAGTGTACGGTGAAAATAAAAGCTCTTCATTTTCCAGGGTGTTTTACTCTGGGATATTTTCACCTCTTTGGAAGCCATCTATACTCCTCCTGCCTGACTTTAATTTGAGTCTGTCATTTTAGCTAGAGACGAAAAAATTATCTTGTATAGGCCGTCATTTCTAGAAATAATAGTTTTTCAGATAAGCCTCCCTAACCATGAAAAACATTTTCTTCTTTGTAAGGTTTCAATATTTCTTGACACAATTAATGAAAAGATACCAAACACACTTATTCGTTAAGGGTGAAATATATATTAATAACAAATGTCTAATGTTACAAAATCGTATATGACCTCATAATTTTTTTTACAGTAATTTACGTAACACGAAACAGATAATGCTGCCATCTCTGGAAGGAAAATCAGTTCTTAAAGGTTTATCCTAAATGTAACAGCAGCAGCGTCAGGAGCAGAGTTGTCTCTTCCTTGGTTCTGGATTCTACTTTTCTGTTAATGCAGCTGAAGTCAGCATTGGCCCTTTTGGCAACCTGGTCCCATGGAATAGTCCACGGGTCAAAGAAAACTCCCAAGTCTCTTTCAGCTCTGCTACACGCGATCTGCCAAATATTTCTAGTTGTTCCCTTTTTCAGGCACTTCTTGGATTGTGTTTCTCGTCTCCCTGTAGTTGGGTTACTGATGAATTGAGAGTAAAGTGATGTGTGTCAGCTCCAGGCCAGAGCCTTTAATTGCTGGTGCAAGAGCCCTTTTGTTTTCTTCTATCTTGGCAATTGGCAATGTTCAAGAAGGTGGGTACGGCCTCAGGCTGAGGTCTAGAGTAAGAGATAGGGAGCTAAGCAAGAGCCAATATGGACCAACCATGTAGCCTGAGAGAAATAAACCTTTGTTGTGATAGGCCACCAAGATTTGGGGGTTGACTGTTACTGTTGCATCTCTCAGCCTCTCTAGACTGATGCCATAATGAAGTAATTTTTAAGAGCAAAAGAGCACATTATAGATTGGGTGACACAAATTTTATGTGCATCCTTGGCAATTGCTATAATTATTTTCTTAACCCATTAACCTAGGGCCCCAGTAGTCCATATAGCAACTTTGTGCAATTTAGAACAAATTCCGGCACCAGGGTATATGCCCCAGAGATCAGAGTGTGACCTCGGTTTCAGGCCCACTAGCCCTCTTCACTTGTCACTTTGTGCAAGGGTCCATTTAATTAAGCTAGGCAATAGCATATTTGGTTCCAATTCCTTTTTAAATTATTTTTCCTTCATGTGAAGTAAGGATTACACATGCTAACAATCTTCTTTTTACTGCCTTTGAAACCATTGGGTTTTTTTCACATTAGATGACTTAGGCAGTGCATTTCTGTTTGCAAAGACTTTCTCACAAAATGGTAATAATTGTAATTACGCTTAACTGACAAAGTAGATGTGAGCATCATTGACCTAATGTATGCAAATAACACTTTGTTAACTACAAAATCCTCTACACGGTGAGTCATTTGTATCTCCTCTGATTATAATCTTTGGAGGTAGACAGGTAGATAATTCCACCATTTTACAGATGGGGATAGTTGTGTTTCTAAGAGGTACAGTGACTCACCCAGAACACTCAGTGTGTCATAAAGCCAGGCTTCAGCCCACATCTTTAAATTCTAGTTCCATTTCGCCTTCCATTATGCCACACAGGCTGGAGAAAAGCTGGTGTCTTAGCAAATAAGTGGGTCTAGGAGTCATGGATGATACAATCCTTTAGGCTTTCGATTTCTTCAGTACCCTTTGCAATGTTAAAGATATCATCCTTGTTGATTTATTTCTTATTTTTCTCAGTGGAGAAATTTGTAAGGGAAATGATCTCCTTCAGAGAAAGGGCTAAACTTCAGAAGGTTCACGGTGTAGATAAGAAACCATCATGCAGTGGGAGGACACCACTGCAGTCTATTTGTTTGTTTCTCTAGACTCAAGTGCGAACTCCATCATTGGATGGCGACGTTTACAAGACAGCCCCCAGCACTTCTATGGGCGCCACACTTTGCATCTTCATTACAGAATCTGACTCTCACAAAGTACAAATTATTTATGTATATAAACTTGCTCTAAGCTAAATCAATTTCAATAAATATTTTATGAGTTTGCTTTACTGTGTGCTGTGTTGTGTTTTCCTTTGTAATGAAGGTGAAAATCTACTGGTTCCAAGCAAAAAGGCAGGCTGGTGGAGTGACGTCGTTTGAATGAGTTAGTAGTGGTTGTGGTGAGGAAGCACATCTCTTGTGGGAAACTGGAACCAAAATTTAAAAAAAAGGTGCATCACACAAAAGAGAACATTATTATTTCACAGAATGTGTGGAGTGTCAGGGGGTGGGTAGTAGAAGAACTTGGAGACTGAAAACACAAATACCGTTGATTCTTGTTATTTGTAGTAGTTATGGTCTATAAGGTCATCGAGATTGAATTAATGAATATTGAACAATGCATTGGTCTTAGGGGAAATTGGTCCTGTGAGCCTCTGGTCAACCAATCAATACATAGCCTTTTTTTTACGTATGTGTGTTCTATTTAAAGACATATATATTTCATTAACATTGGACTCAAGGCCAGCTATAACTCATACCTAAAGGAAGCTGCTCTAACACAGTCATTTTCACCGTAAGGCACATCACAGTCTTCTTATACTTAGGAACACTGGACAGCACTTCAGCCCTGAGCTTGGGGGCCATTTTGAGCAGCGACTTTACCAAAGAAAAACACAAATATAGGAGAAATGTGGCGCTAAGTAGACTGGAAAAGGACACTTGTTTACAATAGGAGCTGAAACAAGAAAGCAGAGCGTTGCCTTGTTGGAAGCATGCACATCGGGTGTCTCAAATTTTTGCGGCTCTGCGCATGCCTGCAAATGACTGCAAAGCTCTGTGAGTATTGGTTTTGAGGTTACAAACAAACTTTACTGAGCAGGTAAATTCACAACTACAGTGGTCCTCCCTTATCTGAGGGGAATACATTCCAAGACCCTCAGTGGATGCCTGAAACCTTGGCTAGTACTGAACCCTATATATGCTATGTTTTTTCCAATACATACACACCTATGATAAAGTTTAACTTATAAATTAGGCACAATTAGAGATTATCGGAATTCCCAGCATCACTACTCTTGCACTTCGGGGCTATGATTAAGTAAAATAAGGATAACTTGAACACAAGCCCTGTGATACCACTGATAAACCAGATGGCTACTAAGTGATGGTCAGAGGACTGGACTGGACTGGATAACGGAGGGAAACACTGAACAAAGGGATGATTCACGACCTGAGCGGGACAACAGGACATTTCATCCTGTTACTCAGAACGAGTGCGTGATATAAAGTGTATGAATTGTTTATTTCTGGAATTTTCCATTTAATATTTTTGGACAGTGATTGACCACAGGTAACTGAAACCATGGAAAGCAAAAGCACGGATAAGGGGGCAGGGACTACTGCGTGAAATTTGTGAATAATGAGGACCAACTGTATCACGGTTTGAATCCACTTCTTAGCTTGGCCAAGTTACCGAAGGTTTACGAGCCTTAGTTTTCCCATGTATAAAACGCTGATGATACGAATTATTTTTTAGAGTGATGGAGGATTATGTGATAATGGGTGTAAGGTTCACGGTGCATAGTAGAAGTTTAATAAATTATAGCTGCATATTATCATCATGGAGCTACATAGGGAGGAGAAAACATCTTGGCAGAATAGAAAAAGAATGCCAGAAAAACCTGGTCAAATCCAAATTCCAGCACTCAGTAGCTGTGTGACCTTGGATAAGTTATTGTTTGTGAGACTCAGTTTTTTGCTCTATAAAATGAGCACAATAATATCAAATTGACAGTAAAGTCTAAGTGTGTGCTGTGTATACTAAACTGGAAAAGTGAGTGTCCTGACATACAATTACCTCAAGAAAAGTCAGTTTCATTCTCCATATCCCCATATTATTTTATTGTCAAGTAAAATTTTTACCCAATTGATGTGGGTATTTATAATTTTTAAATAAAAGAATATCCTTTTAACCTGACTGATGGTTACATAATGTTATCTGAAATAAAGAATCAAAGGCAATCAGGTATTCATGGGGACACACTACATATACCAACACCTTCTTCTACTTCGTGTAAAAAGAAAGAAACTTCACATAATTTTGTAGTAATTTTTAAAAGTAGGATTTGGAAATTATAATGTAAAAGAGAAAAAAGAGAATATGCCTATTATTCTTTAAAACTCTCCCAAATTTACTTCATTTTAAAAGTTTCCTAGTGTACTCAGTGAAGGACAGTTGACTGGTCAGAAAGACTATTTTGGAATTAGATAGATGAGGGGGATTTCACCTGGGTTAAACAAAGGGTCACTGACAATAACTGAGACTGTGAGGCACTGCAGAGATGATGCTGAGCTTAGAATACAGCTGAGCACAGGTGAGGAGTGGATTACTGATAAAACTAATTTTAAGATGAATTAGGACATATAACAGGAGAATTAAGAAACAGATGAAAATGAAGGACTGAAAGAAAATGTCCTATCTGAAACTTTTCTCTGTTAGATATTTCTTGATTTTAATTCATAGTCTAATTATGTCATATCCACTGAATACACAGATCCAGGCACAGGTAAGAAATTCATCAGGAATATCCCTGACTCTCCATTAGACATTCCTGGAAAGGTCTGACCAGAGCAATGTACTCTCGATACCGAGGATCAGCCTGATCTTCCTTCCCAGGTAAGGAAGAGTGAAGGAAAAAAGCCCACCAGCACTGTCTGAAAAGTTAAGCAGACTTAAAGTGGTGGCCAGACTCTCATTCTCCAATGAGTCTTTAGTGACATGTTCACCAGAGATAAAGGTAAGAAAGCCCTTCTGTGGGTCTACTTCTTGGACCTTTGCTCCATACAGGGTCTAATCTAGAGCTTCCTCCTGTATGTTCAGGTTAGAGATCTCTTAGATTGTACATACAACCCCAAACTCCTCTAACATGCATCGACCAGACTATCTTTTATCACTCAACTTATTTTGAAAAGAGCACTAATCTGAAATGTGAATGAAGCTCTGATTTATACAGACAATGACAAGTCTTCAAGAACTTTATTTGTTCATCAAGATTCATGGGTATGGCTGAGACTTAATATTGCCATTTTGTTTGTGACAAAACCCCAAATATGGAGAGATTAAGTGACTACAACTGGGTAGAAAAGCAAGATTGAGAAAACAACAAACCCTATTCCTAGATAAAGAAAACACCAAACCCTATTCCTAGATAAAGAAAACACGTGGTCAAGAACTAGAAAGTTCTCGACTTCAATTCTGATTGCTTTCGATTGAATAGACTGTGCTGTTAGTTCCAAATAAAAATTAATTATATTCAATGGCTGTTTAAATAATGCAGATGAACAAGTTTTAATCACACCCTTGATTATTACCCAATTTAAACATATGCCTTCAAGCTTCATTTTAGAAACTTTGCTCTTGTTAATCACAGTGTCTTAAGTATTGTTAGTCTCTGTCAAAAACCTTCATTTTTTTTTTCCCAGAAAAATAAACAGAAAATTTAACAATCTGCTTTGCAGAAATTTTCAGTGAATGCAAACAGGAGTTCAGAGTAGAACATATGGAATTCAAACATGATCCTGTCATATAAAATTAGTTTAAAAGTAAAACTAAAATGTGATCACTCTGCTGTATGTACATGTGAGTATGCTAACCATTAATCTCAGATAATGCCTTTTACATTTCAGGTCTAACCACTCTTAAGTGATTTCTGATTTAAATGTCAGTTTCCATGAAAAATAACTTGGCTTGGAGGTATTTTTTGTTCCCTCATGGTTTCAGGAAGGTAAATTTTGGTTATTTTAGTTAGGGCAGTTTTATTAGTTTTATTGGCTCATTAGTTCCATTAGAAGACTGACATATTGCTTATTTTAAAATGATTGCTTGACTTCCAGAAAAATATTCAGGAATCAATCCTTGTATAAAGTCAAGAACATTTAAGTGTGAATATTATATGTTCCCACTCACCAGGTCAAGTCGTTCAGCTATTTACGGATATAAGTTTTTTTAAAACAAGGCATTTCCATAGGGCTCACACAGAGAAATGCCTGTGAAATGGTGGTCACCAGATAATACTTGTTTTAGGAAAAATTTTAGGTTAAGGTCATCTTGTCCTTGTATGATACAAAACTTTGAGTCCTAACCAAACACTCATACAAATTTGCCTGTAAGAGTCTGTAATAGGCTAATCAGTGTCCATTCCCCATCTTCCAAATCCATATTTTGAAATCCTAACCCCCAGTATTTCAGAATGTAACCTTATTTGGAAATAGGGTCTTGCAGATGTACTTGGCTAAGATGGGATCATACTGGAGCAGGGTAAACCCTTAATCCAATATGACTGGTGTCCCTATGAACAGGGGAGATTTGGACACATGTATACAGGATGTCATCATGTGAAGAATGGACTTATGTTGTCAAAAGCTAAGGAATTACAGAAGCTAAGACAGAAGCTGGGCACAGATTTTTCCCCGGTGCCTCCAGAGGGAGTATGACCCTGTTGACACCTTATCTTGGACCTCTAGCCTCCAGAATTGTGAGAGCATAAATTTCTGTTGTTTAAGTTGTTTAAGCCTCTCGCAGTTAGTGGTACTTCATTATGGCAGACCTAGCAAAACTAACACAGAGTCTTTTTGGAAAAAATAGATTGGCTTTGTTTCTTTCCTTTGTTGTCTACATCAATACTGAAATGATTTGGACTTCAATGAACAGGAACATAATTTCAAAACTTAAACTTCCTCAAGAGAATGTTAATCCTTCCCCCTTCAGATCTGCTCTCTAAATCTGTATCTCACTCCAGTAAGTAGTACAAAATATCTGAACAAGCTGGACTTTTAGAGATGGAGGGTGATGGTCTTCATGAAGTTTGGAATGAAAAGGAGTTGAAATATAAAGACATGACAGTTTTCTTTGGCCCCGTGTCCAGGGAAGAGACGGTATCCTGAGACTAGTTCAGGATTAATCTCCATTCATCTCTGGAATGGTACAGGGAATTCATCTGACTGTCAGTGTGATGAAACACTTTCCCTCCTATGGCTTTGACTTGCCAGTAACAGATCTAACTGTTCAGAAGACTGGCTGGGTGTGTCTTCCATTTATCCAGTCATACTTCAGGGCTATTATGGGTTTGATTCCAGACCAAATAAAGCGAATATCCCAATAAAGTGAGTCACATGAATTTTTTGGCTTTCCAGTGCATATAAAAGTTATGTTTACATACTAAGTGTACAATAGCATGATGTTTAAAAAACAATGTATATGCCTGAATGAAAAGATACTTTATTGCTAAAAAGTGCTAACCATCATCTGAGCCTTCAGCCAGTTGTCACCTTTTTGCTGGTGGAGGGTCTTGCCTCGATGTTGGTGACTGCTAAAGGTTGGAGTGGCTGGAGCGATTTCTTAAAATAAGACAACAATGAGGTTTGCTGCATCGATTGACTCTTCCTTTCATGAATGAGTTCTCTGTAGCATGCAATGCTGTTTGATAGCATTTTACCCGCAGTAGAACTTCTTTCAAAATTACCGTCAATTCTCTCAAGCACTGACACTGCTTTATGGGCTAAGTTTATGTCATACTCAAAATCCTTTGCTGTCACTGCAACAATCTTCACAGCATCTTCACCAGGAGTAAATTCCATCTCAAGAAACCACTTTCTTTGTTCATATGTTCTTTGTTCATAAGAAGCAAATCCTCATTCATAAAAGTTTTATCATGAGATTGATTGAAGTTTCATCACAGAATTCAGTTACATCTTCAGGCTCCACTTCTAATTCTAGTTCTCTTGCTATTTCCACGACACCTTTAGTTATTTCCTCCATTGAAGTTCTGAACCTCTGAAAGTCATCCATGAGGGTTGGAATCAATTTCTTCCAAACCCCTGTTACTACTGATATTTTAACCTCTTCCCATGAATCATGAATGCTCTTTTTTTTAAAAAAAAAAGATGATTTTTTTTTTGTGTGTGTGGCTGTCTTGGGTCTTTGTTGCAGTGCGCGTGCTTCTCATTGCGGTGGCTTCTCTCGTTGTGGAGCATGGGCTCTAGGAGCAAGGGCTTCGGTAATTGTGACACGCGGGCTCAGTAGTTGTGGCGCACGGGCTTAGTTGCTCCGCGGCATGTGGGATCTTCCCGGACCAGGGATCGAACCCGTGTCCCCTGCATTGGCAGGCAGACTCTTAACCACTTTGCCACCAGTGAAGTGCCCATGAATGCTCTTAATGGCATCTAGAATGGTGAATCCTTTCCAGAAGATTTTCAGTTGCGTTTGCCCAGATCCATCAGAGAAACCACTATCTATGGCAGCTATAGCCTTACGAAATGCATTTCTTAAATAATATGAGTTGAAAATTGAAATTACTCCTTGATCCATGGGCTGCAGAATGGGTGTTGTATTAGCAGTCATGAAAATAACACTAATTTCCTTGTACATCTCCATCAGAGCTACTGAGGGACCAGGTGCATTGTCAACGAGCAGTAATATTTTGAAAGGAACTTTTTTTCCTGAGGACTAGGTCTTGACAATGGGCTTAAAACATTCAGTAAACCATGTTGTAAACAGGTATGCTATCACTCAGGGTTTGTTGTTCCATTTATAGAGCATAGGCAGAGTAGATTTAGCCTAATTCTTAAGGGCCCTAGGAGTTTCAGAATAATAAATGAGCATTGGCTTCAACTTTAAGGCACCAGCTGCATTAGCCTGTAACAAGAGAGTCAGCCTGTCCTGTGAAACTTTGAAGCCAGGCATTGACCTCTCCTCTCTAGCTATGAATGTCTTAGATGGCATCTTCTTCCAATATAAGGCTATTTCATCTACACTGAAAACCTGTGGTTTAGTGTAGTCCCCTTCATTAATTACCTTAGCTAGATCTTCTGGATAACTTGCTGTAGCTTCTACATCAGCACTTGCTGTTTCACCCTGTACTTTCATGTTATGGAGACGGCTTCTTTCCTTAAACCTCATGAATCAACCTCTGCTAGCTTCTGGCTTTTCTTATTCAGCTTTTCCACCTCTTGCAGCCTTCATAGACTTGAAGAGAGTTAGGGCCTTGCTCTGGATTAGGCTTCGGCTTAAGGGAATGTTGTGGCTGGTTTGATCTTCTGTCCAGACCACTCAAACTTTCTCCGTATCAGCAATAAGGCTGTTTCGCCCTCTTATCATTCATGTGTTCACTGGAGCAGCACTTTTAATTTCCTTCAAGAACTTTTCCTTTGCTAACTAACATTTTGGCACAAGAGGCCTAGCTTTCAGCCTATCTCAGCTTTCAACATGCCTTCCTCACTAAGCTTAATCATATCTAACTTTTGATTTAAAGTGAGAGATGTGTAACTCTTCCTTTCATGTGAACACTTACAGGCCATTGTAGGGCTATTAACTGGTCTAATTTCAATTTGTTGTGTTTCAGGAAATAGGGAAGCCCGAGGAGAGGGAGAGAAATGGAGGAATGGCTGGTCATGGGAGTGGTCAGAACACACATTTATCAGTTAAGTTTGTTGTGTTATAGGGGCATGGTTCACAGCACTACAAAACAATTTCAATAGTAACATCAAAGATCACTGAACAGAGATGACCATAACAAATATAATAATAATGGAAATATTTGAAATATTGCAAGAATTACCAAAAGGTGATACAGAGACACGAAGCGAGCAAATTCTGTTGGAAAAATGTCACTGATAGATTTGACTGATGCAGAGTTGTCACAAACCTTCAATTTGTAAAAAAAACCACAGTATCTGAGAAGCACAATGAATCTAAGCAAAATAAAATGAGGTACGCCTGTATTAGAAATTATACTCTCATATCTAGCATTTCAGGTAAAAGGCAGTGTCTGTGAGTTCAGCCAATGTGAAGAAGTTCATGGGGACTGGTATAGACTGAATGTTTGGGTCCCCTCAAAATTCTTATGTTGAAATCCTAACCCCTTAGGGGGTAGGGCCTTTGGGAGGTGATTAGGTCATGAAGAGGAGCCCTCATAAATGGGATTAGTACCCTTAAAAGAGAGCTCTCTAATCTAGGCCTTTCTGACATATAAGGACAACAGAAGACAGTCATCGATGAAGCAGGAAAGGGGCTCTCACCAGACATTGAATCTGCTGGCGCCTTGATCTTGGACTTCCCAGACTCCCAGAAAGATGAGAAATAAATTTCTGTTGTTTATAAGCCACTCAATCTATGGTATTCTGTTATAGCAGCCAAACTTTTTCTTCGTCAGGCAGGGACTCATACCTTTCTAAACTTGCCAAGCACAGGATGTGGGGAAAAGTCATGTGGTCAAGAGTCCCGAGTGGTTGGTCCAGAGGCCACATGACTGATCCTGTCACCCTTGTAGGGGAGACAGAGGAGGGAACTAGCACTGAGGACCTAACACGTACCCGGGCCCCGGACAGGCCCTCGATAGTTGCTAAGTCCTTTATAACAGTCTGTCGCCCTTTTATAAATAAGGAAACAGTGGCTCAAGTTCAGATAACTAATAAATGTCATTACTAGTTCTCTGAAGCGCAAGCTTTTACTCCTTCTAAAGTGTCCATGCAGAAGCAGTAAACTGTAACACAGCGCGCTATTCTTATTACTAACCCTGTTGTTGTTATTCTATTTCCCTCACACATATTAGGATAGGGAAGTGTTTATGACCCATGATAGCATATATGAATCAATTCAGGCTAGGGGCTCCTTATCTTCTATACCTTTTGTTTATGGTCACATATTTTATAAATTAAGAATTTATAAAATACTATGAAGTAGTGTTTCTCCCAGTGTCTTCCAGAATGATGACCTGCATCAGAGTAAGCTGGATTGGTGGAATCTAAAATACAACACGAATGAACACATCTATGAGACAGAAATAGACTCACAGAAACATAGAAAACAGACATGTGGTTGTCAAGGGGGAGGGGAGGTGGGGGAGGGAGGATTGGGAGTTCGGAATTAGCAGATGCAAGCTATTATATATAAGGTGGATAAGCAACAAAGTCCTACTGTATAGCACAGGGAACTCTATTCAACATCTTGTGATAAACCATAATGGAAAAGAATACGAAAAAGAATATGTGTATATATGTATAACTGAGTCTCTTTGCTGTACAGCAGAAATTAACATAACATTGTAAACCAACTATACTTCAATAAAATTTTTGAAAAATTAAGAAAAAACTGTAAGTTGGGATGCTTATAAAAAATACAAAGCCCAGAACTCTGCCCCAGACCTACTGAATTGGAATGGGCAGGGGATACCATGGAATCTGAATTTTTAAAGAGTACCCTTGGGTGATTTTTATGCAAATTACAGTCTGAGAGCCACTGCTGTAAAGGTTGGGGAACCAAAGGTCTCTCAGGAAAATTCTTTGCCTCTGGCACACTGAGTTTCTATACGTAGAACTTACGTCAGGCTCCACTGTTACCAAGGGCTGTCGCAGGTGCAGAAGCCCGGGGATACGGGAGGGTCACAAAAAGGACACAACCTCTGCAAGGCTCACATCAGAGAGAAAGAGTTGTAAACTTTGTACAAAACAGTTTAACAAGCAGATTTGAGCTCACCTTAGAGGCGAAAGCCGTGGCTGTAGAATAATGGGGTGCATTGGGACTCTAAACGTCTCTGTCAAAGAAAATGTTGTCCTGATTTGCCCCAAGCAAATTCTGTGTCTTTATCTCTTCTAATCAAAGATTCAGCCTCAAGCAGTTGCTTCTCTATCATTTATCCAAGGTGGGCATTGGGCACAATGTAAATAGATAGTTTGATTTTGATTTGTATGAAGTTAAGGTGCAGAACCAAACTACCCATGTTTTAAATTATCTACAGCTATGCTGTCTAGTTTTAAATGCTTAACTCCTTCCATTTTTATGGGTGGAAAAGAGTGCTGGTAGTCTGAAGGGCTGCTTGATCTTATTGAGCAGTTCAGTTCACTGAAGTCCCACTTCGGAAAGAGTGGTTTTGGGATTCTCAACAGCCTGAATTAGGATAATTTTATGTGTACTTCTCTGACAGAATCCAAATCTGAGTCAAAATTCAACATAGAGCCATTACCACATGCTTGTGTTTAAATTTCAGAGTGAGAAAGAAATGCCATCCCAGATTTAAATAGCAACCATCGGTGAGTGCTTGTCTTTGTGAAGTGCTACTGTGCCTGGCGCTGGCAAACATCTCCTTTACTCTTCATGACACCCTAATGTAGGTTTAATTATGCCCATTGTACAGATGAGAAAATGGAGGCCCTGAGAGATTATGCAATTTGCCCTGGGCTACGCAGTGAGATAATGGCAGAGCTAAGATTAGAACCAGCATCTGGGTGATGCCAATGCCTGGGTTTGTAACCTCCTGTTTTTCTTCTTCTTCTTTTTTATATTACACAGGATATAAACATTGTTTGCTTTGTCGAAGGGGATGACAACAGTTTTTTTATAGTTAGAGCTTGAATTTTTCTATTGAATACAGTGTTCAGCATCCTTGAACAATGATGGGACAGAATAACTAATAGGGCTGTAGAACATCCTGTAACCCAACTGTCACTGTGGCTTTAGAGATTGATAGGCTGTTGCCACACCCTCTCAAGGAAAGATTTACCCCTGGATTCACAGAGGGTGGCAATTAGCATGCAGAGTCTCATGCATTATTGTCTTTTTACTTTCTCTTTCTATATCCCATCATTTTGAAATGGGGTAAAGAGACAATGTTCTCAAAGCAAAGAGTACCTGACATTTTTATTTCCGTACAAATATGCTTAAAGTCATTGATTTAAAGTTCAGAAACAGTTGTAAGTTTTGGACACTTCTGAAAATAAGAATATCTCCATGTTTACAAAAATGTTGGTATAGATTAAACTAAGGTAAGATATAATTTTGGCTAATTTGCAACCTATGCTTACTAATGTTGGGATCCCAAACAATATCTCTATTAGTTATTCTGATGATGAAGGCAGCATTCAGTAGAAAAATTCAAGCTCAAGACATGAATTTACAAAAGATAATGATGGTAGCCCCTACTCTGAGAGGTGATTAAATATTCATTGTCTGCAATGTGCATAGGGGCATTGCAAGGTACAAATGGAAATCTCCATTTCACAGATGAGAAAACCGAGGCTCAGAGAGTTTAAGAAGTTTGACCAAACTGGATTGAGACCCAGGTCTTCTGACCTCAAATCCAGGCTCTCTGGCTTCCATATAAGTAAGGCTGAGTTTCCTAAAGAAACTTGTTATAAAGTGAATGTCCATTATAATAAAGAGGGGACCTTAAATTTTTGTTGTCCTCTCTGCTAAAGAAAGTTTATGCCATATTTGGACTAGAGTGGAGTAAAGGCTGATCTTATCATAGTTTATGGACTGAGGCTTTTAAAAGTAGGTTTCAGGGTTCTTACTGCTATGTGTGAATAAGTAAGCTCTGGAGAAGGGCCTGGAGAAGAGAGGGCATGGAGGGGGGTAAGTCAGCTTCCAGAGGCCAGGTGGTTCTGCTTTCTGAGAGCAGAGGGGCCTGAGCACCTCTTGGAAATGTGTCACCTCTCCTGCGTGTCATATTTAGCCTCAGGATACAGTTCTCTTATCATTCTGATTTACTTAAAGTTAGGGCAAGTGACAGAACTGGTAAGAATGCTGTCAACTTTTCAAAAATTCATAAAAATAACTGGATATTTATATAGTGCTTTGCAGTATACATGGTTCTTTCTTGTATGTAGTTCCTGATGCAATAAAACACAAGCAAACAAGCAAAAAATCCCAACACTAGAAGTTTATGACTTAAATTCAGGTCATGTTCTTTCTGAGTTTCCTCCTGTGTAGATGGAGATAGAAAAATAATAACATGGCCACAGTGGTGGTAATTGCATATTCTTACACGATAGCTTAGGAGAAGTCTAGACTTGAACAGACAAGAGCAAAACAAAGGATTCTTTAGCTCGCTTAGAGAGGGATGGATATGATGAGGAATAAAGTGCAGGAAATTAGAAAGATAAAACAATCATTTAAATAAGTGTTAAGATATGTTTGGGGGTCTTCCCTGGTGGCTCAGTGGTTAAGAATCTGCCTTCCAATGCAGGGGACACGGGTTCGATCCCTGGTCTGGGAAGATCCCACATGCTGTGGAGCAGCTAAGCCAGTGCGCCACAACTACTGAGCCTGCGCTCTAGAGCCCGCGAGCCACAGCTACTGGGCCCACGTGCCACAACTACTGAAACCTGCGTGGCTAGAGCCCGTGCTCCACAAGAGTAGCCCCCGCTCGCCGCAACTAGAGAAAGCCCGCGCGCAGCAACGAAGACTCAACGCAGCCAAAAATAAATCAAATTTAAAAAAAGAAAAGATATGTTTGGAAGAGATTGACTTTCATTCTTGCTACAGATTCATATCTGACGTGTGTGTCCTTTTTAACAAAGAATAGGAAATAATATTAAAATTTCGCTTTAAAAAAATGTATTTGAAAAACACAGTACCACAACAGTGTGATAATACCTTTTGGGTTACTACAGAAATATTGATGGTTATTTTGTTTTTCTTTGGCCTTGTGGCTTGCGGGATCTTAGTTCCCTGACCAGGGATCGAACCCTTGCCCCCTGCAATGAGAGCATGGAGTCCTAACCTCTGGCCTGACAGGGAGCTCCCTTTGATGGTTATTTTAAATCTTACCATCAGTGAAGTTAAACCTGCTCCCTTTGCTTTTGGCATTTTCCTGCTTCATTTGTCTAGGTTTGAAAGCAAAATTAAAATAAAATTTCTGCATGAAAATATAATATAAAACAAAATAGTTGCATATTTGTTTAATAGGAGATGCTTTTGCATAAAAAAAGAGACTAAAATTCTTAAGACCAGATTCTTGTTCCAATATAATCAAATGTAACAAAACTTGAGGGCAGTTTTGTAACTCCAAAGGCCTGGTAGTTCTCACTGAAGGCTTAGATCCATCCATGTAAAAATGTCGGGAAAGACATCTTGTTTGTAATATGTCAGCTTAAGCTTATGCTATTATTCAAGTCATAGAGTCACTGAACACCAAGGTAACAGTGTTTTCCCATTTTATTTTCATTTGTCCCATTTGGATATCACATACTTATAAAGCATGTAGAAAAAAGTACATTTAAGAAAATGATTATTTTAGGACAAATCTGCCTGCCCACAGTTATATGAATTGGGAAACCTGATCAGACAAAGCCCACAGCAAAATCACATTCTAGAATTCATGGAAGCAGGTGATTGTAGACCTAGTCGGTAATGTTGAGAGAATTCTAAGCCTTTTGTTTTCACAAGAAAAAAGATGCAGCTAGTTAGGAGCTGGGCATCGAAGTGAATTTTATCCTAAAACACCACTCAAATTCACCGCACTCGCTGGCTTACTTTGCATACTAGCTCATGTTTTGTAAGCTCATTACTGAGGGTGACATGAGGAGTAGAGAATTTGCTCATGTGTGTGTGTGTATGTGCATGCACATGTGTGTGAGCATGTGTGTATGTGTGTATAGGATCAAAGATGAAGCAATATTTGACATATATCCTTTTCTATTTAAAATTTCACACATTCTTAAGACAAGAGACCAGGCTGAAAAAAATAGCATCCAGATTCTTTTCTTTCTTTTCTTTAAGTGGAATGTCACACCTTAAACTGCGTCTTTGCCCAAGTGCTGAAAACAGGTTAATTAAATGTATCTATTTCAACAAATTCCTTGGGCAAACAGATTACCATAGGGGCACAGAAAGAATGTGAGCATTAATTGCATTTGAGATTAGCCCTATTGAATTAAATTATCACACACTGATGCCCTTTGTTGTTAAACCATAAATAGTAGGCATTTATACATCCAGCTATTGATACTTTTACTATAAAACAGTCCTTCCATCAGTATGGGAAGGTTCAACCCAGAAAACAAAAATCTCCATTCTTAGTTAATAGTAAAAGAACCTTCTTGAAAATTACGTAAAAGGAACATTGACGGTCTATTTTATTATGTATAGTGCTTTGGGGGAAGATAGCTGGATTCTTTGTCTTCCTAAAAAAAAAAATCTTTAGGTAACTCCAGTTCAAGATAAGTTTTCTAACACACAATGCCAAAAAAAAAGATAAAACCAAAGTACCTAATAAAAAATTCAATTTGTTGATAGATTAATTAAATTCCCTACCTACCCAACCCTGACTGAATCTGTCCCAAGGGGGTGAAATTGAAAGATGAGTTTGCTAATTAAAGTTAATACAATGAATGGCACAATTAGAACTCACAAAAGAATGAACATCCCTTGGTGAGAGAGTCAGTAAAAGCATACAGGGGAATTCTCCAAATATGCACAAGCTATTTAGAATAGAACAACTGAAATTCTATTAAATTTGATTTGACAATGATAATGCCTGAGGTAACCTTATAGAGAAATGTAAATCAAATATGAAATAACTATTATTTCAGGATTATCGTTAATCACAGTTTGATAACTTCAGTCCAAAACTCAAATCTTAAGAGACTGAAAGTATTTCTGGCTTTCCTGATTACAGATACTTGTGCAATAAGAGAATACTCAACATACTATCCCAGCCTCTGTGAATAGAACAAAATAGATTTTCTGAAAAAATATATGTTGCCCTATTATTCATTTCAAATGTTTAACAGGTAGAGTTGACTGTGTGTATTTACACTGCCAAAAATGGCCACAATTCTTCCCTCTCTGTATTGTATTCCTTGCAATTTGATTTGCAGCTTCTCCTATCAAAAAGCAAGGTGTATTTCTTTACTCTTTGAGGCTGGGATGTTCTGTGACTTGCTTTATCTAATAGAACCCAGCTCCAAATGTGGGCCCCAAGAGGCCTCTAGCGTCTGCTCAATTTAACCTTGCTCCCACCAAGTGAACATGCTAGGCTGTTCTAGGCTGGGTTAGGCTGCTGGAGGGCGACAAAGCACAAGGAACAGACAGAAATCATCCCAGCAAAGGCTATTCTAGACCCGTCAGCCTTCAGCCAGTCCAAGAGGTGACCAGGGAAGCATGAGTGAGCCCACTGGAGACCAAAAGAACCACCCAGAAGACCCTAGGCCAAATAGATGAGCTAAAAGTCATAAATAAATAAACAGCTAATTTTTTTTATTAAGCCACTTAATCTGGGGTACTTTGTTATGCAGCAAAAGTTGGAAATTTGCATAGAACTATTAGTTTTCTTTAACCATTTACAAGACATTGTTCATCCAGCTCAATTTACAATGGTCACAGACAATAGTGATTATTATTTTTGATGGCCTAAGCCACTTGGTATCTTTCCAGATACAGAAAAACTTCTTCCAAGTTAGAGGGAGTAAGCTAAGTTAAAAGCACAGGCTCAAATCCCAGCTTGAGCACTAAGTAGATTTGATAGTGACTTAATAGTTGACATGTCTATGCCTTGATTTCTTCACCCCCTCCAAAATGGAGAAAATGACAATGCAGATGTTATAATGTATGTGTGAGGATTCACTGAGGTGATGAGGTGAGGTATTTCAAACACTCAGTACCTACTTCCTCAACATATGTTAGCCTATTCTGATTACTTAAAGGGATTCCAGGGACTTCCCTGGTGCTCCAGTGGTTAAGAATCCGCCTTCCAATGCAGGGGACACGGGTTTGATCCCTGGTTGGGGAACTAAGATCCCACATGCCGCGGGGCTACTGAGCCTGCGTGCTGCAACTACTGAGCCCGCATGCTGCAACTACTGAGCCCATGAGCTCTGGAGCCCGTGCACCACAACTAGAGAGCCCACGTGCCACAACTAGAGAGCCCACATGCAACTAAGACCCAACACAGCCAAATAAATGAATAAATAAATAAATATTAAAAGAAAAGGGTTTCCAAGCCATTTACCTTGAAGGATATAGCTAAGATCACTGCACAAGGTAAAAGATCATGGATGACAAGCAGCAGATACATTTTACATAGTTAAGTACAAGTGGAGCTCTATTATGTTTTCTTCTGCCTTTAGATAATTTTAAACACCTAACGATCCTACGTGTGCTACATGCACTCAATATTTCATGTCCTTCAGCTAGTGCCTAAAACAGCTGGGAAATTCAATTACTGCACATAATTAACAACAATGATAATATTAGCACGTGGCAAGTATTACAGATCTTACGGTGGGAACAAATAAGCTTCAAAGACAGGAAGTGCCGTTCCCAGGTTCATGTATCAGTGAGCAGTTCAACAAAGAAAAGACTTTTAAGCACTCTTGATTGTATTTGCTGTCAGGGACTACTTCCACCTCACAGGCCAAGTTATTCATACATATTGATGAACGAAAGGAAATCACCACTTGTTTGAAATAAGGATTGAGACATTAAAGAAAAAAAGATAGGTTGATTGCTGATCTATTCTGTGTGGGACTAATAGGCCTACGATATTGAATGTCAGTTTTCCTTTTTTAATAGGAAAATAAGTTTCCTACTATGTCTAGTCACGAGGCAGACCCATTTTTCCAGGTTACAGAATTGGATCGAAAAGAAGGTGCAAATAAGGTCCTCATTGATTTTGTAGACAATGAGAGATGTTGATTGGGGAAAATTTAACGGTCACTTCCAGGCATGGTTAATTAGCCCCTTTCACCAAGAATTCGGTGAAATTTGCACACCTGATCAGTGTAAAATATGAAATCATATTGATAAATCTCTCACCCATCCAACGCTGCACAGAATTCTTTGTCATATTGTGCTAGACTCTCCTCCCCATTGTAAATTGCTCCCTGGAAATTGCATTGGCTTTTTCAGGAACTCTGTGTATAATAGGGCCATGGAAATGACAGATACTGAGCTTGTGGTCTTTAGGCCAAAGCCCGAACAAGAATACTGGTTCCACAAGTTTCTCTTTAACTTTGGACAAGTCATTTAAACTCTCAAGCGTCTAGTTCCCACGTCTGTAAATTGGTGATAATATCAGTTGCTTTGTAGGATTATTAATGCCCAGAATAGTGCCTAAGTAGGCACAGGTGCTATTATTAGCATGCTGAGCCTTTTCTATCTAACCTATTTCCTCTGAATGACTCTTGTTATCCTCCCCCCAATCCAAACATAAACATATTCCTTAAATAAACTTAATTTTTGATTACTTATTACAATTGTCAAAAATAACCCTTGTTTTTTGCAGCAATGAGAAAAAGGTAAATGCATTTTTTCCTTAAGTGTGTATATTGGCAGTGTTTTTTACGGATACAGGGTTGAAACTTCTTGATACATTATTTTTTATTTGCTTAATCTTGGTTGTTAGATCCAATAACTATTCAGAATCCATATCTTGGTATATGAATAAACTCTTACTAAAGATTTATTTGTTATGTTAGGCAACTAAAGTATCATTTTAGGCACAGAGGCAGCAAGATTTCTAACCTTTCCAGGCTGTGCAAAAAACCCAACTAAAACCATGAGCCAAATGATGTTTTTAATATATGTACGGGATAGAAAGGAAAGTTGGTAATCAGTGGTACTTTCAGCTACACTTATGTCACCATTGGTCTTGTCTGCTTCAGAAACAACACTCACATACCAACCCAAAGTAGTTTCTTTGTAGAATGCAAAAAATTGACTGTGAAGGTTTCTGATTTACAAGTGTAAACTCACTTATTCACTCAGAAATTTCTGACTCAATGAATACAACAGTACTAAGCTGTAAAACATTTTCAAGCTGTAATACAGGATTTGTTTTTTCTGCCCTTTCCATTTGTAGTTGGAGTTTTTCCACTTGTGTTAAGGTATTTAGACTTTAAGTACCGAATAAATAAAAGTTTATTCATAAAGTTTTTATTTCCTCTAAGTACTAAAGTAATTCCTCTGCATGATTTCACATGCAAATGTACAACTTTAAGTAAAGAAACCTTAGCTTTGTACTGTGATCATAAAAAAATCATACTCTCAGTGTATTCAACTCGGTGTTTTAAACAAATTATAGTTTACTCTGACTTCTACTTCTTACCATATTGTAATTTCATGCAATTTGACATATGCTTTACCTCAAATTATCTTATTTTAGGTAGTATTTACCTAAAGTATAGGTAGTGTTGAAGAACCATTAGCAAAAATGTTAAACTTTTTAGGATAAAAAATTCTAAACATACAGAAAAACGGAACAAATAACGCAATGAACACCCACTTACAGACCACCCAGCTCCAACAACTATGTGCTCTTTTGTCATTAATTTTCCTAATATTGAATTTCATAAAATGTATGATAGTTGGAAAGACTCTGAGGTTGGCTACTATGGTATTATCAGAACTAGATATTAGTACTCATTTTTTCTGGTATTGTGTTAAATAATGATGGAAAACAAAGCACTATTTTTCTTCCTTCTACTGTTTAAAATGAGATGAGACTTGCAGTGGCTTTTTCTTCTCAAGTTATTCTTTATTTTAATGGTGTGTTTCTGTAGGAGCATTAAAGTGTACTCTGCTTGCAGATCAATATGACACTGACTAAATATAGATTTACTTACGAGGTAGACTGAAAGGAGCCACGTTGGACAAGTGAGTAAATAATGTCTCTTTTAACAAGTTCACAATTATGTATTTATTACATGAGTTCCTCCACAATAGCTCCAGGAAACAGTAACAGACCCTGCCTAAACAACGCTTATTCTAACAACCAAACCATATAGTAGGAGCAGTCATGGGGCCGGAGCACAAAGCACTTGAAGAAAACAAACCAACATGAGTCATACTATTGCTTTTTCTTCCTTCTTGAGAAGAAAGATGAGAACAAATGAGGATAAGAAAAACACTGTCGGCAGAAACCAGGGAAACCTAAAGACGTTCATTTATTTTGGGATATTTGACACATGTTGTATCAATGAAGAAGGGGAAATAAAATATTACACATATGTATTATGTGCACTTATATATAATTTATACATTAAATATAAACTGCATATATATATGAAACTGATATATGGTATGCAGCAATTAAAATATTATTTAAATAAAATATTAAACTACTGAAAGTGGCCTCTTAAATGAGAAAAAGAAAAAGGAAAAAAACCCTGCATCTTGGTCTGTGTACTGCCATCACTTGATGCTTTGTGAGTATGGTCCTTTCTGTATAGAATTCTTTCCCACCTCTTTTCCACTTGAATTTCTATTCTTTTTTAAGATGTAGCTCAACTATTATCTCCTTCTGAAAGCTTTCCCTAACCAATCTTGGCAGCCAGTCATTTCTCTCTCTGTTAACTATAATAGCTAACGTGTACTGAGTGTTTACTGATATGCTAAGTACTATATATTCCTTACCTGACTTAGTTGTCCAACAGCCTTATGAAGTGGGCACTTATTATGCCCCATTTCAGAGGAAACTGAGGTTTTAAGAGATGAAGTGACTTACCTAAAGTCACACCTTGTAACATTTCTGTTAGAGCCCTTCTCAAAAATAACATTAACATTTACTTCATTGGGCCAGGGGGAGGATTTAAAATATGTGTCTGTTAAGATTTCCTTTCCTTTTAATCCCTTAAGTTACTAATTATTTTAAAATGTACCCAGGGTTTGTTTTAACGAGGTAGGATAAGACACAGGAACAGAGAAATGAATGTCATGAAGGAAGAAGTTTATACTCAGAGATATCTAGAAACAGGAGGCCTGGCATGTCATGCAGGGCCACATGGGGAAGCACCATGGTCCTTAGGAGGCGGAAGGAGTGAGGCAAAAGCATGGTCAAAGCCTTTATTGTGGTTTTTGTGGAAAGGAATGGGCAAGGCGGGGTAGGTATGCAGAGCAAGTTTAGGATTGGATAGTTTGAATAATTTCAGCAGGCTCTGGGCTGTAGGTGTCTCTAGTTGTCTGGTACCTGGCCCTGGGATGATTTAGGGCCAAGGGAAATATTGGCTTGATGTGTGAGAGTTTGATAAAGGAGGTCGTTGGCAGTATGGGCCCTGGGTTGGTTGGTTCACATATGAAAGGCGTGTTCTTGGGCTAGTTGCTTACTATGTGTAGGAACTAACGAGTCCTGGTAGGGACCATCTTTCCAGGCTTAACAAGACCTCAAGATGTCAAAGCATCATCAAATACAGAAAATAGAAAAACATGATTAATACACTAACCGTATTAGAAAACTCAAGGAGTGCTGCTGAAGATGACTGCTCAGACTTTGCTATTGCAATTTTGGGCTGGATGACTCTTCGTTTGTTCAGCCCTCTGCCTTGGGTGTTCAGTAGCATCTCTGGCCTCTAACTACTAGATACCAGAACTCCCCCCTCAAGACCCCCACCCCTACTCCTGCCCCAACACATAAATGTGGCAAGCAGTAATGTCTCCAGGCATTGTAAAATATCCCCAGGGCAAAATCACCCCCGGCTGAGAACCAGTGTTCCAGATAACTCAGTTTAGTTTGGTCATGTTTTCACATAGCTCCTCTCATTATGGATCCTGAAAGCCTTTTATCATTCATATTTGAAATAATCTTTAATGGCAGAGAAATGGTCTCATTTCCCCTGGTCTCAGAGAGGAAAATGAAGTCACTAAGCATAGATTACTAAATGGCAAATTTAAGATGAGTCTTAGCAGATGCCGTCTGAAAACACAATCATGAACTCCTGGGGGAAGAGATGAAGAATTGGTCCAGGTGGCTCTCTGCCTTGGAAGCAGGACACAGACTTTCCCAAGCTGCTCTAGTTGTGCTTTGGTGAGGAGAGAAGGACAGCAGGCTTGGAAAGTTCCACAGGACTCACCTGCCTTGTCTGCTATCAGAAAGCTTACATCACAAATAGGTAGCTTTGTCTTTTTGTTTCTTATTTTCTTATACACGATGGACATCAAATAAATGGACAAGCTCTAAGTTGACTAACATCAATACTGGATGTGAAAACAAGGCAAGGCCCATCATGAACATTTGAGATTTGCTATAATATGATGGGCCAGATGTTCACAAATGTGAAAGCACGTGCCTGGGGATTTGAGTGTAACCTCAAGTTCTTTGATTTTTCAATACTCCTGTTTGTTGGACTCTGATTAACAGTGACTGAGAAACTATGTGGATAAAGTTAGAAAGCCACATGGTAGCCTGAATGAGAAAACCAAACGCAGATAAGGATCAAAGAGGCACATATTCTTACAGGGAACAGATACTTTTAGCACACAATAAAATGCTCTCATATCACATTAACCTTGTCTTCATATTATCCATGATCACAAAATATTTCATTCCTTTTTTTCTCATGGAGAAGACTGTTAAAACTGACCTACAGTTGAGGATATTGAATTTAAAATGTGTCAAGTTCTTATTACTGAATTTTTGATTTATATAACTGTTGGATTCCTAGTTTACTGAGTCACGTTTTGCCTCATAAATTGAGAAAAATATTTGCTAAGAGATAAATGTTCATTAAAGAAATATTTGTTGAATATATGCATTAGGAATATAGTGCTGGACAGGGCAGACTGGGTTCTATGAGGCTTGATGGAGCTTATATTCTAAAAGGGGAGAACAGGAAACTTGAACATAATTTATTCTAGTGACAGAATTTATAAAACCTTCTCTCCCAAACTGCTCACGGTTCAACAAGCAAAGGGAACTAATACCTTCGAATAAAATATCTGAACTTCATATTTATTTGAAAAATAAATTTCAAACTCAAGACTTTTAGAAGTTCAAATCTATAAGATGTATTGTTTCTGTAACTATTATATGTGTTAATGATGTTACACAGAGCCCTAAAGGCAGGTAAATCTGACCTAATTAGAATAGTGATTGAAGAAAAAGTCTTTATTACCAGTGATACACTCTCACTTCAAAATGGATTAAGTATGAGGTATAGAGAGAAATGGCTTATTGATTTATGCATTTTGTTGTTGTACTTTTGTAGGCTTTAGTTGGCATACTAAAGCAGTCACACCTTCAAGCTCTAAAATTTAGAGGATATATTTATTTCTCATTGTGTGGAATGCACATTATTCTTAGGGGCTGTCCTGATTCTCTGGAGGATTAGGTACATTTTTATCCACATTTGTTTTTGGTTTAATACCCTTTTTGTTTATCAGCTTAAAGTATTTATGTATTACAGAAAGCTGGAATTTTGTATACAAAGGATTTGGCCAAGTTTTGCTGTTTGGTTTCTATTTCTCCTTTCTTCTGTGTCACTTAAACCCACCCCTTTCCAGAAAAAGAAAAAAAAATACAAAGCTATTATTTTCTTCAGTGCCTTAGTAAGTGTAAATTTATTGGCTATACCTTCAAAGTTATATGTTTAATTGCATGATGCAGATAAAAGGACACAGTAATTTTGCTGAGACCTTGGTGAAAATGGCAGAGTGAATTCATACTTTAATGTATACCCTTCTGGCTGCAAACAGAGCAGTGACAGAAAACTATAAAAAAGGGGGAAAAAGTCATAGAGATGAAGTGATACGAAATATGAAAGAGCTGTTATAAGATGTGAAGTATGGATTGAGGAGCTCCAACATGCATTTGATAGAAACAAAAATGGAGAAGATAGCAGAGAAGAAATTTGGAGAGGTAATAGTGGAGAATTTTCCAGCAGTAAAGAAAACTATGAGTTCTGAGATTAAAGTAATTGTGGTATTACATCTCCAGTCCTGATCTAGCCTGTATAAAAATAATTTAGAACTGAGACAGCAATATTCAAGTGCTGTGTTGGAGGGAATGTCAACACAGGTTTAAAATTAATGGGTATTGTCTTTCAAGTGAAAAGCACTGTAATAAATTCACTACCTTAATATTTATTATGGTGACTCTAAGGACAAAGGAGATTAACTATGACACATCATTTATTTTTTACAAACTCTGGAAAACAACAGGAAGTCATAATTTGAGATAATGTAATTGTATGAAGCTTCTCATTGCTTTCCAGAAACAATAAAAATGCATTCTTTCAGTGATTCTATTCACAATTGTGTATACGTGCTTCCCTTCTGAATTTGTATTTTCTTTTATTTTACAGACTAAAGAGGATCTAGTAAAACCTGGATTTTAAAAAATTCCAGTACTATAAATGTAGGCCCTACTAATGAATTCCATGTTTATAAATTATACAAGTTCACTTAATCTACTGCTTTTGGGGGCACTTGAAATTACAAGGGTTCAAAAAGAATCACCTGAGACCGTCTGGTCAAGGAACCTGGTGATTTTTCTCTAATGCTATCAGCAATGAGAGTTTGGAAATAGGATTATTTTCTAGCTATCATGGAGAGTTCTCTTTTCATTTCCTATTGCACTAGAAAAGGGCCCTCATTCTTAGAGGTCTTCACGTGGGGCTCCCCCTTCCACCCTCAGTGGCTTCCTCCCCTCACCTACTCCTGGGCTCTGCTAATCTCACCTTCCTAAACACCATCCATCCTCTGAGGCAAGTTCCAGCACAACCAACTCCATCACCTCATCCAGCTGCCCATTCAGTGAAGTCTGTTTCTTCTGTCTCTGGCATTTCCTTGTCTCAATGCCTCTTGCATTTTCTTGCAGCTATGAGAACTCGCATATCTTTTTATTTAGTGAAATTAATACATCAATATGATTGCCTTTAGCTCTTGATACGCCAAAATGTATCAAGGATTGAGTGCCAGAAACTCTTGAGAATTTACAAAGAATTTTAACTCATAACTGCCCCTGTTCTGAAGGAATTTACAATGTAATTGAAGGCTGAAGATCGGCCATTAATTCATCTGAAGAAAACTAGAGCTACATGGCAATATATAAGTGTCAGAGGAGCAGCAAGATTATGAACTGTTTTAGGGCCCACGATTCACTGAATTATCCAGTTTTTGTCCTATTTAGCGTTTATCACGTTGATATCTTAATGATGATTTTATTGAATGCTTGCTGCTTACTACAGGCTTCCAGGTACAGTTCAGTAGGTGATCAGGAAATATATTTGGTATCTTTATCATAGTTCATGCCTAATAAGAGCTGAAAAGTGAGAAGGAAGAGGCAATACGTTGTCTTCCCCAAAGGTGCTAAGACATTTTCTGTTGTGTTTCACTTTCTGGATAACAACAGGGCCTGGACTGTGGTGTTAGCTCCAACGTTAAGCTTCCCAGTCTCAGAAGCAAACCGTTCCAGGAGGAGTTGACTTCCTGTGTTTCCTACTGACATCACCGAGCCCAGGCTCTGTCTGCGCCCGCCGCCCCCATGCCAGCATATGCAGGAGGTGATTCATTTTTGTTGCCTGCATGCTAATCAGCAATCTGATCACATAATGCATCACTGTCAGACCCCCTGACTCCTTGATATCTTGGTCCCTGTGAGAGGCCTGGAGAGCAAATCATGCCTGATAGCTCAACCCACAGCCAGACCACCCTGCCTGAGGAAATGAAGCATGGGGGGCGCATTTCTGTATGCTAACTTTATGCAACCTCCCTGACAGCTCCTGATAATGTTGCCGTTTTCCACGGAGCCCCTTAATTTATTTGATGTTAATCACTTTGTTAGGTCCTGTCATAGAATCAGTCAATTGTCAAGTGCTGTCGCGTCGCATGCCACCCACGGTACGCCTGGCGCTGCCTCTTTCCTGCCATCACTGAGGTGCAGGCTTACTGGGCCCTGGTCATCTCAGGTGAACTGCACTTTCCTCCAATGTCCCTGTATCATGTTGTTCAAACTGAGTGTGGCTGTGGAAATGACTTTGGCATTTGGCCTCGACACAATGAAGATCTCAGAACACCTCGCTTTAGTTGCTCTTGAACTCCAATCAATACAAATCGTCCGCAAAACCTACACAAAGAAGAATTCTTTAGGATATTAACAAATCTGTCATCTCAGTCTACCCACTGAGTTTAGTTTTTCCAACCATGCATACCAGCATGCCCCTACTTAAAGTCTCTTTTGTGTTCCTGCCATATTGCTTTAACCTTTCAATTTTCCACCATCAGATCTTTACTTGAAAAGAGACACCACTAAAAACGGACTTCCCCTAGTACAGCTGAATATAAAGAACAGAGATTATCATTCCAAGCCTCTTCTCCCAACCCAGTCTGCTCTGTAATATGCAGGTTTACTCTCTAGCATATGTTGAAAATGAAGCTACAGGCTCAGCGCCATTAGGGTACCGACTCTGAGGTGCTGATGGATTTGAAAATAACTAATCGTTACATATCCTCACCTGCTCCACGTGGGACTCACAATTTACGAATACAAGCCGTCTGTCTGGGGTTCGAGCTTATATCATGATCTTAACTTTGGTTCCAATGCTATACTCTCACCAGCCGAGTTAATGACCCTGGGCACACATTTGTAATCAGTGATGATGGACATGTGTGTTATTGTAGCTGGAAGGGATTCTACAGACAATTTATTCCAATACCCTTCTTTTATAGATTAGCATGTGCAGAACAGAGAGGTTAAGGCTGCTTGCCCAAGGCTACCCAGCTTTGTGAGTTTGTGTATTTAAAATATTATTTTAGAAATTCTTTTCTGAAGCTTTAGCTCTCCGTGACTTTGTGGTTCCCAACGAGCATTTCCTGAAGTGTGTTCAGAGGAAGACTCTGGAAACTCGCAGAACATTGTTAACACAGCAGAACCCTGCCTTCTGGTTTCTCTGTGTGCTTAAGGAGGGCAATTTAGAGAAGAAAAAAAGAAAGAGGAAGGGACATTCATTGAGCATCTGTAAGGAAAGGTGCATTCTATCGACCAGTAAGAAGCGGCATTGATTGAGAGCTTGCCAGGTGCCAAGCACTGTTCAGGGTGCTTTGCGTGTAGCATCCACTGACTTAATCCTCCAACAGCCCTATGGAGGAAGAACTATTTTCACCATCCTATTTTACAGATAAGGAAATCACAGCTGAGTCACCCACTAATGTGTGGTGTAGCTGGATTCACTCCGAGGCACCTTGTTACCTTGCCTACAGGAAACCTCATCTCGCTCTATGGAGTGCGTGTCGTTGCTCCAGATTTACAGATGAGAAAACTGCAGCTCATAGGAACTGTGTGACTGAAGTCTGAGAGGTGAAAGTGGCAGCATATGAACTCTAATCTACTTCTTTTCATTCTACCAAAAAATGATGACTTAAGGCATTTTAACCCTGACCCAGAGGCGCTGAGTCCAAATCAATTCAGCAAATCAACGAATAGCAAGAGTAGATGCTTCAGCAATGTACTTATATGTGTGACTTCCCCTGCCCCTCTCCCAGTTGTAAAGGGGAGATAAGGCAGGTTTTAGTTGGGATATCATCAGGCCAGGTAGGGTCCCTCATGGACAGACCATGAGCCTCATCCCACGGCACTCCTCCCCAGATGCCTGAGGTGCTTCCAGAACAAAGGCTGCTCAACAAGCATGTGGTGTAATAGATTATAATGCCAGCCTGCCCTGTCACTGTCCCAAACTCCACGGTGGGTTGGATCTACTGTTTTGTCTGATTCATGAAACAGATTTCCTGTGGGTCATTATCTGGAGGAAGTCCTCTGTCTGTCGGTGGTGGTGAATTTTAAGGCAGCTGTGCCCCAGAATGTAATGAGAACAAAGATTTAATCTGAACTCACTCAAGAAATACAGCTTCAGAGTGTGAATCCCAGCTCTGGCAGGGGGTTGAACAAACAGCCGCAGTATCACCGTGGTCTCACACTGAAGGTGTGTAACTTGTCAGAGCGGTGAAATCTCTTATGAAATGTGTGTGAGGGCGATGTTGTTCAGGCAGAAGGCTGGTCAACAGTACACTTCCCTGAAGACGTCTTTCAATTACAGATGCATTGCAATTAGAGATGAGAAAAGGCTGGACGTGGTCACCAGGTTTATTTTCTCTGCCAAGGTGGATACAGCCTGAGATTTTAATTCATATAATATAGCTTCTAAAATCTATCTTGTATGATTTCATGTGGGAGGCTTGTTTATAATCGTGTAATCCAAAGATCCCACCAATATCACCTGAATTTTAGCTTATTTCAACTATTTTTTAACAAGTGATATCTGCTCTCTAATTTTATCAACTCATCTTTCTATTTTCTAGAATCAGAGAATGTTATTTCTGGAAGGACCCTAAAAGATCATCTAGCCTAAATTACCTCTTTATAGAAAGTAAAACTGAGAGGCTGAATTAAGGCTCTCACCTGCTTCTCAACCCATTCCTTGAATTAAACTTTAACCAGAGCCCCAATCTATTACTTTTTCATTACATATAACTAGTGTTTGCCATTTTACAGATTGTGAGTCTAAGCTGTTAGACTTTATAATTCTGTTGCTAGAAAAAAAGTACTTAGCTGAAATAGCTACAAATGTTCACTGTTTACAGCTATTATATTTTGGTAAACGGAATTTGATCAGTGCTAGAGTTCATGCCATAGACCAATGATTAGTGTTTTATAAGGTACAGTTAAACTCAAAACATTTTTTTTCCTGCAAGAGACATCTGCATAGAAAGTAACATTCTGAAAACAAGTCAACATTTACAATGTTCTACATTGGCTACAAATATTTGCTCTGGAAGGCACGGGGCATTTTTTTTTATATCACTGAAATTTTATATTTCTTAGTAAAATATTCCATTCAGTGTTTTGACACTAATTGCATATTTATCACGGATGACTGAAGAACATTTATATACCAGAAGCATAAAAGTAATTTGCCAAAATCCAGGTACTATGTTTTATTCTTGGTTATTGTTATGGACTGAATTGTGTCTCCCCACTCCCAAGTTCATATGTTGAAATCCTAACCCCCTAGTGTGACTCTATTTGGAAATAGAGCTTTGCAGGATGTAATTAAAGTTAAATGAAGTTGTAAGGGTGGGGCCCTAATCTGATGGGCTGGTGCCCTTCTCAGAAGAGGACCGCACAGAGGAAAGGCCACGTGAGGACACAGTGGGAAGTGCCATCTGCAAGCCAGGGAGGGGATTCTCACCAGAAACCAATCCTATCAGCAGCTCAATCCTCGACTTCCAGCCTCCAGAACCGGGAAAAAAAATACATTTCTGTTGCTGAAGCCACCCAGTCTGTGGTATTTTGTTTTGGCAGCCTGAGCTGACTAATACAGTTATCAAGTTCCCCTCTTTAAATCTGAGAACCTGAACACACTTGGCAGTGAGGAGAGCATAAGTCAAAATATGGAAAAAGTTCTGACTGAGGTCTGGGCGGGTGCAAGATCCCAGGCGTGCTGAGATTCTCCTAACACTGCAGAGGGTATCAGACGTGACAGCATCTCATGGAACTGGCCCCCAATCTCCCTATTCCTTCTTTTATTCCTTCTGCCCATCCCATCTCCCGTAGAGTCCCAGTGATAGCATTTCTAATTTCCTTTTTCCCTGTAGATTCACACTTTTGAGACATAAAGAGAGTGGTATCAAAATGTTAAAGCCCACCAACTTCTATGTCACTGGTTATGAAAGACCATAAGCCAACATTTATTTTCATCCCATCAGAGATGTGGAAATTCCATCATTGATCAGACATATCATCATGCATCTGACTAAATTCATGAGCAAATTAACAAGGGCAACCAATATGTGTCTCCTTTTTAAATAGTTGGCATTTTCTACTTTACATGTAACTTCGGTGAAAGTTCCAGACATGAAATTGAAGTTCCTCTCCAGTCAAATACAACTGTGTAGCAGCTCTAGTTTGAAATAGTAAATGAACCAAATAAGGGCATATTTAAGAAATGTCTGGTAGGACTATGCCAACTTTTATGACATCATGTGGTTTTGACAAGCAGTCTGAAGTCCACTAATCACTTGGGTAAAATTCTTCAGCTTATTCCAGTTAGTTCCAATTCCACCAGCAATCAAATTGACAGGTTTACTGCAGTCCTGGGAGAAGTGGACACCAGGCAGGACACAGCCTCGAAGGTAAAGGTCAGAGTTGAGTGTCCGAAACCACCTAGTATCTTAAAATGAAACTTCCCATTGTTACGTTTGGACACACTTCACTAGAAGATGCTGAAAAAAATTTGGTTCCTTGTTCAGAAGTTACAGATTAATGACAGTTGTCAAGAAGTAAAGGTACAAGATAACATCTTTATATAGCATGCACTTGGCTTTGTGGTTTTCAAAATGCAGCTGGCTTTGAAAACATAATTGTATGGGCTGTTTTTCTGCATCCAAAACAAATTTTTTTAAAGTCCTTACTTGGTTAAAAAGAAAAAACTACTTTCTTATAAATAATTTTCCTGTGTTCTAAGCCCTGATTATAAAAAAAGAAAAACAAAACAAGACCTCAAAAGGTTATTCAAGTTAATTATGGTATGGAGTATGTCCCACCTCTCTATCTCTGATAATGACAAAATCTATTTCGCCAGTGACAGAGTGTCTCAAAGGCCATCTATCTTTTGACTACAAAGAACGTTGAGGGATATCAATTTTAATGTCAGCATCAAAGAGAAATTTGTTCTCATAGCCTTGAGATGCTCTCAGCACATGGAACAAACATTCCGAGCACGAAGTGGATTTTGGCTTCGGACCGTATCTTAGGAAAGCCCCACATTTACTTCCGCTGAATCTTCCTCTAACTACGGCTTCTGCAGGCTCCCCTTGCTTTTCCAAAACTGAACCTCTGTCACTCTGAAAATATAGTTATTTATGTGAGGGCATCAGAATGGACTCTCTGCCATGTTTCTCAGAACGTGTGAGAGATGTCTAGATTGACTACTGAAATGGTGTTTGATTCAGACCGTGCAGCAGGGGCTGGGTTTCCCTCCCATACGTCTTACAGCTCTTATTATCTCTTGCTGGTGTTGCACTGAGTGCTTTAAACTGAATTATCTCATTTAATCCTCACGACAGTTCTATGGGGGTGGTTATTTATCACCCCCATTTTGTAGATGAGGGAGCAGAAGATTTGGAGTTAAGGAACTATCCCAAGGTTATCAACAACTATAATGTGGACGTACACGCATAGACTAACTCCTATGAAAGCGAAATACGGCATGTGGTTTGAAAAATATAATTTCATTAGTTGAAATCGCAACTCATGTTTCTATGTATTTCAGAACTGCAAGCACCTACGATGCACAATACATATTGGTTGAACGGAACTATTCTTATAATCAAACCATGATCTTGGAATCTCAAGGCAATTTCTGTGCCCAGAGTTGTCTCTTGCTGGGGTCGGACCAAGGGAGAGGGCTTATGTAACCTCTAAGTACAAATGGACCATTGGGGGAGGAGGGAAGGGAACCGAAGAAAACCAGGGTTTTAACCCCTTTGAGGACCGAAGATTAGGTGCCCTTAACAGGACACAGGGACACCAGCAATTACCACTGCCTGTTCAAAAGACACACAAATGGAAAAGCAGCAGGAAAGAGGAAATTAGAAAGAATAAGGTTTGGGTAACACATCAACAGCCCCTATTTCTAGATACTTCCTTCTTCTCACAACCTTCTTTCTAAGTTTTGCCCTAGGTTAGGTGTGTGTGTTGGGGGGAGGGTGTACACTAACACACACACATACACACACAAACACATATATTAGGGTTGCCAGGGAAAAAAATACAGGATATCCTGTTAAATCTGAAATTCAGGTAAATACTAAATACTCTTTTAGTGTAATTATGTCCCAGATTTTGCACTGAAAAATTACTCATTTATCTGAAGTTCAAATTTAATTGTGCATCCTGTATTTTTATTTGCCAAATCTGGCAACCCTAATAATATATATATATATATATATATATATATATATATATATATATATATACACATATACATACACACACACACACACACACATATATATGCATATAAGTGTATACATATGTGTACATGTACATATATATATAAATATTTAAATCTATGTATATATGCAATTATATAACTCCCTGATCCTAAAATGCGGTTAGCACCCTGCCCTTATATGCTCCTGTTTATTCTATACTTTCCATATGTCAACGCACTCACCCTTGTAATTTCATTTTCAATATCTGTTTTCCTCACTAGATCATAAGCTGCACAACGATTGTGACCATAACCTGTTACAGACTCAGACCCCAGCACACAAAACAATTGATGAACTTAGCACACGGAATATATGTTCCAGCCCACATTCAGAATTTGGCCCATAGGTCATACTAACTATAAAGAGCAGAGAAGGATTTGCCCAACGGTGGACACGAACTTGAATCAGCGACTGAAACAATTACAGAGATAAAGGGCTTGAATTTAAAGGCACGACAAAAATGATTATACTGACTTCATCATTTTTATCTCACTGATTTTGAATAAGCATTTTAAAATGATCTTTATTTTCTTTCTCAGTACTCGGCTAGCCCACTGGGTAACAGGTGATTTCACACATGGGCATTTTCCCTGCACCCCAGCCAGCACCGTGAACTGTCCCCAGCGAGTCGCATGCTTACCAGGTGTGCTTTTCACGTTCTGCACACTCAGAAGTTTCACTTTGCCTCGAGTTCTATTATCAAGAATGCCATTTAGAAATTTTTATTTTCACCGAAAGCATTCAAACTGGGGGATAAAAGAAAGGCCAGAAATGGAAGCCCCCTCCCACTCCACATTACATTAGTGGCATTTTAAAATTACAGCCTCACCAGCTTCCTTCAGAAACACTACATTTTTCATCTTCGGTGGCTGTGATTAAGTAACACTCACTTTGCACAGCTCCTGTGGTGACAAAGCTCCATTACAAAGGCCTCCTGTGTGGCATTCAGGTCATTAGAAACTACACAAACTATTAGGAAACAGTAGCAGAGCTGCTAACAAACCCTTTGAATAATGGTTTCCTTTCTAATTGTGGTAAAGAATGAAGACTGAACTTAGGATGGTGTTGGAGTTGAATAAAATAGGTAAGGAAATATATATGTATACATGACAAGTATCACACTGTCGGCTCTAGTTCTCTGAACGTTTTCCCACAGAGCTCTTAGACTAAGTGTTCTGATCCCAGAAATTAGCATTTCACTTCTGGATCCCACAAGTTCCCTGGGTCGCCTCACTCAATACACTAAAGCTTTGTGTGTTTATAAATACAGGGTTCAGCAACTTGGTGTCTGTAATGGTTAATTTTATGGGTCAACTTGGCTAGGCTATGGGCCGCCCAGATAGCTGGTAAAACATGATTTCTGGGTATGTCAGTGAGGGTGTTTCTGGAGGAGACCAGCATTTGATTTAGTAGGCTGAGTAGAGAGATCCATCCTCACCAAAGACGGTGGGCATCACCCAATCCATTAGAGGCCCAAATGGAACAAAACGGCAGAGGAAAAGCTAGTTCTCTCTCTTCTTGAGCTGGGATGTCCCGTCCTCTCCTGCCCTTGAGCACTGAGCTCCTTGTTCTCAGGCCTTCGGACCCTGGGACTTGGACCAGGAACTTCTGGCTCCCAGACCTCTGACCTTGGGCTGGGAGTTGCACCAGCGGCTCCCTGTTTCTCAGGTCAGTGGCCTCAGCTTGAACTACGACACTATCTTTCCTGGGTCTCCAGCTTACAGACGGCAGATCAAGAAACTTCTCGGCCTCTAGAGCCACGTGAGTCAGTTCCTATAATAAATCTCTTATATGTATTTATGTATCCTATTGGCTCTGTTTCTCTGGAGAACCTTGACTCACATGGTATGCTATACTGAAGCTTGAGTTTCTGGAATGTCTCTACTATGGACATGTGTACCCCTAAATAATGCTTACACTTCAACCTTAACCCCTGACATGAAAACAGGACGCCCAGCAGAGGGCAGCACTGAGGCGCATAGTCAGGTTCTCTGTGCACCAGCCCATCACCCACTCCGGGTTGCCCAGGCCCGTGAGGCCACTTCGGCTGGGGCCTCAGAATGGCAGATGCGGGCTCTTCACGGGCACATGGACATCCAGGCACAACACCTCAACATATCACTACATCGCAAACATTGAGCCCGCCTGCTGTGAGGGTGTCACGGGATGTGAAGTGCAGGCCCATATTTTGCTGGCACTTTGACTAATCGATAGGGGGAAATCTGGCTTATGTGGGAAGTGATTGACTATGTGGTACCCTCTCCCCTGAGCTAAACCCAGACCCCAGATGTGCTCCTGGCATTCCATCTTTCTGATGACATATAAAAATGAGAAGCCACCCACTCTAGGCTATTACAGGTCCCATGGCACTGTTAGCGAGACGAGGTTTTTACACGTGGCAAAATGCCAGCTCGGAGAATGGAGTTCCAACTGCTTTTAAAATCCTCTGATACTTTATGGATCATTCTGTTATTTGCCCCAAAGATTGACTAGCATGTGGAGGAGGCCATTTACCTGTTAACATATTTCTTTTTCCAGAGGTGGTTGCCTTTCAGCGTTGGATTTAAGCAATTTCTCTGTAAAATATCTTAGCATGCTGAGCTAGGCAAATACTACATAGAATAAATTATTTGATGATCAAGTGGGCATTTCCCTGTAAACACAATTATGTCTTATAAAATCGAAACAATTGTGAATTGTGAAGGATGAAGGTAGGAGAAAAATATGAGGATAGGTTTTATTCTCGTGCTCAGTAGATGTCTTCTGATCAAGTTACAAGAGGATATTTTTTCGTATTGATCCAGCACACAAACTTCTGCTCCATACATGAGGAAATTTAGTTTATATGAGCATCGTTTTTTTTTTTGTTTTGTTTTTTTTTTTTTTTTTTTTTTTTTAATTCTATTCTTGTCTGCTTACATTCTTTTTATGTATGTATGTATGGCTGTGTTGGGTCTTCGTTTCTGTGCGAGGGCTTTCTCTAGTTGTGGCAAGCGGGGGCCACTCTTCATCGCGGTGCGCGGGCCTCTCACCATCGCGGCCTCTCGCTGCCGAGCACGGGCTCCAGACGCGCAGGCTCAGCAACCGTGGCTCACGGGCCGAGCCGCTCCGCGGCATGCGGGATCCTCCCAGACCAGGGCTCAAACCCGCGTCCCCTGCATTGGCAGGCAGACTCTCAACCACTGCGCCACCAGGGAAGCCCGAGCATCGTTTTTTTTTTTATTAGCTGGGTTTGGTTCCCAAGTGCTTTCCCTAGCTGCTCTATTTGTTCCCTTCACCAGGTCCCCTTGGAGACTAAATTCAACATCTCCAGCTCTGAAGAGGAACTTCCCATAGGGAGCTCCACCACCCCAGTCATTAATGAAAGGGGCAGGAAAGTCTGGGGCTGGGAGGGTTGGATTTATAGAAATGGAAAGATAAGTCTCATTTTATTGGCTTCCTTCAACCTTGCCTCTTCCTTTTTTTTTTTTTTTTTTCAGCTTAAGGTGCTTCTTGTTCCCTGCCTTAATCTTTATCCAAACGATAACATATTGGGAAAAAAAAAAAAGGCCATTTCAAAGGCCATCACTCTCTCGTGATTCGTTGCAGCTTGGGCTGCCATTCCAACTCTCCGCAGTGCCTCTGTGGTCTCCATTTCAGTTTATCCTGCGCACTGCCAACACCTCCCCCTGAAACTCGACACTGGTTCAAGTCATTTAAAGGTCTGCAATCCCTGAGCCACGCTTAGCAATCTGGTGCTGCACAAACGTCCAGAAAATACCAAGTAGTTTGTCACAGACTCTCCTGAAATACCAAGGAGACTTATATTTAACATGAGCAATCCTCATGTAGGTTTTCCAGGATCAATTCACTTCTTGTAAAATACTATACATATGTCTAAATAAGGAGACTGCTTGTCTGTCCTGTGTCATCCCGAAAATCCAGCCTTAGTTATTTCATAGTTGCACCTCAAGGGAAGCCTTTCTGTTTGTTTCTTTGGGAAATAATCTCAAACTCACAGAAAAGTTGCAAAAATGGCACAAAGAACACTTGTGCACTCTCTACCCAGAATCATCTATTGTTAACACTTTGCCTCATTTGTTTTATCAGTTCTTCTCTCTCTCCCTCTTTCTCTGTCTCTGTTTCTCTCTCTTATATATATGAGAGAGACTGTGTATACATGAATACTTTATACTAATATATGCAGCTTATACTATTTGAGAATAGTATCTGAGACTACAAGTGAGTGAGGATGTACACACGTTAGTACTCATATGCTAATATATGTAACTTACGCTGTTTGAGAATAAGTTGCACACATGGTGGCCTTCACTCCTTCATATTTCAGCGCGTATTTCCTAAGAGTAAGGATACGCTCTCAGCACACCCACAGTGCAGGCACCAACCTCAGTAAGTTTAACGTTGACACAATACTTTTATCTAACCTACTGTCTATATTCCAACCTTGTCACTGACTCAGGAATCTCTTTTATAGCCTTTTCTCCAACAAAGGATCCTCTCTAAGATCATGTGCCTCAGTCTCTTTTAATTTGGAGCAATTCCTTCCTTTGTCTTTTTTATGACACTGGCTTTCTTGCAGACAATAGTCCCTTAACAGGATCTGTTAAGGGCTCTTGGAGAGGGTGAGACCAGTGGAGAGAATGGACTTTAAATGGAACCACGTACATAAGTAATGTTTAAAGTACATGGTAGAATTGAGGCAGGTGACAGTGTAGTCACCAACCTGGCACACGGCCAGTTCTCCAAGTCAAACCATCTTTAGACTGTTGCATCTTGCTTTGCATTGTATGGAGAACTAAGAACCACTCAGCCAATTTGGTTGTCCTGGTTATTATGGGAGATGTTGAAGTGGAGGCATCCTGCCACAGGATAACCAAGGAGCTAGACAGGAGAAAGAGAGAGAGAGAGGCAGCATCTCTATCAATTAAAATGCACACTGGGACCATCTGGTGCCCCTTGAGGATAGCACCATGTTTTCAATCAGAAAATACAGATGAGATCATCATAATGTTGCTGTCACCTCACTGGGAAATACACACTCCTCCTGCCTCAGTGGACAGACGAAGGAACCCTCTGCTCTCCTGTGAGCCTCACATCTCTCTACCTCTTCATTGTCCATCCCCAAGCTCTTTTTGTACAGAAGAGGGAAAGAGACTCTGTTCAGCACAATTAAGCCACCCACATGCTGATTTACCAAGCAGAAAACAAGGGGCAATAAAGAAACCATCTGCCACCACCTGGGCAGCTGACGTAAGCAAAGTGTCCTGAATTTCTACCAGGGATAATGCCTCTTGATGAAGTCACAGGACAGAGCTTCTGGGTGACATAAGGTGAAACCTTGGCAACAAACATTAGGAACACATATGTGCTAGGGTGACAGGGAACTGTGCGGATGCTTATTATTCAAGTGGGAACTGTGGTTGTTTCTCCTTCTAGTAGGAAAGAATGAAGCAACTATATGATCAAAGGGAGAGAGGATGGATTCAGAGTCACCTACTAGATTGTGAGTTTGGGGAAGACTCACTGGCCTCTCTAAGCTTCACTTCCTTTATATTAAGGGGCTCTGACAACTAGTCATGATGAAATGAGCTAAGCAGGCACAGTGCTTATCAGAGGCCTGGGGAACACAGTGGGTAAGTGATGCATGTTAGTTCCTGTCTGAGGACAGGCTCCAAGGGAGCAGAGCTTGAGACACAGATTGGATACGCGTGATTTATGGAGGAAGTGCTTTCAGGACGCGGGGAGAGGAAGGTGCTCAGCAGCGCTGTGGTCTTGATAGGGAGAGAGTAAAGGGACAAGGTAGGTAATTAAATAGTTAATCCCACTAGGGGATTGTAAGCAAAGAAAAAAGTGTGGGAGACCCCTGTAAGCTGAGGATCACTAGGAAAGCAGGTTTGCTTAACCACAAAACCAAGCAGGCTCGCTTAGCAACAAAACCGTGCAACAGAGACATGAGACATGCCCCCAAACAATAAAACAATGATGGCGAGAGACCCACATCCTGCCCAGTGAGCTCAGTAAGTTAATGATTCCCAGGACATGCTCCTCTGGGCACACTAGAAACAAAAATATAAGGAAAGGGTGACATTATACTGAAGCCTGAGATAATTGACCACTTTTGGCATATGTTACCACCTTTTTGCTCATTTCCATTCATTCCCTCCATGACAGTCCCAGCCTGACCACGTAGGGACGAGAAAACTCCCCTGTCCGACATGAAACAGGAGCTGATGATGGAAGCTTGACGTCTACTCAAGAACGAGGAAGAAGGTCATCTTCTTCCCTTCCCCACTTTTCCTTTGACTATAAAACCGCAGCCCACTAACTTCTCAGGGCGCGGCACTCTCTCCCCCGCCCGCTTGTAAGCCTCACAAGCACCCTATCCTAATAAATCACTTCTTATCCACCACTTTGCCCCTCGCTGAATTCTTCCTATGCTGAGACAAAAAGGACCGGAGCTCCTCGGACACACCCACCCCCACCAGACGCACTTCAGTGGTTTCAGCCTCAGCTGGACGCTAGTTCAAGCCTCATCCCAGGGGGAGCTCTGGAGCTCAGATCTGGTCCAAGTTAAGATGAGTGAGTGGGCCAGATGTTGTCAGCCCAGGAATGAGGGAGGGGAAAGTACCTCCCCAGATAGAGTGGCTCCCGCCAGGGTTTCTCTGAAGAAGCGGCCAGCTGTGAGCAGTGCATCCTCAGAGCAGCCGGAGGATGGGGGACGGGTGCACTGGCCCCTGAACGGATCTGGATGGGACACCACAGCATCCATCAGAGTTCCCTTCTCCTTTCTCATCTGAACAAGGAAACCTTTAGAACACAGCACTCAATTCTTTGTCACTGAAATGGTTTCATTATTATTATTTTTAAAGTGTGGTCAGAAGAAGTGGCCACTCACATCACAGAACTCTCTGAGGCATGCTGGGCTAATTGATTCCACGGACACAGCCTTTTATTGCGATGAAACTCCTCTGGTCCCCAGAACAGACAGTACGAGCCAGGCGGAGAGGGGCACATGCCTGTGGTCAAACTTCAGGCGATCCCAGTCTCCCTGGGCTGCACTGATTCACCTCGGTTTCCAGGAAGAGGTGCAGAAGCGGGAAGGGCTTGGATGGATGTTCAAAGTCGCTGTCAATTACACCATTGCCCTGCTTCCCGCCTCAGCATCAGCGGTGCCCTGCTGGGCCTACTGCACATTCCCCTTTCTAGGTCACTGTGACGTGAAGTGAGCATCACTTGGAATATTCATCCTTTTCTCGGAAAACTTGGCAGTGGGACGGAGCAGGGCAAGAAAGTGGGATCAGTGCCCACTGGGAGGGTGGAGAACTAATTTGCATTTATTTCTCACCCTGTCAACTGGTCTATCACTTTACTACTCACACAGTCTGGGGGGTCCTGTCCAGTACGAGTCTAACAGTTATTTATCTCACCAAAGGTAGTGTGTCCCGTAAAATGGCAGAGACACTAGTCAAGGCTGGGCCTGGGAACTCATGGATAACATTCATATTCTGTATTGTAAGGTAAGGCACAAATAAGTTAACCAGATTTTTCTCTGAAAACTATATATAGAATCTTGTTATGTGTATTGTAGCATTTTATATATACGTATCTATGCCTATATACACATATATGTCTATATATTTCTATAAACTTTTCTTATTTTTGGTCTTTCTCTTCCCACCGGACTGTAAGCTTCATTAGGGTGGAGGTTTGGCCTATTTTGTTCATTGTTGTAATCCCAGCATCTAGAATAATGGGTGCTCCAGATCCCACATTGGTTACCCAACAAATATCTTTTTTGCATACATAAATTCATATTAAAATCAATTCTTAGATTTGAATTGATCTCAAAAATTTGGGGATGATGCTAAGGTCCTCAATTTTTAAAGCAAGGTTTGTGTAAATAATTAATACTACTTTTAAAGGAGCACCTTTTGGGCAGAGGTGCTGGTAAAGTTCATAAATGTTTAATCTATGCTGGAAAAAAAACTGAGGTATGTGGCCTCCTACCTACTGACTCATCATTCTGTTTTCTTTTTCTTAGCTTTACCATAAATTTGAATCTGTAGTTCCTGCCTTGATCAATTTGATGTGTAAGGAGTGGGGCCCATCAAGCTTGGAAATAGAAATTCTAAGTTAGAATTCCAATGATGCAGATGATTCACTGCATGAAACATGCCCTCCTCAGTTTCTTATAAGTGTTCATTCTGCCCCAAGCCTTCCTTTCAGGGAAGGTACAAATGTTGCCTGAAGCAGAGAGACTAGAAACCTGTTTCCTTTGTAGTTCCTTCTTCTTCTATGTAGTTCTTATGAAGTTAAAGGAGATTGACTCCTAAGTCTTCCAAGACTGTTGTTCCAAAACAGGTTCATAAAAATGGGTAGACCTCGATATTCCAACGAAATGACTGACTAAATATGAAAAGATTGCCTGGTGAATGTGCAGTGCATTTCTATATTAACATTGTGAGTTATACTATATTTTCCCTCTTCCCAGTTTTCTTCTGGGAAGGCTTATGTGCACATATATTTTAAAAATAATTTCTCACTTAAAAGAACTTTGTGGATAAACTCTTCAACTTCTAATCTCTCAGAGTTGAAACTACAGGATAAGGGTTTGTCCTAAATTAATAACCACTGAAAGGGTGGCCAATAGCATAGAATATAAGGCATCTTAGAAAGTCAGATATGGAACGACTTCGAGATGATCTAGTCCGAGCCAATCATCCTGCGGAAGAGAGCTGGAGCCCACAGAGGCTATAATGCCCGGTCGTGATTAGACCTCCAGTTAGTGAGAGAGATGACACCAGACGCCAGGCTCCTGCTTTTAAATACTTTTCTCTAAAAGTATCTGAAAACAGACAGTTTTCCTAAAGTGCCTTTCCCTAAAGATGGAGAACACATGTTACATTGATTCCCTTTTTCATTCATTCATACATTCACTCATTCATGTAAACCTACATATTTTTATTGTTATTTTGTCTTCAGCGCTGAGCTCCACGTTGGGGATGCAAAGATGACCAGGTTATGGTTCCAATAACAAGAGACTCCCAGTGCAATAAACTACATGCAATAACCGCCTTCTTTAACCCTGTTCCTCCCCTTCCCCCTGGTTTGAATAAAACTAATCACCCCAAATTTCTATCTTAGAGACTAGACATGGCATATATTAGCCATCCACATGCTTTGAGGTCTTCAACTTAGCATGCTGGAAAAAGTGTGTGTGGACTTGCTAGAACAGCTATTAAAAAAAAACAACAACAACAACTGGGAAATCACCAGTGTTGGCAATGATGTGGAGACTTTGGACTACTTGTACCTTGCTGTTGGGGATGTAAAATGGTGCAGGTAGTGGAAAACAGTTGTTGATTCCTCAAAAAGTTAAACACAGAATTACCATATGACTCAGCAATTCTACTCCTAGATATATGCCTCAAAGAGTTGAAAACTGGGACTCAAACAGATACTTGTACACCCATGTTCATGGCGGCATTATTCACAGTAGCCAAAAGATGGAAATGACTCAACTGTCCATCAGGAGATGAAGGGATAAACAAACTGTGGTCTATACACATGACGGAATATTATACAGCTATTAAAAGGAATGAAGTTCTGATACATGCTACCACATGGATATACCTAGAAAACATCATGTTCAGTGAAGAAAGCCAGACACAAGAGGACAGATATTGTATCCGCTTACATGAGGTACCCAGACTAGGCAAATTCATAAAGACAGAAAGTAGAGTGAAGATTACCAGGTGCTGGGGACAGGCAGGAAGGAGGAGTTATTGCTTAATGGGTACAGAGTTTCTATTTGGGGTAACGAAGAATTAGAACTAGAGCGTGGTGATGGTTGCAGAGAATTGTGGATGTAAGTAATGCCACTGAATTGTACTTAGAAATGGTTAAAATGTCAAATTTTATGTTATATATATATTTTGTCACAATTAAAAAAGGTGAAAAAAAAAATGTATCTATGGGCCACCTGAGATCATTTTGGCTTTCAACTGTCTGCTTGCTACCAGTCAGCTAGGAAGTCTATTCATCTTCTGAATTTCCTTTTTGTCTACTTTTCTTCAAGGTTTAGCTGAAGAAAAATCATGCAGTAGTGGTTGACTACCACCCTCACTAAAAACCTCAGGAGGCCTTTTTTGATCAGTGATTTCTCCTACTTCTAGATTCCGAAGCAGCTTCTACCTGCAATTCCCCAAACCTCCCCTTGCACACACCTTGACATTGACTTCTAACTTGCAGCCCCTGCTCACCTGGTCTAAAGCCTCTTCCCTCATCACTCTTCCCACACACTCCTCCTCACACTTCCTTCACCACACTTCACAAGGGGGTTCTCAAGACACTCCCTGCTCTTTCTGGCCTTGGAATTTCATGCACACTGTTTCCTGGTCCAGGATATCTATCTTCTTTGCAAGGCAACTCCTACCAATCCTCCCAATTTCAGCTGAGACCTCTCTGGTGGGGCAGACAGGTGCTCCTAAGTGCTCCCATGGCCCTATTTCTACAGGTAGTTCATACAAAGAAGTGGCAGGAACTCGGGGACTCCGTCATATCCTAGCTGTGCCTCAGTCCAATTATTTGATTTCTCTTTGCTTCAACATCTTTATGGATAAAATGGGGGTAATACTTAACCATCAGAAGGTTGTGTTAAGGATTATATGTGTTAACTAACATCTACAGAATATCCACCTATTATATATACCTTGAGCACAGTGAACATAAGCTATTATTATTAATTTTTTAAATAATTTTACTCTAGTACTTATCACTCTGTATAATAAATGCTATTTACTTATCTTTATCCTGCCCTGCACTGTGAGAATCTAGCATATGCCTGGCATAAAGAAATGCTAAATGAATGACTACATTCTTTATTAACTATATTTTTTAAACAGAAAATGTTCTTGATATGTCTACTATGACCAATATTCTTCTCTGGATGTTGGATATTAAAGGTACTACAAAAACTTAGTAGATAAAGGTTTTGTATTTCAAAGAGCTGTCACTGGCAAGGAAGACACACATTTAAATATCAAATTATTTTTCAAAAACAAATTTCAAAATGACCAATGAGAAATGGCAAAGTAAAACCCTAAAATAGAACAAGACAATAAAGATGAAAAGCATGAGATCTTATATGTCACTTTCACGATTTTTACTTAAGAAAATTCATTCTGGCAATAATTATTGTTGATAAAAAAATTATAATGGGCAAAAGAATAAGGCCTAGTTCCTATCCAAGGGCCTTGGGATAACCAATAAACCAACCACATTTCTCACCCACCTTCCCCTCTCAGAAAACACAAGGTGGTGTAATTCGCTACCGTTTTAAAACAGAAACATAAAACTTTCCCTTTACAGAAGCACACCTGGTCAGCTCCACACCTAGGAACACACTCAGGACTCAGAACACACTAGCTCCACACTCAGGAACAAAGTGCACGTGTCTGCAGCCACAGCGAGAGCCCTGCACCTACGGTCGCCTGGCCTTGACCTTTCCTATGACAACCGTCCAGCTCTCAGGCCAAACTCAGCTCACCAAGCTCTTCTGTGAATCAGCCTGTGACTTTGTAATCCAATTCCAGTGTCATGAGCTACTGACTTTTTCCTGACACCAAGTCAGTCCCTCTGCTGTATCCCAGTTTCAGCGGGGGGAGCCTGCCAGGTTTCTCCGGGCTCACCAACTTCCTTGTTCTCACACCACGCAGGCACATACCTTAGCAGTTCCCTTTGGGGGCGGAGGCACCGACCACTGGGTCTCCACTGCCTGGCTCGGTGACCCTGCAGCTGCACTTGTCCTGATGCCACTTCCCAGCTGCATGATGGGGGGTAAGCCGTGCAACCTCTCTGAGCCTCAGTTTCCACATCAGAAAAAGGAGGATAATCTTACTTATTCCTCAGAGCTGCTATATAGATTAAATTGACCAGTGCATGTAAAATATGGTGCCAGGAGCTCAGCAGGTACTCAGTAAGTGAGAGCTAGTGGCAGCTAATTTTCCTACCCAACCATGTCAGAAATAGGGCAGATGCACTCAAACAGTTGTGTCACTTTTATGAGGTCTCCTAAATTGTAACACACTCATTTGTAAATGGCTCTGAATTAAAGTTACAAAAGTCAGGTGGCACAGTGCAAAGACTGCATGCTGGGAGTCCAGAGGCAGAAGTATTTGGTTCCTGGAGTCACCAGTAAGTATCAATGTGACCTTCACCACATCAGTTCATCTCTCGGGGCCTTACTGTCTTCATCTATAGACAATAGGTTAAGTTAGATAACGTCTCACGTCCTTCTTAGCTCTAAATTTTGGATTCTTTATGAAAAATAAATTCCTCATATAGTAACAAATATCACCTTCAATGAGTCCCCCCTCTCCCAAACCCCCACAAATGATGAGCTTAATAATCAGGGTTTTAGGGCTCCTCTCCTGAATGCTGGCAAGAGCGTTGCGGGTACCTGGTGTAAGGGGACATACGACAGATGAGTCCAAGGGATCTCTAACACAGCGGATCTCAAAGTGCGGTTTCTAGATCAGCCTCATCTACATCATCTGGGAACTTACTATGAATGTCAGATCTCTGGTCCTGTCTCAGACCTGCTGAAGTACAAACTCTGGGGATGGGTTCAGCCATCTGTGCTTCCACAAGCCCTCCGGTGATTCTAATGCTCCAGAGATGGAGAGCCACTGCTCTATTCTATGAAAGCATTGACACACACACACACACACACACACACACACACACACACACAGGGAAAACCTTTACTTTGAATTGACAAGATAGGTATACTGGAGTAAGGACATACATCCTACCTTACTGACCTGTCCTGACTAATTTCTAGATTAAAAAAAAAAACCCTCAAAATTGCCTGTTGATCAACCTCATTTCCAGGACATTATTCTATTTTGAAGGAGAAATGTGTGCCCAGCAGAAAATTAAGAAAATTGCTAAGGACAAATAAACATTGATTGCTAAGGGAGAAGGAGGCCACTTATCATATTATCTCTTTTGTGAAGTCACTCCCTCCGCACGGAGCTCACTCCAAACATCTTACGTTTTAATAAGGTGAGGATGCCTCCAAACAGTGGTTTAATTCATTGATTTTTTTTTTTTTTGCTATTTTCATTATCTACTTAAGCACAAAATGCATTTATTGTGGCTTCAAAGACTGCATTCAGTGGATCGCACTGCCGCATGCGAAGGAGGGTATCAAATACAAATGGACACCACTAAACGGCCTCTTTATCGATGCAGAAGAGCAGGCTCCCAACATGTGGTAAGGCAGCCCTTCACCACATGAACCAAAGAACATGTGTCTTAAGGAGTTAGCGTTCACACATAATTTAGCACCAGATGAACCTAGGAACTAACAACTATTTACAATGCTGGCCATGGGATTGGTCTGTGTAAATGCCCCCTCCGCTCCCCCATCTCCCAACAATACCTCTGAGCCTTATCTCCCACCTCACACCCTATCTGCTCCCTTATGTCAGAGTTCCATCCTCTAATCAGCCTATGCTGTCCTCCACACCCTCCTCCCCACCTGTTGCCACTAAACCCCACACAACAGTGGTTCCTGTAACACGTTATCACAGGGCTGTTTATATCCCGGCCTTCCCTGGCGGGGTGGTGAGCATCTTGGGGTCAGGCACTATTGTTTTTTTTTGGATCCCAATAGCAGCATGACAGGTTCTTGTAAGTGTCAACTGAGTGAAATGATTTTATCTTCTGGTCACCTCTTCCTTTTAAGTGTTTTTTTTTTTTTTTTTTAATTGAAGTATAGTTGATTTACGATGTTTCAGGTGTACAGCAAAGTGATTCAGATATACATATATACATACATACATACATACATACATACATACATATATATATATATATATATATTTTTTTTTTTTTTCAGATTCTTTTCCATTACCGGTTATTATCAGATACTGAATACATATCCCAGTACCTTTTTTTTTGGGGGGGGCAGGTATTTTACCCCCAAAGTAGTGGCCTTGTTAGGAGGTAAAAAAAAAAAAAAGACATAGAAAGGAGAATTTCCTAGTGCTATCACTCTCCAAGGAGAATGTAGTCAAAAGCAAAATTTTCCTCCTGTTTTGCTTACTCAGCTATCTAGAGAAATAGTAATTTTTAGAGGAAGCCCATCAAAAAGCTTGGGAACAGCAGTTAAATTAGTTTTCTTTTTCTTTTTGACAAATGGGTTGTAATTAGAGTTCATATCACTTTTATTGTTTTTTTTTTTTTTCCAAACCTTTGGAAGTCTACCAGAGATCAGTATCTCCCAGGGTAAAACACAAACTGAGAAAAGAAACCCTCCACATATCTAAACAGTGCTGGAGAATCACTGGAGGAATACAGAGCAGGCAATCAGGAACCCCTGTGAGTCAGGAGAGTGAGTGAGTTTTTATTCCTCCTACTCAGGACATGTGTGACCATGACTCAGCCTGGTGTCCTTTCAGATTTCACTTTTCCATCGAGCTTCACTCTCTCAAAGTAAATGCCAGTAAAATACTTGAGAAGATGATGATGATGGGAGAAGACAGGAAAGAGAGTCCTGAAGAACATTTCCAGAATGTGGGAGATGGTTTGAAAGATGTAAATGATAGAAGCCAGGTTGGCTTTAGAATGGACTTCTCGAGCTCAAGAACAAAGACAGGCCGGAGGGTGGAGAGCCTGGGGATGAGGTACATGAGCTCAGGACCAGGGTGTTTGTCACTGCCAAGAAAAAGCTCCCATGGAAACAAGGTGGTCAGAGGTAGAGTCCAAGCCTTCAGACAAGAATTAAATAGAACAAGGCAGCAGTTGTACTTTGCAGCAGGCTTCCAGAAGAAGCAAGGGGGAAGTTAGTAGCAACTAGAAGAGGGATTGAGCTCAACCAGGCTTTTTGCAGGTTGAATATTGCTTAGCTGAGATCCAGCTGATGCGCTGTGTGCGGGTACCGCTCAGCAAGGCAGTGGAACTCATTCCTTCCAACCATCTAGATCCGTCATCCCATCTGCGCCCACCTCTCCTGGCTGCACAAACCTAAACGCCAAGCCTGGCTGCAGTGGAACAAGAGATTGAATATAAATAGTGGGACTCTGAGAACTGCTGTTCAGAGATGCTGGGGAGGAAACCAAACCCCATTTTTATCTTAAAAGAGGGCTGTGGTGTCGTGGGGTTTTGAAGAAGAGAGCAGTTGCTTTAATGATTTGCATGTTCATTGTGGAAAAAGTACATCCTATTAAAGGAAATGTGGACAGATTTCAACATTCAGAGGAAGAAAGAAAAACAAAACCCACTGTCCCATGTGTCAAATACTAATTGGGTATATTTTAGGGTATTGCCTTTTAGTCTTTTTTGGTATGCATAGACATTGAAAACTATTGTCGAAATCATTGGTTAACATTATGCATAATCATTTCTCATGGTCTGCAGACAATTTATAGAGTTACATCACTTTTCATTGAATGAATTTACCATAATTTATATTACCACACTGAATGATAATGTGGGATATGAGGAAAAGGTAAAATATCTAAAGACCATGGGAAGAGAATGATACATGCCTTTGAAAGAATTTTAAACTGATTAAGGAGACCTGGAGACGTGCACCTCAAAAGAAGGAACATATGGAGTTCTGGACAGATAGAAAATAAAAGTATTTTTTAAATTAAGAACAAATATTTATTCAGAGGAAGACGACAATGATTAAGGTGCCCTTACAGTTGGTCATGTGCTTTATTTTATTATTGTTATTGCTGTTGTTGCCATCAAAAATTGTCTATTTAAAATTCCTTCGAATTTATGATTATTTCTATAGAGTAGATTGAAAGAGTTGAAATTACTGTTAAAACATATACATAGGGGCTTCCCTGGTGGCGCAGTGGTTGAGAATCCGCCTGCCAATGCAGGGGACACGGGTTCGAGCCCTGGTCTGGGAAGATCCCACATGCCGCGGAGCAACTGGGCCCGTGAGCCACAACTACTGAGCCTGCGCGTCTGGAGCCTGTGCTCCGCAACGGGAGAGGCCGCGATAGTGAGAGCCCTGCGCACCGCGATGAAGAGTGGCCCCCGCTTGCCACAACTAGAGAAAGCCCTCGCACAGAAACGAAGACCCAACACAGCCATAAATAAAATAAAAACAAAAAACACATATACATAGTATCAATATTTTTATTGCTCTGCAAAAGCCTCTTACTCATGTGTAGTCCGAACAACATGTGTAATTGTGCCTATTTTACAGTCATTTTATCATCAGGCCACCAAGCCTATTACTCATTTAAAGACTGCTAATTGGAATGGTAGCAATTGATCTCGCCAGCTTTTTTTTTCCTTACACTGGTCAGGTTGAACATTTTTAATGTTTGCTAATTAACTTTTGTTCTTTCTTTGTCAATTGTTGTTTTAAAACCACTGAAAAATTGGCATTAAAGTCTTCATTTTTTGAAAATCAGTATACAGGAGCTCTTTATAGAACTAATGTATCCTGCTTTTCAACGTCGCATTTGCTGCAGATATTCTCCCCAGTGTCTTTATCTTGGTAGTTGGTACACGGAAGTTTGACCTTTTTCTATAGTCATCCCTACTTTATAGTTTAGAAAGAAACAATTTGGTCATTTCATTCAGTCACTTTTCTCAAGATGTTTACCTAAACAATTTATATTGTGTTCCCTTACATATTGAAATTTGGGAAGGAATGAATCATTCATCATGTCACATGAGGGTCATGAACAGACATTAGCCATTTAGCTGATTGAGCTAAATAGGATACAGAATTGATAACTTTTTCCTAAAGGCAAATATTCTGTATGGGTTTCCAATTCTAAAAATAGGACACTTATAACCTTGCATATAAAAATAACCTAGTTCATTCTTATTTTTCCGTCTTTTAAAAACCAGTTTGGAAACATTTGTCATTGGTAGTTTGTAGTGCTTTGGGTAGCACTTTTATAGATGCACAGCATCACCTGAAGGAGTTCTGCAGAGTTTTAGATATCCCATTTGCTTGGTTACCTATGTTACCGGTATTCTGATTGCACTAAGTATTCTTTCTTTCACTCCGGAGAAGCATACATCTACTTCTGCTGACATCCGTTCTCCTTTGTGGGTTCTGAGGAAACACTTATTTCTTTTTTGTTTTTCTTCCTGTTTTAGCAATGTCTGCTTCTCATCTTAATAAATCACCTTTGCTTGGCAATAACTTAATAGAGGGAGAATGCATAGCTAAAGAGGGAATGTGTAGCACAGAATATTGGATTTTGGACAAGATTCTTAGCTTGTTGCATGGTGTCTGCCAGGCAGTGCAAAACTAGCTTCATGGTATACTGGTTTCTTTTTTGAAAGAAGGTCACAAATTACAATATCAAGGGAATTAGTTCCTGCCATGTGTAGCACAGGGGAACAGGAATGGTGGATGAGTTAGCAAAGGTTCTGCTTTAGGGGTACAGTCCCAAACATTGGTCCTGCTACATCTTTGTGTCCCTTTTACTTTCCTCCCTGAAGGTTATTTTTGTGTCTGGAGTCTGGTGCCCTGCCTCCCTTCCAGGGGCACAGAAGACCACCACCACATCAGGAGAGGAGGTGAGGCCAGAGGCTCTACTTCACATCCTCAAGACAGAACTGACCTTTCTCTTCCACAGGCTCCTGGACCCCCGAGATGCCGCTCTCATATCCTAATTGATTCAATGACCCACTCAGGGCTGGTTCAGCTGATAAACTGAAAGGGTCTTATTGAAAAAAAAAAATCAAGATCATGAGATCAACTGCTTAAGATTGCTTTAAGAATGCAACCTTGACTGGGAAAAGATATTTACAATAGATGTAGAGGACTTATATTCAGGATATATAAAGAATTCCTGCAATCCAATGATAAAATGAATAGCCCATCTGAAAAAATGGGCAGGAGAAGTGAGCAGGCAGGTCACAACAGGGAGTATCCAAATGGGCAACAAACATAAAAGAAGGTGCTCAATGTCATAGCTCATCAAACAAATGCACATCAAAACCAGAAAGAGAATCCACCAGACAATCACCAGGATGATGAAAATGAAGACTGACAAGACCAAGTACTGGCAAGGAAGTGGATCAGCTAGAAATCTCATACTTCACTGGAGGGAGTGGAAAGTGGTACAACCTCTTTGGGGAACTGTTTGGCAGTTTTTTGGTTTTTTTTTTAAAGCTAATCATCACATGAACTGTATGATCCAGTGATCCCACTCTGAGATATATATCCAAGAGAAGTGAGTGCATAATTTACCAGAAGACAGGAAACAATCCAAGTGTTTATCAAGAAGAGAATGGATAAATAAATCACGGTATATTTATGCAACAGAGCATCATAGAGCAGGAATCAGCAAATATGGCCCACGGACCGAATCCTAGTAAATAACCTTGGTTGGAACCCAGCTACACTCATGATTTACATATAGTCTATGGCTGCTTTTGGGCTACAAAGGCAGAGTTGAGTAGTTGAGACAGAGACCATATTGCCCACAAAACATTTTTTAAATGTTTTGACGCTCTATAGAAAAAGTTTGCCAACACTTGCTATCAAGTAATAACTAGAAATAGGCCACTGGTACAGACAAGAACACGGGATGAATCTTACAGATATTATGTTGAAGGGAAGAGGCCAGACACATTACTGCAGAACTGCATTTATATAAAGTTCCAGAACAGGCAAAACTAACTGATGGTGTTAAAAATCCAACTAATAGTTATATTTGGGGGATACACACCGAGGAAGGTACAAGGGAGCTTTCAGGGGCCCTGAAAATGTTCTGTATCTTGATCTTAGAGGTAGCTACACATACAGAAAGGTGTTCATACATAAAAGCTAATTGAGCCATACATACCAAATTAGTGCACTTTACCTATTAAGAATAATAGGTCAATTAAAAAAATAAAAGAATGGAATCATGAATTTGCTGCCTCTTAAATGGGTAGATTGGCTAAAACTCCGTATGTGGTTGAAAGGTAAAAAGCTGTTCTTTTCTGTGACTGTGGGAGAAGTTGAAACCTTGGGATTTTGTTTTGTTTTGTTTTGATTGAGGTATAATTGGCATCTAATATTACATTAGTTTCAGGTGGTTAACAATCATTTGATACGTGTATATATTACAAGTTGATCACCACAAGAAGTCTAGTTAACATCCGTCCCCACGTACAGTCATACATGTCTTTATCTTGTGATGAGAACTTCTAAAATTCACTCTCTTAGCAACTTTCAAATATGCGGTAGAGTATTGATAACCGTAGTCACTGTGCTGTACATGAAACGTCAGCTTTATTAACTAAAAACGAGGCTGGCCAAATCTACTTCACATCCAGTTTATAAGGATATTATAGTACGTGATGAGAGAGCAAGCACTTTTGCTAAAACACGTATCATCTACAAAATAAGGTCTTTAGTTTTTCTTAAATGCTTTTCTTTCTTCTTCACTCACGTTCTGTTTTGCCACACTACGTGTTCTATGCCATTTCTTAATTCTAACAACGTATGGCCAATTTTGTACTTCCTTGTTCACCTACATCTGTCTCTTTTTTTCTAGTATATTTATAGTAAATTGCTTGCACAACCCTTGGGCCTACATTAATTTATCTTTGAATGTTTTTCATTTCCCCCTTGTGTCCTTTAACTCCATTGATTTACCCTATTTGATATTTCTTCATTATTCTAAAATTCACTTGGCTGCTGTTCAACACTCTTATTTTTTCCCCTTTTGGTCGTCCCTGTGTCCTAATTACCAGCCTAACTAGGTTATGAGAACTCTTGCACAGAGGGTCCCCAACCCATACATTAGAATCATATTGTATGGATCACTCAAGCTTAGCCAAAGATTGATTTTTTTCAAGCTCCCTCTTTTACATGTTGCATAATTTAGTAATCTTGCGCCCTGCCTGCAAACCTATATGAGCACATGATTTATTCATTTTGTGTCATTTATTTCCAGAGAACTAAAATCATATGAAACTAGTAGCCTTTTCTATCAGCATAAATGAAAAGCTGTAAGGCCATGTCAGTTGAGTAGGCTACTGTGGTAGTTGGTAATCAACATGATAATGAAAGATTAAGGCTTCTCCCTTTAAAGCATTCCCGAGCATTTTGCAGCTATGTTCCCACCCATCTTCATAACATTGACACAGCAAATGGAAAATTTCTAAGTGTTTGTTACAGACAGAAGAAGGGAACAACAGAAAGTACATGAGTTTTCCATGGCTCCCTCCACTTGCCACCAACTTTGCATATGAGAAACAGGACACTGAATATTAAAAGCAGGACATTTGATCATCAGGATCAAATTTGTGTTGTTTTATCTTCGTTCAGATAGAGAAGGAGTGATTAAAGCTGATGACGTTTTCAGAGCCCCAACTTGAGATGATTGGGGCTAATGCATGCTAACTCTGGTACTCACTGAAACCTCAAGTATTGGTATTTCTAAAACTGGAGAATCACTACCTCTACTTTACACCACCAGGCCTTGGGATGAAGCAGCTCAGAACACACTTGTGAAGAGCCCTCTTGGGATCAGCTATCTCCCAGAATCAAACATTTTAGGGTTGGAAGGAATCTTTGAAGTCATTAATCCAACCAGCCCACTGATACTTGAATCACCTCCACAACATCCTCACTCCTGACACTGCCAACTCCATCTTTACACACTCTGACCACAAGAAGTTCTTCTCCTTGGTCCGAATTGTACCAAAGAGCTGCACTTAACATACAACTCCTTAAACAAACACAGCTTTTGTACCCTCCTGAGTCTTCTCTCTTCTGGGTTAAATATAGCAATTGCTTGTACCATCTTCCTATAGCACAGTTTCGAGTCCCCACCCAAACTTGGCAACTCTCTCTTTCATGACCTTCACCTGCCTCTCATCCTGTAAAAATGTGGAGGACACAAAATCGAACAATCTTCCAACAGATTGGAAGATTTTTTATGGCTGGATTGACCGGCCATAAAAAAATGGAGTCAGCTATTTGAAAAGATGATGCAGTTTCAGAATTTGTTTTTCTGGTCAACGTGTCTTGTTGTTGGTTGATAACGGTTTACTCTCCTTCCCAGCCATCCACTCAGCACTCATGGGTGCTCCTTATAGATACACCCAAGCTGACAGCCCTTCTGAGATCACTGCCCAGGAAAAGTCACTGGTGATGGCTATCTGAACTTGACCCAACCCAGTGCTTTTTGTTTGGATATGCCATGTCTTGTGCCTTCATTAAGATCTCTGTAGATATATATACATTCATATTCAAACTTATGTATTTATTTATTTATGTTACACTGTTAAGAGGCTTAGAAATGCATGCAGTTTGGTCATTTATATAAAACTGTACATCAGCTCAGTTGTTCAGCCCCTAAAACTGAGACTGTTTTTTCTTAGAGCTGGGCTTGCCAAACTTTTACTGTGAAGAGCCAGAGAGTAATATTTTCAGTTCTGTGGGCCACATGGTCTTTATTGCAATTACTCAACTCTGCTGTTGAAGTGTGAAAGCAGCCATAGACTATATGTAAATGAATAAGCATGGCTGTGTTTTAATACAACTTTATTTACCAAAACAAGCAGTGGGCAGAATTTGGCCCATGGGCCATTATTTGCTGATCCGAGCCTTTGAGTATCTGAAAGTGTTTTGTGATGATTATTTTTCTCATCATCCTTAACATTGTATGAAAATGGTGTATTCTTAAATGTATTTTAAAGACAGAGGAATTGGGTAACATAGCGAATATGATCATTGGTGAGACGAATTAATATGTACTGTTGAGGTAATCTCCCTATTCATCTCTCTACGCAGCACATGGACTCTCTGAGGTACTCAGCTTTATTTGGGAAAAAAAATTCAGTAATAGCTAACTTCTTTATCATCTGGTGGCTACCTTCGTCACATAAATGTGATCATAATGACCCCATAAAACTAAAGTCTAACAAAAACCTCTGTTATCATTACCCTTTGTGCTCGAGGGCAGGTGTGTACAGTTTGTGGGGTATATAAGCGATGGCTCGGTCCTTCCAAACCATTCACCTAAATGACCCAGCCTCCTAAAAAGCAAAACAAACCGAGAATGTCCATCGACTCCACATTTTCATCACTAAAAAAATCATTTATGGGCTTTGCTGCTTTGTAGCGGGTAAATGCCCTTTCCATATGGAGCTTCTGCCTTAGGACTTTGCAGTCTCGTGGTCTTTGCTGTTTGGGCTGCTGTAGGGGATTTCTTCCTCCCAGACCTCTGTCATTTTAGGATCAAGAAGAGGATCACTGAAACACATGGATGTGCTTTTCATGCTAATCTGTAGCTCAACAAATGCATTCATGAGCACCTGCTCTGTGCTACGTGCTATGAAAGATGTTAGGAAATCAGAAATGATAAACTAAGGCCTCCAGGAACTCAGGCTGGTAACAACTCAAATGCACAGAAAGACAAATCTCTTGGTTTTACCCCCTGGCAAAAAATCACCTTTTTCAACTCAGGCATCCCCCGTCATGAATATACCTTGGAATTTTCCATTCTTCCCTGAGTTACCTTCTTTAGCGTTTTAATCTAGGAAGCATTTGTTCTTTTGAATGTCATGCAGTGTGACAAATTAGTTCTCTTACGTTTACTGAAGCACTTAATAAGCTGCTTCTCTTATGCACCCTTACTCTCCCCAGGTGTTCTCATAGTGGAAGTATAACAGCTTTCCTTACTCCCAGAGAGTCTCCTAATGTTTCATTCGAAAATATTCACAAAACAAAGGTAAAAAAAGATGACAAAAGCGTAAAACAAAAAGTAGATCTGAAATCTATGCTACCTTGGCTGTGTCTTCAATGGTGCTGTGTATGTGGGTGAATTTGCTGTAGTGCTGAGAAAAAATCAGTCTTGTTGATTTATCTGAGCATCGGAATCAGTACATCAGGCCCTGATGGTGGCCAATGGCCTTTTTCTAGGACAGGGAGGTTGACAAGGTGAACGTTTTGGCCTCCTCCATCTCAACGGTACCCAGGTGGAAAAAATCAGAAATTTTAAAATAACATTCAGCTAAATTAAATGGCACAGCCATTTTCACTAGGGAATAATATACAAAATATACAAAGAGCCAATTTCTTATGAAACAGAGTCTCAATATTAAGAACATTCTGTGCATATTTGTTTGAGCTCTGGACATAGAATAGGGAGAGAAAAATGACGCAATCCCAGAGATTGTGTCTGTAAATCCCATTCTTTGCAAATCTCTACTCTCAGGATCTTTGCTAAATGGCCCAAATCAAATGTGATGGTTCAAATGCTCTCGTGGGAGAGTTGTTACAATGTACCTCTGCAAACTCAATATCCGGAAAGCTCTCATGGCCTCACTTCCATTCTCTTTCACATTTGCAAACATTTTGGTAATTCGTAAACTGGCATCTTCTGCCAGGTTCAAATCGTCAGTATATCCCTCTGAAAACATGAAAATCCAGTCAGAATTTGAAGATAGCAAAGAGTTAACGCTTGTGGGGAAAAGTCAGTGCCCCAAAGGAATTAACTACATTCCCTTTTCAATTTCTCTGTCTTCTGGCTAACTTTCCAAACAGATTTAATCACTCTCCCAGAGCAGTCACAATCCGAACCTCACCCCAGTGGCCAGCCACTGGGCTCTGAGGCTGCCGGGCAGCCAGCAGCCTCCTCCCAGAACTGTCACTCAGCCCCACCAGTTCAGTCCCTCTGGCACCCTTCAGAGGCTAGTTACTGGCATGAATAAATTCCAACAGCCCCGGTTAACATGGGGCCATTTCAATGGAATGAATGGTGAAGGTCATCAGGTATGAGGGTTTGATCTCCATCCAGGGAACATAGGTTGCTTTAGGTCTACTCTTCCTTGCATTGGATTAACTGCTGTTGCCATTGTTTGTATGTTACCGCTTTCTGGTTGCAAACCATGTGTCTGTCTGTGTTTTCTTTCAGAGCACTCATTACTTCCTGTTCTTTTGGGGGCAGCAACCGGGTTTCTAGAAATTAGCATTCTTTTCTCTTGCCTCCAACTGTAGGGGTGCCAAAGGAAAGCTCTTTTAATCAACTCTGTGCCACGAAAGAACTTGAAGCTGCGACTTGAAAGTTCATCCCCCGAGGTTCTGCCTGCCCAATGTCGAGGCTTCACTTCTCATTCAATTCCCATCGCTCTGAAGCAAAAGTGCAATTTTTCATTTTCTCGGGAACTGCGAATGCAGGAAGATGCTCAAGCAGGAGTCTCTGGCAACATCAAAGTGGGCTCAGCACAGCAGTCTTTTCCAACCACGTGACCTGTCGGCAGCGCTCTGGGTCTCTGCAGTGTGAATCTGATTCAAAGACCAGGACTCTCAGCCCAATCAACCACCTCTCCCAATGGCTCGCTTCCTATGGGCATGTCGGGGTTGGCTTTCCTTTATGCCAATCCTTTCTAGTTGTCCTTTGCAGTTGGTTACAGAAGAGCCAGTCATATCTTCATCCTCTTTGCATCTGTTTATATGGGGTTCCATATATTTTCTTGCCCTTGTATCAAGTAGTCATCAGATTCACAATGACTATCTTTTAAATATTCAAGAGGCACTCCCCCGCCTCCTTCCCGCCTAGTTCTGGCATTCCAAGATTTCACTATTGTCTTTCTCCATCTCCTGTATCGCTTTTAGGTTTTCTAAGTAACACGTCTAGCATTTCATCAATGACTGTAATTTCAGAGACAGGATTTTGGAGGTGCAGAGTATTTTAAAGTATTTCCAGCTCTTTGTCTGCCTCTTTCCTGCCCAGATCGACCTGTGATCTCATCCTGTGTTCATTTTCGGAGGCTGAGGTATTTCATTCTTGGAAATTTTATTACACGACAAACGAGATATGGAAAATGACTGCCACAGCACAAAGAGAGACAGGTATTTATTGGAAGTTACTGTTTTTCTTTTAAAAGTCAGATTAAAAGAGTTGCCTCCTATCCTATAGTAAATATATTTGTTAAAAGTTAAACTTGGTTGAATCTTCATGAAAGGCAAAGCTATAATTTAATTGTATAATGATTTAATTAAAGTCTGACTTCCCCGGTAGAGTACAAGCCCTGGAGGGGTGGCATCACTGTCTGATGGGTTTGCTACCGCATCCTAAGGGCCTAACACAGGACTTGGGACATTGTAGATGTGAATAATTTTTTGGGGGGGAAAAGTGGTATTTTTTCACTTTTCTATATGTGTTTGGCAGTAACCCCCAAACCACGGCATAGCATGATTTAATGAAGTGAGACTTTTTTCTTTTAGGAGAACAGGCTGCCTTTTCTGTTGGGTTCCTCTTCCTTAGGCCTTCAGGGAGCTTGCTCTCTCCATGTGTCCTGACTGGGCAAGCTTGTGGCAGGTGGTTCTCACCTGCTTATGGAGCTCTTATGGAGCTGGTCTCATGGATGGAAGTTACTCTGATCCAGCTTCTATCCCATGCCCACCAAGGGTGACACTTGGTGACACTGACTTTGCATTCTGTTACTATGTAGAGGTGTGGATAGCACTCCAGTCTTCAGGAGTGCCAACTTACCCCCAGTACCCAGGTCCCCCCATACAGTACCCAGGACCCACAAAAGTTTAAAGTTTTTAATTTCTTTTAAAATCTGAAGGAAAAAATGAACATCATAATAATGAATCCCACCTAGATTATATGCATCTTTACTCCAATGTAGCTGTAAAATATAATTATATATGTGTATATATATATATATATATATATATATATATATAATATATGTATGTATTTTTTTAATGGAGGAAAGGGCCCAGAAAGGCAAAAGTACTCAGGGCCCATGAAAGTCATAATATTGCTCTGGTCCCCAAAGATTTACTTATCAATTAATTCCAGAACATACTGAAACTTATCACTACTTGGCAGTATTAAAAACGCTATTCGGGGAATATAGTTTGTTTCAGCTCTGGGCTCCACTCCCCTGACACTGCCACTCTACCGCCAGCCCAGAGAGACACCCCCAGCCCAGAGAGACTCCCCCGGCTGTGTTCCCCTGCGTTCACAACCAGCACATCTGCCCAGGAGCATGCTGACCCAGAGGCAGGGACATGGAATCTCTAAGAGGGCAGAAGATGCACCCCGCCCCCCCCCCCCCCAGTATCTGGCATAGAGAAGGGCACAGTGAGTGTTTATGGAATGCAAAAGTGACATTGTCATGTACTAGAAAGAGGGCAGGGTTTGAAGCTGGGGAGACCCAGGTGCCAATGTTGGCTCTGCCATTTATGAGCTGAGTTGTCTTGGTCAAATCCCTTAATGGCTCTGACTATCCCATGACAATAACACCTACCTCACAAGTTGCTGTAGGGTTTGACGGTAATTTATGTACATGTAGCATAATGACCAAATATAAGCACTTTATTTTTTAAAGCTATACTATAGCGAGAAGTAAAAGTATTGTGGAATAGAGAACTGACAGGAAAATAAAAGGTGCTCAAGAAATGAACAGCAATAGTATTAATTTAAGATGCTCCCTTCCTCAAATTCTTGAATGGCTCTCTGCTGTTGATCGGACATAGGATACAGAACTCCTCTGCAGTTTACAAAGCCCTTCAAATCTGACTGATGCCCTTCTGTCACCACTGTCCTCTCTTCCTCACATCTGCAATTTTGCCTTAGCAAGCCTGATTTACTTGCAGTTTTTCAAATCATCCCGGTCTTCTCATACCTCTGTGCTTTGTATATGCTGTTCCCTCTGCCTGGAACACCCTTCCCCTCCCTCTGCACCCACCCCCCCCATTTGTCTGGCTAGAAAATTCCTACCCTTCTTCCATATACTCTTTTATTCTCAATTCTTCCCTATTCCACATTATTTGTCATTCTTCCCACTATATTATAACTTGAAAAATGAAGGCACTGTTTAAAAGCACTTATATTTAGTTCTTATGAATTTAAGTGTAGTATTTATAATTTCTCACCATTTAACCATTAATAAATCACCATTTAAACATATTAAGGTAGGGTGGAAAAATAGATTTTGAAGAATCTTCTTTCTCATCGTTAGCCAGTCTTTCAGCTAAATAAAATCGGAAATTTTATGGGGGAGAGGAAAAGAAAATTGGAAAATTTCACAGGGGGGACTCCCTAACTTGTCAATAATGTTTCTTCCCTCCCCCTACCCCCTACACTGTTATGACTGTAAAAGCACGGCTTTCTCCTAAAAGCAACCAGCCAAATTTTCCAAATATTCCCATTCTTTATTTTAAAGTATTTTGGGCCATAAACTATCAGAAATCAAATGTGGAAAGAGTTCAAACTTTCATAGCATTATTAACCATGCATCATTTAAAATTTGGCTGGCTGATATATAAATGGGAAAAAAAAGTAGAGTATAATTTTACAAAACTCTTGATAAAGAGATGAAATCAAGATTTTATTAAGAAGTAGATAGTAATCTGCAAATTGATGATTATTTAATTTATTAATCCATTAAGTGCATGCTCATTTTATTCCATTTAGCACTTGAAACTGAGAGATCAACTTTACCAAAATAACTTTGATCATTGCAGATAATTCATAATTAAGTTCTTAAAATTGGTTATAGAATATTAAGGCATTTGAACTAACATATTTAATGAAAACTTAGAACTGTTTTCTGCTTCAAATATTTATTATCTGTCCTTTAGATGCCAGCATTCTTTGACATAAGTGTACTGCAGCTTAATGCTTCCGTGGAGATTAAAATATGTATTGTATTAATATGAGTGATGATTTATGTCAGAATATACTGTCATCTTCTCTAATAAAAAAGATTACAAAACAGCTATAGTGTATGTGGGGTGCTGATTTGAAATCTCTATGTTCAATTTTTAGGCAGGAAAGCTATTTATAATGCTTCTTATATTAAACAGTACCCAATCAGTTCTACTGACAGTGAGATGACTTCTAAAAGTGAAAAAGGATGAGAAACAGGCCTATTAGGGAGCACGGAAGCCAGGCTCAGATAGCAACATAAACAGGCTTGCAACTACAGTGCTGATTTCTTGTGAAGAAGGCAAAGCCCAGGAAAAAGGAGTAGGACATATCAACAGGGTGCAATACATTATAAAAGCTATTATGATGTCCCACAAAATGAACATTTAAAAAAATTCTGAATTCAGTCTATTTAAAATGCATTATCCAAAAGGCTATTTGCTATCTTTAGAAGTTTAATGCATTTTAAAGTAATACTCTCGCATTACGAAGTGTGAAATCACAAAGTTGGGCTTGGGAAGACTATCACCAAGGGCTCCTCCATTATCTCGTGCCATGAGTTAGGCAGGGACCCCATTATCAACAGGCAGGTGTCACATTTACATCAATTTTGCTTGCATAGGTCTTAGGGTGCAAAGTAGGCAAGAATCAATTAGTAGAAGAAATTTAACACGCCCTACCCTTTAAAGCTTATACTTTAGAATATATGAAATATTTTCCTCCTGAAAGCTCTTCGGTATATATGAATATATTCATATACATAGAATAGGTATTTGTAAATTTACTTTTGGGAGGTCAGTTATACCCCGGGGAAGAAAAATAAGAATAAAAGATGATTTGATCAAGCAAGTAGCTATTATCTCCCTGTATCAGGATCCCATTATTCTCATCTCATATATAATTTTGGGAAAAGAAATTACTGTTATGATGCAAACAGCTGGGGTTTAGTTTTGTAAAGAATAGTGATGAATGCTAGCTCTGTAGCACAATAGCATACCTAGCAAGATCAAAAGAGATTCATGGATATAATTTTGAGGAACAGAATGACAATAGTGTTAGTTTATTTAAACTCGAAGTCATACTTACATTAGAATAGACATTAAATGCCACTGTGTATAATTAAAAAAATTCTAAGTTTCGTTATATACCCCCGGAATCCCTAATTAATTTGTTAAAAAACATTCAGTTCTTGTTACATTTAGCTATACTTCTCATATTGAGGAATTCTGCTCTGTCCTTAGACAAAAGAGTGAGAGATTGTAGTTGTTATGAATTCCTTTTATTTATTCCTGCTATCTTTTCTATCACTATAGAAACCACCCAAAATATTATCCCAAGTAGAGAAGATCTCAGTATGAGAACTTGGGGTTCATTTTCACTAATAGCCACTTGCAACTCCTACATCAGGAAGTTTAAACAAATGGGACTTTCATGTGGGTATTTTATGGCTTGTTACACGTTCCCACTGTAGAAAGTCTTAAATACCATGCAGAGATGTATGTCAGTATCTTGCTTACCCTAGACTTTTAAAAAATATAGGAATAACAATAACAATACCTTTCAGTTCAACTTGTGTGTGATGATGGCCAGTGACACGTGAGGCCTGAGTTTTCTCATTTGGAAATTGGGATAACGAGACCTACCTCACTGGATACAAAGATGACAAAGCAAGGTGATGGATCTGGCAGTAGTTTGTAAACTGTAAAGTGCTATCCTGATATTAAATAGCTTATGTGCTTTGCAAATAACTAAGGACTAATGACATTACCTCGATAGATCTTTGAAAAGTCCTCATGTGATAGAAGAGCAGGAATTCATGATACAGTTTTACAGATAAGAAAAATGAGTTTTCAGAGTTGTTAAGCTGTTTGTCTAAGGTCACATTGCTGGTATGTAATGGAACTAAATCTCCAACCAGATGGCCAGGCACCAAACATCTTGAAAGCATTTATTTTTTCCTCCTTGCTTCTCTGCACTTCATGTGGCATCTCACAGATAAGGGCTAATTTATTCCTGCAAGCGTAAGGACCGTGATGGCTCCCCGGCGATCACACACATCAGATCGCTCTCCCCCATGCTCCGTGTGCTGCACACGGATTCTCATTTTCAGGCTGACTGTCTTAAATCCTGTCCCCAGCCTTGAAGAAAATTAAGCTTCTGCAATGCCTTTCAAAGTTTCCTCTCACTGCAATGGGACCCCGACATCTTTTCCAACTGCAATTCTTTAACCACCTAGCCCTCTTCTGACTTCGTAGAGCAGTCAGGCTGGTAGCAAACCATCTAGTGCTCGATTAGGTTGTAACTTTTCTAATCCTTCTGTGAATGTACTTCTCAACTCTCTGAACTAGATTATCAAGTCAAGCATAGGGAATAAAGCTAATTAAAAAAAAAATACCTCCTACAAACTTTGAACGCTGATTGTGGAATAGATTAAGGAATTACTAAAAGGAAATTTTTTCAGTTATGCTGATGGTATTTTGGTTATATTCTTTAGAAGAGTTTGAATTTCCTAGAGAAACATACATGAGTGTTTAGGATAGAATGATATAATGTCTAAGATTAGTTTGAAAATAATCCTGCAGCAAGTGGGGACGGTGGAGGTAGAAGGAAGTAGGGGGACAGAGATAAAAAAACTGACCACATGTAGATAATTGTCTAAATGGGATAACAAGAAAATGGGAGTTCATTACATACCATTCTATTTTTGTGTATGACTGAAAATTCTCATAATAGAAGGTTAACAAAAATTTTGAAAAAGGCTAGCACAAAGGAAAACGGATACGTCCCATACATACTGGCAAAATATTGGGTATTAGAGTAGCTTTAGTGAAGTCATAAATATACAGTGAAAAGAATGCTTTAACCATTTTGATCACTTTAAGTTAATTTCTTATTTGGAAGAGAAAGAAAGCGTTTGAAGAACTCTCACTCCAGAAATAAGCTTTATGGGGAGTTAATTCTTTTCTTAGAGAAGCAAACAGAGGTAAATGAGTCCCCTCTTGGGCCACTCTAATTTCTGTACCTTCGCATGTAACCCTATTTATTGTCCATATTTGTGCTATGCAGTAAAGAAGATTAAATATGGATGGTTTTAGTATTGGATTTGACTTGCTTTAAACTATCCATAAAATAAGCTCTTTCCCAAGCAAATTAAGAATTACAACGAGTAGTGCGCAAATGTTCAGCTGCCTAACTAAAAATCGAGAAGAACAAAAGAGAATCATGGATCTAATAAAATTTTAACCCAAGCTCCCAAATTCATTCATTTCTTCATATCCAAAGAGAAACTAGAGATGGTGGTCACCTCCTCTCGGCTCCCTCCTTTCCCTTGCTAACAGTACCCTGGATTTCTAGACAGAGCAGCTTGCGGGTGTTGAATCGCCAGGCTCCAGGGGTGGGTCCTGATTGGTGGGAGCCGGCCAATGCACCCCAGCCCTAGGCCACAGAGCAAATCACAGGGCTAGGCACAGACCCACTCCGAGACAAAAAGATGTGAAGGAACCTCTGCTGAGGGACCCTGGTAAAGCAGCTGATTGACTCCGTAGAAGCAATTTAACAAAACTCTCTCTCCTGCTGGTCATCAGCCTGACATACAGCTGCAGCCATCTTGTAATCCCAGGGTCACCAGACCTGGGGGGTAGAGGCTACCTCACAGAAGGCGGAGCAGACATGGAAGGACACCGCCTCCAGGGGGCACTGCTGAGCCACGGAATTAAGCTTCCCTTGAAGCTCACTTTCCCCCTTCGCTTCTCAGTTTTGAGACACATTTCCTTCATGATTAAAGCTTGTTTGAGTTGCGTTTTTTAACCTGAAGTGCAGAGGACTCTAGCTGACACCCTCGTCTTAAGCTCTGGCTCTTAAACAGTGTTGCTGCCCTCAAGGAACAGTTCTAAACCACACGTGTCTTCTTGTCTGCTTTCTGCCTTCATCACTGTACATCGCCCGACGGCTGAACTAAATGATGGATCTGATGCGTTTTGGTACACAGGTGCTCTGGCAGGTGGATGGCATATACTGCAAACACCAAACCTCATGAAAAATATGTGTAAACATGCCAAGGAAACATGTCTATGGCAACAGTACTTTAGAATTATTAACCACAAACACTGAAAGTGAAAAAAAGTTGATTGTGTCTATTAACATATGTCAATCTACTTCTGTCGGTGACTGAAAACATAAAGATCAGAAATAAGCTTAAAGCTAAAGACTTTTTAAATGCTCCATCTTCCAGGGAAGAGCAAACAGCTAAGAAGAATAGAGAAAATGGCTCGTATGTGTCTGCTTTATTTATTAGATTTTTCTCTCTGCTCTTTGAATCATGATTTAAAAGAAGGAAAATAGATGGATCTTATGCATGGAAGAATAAGAGAACTTAGAAAACGTGTGATAGAAATGGGAACTTTAGCATTTAATAAAATGATTCCCCAAGGCAACATCTTAAACATCTTAACTCATCAGCTGCAACTGTCATAAACCCAAAGGGCTTGGGGTAGAGGCAGTGACTCAGCGAAATAAATCAACACCTTCTGGCAGAGAATGAACTAGAACTTATTAGAACTGTTCACCGTAGAATAGGGAGAACTTAAGTCTGAAAAATTAAAGAATGTCAATTCAGTATCATCTGGAAGATGTCTCTTAGTACAGTGATTTGTTGAAATGAAACATTTCTAAACTGGTGTTCCAACATGAAAAAAAATTTATGACAGTTTAGTTTTGCTTCTAGGTTGGTGATAGTTTTGAATCGCGTACGCACATCATCTAAATGAAGAAAAGAGACATAGGCTTAGTACTTAGAGAATCCAGAATCTCTTAGTACTTAGCGAATCCAGACCAGTACTTAGAGAATCCAGGCTTAGTACTTAGAGAATCCAGTACTTAGAGAATCCAGACATAGGCTTAGTACTTAGAGAATCCAGACCAATCCAGGGTGGTGAAGAGCTCACTGGAAAAGGAGATGGGCATGTTTTAATTAGTGAATCGGTAAGCTTTGCTGAAAGCCAGCTGTTCATCTAACACTTTGTTAGGAGTTGAGCTTATCAGGGCTGGTTTCGTGGGCATGAAGCTGTCCCGTATTTAGAAGTGCCTCATGCTTGGTGTAATGCCCTTTTGTCACCATCTTAAAATTCTTAATAATTGCTGAACAAGGGCTCTGCATTTTCATTTTGCTCTGGGACTTAGAAATTAAGTAGCGACCCCTGGTAGGTTTTTTTTTTTTTTTTTCCTGGCCACGCCACGTGGCATGTGGGATCTTAGTTCTCTGACCAGGGATCAGACCCACACCCCCTGCATTGGAAGTATGGAGTCTTAACAACTGGACCACCAGGGAAGTCCCTCTGGGGCTTATATATGCTTTACTTCCTGTCTATCTGTAACTTGTAGACCATTAGAGGAGGAAGACCCATACACACAAAATAATTAATGAACACAATTATTATTTCAATCTATATTACCTGGGTAAACTGTCATAAAGCACCAAAATGGGTAGGACAGTTGATTAGACATAAGGCAGAGTATACTAAGTTATCTGTGAAATGATGATATAGCAAGCAGGGCAAGTCTTGGAGAACAGAGACATTGGTACGCACAAGCAGGATTTGCTAGAGAAGACTTCTCAGGAGACCTAGGACATATTATTCCTCACCTTTTTTCTACTAGTGACCATTTATTGAGCACTGACCTTGTACCAGACATAAGACTATATATTAGCTGAATAATTCTCATGCAGTCCTTTTTAACAAGTGAGGAAACTGAGGCTCAGAAAGAATGAGTAATGTGTCCAAAGCCCCCAGCTAGTAAAGAATGATGTGGAATCCCTACCCAAATCCATCTGACTCCAAACCCAGGCGCTTGCATTTTGTTGCTCTTGGTTATGTCTGCATAGGTGTGTGTATAGCTGCATAGACATCTCCTGATATACATCACAGGTGAGGAAGAAGCATTAGCACATGCCTGCAGGTGGGAGTGAGCAAAGGTTGTGGCTCCCAGGTGGGGAGCATCTAGATGGTACAGGGTAGGGTGAAATATTAGGGAACGATGGTGAAGATAAGAATGCATGTAATTGCTACTATACAGTAAGACTTGTAAATACCCTTGTTTATATATGAGTTAATGGAGATACCCAAGATGGTACTAGCAAATGCATGCAGCATGCTATGAATCAGACCTGTCTGACTACATGTGTGGTCTTCACCAACATCTCACCTGCCACCCATGGATGGAGGTGCAAGGGGCCAGGTTTTTGAAGGCTTGTATTATAACAGCCTAGCCCTGGTTAGACTAGCGAGGAGGGCAGACTGGATTTGGGAATGCAGAACTGAGTTGAGAAGAGAGATGTTTAGGAATATTAATATGACCACAGGACACAGGACAGGGGGAGGTGTGGGGTAAGAAGGAGAACAGGAAACCCGCAAAGGGGCATCTATTAATTCAGGGGTAAAGTGATGAGAAAGTGATGGTGGGAATGGAAAGGAAAGAATGAGAATAAAAGGCATTTCAGAGAAACAGAGAGACAGAGATGATCTCTTAGTAAAATTTTACCACTTAGAGAGTCCATCTTCACCCCCTCTTTTTCCTTCCTATTCTCCTCCCCAAATTCCACTTATCTTATTCCCTGCTATCCTTTTCTGTTTCTCTTTTTTCCTCGTCACTCTTTCTCCTCTGCCTCCTTCTGTCCTTACTCCTGGTTTGTTGAAAGTTAGGCTATATTTTGAATGCTTATCCTGGGAATGTTTTTCTAAATTGCTTTTAAATTAGGCATCTCATTTATGAATTGTGTTCTCTTTAAAGGAGTTAATGGCATGTGAGCTATCATCTTTTTCTCCACGAATTAGTCTGTTTTTAAAAAACGTATCATCAAAATATGCACAAGAAAGGGTAATTATTCAACTCAAACTATAATTGTGTCTAATTGACACTCCAGAAATATCCTTCCTCGTAACATCTGAAACAATTTATTAAGATTTGTTTCTGAACATTGATTCATAGTTAGAATCTCATGTGTAGCACAGAAAAGGCTCTTCATAATTTTGTCATTACAGGATGCATATTCTATGGAGACAGGCATTCTACATTGTTTCTCAAGCACAGTGAGGCAAACTCTTAACCAAGCCCTAATATCTGGAGTGAAATGGGGTTTATTGACCATTAGCAAACTGGCTGGCTGGCTGCCTTTAAGATTTGGGCAGAAAACTCAGCATTGCCAGGTCGGTGGGGAATGGGCTGCTGGACTTCCCACATTATGGATCCCCTGCGTTCTCTATCTCAGCCCATGGTGATCCCATCTTTCCAGCCGCCCAGTATTGAATCCTCAGTCACCATAGACTCCTCCTTTCCTGGTCCCTCCACATTTCATCAGCACCCAATTCTGCAACTTCCTTCACATCTTCTTTCTATTTTGACTGTCACTGTATCCCTGTACTAGCCATGGCTCAATGCGTCTCACCTGGTGGATATGATACCTACCGCCTACTGCTTTTCTGCCTTCCAGTTTTCAGCCCTCCAATTTTGCGTGCACATTACAATCGGGGCGATCTTCCCAAGTCACAGCACTGGTCAGAAAAGTCTCTTCCTCAAAGTCCTTCAACTGCCCCACCCTTGCTAGGGACCCTTGACAAGGCCTCTAAACCTCTCAAAGCAGCTTCCACTTGATTCCCAGACTGAGTTGTTTCTTGGTTTCCTTGACCTCCCTCCAAGCTCTCATCTGTCCACCATTGTGAGAACACACCCTAGGCCTTTCCTTCTTCCATTCTGTGCACCTAGAGTCCCCTCCTATGACTCTTCCCACCCTCTGCTCTCCAACCTTTAAAGCCCATCTGGGCTGAACCCCCTTTGTGAAGCCTTTCTGGTCCAGCCCCCAGGGGTTCTTTCTTCTGCAGGTTCCCCAAAACCATGACTCATTTTACATTCCTTTGAGCTTATCTCCCTCACTAGACAATGCCTTGAGGACTGGAATTACAACGACAGTTCTATAGACAGTCACTTATGCAATTTTTTAAATAGCCCTATGAAGAAGGGACAAGTCTCCATTTTAGAGATAAGGAGGCCAGGGAGGTGCAATAACCTTGCTCAAAGTCACACGTTTAGAGACGGGCAGAACTGACATTCACACCCAGGAGTCCGGCCTCACGTTCTTTTTTGTTTGCATAACCACTACACTCTCCAGTCTTTCTGACCACCTCATACCCACGTCTGCCCATAGCTTCCAGCATAGTTCCCTGCACACAGTAGGCAATCAGGGTAGGCAGGTTTTTAGAATTGAATTGAATTAAATTGATTTAATTGAAGCTGGAGAGGACCTCACTAATCTGAAGATATAAAATGTTAGCCGTGGTGTCTTACCCCAGTGCTCTCCTAATTACTTGGATCCATGGCTATCAATCTGGTGATAGGCACCAGAAAAATATGCAGTAGCTAATATGAGAACCATGTATATTTTATGTCCATTTGAAAAGCAACACTTTATCACACCTCTGGGAGCTTCTGGGCATGGGTCTGAATATAAATAGACACACATATTGCTTCAGTCAAATTACTTGGCATTGACACCGGGCCTTGTACTGATCTGTCCTGGAGCAGATGTGATTTCAGCAGTCTGATAAAGTGGAAGACTTTATACCAACTGAGAGGATGCTGAACTTTTGTCACCAAGGTGTGACCATCAGTACTATCACATTCCGGGCCTAGGTGTGGCCAGGAAGATGCCACAAGGTTGCGATTACTACTTACACTACTCTACAGTGTACCCACCGGATCACACATTCAGCATTTGCAGCATCTACGTCTGTATATCTATAAGCCACAGTCACAGCCACGGCCATGTCCACATCCATAACCATATCCATATCTAGCTCTTGTTCTCTAATATGCATGATCTTCCTAAAGTATGTGCTCAAAAAGTACCCTTGCGTTATCATGATTGCTCCCCTGATTTGTTATCTTCTTAGTAGTCCACAGCAATGTTAGAAAACTTGCCGTGTTTCTCTCTGACTTACTTAGGGTTACCCTGTTTCATTTGGCCATAACTGGCATAGCAGTCAGTTTGGCATCACCCATTTTTCTGAAATATATCCCTTGGCAGAAATGTTTTGATGTTTGACTATCTGGGGTTTTGTCCCTGCCCATGTGGCCGAGGCACGCTACTCCACTTCTTTGGGCTTATAAATTCTCATCCTTTAAATGGTGATGGTAACACCCGTGGAGATCAAATGAGGTAATGCTGAGCATATTTTCAATCAACGATAGGTCCCTTCCTGTCTCTTTTCCCACCACTCCTCTGGCTTCCAGGATCTCTTTGTAGGTGATGCTCTCTCAAATTGCATGTATGGGGTGGGGATGTGACAGAAGACAAGGGTACAGAAAGGAAGGCAGAAGACAGATGGCAAGTATCCATGCTAAGAACTTGGGACTTTATCCTAAGAGTGAAAGAGAAATCACCGAACAGTTTAAAGCAGAGAAGTGGTTCGACCAACCACCTCACAGTAGGGAATGGTTTAGTTCAGTTTTCCAGGTCTGACCTGCATTGGTGTCTCAGGAGGGCATCTGTTAAAGGTAGATTCACCCCACAGCCTGCACTGAACTGAACTCTTTGGGCCTGGAGATCTGCATTTGAGAAAGCTTGAATGTCAACTATAGGTTCTTTGAAATTTTAGCAGGAGGCAAGGCTTGAGGCAGAAAGGCATTATTATGTAAGAGAAAATTAATGATGGCTTTAATGGAAGCAGTGGAAAAGGCACAGAGCAATTTGAGATATTTATATGGTAGAATCTACAGCTTGCCATGCTCACAATATTTAGGAAGTGAGGGAGAGAGAAGCTGGGTGGTACCAGGATTTCGGGCTTAAGTCATTAGGAGGGTGGTGGGGCCATTAATAGGGAACTGGAGATAAGGAAGAGGAGGAACGGGGCTGTGGGATGTGAAGGTCATCAGTTTGGGACATGTTTTGGGGTGACTATGGGGCATCAGTGGAAATGCACATCGGGAAGGTGGATTTGTGGGAGCGACACTCAGAAGAAAAATGTGAACCGTGGGTGCAGCGTGGGAATCTTCAGTTGTTAGAAGGCAGAAATTAGAGGGGACAGCCTGGGAGGTTGGCTAAAGGACCATTGCAGACCCTGGGGACACCAGCACTCAAAAGACATGGAAGGTCCATGAAGGAGGCTGAGGAGGAGAACACAGGGATAGAATACTAAGCTCTGCTTAGGGTACTTTTTTGAATAACTGCAGAGAGCTCAGTGAATAAAATGATGTAGAGCACAGAGGATAAATATTGGGTTGGCCAAAAAGTTCGTTTGGTTAGTGAATACGTTGTTCAATAAAGTTCCTGGTGAAAATGAAAAATGTCTTTTATTTCTACTTAAAATCGAATGAACTTTTTGGCCAACTCGATACCTTAAAAGAACGGAAAAATGATTTGGGTTTGGTTATTGATGTAGACATGATATATAAAACCTTGGAAATAAATCAAAGGCCTCTACAGAACATCTTAGAAGGCTGAACTTAAAACTCCCCTCTATATCTTTTTAATACCACTGTTTCTGGTGCCCATTTTTCAGATTGTGAAACTGAGGTTGGGAAGGGCATATGATCTATATAAGGGCCTAAGCTTGAAATGAACAAAGCTGGGACTTCAAGATAGTTTGATTCCACGGTCCATGGCCTTTCTCTCTATGAAAACACCCAGGTGTGCCATTTAAAATTCCATCACAATCATGGTGTGTGTGAGCCCAGCTAATGCCCACGGGGGAGAGGAAGGAGTGCTGAACGAGGAGCCACACACCAGGCTCTGGGCCTCTATGTAGCCTCTTACTAACCTCCATGCTGCTTATATTTCAGATCTTTAAGATCCAGAACTTTTGCCATATAAACATGGGGGTAAAAGTATAAACACAGGAGAGAATCTGCAATTTTAAAAGGCATATCTTAATGGTTTACAATAATTTTAAGTGGACCTTTCTAACTGGCCTACAAACAGTGCTATTTATAATAATTTTGGAGAGCAGATTAGCTGTGAGAAAAACAATCAAGATTAAGAAATCCTCCAGTAAGTAGTTAAATGCAATCTGCATTGAGGAATATTTGTTAAATTGACACCTTAATATAAATTTGTTACTGCATCTGGGGTAAGTACTACACCCGAACTGAGTCTAGTTTGATTACCTTTAAATTTCCAAGAGCTCCAGTGATGTGTGTTATTTTTATGCAAATGGGGGACAAAATGCTAATACAAATGGCTGAGTTAAATAAGAATAATTACTGTTTTCATAAAGTCTTAAATTTATATAGTGCTTTTTAATATAAAAAGTACTTTCCTGTATATATTAATTAATCTATACAATTCTATGAGTTACGTTGTGTTCAGCTCAGAGATGTGGAAAATTTTTAGACTAATGCCCATCAGACTCAACGCACTTAAGAATTACCTGCAAATCTTGTTAAACTGCTGTTTCTGATTCTGGAAGTCTGGAGTGGGGTCAGGTCTTTGCATAAATCACAGGTTCCCAGGTGAACCCAATGCTGCTGGTCTGTGGGCCACATTTTGAGTAGCAGGGACCCAGATGCCACTGATTCTTGGGCTGTTACATGCTATTCCTCTTTGTGACTATCAATTTTTAAGAAATAACATGGCGGGGATGTAATGCACACACAGGGAATACAGTCAGCAATATTGTAACAACTTTGTATGGTGATGGATGGTAACTGGTCTTATGTCAGTGATTGTTTCATAGTGTATAAAAATATTGAATCAATATGTTGCACGCCTGAAACTAATATAACATTATATGTTCATTATAATCCAATCAAAAAATGGCATCGTTTTCCTACTACATGACATTTTTAAGTGGTAGATAGGACATAAGCTTTAAATTGATCCCACATCTACCAGCTATCAACTGGGTGGTCTTGGGAAGGTCACCATTTTTCATCCTTTCCCATTTTTGGAGTTGCTGGGAAGATCAAATAAGTTATGATATGTTCATGTGCTATAGAAAGAGTTGGCGTTGTTTATCATACCTTGTGTTTATATACAAGAGTCTGTCCAAATTCACAGTCATAACTCACTTATTTTCTGACTGAACATAGATTTGGCCTTTTCAATATTTGCTCTCACTGATAATAACGATGACCTTTGTTTTGCTAAGCAAAGGATGTTGAACTATTCACAAGGTGAGGAGTGAATGGTGAATGGAATTGGTTTCCTTGATGAGTTGTGCTAGAATATTAATGAAGGGGAAAGGAGGCAATCTGCTGTGGGTGTGCTGCTCGGGGAGCAATATTCATTAGGCTCTACTTTGCCTCCCTCATATTTTCCACTGAGAAAATGATTTCTCCTTTAACTCTTATTCCACTACAGCCATACACATAATTCATGAAGTATGGCTTCACTCACAAGCACAACACATAATTCATTTGAAATTACATAGGGTCTTGTAAAATCCCTTTAATGTCAATCATTTAAAATTTTCGTTGCTTTTAAAATGTAGCTCTTTAATTGTTAATATGTTGGTATATTATTTTCACAAATCATGTAGATTTCAGAACTCCTGAAGACGGGGATTGCATCTTCCAAATGACTTAAAGCATAGTAGGTCCTTAGTAATTATTGGTTGCCTTAATCTGACTTTCAGTAGAGTTAAAAAGCTCCAGTTTTAAAATAATAAGTTTTTTGGGGGAGCATAAATTCCCCCTACAATGAATTTCTGTTGTTTAATTGGATGATCAAATTGATACTTTAATGAGAATTGGAGCATTGAAGGAATGGGAATTTCAATTTATAAAGAGGAATAAGTTCAGTTGGGAAAAAAAAAGCAGGTCTGAGGATGTAGCAATATGTCTTGAATGCCAATCATGAAGCAAATAATGTACTGGATGCTTCATATATTTTTTCTCCTTTAACTTCGTCTCGGTATGCTCTTCCTATTTTATATATCTACCTTATTTTCCTACCACTGGAGTAGATATCATTTTTTTACCATTAAAAATCCAGCTCTAACACCATATCTGGCATGTACTAAGCCTTCAAAACTCTTTGATGAATGAATGAATGACTTTCTATTTATAGGTTGGCAGACTGAGAAGCAGCAGGTTTAAGGGAATTGCCCAAGATTGCCCAAGTAACGATTGACCGGACTGGGCTCCAACCCACCTTTCTACGTCTCCAAATCCAATCCACTTTCTAGTCTTCTATAGTAAGTCAGGGACTTCAGACAACCAAGTAGTGCTTATCGATCCCTGGGTAAAGATAAGGAGGCTGGGAAGGGAATAAACTTGATTGACACTGTAATTCTGGCTAAAGCCTGGGGAGTGTTCAAAGTGCTCCTGAAACTCATCCACTTTGCTAGCCCTGGGGCTGGTGTAGAGTGCCAACACCCACATTATTAGGATTCTTTGGGCAGGCTACGAGCCTTGGGTCACTCCGTTTCTGAATTCAAGACAAGCCCCTGTAGATTGCTCTGTTCAGTGCTCATCTTCCTCCACTGAATGGAGGGAAAGGGGTCAATGAAAGGAGGAAGGAGTGAAAGATAGAAAGAGGAAAAGGAGGATGTCTATAGCAAATGAATTACATCGTACAACTGATCCTATAATATTTTCCTTACCTATGGACTCCAAGTCACTTACCCTGAACTAGGGATAAGGGGAATTTTTCTCCTTTGAGTGTCTATCCATAAGGCACATACAGCCATTATTTTGTGACTTAGGTTGTCTGGTGGACGCCCTTTTAAAGGAAGGCTCTGGAAATGCCACGGAGGAGCTCTGTTTGTCTGCATGTGCACCACTGGCTGTAATAGAGGCATCTCTTTGCCATCACAGGGCCCCCAATTCATCCTAGCAATCTGCAGTCTCCACAACTTGCAGCGTTTAGTGGCTCCTTCTCTCTGATTTTGGCTTTTCAAACACCAAAAGAAAACACAGTTGATCCCAAACAAGCAGTTATATTTATTGTGTGGCAAAAGCATTCTGGTTCACCAGGGCCCTTCAAACATCAGCTTCCATAGCATCCTGCTCAGTTATTAGAGAAAACATGAGATTAGGAAAATATAACAGCAGTAGAGCTTTCAATGGGAGCATCCAGGGGAACAGATAGAAAAGGTCTTAACGTTTTCTCTATTGTTCAGTTTACAACAGATCTCTTCCAGTTATGATAAAATGATGGATTTCACAGAGAACAGCTTACCCAGGTCTTTCAGCTACCATGTGTGTATGTGTGTGTGTGTGTGTGTGTGTGTGTGTATATATATATATATATATATTTTTTTTTTTTTTTTCCCCTGCTGCTTGTCTTCCTTATATTTCCTCACTTCCTGATATATTTCATTTTTACAAAGATTTTTCCCGGTGTAAAAGAGTCAGCATTAGACCATCCAGTAAGCTCAGATTCCAACCCTGCCTCTATTTCACTTCTTGGAGAAGCCTTGTGACTTGATGGTGCTGCATCTATAAGGCTGGGCAGTTTGGGTTTCCTTATGTTATGAATGGAGCTATCATAATATATTTCAAAATGCTCTGAGCTTCCTGGAGAGGGAGAAAACTAGGGAAAAAAGTTATATTTGGATATTTTGCCATACGCCTGTACAATGAGCAGTGACTAACAAAACATTGGTCTCAGTGACCTGTGTTACAGGTGATACTTGTCAAAATTGTTTACATTTATTCATTTATTCATTTGTTCACTCATTCAACATTTTTTCCGGCATGTGTCTACTCATCTCTCTCTATCTGCTTCACTGGATTCTACTCATTCTTCCTGTTTCAACGTAGATATCTGTTCATCTAGGAAAAAAAATTCCTGACCCATGGTGGTCCCCAAAGCCTGCGGTACTAACAGCAGGAGTTAAACCAGCCCTGTTGGGAGGGGGGAATGTCAAAGAATGCTTCCTAGAAGAAAGGAGAAGAAAGAGAGAGAGAGAACAGAGATCAGAGAGGAAAAAATGTTCCAGATGGAGAACATATAAGACCCAAAATGGAAAAAATTTATTGCATTCAAAGAACTACAAGAATCTCTCAGTATATCTGAGGAGAGGGAGAGACTGGGGGGGAAATGAAGCTGGAAAGGGGAGGTAGAGGCAGAATAGACTTGTGAAACATTCTCAAAAGTTTAGATTTCACGGCGAACTGAAGAGAGTGAGATGGTCAGATGTGAGATAGCCAATGGTCGCGCTGGCTGTAAAATAGAGAGTGGGCCAGGGAGATGAGGAGGGGCGAGGAAACCATTCAAGAAGCTGCTGTAAGAATGCCGGCAAGAGATGATGGTGGTGTGAATTAAGAGAATTAAAAGAACTAACCAATTCCAGAGCTGCTAAGAGAACACGACTGGCCAGAGGTGACTGGCTGGATTTGTGGCGTGAAGAAGGAGGGCACCTGAATGCTTATAATTGAGCTATCCAAGGCAGGGGGCACTGTTCTCTGAGATGAGAAGGGAGCCTTTGGGAAGGGGGTTACGATCAAGTGCCTGGGACTCCAACCTCCATGTGCTTTCTGTTACTCCAAACTATGCCTCTTTTTTGAGAGATTACTGGATACAGGGCAGCATGTTGGGTGATGTGACATTTAGACAGATCTCCAGTCTTGGAGATTTTGGTCTAGTGCGGATAGAAAACACCCACAGAACGTTCCCAGAGGAGACAGAACATGTGAAGTGCCACCGTCAAAGTGCAAAGTATACTGGGGGGGAGCAATCACATCTGCAGGTTTGGCCAACTGTGCCATGATAAACTTTCTGGTTATTTCTTCTCTGGTGGGTCAAAGAAGCTAAAACCTCTTTTTTTTTTTTTTTAAATTGAAGTATAGTTGATTTACAATGTTGTGTTAATTTCTGCTGTACAGCAAAGTGATTCAGTTATATATATATATATATATATATATATATATATATATATATATATATATATATATACACACACACACACACACACACACACACACACACACATTCTTTTTCCATTATGGTTTATCATAGGATATTGAATATAGTTCCCTGTGCTATACAGTAGGACCTTGTTGTTTATCCATTCTATATATAATAGTTTGCATCTGCTAATCCCAACCTCCCAATCCATCCCTCCCCCACTTCTCCTCCCCCTTGGCAACCACAAGTCTATTCTCTATGTTTGTGCATCTGTTTCTGTTTTGTAGGTAAGTTCATTTGTATCATATTTTATTTTAGATTCCACGTATAAGTGATATCATATGGTATCTGTCTTTCTCTGTCTGACTTACTTCACTTAGTATGATAATCTCAGGTTGCATCCATGCTGCTGTAAATGGCATTATTTCATTCTTTTTTATGGCTGAGTAATATTCCATTATATATATGTACCACACCTTCTTTATCCATTCATAGCGAAATGTTTTGCCTCCAACCAAACATTTGTCTCTAGAATTCTGTATAGGAATTGTGGCTCAGACTCACAGGGCTTGGTCTTCTGGGCAGAAAACATCACAAGTCCAAATGTGTTGTCTTGTTCATGGCCTTCTGACCCTCCTTCTGACTAGAAGTCACTCCCTTCTTCTAATGCTTCTGAATGGATGCTCTGTGCTATTCAAGGTTTGAACCATAGGGCTTCATACTGTCTTACTAAGTCACTCTCTAAAGGCACAGTGAAAGTACACGTGAATATAGTCTACTGAGAGAATGCCTTGAACCCAAGTTCTGTCTTTATTGCCATTAGTACAACTTCTTCTACCAAAAATAACCTCTCTTGCAGCTTTTCCTGGGATAAGCCAGCCATCCGTCCTGGCATTCTCAGGTGCCTGCTTCACAGATCTGTCTCCATTGGGCCCCCCTGGGGGACTTTAATCCAATCCATGTTTTGAGATCTCACCCATGCAAAGACGATTAAGATACCATCTCTGCTGCCATCAAAAATTACAATTTATTGTGAGAGATCAGACATGTACAAAATAGACCATGAAAAAGGGAGTGTATTTTGTCAGTTCACTCTTCTAGGATCTGTAAGCTGACACCGAATGGTGGTATCAATAGTGCAGTTTTTGTTCACTCAATAATTTCTGTGTTTCTGCTAAGTTTCACTTATATGTCATCACATTTTATTTTGCAATAACCCCAGATATATTATTTTCTCCATTTTATAGATGAAGTCACTGAGACTCCAAGAGGTTAACTTTCTACCCAAAGTCCACATATCCAGGGGATGAACCCAGAACTATCTCACTCAATGCCTGTTCTCTTAATCTCTCCTCTAGCCTTGCTACCAACCAAACATACTCAGTGCTTCTGCTTTATTTTCTGTCTGTGTAGGTGAGGCAAAGAAAATCCCTTTGAAGAATCATTGAGTATGGGGGCCTAAAGAGGAAAGTTGAAATAACACTCAATAGCCACTATAGTTTCAAGTGAATATTTTTACCTAATGTTTACATCCTACAGTAAAAATCTGTCAGTTAAATTAAGTTGTAGCTGTCTTTGACTTGCAAAATAATGTGTCATATTTCTATTGAATCTATTAGCTGAATCAGCTTATTTTATTTCTATAATTCAATGTAACATGTTGCTTTCTATTTGCTATCCCCAGGACACCCTTGTAAACAAGATGTTTCCTGTAATGGGTTTTTCCTGGTAAAGATCATTTAATAAGCAAATATCTCCAATCCATGGTAATATGCGCTGACAGCCTCCTAACCATATTTGAAATATGAAGGCAGTGTTTCTAAGATGACTCAAGTCAATTGCTTTAATATTTCAATAAAAATAACTGCTATTAGAAGGTTCAATACTGAAGGCACATAATTTCAATCCTGGTTCATAAAATGTAATTTGGATTTATTTCAGGATAACGATCATTGAGAAAAGTATGTATTGGAATGGTCGGGTACCTGGGTAAGGACCACTAATCTGTTCTGAGAGATTGCTGGGCTCCCGCAGGGTAGCTGGCAATATATATACACACATCATTAATTATTTGCAGGAATATTTTCTGTGACATTGGGCTCAAGGTGCTCTGTTCAAATACTGTACTCAGCAGAAACCCTGCCACACAGCACTTGAGTAAAATGACTTTACATCAAATTGGATTCTCTTTGGCTCTGACCACACAACCAGGTTTCATGAGTCCACTTTTTTCTTTTTTTTTTTTTGCCTATAGCTTATGATATTTTTACAATAAATGGATACAATTCCAGTTATCTACCAGAATGTTATGAGTAAAACATAAAGCATAAAATTAATTCAGAACAAAGAATTTTGGAGCTGGAAGGGACCTCTGAGATCATCTTGTCTATGCCTCTCAGTTTATGGTGAGACAACCCAAGTCCTGAAATAAATGACTTGTGCAGGTTCACAGAGCTGAGCCCAAAGCAGATTATTTGATTCTCAGTAGAGTGTCAGTTAAGCAAGCACACTGTTTACACCGACCGGATGGCACAGTTATTATTGCTTAAATATGATAGCAATAAAAGTTCACCTTTATTGGAAATTTAGTAAGCATAGTGTATGTTTCATCTCCCTTAACCCTCAAAACAATCCTGCAACTCTTACTGTACTTATGAGAAAACTGAGGCTTAGAGCTTTGAAATAACTTGCCCAGTTTCACTCAGCTAGTGATTTGGTAGCTCTGGGGTTTGACCCAGGCCATAGAACCAAACATCCTTTAATAATGATGCTGAGCTGAAATAATTAAGCAAGGTATGGGGAGTACTTGGGTATGGGTCTAACAGAAGTGGTAGGAAAATAATTGTAAAGTCTTTCTTTGTGAAAAGAATTAAGAAAATAAGGAGAGTTGAGCTGGAGAAGCCAGAATAAAGAGCAGGGTTAGTGAAAGATTTAAGAATAAAATAGGGAGAAAATGAATTTTTACTTGCAAATGGCTTTATAATCACTTCAATTTTCTAAGTTTATTTTAGTCAGGGTCATCTGGCATTGACCATTTTCTGTTTTGAATTCAGTAGTATCCAAATTTATCAATATGCATTTTCAAAGCATACAGTGATTTTAGGAAATCTAAGGTAATAACTTGCCTTTAATAGGAATGAAATGAATGTTTGAAGCAGACTTCAAGGACAAATGAAAAACATTATCACTCATTTGCAGTATTTTATTGCTTTACTGCGTTAATAGTGGAAATATATACAACCTATTTCTTCATTTGGCAAATGAAAACACGAATGTATTTTGCCAAATTTTAATGTTAATATAATTATCAACACTCATTTTATTTCCAAATTACCTATATGCTTTTTGACCAGGTTGATAACTACTGTATTTTTATGCAATTGCATTTTCATATCATTTTTAATGTATGACAACTTGTATGAGACTTTCCATCTACAAAATGTTGTATGATCCCTCTTTTTTAATCTTGGGAGACATATCGTCTAGGAGTTGATTTATGACCCTGCTTGAGTAACCTTGGCCATGTCTCTATCTTGCACATCATTGATAAAATGATTCAGCTTTTGCAACCTGAGATTTGAAAAACACTGTCATCTGGAAACCCAAAAAAGATAGTTGTTTGAAAGATATAATTACTCCAAGGATGAAAAAGGCAGGCATTTTTCATAAGTTCAATATTGCTATGGTCCCAAGTTGGTAAAAGGTATTAATAATAATTGTTGAAGGAAAATTATCCTCTCAAGGACTGGAAATAAATGTTTGGTTGGTGAGATTGTCTGAGATAGTAAATTACAACTGTGTCTAGAGGAAATCACACGGCTTTTTTTCCTTTTCTTTTCTGTTTTTAATACACTGGTTGGTGGATGTAAGTCAATTCAAGAAAACATTCATTGTGCATCTACAATGTGCCAGGCACTCTGCTGAATGTTGGGGATACCAAGTTGGGCAAAGTGCAGACTTTGCCTTCAAGGAGCTCACAGAATTGCTGAAGACAGATTGTGACATGATCCTGGATCATGCTCTGAGCTTCCACAAAGCAGAACTATCAGGACTGTGCCCCTGGGCATATGTTGATGTGGTTTCAAATGAATAGCACTGGCGAGCTGCTCATTTAAATGATTCCTTCTGATCTAGGCCTCTCATATTTCCTTAATTGCAGACACTGAAAAGACCATTTGGTCCTCCTATCAGCTGTCAAGTTAAAGCTTAATATTTTCTCTCCCCAAACCTCCAGAATGGGTTAGCTGCTTCATTCTCCATGTTCCTTCAGCCTTTTGTTTATACATCTACTGTAGCACGTTCCCTTTTTTAGAATTACATATTTACTTATTTATAAGTGTGCTTCCTTTAATGGATTATCTCCTAGAGAATAAGTTCCAATCATCTTTAGATTCCTCTAAACTTCGAAAAGCCCATGGATTTATGGACACGAGTCGTAAGAGTTTGCTGAGTTAATAAGTTACGTAGTGCAGAATCATCAGGTGATAACTTCTACAAAGTTATACAACATATACAAAACTTATCCTTTAATGCAACCATATGAAAGAGACCTTGGGCAAATCAATTAATCTTTCTGGTCCTTAATTCCCAAACAAATTAATTGAAATAGCAAGGCTATATGACTGTTGTTACGTTGGATGTTTTATCATTGGCCTCTTTTCCTAATGATGTAATCTGACTCTAAATTGACAAGTTCAAAAATTTCAAAACTTTATATGAGTATAAGTAAATACTGCTAGTAGCTACAACTATGCGCATCTACTATGTAGAAAGTGCTTTCTATATAAAGAGTGCTAGATACGTGGCCAAGCTAGAATTCTAATGTATTTTATCCATCTGTCTGTCCATCCATTTGTTCATCCAGTCATTTAATAAATCTTTGCTCAGTGTTTACTAAGTGCTAAGCATTATTCTAGGCAATAAACCCAAACAAACAAAATCTAGGATACTTAAGGAATTTATTCTGTAATATTTCAAACTCTAAGCTTTTTCCCATGAACTATATGACCTTCAAAGTTTTTGTTCTTAACTCTAGCCGTAGAAATCTTTGTGTCACCTAAGTGTGTCTTAGGTGTGTTCCTAGGGATTTTTATAGTATATAAATTTAAATATGTAAGATTGCTCCATATTTTGAGAACTATTAAAATTCTTGAATTTTATTCCATGCAGTGGGAAAATTAACTTCAGTTAGGGATTATCTTTCTATCCTCAAAGATCACTTTACATTATACTAAATTAAATAGATTTAAGAATAAAAGAACAATTCACCTGTTTTTGGTTGCATGCCAGGAGCTGAGTTTTCAGAAAATTCTTTGTAAATTGAAGGTACAGATCTTCCTATACCCATACTTAATATCTGAGTTACTTCCTAATAAACCCATTTTAAGTTGAAAATATCATTAAGTTGAAAATGCATTTAATACGCCTAACTTACCAAACATCATAGCTTAGCCTAACCTACCTTAAATGTGCTCAGAACACTTACATTAGCCTTCAGTTGGGCAAAATCATCTAACACAAAGCCTAATTTAAAATAAAATGTTGAATATCTCACATAATTTTTTGACTACTTTACTGAAAGTGAAAAACAGAATGGTTGTCTGAGTGCAGAAGGGTTGTAAGTGTATTGGTTTTTAACTCCCCCAGTCCACCCCCAGTGATGGGGTGGCTGACTGGGAGCTGTGGCTCTTTGCAGCTGCCCAGCATCATGAGAGAGGATCAAATTGCATGTGGCTAGACCAGGAAAAGATCAAAATTCAAAAGTCGAAGTCAGGTTTCTATTGAATATATATCACTTTCACACCATCATTGTAAAGTTGAAAAACCGTAAGTTGAACAAACTATCATTAAGTCGGGGGCTGTCCACATATCCTTTAGTTAAACTAGTGTTTGCAGAGAATTGTGGCTCCCTTTCTTTCTCTTACACGCAGGCACGTGCACACACACACACACACTCTCAAAGAATGATCTTTTCCTACAAAACAACTAGGAGCTGAACTGATCAGCTAGGGGCTATTAATCTTGGAAGATGGATACATGGATGCTTCATTTCTGCGGTGTTTGTGTGTGTTAAGTGAGCTTGAAAAGTAGAGTAGAGGCTGAGTTGCCTGGATGGAGAGTGGCTGACGTAGACCGTTCGTGGAAGTAAACCCAGACAGCACACATTTTGGGGTCATAGACTGGAAAAAATAACAACTACTGTTATTAAAACAACAGGGGCTATGTTTCAACAATGCTGTTACACATGCTGCTTTGTCTGGTCACAGTTGCTTGTTTGCTGGTGGGAAAACAGACACTGTTGTTTTCTTCCTTCAGCTGGATAATTCTCAATGTCTTTTTGTTATGTATTTGAAAACTGGGCAATGGCTCTATTAAGAGAGTGTGTGTATACATTTTTAATGATAATGCAATCATGTTTCCTTCAGGAAATGTCTTCTTTTCCCCCTCAGGACAAAATTAAACTTTTACCAACTTTGCTTCAGTTGAAACGATATACGTACCTATACATGTTGAAAGCAGATGTGACAAGCGGTCACATCCAGATCAAGAGAGCCTTTAGGCTGAGACAGCTGTATATTGGTTCTCTAGGGCTGGAATGGAACGCAGACAAATGGCATCTCTTTGTATTTTCTGACTTGAACTGGTTTGTGAGATTATGGACACATTTTTAAAATTTGCACTTTTCTATATTTTTCTAAGGTTTACCAGAGCATATACTATTTTTATAGTGAGAAAAAGATGTGTGTATGCTGACGAGCTATCCTGTTTCCCTATTAAAATAAAAGTGACCCACAAATCATGCCACCTATATTGATATATCACTTTAAGACCTTATTCTGAACTTTCAGATTTTCTCTTTTACAGGCCAAGGGAAAAATCATAGGTTTTTAAATATTCTTTTAAAATCCTCATTGATCAAGTGTGTGTGTGTGTGTGTGTGTGTGTGTGTGTGTATTCTTGCCAATGTATCCTCACATGGTATAAGAATAGATTCTAAATTCCCACCAGGGGTGACCATAAAGTACCAATGACACAACAATAACAATGCTTTCTAGAATATTTAACTTGGGAAAGAGGGTAGTCAATAGGATATTTTTTCAGGAAGACTGTCAGAGAATACAGAATTGTATTTAGGAAAAATATACGCTGTTTTCAGAGTACCTACAAAGGAGGAAAGTGGAGACAAACACAGTTTCTAATGAGAATTCTCCAACTGCAACTTAAACCCTAAATCTAAATGAGCAACACACTAGGAAGAGAATTTTTGGCTTTTCCCCTTCATTCACTGAATGATTTTAGTATCTCTCTTTTCGGTTACTAAGTGCATACTCTTTTTTTTTAATAAATTTATTTATTTATTTATTTTTGGCTGTGTTGGGTCTTCGTTTCTGTGCGAGGGCTTTCTCCAGTTGCGGCGAACGGGGGCCACGCTTCATCGCGGCGCGCGTGCCTCTCACTGTCGCGGCCTCTCTTGTTGCGGAGCACAGGCTCCAGACGCGCAGGCTCAGTAGTTGTGGCTCATGGGCCCAGCTGCTCCGCGGCATGCGGGATCTTCCCAGACCAGGGCTTGAACCCGTGTCCCCTGCATTGGCAGGCGGACTCTCAACCACTGCGCCACCAGGGAAGCCCTAGTGCATACTCTTTAATGGTAACTGAATCATAATGAATAGATCATTGTCAAAAAATCCTGATTCGTCCCTCAGTTGCCATGTTTGATATGGATATGTTATTTTAACGTATCTCTGCTTAGTTTTCTGAATACTAAGTAGATATGCTTACAACTATTTATTTACATCATTTGAAAGTTTTTTTTTAATGTTAATGGGTTTATTTTCCTTTTCCCTTCACAACATCCAAAGGTGACACTGACAGCTGTGAAAATAGCTGTGATTTATGAAAGCAAAATCCAGAAAAATGAGAGTTGCTCCCAGCAGCCTCAGATCTTCTATTCCAAATTGCAGTTCTCTACTAATACTATCCTCACTTCTGGAGGTTTCCGATCACCTGGAAAGACAGCCATCTAGTTAGAGGAGCCGCATTTCTCAACAAAATTGTAGAAAGCACTGCCGTTGGATATCAATTTCAATCCCAGCTCTGCCACCTGATTCTTACTTTCTCTGAGCTTCAGATTCCTCACCTGTAAAATGGGGACATGCCAGCTCCTAGCTATTTTTGTGAGGATTAAATGAGCCACTGTTTGTGAATCCTTAAAACAGCCCTTGGCCCAGAGTAAAGGGGAGACAAATGGTAGCTTCATCATTATTGTTTTTAATAACAATTTACTCTTGGTTCCAACTCTAAACACATTTTAAGCATTGCATGTGCAGCTTTGGTTATCCAGGTCCTCAGCGTCAAATACAAACTACTTTAGCGTATTGTGACAGAATTCACATTCACTAATTCAAATGAAAACTAAATGTGAACTGTAGTAACACAACATGCTAATGAACACAGAGGACCCTCAATCCCTGAAGTACCACATCTCGTATTATGTAAATACCACGCAAATCACTCCTGGTCAAAGGTTTATATTGCACTTGCTTCTGATCCTGTCTTTTATTTCCTTAACTTCTTGAAGATATATACGGTAAGGTATAATAGACCACTAAAAGTCAAAGAAAATTTGATAAAAGGAAAAGAAAAATATAAACCTGAATGAAATCATTTTAAAAAAAAGTAAAAAAAAAAATTCTTGGTATAATGACTCAAAAATAAAAATTCTCTTTTATATTTCCTGGGGCTTATGGGAAGGGATTGAATGAAAGATAAGCATGGCAGAGTGATCAGATTTGGCTGAGGAAACAGGCAGAGAGAGGGATTCATTTTTTTTTTAGATAGTTAGGACTCAATTGGAGGCTGTTCTCTGTCAAAACCAATGGGGGTCTTATATAATGCTCCCCTCTTCTGCCCATCCAAAATACAAAGGAGAAACCTATATAGTCAGCAGAAGTATTTTTTGCAGAACATAAAAGTGAAGGAACCTCATCATATACCAGCATCGCCCCACTCAGTCCAGTAGAAAATGAAAAGAGCAATAGCCAGAGCAAAGGAAATCCCACTGATGAAGACCAAGGTTGAGGTTGGATGTCTGAACAGTTGCAGACAGGCAGAGTACTGTCCGATGGCCATCCACCTTGCTGGGATCCATTTTGGCTGCCAGCATAAAGGCAAGTCTGAGATAAGGGTTTGTACTAGATTCATAAGATGCTTGGAAGATGATGGAGAAGCAGGATGGCAAAAGAAAACAGGGATCCAAAGAGCCCCTGTGTGGACATACTTATTTATCTTCATCTGGCTGACAGGTCCCCAGTTTCTAGGGAAGAGGAACTGGATATCCATACAGGACAAATGCTGTAGTTAGACCTGTATTTATTTGTAGTTCATTTCTAAACATTTTGCATACGATTTATGTCACAATGTGGATTCAGTCTTGTTCAATCCACTCCCTTGGTGATCTGCTCCCAGTGTCCTTCTCCAGGCTTCTCTCTCTCTCCATCTATATAGACTGGGCAAATATGTAAATATTTAGCAAATACTATGCAAATAGGCCTAGAGATACCTCTTAAATATGAAAAGGAGGATTTTGTTTATTGTTTGTTTGTTTTTAATTTTATTGACGTATAGTTGATTTCCAATGTTGTGTTAATTTCTGCTGTATAGCAAAGTGACTCAGTTATACATATATATATATTCTTTTCCATGATGGCTTATCACAGGATATTGAATATAGTTCCCTGTGCTCTACAGTAGGACCTTGTTGTTTATCCAGCCTATATATAATAGTTTGCATCTACTAACCCCAAACCCCCAGTCCTTCTCTCCCCCTGCCTTGGCAACCACACCGTTTGTTTTTAAGAGTGAAGGGTTTTTCAAAGTGTGGTCCAGGGACCAACAGCATCATCATTGCCTGAGAACTTGTTAGACATGCCAAATAAAAAATTTGGTGTGGTTCACCTATCATACCTTCCCTCAATCTGTGCTTTAACATGTCTTCCAGAACCACTGTTTTGGGGTGAAAGGAAAGTCAGTTTTTCCTCCTTGTCTCTGCCTGGAAAGAATTTCTTCCTTTTAGGCGCCCTTGCAGACCTCACTATTTGAAGCTCAGCCCATAACCCAGCTCTTTGAGTCTCTCACACCTCTGTATTTCCATTGCATATTGCTTGTATTATAGCAATTGTAGCAGCTGTCACAAATCCCCTGACTGTTCTCTACCTGTCCCTGCTTGACAGGATTTCACTCTGGATTCTGTTCTCAACAATAGACTCTCTCCACATCCACGCCTCTGGCTTCCAGGATCACCTCTCTGCTGACTTCCAAATTGATGTCCCTAGCCAAGATCTTTCCCCCAAACTCTAGAATCATGTCTTCAATTGCTAGATGCCACCTAGATGTCGTACAGATATGTCAAATTCAACACATCTAAAGTCAAACTCCTAACTCCCCTCAGCTCTCCTTCAACTGCTCCTTTTTTTGTGATTGCTACTAGAGTGAATTGAGGCATTCCCATCTAGCTACTCCACTGTTACAGCCAGAAATTTAGGATTTTTTTCATGATTTCCCCTTTTTCTCCTTTCTTCCAAATCCAATCATTGAGTCTTAATGGTGTAATAACTCAAATCTCCTAAATGTCTATACTTCTCAATGTATTTACTGGCCCAGTATGGCCACTCTAATTTCTCATTTTGAATCTGTTCATTTCCTCCTATTTTCTCCCTATGTACTAGGTTGGCCTCTTGTATTATTAATTTTTTTGGCCCAGCTAACTCATACTACATTTTTCAAAGTCAGCTCCAGTGCTGTCCAGGTGATCCTTCTGAAACACAATCTCATGGTGCATAGTTTGTAAAATTCCTTCTATCACTCCCCAATGCACTTAGAATTAAAAAGAACAAATTCCTTAGCACAGTCTTCAAGGTTCTTCGTGCGGAGTCTGTGCACACAAGCCTTGCCTCGCATCACCTCTCTGTACTCTACTCTCTAGAAACTGCTTGCAGTTCTGCCAAAGACTCCAGATTCCAATCCAATGGTTCACAGTAGTGGTAGTGAGTCCAAGAACAATGCTACTTATGACAAACATCACTGGTAATGGAAAATGGAAAAGAAAATGATGCTAAACTTATTCCAGTTAAAGGATTATCCTTTATTCTAAGATTATTCCTTTTTCTATGACCTTGGTGTTAAAACATCCTTTCTTTTCAAATAATGATGGTGAGTGTAGCTGGTTGTTTTAAAGATGGTCTTAATTGGCAAAAAAAATATGTGGTGACTCTATATCCATTTCCTAAATAGTTTTTGAAATTTGATTTCTCCACAACATTCAAATACTAGAAACAACTACAGCTTAGAGGTGCCATTCTTCTGCCAGGAAACTGCTTTGACTTCTGATGTTGTCTGACTAACTTAGAATTTTTCAGGACACAACTCTTCCAGGAGGCCCCAAGCTCTCTCCTGCTGCTTCTGAAGCATCCCAAGTTGGGGGTGCCTTGGTGCTCACCACCCTGTATTGGAAATTAGCTGTTTTTGTCTGGTTTTCTTGCTGTTCTGAAAGCAAAGACTTTTTTTCTAACTCTATTCTTGCTAACTCAGCACCTGATTTAATAAATTCCTATTATAACAACAACAACAACAAAATGACAGGAATCTATGTTTGGACTGGAGTTATGGTATAATGGCTGATGCATTAACCATGTGAATTTGTCTCTCACATTAGAGACAGCCCCTAGGGGGTAGGTGGGCTCCACCTTTTCAATTTCCCATTCCCCTGCAAGCTCTAGGACTGTCCTCTGCATATTTTGTTTTCTGTAAATGCTTACTGAATTAAACTGAAGGTAGGGCATGGAGAAAGCACAAAATTAAGATACTGAAAAATTAAGATAACAAAAGCAAGCTACACAGGGAAAGTCACTTTAGCCAAAAGGCCCTGGACAATTATTTAAGGTAACTAGACTACCTTCAGGGGCTCACTCAAGTGCACATACTTAATCATCTAACGCATAAGTCAAATCTCAGATATAATTAATTCAGTGTGCCTTAACTTTTTTTTCTCTTTGCATATGATGTTTCATTTGGTGAGGCTATTCCCTACGATGGCTCTTGGTGGCCGCATCAGAAAATTTTCATATCTGCAAATGCTAAGAAGAAAGAGAAGAAACTGTGTGGGAGTCCCATGATCAGGGCATCTTTGATTTCAGCTAGATATGTACTATTCCAATGACTCTAAAAGGGAGCTGAGATGTGTGGCTCCACATTTCTTATTTTGAAGGAAAACACTGTTAGATTTTACGGGTCATACGCTATTTTGAAGGTCATACGTGTTAGTCCCGTCATTTCTCTTAAGAGTGGGTGACAAGGGGAAGAGGTGATTTCAGGCTTTGGAGCTGAATTTTAATTGCTGACTTAAAGGACAAAATTAAATAGACCTCATGTGATTTGCAAGGAGCAAATCATTTTTCTTTAGACTGTGAAAATAAGAACACCATAAACAGCTTTAACTTTTATAAGCAGCCTAGGGAAGAGGAAAGACAAGAGGCATGGCCCCAAACAGAAACCCAGGAGTCCTCTTAGAGAAATAGCAAAATATTTTGAATATAAATTTCCTACAAATACCTAAGAAGAAAATGCAACACTTATGCCTTTGCTAAAATGATGAATACATTTTCTCTCTAAGGGTTATTTAACACTTTCCATAATTTTATTATAAATGGTCCAATAAAATGCAACAATAAGTTATGTGCTATATTAGGAGGACAACTCATTTATGAGTAACGTGGTAATTTGTAAAACTAATGGGCATGTTTACGAGCATAAAGGTTTCTAAAGAATAAATAAAATACTGTAACAGGCAAAACTGAGGCATTCAGCGTGAAGGGGACACATTCCACCAGGAGATCTAAATTTCAAGACAGTTGCCAAACTATGGAAATGTGGCCCCTCCTAGGGTCTACCTGGGTAGAGAGACAGAATAGCACAGTGTGAAGGAAATAATGCTGAACTTGGAGCTCAGGTCTGCATTCTTGTCTGCTATTACCCTTAATTAGGATTTCTAGACCTTACTTCCCATCTTTGGGATGAAGGGGTCAAAAGGCCTAATCTTTAAAAGACTGTCTAACGCTAACAGATTTTAATTAAATTTAGTAATTCAGCATTTGTAGATGGGAATCTGAATTCAACCATTTCCAGTTTGTCACGACTTTTATGTAAATGGAAAAAGAATTCAAAGGTTAGCTTCAGAAATATTAGCTTTTAACTGCATTGTAATGCATGTTGAACTTTGCAAACATATCGATGGTATACATATTTATGTTGATTTTGCTGTTTTCTCCTAGAATGCTGTTTGCAGCTGATGATTAATATCCTAATAACTTGTTTTTAAGTGTGGCTCCAGGAAAAAAAATAAAAGGTTGCTTTTGTGTATTCATTATGTCTACCTGTCTTTGGCAGGAGGCGGACCGGTTTTGAGGATGAATATCTCACATTCGGTAATGCACACAATGGCTCCATTTACGGTGCTAATCTGGCCTCCTGTCTGTGACAGAGGTACTGTTATCAGTAATCCATGAAATGCTTCTTGTTCTTTTAATGAGTTTAACATTCAGCAGAGAGGCCAAAAAAAAAAAAAAATGCTGTATGTGTTCTTTTTAGGCGCACTTATTTACTTTCCCACCCTCTTCCCCTCCAAATAATAATTGTGGAAGGGCTTATACACTGTGCAAAAAAAGGGAAGCCCTGGATTGTGAAATCAGACCTGGAAATGTTAATTTCTTAAAACTCTACTTGACCTACAGTCTCTGTTTTAATTTTGTTTCATAAAGGGAAACAGAGGTCTTAGGTTCAAGATGGTATACCATTCCTAGGGAAGACCTAGGAATTAATACATATATTAAAATTGAAATACAAAATTAAATACTTTCTATCAATATATCTTGTGGAAGGTGAAATGACTACATTTTTGTAGTTATTCCATGTTTGTTCTGATTTTTCAGTTGGTCTTTTTTTGTTTTTAAGTGTGAAGTTTTAAAAATCATGATAGTTTGGCTGTGTTCTTTATAATATGCTATTTCACACAATAGTTTTTAAAGTTAGAATTTTATTTAGGGCCCTGTGTTTTTGAAGCATTTAGATGTTTTGTGCGGTTGGGGAGGTGACTGTTAGTATCTTTGCTGGGCTCATACTTGCTGCTTTACTAATACGGAAACCCAGACAGAGGCATAGGGTCATTTTCTAATTCTCATGTCCCTCTTTTCTCTTAGTCCAGTGCCTGACACACAGAAAGTATTCCTTATCTCCTGAATGAATGACTAGGTGAAGGCTGCTCTTCAAAGTCCCAGGATGAGAACCAACATTCCATAGGAATAATATTTCAGAAGTTAAGCATGATTTCCAGTTGACATTTTACAATATCCATTACAGGAATATCAATATCTGATAAAACACCCAAAACATATCTGAAGCTTTGCAATTTTATGTTACTTTATTTGCAGGTACCTTCCAATTTGCTCTGCCTACCATGCATATCGAATTCCAGAACCAAGTCTTTGAAATGTTCTGTTTCCTTTAGCAAATATATCCATGGGCTCGGTCTTGATCAGGTGTTTAGTGGATACCATAGTTTATTTTATTTCAGCATCTGACATAGTGACAATGATCTGACCTAAGAAACTAACCAATATTTAGGAGAAAGATTAAATGGCCTTTGTGCCCTGCAAATGCTGTACCCTTCACATAAGTAACTCTTCTGGCAATAATACTCTAGACTTTAATGGCTTATTTAGATGAGGGAGGTAGTGGAGACTTTAAGTACTATGAGAGGCCCAGGGGGGCCTCAGAGAGAATGTTCTACTGAGCTGGTAGAGATTTGTAGACATAGAAGAGTTCTTGTGGGTCTCTTCATTACCTTCATTTTACAAATGAAGAAAACAAGTCCCAGGTAGAGTAAACAACCTCTTCAGGGAGCTTCTTCCATGAGACCTCAATGTCTCGGTCAGACTAGAATACTCAGGAATGATGACAGTCCTAATGACAAGAATTTTCAAGATTTGCACATATTCAAAATAGAGAGGCAAACTTTGCTGAAAACATGTCATTCCTTTGGCACTTCCATTTTAATCCTACTGAGGTCATCACGTGTGAGGAATGGTTTTGCGGAACTATTATGACACTTATCCGATGCTAAATACATTTACAGGAAGCAAACAGGAAACATTCAGCTAGAATCACCCTAGAGAAGCTAGGAGTTCCGTCAGTTCTGCAGCAGCTTTGCCCCACTGCGTTTTCTGTACTGCACAATTGAACCCCCAACTATAAAGCTACCACAGTCTCCTTGTCTCTGGCATTATTTTTCCCCATGGGTGTTCTCCACATGTTTCATTTACAGAGGGGGCAGGGAGGGTTCCAAGGTCAGTGGAGGTTACAGGTAGAATCTATTCCCTCTTTACTAGTCTTTGGGAAATCTCCCTCTCTCTCTCTGTCCTGCATTCACATTAACCTAAGTTTTCCTTGATGATTATTGACTATGAAACCCTTTGTTTTTCCTTTTGTTTTTTCATAATGTTTTTGCTAAGCCAATGAACAGTTCTTAAAACATGTTCACTTGAACTAGCTACTCTCATCCTTAAGCCTGACGTTTTGAAGAAGGCAAATTCTATCTTATTTTACATCTTTGAGAGATTGAAGAAGCAGACTCACAGATGTTCAGAACTTGCCCAGGGTTACATAATTATTTTGAGATGCAGCCAGTTTGGATTCCAAGGGTTCTGACTCCAGATTCAGTGCTCTCTCCTATTTATGTGTTGTGCCTGTTTTTGGATTCTAAACCACTTTAAAAAAATGATCCATAAGATTACAGATTTTTCTTAGTGATCTCATGTATACAGAGATTGAAGACCTTCCCAAGACCATCATTTCCCAAATTAATTAACATTCAGACTTGAATAAAACTCTATGCTTGTATCATAGAGCCGTGTTAACAAAATGTTCCCAGAAAACAGCTTATTAAATCTGTCATTTTAAGTTATTTGTATTTTACCAATGAGTTAGTGTTTTCTATGCGAAGTGAAATAAATATTACAGGCATAGAATAAAAATCTTTATCTTATTTTTTGAATTTTTAAAGCCCATTATGAATTGCAAGAGGTGAACTGCACAATAATACCATAAAAATAAAACAGAAAACCTTTAAAGAGGTTTTCTGCATTCCAGAAAACACACACTTATCACAGATCATAAATGCAGTCTCGGATAATTTTAAACATATGGTAAGTTTCTTCTTAAGTACTGATATTTTAGGAACCTTAATTATGCTCTAAATCTTTTTCTCATCACAGAATAATTTTGCCTTGAAAACTTGTGTAGGTAGGCTGCTACTTCTTTCCATAATATTTATAGGAGTTGGATCGGCTTACAATTTGTAATTCATTAATTCAGAATATAATTCCCCATAACTAAGGAGTTTCTTGTCTAGTTCTTCAACTCAGTAGTGCTTCATTACCTTCAACTACGAGCTGCAAAAACAAACAAATTATTTCTCAAGCACTTAACAGTCCATATGTTATAGAAACAGATGTGAAGGTGTTATACTTACTCATTCCTATGAAGTAATGCTTAGTATTTACTACTCAACTGTCAGAGTAGCTATAGGCTTATTAAAAGTTTTCTCTATTCCCACTAGGTTTCTTAATAAGGCAGAATGACTTCATGGTCTTTTTCTCTGAAGAAAAAAAAATGCCAGAGGGCCTTGTATTCTTGAGATGCTTTAAGATGAGGTGGCTTGATGTTACTTGCCTTCATATTTCTAGCAACTAAATAGAATTTTCAAAGAGGTTTCCTACTCTAATTTCAAAATTAAATTTTAGAAACCTCAGTCCCATTCACCTTTCCTTCTGACAGTCCTGAGGATCTCCTGCCCACTCAGAACGCCTATGGAGCCTGGGTTTTTACATTTGCTGAGCACCGAATATATTTCCTATCCTACGATAGTGGTATAATAGTTACTTGCTTTTATATATTTCTTTCAGAATTATGATTTGTTTCCCATTACTTCACTGTAGAAAACTGAGAGTATAAAAGATAACAACTGTTCCTTTGTATTTCATCAACTGCCTGCCTGACTTAGGAATCTAAGATAAAATTTAAAAAAGCCAGGAGGCTTAGTGGACAGAGTTAGTCTTAAAATTAAAAAGTTAACTCTGACAGTAAAATGGTTAGATGTTCTTTCTGCTTAAAAAATTATATCCTTCAATATTGCATGTAAGAATGTTCATTTCTGTATTATTTATAATAATAAAAAACCCAACATATCCTAAATGCTAATCAATAGAACAGTTAAATATAAAATGGTCCATCCATGTAATGAATATGATTCCATCACCAAACAGAACTGTATATGTTAACGTGGAAAAAGGTATAGGTACACTAGATTTTAAAAATCTGCAAAATGGTATGCATAATATGATCGCATTTGTATTAAAAAATGGTGGATTCAATAGATCTATCTGCCAATGCATATGAAGAAATTTCTGGGAAGATTCATCATCATCATCATCATCATCATCATCATCACTTATTAAGCATTTACTATATACCCAGCACCATGCTAAAAACTATATATGCATTCTTTCATCTAAGCCTCACAGTGATCCACACTAGGTTAGATACAAGCATTGACTCTGTAATACACATGTTGAAACTCAGGAATAGGGGCTTAAGTTATTTGTTCAAGTTCCCAGAGCTAATCACTCATGGATCTGGGCTTAAAATATATGCAGTTGGTTTCCACTGTCTATTCTCTTAGTAAGCAAGCATGAACTCTCTAACAAAAGTTTTAAAATATGTGTTTGTAGAATGACTTTGGAACTTTTAAAGCCTAGTAACATTCTCTGTCTCTCCCTTCCTTTTCCCCTTTATTTCATCCAAATTCTTCACTAGAAAAGAATCAAATTTTAGAGCTAAAAGAGATCTTAGAGACATATAATCCAAGCCCCTTTGTTTAATTAACAAGTTAATTAATTGTCTTTCTCAGCACACCCTTTTCTTCTTTTATATTGAGGTATAATTACATACAGTTAAATGTGAACATCTCAAAGTGTACTGTTTGGTGAGTTTTAACAAACATATACACCCATGTAAACAACACCCCAGTCAACATGGAGAGCACCGTCATCACCCTGGAAAATTGCCTCGTTTCAATTCTCTCCCTCTCCCCCTACCAAGACAGACAAGCATTATTCTGATGTATATTTTCATAGATTAGCCCCATCTACATGAAACTTTACTGTACCTACTTTTTTGTGACTGGCTTCCTTCACTGAGCATGTTGTTTCTGAGACTCATTCATGTTGTTGCACAGTAGTGGTACAAAACTCTTATTATATAAATGAGGAAAAAGAAATACAGGAAGTGAAATACTCTGCTTGGAAGCATGTAACTAGAGAGAGAAAGAAGAGGGACTAATATTTAAATTTTTCCCTCTCTGGTCCACTATACTTTCCACTTATCCTACTGACCTCATTCATTTAAAAGAGAAAAATGTTATTATGAACATTGGGGTGCATTTATCTTTTTCAATTAGTGTTTTCGTTTTTTCTGTATATATACCCGGTAGTGGAATTGCTGGATCATATGGTAATCCTATTTTTAGTGCTTCAAGGAACCTCTGTACTGTTTTCCATAGTGGCTCCACTGATTTACATTCCTACCAACAGTGTAGGAGGGTTCCCTTTCCTTCACCTCCTTACCAACATTTGTTATTTGTAGACTTTTTGATGATAGCCATTGTGAAAGGTTTGAGGTGATATCTAAGCAGCCATGGGGGAAGTGAAGTTGCTGCTGGTACTAGAGACACCACAAGGAGACGGAGTGAGAAGGAAGAAGTACTCTGGCTTCTTTCCTTCTCTGGAAGCAAGAGTACCTTTGATTGGTTGAACTGACTCAGAAGCTAAAGGACAAGGGATCCTGGGAAATGTAGTTCCCTACTATATAGAGGGGAGTAGAAGAAAGAAGAAATACAGATCTGAGAGTAAGCAGCAGTTGTCCAGCACAACTTATAGCTCATTCATTATAGCTTCCATTCATTCTGAGGTTAAAGATAAGTGAGATTCCTCACTATTTCAATTCGATATTGTGGGCTCTAAATGCTAAGTAACTATAGCATATTTTTAAAATGTGCTAAAAGCTCATTATAAATGACTATATAATTGAATACTATAAATGTCACAATTTAATAACTCCACAATGCAATCATGAAACTTCAAAATTTAGAAGGGAGGCTTTAGTCTGAATCTTTAGTTTCCTGCTGAAGCAAATTGAGGTCCAAAGAAGTTAAGGAGAACTTCAGAGAAATGCTCATAGATACTAATGAAGATACTGGTTTATGTTTTTGAGAAACATGGGTATAGAAAAGAGTCATTATGAAAAGAAAATGGGAATCTAAAACATGATCGTGGTAGTCTTCGACATTGTTTGACATAACCTGAGATTTCTACTCCTTCCAGATAGAGATATGCCAACATGAGGGATGATGGCAACTTCTTCATACAAATGATTAGGAAAGTCAACAGTGGTGTTTGCCAGATCTTTCCAGTTCTCTTCATTTCTGGTCACATGGCAGGATTGCAGTGCTTGGCCCCCTTTTGGTTAGGTGGAGCCAAGTAGTTTGTCCTGGGTGGTCAGTTGTAATATTCTGTCACTTCCAGGGCAGAACAATTAATTACCCATTCAAGACCAGCCATGGCCAGAACTCCCATCTTCCCTCTGTCAGAGTGACTGGTAAAATTCCAGATAGCAACTGCTCTATCCCCTTGGGTTGAACGCGAGGACACATGGTGCAGGCTCCCTACCTGACACATAATAGGTATGTAACCTAAGAAAGAAAAGAACCTTTGTAGTTCAGGCCACTGATATTGGGCAGATACAATGATCTACTGTTCTCCACATAAGAAGTCCACAACTACAAACAAATCAGCTTGCAAATGATTATTACTTATGTTGCCCTTTGTAAAGTAATAATGAAAATATTCCCACTTAAAAGATTTAATTTAACTCAGTTAATGATCTACCCAAGAGAAGATGAATAATCATGTTCCTGATAAAATGGATGCTTCCTGAATTTTTCATTAAGTCTAATGCGTTTCCCCCAAAATAAACATACTGATATTAAAACCTAACAGAAGACATATTTTAATGCTAGAAAATGTAATTATGTATAATTAAGTGGTGATTAATAAGAGTTGAGAAAGAAAAGATGTGTGGAAAGAAACGCAGTATCACCTAAAATAGAATTCCATCTCCTATAGGGCAGCAGAATGATCACTATTGTGCACTGTATGAAATTGTCTACAAAGCAACCTAGGACCCTTTGCTTAACTCTTTGATCATTAACACCTTCTAATTCCTAATCTGGCTTTCTAGACACCTTAATGTGAGAAAAGAGATAGCCGGATAGCAGATAGGAATATTCAGGAACAAGGAATAGATATTCTCCCATCTCACCCTAAAGATGAATTAAAAAATCTGCTTTCTGAACACGTAAAACTAAACTGGTCACCTGTGGTGACCTCATTCCCATGTGGCCATCTGGATGGCAGTGCGCAAGCACTCTTCTTGCTTTTACTACTGAAACAACAATAATTTAGCAGAACATTATCTGCCCATTTTTAACCAGGAATGACCAGGGACTGGTCTGGAAGCACAAGACCCTAGGCTTTAGGATTTTTACCATGTACATCTATGTAAAGGCCCCTTTGCCACATCATAGGTTCAAATCACTCTAAAGAGTGAAGAATATAGGTTTCGTATATAACCATAAATCTTAGGTTTTCTGGCTTTTGGATATTAAGTTCAGTTGTTAGATCCTATGCCCAGATTTCAAGTAAGAAAACAATTAACTATAACTAGAAATGACTAGTACATATGTTTTTTCCCCTAAAACGATAACACAGTTTAAAGATTTCTCAAAGTCAAAAATGAATGAAACCTTATAGATTTTGACCTTTTGATCTTTATAACCAGAAACATTTTTACAAAGTACTGTAAAGAGATACTTAGTCCCTGGCTAATGGCTGACTGAAAGCAGTTTTCAGAACAACAAAATTTATTTCAGAAAAATGAGGATTTTGATATTGTGAAATTTTACTTGTACCTTAACACAGAAATTAGCTTGGTCAACTTCTTATGTTAACCATATATTCAGAAAAAGCATGTGTACTGGTCAAAAAAATTAGGGAAGAAATAAAGGAAACAAGTTATAATATTTGAAATTGTTTTTACCCTTCCTTTCTATTCATTAAGGAAAAGATGACATTAAATATTTAGGAAGCATATAAATAATAGATAAACCAGAAATTAATTTTTAGAGGACCTAAGCATTTTGAAAACAAATAGAAAATTTAATTTCTTCCTGGAAGAAAGTCACTAAAAGCCATTATTATATTTGCTTTTTAAAAAAGGCTCACAATGGTGAGTATAAATTTGAAATCTGCCTCAACATAATAGATCAATTTAGGTATTTCTTAATTTGTATGACCCTGGCCTGACTGTGGTTTTTATCATCATCTCTCCCTATATTTTTTTTTATTTGAAATATTTTACAAAAATAATATATATTCCTTTATATGAAGATATATTTATATATGTTATTGACATTTGGCATGTAATACATACTGTTATATATTATATCATAATATATAATAAAGGTATATAAAATAATGAATTACACCTACTTTAAAGCTTAAGATGAACTAGACTTTGCGTGGCTTGAGAAACCCCCCTGGGTCCCACCTCAACTGTATCTATCTAACTCCTCCCACAAGCGGGGCTGCTTCTCTGCTTTTTGTATTTTTTTCCTTTCTGCTTGATGTAGTTTTACTATGCATGGATATATCCTTAAACAATATGCCAATAAATATTTTATGTTTCCGGATTTTACTCCTTCTCGTGGTTTCACCTCTCTACATTTTTTTCTCATTTTTTCCCCAGTAATTGTGTCTAAGTAAAAATTCTACAGTAATATTCAGGAAATGCTGGAAAATGAAAATCATCTCTGAATATCAAAAGCTTTTTAAGATACTTGAGACATTTGATATTAAAGATAATTATTATCAGGAGACTGAGGCAAAGGGCAGAAGAGAGAAACTTGAAAAGCATACAATTATTTTAAGAATAAAATAGTGAAAGTACCCAATGGAAGCCCAGAGAATGTTTCCCCGATAGCAGATTTCAGCATAAACCAAGAAATGGCATCACTGGACTTTGATTATTTAGCTACACAATTAAATAACAATTCTTATTAATTCACTAAGTTAACACATATTTATTGAATGTCTACTATACGCCTGGGGAAAGGAAATACTGAAGTTAAAAGAAAAAAAAGCAAAATGAGTGTCGTCTGGCTTTTCAGAGTAACCACACCTTGTGCATTCTTGGGTGTTTGGTGTGATGACAGAGGCACCGATCTGAACCCTTTGGTCGCAATTGTAACTCTCAGAATTCCTTGAGGCTTTGAAATTATTCACTGATTCCCAACCAGAAGATGATGGAAATTCATATCCCCAAAATGGGAGAGGAGCAGGAACTCCACGAAAATGCTTCTCTTTTCCCTTTTGATAATAAATATCTATTCCCTACTGTGAAATAATTCTGAGATTATGGAGAAAATAATTTTAATCCATGACAGCTTTTAAAACCCTAATTTGAAAAACAAACAAGAAAAACAGACTATTTCTTCTAAGAAATGGCTTCTTTTCATTAATGAAAGTGCAGTTTATAAACAAGAATTTGGAAGTTTTGGAAGAGACATGGAAGGGGTTGGAATGATTTGGGAGATTCTTGTAGAAATTTCTAGAAATTTAGTAAGGAATCTTTCAGTTTCAGAATTAAAAACTGCATTATCCAGAGATTTATTTTTTTGCAACTTGCCTAGGTGAGATTACACAAGGTGAGTGCATTACTGAAACAGTTTTACTACCCGCACAGTTCTAAAAAATATATACGTGTATATACATACGTACATATATGTGTGCATATATATATATGTATATATATAAATCCCTCACTCCATGGATGTAGGGTTCTGACCTCTCTTCACAAACAGGTCACAATGTCAAAATATCAGACTTTTCCCCACTCCATATTCTGCCATTTCCAATTTCATGTCTTCACTGCAGCAACACATAACAATAATAATAGGACACAACTTCTCTTCTTTCAAAGCTTATTATTTTTATATCTTTCTCCAACTGAAATGGCAAGAAGGAACACTAGAAGTGGAACTAATTTGTCTGGGGGCATTTCATGAACATGTTACCAGGCAATTTGTGGGATAAATTGAAAAACAAGTAAACAAAATACAAAGCAAAAAAAATCCTCCAAAACATAACTTAAACCATTTATGAATTATTAGAGAATCCCTACCAATAGTATTTGCCGTATTTTTCCATTTTCTCTCAGATATGAAAGTTGAACTAAGAGCCATGCATGAAGCTCTGACCAACAAGTTACTGACTTTTACCAAGACACAATATCTGTGCTCTTTCTGTATGGGTATATTGTTTTTCCTTTGTAAGAGATGGTTACATAGATTTCTAGTCTATATAAACTAACAATACCAATACATTAAAATCAGCATATTTTTGTGGCGTGTCATATAAAATATATCATCTGTATCTCAAAAAAAAGAACACGCCTTAACAGAAATTCCTTCTCTAGAAATCAGACACTTTAAGTATCAGAAATAGCTCATTTTGTGATACTATGAAAGGTGCCATGTTTTATTTATTTATTTTTTCAGACCGAGTTTCTATCTAGATCATGATATGTTCAATTCAGTGAGAAGCATTCAATTTATCACCAAATGCTATGTCTCTTAGGGAAAGAGATTTTTTTAAATAGTTATTCATTTTGAAGAATTCCTTTTCTGAAAGCTACTGGAAGGCCACATAACCTTATCTTCAAGATCATCTTCACAGCCCTTGGAAATCCTGGGAACAAACTACCCAGGAGAGACCAGCACTGATGTATCAGCTAGCTTGATTCTGATCGCTGCCTCAAATTATGTCTCTCAGGTGCTCTCAGATTTCGAAAGCAGATTTCTTTGTTTTTTTTCCCCCCATTACAAAGGAGTTTAATGGAGCAAGCAAAGAAATGTGCAGGGAGCAATGCTGTGTAGCCAGCACTTACAAGTTGTTATAAAACTCGCAACCTTTCTTATACAGAATAGGGCTAATTAAATATTTGTTGGAAAAGATAAATGCATTTTAAAAATCGGCTCCTTAAAAGCCATATCTGTGCATTCTGCTTCACTATTCTCAACGTCAAGGTTGGCCTATGCAGGGAAACCTCCCCGATTGATAAAGGAACAGCCCACACTCAGATTTTGGGGTGTTTACGACGAGTCCTGCTTCCACTACTCTAAGTATGCCTTCCATCAAGAGGTAGCTTTTCCACAGTCATCTCAAACTTTTATCTCAAATTGGATTTCTTTCCCTTAAGATCATTTCCCCCACTGCCATGACTGTCTTAATGGATGACACCATTAACTACCTGGAATCAGAAACTTGGGAGTTCTACTGGTTGTTTCTATCCTGCTTACCCCATCCATTCAGCCGGTCACCAAGTCCTGTTGACCCTGACATTGTTATGGGTCCCCTCTACTCTGTCCTCGCTGGTGCTTCTCTGGTCCAGGGCCTCAGCTCCAGGAAGGGATGGTTAGGAAAGTCTAACCTGGGCCCCTGTCTTTGGTCTCTGCCTCCTTCACCCCTCACACAGTCATAAAATGGACTTTTCCAGTTACTGTTTAAACCTTTCAGAGACTCCCGATCCTTGTGGAATGAGGTTCAAGCTCTTGGGTGTGCGCGAAAGGGCCATGCCTGATGTACTTCCCCCGCCAGACTCGTGTTCTCTCTACCCATCTACTCCACTCATTCCACCTCTGTCATGTTTCAATGTTTACATCTCCCTTCCCTCCCAGTGTGTACAATTTCCCCCTTCTTTGCCTGGGAAGTGCTTCTCTCCAAGTCTGAGGAGGCTTTTCTGATCTACCCCCATGGACTCATCACTTCTTCCTGTGTTTTTATACAGTGAAGTCCTTGAAGGCAGGAATCATGACTTGGTCATCCTTGTATTGATATTATGGGTGCCAAGCACTGTGCCTGGCCCTTGAGGGGCTTGTCATAACCATTTGTTAAATAAACACATGAGCTAAATGGCCAAGATACACACGATTCACAAAACTGAAAGGAGAAAGTAGGAAATGGGAAAGTGGGAACAACTTGAACTGTATGTAAGTAAACTGGATGCAGATGAAGAGCAATGCTCTAAAAATGAGAGTGCTTGAAGAAAACCTAAATGAACCCATGGACTTGGCAACTGCAATTCTAAGTATGGCTTTACTTATTTTTCAAAGGGTGTGTAATGGGGCTATAAAGTCACATTTTGAAAGGCATTAGACTCTCCTAATTGTGCTTTTACAAAATTAAAATCAATTTTAATTTTCTAAATGATTCCCCCTCTCCATTTGATGAGCGTAACTTATTTACCTTAGTAATTCAGGGAAAATATTTTGTACAGCATTCTGTTTAATATTAGCACATCTGTACCCAGAGAAGCTTCTATGCCTAATAAGAACATTCGGTGATCTAGATTTAATCTAATATTTGTCTGACTTCACCCACTGAATAAACATGGCTCATTAGTGTCAAACACACAGAATCTTTGTTTTTCATGACTGTAAACCTGACCTTTGAAATGTAATCTTGTGGTCTTAAGATTAGCATCCAATAAATCACAACATGAGTTATAGCAAATACTTCCTCCTTTCCCCCTCCTCCTCTTTCTTTCCAACACAAACACACACACAAGAAATCATTTAAGAGCTCAAAGATTTGCAGGATATTTTTGGTACTTTTATATCTCAGTTTCTAAAAAGTGATATATGTCATCTCATATGGATATTTATGTCACTACATATTAGTAACCAAGACAGGGAATAGAATCAGATATAACATACTTTATGCAACAAGACACAACTATTAAAGTACCAGGTATACGAATTAAGTTTACAGATGCCAAGTACAACTATGTTTGATATGCCTGTTATAAAATAGGGGCTTAAAATATATATTAACATGATGAATAGTTAAATTTTGGGAGAAATGTTTATATTTAACAAAGTGTTCAGGTTTGTAAATTTTTTACTCCAATTACAAATGTAAAATCATATGTAACCCTGCTGTATATTTTATAGCTTAGGCTTCATTTAAGGATTTTCCAGTGCACATGTTTAAAAAATATTTTAGATATTTTCAAAACATATTTCTGTGATATTTTCAAATATTGGTATCTAAATATTTACTAATTGTGTTTTTCTATGTCTCATGATTTTTTCCAGTTTTCAATATATTGAAAGGATTCATGGGATTCATGATATATCTCATATATCAGAATCGCTAAAATATTATGAAATGATTTTTAAACGCTTTTTGAAATATTTCAGTGAGATATTAGCAAGAATCAATGCAAAGGCAACAATGCAATCAATGCAAAGGATTTTTTTCTTTAGTTTTCTAAATAGCAAAGACAGAAGCTTAAAAGCATTTTAATAATAAACAACTACAGAAGTACACACATTCTGGAAACAAATTAGGTTATGGTTGTATGTTGGAAGAGCGTCAAAAACCCACAAAGTGAGTAAGAGTGATTTCTGAAGTGAGCATTAAAATTCAGTGTACATTGCTTCCTATGATGTTGAACGTTTATCTGCAAAATGAGAAAGTTGGAGAGATTTTTGCAGCAATTTAAAATATGGAAATAGCTCTCCTCTTGCTGATTTACGACGTGTGTGGAGTAGTGAATGAGTGAACTCGAGTTTAGCCTGGGAACAATTTTCCACCAAATAACATTTCAGGCTTAATCCTGCAGGATGGTTTCATCTATTTCTCATCTCCCTCGCAGGCCAAAACCACCCTGTAAAGACTCCTGGATCACACAGAGTTGTCGGACTGGTCATCCAACCCAGTTATAACTCTGGGCAAAGCCAAACCTAACACATGTCAGGGAGAGAGTTATTTATAATACACTCTACTTTAAAATACTGAGGAAATGTCAGAGGTCCCAAGAGTTTGAAACACAGTACAGTCAGTTTGGACATGGCTTTGAATCCAGGCAGAGCAATCTGAGTTTGAATCTCTTGTTTTTTAGATCTGTAAAATGGAGCTGAGACTTCGTGGAAGATTAAATGAGAAAAGGCTTGCAAAATGCCGGCCCAACACAAATCATGGCACACAGGGGTCTCAAAAAACATCAGTTGTGTTCTAAATACGTACTGTTTTAAATTGTTGCTTTTGCTTCTATACTTCCTTGAAACAGAAAAATGTTTTTTATTGGTACTCATAGAATAATCCCCCAAGAAGGACCTTTAAAATTGTGATGCAGGTAAGGTTAGAATGGGCGGGGGGTACCTTTCTTCTGATTTCTTACTCCTTTAAGCAGTATTTCAGTTAGACTGTTCTTTTGGGTACCCCACATGCTAGCTTAGTGGTTTTCAAATTGTTTAGATGTAACAGCAGCACTTTTTTTTCCAAATAAAATTTTCAGTTGAACCCCGATAGATAGAGATATGGGTCATATCAGAGAAGTTTTTCTGAAGCGGGAGATGGGTGGTGGGATGGAGAGGCACAGGGGCCTGAGGACCCCCAGAATTGTTCATAGTGTGAAGAATACTGAACTTGACCAATGCTGTTCCAGCAAGAGTTCACAGAGGTGTGGTCCACAGGTCTATTTTAAGAATTTTAAGGGAAAAACACTTGATATAGAATCTAAAAAAATCATCTGGCTGACTGACAAATAACTGTATATTTAGAATATGTCTGTTCCCACGTTTTGTTTGGGTTCACAATCATGCTGGTTTCTAGCTCTCATCTAAGTGGATAACACTCTACGGATAATGTATCGGTAAGCATTGCTGTGTACCCTAATTTCAAGGATAATAATCGTCCAGTGTCCATTATAGTCCTGTTACATTATTTTTATTTTCAGTTATAAAAATGAAACTTCTCTTTCTCAGGGATAATTACGGATTGAAAAATATTTTTATTGAATGACTGTCGTTTCTCAAGTTATTTACTAAACTGAGATTTGGATGTGACATTCTAAACACTGCAAAGTGTGATAAAATAACATACACATTTAATTATTTCTGGCTGGAGAGAAAAGAATAGAGGCGGACTTAATTTTTGCTTTTGTGCCAAACAAATGTCAAACAGCCACAGGGTTGGAATGAAGATGAACAGCAGTTACAAAGGGGGAAAGAGGTGGGGTTGGCGGAATGGCGTTCTAAAGCACGTGGTGGACCTTTCAAAGGGGTTCAGGCATTACTTGGCGCTGAAAAACTCTGCGTTAGATCTTTAAACAACACTGACCCTTCATTACATCTACCTGTCTCATTTCCTCCGGGACTGCACTCTCTTACTCTTTTTAATGGCCCCTTTTCAATATGCCGTGCCTCCTGGGTGATTTTAGACATTTTAACAGAGATCACCTGGACGTCGACAATGCAGGCTGGTGCGGAATGGATGCGGTGCTCCCGAAACCACACTCCTACATGGCTGTCTGTCTTATTTAATCAGAGGAGAACTCACTGGCCTCCCTGAAGACTTGATTCATTGATTCCTCTTACACTTTTCCCCACATTCTCACTTTCCTTAGCCTTTATTTATAGAGTATATATTTATATTTCAAAACCCTTATCAGTTTAATTCAATCGTGGGGCACAAACAGTACTTCAGTGTGATCAATTCTATGGTGCACGAAGCAAAATGGAATGTTTTCTCAGTTGGAAGATGCTCTCAGTTGCTAGACCCACATTGATTTAATACCAGCTTTTTAGGAAAAAAGAAACAGTATATATTAAATGTACACAATCAGTTTTGAGTTGCCTTCCAATTTCATCCTGATTTCAGAAACATTGACTACAAAGAAACCTTGCATCTTAGAAGAATTATGGTAAGCGACTAAGACCAGGCTTACCCACCAATGGTCGTAAGTCACGTGCAAGGGAAACTGTGGCCAGGTGCAGGAGTTTTCCACGTGACCCGTGCTGAACCCTAACATTCTTGCAAAACCTTCTGACATCTCCCTGTCTCTGCTTTTGACCAGCTATCAGCTGTTCTCAGCACAGCATTTAAAGAGTCATCCTATTCTGATGACTTATTTCGACTGCCGTGAACCCACACTCAGAGGAAAGCCAGTGGCGTAGGAGCTAACTTGCACCAGTTCTAAAGAGGTGGCTATTAAATTTTTAGGAATTTTGCAAGCTGGTTAGACAGAGCCATTGTTAAAAATTAAATTATATAAACCTATGATTAAATAAATTATTTGTAAAACAATGGTACCAAATACTCAAAACTTATCGCTAATTATTTTACTACATTTTACAATTATATATGCCCTTGCAATGATTTACATGTTTTACCTGCATGTTAGAAATACTACAGAAGAGTGCACCTCTACACTTCTCTTCCCAGCTCTACGTTCAGCAATTCAGTCACACATGAACTCAGCCCCAGCGAGAGTATTTCCATCATTGCAATTGGAAATGCTACAAATCAAAGCCAAGACCCTCCTGGCCATTCAACATTACCAGTCTTCCACTGAAGTAAAATTAAGTCCTTCCACAGGCCTGTAAAGCCCTCTGAGATCTGGCTCCTTGCTACCTCTCAGACCTCATCCATTACTTTCCCCTCCTTCCTTCCACTCTAGCCATACTGGTGTCCTTACAAGGCCTGACTCACTGCACAGCTCTAGGGGGCACCAGTCACACTGTTTTCTGTGTAAATGGTGCCTCTCTACCCCAATGCCACCTTTCTGCCAAGGTGTATAAATTCAGAGAAACTGCTCGTTCCTGTGTCTGGAAGAAGCCACACACAGTCCTGCCACAGGGCCTTTGCACTTGCTGTTCCCTTTGCCTCTAATGAACTTTCCCCCAGAGAGCCCCTTGCCTTCTCATTCATGTTTTTCAGGTGTCTGCTCAAATGTCACCTTGCCAGTGAAGCCTTCCCGGAGGATGCCATTTATAAGGACAAACTTCCCCTCCCCCAACCTTTGACTCTCTTGCTCCCATATCTGCATTATTTTTCTTCATAGCACTTATCACTAACTGATAGACTAAATCTTTTACTTTGTACTCCATTGCTGTCTATTTTCCTCTATCACAATGTAAAGGCCAATGGAGTGTAGACTTTTTTTCAGTCACTGTACCCCCAGGGCCTCGCGTATAGCAGGTGCTCAATAATATCATTAAATAAATGAGTGAATGTATGATAATTGTAACAAGAACTTTGATTTTATCTATATATAATTTTAATTTATACATAAGTACAGACATACATATGTATATGTATATTCATACATATATAAAATAACTTAAATTTATATATAAACAGGCGCACATGCATATACACGTATACACTCATGTATATAGACCAGGGATCTGAATATCTAGATTTGAGTTTCAGCTGTGATGCTGATGAACACATATTATTGAATCTTTACTTGAGAAGCCCCGATTATGACCAGAGACATCCTGAGATGCAGTGAAGCCAACCATGAGAGTGTTTCTTTGGTATATAATCAGTTTCTCTTCTGCCAGAACAACACATGGGGACCTGAATCTGATGAATTCCCTACCTTACAGACAAGGAATTGGTTTTGCTCATCACTGGAAAGAGATCAAGGCAGAGGCTTGACTTAGTTCAAGAAAGGTGGCTTATATAAGGTTTCATATATATATATATATATATATATATATATATATATATATATATATATATATATATATGAATAAATTCTGAAAGGAAGTAGAAATTTTAGTTAAAAGGGAAAATGTGAGTTTTCCTGAATGGAGACAGAAGAGATGAAAAACAAAAAGAAAACGAACAAACAAAAACCCCACAAAGGATGAATAGAAAAAAAAAAAAGGAGAAACATCATACGTCCAAGTGGAATGACCTGGGAAACAGCAGGGATGATGCTAGGTTGGTATCTTAGACTCTCCTGCCCATCCCCCTTATTTTCCTGCATATTTCCTCCACATTCAGTAATTTTAATGATCGAATTATATGCAGTTTTGCATTAAAATCCTTCTATTGATGGGTTTTAGAAATCATTTTGGACACATAAAAGGCAGACACATATCTAAAACATCTTAACCTTTATTTCAAAAAAGTTATAAAACAAAAGTTTTCAATTTTCTTAAATTACAAAAAACGCCCTCAGGAAATTAATTTTCCAAGTTTGTTCCTGTTCCCTACTCCAATAACCTCCACATCTGTATTCAGGAATCATCTGCACTTATGAAAACCTAGCTGTATTTTTGTTAATTATTTGCCCAAAGAGTAACTGTAATAAAATGGAAAGCTGAACTAAGAAGGCATCCTGTTGGCAGAGGTAACAGTTAGTCACGTAGCCCAAGGTGCCTGCTGAAGTTTGAGTGTCCTTCCCCTCTTTACTGTCTTCCTTGTTCTTTTCTTGTGAGCAGAGCCTAACCCTGAACCTGGCACAGAGTAAGTGCTCAGTAAATATTTTTGGAGTGAATGAATGAATAGCTAAAATAAATATGATGACTTACTTGGCCTGGACCGTCTTTGCTTCCTCTTCTTATGATTCTTTATAAACATGTGAGAGTTAGGTAATTGCCCTCTAAGCTCTAAACTGTAAATGGTAATTAAGACAAATGAGAGAAGCCAAATTACGGGTAGTATTTTCTCCAAGAATAATAAAAGTGGGCTATGACAACCACTCTTGATATTATTCACCTACTCAAACACTTACCCGGGATTTCCATTTGTTAATGACATAGAATGATTATTCAGGATACAACACCTTTGGAATGACAATGAAGCCCTCTGTTTCTATGTCTCAGCCACACTGTGTGTCTGGTGCTAACAGCAGAGTAGGCGAGGTGGCATGTACAAGTCATTTTCTGCACGTTACAAATCATCTGGTGGGGAGAAAGCAGCCTTATGAGGCAGTACGCTTGTGCAACTCTGTTGGATACCAAGTAGGGAACAATGACTGCTATGGAATTAATAGGATATTAATGTAGCTGCTCTTAGTGTACTGCAAGGGTAATTGAAATACTCTGAAGCAAAAGTAATCTCAAGGGCCTCAGGAATGGGGCCTCAGTGCTCTATCTCAGAAAAAAAAAATCAATTGTTATGTTTCATTTTCATGAAAATAATAATAATTAAAATTAAAAAATCAACTCATTATGCTAGTGCCTTGAAGGTTGACAAAAACGTTGATGTTAACATGCTTGCTGAATCTGGAAAGCAGTATGTTAGAACACCTGCTGTTTGAACGCCATTACTCCCTTTAATTACTATCATCTCCACTCACACATCCTTGAAGGCAGCGTCTAGGCAACGGTAGCAATAGCATCTTCATCAGTGAGAGTGGAAATGGAAAAGACCAAGAGTTCTTTCTCCATGGTGGGAGGCAAACATAAGAGCTAGTGCTAAGAGGGAAGAGATATGGGAACATATGTATATGTATAACTGATTCACTTTGTTATAAAGCAGAAATTAACACACCATTGTAAAGCAATTATACTCCAATAAAGATGTTAAAAAAAAAAAAAAAAGAGCTAACTTGTTTAAATGCTTAAAATGGAAAGAGATCTTCTGGGAAATGATCAGTTACTCTTAGGAGGCAGGACGGTGTGATAGGAAAGAAGCCACTGGCTTTGGAGGCAGCCATACCTGGGTCATACTTCTTAATTGTAAAAGCCCGCCACCTCCTTACCCATGTGGGTTCTGAGCGGAACTGCCCTCAGGGCCTCAGACTGAAATGTTGAGATGCAGAGCCCCTGCTCCCTTGGGCCCCCTGCACACTTTTCCATGTATGGATAGAACTTGTTTAATTTTCTCTGGTTCTGAAGCTCCATGAGTTGGAACTCTGTAACTGGCTCACCCATCATTCTATCTTCAATACCCAGCCCAGCTCCTGGCACATAGTAGGCATTTCATCAATATCTGTTGATTTAATGAGTAGGGTTGTTGTACAGATTAAATTAGCTAGTGTATGTAGCGTACCCAGCATTCAATAAAATTAACCATCCTATTAACTATTTCTCTTCTCTCCTCAACAAACATAATTTATTAAAATGTTCAATTTATAACCCCACTACTAAAACATTGAGTTATAATGCTGATAAATACTTACTATTAATAATTATCCTGCCTTCTTATATCGATCTCAGAAAATTAGGAGTCTCTAAACATTGAATTCCTATAATATTTCTATGAAATAGGTAAGGGGAAAATCCAGGCCCCTCACTGAAAAATCTTGATACATGTAATTAAATCATTTAGGGAATGAAGAGAATGGCCTTAGGGTTTCTATAGGTCAACCTCGTTTAGTGAATTGGAAATATATTTTTATTTACTAAAATGTGATTTATACACGGGACTACCCATATTGTGTAAAGTGGAGATATATAAATTTTACAGTTCAAGAAAGTGGGAATAGTATAAGCATTCTTTATCAAGCATCCATAGACGCATTTGTACGGGTTGGCCAAAAAGGTCACTTGCTTATAAGTAAAAATAAAAGACATTTTTCATTTTCACCAAGAACTTTATTGAAAGTATTCATTAACCAAATGAACTTTTTGGCCAACCCAAATAAATTTGTGTTGGGAGCTTAGGAATTCCAGCTACAAGGCCATGATTTCTCCTCTAGAATGCACAGGCTTCTGTGTGCCATCTGCGTACATGTAAACGTGCTCCCAAACTCTCTTCTCCCTGGATTACAGATTCCCAAATTCTCTCTGTGCCTAGTTGGTTCATGAACTGAGAAAGAGCCAATGAGTCTATTCTCCATTACTACAGAAGATGAAAGATTGGTTTAGAGGCAGAGAAATGACGTTAAATAAATGAAGGAAAAGGCAGCTCCCTTGTTTGAAGAGATTTATTTTCCCTTTGCTTCAAAAATCCACCTGGGACCATCTCCCTCATAACAGCTGAACCCACATAATACTCAAGGTTTGACCTCCTTCCCCCTAACATAAAACTCATTACCTATGCATTTCAAATCTTTAAAAAACCTTCAGGTGCAAAAAGGAGATGGTTAAATGGCCCCCTGGAGGCCCTTCGCAGCCACATGACTCTATTACAATGTACGGTCCTATCTGCCTAAGTACTTGGAGAGGATGAAGTACATCCTTCAAAGTGATGATTTCATTCTATAAACCTATGGCCTGCTTTCCTGAGAGAGCACTTGCCTGTGTTCTATTTTCTCAGTTGAAATCAGATAAAAATATCCACAATACTGCCTTGAGTTTAAACTAGTTGGCTCCGTTTAACACATTTAACCGTTTCATAGGAGACAGTAGAGTTTAGCGGTTGAGACACATTGATTCTCGTGGTACTTGTGCATTTTCCTAGTTATGTGATTCTGGGTTAATAATCCAACTTTTATTAAGTCTCATTTTCAAAGTCTGTAAAGTGGGAAAATAATAGTGCTAACATTTTGTATTGTTACAAGCATTAAGCGATATAATTTATGGAAAGCACCCAGCTTGACACCCAAAATAACTCAATAAATATTATCTTTTTCAATTATTTCCGTTCTTAGTCCTACCTTTCTCAACTGGGTTGTGTCCAATAGAACACAGATGGGGCTGGGCAAAGTTCATTGGTGATGTGACCGCTTTGTCTTGCATGTCATACCTTAACTTGGATACGTGAACCCGAGGAAGAAATTTCCCCCACTCCCGCCCCTGATCCTAACCTCCCCGAAAATAAACTTCTATATCCTTTTAGATAGAACCAAACTTCTTAGCTTCATAGCTAATGTCTAATGATTTGGATTTCGCCTGCCTTTCTCTTTATCTAATGACCACCTCTGTAATCCAGCCAAAGGAGTCTGCTTCCTGTCTCTCAAATTCACCTCTGTATCTCGGCTTATGGTGAGTCCTTCTCCTACAAGCCTGTACAAATTTGATCTGTTCTTCAATGCTTAGGCCATATGCCTCTTCCTCAATGAAATCTTCTCAGATCTCTTTAGGATATCTTTTACTCCTTAGAATTTCCAGACATGAACCTTGCCATTTTTGGAGAGAAGACTACAGATGTAATTTAACTGCAGAATCAAAATTTAGCTGTGTATCTTTTGTTTGTTCACTTTCTCTCTTAATTTCATTTGCAGTGGGGATAATAATGCCACCTTGAATAGTTTTTGTAAAGCTAAGGAAAAACCTTAGTTCTGTGCCTGGATCATAGCCACTGTTCAATAAAGGCCACCTACCGCGGTTTAAATGGCTCACAAACATGAAATCACTTTCCAGTTGACTGAATTTGAACATTTCCCATGGATCCTATGGCTCCATCATTTACCTCTTTTACAACATTTGCTAAAGCTTTAGTTTGCTCAAGTTCAAGTTACAGTGAACAAGGCTATTGATATTGGAAAGTTTATTATCCTTGAAAATTTGGAAACTTTCATAACAACACTGCATATTGTATAAGGTGCATGCACATTTAAGGACGTACATCAAACACATCAGACTGAGTGGTGGGGGAAAAGGGAATATGGGGTAAAAGAAGGAAATAAAACAAGTCTTGCAGGAATGGATAATAATACTGTGCTAGGAACTGAGGGTATGATTAACTCAACTTTTTTTGCTCCCGAGGGTCCATTTAAAAATAAAAACTTAAGACTCAGCAGCTCACAAATGTGAATTGTAGAGTTCCCACTTGTGCTTTTTATACTTAGAACATGAACAATAGGTAATGTTTCATGGTTGAAAAGACTATCACATGGAATTTATAACGATCTTAGGGTAAGATTAGAAAAGTGACCTGCCCCTTCAGAATGGCGTTCTTTGAACTTTCCTTGAGATTGCCATATGTATTCCATAGGTCTGAGCAAATGCTCTTAATGAAGTTATGTGAAAAGAGTGCCCTTCTCTTCAAAAACAGTTTGTGATAGGCTCAAAGAGGTGCCGAAGAGAATTAGGTGTCTAATCAAATCCTGTGTGAGTGTGGGTAACCAATTAACATGCTCAACTCCAATCACCACGGCCAGGATGAACCAGCCAAGCGTTAAAGCCAATTTTTGCATGTGCTATCATCAATGAAAACTAGGTAGCAGTAGCTTCACTGAAATAAAAAGAGAAGTCCGTTCTCTCAGTGATCTGTATCGACAGACAAAAAAAGAAAAATGGCACTTTCAATAAGAAGACTGTCAGCCCCAAAAGGTATCATCCATGTTGCTACAGAGCCTCATAAAAGATGTGCCAGTCATACTTCAAATAGCACTGATGCTTAACAGAAAAATAACACCGTACAAATATACAGCAAAGAAAAGAATGGAAAGCCTGGGAGAAAGTTCTAAAAGAAAAGAATCTGCAATTTTCCGGGCCGTCACTGCCCTTTAGGTATTAAGATGATGCTATGGAAAGAGGCCTCGGCAACCAAAGTGCGTAACATGAGCTTTAAGGGGTTCAAAGTGGGTAGATCTGGCCATTGCTATTTGACCACCTGCATCTGGTCAAAGAGTGTATGTGTGAATTCCCAAGATCAGCTCCTCCAGCACATCCTCCAGGAGGCTGCCACCAAGTTAGGTCACCTCTAGCATATTGCAAGGAAGGCCCTGGATTGTTAAGAGTTTAAAGACATGTACTTTAACAAATGATATAACTCTATATTTTGTCAATGGGTAGCTCTCTAGGCATATATTTGGATCTCAAATACTTTTTGAATAAAAACAGACTAAATGGCTTTGGAGTGATCATCAAAGTTCTTTTCATAACCTTCAATTAAAAACTAGAGCTGCCAAAGTTCATAATCAACTTTTTAGTTCTTTCTGAAATGTGCAGTAAACTTCTAGTGAATATGATAACTGTATTTTAACAGCAGATGTATAAATGAAAAATTATTTTTTATAATGCTTATTTTTCTTGGGATGAGTCAATAAAAAGAGTGGTTCAAGTGTACTGATTAGCTTTTAATAAGGTTATATGCTTATTCATCATCTTATAAGAGGCTTGCCATTGTTGGGTGATATGAGTGTGAAGAGATAGGGTCTATGACTTCAGAGAGGTAAAAATCCTTCAGAAATAAGTGGAAATGGTACACTCATTTTTCCAAAGGAATTCACACTGAGAAACAATTACTGAATGCCTACCATATCCTGGACCTTGGGTCAGCTTCTAGAAATACAAAGGCGAAGAGAGCCATCAGGAGTATATAATCTAGAGATTGAAATGTAAATACACCAGTATAATTATCAGAGGTGCTATGATGACTCTATGTTAAATATACTATAAGATACTCTATATTATAGAGTACAAAATATATAAGAAGGAAGAAAGGAAAGAGCAGACAATTTCATGTGGGAAATCAGAGAATGCTTCACAGAAGGAATGAATTATTAGGTGAGTCTTACAAGATAAAATGTCCATAACTAAAGAGAGTTTTGGGCAATATATTTAAAGTTATATTTTAGAAACAAAGGGACATATGTGAAGGTTAAAGAAACAGACTCAGAAAAGATATTTGCAAGACACATAAGCAAACAAAGGATTAGCATCATTTTATATAAAGAACACCTATAAGACCAGTAAGAAAAATAAAATATAATAGGAAAAAATGGACACAGAATATGAATAGGATATCCAGAGACTAGGGATATCCTATTCATATTACCATTAAACATATTAAAAAATTAAACATATTAAAAAATTCTCATGTTTATTAGTAATCAGGAAAATGTCAACTAAAGAGAGAGACTGTTAGCAAAATGGTAAAAATTCTGACAATAAGTATCAGGGAAGGAAAACTCTTATAAAGAGCCGAAGGAAATTTAAATTTGTACAAGCACTTCAGAGAACAAGTTGGCATTGTCAAAAAAATTGAAAATGCCCATATCATATGACGCAGTAATTCTATGGTAAAAAACAAACAAAACAAATAAAAACCTTTGCATATTTTCACAGAGAGAAATGTACTATAGAATAACATATTCAAACTCTCTTTTGAGTATGACTATTTGGCTTTTCTGCTGGTATTTTCAATTCTACAGGTCTAAATCTTTCATAATATCAATAGTTAAAAAAATATTTATCTTTTAACTAATTGTATTAGTGATTTAAATATCACTCAAACGTAAAACTCTATATTATCTTTGACTCCAGCCCCCTCCCTACCCTATGTTTGATGATCCATCAAATATGCTCACATACAGATCCCAGATACTCCCTGGTCCTTCCCCTGTCTCCCCTCCACTTTATCTTGATAGATCACTCCGTTATGAGTTTGTGCCAGGCTTACTGCCACACCTTCCCATGTGTTCTATTTGTCTCAAGATGTTTTCTATTTTCCTCCCTCTTTCTCCACCTCACTCACTCCACACCCCGCAACTCCACTCATTGTAACAGACAGAATTAATCCTTCTAAACCAATGCACTAGTCTCCTGCTCAAGAATCTTCTGTGGTTCTCCACTGACTATTACAGAACCTTCATATTCTTCATCTGGAAGTCATGGTTTTCTATAACCTGGCCCTGCTTAAGTGTCCTAACCTCATTTTCCACTACTCCATGACAAGTACTCAAATATTCCATGATTACTCAGATACTGGTCACCCCAAATGTTTGAATAATTCTCTGCAGTCCCCACCCCACTGGACACTGAGTTACAGACAAGAACAAGCCAACAAACCCTCTGTAAATCCTCTTCTGAAGGGGAATCTCACCTTTTACTCCAGTTTTCTTTTAGACCAAGGTGAAGAGACAGTTCTGTGACATACAAGATAATTAACTGTTGAAAGCTTTGCAAATCATTATGTTACAATTGAAGCTTTAAAGAGACCCTAATATATCCATCAAACAAACACAAGATTATTGTAACAATGACTCCAGGTCCTGTTGATGGAGCCACAATGACTAAAACCCTTTATTTTTAATGAGGTAAAGCTCTCTCTGCCTAACAATCAATACCCATTACTAAAGAGATCTGGGCAGCCTCAGAATTGTTACAAATTTAATTATTTTAGCAAAAGTAAATACAAGCTGTATAAATATGCCAAGCAGACTCTTGGCTTTAAAATACCTCTACTAGAGTCACAACTAATTTTTGTCTCTAATACACAAGAGTTATGATTTGTAGGTACTGATCACATTTGAAAGGACTCCCATAATGAATTGCAGAATCTATTTCCAGAAATAGAAGCCTTTTTTTTACAGAATTAGACAAATACACATAAAAGATATTTTGCTTTTCATTAATGTCTGGGTGGTGTGGTGTTATAACGCCAGATTTGAGGACTAGTATTTACTAAATGTCCGTTGTCCTTGAATTGAACGAGAGACTAGAAATCTATTTCAAAATTTAAAACTAATTTCTGTCTCAAGAAGTTTACCATGTAGTGAGGACCACAAAATGAATCAGTTTCTGATTAGCCTGAATGATAATGACAATTGTTAAGTTCTCCAGAATCTAATAATGTTAAAGTTAGGCTTGAGGAAGTGAGGTTTGGGGATTATTACAAGGATTCTGTCACCCTTGTAAAATTAATGCCATCATAGCTTCCATTCACTGGGCACCTATACATGGCACCCACAATTCTGGGCACTTTATAGGCATTATCTCTATACGCTTGTTTGGCTATACATTTGTTTCCAGTCCCCAAACCTCCCTCTTTTAATCTCAGCAATTTATACTTTTTGATTTCACTGAGAAAGGTCATCTTTTGTGAACTTGAGCATCTCATCTCTGCATCCTAAGATTCCATCATTTACCCATCTCCTGCTTCTTCTATCCTCACCTTCAAAATGATCCTGGCCCTAATTCCTTTTTCATGCTCTTAACCTTTATTTTCTTTATTATTGTAGACTGTCATTCTTCTCTTTCTCACATTTTTAATCTCTCTCCCACTCTTTATTTTTTTTTATAAGTTTATTTATTTATTTATTTTTGGCTGCGTTGGGTCTTTGTTGCTGTGCGCGGGCTTTCTCTAGTTGCGGTGAGCAGGGGCTACTCGTTGAGGTGGCTTCTATTGTTGTGGAGCTCAGGCTCTAGGCACGCAGGCTTCAGTAGTTGTGGCACGTGGGCTCAGTAGTTGTGGCTCACGGGCTCTAGAGCGCAGACTCAGTAGTTGTGGTGCACGGGCTTAGTTGCTCTGCGGCATGTGGGATCTTCCTGGACCAGGGCCCTAACCCGTGTCCCCTGCATTGGCAGGTGGATTCTTAACCACTGCGCCACCAGGGAAGTCCCTCCCACTCTTTATTGGCTCCTTCTTCTTAGTGTATAAATAGGTTCAATTTCCCTTGATTCTTAGAAACACAACAAACTTTGCTTCCCATCCATCTTCCTTTACGTCTCAGAAATCATCATGTCTTGTGAACTCTGTGTCTCACAACTGACTTCTACCAACCCTATCTTCTCACAATTTAGAGAAACAGTTGTCTTAAAACTCACCATTAGCTTTCTAATTACCAAGTAAATTGACCTTTTCTCAGATTCTCAGGGCATCCAACACTGCTGAACATGTCCTTATAAATCATGGTTTCTCAACCTCGGTGCTAGTGATACCTTTGAGCTGGGAAAATCTTTGTTGGGGGGACCCTCCTGTGCATTGCTAGATGTTTGTTGGCACCCCTGGTAGCCACCACTGGATGACAGCAGCACCCCAGCTCCAGGGGGCAAAACTGCTGCAGGTAAAGAACCACTGTTCTAAACGATCTCCTCGGTTGCCTTCCACACACTGCGCCAACCTGGTTGTTTTCTATTTAACTGATGTACTGTCGAAGCCTGATAATTGTCTTCTCTTCTTTCAACCACCCCCTGAACCTCTGCAGCTCCAAGTTTCCTTCAGCTAATTCTTCGTTATCTTTCTCTTTCACCTGCCTTCATCCCATCCACTCAAAGGTCTCGAAGTTGTATCTCTATGTTCATAACACAAAAATCGACATAAAAGCTTTGACCCTCTTCTGAGGTCCACCCTTAATTCTCCAACAGGCCTGCTATGGAATGGAAACATTTGTGTGTTAAGGATCGACTATGTGAATGGCAGTGTGTTTAGCACTGTGGGAGATGAAATGGACATGAATTCTACTCTCCAGGAATTCCAAATCTAGTGGCACAGCCATAACTGTGTTGCAAAGGATTACAAAGCTAGTTAGTGCCAGAGCTGAGAGTAGGACTTAGGTCCTCTGACTCTCATTTCAGTATTCGTTCTAATTGAACTTAAAAAGGAAAACACAACCATACTTTCTGTCACCTTAAATATATAGTGGAATATCACTGTACTATCTTACATTGTCATTTTTTCCTAATTAGACAAATAAAGCATGCATAAATATTATAAGAGAAAATTGATAAGGCTAATTCTGAGAATGTATATTTATATCTTATTGAAACTGCATAATGCATTAGCTTAAGGTCCAGAAAGAAATATTTTAAAGATTGGGTCAGAAAATAGGCCCATGTTGGTGGTAGGCCACAAAAAGACTTTAGAAATTTAATGCTGCCTTGGAAGAGCGGACACAGGTGGAGTTCCCCAAAGCAGACACCTGAGAGTCACGTAAAGACACAGGGTAGGCACCATGGGGATGATTACAAGCCTATGGGATGAACATGTCCAAGACTGGTTTAATAAACTCATTTGACACTTTTATCAGTAACATATATTCTTCCTACTTAAGTACAGCTTTGCGAGAGTCCTGGATGCCTATAATTTACTAAAGAATTATAACCTAAAGTGACCTAAAATGACTGGAAAAGAGGAAGAATAGAGGAAGCGCCAAGACCAATTTTTGTCCCCTATTGCCAGTTCACATGGTGAGCGTACTTTGAAGACAATAGTATAATTGTATAATTATTATATAACAGTGGTATGTATAGTATAGCAGTATAATTATGTAAATTTTTATATATTTCAAAATTATTGCTTATAAAAAAGTATATTTAAAATTCCCTCTACAAAAACAGGATTTGATAATTGTTCGTTTCCTTAAATCTCATGTTTTCAATCAATCTTTTTGTATTAATAAAGAAAAACAATCCACAGCTTTATACATGGTAAAGTTAAGCAACAATATTGAGTATTTCCATAAAATTTTTAATTATACAGTCAGAGTGTGGTCACATGACTCATGATAATAAATATTTGCTGGGTTTATTTTGTTCCCAAGTATGCTAATATTGGCTACTAAGATGCACTTGGTTCACAGACATTTACATTTTAGCAATAGCTTCCAGAGAAGCATCCAAGCCCCACCTTTTATTATTGCTTTTTCACTCACAGATACATTAATCATCAGTCTAAAATTGAGAAAACTATCTTTTCCTGCATTATCCAAAATGCAGTTGCTATTGGTGAACAAAATTATCTATTCATATGAGACCTTTCATAGAAAGAGGATATTTAAAGCATTTGTGAGCTAGTTCCACTTTTATTACTTGTTTAATGTATCAGAGTTCTATACACACCAAAATAACATGCCAAATTGCTCTGTTACTGAGATGAAATCACATACAACACAAATACTCTACTTTAGACCACTTAAGATGGGACTTAAGATGAACAGAATCCATGGACATCAGATCAACTGGAGATTTTACGAGAAGCTTCATTTCTTAAAATTGAAGTATAATTAATTACAATATTATATTAGTTTCAGGTGTATGACATAGTAATTTGATATTTTATAGATTATACTCCATACAAAGTTATTACAAAATATTGACTATACTCCCTGTGCTGTAAACTACATCTTTGTAACTTATTTATTTTATACCTCTTCATCCCCTTTACCTATTTTGCCCCTCCTCCCATCCCTCTGCCCTCTGGTAACCACACTAGTTTGTTCTCTGTATCTGTGAAACAGTATGGTGCTGACACAAAAACAGACATATAGGTGACGGAACAGAATAGAGAGCCCAGAAATGAACAAGGCACATATGGCTGAGAAGCTTCATTTTTCAGGCTAGTACGACCGAAAGGCTTCTGTTGATAACATGGGACATTTCAGTGCTTTTCATGTGCACACCACTTCCTGTTGCTCCAAAAGTCGAGCTGTGCCTCCCCGGAGCTTCTCAGGCTCTCCCCCAGGGATGGGACAAGACCTGCTGTCCTGAGCTGAGAACACAGCAACGTACAGTGTGAAACGGACGGTGGTAAACAGGCCCTGGGGAAGCTACAGTGCTGTGCGAACATAAAGAAAGGAAAGTAAGAGAAAAGGGAAAGAAAGAAGGACAGAGAGAAGAGAGACCCAGGGCACTAGATTCCAATCTTGACTTCACTCTTAACACAGTGTCTGGTGCTTAGCAGATGTTTAACAAATGGGCGACCACCTGCAAATCTGTCAAGCTATTGACTGCAGTATCACCTGTTATCACTTCTGTTACACTCTCACAGGATTATGGTGAGAATCAGTGTCAGTGCTCTATGTAGAAGTCCTTTGAGGACTCTAAACTGTTGACATATTTCATAAAAAATTATTACCATTAGCATTATTACCTCATACAGAAAGAGGATGATTGCCAGCGGTTAATAAAAAAAGGAATCAAAGAATTCACCCAGGCCATGTTCTATCACCTACCAATTCAGGGAAAGATGGAATCACAGATTGTAGCCAGGCCTTGCACGTGACCAAATGGATCAAACCGAGTGACTCATTTCAATAAGTTCAAGGCTCTAGAAAGTTCTAGACTAGAAATGACCATCCAAATGCTGAATGCCAAATGTGGCACCACAGGAAGCTCTGTGGTTTTTCTAGGAAAGGGACGTGCTGACTGGGGCTATTAGAAAGCTGGCCTCAGCTAATAATGCTGTATTGCATATTTGAAAGTTGCTAAGACGGTAGATCTTAAAAGTCTTCATCACAAGAAAAAACATTTACAACTATGGATGGTGATGGATCTTGACTTATTGTGGTGATAATTTTGTAATATACACAGTTTTTGAATCATTACGTTGTAACACCTGAAACTGATATGATGCTATATGTGATTATACCTCAGTAAAAATTTTTTTTGAAAAAATTTAAAAAGCCAGTCTCTGTTGAAGTGACCCCAAATCTAGTCATGCGGAACCCAATGCCTATCCTTCCAGTACTTTGTCTTATATTCCTAAACATTACACCAACCTTGGCTCACTTAGACGAAGAGAAATGTTATCTTTGCCCCTTCAGAGTAATGTGTCACACACTGAAATTTGAGGGAATTGTAAGTATCCAAAAAATTCATATAGCCCTTTGACTTCCCCTTCCCTACTCTATTTCCTTCAATTAAACAATAAGAATAAAAATCTTATTCACTTGGATTTATTGGTTTGTGTTTAATTATCTGTGTGTTTTGGGAAACTTTACTTATTTGAGTCTGATTTTCTTCATTTGTAAATATGGGACATTATATCAATTGATATCTGCAGTTACTGTTAACTCTAATTCATGTTGAGAATCTATGAAATCAGTGATACTAAGAAGATATCAGCACCAACATTTCAAATTCATGCATTTTAATTCAGACTTCTATTGAAAATAACTTTTCTTTTTACCAATATTAAATATTATACACAGGACACTTAATTAAATATGTTCTAAGCCATCAGATAATTTACACCAACCAAAAGAAAAATGGTTTATTAAAATGCTTTCACAAGTGCCCTCTCCCAAGGTCCTCTATTATGCACTTGTACCTTCCATCAACTTTCTAATTAAAAAGAAAGACAAAATGCCAAACTTTTAACAATGGATTAAAGAAAAGTGTCAAAGAATTTACAGAGGTAAGCATATGCCTTTACCTTTTAATAAAAAACCAATTTCAAATTGACACGGTAGTGGTAAAGCAGTGGAGAAGAAGAAATAGGAAATTATTTTTACCTGGATTAAAAAGTCACACTAGGGTTTAACTTATTGTCCATTTGTTCACTTGCAAATAAAGTGACCTATATGCAGCTTCAGTATCACCCTCAGTGAGCCTTAAAATGCAAAAATACCCACGAATGTGCACAAATAATATTTCTTTGGTAAATATCAAGAAGGGAACGTTTATATCTTATACACAGTATTATATCTCTATGTTTCAGAAGCAAACATAACAATGCTACTTAATGATACTTATCATTTTTAATCCCTAAATTTATTTTGAAAACAAGAATACCAAATGATTCTTGTTTGGTAATCACAGGAAAATATGTCCACAGGACATTTAAGATGAATTAATACAATGAGTCTGTTGTAAAAACAGTATATTTTATGGGTCAGAATGACATAGAATATTTATCTTTGTCATAAGAAAGAGTCTCCATGAATTACGGTGTGAGCTCTCTAGAGCAATCAATTCTCTCCTCACCTGTGGAATAAATATATTTTACTGCAGTCATCATGCATCCTTGTAGACTGCTAAGGGTAGTCTGCTCTCAGGTTCATGGGTATATAAATTTATTTGTATGGGTGTAGCCCCACATGATATGCATACTTACTATATTAAGCAGAAATTTGTAGATTTATTCCCAAATGAGTGTAGAATGTCAAGAAATATATATATATGTATATATTAGTCTTATTGTCCTCTCAAGTAGTTCGCTTTTTCATTTAGTCAAATAATATGCATCAAGACACTTCAGCAAGATGAAATACCTGTCTCTTAGAAAATCAGACTAAAGTATTCTAAAGTTGAAGCTCCTACCATTCCTGCTCAGAAAATCATTTACAAACTCCTCAGGCTCACCTGCACACACTAAAGATAGAAACAATCCAATAAACTTAAAGAGACGAATGTGAAGTCAAACTGTGGTGTAAATGGACCTATTTAATGGAGAATCAAAAGATGCCTAATGGGCTGAGTCACCTGCATGCTCTTGCTTGCATTCTACCTTACAGGAGCTCTGTTTGATCACAAACGAAATGCATAATATTGATACTAGATAAAAATCGATTGATATTGGAGAAACTCTATACCTAACAATTTACACCCTTCTTTCCTCTGCATACATCATTTTACAATTCTCTAAGTTGTTAGACTAAAGAATGTAACACATGCATTCAGGATGGGTCTACTGAGTCAAATATTACTTAATCAATGATTTAATTCTTAAGTGTCCAGCTGCTTGACTTCCTATAGGTGAAACATCTGACTCTTTTTCACTTTATATTAAACTGTTTGGTATTATACAGCTATAGCTGTGAAACAAGAATCCTACGAAAGTGATTAAAAGTAGAATTAAATGACATTGAAGAGTTAGCATATTAAATTTCTTAATGGACAACTTGTTTGATTTTCATTATCTCCAGGTACATTTCACTCAGAGCCTGAGATCTTATGTCAATGCTTTTCATTGTTGCTGATATTAATAGTGCTTTTGAATGAGGACAATTTCCTAATGTGGTTTTGTATCTACCTGAGTGGTGACTGTTTTCTTTTAACATTTTTAATGGCTACAAATAGAAAGCTATTAGCAGTCAATAGGTCTGGGAGCCCTGGTTGTCTCAAATTAAAATGCCTGTGGAAGAAGAGAGTGAGGGAATCTAGTGCAAATGGGGTGGCTACTGAGGGAAAGGACAATTGATAGTATGTTAATGATCTGATTTATAAATGAATTCCTGGTAATTTTCCCCCAACAATGTTGCCTCATTTAAAAAATTATGATAAAAAATTAGTATCATAAAATTCACCATCTTAACTATTTTTAGGTGGAAAGTTCAGTAGTGTTAAGTATATTCACATTGTTGTGAAACAGATCGCCAGAAATCTTTCATTTTGCAAATCTGAAACCTGATATTCATTAAACAACAACTTGGTTCATTTTAACAGTATCTTTATTTCCACATTGTTTGATTGTCTTCAAAATACTTTCACATATGTTCCTAATTGGATGTTTCCTTTACTCAAAATGTTAATAATATTACACATAAGCTTGAGCACTTACTATGTGCTGGGTATTGTGTTAAGTGCATCATAAGTATTCAGAATATATTTGTCAAGGGAATCACTGAAGAAAACATTTTTTTCCGACTTTATGGCTTTACATTGTCTTATTCATATGCGATTGAAAACATTTTACAGAAAGTGTTTCACTATAGAAAATGTAAAAATATATTAAACATATTGTTATTAATAGAAAGTTCTATAGATGTTAACTTTATGATCTTTTTTACTTTAAAATACTGCTATGTTTATATTGACAATTAAAAAATTTCTATTATTCCTCAACATTTTACTAGTGACAATGAATATTATGATTCGTATTATTCCGCTGTCCCGAGATATTACAGACTCATTGCTGCAGCAGCCAGGTTTTGAGGAAAATGAAACCATCAATTCTCTTCCTTCTGTTTTTCCCTCATACACACCCACACTTGTTCATCGTAATGTCTAACATTTAAAAATTTCTCTTTTCTAGGATGCTTAGAGTGTATTCCCAAGAGTCAGTAAATATTCTGTTTGGCTGTAAATAAAGACTTGGTTAATTCCCAATTTATTGGAAAGTCTTATCTGCTATGGTGAGTACTGGCAAAGTGTTAAGACTTGGATACAAATGCCTAGGATTTTTTTTTTCTGACCTGGCCTCTGAGCTCTGTGATTTAGGACAACTTACTTCTCTCAGAGTTTCAGTTTCCTCATCTGAAAGATGTAGGTAACAATGCTGTGTCATAGGAGTTATTGGGATAAAAATCATATGGGATAATGGATGTAAAAGGCTCTGAAACAATAAGGTTTCTCTAAAATATACTGGTTTATACCGGGAGGCTGCCTAACAACAGGATTCAATCATTAAAATGTATATTTATGAAGCATTGTAACTAGAACCCTATTTTCGCAATGACTCACATGGAAATACTTCTCTAGTGAAAAAAAAATGGGTGCTGAGACACATTTAAATTTCTGATTCCAAGGCAGGTTCAGTGCTGTAGTCCCTTCTCTGCTTCTTTTATACTCGTAAATTTTTTTTTCTCAGTCTACAAATTCCAGTGAAATAGAATTCTGTATTTTATGTTGTCAGTATCAAAGAAAGTTTAAGGCATTTCTGTTTTGTTATAAATATATCTTTCTGTGTTAAGCTCTAGAAACTGGTGAGAAGTGAAAATTTCTAGGAAGAAGGCTTTTACTGCAAAACTTTTCCTTTTTTTCTGTATATTTATATATGTAATTTGAGTATCTTTTGACTCAAAGATCTTTTCACTCGAAGAAGGCTGTGTGGCTTTCTCTATTTGGATGGCATGCTTGATGACATCAGAGAAAAGGTCTCATCTGTTATCTAATTCTATCCACATGGGCCTGAAAATAAAGATATTGTGTACAGAGGAAGCATTAGTAAATATCACCTCTCTCTGTAGTTCCTTTATCCCCTTTTCTATTTACCTTTATAGGTCAGAATTTCCTTAAGTTTCATGCATTATTGGAATGGCCTATTAAATGTTTTCTCCCTTCCCAATCTCTTCCTCTCCATCTATCTCATGTAAAAATACAGCTAATCTGAAGCTCTCCCTGATCCCATGACTCTTTTCCCCTCAAATTGTTAGTGGATTCTTAATCTCTAAAGCTGTGCTGTCCAGCATGTCAGCCACCAGCCACATGTGACGATTGCTCACTTGAAACGTGGTTAGTCTGAATTAAAATGTCCTGAAAGTGTAAAATACACACTAGATTTTGAATAGCTCATAAAAACCTATCTTTTTCATAATTTAATATCAATTACGTGTTGAAATAGAAATATTTTGGATATATTGATATATTATTAAAATTGATTTCATCTGCTTTTTTATTATAAAACTGGTACATGTTTATTGATTAAAAACATAGATACTACCAAATTAGAAAGAATACAGTGAAAATGATCCATATTCTCACCATTATAGATATTTCTTGTTTATATTTTGGTGAATATACTTTCAGACTTTTCTTTATCCATAAACACATGTTATTTAGTAGTTTTTTTTTTTTTTTTTTAAAGTAACCAGAGATAGCTGCAAGTATATGTAGGGATACATTGTTTTTATTTGCTATAGGATATTTCATGGAATGGATGAACCATGATTTATTTAACGACTATATGATTAACTATCGATGCACAGCAAGTCACACTCCAACTGAGCGGTATTGAACCATTTATTACCTCTCATAATTTCTGTTCAGGAATTTGGAAAGACCTGGCTGGGCAGTCGTCCCTTGCAGCGTGTCATGCAGTTGCAGTCAGATGTCAACTAGGCTGACCGGGACTGGAGAATCCACTTCTAAAGTGGTTCACACATGTGGCTGCCAGGTTGCTTCTATCTGTTGGCTGGGAGCCAATCCATGAGGCTTCCTGAGTGTTCTCGAGCCCTGGTAGCTGGCTTCCCCCAGGAAGAGTGATCCAACAGATAAGGCAGAAGCTGCAATGCCTGTTATGACCCATCTACAGACGTCACACACCATCACTTTTGCTATATTATGTCACCTGCACAGGGCTAGCCCCAATCCATTGTTGGAGGGGAACGCAAAAGAGCACAAATTATCAGGAGTCATCTTGCGGTGGGGGGGGGGGTGTTGGCTACCTACCCGCTTTTTTTTACATTTTTAATGTGGCTACTAGAAAATCTAAAATTATATTTGTGACTTGCATTGGTGGCTCCCATTATCTTTCCATTGGACAGCTGGAGAATCAAGTTTAAACCTCTTACTCTGGTATGAGCCCCAGTCTCACCCTTACTTCCCACCACCTTTTTTCCATAGATCACATGTTAACAAAATTGGAACACTCACTGTTTCCAGTCCCTTTCCTAGTATTTCTCTCTCTTTGGGTCTTTTTAACTCATTGATATTATGTATGCATATCTTAAGGAACTTTTAGCACTATTGATTACTTTTTATCTTAACTTATAGGCATGTTTCTTTCAAGGTAGTGCCCAAATCTAAATTTTTATTTGTATCTGTGTAAGCTATAGCATGGCCCCTTTCCTAAAGGTAGAGTTGCCAGATAAAATACAAGATGCTCAATTAAATTTGAATTTCAGGCAACCAAGGAATAATTTTTTAGCATCAAACTATTTAGGACATACTTATACTAAAAAATTATTTGTTATTTATCTGAAATTCAAATGTACCTGGGTGTCCTGTGTTTCTATTTACTAAACCTAGCAATCCTACATAGTGGGCATTCTGCAATTCTTCATAAAATGATGGCACTAGAAAGCATACATGAAAAATATTTAAATGGTGATAAAATGAAGGGGAAGTAATCTACATGAGTGTCCTAGAGCCCTGATCATCCTGCCAACTATGAGCTTCACAATCTCTTTAAGACTAAGCTAATAATTAAAATCAAATCATAAAGCTGAGTTAATATAAAAGGGATTGTAAATTTTACTGCAATTTCTTTTTTTTATAGTGGAAGAGCAGTGCTCATATTTTGAGGTAAATTTGACAAAAATAGAAGGAAAACATTCTTAATAAGAAGTGATGAGAAATGGCATTACCAATGGAGAAAACATGTCTACATCTTTTTCTCATCACTTATCAGTTTGAACAAAACCACATTTAAGTTTTATATGCAATACTTCACTTTTATATTTACAAGGCTTTGGGGTACTGCTGGACTAATAGGAGAAGCAAGAGGTGCCAGTAATTTCCATAACAGACTTTCCTTCGCTGATACCCAGATATGCAGACACGTTTGTTTCAAGCTATCTGATTAAGCTTTCAAACTCTTGGAGACTTATCTAAACTGAAATATCGTTTGTTTATCCAGCATTACTGCTCTACTGTCTCTACCCTGTTAAAGCTGTACAATTACCCTATGAACAGCGTAAATAGCATGGAAGCTGTTTCCATTTTTCAGAAATAACAGAAGGAACATCTTCAAGCACTGTGGGTGAATCCAGTGTCATTGTAAAGTTGAATGATGCCCTGATATAAACTGGGCACCAAGCTAAATAAATAGCAATGTGAAGAGGGCATCATCCCATTGCTGCATTTACTGTCCTTAGGTATTTCCCACATCAACAGGACTCTCTTTCATATTTAATTGAAATATTGCCTTTTCAAATGTGTTCATTTAAATTTCAGGGCCAATTTTCTTGTAATTTTGCCTGGGCTAGCATCATCTTAAACTTCACAGGAACTCTGCATGTACATGGAATACTCAGTGAGTTATCTCCAGGACTGGATGTGTTGATCACATCCAAATGGCCTCATTTTACAACCTCTGCCATCAGGTCATTAAGTGAAATAAATTCAAATAACTCCTCAATCCTGTATGCAAGTGTTCATTCTTTATAACTACTTAAAATTTAAAATATATGCTTAAGATGCCCTTACAAAACACACACACATACACACACACACACACACATACACACACAGAATTTGATCTCTGGCTCTGTGGTTTTTTCCTTGCCAGTTACCATAGTGAGAAATGAAATTAAAAGGGGTTATGACTCTTGTGTTCTCTTTTCAATTAAGCGGCTCTATAACCCAAGTTGAAACTGATAGACCCAGACACCCGTATCTCCTGGTTATCATCATCTTTCCTATTTTAATGAATAAGGTCTATTTGGAGTTTTAAAGATTCGATGTAAATAACTCCCTAGTGAATGTCAAGTTCATGGATTACTGGCTCCAGAGATCTAAGTAACAAAATTAATGGCTTGCCGACTTGGACTGGCTACATCTAATTATAATTCTGATGCAAACTTTTTTGTGTGGTTCCCTTCAGAACACCACAAATCATTCGCCTGATTTGTTATCCAAAACTGAATTAAAAGAATATTATCTTTTCTATAAGTTGGAAGTACTCGATTGATTGATTTACAAAACTGCAATCAGGTTAGCAGACGGCATAGCCCACTTCCACTTCAGAACACGGATATCATAACATCAGACTCTTATAGCTGTTCTGTTTTCAGCGAGAGGCCTAAATTTCAAAAGTACACCTTTATACCCTGGCACAGAAATGGCAAGAATCCAAGCACTACTGCAGTGGCTTCCCTAGCTTGAATGTTGCTCTCTCCATTTTACCATTTTCAGAAACCGGGAAATAGATGATACTACCATCTTCCCAGTCACAGCAACCAAACCAAAAAAATTATCTTTGGTGAGGCCTTTCTACATTTGTTCTTCGTTTCCAGTCTTTCATAGCATTGTAAAAAATGGGTTCTAGCTTCATCATGATGAAATGATGGAAACATTTTGGCACTTACTGACCTTTTATGACAGGCTATGAAGTCCCCAAAATGCAGTCTACTAAAGCAACGAAAAGTTGGCTTTCACTTTCTATTTTGAGGTTCTATAAGAGCCAGAAATAATTCTGACCTTCCAGATATGATTCTGCACTATCTGATAATTTCAAATATTACAATATATTGGCAAGTGAGAGATGATAGAGCCATTGTGTGATAAATGGGTTACAGAGTCAGACAGCCGGGGTCTTAATCTTTGTTCTTCCACTTAGGAGCTGTGTAGCTTTGGCCAATTTCCTCACACACACCCACATCCGAGTTTCCATTTATATACTTATCTATAAAACTGTGATCATGATAATAATTCTCATTTTGTGGAGTTGAGATGAGGAATAAATAAAGAATGCTTGCTAAATACAGTCGATCTTCATTATTTGCAGATTCTGTATTTGCAAATTCACCTGCTTGCTAAAATTTATTTGTAACCCCCAGCTCAGTACTTGCGGTCATTCGTGGACATGTGTGTGCATAAAGCTGTGACAAATTGGAGTCCTCTGATGCCCACGTTCCCAGATGAGGCTGAACAAGATGAAGCTCTGCCTTCTTGTTTCAGCTCTCATACTATAAACTAGTGTCCTTTTTGCAGCCTATTTAGTGCTACATTTTTTACATGTTTGTGCTTTTTGTTGATGATTTGACTCTTTAAAATGGGTCCCAAGTGTAGAGCTGAGGTGCTCTGGTATTTCTGAAATCTGTGCTGGGATGTGCATTATGGAGAAAATATGTGTGTTAGAGAAGCTTCATTCAGACATGAGTTATAGAGCTGTTGGCTATGAGGCCAATATTAATGAATTAATAATATATATTAAATAAGGTATCTTTAAGGAGAAACCCACATAAAACAAGGTTATGTATTGATTAGCTGATGAAAATGTTGAGAGCAGAGGCTCACAGGAACCTAACCCTGTATTTCCCTTAGGAGCCGTGGTTTAGTATTCGATAATTTAGTGCTCACATTCACCGTGACATTATACAATATAATTACCGTGAATAAAGAGAATTGTATGTAACTCAGAGCCTGACATATGATAAATGCTTACAAAATGCCAATATAATAATTATAAATAATAATAATTATCATCACTGCACATACTTTGCATCAATACATTCAGTTTTAAGGGAACTCACAGGAACCTTTAAGAAGAAAAGGAGGATATTTAACTTTACTGGCTACTATGGCATAGACCCATTAGCAGCAGCTAAACAAAAAACTGGCCTGAATCCGTTGGAATCTCTTATTTTTATGACATTATTGATGGTGTCCTCCTGGAATTCCAGTGTGGCTCTAGACTCAACAGAGTACAGCAGAATACTGGAAATATGAGGACAAAAGTCAAGATATCTCTATCCACTGGCTTTATGAAATTATTTAATGATCCCAATAGTCTGAGACTTGATTATGTATTAAACACCTTTAACTGCCCTGGGGTCACTGATATCTTAAAGCTCTTTACCTGACATATAATTGATTTTGTCAGAATTGATGAGATTATCTGGCATATTCTCCCTTGCCAGTGGAGTAAAAACCTGGAAGCATAACAGTTTCAGGCTTAATTGGTTTTGTGCAGACCAGCTTGAGTCTTTAATAAAAGACATGGAAGTTGGCACCAGGAAGTTTCTCCGAGAAACTCTTCCAAATCAATTGATTTAGAACATGATGAAAAGTCCTTTGTATAGTAATCCAGGAGCTGCTGTATGCTAATGACCATGCTCTTGAAGCCCAGGGGTGAGAAGACATGAAAATGATCACCCAGCCTCCTGCAGACTCTGCATGGTGACTGGACTAATCAGCCTGTGAGAGACGGATTAGGTCATAGCCTCCACCGAGGAAACCCGGAATCCAGCCAAAGACTTTCAATGACGGTGCAGAGGAGAGAGATGCCAGTGAATGTGGCCATGCAGACTTCACATAATCCCATGGCTATCTAGTTTTCAGCTCTAGGAAATCAGATGGAATGGGCTCCTACATCCTTCGGGAGGCTGGCAGCCAGAGGATACCACCACCATAGTTTCCGGCTTGGGAACAGGGGCGCTTCAGAGCTCCACTTGTGTTCAGATTTCTTTTTTCTTTTCCCTTTTCCTTAGCTTTGATTTTTTTCTTTCTTTTTTTTTAATTTTTGTTTTATATTGGAGTATAGTTGATTTACAATGTTGTCTAAGTTTCAGATGTACAGCAAAGTGATTTTGTGATACATATACATATATCTATTCTTTTTCAGATTCCTTTCCCATATAGGTTATTACAGAGTACTGAGTAGAGTTCCCTCTGCTACACAGTAGGTCCTTGTTGATCATCTCTTTTATATATAGTAGTGTGTATATGTTAATCCCAATCAGATTTCTAAAATGTTATGAAATTGGACTTGTCTTAGTGCAGAGGAAGACTTCACAGAAAAACTCATAAACATCATCTAGGTCTCATACAAGAGGTCTGCCAGTATTAGCAAAATGCTCTTACTAATAGGTGTAAAGGTTTAAAGAAGAAGAATGGAGACCTCTGTACTATACAAAGCAGAGTTCAACGGGCTGGTATCCATGCCCACATAGGAATGATTACTGTGCGGTGTTTCTCCAAGGGATGCAAAGGAGCTTACCAGGCTCTCAGGTCACAAATCCAAGTTCCCATGCAGTGCTAGATTCCAAACCAAGCTCGGCCAAAGAAGACCATGGGGCTGTTACATAATTTCATCTGGAAATGTGGGCACGTCTCATCCATTCATTTTTCCCCAGTGCAGGGCACCAGGTAGTGAAGAACCCCCAGCTCTGAAGTTACTCGCCTCTGATTTTAATGGTTATTAGCTAAGTGACCTTTGGCAGGTTACTAAATCTCTCCTGTGCCCTCATTATCTTTATCAACAACCTGTTAGGACTGCTGCCCAGACTTGATGAGATTCTGTAGGGAAAGTTACAGTGCCTAGAACATGTTGGGTTCTTAATAAACATCAGTTTTTGCCCCTTCGTTCCAAGAAGTTGCTCGAACAATGATACCTGAATTGGCTTGGTTTGGTTTTGCTTCTCTCCTTTGCGTTGGCTTAGACAGCTGGCTTCTTGGTTCTCATTTGCTTCTGTTTCTGGCTCATATTTTACACCTCGGAGGTGACTTAATCACCCTGGCCTTGTTTTACATGTCGTGGCTCTGGTTTGCTCCCCAGATCCCATACTCTTTGGCACATACAATCGCTGGCAGGCCTCTGCCCTGGTTCTTGGCATATTCCCAAATATGAAAGGCAGAATTTCTTAGATTTGCTCATTCGTTTACTTTCCCCAAGACGGAGCATGTATGAACACCTTCAAACATCCCACTTCAACCCATGATTCATGTAATAAGGTGCAGTTGGGGCTTTCTCCATAATTTCTAGAAGGCACTGCTGAGAGATTTTCCTTGACCAAATCCCACCTCTTTCTCTGGTTAGTTAATAATTAAAAGTCATAGTTTCTCTAATTTTCCACTATAGCTCACTGTACAGTAGGTTCCCTGAGAAAACTCACTTTACCTGTTTTGAAGGCAGGGTAATTACCAGGCTTATTTTTGAACCACTAACAAGATAGTCCATCAAATAAAAACACATGTCCTTACTTTTATTCAGATTTTTTTTTATTAGAAAAATTGTTTCTTTGTAAAAAGAGTTCTCAGAAAAATGCCTTCAGCTTCTTTTATCCTGAGAAAGTTTTCTTTAAAGACTGTTAAAGGGCTTCCCTGGTGGCACAGAGAAAACTCACTTTACCTGTTTTGAAGGCAGGGTAATTACCAGGCTTATTTTTGAACCACTAACAAGATAGTCCATCAAATAAAAACACATGTCCTTACTTTTATTCAGATTTTTTTTTATTAGAAAAATTGTTTCTTTGTAAAAAGAGTTCTCAGAAAAATGCCTTCAGCTTCTTTTATCCTGAGAAAGTTTTCTTTAAAGACTGTTAAAGGGCTTCCCTGGTGGCACAGTGGTTAAGAATCCGCCTGCCAATGCAGGGGACACGGGTTCGAGCCCTGGTCCGGGAAGATCCCACATGCTGCGGAGCAACGAAGCCCGTGCGCCACAACCACTGAGCCTGCGCTCTAGAGCCCGAGAGCCACAACTACTGAGCCCGTGTGCCACAACTACTGAAGCCCGCGCGGCTAGAGCCCGTGCTCCGCAACAAGAGAAGCCACCGCAATGAGAAGCCCGCTGACGTAGCACCCGCTCGCTGCAACTAGAGGAAGCCCACGCGTAGCAACAAAGACCTAAAGCAGCCAAAAATAAAAATATATATTAAAAAAAAAGAGAAGACTGTTAACGTCTCTTTGGTTTACTAGTGATTTTTGCTACATTTTGTATAATTAGTGTTAAAATACAGAATTATCTGATGTATAATCAATCATATTCCTTAAGGTGTAAGGTCGAGGGTCCTACCGTATTTAACTGGAGGAAATAGAGATCCGGATCATGAAGGCTGTGCAGGGAGCTGATGAAAGAATCAGACCAGGACTCCCGCTCTTGGTGTCTCATACTCTATTCACTAAGTCATGTTCTTTCACCTGTAATTTTTTTTTTTTAATAAATTTATTTATTTATTTACTTTTGGCTGCGTTGGGTCTTCATTGCTGTGTGCGGGTTTTCTCTAGTTGCAGGGAGCGGGGGCTACTCTTCATTGCGGTGCGCAGGCTTCTCATTGCGGTGGCTTCTCTTGTTGCAGAGCATGGGCTCTAGGCACACGGGCTTCAGTAGTTGTGGCTCGTGGGCTCTAGAGCGAAGGCTCAGTAGTTGTGGTGCACGGGCTTCGTTGCTCCGCGGCATGTGGGATCTTCCTGGACCAGGGCTCGAACCCGTGTCCCCTGCATTGGCAGGCGGATTCTTAACAACTGAGCCACCAGGAAAGTCCCTTTCACCTGTAATTTTTAAGACCCATGTTCACCTAAACAGCCATAAGCATATTTATAGATTATTTTTTCTTAATCATGAAGAAAATGTATTTGAATGTGACCCACTTCCCATGAACTCTTGCAATGGTGACTTTGTGGTACACAATACCAGAAAGCCCAGGCCAGTATTTCATCCTACCGGTGCTCGCTCATCTTGGCTGCATACTTTCTGTCCTTGGGGCAGTGAATCCACTTCACCTGTCCACCAGTCCCTCCATCACCTGCCCTAGCCCCCAAAAGACAGCTGGAAGATAAGTGCTTCACAAGTGCTGTTGGTGGCATGGCGGTGTGAGCATCTTTATTTAATTCTCTTTCCTAAAGCTTTTTTCAATTAAAAATGTGAATAAGTGGCTAGATCAAATGAATAAAGTATTTTTAAAAATTTATAGAAGCAGAAACCATTCTGGTTGAATCTCTAACCTACAAACAAAAAAGGAAAACAAAAACCAAAAGGAAAAGAAAAAAAAGTAAATATCCAGTATATTTATAGAAGAAATGGAGGATTATCATGACCGATAACTTATTAAGGGAAAACTGTATATCTGTTTCCAGTACCTAGATAGTTAAGGGAACAGAGAACAAGATATACAGTGGGAAGGGCACTAGACTTTCAGACATTAGTTAAGAATTTCACTCTCAGTTCAACAATATATTAGCAGTGAGAACAAGTAACCTATTGTCTATAGGCTGCTGTTCTTTGTACCGTATGCAGTGGCTATAATTGTCCCTGCCTTCTTCACAGTCTTGTAATGATAAAACATGATAATATTTGCGAAAAGTGTTTGAATTGCTTGAAAAATATAAGGTCATACAAATGTAAAATACTACTATTGGTAGAAGGCCCTTAATATAACAAGACCATTGTAAGGAGCCTCCTAACTCATCTCTTGGCTTCTTGGTATATATCTTGTCCTATTCAACATGCACCTCAATGCTAGTTTAGTCATCTAAAACATACCATTTTCCTGCTCAAAAGCAAACCCAAATTTCCCCCACCCCAAAAAACCCTCAAAAACAAACAAAAACTCTGTAATTGTACCACTGCTTATGAGATAAAGTAGAACTCCATTATATAGTTTATCCTTGACACTAACTCTTACTTCACTTGTGGCAAAACCACTCTCCTCACTGCCTCATCAGCCCTGAGATTTCCAGCATCTATACCCTATGCTCCATCCTCCAAGACTGATACCCATCCTCCAAGACTGAGCTCCAACACAATCACAGCATCTTCAGGTGACTCAGCATAGTATAAAAAGCCCTATACTTAGGTTCTGGCTCTTCTTCTGCTACCAAATCAGCTTTATAATCTTAGGCAAGTCAATCAAACTCTCTGGACGTCAACTTTATTAACTTAAGAAGGGATAATAATACTCCCAAGGCCTGGATAAGAGGATTCCTCAATTCCCTTTCAACTCATGGCATTTAAAATCAACTAACCAACCTCTCTGTGTTGTTGAGAGAAGCTCGGAGAGTATTTAGTTTCTTCATCACAAATAGTCCTTACTCTAATATGAAATAGTTAACTGACGTTTGAATTCATTTGCATATAACCAACTTTCATAATTGCTGACCTGAGGGTATGAATTCATACTCTTGCAGATAATGGACAATATGAATTTCAATTATTTCTATCATGAATCATGGCTAAGTAAAACTTTTCATATGTCAATTTCCTCCTTTTTCAAATTTCATATATATATACATATATACGTATATATGTGTGTGTGTATATATATATATATATCTATATATATATATATATAGATATATATATATATATATACGGTACTTTACTATGTAGAAAAGTGAGATGCTCTGTGTAGCATGGGAGAAGCCCACAGAGAAAGAAATTTTTTTTTCTAGAGATTTATTTATTTATTTGTTTGGTTGGTTTTTTTTTTGCTGCGTTGGGTCTTCGTTGCTGCACGCGAGCTTTCTCTAGTTGCGGCAACGGGGGCTACTCTTTGTTGCGGTGCGCGGTTTCTCATTGTGGTGGCTTCTCTTGTTGTGGAGCACGAGCTCTAGGCACACGGGCTCAGTAGTTGTGGCACGCGGGCTCAGTAGTTGTGGCTTGGGGGCTCAGTAGTTGTGGCGCATGGGCTTAGCTGCTCCGCAGCATGTGGGATCTTCCCGGACCAGGGCTCGAACCTGTGTCCCCTGCGTTGGCAGGTGGATTCTTAACCACTGCGCCACCAGGGAAGCCCGAGAAAGAATTTTGATTCAGCAGGTTTTCTCACTATGAGTCAGGTTTTAGCCTTGGATACAAATTTCTAAAAGAAAAGGTGGCAATAAAGGAGCATGGTTTCTCTGGACATAGATACAGTTAATAAAAATGTCCACAGAATATTTCACAAAGTGGCACAAGTATTTTTATTAATAATGGTAACTAAATATTGACATAAAATAATTTCTTTAAGAAGCACACTTTATAAACCTCAGCTTCTTGGGAGATGACAGAAGTACAGCCATTGGTAATGAACGGGAAAGCCATTTTCACTGGTATAAAATGTTCATTAATCCAAAAACTCTTCATTTTGATAACTGATGAGCATTATACAGCCCTGTGCTCTGTTTATCATTAAGTCAGTGGACAGAGAAAATATTAATAAAAAGATATTTATATTTGGTTCTGTGTTTTATCAGAAAAGTAAGAAGAAAAGAGTTACTCATTAAAGCCTCCTGTCTAGTTGGGGATTTCTGGTCTTCCTGTTAAAGTTGTCCAAATAAATGTTTATTAATACCAGCCATCAATTCATTTAATGATATATAAAACCTACACCTGTTCACTTGGACTAGGATTTGAGTCGAAATCATAACTGTTTATTGCCAATCAGAAAACTTGATCCTAAATGGATTCACTCCTTTCCACACTTTTCAGTGTCTATCAAGTGCCAGATATTCTTCTCTTCCCCTGGGCTATTAGCAATGTTAAAAATTAAGTGCCTGATCTCATGGAACTTGTATTTTTATGGGAGTGGTGTAGACTGTAAAGAAATAAAATGATAAATAATTAACATACAGCCAAGTAGAGGTAAGTGCTATAAAGAAAATCTTGAGCAGAGTAAGGGTGCAGCATGATGGAAGGGCTATTGTATTGTATTGTATTTTCTAAATCCCGCTACGTGCGGGATGTGGAATCTTAGTTCCCTGACCAGGGACTGAACCCAGGCCCACGGCAGTGAAAGCATGGAGTCCCAACCACTGGACTACCAGGGAATTCCATGGAACAGCTATTTGAGTGGAGTGGTGAGATACACCCCTCTGAACAGATGGTTTTCCAGCAGAGACCTAGATGAAAATGTCTGAGAGATCATGGGTCACTCCATGAAGTAGGTATACCATGGCCAACCCCTAAGCATTCTACACTGTGCTGGGTTCTAGAAGAAATACAAGGTCCAGCCCATAGAGAACCTCTAATTTGGCTGGAGAGACTGGCTTAGCAAATGTAGAAATTAGAGAATAATTGATGATGGATTACATGTTACTGATTCTGTGTACAGAATGGATCCAGAGATGGAAGGTTGTAGCACTTGCTGACTATCTGGGGAAAGTTTCAAGGAGGATGTGCACCTTCAACTTCTGAAGATAAAAAGAATCCAGAAAAATGGAGGATGAAAGAAAATGATTTATGAGGAACATGGGCAGAGTGGGAAGCATCAGCAAAAGCTCGAAGAAGGGCAAAGAGAGGAGAGTTTACTGAGTATCAACTGTAAGCCAGGTTCTGGGCAAGGCGGTTGATGGAGGTGGTTTTCCTGAATCCTCTAACTCTACATTAGGTTAACTCTACATTAGGTAGATATCACCATGGGAAGAGCTGGTTAAGTTTAGGGAGGATAATGTCTTCCCCAGGGCCATACTTGTTTTAAAGGAGATTCACAAGAGAGGGTAAGGAAACTGCTTGGCTTGTAAAGTTTATGTTTGGAGAATGGAAGGAGATTCAGTTGGATAGATTGGGTGGGTTCAGAGAGGGGTGGCAAATTATCTGCGGGGCAGAGTATCCAGAGCCCAAAGATAGGGAAACCCGCTAATAGGTGGTGGCACGAAGTGACAATCCTGACTTTGAGTAGAGGCAGTGGACTTGGGGAGTAAAGTGAATTGGAGGACATGGAGACAGGTGGGTTATAGGAGAATAAGGAGATGCAATCTCAATAGTTTTTGTAAGAGAGTAAAAGAAGAGAATGTAGAAGCATAGAACTGGGATAGTTAGCTGGGAGATTCCAATGGTAGATAAGGTCAGCTCAGTGTAACTGCAGAGCCATAGGTTCGTTATGTGTGTACTAACAGGTTACTTAGTAACCACATTTATTGCACAGTGCCTGGACTTGACAATTAAATATATAGTTAGTCTTTGCAAACTGAGTCATTCCCTCTAATGAGTGTTTCTTTCCAGGACTTTTAGCTTCTTCCTCTCCAAGCCCAACACAACTACACGTGTAGTGCTTTTCTGACCTCTCCTTCTAATCCTTTCCTCACTAAACCTTGCCACTCCTGTGTCATATTCTTGTAATTCTAGATGTTAGTAGTTCAGTGCATTCTCTAACCAATTGAACATATCCATTGTTACTATAACCATTTGAGTTTAAAGAGAGACAGACAATATGGGAATTTCAGTTTGCATGACAAACCAGTGAGAGAATAATTGAAAGAAAATATGTTTTTTGAGCTTCAGAGAATTACTTCCTCCAATTTGGAAAATAAATAAAATAAATAATTCAGGATCATTCACAATTAAACATTATTATTGTTACTACAAATATATTTTGATAAACACAATAAACCAGTCAGAAATACATTGAATATTTGACTAATAAAAATCTTAAAAAGTCAGAGATATTTCTTTAATCTCTTAATTAATTAATCTCTTAAGAGTCAACATTAGTAACAATATCTAGGTGATAATCTTGCTGCTCTGGACCAGTGTGCCCAGAACCTTCCTGTATTTATACTCTTCCATTAGAACTCGTTACCATTTTAAATATTCAATTAAATTGTAACGAAGCCCATCAGAAGACTCTAGGAGAACATTCTTGATATTGATGAGCTAAAGAAAAACTGATATGTTTCCCCTCAGAATGGAGAAATTTATTAAATTGATTATCATTCTCACTATTATCACTGGGGTTTTTATCCACTCTGTTTATCCAAGGTAATGGCTAATCACCCGAATGTCTCTGAATGATTTCTCAACAGATTAACACATAGGAGTAGATTTTCTCTATGTTATTTGCTCTTATAACACAATATATTTTTTCAAATATAATTGGAATTGCTTATCAGCCTTTTCTTCAAATTCCCAGCTTTTAAATCTGATTGAATAGAGGAAGTCACAAGTATATGAATGTCTCAGTCAGTCCAGGAACCCAGATTCACAGACCCTAAATTTCCAGACACTAAGCCAGCCTGCCCTTTCTTAAGAAGTTTCATCTGAGAGTTGGAGAACTGGATTCTTCTGAGGTTAGATTCTAGGTTGATGAATTTCAACTGGTCTCTGGTTTTCTCTTCTATGAGAAATGAAATCTCATTGGGATGCCTGAAATAACTGCATTATAATGTCCCCAAAAGAGGGAAAATACTAGAACAAATGGTATTATTTATGGCATTTCTTATGATGCATTAGAATACTGAAAACACTGGGATATTGTGCCCTCTTAGTAGACTGGATACCAAATGTGTTAATTGCACACTGTATTCAATTAGCGAACATTTGCTCAGGTATGTGTGCCTGGCAATATGATGTGAGCTGGGGAAGTGAAGGTGAGTGGTATCTGACCCTTTCACCCAGGGAGGTAAAAAGTCTAGTGCAGGAAACAGACATGTAAATAAATAATTGCATGACAATGTGAGGAGTAGTAATGGAGACACATTATATGATGGTTATGGAACCCTGTGGAAGCAGTGTCTACGTTATTCACAAATTTTAAAAATGTATAACGTCAGCAGGAATACAGGTAGACACATACGTACAGCTGTAGCACACACACTTGAAATGTCCTATTAGTTAGAAATATTAAAGTGTAAAGCAGCTCGCAGAAACATTTTTGCATTAAGTTCACCATGGGTGAAATAACGGTCCTTAGTTAAACTCCAATACATCATCTGCAGAGATTTCAATGACCCTACAAACATTCACAGGCATGAAAAACACCCCAAGCGTGGATCTTTCTACTGCTAAATAAGAGCATATCCCTGTCTTTCCATTTATCTCCTACTTTTAATCTGTCTTGTTAGAAATCTCTGAAATACCACTGTGTCTACAATGGAAATGGGGAGAAAGTAAGAATCACAGAATTTAATTGGTGGTTCTACCTCCAATTTGTAATCTTATAGCAAAATGTTCCTGGCAAAATTTTATATGTATAAAAATATACTTACCATGCTAGAGGTTGAAGACTCTAATCATGTTTTTAGGCTTCCTGTATTATTATATTCATAAAGTGGTTATAGCTTCACACACCATTAATGTAGATGAGGCAGTATAGTTACTATTACATGATAAATACAAAGATATTTTTCCCTATGCTCTATAATTTAAGGATGTATATAAGTTTGTAAGCATATGAGTATATAAAGAATTTTAAAATCCAAGAGTAAAACTGTCTGGTAGGCCAGCCCCTTTATTTGTTGCCCAGGTTTTAAATTTTATATAACCACCTTCATTGTGGAAAGAGGTTAAACTTTCCATTTTCTCTCAAGTTTATTCATTGTACCAGATTTATGTTATACTGGATTCATTGTGGTATAATCAACTTTTAACCAAAAAAAAGCATACACACATTACAGTGAGATAAATGCTTTTTGTTTTATTTATGTTATGTAGGTCATCTTCCTTTGCAAGGTGAAAACGTAATCATTTGCTGACTTAATTCCAAAGACAGCTCTACCGATTTACTTCCAAATGTCAGAGTCAAAATATTAAGCAGACATCTGAGAAGAGCCTAGGGAAATTTGGGTAACTGTCTGCTATGTTTCCATCTTCAACACTGGGCATCAAAGAACAACCACTGCTGACCTTTCTATCTGAGGTCAAGGGTATGCAAAACCTACTTGTTATTGTAGGGGTATCAAGTTCAATAAACACAACGTCAAGTACGGGCATCCTGAAGGGATGGGATTTATGAGCAAAAGGAGTTCAAGCAGTTTTAATTCAATGTGATTTTTGAAATCTGTTGAAAATCATTTATAAACCTTCATTGTAATGTTTAAAACATACTTCATTTATACTACATGTGATAGTCTTTTGAAAATATTACACCACATATGCTCTTGGAACAGGAGTATAAGACATACTTATCTGCCACCTTTTAAAAAAGTAGTATTTTTGCTGAGCTATTGAATAGGAGCTATTTAATCTGTATTTTTACATGATGATTGCTACCCTGAAAAAATGTACGAAGGCTATTGAAGATGTCTGTCAAATAAAGTATGATGTTTATATGCTCCACATACTCCACTGGACTGAAGAAATTCGCACTGCTGGGAAAATATGCAAACCGCTAATGTGTGGTTCTCTAACATGCATTGATTTCTAAAACAACAACAACAAAAATGCCACCAAATCCAACAGATTTTGCTTAAATTCTAACACATAGCTTCACCTTCTTTTTTTTTTTTTCACTTTTTAAAAAAAAATTTATTTTATTTTTATTTATTTATGGCTGTGTTGGGTCTTCGTTTCTGTGCGAGGGCTTTCTTTAGTTGCTGCAAGCGGGGGCCGCTCTTCATCGCGGTGCGCAGGCCTCTCACTATCGCGGCCTCTGTTGTTGCGGAGCACAGGCTCCAGACGCGCAGGCTCAGTAGTTGTGGCGCACGGGCCTAGTTGCTCCGCGGCATGTGGGATCTTCCCAGACCAGGGCTCGAACCTGTGTCCCCTGCATTGGCAGGCAGATTCTCAATCACTGCGCCACCAGGGAAGCCCCTCACCTTCATTTTTAAATGACAACATTATTGTATTTATTCTTGCAAATAGTGTGATCTCCCAGGTGGCAAAGAGATAAGAACCGGTATAGTTTGGATGGTTGCTGGCGCTTATTTTCATATATCATTACTGATAAGTCATAGATTTCCTCTCAAAGCTTGAACAAATCTCTAGTGAGAAAAATCGAGATTATGTAAAGGCCGATTCTGGAGGGTCCTGGTTTCTTAGTGGCTCAGGAAAGAAAGACCACAACATGGATGCATAGAACCACCTGATACTTGGATCCATGTAATAGGTCTCATGGGCAGAGTTTCCATGTGACCCGAACATGGCTATGCTCTATAACTCGAGGCCCAGGTTGGGAAAGATCTCTTCCTGTTTCCAAGAGAGCCGTGATGAAGGGAATGAAGAGTGAGGACGTCAAAGAGAAAATAATTTATTCTTAAGCCCAGAACTTCTCCACATGTTAAGTACAGACAGATGAAAATCTAACCAGCAGCCCCTATAAAAAGTTTTATAGAGAATGTCTCTGACTGGAACGCATGCAACCACATTTTTGCTGGCATTATGATAGCTCCATTTTTGTGCTGAGCTCTGTCGCAGCAAAATCTTGAAAGTATTTTCCTTTAAGTAGATTGTGAGATGGGATCAAAAGAATGATTTTTTTAAAAAAAGCAGCTTATGTAAAGACCCTCACACATTTCATGAGTGTACTGCTTTCATCTGCGAATCCTTTAGGAGAGAGTAATGACGACGGTATTCCTGGATGGGAATCAAACAATTGCTTTGGTTCAAAGACATCACTGAACTACTTATTCTAGCACAGGGCTGGCTTTCACGTTTATGGCCATTCAGTGCAGAGGTCCAGGAGGAAGAGGGATGTCTGGAGAGTTCATGTGTGAGTTGGAAAATAATTAGGTGTAGACATGACTCTCTTCCTCTCTGCAGCATGGAGCTATTCTTTTTCTTAGAGCCACAATTTCCTGAATGGGGCCCAGCATTTTTTTTTTTTTTTTTTAGATTTATTTATGTTCATCATTTTATTCAATTTATTCTTTTTTTTTAAACATCTTTATTGAAGTATAATTGCTTTACAATGGTGTGTTAGTTTCTGCTTTATAACAAAGCGAATCAGTTATACATAGGGGCCCAGCATTTTTTAACTCAAGATCTTTGCACATGTTTCCTTCTCTTGCACGTATTCCACTCTGCTAACTCACTCACCCTTCATCTGACTCACAAGTATTGTCCTTCTGGTTTTACTCAGCTGCCATCCTCCCCGAGATGCTGGGCATCACCTGTATGGTCCAGGTTAGGTAGAATCCTACGGACTCCAATGTATTAAGCACACACCACATCCCCCTGTATGTTTGTCTGTCTGTCTCCTCCCTCGAGACTGCAAACATCTTGAGATCAGGAGCTGGTGCCTCTGCAGTATTTATTGTTGCTTCTCTGGTGCCTAGCAGAGTACAAGTTAATATACGAAGGGCTTTCTCAAGCCATCCATGGGAAGGTAGGAAAAAATGTAAGCAAGACGCGCTATGTTTTAAGACATTCATGCTGTGATTTTCAATAGTCAATAAATACTTATTTTAGGATAATTATGTAGAAGTTATATGTAAAATGCTAAAAATAAACACATGTAGACTATTAATGGTACAACTAGACAGTAACTTTATATAAAGCTCAAGTCAATGGCCCTGCCTCAGTTTTTAGGTTCTATTATATCTATTACTTATTTGTACAAGGCCTCAGAGGAAAAAAATTGCTAAAGAGCATGATCAAAATAAATACATTTAAAAGGGGAAATAAATGGAAGAAAAGGGCATTAATCATGCTTGACATTGAATACATACTTAACCGTGTACAAGCATCTGCAAAAATCACTTAGCAAAGTTCATCTCCATGAAAATTCAAACCCTACAATTCTCTCAAGGTCATTAGACTTTTGGATGTCCCATCACCCTTGGATTTTTGGCCAAAATCAAAATATTGGTAACTATCATTACCTTTTTAATTTTTAACTTTTATTTTTTACAGTGGCTGCACAATATAACAATTCACATATATTTCATTGCATTTCATTTTAAGACAAAGAAATTCGATTAGAAAAAAAGTCATGGAAGCACTGCTGCTCTTCTGAACCAGAAGCTCTCTGAAATTTGGTCTTTTCAGAAGGTTTAGATGAAGGAAAAGCACTGCTACTGTTTGTGGATGTATGAATTTATATTCCAGGCCTTGGGACTTCTTCATCACCTCTGTTGGAGTTCCAGATAAAACCACAGATACAGCCTCCTGACTGTCAGAGCACATTTGTAACTGAGCTCTGTAGTGAATAATTTCCTTTAAGCCAGACAAACTTTAAAAAAGAACAAAGGGCATGTGGCAGTCAGACACGAAGCTTCCCCAAACACGAAGCCAGATAGATTTTCAATAATTTAAATGGCCAATTTGAATAAATTTTATCTTAGTTAAATCTTCTGATTGTTCATTATAATCTTTAATCAAATCATAAGTCATCCTAAAAGGGACTGTAACATATACCACGTGCTTTATTCTAAGTTATAAATGTATAATTTTCAGTTAATTTAAAAAACCTTCTACATGGAAAGCTATTTATCATAGGAATTTCAAAGCTGAGTTAACCAAATACGCTTAGGTGCATAAAGAACAAAGGTGGAATACAATGAATAATCAAATGCTAGAGAATGGAGAAAAGACAGATTGCCTTTTAAGGCCAAGATGGCACATGCCCGGCCTGTGTGCCAGGATGAAATTATCCCTTCATTTCTTTCCTAGTGCAGTACCATTAATCAATCACAGTGCTCATTTATACTGAGCCCAGAGGTGACCTCAGGATCCTTCTGAACACAGAATTCCAGGCAGCCACAACCATTCTTTTGGATCGGTAAAACCAAACACTGTCTCTGATTTGGGATTTCCTTTGTACTCCCATTGGCACGATTGCTCCATAATGGCTTAGCAGGGTTGTACATTCATTGTTGAAAGGAACTAGAGGTCATCTGGTTCAAACAATTGCTACAGAATCACCCAGAAAAGGTGTAACCTCTCTTTGAAACTTTCAGGGACAGAACCCCTGCCTTATTAGCACGCACGTCACTTTCAGACAACGCCAGTTCTTAGAAAGGTTAGAAATTTGTTCCTTACGTTAATTCAAAATATGTCTTTCTGTAATGTCCTCACAGAGTAAATCTAATTCCACCATAAAAGACAGACGTTAAGTATTCAACAGAGTCACCTCATGGCTTCTCCTTTTAGGTTTCTCTTTGCTAAAAATATATTAAGATGCTTCAACAGCACCTCATGTGGCATAGTTTCCAGGTCCTTCACCAGCTAAGAAGGACAATTATTCTTTTTAATTATTAGTTACAATTAATATTTTACTTATCATACCCTTCATCTGGTGAAATCCATTTTTCAGCAGCAGAAAAAAAAGAAGGCAAAGGGTAAAAACTGTATCCTATGAGTTCTTTGTATTTACAGATACTAGAGATTTTTAAAATAATTAGATCTAATTTAATTTTGTTTATCAATGTACATCTTTTTAAAATGGTTCACAAATCATCTACCGTTGGGGCACACACAAATACAGAGTTGTTCTCCATGAAACAACACAGTGGTGTGTCTGACATAAAGTTAGATCATTTTGGTCTTCTACATCGACATATATCCATGTGTAATTCCTATTTTTCGCTAAGACTAGAAAACCAGAGGATTGTGTGTGCTCTGTTTCCAACCTTTGGACCGTTGAGGTGGTATTGATTCACATCTACAGTTGCCAACAGGCAAACACACTTTCAATTCACATTCTTCAGACACAAACAGATTATCTGCTTCACTTAAAATGATTACCAGAATGTACAGATAATAGATATGGACATAATATTCAGATAGAGATATAAATATAGACATTTGCATTTTATGACCTTTCTTAACAATTTTGGTAGCAGAATAAGACATAGTAGAAGGAATCTCAGATGGGGAGGGGAAGATGTGAATTCTAGTGTTAGTTCTTTCATGTATGTTGGGCAATGATTTTTGTATCTATGGATCTCCTTTTCCTCAGTGGTAAAATAAAATCCTAACTCCAAATTTTATGATTTATGAATAATTATCTCCAAGATCCAATTTGATACATCATCAGTTATTATATACTGCACACTCACCCCAGTATTTTAGTCCAGTCCCTGATAACTTAGGAATTTGAATAGGAGATATTTTTTCAATTAAGAAGAATTTGTCTGCTATGTAGTGTATTCCTTATTAGTTACAATGAAGATCTAGTGGCCTAACTTACTTACCACGGTGGTTATGCCTTAATTTACATTATAGTTGAAAATACTTTGAAAGTGATTTAAAAAACCAGTGGAATTAATGTTTCAAAGATCATTAAAACCTGCCCCAAAACATATGCACTGAAAATATTAAAACTATCCAGTTATATTCTATGCAAGGATGACAGCTGGACTGACTAGGGTATCATACATCTGTCCCAGGTAGCTTTTCCAGAAAGGGAATTAAATTCCAGTATTCCAGTATTTATATCCAGATACTCAGATTTTTATACCCATATTATAAAGTAAAAGTGGTCAGTAGTTAAATAAAACTGTGAGTTCCTTGCAGAAAGGGGCCTGTCATATTCACTTCCGGTTTCTCAGAGCCTACAGTGCCAGCCATAGGGTAGACACTTAAAAAGTCTTCCTGAGCGAATTTTGAGACTTGATTATATATACCTCAGGCTTCTTCACTGGGTCTCACAATCTCCTTAGAGCCAGAGAAATGGCCCACTGAGGACAAAATTGCCTTTAGATGGAGTTCCACTTACGAATGTTCCTTTTATTAGAAGTTGAAGGCTAAAGGTATGTAGCCCCAAATGATTGCTTACTAGCACTCAAACTTATGCACTGGGGGAAAAAAACCCATATGTTATATTGCTGTATTAATTTTTCTTATCTAAAGAAATAACAGACCATTGAAAAAGTATATCCAAGTTATATATTTACAATTGAGAAAGTAGAAAAATCATGGAAATTACTTCTGACATTATTCTTTCTAGTAAATACAATGAACCAACATTAAGGAACATAGCAATAAACATTTATGTACCTATGAACAGCATGGGGTGAATAATTGGATAATAAGGCTGTACAAATCCAATTAAAAAATATAATTACAAGATTAGACCATGAATATCTACAATGGGTATAATAATATATATCTTGATTTTACTGAAGTATTTGATATAGTGTCTCATAAAATTTTATTCACAAAATTAATTTATACTGTCTATTCTAATTCACTGAGGACCATCCGAAAAACCAGACCCGATCATGTGTAGGAAATAAGATTAAGAGCAAATAAAAAAAGGTTAAGAAATAAAAAGGAATTATGCTTCTCTGCTTCAAAAAAAACCTATCAAAAAAATATCTCTAGCATTCAGCATTGCTTAACTCTTTGCTGACTCATCAAAACGTAAATGTTATTGTAGTGAGTAATTAAGGGTATCTAGGAAGATCAAAGGATGATCAGTCTAACTCATTCTCATTTCTAACAGTGCCTTATAGTAGACACTCAATAGATACTGAATGGATTAACAGGATTTCAGAGATGATACACATCAGTACTTCAATTGTACAGAGACAGATAGCGGCATGCAACAAGGTTAGGTCATTTGCCTGAGGCCACAAGCCGGATAAGCATTAGACCAGGACCAGAACTTAGATTTCTTGAGTCCTGAGAAGCACTAACTTTCACTGTGTGGTCAAAATTCAGAGGTTCTAACTCCAATATATATGAATGTCCAGAAATTTACAGAACAGGCTCAGAAGGTAAGAGAATGGCAACATCACAGCGCTACTCAACTCTGTTAGTTGCAGGAAATAACATTTAATTGTGCATAATTTCATGTGTAATAATGACATTTGGGTTATTCACACCTAACATAAGAACACTATGCAAGACTTCCCATCAAGGCATCAAACTTCATAAATGATTGCCTTGGTCAGTTAACCCTGACTATGGATTTCATCTCAGGGTTCTACAGCATGCCTTCATCAGAGATGGAGCGCTGAGAAGCTAGGGTTCATTTTGGACTCCATTTCTCTCTGACTGAACAGCTTAGACTCATCACACTGCCTTGGTTTCTTTACTATAAAACTTGCCTTCCACTTATTCCTTTTCCATTGCAAATTGGCAGAGGTAGGATTAATGGGCAAACCGCATGTCATGCCTTTTTTTAGTGTATCATCTTCAAAACCATATGAGGATTTACTACTGAGGTGACACATCACAAAAAAAAGGGCACAAAGATCAAAAGTTGTCATATTTCTAAAGATCAGCATCTCACTTAATCCACATTTACTAAGGTGTTTGTGAAAATGCTAAAATCCCCTGATGCTCTTTTGTGAAGTCTCAGAACCATGCATAACTATTAAAAGGTAAACGAGGAGTAAACTATGTTTACCTGTAAAGATTCATTTAGGAACATACTTAGCAGAATGTGGACATCTGAAATGACACCAAGAATACTTGGGAGGTTTACTTATTATTAGTGGATAATAAGTAAATTATAATATTGTCTATTTGAACTAGACTCACAACTCTGTAGCAGGGATTCAGGTAGGAGTAGGGTAAGTCCTGCAAGGTAGATGCTAAATAGGAGAGCTTTTAATCCCCTAGATCTGGGAGTTTTAACGAAGTGCTTAGTGTGGATTCTGAACAACACAAACAAAGATGCCAGCATCAGAAGGTCCTGGGGAGGCAGGCAAGCTTTGAGAACTTTGCTTTAGTGGCTTTAAAAAAACTTGAGTGGGACCACCTTGGAAATTCAAGAGTGAGTCCTGCTCATTTGCAAAGGACAGGTTTCCCTGTTAAGACACAAAATGGATAACGTAGTTCAGTGATTCTTAATGGGCCACATCAGCTGTGGGCCTTATTCAATGCGTGTTGTTTTCCTCTACCCACAAGTCCGACACTTCTCTGGGGCAGTTGCCACGCTGCACCCCTTGTGGAGAGAGGGAGCCCATGTCTCTGATGGGAGGGTATTGCCTTTCTCAGGTGTGTTAGGACGGGAATGAGACGAAGTACTATAGAGGTAAATAGGGGATTAAATGCAAAAAAAAAAAAAAAAAAAAGCGCTCATTATTTTGATAGTTTTTCTCTAAAAGGTCAATCAATCAAGATATGTTTTAGACAGATTAAACAAAATGTGAATATAATAACCAGCTTGAGCTTAGAAAACATCTTAGAGATAATTTAGCACAATCCCCTCATTTACCATATGAAGTAAAAGTGGTCCAGAGCAGCTAAATTATTTGGCTGAGGTAACACAGTGGAGTCAAAGTAGAGACTCAGATCACATCTCTTGTTTGCCATCTGCATAGTTGTCCCTGGGTATCTGAGTGGGATTGGTTCCAGAATCCCCCGCAGACAGCAAAATCCAGGAAAACTTAAATCGCTTATATAAAATGGTGTGGCATTTGTATATAACCAACACACATCCTCCCGTATACTTTAAATCATCTTTAGATTACTTGTAATACCTAATATAATGTAAATGCCATGTAAATTGTTATCAATACAATGTAAATGCTATGTAAATAGTTGCCAGTGCAGGGGCAAATTCAAGTTTTGCTTTTTGGAACTTTCTGGAAATTTTTTTTCCGAATATTTTCCATCCGCGGTTGGTTGAACCACAGATACGGAACCTGCAGATATGGAGGGCCGACTGTACTCCCGGGTGACTCACCCTCCACCAAGGGGGCCATGGATGGAGGCACAAGCTTTGTGACACGCATTATTCAACTAATAGGACTCGGCCCTCCGTAGTAGTAGTGCATACTGTAAGTCTAACTGTCATAAAAATGCTGCCAACCGTGAGAACTCCAAGGAAATTGGTGGAAGCATCTTTCCTTGAAAGAATTAGAGGCAAACTAGATAATGCATAAACAAACTGTGGATAAAATGCTGAAATGTGACGTTTCTTTCATCCATATTTTGTATAACTGTGGTTAATGGCTCTGGAGAAAACAGTTTCGGAGATGCTTCTCTTTGCTTGTAGCACCAAATAATGTGTTTTCCTGATGAACGTATCAGTTCTCCCAGCATGAAAAGATGAGCTGGGAGGGGTCAGGATTTGAGAGGGGACAAACTAGTGCTATTTTTTCTGTGTCTGTGGTTGGTACCTCATGGATGCCTCTAACAGTTAATAGAACCCTGTAAGAAAACTCAGTGTAGACAACGAGAAAAACAAGTACAGAACAAAGCACAAACAAGGCAATTTGACCTGAGAATAATGCCTCACAACCAGATTTTGAAAAATTCCTACATTTGTGGTCTCAAACAATAGAATCTGTTGTTTTCACCCCCTAGCGTTCTACACCACAGCTAAGCGTAACTGCATGGTAAAACATTAACAGCCCTCCCTTGCAGCAGCATTCAAACGTTTTGTTGAAGAACTCTACGTTTGGATCACAAAGGGATTCCCAAACAGAACCTGGTGCTGCAAAACCTGCTTCCCCAGAGAGTGTCAAGCATGTTCTACATTTGTGGAGCATATGAGTTTCTCACAGCAACTGGGCAGGGAGAAAGGATTTCATTTTTGAAGAGATCTCACTCGCAATTGTTCTGGGAAGCTGGAGGCATCAGTGAAGGTCTAAAAGTTAAGGTTTTCTTAGTATTCATCATTGGAGCCATCAATGTTGTCATTTAAAACAAACAAGCATGACACCCATGGGCCAAACCTCACACAGCGATCAAATGCCCAGGAGAAATAACACTCCATCACGTGCATGGCATCCAGAATTCACTAACAGCCAGCAGAAAGCACCCTAATGCGTTATTCTATTTCTGTTGTGAAATCGGTAGTTTTTCATCCCTGTAAATTATTTAGATATTAGTCAGTATCTGTAAGGTATCAGCTTAAAGATTTAAATAATGGTCTCCATCTATATATATATTTATATAGGTGCTGGTAATGTTAGTACCAATCTACGGTGATTCTGACCAATCTACAGTGTGAACTGAATAACCTCTGCTTAATAATGCAAATTTCTTCCATTTTAGCAACTTCTTCATACCATTTGCCATTTTATTAGTCAATACATCTGTGCATGTGCCAGATAATACGTTCATTCCATAAAAGACTTAGGCTTATTTACAAAAACACACAAAATAAAGGAAGATTCAAAACAATCAAGCCAAATAGAAAACGGTAGGATATCTGGTTGAAAACAGAGAGGAACCAGGACATAGAAATTCATATAGTTACTGAATCTGGGAGACAAACTTTGCTACCCTAAGTTTCCGAGTGACCAAAACCAAAAAAAGGAAATATGATTAGTTCAGAAGATTGACCAGTCGCTCAGGAAATTCGATTGACATTTCTTGCATGAGTGACACTACATTGCTTAGTAGATAAGATCCTTGCAGTAAATACAGAAATGAATTATAGTCTTTCAGTGTAAAATGAGGGGATACTTATAACTAGAGTAAGAGAAACAAGATCTGCAAGCTTCGAACCTGTCCAGAGACTCTATAATACATGTTTCTTTAGGCTTCACTGAGTATAATTCACCAAGGACTGATTCCTCTTAAAATTGGGCAGATTTCTTGTCATCAGCCTTAGGTCCTAAATTGCATCAGAAACCAATCCCCCCTGAGGGCTGACTCTCCCCTGCTGGATATCATACACTGACAACATGCTTTCTCAAGCAGGTTTATTTTAAGGTTAGAGAGGAGGGTTAATGGCATCAGCAGGCCATATCTGAAAGATTTCACCTCACTGGAGTCAAGGGTACTGCAAAATCACCCAGCAACTCGCCATGAGGGATTTCAACATTGAATTGCCCAGGGCTTCCGAGCCAGCGTGCGTTTCTGACCGTCTAGCCCCGATTCATCCTTTGTTAGCCATGTGCTGCAAATGCAGACACCCCTCCCTTGCTCCTTGGGCAGGAGCAGTTATGAATATTTATTGCAGCCACAATTCTGGCTCCCATGTCTGTCACTGTTGTTCATCTGCTGAAAGCAGAGTGCAAATCGTTGCAAATCTGGCCTTCAATATGGCAGACAACTGCTTTCTTGTCTTGTTTAATAAATTGTATTTCTTTCATATGAAAATGAATGGAGTTAAAATGCTCCCTGTTTTATGGAGCAGTGATTTTGTAGTAGTAAGATAGGATATTAACAGAGTAACAAGGGTTGTTTGAGGGCAGGCTTAGAATACTTCCTGCCATGGGTTTCAAAATGCATGTGTTAATCCATGCTAATCTAGTTCAATCTTTAAAAACAATTACATTTATTTTACAACCCACCTGGCACTCTGACTAGTATTATAAATATGCTCCATTGCTTACATATTTTCATTTTATTGTACTTGCAGGCAGAGTAAAAGCAAATAAAAAGATAATAATGCTGAATTTGATTAAAGTCACTCAATAGTATATATGCGACAATCTCAGATCTAGTTCAATGTCTGATTTTTAATCAAGTTTAGCAAATTATCCTTTTACAAGATAAAAAAAAAAAACTCTGTAAGTGTTGCATGTACAATTACTTTCAATAGCTCCTTTCAAAAGGAAACTACTTATTCATTTTAATCAGAAAGTTTGCCAAATTAAAAAAGTTTGTATGATATTCATACACTTCCAGGAAGACACTTGACTCTATTATTACTCCTAAATATTAATCTTTAATATTAGTGCAGGATGACACCTGGCTGAGTGATGATCTCTAAGGCCTTAATTATGAAAGATTGTCTTCAGATGAACTTTGGGATTTGTTTTTGCACCCTTTCTTCTTGTTGGCTTTTGAGTTCTACTAAAAGCTCAAATGTACCAGGGTATTTGTGGAAACTACCTATTAAAAGTACAGATTTTATCATCCTTTTAGGGTATGGTGGTTATTGAGAGAGAACTGCAATTCCTTGGGTCTTAAATGGCCTGAGGTAGCAAGTGACATAAGCAACAGAGATAGTCGTTAAAACGCAACGTAGCAATTCTCTTTAATTCAATTCAGCATGTATTGCCAGAGCACCTACTATGTGCCAGGCACCATTTTAGATCCTTCTCTTCCTGGAGCTTACGTTTTAGTAGAGATGAGACATAATGAACACTCAAAATAAGGAATAAGTAAAGGATAGAAGGCAGTACATGCAACGGGAAAAAAAAAAAAAAAGTGGAGCAGGGGTTTCCCTGGTGGTGCAGTGGTTAAGAATCCGCCTGCCAATGCAGGGGACACAGGTTCGAGCCCTGGTCCGGGAAGATCCCACAAGCCACGGAGCAACTAAGCCCGTGAGCCACAACTACAGAAGCCCTTGTGCCTAGATCCCGTGCTCCGCAACAAGAGAAGCCACCACAGTGAGAAGCCCGCACGCTGCAACAAAGAGTAGCCCCCGCTCGCTGCAACTAGAGAAAGTCTGCGTGCAGCAACGGAGACCCAATGCAGCCAAAAATAAATTAATTAATTAATTAATTAATTTAAAAAAAAAAACAGTGGAGCAGGGTACAGGGAATTGGAGGAAAGGCAGGCTGCAATTTTAAATAGATATGCTTGTGTGTTATTTGTTAGGTTAAAAATCACTGAGTTGGCCCCTCTTCATGAGAGTTCTCTCCTCCACTTCCAATATTTTAACCTATCAATAGAAGGTCTGAATTGTTCTTCTTTGTTCAGTAAGAAAAGGGTAATTCCAAAGAACCAAGCAAATAAAAGGAAACAGAAAAGTTTACAAAATTTCTTTTGATGGTTTGAAAGCCAGAAGGAGATGGTACCTGTGAAGAGGTGATGGGATGACTAAACGTGGAGGAGAGGTGTGTGAATGGGTGGTACTGTGGCCACCCTGAAGGATGACAGATCTTCTTTAGCGGTTGGGATGGAGAAGGACATTAAGGAGAAATTAGATCACATACGTGTTTGGCTTTAGACTCACTCCCACCTTCGACCCTCTTTCCCTTACTTCTATCTGTAGCTACAGTCTCACTGTAGGTATTACAGGTAACACTTCTTAGGTCCAGCCAAGATGAGGAAGATGAGGAAGTGGAGGTGGTAAGAGTTGGAGAATGATGGGAAAAGCAAAAGGGGAAGGTGAGGGGAAAACACATTTCCTTTCCCGTAGGCACTCCTTGGAGAGACATACACGTGTGGAAACACTGCATATTAATCCACAACCAGCCACTGTTATTTTGTCTAAACAACAGTATCTGATTCCTGGAAACAAAGAAAAAAGCTTTCTTGGCTGCAAGCATATTTGTGAACAACATGTTAATGCCTAATCCTGAGTTTAGCCTTCAAAGTTAAGCTAAGAGATTTTGCCTTCTTAAAAAAACAACACAAAACTCTGTAAACAAAATATAAAGCTCTTTTTGTTTTCATTTTCAAATCTTTAATCAAGAGAACGCTGGGGTTGAGCCAAGAATGTTGTAAACCTTGAGCTCAAAATTCTGAAGACACTTTGGAGCACAGACATTGGATAGTAACAGCGTGATTGCAGGAATGTTGAAAGAAGTATTGAGTAGCAAGCATTTTAGGACTTGTCTGCATTTATTCTAATCTATCTGAACCCTCAACCCATGGATGTGTGGTTTCACCTACCAAGCTCCTGCCCCAAATATGTGAAGTAAGAGAAGTGTAAGAAGGACACTCACCACCCAATGACAGTAGCTAGTTTGTTTTAATCAATTCCTTTCCCTTTACTTCAACTGTCACTGCCATCACTGCCTCAGATATCATCAGTCACCCTGAGTAGTCTTACCAAAAATTTCAATTATATATTAACTGAAGTGCTTACTTTCTTGTTTTGCTCATCATGTACACATAGGACCCAGCACAGTCCTGCAGGATTGGGGCCTGCCACTTTATGGGGGTCTCTGTTGCCTGACCCCAGGTAGGGCTGTCTAGTCTCACAGTCAGAATAGTGTTCTATGCCTGGAGTGATCCATTCATGCAAACTGCTGGAGTCCCCAGAGGACAGAAAGAACAACTGCCCAGCCTTATGAGAGCAGGCTGTGTGGTGTTTTTATTCCTATTTGCTGGTAAATGTAGTCTGTCAGAACTTGGTCTGGGGCTGGCTTTGGTTGTAACCACCTAAAGGGTCAGGATGTGGGATGAGACTTATAAACCCCAAAACATTTAACCTGGTGGGAACTGCCAAAGAACCTGAAAATCACTTAACCACCAAATTAACTTATATCAGTTCTAGAACACCAATGTGTATTTGTTGAACAAATGAAGGAATGATCCTTACCAAGAAGATAAGCAATTGAAAGTTAAGTGAACATTTACCCTGGGCTAGGTCCCCCCACTGCCAGATGGGAAAATAGAGGAAAAGAATCATCTTGATTTCTGTATCTTAAATATTTGTGTTCCAGCACTCCATAATCAAGCTTATAAAGTCAAATATGTATATGTATATACGTATATATATATACAGATATATAATGTATGTTATTTTATTTATATATATAAATATAAATAAATAAATTAATTAATATACATATACATATATATTATTGTTGATTTTCTCAAATGAATTAAATAGGGTTTTGGAGAAGTCTTGGGTGTTAGGTTCTTACCTCCCCGAAAGGAAAATGTTTTTTGTAATAGTTGTCTATATTTATTTTCCTGCCATTTAAGGAATAATGGGACTCTTAGTAAGTCTTTCTCTTGAATTGCTTATGATATAAATTAAGCTCCACTTACAAAGTTTTGGGGGTAACAACCAGAGTCTCTAGGGCTATGTTTCAGATACTGAGAGCAGTTACAAAATCAATTTATTCTCAAGATGAATTATACTAAGTTTGAATATAGCATGTTTCCTTTTTAAATCTATACATCTAAATGATCTTCTGTCTTTTATCAGCTGTCCTGTTTAATTTCTGCTGGCCTTTTCTTGATTAGCACCATGTGTTCTCCAAGAAACACTTGGTTTCTGTCAACTGTCTTTCATGCAATAAGTCTGTTTCTTTTGAAGGTCACACATTCAAGCATTTATTCAAAAACCTACAACTAAACCACACATGTGTAAAACAGTAGAACATATTTCACAGATTTCACAAGGAGAGTTTCTAGTATACTTGTGTCTTTTCTGGATGATACTACTTCTCTTTCATTCCCCAGTAATTCTTTCATTTCTGTTACTTACCATTTTAAACAAATTAATGAAATGCGAAAACATAATCCTAGTTAGTACTGCAACAGCAAACACTGAGATTGTCAAATATTTACACAATATTGGTAATAGCCTCAATGGGCACTGGATAATTATTTTCAGATAAAATTACAAGTTTCACTATTTGGAATGTTTTCATCCCTGAATAGAGAATTTGGAGGAATGTTTTAAAAATCTGCATATATCATATTATTCCTGTAGAAACAATTGACTGTCATTTGACCAGTTTTTCACAAATAGGATATACTTTCCTTCAATTCTTTTATTAATCACAGAGCTACTAATTTGAACACAACCAACTTCTAAGTCCCATTCAATATGTTATATGAAGTCTACTTCTCAAATGGCAAACAAAAATTTTGAATATGTTAAGTGCAAAAGGCAAAAGGGAATGGATTTAAAAAAAAAAAACTCTTGCAAGCCAATGTAATAGCGTTGTTAAGATAAACCACATTATGGATGTAAATATGAGTGGTTATGACAGAGAAATGCAAGATAATAAGTTGATGAGATAACTGTAAGCATCTTTTTCCCATTACTGAAATTTCAGGTAATGCTAATGATATCCAGAACAGGCTATGGCCATTCCTCTTTTGACTGTTCTGTCTCGTCAAGAATAATGGCTTTGGATGAAAGTGCAAAGAATTGCTGACTTAGAAGACATTTTTTCTGTTTTAACTTCATGACCACTCAGATTGGATTTAAGTGTTATGGGAGAAGTTATCATTGGGCTAATGGTTTTTCCAATATTGATTGTTAGTACCTTTAGTGAATTTCTCAGTAATTAAATATACATCTACTACTCATGAGAATAATTATAATAACTATAGGAGATTTGTTTATCTAAACTAGATTATGCTGTTAAAATTTGATATGCTTCTTCCAGATTCTCAGACACTGACTTCATCCTCTAGCTCCCCGCGCCTGCAGGGATCCTCAGAGATTTACTCAGAAGAGACAAACTATCACTTTTCAGAGCCTGGTCTGCAATGGAAGATAATTATTCATTAACGTGTTTTCAATGTGACATTCTCCATGGGTACTGAATTTGCTTCATAATTTCTTAATTATATATTCATTTTTATTAATCTTTGAGCAACTCCCTAATATCCTTTATGGGACTGTATACTCATTCAAATATATTTGAATTAAGATATTTATTATTAATATACTTTGTAAGAGCATACCATGTGCCAGGCACTATTCTAGGCTTTTGTGATTTGTCAGTGAGTACAGCAGACAAAAGATCACTGTAGAAAAGGTTAATGATCTACTTCTCCATTCCTTTCATTATATGAGTGGTAATAATTGTAGAGATATTATAGTAAACATTACCAGTAATATTTAGAGCATCTCTTAGGTTCCCAAGCTTGGAATTAAAAGTGTGATGTGGAGAGTCCTTGGAGGAACTCACACTCGCTTGGTAGAGACAGGAGGTAAAATGAACACTTGCAAGCAAGGTATTAAGATCTAGAGTAGAAGTATCAGCAAAGTGCAGGAGCACATTGAGGGGTTAAGTAACTTCAGGGTTTTGGAAAGCCTTTAGAGCATTCTTGAAAAGTGCTGCTTAGGACAAGGCAGCTCTTAAGGTGTATCTCCCATCCTCACTTTAGTGTGTCACCAGAGAGTTCTCTTCTCTGCCACTGTTTTGCCACTGTTTTTCTTTTCTATTGTAAATTTAGCTTTTCGCTGTCAATACCTTGTTTGCATTTTTGGTCCACAAGAAGCAGTAGTAAAATATCTTTTAAAAAATCACAGTAGAATAGAAAAACGGCACAGAATATAAGTAATCACCTAACTTCTGCTGAAGGCAGTTAGCTTCCCACCCATCTTCTCTTGTTGAAAGTCGAGGAAGGAAATTGCCATCACCAAGCTGACCTGCAGGTCCAGTGCAGCCTCTAAGGGCTTGGGGATTTCCCCTCTTCCTTTTAAATGCCCTAGATCAGTAGTTAGGCCTTCTACAGAGAGAAGAGGATGACGGAGTGAGGGAATAATAGAAAGGGGAGTGTCCCTAAATTAATCAAATAAAGGGATTAGGGAGGTTCATAATACATATTGGTCCAAAACTCCAGAAATAGCTGTGGGAAAGGGGAAACAAAGGGGAAAGAACTCGTTCTCAGGATCATCACAGATAACTGACGATCACATACTTGGAGACAGAAGGGACCAAAACAGTCCTCCAGCCCAGCTCTTCCTTTTAACTGATGAGGAAGCCAAAAAGAAGTGTGCCTTGGATGAGTCAGATGCCTGGCTGGTGCTGGTGCTGTGGTCAGAAAGAAGCCAGTGTACCTAACTTCAACCTCAACCTCCCCTCTCACGATTATGGGCAGGATCTTCAACTAGAAGCTCATCAATAGATTTTAGAGCATCCAGGGACACTCTGATGTATCCTCAAAATTCTATGTCTGTGTAGTCATATTTATTTTTCTAGGGAGAGCGTGCCTGCCTTCCAACAACTTCTGAAAGGGATCCATGATTCAAAACTAGTTAAACCCACTGGGTTAGGTTTACTGAAGAATAAGTCAAGTTCCAGGCTCTTAAAAATGCATTTGAAGATGTCGACAATTTTTGCTAAGAATCCAAGTGACAACTGTTTTTCGCTAAAAGTACACACGTTAATTTGGCTTACTTATACTCAGATCCATGACAAATCTCTCTTCAAATCACAGACTATTATTTTCAAATGGTCCCAAAAGCCTTAGGTCAGAATTAGGTCAGACGACCTAATAAATAGGTAAAATATCAAATTGCATTTTACTCGGTTAAAATTTAAATTAAAAAAATTTGCCATTCTTAGAGTGAATTACTCTAATCTTTTGCTGAGCAGGATTTTTAGCCCATTCTATTCTAGATGATTGTCTCTTTCATTTTTCCCCCTTTTCTTTGCTAGTAACTGGAGTTTGCAATATTACTCTTGTCACTCCCACTAATGTAGAACTGCAGCTAATACATTGAAAGCGCATAACTGCTTCACCCAGTTTTTAATTAAAAGAGCCTTATGTGAGTTAAACCGGCCCTTCCTCATGATTTTACCAGGGCTGATTCTCGGTCTCTGTCTTCACGCAGCGGCTGCTTTCTCAGGCACCAGGTGGGAGAGAACAGTCTAAAGACTGACTTCTGCCCATGTCAGATGGTAATATACAAACATATGAGGAGCATGAAGCTGGCCTATAACTTGAGTCATACAAAGCTTCTGAGATATACTGTGACTTTTATTTTGCACTTATTTAAAAAATTTGTTTAGGGCTTCCCTGGTGGCGCAGTGGTTGAGAGTTTGCCTACCAATGCAGGGGACACGGGTTTGAGCCCTGGTCTGGGAAGATCCCACATGCCGCGGAGCAACTGGGCCCGTGAGCCACAACTACTGAGCCTGCGTGTCTGGAGCGTGTGCTCCACAACAAGAGAGGCTGCGATAGGGAGAGGCCCGCGCACCGCGATGAAGAGTGGCCCCCGCTCGCCGCAACTAGAGAAAGCCCTCGCACAGAAACGAAGACCCAACACAGCTAAAAATAAAAAATAAAATAAAAAATAAAAAATTTGTTTAGTACATTTGGAATGTGAATTTTGTAGGCTGTGTGTATCTGCATATGGACGTGGTGTGTGTGTGTGTGTGTGTGTGTGTGTGTGTCTGTGTGTCTGTGTGCCTGTGTGGAAAATAAAAGATGAATTGGGATTTCAAACTCAGATCACTCCACAGCTCTCTATAATAGAGTGCACAAGAAGTGTTTGCTTTAAAGCCAAAATCACTCCCCCGTGATTACATTGACAGATTAACATAAGAAATTCAGTGAATTTCCCACGTTTCCTCACCCACACGGTGAACACATTCTTATAAAGTACAAAGGAATGATGACATAGTTGGCTTTGTGAGCCACGTGGATTAGATGTACTCTTCTGAATTCTTTTTCCTATGGGCAGGTTTGAAGGTGGGTAAGCTTCCAAAGAGAAGGAAAGGCAGATCAAGGCTCTGGGGAGGCTGCTGGCTGGCTGCCAAGAGGCATCAAGAGGTGGGATTCTTTGGTTTAGTCCTTATCAAAGCGTGGCGCAGTCAGCAGCACTTGTGCCCTATTAGAATCCCCACACCAGATAAAGTGAATTAGAAATTCTGAGGGTGGCGCCCAGTGCTCTATGGTTTAATGAGCCCTCCAGATGGTATCAGTGCTCCCTAAGCCTTGAGATCCAGTGACCTAAATGAAATTACCGCTGGCTCAGGTTCACCCCTCAGGTTTGCTGGCACAGAGGTTGGGCTTTATGGCACACCCAGTGGTAACTGGGCATCCTTGTTGAGACTGGTCCGAACTATAACCACATGTATAAACCAAAATGGCAATTTTAAAATTAATAGTGGCAGTGGAGGTATTCCTCTCCAGAGCTAGTAAGTCTCACCTCCTCTGTTGAGAGTCCCCACTTCTTTGATCACAGAAGCTGAACAACTCATATCAGGTGAGCAAAGAGTTAGAAAAAATACTAAGAAATATGCCTTATAGGACTTTTCATCCTTATTATTATTATTAGCAGGATGTTCACATCCCTCTAATTTAGCATCTACTCTGCCCAGATTTGCTTTCCTGAACTCTGTTTTTAAAACCTCACTATTTCTGCTAATACTTTTTCCTATAAATGTATTTTAATAATTAAGCTAGGTAGTTTTTCTAAATATAAGTACCTAAATCTCTGAAACAAGGAAATATTGTTCTGTGTTGATTTATTAGTACAACACCTAGAAAGCTACTTTTTTTTTCCCTTTTCTCCTAGTCATTATGGGAAAAACATGTCTCAATGTTCCCCCAAGTATTAACTACACAGAAAATGGGCTCATAAAGTCCAGGAGTCAAATACAGATAGAGTGAGCATATCATTTATTGCCTAAACTAGAACAATTTTGAAAGTGGAAAGGGGATATTTATAACTATGCCAGGTCAACAGGGACTGTCCTGGGCTAATTGGATATGTGGTCAGATTTAAACAAGGATCCTGGTTCAGTGTAGCCTCTATTTCTTTCTCAGAGTCTCTTGTGAGTTTGCTGGGTAACAGCCAAAAGGATGCGTTAGACATTTTAAAACAATATTTCAACAACTATTCAATAATTCTTCTTATTATGTTGCATGTGACATCTATAGTCCCTATGACATTTCAAAAGTAGTGCTAACTTTCTAATCCAAGAAATCAGCTCTAGTTATTTATTAAAATTACCCGTGGAGATTTTAAAAAATGCCAGTGACCCTGCAGAATCCCAATTCAAGAGCCAGCGGTTGAAAAACACTCAGCACGTATCCCCTTGAAAGTAGTTCCAGAGTTTAACTCTACAGAGTGGCAAAAACGTTTAGCTTCTGCACAAGTTCCCCTGCTTCTCTGCAGAAGATGCAGTCATTCTGTCAATTACCCACGACAGTCATTCTCTTCAAAAATGAAGTCACTGATTTTTAAGTTCCCCTACAACCCTTTGTGACATGCTTATTTGGTAGAAGCTGAGCCCTGAGAAAAATGGGAGATGATGTGACAGCTGCCTAAGGAGGATGTATTTGTAAGATGCCACCTAAGTGAGTACTGAGCCCTGTGAACAGTAGCACCACGGTGGTGCGTGTGAGAAAGCGCGGTGCAGAAGGAGAACTTTCCTAAGGGATCCCCTGAGACCCCAAAGAGCCAGAGACCCCTGAGGGCAGAGCTTTGATGGAGAACCATTAACAAGATGGCTCCTCACCTTAGCTTTGGTGACATTAAGACCCAAATAATTAATAGCCTGACTCAGATAAGCCTCCAAGAAGCTTAAAATTGGATGTGGAAGAGGATGACGGGGGAAAAATGAAACAGATGAAAAAGAAGCACCCTATACAAATCAGTACTATTTAAGTGTTAAACTCTGTGGAGCAGACACTGAGGGACACCGCAGTTGACAGGGTTTAGGACAGGGGAAACCGAGAGAAGTTTTAAAGGAGGCACATGGATTTGATATATTTTAAGCACAGTTAATTGTCTCCCAGTCTTGCAGCATAAATTTCAATCTCCATGGCATAAATACGTCAACGTCACAGCGTAGCACATGAGATGGTTCATAACCTGGGCCCAGACAATTTTTCAATAATTATACCTGTAGGCATTTTCTCCCTTTCCCCTCACCTGCCAGCCCCCCTATGCACCCTGTGGTTTAGTTAGACCATTTTTAAAAACAAGTCATGCACTTTTGTTGCACCATTTCTTTGCCCTTGCTACACCCTCTGCTTGTAATGCACAAGCTGGCCTGAGTGGCTGGTCAGTTTCCTGTCATATTTCAAGACCCAGTTCAAATATCACCTGCCTTGAAAAGCCTGCTTTGCCTTCATCTAGGTAACATTAATCACTCCCACCTGTTTTGCCCTAGCATTTTCAACAGATGTAGCTGGATTTTAGCAGGATTAACGTGATGCTGTAGTTAACTATTTATGTGTCTCTCTCCCCTAGACTGAGAGCTTGGTGTACAGGTGCCGTGTCTTATTCATGTTTTTATTCCTATTGCCTTGCTTGGTAGAACTCCACTCTAGATATTTATCAAATATTGTTGAATCAAAAACTGTTTTATATAATTCATGGTGTTTAGAACATCTTTTATAAGAAATATAAACTTTAAAGAATTTCTAAAATTCATTAAAAGTTGTTCCTATAGCTTATATCACTTTCAGCCCAAAATTCTGTGCGCTGAAACTACAGGATGAGGCAAAAATCTCCTTGAACCTTTGTTGACTGTGGCACAGAATGCACGAGATTGTTCTTCTTTTTTAAAAAAGAACAATTATATGCTCTAAAGAAGAGCCCTTTAATTTCATATAATCATTATGCATTCTGTAGTTAAGAATAACTTCTTATATTTTCATTTAAGTATGCCTTAATACACGTCTTGAGAATATCCAGTAATATGGAATTTGTAAATAAATATTTACTTTTTTTTAAACTTTATTCTATAAATTTATTTATGTATTTATTTATTTATTTATGGCTGCCTTGGGTCTCCGTTGCTGCGCGCAGGCTTTCTCTAGTTGCGGTGAGCAGGGGCTACTCTTCGTTGCAGTGCACGGGTTTCTCATTGCAGTGGCTTCTCTAGTACTTGGGCTCCTAATTAGACTTTTATGATTATTAATACTCTTTAAACAGATTAGTAATAAAATAATTCAGAATTATATTTTCTCTCATATCACTACAGATTTTAAGTTCCTTTCTCACCTTTAAACTTGTTTTAAGAAGTACAGTTCTTAAACTTCTCAGGGGTGGCAATTCGTAGTTCCTATTTATCGCCAAGTTGCATTACATTACATATTTTACACACATTACTTTTATCCTGACATCCAAGAAAGGAAGGCACCTCATAACTAATAAGACCAAGATTCAGAAATCTTAAGCAACTTGCCCAAGGGGATGTAGAGCAGGTTTATTTAAAATTTAACCTTATTGAAAACCAGACATAAATGGCATATGGACAGAGAAACACAGGGAAAGAACATAAATAAAAGAGAAATCCAGAAAAGTGAAAAATGAGATGACTCCACGGATAAGATGTAATAATAAAACTTTCATGTTACATGAAATAAAGGTGGGCTGCTCTGAACGTTGATGGGTCAAAGCAATGAGGGGAAAAATGACTGTTTATGATAATTACATTTTCCATTAGATGAAATCAAACTAGCTGTTTGGAAACTAGATTTTCCTGACTGTTCTAAGTCCATTAAAGGGGAACCTGCATGATATAGTGGGATGCTTTCTCCAGGGCATCTCCATAATTAGCTCAGTTGTGAGCTCAACCCAGACGGTTCTTATAAGAACTTCACTGCGGACTGCTGGTCAGACTAAGTACAGTGTCGTAGAAGTAATTGTACAAGCATTCAAAGTGATATGGCCCACCAGGTTTCAGTCTTATAATTCAGAAGAACATCTTATCTAAGCTGAAAGGTTAAGGGACCTGTGTGCAACATTTTATAAATGTTATTTTTTGATCAAAAACCAAAATAAAAAGTGAGTTCATAGTTATCGCTGTGGATGGGATGTGGAGACCAGTTATTATTCTAGGTCTGTGATTGACAGCAGACCTATTTTCTCTGGCACTCCTCTGGGTGGGCTGCATTGCCTACCCGTTAAAAATGTGGGCTTTGCTTCTGACATATCTGGCCTGGCACCCTGGCTCCACCACTTCAGGGCAGTGTGACCTGGAGCTCTCTGAGGCTCACTTTCCTGCTCCGTAAAATGGGGACAATAATTTCACCTGTCTCTTAGGACTGTTTTGATGATTAAATAAAATAATGCAGAAGAACTTGCTGTTGTTAATATAGGTAATTCATGTCATTGACATCCTCTTCTGAAGCTTACAGGCCCCTTGGGAGGTTTTGCTTGAGCAGATGTGAACATGGCATTGGCAGAGGACATACCTCACGGTAGTGCTATTTTCTTGGAAAACCACCTGGTTTTAGCACAATAAACTGTGAATGCTGGAGGCTACAGATTTCTAGACAACTAACAAGTGGCTGAGTTGAGGCTTTACTTTAGGTCTTTCTAGAACCAGATCTCGTGATCTTTTCCTCTATCTTGCTCCCCACCTCTTTTAAATATTTTCACCATTTTCCGCAATGAATCATCCTTAAATGGGCTTTAACTAATTATAAATTTAGAAAGAATTCTGCAAGGTTTTTTTTGGGGGGGTGCTTAATTTTAACCCAGTTATCACAAAATGAAAGTTTTTTTAGGTGTCTCATATCTACCAGATAGACAAGAGGAAGAATGATGTCTGCAAACATTTGATCAGCTTAGCACCTATTTGATTTGTTTTTAATTAAAAAAACCCTTATGGTTTTAGTTTTTTTTTTTTTTTTTCCCTAAATTTATTTATTTATTTATTTATTTTTGGCTGTGTTGGGTCTTCGTTTCTGTGCGAGGGCTTTCTCTAGTTGTGGTGAGCGGGGGCCACTCTTCATCGCGGTGCGCGGGCCTCTCACTGTCGCGGCCTCTCTTGTTGCGGAGCACAGGCTCCAGACGCGCAGGCTCAGTAGTTGTGGCTCACGGGCCCAGTTGCTCTGCGGCATGTGGGATCCTCCCAGACCAGGGCTCGAACCCGTGTCCCCTGCATTGGCAGGCAGATTCTCAACCACTGCACCACCAGGGAAGCCCTGGTTTTAGTTTTAAGAAACTAAATTATACACATGTTAGCAAAACATTTACATTTGGTATGTGCATTTAACCAGCAATTTCCCAGCTCCCAAAATATTTATTTTCAATATCCTGCTCGCTTTTTATGGCCTATCCACTCTATTTGAAATCTGTTCAATTTATACAGCCAGTAAATTACTTTTCCATAATTGCAGTAATTACAGTACTCTTCATATGCTCCTACTTATTTCTCAGAAATCTACTACAGGAAAACATTTGTGATGAAGTCCAGGTACATTATGAGAGTTTAGGAAACAATAAAAATGTTTCCCCAACATTAAAAAATATTATTTGAGACTAAATCTGCTCAATAACTGTTAGTCCTCATTGAAAGTATCAAGATCATAAAAGACAAGGAAAGTTGAGAAGCTGTCACACATTGGGAGAGAACGAGAAGAGAAGACATCTAAATGCATGTGGGACCCTGAATTAGATCCTGAAACACGAAAAAGGTAAACTAGTAGAATTAGAATGAGATCTGTAGTTTAGTTAATAATAGTGTATCGATGTTAATTTCCTGGTTTTGACTGTTGTACTATGTGGTTATGTATGTATGTTGTTAACATTAGGATAAAGTGAATAAGGGGTATATGTGAACTATACTATTTTTGCAACTTTTCTGTAAGTCAAAAATTATTTCAAAATAAATGTTAAAAAATAATTTGATTTCAAGCAGATCAAAATTGGAGAATAACCATTTGTAAAGCCATTTCTTTATCATAGTCTCTAGCATACAAAACCCACTTGTCAAGCTTAATGCATATACACATATTAAACCCCTGGTATGTAAGATCCTCTAATTTGGAATTTTATTCATTCAACTAAAGGCTTAGCTAAAAGTTTCTCTTTAAATGATCAACAAAAAGAGTTTGTATGTTCAGGAGAATGTTAAGATACTTAAATGAAATAAAGAAACACTCTAAGCAAAAATGACACACTAAGTATGGCTCATTTCTTAAAGTATAAAAATATCAGATATAATATTACCTGACAGCCAATAAGTAGTCAATAAAAAGTCAAGCCTAAATCTTAAATAAGTTCCCGAATGCCTTCTAGAAGGCGATAATATAATGCTGATGTCCTTCTTTTCTCAATTAGTATAGATTACTGCAACATTCCTGTATAAATGGACACAGTTAACCAGGAAGGATCACAGGCGCGTTCCTAAACCACCATAGCATCGCTCATGTTTCTCTGCCAGACTAAGAAGTTTCAGATAAAAGAATTTGATTTTTATCTTATAATCAATTCGTCAAATGAGCCTTAAACTTTATGACTTTGCATTTCCAAGCTGTTAATGTCTGCGTCTTAAAAAATGCCCGGATGTAGCTTTAAATTCAACTTTTCTTGTCTTACACGTTGAAGGTTAATTTAACAAGCTTGTGATGAACACTAGCAATCCAATACCCAGTGATCACCGATGAAATGTATAGGAATCAATGGATGGCACAGCAGAATTAAAGTGATTTTTAAAAAATACTCGAGGCACTCAGGAGAAGTGGAATTTAATATCTACCAATTCCACATGGAAATTAAATGTATTCTGAAATCAGCTTCTCCAAATCAAATTCAAAGGAAAACATAATAACTATTCAACACAATTCATCGTCAGGTTTGTTGTTTTTTTTTTTAATGTTGTATGGCCACTATTAAACTATTTGAAATGTTGACCTCAAAACCCAGGATTCCTATGTGGGTTAAGAAAAATAAATGGAAATCCTCCCAAAGAGACTGGAAGCCTGCATGCAGCCATGGGCTCAATCTTTGATCAGAGCCACATGCTGCAACATCCAATTATTGTTCTCAGACGCAACCTTTACTCTCACTTTATTCTGGCGGCTTTCCAAAGAGGGACAGGTGGTTTTAGGGCATTTTCTTAGGTTACAAATCAAATAATATTTCATGGTTTTCACCTTTAATGGGCTAAGCAAAAGGCATTTGACAAAAGTCATTATAGAGGTTTGGAGAAATAATTTATACTCTAGGGCATCCTTAAATCAGTAACTTGGCAATATGAGATTCAAAAAAAAAAAATCTCACTGCTCCTTCCAATGTTGCATTGCAAAAGCTGCATTGTGTGTGTGTGTCTTGCTCCTAGGGGGGACTCCATGTTCAGAAACTAATGAATAGATTACATTGGTCCTCACAAGTTGAGTTTTCATTGGTGACAGCTGTGCCATATGGTAGGCAATGAATTAAGGGGCTGCTTTCTAATACATGGCATTCTTGCCAGCGAGGGAAATGAATGCCCTAGAGGCAAGTTTTTGTTTTTACAAAATTAACAAATTCCATGCCTCAATATGAAATTCAGAACTTGGCATTGGCCAGAAAGGAACAAAGTAACCCTAGATTTCATGCATTGAGGATGGCAAAAGTCAAAGCCAATAGAAAATACTTTCCTCTTGGATTGACTGTAATGATAAAATCTCAATATATATGATAAATATGACCATAAAGGGGTTCCTGAATTGTGATAAAATATATCTTGGGGAGCAATCAAGGCATGTTTCCATTGACTCATCCCACTAAGCATTCTCATATTTACACAGTTGACATTCTAACTACACTCGATTAAAGAGGTTGGGGAGTACAGATAAAGGCTCATTCTGAGAATTCATATTGGTGAGCAGGCTGTTAAATGTTTAACATTTAGGGGTAAAGATAGTATAATTTCACAGGGGGAGAACATGCAGGCACCTGTGTGGTACCCACAAGAAGGGATTCAGGACACAATCTGACAGAGTTCGTTAGGGAAGTTGGCTACAGAATCATTTGGAGTGGAAACCCTCCAATGGTTCTTGGCATCCCTGTCTCCTGTTCTAGGAACATAAAACACTACTATTTTCAGCATCCAATTGGACATTCCTATTTTGGGGACCACTGTTTCTCAAGTCCAACAAGCATTAAATAGATGGAAGAAATCCATGTCTGCCATATCTTGAGCTAGCTTTTCTATTGGCTGACAGCACCATCCTTCTTTCACATGTTTATCTTAGATCTGATGTGTTTCTTTCTTTACCCTCTACATTTAGTTGCCTATATTTAGACATGAAGTCCTATAAATTTTTACTTTCACCTCTATCATTAGTGCTGTCTTCTTTTCTCCTTCCATGCCACGCTTAGGTGACAGTCTCACTACCAGTGGTCTTATCCATCCTTTATTTGGATGCCAGAGTATTGCTTAGATCCTGCCATTCCTTGGATAAAAATGCCCTGTGACTCGTCATTGCCTACAAGACAAAAGAAAGTCAAGTATTTGGCCTGAATTTCAAAGCTTCAACAATCCAGGCCTGACCAATCCTACCTTCCAGTACACACCAGCAAGCATGTCTATTTCAGCTTGCCTGGTTTCCTCACAAGCACTTAAGCACATCATGCTTATTCTTACCTTTGCACCACTGTTTTTCCATCTTAGTGTCACCAAGTGCTTATTCACCTGAGCAAGAGCAAGGCCCCTCTCTACTGGGATGGATTCTGCCTCGCAGCAGCTAAGGCAAACCCAGAAACAGGCATAAGAAGAAGCTTTCGTGATGAGGTGCACTTTCTCTAATCTTGTCCCTTCAATTCTTCCTGATTAACTATCCTCTTACCATTTTTCCTTTGGTTTTCAGCCTGCCCTTGTTACCTCTTTTGTATGAATGATTCTAGTACCCTGATCTTCCACTGTCTCCTTGCCTACTCTGTTGCTTTCTATTCCCTACTTTCTATTTTCTGCTCATACCTTCATAGGTTATTCACCTGAACAGAAACCCACATGGCTTCTCCTTCAGTGCTACCTTTGTGGACATGTCCTAGCCTTCAGATGTATGTATATACATTATCTAGTTTAATCCTCACAAAGCTAAGAGGTGGGTTCTGTTATCTCCAGTTTATTGATAAGAAAACACCTGAGATTTATGAAGGTTAAATAATGTTCGCCAAGTCACACACAATAATATATGGTGGAGTCAGGATTCAAACTCATGCAGTGATTCAAGGACTATTGCTTGCAACTATGTGGTCTTCACTTAACCAAACTCCCACTTTGAAAGCACACTTTTCATCTCTTTGGAATATTATAATTTCTCAGGATTGGGTAGTACAGTTTTTATTTCTTTTGTGTCCACCATATGCCCAGTCTTGATCTAAGCACAAAAAAGGCATCTAATAAACACCTTTTTGAAGAGAACTGGACATATTCAGATGCTGAGCCACGTGATGGAAATTATAGGTGTTTTAATGGTCTAAACCTGCACTGTCCAATAGAGTAAGCACTAACCACTTAGAGCGATTCAAATAAATTAAAATAATGAAACGAGAAATTTAGTTCCTCAGACATATTAGTCACATTTTAAGTGCTCAAAAGCTACCTGTGACTAAATTTAAATTAATCAAAATAAAATAAAATAAAAATTCAGTTGATCAGTCTCATTAGACATATTTAAAGTACTCAATAGCTACATGTGGCTAGTGATCCTATGCTGAACAGCTCAGACCTAGACTATTTCCATTGATGCAAAAAATTCTATTGGACAGTGCCGGCAAGAGTAAATACTCAATTTCTCCCAATATACCCATCAATCCATATAGCCAGAGACTAAGAGTTACTTCCTAAACATTTAGTAAAACCTGGGCTCTGAAGCCAAATCCTGGCATTGCATGTTGTATGACCTTGGACAGGTCACTTATCTGTACAATGGAAATCATAATATTGACCACTTAATAGGGTTGTGGTAAGGATGAAAAGTGTAAAAAGATTACAATATTGCCTGATAGAAAGTAAATGTCCAATACATGTTAGCTATTGTTGTACGCATGTCATGTTCTCCAAATGGAACCCAGAACCAACCAAAAAGGGGAATAAGGTTTCTTACAACTCTCTCATAGTTTTAGAATTTGGATACTATAACTGCAGGTAAATAGCAAGACACACTTGAACATTCATTCTCTCATGGACAACCTTGAGGAGTATAGATTTGGATCTTCAACCAATAAATGGTAGTATTAGGCATATATTAAATCAGGTCACCATGAACTTGCCAAATATTTTATATTCAGACACAGCAATTCAACAGAAAATACTACAAGGTTGATGAATGAAGGGATGTATGTATATATATTTCACTTTGCGGAGTTACCTTCTAGAAGTCAGCTCCTAGCATGATCCACACCTTCAAAGTGCACTGTGTATTGGTATTTGTAGAATTATTCCTGCCTAACACTCTTAGGACTATCGGTGATTTCGGTTTTCCCATCTGGTTGGGTGTTACACATAGATTTTGGACTACGGAATACATTGCTATGACTATGTTAACACAAAAGAATTTGGAGCACTAAACTATGTTAAAGATAAAGAACTAATCTAAAAAAAGTCTAAGACATTGAATTTAGAAAATCAGGAGACCAATCCGTAAGTAATAAGATCAAGGGCTCCAAACTGCCCTCACCAGCTGATTGTCATGGATTCTGAGAATACTCTCCTTCTTGAAGTCAACAAACTCTTTTACATAAGAATGGTTCTGCTTCCTCTGGGAGACCTGACTTTTTCAAGCTGGTATGAAGCTACGGGAGATAGATGTAGGGCCGAGGTAAGACAGGAGTCACTTTCTGATTCACTCAATCTCAAAACCACATCAGCTCTGGCAACCGAACAGTACTTCCAAAACTCTCTCACATCTACTAGCTTATTTATTCCATCTGATATTATTTTTAGGCCTCTCATTAAATCAGTTAATTTCCTGAGCATTGAGATTTTAGTGATGAATACTGACCTTTTTTTTTTTTTTTGACATTTAATTATCAGTGTTATCTTTCTAGAAGATCCCTGCACTTTAAAGAATAAAAATGTGATACTTATAGATATATCTCTTCTTGGGGTAATGTCATATATTCAATGACTTATTTTGCATTTCTCTTTCTAATTTTCACTTCTTCAGAGGTTATAATAAAGGAAATTCTTAATGTAGCAAATTATTTAAATCCATGCAAAGAAAAAAATCGAGGACATATCTTATTTTTATGTGGGATTTATATATAAGCTGTTATTTGAAGGACAAGGCATATTTCATGCTCTATTTTAATTTAAATTCTCTCCTGGCTATCTTCCCAAACATCTGTAGACACAATATTTTTAAGTGACTTACAAGTTCACAGTTTTCACAGACCATGAAGGTTCTCAAAAGTTTAAATTACTCCCAAGGACATTTATACCCATTTCCCTTTTACAGTAACCAATGAAAACCTGTTTTTAACCATCAGAATAATTCACAGGCCCGTCTCTTCTAATCTGGCTTCTCCCCTGGTTCCTTGGAGGTTGCTCATAATAAACAATCCACAAAGAAAAGAAGATGAAAAGAATAAGATTCAAAAAGACTTTTTTATAAGTGTTAAAGAAACAGCCTGAGGAACATCAAAACTAATTTCAAAAGTGACTCAAACATTAAGACATGATCAGCCGTTCTACTCTTGAGATAATCATGAATTAAAGGAACTTTTAGAGCAATTGGAGGATCTATTGATACTTCTGTCTAATATACTTCTATTTAAGATTTAATTATATCTATGTTAATATAAATGTTATGTTTTTGAGAAATGAAGTCCAAGTACCCTCATTTAACACTACTGTTATTAAGATGTTTTAATAAAGTACAGCAACATTATACTAGGATTTATTATTTGGGTTAAAATAAAGATTTTCATCTTAGCTACTAATCAGGACTTTTAGAGTGATCTAAATACTTCAGGAGGTAACTTCCCCCATCCCTTTATTCTATTAAATAGGTCACCACATGAAGGACTTTTAGGTTGCAGTGGCCTTGGGACTTGTTATAAGTTTGCTATTTGTAAACAGTCATGTGTTTTAGTGTTTTCTTTAACAATCCACTAACTTCACCCTATTTATATTTCTTATTTTCTAGTTTCTACAGCGCAACGCTTTCTTCTACCTCATGTTTCTCTTATCTCCTGAAATCAGAATTGCTAAGCATGTCACCGGGCTAATGGTAGTGTTTGATTTTTGCCTGGGTTTCTGGGATCTATTTAACTGGAATCTGTTGAATTCCATTCTAAAGAATCATCAAATATTTTCTCTTGGCATGCCAAAAGCCAGACATCTTGTGTTATAGCTTGAACTTGAAAACATGATGGTGAAAACTATCATGTTACTAAAATCAGATGTTGATTATTAAACACAAGTACTTTTTGATATAATTATCAAATTAAACCATTTATCTATAGGAAACCCTGAAATTGAAGTGTAAATTAAAAGCAAAAGGTAAAATCCCCAATACAAAGGCAACTCTCTAGCCACTTTGAATAATTCTGATGTGCTCTTCTTTCTCCTGGTAAACGAAATCCTTCTGTGGCTGGTTCTCATAGAAATTGGAGAGCATGATAAGGCAGGAGAGGTATTTCAGTGAAATTCCCATTATAAATGGAACATTTTATATCCTAAAGAATTTTATACTTGCAAAAATAGGTACGCCATGTTACAGACCATTGGTTGGTGTCATATTATATTGCGCCATGGATTCCAACTTGAAACTCTAATTTAGAATATCATTTATAGTCATCAGTAAGTAGAAAATGGAATAACTATAATTATAAATTGTATAGAAGTTGAGTATGTGGGAACTGGAAGAGATGGATGAACAGGAGTTGGCAGGGATCAAGGAAACACATACTGCATACCTTAGAAGGACTGCTTGTCTATTACACCAAGTAATTTTAGGTTTGATGTGCTTTGCCTGCTTTGATCCATGGGAAAATCTGCTTGATTCTGAATGGAAATTCAAGTCCCATGAATCCCTTGAGTTGCTGATCAGTATTAGTAAGTGTTCAGAGGTCAGGAAATGCCTCCCTCTGTGTTTGCTGAATCGCCCCATACATTATACCACCCTTAAGACATTAACCCTATTGTGCCACAGAGAAATATTTTCACGTATGCAGGGTTCAGAAGTAAACCACTTTCTAAACGTAGGAAATTGATAACAAATGCTGCTCGTGAAAGGCTGCTGGGTACCAGTCAACTGTTTTCTTTCTTTTTTATTTTTCTCAGTGAGTAGTTAGCACTGCTTATGCATTCTGCCAGCATTACAGAGAGAACACAGCATATGATAAATGTCCATGAGAAATGAGGAATATTGAATCAATGACTATAAAAGGAAGGCAGAGGTTTGAGAGGGGTTAGATTTCAACGGATAGAAAATAAAGTGTTTCTGTTTTCTTTTTTTAAAATCTTTCTTGGTGCTTCTAGGAATGCACAAGGGCAAAAGTAAGTTCTATAGCTAACAGTGAGATCAGATTCTACCATAATTGCTTTGGCTATTGTTCCTCAATTTAAGAGTTGAGTTTCTGGCCTGTATTATTGAATAGGCTCTTGTCTTCTATATACAAAGTAGAGATGAAGGAGCCTTGAGCGCTTGCTGCTAGCTACAGTTCTTGAAATAATTTTCTATGTTTAGAGTCTAGAGGTTTTTGAACCATGGCATTTCAGGATATATCAGCCACAGTCATATCACATTTACTATGGAATTCTTTATAACTAAAACATGTATCAGATTTATAGGATTTCATGCTTAAGAAAGTCTTTGAAAGAGGAGTATCTTATACAAATGCTTGAACTAGCTCCTTGTGTTTATTTTGTATCCTTCTGAAATGCAACATCTCACAGTCCTGTACATTTTATAAAGAGAGAACCCAAGTTTATTTATAAGAAACGATACATGTTTATCTAGCAACATTTCCCCCAGATAGAAAGTTGTGAATACACTAAATACCTTGAGCATAAAACAGCTCTTACAGGTCCTAAGAAAGTCATCCGTGCCCCCAAATAGCCATTTATAATATGACACTCGTCCTTTGACTGACCTAACACAGCTTTCTTGCGGCTGGCTCTAATTTACAACTTGATAGCAGCTGTCACAATGAAAGAACCAGGCTCATTATCTGATTTGTTTCCGCCATCCCTGCACTCATAGAGTCCACTAACAACAGGGATATGCACTTTTTAAATGACTGAATTAGTCATACTTCCATTAAAAGAGTAGACTTACAAAGTAAAACAGAACAGCCTCTTACTGCATTTCTGTCCATTCCTCTGCCTACTTGTTTCCATTTATTCCATTCAAAGAACATATATTGAGCCCTGTTCTCAGCAGGCAGGGCCTTATCTTCTCTACTCCAATGCTTACACCAGAGCAAGATCCATGCTAGACACTCAGCAAACATGTGCTGTATTTATGAATAAACGAGAGGATGAATGAACAGTACCCACTGCATTGTCTCTTGGCCTGGCACAGATGTGGTACCTACACTGGGTTTTCTGTTTGTGTTCTCATGCCAGTTTTCTGTCTTGAGACTTTAGTAATTGGTTGGTTTGAAAGGAGGAAGAAAACCCAGAAAGTTTGATATCACTGGTTTGTCTGATCTACGAGTGCCCAAGGCCTAAGGGCTTAAATTAAAAATACAAGCTGCTCTTCTGTCTCTCCCTCATTAAAGGGTACCAATAGACCAGGGAACTCAACCTTTTCTGGACAAAAATGGACACACATTTCCCAAATCTTATCATTTCAAGTCAGTTGCAGTGGTGGTGGTGAGAGTTGATCATAAAACGTGTCAAAAACAAACCAAGTATTTAAGAACAACTGATAGATCGCGCTAGACCTATTGAAATTGTCATGGGGACTTGCTAATATTTGGGGCCTATAATGTCACAATTATATATATTATGGCTGCTCAACATCAACTATGTTTGACAATGATAATTCAGTAATTATTCAATAGAATAATTATTTTATTCTATACTTAGCAAGGTAGGGCTTCCCTGACCCCTCGGATGAGGTTAAGTTCCCCTGCTGAGGAGACACTTAGCATCCTGTGCTTCTATTTTCATAACACTTTATCACAGTTGATTATAATTAATTTAACTACCTCAAATTCCCTGACGGCAAAAAAATGTATGTGTCTAGCTTACTCAATATAATGAGTTGAATTAGTATGTTAAGAGTATAAGCGTCTCACTAACTGGGATAACCTAAAAACTTAAGCTCCCAGGTTGGGAAAAAACACGTTAAGGTCTCACTTTTACATGGAACTATAGAGATCATTTTGCCTTTTACTTACAGTAATAAGTATCCTACAGCATTTCAGTAATAAAATATATTACAGAACAACACAGAATCCATCTTTAGTCTCACCAACATTTGCTTCCTCATACCCAAAAACCATTTTTTTTTTTTCTTTCTAATTCTCAGTCCATTCTATTCTCTAGTTATAGAAGGTACCAGATGTTTGGAGGAGGCTTTCCCACATATCCTAGATTTTTAAGTAGAAGCAAGATTTATTATAGCCATATAAATGTAACTTCAGCCTTAACTTTTGTGCTCACAAGCTAGGTGTAATCTGCAACGTGGTCCCTTGTCCAGTGGAACAATTCTTATCTGTGGAATGCTGGTATCAATGCCAAACGCTCAAAAGAACCACAGGACATTACCGAAACGACTGCATTCTGCCCACAAACCGTTTTCCCTCCAGGAAAATTTAATTTAGGTAAACACTTTTCAAGAAAACCCTTCTGCATTTAGGCAACATTCAAAAGCCAGGCTGGAATAAGCTGAATGTGACTATACAGCAACACCTGGGGTAAGTGCCTGAAAGAGACAGTCAATGCCTCAAATTACATTTTTCTCCGACCGCATAGTTTGAGAGAGAGAACCTGCTAAAAGCCACTCTCGCGACCCTCCTGCTCCTGTGAGTTCAGGGGTTTGGATCCAGCAAGTGGGACGTACAGGTTGAAGCTGAGCTGGGCTTTGTACTGGGGAATCCCACACGCTCCTAGGCAGTCAGGGAAAGCTCCCAACAGAGGTGAACCCAGGCTTTCAAGTACTCTACAACGGGGCTAGAAGCATCTTCAAAGCTGCCAGGAAATTTAAAAAAAAAAAGACTCTACGTAAAAAGGAAAGAGTTCTTCCTTTTTCTTACGATAGTTAATTAATAAGAATCTTTTGATCAGGGTCTCTGTGTTTTAACAGAGTTAAAGTTCCTAAAGGACTATGAAAATATATCCCAAGTAGAACTCCTGATTTTTTTTTTCCCCCTAGGATTAAAAAAACCAAAAAAGAAAAAAAAAAAAAAACTACAGGACCTCAGAACTGAATGGAATACCACCGGGGTTTTTACATTTCATTTTATCAGTGGAGTGCCTTTCTTTTGACATGATGAAGACACCAACTGAATTCTAAATCGCTACAAATCACTTTCAATTAATTCATAATTCAAGATTATGAGAATGTGCCACCAGTTCGATCTTTGTTTTTATTGATGGTTGCTTGCATGTCACTGTTAACATTTTAGATGACCATGTATTAAAAATGTATAAACTAGGACATTAACGTAGCAGATAGAGACAGCACGTGCAATTGACAGCAGTAGGAGTAAAGGGTTTGATGACAAGATGCTGGGAGCCCAAGAGTGATGGGATGCAGGTGCTAATCAGAGAGAGGGCTATTATATATAATTTTTGTTGAATTACTGATTTGCTCACTGATCTTTTGCTGTTGCATTCATGAACGCTGTCATCTTGGATGTATCTGTGTAGGAAATGGACTTGGCACAGTTGACTAATTCATGTAATAAATTCGTGAACTAACACTTCACATCCGGACAAGTATTAGTAAGAACATATTTTGCCCTATAAGTCTAGGTGGGTGGTCAATTCTCAATGCCATGGCAAAATCCAAAGAAAGAAAATTGGAAGAATTTTCTTAGAGATCTCTAGGACTAATAAAAAATGAGATAGGGGAGCAAGAGGTATGAAATATATTAAGATGGTAGGATTAACCGTGAGGTTCCCTTCTAACATATGGTACCACATCAGGTACTTCAACATAGGCTGGGTTCAAATTTCAGTTTTTTAAATGCAATGATTTTCCAGACATTCAATTTCACATCAAACTGGCATCTAGGAAACCCAGTTGATTGAAGTATAAGGATTTGTTTCACGTCAAATACCCAGCCAGGACTGAGAAAAAAAGCCAATTAAGAAGTCACTGTTGCTCTTACAAGTTAAAAAGCCCATATTCTCATTTTTAATCATGTCCTGCTCTACTTAACAAAATCCACATGCCTACTTTCTCAATAAATTGCAAGCTGACCAAAACAGTTTAACTGTGTTATGAATTATGGCAGTTTCAACCAAACCGTATGAATAATCTTTATGATTCAAGAGTGATGATGCTATGAGGTTTTATCTGTTTTTCTAAATAGGTAAATCTTTTTAGATTCCTTGATGAGAGTACTTTTTTGGGTAACTTTAAGTTTTTTTTAATTTATAGTTTGCACTTAATTTACAGATTTGTTTTAATTTTACCACTCTCAATGATTTATAAAGTTGTTTTAGTTTAGGCTTTACATATGCAAGTGACAATATGATTATACCAATATAATACATTTGAATTACTTTTTCCTTTTGAATTGAGTAGACTAATGAAGGATGAGAGTATTTTTTAATTAGCCTTATTTAGGTAGCGTCTTTGCCAAAATTCATCTAAATTTATATTTTAGAAGATCAAGCTTACTTTTTAAAAAAAATTCATACTCCTCTCCAAAATCTTAGCAAAGAACAAAAATCTTAGAAATGAATCATATCATTTTTGGGTTAGAAAGGTACCTTAATGATTAACTTTTAAAATACTCCCTCATTTCTCAAATGAGGTAACCCAAGATCATACAAAAGGATTTTGTCCTCCCACTGAAGGGAGAGAGAAGAATACATCCGTTTATTCTCTCTGTAATGATTTTGTTGGATGACTTCCATTTGGATCTACCCACTCTAAAATCTTTTTTCTAAAACTTCAAAACAGTTTTCTCTGGGCTTCCTAAGCATAATAGTGTGTCAGGTAATGGCTTTTGACGCCAAGGCTGAATGCGCATTTTTGCACGGTGGGCTAAGGTTTCTTTGCATTCCGATGCATCTTTTTCCTTTCCTACCCAAATCTTAGATGTCAGAAGACTTTACTCAAGCCTTCTGGTTTAGAGGTTCGCATAAATGACTTAGTCCCTCTGAGGCTGACGAGTGCCACTGTTACTGACACCACTCTGCTTGTCACTATGCAATCCCAGTAAAAGCAATTGAAAGTACTTTTATTTGAAGGCCATTTGACAGAGGGAGAGAAAACACATTTACTCTTTCAAGGTCTGTGTATTTTCCTGGGAGAAGCCTGCCTATGAAATTTGTCCTTTTATCCTTGGATAGCTATTTGGGAAATACCTTTTGGCAGTGCAGACTCATGAGTGGTTTCTGCCACTCCAGACCACAGCGGTGATTCACAGAACTTCCCTGTATCTCCCCACCTCCCTCCTTCCTCCCTTCTAAAGACAGGAAGGCTGTTTCATGCTGCTGTGCTGAAAACATTCTTCTCTAGAGACTGAGGAAGAAAATCTGCATATTTTAGCAAAAATATTGAGTTATTTTCATCATAGATGTTTAAGGAAGGAATTGTTTACTAATATCTGTGACTATGTTGAGATACTACAAATAAGAAAGAGACAGTACTGTGGGCTTTTTCTTAAAACGAGATTCTTTTCTAACGTGTCCCTTACTCACAGGAGCTCCCAGAAATTCAACAAGATTACTTTTATCTTCATCAGAGAGATCAGCTAATTCAGTACAGCTGTCTCGTACAATCTTTAACAGGACTGTCCTTCACAATAGACCAGGAAGTCTTATTTTTCAGGTTTACAAAAAATAAAGAAAAATGCAATATAATATTTATAATTTGCTAAACGCTGTGTGTGTGTGTGTGTGTGTGTGTGTGCGCGCGTGCACGCACCCGTGTTTGTTTTAATCCTCCTAGTCTCTACAAGTCATCACCAGTTTGGACCTGCCCATCAGGTACCACAAACATCTGCTGTTCCCACACCCCTGTCCTTGGATCCGCTGAGCCGCTCCTTACCTATAAACAGATTCCACTCGGTGTCGAGATCAGCCTGATTTGCCAGGCAGCCCTTCATGACATTGAGGCAGTAGTTGTTGCATGGTCTCACCGTGGGGAGTCCCCGACAGTAAGGGCAGTACAGCATCTTCATGAGCGCACGGATGCAGCCTGGGGTCGGGCTCACCTGGAGATTGATTGAAAAGAAAAAGAAAATCAGAAATAAGAAGGATGGAAGGAGACAAAAAGAAGTGACTCATTTCCTCCTTGAAAAAAAAAACGGTGAAATGGCTCTGAGAAACCTCCAGCAGTAGGGCAGCAGGCTAAAGGAACCATCAGAATCTTAACACACTGTAGTACTTGATCTTAAAGTCAGTCAGTTCCTTGTCAATACTTCTGTTTGGCATAGTAGTAATCATTTTTCTTGAATTGTCCTTGTCAACATTTTGATATCTATGTCATTGCAATTTAGCCCTAAAACCTAGACACTGTTTCAATGAAATAGAACATGCAATGAGATAATGCATGTGAAAGCAATTTCCAAAGTTAAAAGCCCCATAAAAATGAAGGTATTATTAAAGTTTAATGTGACACTTTTAGAAAATTTTCCAACTGGTTATTTGACCCTGTTTCTAAAGGAGGTTTGCAGAAACACTTCCTTTGTACATAACTTTTTAAAAAGGATCAATATCAACTTGTCTGGGATTTCTGAGATCCAGGCCTGCTTAGAAGCAATGGAACTGTCAAGGCACCCTCTTCAGGCATCTGAAGCTTTGCAGTTCTGGGAACTTTGGAAGATGGATCCAATGTTGAATGTGAAGAGAAATGCTTGCAGTAATTCAGAGGAGCTACTAATCAACCGATAATCAAGTGCTATTTATCTTGAATACGATAAGCAGTGAATACTCCTAGGTTAATCAATTCTAAACCAATCAGGTCTTTTTTAGAATCATTGAAAATTCCAATTTGACTTTAAGAGGAAAGAATATTTAAAATGGTGTGGACCAAAACCAGAAAAAAATACAGAAAGCTCTTTTTCATGACTCGATATGAACATTAGTGAGGTATTTTTTTGGTTGTTTCCATATAATGTTGATCTTTAAGTTAAGTAGCTACATGTTTCTGTTCTTGTGCTCTCCATCTGAAGACAAGCCTAACTTGTATCATTTGGATCTCCTGGAGAGTTAGAGTCTTATCGGACAGACCTGGGCCCCCAGGTGACAATATATGCCCAGAACATTCAGATACTGACAAAGCATAACACCAATGTAAAGGTGGGGTAGGAAAAGGTATTTCCATATAAATGGATACTTTCCACTACCATAGCTAATCTCCAGCATTTTATCCTTTACCTAGAAACCACATTTGAGGTTTCTAATGCAAGGCTTTGGTTTCTGTAACATTTTCTTAATTGCTGTATACTGTAAAAAATTAATGAACGAAACCCTCAATTAAATAGAGTTGGGAGACCAGAAGGGGGGGCTCTCAAGCCCTGCAAGGAGAGCAGAGCCCAATGGCAAGAAGAAAGACTCCTCTTCTTTCCTGGCAAGGACTCAGCCAGTGAAAAGCCATGGACTCTTTATCACAGCCCTCCCAACTTTCTTTTCCCTCTAAAAAAGTACTCTCTTTCCTTTGCTAAATTGCAATTCTCTGCTGATCCTGAATAAACCATCTTTGCTGGAGAAATATTTGGCAGTCTATTTGTTTGAGGTCAAGAATACTGACAAAGTCCCTAGTTTATTATTTCAGGAAATGAAGCTATCTATCAATCTATCTGTCTATCTATCTATCTGGGCACCAAAATCTCTGGCTGTCCTTTTGATGTTTTTCTTTTTTTGCATTTTCTTTCCAAAATTTTATGAAAATTTTCAAACGTACAGAAAAATTGAAAGATTTTTATAGTGAACACCCATATCTCCACTCCTAGATTCTACATTTAACGTTTTCATACACTGATTTTTCACACATCTGTCTTTCTCACCCATCCATTAATCCACCTTATTTGTAATGCATTTCAAAATAACGTATTAACCTTTTGATTTTTATTATTCCTGGTAATTTAATGTTGGCTTTAATAAAACTGAATTAACCTGATCAACAATGGAAAGTTAGCACATTAAGTAGTCCAAATCAGATAAAGTAAAATATAACTAGCCTTTCTTTTTTTTTAATTTAAAAAAAATTACTTATTTATTTATTTTTGCCTGCGTTGGGTCTTCGTTGCTGCACGCGGGCTTCCTCCAGTTGCATCGAGCAGGGGTTACTCTTCGTTGTGGTGTGCAGGCTTCTCATTGCGGTGGCTTCTCTTTGTTGCAGAGCACGGGCTCTAGGCGCGTGGGCTTCACTGGTTGTGGCACGTGGGCTCAGTAGTTGTGGCTCGTGGGCTCTAGAGCACAGGCTCTGTAGCTGTGGCGCACAGGCTTAGTTGCTCCGCAGCATGTGGTATCTTCCCGGACCAGGGCTCGAACCTGTGTCCCCTGCATTGGCAGGCGGATTCTTAACCACTGTGCCACCATGGAAGTCCCTAATTAGCCTTTCTTTATAAAACTATTTAGAGAATGTATTAGTATCCACTAATTCTAAGACATATTTTCCAACAACAAAACAAAAATGAAAAAATGAGAACAAAAGAGAGGAGTCTGGTGATTTTTCTTTTGAGCACATATCCATGCCACCATATCTACTTCTCCGGATAGGATATTTTGTTGAAAATGCCAAATTTTATCCACAATTGGGCAGAATTTTTTTTAAATTTATTTTATCCACATGTATCCCGCACCATTCAGAGAACAGAGAGGATGACTCTGTATGTGGAATTCCAAATTCGTATACATTTTATTATTTGGTATGGTTGTAAGTCCTACAAACCACTGTCCATAGGGTTTTGATTTTCACAGCCTTGCAATTCCTCTCCTGACCTTGATGCCTCTCTCCAGAGACCTATCCTATTTTCACCCAAGCCGGCTAAGCTGTTTCTTCCTTCGACTCTGTTGGATTTTTGGTTTTCTCACCATTGGTATTACATGGTGCTTTGCTTCTTCTCACTAAATGTGCCAGTATAAAACCTAGGGTATTTGTCAATATTGGGGATGCAGATTTGAGATCTCTTGGATAGTGTGGACTCTTTTATCATCATTATAACCTGTACCACTCTGCATAACACGTATGTCATTATAAGGTATTATGATATATAGGTACTCAATAAATGCTTTTTCAGTTGAACTCTCTAGTGTGTTTTTTGATTCCTTGGTCATGTTGATATCCAAAGAAAAAAGGAACAAGATAGGTTTATACATCTTAGCATTCAATTGTTGCTTTTTAATTCTGTTTTCAAAGGTTATTGATTGCACTAATTCCAAAGCTTTGCTCTGTGTGTGGGGGTGTGTGTGTGTTGGAACTAGTACAATTTTCTCAGTCTGATGTTTCAGAAGAGTCTCCAACTCAGGGTAGCAACAAATAGCGAAAATTGAACAGCCTTAATAACCTAAAAGAACAATGTTGTTCAAGTTAAATATGGCTCTCTCAGTACTTTGGGAAATGATATCCTTCTTGGTCAAATAAAGGGCATTTGAAGAAGAAGAAAACCGAGAGTGGAGGAGCAAAGTTTAAGCTTTTATGTTCACAGACCATATTTTTTGATACAACTGTATGCTTGAATTGAAATAAAAAATCACCACTTCAAACTGAAGACTTTTAGAAGTAAGCCTCTGAAAAGAAGGTTGTTTTAAATGCCAATTGTATGAAGGGCTGTTTCTATTTTAAAATGTTTAATAGTGTTTAATAATTGTGCTACAGCTACTCTTAAAAAATCTTTTAATATTGAAATCAATATAGACTCATAAGAAGCTGCAAAACCAGTGGAGTCCTGGGTACCCTTCACTCACCTTCCCTCAATGGCAACATCTCATATAGCTGTAGAATAATATCAAAATGAGGAAATTAAGGTTGATACATTGCTGCTAATGAGTTTATAGACCTATTCAGTTTTCATGATTTTTTCAACGTGCATTCATTTGTGTGTGTGTGTAGACACTTCTATGCAATTTAATCCTATGTATAGATTTGTGTAACCACACCACAATCGACTTACAGAACTTTTCCATCACCACAGAAGAACTCTCTTGTGTTTCCTCCACCCCACCCCTTGTCCCTATCACCGGGCAAACACTAATCTATCTTTCACCTCTATAATTTTTATCATTTTAGGAATCATATATTAATACTTTGTATGTGGGTTGGCCAAAAAGTTCGTTCGGGTTTTTCCATACCATCTTACAGAAAAACCCAAATGAACTTTTTGGCCAACCCAATAACATTTTGAGCTTCATTTTTTTTAAACTGAGCATAATACCTTGAAGGTCCATTCAAGTTGTTGCATATATTCACTCCTTTTTATTGCTGAGTAGTATTTCATTGTTTGGATGTACCAAATTTGTTGAACTTTTCACTCACTGAAGGATACTTGGGTTGTTTCCAGTACTTTGCTATTAGGAATAAAGTTGCTATGAGCATTCATGTACAGTTTTTTTGCACAAACATAAGTTTTCATTTATCTGGGATAAATGCCCAAAAGCACAATTGATGGATCAAATGGTTAGTGTGTGTTTAGTTTTATAAGAAACTGCCAAATTATTTTCTAGATCAGTGCAGCATTCTACATTTCCACCAGCAATATGTGAGAGATCCAGTTTTCCTCACATCCATGCCAGTATTTGGTATTATCACTATTTTTTGTTTTAGTCATTCTAATAGGTGTATTATCTATGTTTAAATTTGTGGTGAGTTTCCTCTGAGTAATTTCCATACTAGGATTTTAATTTCAATAGGCTCTAATAGGCATCAGATACAAAATCATTCACCAGCTGGTCTCTAGAAAATATGCAACATTAAAACAACAACAACAATAATTCTGAAACAACAGATACAACTGTATATTTGGCAAAACCAAAATAAAGAAAGGAGTTCTAAAAACTCACATTTAAGGACTTCTCTGGTGGTCCAGTGGTTAAGAATCCGCCTTCCAATGCAGGGGACATGGGTTCGATCTCTGGTCGGGGAACTAAGATCCCACATGCCATGGGGCAACTAAGCCTGTGCACTGCAACTAGTGAGCCCACGTGCTCTGGAGCCGGAGCGCTACAACTAGGGAGCCTGTGTGCCACAACTACTGACCCCACACGCTCTGGAGCCTGCATGCCACAACTACTGAGCCCACACACTCTGGAGCCCGTGTGCCACAACTAGAGAGCCCGTGTGGTGCAACTACTGAGCTCGCGTGCTCTAGAGACCATGCCACAACTAGAGAGAAGCCCACACGCCGCAACTAGAGAAGCCCATGCGCTGCAGTGAAAGATCCCACATGCCACAACTAGGACCCAATGCAGCCAAGTAAATAAATAAATATTTTAAACTCATATTTAAAATTTAGGATAGAATAAGATCTCAAACATATAATGCCACAAATTTGTAAATTTTGTGAACTATTAGAAAAAATTTCCTACTGAAGAAAACTGTGCTCATTTAGCAACAATAAAGACTACAATACACCTTCAGAAACTAAATGTTGAGTTTTTTTAGTTGGTAACGTGGATTTTTGATATTTTTGAAAAATGTAGCTGTAGCTTCCTAGCTATTCAAAGTAGACTGGGAAATAAACTTAGGTAAAAGAGTAAATTATAATGTTTATAAAGGTGGGGCCTACTTGGCACAAATAAAACAATGTTTTTAAGTGAAGAAAAAAAAGATGATGACAACATTCCTTTTAGTACTTATTTGTGTTTTCACATAACTTTTACATGTTGTCCTTCACCACTAATAATACTTTGTCAAGAATTTACAATATTAGAGGGAAAAAAGAAAATAGTCAACGGTTGTTACTCCATTATCCTACTCCGGGAAAGATAGACAGAAGTGTGTGAGTCAACCAAGTAAGATTTCAATATGAAATCTTTGCATCATGGGTTTAGTCCTTCTGTTAACTTCTTTTGATGCTGTTTCTGTACAATGAATGACTTATAGTTGACTAGTTTTGAGGAATAATAATACAACTTGAGGAGCAACAATACAATTTATTACAGGAGTTCCTTGTAAGATTAACTGAAAAATAAATTAAATAACACAAAAATAATTGAGCTCTTAGTTTGTGGTTTTTTTGTTGTTTGTGTTTCTTTTTTAAAAGGTAAAAAAAGCAAGATACATTGAAACATGGCAAGGAATACAAAAAGAGTCCTTAATAAATCTGTACTGGGAGGTAGGACTAAGACTTATCTACCTGGCTAACCATGTGTGTCAGGATGTTATAGCAAGTAATTCTTATGTTTTCTAAATGCGATTTGAGGCATAGCGTATCCTTAGCCATACAATAGCAATTCATTTCAGGTCTTTAATATATTTAAGATTTCTGTATCTGGACCAACATTTCATGCTTTGGTGCTCACATTAGCAATTCCTAATAGTAACCAATGTAAAATAAGATTGTCTCTTCAAGTAGTTTTAAAAAGCAAGAAAACATGTGAAAGTTATAAATCTTTACTTATACACAATGAACATATACCTAGCAGTGCTTGTTTCTATGGAAATCATATAGCCAAAATAATCAAATAAACATATCTGTCAGAAGACAGATATGTCTCCCAAAGACAAACAAGTTAATGTAAATGACTTATTTAACTAGAATAAATTCAAAATGTGTTTTTGAGCAACAGTAGATGCCATCCTCCACAGTTTCTAATCTGTAGTCATATTAAATGATAAGATGTTTCTACTCATCATCCTAATATATCATGAGATTCTGAAGTGTCTTCTGAAGTCCTCAAGAATGATTAAATTACATTAAAAGTAGTTTTCATGTTAAGTACTTTTTAATTATAATCCTTTAACAATTAGCAACCTATAAATTGGCTTTGCAGTAAGTTCATGAGAACGTAAATTTGTTTCTTCTTTATTCACTCATGCAACTTTCATTAATCCAACATTTATGGGGATAACTAAAGAGACCTTCTACCAGTGTTGGGATGTTCAGAATATATTCACTTCCAAATCAATTCAGGGAAAAATTTATTTGTCTTCGGGAAGTGCAGTGTAAAGGGAGCCCAAAAAAGGGCATTTGGCTCAAAATTGGGAGGTAAGGATAAAGACAGGGATGGCTTCTGAAGAAAGTCAAGTAACAGATGTCTGCAAGATAAGCATGGGAGATGGGTGACATCACAGAAATGGTGGAGTAGGAAACTTCAAGAATCAGTCCTTTCACTGAAGTAACCATGAAACTAGTAAAACCTGACAGGATCAACTTTATTGGAACTCTGGAGTCTAATTAAAAAAAACCCCACCAACTAGGAGGGTGCTTAATAATAAAATAAAGAGATGGCTAAATATCAGTTAAATTGCATTGCTAAATCTCAAGGCTCAGGAAATTTAAAAAGATTGCAGTCATATAAAGTATCCCCTCTGACCATAGCAGAATAAAGCTGGAAATCAATATCAGAAGGAAAACTGGAAAATTCACAAATATGTGGAAATTAAGCCACACACACTTATATAACCAAGAGGTTAAAGAAGAAATCACTAGGGAAATAAGAAAATACTTAGCTAAATAAAAATGAAAACACAACATGCAAAAAATTATAGCCACAAATGCTTACATTAAAAGAGAATATCTCAAATTAATAACCTAATGTTATACCTTAAGGAACTAGAAAAATAAGAGCAGACTAAAGCCAAAGTTAGCAAAAGGAAGGAAATAATAAAGATTAGAGTGAAGATAAACAAAATGTTGGTTTCAGTTTACTCTTTTTGTTTTTTCTAGTTCCTTAAGGTATAACATTAGGTTATTCTTTTATTTTATTTTATTATATTATATTATTTATTTATTTATGTATTTTCTACAGCAGGTTCTCATTAGTTGTCCATTTTATACATATTAGTGTATACATGTCAATCCCAATCTCCCAATTCATCACACCACCACCACCCCCTACCCCGACCATTTTCCTCCCTTGGTGTCCATAAGTTTGTTCTCTACATCTGTGTCTCAATTTCTGCCCTGCAAACCGGTTCATCTGTACCATTTTTCTAGGTTCCACATATATGCGTTAATATACGATATTTGTTTTTTTCTTTCTGACTTACTTCAATCTGTATGACAGTCTCTAGATCCAGCCACGTCTCTACAAATGACCCAATTTTGTTCCTTTTTATGGTTGAGTAATATTCCATTGTATATATGTACCACAACTTCTTTATCCATTCGTCTGTCGATGGGCATTTAGGTTGCTTCCATGTCCTGGCTATTGTAAATAGTGCTGCAATGAACATTGGGGTGCATGTGTCTTTTTGAATTATGGTTTTCTCTGGGTATACGCCCAGTAGTGGGATTGCTGGATCATATGGTAATTCTATTTTTAGTTTTTTAAGGAACCTCCATAGTGGCTGTTCTCCATAGTGGCTGTATCAATTTACATTCCCACCAACAGTGCAAGAGGGTTCCTTTTTCTCCACACCCTCTCCAGCATTTGTTGTTTGTAGATTTTCTGATGATGCCCATTCTAATTGGTGTGAGATGATATCTCATTGTAGTTTTGATTTGCATTTCTCTAATAATTAGTGATGTTGAGCAGCTTTTCATGTGCTTCTTGGCCATCATTATGTCTTCTTTGGAAAAATGTCTATTTAGGTGTTCTGCTCATTTTTGGATTGGGGTGTTTGTTTTATTAATATTGAGCTGCATGAGCTGTTTATATATTTTGGAGATTAATCCCTTGTCCATTGATTCATTTGCAAATATTTTCTCCCAATCTGAGGGTTGTCTTTTCGTCTTGTTTGTAGTTTCTTTTGCTGTGCAAAAGCTTTGAAGTTTCATTAGGTCCCATTTGTTTATTTTTGTTTTTATTTCCATTACTCTAGGAGGTGGATCAAAAAAGATCTTGTTGTGATTTATGTCAAAGAGTGTTCTTCCTGTTTTCCTCTAAGAGTTTTATAGTGTCCGGTCTTACATTTAGGTCTCTAATATATTTTGAGTTTATTTTTGTGTATGGTGTTAGGGAGTGTTCTAATTTCATTCTTTTACATGTAGCTGTCCAGTTTTCCCAGCACCATTTATTGAAGAGACTGTCTTTTCTCCATTGTATATCCTTGCCTCCTTTGTCATAGATTAGTTGACCATAGGTGCGTGGGTTTATGTAGTGTCCTTCTTTGTCTCTTGTAACATTCTCTATTTTAAAGTCTATTTTATCTGATATGAGTATTGCTACTCCAGCTTTCTTTTGATTTCCATTTGCATGGAATATCTTTTTCCATCCCCTCACTTTCAGTCTGTATGTGTCCCTAGGTCTGAAGTGGGTCTCCTGTAGACAGCATATATATGGGTCTTGTTTTTGTATCCATTAAGTGAGCCTGTGTCTTTTGGTTGGAGCATTTAATCCATTCAGGTTTAAGGTAATTATCGATATGTATGTTCCTATTACCATTTTCTTAATTGTTTTGGGTTTGTTTTTGTAGGTCTTTTTTTTTCTCTTGTGTTTCCCATTTAGAGAAGTTCCTTTAGCATTTGTTGTAGAGCTGGTTTGGTGGTGTTGAATTCTCTTAGCTTTTGCTTGTCTGTAAAGCTTTTGATTTCTCCATCGAATCTGAATGAGATCTTTGCCGGGTAGAGTAATCTTGGTTGTAGGTTCTTCCCTTTCATCACTTTAAGTATGTCATGCCACTCCCTTCTGGCTTGTAGAGTTTCTGCTGAGAAATCAGCTGTTAACCTTATGGGAGTTCCCTTGTATGTTATTTTTCATTTTTCCCTTGCTGCTTTCAATATTTTTTCTTTGTCTTTAATTTTTGCTAGTTTGATTACTATGTGTCTTGGCGTGTTTCTCCTTGGGTTTATCCTGTATGGGACTCTCTGCGCTTCCTGGACTTGGGTGGCTATTTCCTTTCCCATGTTAGGGAAGTTTTTGACTATAATCTCTTCAAATATTTTCTCAGGTCCTTTCTCTCTCTCTTCTCCTTCTGGGACCTCTATAATGCGAATGTTGTCGCGTTTAATGTTGTCCCAGAGGTCTCTTAGGCTGTCTTCATTTCTTTTCATTCTTTTTTCTTTATTCTGTTCCACGGCAGTGAATTCCACCATTCTGTCTTCCAGGTCACTTATCCGTTCTTCTGCCTCAGTTATTCTGCTGTTGATTCCTTCTAGTGTAGTTTTCATTTCAGTTATTGCATTGTTCATCTCTGTTTGTTTGTTGTTTAATTCTTCTAGGTCTTTGTTAAACATTTCTTGCATCTTCTCAATCTTTGCCTCCATTGTTTTTCCGGGTCCTGGGTCATCTTCACTATCCTTATTCTGAATTCTTTTTATGGAAGCTTGCCTATCTCCACTTCATTTAGTTGTTTTTCTGGGGTTTTATCTTGTTCCTTCATCTGGTGCATAGCCCTCTGCCTTTTCATCTCGTTTATCTTCCTGTGAATGTGGTTTTAGTTCCACAGGCTGCAGGATTGTAGTTCTTCTTGCTTCTGCTGTCTGCCCTCTGTGTTTTTCCACTTTCTCTTTTCTGGAACAACTTATAGATAAGAGGGTTTATCTGTCTTTTTCAAAGGCAGGCAGAACTCATCTGTGAGCTTCCAGGACCTGCTAGTGTTGCATGGTCTCCTGCAGAGGCAGGGGGTGGCTGTGGCTCACCATGGGGAGAAGGACACTGGCAGCAAAAGTTCTGGGAAGTACTCCTTGGCATGAGCCCTCCCGGAGTCCACCAGTAGCCTCACCAAAGAGCCTGTATGTTAGGTTATTGATTAGAGATCTTTCTTCTCCCAGAAGTGGGGAGAGAGGCATGGGATAGTCTCTCCCTCTGAGCCTCTAGAAAGAATCAATTCTGCTGACACCTTAGCCTCAAATTTCTAGCTTACTGAATTGTGAGAGAATAAATTTCTGTTGTTTTAAATCACTACAATTTGTGGTACTATGTTACGGTAGCCCTAGGAAACTAATTCATACACCAACAAATTAAATAACCTTGATGAAATGGACAAATTCCTAGAAACACACAACCTACAAAGACTGAATCATGAAAACAAGAAATATGACTAGACCTATAACAAGTAAAGAGATTGAATTGGTAATCAAAAGACTCCCAACAGAGAAAAACCCTGAACCAGATGCCTTCACTGGTGAATTCTACCAAACATTTAAGGAAGAATTAGTAAAAATCCTTCTTAAACTCTTCCCAAAAATAGAAGGTGAGGGAATATTTCCTAACTCATTCTAAGAGACTAGCATTACCTGATACCAAAGCCAGACAAAGACGTAATAAGGAAAGAAAAGTATAGACCAATACTCCTTTCAAATGTAAATTAAAAATTCTCAGCAAAATACCAGGAAACTGAATCCATGTTAAAATGATTATATACCATGACCAAGTGGAATTTATCCCAGGAATGCAAGGGAAGTTCATCATAAGAGAATCAATCAATATAATACACCATATTCATAGAATAAAGGAAAACCCACACACAATTATCTCAACTGATGCAGAAGAAGCCTTTGACAAAATTCACCACTCTTTCATGATAAAAACTTACAGAAAAGTAGGAATAGAAGGGAACTTCCTAAATGTGATAAAGGGAATTTATGAAAATCCACATTTGACATCATACTTGATGGTGAAAGATTGAAAGATTTCTCTCTAAGATGAGGAACAAGACAAGGAGGCCTGCTTTCACCTCTGCTGTTCAAGATTGTAATAAAAATTCTAGCTAGAGTCACTAGGCAAGACAAAGAAGTAAAATTATCCAAATTGAAAAGGAAGAATTAAAACTATCTCTATTCACAGGTGACATGATCATAGATATAGGAAATCCCAAATAACTCACAAGAAACTACTAGAGCTAATAAATGAATTCAGCAAAGTTATAGGGTACAAGATCAACACAGAAACATCCACTGAGTTTGTATACACTAGCAATGAACAATCTAAAAAGGAAATTAAGAAAATTCCATTTACAACACTATTCAAAGAATAAAATACCTAGGTATAAATTTAACCAAGAAAGTGATAGAATTTTACATTGAAAACTATAAAACATTGCTGAAAGAAATTAAAGAAGACCTAAACACATGGAAAGATATCCTGTGTTCATGTACTGGAAGACAATATTGTTAATATTGCAATACTATTCAAAGTAATTTAGATTCACTGCAAACCTTATCAAAATTCCAACAGTTTTTCCTGGTAAAAATGGAAAAGCCGATCCTCAGATTCTTAGAGAAATGCAAGGGACCCACATAGCCAAAATAATCTTGAAAAAGAAGGAACAGATTTGTAGCACTTACACTTCCTGATTTCAAAACTTACCACAACTTACTACAGAGTTAAAGTAATCAAAACACTGTGGTACTCTCCAGCAATCCCACTTCTGGGTATTTATTCAAAAGAATTGAAAACAGGTTCTGGAAGAGGTATTTGCACTCCATGTTTATCGCAGCATTATTACCATAACCAAGAGGTGGAAACAACCTAAATGTCCACGGACTGATGAATAAATAAAGAAAATGCAGTGTATACATGCAATGGAATATTACTCAGCCTGAAAAAAGAGAAGGAAATCCTGCAGTATACAACAACATGGATGATTCTTGAGAACATTATGCTGTGTGAAGTAAGCCAGTCACAGAAGGACAAGTACTACTTGATTCCACTTACATGAGGTATCTAAAATAGTCAAAGTTATAGCAGCAGAAAGCAGAACAGTAGTCATGGGGGTTCTGATGGGGAGACGGAAATGGAGGGTTGTCGTTCAATGGATATAGCGTTTCAATCGTGCAAGACGAAAAAGTTCTAGAGATCTGCTGTATAACAATGGCATGCAGTTAACAATGCTGTATTGAACATTTAAAAATTTAAGAGGGTAGATCTCGTGTGTTTTCTTCACAATAATAAATAATAATAAAGACAACACCTTGATACTGGCATAAGGATAGACCTATAGATCAGTGAAATCGAGTTGGAAGACCAGAAATAAACACTTATATTCAGGGCCAATTGATTTTCACAAGGGTGGGAAAATCATTCAATGGGGCAAGAACAGTCTCTTCAACAAATTGGGACAACTGGATATCCTGATACAAAACAATGAGGTTGGACCTTAACCTCATACCATGCACAAAAATTTCTCAAAATGGATCCAGTGGCCTAAATATGAGCATAAATCTATAAACTCTTGGAAGAAAACACATGGGATAAATCTTCTTGACCGTGATTTGGCAATAGACTCTTAGATATGACACCAAAAGAAAACAGTAAACTGGAATTCATTAAAATGATGCTTTTGTTCATCAAAGGACATCAACAAGAAAGTGAAAAGACGACCTACAAATGGGAGAAAATATTTGCAAATCATATATCTGTATCCAGAAAATATATATGTATATATATATATATAGAGAGAGAGAGAGAGAGAGAGAACTCTTACAACTCAATAACAAGAAGACAAACAACTCAATTAAAAATTTGGCAAAAAAAAAGAAAAAATTGGCAAAGGACTTGAATAGATGTTTCTCCAAAGAAGATATGCAAGTAGCTAACAAGTTCATGAAAAGATGTTCAACATCATTAATCACTAACTAATGAACTCAAATCAAAATGAGGTATCACTCACACCTGTAGGATGACTATAATAAAAAAGACAGACAATAACAAGTGATATGGATGTGGAGAAACTGGAATCCTTAAATATATTATAGCTGATGAGAATGTATAATGACAGCCACTTTGGAAACACAGAACTACCATATGAACCAGCAATTCTATTCCTGGTTATATACTCAAGAGAAATGAAAATATATATCACATAAAAGTCTGTATATAAATGTTTATATTGATAGAAGCATCATTCACAATAGGCAAAACCTGGAAGCAATCCAAATGTCCATCAATTGATGGATGGATAAACTAAACAGTATATCCATACAATGAAATGTTGTTCATCAATTAAAAGAAATGAAATTCTGATGCATGCTGCATCATGGATGAACTCTGAAACAACGTTATGCTACATGACAGAAGCAGTCATAGAAGACCTTGTATTGTATGATTCCATTTATATACATAATGCCCCAAATAGGCAAATGCATAGAGACAGAAAGTAGGTTAATGGTTGTCAGAGGCTGGGGTGAGGGAGTGGGAGAAGCAGGGGTGAAGGATGGAGAGTGACTGCTAATAGGTACACATTTTTTTTTTCTGTCTTTAAAAGATTAAAGATTTTTATTTCTTTCTTTTTCTTTTTTTTTTTTTTGAGTATAATTGCTTTACAGTGTTGTGTTAGTTTCTGCAGCACAGCAAAGTGAATCAGCCATATGCATGCACACATCCCCTCCCTCTTGGAATCCTTCCCCTGACATCCCACCCAACTAGGCCATCACAGAGCACCGAGCTGAGCTCCCTGTGTTACACAGCAGGTTCCCACTGGCTATCTATTTTACACCTGGTAGTGTATTTATGTTAAACCTACTCTCTCAATTCATCCTACACTCCCCTTCCCCCCCGTGTCCACATGTCCGTTCTCTACGTGGGCCTTTCTATTCCTGCCCAAATTGGGTCATTTGTAGAGATGTGGATGGACCTAGAGTCTGTCATACAGAGTGAAGTAAGTCAGAAAGAGAAAAACAAGTATCGCATATTAATGCATATATGTGGAATCCACATTTTCTTTTTGTGTTATGAAAATGTTCTAAAATTAGATTACAGAAACGATTATGGTTGCCCAACACTGTCGGTAAATATACTAAATACCATTGACATTTACACTTTAAATGAGTAAACTTTATGCTATGTAAATTGTATCTCAATAAAGCTGTTTGAAAACAGAGATAAAAGTACCTTTAACAGATAAATTCCTACTACCGTATTTGCAAGTTTCAAAGGAATTAAAGAATTAGAGACAATTTTTTATCACTAACAAGACACTTAATTTAGCCACGTAGTTATATATAAAAAATATTTAAATAATATTATCCTTGAATTACAGATACCAGAATTAGTTTGATGTGCATGACCATAATGATATTTTAACACTTTCTCTTGAGAAGTCAACTTTTATTTCAGCTGTTGCTTAATGGTGGCCTGGCAGAGATGAATTTTTGTGCGTGCAAACAGAAAACCTTCGGGCCTTCCAATTCAGTTTGAATGTTGACTAAAATGTGTATGCTCTAAAACTATCTCTGTCCATCTTGTACCACTGAGAAAGAACAAGACAGTAAACAATTACGAATTGCAAAATAGAGCCTGAAGGAAAAACGTTCCCTACATGATGACAAATGTTTATAGTGCCACTGTGATAAAAATTCAGCCTGTTTTTAACAATGTAATTTACTTATTAACTAGAAGCCTCCCCAGAAAAGCATGAGGCTTATGAAGCACTTGTCAGCCATGAAATGATGACGGAACTTGCTGGTTCTGGGAGAAAAGAAATAGATATGATTTGCATACCTAATAACCATAACTGCAGAATTTCCAAAGTCAAGTTTAAGTAACATCAATGCTGTGGAACAGAACCAGGCCATGGGAAGTAAGGTGAGTTAAGGTCTATATCAGTTCTTGCTAGCCCTGTTAGGGCTTGTCAGATTATGACAAATTCAATGTTACCTAGCTCCTTTGTATATTTAATTTTATGCCTTAAAACATAAATAAAACTGCCAGAGAAGTTAGTAAATGTATGTTATTTTTCACTTTGGAACAGCTCCAAATAGCACTTAAATAAATTATGCACACACACATACACACACGAATGAATATTTTTCACCCATTAGAATACACTAGCTCTTTCTACTAAATTCATATTTTGGAGGGCTTCTAATATGTTTACCCAATAGGACACAACATCATTTTAATTTTACCTTGCTCTATCATTATGAGGTCTTGGTGATATTGGGCAGTCTGCTTGACATTCCGAAATTTACCCAAATGTAAATTTTCAAAACGTGAACACAGAATGTAAAACAGAATCCCTAAATGTCTCATCAGGGAATAGTTGTGTTCCTCAGTTAGAAATTATAGCTTAAATATCACTTCACTTAGAAGAAACACTTTAGCGGTGAGTTTAAATACGAGTCATTTTTTTAAAACTTTTTATTTTATATTGGAGTATAGCCAATTAACAATGTTGTGATAGTTTCAGCAGACTCAGCCGTACATATACATGTATCCATTCTTGATGTGAGAATCCACTTTAGTAAAAGCTATGAATTTCTAGCCTCTGTGCCGTGGAACTAACATATTTCTAATGTAGCTGCTTTTGAATACACACAATCTGCTTTTAAAGTAAAGGGATGTGGCATTTTCAAGAATGGAAAACCAAATCAATCATTCTCTCAGGAACATGTACAACTTTAAATGCCTAGTACAAGGAGCTGGCCTATGGTGGGAGATGAATAATATTAAAATATGTCCAATACACACAAGAATATAGACAAACACCATATTGTGGTGTTTTGGTAACTTTTGATGGAAAACACATGGATATGGAACTTGTGTTAATATTATCTCTCATTTATTATCTATCTATCTATCTATCTATTGACAGTTCTCCATGACCAGCGATATGCCTTCCTGCCAGTAGAACTGATGTCACCTAGTTTATGGATAATATAATTGTCAGCACACATAGAGATTCACATTAGTCATTCTAATTCCTGATGAGCCCTACATGAGAAGTCCCTTGGCTCAAAACACTGGTGTGTTTCCATGGAAAATTCCTATTCTTCACTTCATCTTGCAAAGTACCAGCATGGATCTTTTTAGAAAAAGTCCTAATGAGGAAGAAAAGAAACAACAGCAATATCAGTTTTAGGGAGATTACACAACACTAGTTTGGCCACGTTCTCATCAGTTGGCTGACGACTGAGCCATGGACTGTCATCAGCAAAGAAGAGAACATTAGCTGGAAATTTCTATGGGGATGGGGAAATTTTTTTTTTAACATCTTTACTGGAGTATACTTGTTTTACAACGTTGTGTTAGTTTCTGCTGTATAACAAAGTCAATCGGCTATATGTGTACCTATATCCCCATATCCCCTCCCTCTTGCATCTCCCTCTCACCTTCCCATCCCACCCCTCTAGGTGGTCACAAAGCACCGAGCTGATCTCCCTGTGCTATGCGGCTGCTTCCCACTAGCTATCTATTTTACATTTGGTAGTGTATATATGTCCATCCCACTCTCTCACTTCGTCCCAGCTTACCCTTCCCCCTCCCCGTGTCCTCAAGTCCATTCTCTACGTCTGCGTCTTTATTCCTGTCCTGCCCCTAGGTTCTTCAGAAACATTATCTTTTTTTTAAAGATTCCATATATATGTGTTAGCATACGGTATTTGTTTTTCTCTTTCTGACTTACTTCACTCTGTATGAGAGACTCTAAGTCCATCCACCTCACTACAAATAACTCAATTTCATTTCTTTTTATGGCTGAGTAATATTCCATTGTATCTATGTGCCACATCTTCTTTATCCATTCATCTGTCGATGGACACTTAGATTGCTTCCATGTCCTGGCTATTGTAAACAGTGCTGCAATGAACATTGTGGTACATGTCTCTTTTTGAATTATGGTTTTCTCAGGGTATATGTTCCAAGAGAGGCCAGTAGTGACTCTAACCTTCAAAATAATAATAATAATAATAATAATAATAATAGTAATAGAAAAAAAGCTAATATGGTGGTCTTTGAGAATAAAAAAGACAGTACCACATCAAGAAAAAAAGTTTTTTCTCTCTCTTCTTCCAGTATTAATAGAATAGAATGCTATGAACTCATTAAGTTTATTCAATAAATATTTACTAAGCATCACCATGTGCTGACACTGCTCGAGGAGCTATAATGAAAAGGAATGGTGGATTTCAAAGTTACCAGGAAGCAAGATCCACAACTGAGGAAGGGCAGGTGAGAATGACTGGGGACCAAATGACTGGCCAAGAAACAGAGCTCATGAAGAACCTGATTTCACCTAAGAGAGGCCAGTGGGAAGCTGACCATAAGAAATGCCCAGAAGAACAGGAGAAGAAGGTCAAAATGGAATATTGGGATCGTGGGGAATTCAGTGACCTTGGATTACTCACTGATTTAATGTTTCTGTTATTTTTATCTTAAGTTAACATCTTCTAAGGACAACTTGATAGGAGTCTACACGGGAATACTGGATGTACCGTGCCTTTCAGCCCTTTAGATATTCCCTAGAGTTCTGGGGATGGGTGAGGGAGAGGAAAATATACCCACAAAAGCAAAATTCCATGAAATGAATTATGCGAGAATTTGTAGAAGAGTGATATAAAAATAGTATTTCTAATTTTCTCATGTCAAGTTTAAAAGTTTGTTCCTCAAATCATGCAGAACCACCTTGAATAATTCTTTGGTCTCAAAAGAGGTTTACTTTGAAGGATGAAACTAATGTGTAAGTTATGGCATATTTGATGTAGAAATAAGCAATATTATTTTATAGTGATTACTTAAAAAGAATGATGAAATGTAAAGAGAAGGGACTAAGCTTTTCCTAGACATTTCATCCAACATTACTACAATTTTTTTCCCCGAAGAGGCCCTCCCAATTCCATGGCCCTGATGTGCCTGTCCTTTGGTAAAAAGAAAGGTATTCTGAACAAGTTAAATAGTGCTTCGTTGCATGATTATCAGTAAATATAATTTATCATATTATAGTAGTTTATTAATAAATATAATTTATGTGGTTACTAAATTGGTGATTGTATATACCAATTTGAAAACTTCAGTATTTTGAAAACTTCAGTACCATTTCTGGGTGGTTAAGATATGATGCTTTTATTCATTTCTATTGCAGCCACTGAGGCCTTCTCAGGGGTATATGCCCCCTAATACCATTTTCTTATGAAAAATCCTATTAGACTCATGTTGTTTCAATTCACAGTACAAATTCCAGAAATACCATGCACTATTAATTCTATATTTAAAAAGAATGATATAAAACCCACTGATTAAGTATAAAGTACAATTTTACTGAGCTATAAAGAGTATGTCTCACATTGTCCTAAGTCTTGTAGATAGCTTAAAAAATATAACTTATGAATGCTCCCAAGGAGTTTTCTGTGCTTAAACGCTAATATTACATAATTTACATGTTATTATAAGCACACTTAAGTCTAACAACAAAATCGATTAGCTTATTGTATATGCCATGGAAGTGCTAACACCTATAGAAGTATCCCCCCAACCACAAAGTCCATTGGTAATTAAACTAGTATATTATAAAGCATACCTTTTAGAACAGTGTACTAACTTTTGCAACTTGACAGAATTAATTCAGCTTCTAGAGGTACCCTACTGTGTTAATAGGGAAAAACTTAAGTACAGGTAAAAACTGGATTTTGCAGTATCTTTTGGTCGGCATTCTCATTACCCTTGGCCTTCTGGTGTTAATCTGTCTAAAGCAAAGGAATATTAAATGTACTTATCACACTTAGGAAGAACGATTAAATGAATCTTTTCAAGTCCTTTTTGAAGGAAGTTTTAAGACTTCCTTTCTAAATTTTCATTGGCATTCACTTTTTAGACTTTTTTCTCCCAGATTTCATCAGAAGAGTCATGCTAGCATAAGGTGTTTGACTAACAGAAAACACATTTTCTCTTACAAGATGCATAGATGATTTGACCTTGAATTTTTGTTTGTTTTTGCAGGCAATGAAAATATTTTAAATGATTCAAATACTGTCTGTTTATTGTGCTACTGGGAAAATAAATTGAGAGGGCTATAATCTACAGAGCTTTATTTCTCCTGAAAATTTCTATCAAAATATATAATACCAACTAAAACAGCAGTGTTAACTGAACTCATCCTTTATGTCTTGAATAGGTGTGTAACAGGTGCTGAACCTTAGCTATAAATGTCAATGCCGTGTAGACCTAGATGGAAAAACTGTGCCTTCTCCTCCATCACCCTTCACTGAACGTGCATGACCCTCAGGATAGCCTTCCTGAGTCCCACGTCCATTCTCTCCCCACAGACGACAGACCTCAGACCACCATCCAGTTTCTAGATGTAGATATATACTTCTTGTTTTCCTATCCTCTAGGCCTTAAATAGGATACATGAGGCCTTTCCAAGAGATACCTGAACAGAGATGGTTTTATGTGAATCCATTTCCACATCTTCATCATTTACATGAATTCTTTCCTAGAAGAGATCTGCAAGACTGAGTCTACCATCAAGGCTATCTCTTTTACCATTTACTTCTTACAAGTCACAAAAAAAGACATTCTTCTCTACCATCCTTAAGTGTAATATAATGAATAGCACCACAGTCTAAGTAATTGGGATGGGATGCCAGGAACAATTCAAAATATTATTATCCATGTAGAGAAATAAATCATTCTAATGGCTGGGTAACAGACCCTTTACAAGCAGATAGCTGTTAATTTTTTTGCTTTCAACAGACTTGAAAGAAGACCTAGTCAAACTTTCAGCTGCTAGATTATTAAAAATAAGTTTTGAAGATAGCTACTGTGCGTACAGCTTGGAAGAAGTTCAAAGAATTGAGTGACTTTCCTTTAACAACATTCCTTTTATTCCTAGCTAAACATTTATTTGAATAATGTTTCTCAGTACCTACTCTATAACAATAAAAAGGAGTGGAACTGATGCAGAAATATTCTCTATATAAGAAATAATTTATCCAAAGATTTATGAACCAATGGGGAGCGGGTGGATCCCACCATTTCATTAAAGAAAGAATTTGCAATAAAATTTTATTTTTAAACTTTAATTATTAAAGAATATAAGATATTTGTGTGGTTTTGATCAATTTAGTACCAATAATAATTATAATGCTAACTCAATCCAGAAGGAAATGTTAGCAGTTGGAGCCTTATGGCCATGGAAATTTTAAAAAAATTAATTTCACTTGATGTATATGCATTTGCCACAGAAATGATAGGGTCACTGTTAAATTTTTCAAGACATAAATATGCATTATATTAGCATAAATTTATGTGGGAGAACTAGAATGTAAATACAAGTTCAGAGAAAGAAAAACAACTGTTAAAGAAAGCTTGTTTGTCTTTTTAAATGGATAATAATGAATTACGTATTGCTGAGATATTTAGATTTTTATTTCACTGACATAAAAAGAGTACTGTAACATTTTATCTTAACTGTCAATATTTATAATATGGAAGAAATGACATCCTTTGCAATTATTTGAACTATAAATTTATTATATAAACATTTTAGATAGCTAGAAAAAGTTCGTGACCCTATATAAGGAAAACACAAAACTATTTTGAAATTATTTTAGGGAAGACACGAACAAAGAACTGTGAAGACAGTTGTACTGGATCTCTACCTCTAATTCTGTTTTTGATCATGCCCTTAAGGAATAGATTCTCACCATTTTCTGTGTGAGCATAAAGGTCAAAATCACTGAGGGCTTCCAGGGGGTCATATATGTGTGAGTATATGTGGTGAGATGTGAAAATGTGCTGTGTTTTAGAAAGATGATTCTTGTTACAATGTGGAGAGCGGACAGAGAAGCAAGGAATCAGATGCTGTTATAATTTGCCAGACAGTAGAAAAATATTTATACTTTTTGGAATGTATGTGAACAAAGACATAAATTGAGCCCAGAAAAACAAAACAGGTGCTCTGCATTATTGATAATTTTTCTTTCTTCTTTTTTTAAAAAAGTTGTCTAAGTATCTGAATTTTTTCATTAACAAATTTGTTAGATGCACATACAGAGAAAAGAAGTGTCCCTTTAGACATTTAAAAAAAATCCTTATACATAAGTTATTAGCATCATTTATCATGAGTGGGCCCCCTAATGAAAAAGGAGTTAGTACTTTTAATGAGCTAGAAGTCCAGTGTCTCAAGTAAAGGACTTAAACATGCCGACAGGCCATAAAGTCTTAATGTAGCAGTGGATATTGTTTTATTAATTAAAAAAAAAAAAACTTCTAAAAAGACTTGAAGGGAGAAAAGGATGACAGAGACCACACATCACATAATTTCCATTTAATGGCAGTGGGAATAGAGGAGGGGCCAGTGAGACTCAGAGAGGACCGAGGGCAGTGACTGGGCTACTTCTCTCTGTGTAGCCTTCCAAGTCCTTTTTGTGGTCAGCAGCTGTAGCCATGTCACACGTGGGCAGAATGTAAAGACACTACTCAAGCAATAGCTATAAATATCTATGTGTTAATTGTCTGTCTCCCCCATGGAATGTCAGCTCCATGAGGGCAGGGATTCCTGCGCTGTGTTCACTGTTTGCTGCTGCATCTCTAGGGCTTCGAAACAGTGCTTAACTACAGTCAGGGGTAAATCAATATTTGCTGAATCACTGGATGAATGAGTGATTGAATAAGGGAATGAATGAATGATTACAGTGCACAGTATCACAATAATGAAAGCCAAGGGAGGAGCTGCAAGAAAGGTGTGGTCACTTGTGTGAAGATGCTGAAGATGATTGGATCTAGGACTTAGGAGCCCATTTTGGAGACTTTTAAGTTAATACTGGAGGACTATTTTGTTCAAAAGTAGATTCTTAAACAGAGAAATAACATAGTGACTAGAACAGGAATTAAGATTCAAGGAAGATATTTTGTATATTTTTCCAGAAAATGGAAGACATGAGCATGAAAATTTCTGACGCTAACATGAATGATAAATAAGTCAAATTGCTGACATAATCAAAAACAGTAATAGTTCTTTACATAGTACTTTGCAGGTTCCAAAACACTCCAATTCATATGATCTCATTTGAAACTTGAAGTTAGCCCTTAAGATCCCCATTTCATCTCTGGAAATTGAAGGGAGAAAGGCCAAATATCTTGTCCAAAGTCATGCAACTAGTAAAAATGTGGAGCCTAGAAGAAATCTCCAGGTTTCTACCCATTTCCACGGCAGCACCATGAGAATACACTCAGAGAAACATACCTGTTCGCTTTGGAGGAGTATGTGAGTGACATGGGTTAATTTAATGGGGATTCTGTTTTAAAGTGCCAGCTTTGTCTATGTAAAAATGTTAAAACACTGAAACTTGGTGCTATCTGTCATGTTCATTTATTGTAGCTATTAACTAGAGCCAAATAAACAAGTGGGTGGTTAATAGCCTTTTTACCCTTAGGAAAGAAAGAATTTCAACATCATTTGCATTTCTAAACCAAAGTACCTCAGCGCAATATGCCTTTTTTTTTTTTAAAGCAGAGAGTATTAAAGATTATTGAAAAAAGCTGATCTAATTTAGACACTTATCAGAAATAAATTATGCTCTCGGAAAATATTTATTTTAAGAGGATATGCAGTTTTCCTTGAGAAAAGACATTAGAAGAGGCAGACACAGATAAGTTGGATAGAACAGGATGAGAGTAAAATAATAAGACAGTCTAATCTTCTAGGACTCATTTTCCTAACTGCACGTTTTGCTGAACAGAGAATACAGGCTTGATGCAGAAAGGACAGAGCCAAGGGAATTCCAGATAAGGAAACTGAGTCCTGGGAATGAAGTGGCTTGTTTAGGCCTTGTGACGTTAGTTAGTTGTACAACTAGGAAAAGAGCACTGTCTCCTGGTCTATTTTCCCTCCACACAATATTACTACATCCAAGTTACCAAGCTTGCAAAGAACCAGCTCATAGTGACTCTGTACTGCACCTTTTAAAGAGGACAGACGTTTAAGGACTTGGTCAATGATGAGCCAATAAGACAAGAAAAGTCTGTATTTCCAAAAGGCTGCTATTTTATACAGGTCATCACAAAACTCCCCACAAGGCTTATCAAGGAAGCCTGAAATGGCCTTTATAAACTACGGTGCCAATGTTGACATACTAAAATGCAAGCCAACTGGGACATAATTCTACAAATTATGTAAATGAGGTGAAGCATATGTATTTAGAACAATTTTAATAAAAATCAGTTTCATCTTGAAATTCCAAAGTCATTTCCCATGCCTCCTAAATCCCGAATCAATTGTACCTTCTAATTGCGCTCAGAGTTATTTGTTCATGTGTTTCTAATGTACATTCAGATTTAAAGGCCTGTGGAAGACCGTGCGTTGTATCAAACCTTAAGCTTGATCTTGATCCTTCTGGTTATTGCATTTTACGTTGTGACATAGTAAGAAGTCGAACTATACATAAAGAGGTTTCAGTTAAAAACATGTCTTCAGGTCTTCTTTATTGATAAGCCCAGTAAGAAGCGCAGTAAATTATTTTGAAAACAGAAGTATTAAAATATCTGTCATTTGATTGTTATAAGGCTTGTGCTCTTTGATATAAAAAAGATTTAGGTTCAACTAAAATGTCTACATGCTCCAATATCTTTCAAGTGCTATTTGTCAATTTACCAAAAATGGACATGGGAGTGGAGGTATTGGAGTGGAAGACTTGCTGGGCTACCCCACAGCAAGCCAACCTTGTAACACCTGACTCAGTAAGTCAGTCAGTGTGCCATGTCACTGTCCCTTAATTACCTGACTTGAGTTGAAATGCACAGAAGAGAAAAATGTGCAAACAATTTTTTGGCCTTCTCTGCATTAATTTATGTTAAATTTGTCTGTGCTATAAATAAAAATTTCCTTTCCAAAATAGCATTCACTATAGACGAGGGCCCAATCTATCAGCAAAATGACATGGAGGAAAACCGAGATTGCTCTGTGGGAATGCTGGAATGATTAATGCAATTTTGCTGATGACATGCTAAGCTATGTGTAAGAAACTGATACTAGACACTATTTATTCTACTTAAAAACTACCATCAATCAGTCTATATCCTTGATTGTGTACTACTAGTAGTAAAATGTAGTTTTTGATTCCTAGAGCAGGGCAGAGCTAAGGTATACAAATTTGACATATTTTCTGGCCTCCAAAGTAAGACTGCCAGAGAAAGGCAGACAGCGTTACTGTTGAAGCGTCTGGATTTGGAGTCTCAGGAAGAGATAATTACAGTGACCTAAATATTTGTGATCTTTAGAACTGACTTAACTTTTATTCTCTACTCTACCTGTCCAATCAGCAGTGAAATGGATTGTCCATCTTGCCTCCATTTTCTTTTTAATACCATGTAATCTTGTCTTGAGGGTCAAGAAAGTTTAAATTAAATAGTAGACTATATGATGGTAGACAGAACACCTAACAAGCGAAAGATAATAAAATTCCTGTTTATTGACTTAACAAAAAAATAGTCTTATTTTCACTTGTGTCTCTTTTAAGGGGATAAACTGAAATGATGTTTTACTCTTCCTGCTTATCCCCACCAAAGAGACACAGTCAATTTCTCTCACCCCTCTCTTTAATGACTTACTGAAAGCAACACTCCTCTTTGTAATGTTGACACTTCTTCCTCTATTCTGACTGAGCCTTATTGATGCAGTGGTCATGTTCCAACAGCATAAGTCACTCTCGTGGCAGATTTACAATGTTCCAACTTTTTAAAGTTCTTCAACTTATAATTATTCTATGTGCTCAATTTTTATATAAACAGTTCCACATCTAAGTTTCTGCTTAAATACACCTTTGACACACTACTTGCTTGGCAGGTTCCAATTATACTTTATTGACGGGAGTTGCCATCACACACTGCTTTCCTGGCTGTGACTCGTTATTGACCATGGTCGCCAGCACTGGAAAAGGAGCATGTGGCTTAGTGAGCTGTGGCTTCAGACTATTTTTGTTCACAGCTAGATGTGAATTACTCACTTTTCTTCGGCCAATTTTTGCCTCTTTCACAATGACTGTGTTACTGTTTATTTCTTTAACTGTCTGAATCAGAAACACTAAGAGGATCCTACCAAAGGTCCATTGAAAATGAGTTTTCATTAGTGCTTTGCAAAGCCATTTCAGAAAAATTAAAGCACTTTATTATTGCCCTTTTCCCTTTCTCAGGCTTCAGCTGGATATTTTCAGTCTCAATTGAGATAACTCAAACTCTACAAAGTGCCTTTGAGATCCATGTGCCCCATTCAGATCTCCCATTAACTAGAAAAAATTACAAAAAATCTTTGCTAAATTTTTAAGATTTTCTATGTCTTTACTTATTTTAAGACTGTGAGAATTTATTCCTCTTCTGAATATACGTGGAAACATGGAACTCGTAAGAACGCTTATAGAATTCAGGGTTCTTCCACATTTTATGCCATAATTCTCCTTGCTTTAAATCACTATCCCAAGTGTGCCTCTATAATATATTGATAATTCATTTGTAATAAGAAAATGTTCTGGCAAAAGAGAAAGTAGATTAATTTCTAGGATAAATTAAGATAAATCTAGGTCAATTAAGATAATCTAATTCATAATTTCTGCCAATACATTTATCTGTTATATTCTTTTCCCCAGCTGCATGATCTGTAGGTATAGAGAAAATAAAATGCTCTATTGCTAACATGCTTTGACTCTTCTTCATTGTGTTAAGACAATTCTGGAGAAGGAAGCTGACCAAGTTTCATGGGAGGGTATTGACCAAGATGGCCTTAATATTCTCCTCAGCTTGACTAAGCTTTAGTTGGGTTTCTTCCTGACTATTAATTTCCTGACTCCCCTTTTCTTACAGCATTTATCTTAGGAAACTTACAATTATAAATTCTTTGCCCCTTTGAAATGTAAATCTTCTTCTAGCCTCTTGCCAGTTTTATAGGCCAGGAGTATCTTTCTGAAGGACCTGGGGGTCATTCCTTTGAAAAGTAATCATCAAGAAAGGTAGGGGCCCTATCTCCTAGTCTCATGGGAGGGTAAGAGCCTAACTTCATTAAGTACCAATTAGCAAACACAAAATGGCCTAATCACATTGACCACCGCCCCCCCCAGCCTCCTCCAGTGCTTTCCCAATAGCTCACCCCAGTGCTTAAAACCTCTCTTGCATTTTGTTTCTGAGGACTTGAGTTCAATTTCTCTCCCTTAGTGCAATAGTCTTAAATAAAATCTTCCATGCCTGTTTAACTGCATCTGGTGGAATTTCTCTTTGACAATTCATTTACTTTAACTTGCTAAAATACAGTGTTGAATAAAATCATCTGTTTTTTCATTCACATATGTATACCATGTTATTTTTGAATCTACCAATCTATTTTGGTCCTGTTTAGGTTTTTCTGGAGTTCTTTTCATTGTGCTCTGAAATGCACAACAATTTAGAGAGTGGTATGGTATTTAGCTTGATCTGATTAAATATAGTCATAATTCTTACTCATTATATTATATTATATTATACTCATTATATTATAACTTACTCATTATATTATAACTATAATCCTACATATAAGATGAACAGAGGCCTACATTTATATAGCAGTTTAGAGTACACATGACTTGATAAGATTGATTTTGAACAATTCTCCTTCAATTTATAAAAATAATCTAAAGGCATCATGGAAGCTATTTGTAATCATAAAAAATGCAAAAAAAAGACAATATTGTAAAGAAAAATCAAATATCTTGTTTCAGTTATACACAGTGATATGCAAGGTACAGAATCAATGATGATAATAAAAATAATTCCAGGTAAATGGGATCTGTGGCGTGCTCTATGCTAAATACTTACACTCATTCCTCATTTAATAACCTCTGAGGAAAGAACTTTTCCAATAAGGAAACTGAGGCTTAGAGAGTTTAGGTAACTTGCCTGAGGTGTTCAATAAAAGTTTGCTGGATTGAATTGTAATGACTTAGGTTGTCCTCCGGGCACTAAATCAATTACTCTGCCTATTTCTTCTTTCTAAGCTGGGTAATATGCCTGTTTTAAAGAGGTCAGAGATCCTTCCCCCATGTTCCTTCTGAGAAATGGTAGCACTTACCTGAGGGAGACAAGCCCTCAGTATGGAGTAGGACCTGGCATCCTATGAGAAGGGGGTATGGGTCCCCTGGCAGCATCTCATAAGCCTATCTCCCCTGCTCAGCTCCGTAAACCAGCTCTTTGGTGTCTGGATATACACTGTGAACAGCTGCAGGGTCCCACCCCAGAAGACACTCTTTGGGATTCAGCCAAGTGATCCTTTGAAAAAATGTTTGGCAAATTGCTTTGAAATTCATTTTGCAGCAAAGTGCTATGTAAATGCAAAATGATTATCTTTATTATGATAACTGAATTCATGTACCCTTTTAAGTTTTTACCAGGCCTATTTTGTAGACATTTTATGATGACACCCCATCATCAGCACCTCTTCTTACTCTTGTCATTCCTAAACTCTCGGCCCCAACTGTCCAACTCTGAATAAAATTTATATTCATGGAAAGACATCTCATTGCTATATACAGAAGGTATAGGAGATGTTCAAATAGAAATAAACATTCATTAAATTCCTGCTGTGAGCGCTAAGCATTGCAATGGCTTAATGCAGAATGATGACAGTGACACTGGCCTCAAGGGGCTTATGGTTTATGCTAACACACTTACACAAGTCCCTTCAATGTAATATTGAAGGATAAATAGAACAACACATACATCAGTGTGTAAACGGGTTGGAAAAGTGTTTTATTTTCAGTGATTTATTTGGCAAGCATAATTGAACACCAATTATTTGCCGGGTACTAGGAATATAGTAGTGAGCAAAATGAGTAAAATCCCTGATTTCATGGAACTTATTGTCTACATGTCTAGCTTGGGGCTTTATAGAAGTGTTTGTAGGAGCTGCAAAGATAGGGGTGTATAACAGGGTATTGAAGAAGAGGGGACCCAATGGAGGAAAAAGCACAGAGACAGGGAAATATTGAATGTTCATACAATGATCATTATAGAAGTTTCCAATCTGCAGACTCCCAAATTTCTGGGAACCAAGTATAAATTAGAATTTTGGACAGATTACCAAATGAGGAAAAATCAAGTTGATGGCTATTTTGTGAGAAAATTGAGTTTTACTGCCTTGTCATTTAATATATATCAATAATCTATAAATGTTTTGGTTCTACTATTCTCCTAAACTTCAGGAGAAAATGCTCTACTCAGCTATGCAGGAAAATCTCTAACACAATCCATTTATCAGGGGAATAACGGTTTATTCAAAATATCTTGTAAGTTAAACAGTTTGAATTTGAACTCAGGATAGCTAGAGTTACATCACGATAACAACCGACCCCAAAATTTCATTGACTTACAACAAAAAGGTTTATTTCTTGTTTTCCATCTGATCCACACTGTCTCAATCTGGGACCAGCGCTGATGCAACAGCTTCTATCTGGAATATTTCAGCTATGTTAGCAGAGGGGAGTGGAGAAGGCATGGTGAGCCATGAGCTTGTCCTTAAACCTTTTGTTAGAGGGACTGGCCTCAGTTTTGTTGAAGTAGTGGTGTGTTGGAGTTGCCTTGTATCAGCTTGCAAGAGACAATGTTAAGTTTTTGGGAACTTGGTGAGGGAGATGTTAAAAATTAAATTATATAAACTTAAAATTAAGTAGATTACGTCAAAATCAAAGAATAAACGCTCAAAACTCATCACCTCTTAATTGTTTACTCTGTTTTACCATCATCTATGCTGTTGAGTTTGTCCACATCTATTGTATCTATGTGGTGAAATATACAACAGCATGGCATGACACATCCCTCCACATTCCATATTTGGTGCTGATTTGCACCACAGAAATCAGCAGACTCTATATACGAGGGCTTGCGGTTGTTGCTCAACATTTCTGGCCACACTACTCACTTACAGAAATTGACTAGAGCAAGTCATGTGCCCATATCTGAAATCAACACAGCCAGAATATATTAAAGTCTAACACAGAGCTTGAGATGGAAAGAGGAGGTAAAAGGAGGGGAAGGACTCATTGTGCTCTATATCTGATTCTCCTGATTTTCCCTTGTTTTTCTTCACTTGTTGATAAAGCTGTAGTGCCTCTGCTGTCTCTTCTCAGAATCACTTGCGTATCAGTAACATTAATTGAACACTTTCCCGATATAAAGCAAATGCAGAGCATTTACAACTCATTTTATTTATCATCTTACTTCACTATTTTATTGGCTAATCTTTCCTTTTCTAAAGAAATAAAGCCAAGATATTGCTCCTTTCTTCCTTTCTCAAAATTCTTGAAATCTTGGCAGATTTCTGAATTGAAACACACACACACACACACACACACACACACATATACATTCATTCAGAATCATGTCTTTTTAGGTTTGTATGATAATGGCTAAGAAAAGAGTTAAAGGCCTTCCTTCTTTTGGTTTAGAGAATAGAGCTTCTACCACAGCCTTAGTGCCCTGGGCACCAAGAGTTGAAAAGCCCCCAAATTTCCCCCACAGTGTCACTATTTTGCCTTGGGACTGATGTCTACAGTAGCTACTTAGCCAATGGGGTAAGATGCTCAGAAGAAAGCCCACTTTATTCTAAAATATATACACAGAGAGGAATTTAATTGCTTTTAACAGATAAAGTAGCAAGTATACACTTGCCTTTTCTTGCACATGAAGGGCATAAATCTGGCCTAATAACATGCCCCTTATGGAATTTTAGAGCCAACATGAACTATTTGTTCATTCATTCATTCATTCATTCAGTCCCTCATCAAGGAAATCCAACACTAAAAGCTGTTACTGAAAAACATTTTTAAAAGAGAGGAAAAATTGGAGAGGTTTGGATTTAGACGGTGGGGGGGGGGGAGTGGGGAGGGGACCTGGAGCATCCCTTATCAGCCTACTTAGCCCTGACCCCCACTAGGACCTTTGGGTCTCTATTGATCACAGTTCGAATACCACACCTGCAAGACAACCCCTTGATTTTTCCATTGAGGAAACTGAAGTTCTCCAATAGATAGATGACTTTCTTAAATAGTGGCCAAGCCCAGGATCTGAAATCGGCTTGCTTTCTTCTAAATCAAGATTGCTACAACTCCACTTCTAGACATGTGACTATTTTTGTAAACAATGACTAGCTTGCACAATCCTACTTAAATAAATATCACAGAAAGACAAATGAAATCCCGAGGGTAAAGATATATTTTGAAATCCACACAGAATCTCTTATTTTAAATTGTTTCCTTGGACCAACTGGCATGAATGCCACAGAATGCTGAAACATTATTTTGTTTAAAACGTTGGCCTCTTACTGTGAGCTGGAGTGGTGCTTATCTAATCAGGAGACCAGTTTGCTTTTTTCAACTATTCTTAAAAAAAAGGCAAGCGGAAACAAGAAAGCATTAACCAGTGAGAAAAATATTCTCTCTGGTCGATGCACCTAAGGATTCTAAACCTCCCTATTGGAACGTCACTGTGATTCACTGGAAAGGAAGATCACTACACCAATGGAAAATTTTATGGAAACCAAGTCTGATAATCTCAAGCACAGTGTGTGGCAAAAAAGAAAGATCTTTTCTGCAGAATAAATACTCAAACTCAAAAATGAAGTAGCTGAAATGATCAGAAACTGTTCCCAATGAAGTCTGCATTCACAGCTCAACCTTCCTCTGTCTTCTGTATTTACTTTGTGCACCTTGAGATTATAATTACGCAATCACCATTATACCATTCCAAGCATTTTCAGGGAAACTACAGTTTTAAGAGTAAACTCATTCAGTTGTGGACTACATCTTCAAAGTGGTTGGAGAAAGATGTCAGATTTCAAGTAAGAATGATTCCAGGAAATAAGCACAGAGAAATCACAACTGATTTGATTCTAATGTGTTGATCAAAATTATCAGCTTGGAACATATAAAAATAAAATTACTCCTTCATTTTCTTCTGAAAAAAACCCTGATTTTTCTTAAGATATCTCAACATGATGAAACTCATTCAGAGCCGTTTGCTTTTTCATGCATCTTTTCTGGGAATGATCACAATATAGACATGTACTAGTTTCTCTACCTCATAGCCCCAGCAGCTACTGTTGAGATAATTTTTATGAGGTTCATGGAAAATACTCAAAATATTTCCATGAAGTTGGAGGAAAATATTTTTCATTTTAAATTCCAGTTATTCTTATTCCATCACTACGACACTATAATTGAAAAATATATTTGTATGATTATCTTTCAAATAATAACCATTAGTGTCATCACTGAACACTAAGTTCCAAGACCATGCTTGTTTGCTCCCTAGAAAAACTAAAAACAAGTTTTGACGAAGACCAGGCTAATCCTACTTAATGTATGAAAGGGATCAGAGGATCTGAGGCAACAGAACTTAAGAAATGACAAAAATTAATACTAGCTGGAGCACAGGGTGCAATGCGGAAGGGGTCATGTAAGAGACAAAACAGGAAATGCCAGCAAGAGCCACCTATGGAAGGGCTTTGTGTGCCATTGTTATACTTTAAAAAATGAGAAGTCAACACTTATATCAAATTCATGTTCCAAGAAACTGGAATCAGGCCAGAAGAAGTATATAATAAGTGTTTCTACTGAAAGCCCCACGGGTTACTTACCCATTGCAAAATGACACCTATAGTATAGAACCACTAAAATTTAAGCTTTGCTTGAGCACAGGTTCTGTCTGTCTTCTATCTCATTCAGTTCTCAGCATATAATGTAGAACTTGACCCACAGTAGATATATGATAAATGTTTGTTAAATGAGTGAAAAAATGAATGAGTGGGTTCATTTAAAAATAGTACAAGGTACTGACCAAAGCTATAAACTTAAAGCACAGATTGGAAAAACAAAACACAACTATACAAATGAGAAGCACTCGCGTCTTTAAATGTAAAGATCAGCAATAGACACCATTAGCGTCAGCCTTCCAGAACTAATGTCTTCAGGCACTGCTATAACACCTTCACTGATTGTCTGTGCTTCACGGCTGTGCCTTGGAGAGCTGTTAATGAGGGGCACATACTGATTTCCACCTTCCCAGAGTTGAATAGTGAAGTAAAATAGAATCAAATTTTCTTTTTTAGAATTAGCAATGATTCTTAACCTGTTTTGGGGTAAAGTAATGGAAACTAAATTATCAGGGCTATAAAAAAACCGTGTTCTATAAGAACAAATAGTCAATCCACAATGCCTTAATTTCAAAAGGACTAATAATATTTTGAAATATCAAATTAACCAGTGAAGATAAAAATAACTTATGAGGCAATACTATAGTTTTTTAAGGTAAAATATTCCTGTACATGCAATTAAATTCCCAGAGCAAGAGGTTATCACATTGGCATAAACTTCACCAAGAATATGACAGTTACCTGGGATAGATTAGGGTCATGCACCTACATAAGTGCAAATTTAAAATTTTTGAACAAAAAACAGAAGTGTGACTTTGAAATTATTCTTTGAAAAAACTTATATTTTATCTTTATTAATTTGAAAAAAAAAATCTCCTCTAGGAGTATTTTTGAAATAAAAGCCTTCTTTATTTTTTTGATACCTTGTAAATATAAGTATTTTGTTTTCACTATACCAGGTCACTGTGGTCTTTTAAATAAAATGAAGAAACAAACATAAACATTTTATATCTGGGAAACAACATAAGGTGGTTTATCTACTTTGGATTTATTCCATATTTAAAATAATATTCCCAAGTACAGTGTGCTCTTTAAAAATGATGGCAATTTTGGCCAAAAAATAGTTTTTTTAAAACTATAAATAATCAAGTAATAGCTACATTGTATTTTTTTAATAAAAACAATATGAATTCTTCAAAAAATGTCTCCAACTGAATTCTCATAGCACTAATTCACACAAAGCACAATGATAGTGTTTTCAGTGCAAACTAAATCTGAAACAGAAATTTCAGTAGATGAGACACATTTATTTTTATACTTGGCTAAGAAGAAAATAAATTATTTTGAAAATAGTAAGAATTTTCATGAATTGAAATTTCTTATTACTTTAAAAAATGAATTTGCAAGAAAGAATCAGATCCAAATACATTGATTTACGTAAGCAAACGTAACTTATACAGATATGTATTATTTGTCTTCTATGACATGATGCAGGTAAGAAGTTTCATTATTCGCTCTCAGACTCAGCATTCGAAAACTGTGGATAAGGAAGGAATTTAGTGTAAAACCATCTGCAGGCTCCAAAATCTTACTGAAATTGCTCCCAAACCAGGGTTAACTTCACTAAGTTGTTTCTATCAAAAATAAATCAGATATGATAAGCTCCATGAGAATTTTGTAAAAAGATCAACTAGACCTCTTTATATTCACCAAGGGGTTCTGAGAACTAACAGGTTTGAAGAAACTATCTGTCTTCCTTGCACAGAAAAAAAGCTTAACACATATGCTTTTCTTATGTGTCTATAATGATTCTACCACTTCCCTAAATTTCTTCTTCACTGTCCTTTTAAGTTCATAAGTGATGATAGAACTGCCAACATCAAAGCTAAGGACAGTCTATTCTGAGAATCATTTATTAGTATACCTAAAACGCTAATGAAATAATGACTTCATTTTGCCAAGATCCCATGATAAGAATTGATATCCAGGCCACTGATTTGCATTAATTTGCCCTGTCTTCACTAAATCTTGTCACAGTAACACCTTCCTGATACCTTGAATTAACCTTGAGTACACCACAGGTTAAAAATAAAAGCAAGAATAATATTCTCCGTTAGGCTATCAAATAAGCAAACAATCTCCTCTCCCTAATTGCTTTGACAAAGATAGCACCAAAGGTAACAACACATTATATAAAATATAAAAAATATATAAAATGCAAATCAAATTATCACGTTGTATACTTTAAATATACATGATTTTGCCAATTACACCTCAGTAAAGCTGGAGGAAAAAAAAACATAAAAGCACTGCCTTTACAGAAAAAGTAAATAATTAAATTGATCAATTCAGAAAAGCTACACTTTCAAGTGAAGGGACAAAACACCCTTCTATTTCATTGAAAAGGCATGTTCTTTCACACCTTATATGGTTGCACCATAGATTCTAGTTTTAATAATTAACATTAACCTTAAACAAATACATGCTACATCAGAACTAAACTTACAAAATGAGGTTTGTTGATCTAATACAGGATCTATAAAAACCAAAAATTTAAAAATACACATATATGTATATGCACATACATATAAACTATAAATATATATACATATACTATATAATATAAATTACATGAAGTACACATGTATATATGTCTGGAATATATGTGTAAATACACATAGATATGTGTCTATATATACTATATAAGTATGATTGTTTACCTGTATGTTTGTCTGTATACTATATGTACATACAGTTTTATGGAAATATACAAAACTAGCTCTAGGTTGTACGTACAGAGAGAATATTTCTTAAATCTTCAGATTTATGAAATTAAAATACATGTCAATTCTAAAGTTTAATATTGATAGAGTGATGTTACAACACTATACACACCAAGGCATCCATTATTCCTAAGTGATGTGTAATGGTGATTTATCCAAGTAATCGCATGTGACAGAACTCAAGAGCACACTTTAGCCATGGCCCTTTCTTTCACCTACCACTTCTTGTATGTTGAAAAGTGCTCTGATAGGTACAGTTTTGTACCTTCACAATTACATTATATCCTTGGAAGCATTCCTTAAAACCTAACTACCACTGTAGAATTACATAAAGGTATTTCATGGATTATCCTATAAATCAAGTGTGAGTAGAAATTAAAATGTGCTTGGGATTCAAAATGAGGGAAAATTTGTTTATACACAACAGGAAAAACCTTTAAAATGTTAAAAAATAATTTCTACTGAATGTCTAGTTTTCAAATGGAAGATATATGGTGTGGAAGAAAAAACCCTGGCATGATATTTTATTAATGGTTAAAGACACAGGGGATAAACAACAAGGATTTGCTGTGTAGTACATGGAACTATATTCAATATTTTGTAATAACCTATAATGGAAAAGAATCTGAAGATGTACACCTGAAACTAACACAATATTGTAAATCAACCATAGCTTAATTAAAAAAAAAAGATACAGGGGATAAAGTATCATGAACTGATATGAGATAAAAATCTGTATTGTCAGAGTTACTTTTTCTAGAGAGAACAGTAGAAAATATTTGATATATGTATGTATGTGTTTCTTCTTCTTAAGTAATATTTCCTAAAGTAACTGGGAGAATAAGATAAAAAACATGTTATAATAATAATTTCATTATGTAGCTCCTTTTTAGTTTATAAAATGCAATATTTGATGTGGGACTTTTCACTGTATTACACTGAGTTTTTAGGAACACTTAGCTGGGATGTTCATATTAATGTCCTCAACTTTCTGTCTTGCTGTATCCATTCTGATTTTACTAAGGAAGAAAGAAAATCAGTGGAGAAATGAGCTTTTAAAACATCAGTAACGTATTAAGATTTGTCATATATTTATGGTTTCTACAGTAACAAGATGTTGGTAATAAAGGCCACGTCTCCACTTAAGAAAGATAAGTAAGTACTGCCTACTCTGACATTACACAAAGTTTCAAATCCTATGTTTTCCTCCCAACTCTACATTTTATTCTGCTGAACTATTACCCTAGATGTGTCCCTAAGGGCTTGGCTTAATTCATACAGATGTGGGCCTTGCAAGTCACAATGTTCCATCAAAAAGTAGCACTCTTCTTCCTTTGCTCCTGTGGAAATATCAAATATCACTGTTTATGAAGATAAGTGCTGAGAAGAAAGTAAATTCTAAAAACAGGCAGACATTACCATTCTTTCAGTATCACTAGGTTAGACTTATTTTTTTGATCCTAAATAACATAATTCAAGTTTGTTCTTCATTAATAAACTGGCTCTAGAATTCAGTGGGCAGTAGGACGATTATTATATTTTATCTGTGACAGTGTCAAGTACATTTTCTGTGATGTTTGAAGATGAACATTTACACTTCCATGAGATAAAAGTTTATTTTGTGTATGTGCGCACGTGTGTGTCTTTCAAAGCTGTGGTTTACATTTGCTTATACCTTTTCCCCCACATTATTTGCTTATACATAGTAAACAAAGAAGACATTTAAAGTTCAGTTGTGTGGAAAACTGACCCTTTGTATCTTACATTCTTCAAATTCCATTTCATTTAGGAAGGCACCAAACATACACAAAAAGTTGACTAAATTGTAATCTTTATTCTAATTCAATTACCTCCTCATAAAATATAGCCTAAAGAAAGATCAATCATTCAGTCTAATGGGCACCACTTTGTCAGTCTGTCTAAAGCTGTTTAAAATCCAGTCAAGTGTTCTTACTGATTTTCAAAGCCTGACCACAGAAGGATGGCAAATGCAGTGCATGCATATCTCCACACTCCCTCTCCCAAGACCACAGGTGACGTGGGTGATGGTTCTCTGGCTCTGTGCCCAAACATAATCTCAGAATCCTTCTCAACACTGTGCTCTAGAAAACCATTTCCATATGAATGGAGTTGGCTGGATGGAGAGCTGAATCTCTTTTGTTATTCTTGCTCTAGAGGCTAGTTCATCCTGAGGTTCTACCAGGTGGGCAGTGGTAGCCATCAGCGGACAGGCATACATCAGAGTTCCCTTCCAGACCACCACAATAAAGTGCAGGTCACAATATAGTGAGTCACACAATTTCTTTGGTTTCCCAATGCATATAAAAGTTATGTTTACACTAACTGTAGTCTACTAAGTGTGCATTAACATCATGTCTAAAAAAACAATGTACATACCTTAGTTTAAGAATACTTCTTTCTATAAAACACTAAGCATCATCTGAGCCTTCAGCAAGTCATAATTATTCTGCTGGTGGAGGGTCTTGCTTCTATGTTCATGGCCGCTGACTGATCAGGGTGGTGGGTGCTAAAGGTTGGAGTGGCTGCAGCAATGTCTTAAAATTAGACAACAATGAAATTTGCCCCATTGATTGACTCTTCCTTTCATAACTGATTTCTCTGTAGCATGCAATGCAGTTTGATAGCATTTTACCTACAATAGAACTTCTTTCAAAATTGGAGGCAATCCTTCAGTCCTCTCAAACCCTGCTGCTGCTTTATCAACTAAGTTTATGTCATACTCTAAATCCTTTCTTGTCATTTCAACAGTCGTTACAGCATCTTCACCAGGAGTAGATTCCATCTCAAGAAACCACTTACTTTGTTCATTCATAAGAAGTCTGATCATGAGATGGTAGCAGTTCAGTCACATCTTCAGGCACCACTTCTAATTCTAGTTCTCTTGCTATTTCCACCACATCTGCAGTTACTTCCTCCACTGAAGTCTCAAACCCCTCAAAGTCATCCATGAGGTTTGGAATCAACTTCTTTTAAACTCCTGATAATGTTGCTATTTTGGCCTCTCTCCATGAATCAAGAATGTTCTTAACGGCATCTAGAACGGTGAATCATTTTAAGAATATTTTCAATTGACTTTGCCCAGATCTATTAGAGGAATCACTATCTGTGGCAGCTATAGCCTCATGGAATGTATTTCTTAAACAATAAGACTTGAAATGCAAAAATGGCTCCTTAATCCAAGGGCTGCAGAATGGATGTTATGTTAGCAGGCATGAAAACAACATCAGTCTCCTTGTACATCTCCATCAGAGCTCTTGGGTGGCCAGGTGCATATTGTCAGTGGGCAGTAAGATTTTTTTTTTTTTTAAAATATTTATTTATTTATTTATTTTATTTATGGCTGTGTTGGGTCTTCGTTTCTGTGCGAGGGCTTTCTCTAGTTGTGGCAAGTGGGGACCACTCTTCATCGCGGTGCGCGGGCCTCTCATTATCGCGGCCTCTGTTGTTGCGGAGCACAGGCTCCAGATGCGCAGGCTCAGTAATTGTGGCTCATGGGCCTAGCTGCTCCGCGGCATGTGGGATGCTTCCCAGACCAGGGCTCGAACCCATGTCCCCTGCATTGGCAGGCAGATTCTCAACCACTGCGCCACCAGGGAAGCCCCCGGGCAGTAAGATTTTGAAAGGAATCTTTTCTCTTGAGCAGTAGGTCTCAACAGTGGGCTTAAAGTATTCAGTAAACCATGTTGGGAACAGATGTGCTGTCATCCAGGCTTTGTTGTTCCATTTACAGAGCACAGGCAGAGTAGATTTAGCATAATTCTTAACAGCCCTAGGATTTTTTTAAAAATAAGTGAGCAATGGATTCAACTTAAAAGTCACTAGCTTCCTTAGCCCCTAAAAAGAGAGTCAGCCTGCCCTTTGAAGCTTTGAAGCCAGGCATTGACTTCTCCTCTCTAGCTATGAAGTCCTATTTGGCATCTTCTTCTAATATATTATTGCAATGTTTCATCTACATTGAAAATCTCTTGTTTACTGTAGCCACCATTAGTTATCATTAGTTATCTTAGCTAGATCTCCTGGATAACTTGCTGCAGCTTCTATATCAGCACTTGTTGCCTCACCTTGCACTTTTATGTTATGGAGATGACTTCTTTCCTTAAATGTCATGAACCAACCTCTGCTAGATTCAAACTTTTCTTCTGTAGCTTCCTCACTTTTCTCAGCTTTCACAGACTTAAAGAGAGTTAGAGGCTTGCTCTGGATTAGGTTTTGGCTTAAGGGAATTTTGTGGCTGGTTTGATCTTCTCTCCAGACCACTCAAACTTCCTCCATATCAGCAATAAGGCTGTTTTCCTTTCTTATCATTCTTTTTTTTTTTTTAATATTTATTTATTTATTTATTTTATTTATGGTTGTGTTGGGTCTTCGTTTCTGTGCGAGGGCCTTCTCTAGTTGTGGCAAGCGGGGACCACTCTTCATCGCGGTGCGCGGGCCCCTCACTATCGCGGCCTCTCTTGTTGTGGAGCACAGGCTCCAGACGCGCAGGCTCAGTAATTGTGGCCCACGGGCCCAGCCGCTCCGCGGCATGTGGGATCTTCCCAGACCAGGGCCCGAACCCGTGTCCCCTGCATTGGCAGGCAGGCTCTCAACCACTGCGCCACCAGGGAAGCCCCCTCTTATCATTCTTGTATTCACTGGAGTAGCACTTTTAATTTCTTTCAAGAACTTTTCCTTTGCATCCACAACTTGGCTAACTGATGCAAGAGGTCTAGCTTAGGCCTTTCACATGCCTTCCTCTCTAAGCTTAATCATTTCTAGCTTTTGATTGCTTTTTTGATTTCTACCTTTCACTTGAACACTTAGAGACCATTGTAAGGTTATTAACTGACCTAATTCCACTATCGTTGCGTCTCACGGAATAGGGAGGCCCAAGAGAAGGAGACAGACGGGTGAACGGCTGATTGGTGGAACAGTCAGAACATACACATTTATCATTATGGGTGTGGTTTGTGGCACCCCGAACAATTACATTAGTAACATCAAAGAGCACTGATCACAAATTGCCACAACAAATATAATAATAATGAAAAAGCTTGAAGTATGGCAAAAATTACCAAAATGTGACACAGAGATATGAAGTGAGCAAATGATGTTGGAAAAATGGCGCCATTAGATTTGCTCAGCTCAGAGTTGCCACCAACTTTCATTTTTTTAAAAATGCAATATCTGCAAAGCACAATATAGTGAAGCACAGTAAAACAAGGTGTGCCTGTATTTTGTTTCTTTTATTAACAGTTACTGAACAATAGCCATGTATCATACTCAGTATAGGTCTTGGCCATGCATTTTTCAATAAAACATGATCTCTGCACTTGAGAAATTGAAAATCTAGTTGGCAAAACCAATGGGTAAAACAGGCAATGACAACCAACGAAGTGTGAATAGGGACTACATGGGAAAGCAATTGTCAGGGATTTGGGGTTGGTGAGAATACAGCACATGAATTTTCTTACCTTATTCACCAAGGTGAGAAATCACGGCATATTCAAGGAATGACAAATGTTCATAATTGGGCTACTGTTTTCTCTTTCTATGAACAGGACCTCACTTTCCTATTCTGTAAAATGGGGAAAATAATGGTATCTACCTCACAGTGTTGCTATAACGATTAACTAAAATAATACATGCCATACTTCATTTAAAAAAAGAAAAAAGCGAATAGGAAGTTTGCCTGAGTTGTTTTCTAGGAACTGGGAGTCATCTATGGCTAGTCTGAGCTTAGCTGGTTAAGACTGGATAGGACAAAAAAAAAAAAAAATGCATGCCATTATGATAAAAAAGGCAAAGGATAACAAGTGCTGGAGAGGGTGTGGAGAAAAGGGAATCTTTCTGCACTGTGGTGGGAATGTAAAATGATACAGCCACTATGGAGAACAGTGTGGAGGTTCCCCAAAAAATAAAAATAGAATTACCAAATGATCCAGCAATTCTACTTTGGGCAATATATCAGAAGGAAATGAGATCACTATTTCAAAGAGATATCTGTAACCCCCAGGTTCACTGCAGCATTATTCACAATAGCCAAGTGCTAATGAAAACAACCTGAGTGTCTAATCAATGGATGAAAGGATAAAGAAAGTGTGGTATACATATACACCATGGAATATTATTCAGCCATTAAAAAAAAGGAAGTCCTGTCATTTGTGATAACATGCTTGAGAGCATTATTCTAAGTGAAATAAGTCAGACAGAGAAAGATCGATACTGTATGATCTCACTTATATGTGGAATCTAAAAAATCTGAACTCATAGAAACAAAGAGTAGATTGATGGTTGCCAGGGGCTAGGGGGTGGGGGAAATGGGCAGATGTTGGTCAAAGGGTGCAGACTTCCAGTTAAAAGATGAGTAAACTTGTCCTGGGGATCTAATGTACAGCATAGCGACTATAGTTAACAATACTATATTGACTATATTGTATACTTGAAAGTTGCTAAGAGAATAAATCTTAAATGTTCTCACCACACACACAAAAATGGTAATTATGTGAGGTGACCGATATGATAACCCACCTTACTGGTACTCATTTCACCGTATACATGTGTACCAAATCATCACGTTATACACCTTAACATATACAATGGTATATGTCAGCTATATCTTAATAAATCTGAAAAATAATAGTACATGCCATTATCTATCTATGATATTTAATTATAGATATAATCCATTAACATTCATTGTATGCTTTCTATGCATCAGCCATGGTTCTAACATCATATATATGTCATTTAATGTTATGCATTAAGTATATTAACTGATTTAGTACTTTTACATAGTAGGAGGCCTATCACAAAAGGACACTTGCTAAATGTCATTTGTCATTACTAAGGCTGGCATGTGGCAGACGAAGGGGCTGGGAATAAAAATAGATGAGGTGATGGAGGCAGAATCCAGGTCATGTGGGTAGCATAGGGTGAAAACGGGGTGGGGGGCTTCACAGACCCCGACCATAGGGTGAGAACTTCCAAATGCCAGTCTTTGGACTGCATCAGAATCACCTATAACAATTCTCAAGCCCCACACACAGATGTTTCTGATTCAGTGTTTCTGGCAGAAACTCAGGGATCTGTATTTTTGAAAACCACCCCTGCGCCCAAGTCAGATTTTGAAATCAGTGAGAGACACAGTGAAATGCAGTAGATGGGGACCCTGAGAAGAGAGTCAGGGAGGGATCTGAGATTCAGGAAGACCCCTCTGCCGTGTGGGAGAGGCTTGGGAAGGGAGCAGGAGGAGAGGCGGGGAGAGGGCTGGACCCTTTGTGGATGAGACTGGTACACCCACTCTGAGGTCATTTTATTCATTATTAAACATTCTACCTTTGAGATCTGATCAGGTCTTTGCAGATTTTGTAAAGAACCTCTCTTTAAATGCAAAATAATAATAATAATAACAGAGAATAAATGTAGTACCATTTGACTCCTTTATCTTGACAAGGTTTTCCAAGAGAGATCAGGAAGAGTAAAGAAGGACTACAGAATGTTTAAGCTCCAAAGCATTTTGGTCGTGCAGAAAGAGCTTTGAACGTGACACTTTTACTCCATTGCTTTTTGCCCCTACACGTAGGAAAGTGACACTAGTTCCATCTGAATGATCAAAACAGGAATTTGAATACCGGGAAATCTCTTTAGAAAGAGTATTTTCATAGAACTAGTCAGATTTAAAATCACTTTTCCATTTTCTAGACTCATCTTTTCACAGAATCTTTACCGGATATTTGAAGCATCATTTACCTAAGAGTTAACATTATATAATAACTGCAGATAAAAGTTTTTGTCAAAACAATAATAACTGGTTCTTGTTAGGCACATGATAAAGAGGTTCATTATAAAATGTAAGAGTACCTGGAAAATGGGAGCTGCTCAATAAAGGCTGCCTGAATGAGGGAGTGAATGTATGTATGTATGTTTGATTAAAATGGTAATTTATACCTCATCCAACAGTGTGCTGGGTCAACAGTTATTTATGATAACATAAAATTAGAAATATTCTAATTCCAATAAAACTTGTTCATAGGTATTAGTCCTTACTATGCAATGCTTTTGATCCTTAGCATACACTCATGAGGTAGGTCCTAATATGAGTCCCACTTCACAAGTGAGGAAACTGAAGGTCAAATTTGATCTAAAGTTTTTTTAAAGTAAAGATGTCATCAGGATTGGAACATAGGCTGGTCTGCTACCGTGTATGCACACTAAACTCCATGACCAACAACTCTTTCAATATGGGACTAGTTAAATTTTGCAACAGACACATGATAAAAATACTATGCAACCATTTAAGTCATGCTTTACAAGACAACTTAGTACTGTGTTTCAAGCATTTTCTCATGTTGATTGAAAAAAAGATGATTTGCAGAAGAGTAGGTGATTTGCAGCACAGTGTATAAAAAATTAACCCAGTTTAAAAATAGACACAATTATAAATATATGTAAAATACTAACATAACACACAACAAAATATTAAGAGTAGTTAGCATGTTTTCCCTGGGAGACAGAACAGTGAATAATAAGTTTTTTATTCTTTACACTCTTCTATATATGTCTCTACAAGTAACAGGTTCTAACAGTATAATAAAAAGAAAAATATTTAAAGTATAACTGTTGTTTAAACAAGTAGAGAGTAGTTTATAACATACAGTCATCACTTTCCTGCTGTCTGCCATATTCTGAAATACATTTGAATTCCTGTTATTCCAAAGTTACCCAAGTCTTTATTTTCCTCCATTTTTTTTTTCATTTCTTATCTTCTATTTACTTACCCTAAGAGTTATACTGACCCTACTTCCTTCATCTTTGTTCCAAATAAATTTTAACACAAGACAACTTTTGTTACATCCTTCATTGGCCTTGAAAATATATTTGGTGACGAACTGTCTGTAAGATCACAGAATTTAATGTTTATGAGCGTGTTTCAAATTTAGATGCCACTAAGTGATAACTAAAATAACGAATACATTAATGGATAAGTAACTTCATTAGTCAAGGAGGTATTTATATGCAAGTAGCCCTGATGAAACTGAACCTCTCAAGATAACAAAGCAAAGTTTTGCTTTGGAAACTCTAGGTGTAACTACATAAAAGACAAAAAAAAAAAAAATGAGGTTAAAATGATGCCACTCAACATTAATTTTTTTTTTTTTCTTTAAAGTGAAACTGGGTTGGGCAACGGATCAATTCACGCCTTTAGCCTACAAGGAGCTGCTGTCCATTTGGTAATAATAATAATAAAAAGATGACTAATAAGACTAAAAAACTCCATTGACTTGCATAAAAAAAAGAGAAAAAAATGACACTGAGCTTTTTTTCTTCTAGATGGAAAGGAGATGTGATGGTCGAGCTTAATCAGTCTCTTGGGCCCTTAAGTAGCCGCATGTGGAGATGGCAGAGCAATGAGATAGACCTTGGGCTGTTCTTATTGATTACAGAGCTACCTTGTCAGCTCTGTACTGTTAACAGCTGGGCTTTATTTACATAAGAGAAATACATTTTATTTGGATTCAGCAGTTACTTTGATTTTCCTGTTATTTGAAGACAGGAAATGTTATTCAATTGAAGAAGCCATTTTTGGGCTTATATTTAATTATTCAAATAAAGTTAGAGATAATTATCAAGATATTGCCGCTTGCTTCATTTAAAAAAAATACTTATACAAGCAGATAATGATTTAAAGAAAGAATATTTTTAGTTTTTGTTTTAATTTGTAGGGCTAATTCTTAGGTATGCCTTTTAGTTTGCCCATGTAGATGCAATTTAGCAAGAGTTTTTCCCCTCTATGTTACCACATTTACCTAGTTTCAGTGAAATTATATTTGAGGGTTCTTTAATAAAAGTTAATTCTACATGTTTCATTTCTCTGCTCAGAGTCTTCATTTCTCTACACAAGTATCTCATTTTTGACACAAATATCTTTATGTGCTATCTAAGGAAAGTGCTATAATAAATTTGAATCTCTTTATTGCAAAAGGAAATTTTCACGAAATTTATTTAATGATCACATTATGCAAAATGAATAAATTTTTGGCTTTTTGAGATCCGATTTACTCTGCTATCTTTGTTTCAGTTTTGGAGCATTTATTCTGTGGTATTGTTTTATTACAGGGATAAAAACCGAGCGACAGTAAAAACAAAACAGCTTTTTTATTACTTATGTAAAGCCTACTTCATGCATCAAATAATGCCCAGGATAATGTCAAAACATGTACAGAAAGAAAAATGGCACCCACCTCCTCAATAATTATGTAGCTTCATAGCCCTGCGATGATGTACATTTGGGATTATTCTGGGAGCTACTGAATCAAAACAAGACAGCTGAGATCAATCACAATCCTGGCAACCAGAGGAGGCCAGCACAATTTGGAGCTGCAGGAGGCCCCAGTGTTTGAAACAATAGACAATGTCTTGTGATAATTCTTTAGTACAAAAAAAGAAGAGCAATTGTCCCTCAAATTCCAGCTAAATGATTTTGCTCCTTTCAACTTTTTTTCTGTTACGGAAAAACAGGTGTGTGATTTCAGGAAAAATTTCATTTGCTCTTCATTCCCCAAACTAGTGTTCTAGTTCACATGAGGCAAACATCCAGTTACTGTCTGGATTTCTAATCAGTCCAGAACTCTTGAGAACAATTTTCCTTGTTTGTGATGTAAGTAAATCTTGTGACAAATATATATATATATATACACACACACACACACACATACCGAGGAACAGTATTCACAGACACTCAGAGATGTTCACTATTGGAGGTTTGAATAATTCTGTCTCCTGTCTCTCTCTGTCTCTGTCTCTTTTAGGACTCATCTTAACAGTTGTACATGCTTTTATAACATTAAAGGGCTGTAAATGCCTTTGCTACTAACTAAAGGAGGAATTTCATAAGACAGTATTTTGTTCTAGGTGTGTGATTTGCCCACATATCTGAAAGCTGGTATTATTCAGTTGCTAATTCATTCAACACTTAGCCTCAATTATATATTCAATACAATTGGGTCATCAGGAGATAAACATCTACATTTGCTGCACCCAATATTGCCCAAAGTAGAGGTCTGGTTTTTGCACTGGCAATTGGCATTTACTATGAACATGTATGTTCCCAGTGTTCAGGTTTTGCACAAATCTTTCTTTTGTGTGAAAGATCTTCCTAGTATTCTCTTAATTTCCTGACCATCAACTAATATAGAAATATTGCCTATTAAATATAAATTTATTTTCTCATGAATTCGGGTCAAAGATAGTCAGACAAAGGCACATCTTCTTCAATGACACAAATAGCTGGAATATCAACCCAAATTAGGATGTACACCTGCCAGATCCATACCGTAGAAGGGGAGCCCCTAGAACTGACATAGATCCCTTTATTCTCAGAAGGAATTGGATTTCCCAAATGTAAGTATAAAAATTCTAAATAGCCCATCCAAAAATCTTTTGAGTAGAGTTATGAGAACGAGAGCTGCAGGCAGGCCATAGGAACAGCAGGGCTGTCTTTGTATAAACTCATGTCAACACCATATGGCAGAGGAGGTGCTGCTGAAGCAAAATCCAGTTTTACAGAGTTTGATCAACAGTATATTTTACAATCCAACAGCTGGGAAAATCTGCTCCATCTTATAGAAGCCATTGTTATTTTGGATTTCCTGTCACTAGTAGACACACCTAATCCTTACTAAGTTGGTGACTGCGGAAGGAAAGTAGTTATGAGAGAAATGAAAGCTTTCAGCACAAAAGGGACAGTTTGATTTTTGACCTAGAGGAAAAAGAACTACCTAAGTAACGATCGATAAGTGAATTAAATAATTTAGTGTTAATACCTTTACAACTAACCTTCTCAATTAAAATTTACAAGCTATAGCAACTAAAATTCTTCCCTGACCTCTCCGTAAGTCTCTCCCAAACAGCAGATGGGCAAGTTTTCCCCCACCTCTCTCTGCTTCCAGACTCTTGTCCAAACATCTGGTACTAAATCACATTGTATTAGGACTGCTTGTTTCTGTGTTTGTCTTCTCCTTTAGAATTTGATCACTTTGAACACAGGGATTGCATTTTTGAATCCCATTGGCTAACAATAAATATTTATTTAATTGTGCACAAAAATGTATATTTCATTGTTTTATGGGAAAGTCTTGCTCTGGTTAAACTGTAGTAGATCATGGGCCCCTATTCGCAATGGATGAAAGTTAGAAATGATTAGCAATGATTTGCTTCCGTTCACGATCACAGAAAATTTCTAGTTTAGTTGTATTCACCCAAAGTACGTCATTCCACAGAACTCTTTGGGGGCCGGGGAGTTCTGCAAATTTGAAAGGGATTCTGCAGTACTATTATGATTGCAGGAGAAATAGAAGAAAAGGAAGATGCCATTTATCAAATGTTTCTTGAATGATTAGTAAGAAACTGGGCCACATGAATGGATAAAATAAAGAGACGTAAAGTATTGTTGAAGACAGCAATTGGAATTTCAGTGGCTTCCACACCGTTACAATATCTCTAATGCAAATAGCTACCAAAAGAGATGACTGACAACTAATTTATTAACAAACACAGGAGGCTGTGAAATAATTTGGAGGAAAATGGAAGAATGCATTATTTTTACATGAGCTTAAGTGCATATTTTATGTGAGTGCCACAGAGACTGAGGAAAGAAAAAGGCTTAGGTTGGTGAATGAGCATCTGAAAGGCAAAGTTAAACTGGGCGAGAGTAATAAGCAGCCAGATCTTTCTCATGTTTCAGCACCAGAAAATTATGCAAATAGTTACAACATTTTCCCTAATAAATTCCATTTCCTCTGCCACTGACATGATTTGAATACAAAATGGAAAATTAAAATTTCCCAAGTTTGTGATTTTAAACAAATTTTTATTTATCACAAATTAATAAAGCAGGCTTCTCCTACTCCCCCTACAAGGACAAACTTTTGGATGATTAATTCTCCCACTAAATAACAGAGTAAAAATACTCATTGATTCTAAAAGATGGGGTATTTTTTATTTGCATAAGAAAACAGTCATGTACTTGGGATATGTTGTTACATTCTCCCAGAGAAACTTTTCCAGTGATCTCATCAGATAAGAAAGAGCAATTAACACATGCTCAGGAATAGCTACCTGCCCTGTGATAGAGCAGACGTTTTGCTCTGAAATCAGGGATCAAAGATAATGAGTCCAAAATCAGGCAGGAGATGAAGACTTTTCAAGATATTTCCAAAGGATCTGAAAGTTCATATATCTCCTTTTTTTAACAACATGATAATTAAACATTATTCTGAATTCAAATCAAGCCAAAGCACAAAATATTTGAGGTAATAAATTAATAGCTATTTAAAAGGTTTTAGTTAGTTTACACTCTGTTGTTGGTCAAATTCCCTAGAAGCAGAGCCCGAGACGGGGATGCTTGTATGAGTGGTATATTGGGGGTACACGCTCAAGAGGAATCTGTAAAGAAGTGAGAGGCAGGATAAGGAAAGGGATGGAGCTAGCACAGGTATGCTTCCAGCTGGAGGCTGCTTTCAGCCTGATCCTACAAAGAGCTCTGGAGAGTGAGCTGCCCCACAGGGTAAATCCTGCCTTGAGGCAAAGGGACAGCCTTTTTGTCTATTTCCCTATCCAAACACATAGAGAGTGCATGAGACGGGAAACTCCCTATCAGTCAGTCCATCGGTGGTGGCAGATTGCCCCCATCTCCTGGAGGGAGAGGAAGGGAAAGAAGTGCAACTTCTCAAGCCAGACGGCTCCTGTGATGGGCGCAGTTTTGGGAGAAAGGTGTGGCTGTGGGTCTCGAAGCCTCTACAGGGGATCCGGCTGTGGCACCAACACCGTCCATTACACACTCGCTCAAACAGCTGTCCTATTTCCAATATAAATACCGCTTAGCTGGATTCTTCCTGGGCTTCTTATATGAGGTCATAAACAAACCACTGTATCCCATTACCATTTTTCCACTGTCTAAGAACAAATCAAGGTGGGGGGGTGAATATCAAAAGTCAAACCATCCTTTTATGGCTCAGGAAAACAAAGAAAGTATTCAATAGTTTATTCAAAATCTAAAACTTTAATAGAAGGGCTGGTTCCACCGATTTGCTTTTTCATATGCACCAATCCCTGTGGATACCTCACTCATTTTGGTTTTTAAAATTCCCTTTGGTGACAACCCATTAAAGAGGGGAGGAGAACCTCAGCTGGTACAGACACACACTGTCTGCAAGGTGGATTTTATGGATGTGTTGTAGTCATGTTCTCAGGCTACCATTTGCTGAGCTAGGGAATCAGAAGATGTCTCTCGGCCCCAATCCATTTGGCATAGTGGAAAAAGAGCCTGCCTGAGAGCCAGGAAGGGAGTCCTTCAAGCTCTGATAAAAGTGTTGAGGTATGTCACATCCTTCCTAGAACTTGGTTTTTCCATTTGTTAGTTGTTCGGGGTTGGAGTCTATAATTTCTAAGGGTGCTTCTGTTTTTAAGACCTATTTTTCTGAGAGTCAGTATAATTTAGCCAGCTTATGGTGAATAGACTAGACTGATGGTCTCTGATTCCTGGGCTTCTACACCTGGGCTTCTCAAACTATTTGTAGCTGTTCCGTGAGAGGATAGCTTTTTAGAAATTCCTCATCTTTCATGGGCCAGTATAGTATATGGTCCTACTGCACCTGCCTATGCTCACACCAGATGGCACTCACTGTGCAGGCTTGAAAAAACCTGGAGAGGTCTATGCCCTATTCAGTGCCATGAGTCCACTGACTCCACATTTGGATGTTACATCAATGTCAAGTGGCTGTAGAAGTTTCTAAATGCTTACTCTCAATTTCTGCACTTAATTTGTCATGGACTAGTAAATAGTAGTTCATTGACTGGTCTAAATTGCAGAACACTCTTTGGGTACCACTGCTCTACCGTTATTAATTCACTGCTTCAGGAACAAGACCGTTAGGTAAGATGAAAATGACCCTATTCCTTTACTCCCCAACCCTCAGAACTTGGAGAGTGATCTATCAAGCTAAAAGTGTCATCATGCTGTCCAATATGGTAGCCACTAGCCACATGTGGCCATTTAATTTAAATTTATGTCAATTAAAATAGAAATTCAGTTCTTCAGTGACTAGCCACACTGCAAGTGATTAATAGCCACATGGCTAGTAGCTACTATACTGGAGAGTACAGATAGAGAGTATTTCCATAACCCTAGAAAGCTCTCTCGGCTAACGCTGCCCTAGGACCACCATACATTTTTCTGTAGTTTCAATCCAAGTACGTTTTGGGCACTTCCTACTAACATCATTGTGTCTTTATCAACATATCAGAGCTATCTTAAGGCTCACAAAAGAGAACTGTCCAAGTTCTCATTATCATCATGTCATTATCAACTATAGGTGTTTTTAGGGTACTATACTGACCATCAGCATTCAAAATAAAGAAAAGAATTATTAGTGCATGTACTCAAAGTACTTATAGTATGGTTAGAGAGTCAGCAGTATTTAGAAAATAAAAATACAAAGTGATTTTAGCTATGCTTTCAATAAATGATGTAGATAAGAAGTTTCTCCTTCTTTGGCTAGATTATAAACTATTTGAGGTTATAAGAAAAAAACCAGTTGAGTATAGGGGGTTTACCTTGTAGACTAGAATAACCAAAAAAGCCCACGCTAAAGGGTGAGACCTAAGTTGACCTTGAAGAAAGAGCAGAGATTGACTAAGTATTAAAGAAGTGGAATATATATGTGAGTATATAAATATATATATCCACACACAAATATGTATATATGTTCATATGTATTCCTATTTCAGTTATACTTGTAGACCATGTTTTAAAATTCTGTCTTAAGAACTGCTAAAAATGAAAAATAAATTCATTTAATATGTCCTCTTCTTATTCAAAGTGGGTAAGTTCTGATGTTCTTTGTGATACACAAAACCTTGGCTATTTATTTTTTTAGTGGCGTTAAACAACACAAATTTATTGTCTAACAATTTTGGAGATCAGAAGTCCAACATGGGTCTTACAGGGTTAAGATCAAGGTGTCAGTCAGCAGGGTTGCATTCCTTTCTGAAGGGTTTAGCGAGGAATGTGCTTCAGTACCTTTTCCAGCTTTTAGAGGCAGCCTGCAGTCCTTGGTTCTTGGCCTCTTCCTGCATCTCCAATGAAATCTTTCTCACATAGCATCATCTGACCTCCTCTTCAGCTTCCCTCTTCCACTTTCAAGGACCCTTGTGATTACATTGGGTCCACCAGGATAACCCAGGACAATTTCCCAATGTTAAGGTCATCTGATTAGGAACTCTATTGTTATTTATTTTTTAACATAAAATACTTTGGGCAGTTGCCAAAGCTCTCCATTTTTTGCCTTTCTTCTATTTCACTAATTGCTCAGGGAGAAAACAAACAATTAAGGGTTCACATATTATAATGCTTCTTTTTAACAGCTCTGGACTTTTTCATCCACTGCATTGCATTCCCAGGAGACTGAATGTCTGCAGGTCACAGACACTGCTGCAGGCAGTACTTACGAGGGAGCAGTACTTACGAGGGATGCTGAGAGAGGCAGGCTGAAGCAGAAGGTAGGATGAATGTTGCTATTTCTAGCCATGAATTCCGCACATCCTTTCTGTGCCACAAATTATTAACATCAAGATACTATGTTTTATATCCTTAAAGTAACATCCAGTGTGCTAACATCAGGTTTAGGTTCTCTCTAACCAGTTTTGTTGCAAATCAAAAGGAACATCATGCATATAAATGAAATAAGCACACTTGAAGATATATAGGTAGAAAGATAGGTAGATAGGTATATAGATAGATGATTGATAGAGTCAGAGATAGGTATTTCCCATCTTGGCAAATTGCAAAAAACCACATCACTTGGGATGACAGCCCAAACTTCTATAAATTTAAATAATAAAGCATAAATGCAATGGGAATTGAAAATTCATTAACTGATCCTACAATGAAGCCCATATAGCTGTCTCTCTGTCTTTTTCTCTGACAGAAAGCAAAATGCGGCAATGAACTTGGGCTCTTTTGAGTTATTTACTATCACGTATTAAAAATAAAGGAATGAAAATGTGGTCTAGTTCTGAAAAGCAGACATCAAGTTTTCTCTGACTCACTTTTAAGAGGCAGCTGAAAGCTAAATAACCCAAACTATTGGAACCCTGTGCACAACCGCCATATACCGAGCTCTGCTAAAATCCACTCTTGGTGTCACTTTTTAAAAGTAGAATTAGTATCTCACCAACTGGAGGCTAGGAGCCCTAATTTATTATAATTCAACAGAACACTCTGTATTTGTTACAAGAAAAAAGAAGATATACTATTACAAACAATCAAAATGCGAGAGACATCTTGTTTAGATTCTTACGCTGTTTCTGATTTAGGGAAGAAACATCTCAATTAAAACCAAACATAGAAATGGGGATATGTTCATTCCAAGTAATTAGGAGCCTACAGGCTGACAAATCACCTCTTGGGGTGAGTAAAAGGCTGCAGGTGTCCGTCCTTGTCCTGTCAGAAGTGCCAGGAGTTGCCTGAGAGTACTTGAGCCCAATGACACTCAGCTGTTCTCAGCAGAAGTGAGATGGTACCCAAGGGGCAGGAGGGGGGACTGCCCTGAGCCTTCATTGGTCCAGACAAGCTGTCCCTCACATTTCTTCAGACTTCCAGGTCTGACATCCCTTTACATATTTCTTTTAACACTTGGTCATAGTTACAATTTTTAACCACTTGTTTTAATTCTTGAGTCATTATTTCCTTGGTTTTTATGCAGCAATGTCTATTTTTTCTTTATGTTCTTATAGGGCAATCTTTGATTTTTCTTTTTCAAAACGCTCTTATTTTGAATTGTAAACAATTAACATGGTTAAAAAGAAACAAACAGAACAACGAACCAACACAAGTCTGCATTAAGACGTAGAAGGGCTATAATCAGCACATTTAATAGTATTCATACGAACAGCATTAAAATGCATATCAGATTTGACAATCTTATCACAAACGAATGAACACTCTACTATACTAGGACAACGAAGTTCTAATAGCATCAGATGAGTCAGGGAAAGGATACATCTGTGAGTTGAATGCCCGTGGACTGTCAGGACAGAAAAAAGGTGGCTACGCTGGCTCTACTGAGGAGTGCTGGAATCCTAGGAGGGCCACCTGAAAATTGCATTTAATATGCTAACACTATTACGAGAATATTTCTATTCTTCCCATAAAGGTCTTGCTAACAGTAATTAAATTTTAAGACAGTTGGATCTGGAAAGGAATAAAAATACAGTGAAAATATGATTACGATGGCTAGAGGAGGTCTTCCCTTTCAAATACTAATTAAAAAAAATTGAATTTCAGTTACCCAGGGACACCAAGGCTGGCCATATCTATATTAAATTATACTCGATCACATCTAAGTTCTTAAAAATCTAATACACTTACCACCAAAAGGCCTTGGACTTCAGAAATATGTAAGTGAGATTCTAAATGTATGAGTTTTTCCTTCATCAGTAGCCACATCAGAGTAAAGAAAAAAAAATAAAACCAAACCATAAAAACCGGGATCAAGATAGCAGACCCTGGGGTATGAAAACCACATTGGGTCGACAGAACTAAGATTATGGGGTTGCTGTAGTTTCCAATAAAGAACCCACTTAATTTGAAAAATATGTCTACATATTGGATCAGTTCTAAAACTAATTTTCATTTTTCTTATTCACAATCATAAGCCTGACTTGTATAACAGCATTTTATTTTTGTTTAGTTATCTGTCAGCTGAATCCTAACCCAGCTCATCATTCATGAATAACGTAAGGATGGTTTGGCAGTGCCAACTGTGTTCAGTCACCATGCCCCAGTCTTCATTTTCACCGAAAGCCCTGGTGCCTTGGTCTTAAGCTTCAATTATTATGAACTAATGCATAAAACACTCAAGGAATCCCCAAAGAAAAATTCTGAATGCTTAAGCAATAAAACACTAACTTAATACGTTGGCGAGTCTAACATGATTTTTTTTTAAAAACATAGATTTTTAAAAAATGTATAGCATCAGTTACATTTGAAGATTTGGTTGCAGTCTATTGCAAAGCTCTGTCCTCAAGAGGTTTGCATGCAGCTAACCACCTGGAAGGCTTGTGCAGATTGCTGGGCTCTACCCCCCAGCATTTCTGATTCAATAGGTTCAGTATAGGGTTTGAGAATTTGCATTTCTAACCAATTCCCAGTTGATACTGATGCTGCTGGTCTGGGGACCACACTTTGAAAACCACTAGCAAAGTAGATTAGCATAGAAGCTTCCAGCTTAGAGCGAGCTGGGTTTACCCAACTCTGCCACTTCCTGGCCTTAAGACCCTGGATAAGTTATTTAGCTCCTCTAAGCCTTAGTTTCTTTATCTATAAATGAGGATAAAAGCAGTGCCTACATCACAGGATCTTGGTAGATACTAAAGGAGAAAAATGCATGTGGATTGCTTAGAATATAGCAAATGGCTAATAATAAATCAGTTCCTACTCAGAATAGGATATGGCAAAATTATAAGTAAATGGATTCAAGAGAAAACTTTGAATGCACCCTAGTCAGACACAGATCTCCTTTGGAAAGAAAGGTGTATATCACTGAATCGAGATGCACCCGTATTCAAGAATCAAACATCAAACATCTTGTTAACTGCAGGAGGGTGATTATCTTTTTAAATAAAAAACAGTCCAACTTCATACCAAGAATGACACCCCTTTACAGTGCCACCTAGCTATTTTATATTCTGTTTAAAACAGTTATTGCTTTGATACATAGAGTGTAATCTACATTTTTCGCTTAAATATGTGTAACCATATATAATAATGCATTATCAAAGTGTACATAATAGTATAGCTATATGAAAGAAAATATTTTTTAAAAAGCTTAAAAGTCATTGTTTCTGCTTAATGGGTAATGGTCATTATACTGTTAGGACCTTTTCTCTCTATTCCAGGTTTTTTGGTAGCAGGTAATAAATGGGAATTACTTTTTAACCACAGAAAGACCTTAGAATAAATGTTAATGGAACAAACAACTGGGGAATCACAAATTCCCAAGGCATCAGGCTGCTGTGTGACTTTTGTCGAAGAGGAAATCGGGAAATTGGTGTAGGAGGGGCTGTCAAAAGGAGACCCTTGGGAAAGTTAAACTTCTCTTGGGAAACCAGGAGCTGCTATGGAACCAAAGGAGAAGATTATGTTTAAGCAGTTAGAGGAAAAGCTACTCTGAAGCCAGGATGCTCTGGAGCCAAGTGGTGTATCTGACCCAGACACATGAAAGGATTCCAATCAAGCTGGAAGAACTACCCTACTCACGCCTGAGACTGCTTCTGTGAGGAAGGGCAGAGAGGACCGTGGGCTTCATTTAAAATCGGAGTTCTTTGCCTTTTTTGGATCATGCACCCTTTTAGAACCTGGTGAAAACCTCACAACTTCCTCCTCGGTAACACAACACACACACACACACACACACACACACACACACACACACACACACGACTTTGGGTGGGAGAGTCAACGATCTCTCTGAAGTTGACTTTGTACGTCCCCCATGAAGAAACTTTGACTTAAAATAACTGAAACAGGGCTTCCCTGGTGGCGCAGTGGTTGAGAATCCGCCTGCCAATGCAGGGGACACGGGTTCGAGCCCTGGTCCAGGAAGATCCCACATGCTGCGGAGCAACTGGGCCCGTGAGCCACAATTGCTGAGCCTGCGCGTCTGGAGCCTGTGCTCCGCAACAAGAGAGGCCGCGATAGTGAGAGGCCCGCGCACCGCGATGAAGAGTGGCCCCCGCTCGCCGCAACTAGAGAAAGCCCTCGCACAGAAACGAAGACCCGACACAGCCAAAAATCAATAATAAATAAATAATTTAAAAAAAAATAACTGAAACAAGGTAAATATTAATGAGAAAAGCACTCAAATCTTTACAGATGTTACCATTTTCATAAAACTTGTAAGTATATGTTATTTTAAACATTTTATTCTGAAATGGCTATGCTTTGCCATTTCACTGCAGAACAAAACAGAATAAAAGCGCATTCTCGTTTTTATAGAAAATCATAAGTAAATGGAAGATCATGCTATTCTCTTGGGCTCAGTTAACTAAATCAAGAGGCACCTGATTATTCCAACTAAAGTTCTAATACTGTTGTCCCTTGGAAAAGAGTTTATCCCAATTGCAGACCAAATATCTTAATTGAATTAGTTCAGTAGAATCTCGGCAATTGCGGATTTAACACTAATGAGTAGTGACCATGAGAGAAAGAGAGACATGTTTCATGACCTACAGAAATCTTTCATTTTGCTGAGATAAAAATTTGCAAGGCTTCTGTGGAAGAGTCAATTAGCTAGTGAATGAGCCCAGGCAAGCACCTGGAATTTGCATCTCATTGGGGCAAGGGGCCTATTATCTTTTTTTTTTTTTTTTTGGCTTTTCAGAAGTTTTCCAATAGCATTCTCTAATTTGGAAGGAAAAAACAGGCAGTCACATAATTGTGGGACACAACCTTTTAAAATTTATATTTATTTTTTAACAGGGGTCTTCAGTAGCTTCAAAAAGAGGGGGAGAGAACTAACAGGAAGTCTCTACTCTGGGATTTATGCTCTTAGGGACATTACCTCATGAAGGTTTACGCATCCCAAAGTAAAGTGATGGAAAATGCCATACGCAGAAAACTTGAAAGCACAAATTAGGATGCAAAACATCTCCAGAAATGATTGATTTCCTCTCCCTGATTTCTGACCCAGTATCCTTTCTATTTATAAAGATCTCTAGGGACTTTCACAGGCTCCCTGAAGAAACTAAATAATCCCAAATTAAAAATCCATATACGCTGAGGCTATCAATCCCTATTCTTTTTTTTTTTTAGGCTTGCTCAGTGGATGTCACTGAAGACCTTCGATCTGCCAGCTCTGCCCTAAGCCAATAAACCAGTCCTAGCAAGCACCTCAGTCATTAGACAGTGGGTGGCAATAAATCTTGCCAATTCAGAGTGAAGTGTGCTTGGGGAGGGTTTACCATTTTGCTGCCTGCCAGGCTCCATCTGCCTAATTAGTATGACTGGGCCTGGCCTTTGTGGCTTCATTTGTAGGCCGGGACACCAGTTCTTCAGTCCCGGCTGGAGCCCAAATACCCTGTCTGATTTTGTCAACCTTCTCTGCCTTATGAGATGGGTCTGCCCTCCTCATCAGAGCCATCCAACCAGTCTGAGCTTCCCATTCCCAACACTGTCACTGCCCTGATGCTAAATATTCCTGCTGCCCAGCATGAGGGTTACTGTATCGTGGCATCTTAGCTCTCAAAATCAAAGATGAAGAACATCGGGACACAGTCGTTGGGGCTGGTGATCCTTCTCTGAGTTGAGGAGAGGGAGGAATCCCATAGTATAGTGGATTTTTTCCACCCTGGCCCTCTTGCTTCCAGCCTGTCACTAAAGCCCCATAAGGCCCTAATCTAAGCTTCCCTAGGGAAAGACAAAAGCCACTCTAAGCTGCATATCTTCTGTATTTCTGGGTTGCAACCATCAGCTATCTTAAACTACACTCTCCTTAAGGTAAAAGACAATCCAGGAGGGTCACATGGATTTTTGGTCAATAGGTGTGTTTTCAAGTGATTTTTATCAGTAGCGTAGGAGAGCTTCCTTTTGCTCCAAGCACAAAGTTTTTTTAAATATGACTCATGAACTCTTTTAGTGGCATTCAATGATTTGGTACATAATGTAACAAGGGATTACTTACCGATAATCCCTATATTTCAAACAGGTTATATTTCACAAGTTTTTTGGTAATTTGTCTGAGTTTAGACTGTGGTTTTCCTTAGAATATAAAATATTTTAGCTCAGTAAAAGAAACTTCCAAAGTTTACATCTCATATTTTAGTTTCTTTCAAGTCTCTTATTCTCTAGTGATTTTGTTAATAAATTACTTATTCAAAGGTGAATTCTTTTAGAAAATTTTTGTGAATATGTTTAGGCATGTCTTCATCATGCAAAGTAAAAGAGTTAGTGACTCAAATTTAAGGAAGTGAACTAATTTGTTTTGAACTAAATCAGGCAGAAACAGTTGATTTATTAAAGTTGAATATCCTCATGAAACTGATGCTCAGTGTAGAATACTGTATTATTGTAATTGCAAAGATATTTCCTTTCTTTCTTTCTTTCTTTCTTTTTGGCTGCATTGGGTCTTTGTTGCTGTGCACGGGCTCTTCTCTAGTTGTGGCGAGCAGGGGCTACTCTTCGTTACGGTTTGCGGGTTTCTCATTGCGGTGGCTTCTCTTGTTGTGGAGCACGGGCTCTAGGCACGCGGGCTTCGGTAGTTGTGGCACACGGGCTTAGTTGCTGTGAGGCATGTGGGATCTTCCTTGACCAGGGATCGAACCTGTGTCCCCTGCACTGGCAGGCAGATTCTCAACCACTGGGCCACCAGGGAAGTCCCGCAAAAATATTTTAAAAGAAGTTGTCTTAGGAGAAATCTAATTTGCTTTTGAGTAACGTCCTTTTCATTTTTTGAAATTACATGACCCTTACTCTGAATAACTGATTAACAGGCAACTATCAAAATACAACTCCTTGTAGGAAAGATAATTGTGCCATGTTGTATTTTGTCCCTTTGAAAGCAGGTTGAATATATAATGAGGACATTAGCTCAGCTAGGAAAACTTAGGCTTTTGCACATCTTTCCTTGGAGGCTAAAATCTGTAACCTCAACATTGCAAGTATTAGACCTATTTCTCTGAGGCTTTGATGTTGATGGGAGTTTCTTACCAAGATCAGGTTGTTAGGGCACAGAGTAAGGCAAAAACTACTTTCAAGTAGCTCCTGCAATTAGCACCTAATTAATGAGGTGTGAGGTGTGAAGCGTGAGCGACTGGAAGTTCCTTGATAGAACACAGTGTCCTATCACTGGGTGCCTCATTACTCGTTTAATTTTAGATTTCCAGCAGCAGCAACAGTGGGTATAGAAGGGTGTCCTAGCAGAGCTGGGAAGAATATCCTGCTAAAAAGGAGGTGTCAGCCTGCTATAAGCATAATTACGTTCCAGATGAGGTTGGCCATCTCAGAAAGAACAGGATAAGCACTTCTTGCATTTGATGAACTCTTGATTATTGCTCCCCATACTCTGCCTTCTTTTAAACCTTTCCAGTGAGATAACATCTCACCTCTCAATTTTTGTTTCTCAGGTTTTGCGGTGTCTGTGAATACTCATTCCTTAAGCGGAGCTGATTTATGGTACTAGGACTTTTGTGCATGGCACATGGGTTGGGGGCTACAGTAGGCTACAAAAGAGCCCTTTAGAACAATCACTGCTTTGGTGCCATTCCTGGAGACTTAGCTTAGGTATACTCTCTGTGGAGGCATGACCAATAAGAGAATGAATATAAAGAGGACCCTTCAATTCCACATATAAGTGATATCATACAGTATTTGTCTTTCTCTGCCTGACTTATCTCACTTAGCATAATGACTTCAGGGTCCATCCCTGTTGTAGCAAATGGCAGGATTTTCTTCTTTCTCATGGCTGAATTCTATACTGTATTTATATTTTAAAGTTGCTAAGAAACTAGATCTTAAATGTTCTCACCACAAAAAAAGAAATGATAACTACAGGACATGATGGAGATGCTAACACTGTGCAGTAATTGTATTGCAATATATAAATGTGTCAAATCAACACGTTGTACACAAACTTACACAATGTTATATGTCACTTATATCTCAATAAAAAATTTTTGATTAAAAAAGTAAAACATAAAAAGAGGTCCCTTAAGATCTCTATTTTTTTCAAAATATCTTGCAAAGTGCAGTTCAATTCACCATATGGATCTTAGATAAGTCCCTTAATTTTCTCTCTCTCACTTCCATCCCCTGTAGAATGGGGATAATAATCATACTCAGTGAGAGTCAGATGAAATCCTGAATGTGACTGTCCTTTGTTTGTTGATTGCCTAAAAGCATTAATATGTTCACTGTAACAACTAGAGGACCTTCAATGGCAAAACAGAGAAAAGAGTGACAGGACAGTGCAGGGACAGCTTTAAAAAAAGAAGTAAGAGGGAGAGAGTAGCAGGAGGTGCAGAGGTGAGGACAGCTTCGTGCTTGGCTGGGTTTCCAGCTCAGTGATACCACTGAGGAAATGGATGCCTTTTATGTCTCCTTAGGCTACACTTCATCCTAAGGTTACTACATGCTGCCGTGCACAGTCAGGACCCTGGGTTTCCTTTTCTACATCCAGGGGGAGTGAGGGTTTCTTCTAGTAGCTGTCACAGCAGGGCAAAGGAGAACCTTCTTCTAAAGCCCCCATCAACTATCTCTTCATTTCTCCTTGGTCTGAACTGAGTCATGTGTCCATATATGAACCAAGCAGATGGGCTTTGCTGATGGAACCAATACAATCAGTACCAAACTACAGTTAATATTAACCTCATCCAAACCACCTGGCAGCCATAAAACTGGGAAAAGTATCAATAGAAAGTCACTTGTCAGATGACCACAATGTACAGCATATTTTTCTTATCTCTTCAGTTGGTGCCAGATTATTTTTCATGCTTCTGAGGATCTTCTGAATATCTAGTGTCAAGACAGCACAAAGGTACAAACCTTGCTTAGTAAGAAGCCATTGTTGACAGAAGATGCCCAGACCCTTGTAGGATCTGGAAATACTGAGGAACAGGAGAAATTAAATCAAATACCAATGTCAGGCATCAAAAATTTCTCAAGCCTTTTAGTTACTAGATCATTCCAAATAGTTAAATACTAATTCATGAGAGTACCGCACACACTAAACTCTAATTTTTCATGTCCATAAATATGTATATTATAAATATGTATTAATATATCTATGCATCTATAACTATATATTTAATATTAAATGAATTTCTATGGAAATTTCCATAATCCCTATTCATTAGAATAGGATATGATGAGATCACTTTTATGTATTCTAAAGCCAGTCCAAGAAAACCTATAAAGGTTTCTAATTTGAAATGTTGTTTAAAAAGGATATGAAAGTGTATGGCCATTTTAATTGGATTAAATGTGACTTTCCTCCAAGTCTTTGATTTCAGGTCGTTTGTAACTAACCATGTGCTTTTTCAGAAAAGGTTTTGCTACAAATAAGATAGTACTTCCTGAAAATTGTTTTACATTAAGGAACACATTTAGTTAAAGAAAAAGCTAGTAAAATGCAAGTGAATAGCCTTGTAAATACTGTATTAATCACTATTTTTTAAACTAATTTTGTTAGCCAGTTCCTTGTCACAGAATTAAATTATAATTATATAGAATTGTAGAACTGCCTTTGGATAAGGCTATAGAAATTTAAAGATTTAAGAGAACTTTGATCTTCATATTTAATTTTCTTCTTTAAGATAAAAAAATTAAGTGTATCGAGCTCTTACTTTTCTCAGTATTTTCTGTTTTTTTGCTCTTCACTTCCAAAGCCCACTCTGTCCCACAGCAAATGGGCATTCGTTCACTTCCTCTATTTTAATGGTCACTTTGCTAAGGGCGCCATATCAAACCTATGCCTTATACTTGAGTTCTTTTGAAAGATCTGAATTCAAAGGAATTAAAATAATAAGTTCAGTTACAAATTTTACCTTAAAATGAGAATTTCTAATACTTATTTTTACCATACATTCATAAGCATTTCTAGAAAGAGCTTAAGAAATGACAGTTAATTTTACTGAGTCATTGGCCAGGGGATTACTTATTAGATTCTAAAAACTAATTCAGTAAATTTGTCAACAGTTGTTGAAGGGTTACAGTGTGTCTAGTGTTAGAGGGATTTAGGGGACCACGATGTTATACCTACGTTCTGGGAGCTTGCAATGAATCCTGACTAGTAAAGAGAGTAAGGCATTTAGAATGCACCTTATAATGTTCATTATTTATCTAAAAATGATTTGATTTAATGCAATGACAAATTTCTCTAATCTGTTCCTTAAATATTTGTCTCAGGTCACTTGGTTATAATCAGAAGCCTTCACAGGTCTGTGCAGTGATAGGTACTGTGCAGAATGAACAACAGAAAGATCTTTCACGGTCCGTAACTCGGGGTCAGGTGGAAGAGAGCAGTAACATTTGTTGCATCAGGAATCACACATACTTATTGAACTTCTACTGTGTGCTTAAACCTGGGAAATATAAGGAGATACACAGCATTTTCAGTCTTCTTAAGCAAACATGAGCACATATGTATGGAACACAAAGGATTTCCAGCATAGAAGTGTATGTTGTATTGGGAAACACAGTACAGCTTTCAGAGATCTCTCCTATTCACTTCTCCTATCTATTCATAACCGAAACTACTACTTCTGTACATCGAGACATGTACTTTTATCATAGTACATGTAGCACTGAATTACTATTACTCATTTGCACAGTTGGCCTTCACCAATGGATGACAAACTTCTGACTGTAGGTGTCTCACTTTTTTCATCTCAGTCCCCTTGGCACCAGCAAAATGACTGTCACACTGCAGTCACTCACTCATCACTTGTGGAAATGAAATGGAGTAAAAAGTGGCAAAGTCACATCACTACTTTCTGTATTTGGAGATTTTCCATCAAGCTTCCCTTCCTCACTTTTCCTTCTGCCTTATTATTCAAGTCCAAAACACTGGTTAGGGAGAAACTGCTTAAATCCATGACATCACTTTCAGTCCTAAGTATGAAAAAAAAAAAAAACAAAAGAAAAGCAAACAAACAAAATTGATAGTAAACACTCCTTTGCTCTTAAAGCACTTAGTAGCTGTGCTAGGCCAGGCCACCAAGATTAGTCCAAGTTCGTGACTTGGGCTCAGCTAAGGCTGCTTACACTTTCTTGGACCAGCAGATAAATAGAGCAAAGGATGCATAGGAGATTAAAGTACATAAGTGAGCTGTCTATCAAAGGTGTGCCCCAAAGTAGGGATCTGGTAGCTCATGCAAAGTAAAAACTCTACTAGAAGAGAAGAAACTTACCTTAGCTCTCATAGACCTTGTGTCACTCGTTTTTCCTATTTCAGGCAAGTACAGGAATTGGGGACCCTCCGAGTCCTCAATGGTCGTCCCATTGCTATCTAGCTGTACTATAGTTACATTCTTATTCCTATTATATCATCAAATTTATTTGAGTTATCAGTTAAGCAGATTTGCCTGCAGCTTGTAACACTCAGAAGGGCCACCAGAATCAATCATTTGGCATTAAGGTGGGTCAGACAAGAAAAGGTGCCCCAGGAAGGGTTTCTCACCTTGTAATTTAACTCAGTCAAAGACCTTAGTGAAATAATTTTTCCTAGGAAATGTAAAGGCACAAAGTTCATGTCCGAGGACCATGGTGCTTTTCCTTTTACAACTGGCCTGTGATCACAGCAGGAGAGATGGAGCTGGTGAGTGTGCTGGGCCATGGGGAGAGCGCTGGCCAGGCCAGGTGTGACTTTTCCCCCTACTTTTCCAGTACTAGTCATCTTTTCCTACATAACATATTGCCACAAAACCTAGCGGCTTCATACAACAATCCTTTATTTGATTGTGATTCTGGGAATCAGTGATTTTGGTGGGCCTCAGCTGGTTGGTTTTTCGGCTGGTCTCATCTGAAATCATGAAGGAGGCTGCAGTCATCTGGTGGCTTAACTGGGGCTGGAATGCCTAGCCGGCTTTGCACACATATCTGACATTGCAGGCTGGCAGCCAAGGACACCTGGGTTCTTCTCCGCTCGCCTCTCTGGCAGGCCAGCTCCATTCACCTCCTGGTAACAGCACTCCCAGAGGCTGAGAGAGGAAGCTCCGAGGCCTCATGAGGCTCCAGCTGAGAGGTCTCACAGAATCACATCCACCCCACTCCACCAGCCAAAGCAAGATACAGGGTCAGCCCAGACAGAGGGGGTAGAGAAACAGACCACGCCTCCTGCCAGGAGGCACTACAAATTATTTGTGGTCATTTTTAATCTACCAAACTTCCTTTGCTCAAAAAAACATTAAACCTACAGTGTTTTCCAAATACTTAATGATTTTATATTTAATATTAGACTTAAGTATTTCCCAAATACTTAATAATTAAGGTGATACTTAATTATTAAGCATGTAAATGAAAATCCTAAGTGGTGTCTCTCTTTTTCTTTTCTTTTTTTCCCATATGGTAAAAACAGTACTATAACTTGCTTCTCTTGATAAGGGTTTTGAGTGTGAGGTATTTTCTGAACTATATCACATGCTGTAATATATTCTATTCCCACGTAGAAGCCTATGGAAAAGAATGAGAACTACTTGAACGTAAACAGAACAGAAAACTTAAGGCTACTTTTTTCTTTCTAATAGCTGAACAATGCGGCACAAGTACAATATAACACTAGTCACTCCATAAACAGAAGAAACAATAGAATTTTCATTGTATTCTTTTTAGTTAGTTACATCTTTGTCCCATGGGTATTTCTGGGAGGCTGATCAGAAATGAAAATATGCTATTCAGAGAAAATGCAGCTAAGAATTTTTACCATACACCATACCAGTTGTTTCTCTGTAAAAACTAAATGACACCTGAGTCTCATTACCCCTTTAGAATAGGACTGACTTTGCACAATCGTTATCACCTCCTCTCTTTTATCTCTGTTTCTGATTAGCCCTTGGGGAGGATGACACATCATAAAAGGCTTTTGTGCTGGGCTATGCAGAGTGGGTCTGAGTATTCTGCCATGTCAGCACACTGTAATGAGAACCTGGTATTTTAACATTATTGCCTGTCCAGTTGCCGTTGATGATAATGGGCCACTTTTATGGGGTTTTTTTGACACGCAAAATAATGCATGATACCACTGTGTGCTGACCTCATTTTCTCAGGGCTGGTCCTGCCATGTTGGTCAAGGATACAGTGACTCTGAATCGTTATGGGAGTTACCTTTTTAACTATGCAAGGTTATATCAGTCTAACAGATTCACAGCTAAACTTGAAATTCCTTAGCACACTGTGAGTTCCTCCATAATGGAACATCTTTCCCCATGACCTCCAAAAGTTCCTGGGGGATGATCTCATTTTATTTCCAAACAAGTCTAAAAAAGATCGGACACCGTTCCTCTGGTAATTTTGTGGGTGGGGGAGGTAGAGGGGAGGACAAACCTGGAAGTGTTGCATGTGCCTGCCAAGTGAGCCATCCAGAAGGATGAAAAAATTGACAATGTGCCATCTGAAATGATCAAGTTATCAGGGATGACATTAATACAAAGTCTCCTGATACTGGAAAAAAACCCAAATGATACCAAAGGGCTGAACATGAGACAGATTCGATTTGTCAGTGGGTTGCTCTTATTTTGACAACATCTTGGTAAAACTGTCACATCTGTTGAAATTCCGTTTAACAATTAGCTGTAGCAAAGAACACCAAACAATCTTATTTTCATGTATTGTGTACACTGGGATTTTCCTACGAGTCATCAACCACCAGAAACAATGAAGTGTCACAACAATTCCAAAGATACCATCTGTTTAAGGGAGATGATCCAAAGATAAACATACATCATTTAGCACGGCTAGTTTTCAAATGACCATTGATTCAAATCAAAAGCACTTCAAATCTTCTCTGAACTGTTATTAACAGCACAGATATTGGAAAACTGCAATTAAAGTGGTATGCATTGATAACATCTGCAAGACTATAGATGATGTTTATTTAAGCATCCTCTCTTGGGAACAGCTGACATATGAAAATGTGGAAGATATTTACAAAATTTTCCCATCGGAGACTAAACCATTGTAAACTTCTATTTTATCTAAGAATCACAAACAGATAAAAGCATTTATTTGCAGCTTTTACTCAGAAGCTAGAATACGTGAGGTCACTGCAGAAAGAATACATAAGGTCACCAGAGCCACTAAAACGCTTTTTAAAAAGCACTTTTCTCTGTGACTCATGATTTTACTTAATAATGCTCAGAGTGATCTTGAAAAATCTAGAGCACTGGGGGCAAATCTCTAATAAAAAGAGGCAATTACTCAATTGTAAAAGTAATATCAAAGCAGAAAGGAAAGAATCTACAAAAACAAAATAATGATGCAAAATTTGGGAGATAGGTATACTTAATATGAAAAAGTAATGTGCGTGATGCCACTAAATTCCAGATAGGAGACATTATGAACTCGTCTTGATGGATTTTACTTCAAGAAATCTTAATTAATGATGAGATAAACTAATCAGAACAACTGTCACAGGGTACTTGGGAGTTTAATTAAAATTACCTACTGCCACTGCTGTGCAATACTCCATTTAATCCAACAAAGGTTTAACAAACACCACTGTATGTGTCCACAGACTTTCATTTCCTAGTCATTTTCTGTCCAAAGAGCAAGGAAGAGATCATGCTTAATTTATAATGCATTGAAACCACTTTATAGTACTTCTTGGGGTGACAGAAACAGCATCTGTATAATAGACTAACTAGTTATTCCAGGTTTTTATCATCTGGATTCAGATTTCTAAGGGCATGTGAATCCATGTCACCAAATAGGAGACCTTTAAGAATAGCAAATGCACACGTAGGTAATGTGTTGATTTGTGTGTTCATTCCTTCATGTACTTATTCATTCATGCATTCAGTCTTTCAGCAAATACTTATGAATCATCTAGGATGTAGGAAGCCCTGGGGTAAGCACTGGGGATACAGAGTAAGAAGGAAAGAATCCAAGTGAGAGAGAAAAAATTCCTTTTTGCCAAACACTGTTAGTGAATTTTGTGACCTGGGGTAAATTTCAACCTTTTCATCCTTTTACTAGATCATTCTTGTAAAGAATTAGTTTGGACAAGAAAACCGTATCAGATGCTTAGAGGTTAAAAAAATGCTATTACTTATTTAAGATGAAATATGCCATATACCTAATTGAACCTAACTGAAGCTTGATTCTCAGACTATTATTCTTGGTGAAATAAAATATATAACCATGTGTTTACAAACTTATAGTAATGGACTCCATTTTATCAAGAAAGCAATAGGGTTCAAACCAGCCATTTTATCTTAACTTCTCTGAAACCTTGTCTTCATTTGTAAAATGAAGACAATAATATCGACCCAAATGGGCTGTTTTGAAGACTAGAAATAATTTATGTCACGTGGTTGGTGAATAGTGTACAATAGGGTCTCAATAAACAACGGCCAACTCCAGCTGCTGTGAATATTAGTTTCAAGCTAGGTGATCTAATGAGAGATTCCACCCTCAAGTGAAGTACACTAGCTCGGCTTAAGTATTTTAGTAGAAATTGCTAATGGAACAAATAAACATGTGGACAATTGTCTAAAACCTCTGTTATTTAAACGCATTGTTTAAAGAAGGTAAAATTTTAACTTAAAACAGCTCAGAACATATGAAGTTAGTTGTATTGCAATCAAACTAAACCTTCAAGTCTTTCGTGAAGCTGAAGGAGATGTTCATCAATCATCTCCTCTACCTTTGAACTGCTCACTAAGCTTATGGCAGACAATGTCTGGTACGTGTTGGCAAAATCAAAGCATGTTAATATTTCTCTTCATCACTCCAAAGAATTGTGATGGGCTACGCATTCCAAAAGCTATTGATTGTTTCTTTGTTATGTCAGCAACATAACTTAATAAATAATGAATGGTTTTTTCTTTTGGAAATATATTCCAACTTTGAAAGATTCAACTAAATGCTTTTACTTGTATATAAAAAGAGAGGTAGAAATCTAAATTTTTCATGTAAAGTCAAATTTTGTCTTTCTCACCTCTTCTCACTACTTATTTTCTAAACACCTGGCTAAAGGTTAAAGCTATGGTGAATTAAATTTAGAGATGAGTTATTCCACTAGCAGTATTGTATTAAAGGTTTTTTAATTGCTTGGCCAGCCAGCTTAGACCAAAGATACTACATAAAATTTTTCATTTTAGATTTTAAGATTTCCTCTTAAAATTCAGATTTAAGTGATATGTTTTAAATGGCACCTCGTGACTCCCAACAGGATGCCAAAACAACCAATCAGTTGGATTGGTTGTTCACCATCGGTGAACTGGTTGTTCTGCATGATATCATGTAATTCATATTAGTACAGTGATGGTGTCAGCATCACAGAGACTGAGAATCTAAGGTCACTGAAGAAAATCAAATAAGGTAGGAAAAAACTTGCGTTCCAATCTATGAAGTGCGCCAGTGTTTCTGGACGTTTAGAGGTGCTCCCTCTAGGAGTAATGGAAGACAAGAGCCTCATGGACCAAGGTGTCCTGACTCCTGTCTTTTTAACAGTCCCCCTGCCTCTTACCTCTATCTTCCAGTTACTCCCTTCTGCCATGCTTCTTCCATCCCATGAACATTTGTGTAGAGGACCAAGTCATACAATGACCCTGACTGCCATCAATCAGAGTGTATTTGAGGGAGTACGGAGGTGACTTACAATTACAAAACATGTTGCTGCCTACTCAGACACCTGCCTGGGATGTGTTGTGGCTGCAATGCAAGAGAATGATACAGATCAGTGAGTTAAACTCATCTCAGAGGAACTTGCTCAAGTCCTCCAAGGGCCAATGTGCAATTTTGGGTGTGTGTGTGTGTGTGTGTGTGTGTGTGTGTGTGTATTTCATCTATGATTATGCACCATCTTAAAATCCTTTTTCTCTGATAAAATAAGAGTCATAAGACCCTCTAAGAGAATAGCTCACCTCCCATAGTTTGAGGAAATACCAGCAGGGAGGGGATCATGCTGAAAGTGGAGAGATCAGTGATTTACTTTTCGTACCCTTTCAGTACCCCCCAGACAGTATCTGATGTCTCCAGAGGAAGACATGCTTAAAGGTGTGGGAGATCACTTGCAGTTCATTCCTGTGGGAGGCTAGATAAGATAAGCAAGGTAAAAAAAAACAAACAAACCCAAATCTGTAACTCACAAGGCTTTTAGAGGCAGAGAAGGAGCTGGACTGTCCCCGTATAAACCCCAGTTCTGACACTTACTAGCTGTGTGATCTTAGGCAATTTACTTAAACTTTTTATGCTTCAGTTTCCTCATTTGTAAAATGAGGATAATATCTATCCTCCAGATAATATCTATCCGGATCCCAGGGTTAATGTGAGGATTAAATGAATTAATACCTGTAAAACACTTAGAACAGTGCCTGCCTCATAAGAAGGCTCTGGCAGTATCTACCTGGTTTACCCCTGAGGTCTAGGCCCTATATTCAATCCAATTGAATTCAATTCGTCTGGCTGGTCCACATGCGCAACCAAGTATGCATTTAGGTGAGTTAGCACAGCCTAAAAGGGTCCAGAGATAACTCCATCCCTTGCAGGAATCCCAAATTAGAAGCATTTATTTCTAAACATCAGATGGTATTATAAACTCCCTCATCTTGTGATAACATTGAGGACGCATAATTCTCACCTGTTGCCTGGATGCCAGGAGGACCCAGACATCTTGTCCCTCACAGGTGGCCTAAAAATGGGTTTAGATCATGGGACAACTTTGGGATACTATACTAATATAAATTTCTAGGAAGAAAATACAATAATATGCAAAATGGTTTTAAAAATAACCTGGACACAGGTGGTACACAGACTCTAGATGAATCACCTTGAAAAGAACAAGGTGGCAGAAGGATTTTCTCTGTTTGCAAATGAGGAAAATTTCCAAAGGAGACTGTGGTTGCTGAACATGCATTTGGAAAGGAAGTCAATGAAATACAGATGAATAGAAGCGGGTGCCTATCCATCTGCTGAAAACAAATATGCCCGGTTGGACACAGATATATTTTTGCCCTTTACATCACTTGAAAAATGTGGCTCTTTTGGCTTTAATTCTGTTTAGGGCAGCGTATATGCTGAACAAATACTTGCTTGATTAATTGATAGTGTCATCCCAATCTAGGACTGGGGCAGAAGTGGGAACAGCAGGGTGTGCTTTCACATACTAATTCTCCAATATTTGACAATTCTGTTTTGGAGAAAATCCTTCCTGACTTGTGACCTAGAGAAACAGCACTCATCATTTCTGTACACTATGATCTCTCCAGGAAAATAGTCTGAAGTTGGCCAGTTTTAACGTTGACATGACTGACATCACTATTTTGGCACTAATAGGAGGATAAAGAATCATATTTGGTTGCAGAGAAGCAGGGTTCTTGACCCCAGTCTTTTTAATAGGTAATTCATTGGGTGAAAGATGAAAATGGTAAGTCCTCAGGTTGCTTGGAGAACTGTCACAAGGGTCTGATGAGTGCATGTTGCATGTTTGGAGGAAGCTAACATGATCACCAGCCAGAGAGATACAGGGAAATGGGTGGGGCTTGCAGAAGTTCAAGGACGTCAAGCAGGAGTGAAGATGAGCAATGACAGGAGACCTGGAGGAGATGAAGAACTGTTGGGCTATACATGTGCTCTGTCAAGATGGTTTCCATCTCTCTCAGCCATCCAGGACAAGACAGGGTGAGTGAGTCGTAGGTGTAAGCTGTAGTTGGCTGAAGAAGAGATGAGATAGCCAAAAAGCTGAAAAAATTCACTGGGGTAGGTAGAGGAAAGAAAGACAGCATTATGGTGAAGAAAAGAGCGGAAAAAGAAAATACGCGTTAATTAATGCTGACTTTCCTATCAAGATGAAGGTGGAAAAAAAAAAGAAGACAGAAGGTAAGACTATTAAATCAGTTTTTAAGAGATATCTGTTAAATTCTTTCTAGGTAAGGTTTATTGTAAAAGGCTGTCTCTCAAGAGTATAACCGTCACTGAGACAGAAATAATATTGTGACGATTTTTTAAATTGTGATGAGTCATATTGTTAATTAAAATGGGATGAATCTAAAGAACACGACACTGGAAAAACAACCTCCCCCCAATCTCAATACCCCCTCCCTCCCCCCCAAACAGCCCCCTGATTTGTATGAGAGATGCTCAAATAACCATCTGCTGGGGCGGGGCGGGTGGAAAGAAGTGAGGTGTTGCCTAGAAATGTGATTTTGTGTTAAGGGACAGAAAAGCAGTAATTCTAAACCTTCTACCAGGGGCTCGTATTGTCATCCATGAGTAGATGACTCTGTTTTTCATGTAGGTGGGCTCTTGGGCACAGCCTTGGTGGCAGAAGGTAAATATTGTTGTTTGTTAATCAGTGTGTGTGATTGATAGCAATCTGCATAATAATGAATATTGAACCCTGTTGTGTTTGAAGATGGTGATCTGAGTAGATTATATTGCATTTAGGAAAAAGTCTGCTTCCTTCAAGCAAACTAAAAGGAAGATTACAGTATATCATTGCTGATACAATAGAAGATTACAGTATATTATTGCTAGAAGATTACAGTATATTATTGCTGATAATTAACATCTGTATTTTGCAGGTAGGTGTGTGTATGTGTGTGTTTGTGTGTGTATGTGTGTGTTTCATGTAAGAGTTAACCACCGAATAACCAGCTTCTTTCTGTACCTCACACTGGCAGGAAGATAAGATGTGGTGTTAGAGATAATACAGAGTAAAGAGACAGAGATGTGGGGGTGGATAAAGCAAGAATAACCAGTCACCGTTCATTCCTTGGCCAATGGCATACAAGGGGCCCAGCATTCTGTCAAGGAGGATAATAGTGCAGGACTTTTGGACAGAGATTTGCAAAAAGTAAAAGCAGAGGTCACTGGTGGAGGGAAAGTGCAACCAGTTGCCATGGGAACAACTCAAGGGCATAAGTGTGACAGATCTTCTTGTTCTCAACTACATTAGAAGACGGTGGATGTTGAAGGAGACAGGTGGCCTTTGGACACGTTTGGAGTTACGAAGTCTGGGGCAAGGGAAGAGCTTTTGGAAGCTTCCTATCCGTCTACCTCTTGGATTTATTTTAGAGACTGGAGGACAAAGACCAGAATGAGTGAAGGAACTTTGTCAAGTGAGACTGAATGTCCTCTGGGAGCTTCCCCTGCAGGCCTGTGACAGGTGTACAACTGTCATGTAGGCCAATCTAAGACACGCTTCATCTGTGTGCTTCGTGAGTTAAACGCTAGTTCAGAAAAGATGTTTCAGTTGTAGGAAAAAGGACACAATGCTACCACTAGTAAAAGCAAAGTGTGCAAAATTTTGGAATGGAAAAGAGTCTTATATGTGTAGAATAATATTTAAGGGAAAAAGTTTATTATACGTATGTATACACATATATGTATGCTATAAAACCATATATGCTGAAAGAGACCAGACACAAAAGGCTACATTCTGTGATTCCATTTATGTGAAGAATCCAGAATAGGTAAATCCTTAGAGACAGAAAGCAGACTGGTGGTTGCCCGGGGCTGGGGGCAAAGGAGAACTAGAGAGGGACTGCTTAAGGGGTAAGGAGTTTCCTTTTAGATGATAAAAAATGTTCTGGAACTAGATAACGGTGATGGTTGCACAACATTGTGAATGCACTAAATGCTACTGAATCGAATGCTTTAAAATGGTTAAAACAATGATTTTTATGTTATGTGTATTTTATCAAAATCTTTAAAAGCATATGCACTGTATCCATCCATTTCTTAATAGAAAAATGACTGAAATATAGACAGGTAGATATTAACAATATCAATACACTCAATGCACAATGAGGCTCTACCTAAAGTTTCTGAGGAAGGAGGTGACATTTATGAGCTGGGATTTTGGAAGATGTTTTTCAGTCATTTTTCTTCTTGGTAATACACATGGTCTGGATAAGTGATATTTATGATTCCTTCCACCTCTACAATTTTATGACTTTATATTTGATGTATCAGTGCAAACTTTCCAGAAACAGATCCTAGGAAAAGGGAGCCAGAAAAACAAAAGCCAGTCTGAAGAGACAGAAAGAAAAAAAAAAAAAAGCCTGCTAAGATGAATTTAGAATGTTGCACAGCAAGTCAAAATAAAATGATAGCAAATAAATGGATGGATTTCAAATGTAAGGAAAGTCACATGAGAAAAAGCAAGTATCTAAAAGGAACAGGTTGTGGAGGAAAAAACATGGGACAGAACAGTTTTAATAAAAAGAGGAAGAGAGGACGTGTTTAAGGCGAGGCAGGTCTGCTCAAGAAAGAAAAGAAAGACACAAAGAATGAGGACAATAATGAAGAAAAACAAAAGAAGTGAATAAATATTCCACTAGAGTCAGACTGAAAGCCCTAGACTGAGAGGGAAGGAGGGAAGCAAGCGTTCAGAAGATAAAGACCACAAGAGGAAGGATCAGAGGGGAAAGAGAATGTTCAAAGGCAGAGTTCAAAGCTAAATAAAATCTTCTGAGTGGGATGGGGTGGCGGGAGGGAGGTCCAAGAGGGCGGGGCTATATGTATACATATAGCTGATTCACTTCATTGTACAGCAGAAACTAACACAACATTATAAAGCAATTATACTCCAATAAAAAAAAAGCTAGATAAAATCTTCAAGAGAGAACACTCAACAGAAGTCAAAAACCCATCCCAGTTGTAGATGGGTTTTAAGGAGAAGATAGAAGAAAAGAGAGGTGAAGCACTGGAGCAAAAGTTGTGGAAATCCAGGATCACAGAGATCTGGTTCAGAGTCAGGGTGACAAAATCAACAGAAACCTAAGCAAAATGAATTTCTGACGTCGAAGGGTGGGCACCATAAGGATAAAGAGAAATAGTTGGCTTAAGAAAAAACATGCAAAGTTGAAAATTCTGTAGAAAGAAAAAACCTGAATAATGGAGACGTTTGTAATAGAATAGTTTCAATGACAATAAAATCTATAGATTTTGGTACATAGATGTGAGCTAAAGTTGGAGGTCCAAAGTGGAAGACAAATGATACAAGAAAGATATTCCTAATGAATCAAAATAAATGGTAGCATGTAATCTTTCTCGGCAACTGTGTCAAGTTTTAATGTTCTCATTTTGCATGTAAGGAAATTAAAACTCAAGAGGTTCTGTACAGTTTTCACAATTCCAGAGTCATGCATGGCTAACAGGATTTTAATTTAGTTCTCCTTAACAATAATGGTCCTCCAGTTCTTCCCCATCTAATAGATTCTGTAAATACTCGTGCATGAGATTCTTGTTTAATTTTGATTACCATCTTGGAAATGGATATAAAAGCCCATTTTAAACTTCATTTTAATTTTATTACCTGATTGCAGTAAGTTCGGTTTTCTGGACCTGCTCAATAGCTAAACTTCTCTGTCTTCTCCCACGTGTTTTAACCAGCAACACTGCTATTGTGTGAGTAGCACTCTGTTGGCTGTTGTAAGAACTGAGTTATCAACTGGCATGTTGTTTCTATGGAAGAACGTTATTTCTCAGCTCCAAGGCAATTGACTCAGAAGCAATCATCCAAAACACAACCCATTTATTCTGGGTTGAAGATTGCCTATGAAATATGTCCATCATTTTATCCCCTGTTTCTAATTAGCTCCAGTGACCTTTGAAGCTATTGATTTCTCTCCTGACTGTTGTCTTTTAAGAAAAATTCAAGCTTTTGTTTATGCCTATTTTTGGTGCCACTATTAGTTCTTTTTGAGAGATTGCTAATAGTAATCACCTGACTTCCTTTATCCTGTCTTCACTATAGAGCCTCTGAAATAGGTATTATTATTTTTACTATACAGATGAAGAAACTAAGGCTTAGAGGGGCTGGGTAAATTGATCCAGGGTTTCACTGCTTCTAAGGATCAGAAATGAAAATTGAACCCCTAACTGACTCCAAAGCCATTATTAGATATCAGCAAAATAGAAGAACAAATAAAATGCATAAGGCGGGATATTTTTCATTTACTTATATATTCATTCATTCATGCAGGCACTCATTCATTCATTCACTTAGATAGACAGACTTCCTGGTCAACAAAAGCAGGAAGATGATGTTGCTGAAGCATTAGGAAGATGGTGGAAAAATGAATTAGGACATAGTCCTGGCCCTAAAGGGCTCCAAAGACTAAAGGGAATAACAGACCTAAAATCAAACAAAAATAATTAAGCTTGGTAGACTCACAATAATTATACTTGAGAAGGTTGAGGAAGGTATCAAACAGGAAGTAACAGTTCACCTTTGGTTGAGGATGAAAAGAATTTATCAGGAAAATAAAAGGCTGGTAGGAGTGGGAGGCATGAAGTAGAATACTTCCTCTTCCTGCCTAAATAATTTTCCTGAAACATACATATTACATTTTCAATGTTGCTTGAATTTACCTTGGATGTAACACAAGATAAAGTCTTATTTATGCAATTTTCTGTTATTGATTTAAAGATTAATATAGCCGGGCCCAAACTCACCCTTTGCTCCCTAAGACCACGGAGTCAGTCAAGTTCTTCTAAAGAGGAAGTGTCCTGTCTGCTAGGGTAGAAGAGTATGATGTATAACTTCCCCAGTAACCTCAGGGCAAAAATTAGTTTTGAGAACTTGAGATTTCTCCTCTAGGAATGTCTGACTCCTATGAGCTTTGACAACAAAAAATTACCCTGGCTTCAGGATATTTTCTGGATGAACAACCAACTCTGTCAAGTACAAGAGAAGGTTACAGATGGATCTATGAAAAGGCCAGAATCATGAAAACATGGATTTTTGTAGATGAATCAAAGTGAATAGAGAGTGGCCCTCTGTCATCATCACTTAATCACCTGATTAGGTAAAATACCAGGAGACAAGGGATCAGACTAAGCAATTGTGACCAGTAAGGACAAGTGGAATCAGCATAAATTTATCATAATTAATATCATCATCACTAGTAACTTTGAAGTCTACTCATCTTAATGTACTGGGAACAGTTATCTGCGGAATGCAGAAAAAGACATGGTTTACAGCTCTAGGTATTACAGGGGTGAAAAAATAGCACATTCCTTTAGTTTTTATATTTGTACATTTATTACTTAAGTGTAGTAGAGTAATAGGTGCCCCGTCTCCTAAAGCTTACACATAAATACCACTAGCTAATATGGCAGATCCATGGCATTTAGGGATCTAACACTGTCAGTATTTCCTATTTGTTGTTCCTCAACTTTTATGACATTTAGACATTTAATTTTTTAATTAGCTAATTATTTACTTAATTTTTATTGTGGTAAAATACACATAACATGAAATTTATCATTTAAAACATTTTTAAATGTACAATTTAGTGGCAATAAGTACATTTGCAATGTTATGCCAGCATCACCTCTATCCATTTCCAGAAATTTTTCCTCATCGCTAACAGAAAATTTGTACTCATTGATCTCTCTTTGCACTCCCCATCTCTTCTTCCCTCCAACACTTGGTAAGCTCTGTTAGACTTTCTTAGGCATTTTTATTTTGTAGAACCCAATGCAAACTCACCAAGCTGCAAGGCTGGTATAAGATGTCACTTGAGTAATGACTGAGTCTGGTTAATGTTGACAATATCCATTTCAATTCCACTTTGTTGACCGTTACTCATGTATCATACAAACATTTATTGTGAATTTGGGGATTCTTGAAAAACTCAAATTTTAAGTCACTAGAATATTAGGGATCTATTCACTTGGTTATTTCTTATCGGGCATTCAACCAGAATTTGACACACATATACACTCACATATAAACGTGTACCAACCAATGCAAAAATCTATTGACTTCGCCAAGAAAAAATGTCATGGCCTGTGCTAGGCAAAGCAGAACAGGAGTTGATGACTGGAAATTGCTTCATTTTCTAAATTGCAGGTTACAGGCACTAAGGAAGTATCCCAGAGTATTACCAAAATCTCTCATTGATTATGAAAACAAACATCTTTTGAAATGAAAAAAAAAAATTAAAGATTAATTTGGAGCTGTTAAATTTGAGCCAAAGACAGGACCTTGCCTATGGAACAAAACAAAACAGAATATAACAGTGTAGAAGGTTCCCAAAGTTGGGGTAAAAGATAAATATCCAGTTAATAACAAATACCAGTTTAAAATGAAAGGGGAAAACCTTGTCACCTCCACAGATAAGTTTTATATCTCAACTCACTGTTTTGGAAATATCAGAACATATGGGAATTTAAAAAATAATTGGAATGAAGGGGGATTAATGGAAAAACAGTTTTACCTGTCAAAGATCACTAAAAAGCAAACAAAAAACAAGTAAACCAAAGCAACTGTAAAGGGCGTATTCATCAATAATCCTGGTTGTGTTTCAAAGGTGCATGGATGCCACAAAAACATCTCCATCATCACATAAATATACTTTTACTGTTTATCTGGGTTGGGGATGACATCTATTGCCTCACACACTCCCGCTTAGAGTATCATGTTTACTTATCTAGCAGAGTTTTTCAGTGTGTTTGCATTTAGAAAAGAACACCTTCTGCATCTTTACTAAACCTTAAATAAATTTAAGGTTTACATTAAATCATACTTTTGTTATGAAACATATTTGGTACCAGGGACAACAATTTAAATCCACACCCAACATTGGATATATCTATTAACAATTTAAGAAAAAATTGCTTGGATACCACTACCTATAGCTCAAGAATTTATAGTGATACATGATAAATGAATCCACAGCCAGGAATCAAGCTACTGAACAAGCATACATTTGCCAAGATGGCCTATAAGAATAATTGGATCGTCTAAAAGAAGACATTTGTTAAGCAAATCAATCAAATCCATCTAGCCTGACACAACTGGTTGTCATTCCTGCATAAAATGAAATTTATACTACATGAATATGTATTTAAATCAGAGAAAATATCAGAAGATCGGAAGAATACAGTATTAACAGGGGCTCTTTTCATTCGTGGCTGACGGTTAAATTTTTAGTTTGGTAAGGAGCTGAAGTGTCTGTTGCTACCACTCCAAGACAATATCAATTTGGGACCAATTAAAATTAGGTAACTGATGATGGACTTTATTGTTTTTTAATTTAAATTTATTTGAAATAAGTTCTTCTCAGAAGAGAATCCTAGAAGTTACAACACAGGACATAATAATGCTCCCAAATAATGAGGGTGGTCAAATTAAGTATGCTATTGGGTTGGCCAAAAGTTCGTTCAGGTTTTGCTATAAGATAATATAAGAAAAATATAAGAAAAACCTGAACGATATATTTGGCCAACCCAATACTTAAATTTAAACACAATAAGGAAAATTGAAAAGTAAGGCGTAGCCACAGAAGCATCTGCCCTTCTGTCACTGAGCTTTACGTGCTCAGACTACATTTTCTGACCCAAGTAAGAGATCCCTTTAGGGCCAGCCTAGTTCTCAAAAGAATTTTAGGTAAGTTTCCACAATCTGCAAAAATAACAAAGCCAAGAACCACAAGGGAAACTGCCTATTGTGGTGGTAAAAAACGAAAAGCGTTAAAGAGAAAACCCCACACTTTTGTCTAGGGACTCAATCTTGATGTTCAGCAGTGTTAATTCACATGTATGTGTCTGACTGTCTTCACTGATATGGGTTTCCTATACATATGATGGTATACGTAGATTTCTACGTATTACAGTAACATCTGAAAACTAGACATCACTCAATTCAGTTGCCTGTACTTTTATTTTTAGGTCAACATTTTGGTTGTTCATGTTGATAAATTTAAAAATTGCATTTAGATAGCCACCGATTGCTTTCCATATGAAACTTTCTGTTCTTCTAAATGTGTTTTTGTAATTAGGAGACTATTTCGGAAGTCAGTGAAATATCTTTATTAATCTCTTTTCATCCATGGATGGTTTGTTTTACTTTATCACCTTTTCTCATGAATGTATGTGACTGTTCTAATTTAGGGACTGATTGTTTCTTTCATTCTTAAATTTGGAAGAATGTGTCACTGCCTTGCCTTTAAACATCTTTTTTAAACTACACATTGAAGAACCCCACATCAAGCAGCCAGCCAGGCATCCAGGAGGCAGCTCTGCTTTTACAGCATGTGCTTCACTATCTGCTCATCTAGAAATGACTAGTCCTCATTTCCTCAATCAAAGCATGTCTCTTGAAGGCCACAGATGATAAGAATCACCAAAGAAGTTTTTATGTAGGAAGCAAACTGAACTTGGCTATTATTAAGTCTTGAAAAGCTGAATATTGAAGGTCAGAAAAACTTCCTTCTACAGAGTCAGAAATTTCTACAAAGTGCTAATGTAAGACAGGTGCCTTCCAGATTCCTGACGATATTTCTTAAATCTTCAAATCAGATACCTTAAAACCTCCCCATGACAAAACACCTCGACATGCTGGATGAGATACTAAAAACACTCTTCTAAATGTATAATAGCTGGAAAAAAAAGTAGGGAAAATCTCCAAGGGCCAAAATCAAGATGAAGCTAAAGAACAGCAAGATGCCCTATCTGGCTGCTGGAGTGGGTGGGCCTGGGGGTTGAGAGTCTAGTAATCAAGGGCTTTGGGTTTTAATGTCTTTCAAAGGGAAGAGATGAGGCCTGGCCTGTGCACAGTGGAACAAAAACACACACTGAAATTCTCAAAAACAGGACGACTAAGACATTAACTATTTTGCTTATTGATATAAACTCTGTGTGTCTTTACACCAAAGATACGTTGGCAATCATTATATTTTCACAAATTTTGTAAATCTGTTGTCAAACAGAGCCATTATTTTAAATTATGTAAATTTGCAACTAAATAAATTGCATTAAAGACAAAGGTAATAAATGCTCAAAATTCATTTCTTCCTAATTATTTATTACCATACATTTGAGGTTATTTATGTCTATTGTCTCTCTAGAGTGAAAATATTACAAAATGGTGTTGTTCTTCTGCACATCTCTTCCAAACTCCATGTTCAGTAATGTCACATTGGCACCATGAAATTGTCCATGATAGCAGCACTATACTACGGAAAACGGCAGATGCTACAGGGATTCATTTACTGCTTTGTTGATTTTCTAGACTTAGGAAAGTGATGGAGATTTTGTTAATAAGAAAGATTAACCTTAAAAGTGTGGCATGTCTGTACTTACTCCATTGTGAGTCGGATGAAAAAACTGAGTGTTTGAAATCTAGTTTATTCATTTTAGCAGGCATTCATATTATTGATGAACAAATGAAATTCCAACATACATTCATCTTTGTTGTTACTCACTAAAAAAACCAGAAATACCAACCAACATTCATGTTGGAACTACACTCATTTGCCAGTTGCAACCATAGGGAGGCTACAGCTACAAGAGTTGGGCACAAATCAATGAAACACTGACTATACAAATGGACAATATCTAGACCGTGTATGACAACAGAACTCTGACCTAAAACTTCTGCAGCAATTGCCCCAGAACATTCAAGACTTGGTCTATGTCTTCAAACTTCCCTTTTTTCATCCTCCCTTCCAAATGAGGATGAATCAGAGAGAACCAAATAGCTCCCCAACCTCATGACATAAGATGACAGCTTCTAATTAGCCTGCCCTTCTCAGCAACCTCCAATCAGAGCATACCTGAAGCTTCCCCTTTTTCCCCCTACTGTAAAGCTTTTCCACTGCCCTACATCGAATGCCTTTGTGTCTCTGCCAAATGCATGTGATGGATGGCTGACTCCCTTGATAAGGCAAGCTCTGAATATAGAGCCTCTGTTTATTCTCACTTGCGGGTTTTTGATTATACCCACCAAAGCATTCTATGAGAATCAACTGGCCATATGGAACTTAAAATTAAGAGTATTTTATATTTTATTATTACTTGTAATAGGTGCACTATATATCCTTTGTTATTAAGATTTATAATAAATCTATGTGTGTGTGTGTGTGTGTGTGTGTGTGTAACCTTTTTTTTTCCCCAAAGAGCTGGTTGTTAGACATTTATCAGCACACCAGTGAGCTTACACTCTGAAATATCGCTTAGGAAAAAAAAAACGACCCACTAGTATAGGGGAGACAACATAAATTCCGAGTAGAAAAAGACAAACAAACCAGACCCCAGAAAATTTTAACCTTGGGTCTATTCTCACTTGAGTTTGGAATGCAAATTTATACCACTTATGTGATCCAAGGATTCTCCCCGAAAACAGTCCTTGTCAATGGTACCCTTGTGAAGTCTGGTGGAAGCCAACACAAATCCTTTCTGGAGAGACTCACCCAAATTCCAATTTATCTACTATTCCACAGGTGAAGTCCTACTGAGGATGAGCCCACAATCAAAACTCCAAACAATTCACCATGACCATGATTAACCAAACACATTAAATAGCAATATTCATCCCTGTAAGAACTATGAATTACAACTAATAGACACCTTGAAATATAAAAACATGAAAAACATCATATTTACTGAAAGTCCTTAAAGATAAGGCACAAATGGGGTTGGGATTTTTTTTTTTTTTTTAACTGTCTAGTGGCTGTAGAACAAGCAAAATAAAACCTAGGTATCTTATGTTTAAATTAGGTCTTTCTTCAAATTACCAAGGTGCTAGAAGAAATGGGAATTTGTTCCAGTTTATAGAGACTTGCTGTAGTTACAGAAATCCCTTGTACAGAGGCATTTCATCCCACAAATGGCCTGGCTGTGTGAGGGGAGCCACATAGGACTAGCAGGTACTATGTGGAACCTCGCTGAGGGGGGCATGTTTGGTGATGGGACAGCTTAGTTGTGGGATTTGTGACTGACACTGTTATTTCAGGAAAAATAACACATCATTCATAAAATACATTTCAATCAAACCAGAGGACTGCGGCAAGGACAGCATTTACTAATGTGCAAAATTAGAGTCTTCCCTCCTTCACCTGTCCTTAGCTCTTCCTGCTAACTCATTCTCAGATAAGAGTTAGTGCCACCTATTCCTTGGGGCTTTTTAATGCAGAAGAGTAGAACAGTCATGAGAAACAAGACTAGAGAGACAGGGGAAGGGGAAAATGTTTTAAAAAATATCCTGAAACTTGGATTTGAGGGCAAGCAGGCATCTTTCAGTTGGGTACCTGGAAACAGACTCTGAGGCAGATATTAGAGTGCAGGAGAAATCAGAGTCAGATAAACAGATTTGGACAGAGGGCAGAAATGGACTGCAACATGGCTGCTATGGAGACCTCAGCCGTTCCTACGAGGAACTCTGCATGCGATTGGGATGCATGCGATTCCACTGAATGAAATTATGCACCAGAGTGAGAGTGAGATGAGGGATGTGACTTTTCTATTCTCTTATCAATGCTGACTTTTCTATTCTCTTATCAGTGCTGAGTATCTCTTATGTAGGTTGTCAATGGGTTAAGCCACTTTCTTGATTCTGATTCTAAGCAGTTCTTGCCTTATTTACTACTTTAGACCCTCCCCCCTTCTAAGATGGGATTCCGTGTAGAATATACTATGCATGGAAGCGTGGAGCAATTGAGAGAGAATCCATTATTCACTCCTGCAACCAATATTTATTGTCTTTGCCTTAAGCTACATACAATTTTTTGGATGAATAGAGACACAGAGACTATATGTGCAATCAAGAGCTATTGGGGCCATCAAAAACCTGCACAGAGCCCTGTGGGAGAACCAAGAAGGCAGAGGTCAGCTCCACCTTGTAGAAGTAAAATAAATAAATAAATAAATAAATAAATAAATAAATAAATAAGCCATAAAGAAAGGGATGTTGGGTTTCATTTTGAAAGATGGGCAGATATTTGTGAACTTTGGGGAAAAGGAATGGGGTAAGACAATGCAGGCAGAAGGAGCAGAATGAACGAAAGAGAAAATGTGGGAGTCATAAAATAGCCTTCCATCAGCATCAAAACCTACACTGCTACATTGTTACATTGCTCTGCAGCTACTTTCGTGTAACATTTGTCAAGTAGTTTGAAAATACTATTAGTGTGGTTTGGCAACATCTAAGATGGCCCCCATAGATCCCACCTCCTGGCAGTCATACCCTTGTGCAATCCCTCTCCTTGACTGTGAGTTGGACAGAGGAACTCGCTTCTAATGAATAGAATATGACAGAAGTGATGGTATGTCACTTCCATGATTAGGTTACAAAGACCCTGTGGCTTTTTTCTTCTTCTACCTCTCTTGCCTGCTCACTTTGTGGGAAGGCAGCTCACACGTGCTGAACTTCCCTGTGGAGAAGCCCATGTGACAAGGAACTACAGGGGGCCTCCAACCAACAGCCAATGAAGACCTGAGGTTCTCAGTACAACAGCCCATAAGTGAGCTTGGAAGCAGATCCTATTACAGTAGAGCCTTCAGATGAGACCACAGACCTAGCTGACACCTTGACTCTAGCCTTATGAGTAACCCTGAGGCAGAGACACACAGCTAAGCTTCACCTGGATTCCTGACCATGGAAACTTGGAGACAATAAAGGTGTGTTGTTTTAAGATGCTAAATAAGTTTCAGAGTAATTTGTTCTGTAGCATTAGATGACTAATTTAGTTAGCATGCTACCCTCTGGGTGAAATGCTTTCTACTATCATGAATGGGGACAGTACCTAAGTTTCACATTTAGACAAGGTTTCTGTTACGTAATAAGATGTTAAACTTTGCATCCCAGCCCAGACTTAAGAATTCTCTTCAATGTTCAAATATCTTCCCTACATATAGCTGACCAGCTCAGATGGCATCATGTAAGAGATTTCTGTTCATTAGGTACCGCTAAAGAAAGACTCTACTAATACAAGGATCAAAACTGATATTACATCATTTTGCATCATACTAAAGTTCTGTATGTTTTTAAAGACCAATTTAAACATACTTTTTAGGGACTTCCCTGGTGGTGCAGTGGTTAAGAATCCACCTGCCAATGCAAGGGACACAGGTTCAAGCCCTGGTCCGGGAAGATCCCACATGCCATGGAGCAACTAAGCCCATGCACCACAACTACGGAGACTGAGTTATAGAGCCTGCGAGCCACAACTACTGAGCCCATGTGCCACAACTACTGAAGCCCATGCACCTAGAGCCCATGGTCTGCAACAAGAGAAGCTACTGCAGTGAGAAGTCCACGCACCACAACGAAGAGTAGCCCCTGCTCGCTGCAACTAGAGAAAGCCTGCACGCAGCAACGAAGACCCAATGCAGCCAAAAATAAATAAATTAATTAAAAAATAAATAAACATACTTTTTAAAGTCCTGGGGATTAGCCAAGGTAAAGATATATTGCCTCTCCTCTTGCATAGGGTCCTGGAGACCTGAGACATGTCCTACAAAAGAGTTTGTATTTAAGTGTCTATTTTGATGAATATACTATTTCCTGGATGGTCTTATTAGGACTGGAATGATTGGCGTATCATCTCTCTCTAAGGACAGGCAAAGCAGCTGCACAAAAATGTGCCTTGGTTCATTCATGTGGAAGAAGTTGATATTTTGACTGCTTCAGAAATCACTCAACTATTCCATGTATTATACAAGGCTTTGAAAATAAAAACAAAATCCACTACTGACTAGAGTGTCAAAATATATCTTGGGAGTAGTGTGTACTGGATTGCCACTGCCAACACTTCAAACCATTGGCTTGTACCCTAATCACAGGCCCCAATTGACATCCCTCTGATGAATTCACATGGTGGGCCAGCGGATCTGAAAAAATCAAGTTTTCGAGTTACAAGGGATGTTAGAGATCACCTAGTAAGAACAATATCGCCTGCATCCACCAGTCAGTGTTGTACTACACTATTCAGTTTCTATCTACCCATTAGAAAATTTAAAAATCTTGACTTCTATTTTGTGTAGCTGTTCAAACATTATGTATTTTGGATATAACAGAAGTTTTATATGGGCTATTTTAGACATTCGTGGGTTTACTGAATCCAGCACGACAGATGTTTGTGTTGGAGCACGTCTTTTAGGACCTGTTGCTCACATCTAATGACAGCACTTTACGAGAAGGTCAGAAATGAGATTGTTAATTTAATGCAATACCAATTATGCGTCAAAACTCTTCTTGATTTTTACTTTTTTATTTTGGAAAATTTCTAACACCCAGAGAAATAGGGAGAACCTCCATGCACTTATCATTCAGCTTCAGCAATTATTAAGAAAACAATCTTGTTTGTCTACTCTCCATCCCTCCCATGATGGTAAATTATTTTAAATCAAGTCCCAGACATCTTTTTATTTCATCCGTAAATATTCACTATGTGTTGACATGAGATAAAGACTCTTAACAAACAAAACCACAATACCATTATTATGCTTAAAAATGAAAACACATCCTAAATATGTTCAGCGTTCAGCCTTTAACTGTCTTATAAGTATTCTTATAAATACATTTCACTCACCTTTTTTGTGCTACTTAGTTCTCGTATCTGACCTTAAGATCTAGAGGCACCATTCAACTCAGAAGCGATTCATTATGCCTGATATCTATCTATCCATCCAAACATCCATCCATCCACACTAGATCTAATACCTCGTCTGTAAGGGCTACAGAGGAGGCTCTCTCTGTCACAAAATTCAAAAACACTAGAAAAGCTGGGGGAAGACAAGTTAATATTCCTAATTCTCATATATTTTTTAAGTAATGGCTTCTATTAAATTGAAGCAGATACATGTAGAAAAAGAATGAAGTCAAGGAACTACTAAGAATTTTAAAGTTCAATGGGGACATAAGAAGAGTGTGTAAATAATAATGCAAGGTAGAAAATAATAAGTATCAAAAGAGAGGCTGAAATAAAATGGTTTAGGAGCTCAGAGCAAGAATAAAAAACTTCTTAAAAACTTAAAAAAAAAACTTCTTCTCTTTCCACCATTTTGCATAAGTTATACATATTATTCTACATAAGAAAAGAAAATTTAAGTTAGTCTCCATAATAACCACAGCTGTGCCACTTGACTTTATGAGCTCTGGAAGTTACTTATGGCTTCCGTGCCTCAGTTTCCCCTCTGAAAACTGGAGAAAATGTTTATATTTACCTTCCAGTTTTTGTGAGCATGAAATGAGGTAATGTATGTGATACATGTACATTTGTTCATTAATATTAAAAAAAAAGACTGTTTAGTGTCCTTAAAATTTTGCTTCTCTTGTTTTTTTATGACTCACCTGTCATGTCAGCAGATGTGAACTGAACAAACATAACTCTATGCCTTTCTCTGAATAAATATTTTCTTTCCTATGTAAATGTAAAACAATTAAGGTACAATGCAGGCTGCCAAAATTTTGGCTTTATATTAAACACTTTTACATTTGTTTCCTTATCCCTAATTTATATTGGGCAAGCCAGTGCTTTTTCTCCAAACATTAAAGAAGAATTTCTATCTATCTTTTGACAATTTAAACTATTCAGGCATGCCCAGTGCATAGAGAATTGAATGTTTTCTGACATGTTCAATTGCTCCTTCATTTTTAATTGCAAGTCAGTCAGGACTCAACTGCAAGATCCCTTTTCATACAGCCTGATGTTTCTTCCTTTCCTGCAAAAAAATCCTGTTCCAATTTAAAAAAAAAAATATGTGAATTGAATGCCTCTAATTTAGAATCCGTCACCTTCATAACCTGCCAAAGCTCTTAGAACATCAAGGAAGATTGTCTTTGTCATTCAATTTTCTGATGCCTTTCTAAGTTTCTCTCCTTTTATTTGCCTGAAAAATCTTGCTCATTGGAATTTTATATTTTGGACACCATTTTTTTCAGCCAAACCATTTTATATACCTAATGACATTTTAAAAACCAATTAATTATTAAAATAACATGGTAAGTTCCCTAAAGCCTTAAGAATCTGTGAACATTAAATCCTATGAGCCAGACAGCTGTGGCATTTCAGCCTTAATTCTACAAATTAAGAAAGAATCACTGGAGTTCAAATTAAACTGAAATGAAACTGGTTGAATTTAAGTAATATTTTAGGCTTTAATGCTTAAATACGTTATTTATGGACTAGAATTAAATAACACTTAAAAATGAATTTACTTATGAATTCAGCATCAATTGGGCTTGTTTCTGTTTCAGAGTTTTGATTATTATCAAGAAAAAGTGATTATACTTATATTAATTAAAAAAAAAATCTGAACTATCATCTCAACATTCAGAATGAACTTGCATGCCATGGCAATTATCTTGGAGGGTTGGTTCTCACAATTATGATCATAAGAGACCTTTTGTGTCTGTTTCGCAAGGCGACTCTATATGCGTAGAAGTCTTTAAAAATTAAATTCTGTGTGCATTTCTATAGTTGCTCTTTCTTAGAAGTTACATTAAAAGGTAATACTATTACATATGAAGATGGTTCATTTTTAAGAGTATCACATGTAGTTGAAAACCTCTGCTGTGGATGTAGTTTTTAAGGCTGTCATTTCTGACTGTAGATATATACAGAGCTAATTTGGAGGTGTCCCAGTTAGATTGCAAAAGACATTCCTCCATGTCAGTGACAATGATATGACTGACTTGATAACTGACAAAAGTCCTTTGCCACCGTACAGCTGACAATACTTGTTTAAAGGCTGTTCTTGAATTAAATGAACGCTTGGCTATCCCATGAAATTTCCATTCTAACCTGGGCTACTAACTTGAATCTAGGATCTTTTTAAGGGTAATTAAAAAATGAATATATATGAAGCAGTACTACAGTAGTTGACATCTAGGTTAGTAAAGTCACTGTCCCATGTAATTTGTAACAGGAAAGAAATCACTGGGACAGAAAACATACAATAGCACAGTATGGAGCTGTCATTTCAACTCAGTGTCAGTCTCTGGCTTTACTTTCCTTCTACTTCTCCTTATGCTTTTACTACCATCTTCTCATCCATTCTTTCTATTGATTTCTGGACCTGACAAATAGCATTGGTTTTGAACAGAATTAAGAGGCATCTTGCCCACCTAATAACCACAACATGTCTGTTGGGTTTCTCATCTTATAACGTTGCAAGAAGTAGTAAGCTGTAACTTACTTCTAAGTCATATATATTGCATTTTAAGCATTGTCTTATGAGCGTAACTATGATGCTATTCAATCATGGAAGGTGATTTATGCAGCTGAAAACCCGCTCGTGGTTTCTATTGAATGAGATTTCTGGGTAGGGTTCTCATTTTTTTCTTATGAGTTTCCCTACTGAATTTTATTTTAATGCATTGGGGTAAGTAAATGAACCATTTCATTTTTATTTCCCATTCCATGAACTGCTTCTCGAGTAACTCGATTAATGTTTAAAACCAATATTTGAGTAGGCATGTAATGTAATTAAAATTTCATAAAACCGTTATAATCATAGTAGCTTAATAATAAGAAACCTTATTTATCACACAAATGATTTCTTTGGATTTCTAATATGTACGTTATTTAGCTAACTCAGTAATAAAAAATACATATATATATATACACACACACACACATGCATATACACACACAGACACACACACACACACACATGCACATTCCCCTTTCCTCCAATGAAGTTTGTTCTTTAAAAGAGACACTTGATAATCAGTGTTTTCTTCTAACAAACACTTTTTCTTGCAGTTTGGCCTATGGATGATTTAATAGGGTGAAGACAGAGATGGGTAAACTCCATTTATGTTTTCTGGATAAGATGACTTTGCATCCCAGAAAGCTATGAGGTACTCTGTGTCTTACTGTGGAAGTGATATTGGAATTCTGGATCCTCTAAAACCCAAATGTAACTCATTGGTACCCATTACTTCAGTTCTTATGTATAGTGGTGAGTAGTATCATGTATAATACTGTCGTTCATGTGTCTATGTATTTGTCGTCTCTTTTTTCTTCCTTTAGTCTCGATAAATTTGTCTGTCAGTGATTCTCAAACTTTAGTGCAAGTAAGAATCAAGCAGGAATTTGTTAAAAATGCAGATTCCTGGGCACAGAGATTCTGAGTAGTTGTAACTGACTGAAACCCAGGAATCTGCATTTTTTACAACCACCCCAAGGGAATATGATACAAGTGGTCCAAGAATTAACCTTTGAGAAATAGTACCTGTGGGGACTGAAATCTCATCTTTTAGTTGAACTTCTTTGCAATTCCTCATTGTGTCCATTGGCATGTTCTATTCATTTAAAACAGGTTGCTTCATACTGTGTCTGACTCAGAATAACACAATAGAGCAAAGTTTAGCATGGCTCTATCCAACAGAGATATATTGTGAATTACGTATCTAATTTTAAAGTTTATTATAGCTCCATTTAAAAGATAAAAAGAAATGGGTGAAATTTAATCTTAATAATGCATTTTATTCAACTCAATATGTCTAAAATATTGTCATTACAATATGTAATCAATATAAAAATATTGAGATGTTATATTCTTTTTTCATGCTAAATCTTCAGAATGTAGTATATAATTTGTACTTAACAGCCCATCTCAATTAGAAATAGTCACACTTTGAGTGACTGACAGCTACATGTGGCTAGTGGCTACCATATTGGACAGCACAGAGTTGGAGGACGGCATTGTACTCATTATTTTCTAAAACCACACTGGCATGTTCAAAAGTAAACAAATGACACCACAGTAAAACCAGTGATTTGCTAAGTCTCCTAATTTACATGTATCCACCAAAGCCAATAGGGCAATAGGGTATATTATGTTAGCCAGAAATGCATCATGCTAAGTGGTTTTGCCAAGGTCTGATTACCTGAGATACATTCTGTGGGATATGAAGCTATTTACTCTCATGTCCTTCTCTGTGGCCTCAGATCTTATGAAAGAGGACAGATAGACTCGATGGAGGCAGCTGGGGTTTAGATACCTCATCAACTGGTCTTAAAATTCTACAAAGATCTTGATTTTCTAAACAATGGTTGGTACAAAACTTTGGCTTACTGTTCGACTTAAATGCACCGTATTTATAAAACACTGATAAGGTTTCACTTACACTTGTTTACAATATATTCTGAAGGGTATCTGAAAAGCACAGACAAAATCAATGACTGCTCTTTACTGAGTACCAGTAACAGCACGAATGAGAACTAACATTTATTGAATGCTTACCATGGGTCAAGCACTATTCTGAGGGCTTTGCGTACCTTATCTTATTCACTCCTCACAACAACTCTATATAGTGGGTATGATTATCATTCCCATTCTACAGACAGAAAAAATTGAAAAACAAACCAACCACCTGAGGCTCAGAGAGATGGCGCCACATGGCCGAGGCCACTTTATCGGGTGGTGGAGCCAGGTGTGAAGCCAGGCACTTGAACTCTGGGATTAGTAATCTTAGACTAGACACCAGGGTTTTTTCAATCTCACCACTATTGCCATTTTAGGGAGGATATTTCTTTGCTGTGCGGGCTTGTCATGAGTGCTGTGGGATGTTTGGCAGCATGCCTAGACTCTATCAACTAGATACCAGTAGCGCCCACCCACTCCAAGTTGTAACAACCAAAATGGTCTCCAGACATCTCCTTGCTGGGGAGCAAAATCGCTCCTGCTTGAGAACCACTGCCATATACTGAATTATCTCCCTGTAACGTGTACAGAGAGCAATAGGTGCCTTAAAGCAGGAGATGCAACAAGAGAAGCAAGAGGATGGAGTGATTCGGCAAAAGGGCTGTAAGCCAAGAAATCTAAGTGGCTTCTAGAAGCTGAGAAAAGCAAGGAAACTGATTCTCTTTTAGAACCTCCAGAAGAAACCAGCCCTGCCCACACCTTGACTTTAGCCCAGTAAGACCCATTTTGGACTTCTGGCCTCCTGCACTGAAAGAAAATAAATCTGTGATGCTTTAAGCCTCTAAGCTCAGGGGAATTTGTTTTAGTGGCAGTAGAAAATGAATACAGTTTTTGGCCAAATGTCACCATGATGCTGTCCGGTAGCTTATCTTATTCCCATTTTCATGATTAGGCAATTGCAAACCAGAAATGTTAAATTGCCTAGGGTCCCCAAGCCAGGAAGGGTGGAACCAAGATTTAAAACTAGGGCACCTTATGCAAAATCTGAGCTTTTCCTACTTACCCTGAGGTGTTCCACTTATTTCCCCAATACCCCAATATAATACAATATTTAATCATCCCCGACGATTTGAAGATTTAGAGCATAGACAACATTCTTTGGGGGAGGTCTGGAAACAAACACCCCTTTCTAATTGGAAAAATACTTTTTAAAAATGGCAATTTTTAATATTAATGGCAATCATTTTCACTTTGATTGTTAGTTACACTTGAGGAAAGGATTCTGGTGATTTCCATATCAATCTGGGAAAGAGATTCTTATAAATTTAAAGAGAGAAGGTAGAATAAAGGCATCCTCAGGCAATGCAGACCAATGTCCTTAAACACTTGTGCTACCACTGAGGCTGATCATTTTGACTGGCTATTCATTTCTGAACTTCTGGAGACATCTATCTACACAAAACATCCTTCAAAGAGAAATATAAGTAACAGCAACAAAACTTAGACTCACAGTCAGCATTCTTTTTAGCATTATGATTAAGCAGCAGATTAATCTGACCTATGTGCCCTGCTTGCAAGACAATTAAAATATTGGAAAAGGCATTAATAGATCCTTGAATGAAGTTATATTCTATTCAAGAAAAATGTTCTCATTATGCAAAGCTCTCATTATCAGAATTGTGTTTATGGGTCATTTGCATTTCTAAATATTTGGCTTCTAAATATGAAGGCCTACAAATCTATTATTTTTGTCCTTTCTTCCCATTTCCAAATCAATTTACCACTCTGGATGGCTCTATAACATGGTGATTAAAAGTACGGACTGTGGACTGTGGAGTTGGATAGCTCCAAGCCCTCAAGCCTGTGCCTACTTGCTGTGAGTCCTTGAGCAAATTATTGAACCACTTTAAGCTACAGTTTCCTCAACTGTCACACGGACATGATTACAGAACCTGCCTCAGAGGACTGCGGTGAGGGTTCCCAAGACAATGAAAGCATTTAGCACATTGCCCGATTACTCCACGATACCTCCTGATTCTTTCCTACTTGCTTTCCCTGCCTACATACAGCATTTCCACTGTGACCTCAAACTATATGGATCACAACAGAAGCCATGCCTTCCCTCTCTGTTTCCTGAAAATCTGCCAAGATTTTTCATTTTAATAAATGGCACCTCCATCCCTTTATTTAATTAGTAAGTAGGGTGACATCAGAATCTCCTTCCTCTGGTTCACGACTAGTTCCCCACCTCTGCCACAAATGTCAACAATTTTGGTATGTCCTACCTTGCAGATGGCTGTTATACCCTGTCTCTCCCTTTAAATCTACACATTCACTCCCTGATTTTAGAGCCTCATCATTTCTTGCCTATCTCTTTCCCTGCCTATAATTTGTCCATTAGTCATCCATTCTCGACAGCCCTGCCAGAGTGGTCTTTTGATAAAACGTGTGTATGACTATATCATTTCCCAGCTTAAAACTCTGGCTCCCAGTAACTTTTAAATACCCTTTATGATAGCATGACACCTGCCTCCACCTCCAGACTCCCCTCCTATAAACATCAGCACCTGCTTCCAAGGCTTCTACCTGTTAATGGTGGCTATATGCTAGAAGTATTTCAGCAGCTTTTAAAAAACAGCAATGCCCCAATCCCCATTCACTCCCAAGACAAATTAAAATAGAATCTTGGGGCCCAAGAAGCAGTGTTTTGTTTTGGCATTTTCTAAGTATTGTTTAATAAGTATGTATTCTTTAATTTTGAAAAATTTCAAACTTCAACGAAAGATGAGAAGGTGGTGCAATGAATCTTATCAGTCAGATTCGACAATTATTAAGATTTTGCCAAACACGTTGACCTATCCTCTTTTTGTTTAAACATTTTAAAACAAATTCCAGACATCACCATTTCACAAACAATGAACACTAATTCTTAGCTGTTATCTAATAGCTTAGACCACACGATATTTTCCCAGTTCTACCAAAAATGTCTTTCTGCAGTTGGTTTCTTTGAATAAGAATTAAATAAATGGACACATCACATTTGGTTATTAAATCTGTTAGATCTTTTAAAATCTAGAGCAGGCCTCTCCCCTACAATTAAGCCCTTCTTTTCCTTCTACCATTGATTTATCCTGGAAATGAATTGATTATCCTGTAGAATGTGCTACTTTCTGGAATTATCAGTCAGTTTCCTTGAGGTGTCATTTGACTTGTCTCTTTCCTGAATTTCCCATCGTTACTTTTTAAAACTTCCCAGATAATTCTAATGTGCAGCCAGGACTGAGGATGACTTGTCTTTTTGCCATCACACTCAGTAGGATACTTTGCATTATTGTTCTTCTATGCAGTTATAACCATAGCCACTAACATTCACTGAGCATACCTACTACATGGCAGTCAATGTGCCCAGTACATTTCTTACGTTAAACTCATCACAATGCTACCAAGAGGAAATTGAGTATTAAAGAAGCTAGTAACTTGCCCAAGGAATCCAAACAGTAAGTGGTAAAGCTGGGACTCAAAGCCTGGCCTAACTGACTCCCAAATCTATATTCTTACAACTAAGATGGACTGAATGACTCCTAATTTTCATTTAAGAACAGGTGAAGTATGACTTTAAGTTGGAAGCGGAGCCTGATTATCCATTGCCAACCAAGCTGTGGTAGGTACCCTCTCCCCTCATAATGCCATGGTCACATCTTCATCAACCTGTGCTTATGATCATTGCCCTTCTTATTCCAACAACTAGACCTATGCTGTCCAAATGATGTTAGACTAACAGGCTATTAAAATGTGGTTTTGCCAAACTGAAATTTGCTGAAAGATTAATATACATACTGGATTTCAAAAGAAAAAAAAAGAACATAAACTACATCATTCATAATTTTTAAAACTGTTTCCATGTTGAAAAGATAATATTTTGGATATACTGATTTAAATGAAATATATTATTAAAATTAATTTAACTTGTTTATTTTTACTTGGTTTAATGTGGTTATTAGAATTTTTACAATTACAAATGTGACTCACATTATATCTCTATCTTCGGTGCTGAACTAGACCTTGAACTCCTTGAGGGCAAGAAGGTCTAGTTACCTTTTTCTTTGTAATTTCTGCACTGCCAAAAACTTCCTGGTATAGAGTAGACAAATAATAAATGTAGGGCAAGTAGTAGACCTTGAGTTTTAAAATAAAGGTCATACATTCAGCAGTACAGTTGGTATATTGTCAGATTCTCTCACTGCCTGTAAGATATTAATTAGAGATTTTTTTAAAAATTAACATTAAACTGATGATATACTCCACTTGAGGAAGATATCATTAACATTCTAAATAAAAATAAAAATGCATTATCCACAGCAACAAAAAGAACAGCAGAGTTGCATATTTTAGGTATAAAACATATGGATATAAATATCACTGTCCACAGAATAAATGGTCTGTACTGGAATAAAACTGCTTTAGAAATCAAGTCTAGTGGTCATAAATCTCCTGAAGTTCAAGTGGTAATCAGACTTCTGAAGAGGCTGACTTTCTGGCTTTTGACCTGAAAGGCAAGCATGGAAAGTGCCAGGTCTGAATCATAAAAGCAAAATCCTTGTAGATAGTGAGGATTTGACATAACTTTTTGAAGTATCCACAGGGGTGAGGAGATTGTCAATGACAAGAACACTCAGTAGAATACAGTGTTTTCTTCCTCAGGAAAGCTTTACTAGCACTGAAAAGGTAACACCCAGGATAAGGTGGAAACATAGCCTACTGCCTCTGGTACTTGTAATTAAACACACACACACACACACACACACACAGAGCAAGCAGAAAGCCCTCTCTCAGGATATCTCCATGAAGAGAATCCCCTCTGAAACAGTCAGAGGCAAAATGAATCCCCTTTTCTCATTTATCGCCTGTCTACCTCAATGACTTGTACAGAATTATCTTTCTCTGGGCCATAGAGATGCCTGTGAACTTGACTCCAGAAATGAGCATCTGAAGGTTTTGTTTGAGTGAAGGAAGAAAATGTATTCTTTGGGACAACTTTAATTATATCGAGGCCTTGTCAGTGTGAAACAAAGATTTGAGGATCTTTCTCCCTTACTTTCTTTATTACTGTTGCTAGGAGTATTTGAACCTGAACCATTGTTTTATAAGCTCCTTAAATTTACTGCTTGAGGTACCAAGTTTCATCATACAGCATCTCTGTGATTACTGTATTATCTTGCCAGCAACTACAAAGAATAGCTACACTGTACACATTCCTCTTTTATTAAAACAAACTGAAGAAGCCCTAAAATCTGGGCTGTGGTTGAGAAAAATATATAAATAACCTTATCCCCACACTGCTCTTTCAAGCAAACCATGAAAGAACATTTTGTTTCTCTATGGAGTTTAATACTTCAGGATATAGAATTATGGTAATCAGAGTGCATCTCCACCTATGACCCAACTGTCCAGTTTAGTTTAAATTTACTCTGCAGTGGGGGTGAGATTGAACTGGCCACCGCTGGAAGTTGTTACTGGTTCCATGAGGCACTTGAAAGTTGGACTTTTAACTGTAAGTGTCTGTGCAGGAATTGAATTAAGAAGTCAAATCCAACTAATTGCCCACACTATGTAAAAGAAATCAGAAATAGATCATCTCAAAGTATTAAATATGATTAACTTCAGAACACCCCTAGATTCTAACCTTCATCCCTTTAATTTTCAGTTGAGTATAATTGGCGTATGCCTCCATGGGTAATATTGGAAGCTTGAGTAATAATATTCACAGTTAATTCATAGACCAAAAAAAAAATATTCCAGTGGTTTGGATAAAAGTTCATATTTATTCAGTGCTTATATATCAGGAATCGTGTTAAATGTTTGAATGACCCTTCAGAGCCATCTAAAGAAGTCAATAGCGTTACACCCCCTTTTCGCAAAGAAGGAAACTGAGGCTAAGAGAGATTAAGGAACTTGCCAAAGTCACATTTTACTACTTGGCGGACCCAGGATTCCACCCTGATGAATGTTTTTAGGATGTATTCTCTTAACTGCTAAACCATTAGACTTTGCGTGCTTTTGGTCTTGAACAGTCAAAACAGTAGGACAAGGAAGCAAACCACTATGAGAACCTTTCCTGTTATTTCAGTATTTTCTGGTCAATCAAATTGGTCAGATTTAACTCCTCTGCTTTCTAAATAAAAGGCTATAACCAATTTAACTTCAAGAGATTTGAGAACAAGATGCCAATGGGCAAGTAAGAGGTGGCCTTCCTGACTATGAGTGGGTAGAAGAAATAAATTCATCATTCCTAGCGTTTATTGTCAACAGAAGATATTTGGCTATGTTTTAAAATTAATCTTAGTTTGTTATGTGCTTTGTTTTATGTGAGACTCAACCTAATTCTCTTTTGGTCTCCACAGATGGGCAAAGAGATTGTATATCCTAGCAGCAAAGGTATCTCATTCAAGGCTGTCTTAGTGAGAGAACTCACTTCTCACATATTTTAGAAACATGTATCTATTTTGGGTAGCACATCACGTCAAACAGCCTGTGGATAGAATATTTTGCTCCAGGTAAAGCTGTTCAAATCCTCTGCTGAATATACAGTAAACAGAACATTACACAGGAAGCTGCTGGGGGAACATATGGTCTTTGTCAACAGTGAAATCTCTGAACTGTACAGCGCCATTAGCAATGGGCTTACTAGATTCAAATACAGAACCGCACATGTTCACATAAGCTCTAGTGACTCAATCATTTGTGCTGGTTAGGGCCAGCTGACAGCATCTGCCTTCTATTTAAAGGTGCACAGGAAGGGGGAGGGGGTACCTGACATGTAAAATAATAGACTTTCTGATGAGAAGCAACAATATGCCTGCCCAAAGCTGGGATCTTATCATTTCAATGAGTCAGATCATTAAATTTGAATTATGGTCCATAACGATTCACTAGGTTAAAATTATGGAAAGCTGGTCTCTTGCCAATAAAATTAAACCCATACTACTTTATTTTCAGCTAGGATAGTCAAACATATGTGTCACATAGCAGCCTTCCCTGGTGCAATGAAGATGCAAATTGAAAGCTGCAAGTTATAGCCCCAAGCTATTTTTACCCTTATAAATGGGAAAAGACAAATTATTAATATGTAATTCACTTGAGACTTATGCAATTTTTCTGCCTAGGGAGATGTTAGAATATTTTGGGGGTACATTAACTACCTTTAATCCACACACAAAACCCTCCTTGGTGGTCTAGAAGACTATTTGTCTATTTTTAGTATATTCTTTTTTTTCCCTTAGGTGAATGGTTATTTGTGTAGCACTTATGTGTCTTTCAGCCCTAAAATTCCATGGGGCTTATGAAGCTAGTCTCCAAAGATGGCCTCCAATAAGCCACGGCTTCCAGTATTTATACCCCATCTAGGCCCCTATCACATGGCACCTGGACTCATCTGCGTGACCAAAATAATACAGTAGAATTGACATTGTGTGACTTCTAAGACTAGATTTTTGGAATCCTTGTAATCCGTTGGAATGCTTGCTGGAAGCCAGTTGCCATGTAAGAAGTCCAACTGCCCTGATACTTCCATGTGGTGAAGATGCCCAAGATACCAACATGAAGAGGCCATGTAAAGAGCAAGAGAGAAGGATGATTGGCCAGCTCCCACCTGCTCCAGCCATCCCAGCTGAAAGGCTAGACATGTGGGTAACAAGCCATCTTGTGCATTATAGTCCCAAAAGATGGCATGCAGAGAAGAACCAAGGAAATCATCCAACAGCCAGAAAGAAAGTCTTAGATACATTACCTCATTTGAGCCACTTCCACCACTTCCCCCCATTCAAGTCACCCTGGGTGAGGCCAGATGTCGGAGTGTAAAGAAGAGTTGTCCCAGTTGTATTTTGCCAGAATTTTAGGCACAGAGAATCATAGGTAAGATAACATAGTTGTCATTTTCTTAGTTTTGGTGTAGTTTGTTACACAGCAATAGATAATCAGATTAGGATTTTATCAGTGCTCTAAAAACTTACTGGTAAAAGTGAATTTATTCTAAAAGTTAAGACCCATTGTAGAATTTGTTCTGCTTAGACTTCAAAGGGAGCTGACATAAGCCCTTTCAAGGAAAGGCCAGTTGCACATACAAGTTTTGTCAAGAAACTATTTTTTTTATAACCAACTCAAATTTCTCATGTTACAAATAGAGCTCATTTTTTTTCTATTCTCAGATAATACAGAGAATATCCAGTCACAGACTTTTACAAAATTACTGCTTTCACAGCTAAAGGTCATTCTTAAATTACCACCTATGTTTCTCTACAACATGATTATAAAAAACAGAGGCGGCTTTGGAATCAAGGAGACCCCCCGCCTCCATTTGGATTTCAGCTCTGCTACTTAAGACGATACAGCCCTAAGTGGGTTTGCAGATCTCAGTGAGCTTCCGTTTCCTGCCTTGCAATATGGGGTAATGGTGCCTAAGTTATTTGTTTGCTGAGAGGGTTAATATGAGACAAAGTAGTAGGTGAAGGGCTGAGCACCGTGTTGGATGCAATAAATGGTATTAAATGCTAGCCTTTCAAATGTTATCGCCTTCTGATCTGTATGCATCTTCGTTTCTTCACAGACTCTTAAGTTGAAGTAATCAAAACTGGGTATCATCTTTTACCTAATGTGACTCAAGATCTGAGGAGGCCAGCTCAGAAGGAAAAGTCCTGAAGGTGACCTCATTCTACGTCTCAGGTCATTCGTCAGCTCTGATGTGTACTCGGGAAGGCTTAGAATACAAAAGCACCATCACCTACTAAGCGAAGTAAGTCAGAAAGAGAAAGACAAATACCATATGATATCACTTATATGTGGAATCTAAAATATGACACAAATCAACATATCTACGAAACAAAAACAGACTCAAAGACATAGAGAACAGACTTGTGGTTGCCAAGGGGGAGGGCAGGTAGGGGAGGGAAGGATTGGGAGTTTGGGATTAGCAGAGGCAAACTATTATATATATAGAGGATGGATAAACAACAAGTTCCTACTGTATAGCACAGGGAACTATATTCACTATCCTGTGACAAACCATAGTGGAAAAGAATATGAAAAAGAATATATATATATATATATATATATATATATATATAACTTAGTCACTTTGCTGTACAGAAGAAATTAGCACAACACTGTAAATCAACTATACTTCAATAAAAGTTTTTTAAAAAGCACCATCTCAGTGGAGGAAAGCTGCAAGGGCTGGGAGTCGTTCAGGATATACCTGCAAGCCAGTGTCGGCAGGTGTCAGTCAGGCTGACGCGGCTTTCAAGGGCAGGGGATGACACTGCCTCAGCCCTCAGCAGGCTCTGCGTATCACTTTGTTTCAGTTTCACACAAATATCATGGAAGATGGAAGGGATCACAGAAATCATCTCTCTTAACCTCCTTATTTTATAGACGAAGAGACAGTCTTAACATAAATGAAGGGAAAAGATCAGACGTCTCAGGGCGAGTTTATGATAGAGTTGGGACAAGGATCCATTTCTTCTAGAGCAGGGCCAGGCCCTCTGTGTCATGCCAAACACCCCCAATAGCTCAGCTATAAGGAAGAAGCTTTGGAAGGATCTCTGACTCTTTGATCTATTGTTCTGCGCATATAGGCTGGGTCCATTCCTTCTGTTTGTTTCTAGCATCGAGTATGACCTAGTGGCTCAGGGAATCAGCCTGAAGTCCAGAGGCTGACTTCAAGTCCAGCACTGCTATCTGTCTGTCCCCTACATGCTCGAGCTCTGATTCCTGTCTTCTAAGATGGGACGAACAGACCTCTGACCTCCTAGACTCGTTTGGGGGACAACATGTGAAACACTTAGCTTAGTGACTGACATACAAATGCTAGCAGCTCCCTTCACCCACGTGATTTCCCCTTGTCATCATGTGACCTTGCATCTCCCCCAAGTTCTCCTTGTGTTGCTGGTTATTCTCATTCTATTTACATTGGCTTCTTCCACATGCTCACATCCTGCCTCTTTCCACTAGATACCACCTCTTTTTCACATTTACATCCACTATTCTGGGTCTCCCTTAAAGTGTCACCTCCCTCCTTTTAGTGTCAAATGGAGATTAGAGCTCTGATCTGTCTGTCAGAGCCAAGTCAGTGCGAAAGTTCTATGAACCATTGTAAAATTGCATACGTTATCAGCATTTGATGACCATTTGAAGTTATTTTTCAAGGCAGTGCTTTATATTGTGGACCTCAGGCAGTAACAGGGTACCCCCGAGGTTCCCTGACACACTGGCAGGGGTGGCAAGGAGGAGCCATATTGATTTTCCCCCTGGATTTAACCTTCCATATGTATGATGTGTACACACACACACAATCGCATGTGTGTATATGTACACACACAATCGCATGCGTGCATACGTACACACACAATCGCATGCGTGTATATGCGCACTCACACAATCGCATGTGTGTATATGTACACACACAATCACATGTGTGTATATGTACACACACACAATCGCATGCGTGTATATGTACAACACACAATCGCATGCGTGTATATGTACACACACAACTGCATGTGTGTATATGTACACCCACACAATCGCATGTGTGTATATGCACACACACAATCACATGTGTGTATATGTACAACACACATCGCATGCGTGTATATGTACACACAAAATCGCATGTGTGTATATGTACACACACAATTGCATGCATGTATATGTACACACAACTGTATGTGTGTATATGTACACACACATATAAAAACTCAAGTTTTGGCATAAGCTTTACCTTGAACAAGTGATATCCCAGCTTCAAAAAAAAAAAAAAGAAAACCACTCTTCTAACATATCAATTAACCTGGGTCAAAGAAGGTATATACATTCAGGAATAAAAGTTGCCATCTGAACCTTGAATTCAAGAGAAACTCGTATCACTTGTTTCCTTTAAATGAATAGTGGATTGAAAGAAGAATTTACGGCAGGTCCAGGATGTATAAGAATGCACTCTTTTCCTAAAAATCCATAATAGAATTTGGGGAAAAATATACATTTTTTTGGTTTCCTTTTCCTTAGCATAAAATTTTTGTTAAAATACCCTAAACTTGGTGGCTTTGTTGCAGGAGGACATTCAGACTATTGTAATAGCTCCAACTGAAGCCAGGCATTGCTCATTTCTGAATACTGCCCTGTGTATGCAGAGCGGGATGCGCTGCTTGGCCCATGCTGCCTTTTTCTGCACTGCCAGCCACAGAGATGGGAACCACCATTAGCAGCATTATCTCAGACTACTACGAAGGACAGCCGTATATACTGTATATCACGTGTATAATAAAGAGGGTGTATGAATGGGGATAATTAACATCTGAAGAACCATCATAACTTAGGAGTTTACAGACCCCACAAATTTAGAGTGTTGCCAGTAGACTCATCAGCAATGCAAAAAATAGAAAATGAAATAAGGCCTCAGTTACGCTGCTACTGCACATACAATGTCACTTTGTGTGGATTCACAAATTTGAAGCTACATCACTTTATACACAAATAAGAAGCTAAATAATAAATAGGAAGAGTGAGAATGATAGACTCATGGGTAATAAATTGGTCTTGCGTTGTAATAAACACATGCTAAATAAGGGAGCTGAGTTTAAACACATTTGACACACAGCCAATACTGACAGCAATTGTATAAAGTACACATATGCTCAGCCACAGATCACTCTGCCATGGGTTCTTTTAACACATCTCTTATTTGGAGAGAGAAAACATATTTTATTGCCTTGATCAAAACAGGGATTGGTTTCTTGCAGTAAGTTTTACAGGAAAAGCAATTTAAAACTTAAATTCTAGAAATTTGTCTGTTAGGACAAAAGTACTATATGTGCTAAAAGTGGAGGGAAGTGGCTATTTTTAAAAAATAAACAGGTTTCCAGAATGGTCAATTTTTTTTTTTTTTTTGCTTTCTGAAATAGAGTAGTAACCTCTCCAAGGGGTTTTGGTGACCTGTAAGAATGGGATTTTGTAATATTAGGAGGCAAAGTTCTACATGGTCACCTAATAATCTGTCACTCGGCAGGCGAATATCAGGAGGTGACAACTGACCTTGTTCCAATGCAGTTGCTACCTCTCTGTAATTCTACTCCAAATTTATTTAACATTCTAGATTCATTCGACCCCTTGGGTGAGTATTACAAATAACACCACTATCATTAAAAATAACTAAGTGCATCTATAGCGCGGTACTGTATTTGCATAAAAGCAAAATGAAACATAATATAAAATGCATGTCAGGTACACAGATCAGTGCTGAACAGTGTGGGAAGTTGTTTAAAAGGAAAATGGATTCTAGTATAGAAATGCCTTTTAGCATGATGTCCTTTTCTTCTTCTTCTTCTTTTTTTCATCTGTCTGCTCTGTTATAATGAGGGGATGTTTACGACTGAAGTGTTCACTGGACCCCAATCAAGAGTTATCAGAGTTTGGACAGTTGGGCTCCTTCCTTCCATATTTGTATATTCATTATAAGAGGTGGTTTGGAATGGTGCCTGTGAGTCTTGTCTGTTTCATAGCTGTCAAGTATTATGGATGTTAAAGAATTTTGCAAAATATTGCAGAATACAGACTGATTAGAAGCTCAGCCCAAAGGAATGTAAACAGGAGGGGTTTTGGGATGAAGACCTAAAAATGGGTGCAGTTGCTTTTCCATGGGAAAATGCGTTAGCCTGGCCATTTTCAATGCTTTCAGAGCAACAATATGCATTTTAAACATACGTGTCTCTATCTAAATTCAGACTTTACTACACAGGGGCTATTTGGCAATGTCTAGACACATTTTTATTTGACACAGCTTGGAAGGCGGTCGGAAGATGCTACTGTCATCTAGTGGGGAGAGACTAGGGCCACTGCTAAACCTCTGACAATGCACAGGGTAACCCTCACAATAGAGAATTGTCTGCCACAAAATGACAAGAGTGCCAGGGTTGAGAAATGTTGATTTACACATAAAGTACCCTTATTGAATGTGAGGAAGTTCAGAAAAACTGCCCTTTTCTTTGGTAATATTAAGTCCTCAAGTACCAAATTGAACAAAAGATAGCTCATTCCATACGTTTATTTGAAAGATGTTTTTTGTTTGCTTGCTTACATTATTATCAAGAGGACATACATAAGCCATTTTGTGATCCTCTGCAACCACTACAGAGAGTTCAAGTCTCCTCCATGTTAGTCTCCCTAACAGGATAAGTAGAGTCAAGGAGACATTTTTTTTTAATTGGGCTCAGACACTACGTGCGAATTTTCGCGTGCATCAAGTAAAAGTTTAAAACCTCCGACTCTTTCCCACAACTTTCTATTTTCATGTCCCTCTTCTCTTCCTCTTCATTTCTCTCTTTTTATTTTCCTTTCTTGCTCCTTCTGATATGATTCAATATGGAAGTCTTAAAATGTTTCCTCAGTTCGATTCGATTTATTTGAATTCTATTCAATAAACATCTATTGAGCATTTTTATATCCAATGATGAAGATTTTTTTCTCAGCTGCTTAGCATAATAACTAGAGAGGGGGACCCAAGTTTTTTTAAAGGTGACAGGTGGAGAACTAGGGCTTCGTGGCAGGACAGAGAGAGGCAACTGAATCAACAGAAGCTCAGCATCAGCAAAGCGCAGGGCATTGATGGAGAATGGCTTCTAGTCTCATTTTCTGCAGGGTGGGGTGGCTCGGGAAACTACTGGCAGCTAAAGACCACACATGGCAGTGGGCTAGAGAAGCTGGAGGAACGTAAGGTTAATGAAAAAATTTCTACTTTGTTAGGCTTCAAGAAAGAACTCTGGAAGATTTTGTAGCAAGGGAATGTCACAAGCCAGTAGATACATGAGGAAGATTAATCTGGACAGCAGTGGACAGATGGATTGGAAGGTAAAGAAAATGGACATGGGGGCCTAGTTAGGTAATGGCAGCTTGAACGAAGGGGATGGCTCTAGGGGAGATGAAGAAGAATTAGCAAGTCAGACAGTGAGAAAGTTGTTAGAATGGCCCTGGGCTATATACAGAAAGTGAAAAAAGGGAATGATTCAGAATCGATTCAAGGCTTCTGGGATAATGGTGGACTCATTAAAAGAAATAGGGACTCAGAAGGAAGAGCAGCAGGGGAAATATGATGAGTTCAGTTCTGGACTTGCTGAACTTGAGATATTAGGGAGACCTTCAAGCAGACACTTCTATCATGCAACTCAGAAAATTAGAATGAAGCTAAAATGAGAGGTTGGAGATGAAGTACTGATTTATATGAGGATGAGAGTTAAAGTCCCAGAAACTGCATGAGATAGAGGAGAATAAGAGACAGGGTCTCGGGGGATGCTCTCATTTCAAGGCGTGAAAATGGAAGAGAAACAAATGAAAGAGACGGAGAAGAAATAATCAGAACAGTTGTCATAGAATGAGGATTGAAAACTAAGCAAAGGTTAGACTGGAGAAATTAGGGGTGGTTAAAAGCTATGGAAGGGTTGAGGATGATAAAGGCTGAGGATAGGCTGATGGATTATTAGGAAGCTATCACGAACCACCAAGGGAACAGTTACTGTAGATGATTATGGGAGAAACTGGACTTTAAAATCTGCGGGGGGTTGGTGAGGGAGGACATGAGCACTGGAAAAGGAGGGAGGAGAAAAAGGATGATTGGTATTAAGGAGAGGGTGCATTTCTAGGCTGGAGGCTTCTACAACTGTCTCTATGCAGCAGGAAAAGCGCCCAAATCACTGATTCCCAATAATAAGCTACTTCTTCTTAGGCCTTCTGTGTCTCCTTCTATTCCTAAACCGTGGTTCTGGAAACCTAAATTTGAGCATGAAAAACAGAAATGAGAAGAAACATAGCCAAGCAGTGTCAAGTTAAAAATGGACACCAGAATACCAGCATTTTAGGTTTACACTATGAAAAATAAGGCAAGGACAGCATATAATTCAGATTATTTTGCCTTCATTTCTAAACTGCCAGATCCATTAATCAAAGCATTCATTAATATGAGGGTCCTGTCCCTCATATTCTAGCACCCTTTACTTCAAATAAATACCTGATAAACCTGACGGGCCTTACATCTTTATGCACTGAAGAAGGACAAAGAAAATTTTAGAATTTTTAAAGGGGATGCAGGAAGGAGGTGTACTGGGTTAACACCTACTTTAACAAACCATTTCATAACTGACTGAAGGAAATTGCCAGCAGGGCCATAAAAGCAGTGGTTTTCACACGGATTGGAGAGGCTCTTGCTAGGGTTGCTATCAAGGCACCTAATTCCATCCTTCCTCAACAACAGAGCATTGACTGCATATTCGGGATTCCAGAAGCCCAACCCTCTAGTTTACTAACTGATAGGGAACGGATTGTAACTTGGCACAGCTGGAAGGTGGTCTCTCCCCCCATGGAGATCTCGGAAATACAAGTGCATGACATGAGCATCTTCTTGGTCAGGTTAATGGAGACACAGTCTAGGCTCTCAAGATGTTCTCAGGGGCTTGAGTCCTTTTTTGGGCCTCTTGACAAAGGTGGACACTCCAAAGACCCAAGAAGTAAGGGTGTTGTTTCTGGAGGGACCCTCAGTTAGTGTGGAAGCTGTGCTGTGTTGAGATGAGTAGCTTCCAAACTCTGTTTTAGCCCTGGAACACTCTTATCAACTCAACGTGGAAACCTCAGAGGAGAAAACTGATATAAGTGGAGGCACTTTTATGGTGACCAGGAGAATAAAGATGGCCAGAGTCACATCTTTTTAGCCTTCTTTAACAGCCTGCAGGGACCTTGAGACCGCTCCAAGGAAGAGCAGCTTAAAAACTGCTCTCTTTGATCATTCCCAAGAAACCACTCAAATCCTGAACAAAATAACACTGTAATCATCCCAATAATAATAGAAGATTGCCTGGCACATAGGTCAGTCAATGGTAATTTTCAGTCCTTTTAAACCACTTGATAAATTAATCTTGAGGGCCTGCTATGCATTAGGTGCTAAAAATACACTGATGAAAACAACTAAAAAAAAATCTGCCCCCATCTCATGAAATGATGATGGTCTAACAGCTATATTAAAATGATATCATTGATCTTTGAGTACTTTATGAGGTGGTTGTGAATATTTTCGTTTTTTAACAGTTGAGAAAAGCAAGACTCAGGAAGATTATGACACGGCAGGCCCTGGGGTCCTCGGCTGACGTGGCTGGGATCTCATCCAGGCCTTTCATCTCAAAGTCAGGTTCCTAATTACTGCTTCCCAAGACTTCAGCATGTAGGTTTATAGCGAATTCTAATCCCCAGGGCATGGGATCAGACCCCACAAAGTTTCCAGGGCTCCTTTACTCTGTGTCCTCAGGCCAGAGCAGAGAGTATCTTCCTCATTTTTCACTGAGTGCAATGCTTCCTCTTCCCAACAGTACCTTGGAAGACAAGATCAAGGAGAATGTTCTTTAATGGCCTCAGAATAGATTCCATGGTGCATCCAGAAGACTTGGAATGCATTGGAACAGACCTCTACGTAATATTTTTTCCTGTGGCAGGGTTTGAAATTTGAAAAACAAAATGCTGGGTTTCTCCTTGCAATCACTGCTCTTTGTTGCTTTGTAGATAATTCCTAACAGTTTTTTGTTTTTCCTATGCCTGAGTTCTCATAAACAAGGACAAGCGATGAGAAAAAAAATTGGCCTTACTTTTAACATGAGCTGATTATTTCCCTGCCATGAGTTGTTTTTGAATATTAAAAAAAAAGGTAATAAAATTAAAATAGTCTTTGAGAGGGAGACAGTACACTGCTTATATTCTGCTTTGACCAAACAGAGTCCATTGAGGGAGAAATAAAGGCTCTGTCATAACAAGCACACACATTTATTTATGAAAGAGATGTCTTGTTAACTTGTTATAAAAGATCAAAATAATTAGAAAAACTACAGGGGAAAGCACATTGGGGGCAAAAAGTGAACTTAGGGTACACATAAAACTCTGTGAGTGGTTTATTGTTAGGGTGGCTAAGATGGATGAACCATCAAAATTGCTAACATTCTGTTTTAGGACTTATTTCTGACTCAGGTCACAGAGAACTGTCACTTTTATTTTGCCACAAAATAGTAAATAAATAAAAAGAGAATCCTCCCCCGCCTCAACTCCTGGACACAAAGAAATCCTCATTGCAGTTTTATTATCCTTCAAAAGACAACACTGCTTGCTTTTCAGAATGCTAGGTCAAGGGAACAGCACACTTTCATATTAACTTAAAGTACATTTCACAGCTTATTTCTGATTTTATGGCACTTCTTCTGGTTTCTGCCAGCTGAAAAAAAATCTTCTTTCACAGTGGAAGTCTGACAAGTTATTTCAACTATATTAACAGCAGGCTACAGTCAGTTGCTCTTTTGTGTTTTCTGTCATTCCTGTAGTTCCAACTAGAAATAAGGGGTCAAAATGTTGGAGTTTGGGGGATAACATTGGAATTACACTTAGTTTCTGTTAAGACATCAAAAGATAAAGTTTCTGCCAAATACAAATTCTTGGCAATGTAGACCCAGTTCAGTGATCAAAAAAGGTGGTCACTACCCTTAAAGCCACCCAACCAACCAAAAGTCAGCAAGGAGAAGGTCTGATTTAAGCCCGGAACAAATTCTTTTATATTTGTCTTAGCCCCACTTCTCAGGAAAGCAGAACATGAAGCATGGATCAAGGCACAAACATTTAATTTCAGGGGTATAAGCCTGAAGCAGTGAGAGTCAGGAGAAAAGGAGAACTGAAGCAAGGAAGTAAGTTAAGCATTGTGATAGGAAACATCGCTGCACTGGCTACTGCTTCACAAGGAGCCACCAAGAAACTCGGCTGGCCTCTTGGAAGGCACACTTACTTACCCTTATGTCAGAATTCCTGGGAAGGGTCCCGAGAGGGAACCACACCTTGGAGTGGCCCAGAGAACAGGAAGGAGAGCCACTTTGGCCTGGCCCCTCTGGCCTCCTGTCTAATATATAGTTCACCAATAGGGAGCCCTCCCCCATCTCCCCTCTATTTTTTGGTTGCTTTTGGCCACTTTGCAGCCACACATGATGTTAAATCCCATTTGTCTTTCATGGCTTTCAATTTCAGAAGAGGAGAGAGACATGGCTTAGGTGGGGAGACAGCCAAGGAAGAAAGGAGGAGATAGTCAAGGGAATCTAAGAAGGTTCAGTGAAATTCTTAGATTTGTATCACTGATTTGATTCTGAGCTTTTCAACAGGGGAAAAAAAAAAAAAGATTATCAGTTATATGATTCACTAAACCCATAAAATAAGATCAAGTTAGTTGCTCAGAATACAACTAATCCTAATACTGAGTCATGGAAAGATTCTTCCTATGGTACACTGACACAGTTTAAGGGAATAAATGGCATCCTTGTTAATAGGATGCAAAATAATGATTTTCATAGCATTGTTTTTTCAACTCTTCAGTATTGGACAATGATATACTAGCAAAGTTGTTCTGGTAAATGCTATAGGGGTCTAACAAGGCAGTGGCGTGTGATACATTTTAAAATGTACAGGGGAAAGCATAGATAGCATAGCCTTTAGGCAGCATACCACAATATTTATTCTCTCAAATGCATTTTTGATACATTTATGGCACCATTTATACCTTGGGTGAATTTCATAACTTCTCTTGGGATACTAATAGGTACCACATAAGGCTGTCACAAGAGTTAAACAAGATAACATACAGAAAATTCTAGTGACATAAGATGTGAAGCTCAATAAATGACAGCTAATGACTCCTGGTTAATTTGGCAGGGAGAAGGAGAGATAAAAGCCCAGGAGAATCCCAGATTTAAAGCATAATGGCTAGGAGTATACATGCTACCTTTAACATCACCAGCAAGAGGGGTAGTTTGAGAGGAAAGTTTATTTCAGTTTGGAACATGCTGAGTTCGAAGGATCAAAAAGATGTTCATGTGAAAATGCTCATTAAGAAAAATACGGTGGCTGGAGGACATCACCAAGATGGAGGCTCCTGAATTTCCCTCCTCCCATGAAAGCACCAAATATAAAGCTACACGTGGAGAATTCCCTCTGAGAGAAATCTAGAAACTAGCTGAATGACTCCTACACATCAGGCGACTGAGAAAATACCCACATCGAAATGTGTAGGAAAGGCTGAGACACTCTCACCATAATCCCTGCCCCCAGCAGCGTGCCATACAGTTGGGAGGGAAACCCCACTCCCAGCTTCTCCCTGAGGAGCAAGAGGCTTGGACCATACATCTAGCACCCCAACTTTTAAGACTGCCACGTGAGGGATGGACCTTCAATTCATCAGATCTGAAAGTCAATGAGCCTTGAGTTCACAAGTCCCACAGGACTAGAGCAAACAAAGAAAGAGTTGTCAACGGGCATGTGAGCATTCGCCATGGCTATTTCCCAGGGCTCAGTGCAGAGGGAAGAGGCAGACATGCCCATCTTCCAGTCTTTCCCTGGAAGGGGTCTGACTGCATACTTGACAGGCTGCTGCCTGACATCTGGCTTCCAATCAGAATGCATCTACGTGCCCATGGTGATCCTTCTGCAAGCCTGAGGGTGCCGGGGAGCACTTCCCCACATTCCCCCTCTGGCTCACTCCAACAATAAGACCAAGGCTTCATCTGCTTCCTCGAAGGAACTTGTACACACATCCAGTGCCCAACTTTTGTGGCAGTCACCTGGGGGATGGGACCTCAAATCACCTTTGATAGCCAACATGACTCATCATTCCAGAGTCCCACAGGACCATGTGAAACAAACAAACAAAAGCAGTTTTTAACTGGAAGCATAAACACTTCTTGCAAAGAAAAGATCTAAATAGACATTTTTCCAAAGAAGATGTAGAAATGGCCAATAAGTACATGAAAAAGTGCTCCACCTCACTGAAGATAAGGGAAACAAAGCAAAACCACAGTGAGATATCACCTCATTCCTGTTAGGATGTCTATTATTAAAAAGACAAGAGATAACAAATGCTGGTGAGGATGTGGAGAAAAGGGAACCCTTATACACTGTTGGAAGGGATGTAAACTGGTACAGCCACTATTGGAAACAGTATGGAGGTTCCTCGAGAAAATAAAAATAGAACTACCATGTGATCTAGAATCCCACTTCTGGGTATACATCCAAAGGAAATGAAACCATTATCTTGAAGAGATATCTGTACTTCCACGTTCATTGCAGCATTATTCACAATAGACAAGGTGTATATGATATATACACTATATATCAGTATAATTACATATTATTCAACCATAAAAAAAAGAAGGAAATTGTATCATTTGCAACAACATAGAAGAACCTAGAGGACATTATGCTAAGTAAAATAAGTCAGATAGAGAAAGATATATACTGCATGGTATCATTTCTATGTAGAATCTAAAAAAGAAAAAAAGTTGAACTCATAGAAACAGAAAGTTGAATGGTGGTTGCCAGGGGCAGGGGTGGGGAGGCAGGGGAAGTAGGGAGAAGTTGGCAAAAGGGTCAAACTTTCAGTTATAAGATGAATAAGGTCTCAGGATCTACTGTATAAAGTAGTGACTACAGTTGATAATACTTCATTATATAATTGAAATTTGCTAATAGAGTAGAACTGGTGTACTCACCAAAAAAAAAAAAAAAGGTAAATATGTGACATGATGCATGTGTCAATTAACTCATTTGAGGGAATTTCTTCAATTGAGGGAATATATATCAAAACATCATGTTGTACATTTTAAATATAATACAATTTTATTTGTCAATTATACCTCTGAAGCTGGAAAAAAAACAGAAAAATATGGTTGCCAAGTTTGGTTAGGAGATCTAAGTTCTGTGTGGTTAAGAAGGGTCTTGCACAATTTACAGTGCCTGAATTACTCACTCATTGCTAGGAATAGGGTAGACACTGCTGACTTTCTCCAGTGAGTTATGGAATTTCCCTTCTAATCTCATAAATTCTCTCGGTCCTTAATGTTTTTCTGTTGTCTGTGTTTTTCCAGCCTTTTGAGTGTGTACTCATTTGCATCCCATTTATTCCCTCCTCTCCTGGTCATCTTTACTCTTCTTGTTGCTTATTAGTTAAGTAGAATTAAAGGAAAGGCCTGCTCCTAATTAGTAGATGTGATAAAATGGCATTCTAATACGACAGAGGTCAGTGTTTCATTTGAGGGTAAGGCCTATGAGAAATTTTAAAGTCAATTTGGATCTTTAACTTCAATGAATTCAATAAGGGTTTGCTGAAAAGCTACCAGGGAGTGCAACAAGAATAAAAGAAGTAAAAGAGCAATGTAGTTTCTGTACTTTAGGAGTTTAAAATCTAATGAGAAAGATAAAAAAGTTCAATATAGATCAATAATAAAATAAAACAGTGAAATTAAATGTGAACCTGAATAGTGCAGCCAACTGGTATCTGTGGAATGAAGAATAAAATCTAGAAATGAAAAGTGTGAGGAGGCTAAAGTAGATAAATGAGAAACAGTCGAGTAAACCCTGTTGGCAGGGACCTGGATCTTTGGTTCTTTTTGGGGAGGGGTCCTCAGTCTGAATTTGCTATGTCCTGAAGCTTTAAAATGGCAGGCAGTTAACCCTTCAATCACGAATCATTGGGAGTGACAAAAGGTGTTGTCACCCCCGTCCTTCTCCAGTGTGAGGGTAATATCACTATTGCACCTCCCCTCCCAAAAAAGGAGGAAAGAGGAAATGGCATGTTAAAAGCAGAACAAGATTCATAATCAGTCAACATCCACATGCAATTTTGTTAAAGAAGAAAAACTAGATGACACCTTCAGTACTTGAAATTAGAGCACCCATTTCCAGACAGAAAGCAAATGCTGTGAGAGAAAACAGCTCAATTTAAAGGCGAATTTCCAAAAAACATTATAGCAAAGGACAACACAGAGAGGGAACGTGTTTTCAAATTGGTGACCAGCTTGTAAAGGATGTGTTTCTCTTGCTGTATTGCGTACCGAAGTGAACTTCAACATCCCTTCTCAGGTAAAGATGATTTTTGCCCCTAATGGGTGTACTGATACCAAGGGGCTTATGCTCAATGAAGCAAGATCAAGGAACTTTCAACAAAAGATTCTTCCCCCTTTGACCTCTTTAACAGGGAAAAGGCAGGCAGCCTGTGGATAGCTGAAAGATTTCAAATAGGTTTTTAATCATGTTTTAATTTCATTCTCTATATAATAGGTATGATAGGGTCCCACAAAAAAAATATGGCCAATCCCCAGTTTCTGTGAATGTGACTGTTAGTGACTAAATGTTTGTGTCCTCCCCAAATTCATATGCTTAAATCCTAACCCCCCAATGTGATGGTATTTAGAGTTGGAGGTTTTTAGGAAGTAATTAGGTCATGAGGATGGGGCCCTCACGAATAGGATTAGTGCCCTTTTATAAGAGTCTCCAGAGAGCACTCTTGCCCTATGTCTGCCATGTGAGAACACAACAGAAGATGTCAGCCTGCAACCCAGAAAGGGTTCACGCAAGAATCTGACGATTCTGGTACCCTGATCTTGGACTTCCAGTCTCTAGAACTGTGAGAAATAAATTGTTGTTTATAATCCACCCAATCTATGGTACTTTGTTAAAGCATCCTGTACTAACAAAAAAAATGACCTTATTTGCAGATATAATTAAATTATGGATCTTGGGATGCGATCATCCTGGATTTAGGGTGGGTCCACCCTAAATTTGGTGTTACACACATACACACACACACACACACACACACACATATACACACACAGACATACACATACATACAGACACAACTAACATAGATTATAATCTTAAATCCTAAAAACAACTCATCCTGGTAGGTTCTACCTTCTTCATTTTACAAAAAAGAAAACGAGGTTTCTTAGTGTTAAGTGACTCGTCGGAGGCTGCCCCACTAACAGGTGCCAGAGTTGGGATTCAAACCCCATTCAACTCCCCAGAGTGGAAGCTTCTTGCACTAAACTGCAGTGGTCTCTATATGGTCTCTATCTTCTGGTTGTCTCTGTGTGGAGCTGGAATGACAAGGAAGGGCACTTCCTAGTTCAACCTCAGTGGGGGACATGGGTAACTCAAATTTTTCACTGCTCTTCACATGTCTCTGAATGACTGCAAAAGTACAGTGAGTATGAATTTAGAGGTTCAAATACATTTTAGTGACTAGGCAAATTTGCAAACACAGAATCTGTGAATAATAAGGATCAACTATATTCAATATATATTATATATATACACCTGGAAATATATAAATACATATTTCTTTCAATCTCTTTCCTTGGTCCCTGTTTCTATTTTCTGAAGGTGTGGCCTCCCAGCCTGGGTCCTTGTTAGTTAGGCCTGACTGATACATACATGAGGCCTGCGGTTGCCAAATAGATTCTCTAGTAAGGAAATCTCATCAGATCCCTTTTCTGACTATTCTGGATTTTCTTAAGGGTTGGCTATACAAAGGACATATGTGGACCTGACCCTTGAACACCTCTGAACTCTATTTGCCCCTATTTACATAGAAGTTAAGACTTCCCAACTACCCCTTCCTTAGACCTTTCATTAAAAGTGAAAAAAATATTTGAGTTGGAAATTAGCACCTTCACACTCTCCATTAAATCATCTCTTAGAGACAATATTGCTTTCTGCTTTCAAGGAAGGCCACGTCTGAGTATCTGCAGCATTTGAGGATACAGCACAGTGTTGAATTGCAGGAACAGGAAATGTGTATATGTACTGCTTTTGGTTATGAGAACTCTGATATATAGTACAGTAGGGAGCCCTTGGGTCCTGCATACCCTCTGTGAAACAGAGCTTATCTTACCTGAAAACAAATAAAAAGTATTTCTGAATAATTCATAGAATTTACTGGTTCTGTCAGGCTAAATGATCTGTTTAATGCTTGACTGGATTAAGGAAGGGAGGCAAGACCTTTGGGAGGCTGAACCTCTCCTTCTCCTGACACTTCATGCATATTTTAGGACCCTGGGGTATTTTTCTCTTCCATCAGCTTGGCTGTTTGGGAAGAACCAAGGAGACCACATTGAATGAACCAACGAGACCAACCTAGCTTCAGAGTCGGGACTAATAAGTCAGTGATAAAAATATCCCAAGTGATTCCTCCAGAGGTGAGATGAATACTTCATTAGATCTATCCACCCATCTCTCCCTCTCCCCTTCCTCCAGCCCTACAAAACTCCAAACACTCTCTCACACACACCAGCTATAAAATTTTCTTCTAGCTTTATTGTTGATTCTGTCCCTGTATTCCTCAAAAAACTGACATACAGGAATTTCAGTGAAAGCTGCTATACCCTCATCCTGGTACAGGCAAAGGGTGTAGGAGAAACTACACTGTTGAATGATAGAACTGGAGATAAGAGACGGACAGAGACAGAGGAGAAATCATACACAATATCCTTCTGGAAATGGAAACTGGGAAGCCTCAGAAAGGCAGATTGAAAGTCACTTTGTGTGTAAAGCTGCTTCTAAACCAAAGGTTAAGAAGTTTGACTTCAAGAATTTTTTCCTAAAACCCCTTCACTTCCATTCAATATACCTGAGCTCTCTTGGGTCAAATCAAAGGGGGTGGCACTGATATCTAAAGCCTCCTTAAGAGGGGTCAGACCTTTCAAACAGGACTTGATCAGATAGAATGATAACAATGGACTTTATTGTGAGAACTGGATCAGCTGGAAAGTCCCATTTGTTACTCATAGTTTTCTCAAGAGTAATTTCCATTGAGGCTTCTCTTTTTTTAATAGTCACCATTTCTTTTTTCAGTGAAACTAATAACTACAGTGATACTTTCTGCTCTTTCATTTCTGCTTTTCATTATGTTTCTTACTTTTCTTCACTTATCAAGCCCACAGTGTCCTATGAAAGTGATGTAATATTCATACTTGCTCAATTCTCAATAATAGGCTTCCAGAATAAGGTCAATATTATATTTTATGTTTTGATTTGAATACCATGTGTTTTAAAAATTATTTTAGCATTTTCTTTGCAGAGGACTCCTACCAGACTTTAAGTGGCTAACACACTTATATTTCTCCAAAAAAAGCACAAGTTTCACTCATTCGTTCAGCAGAAATTTATTGCATGTCAGCCTCGGCCCTAGGCTCTGAAAACATAATGGTGAACATAACACTCAAGTGCATGCCTTTGTATGACTTTTATTCTAGTGGGAAAGACAGTTAATATATAGATACATGGCTCAGGTAGCGGTAAGTTCTAAGAAGAAAACGAAAGCATTAGAGGGAAATAGTTAGGATCACCATCATTGTCAGCACCATTATTTTATTACTGCAAACACAAACAAGTGTAAATGCTGCGAACACAAAGGGAAACCCATGGGGCTACAGCTGCTTTTCAGCCTCCATTTCACATTGGCTGTAGATTTATTCACTGAATTATCCAGGGACTCTGCAGTTTAATCAGAACATGATCTGTCACTTCCCAAATATAGTACATGACCTCATTTGTGCTTTAATCACATAGTATCATAAGTATTCAGGCTTCCAAAAGCATTTCTATTCAGACCCTGGTCCTTATCTGACCTTGACATACTGAAAGTATTTATGAAGCCTGCAATTTATTCCTTTGTGTTTTAATCTGAGTTATTGGCTGAACTGTTGGTCATAGTTGGTTAATCTTCCTTCACCTTTAGGCAGAAATCTTTGTGGCTTCAAACTGCTGTGATAAAACTTTTAGAATGGCTAATCTTTATGGAGAAAATCTGCTTGGGTCATAAGATTTTTTTTTTTTTTTTCCTTATATTTTCACTCTCTACAACCGATCTCAGCCTCTCACCCAAGGTTTTCATATATTTTTGTTTCTTCTCTAAGACAGTTATTCTTGTAAACTTACATTTGAGAAGGAATTGCTGCCATACACTCAGATAGAGCTGCAAATTATTTCTTAATTCTGAAATTGATTATTTATCTGTAGGCAAGTAAATCTATTAGGTCTGATGTAGTTACTAAATAGAGTTACAACCTCAAAGGTCTAGATTAAGTCTGATCCTCCTCTCCCTTCCTGAATGACCTTGAATGAGTTATTAATCTTTGTCTATGTCTTCATCTATAAATCTTAATAAAGATAAAGACTGCAGTGATATCCAAGTGTTATTTGATAGAGGAAAATTCCAACCATAGGTGTTTCTGCAGAGAGTAATGAAAATCAACTATTCAAAAAACTGTACTTTTCTAACAACCAGTGATTAAGGAGTACAGATCAAGTGCCTTTAAAGTTAGGTGGAGAACTAGAATTAGACAAAAACCTGAGTAACACCACAATATAGCCCATCAAAAATGGAGGAGAAAATTCTACTTCTGCACCATATTATGCCAACAAGATTGCTAGGTCAGTGAAGTGTTAGAACAATGAGAGACTTTTGGGTCGCTAAATACTATTATTAAGGAAATTTAAATAAAATAAAGGATCATAGCATGTCTCTGAGCACATTCCTTTGGAGGCATTTCTTCTTACGATTGAAGGGTTGTAGATCTTATCTATCATTTCAAACCCTAAATTTCCTTCAAGGAATTTATAGATTTTTATTTTCTTTTAAAAAGGAATTGTCTAATTCTTCTTATTTAATTTCTCCTCCCTGTACTCTCACCAAATCACTGTGACAAAAATTGGAAAATTAACTCTTGCTCTTATATCTACATGTATATTGAATAAATATGTCTTTGAATATGGATTTTTGCCAATCACTAAAAACAAATTGACTAGTAAACTAAAAAGAGAGTGGAGAGTCTATACATATCTCCTAGTCAGAAAAAGAAGCCGTACTAGAATCAGCTCTTTGATTTTTTAAAATCTACCAGCAAATCCTTCATTTTATCTCTCAGAGTTTTATTCACCACTGTGTTGGCATATGGTTCTTAAGTCTGGAGTGTTACATGGGAGAACAAAGATACCTAAAGTGGAATGAGAGGTGGGGCTGGAGATGTAAAAGCCATCCAAACACACACCCTCTCCCTCTGTACTTTCTATGTCTTACCTGTAAATTTAATCTGAAAGCTTTTCTATATGAAGAAAACATCAATATGGTGACTCAATTGCCTTAAATAAGTATCTGGTAATGACGATAATTTTCACTGAAAAAGGATATTATCCATGGAAAGCTTTGTGTCACATACAGTGATAATCTTGGTGGTATCTTCATAAGTGTTGGATTTAGACCACTGAGTAGCAAATTTGTAAATGAAGAGCTCTCTGCAAGACAGTGTCATCAGCATTTGTTCCATCAATATCATTTGATTCTTAAATACAGTAAGTTGTTCAGTATATGCAGTGAAAATTTTGGCAAATTGGAGTTCCTTCTCTGGGAGTTTGGAATTGGAACTGTATGTGTCCAACAGTAGTAAAAGCTGGTCTCTTACAGACAGAAGATATGAAATCTAGCACTATGGCACTTTCCAGTAGGTGGATTGAGTAATTGAGAAAGATGATCTGCTAAAACCAAGAATGACAGGATGGTGACGATCCACAGAGAGAAGGAAGGTGGGGAGTGGAGGATTGGGGGAGGGGGGAGGGAGGAGAGGGAGGGAGGGGGGGAGAGAGAGAGAGAGAGGGAGAGGGAGAGGGAGAGGGAGAGGGAGAGGGAGAGGGAGAGGGAGAGGGAGAGGGAGAGAGAGAGGGAGAGAGAGGGAGAGAAACTCTTTGTCTCAGGAGCCAGGCTGCATTCTTGCCCTGAGGTAATGGAACACCCCTGGATCCTTAAAATAAATTCCCCTTTTGCCTGTTAAAACTAACAAACTGGTTTCTGTTGCTTGCAACCAAAGATTTCTAATAGTAACAGTCTCTGAAGTAATACCAACAAACAAAAAGTGAGTGATCTAATATTTATTGATTTCTAATTTTCTGATATCCTCTCAGAAGAATAAACCATCCCTTACAAAATCACCATCTGTGGGTGAGGTCCTCCATCGACCTTCTTGGTCCTTCATTTTGATTTTTCCCTCCTTATTGTTCTCTTTGTCTAGGTCTCTTCCTGCTTATTTCAACTCTTATTTGTTAGTCTTGGCTTAAAACACAGAATTCAGAACTCCTGGCTGGATTCATTCATTAGGTCATTAAAAACTTATCCTCATATTGGGTTATTCTCGCTTAATACTGAAGAGAGAAAGCAGCTATTTGTCTTCCGTCCATACTTTTGTGGGGTGAAACCAAACTCCAAAACATGCTTATTCCTTAAATTAGCTTCTATCTTCTTACTTGATCCAATCAAATAAATATTTCTCAGAATCAGATGTGAGTTTAACAAATACTGCATTTGACCCTAAAACCTGACATCCTTATTTAGAAAACTGTGGTTCCTGAAATAATTACAGTGAATTAATTATAATTTGTTCTAGTCTTTTTACCAGTATGACTGGCTGGAAAATTAATGAATCTCTTATTACCTCAGATTATAATAATAGTTACTTTTCTCAAGCACCTGATATGGGTTAGGTACTCCTATGGCATTTTTTTTTATATGGCATGAATAATCACTGAAATAGCCCTATAAGGTTTAATCGAGAGGTTTATTAAGGTTAAACTACTTATCCAAGAATATACAATAAGAGGCAAAATTTGATTGGAATCCAGTTCCCTGTGGATCTCAGCACAAAGGTTGTTTCCACTAAACCAAGTGGTTTCTAAATAAATAATCACTCCTATACATCCTACAATTGGAAAGAGGGAAAGATACACCCAAAAAGTTTTCCCTCATTATCTAGAGAGACAAAAAAAAAAAAAGAATTCTTAGAAAAACTAACACAAATTTAAAAGTAAAGATAATGACATTAAACTTTTTAAATTTAAAAAATGTATTACCATTCCAAAGAGTATAAAATTTTTACTAGACCTTTCCAAAAATAAAACGTTATTTTCTCTCCTTCTGACAGATCATAATAGGCTACCATTGTGCATTGTCTTCTAACCTTTGGGGATGATCACATCACTAATGCGATAGCTCTTTGCTGTACAGATGAGGCTGAAGACTGTTTTATGACCAGCATTGCTTACCACAATAAGTTCTCACAAAGATGTTCCTTTTTCTTTGCAGCTGCAGTTACTATTTGCAAGGTTTGTTTCTATCTGCAGTTCTCTTTAACCTCATAATCTACTCGAAATCTTTGCTTAACATGAGCCGTCCCTTTTCTGCTTACTGCATCCACTGTAATCTGTCAGACGTGGTGATTTCCCAGCATTCCAGGGCTCTGGTCCATTTTCCGAGGTGGTTTGTATAAACCTCCTCTGCTCACTGCACTTAAGCTCATCCTGTAACAGCTGTTTGGTTAGCCCACTGCCATACATATTCTCTGCTTGGACAACGCTGGTAAACTGTTATGACAAGTATCACTTTTAACTATTAATCAACACAAAATGTGCAAAACATAGTGTTAAAAGACAGGATGTGTTCTTCCTTGTGATTTACTTGGGGGGATGACACTACACACAGGAAAAGAAAATGGACAAGCCACACGAGTGGTTCTAATAACTGATCACATAAAGGCTCATGGAGAATGTGGGAAATAAACTTGGTTTGGACGATGAGTAGGATTTCTAAAAATGATTGGTGGTGGCAGGTAGACTGGAGGGCATGCAGCAGCTACTACTTGTGGAAAACTCATTATGTCCCAAGCACTAATCTAAGGACTATATATGCATTATCTCAATGAATCCCCACCACAAATTATTAAGGTTTGTATTAATATTTTCTTCAATTTTTACAGATAAGCAGCAGAGGCTCAGAGAAGTCATTTTCCAAATAGAGGAATAGAAATTCAAACACAGAAAATTCTGGCTCCTAAAGTTTATGTTACAATAAACAGCCCAAGCAAAGACATGGAAGGAGACATGGAAGACAACCCCATTTCAGAATGCTGGAGCATTAACAAGAGTAAACTGGAACTTTGCAGTTGGCATTGCTGCAAGCAACTGAATGGATACCTTTGGAAGTTCCAGAGCAGCCTGAGGATAGGATGCAGGAATGGTTTAGAAAAGCCAAAGGAGAAAAATTACTCGTAATGAAAAGCAGGTAAAAGCAACAGTTGATATGCCAAACAATATGGGTCAAAACTATGGGGTTAGTGTAGGAAGAGAACGAAAAGGACAGTTATCTGGGCCATTGAAAAGGACAAATCAAAGGGTTATATCTTATTCTTAAATAGTAAGAGGTCTTCTACTCTACCAAATTTTTACCCAGATAATTTAAAAATTTTAAGCAATTGGCCTGAGAACAAAAGAAGTGTGAAAAATGACTGAAAGATATATATATTTTAAAAGCTTATTCTCAGGGTTTTTCCTCTAATTTCCACCCCTAAAGTTAAAATGATCTTTTGAATTTTATGAAAAAGAAAATTTCACTTCAGGGAAAAAGTAGTGTTGTGGCTATAAGAAGTATAATACTTATGTCCAGAGGAAGAAATAGTTAGACATATGTGGTTTCATTTTTGTTTTATTTTGCTTACCATATTTTGAAACAAACGATCCTAGCACTAGTTTTCCAGTGATAGAGTACATATTTCAGGTGATTTGGAGGATGGACTTCTAAGTAAAGAAATCAATGTTGGGATCCTTAGCAAGAAAGTCTAAGACACTGTTGGCTAGTCTTTTTTTTTTTTTTAATTTTTTTTTTATTGTGGTAAAAGTCACATAATATAAAACATACTATTTTAACCATATTTAACTGTACAGTTCAGTGGCACTAAGTCTTTTTGATCAATTTTGAAAAATTACAAAAATAAAACAAATCTGCTAAGACCTTTATCTCAAGAAAGACATCTTTCTTTTCTTTTGTCAAATGAATATTTGGGATAGGAGTTTTAGAAAAAAAGACCAGGATGAGCTTTTTTCATTACCTATGACCAAGAACAGGGTCCAACCTAACAAAAAACCAGTTGTACCATATGGGATTTCTTCCTCTTAAAATAATGTTCACAATTCCCCAGCAGGGATTCCTCTCTGATACTTTGCTCATTACAATCCAGCTTACAGTGGATTTAAAAACATATTTTTCTTTTTCCCACACCATCTTTATTTGCCCTTAATATTTTTGCATGCTGATACCACTTTTGCATTCCTTTTTATACAGTATCCAAGTTTTACCAAAAACCATAAAGAAACTTTCTGTAAACAAAACCTTTGTGAGGAAAATCAGCATAATACTTCTGAATACATAAGTTTTGATCACAACGCTCTGACTCAGATCAAATAGCAGCAGAAAAATGTAAAGGTTAGGGAAGAGTAAAAGATTTGCCAACTTTCTATTTTTAAACATCTGGTCATTTCTTTACAGAAGAGTTGTAAAATGGTAGCAGGGGGTACAGCATGTTTTCATTCAAAAATACAGTCCACGTTTTCATGTGTTTCCAAGTTATTTTTGTTTTATCACTAAAAAATTTCACATCCCTAGAGAATCAACAATAGAAAGAAAAAGAGCCCAGAAATTTGAGTCAAATTGTGAGAAAGGGGCTTCCCTGGTGCCGCAGTGGTTAAGAATCCGCCTGCCAATGCAGGGGACACAGGTTCGAGCCCTGGTCCGGGAAGATCCCACATGCCATGGAGCAACTAAGCCCGTGTGCCACAACCACTGAGCCTGCGCTCTAGAGCCCGTGAGCCACAACTACTGAAGCCCGCGCGCCTAGAGCCCATGGTCCGCAACAAGAGAAGCCACTGTAATGAGAAGCCTGCACACTGCAACGAAGAGTAGCCCCCGCTCGCCGCAACTAGCGAAAGCCCACATGCAACAACGAAGACCCAACACAGACAAAAATAATAAATAAATTAAATAAATACATTAATTAAAAAAAAGATTAAAAACAAATTGTGAGAAAGATGAAAAATGAATCACTAGAGCATCTAAAATAGATATGAAAGAGGCCAACTGAATGTTTGCCTTTTTATGTGACCAAAACTAGAAGCCTTAATTATGATTCATGATGCCATTAATTTTTTTAAGTCTGAGAGTTAATAGAATAATGATTTTTAATTGAGTGCTAAAGATTCTTAAATCACTTTAAAAAAATAAGCAAGTACCTAAATCATACAGATAGTTCAGGAAAATGAAGGGAGCCTTAGGACACAAATTTCATCAGCAATCTCAGATTCATAGTTGAAGGTTGAAGGTGAAGAAATTTGTATGACTACACAAATTATTTTCAGAAGTAAAACTGATGCACTAGTGCGACTGTGAGGGGCTGACAATACTATTTAACCTGTAAAATTATCTAATTTATTATTTTCCAAACTACTTGATTAACCTGTAACTTCCATATAATCGGAAACATGTTTTTGAAGCGTTGTTGCCTGATAAACATTCCTTAATTAACACATGTTGTCCTAACATTTATATTCACTAGATAAATAATTTGAATTTCCATTTCCTCCAAGACCTTGACAGACACAAATAAAACTGATGACAGATGAAAACTGGTTGTTTTGGATTGTATGTGAAATGACCTCTTCAGGCCTTTTTATTATCTTATAGCTCTCCGTCAATCATGTTGTTTATGAAGTCTTCTCAGTTAAAATTTTACTGCCAACCATCCCCCCTTCTAAACTTTCTTCCAGTTCCTGTTTATGCGCATGCATTTATTCATTCTTTCATTAAGCATCTAACATATTCCAGGTAATATATACCATATTTGTTTATATTTCTGCTTCCTGGATATGCCCAACTCAAGTTTTCCTGCAAATTTTTATCCCTCCATGGAATTCCCTCTCTTTCTTCTCTATGTAACTTTCACCCATCCTTCAAGAATCAGACTGTTTCACTCACGTTTAACTTTTGCTTCTGATCACTCCAAGTCACAGTGATCTTGGCCGCTAAATCTGAGTCATTCTTGTACTGCCCTATATAATTAGTATACACTCGTCACTTAACTTCCTTGTCAAACATGTCTAGGAGCTTGCCCTACAAGTTGGCAAGCTCCATGTTAGGGATCTTATGAAGTATTTTTTTGCACAGCATTAAACACAATGAATATTTAGTGTTCAAAAAATGGGTAAATGGAAGAAAGAATGATTAAATGGCTGATTGACTGACAGTGAAGGAATGAATTTGACTGGTTGCCCAGAAGTCATCAAAGCATATAAATTACATCAGGGAGGTTGAGGGGAGCATACATTTCCCAAAGGGGTAAAGAAACATGGCACAAGAGACTTACTTCCATTCAGTATAATGAATACAACAGCAATGCCTGAAGTCTCAAAGGATCTGGAAGCTGATGCCTTCAGAATCTGTTGCCACAAACTCCCCTAGCCCACTGCAATGGAAACTTGATCTAAACTGATGAGATGGTGTAATAGACAAATTGTTATACAGCAGGAACTTCCCCCAAACCTGTATGCTTCTCACTACAGACTAGGCAGCAGGACCCTCAAACTATACTTCCCCCCAAAAAAGGAGCTAATGGAAGACTATGGTTACATACATTTTTGCACCTGGGAAACACAGGTGATGACAAAGCAGAAGATAGGTATTAGAGATAAAATGACAACAACAAAAGACACTCACACACACACACTCACTGCTGTCCTGTGTAATCTCAGTCCCTCTTACATAAAACTTGGCCACATTTTTTCTACAATCTATTCAATTCCATTGGCTTATAGCTGAGGAAAATGTCTCTCAGATAACATTTAAACAACAGATTTTACTGCCTTCACAACAGAGACAAAGACAGTCTGGAGATTTGGAAAAAGCACTCATGAGGTTTGGAAATTGATCTGGATATTTTGCTGGTCTGGGCACCTCTTAAGTCAAACTGGTTAGTCTGCTGATTAATTTGTTTAAGTACAGGACTAGACTCCATCTCGTGCTTTAGACCAAAATAGGCTTCACACCCACTCTCATCCACGTAGGCTTCAAGGAAAGATCACCAAGGCAAGTGTAGACTCTTGATTTTCATATGCTTTCCTAACACATGCCATTTTCCTTTTTGTAACATGATTATATTTATAATTATTTGTTTAATGTCTGTTTTTCCCACTATAAGCCCATAAGGGCAGGGACAGTGCTGTCTTCTACATCACGTCAATGTCATTATGGTGCCAATACAATGATCAATACATATAATGAGGGTTGAATGAATAAATGGGCATTCTGAACTCAAATTCAGGTCATTATTAAGAAATAGAACCATATAATGCAATAAGACAGTTACTAATCTCCAAATGCTCATTTAATTGCTTGACTTTTAGAAGCCAAGACAGTCTGAAATGCTTGGTTGTATTTTTTTTTTTTTTTTAATTACAGTAAATTAACAAAGACTATTCCTTGCATAATAGAAAACCTCCTCAGCCATCCTTTTGCTGTTTATGCTTGCTGTATTCCTTATATTTTCGTGAAAAGTATACTAGAGTTTTAGATTATACGAGTGAAAGTAAAGCAAGGATGGATGTAGGCAATGGGAAAAATATACTGAAATATGTGAAGGAATAAACACATTAAAAGGGGAATGAGGGACTTTTTGACAAGGTACACTAGTAAGCATTTTCTGAGGAAATCACATATGTACCCCCTAAAGGCAGTCAGTCATCTGGCAGCTGAGTCTCCATCCTGGTGGATGGTTTTAATGAATGAGGGGAGTGTCTCATAGCTGAATATTTTCCACCCTGAAGGACTCACTGCAGATGCTGCACCATTTAATAAAGTACATCATAAATCTGGAACACATGGATATACGCTTTCAACATTTAAGAGGAAAATGAACTTAAAATTCTATGATGAATCTGAAGAGGTGCATTTTTAAATCATTAATTGGGATAGGCTGTCATTACATTCTAAATGTCTGTATGCTCCTTAAATGGGAAAACATGATTTTGCTAAAAAGAAGTACAGTTAATACTTGAAGGAAAATAATCCTTAACAGTAGGGAAATTTTGTAAGCAAGAACAGCAAGTCTTATACTCTATCCAGCCTCAATAATTGGTTATGAGCTTTAAATAAATGGTAGACTTACATATAGACATCTAGAGATATTTTTATATCTTTTTTTGTATGTTTCTGTTGGAATTCCCAACATTCATTTCAGAGTCTCATTTAAAACTCAAATGGCGATTGTGTCTCTAGGTAACATTATTCTGATACTGGGCAATAACATTTACATATTAAACTACATTTTTTCCTGCTATACAATTTTTATCTATTTCTGGGGAAAAATTGTTTTCAAAGTTTTGGGAGACTCTATTTTCCCTTTTGGCTTGTTGAAGTTCATACTAGCCATTTGATTTTGTAAATAAGCAAGAAATGATCGAAGTCTAAAAAAAATTTTAAAGGTTAAAAAATGTGACTTCTTGTGTTTTCTTTAAAACTCAACTTGTGTGGGGATTACTCCAACAAGGAACCATTAATTTAAAGGTAGAAGAAAAGTCTGTATGGATTAAACATTTTTTCCTACTCTACAATATTTATCCATGTCTGTCCGGGAAAAAATGTATTTTATAAGTTTGGTGGGAAATATTTTCTCCCCCTGAAAGCTGTCTTAGAGCATTTGATAAAGTTCAAATATCAAACTTGAATCCATTCATCAGATCATACCTGTGGGTGTTTATGCTGTGATAGGGAATCGCTTTTTCCAGAATAGTAAAAGCCAGTTACTTTTCCATAATATTGTCTTTAAGGTAGCACATGGAGTTCAGAGTAGTTAATTGGTTTTATAGAAAAACAAGATGTAGCATTATTTAAACAACTCTGGAAAATGTCACGGTTTATATAAATGAACTCGCCATCAAATAGGTTGATGGGGGGATCGGGGGTGTGAAATACTAAAGGAAGAAAAATATTAAAAATTAAAATGCATTTTCTATTGCTACTCTTTTTACTTGAATCAGTTCCCAAGCAAGACTTCCATTTAATTTAAAGAATTCTTTAGAGTCTAACCACACTGATAGCCAGAATGAAGAAACATTATGTTTGTAATATGCTTCTATTTCTGTAACCTATTTACCTCATAAAGTCTGACAGATGACTGCACAGCACAGCCTCAAACTCATGCACGGTTCATGGTAAAAACTCTTGTGTGAACATTACTAACATTATATATATATATATATTTTGCTGTGAGAGGTTGGTGTGGAAGAGTATGTCTTAAAAGAGGAAGTGCTTTCTACCAACATTATGAAGGTTATAAGTTACTCTATATGCATTCAGTAACTTAAAAATATTGCCCAGAGGATGGTTGAAAAGTAGATATTTCAGAATAAGATTATCATAAATCAAAAACTGGGAGTTCAAATGGAAGACCAAGATAACACATCACTTTATATACTAGTCATTAAAAAATGGGCTCGATTTGAATTTTTATGTGTAGTCCCAAATATGATGGCATTACTATAAATTGGTGATCTTTGATGGCATTTTCTTTTCTCAACCTATGAGACTGTTTGTGAAGGCGAATGGAAGCTACAAATTTATCAGTCAAGGAGTTCATGTGAGGGCAAAACCACCACCTCCAATCTCCTCTGATAAGAATCAATGGCCAGGGCTTCCCTGGTGGCGCAGTGGTTGAGAATCTGCCTGCTAATGCAGGGGACACGGGTTCGAGCCCTGGTCTGGGAAGATCCCACATGCCGCGGAGCAACTAGGCCCGTGAGCCACAACTACTGAGCCTGCGCATCTGGAGCCTGTGCTCCTCAACAAGAGGCCGCGATAGTGAGAGGCCCGCGCACCGCGATGAAGAGTGGCCCCCGCTTGCCGCAACTAGAGAAAGCCCTCGCACAGAAACGAAGACCCAACACAGCTAAAAATAAATATAAAAATAAGTAAATAAATAAAAAGATTACTGTAAAGAAGAGTTAACATTGCTGAGCTGGCACTACTTCACAAAATGATCTGAAGATTCAATGTAACACCTATCATAATGCCAGCTATAATCTAAAAAAAAGGAATCAATGGCCAAGTAAACTCGGTGTTATGGATAAATACCAAATAAGGCATGGAACAGTGTTATTACAACCTTGATCAAAATTATTTCACATAACTATCTATAAATACATAGGATAGATTTATTTTTATTATATAGGCATTTAAAATTTTGCTATGATATAGTAGATGGGTGGAAAATAGTTTGATGAGTATATATGAGATATATGAGCTTTAACTATAAAGAACTTACAAAGTAATAAGGAAGTTAATGTCTGCATTATTCATCTTGGGAGGCCTCATACACCTTAATCCCATGATCAAGTCACTATTAAAACAAGCGTGAAACTTCTCTTTTGGAATGCTTTCAGAGCTTGGAGTAACTACAGATTAGAATATTCATAGAAAGAATGTTGTGTCCTGTTAATGATAACTTCCACTTTTGCCAATAGCTGCAAGTCATACAAAACCATTTTAATTTAATTTTTAAAGATGTGAGATTGATTTTCCTATTTGGCTTATGGCTGGGGGCCATGCAGCAAGCTGAAGAGTTATGACCAAAGACGAAGCCTAAGGAATATGACAGCTTAGTAGATGTCTCAAGGATACCCCAAATCCAGAAATCTAAAGGTAAACATATGCAGCAAACACTTAGTTGTCCAGAAGAAGCCAAAAAATATTAATTCAATTAATTATTGAGGGGTGGTGTCATCACAGTCAACCAGAAAGTGTGTGTGGTGCTTGTCTTCCCGTCGAAGGCACCTAATAAGTGCCACCCTTGAGTCTGTCTTCCTGTCTAAAACATCTGATATTTATGTGAGCTGCACATGGACAGGTGTCCTGGATTGAAGAAAAAGTAAGAGGACTTAGATAAAGGTTATTGAAAGCTGCGTCTGTGGAAGAGTTGAATCCTGGATTTTGGAAAAAAAAGATTGAGTTCTGCTGCTAAAATTGAAAAATGATAGAAAAAATAAATTAAGGGAAGCCCTCTGTTTTAGAGATGACAGCAGAATCTCAATAAGGAAATTAAGCAGTCAGTAAAGGGTGGAAGTGAGGAAAGAAAGTCCAGGTCTTTGGACTTTTTTTTTTTTTTTTTTAATCCTTTTCTACCAGACACTGATTTCTTCATGGCATTTGACAATGTGTATCATGAGATCCTTGTGGGCGAGTAAGAGAAACGTCAGCTGAATAACAGTAATATTAGGTTGCTTCAAAACTCACTGGACAACATGACTGCAAAAGGGGTGAAAATAGCCTTGTTGACCTAGAAGAGGTTCTAGAAAGAGAGCTCAGCCCTTGAGTTGTTCTGATCAACTTTCTATCGAATGTAATAAATGTTTACCAAATTTGTACGATACATCAAGCTGAAAAGGAAAGGTGATATGTGTGATGAATAAACAAGAATTCCTAAAGTACTGAACTACTTCAAAATAAAGTGAATATTTTTAGTAAAGAATATTTAGTAACAATATTTTTAGTAAAAAACTCAGAATATATATATAAATTAACACTTGTACGCATGTTCAACTAATCATTGCACAAATAGAGTATGAGAAAGAGCCGATTTAATGGGGGCCAGAAAAAGACCGAGTAATTTATGTTGTAGGCAAACTCTAGATGATCCTTTACCCAATATGATGACTTGAATTTTCTAATGCAACCAAAAGAGGAATGAATAGATTGTTTAAGATATTTCTACATCATTAGTAATTTTTTTTAAAAAAGTAAATCAAATCAAGACACTTCTTTCTGACAGACTGCCAAAACTCAAAAAAATTGGCATAGCCAGCATTGACAAAAGTTTGCTTATTTCTCAAACTGAGGAGCAGTACAATAATATGCATTAAAAACCTTTAATATAGTATATATTTTTCACATTTTATAGTTACAAATTTACATTTAGGAATTTTTCCTAAAGAAATGATTATGGATGCATTCAAACATGTTTGTACAGGGATCATTATCAGAGTGATGTTTATGATAATAGCAAACAGAAAACAGCTTTACTATCCAATTAATAAGGAAAAGGTTGAGTAGCTTATGAAGAGGCATTTCTTTAGCGGAACACTATACAGTATAGATTTTTAAGAGTTATCATTCAAACTAGATTTTGATTTATGAAAATACAAAGAGGTTAATGCTATGTTGTTGAGTGACAAAAGCAGATTACAGAAGAGTGAGTTATATGAACTCTTTTGTATCTACCTGTCCGTTTCTTGATATCTATAATGTGATTACGTTAACACGTGCATTTTATATATAAAAACTGGGTTATGTTACGCAAAAAATGTTGATTGTGTCTAATGTTTTCTTTTGCTTTTTATTGCAAATTAGTTATTAGCATAACTAAATAGCAAAATGAATTTTAATACAGACAAATAAGTATTTACAGAATTGGAGAGATCACATGAGACCAATGTTTAATTTCTGGTCCAGAATAACAAAGCATTCAGTTTGTTTCCTTATTATTAAACTCATATTTGAGCATGGAATAATATAGAAAGTTCACAAAAGTTTAAGTGAGAATATAGCTCTCTGATTTTCAAAGTGCCATCATTTTCCTTGTAGGAAATCAGGCAGGAAATTACCACTATAAGTATTTTTGGAGTGCCTGTACTGGGGCCTCACACGTCTAGATTCATTCTAGGCCAAACATCAGCGTGACTTATACATACGCTTTTTTAAAATACGGGGATGGCTTAGCACAGTCATTGTGAAAAAAAAAAAGAAAAAAAAAATATATATACGCATATAAATGGCTGACAGAGAAGGTGTACATGTTTTCAAAAAGCAACTAATTTTAAGTAAATTATATGGAGACAAAATTCTTGGAGATCTTCTATTGTTCCAAACTGTTGCCTTGAACGGTGGTTGGAGCTGTGCTTTTGCAGGGGCAACTTGATTTGGCAAATTTTTCTCTGAACAATGCAGGGCTATGAAGGAGTGTCAGCATATGGCAGGGCCGAGGTACAATTACCAATTGAAAGGTAATTTCTCCTGAGGTTCAGATGTTAATAGAGATATAGAGAGGGAAAACCAAACAAAGTAACCTCACCAGAATCTGAAACACAACGGGAAAAATTCTTGCTGGCCATTGACTCACAGAATAAAACACTAAGCATAATGACATCAGCAGAGTTTGCTTTTTCCAGATTCCAACTTGAAGTACATTTTGAATAGTAAAACACACATAGCAATGTACATTATGAACATTAAAGTACTAGGGCAGTTAAACTGAACAGCAGTGTAATCATCAGTAGCACTTGGGAACATGGCTTTTGTGGTGGTTAATATTACTTTTATATTTTAATGCTTTTTTTTTGTTAGTCCTTTGTATTTCTACAGATACGTCCATACTTTAGGGTTTTTTTTGGTAACTTTAGTATTTCTTAACAAGTCTTACTAGTGTGACACTACAAATAAACTATGGCAAAACTAACAACAACAGAAACTTAGTGTTCAAGAAACCGAGTCTCTTTTATTAGTATTAAAAAAAGAAAATTCCAGAAAGAATGAGGATTATGTAAGAGAGGAAAAGAATAAGACAACTTTTTCTCCACAAAATATAACTTTTCCTAAGCAAAACATTAAGAAAAAAATAGAGCCGAAAACGAAAAACCCAGTTGTAATGTGCTATGTGTTGAAGCAATCTGGTATAAATTACTGATGGAGGTCATGCATAGAGGTCATATGCACAGATGAGCTTGTACAGCAGAAGTACAAAATGGTCCTGACCTGCATCATGAGTTTTCATCTAAACCTGGCCTATGACGGCAGTCTCTAGGGTAACAACAAAAGGGCTACTTTAAAACATTCAATATAACAACCTAGGAGACCTTCAAGATGGCGGAGGAGTAAGACGTGGAGATCACCTTCCTCCCCACAAATACATCAGAAATACATCTACATGTGGAACAACTCGTACAGAACACCTACTGAACACTGGCAGAAGACCTCAGACCTCCCAAAAGGCAAGAAACTCCCCACGTACCTGGTAGGGCAAAAGATAAAAGGAAAAACAGAGACAAAAGAATAGGGCAGGACCTGTGTACCTCTGGGGGGGAGCTGTGAAGGAGGAAAGGTTTCCACACACTAGGAAGCCCCTTCGCGGGCGGAGACTGCGGGTGGCGGAGGGGGGAAGCTTCGGAGCCCCGGAGAAGAGCGCAGCAACAGGGGTGCGGAGGGCAAAGCGGAGAGATTCCCGCACGGAGGAGCGGTGCCGACCAGCACTCACCATCCCGAGAGGCTTGTCTGCTCACCCGCCGGGGCGGGCGGGGGCTGGGAGCTGAGGCTCGGGCTTCGGAGGTCAGATCCCAGGGAAAGGACTGGGGTTGGCGGCGTGAACACAGCCTGAAGGGCCTAGTGCGCCATGGCTAGCCGGGAGGGAGTCCGGGGAAAAGTCTGGAGCTGCCGAAGAGGCACGAGACCATTGTTTCCGGTGCGCGAGGAGAGGGGATTCAGAGCGCCGCCTAAACGAGCTCGAGACGGGCGCGAGCCGCGGCTATCAGCGCGGACACCAGGGACGGGCATGAAACGCTAAGGCTGCTGCTGCCGCCACCAAGAAGCCTGTGTGCGAGCACAGGTCACTCTCCACACCCCCCCCTCCCGGGAGCCAGTGCAGCCCGCCACTGCCAGGGTCCCGTGATCCAGGGACAACTTACCCGGGAGAACGCACAGCGCACCTCGGGCTGGTGCAACGTCACGTAGGCCTCTGCCGCCGCAGGCTCGCCCCGTATCAATACCCTCCCTCCCCCCGGCCTGAGTGAGCCAGAGCCGCCGAAGCGGCTGCTCCTTTAACCCCGTCCTGTCTGGGCGGGAACAGACGCCCTCAGGCGACCTACACGCAGAGGCGGGGCCAATCCAAAGCTGAATCCCAGGAGCTGTGCGAACAAAGAAGAGAAAGGGAAATCCCTCCCAGCAGCCTCAGGACCAGCAGATTAAATCTCCACAGTCAACTTGATGTACCCTGCATCTGTGGAATACCTGAACAGACAACAAATCATCCCAAAATTGAGGCAGTGGATTTTGTGTGACTTTGTCTGTATAGCTTTGCTTTTACCATTTGTCCTACGGTTCTGTCTGTCTGTTTTTTTTTTTAATATAGTTTATAGCCCTTGTTTTCATTGGTGAATTTGTTTTTTGGTTTGGTTGCTCTTTTCTTTCTTTCTTTTTTCTTTTGTTTAATTACTTTTTAATTTCTTATTTTTAATAATTAAAAAATTTTTTATTTTAATAACTTTCTTTTTATTTTCTTTCTTTCTTTCTTTCTTTTTTCCTCCCTTTTCTTCTGAGCCATGTGGCTGACAGGGTCTTTGTGCTCTGGCCGGGTGTCAGGCCTGTGCCTCTGAGGTGGGAGACGGGAGTTCAGGACATTGGTCCATCAGAAACCTCCCAGCTCCACATAGTATCAAATGGTGAAAGCTCTTCAAGAGATCTCCATCTCAACGCTAAAACCCAGCTCCACTCAACAACCAACAGGCTACAACGCTGGACACCCCATGCCAAACAACTAGAAAGACAGGAACACAACCCCACCCATTAGCAGAGAGGCTGCCTAAAATCATAATAAGGTAACAGACACCCCAAAACACACCACCGGACGCGGTCCTGCCCACCAGAAAGACAAGATCCAGCCTCATCCACCAGAACACAGGCACTAGTCCCCTCCACCAGGAAGCCTACACAAACCACTGAACCAACCTTAGCCACTGGGGGCAAAAGTAACCAACAACAATGGGAAGTACGAACCTGCAGCCTGCAAAAGGGAGACCCCAAACACAATAAGTTAAGCAAAATGAGAAGACAGAGAAACACACAGCAGATGAAGGATCAAGGTAAAAACCCACCAGACCAAACAAATGAAGAGGAAATAGGCAGTCTACTTGAAAAAGAGTTCAGAGTAATGATAGTAAAGATATCCAAAATCTTGGAAATAGAATGCGGAAAATACAAGAAACATTTAACAAGAACCTAGAAGAACTAAAGAGCAAACAAACAATGATGAACAACACAGTAAATGAAATTAAAAATTCTCTAGAAGGAATCAATAGCAGCATAACTGAGGCAGAAGAACAGAAAAGTGACATGGAAGATAAAATAGTGGAAATAACTACTGCAGAGCAGAATAAGGAAAAAAGAATTAAAAGAATTGAGGACAGTCTTAGAGACCTCTGGAACAACATTAAAAACACCAACATTCGAATTACAGGGGTTCCAGAAGAAGAAGAGAAAAAGAAAGGGACTGAGAAAATATTTGAAGAGATTATAGTTGAAAACTTCCCTAATATGGGAAAGGAAATAGTCAATCAAGTCCAGGAAGCGCAGAGAGTCTGATACAGGATAAATCCAAGGAGAAACACGTCAAGACCCATATTAATCAAACTATTAAAAATTAAATACAAAGAAAAAATATTAAAAGTACCAAGGGAAAAACAACAAATAACATACAAGGGAATCCCCATAAGGTTAACAGCTGATCTTTCAGCAGAAACTCTGCAAGCCAGAAGGGAGTGGCAGGACATATTTAAAGTGATGAAAGGGAAAAACCTGCAACCAAGATTACTCTACCCAGCAAGGATCTCATTCAGATTTGATGGAGAAATAAAAACCTTTACAGACAAGCAAAAGCTAAGAGAATTCAGCACCACCAAACCAGCTTTACAACAAATGCTAAAGGAACTTCTCTAGGCAGGAAACACAAGAGAAGGAAAAGACCTACAATAACAAACCCAAAACAATTAAGAAAATGGTAATAGGAACATTCACATCGATAATTACCTTCAATGTAAATGGATTAAATGCTCCAAACAGAAGACATAGACTGGTTGAATGGATATGAAAACAAGACCCATATATATGCTGTCTACAAGAGACCCACTTCAGACCTAGGGACACATACAGACTGAAAGTGAGGGGATGGAAAAAGATATTCCATGCAAATGAAAATCAAAAGAAAGCTGGAGTAGCAATTCTCATATCAGACAAAATAGACTTTAAAATAAAGACTATTACAAGAGACAAAGAAGGACACTACATAATGATCAAGGGATCAATCCAAGAAGAAGATACAACAGTTGTAAATATTTATGCACCCAGCATAGGAGCACCTCAATACATAGGCAAGTGCTAACAGCCATAAAAGGGGAAATCGACAGTAACACAATCATAGTAGCAGATTTTAACACCCCACTTTCATCAATGGACAGATCATCCAAAATGAAACTAAGTAAGAAAACACAAGCTTTAAATGATACATTAAACAAGATGGACTTAATTGATATTTATAGGACATTCCATCCAAAAACAACAGAATACAATTTCTTCTCAAGTGCTGATGGAACGTTCTCCAGGATAGATCATATCTTGGGTCACAAATCAAGCCTTGGTAAATTTAAGAAAATTGAAATCGTATCAAGTATCTTTTCCGACCACAATGCTATGAGACTAGATATTAATTACAGGAAAAAAATTTGTAAAAAATACAAACCCATGGAGGCTAAACAATACACTACTTAATAACCAAGAGATCACTGAAGAAATCAAAGAGGAAATCAAAAAATACCTAGATATACTTACCTGGCAGGAGAGATACCATGATCATGAAGGTGGTTTTCCCAGGACGAGGCTCACTCATTGCAATGCGAGTGTGCTGACGCCTGCAATTTCCCCAAATGGGGGAAACTCGACTGCCTAATTTGTGGTAGTGGGGGACTGCGTGCACACTTTCCCCCAGCAATTGGTGTTTAATAATAGAGCTGACCAGTTGAGCTGAATGAAAAGCATAAAACATTTGAGCTGGGCTTTCTCTTGCAGTGCAGTGGTTGAGAGTCTGTCTGCTAATGCAGGGAACACGGATTCGAGCCCTGAGAAGATCCCACATGCCGCTGAGCAACTGGGTTCGTGAGCCGTAACTACTGAGCTTGCACGTTTCGAGCCTGTGCTCCGCAACGAGACAGGCCGAAACAGTAAGAAGTCCCCGCTTGCCGCAACTAGAGAAAGCCCACACACGGAAACGAAGACTGAACACAGCCAAAAATAAATAAATAAACAAATTCAAAAAAAAATTAAATTAGTTAATTTCAAAAAAAAAAAAAAAAAAACCTAGAAACAAAAGACAATGAAAACACAATGACCCAAAACCTATGGGATGCAGCAAAAGCAGTTCTAAGAGGGAAGTTTACAGCAATACAATCCTACCTCAAGAAACAAGAAACATCTCAAATAAACAACCTAACCTTACACCTCAAGCAATTAGAGAAAGAAGAACAAAAAAACCCCGAAGTTAGCAGAAGGAAAGAAATCAAGATCAGATCAGAAATAAATGAAAAAGAAATGAAGGAAACGATAGCAAAGATCAATGAAGCTAAAAGCTGGTTCTTTGAGAAGATAAACAAAATTGATAAACCATTAGCCAGACTCACCAAGAAAAAAAGGGAGAAGACTCAAATCAATAGAATTAGAAATGAAAAAGGAGAAGTAACAACTGACACTGCAGAAATACAATGGATCATGAGCGATTACTACAAGCAACTACATGCCAATAAAATGGATAACCTGGAAGAAATGGACAAATTCTTAGAAAAGCACAACCTTCCATGACTGAACCAGGAAGAAATAGCAAATATAAACAGACCAATCACAAGCACTGAAATTGAGACTGTGATTAAAAATCTTCCAATAAACAAAAGCCCAGGACCAGATGGCTTCACAGGTGAATTCTATCAAACATTTAGAGAAGAGTTAACACCTATCCTTCTCAAACTCTTGCAAAATATAGCAGAGGGAGGAACACTCCCAAACTCATTCTACGAGGCCACCATCACCCTGATACCAAAATCAGACAAAGATGTCACACGGAAAGAAAACTACAGGGGACTATCACTGATGAACAAAGATACAAAAATCCTCAGCAAAATACTAGTAAACAGAATCCAACACCACATTAAAAGGATCATACACTATGATCAAGTGGGGTTTATCCCAGGAATGCAAGGACTCTTCCATATATGCAAATCAATCAATGTGATACACCATATTAAGAAATTGAAGGAGAAAAACCATATGATCATCTCAATAGATGCAGAAAAAGCTTTTGACAAAATTCAACAACCATTTATGATAAAAACCCTCCAGAAAGTAGGCATAGAGGGAACTTAGCTCAACATAATAAAGGCCATATATGACAAACCCACAGCCAACATCATTCTCAATGGTGAAAAACTGAAACCATTTCCTCTACGATCAGGAACAAGACAAGGTTGTCCACTCTCAAAACTATTATTCAACATAGTTTTGGAAGTTATAGCCACAGCAATCAGAGAAGAAAAAGAAATAAAAGAAATCCAAATCAGAAAAGAAGTAAAACTGTCACTGTTTGCAGATGACATGATACTATATACAGAGAATCCTAAAGATGCTACCAGAAAACTACTAGAGCTAATCAATGAATTTGGTAAAGTAGCAGGATACAAAATTAATGCATAGAAATCTCTTGCATTCCTATACACTAATGAGGAAAAATCTGAAAGAGAAATTAAGGAAACACTCCCATTTACCATTGCAACATAAAGAATAAAATACCTAGGAATAAACCTACCTAAGGAAACAAAAGACCTGTATGCAGAAAACTATAAGACACTGACGAAAGAAATTAAAGATGATACAGATGGAGAGATATACCATGATGGAGAGATATACCATGTTCTTGGATTCGAAGAATCAATATTGTGAAAATGACTACACTACCCAAAGCAATCTACAGATTGAATGCAATCCCTATCAAACTACCACTGGCATTTTTCACAGAACTAGAACAAAAAATTTCACAATTTGTATGGACACATGAAATCCTGAATAGCCAAAGCAATCTTGAGAAAGAAAAACAGAGCTGGAGGAATTAGGCTCCTGGACTTCAGACTATACTACAAAGCTGCAGTAATGAAGACAGTATGGTACTGGCACAAAAACAGAAATATAGATCAACGGAACAGGATAGAAAGCCCAGAGATAAACCCACGCACATATGGTCACCTTATTTTTGATAAAGGAGGTAAGAATATACAGTGGAGAAAAGACAACCTCTACAATAAGTGGTGCTGGTAAAACTGGACAGCTACATGTAAAAGAATGAAATTAGAACACTCCCTAACACCATACACAAAAATAAACTCAAAATGGATTAAAGACCTAAATGTAAAGCCAGACACTATAAAACTCTTAGAGGAAAACATAGGCAGAACACACTATGACATAAATCACAGCAAGATCCTTTCTGACCCACTTCCTAGAGAAATGGAAATGAAAACAAAAATAAACAAATGGAACCTAATGAAACTTAAAAGCTTTTGCACAGCAAAGGAAACCATAAACAAGACAAAAAGACAACCCTCAGAATGGGAGAAAATATTTGCAAATGAAGCAACTGACAAAGGATTAATTTCCAAAATTTACAAGCAGCTCAGCCAGCTCAATATCAAAAAAGCAAACAACCCAATCCAAAAATGGGCAGAAGACCTAAATAGACATTTCTGCAAAGAAGATATACAGATTGCCAACAAACACATGAAAGGATGCTCAACATCACTAATCATTAGAGAAATGCAAATCAAAACTACAATGAGGTATCACCTCACACTGGTCAGAATGGCCATCATCAAAAGGTCTACAAACAATAAATGCCGGAGAGGGTGTGGAGAAAAGGGAACCCTCTTGCGCTGTTAGTGGGAATGTAAATTGATACGGCCACTATGGAGAACATTATGGAGGTTCCTCAAAAAACTAAAAATAGAACTACCATACGACCCAGCAATCCCACTGCTGGGCATATACCCTGAGAAACTCATAATTCAAAAAGAGTCATGTACCACAATGTTCATTGCAGCTCTATTTACAATAGCCAGGACATGGAAGCAACCTAAGTGTCCATCGACAGGTGAATGGATAAAGAAGATGTGGCACATATATACTATGGAATATTACTCAGCCATAAAAGGAAACGAAATTGAGTTATTTGTAGTGAGGTGGATAGACCTAGAGACTGTCATACAGAGTGAAGTAAGTCAGAAAGAGAAAAATAAATACCATATGCTAACACATATATATGGAATCAAAAAAAAAAAAAAAGGTTCTGAAGAACCTAGGGGCAGGACAGGAATAAAGACACAGACGTAGAGAATGGACTTGAGGACATGGGGAGGGGGAAGGGTAAGCTGGGACGAAGTGAGAGTGTGGCATGGACTTATATACATTACCAAATGTAAAATAGATAGTTAGTGGGAAGCAGCCGCATAGCACAGGGAGATCAGCTCGGTGCTTTGTGACCACCTAGAGGGGTGGGATAGGGAGGGTGGGAGGCAGACGCAAGAGGGAGGAGATATAGAGATATATGTATATGTATAGCTGATTCACTTTGTTATAAAGCAGAAACTAACACACCATTGTAAAGCAATTATACTCTAGTAAAGATGTTAAAGTATATGTGTACGTGTGTGTGTATATATATATATATATATATATAAAACAACCTACATGTATCTGTCCTTGATTCAAAATTGGATCCACAAAACTAGTCACCCATCCATCAACAAATGTATATTGATCATGTAGAGTAAACAAGTCACTGAAGGTATACTAAGCCATGAGCAAGTTCCTTATCTTAATAGTCTATAATAGAGGTGCTAAGACACGCACACAAATAACCTTAATATAACCTACAAGTATCATAGCAGAGATCTGAATAAAGCATTCTGATAGTTTGGAAAAGGAAGAGATTAGTTCCAGTACAATACAATAATCTACTGTTGGCACAGAAACCATCGGGAGCCATTGCAAATATTTGGGACATAGCCTGTAGAATCATAAGATGCCTAGTTCCGTACGACAGTCAGCCAGCATATGTGAAACACTTTGATCACTGAAGTGATAACTGGTTTTCCTTTATCATCTCAATTTCCACATGCTTTAGGTTCTCTGCCAAAGCCACCTATTTTCTTTTTCCTGTCTAAGATTTTTAAAAATTTAATGTTTCTACAGAATGGTATGATTACGTCTACAAATTTCACTGAATTACTGGTTTCATCAAAATAGCAGAATGTGCAGTTTGTTGATAGAAATAAGCCTTTGCAGTTCACTCTTAGATATAGGGAAGAGGTACAGATCACTCTTTAAAGGAGCCGCTTGATGCGACTATGACAAATGCCTAGAAGAAGCAGAAAAGTAGACTGCGGTTATCAAATGACAAATCTTTCCCCATGGGTCTGGGAAGAAAGGACACCTTTGACTTATCACTGGCTGCTCCTGAAAATTCAAGACGAGACAGGTGCTCAGCAGAAAGTGAAAGCTTTATTCTCTTTCACAAAGTTATCTTTATTATAAAGTACCACGAATACCCAAGACAGAGTAATCTTAGCGATAGCTAGTACACGTTATAAGTGAGGGGGGAAAGCCTATATTGAAATTCTGTAAAAAGGGCTATTTGTTCCCTTAATTATAACTGTAGCTCCATATAAATCTCTTGTTTCCTTTCCAAACCTGGTGAATAATACGGTTATTAGATTTACATTATTGAGCACTATCAATGTGTTTCCAACCACAAAAATTGCTTCGATTACCCTGTGCCAAGTGGAAAGACACAAAACAATTCTTTAGCAAAAAGCCAGAGGTTATACTTTTAAATTGTGTGGGGAAAAAAAAAAATACGAGCCTGCATGCTTCGTTATAGATAGCAGTGATTGACAGGCTGTATTAAAGTGAGGAGCCTTGAGAAAACTGTGTTATAAATTAAGAGCAACAAGTGAATAATTTGTGTATAAATGTTTCATAAGTCATCCAAATCAATGCTAACACATTTCTCCTTATTAGGATCTAGAGATATCCAACCAAAGTTTTAAAAATTAAAAAGTGATAAGCAGTGCACAAGAAAATGAACATCATAATTTATTTGATGTCGTTTTAATGAATTCAATTTACTTTTTTCTTTTTGCCAGTGTTGAGTTCAACTGTAGATGATAAGTCTTGGCTATTATTGTAAATATATCTTTTGTGCTCAAAATTACTTACAAAATACTAATCAGGCTTATTTCCTGCTCAGTTCTGTTAGCTTAGCCCTTGAAAGCATAGTTCCTAAGATTTAGAGAGGGTTTTTGAATAGTCAAGCCCTTCCTATGGCACTGGGAGATTAAATTTGATTCCTCTCCTGCTATTGCAGAATGCTTATTCCATCAGCAGTAATTTAATTAGGGGCTATGTGTTCTGAAAATATAAGTATTTCTTTCATGAAAAAATTAATGTTGTGTATTTTTATGTTCCTGTCACCTTCAAGAAGAAACTTATGACCAAAAGCAACTGATAGAAGAATGTCTTATACTTCAGATGAGGCCCCAGAGAGATTTCTGGATAGTTGGGTACTCTAACTAATTATCAGCCTACACATTCTGGCCACACGATCAGGTAATTACAAAGTGTTTTCGAAGTCTAATCTGACTTCTATACAACGCAGGAATTAATATTGCTTTTAATCTCCCTGTCCGAAAGTGACCTTTTGCCTAGAAACAGTACCAAGAGGGAATCTCTTACACCTAAGGGATAAGCCACTAGGCATACTACCTGAGAGAAGCAAGGATGATCATTGTGCTATCCATACCTAAGAAAGCACATTTAGTAGTCTTAGAAAATCATCTACTTAAATTTGAAAAAAAATAAATGACTGCTGTATCCTAGATCCTCTTGATTTTGATGATCGCCTCATGATACAGAAAACAGACTGCATAAAACGGAGCTGACCAGTTGCTGCCTTCCATTTTGTAAGTGACTGGAAGTTGACCGAGCAAAGTGCCCTCAACTTGGAAACAGTTGTCAAAAATCTTACACTACTTTGTCGACTTCCCTAGTCAGGGTCACCTGTTCAGCGGAAGTTAAAATAACTGAAATGAAGGAATACAAAAACAAAAAGGACTTTGTAGGATTGACTCATAAGATATCTGTTCAGCCATTCTTGGTTTTGTTTTGGTGTCAGTTACTTTTCAGAGGTCGTGTGAATTGTGTTGCACTGCTGACCATGAGCCACAACTCACAGCCAGAATGTCCGGGTGACCGTCTTGGTAGCTAGATCTAACTATGTTCATTAATGGCCAATTACATTCTTAATTTTATATAGATAGTCTTGCTATCTTTGAAATCAACTGGGGTGTTTTCTTAGTTCTACATACTGAGAAACCTAAATGGATTATTAAGCCTAAAAGTTATTTCTGGCTTTATGATCCCATCTTTCATGAATTCAATGAGATTGTATCATTTTAGAAACTAAAGGTTCAGAAATCATATCATGAGGTCACCAACTTCTCATAGAGGCTCTTTCATGACAGTGAAAGGTATATTAGAAAGATCACTGAAATGTTGCTGTAATTTCCCCCAAATTATCTCTTTACTCCTAAGGTCAATGCAGCTATCTTCACTGATAAGAAGTATCAGTATCACTGAGGTGTTCAAATGCAGATACCATATAGCACATAAGATAGAATCATCTCAAATTTGAAGTCATGAATAATTCCAGTGGGTGTAATCTCTGTTCAGCGACTTTCCTTCTTCAATTCACTAGTCTCTTATTAACTCAGAACAACTTGATTCATAAGTGTTAAGAATATTTTTTGAGATACATACTTAAATCCCAAACCTACTCACCAACTGTTATGTTGATCATTGCTGACTGTATTTATTCAAGCCAAATTACATTTATTATTATGTTTATTATTGACTTCAGGTTCTCATCTCACTGTCATGTTACAAAATAAAAATGTAATTATATTTAGTGAGTTAAATGAGTGTATTTAAAGGCAAATAAATTTCAGATTATATATGGTATCCTGTGTGCTCATCCTGTTTCAAAATATGATTGCAAAATTTTAGAACATGTTATTTGTGGTGTCTGCTGTCTACACATATAATCCAGTGTTGAAAGATATATATTTATTTACATTTGGACTCTTCCACTTTAGAAACATAAATTCTTAATATTTTTGAATTAAAGAGAGAAGAGAACCATATAACATGCCAATGTGCACAAGATATAATAGGTAATTAGAATGTGAGCCAATAGTTCAAAAAATTTTAACATAGTAAGTCCAGTTAAAAACATGTATTTCACATACATCAAAACAAAATATAGTTTATAATTAATCATATAATTTCTGCTTTCTCAGGTTACATAATGGACTGAGTAGAACTGAAATCCTCAAAGTGAAATTTGAGGATCAAATTTCCAATATTCTAAATTTTATCAGTGAAATTGTATTGAGATAAAATTTTAAACAGAACAAAAAATCAAGGATGAGAAATGCCCAAAATTGCAATAGAGTTGTCCCTGAGGTATAGTTGGAGGACTGGTTCTAGGATACCCGCTGATACAAAAATCTGTGGATGCAAAGTCCCTCATACAAAATAGTGTAGTATTTGCATATAACCTCTGATATATTATACTTTAAATCAAATCTAGATTACCCATAATACCTAATACAATGTAAATGCTATGTAAATAGTTGCTAGTGGGCAGCAAATTCAAGTTTTGCTTTTTAGAACTTTCTGGAATTTTTTTCCTGAATATTTTCAATCCATGATTGGTTGATCCAAAGATGTGCAACCCGATGATACGGAAGGCTGACTGTATATGAATATCAAACTAATCTACAAAAGTCATCACACGCCTGTACATCAATATTGAAAGAAGCTAGAAAGCACACAGAAATCATGCAACGAATGAATGGTTGGTTTCAATTTTTATGGGTGGTCTGCTTCTCTGCCGTTCTGCTAGCCATCATTCAGAACAGTAGGGAAAGGATCAGAATCTATACAATGCTTCAATGTAGCCAAACTTTTCAAAGTCAGATACTTTGATACTTTCCAAATGGCTTTTATCCTGCAAGATTTAGGGTGTGGGAAACAGCCAGTATTCCCACTGGGGATGGAGACTCATCAGATTCTCCCTAGCAACAACCAAACTTAGGCAATCCTATCACACCACCACAGCTTTTCTAAGCTCTTTATAATTTTCCAGTATTGAAGCTAGATTTTTTTTTTTTTTTGCCTTTTCCACAACAGGATCATTGCCATTCTAGCAGATTTTCCAATTATTCTAACAGCATTCTTTGAAGATCAAAACAAGACCACATTCTGAAAGCCAGAGAAACTGTTAGAAAGAAATATGTTGATGCTGATAGTTGTGAACACTTTTGCCCATTTAAAACCCCCAAATTTTGCCCAAGCCATGATTTTCATTTCAGTTAAAATCAGTATTTTATTCATTCTGTGAGAATGCCCTGATGGTTATTTCAATAACATTCCAATTAAAGTAACTGTGCAGAAGGCTTCTACATGTTTCCATAAATTAAAAAAAGTAAACAATTTTTTGTCTATATTTTCTCATGACTAAAATCCAACTGAACTATGAATATATCTGTTGGCTGAATCACTGACAAAAATCTCATCTCTCTAATATACAAAAGTGGGTCATAATTTTTTCATGTCCCTGAAAGAAAACGACGGTGATTTACATTTGCTATTATTTTACTTAAAAAAAAGTCTTATAGTATTACAATACTACTACAATTCCAGTGCCAACATAAGTGCTATCAGAGATATTAACCTGGACTATTGACAATTTGTTATATTTTATCAATGAGCAAGCTTCGATGTCTAAGTTACATCTTAGCTGGCTAGGCATACTTCCATTAGAAATATTAGTACTGAAAAGCACATTTTCTTCATTATAAAGAGCTGACCAATAATGAAAATAGAGAATACAGAGACACAGTTGAGATCGATGTTCTTGTTCAAAGTCATACTGTTAAGAAAAATAATTTTTTTCCTTAATCACTTTTCTTAACCATTTTGACTCTTCTAAGTATTTTTATCCTTCTTCCAATTTTGCCCCAACTATGGTTTTGCCAAATATTTATTGAATGTCAAATGGTTGTAGCTCAGATCTATGGTTTTGTAAATAACACAACTTGGTTCTCTATGAATAATTAAATACATGAATTCTTTACATGTTCACCCATTTATTCATTCAACAGATATTTATTAAGCACAGTGTAACTAATAAAAACAATACATGTTTTCATGATTGTACACACTATACACACAAAATATATATAAATAGTTATAAAGCATGGACTGAACTTCAGTCGTTAAACATAAGATCTGTAACAAAATGCGTGAAAGTTCTTTGTCAACCTGAGGCTTTTGCCTGTGCCTATGTACTTGGCACACGGCAGCTGCTCAGTAAATGTTTGTCTTGTAAGAAGAGGTGCAGCTAAATTACTCAGGTAGTGAGAAGCATCCTTCCCAGTTAGGATCATTAGAAAAAAAATTTGAAATGGAAATATCTCAAAGGAACCTTGACACATGGAAATAGTTCTAAGGTGAGCTATTTCCTCATCTTTTTCCCACAGAATTTTGTTTTTGATCTCTATCACAGTGGTTGTTTTACTGTATTTAACTTACTTCTTTTTATGCCCATCTCCTATTCCAGAATATGTAGAATGTGTTCTCAATTGTTGCTTGTGTGTCATTAAGTCTTTGTATCCTTAGCATATATGTATTTCTTCAAAATATACATGATAATTGTTCCAGTCATGTTTTAAGTAAATTATCTTGGATCTTTATCTTTAAAAGCTCTTGTTCTTCAAAGAAAAGTATCATAATGTTGATTTTATAGCTTTACTAAAGATTTCACATGCAAGTAAGTATATTCCTTGAAGATTTTTAGTGACTTTTTTATGCCAGAAAGAAAAATATAATCTTACATGACATTTTAAAATAATCGCCATAGAAACATGCTCTCAAAATTTTCACCCTGCAGGAAGTTACTGCAATTTCATTTACTAATGTAGTTGAATTTTGGAAGATAGTTTATTTAAAATATCCATAAACATACACTTCTACATTTATGCAACTTCAGTGTTCAATGCTAATTCAAGACAAACAGTACCTGACATAAGGTTATCTAAAGCTACCCATTAATGAAGACTTCATTATGCATGCCTGGGTTAAAAGGTAGGTGTTAAACTTTATATAAGAGCTTATGGATGTGTTGAGTTTGGGGGGAAAATTCTGGAATATTTTACTACCCACTACGCCTTATCATTCATCCATATATTCTATGATATCAATTGGCCCATTGTTTGGGGCTTCAAAGAATTTAGAAGTAAGGAAAGGTAAGTGGGCTAATGAGAGCCTACTTTGTTCAGGCTAAATGCTAGACGCTGGGCACTGAGAGACTGAAAAGTCCTTGAAGTGCTTATAGCCTAATGAGGATAACAGATAGATAAACAGACAATTACACTACAGCCCATTAACCATGTTGGCAGAGTGTAAATTGATAGAGTCATTCTGCAGGGCTATTTGGTGCTGTAAAAGCTGTAAAAACTTACCTACCCTTTGATCCAACAAGTCTCCTTCTAGACATCTGGCCATTTATCTCTGGGTGCTTGGTTTCCTTGCTCTGTTTTTCCTATAGTTTCACTACAATCATGCATTACTCTGCTATTATGCCAAAAGCTGTCACTTTTGGAAACTGACCAGTGCAGGTTGAACAGAGAGGACCAGAGAGATAGGAGATGAGGCTGCAGTAAGACTGGGAACCTTAGACAATTCTCTGGGGAATTTGGATTTTATTTAAGGAAGTAGGAGGGGAAAGAAAGTATGGGAGATTCAAAGCACTGGAAAGACAGTCCTCCATTAAGAGACAAGATGTAGATACAGGGGACATTTCACAAGAGTTTGCACACCCTGAGGTACATGACTAGACATGAAGTGCCACTCTCTGCGGGCCCGTCCGAGCCCTCCTCATGCATGGGGTTTATGGCATTTCACTCTAGGTGGTCAGAGAGAACTGGCTTAACATGCCAGTTGAGCCGAACATTAAGCTGCATTTGACAGACAGAGCTTTTCAGCCTACCATCTTAAGTCTGCCTTAGAAATTTGACCTTAGGTTATCTTAACACCATTTAAATTTTGCTCATTAGCTTCCAATGTAATTTAGATGTTTGTTATCAACATGCCTTGTACAGCATGTGCTGAGAAGCAAGACAAAGACACTATTCTTTAAATTCTGCTAATCTTTAGGCCATAAAATCCTTTGTCCATCATTAACCGTGAACACCCATTTTTTCCAAAGAAACAAGTATGTTCACTTTGTTGTACAGCAGAAACCAACACAATGTAAAGCAATTATACTTCAATAAAGATATATATATATAAAAGAAATAAGTATGTTTACATTGCTTTCTAGGGTCTCGGCAATAACAACGCAGAGAAACAAAAACCCAAAGGGAAACAGAGACTATGAGAGCAGGCCGTGCTCACCAGCACACTGCACACCGGCTCCACTTACACCCCATTTGGACCTTCCCAGTAGGGAAAAGGAACGGGCATTACCACTGGGATTAAATTCAAGGACTGTTCCAGGGCTCTCAAGGTAAGCAAGAGCATTGAATGATAAACAGCACTGAATGATGGTGGGTTTGCTATGCTTAGCATTAACAAATTTATAACTTGTGGTTAGATATCTTTGGATTTTGATACTGCTGACCTCTTCCTTCTTGAAATTCCTTCCTCCTCTGCTTGAAAGATACATGTATTTCTGGTCTTTCTTGCTTCTTTTTGGACTACTCTTCTGGTTCTGACTTTTAAGAAACTCTTATTTCTTCTCCACCCTGGACCCGCTTTCATGTTTCTTCTCTCTCTTCTTTGACCACTGCTCCTGCTTTTCCTAACTCTTCCTCTTCTAAATGCATTTTCTCCCCGGATGGCATCCCTGCCCCTCTTCTCTTCTAACTCTCCTCTCATTCTCCCTGTAAACTCATTCATTCCACAGCTCCCACAATCACCACCTGTGTTTTAGATGAATATCAAATTACTCTTTCCAGCATCAACACTCTCCCAAAGATAAACTCTCACATTTCCATAGACTCTCACATTTCCATCTGCCTCCTGGATAACTTGAAAACTTACTGCTGCTCAAACCAAATTTACCACGTTCCATCTGACATCAGCTCCACCTTCCGACTCTTCTGTTTATTAATGCACCACAGCTCCTCAAGTCACCCGGACTCATGTATCAGTATCACCACCTCCATGCCATTCTGTCTCTACCGGTGCAATCAACTACCAGGATTCTAACACGGAAGACAAAGTAACAGAAGGGGTATTGTCTCCACCCACTATCACAAACCCGACATTTACAGCTCTTCTATGAAACAGAATGAGAACTCTCAGTGATTACATAAAATAGGTCTTTATCTTTGTGCTACTTATTGCTACTAACCGTTAAAGACAAATTTAATTAAGGACACATTTGTTGGGAATAGGAACTAAAAAACTAGATTCCTTAACACAGATTTCAGGGATTTATGTCTATCATATACTAACTTGTGAAGTTAACAAAAATAATATACTATCTTGGGTAAACTTCATAGCTTCTTAGAAATAGTAATTTGAAAGCTGGATACATCTGAAAATTATGTAAGATTATTCCTCGTTGTGTGTATGTGAATTAGATTTTCTTATTTGAAAAATTTATTACAAAATGTCTAAGTTTTTGAAAAAAGGTAATTAAAAAAATATTTTTACAATGGATTTATAAAGGAAGCCCCCAAAATAACTGGATCAGAATTTATATTCTAGGTTATGTGCCTCTTTCTTTGTGTTTCAGCTTCTGAAAGTTCACTCATTATAGAGTTCACCACTTCATATATAATGGTTAGGTGTAAAGTAGGCACTAGCCATACCATGTGTACCAGTATAATAAATTGTTTTTCTTGTTTGTTATTAAATCTATCAATTAGTAATTTTACCTTAAATTTAAGTGCTAATAATATATTCCATCCATAGCTGTTTGACTTAGTTTATGTGATATATTTCCAATGCCTATAGAAACAAAATTATGCAGTGTTTGTTATATTTCCTATAGGAAGACATACACATTCCTGCATTTTGTCATGTTGAGGATAGGATGATGTCACCTTCACCATAAGTACAAGGTTTATAGCAATGTCCAAATCTACCAACAACTTAGACAGCCTTGGAAATGAGCTCTAATGGACAGGAACAAATCTTTAGAGTTCAGACATGTGTGACCTGAGTGCTTGGGGGCTCATGTACTTGGGAAACACACCCAGAGAATATGAACCTCTAACAAGATGGGGCAATAGGAAATGAGCTCTTTACCTTTGCATTCAGTATGAGAGTAAAGAGTTTGCTGATTTTGACTAAACAAGTCTCCTAAAAATAAAAAAAAAAAGAGAGAGAAAAGAAAAAAAAAACAACCCACATTTCCTTCCAAGCTAATTCTAGAAGAAAGGATTCCTTTTCTTTTAAGGTAGGAATGGGAAATACATGAGTTGGATTGAAATGAAAGAACTATTTTGCAATTACCTTTGAACAACTATCAGATTCTAACAGCAATGTAAGAATGTTAATAAGAAATCTTTAGATAGGAAAGAGGTTAAGATAAATAAGAATTAACCCATTCTGAGCCTCTCATTTTTAGGCAACAAAAAGCACTTATTGAATGTCCTCTAAAAGCCAGATCATATGTCTTTCACCTGGAGAGATCATGGATTAGTGTCCTTTACCTGGAATGGCATGGCACGGTGATGGATGTACTTGTAGAAAAGAAGCTAACTTCAAATGCTATCTTCTTTAGCTTTATTATTTACTATAAGCCAACTAGTATTACTTGCTTAAGGGTTGCTTGTGATAAAAGGGAGCCTTTTCCCCAGGTCCCGATATCAAGTTTACAGTCATTTCTCTGCAAAAACATGGCTCTCCTAAAAATTAACAATATAATTAATCCTTTACTCCTCAGTTTTAAACAATGCACAAAACGAGTGCAAATAAGTACTTTTTAAAGAAAAACTTACAACTATCATATCTATTCCTGCATCAACTCTTACTAATTCCAGCTGCAGGAAGCTGTTGTGTGATTGCTGGGGTCCCTGCAAGCAGTACTTCCACGCTGACGCTTATCACTGGCTGGGCTCCACTACTGGTCAGCTCTTGCCTGTGGCACTTCAGTCCTGCCGCTGACTTTGGTATTAAATTCATTTTAATTAAATGCCTGAGCCTTGCTGGAAAGATGCTATTAATTTTGACACCAGCCTTCCTCAGGAGACCCATTCAGTTCTTCCACTGAGTCCCTCTCTGGGACAGGAACTGGTTCTCTGTTTCCTGAAGCTCGTCTCTTTCTCCACAATTGTGACTTTGGTGGGTTCCCCAAATGGCCCAATTACTAGCAGGAGGCAGGTGATTAGCTTAAATATCACTCCCATGCCACATGAATCATTTATTGGGCACCTGCCAGGTGTCACAGGTCACGCTAAGTGCTGTCTCTACATTATCTCATTCATGCTACACATATTTACTAAAAGACCACGTGTGCCAGGCACTTAGCAGAACAAAAACACAGCATCCCGCACGACACACCCACGCTCTTTCCTCAGTGCGTGGGCTAAATGGTCATTAAAAGAGGCAGGCTGGCGGAGTCTACTGATTGTAATTTTACACATTTCTTAGTTATTTGAATTGATCCCACAATGTATTGCATTTATAACTGAGACAACAATGTTCTTTTCAAAAGATTATTAAGAAGATTGTGGTGGTTATCATGATCAAATCTAATCTCAACAGTCCAGTGAAAACTTCTACTGATATTCATATAAGAATCATCATCTAAAAGAATCTTTACCTTGGGGACAAACAGAAGTGGAGTTGGACGTGAAAAAGAGAAAAAGGAGAAAGGAGATGGCAGATCGGGATAGTCTTGCAGAGTAATCTTGGGACACAAACTAGAAATTAGGGTCCAGCATGCAAAGTATATCTGTATACATACTTGAAGGGAACTCACCAAATTTGAAATCTCTGCTTTATTCTGATGTGTTCTGGAATACTTAGCATGGTAAAAAGCAAAGCTACTAACGAAGTCAATTTATCAATTAACTCATTTATTCTTTCTTACTCTTTTGAGAGCTTACTAAAGATAATTAAATGATAGACATACAGTGGTTATAATTCAGACCAAAATCTCTGCCCTCCTGAACTTGTGTATGGGAGGAAAGTAACACTAAAATAAGCACAAAATTAAATATGATGATTTTAGATAATGACAAGTCCTAAGGGAGAAATAAAACTGTGGAATGTGATGGGATTTGAGTAGGATGAGGGCATGTCAGAGGGTGTCTCTGAGTTGAGACGATCTGGAAGTGCCAGATACAGGGGGATATGGAGGAGAGGGCGGGGGAATCATTCCAGGTGGGGAGGATAGTAAGTGTAAAAGCTCGTGTCAGGAACAGTTTGTGGGTTCAGGGCACCTGGAGAACGCTAGTTTGACTGCAGAGAGAGAATCACTGACGGTGAAAGTGGAGAGTTACATGGGGCTCAGTCAGGCAGGGATGGTTCTCCCTGGTAGGAAGTTTAGATGTCCTTCTATCTGCAACGAGAGGCCATGGGATGGAATAACATGATGTGATGCAAACTTTACAATCTGTCTGCTGAACAATGCACCGCCAAGAGCAAGAAAGGATGTCGGGAGGCCGTTTAGGAGGCTGTGCAGAATCCAGGCATCCAAGATATGATAGTGGCTTAGGAAGAGGGAGGCAGTGGAGACGGAGTGAGGTAGTCACATTGAGGATAGATTCTAAAGGTAGAACACTCGGGAATTACTGGTGGATTGAGTGTGGACAGTGAGAGAAGTAGAGGAATCGAGGATGCTCCTGAGTTTCTTTCTTGTGAACACTTCGTAGATGGTGGTGCCTTACTCTAATTAGGGATGGCTGGCGAGGAACTGGTTTGCAGAAGGAGAGAAATCTGAGCAAGTTCGAGAACCCTGCTGATACATGAAGATTCTCCTTTGCATATGCTTGTATTCATTACATTAGTAAAATGGTGACAAAGATTCTTCCATCTCAAGTACCAGATCATTTTACATCAAGGCCTTTCAATCTCGGCCCCATTGATAGCTTGTAATGCGGGGCTGTTCAGTGCACTGTATGATGTTTAGTAGCATTCCTGGCCTCTACCCACATGACGCCAATCACATCCTTCAAATTGTGACATCCAAAAAAGTCTCCAGACATTGCCAAGTGTCCCCTGCGGGGCAAAACTGCCACAGTTGAGAATATATATATTCTCTCTATATGGAACCAAAGCAGAATATCAGAGTCAAGAGAGGCCGCTTCTCCAGGCTAGGAAAACTTATTTCCCTGAATATAATAGAAATTGGTTCTTAGTCACTCCCCACCCCCCCAAAATTATGGCAGTGTTAACAGAATTACAATGTTGTAGTTAACTTTAACTGTCAATATTTTAGAAATTAAAATAAGAAAGAAGTTGACAGTGTTAGGCTTTCTTATAGAAAATTCTGTGGCAAATAGCAATGAATAGTTTAGTGATTGTTTTACACAAGTGGGCATCAGTATGACTTTCCTCAATGATAAAAAAAAAAAAAGAAAAAGAAATTAACACAAAGTGTTCCTCCCTCCTCTAAAAAATGGTAAAGAACAGTGTAACTGTTTAGTGAATAGTTGAATTTTCTTCTAAATTGTTGTTTTAGTGTCTCACATGAAGGGACAATTTGGCAACTCTTGTTGAATGCATGCCAGCCATTAAGGGTTTCCAGAAGCACTGGAGATTTTTAGCACATGGCTGTTTTCTATTTTGGAAAAAAAAATCCCATTCTAAAATTTGGTTGCAACATTTTTCTATATTCAAAATATACTGAAATTAAAAATTTTTTCTTTAATACTTAATTTTTAAAATTATTATTTAAAATCTAAGATATTTTGGAACAAATAAAGTGGCTAAAACCATTTGTGGTAGGCAGAGAAATGGATCCCCTTTTTCCTGGATGTCTGCATCCTAATCCCTGAAATATTTTAATACATTATTTTACACAGCAAAACAGATTTTGAAAATGTGAAACAATTAAGTATCTTGAGATGGGGAGATTATTCTGGATTATCTGAGTGGGTCCAGTGTCATCACAAGGATCCTTAAATGATGCAAGTGGGAGACAGGAATTCAGTCAGGGATTTGAAGATGTGATGCTGCTGACTTTGAAGATGGGGGAAGGCATCGCCAGCTAAGGAATGCTGGTGTCCTCCAGAAGCTGGACAAGGCCAGGAAATGGACTGTCCCCTAGAGCCTCCAGAAGGAGTGCAGCACTGAACACATCTTGATTTTAACTGAGTAAGGACCATTTTGGACTTCTGACCTCCAGAACTGTAAGAGAATAGTTGTGTTGCTTTAAGCCAAAACGTTTGTGGTAATTTGTTACAGCAGATAGAAAACTGATACATCGCTTTATGAGACTATATGGCATAGAATAAACTGTTCTTTACTGTAAAGTTTCTATTTTTAACCACAAAAACATATCTTTTGATTAACTGTTGTATCAGAGTTTCAAATATACTAAAAAGCTGAGAAAAATCCATTTGAGTATTTCTCAAGTGTTTTTCACTGGCAAGTTTTAACTTCCAAATGTATTTTGTTCTCACATACCTTCGAAACATCTTCAGGAAACATCAGGATACTACTGAAATTTCCTCAATGACAAATAATCTCGTTTGATATTTCAAAAAAGGCTTTTATGTAAATAATGTCAGAGATTTGAAAAATAGCATTGAGCACTTATATTTGATTCAAAGATCATAAATTTGAATACATGAATTCATATAAATTAGCAATCAGTCTGAAAACCTGTTTTATTTCTTTCTTTCCTTGCTTCTTGTCTGAAAAATAGGAACTACATTAATCAAAAAATAAATTCAGTGAAAATGAAATGCAAAAATCATCTTCATTAATACACTTAGGGTAAAATTTCAAGTACACAAGTAAAAAAGAAATTTAACATTTGAATCTCCATCACCATATTTTGTTCTCCTGCTTTTCCTCACTCCAAAAGATCCTCATTTAGAAACACAGGGAATACCTCAGTTCCTTGTACCAGTAACACTGGCTTAAAATAATAATAAGTAAAACCAGTGGTTTCTACAAGACAGAAATGTTTTAACACCTGACTTCCAATCTGTTTTGATATACAAAAACCTTTGGAAAAGGGACAAAATGTGTCTGACATCAAAATTCACTCTATAATGAAGTGTTACTGTGAACTTCTGGTGTGATGTTTAGTCTGGTGTTACACACAGACGGAGGATAAAGTCGATTAGCACGGATCAAACGGGTTATTTTAAGAACAACTGATTATCATCCTCTATGAAGTCATTATAGTTTAATAAACTGAACTCTGATATTTTGATCTGTGTTTATTACCTTAAAGGGCGAAGGGGAATATGATTAACATGCATGGTTTAGAGCTCGGGGCTTTACAAACTATATCTTATTTAATCTTCACCACACTCCATTGAGATAGTGTTAGTAACCCCACTCTATAATTGAAAAATCTAGAGTTCTGGGTATTTAAGTAACTTGCCAAAGGTCAGACAACTTAGTAAGTGACAAAGTCAGAATTCGGAAAGAATGCAGTTGTAGAGTCTGATGCTAAAGTGTATGTCGTCCAGTATACCTTGAGCCTCCCACTCTCTCCTGTTTCCTCCTCACTTTAGACACCATTAGGTACAGATCCCAAAATGATTAGTGACGTCATACAAAACCTAGTCTCAGAGGAGTGACAAAGAATTTTAACTGTCTTGCTTTTGCTTAGAAAGAAATGGATAACAGAATTAAGATTAAGAAATTTCAAAGTAATTTAATAGAAGTCAGTATATAGACTCCATAAAAAATACCTGTGATAGTCTTTGTTTATATCTTCCCACATATTACAGTGTCGATACTTAATTAACATGAAATCAATATATATGTAGTTGATATATATATTTTATCATATATATATACATATATATATATATATACACACACACATATACATACACACACACAGTTTTGATTGCACAACTCTGGGAATTTTAAAATGTAGCTGCACAGTCTTTGACATGACGCCCATAAAAATGTGGAGATCAATTCCTTTCCCTTGAATTGGGCTGACTACTATGACTTGGTTATGATGAATAAAAAGTGTCGTAAGTGATACTCTATACCTCCCCCTGGAACCAGGCACCATGTTGTAAGAAAACCCAGGCAACTCGGAGGTCTTATGCCAACAGATCCTATCAAATCCCAGCTGGCTGCCAGCATCAACCACCAGATGTGTGAGTGAATGAGCCTTAGATGATTCCAGAAAAATTCCCTCCAGCTGCCCCAGCTGAATGAACTGAGTCAAGTAGAGTCCAGCTGTCCCTGTGAGCCCTGCTCAAATTGTAGATTTATGATCAAAATAGATATTATTGCTGTTTAAGTTAGTAAATGTATTAGTTTGCTAATACTTATAACTGTTTTGATCATGGGCTGCCATAACGAAGTAACACAGACTGAGTGGTTAAACAACAGTAATTTATTTCCTCACAGTTTTAGAGGATAGAAGTTCAAGATCAAATTGTCAGAAGGGTTGGTTTCATTCTGAGGCCCCTCCCCTTGGCATGTAGATGCTGTCTTCTCCCTGTGCGTTCACATGGTCTTCCTTCTCTCTGTGTGTGTGTGTGTGTGAGTTCTAATCTCCTTCTTATAAGCACACCAGTTACATAGGATGGGGCCCATCCATTTTTACTTAATTACCTCTTTAAAAGCCCCATCTTGAAATAATCACATTCTGAGCTACTGGGGGTTAGGGCTTCAACACATGAGGTTTGGGAGGACACAATTCAGCCTCTAAAATAAGTTTTGGGGCACCCTGTTATGCAGAAATATAGAACTAGAATAGCAATCATACTGTTTTATAATAAAAACTAGCCAAATTTGTATTCTCCAGCATATTTATGTAGGAAGTATATTAATGTCAGTAGGGCATAAGGTAATTGCTGTTGGAAAAATAGTAGTGGTACTTAGCAGGGGCAGATGTCCTAATAAAAATAACCACAGCAAGGAGGATGATGAGAGCCTTCATGATTGAGGCATCTCTATAAACCAAATGATTCACTAAGTTCTAGGCACACAAGATCTCATATAATCTTTACAACAACCAAAAAAAGAAAGCGTCATCCTTGGGTTATAGGCAGGACAACCGAGGCTAGGTGAGGTGGGAAGAAAAGAAAATGAAGACAGTGGTGGCCGAGAATCTTAGACGGTCAGGATGCCTCACTTGAGAGGCAGGTATGGATTCAAATCCTGGCTCTCCCAAACATCAGCTTCTTCATCTTAAGAAACATCATGTTTCTTAAGTGACTTGCCCAAGGTCACACAGGGAAGGCTGAGCTGAGCTGAAAACTTGTACCTCCTGCCTCAGGGTACTGTGTTCCTTCCCCTGTCATTGTTCTCTTTTAAAAATATTCCTTTAAAATGAGCTGTAGAGGATACCACGCAAAATTTGTTCATTTATTTATCTCCTTTATTCCTCTACTGCACTGAAAAATTACAAAACCATATCACCCATTGGAAAGAATGTGATTAGAGACAGTGCAACACTGGGTATATAGAAAATACTCCACAGTTAAAACACATGCTAGGGGAATTACTGATTCTCCTTTTAAAATTGCCCTCTACATGAATATATTTACATCTTGGAGCTTTCCATGGATGCATGTTAAGTGGCTGAGAAATTACAGGGACGTGAGACCAGGCGTGAATTCCCAGGTGACTGTAATGCAATTTTAAGTGAATTCGTTTTGGTTTTTTTTTGGGGGGGGGGAGTGGGGCAGGGTTAAAACGATACAAATTTATTATCTTACGATTCCGGAGGTCAGAAATATGAAATGGGTCTCACTGGGCTAAAGTCAAGGTGTTGGCAGGGCTGAGTTCCTTCTGGAGGCTCTAGGGGAGAATCCATTCCCTTTCCTCAACCAGCTAAGCAAAGTCTTTAAGAAGCATTGGTATTTCCGAAATGACAGTTGACAATGGCACAAAGGAAAGGAATCATTGGCTCTTTGTTTTACATCACATGATTGGCTCCTTATACTATTATGTCAGCAGGGAGTTTTGTTTTTCATCACCCTCCTTCCTAGCAGTGACCGCCTCATGGGGTGGCAGATGGACCCTGTCAGACAGGATCTACGGCTGTCCAGGTAACTGGACAGGTTAGTGGGCTGTAAACACGTACCACATCTGTGTGCGCTGTCTCAGCTTGAGGGAAATCATTTTCTCAGAGGTCATGTCGGTACTGCATTGTTCTGACCCTGACTCCTGTTTGGAGTTAAACTGGAGAATAAGCCAATCAACAATGCAAAGCATAGGAATGTGTGAAAGCCCTTCCCACCCAAGGCTGTGAGAAAAAAAACAAGAAACTTGAATGACAGTATGAGGGATTCTGTTACTTTCCATGTATTTTGCTGCATCTGTCAGTGGCATGGATGTATTAAAAGGCGTTGAATTTTCTTAGGTCTTGCATCCTGACTAAAAATTAAGTTTTTAAATGTTGCATAAAGAGTCTTACTCAGTTGAGTACTACGTATGGAATAAAAGCATTTGCCAACTTCCTTTCCTCCCACCTGCAGCCAGTAGCGTCTATGATGGAGAGGAAGATGTGCATTTAGTGTTTCTGTTGTTGGCCAGGGCAGATATCACATAGATATATTCAGAAGAGGGTTCAGTCAGGTTAAAATCCTACAGCAGTATATTTGCTTTATCTTGGTTTCTGTTTGGTTTGGTATGTCTGCTTGCCACTCAAATAATATAAAGAGTAGGTAAAAGCTCTTTCAGCAACGTGTTGCTGAGACAGCTACTTCTAGGTAGTATCAGATATTTGCCTGAGAATTTATTTTTCAGTTTAGTGATAGAAAAAAGAGAGAGAGGGAGAGAGAGGAAAGGGGAGAGGGAGGGGGAGGGGGAGGGGGAGGGGGAGGGGAGGGGGAGGGGGAGGGGGAGGGGGAGGGGGAGAGAGAGGCACCCTTACCTAGATCCTGTAACCCAAATTAACTCCTTCCTTCCTCCACAAATATCCAAAGATGTCATTGATGAGGAAAATAACATGCCACCATGCACACTGAAGTGTGCCCTAAGGCAAATTATTATTTATTTTGTAATTTTACTTATCATTTATTATAATAATTATTAACATAATTTTTATTTACTTAACAGAAAAGAGTACAGGGAGATGTACGTATGCAGGCAGAAGTTTTTAAATTTCTAAATATAGGCTATTAGGACTTAAGATCTAAAGGTAAGTATTCACGTGTACAGAGAGCCCAACTAACATTACTGAAAGAGGACAGGCCCAGGTTCCGCGGGGAACGAAAGCTGGTAAATCAAGTCACTGTTGTGAGGATGATAAATGGGCACCATGGGAAGAAGCATCATGGGCTAAAAAAGAATATCATATCTCAAACTTTAACCATTTGTGAAGTCTCACTCAAATGTGGACACATTCTTCATTTGATCCTGCACTGTAGAAAAATCCACGGAAGCGGGAATTCCCGGGCAGTCCAGTGGTTAAGATTCCGTGCTTCCACTGCAGGGGGCACAGGTTCGATCCCTGATCCGGGAACTAAGATCCTGCAAGCTGCGTGGCATGGCCAAAAAAAAAAAAAAAAAAAAAGGAAAAAAAAGAAAATCCATGGATGCTTTGCCCGAGCCTCCTCCAGAGGAACTCTGGGGACTTCACTCTGATTTCCATGCGTCTAATATGAAGGGGAGAGGCATGAAAACACACCGTTTTAGCTCTAACTCCAGTTTCTCTTATATAATTCTTCATATCCATCAAGGCTTTAGAGCTTGGTCTGTCACCAAGGCTTGAATCCCATAGCAGCTCATTCTGAAGAAAAGTGTAAGACTGAAAGGACAGTTGATTATTTAAGCTTCCAGGATGTCGTTCTTACACTGATTTGAGAATGTATCATGTAAAAGCTGTGGTGCTGGGTGCTGGGAATAAAGGCATAGATAAGACACAATTGTAATCATCTGGAACAGCTCCCAGGAGAGCAGGAGAGGTACAGAGGTTACCCCACAACAATGATGGAACCCGTGTCAGCACTGTAATAGATGACATGTTGATTCGCTCGTTTCGGGGCATGATGGAGAAGGTTTCAGAGAAGAGGTTACACTGATGAAACAGCCAGCCTTTACTGAGAGCTTATTACAAGCGAGACATGACGCTGGGTGCTTCGTAATCACTATCTTATTTATATAATCTTCTCAATGAATTATAAGGAGGGTTTTATTATTAACCCCACTTCAGAGATAAAGAATTGAGGATAAAAGATGTTAAGTAACTTGCCCAACATCCTGTAGCTAATGAATGGCAAAACCAAATCATCAACCCCAGGCTGCAGACTCCTCTGCTTCTAGGGTGTCATATTCTCCCTCAATGTGAGAGGAACCTCAAAAGAGCAAACAGGATTTATCAAGCAGACAATGAAACGCTCAAGGTTTTCTACAAAGTGTTTTCTAGAACACATATAAAAATGTAACCCATAACGTTGTCGCTCAAAGGCACTTTACCATAACATAAGCAACCTTGTTTTATGAATTGGCAATGTTCTGGAACATTCCGTATAAATGAAATTTCTGGAAATAGCTTCACTTAAAAAAAAAAACACCAAAAACCACTGAAGTATACATTACAGTCATTTATTGCCTCAACCACTAGCCCCAGGCAAGCACTAATCTGCTTTCTGCTAGTCTATATAAGCTCTGCTTTCTTCAGAACTTCAGGTAAAGGGAGGATCATACAGAAGGCAGTCCTTTGTGTCTGGATTCCTTGGCTCAGCGTAATATCTTTGAGATTCATCCACAACAATCCACTTATCAATAGTTTGTCTCTTTTTCCTGCTGCGTAGTATTCCTCTGCATGGCTACACTATGACTGCTTGCCCATTCTCCTGTTGATGCACAGTTGAGTTATTTCCAGTTTCTGGATGAAAATAGCATGATTTCTAAGAAGGCGTATAGGAGCTCCCTCTTGAGACTACTGCTACAATGAACTATCCCATCACTCACCTGTTTTTCAAAGTTTGCAGAGCCCACGGCTCTTTGGTCTTGGACACAATGTGCCTTTGATTCTGGCTCTAAGAACTCTGTGCCTCCGCTTATCAAGTGCCCTTCAGCTTTGACTCACATTTTCTATTTCTGCATGGCTCTTAACCCAATTTTGATCTATGAGTTTTGGTTCAATTCAAATTGTGGGAGCTCAGAGAATCCCATCTCTCTAAATTGACCTATAATCATATCCCAATGAAGTCACCATGAGCTGATGATACGAGGGTAGCAGTGAGCACTGCACAGACCAATTCTTTCAAATTCTCTATCAGCTCTTCCTTTGCCATAGGTTTCTGAAACGAATGAAATTCTACGTCTGAATTACTCTTCTCTCCCAAAGACAATCAAAACATGTTGGATTAGTAAAGAAGAAAATCTCAACGCATGAGAGATGAAGAAATATCTTTGTTATCATGTTCCTGGATGAAAGAAGCCAAAAATGTGATAGCCAGCGTGGGTCTGCAAAGCTTGCTGCATAGTCAGGATGCCACAGGGTAGCGGTTTCTGGGCTACACCTCTGGTCAAAGGCTCCATCTCCCAGACAAAAGGTTACAACCTCTGGCCTTAGACTAAATCCTTCCATCACATCCACAATGGAGATATCTGGAAAGTTGCTTAAATGAAGTGCTGTCTGTCTGCAGAGCAGAAGTGATAATCTGTAGAATCCTTTGGTGTTTCATGCTCTACGTCATTATTGGCATGTCAGACCTGACTGCATGAAAATGAGTTGAACCTCAGCAAAAGGATCTTGAAGTAGGTTAGACAGTTATCATGGCAATAGGTAGAAAGCCTGCTTTTTATTTGGCCATTCTTTTCCCAGACAGTACGTTCCACTGAACTTGAAGTGACCCATGATTATAATAGCCATTTTATCTTCCAAATGAGGAGGAGGAAGATTTGGGGACAGTACATTTACCGTCTTTTCTAAGGGCCTCAAAGGAACTGTTACAAACCATATCCTCTAAAACGTCTTCCCGGCTGATTTGAGTTTTGCCTGGTGTCACCTACCACAATCCAACTGTGAGGCCGTGTCCGTTCACTAACACATTTAATGCCCTAAGCCCTTTTTTAGTATATTTAAGGTAAAAAAACCCCAAACAAACCTATTTTCAAGTGCATTTTGAAACATGTATTTTTATCATCTTCACCCAGAACTTGGGTAACTTAAGTCACTAGTTCTTACACTGCAGAAATCATCTCTGTGCATCAATAACTACCCACTTAACCCAGGATTTAGCTCCTGGGCACCTGCAGTGTGGTAAAGTGTCTTGCGTTCTAAGATCAGGCCAGATGATGGAGGTGTCACATTCTAGCTCTACCTTCACTAGGATTGCAACCTCAGGCAACTAGCTTAGCCTCCTGGTGCCTCAGGTTTAGTATCTGTAAAACGAGAATGATAATACAATAATAGTAACTATCTTTGAAGGTCATTGCATAGATTAAATGAAGTAACAAATGCCTGGCATAGAAGAAGAGCTCAATAAATATTAGACATTATTATTGCCCTCCTACATCCTCTGGAGTCTAAAAGAATAAGTGGAAGGCTAGGTCTCCTTCTATGAGAATCATTCAATATCATTGAGTGGTGGGGTAACAAGGCCTATAGAGAAAGGAAGCAAGGAGGGTACCAGGCAGTACTGTACACTATTGGCATTTTATACAGATGGAAGGAAGGTTTAAATGATGTGTCACATACTCACAGGCGGCATCATACATGGCATTAATTGCGCAGAACAGTCACTTAGTGCAACAGCAGTTAAGGGCAGTGCTGGATGCACCTGGGAGGACTGGCCAGAGGGGGGGGGGGGTTGGAACAGATGGAGAAGTGATAGAAAGGCAGTGATCATCTTATATTTAATGAGTACATAATCACGTACAACTGAGACTCAAACATTGATTCTGTTATTATAAGGTAAGCATTTTCTTCACAATGCCTAAGTATTTGCTACTGTACCTCATTTAAAACTAGGTAGGATAACAGTATATCCAAAATACAGAAGAAAAAAGAAAACTGGGAAATTTTGCTCATAAAGTTGACTAAGCCCATTTTCAAGGAGCAATGTATTTTTAAAAGTGTTCCCCATGCAGGCAAGATGGAAAGGCATTTTAGAAGCAGGACAGTCATATTTTAAAGGTTTTGACTAGAAGTGACTTCATCTTTTATTTTTCCAGTGCAAACACACCTCTGAGTGAGTCTGGGAGACCACTTCTTCCTCTTGCCACACAAATGCACGTCCTACATAGTGGACTCCCATTTACTAAAGGACTCTGGAAATCTGAGAGTAACAGTGGAGGCTGGACCCATTTGTGTCATAAACTGTATCCCAGTATGAGAATGTCATAGTAAGTCATAAATGCCATGGAGATGCTATTTTCATCAGGGTAAACTAACTACAAACAAGAAGTTTATGATGTCACAATGGATCGGAGTTATATTTATGACTGTCCAGTGAGGAACACTCCTTTAGCTGTACCAAACAGAAGATTTTTATCTACCATAAACACAGCATAACCAGTTTATTGTTTCCATTAACATGTAATGTGTGATGAATGTGCTTGGAGAATATTAAAATCCTGAAGAAAATAAGGCCTTTGGCTGACGGTGGCATAAGGACACTGTTCTGTTGGATTTAACAAACTACCAACAAAAAAATGATAATTATAAAATTTTCTACTTCTGAATAATCTACAATAGAGACTGACAAACTTTAACTGTAAAGGGTCAGATCGTACACATTTTCAGCTTTGCAGACTGTGTGGTTTCTGGAGCAACTACTCAACTCTGTGCTTGTAGTGAGAAAGCAGCCACAGATAACATGTAAGTGAATGAATGTGACTGTGTTCAAATAAGATGTTATTAACAAAAACAGGATGCAGACCAGCTTTGGTCCTCAGGCTGTAGTTTGTCAACACTTAGTCCACAATAAATTAATTTGAAAAGATAATTTTTTACTATTTGGTTGTCTCTGGTGTGTTTTGCAGCTCTTGGGCTTTAGACCAAAGGGGAAGGTCTAAATTAGAAGGGACCAATTCTTGTTTCTATACCTTCTTAGCTAGGGGTCGAACAGCATTCAGGGATTCATTCTTTGGGCCAGACACAGTGTTAGGAGTAAGGATGCAGAGTTGAAAGAGCCACAATCCCTTCCTCTTCTGTATCTTAAAAGATGTTATCAAAAGAATGTGTCTAACCAGAGAGAGAGAAAAAATAGATTAAAAAATGGTAAATTTTGAAAGTCTATAAACTTCATAGGGATAGAAAGCAGGGAAACAAACAAATAGAATATACTACACTGGGAACAGAAGGGAATAATAAATGTTGATGGGGGTATTACTCTGGAAGGTCCATGATTGGATTTGCCTCATTATATACAGTGGCAAGTAAGCTCCCTTGTCCAATATATTTTGGGTTATACCATTTTCTTTATAGCCACTTTCTCCTATGTAGTTCCCAGGGACGTAGACTAGGGCAGGATTTTATCTTCAGAACTGAGATTTTGAATTGGATTAAATCCTTTCTAAGGAATATGCACCACAAACTCCTCCCTCCTACTTCTATACTATTTGCTTGGGGACTCAACTTCCTGCCTGCATCAAATGCAGTACCTTGAGGGACTTTCCATTCTGGTTAGTCCCCTGTGTAGACCCCCTAAATATCAACTCAAGGAACCATAAAGCAGTGGAAATGTCTCCCTGACAGAAAGGAAAGCGCATTCTCAGGCTTGCTTATTTTCCCCAGAAGTCAGCTAAACTTTCATGTGAGTGGCAAAGCTCTATGAAGCCTCCCTCCTAAATACGTTAGAAATGTCACTTAGCTGGTACTGTGGGGAGAGAACTTAAGAATTCAACACTGATAGAATTACATTTGTTCTTCATTCAATCTTGGTGAACTTTCTAGGCACTAGAGCATATTGCTTTTACTGTGCTGTCATTTCTGAAAACCAAATTGCACAAAAACTTTTGTGATCACCCAAGAGAACTCCTAAATGGGTCTACTGTCATCCCATGAATCACAACACTGATGCAGGCTTCATGGTGGCCCAGCCAATTCCACACCCTGTGACTCATATAATCCTCGTAGCAGCTGGGACGGGGACCCCCTACCTGCCTGCCAGGCAGAGTAGGGCTCTGAGAGCCAAGGGTGATCTCCCAGGATTTTATATCACCGAATACGGCCCTTCTGTTCTACAGAAGAGTGAAAAAGGCCCAGAGGATGAAGTAACTCGCCCAGTTAAAAGGTCATAGAGTGATATCACAGAGGCAGGAAGGGGCTCATTCTGGACCAGAGCTCTTTTCACTGTTTCCCGGGGGTCTCTACTTTGTGCTCATATATGTATTTAAAATAAAAGAGACAAAATGAGATAATGAAATTCGTTAACTGACAGCTCAGAGTAAACTGGCGGCATTAAAAGCAATGCCTTTCAAGAGGTGAATGACACCAGGTGCCAGGAGGAGGCCTAAAATAAAAGTTTGAAACGCCTTGACAGGAGAGAATTAAGACCTGGGCTTCCTGTTACTCGCCCACCACCATCCCTTCCTGGTGGCACTCTTCTGGTAGATTCTTCGATAAAATAAGTGTTTGTATATGCTTTATGTGATAACAGACACAGATATTAAAATACATATATATACTTGTACTTGAAGGTTTTGCTAAACCTATACTACTAAAAATTATAAATGTTTGCTTACCTTTTGAGTTTAATTACTGTATAGAGTTAGGTGTGTCATCTCTGAAATCAATGTCTTACTCTTATTCATTTATATTCCCAAGACCTGCAACACTGGCATACAATCGGTATACAATCGGTGCTCAGCAAAACTTCTTCATAAAGTTCATGAAAAGGAATTCTTTTTTTTTTTTTTACTATTGTGTAATAAAAAAAGGGCCATACAAAGTTGTAATAAAATAATATTAATAATAATAGGTAGCATTTTTGAATGGCCAGGCACTGTTCTAAGGGATTTACATGGATCTAACCTTTTAATTCTCAAGGCAGACCTACAGGGGAACTATTAGCACCCATTTTACAGAAAAAAAGAAACTAAAGCATAGAGATATTAAGTAACTGTAACATGGTCCCCAAACTAGAAAGTAGAGGTTCCTAGGTCAGCATTCACACCCCTAAATTCTGGCCCCCGGGTCCACCTTCTCAGCTACAAAAATTATACAGTAAGTTAACTTTAAAAAATTTTACTATACTGAGAGCAGCTAAGACAAAATGGGATTCAAAATATTGTTATACAATAGTTATTTTGTGCAATAGCATTAGCTATGACAGATCTTGGCCAGCTATAAAGATCGTTAAGGTTCAAGAGTCTTCATTATTCTAACTTAACCATTCTCCATGTCACAAAAGTACAAAATAAATTTGGAATGCCCATCTCACTCCCCACCTTAAAAGTACTGGGGAAAGTTATAAGGCAGACATAAGAATATTATATGAAAAAACTCTACAATTGCCTTATCACATCCATGAACCATATCAGGACATTCTGCCAAGGAATTCCGAACTTCTTTATTCTGACACATCATCAACCACATATACTGGTGTCAAAGATTGACAAGCAGCAAATGTGGGTCCATGTGTAACTCAATGTATATCCAGAAAAAACTACCTTACTCCCAAGAAGAGATGAAAACTAGCTTTCTCCTTCTCACATTTAAGAAAGTGGAGGGCTTCCCTGTTGGCGCAGTGGTTAAGAATCTGCCTGCCAATGCAAGGGACATGGGTTCGAGTCCTGGTCCGGGAAGATCCCACATGCCATGTAGCAACAAAGCCCGTGCGCCACAACTACTGAGCCTGAGCTCTAGAGCCCGCAAGCCACAACTACTGAGTCCACGTGCCACAACTACTGAAGCCTGCGCGCCTAGAGCCCGTGCTCCGCAACAAGAGAAGCCACGACAATGAGAAGCCCGCACACCGCAACGAAGAGTAGCCCCCGCTCGCCGCAACTAGAGAAAGCCCGCGCACGGCAACGAAGACCCAACGCAGCCAAAAATAAATAAATAAATAAATTTATAAAAAAAAAAAAAAATAGAAAGTGGAAGTAAAGGGTCCAACAATTTAAAGCACCTCTTCCTTAAAAAAACTGTACAAAGTATTGAATGTCTACTCTGGGCCTGGCACTAATGCAGCTTTGGAGATACATGGCCCCTCTCCTGTGGGTCTGTGAGAGGCACACATTCATCAAATGATCACATACCCAAAATGCAAAAACTGCAATGTGATAGAGTTAAGACAAAGAGGTGTACCTGGCTCTAAAAGCCTATGAAGGAAGAATTTTATCTAGGTAATCCATAGACTTCCTTGAGGAAGCAGTGCTAGTGCTGTTATCTAAGGAATAAGTAGAGGTTGGCTAAGCGTGGAAGGAAAGGAAGAGGAAGAGCAAAAGACACAAGCAAAGACCCTAAGGTGAGGGAAGCATGAAGGGTGAGGGTGTAAAGAGGTGAAATACAGCCAGAGGGGTTGGAAAGGAAGGTCCAGGCATTTGGGGTTGAGATAAGATTCTTGAGGGCCTGGTGTCATGTTAAGGAGCTTTGTGCTTATCCCAGGAGCACTGGGAAGCCAATAATGTATTAGTCAATATATTAGTCTTTGTCTCATTTTCCCCAAATTCACATATTTCCAGTGTGGATAGAAAACTGAGTGAAAGGGGATGGATCAGTAATATGGCTACAGAACTGTATGTTGCTAGCTACAATTCTCAAGTTCAAATAAATCTAAATTCACATAAAATACTAATACAGTTGTTAAGGGTTGAATTGTGTATTCCTTGAAAAAGATATGTCGAAGTCTTAACCCCCAGTGCCTCAGAATGCGACCTTAGCTGGAAACAGAGTCTTTGCAGTGGTAGTCAAGTTAAGTGGTTAAGAGCTCAGACTTCGGACAAGATTGCCAAGGATGACTGCCCACCTGCCAGCTGTGTATCCAGTCTCTGCTTCTATTAAATAGAATATACTCCACAGAGTTGCTGAGATTACATGAGTAAATAATGTTAAATACGTGGAAGTTTTTCTCTGTACTGACTCTTTCCCATTAGTACAATAGCAATTTTCATTTCTCCCATCTTAAAATAATAACAGTATGACAATAATTGTTAATACGAATACATAATGATTTCCTTCCCTTGACCTTATTTCAAAGTCGGTTTCAATTTCTCCCCTTCCTTTTTATAACAAAATGCCTCAAAAGACTTGTTAATTCTTACAGCCTATGATGCTTCTCCCATTCTCTCTTAAAATCACTTAGACTTTCACCATCATCAACCCCAACAAAAATGTTAGTCAAGACCATTGATGATCTCCACATTGCTTAATTCAGTAGTCGCTTCTCATCCTGATTTTATATTGACCCATCTGCAAAATTTAGCATGGTTATCATACGTTCCCACTTGCTAAAGGTTTTTTCACTGGTCTTCTAGAACATCATATTCTCATGGTTTTTTTTTCTGTCTCATTGGTTGATCTTCCCTGTCCTGTTTGCTGATTTATCCACTTCTGCCAGATTTCTTGAGATCGAGTCCTTGGATCTCCATTCTTCTCTATATTCACTCACTCCCTTGGTGACGTCATTTAATCTACAGCTTTAAATATCATCCGCAGTCTGATGCCGCCCGCTTGTATATATCCAGACAAAACCTTTCCTTAGAACTCTAGATTCATACATTCAATTGCTTACTCAACATCTCCACTCAGATAGACAAAAGATCTCTTAAACTTCATCTGTCTGAAACTGATCTCATATTCTTCCCCAAACTGCACTACTTTCCAGTCTTCACCATCTCAGTTAAAGGCAACAACATATTTCCTGCTGCTCAGGGCAAAAACCTTACATGGCATCATCATAGATTTTTTCCTTTCTTTTCCATTCCACCACCTGTTTCTACCTTCAAAACAAAACAGAATTCAACCATTTCTCACTACTTCCATTGTTAGCTGATCTGAATATAATAGTCTGACTGGCGTACTTCCTTCCCCTCTTTCTTCCTACAGTCTGTTTCCAACATAGTATCCAGAGTTGCTATAAACCAGTTCATCATATTCCTTTGCTCAAAACCCTTCAATCAGACCTGAAGAGCAGAAAACATATTTTACATTGGAGTGAAAAGAAGAGTATTGATAAGGAAAAGACAGGATTTATAAGCATTAGGATATTAGAACAAAAACTCGAAATGAATGGATAAATATAATACTGTGTTCTTCTACTGGAAGTAGGGTTTACATTTTCCATATTTTCAAAATAATAAGGTTGAGATGGAAAATTAGGTTATGGAACCAAAACAGCAAGTTTAAATTCCATATCTAATAGACCTCACATATAAAGCATAAACCATCAGCCATTATTCATTCATATAGGATCTATTCATAATGTAACTGCAGCGTACTGAGCTGGTATGACAACGGGTAGTAACTGGGACTAATTTCACTATGATGAGAAAAGATGAAATGCTATGAATAAATACATATCAATAAAAAGGGCTTTTAGGCCTGAAGATACCAACTCACCCATCAAATAGTAGGTGGTAGATAATTCATATTCTTATATTGTAATTAATATTATTTAAAATAAATGATTATCCAATTTTCACTGCAAAGTAAAGGAGCTGTTACAGTGGAGGATTACTGGACTGAATGTCAATATTATGACATAGTATGAGTGTGTTTCATGTTTGGTAATTGCAATCATTGTTGCTTTTGTTGTGGTCATCCATGTATAATGCTTGGTGTCAGTCTATTTATCTCTTGTAAAAATAAAATACAGTGTGTGTGTGTGAAAAAAAAAATAAGTGATTATCAATAGTGGTTGTAGTTTTTTTTTTTGTTTTAGGGTAGAATTTGAACTATAACATTGTTTAATTAATGTGTGTTAGCAGCAATTTGCTCACTCTCAAAGTAAAATGAAATGTTAGTGGTATGATTCAATTCCTTCCTCTCCCCCATTATCCGCGGCCCACAAAGATCACTGTTATTTTTGACCCCATGTATTATTTGTGGGCTATGCTACATAGTTTGGCGCTTACATTTCATTTTTATTCTTTATTTTTGGTATGTCTATGTTCATTTCATCTTTTTAGATAAATCATGAGTAAGTAACTCAAGGGCCTATTCTACCTTTTCTTTTCCTCAAACTCTCAGAATAGTAAAAACTAGGTGATGCTTAATAAACATCAGTTTATTGGGATAACCCTACAAGATAACCTCTATGCTTTAACACACATTCATCTTCAGAAATCAATGTAATAGTTAATGATAGTCTTATTGTAGTATATGATAACCTCCAATATTTTGTTCTATTTCCATTAGAACTTTCTCTTTTCCTACCTTGCTTTGCATAGCTTCCAAAGACCCCGAAAATGGGCTGAATCTTTCATTTGTTCTTTTTATTCAGAAATATAGAAAATTTCTAATTTTCAAGGGTACAAATAATCTGTCATGGTATTACTTGCACCTGCTGGCAAAGCCGCCATTTTTTTATCCACTAAAGGAGTCAAGAGCTGATCAAATTACTCTGGACAGCACCAGCACAAACCTTAAACTATCTACAGAATTCACAATGGGTTGACACAGCTGACTCTTTCCAAATCTTTCACAACATCTCTGATATTTTTATGCTTTGCCATCTCCCACAGAGTGCTTCTTTCAGTCTGTCGCTTTCTTTCTAGATGAAAAGTCGCTGTGATTCTCTCCTGCTGCTTATAAGTAAACTCCCTGATGTGTTTGCAGTTTATTGTGGTCTATTTTCCTCTTTCCAATAAAGATGAATTTTTACAGCCCCTCTCATAGAGACCAATGTGAAAAAAAGCATTCAGAATGATAGGAGTGACAAGCGAAGAGCATCCCATGCAGTTGGTACTAAATAAATGATATGTGACTATAAATTGTTTATTGTCCCGCCATTTTAATACAGGAATTGCTGAACAAGAATTTACAGCTAGGAATAGGTAGCAAGCAGTGACAATGAGAAAAGGTAGTTGTTTTTCTTCAACTTCTACTTTCATTAAAGCCATGAAAAATTTTGTTTTACCTAACTAAAAGTTTTCTCCAAGATAGTGGAACAATGAATCAACTATGGAGGACAGCTGATGATGTATGATGACCCATGACCAAGGTCAAGAGTCACAATCCAGATATGGCTTACTTCTCCAATCTCTTGGTTCCTTGTAATTTACACCATGGTCACCTCAAAACACGTCACACCCTTTCACACCTTTGTCCCTCACAGTGCCACTTGCATGGAATAAACTTCTACACATTGTCCACCTGGAAAACTCATCTTCATCTTTGCAAAAGGAGCCCCACCATCAGTAGATCTGGGTTCTTTCCAGGTGTGCTCACCAACTATTCTCCTCACCACCAATGCAGAGTTTATCACATACTCCTCAGTGTAAACTGTGCAAATACCATTTTTCCACATGTTTTACTCATTCCCCTATAGTTTACTCATTTGTTTACATTCCTATGTCTCTTAATATGTGGCTTTTGTAGCCAGGGTCCCTGTCTTCTGGATCTTTTGATCCACTCTGCCTATCACAGCACTTGAGGCGAGTTAAGTGCTCCATTAATATTTGTTGAATATTAATGTTTAGAGGACTGAAAACTAATTTTGGACATGTGCCTTATCCTCAGCACAAGTTGGGAGTCAGAGAATTTTGCTTATACCCTCTCACAAATTCATACTCATCTAAGAAATAAATCTGATTTAGATCCCTAGAGGTGGGAAGGTAAATTAGTCAGATTCTTTAAACTATTCTACTGAAAGAAGGTGTATTATTGTAAATTTATATAAATAACATAAATGAGACAAAGAATGTGTTATCAAGTAGAATATATTGATGGATTTGTTCATAATTAATGGATATGAATACTGTGTCGTTTATAATTAAAATGCATGATTCCATGAATATAGATGCTTCCTAAAAATTGGAAAATGTCTTGACTAGGTAAAACTTATCTTTTTTCAGTGTTAATAATTTACATATTAAAACCATTTTTAACAGGTAATACCAAGAATATCCTCACTTGGGCCTTCTGTGGATTGCCAGTGAAATTTTAACACTATCATCCAAATGAAAATATGCAATTTCATTCTGTAAAGGGATAACAGAGATTTGGAACTTAAAGAACTGAAAGCATATATTTTTTAAAGAAAATAACACTGTCTCAAAATAATGACGTTTAATGTTATCTCTGAATAAATCAAACACTACTTCTGTGAAAGGAAAACACTGTTTCAGTTTGAGGTACTATGGAACCATAAACAGGAATTCAGAAATTTCCACATAAGAAATGGGACGCAGGAAAAGAGATTATTGCTAGTCCCCAAACTGCTCATTGTATTTATGAAAAAAGAATTGAAAGGGATTTGAATATCATTGGGAAAATCTCTGTTAGGTCTCTGTGGGCTTCAATGAATTGTGTTTAACAGACTTGCTGAGTAATCAAATTACGATAATTTGGAGGAGACATCTCAACCTTTTCATGTAAGGTGTTCATGAGCGATTTCCTCTTTATTTTCTTTGTTTTGTGGTTGTAATCAAATTCACAACATGAAGTGTCATTAATCACATATGATAATGATACTCCCACCATGATTTATGGAAAAGGCTAAGGCAATTATGACATCTGACCATACTTACAGTCATTTTATCTTGTCCCTACAAACATGCTATTTTGTTTCATTAACTTCAGTAGTTTTGTGAATTTCAACAGTGTTCATGTACAGTATTTAAATATTCTCATGTCATAAGGACAATAATAGCTTGAATTTGGGAAAATAAAACCATTAAAAATGGGCTTGTCTTCCTTTCTGGAGATCTAATAAGGAAATTCAGAAAACACATTAACATGTATCACTATGTGTAATGTAATCACATCACATGAGCACGTATGAGTCTCATGAATGGAGTCTGCGTTTGAGCAACTATGCTACTTCACAACCTAAGTGTCCATCGACAGATGAATGCATAAAGAAGATGTGGCACACATATACAATGGAATATTACTCAGCCATAAAAAGAAACGAAATTGAGTTATTTGTAGTGAGGTGGATGGATCTAGAGTCTGTCATACACAGTGAAGTAAGTCAGAAAGAGAAAAACAAATACCGTATGCTAACATATATGTGTGGAATCTAAAAAATAAAAATCGTTCTGAAGAACCTAGGGGCAGGACAGGAATAAAGACACAGACGTAGAAAATGGACTTGAGGACAAGGGGAGGGGTAAGGGTAAGCTGGGACGAAGTAAGAGAGTGGCATGGACATATATACACTACCAAATGTAAAATAGACAGCTAGTGGGAAGCAGCCGCATAGCACAGGGAGATCAGCTCGGTGCTTTGTGACCACCTAGAGGGGTGGGATAGGGAGGGTGGGAGGGAGACGCGAGAGGGAAGGGGTATGGGGATATATGTATATGTATAGCTGATTCACTTTGTTATATAGCAGAAACTAACACAACAATGTAAAGCAATTATACTCCAATAAAGATGTTAAAAAAAAACTATTAGGAATTAAAATTGTCACACTGTAAGTCTAAAGGAATTGACTAACAGAGAAAGTAAACAAATTATATACATGTGCTAAATATAGTAAAATTTAAAAATTCTTACCTTTGATTCCATCTCAACTGAAGATTTTAGGAGGGAAAATATAGCACTTTAGACATTTTATAGAAAAGTCTATTAGAAAAATTCATCCTGAATATAAACAATCTGATTAAGGACTATGATTTTGCAAGTTTTACTCAGTGAATCAGGTATAAACTTTAACATCTACAGAGTTTTTGAATGGTAATAAAATTTGTAGTAGAGACCAGTAAAGTGAAAATAAACTGATTGTCTTACATCATTTATAAATGTAATGGTTCCTTTCCCCTTATGGTGCTAAGACCCTGTACATACCAACACAATTTACCAAGAAGAAAAAGAATACTACATACAGGGAAGAACACATAAAAACAGTAAGATGTCATATAATCTACTAGAAATATACTCCCGAAGACTGATTGCATTTTTAAAATAATTCACACCATTTAGACAGCTTATTCTTGGACTGTGTTTTGGGTTCTAGATAAAACTTCTATTCATTATTAATTATGAAGTCAGAAGAGGCAATAAATAATAGAACATTGATCATAGTGCTCCTTCTGGATTTCTCCAAAAGTATTTGTAATTATCATTTCACCTGGATTTTAAAGTAGTACTTGAACCCCTTGACATTTAACATTAAAAAATGATAAAATACTAAGATTGGGAGTCTAAGTTTTTGTCCCAAAGTAAGCCCTAACAATTAGCACAGAAGCAGTTCACTACTGTGAATGATACTAGCCAAGAGGCGAGAGGGTAAACTATCCATCTAGGTTGGAAACTGGATCACAGTCATTTGGAAGATCCAACAGAGAAAAAGTACAAATTTGAAGTCAACACTCAGGGAACAATAAAAGTAGAAGTAACGGGAGCACAGCCTGTTCTCATGTACAATCAATAATAAAACCAGGTGTATAAGAACTGAAAGTTTGTGAAAAAGAAATCTTCTCCTGCCAGGGGTTTTCAATTACAAATTGGACAGCTAAAGAGACTGATGAATAAGAAAGTTTTCATCTTTAACTTTATCCCGCAGGACTCTGCATTAGGAAGGACTGATGGCATTTATTTTAGAAATATTGGACCATGACTCAGTAAGTGTGGGGATTTTCCAGTAGAAATTGTGAAATTATTTGGAATACTTATTTTGGCTTTAATTATGTAATTGTCGAGAACAAAAATCTTGAAGATGTTTTGAAGGGTGTGTAAAGAAAAGACTAGGAGTGCGATGTCTTACTGAACTTTAATTTTTTAAAATTTATTTATTTATTTATTTATTTTTGGCTGCATTGGGTGTTCGTTGCTGCGTGGGCTTTCTCTAGTTGTGGCGAGCGGGGGCCACTCTTCGTTGAGGTGCGTGGGCTTCTCATTGCGGTGGCTTCTCTTGTTGCGGATCACGGGCTCTAGGGCTTCAGTGGTTGTGGCTCGTGGGCTCAGTAGTTGTGGCTCACGGGCTCTAGAGCGCAGGCTCAGTAGTTGTGGTGCATGGTCTTAGTTTCTCCGCAGCATGTAGGATCTTCCCGGACCAGGGCTCGAACCCATGTCCCTTGCATTGGCAGGAGGATTCTCAACCACTGCGCCACCAGGGAAGCCCTCACTGAGCTTTAATTTTTTAAAGACCAAATCCTCTTTTCCCAAAGGACCAGTCCTCACTGTTCTTTGCTTAGCAGGTTAGGACATGGGTTTAGTTAAAACTGCAGTGAGATTCAGCCCCATGTGTACCTTACTTGCAATGTAGAAAGCACACATTTCCAAAGAGGATTGTGCAGATACTTAAAAACATTAGAAAAGAACAAAAACCTAGATGACCTTCATGTGTTTTTCTTTGTTTGTAGAAGTCTATTGCAGTGCATAATGACGATAGGGCACAGAGAAGGAAAGCTTATTCCTCAAAGCAGATAGAGCATCCCATAATTAGGACCACCATATTCACAAAATGACAATTTTTAAAAGTGATATTGCCCTAGTAGGTTTTTATACTTGGTTACTTTGGAATATATTTTATTTGTTCCATTTTTTCCATAAAACATTAATACCATCTAATATTTTTAATTATGAGAATCCACTTTCATTTACCAAACACATTTTTTTAATCTTTCTATGTCATGTAACCATTCTTCATGCCCACTTCTCATCATCCCTGCTCTGCAGATGAGATAACAGAAGCTCAGTAATTCAGAAAATTTTACCGGCTAACGTGTCGCAGAAGAATAACGTCTCTTACTCATTCCCCACTCTACACACAAAAGTCAAATGCTAGTGTAGTCTGATGTATTAAAATCACCTGCATATTCATTTAACAAACAGTAAATACAAACATCATGCCATTATGCAACTTTATTATACAATTAAATTTTAAATATCATTCTTCTAAGTTAGCCAAAGAGTCTTTCAATCTTCCTGAGGTATCCTCAAAAAGTTATAGTCAGTGGAAACTTTTGCATAAAAGAAGCAAAAGATTTTCATAAGAGTATTTACTTCCCTCTACTCCAGAGAGCTTGAAAAATTCATTCTTGAACACTCCCAGCTGACTTCATTTATGATCACTTTTCAGCCTAACTTCCTCCCGACTGTTAGATGGCACTGTGCCCTCTAACAAGATGTTTTGCCAATTTTTCTAGGACACACCTGCCAATCAAGTGTGGGGTTTAATAGAGAACAGTGAAAATGCCATCTCTCCAGCAGGGCACCCATTATCTCTGGCAGTAATACCCATTAACACCAAATATATCTTGAATGCCAAAATTAAAATTATGAGTCGAGGAAGAAAATGCAGCATAGTAGATGTAGGTGCTTGAATCTGCCCAGCGGAGAGGTTCAATTCTAGGAGGCCCACGGAAACTCATTAAGCACTCAGGTGTCCTGCCGCTCAACAGTGTCTTTGGAATTTGAAGTGGTTTATGAAAAAAGCAACAAACTAGCATTGTAAGAATAAACTGTGTCACCTCCAAATTAGAGATGAGCCCAATTACAAGAGTGACAACTAGAAGTAGTAGATAAATTCCAAAGCCACATTCAAAACCACTAAGGGGCATGCTAAACAAGGCATGGCCTATAACTTTCCAATTAATTGCTAGTGAATTACTTGACCAGCTTTTCCCCACATAGATCTAGTCATCCAGATGTGCAGTCCTGAGTATATACCTTAGTTCCTAGGTCATACATTTATGACCGTAATAATTGCCACTTTTGGAATTTCACTCCCAGGAAAGCATTTCATCTAGTCTCTCCCACTCATTTCACCAAGGAGGAAAGAAATGAAGTAATTCAGACAACTAATTAGGGTTGAAGTAAGAATTCAATTCCAGCTATGTCCTATTCTTGCTCTAGTGAGCTCTGGATTACATCAAGCTTCTCCTCTCTTTACTTTTCCCCCTATTTTATTCATATTATGTTTATGGTATGACATGTATTCATATTATATACATATATAATAACATGCAATAAAATATTCCTAGTAATAGTAACATATACTTTATGCCTAATCAATACATATATACTAATTATTTGTGCAGTTTTATTTTCTCAATAATTAAACAGTGAATTTTCATATGTCTATTAAAATGTATGCCCCTGTTGTCATTCCATCCATGACTGGCAAAATAAAATGCTCTAAGGCCTTTTATAAAAGGCTCTAGATGTCTCCATCGGATGGGCTTGTATCAGTGAACACTTGCATTCTTATACCCACCCATACCTCTGATTAGCACTTATTAGCCTCTACTATTCATTTGTCTGGTACCCACTCTGGAATGGGAGTTCTTTTAGGGCAAGGCTAGGTCTTATTCATCATTGTACCCATTGCACTGGCCAAAGAGTTAGTGCTCAATAAATGTTTGCTGAATGAACGGATGAATACATGCATAAGCTGGTACCTCCCATGGATTGCTAAAACAACCCTGGGCTAACCCTACTGACTGTCTTTTTCAATGCCTGGTTTGTTTTCAAAGATTTCTCATAGGAACAAAAACATGTGAATAAGACCCTTCTTTCAATCGTTCATTCATGACAACAGCCTTTTTTTACACATGGGCATGAACTATTAAGGCCTCTCAGAGGAAATTATTTTAATTACAGAAATCAGAACAGCTTAATTGTAAATGTGCAATGTGAGCACTTTACAAAAGAGATTAGCGGATTTTCCCTTTATTTCTTTCCTTTCTCTTTAATAATTCTTATAACTCACAGTAAAAAATAGTCCCAGGATTTCAGCATGCTGGCACATCTTTCGCTTCTATTTAACCACTTTTAAGGAAATCTGCAATGTTGATGCTTAAAGACTATGAAACCACACTTCTCTCCACCAATTAAAATTCACTGAACTAAATTGTGATCATGGTGTCAGTACACTTCTGGATAGGTGAGTTCTAAGACATAAAGGAAAAATATGAGGCTGCAGAGAGATAGAAGTCATCCAGGAACTTTCTCTCCACTGGAAATACTCTGACATACTTGTACCCTTTCGAATAGATTTGTGACTCAGCAGTGAAAAGTCGAGAGAAAATGATATTGTGTAGCTAAAATTATGGGATGCTGACATTAAATTGCCTGTCCCCTGAAACTGAGTCAAAGTTGTGCTCAGAAAACTGTTAACCTAATATTCTGGGCTCTCTTGAGGAAAATGATTTTAAATCTCACAATAAATCAGTTTATATACCCTAAATTAATTTAATGAATAGAATTATAAAGCAAGTCAAAGTCAGCTCTCTAGCACTACGGTATGATGAGCCTGGATCCAGAACACGGTGGCTGCCACAGAGCCAGTTGCCTGTGCCAGGTTGATCTGATTCTCTGTATCACAAACAAACCATTAACAAATCACAGTTTGCAGCGTGGTGAGGAAAGTATCAATTACATAATAGGAATTATTGAACTGGATCCCTCTCTTGATAAGCTTTTCCCTGACAGTGACAGACCATTTGGGAGGATGAATGCCAACTTTCTCAACCCCTAGTGCATCACTTTGTGCACCCAAATAGCAATTCACTAAAACTGTAATTTCCCAGTTAATTTAAAAAAAAACTATGCCCTAAAATGTTTTTATGAGAAATCTACGAGAACCAATATTTCAGGGGTTTTTCACCTGAAAAGTACCTTCTTTATCAAGCCCCCCCAAAAAAGTGTGGAAGTCCCCTCAAATCTATCTGAACACCAATTAGTCATGTGGGTTTGAATCATTTCATCCAGTGATGGGCCACCTTTATGAGCATTAGGGCCCCTTTTCAAGAATTAAATATCTCAGAGAGCTCCCTGTGATAATAGTTGGGCACTTATTTCTTTTGTTTACTACTGATGCTGACACCCATAGATGTTTGCCACCTCCTGCATTAATTAGTCTCCTCCACCTCCCCAGGGCAGATTGAAAAGCGCAGATTAATTCATGCATGATGATTGACAATCTTCTGGTGCTCATTACACTTAGGGGCCACGGCAGTACCACATACAGAGCCAGCCTTTGAGGGACTGAGAACAAATCTCTCAATAAAATGTCTTTGTTATTTATGTCAGAGTTCCAGTCAGGGCCCAAAATGCATTATGAAAAGACAGAATCTTTCTCTATTTTCCTCATAACCAGAGGAGCTGTGTGAATAATCAACCACAGGGTTTAGACTTCCTGGTGTGAATTCCTAACGTTCTTTGCTTTAAATAGGAGGATGATGCATTAAAACTATACATCTGCATTGTCCCATACATCAGCCACTAGCCTGGCATTTGAAATATGACTAGTCTCAAACTGAGATCTGCTATAAGTATAAAATGCATACCAAAATTTGGACTTAACACAAAAAATTAAAATATCTCATTAATAATTTTTGTATTGATTATAAATTTACATAACAATATTTTGGATATACTGGGTTAAAAATTTATTGTTAAAATTGGTTTCACCTGTTTCTTTTTATTTTAATGTGCTTATAGAAGATTCTGAATTACATATGTGATTCCCATCCTATTCCTATTGGACAGCACTGCATAGACCAAGGAGTTTTATACCGGGTTGCTGTATTCAGACAAAAGCCTCAACACTGGGAGAGGCAGTGTGGATTTACAGCATAGGTATCTTGTCATTCAATCCCAAGTTCCTTATCTAATAAATGCAATGCAATAACCATACCTATCTCACGGGTTTAATGCAAGGATTAAATGCCAGTGTGTGAAAAGTACTTACTACAGGGCTGGCAAGCACTCAATAACTGTTAGATTCCATTTCCATTAGACAGGAAGTAAATTTGATAATGGTGATGATGTTATGATGACATTGATCAGAAAAATTCTAGGCCTGTGTTTGCTAAGATCCATTTCAGCAGGAGTAAACTTCTAGCTGTGTATATGATAAGAACGTTCTTGAAGATGTTAAAGGAGAGGATTCTTTTCTGATTCCCAACATCAGGAATAGCAGGTTTTTTTTTTAGTGGTTGGTTTGCTTTTATTTGATTAAAGAACAAAGTTTAGCTCATAGTGATGGCTAATAGAAAGCTTAGAAGAAGGCTTGCAAATTCAAATGCTACAGAGTCAATGACCATGGGTGAAGTTAATTGACTGTATTTTTGAATCATAGTTACTAGTTGCATATTAAATAGTTAGAATATTTTATACTTCCAAAAAAATAAAACAAGCTTCCTACTATTTTTTCCTGAAACAAGACCCTATTCATCTTTCACTTATTTTGCTTTCAGTAAAGACATAGGTACAGGGCTTCCCTGGTGGCGCAGTGGTTGAGAATCCACCTGCCAATGCAGGGGACACGGGTCCGAGTCCTGGTACAGGAAGATCCCACATGCTGTGGAGCAACTAAGCCCGTGTGCCACAACTACTGAGCCTGTGCTCTAGAGCCCGCGAGCCACAACTACTGAGCCCACGCACCACAACTACTGAAGCCCATGCGCCTAGAGCCCATGCTCCGCAACAAGAGAAGCCACCGCAATGAGAAGCCCACGCATCGCAACCAAGAGTAGCCCCTGCTCGCCACAACTAGAGAAAGCCCGCATGCAACAGTGAAGACCCAACACAGCCAAAAATAAATAAATAAATTTATAAAAACTAGACAAAACAAAACAAAAAAATAGAAAAAAAAGACATAGGTACAGAGAAACATTTCTCTATTGTGAGAAAAAGAGCCAAACATTGTGATAGATGGCAGCCCATGCTGACTTCACAATCAGGCCAACCTAACCACAGGAGTGATCAGACCCAAGTCAGACCACAACACAGATTCCCCAGGTACAACAAATTCCGTGTAAATATTCTTTAGCGCAAGCTGATTTTGCCATGCAGAACACAGGCCCAGGTTGGTCATATCTTCAGAAATTGCAGCAATCCACAATTTATGTCAATCCTCCCCATTTTAAAACATTCAAACTCTTAAAGAAGTTGTGCTGAGAATTTCCTGGAGGTCCAGTGGTTAGGACTCTGTGCTTTCACTGCCGAGGGCGCTGGTTCAATCCCTGGTTGGGGAACTAAGAGCCCATAAACCGCACGGCATGGCAAAAAAAAAAAAAAAAAAAGGTGTGCCCAGATGAACATGTCTGTGAGCCAGTTTGCAGTCTGCCTTAGATGGTGACTTTTGGCCCAATGGGAAGTATTAGTCAGGGAGTTCTAATAAAGGTTTTTCTATCAGCCTCATTCCTACCTCTACCTTATGTCTACACCTTTGTTCCCTTAAAAAAATTGTTTCTAATTCTTGTAACTGTCTGCAGTATGTATAAATCAACCAAGAAATTTCAATAGTGAAATACATGATAAGGGAGTCACGACACTCCCAAGTAGGCTGGCACTGAGAGTGCAAAGTGAGTTAAACACCCACGTGTGCACACATGTAAACTACAGTTGTTTCCTTCTCTTAGAAAGAATGTCCAGGGAATGACTACTGTGAAAGATGTCCAGATATACTGGCAGCAAGCAAATCCTTTAGATTGTAAAATAAATCTTTAAAAGTAAGATTTTTGGGGCTTCCCTGGTGGCGCAGTGGTTGAGAATCTGCCTGCCAATGCAGGGGACACGGGTTCGAGCCCTGGTCTGGGAAGATCCCACATGCCGCGGAGCAACTGGGCCCGTGAGCCACAATTACTGAGCCTGCGCGTCTGGAGCCTGTGCTCCGCAACAAGAGAAGCTGCGATAGTGAGAGGCCCGTGCATCGCGATGAAGAGTGGCCCCCGCTTGCCGCAACTAGAGAAAGCCCTCGCACAGAAACGAAGACCCAACACAGCCATAAATAAATAAATAAATAAAATTAAAAAAAAAAAAAAGTAAGATTTTTTAAATAGAAATGCTATTGATGTGGGAAAATACTTATTTTAAAGTGAAAAAAGTAGGATCCAGTATTAAGTATCCCCCATGATTTAGCAATATGTAAGATAAAAGTATATTAGAGCTACAAAAACACTAGAAATGCAAACTTTTGACACTGGTTATCTCTGGGTAGTGGGAATTTAGGATTATTTCACTTTCTTCTTTGTATTCTTCTGCACTCTCCACATTTTTTTTTTTCTTTTTCTTTTTGGATGAGCACATATTGATTTTACAGTCAGAAAAAACATGTGAAAATACTAACTATTTTTCTGAGCACCAACAAAAAGTAAATATCCAGGTGATTTAAGCTAGAGTGACAGTTTTATTGGAACCCTCTTGGTAATTTGAAGGGACAAAAATGTTCATTTGGCTTGAGTGATTTACAAGATTATCTCATTTCCCCAATTCCCTTTTTCTCATAATGACAAAACAAGTGATGAACTATAAATTGATCAGGAGGGAGACCCTGGATAGCTGAGAGTCAAAGGCTTTATAATTTATTAAACAATTGGTATATCAGATTTTCTACGGAAAACCCTATCACTTTCACACTTTAAAAAAAGAAAAGAAAGAAGAGAGACATTCAATCTGTATTCTATCTGCTATCCCAGCCAAAATGCCAGGGTACTTTTTTTTTTTCTCCACTCCAAAATAGATATTTCTCATTCCTTATGGAAATACTGACATAAATATTTTATACAGTTATCTTCTGCCTACAAATGCTGCAGGATACCATAAGGTTCGTCTTTTCAATAAAACACTTTATTGCAAGCACAGTTGGATTCTCTTTGGCCCAACCTTTAACTTAAGCAACAGAACTCTAAGAGGAAAGGACTTCCGCAGAGCGCGTGGTTTCTACTAATTTTTAAAGCACTATCAAATCCTATATTTCTGACTAAATGTAGCCCACTTTCATTGAAAAACAGTGAAATAAATGTTGCCTTGCATCTAGATGTATTTTTAGCAAGAGAATGTGTTTTTAGAAAGCTAAGAGCAAATGAGGAACGTTTTAACACCCATTATTTATATACGGATATATTTCTTTACGGAGAAACTCGTATTTATACCTACTATGAGAATGATATGCAGAATAATAATGTTTCCATAATGACTATATTTATGAAAGTTTAAAATGTTGAATGGATGAACTTCTTTGATTGCCGAAATCCTCTACAAAATGAACACAGGATAGTTTGCCTTCCTGACTTCTTAAGACATTATGAACTGAAGAGGATTACATTTCCATATAAAATCCTGCTATCTGCTGAGCATTAAATATGACAGTGGCACTTTTGACATGCAGCATATTCCTGCAAGGATGAAAATGAATTTTTAAATATCTGTTTATGCCAGCCACTTAAGTGTCAGCTGATGTTAACTTGGAGCATCTACAGTTTTACTCAACTCTAAATGTCAAAGTCACCATTATCCTATTACTGACACTCTAAACTGTCCATTTTCACTCTTGGTTATCCAATTTAGGTACAGGAAAATGTAGAGTTTCGATATTGTCTGGGATGATGACTATTTTCTAGGTATCTGGGATTGACCCATTGTGTCTGCACTGACTATCACTCATCAAGACGGAGAGGTATAAGGCATACACATGAAGGGGAATAACCCTTGCTTGTAATCACAAAGATAACAATGGAGAAAATCTATGGTATGTAATAATATACCCCCGGTCATTCTTACAGTCAGATATCTGTATGACCTAATACCTCAATTAAAAAAAAAAAAACCAATATGTCATACTCTCTACATAAGTCCTGCTCCACGATGTCAGCACTATTAATGCAATACATCTGTCAAGCTTTATTAAAATTATTTTTGATGTGTATCTTGGCTCATAAACCTCCTCAGTGCCTGATATTGCCTCAGGGAATGTCCTTGTAACATTGAATCTCTGAAGATGGGACAATAAAAGAAAAATCCTCCAAACTTTCAAGTTCAGCTATGATATCACACAGCCTGCAACGTCTCCCGTCAGCACTCTGAACACACTTTTGCATGTGAAAGTAATTACAGCAAGACTATTGTTCAAACCTTGTTTCACAGAACCTTCTGGTAGAAAAAGCATACATGCATTCAGAGATAATTATCCAAGAACAGAGTCAGCACTGACACTGGGATAAACTGTTAGGTCCGTTTTTCTTTATGAAGCCATTTTAGAAGCAGCATTCTTTGAGTTACAGCACTAGAGTTTTAATCTTGGTCCTTTTTTATTTGTGTTGTACCTTAATTGGTACATTTCACCAGTGGATGTTCCCTATTAGTAACAAAGACGTCTGCTTGACACCCACGTCTTCCATGGCCCCAGAGGAATTCTTGTACTTGCAGGGCACAGGCAAGCAGCAGACATGCCAATCAAAGTGGATTTATGAGAGCCCATCATGGTTGGAAACATAGAGAAAGCACCCCAGGGGAAGAAAGTTAGGGCAGGGAGGCACAAAGAGGGGTAAAGGGAGGCTGAACACAGAAGGAAAAAGCTCAAACACGCCAACAGAATCAATCAATATACGTTCACTATTTTCCTATCCCTAGCACTGTTCTGGAATAGTACATTTCAAACTATCTGTTTGAGGCTCAAAGGATCTGGACAGGCTTTGGCTGGCTGTTTGATTTTTCCCAGTATGTCATGACCTGATATCTAATCCTCAAGAGCATAACCAAGATGCACCTCACACCAAGGAGACACACCATGCAAGGTCATCAACATTGAAGAAGAGTCAACTGGTGGGGTCTTGGATGTTGGGGCAATGTGAAATTGCTATCAAGATTTTTTAAATGCCTTCAATTTTTGTACTTGTTGCAGAACCATAACAGCCTGCTCATGGATGGGCTCCAGTCCATGGACCATGCTTTGTTCAGCCTGTTCTAGAAAGTACAGGGGCAGAAGAGTTAACTTCTCAACCAATTAAAACCACTCCAGTCAAACTGCACTTGCTAAAGTTAGTAGCATCCTTATGGCCAAATCAAAGGTCTATTTTCTCTGCCCCTCCCACTTGACTATCTATGACATTTGATGCTGTTGATCACCCTATTTCCTGAGTGCCTCTCTCCCTCTACTTTCAGGACAATATGCTTTGGGTCATTTGTCTTCCTTTACTGTATCCTCTTTAAATATTTATACTCCCCGATGTTTCATCTGATCCTGTTCTCTATTTTCTCCACCTAAATGTTACTGTCCTTTGCCAACAAACATTTCTGTGTTGGTGATTCTCAAACCAGTCAGCAGGCAGACAACTGTCACTAAATGGGAACACACAGAGTGCCAGGAAGTGTGCTTGATGCTGGGGAAACAACCTGAGAAGACACACCATATTTATACCCTGCCTGTTTGTTCCTTTGTTTCTCCAGATGCATGCTCCACTCTGCTCTACCTGCTTGGGCTCAGGTCTCATCAGCGGTCACCTGGGCAATTACAATAGTTTCCATCCCTGCATCCACCATCAGTTTCCTCCATTCCAGTTTATCATCTCCATGAACGATCTTTCACAAGTAAAAATCTGACCACATATTTGTCTTTTGAAAAATCTTAGCTATCACCTCTTGGTCTATGCAGTGTCCTTCAAATCCCTTAGCTTGAAATATAAAGCTCAAATAATACGATCCAGATCTACCTCCTGGCCTCATCTCCACAAAAACAGGACCTTCCGTGGCTCATGCCTTTGAACCTTCTGGGTCCCTGGCAAGAAAGCCCTAGATCTTTTCTTCTTCTGTAAGACCCTATTCATTCTGTAAGTCCAAGTCTGACTATAACCTACTCTAAGGTGCCTTTTCCAATTTCCCAAGGCAAAGGGAAGCATGCATTTCTCTTGATTCACATAGCATTTTACCCACACCTCTATCTTCATCCTGATCCTTTGTGCCACACTGAAACTTTTACACCTCTATCTCTTTTGGATAGACTGTGATTTCCTCAAGGACAATGCTGTTCATTGTTATTTCCTGTTTCTTACAGAACAATGCCCAGCGAATAGCAGGTACTCAGCACATTTGCCTCTCAAACGTAGTGGAATGCTTTTAAGCAAAGAAAGACAGACATCATATGATATTACTTATATGTAGAATCTAAAAAAATGATAAAAATGAACTTACCTACAAAACAGAAATAGACTCACAGACATAGAAAACAAACTTATGGTTACCAAAGGGGATAGTGGGGGGGGGGTGTGATAAATTAGGAATTTGGCATTAACATATGCACACTCCTATATATAAAATAGGTAAACAACAAAGACCTACTGTATAGTACAGGGAACTTTACTTAATATCGTAATAACCTATAATGGAAAAGAATCTGAAAAAGAATATATATGTATGTATGTATAACTGAATCACTTTGCTGTATACTTGAAACTAACACAACATTGCAAATTGACTATACTTCAATAAAAAAAAGAAAGGTTACTTTTTAATTATGCAGGCAAAATAGACAAGCACAAAATCATTAGTGAAATAGGCAGTTTTTATTCAAGGGTTCCTTTAGGTTTCCAGTCTTATCTCTGCCTGTTCACTGTCTTGTACTTCATGCCTCAGGAATACCACATGCTTGAAGCTCCCTGCACACATCTGTGGTTTCATGCTGTGCTTCTGCTGAGTTGTTGCCTCTGTCTGAAGCACCCTCCCCTATGCCAGGTGCTCTCGTCATCTGTCCCAATGCCCAGGCGTCCTTCAACACATCATTCAGCATCTATATCCCTGAAAGTTTCCCTGCACTCCAAGGTTAAGCTAGGTGCCTCTCCTCTCTGTTCCCAAAACATCTATTGCAGAATGCTCACATTAGATACTGACATTATTTGCTTCTGTCTCTCTCCCAATTAGTACTTGCAAGTACTTTAATTTGCTTAGTCTTTGTATCTTAAGAACTTACCAACAGTACTTGACGTATAAAACACACGGAACTAATGCTTATTGATGAGGCATGAGCTAAATCGCCACAATGGCTCCACTTTTACAAGAATCCACGTTTGGATCAAATGAATGTTGAGCTATTAAAACCACCCATCTTGGACTGTATGCGAGAGAAAGATTACACCTGTTAGGTATGTTCATAACTGTGGTTCCCAAACTTGTTCCAGCTATGTTACATTGACATCCCCCTTACCTTCTCCTTTCATTATGAATAAAACTTCAAACCTAGGTTCAATGGGGAGAAATGTACTCATTTTAATGGAATTCCAAAAGATAGTATAATTTTAAATAAAATAGCCTAACAGGCATAGGTTATTAGAAACAGACACAAGCTACAAAAAGACTAAAAAGAAAGGATACACAAATAGCTTTTAATGCATTGGAAATAAATGGCTTCATTCTCCTCAATTTTCACTCTCTTAACCATTTTCCAAAATTACACACCAAAGCTAGGCATTCTGCAAGAGAACTTAAAATTAGTAAGAAAGATTTTATTGTTTTAATCAAAGTAACCAAATTGTTTTCATCAAAATGGGACCTCATCTCTTGGTTCTCTGGAGTCCTCTATAGAACACCATATGCTACTCTTCAGGGTAGATGCTCTTTTCTTCTTCTGATACCTGGACTTCCTCACACTCTTTTGATTTCCAGTGCTTATCACAGCACCTGGACCATGGTAAAATTCATATGTTTCCAATGAATTATATTAATAAGCTATTTTTGTTGTTTTGGCCTCTTGTACTAATGCTATTTTGTTACTATTTTTTATCATTTTATTATTTATTGATTAACAGCAAAGTGCTTTCTAAATATAATATAATGCCCACGCCATCAAAATAAAACAGCAAGCATATATTATTTATGCTGACTTAAAAGTTGTAAACATAGAGGTATTATTGATAATTTCAAAAGGTTTACCTATTCTTCCTAACATTGTATGTTACTGAACTAACCTACACTGGATAATCATCAATTACAGAAGAGAATACACTGACCACAAAAGAAATAAAAAAGCTTTCATTCACCTAAGGCCTCTTCATGGTCTTTTTCATTTCTGGATGACTCTAAAAAAATTAACTCCAATCAAAAGATCACCACAGAAGGAGCAAAACAAATCATTCAGGTGACAGGCACAACAGGTGGTCTTACTTTATATCTTAAATTCTATCTCAGAAGCAAACAGCTAAATAGAACACCATTTCCCTTGTAAACTATATCCATGGCAAATTCTTCAGAATGGTTTTCCATTTTGATCAGAGAACGTTCTGAATGGATGTATTTCATAGGCTTCATTTCATCAAATTTGATGATACATTTTTTCAGCCTTATAATCTATCAGCTACATTTATTGAAAATTGACTCTCTGCTTATTGCTTTCTAGGCACACATTGTTAATGCAAGACTGTTTACTCAGCTGGATGGACCAGTTAAGAGGCTCTCCATGCAAAGATACTATTATGGGTAGCAGACATAGGCAGGTGACTGTTGATAAAAATATTCTGGTCTTACTAAAGCCAGACATTCTTTTCAAAGTCACGACCCAAAAGGCAGAAATAATTTAGATAAGAAAATAGACAGAAAATAGATAGATAGACAGACAGATAGATAGATACATAGATAGAGATAAATGACAGTATTTGGCAATAGTTCAAGTCCTATGGATTCCAATTCCATTACCTACCTAATTTGTCTGGAATGAATCCATGAAATGATTTTCATAGTTGAAGTGGTTGCTACTGACACAGTTTATAGACTTTCCTCATAAAAGTCACTTTTATTAAAGCAAAAAGATATGAAAGTCATGTCTTCTTTGTTTAAATGGAATCAAGATGGACCAGTGAAGACACTAAAGTCATTTGCCTTCATGATGAAAAATGGAAGCTCAGTCTAAGCAGACAACTGTTACTATCTCTACTCAGCCTTCTTTCCGTTCTTCACAGTGCTGGGCAAGCCTCAGAGGGACTGCTGGCACCCAAGTTCCCATTCACGAATGGGTGTCTATAGGGGGGTAAAGGTGGTGCTTTAAAAAAGGGACCATGCTAAAGGAAATAGCCTGGATCCTTTCTCTCAAGACCACTATATTATCAAAATGTGCTTTTATGTTCATTTTAGAGCTTTGTCTCCCACGCCTACTTGGTATCATTTAGCACAAAATGGAACATGGAAAGTGAATGGTCAAATCCACAAACAGCAGTAAGTCTGATAAACCACTGAGGCTAGCTCAGGGACTTGATCATATCTACAGAGATGGAAAGAATCATAGATGAACAATGGTGAAGTCTCTCCCATTTTAATCTCTTTCATTAAAAAAATCTTAAACCTGCACACACACACACACAGCACAGAGCTTAAGAAACAGTATGTTATTGATAACTGTGGAAACCTCTGAATATCCCTCCTTTATAACACCTCCAAACCTAATCCTTACAGGTAATTACCATCTGATGTTTGTGTTTATCATTTTAAAGTTTTCTTCAGAGTTTTACCGCATATATTGTATTTTAATTCCTAAATGATGTATTGCTTAGTTTTACATTTTTAAACTTTATATAAATGGTATATAATTTTTGGTGATTTTATTTATTTATTTTATCTCAAAATGAGATTTCTGCAATTGATTCATCCACACATGTGGCTATCGTTCACTTATTTTCAATGCTCCATAGGATTTCATGGTGTGAAGAGATCACCATTTATGCAGATGGGACATTTGTGATATTTCTACTTTTTATGTTATTGTAAAAAGGCTGCTATGAATCCTACACATATATTTGTACACATGTGAAACAGTATGTCCAGGGGTAGAGTTGCAGTTTTAAGATATGCATGTGTTCAATAGCACAGGTATTTTCAAATAGTTATTTAAAATTAACTTGCTCCATCCAAAGCCTGCAAAAAGACAATGTTCGTATCTGAGACGGCAAGAGCAAGTTTTAAAAACAGTTATGTTGACGTTGACAAATTAGTCCTCCATTTTTCTGGTAAGGAAATTCCCCAAACGTTGTGTCAAAACATTTGTGTCAAACTGCTGTGTTTTGCCAAAGAGCTAAATTTTCCCGTCAAAACAGTTAATTAGAAGCTATTAATGATGCCTTCCTAGATTTAAGAAGCCACTGTAAGAGAAGAGAGAAACTGAAGGAAAATATATCCCCCAAGCCAAGGTGCAGGAGATAAGGTAGTTTGTGGATCGCTATTTGGGAATTTTGCCTTGAATTCCTTAACTCTTCTGCAATCATTTCACAAACTCTAACTCACTCAGTTAACAGACAACAGGGAAACTTCTGATATATGAAGGGCTAAACGTCAAACACAATTCTTGCTTCTCCTCCTAATATAGTTAGTCTTGTAATATTTTATTCCTATCACAGAGAATGGTTTGGGTGCCGTAAGTCATCATCATAAGCACCCAAATGGTACTAGCAGATCTGTATCTGATTTAGTCAGCTACAGACCATCTGGTAATCATTAGGTGAGAAAGTTCACTGATAAAATACTTAAATCCCTGAGTCATAAATTATTTGAGAAAAAATTGCTTAGCTTCTTTTAAACCAAGGCTATATATCCACATCCATCTCTCTCTCTCTCCATCCATCCATCCATCCATCCTTCCATCTATCCATCCATCCACCCACGCACTAAAAGGCAGTGACCAGATGTCAGCATGGGATTTATGATTTGAATAGATTAGGGCTAATGAAACTCAGGTCAGAAAAGCTAATATCTGCATAGAACAGTAAACATTCATAGTTACACGACCACAAACTACATTGCAAACCCACAGCAGCTGTTCTGCAAATGAATGTTGGTCATGAAGAAATCAAGGGAAGAAAGATCTCAGGGTTGCTGAGTATATCTCTCCTCACATCTGGAAAAAAACTAAAGGTCATACTCTACTGATGGTTGGCCCATGATATCAACCTTTACCATGAAGGTGGACACGTTAGATTTTGGTACACAAAGACCTCAGAATGAGACAGTCAGGGAATGACAAAGGGGAGGTGCCATTTCCGGGCTGTTGTTAATGCCATCTTCTGAGAAACAGGAGAGAGAGTCAGTCAGTCAGCAGCAACCTCTCCTCTGGCTTTTTAGATGCTTTGATAGAAAATATTCTCTTACCTCACTGAGACCTCCCCAGACCAAAATATATGTACTTAATCATTATTCACACTCAGGCAGACTCTAGATAAACAATCAGGAATATTGCATATATCAATCCATGCCTTGAATTTCTTACCTCACGTTTCTCATTCTTCAATAAAAGCAAAGACTTCAATTTGAAGTCACTGTGACTAAACTTTTTTTTTAAACAAAATCTCTCTCAAGCATATATGGAATATATATTTATTTCTTATATCTATCTATATTTCACAGACTTTCCCAGATAATCATATTTCCTCTTATTACTCCACCTGGCCAACTCCTTATTAATCCACTTTTGGGGTTCTATTTCCTTTGGTATCTAGAATGTTGTTGATTTTCAATAAAAAAATTGTTTTTAACATCAAAGTTATAGGCCCTTTATATTATTAAATCCCTTGTGTTTATCCTCATCAGAGCATTCTTCCAAATAATCTTTCCATATGCTCAAGTAAACTTTTTAAGAATTGATAATTTAAAAAATGGATTGCTATGAATTTTACAAACAGAGCCATAGAGAAAAATTTTTAAGGGTATATACATCTTGATACCAAGATGTAAATATTGAGGAGATTAAAGTGGGGAAAAAAGAAACATGGCAGGATGGTACTAATAGTTATAAAAAATATGTGGCTCTTCGGCACGACCTTGCAGTAAGAAAGTAATATTTAGCAATAATCTTTGTACAAACATGACCTTCTTGGGGTGACATAATACCAGACTTCTGTTATCTATTGTTTTAACTTTACCTCTTAAAGTAATCATCTTTCAGTTTATTTGTTGGACTGCCCTCATAAATGGGCAAGCTCATCTCATAAGAACAGTTGAATGTCAAGGAAGAATTTAAACGAAGGCATATATCCTCTACACAGGAAACACTCAATGTTTTAAAAACAGCAGTGGAAAAAAAAAAAACCCTTGCAGTAAAGGTTTAGAGACATCCTCAAGGAAAGGCACAGACGTGTATTAGTGATTTATCTTTCTCATAAGCCCAACGCAATACACGGCATTGAATTACAAAGATAACGGATAACAAAAAGAATTCTCCGCCAGATTCTACACTTTGTATTCATTAGTCCTCCCTAATCCAGTTCTACAGGTGTCAGCTCTTCTTTTACTAGTAAGGAATTCGGCCACTTTGACAAGGGTGATGAAGAAGAAGAAGAAATGCCAGGTGCTGGTGTTCGGAGCAACAACTTGTCTCCACTTGCCAGCGCCATAAGACTGTCTCCTTGGGACTTCCTAGAGGATTATAACCTCCGGATGGACTGTTTCATGAATATTTATCATCCTTAAAACTGATCAGAAATGCCAGGTGGTCATGGTTACAAGACACCTGTTTTCGCGCATTTTCTGATAAAAGCTTCTCTGCTGAATTGCTGATAAATATTGACATTATGTTTCAAACCACATGCAATGGCTTGAAATCCTGGCTTCTCTCACACGAAGAATTAAGCTTTACCATTTAGCTGATTTCTCTAAGAGCAAGAACCACTGTAAGTGAGAACTTTTACCTTGAATTTCTTTTTTAAACGTTGGTTTTAAAAACAAACAAAAAAAAAATGAGAAAGACCAATTAGAAAGACAGTAGATTTTCAATTACCTTGGAAACTCGATTTGCAACTTCTCTGCCCACGGTCAGCCCCTGGACAAATGTCCGAGCAGCAATGAAGGCGCGAGTGACCTGAATTTTCAGCTTCCGGGGAACATCTCCAAATGGCTTCAGCTGGTCCGTGTATTTGCTCACGCACTCCAGGTAGTCCTCGCTGAAGTGATACTGTGGGTTGATCAGCTGAAACATTCGTTCCAGGAGCCGAGCCCAGAAGTCATTGAGCATCTCCTCCAGATTCACATTGCCCCCGGTGTAGTATCTTTTCAGCTCTGTGAAGAGGTCCTGGAACACTTCCGAATTCTGCATGTACAGCATGCCATAGGTCCGTACAAACATATCATTTAGTGACTTCTCTGCATTTTCCAGAAGCTCTCGGAAAAATTCTGCAAATAAAACAAGAAAGCAGTCGTAAATTAGCAAGATCTAGGAAGTCCAAGACATCTACTTACCTTAAAAACAACTGCTTCTAATGGTTATTTTCACAGAAAAAAAAATGTATCCTGTGATTAAGGTATCAACGAACTGATAATATTTTAAATGAGATTTGACCTACATCTATGATCTTCTCTGAGTCAAAGAAAACAGAAGATCATGGGATTCTGTCTGAAAGAACATCCATTAACATTAGGAATTTACCATTTAATACTCCTCCAAAAAGGTTCAATTATATTTCCATTTATTGTCAATTTTAGAAAATCCTATGGTTTCATATTAACTCAAATCAGAATATGCGGCTAAGTATTGTCATTAATATAATAATAAATGCATAACTGATAAAAACATTTGCTCCAGTCTATTTACAAATCTGTTCTACCACCAAATTCAATTAAATTGCTTTTATTTGGAAAAGTTCATAAATGGGATATTCAAATTAATGTAATATTGGGACTCTTTGTAGTTGCTATATATAGCAATCAATTATCAGTGTTTAGAGATTCATAATGCAATTAAATGCACTTAATGCCAAGGCTATAATAAACATAATTTAGGCTGCCATCATGCATAAGAAAGTTATGAAGTACCATGCATTGTCATCATATGCTATCACTATCATTTTATAGCACTTGAATAAAATATAGGCATTTGGGCTTTCTGGTTAAGAGGTTCTAAATGAAAAAGAGTCTACCAAGAAATGACCTTTCGATCCTGCAGTAGCACGTGAGTGTTTCTGGGAGTAGTAGGAGGCAAAAAAATAGGATGGCAAAAACAACGTCCCTGGTTACTGGTAGGTCCTCATATTATTCTCCCTCAAGACACAGTTCATATGTGTATGATACTTATTCATTTGCACAAATGAGCCTGGGTAGAGCAAGCTCAAGTTTTATCCCATTCAGAGAATGTGACTGGGGGTGGGAAAAAGGCTATGGAAAGATCGTTCTTCTGAGTCTGTAAATCCAAGTTACCAACAACAGAGTAATTCTGCTTTACCTCCTACAGTTCCCTCTTATTCCCGGAAGCTATGGCCCCTCTCAGTTAAAGCCGGGGAAAAAGCAAGTCCTGGATACCTCAAGGAATCCCAGTAGGAATCAAATAAAAACCTCTTTTTTTTTTTTTCTGGGGGCTTGCGGGATTCATTTCCTGAGATGCAGAAGAGAAAAAGCAATGACTCTATGAATTCTATGGAAGCTACACCTAATTTCCTCTTTATCAGATAGAGAAGCACTTGATTTAGCTACTTCAATTCCAAATAATACAGCATTGAATCACTGTCTTGATAAAACGGTGTCTATAATGGTGATTATTTTGTATTTGTTTTCAAATAAAACCAACACACTAAATCTTAAAAAGGACTCTGTTCAATGTTTATCCTCTTACTACGAAATAATACATTTTTTTTTCTTAAATACAGAAATTATGTTGCTACAGTGGTAGCAAAAACTGAGGGATTATCTGAAAGTCATGGCTTATCGCCCCTGTGTCATCTTGTTCAAGGTACCAAATAGTTCTTATTTTAATTTTTCCCAAATGTAAAAATCAGGCTAAATAGTATTAAACCTCCCTAATCTTCAAGGATTCATTAAGGAAAATCACTTCCGGCAAAAATGTTCAAAACTGTCAAAGGATTAATTAATCAAAATATTTATATATGCTATATGTCTATGTTATTTATGATTTTTTGAAATAAGAAACATTTCAGAAGTTTTTCAGAAATTTACTAGTAACTTATATTGTCCTAAAATGGAAACTATATTAAATTATTAATATTAATATCAAAGTATAAAAATATCATAGTAAAACCTTTCAGTCTTGAAACCAAGGATGAAAATAGCTTGGCCTTGTTCATATAGGAGCAGAGTGAAAGGTGTTATAATTGTGAAAGAAACTATGAAAGAATGGAAAAATCACCGAATTGAAAAATACTAATATAATGAGACTGGAAAGTAGATTTTCATCACAAGCTCAGGATAGCCTATTCATTTATCTTCTTTTTGAGGTCAATTATTTTGTTGGACTCTGAAATAAAAGCTTAATTTACTGAATACAGAGTACTGCCTTCAGCAATTAATAGTCAGTAATCAGTAGTGTGGTCTGGATTTGCAAGAGAAAAAAAAAAAAAAAGAAAAATCTTCTGGTTCTCATTGTTCTCCAAAGATTTCAGGTATAAATCCTCCTCTGTAGGGATGAAAATTTTGTTTTTTCTTTTACAGAAGGTAACATTCCTAGACTTTTCCTCTCCTGACACGGGGAAAATTAAATATTAGGCTTATGACCATTTTGTAGCTGAATAGTTAAAATTAGATTGCCCACTCACTGTGCTTTGTGGTTTGTGTCTTTATGCCTAAATTAGTATCATAATTGAATATAGAAACTAAGTTATCAGATTTCCATAAATACGGCTCAAGAAACATTTTATTAGATTCCAGGATTAAATTTGTGTTTAAGGGTGTGTCACTGTCTCAAAAGTTTGCTCTTAGCTTCAGTGGTCCTCAAAAGTCAAGTTATTATTCCGTGTTCAAAATCATTATACGGTTTAGTGATCTCACAGTCAAAGTTAATACTTGGTATTGAAGGATGCTAATGCATCAGGCAATTACGACAAATGTTGGTACCCTAAAGTACATTGATCTTAGACCTTATGAAAGATGGGGATCTAAGGTAGTGAGGCAAAACTAATGTCCTCCAAAAAATAAGTATTCTCATTTCACTTTTAGCATGCCCACAGACTTAAACTTCCACCTTTTGAAGGGTGACTCTTTGAACAAAGTATTTTATGCTTGGATGAAAACTGTCTCAGCAAACCAAACAAGATGGGGATTTGGAAGACAGTTATCACACCCATTTTGCTGAAAAGTATTATGCCCAAACAGCATAGAGAATAAAATTGAAGAGCCATATAAGGAAAAAAAAAAACCTCAATCTAACCCTTTGCTTAATGGGAGAGGTCAAAGCTCACAGTGGATAAAGGCTTCAGTCAACAAAAATTCTCATCTGTAAGAGTTTGGCAGATGAAGATGTTTTTTAAAATTTTTTCCTTCCCCAATCACAAAATATACATCAAAGGTGGTTGCTTAGGGCTCAGTTATGCTTTATAGATGCACAAAAGAACTTCTTCCAGCCAGCAGTAGCCTCTGGGATGATTTTATTCATCTAGAGGGGAGATCTGGATGTGAACATCTGTTTGCTGCAGGGCAGACTGCCCCAAGTGGGAGAACAATCTTGTAGATAAAAACCACCACTGTTCCAAAAGCAAAAAGAAAGTCTATGCATGCCACGGATCGCTTGGAGAGGCCTCTTAAGGGGCAAAAATCAACTCCTAGGAGCCAAAAGGTGCCCTAAGGATATCTGAGAAAGGCTTCAAATAAAGCCTCCAAATGAATGGATCAAAATGTAAGGTGCACACAGGACCAAGGGGAGGTGCAAGCAAGAGGAGAAAGGCAGACTAAAGGCTCTCAAGGAATCTGCAGTCCGCACAAAACAGCAAAAGCTTGGCCCATTTAAGCTGGAAGTGTTATCTAGTTAATATTATCGTAGGGGGATTGGGCATGGCAACTGGATCAAGCACTGTTTAGCATTTACCTAGAAACTGTAGCATCTTCCTATTCTATTCTCATGCTCTCCAAAACACTTCTCATTGAAAGGTCATTTAAAATGAGTGCTTCAGATGGTGGTGTAAATCCACTTCATCCCAGAACCCAGTGAGTGAAAAGCTTTGGTCACTGGTGTCAGTGGAGACTGTATCTATGCATGATCACAGACAGCATCTGTCTCACCAGGAGAAGCAGGTATATTCAATTTGCTTCCCTAAACCCACATATTTGTGTTGCGTGTATTACTCTCGTAATCTCTTTCTTTCCGCCCTCCTCTCCACAAAAGCATGCTAAATCAGTTCAGCCAGACCAGAACCCAAGCTTTGGCTAAGGAAAAACCTCAAGTTGCTGGCATGGAGGGTAAATGATTCAGAAAGCTGGTATCCTATAAGGACTATGTTTCATAGACACAGGAAAGCTACCACCCTGTCCCTGACCCAGGCCCTTTTCAAGGTTAAGTGACTAGGAGAGTCCTTCACTCTGCACACACCTGTCAGCTTTCAAGTATATCTTCTGAGATGACTTCTCCTTTCAAAGTCTCCTTGCTTACATCATAACCTGATGTGACCAGCAGGGAAATGCTGGGTTAAGGAGGAAGAAGAACCCCAGTGCCATTTACTCTATTCTCCGGTGGACTTACACATGGTCCCTAAATGACCCACCTCTCCCCACTCCCCAGACGGTGAGACTCTATAAGAAGATTGGTGCTGCTCAGGGAGTCCTTGCCACATGCAATGTCACCCTTGGCAGGTCATGGCTTATGTGGAATGGACAGCTGGATGCCAGTCTTCTACATCAGGGGTCTCTGCCTCAGGACTGTTGACATTTTGAGCTGGACAATCTTTTTTTTTATTATTTTATTTTATCTTATTTTTTTAAACATCTTTATTGGAGTATAATTGCTTTACAATGGTGTGTTAGTTTCTGCTGTATAACAAAGTGAATCAGCTATACATATACACATATCCCCATATCCCCTCCCTCTTGTGTCTCCCTCCCACCCTCCCTATCCCACCCCTCTAGGTGGACACAAAGCACCGAGCTGATCTCCCTGTGCTATGCGGCTGCTTCCCACTAGCTATCTATTTTACATTTCGTAGTGTATATATGTCCATGCCACTCTCTCACTTCGTCCCAGCTTACCCTTCCTCCTCCCCGTGTCCTCAAGTCCATTCTCTACGTCTGCGTCTTTATTCCTTGGACAATCTTTTTTTTTAAATTAATTTTTAAAATTAAAAAATTTTTTTTATATTTATTATTATTTTTTTTGCCCCACCATGCGGCTTGTGGGATCTTAGTTCCCCAGTCAGGGATTGAACTCGGGCACTCACGGTGAAATCACTGAGTCTTAACCACTGGACCACCAGGAATTCCCTGGGCTGGACAGTCTTTGTTGGGTGTCTGTCCTGTGCATTGTAAGATAACAAGTAGCATCCCTGGCTTCCGCCTACTACATGCTATTGGCACATCCTTTCTCCAGTAGTGATGACAAAACTGTCTGCAGACATTATCAAATGTCCCCCAGGGGGACAAAATCACACTCACCCTACCCACTCGGCACCACTCTTCTACTGATAAATTCCAGAAGCCTAGAAATAGGCTATCAGTACATTCCGAGAAAAAGCCAGCACATTTCTAGACCTCATCAGCCTCGCAATTTATTTACAAGATGAACTTGAGGTGCTGTGTGTGCTTTAAGTGAAAGGAGCTGAAACACACATCATATTCACAGGTAAGGCTGTTGGTGACCAATACTACCATTTCCATGTATGGTGCCTGTCGCAGGGTAGGGCCTTAAAAAGTGGTGACTAGGGGCTTCCCTGGTGGCGCAGTGGTTGAGAGTCTGCCTGCCAATGCAGGGGACACGGGTTCGAGCCGTGGTCTGGGAAGATCCCACATGCCGCGGAGCGGCTGGGCCCGTGAGCCACAACTACTGAGCCTGCGCGTCTGGAGCCTGTGCTCCGCAACGGGAGAGGCCGCGATAGTGAGAGGCCCGCGCACCGTGATGAAGAGTGGCCCCCGCTCGCCGCAACTGGAGAAAGCCCTCGCACAGAAACGAAGACCCAACACAGCCAAAACTAACTAAATAAATAAATTTATTAAAAAAAAAAAAAGCGGTGACTAGTGAACGAACAAATAGATGGTGAACATGAACACCCAGTGAAATACATCCTGACTCCACGTGGACCGGGCTCCTCTTAGATAGTAGTAACTGTGGGAGAGAGATGCTACAACCATATCTTAGAGCAGACATAACTGATGTGCCCTACTGTCATCCTCCAAACTCATGTATTTATAAATATATAAACATTCATACCCTCCCATGCTCCACGGTCATGTGCATCTACCTGTAAAATGCCCTGTGGCCTCTGCTCAAAAGCATGGTGGTTATGGAAACGGCTCTACCAGACCCTCGCTTCCTCTCTGGACATCTCTGCCTGTTCTGAGCCACGCTTTGCCTGGCTTCACTGCTGCCCCTCCTGCTGCTGGTCCTGCTGGGCCTTAACCCCACGGCCCACGATCTCACCAAACTGACCGCATTCACATTCACTCGCGCACTTCATTTAGGCAATGGCTCGCATGAGTTAACTCTTCAACCACCCTGTCTCCTACACTGCACTGAAGCCTCCTTCCATCCAATAGCTAGTCAGATAAACTCAGTTTGGAACTTTGTTGTTTTCAGTAAGCAAGACAATGCCACGTTTTATTTCGTCATTATTCAGGTTAAATAATTATATCAGGGAAAGAGGATAACTATTTTGAAGAGATATCCTATTATATCATCTTTGTAGTTTTTCTTAAACATCAGTTGCGTTTTTGTGTAAGAAACAGACCCTCAGTAGGCATTTTTAAAAATTATGGGGTTGGGGCTTCCCTGGTGGTGCAGTGGTTAAGAATCCACCTGCCAATGCACGGGACACGGGTTCGATCCCTGGTCTAGGAAGATCCCACATGCCACGGAGCAACTAAGCCCGCGAGCCAAAACTACTGAGCCTGTGCTCTAGAGCCCGTGAGCCACGACTACTGAAGCCCGCGCGCCTAGAGCCCGTGCTCCGCAACGAGAAGCCGCTGCAATGAGAAGCCCGCTCACCACAACGAAGAGTAGCCCCCCGCACGCAGCAACAAAGACCCAATGCAGCCAAAAATAAATAAATAAAATAAATAAATTTATAAAAAAAAATTATGGGGTTGAAATTAAATAAAATGATTTTCAAAATAACAATTTATTCAACAAGGGAGAAATCAGAATCTGTAATTACTGAGACAAAGTTGCTGTAAGCAAAACTTCATTTGTGATTTGCCCCTTCTTTATCTCTTAATTCATACTTTCTCTTGCTCTGTGTGTGTGTGTGTGTGTGTGTGTGTGTGTGTGTCTGTGTATGTTTTCATAGATTATGTTTATTATGTTATAATAAGCATTATGATTTAGTCAGTCAGTTCATCCCAGGAATTAATAGAAGCCTATATAATTTCAAAGTGAGTTAACAATAGTAATCTACAGATTTCCTGTTTGAGGGATTATTATAATCAAACTGCAGATGAGGAAATTGAGGCCCAGAAATGTTAAGCAAGTTGCCCTAGACCACTAAGCTGGCACACGACCCAGAGCTCCAAACCACTGCTGACAGGGTGAGTTCTAAGAGACAATAGGACAGCAGGGCAGCTTTGTAGTTTACACGAAGTCCAATTTTCACACTGTGATTTGAATAATCAATGAGAAGTATAATAAACTCCTGGGACACTGGGTAAAATCATACTTAAATATAAATTGCAAAGTGCATTCTAAAATCAAATCTAAATTATCTTTTAAAAATAATTTTCATGTGTGATTATTTTTCCACTAATACCAATTAGCTAATGTAGATAACTGAGACTGGAGAGCACATGCAAATCCCTAGGGTTGGTATATCTTCCTCAAAGGAGTGGCTTCCACTAGAAGAAAATCAGTGACTGAACCTGTGATTATAGCTACAGTGCCCAGAACAGCGACTGGTATGCAAAAGGATGCTAAAAATATTTGACTTCACATATGTCCCATTTTATAACATATACATACACGTATATTGTAGATATTGTTTTATAATAACATGTATACATTATCAACAAATACATTTAAACATTTGAATAAATTCAAACAAGAAAAATATAAACCAACAATGGCAAAGACTATGGGAACAAAATGCTCCAAATATTTAATATCCAGCCCTTTACCAAGACATTTTGTCAATCCCTGGCATAAAGGGTCAAAATCCTAAGTGAAATGTTTTAAGATAAATTAATCAAACAGAATGTATTATGCCTTTGAATTCTTGTAAGTAGGAAGACAATTTAATTATTAGTCTGTTATCTCTTAGTAGTAGGATAAAAGTTCTTTCCTCCATTATTTTACCTTATATGTTAAAATTTGCTCTGACAGCCCTGCAGCCTGTTCACCTCTTTATATTCCCCTGCGAGGTAACTAAAATCCAAAAGTAAATTCTTAAATCACTTAAATGATTTAGAGGATTTAGGTGACTTTAGTGATTTTAAAGTAGACACCCTAAATTTTTCTAAGCTTGTGGTTTAATGAGTCCCTGGAGATGTTCATGAGGAGAAAATCTTACAATAAACCTGGAATGTAAAATAGACAGTATAAAAATGAAAAAGGAAAAGAAAAAATAACACTCTACTCTGATACTAGGTTAAGGTTAAAAAAATAATACAATTTTCTTTTTCAAATTTCTTTTCATTATAATTAATGAAAATAAAAATTTAAACAATCTTTTAACATCGTACAAGGCCCTACAACAAAATAAAATGCTCATAATAAATCTAGGAGAATTATTTTCAGAAAATAATAAATATATCAGTTGTTTAAAATGTTACAATACAGAAGTCAAAAGTTGTTTGCTATATTAATCCAAAGGTTATTTTCATTACATTACTCCCATTGTATGTTGGAAACTCTTATAAACTAGATCTAAATAAGTAGAAACGTAAGAGTTCTGGGGAAATACTTCTAATCAATAAGTGAGGGAAAAAAAAATGCCCAAAAACTTAGGATACAGTAAATGCATTTTAAAACACATTATTCAGTTCAACTGGACATCACCATTCTATATTCTTCCAAGGTATCTAATCAAGTTGACTAGACTTTTCCATGAAGAAATTTTTAATGAAAAGTCATCAGTTTACAATCATGAGTATTTGTTAAAAATAACCAATATCTTGCAACAAAGTCCTTTAATTCAATACCATTAAGGTAAAGTCAGCTTAGACCCAAAGCCAGGAGATTTTTCAGAATCAGGTGTGTAATTCAGCTGCAAAAAGAAAAGTTACCTGAAAGCAGCACTCTGTAACTGGCTGATATAGGGAGATTTGAAGCAATAGAGCAGTTTATAGAAATTGTTGATTTGAATTCATATTTCACAAGGTGAAATTTTTTCTATACTTAGTGATCCTTTACACATTAGATTGATAAACGTTTTATTTCTTGGTAGGTTATTTCTCCCAAAGATCTCTTTTAAAGTAAGAAAGACTGATTAGGCCATTTATGTTCACAAGGTGGTATAGATAAACTATTAATGCTGGGAGTCATGAATTAAGTTTGAAAGTTGCTGACAGTTGCTGCCAAAAGCAAACAAGTGCTTTGAGACTGCAGATGGTATTTGTATCTCACCCTAAGTAACGCATATGAAATTGAAATCTGGGATGTTTTCTGAGTTCACCTTCGTCATTGTGCAGCTCCTTAGCTTTGGCCTACGGACAGTGTTCTTTAGGCCTTGCCCAACACCCTGCTTCCATTTTTTTCTGATGACATTACCCACAGCATGGAGTATATGCTCTCTTCATAGTATATTTCTCTCTTTACAAATCCAGTTCTTTGTCCAGCTCCCCTGACTTCTTCACCCAACTACTCATTGCGCCAGAGGGTAGAACACACCTCTCCAATATCAAACCACCAAAGGTGAACTCTGGGAAGTGGGGCTAAAGGTAGTTTGTAGGTGAAAAGTCAATGATAAGGACCTGGGGGTACTGGAACAAGAGATTATGTAGGCTTTTAGAGACAGTAAGGAAGAAGAGCCAAATGAAATTTACTTCTTTTTCCCTCTTGGCTGCCCATTAAAATCACTTAAAAAAAATCTTGATGCCCAGGCTGCATTCTAGACTAAACCATAATCCATCAGAGTGAGATGCAGGTATCGATATATCTTCAAGCTCTGCAAGTGATCCCAAAGTATGGCCAAGATTGAAAATCACTGCAGCTCTTCTCTGTTCTCTAATACTTTCATTTTAGGTCAATGCATGATTGATGATGAAATGGGCAGGGAAAGGAGGAATAATGATGGAGGGAGAAGCCATATTATACATCAGGAAAGACCCTATTTTCTCCTTCCCTTCACTTACTTTCCCTTCTCTCTTTTCTTGCAGTAGAAAATTAGTGTTCTGGTCTTGGGAAGGCAGCCAAGCATTGGTCAGTGTCAAGAGTATGTGAAGAGCACCGGCAGTGGTCCTGGGGGATAAGAGTGTGCTAGTCTCTTTTCCTTTGTCTTCCATCTCTTTTTCCTTTTCCACCACTTAACACCCTCTCCCCAGTCACCCTCTGCCTTCATTGATTACAGGACAAGGGACTTATCCCATGGTGAGGGAAGGAGGGGTACAGTATGGGAAGAGGGAGGAAGAAGGTCTGATAATGTCCAAATTAATTCATGACAAAGGGAAATGGAATGATTACAAAAGTCTAATCAGGGCATCATTTAAGCACATAACACAGACAACAGAGGAAGAAGTTGTGTATTGGGAAATGCTGAGTTGCAAAAGCATAATTAAATATAACAGTTTTTGTGAAAATATTGTATCTTAATTTAACACTAACTTATTAAGTGGTATCCTTTCTGGCCCATCAAAAATCTGCAATACCAAAAACATGTGAAAAGTCCTGGAATAAAAAGGACTTTTTTACTTTGCTTAACAGATGTTTAAATGAAAGCAAAAGTCAGTACAAAGTATAAGTTTTAAAAAATAAATCAAATAATAATATATTCACATATTTTGCTATACCCCACTTTCAATTTTGAGTTGTTTTTAACTATCTACATTTTGCAAAAGAAGAATGTTAACCTTTTTGATATCTACTACTTGTCTGTTTCTTTTTTTTTTTTAAAAGAAAAAGGGAAATGCAGGATACCTCTAATAAAAGAAGATGGTTCAAATGCAAAGTAAGGTCAAAACTATGTGTGTAAAGATATTCCTCCTTTATTTATTTTAGCAAAAAGGAGAGAAAAATTAAAAATCCCCGAAGAATGACTAATCCACACTGTAAAATATTATGTGACGTTTATAATTATTTTTAAAGAACATTTAAAAGCTAACTCTTAACTAAGCACTATGAGTGAGCTGCTGTTCAAAGGGCTTCTCATGTGTTAACTAATTTAATCTTGTCAGCAACCCTATGAGATAGTTATTATTATCGTCTGAATTTTACATTTGGGGAAACAGAAGCACAGAAAAGTTAAGTAACTTACAAGGTACATAGCTAACAGGTGTGTAGCTGGGATTACAAACCCAGGCAGTATGGCTTCAGAATCTACAGACTCTATAGATAATATGAGAATTGAAGCTTATAAATTTAGAAAACTCTTTTTAAACAAATATAATACAAAATTACAAATACAAAATAAGGCATAGGACCTTGGATAGGGTCTATTCAAGTGAAGGGTCTTAAAACATAAACTTTACCAGATTCATGGGAAATCTACCTCCAGTATAAGATATGATGACAGAAATTGGTAAGATATAAAATGATACAAAAGGATGTATCAAGTACAATCCCAATTTTGTAAAAATAAATAAATAAATAAATAAATGATAAACACATACACATTGAGAAAAACTTAAAAAATACATATGCAAAAACAGTTTACAATGGGTAGAATGTTATGGCTTATTTGTATTTTCTTCTCTGTACATTGTTAATTTTCCAGAGCTTGTACAATGACTATAAATTGCTTTTATATTTGGAAAAAAACAATAGATATCATCTTAACATGAAAAGCCCTCTTAAACACAAAAATATTGCTTGATGACTGAGGGGAAATACCTAAATGCACAGAGAGGGCCGAAAATAAACAAGAAATTTACTCAAAATTACAGACTATACCAGCAAAGTAGAAGGAATAGAATTTGAGTCTTTTGACTTTAAATCTAGTGGATTCCTACTGATTAGTAAAAAGGACTTAATTAATAAAAAAAGAAATAAAAAGTACAGCATGCTGGCTATAAAATAATGCTCTCAGTAATGTTAGGTAATTATCTATTAATATTAAAAACATCTACACTTTGGGTTATTGAATAAATGCTCTGAAAAATACAGATAATTTCTATTTATTTCTAGATGGAGAAAGGATTTCTCTAATTGATGTAATCAGTATTCAACAAAATTCCATTGTTCATTATTACAGATGTCAGCTCAAACTAAAGAAAAAAGACCATCAGTTTCAGATTTCAATTATTATGAATTTAAAGTCATTGTCTTCTCTGAAGAGCTTTTGGTGGGCATTGGATGAACATTAGCACAGGATGATAAATTGTGTAATTCTAGGAATGTTTCTGTAAACATCTGACAACAACAAAAATGTAAAGAAAGTCAGGGCAACTTCCAACCACCTCTGTCACTCACCACATGCTTGAGCTTGTTGGACAAGACTAAGAGATGGCACAGCCTCCCCAGGTCATACCTTAGGAATCATTTGATTCCTTAAATCAAAGGGAAATGAATGTCAGCCCCACTTGGCAGCATAGATGTTTAATTCAAATGTAACTATATTGTTTTGATGAATGCATAAACAATGGATATCCTGGTATAGGTGTATAATAAAACTTACAGTATTATTGTGTAAGATATAAATACAGATGAATTAATTTAACTTCGATCTAAATTTGCTTGAAATTGGTTACATTCACTTTGCCAGTCATTTACCAGATTCTTCTCAAAGAAAAAAATACTGAATTCATTAATCTCATGTTGTATGACGGCTATTTTACTTTTATAACATCAATCATTTGGAATGCAATGAACAAAAACAATTATTATTAAACACTTCATAAAATATCAATTATTGAGTGTCATATCTTTTATGAAATTCTACAATGTTGAATGTACGCATCCTATTTCTCATAACGTCAAAATTAAATTAACCCCTAGATAAAGGACATGCTTATTTTGATCCACTGGTATGTTTTAAATTTACAAAAAACTTTTAGATGACCTCTATCCCAACTTCTGAATTATATAGATTGTATGTAAAAGTCCACAAAAGAATATATTCAGTTAACTGTAAAAAAGTTTTACTTGTACCACAGGCTGATTATTTTAGACTTTATTGGATATTTTCTAATATTTGTTCGTTATTAGCCATATGTTATATAGTGATATATCACTCTTATTTTTATTCTGATGTTTGTCATAAAAACCTCCCCAAAGCAATTAGCAATAGTTTTAAAGAAAGTATCTACATATTAGAAATTGATCTCTACAAAGGGTAGTCTTAAAACAGCTCTGATTTAGGGGGACTTCTTTAAAGGGCTCTGCAAAGCTTCCTCAATATAGCAGTTCTTCATTTTTTGTTTTGTTTTGTTTTAAATACCCTGACCTAGGAAAACATGGCTTGTTGTGAATGACTCCCTCCATGGCCATTCCCCCCTCTCTTTTTGAACTGCTGATGGTAATGAATCTCCTTCTTCCAGCTCCAACTGCTGGATTCAGTTATCATCAAGAGCAGACATCAACCAGCACTCTTACCTTGCTCTGATGGATAGACTACTAACCTTTCACAAGATTAGAGACACAGGGTGCTCTGGAGATAATAAAATTCAAATAGGTTTATTTCAAAGGGCAATCCAATCTCGCTTTTGTTCATGGGTCACTTGGCAGATCATTTGCCAATGCAGTTTTTGTGTCTTTCCAAGCCAGGTTCTGGTTCATTGTGCCAAAGATGTCAAATTAAGTGGGCTGCAGAAGCCATTTCCAAAGTAAGACGAGGAAAACTTGAGAATAACATTATTTTAGTACATGTGACAAAAACTCTATTGGCCATAATTTTAATTTTGCTTAAATTATACCTACTGTACTAAAAAAGTAAATCAAGGCTAACCATGTTGACAACACCAATGGCTTAGTATAACTGCCAGTATTGTGATCCTTAAGTATAAATTCCAAATGATAATTCAGAGATTTCCATTTCAAATAAATGCCTAATGGAAATCAAAACCAAGAGTTAAAACATATGGTGCTTTTTGAATATTACGAGGGTATCTGTTTAAAATTTTTCTAGAAATAAAAGTCAAAGAATATTAAATGAAATAAATCAAGAATAAGTACTACACACATATGAAGAAAAAGATCAGGACCGAAATCTATTCCTCTAAGAGCAATGAGTAATCCTTACAAAAGGCTTCATGTATTTTTCCTGTCCATAATGTCTCATTATTTAAAATTACCTCTTCCATATACAAGCCTGCAGTTAACTCCTAATAAGAAAATGAGAAAGGAAAACCAAAAGGAGTTCCATGTTAAGAATACTCTTAAAATGTGTTACTTATCTGTAGGATAACATTAGCATACTATTATGGAAGGTAAAATATTCAAATTTAAAGAATGCTAATAATTTTATACTACTATACCTGATACTGATGATACATGTGTATCATCACTTTTATAATTAATTTTAATCCTTAATTACATATTTTGCAATGTAGTATAAAAGTTTTGTTCATTCTTTAAAAAAAAGAGTTTTACAAAGTGAGAAAGTTAAATTTATATATATATATCTATATTTAAATTGTAAAAAGTTCTTAAAATTTTAAATGTTATTTCATTAAAAGAGAACTTCGCAATTACCTATATTTTCAATTTCATAGCAGAACAATTTTCCCAGAGATATTTTTAAATCAATCATAATTGATTATCCTTACTGTGTTTTACTAATTAAATAAGGCTTTGAAATGAAACAATTATAATCAATTGTATATTCAAAATAAAACATTTAGCTGGGCTGTTTTGCTCTTTCATTTCAATAATGCAGCTGAAGAACATCTGACAAATTCTTATTAAAAATAAATCTGAGGGCTTCCCTGGTGGTGCAGTGGTTAAGAATCCGCCTGCAATGCAGAGGGCATGGGTTCAAGCCCTGGTCCGGGAAGATCCTACACGCCATGGAGCAACTAAGCCCGTGCGCCACAACTGCTGAGCCTGTGTTCTAGAGCCTGCGAGCCACAACTATTGAAGCCCGCGTGCCTAGAGCCCGTGCTCCGCAACAAGAGAAGCCACTGCAATGAGAAGCCCGTGCACTGCAAGAAGAGTAGCCCCTGCTCGCCGCAACTAGAGAAAGCCCGCGCGCAGCAACAAAGACCCAACGCAGCCTAAAATAAATAAATTTATGAAAAAAAAATTCTGAGACTACATTCTCCAAAGAGGTTATGCAAAATTAGAGAATGTCATTTAGATTATTTTAAAGATGTTTTAAAATTTCTTGGAATAATCACTGTATATTCTTATTTATTTATTTGGTAATATGAGATTGATGAGGTTAAAATTGTTGTCTTGTACGGAGACACAGGAACCACCAAGCTGTATTCTATCTTCTCTGTGCAGAAAAACTACAATCTAACAGTTTGCAGAATGTTACCTAAAGCAGTCCTATCAGAAGAAGGGATATGAATGTCCAAAGCACTGCCTCTGAGTTAGATTGGACATACATCATGACATAATTAGAAAGATGCATCAAAGACAAATACTGGGATTCTCTTGGTTTTACCAAAATTTGAGATGTAGGCATATGCCAGTCACTCTTAGTGCCTCATCTATAAAATGGAAATAATAATAGCATCTTCCTCATAGGATGTTGTAAAGATTAAATGATATATTGAAAGTAATTATGAGAGTGTCTGGGTCATAATAAGGAATATATAATTGTCAGCTATTATTAGTACTGTCTCAAGAATGAAAACACTTGTTAATAATAACCATGACCATTATTATCCATTTAAAAATCTATATTTGGTGTATAAGACAACATTATTTTTCTCATCATACTAGCCCAATGAGGTATTATGAAGTATTTTTTTATTGGTTCATAATATTATGTAAGTTTCATGCATACAATATTATATTTAGACTTCTGTATATACCATAGCATGCTCACCACCAAGAGTTTAGTTTTCATCCGTCACCATACTGTTGATTCCCTTTACCCTTTTTGTTCTCCCCCAACTCCTCTTTACCTCTGGTAACCACTACTCTGTTCTATGTAACTATGTGGATTTCAAATTATATTACAAAGTTATAGTAATCCAAGCAGCATGATACTGGCAGAAGAACAGACGTATATATAGGTCAATGAGACAGAATTGAGAGCCCAGAAATAAACCCACACATATACGGACAATCAATTTATGACAAAAGAGCAAAGAATGTACAATGGAGAAAGGACAGTCTCTTCAATAAATTGTGTTGGGAAAACTGGATGGATACGTGTAGAAGAATTAAACTAGACTACCATCTCACACCACATACAAAAATTAACTCAAAATGAATTAAATACTTGAATGTAAGACCTGAAACCATAAGACTCCTAGAAGAAAACCTAGGCATTAGCTCTTTGACTTCAGTCTTAGCAATATATATATTTTTTGATATGTCTCCTCAGGCAAGGGAAACAAAAAGAAAAATAAACAAATGGGACTACATCAAACAAAAAGGTTCTGCACAGCTAAGGAAACCATCTACAAAACAAAAAGACAACCTACCAAATGGGTGAAGATATTTGCAAATCATATATACAATAAGGGGTTAATATGCAAAAATATAAAAACTCAGACAACTCAACATCAAAAAACCCAAATAACTCAATTGAGAATGGGCAGAGGAGCTGAATAGACATTATGAAGTATTTTTATTGAGAATGGCCCCCCCAAAATGTATTTGGTGGCAAAAATAGATGTAATATACTAGTTGTTGTGTGACATCCTTATGTAGGGGAGCAAAATTTGCCACCCCAAAATATGTCTCTGGCATGAGGATTAATTTAGATTATTTTTAAGGCCCAAAAGACTTAGGAAGAAACTTTGACTTCCCCCCTAACCGCCTAAAAGAATTATATAGATAAAGGGCCTGTTCCCAGAATAGAGCTATCGCCAGAGATACTGCAAATGTGGGCTAGGTGGGGTGAGGGAGACTCTTAGAGATCAGAGTCCGATCTCTATCCCTTTGTCTCTGTATGGCCCAGCAAACAGTTACCAACATTTGCTTTTGCATCTTCATGTCAATTGCCTTCCTCCCCTTTGAAGTCCCCAATCCCTTACCCTCAATATCCTCTTTTGTCTTTAGCTGAGGATGGCCATTTTGATGAGTTACTCAGTTCTCCTGGGTCTCTCCCATGTATACATGTTATTAAACTTTTGTATGATTTCACCCTGTTAATCTGTCTCATGTCAATTTTATTCTTAGACCAGTCTAAGAACCGAGTAGAAGAAATTTTCTGCCTCCCCAGCACTTGATCAAAAAGATAATTTAATGTCAAATTAAATATATTCCTATAAAAATTATGTATCTATTATTCTCTGTTGAGGTGAACAATATCCTCCTTCTATAATTGTGTGTGTACATCTTTATTGTCACCTCTCTCTGTTTATGGTCTTTCAGTGACTGAAGCTTAAGAGTAACACCCCTTCACTGAACATATAAAAAGACTGAATAATCGAACGACATTGTTGATCTATGTTGGTCCCGGCTCAGACATGCCTGGTATCTTTCCTTTGCAACAGGAAGTGTGGTTTGGGCCAGAGATTCAGTATAAGAGGCAGAGCAAGTAGTTGATACTAATGTAAACAAAAGCTTTGTTTTCACATTTTGCATTTATGGAATTTAGTGTTATTTATTTATTTTGGCATATTTTTTAGTATTAACCACTCAGCAATTCCTTCCCAATTAGTTTAGATCGCAATTCTAATTTCTTAAAACTCATTTTGGATTCCTAATCCTTTTTTCAGAGATTCTGGCAAAGAAGCTCCAACAAACCTGACTTTGCTTAAGTCTCTGAACATATTTTATGTTCTCTCATGAAGCCATTTATTTAAAACAAAACAAACAAACAAAAACAATAACAGATCCATAATCAAACCTGTGGAAACTTCTAAATAACCACAAACTTGTCCTGATACTCTTTATTGACCAAGCCTAATAACATTTTCCCAACATCAATATCTACCTGATTATTATTCCATCCAAGCCATTTTTTGCAAGCTTGTCAATGACCATTCCATGTGAAATAGCACTGATAACTGTGCAAAGGTCAAACTGGGCTGTAACCAGTGGGTCTTCCAGTCTATAGGATCAGTCACTTTGTCAAAGAGGGAAATTAGTTTTGTTTGGCATGGCTTGTTTTTGAACAGTCCATGTTACCTGTTAGTTTGTTATACTCTGGGTGCTTGCAAATTGATTGTGGAATAAATTGCTCCTGACTCTTTCCAAGAATGGACCTTAACCCTACAGGTAATTAATTCCCAGATATTTACTTCATATTCCTTCCTTACAGTCATCTGCTGTGATTGTCCTTTCCCTAGTTCTCTGGATCTGTGCCAGTTTGCCATAAATCTGCAAATTCACTTAAATGAATACAAGGTAATTTGATGTTGCATTTGATTTGGCATTAAATGCTACACAGTTGTTGACTTCAAAGTCAAATACATAGATCTTCATTGCTTAGGAAAAGAGGAGGCATTTGTTCTGAATCAGTTTGAACATGACCATGCAGTCAAGTTCAGATCTATAGAAACAGATACAGCATTAAACAAATTGGTTATAAAACCTTTTCCTTATCATAAGTATATAAATAGGAAAATATACATACACATCTAAATAAGATGAATAAAAACTTAAAGCAAATTTTGGGCTTTTGTTATATATCCTGCTGTGGTCTTTTTCAGATCCAGGCATCAGCTAATGTTTTCCCCAAGAGCAAAATTACTTCCACAATACTCAATATTGCACACTTGACTTTGGGCTTTGGACATTAATTTTGAACTTCTTTGATTTCAAGAGGTTGAGTCAGATCCATCACATTTCTGTAATGTCCTTTTTGTGAGTGTGTGGTTTAATTATAGGCCAGCCTCTGAAAGGTAGCACAATAACAATTTATCAACTTGTTTTAGCTCTCCCCTGAGGAAATGTCATCTCTTACTATATGAATTTCAAAGCCAGCCAGAGTGTCAATGGACCTCCGAAAAACAGTCACATTCAAACAAAAACAATCTTAAAACCAAGACACAAATCATTTCAAGTCAGTTTCAAGTTAACACAGGCTTGAAGCTCTATTATTCCATGTGGGTTTGTGTGGAAATCCAGGGCAATTTACAATACAAGGGTGGGGTTCTATGTTTAATTTAGAAAAGTGATGGATAAATTAGGAGGTTGGGATTAACATATACGTACTACAATACATAAAATAGATAACCAGCAAGGACCAACTGTATAGCACAGGGAACTATACTCAATATTTTGTAATAACCTATAAGGAAAAAGAATTTATATATATAAATAAGCCCTGCAAGGGCTCATGAACAGCAATATAGGCAGCAAAGCAGGGAAGAAGTGAAGTGGTAGGGGGCACATATATGCAAATACTCTGGATTCAGCAAGAAACAACTAGAGAGACCTTGATGGGTGTTAGTGAAGTGGCTGTCAAACATATACTATGATGGGGGAAGAATATCTTGCTTGTGAACTAGAGATATTAATGCCAGGATATTCTTAACTATTCTCACCCAAAGTTGGTGAGGGCCAAAGACATCCACATTTTATGCCATGCCCCCTAAAGTCACAAGGTTTTAAATAAGAGCTGTTAATTATGCAAATTGATTTTAAAGGCAGTCTTCATTGAAATGAAGAAAATTAACCCACTAATTATATCTTATAAACTTATCTGTTGATTCCCCCAATTGAAAATGATTCTGGGAACTAGTTTTTTTTGCAGCACAAGGACTGTAGCCATCTGACTCAAGTGAGAATCCATCCTATTTAGCTGTGAGGAGTGGGAAGGATAGAGGAGGAGTATTTGCAGTGTAGTCCGAAGAGTGAGGAATGTTGAGAGTTGCAGGACCTACAGTAAACCAGTGCAATCCACTTTTTCCTTTTAAAATGGATGAATTTCTACTTTCTCCTGTCTTCACACACTCCCCTATTTTCTTGCTCTCCCCACCTCTATCCTATCCATCCATAAGTCCTTTTGTTGAGGTTTTCAGGACATGTACAGAATCCAACCACCCTTCACTAGCTCTGCAGCCCGCACCGTGATCGGGCCCCCCTCATCTATCACCTGCCTCATGGTAACTGTCTCCTAACTGATTCCTTGCTTCCATTTCTGGCTTCCTACAATGATGTTCCTATTTACTGATGATTTCCACACCCTTGCCCAAAACAGGAAGCTCAAAAGGACAGGGATCTTGGCTGTTTGGTTACATGCACTGAGGAAGCTCAAGCCCCAAGAAGAGTGTCTGAAACATAGTAGGTGCTCAGTTGATATTTGTCAAATGAATTTATGCCCTTTCATAGTTGCGGGAACAAAACCTACTCACCAGAGAAGTTCCGTTCAATCATATGCCCTTCATTATAAATACGCATAAGATCAAAGCCTGGACTGTGGGAGACACATAGTTATTGATAGGGATTAAGACTTTAATTATTATATGAAAGACGTTGGTTCATGTTACAGGGAATTTAGTTATCGAGCAGGTTGTTTGGGAAAGACTTGTTTGGGATAGAAGATGCTTGCTGACATCACATCAAACAGAGGAGTTATTGTTTGCATAGCTTAAAGATGAGGCTGACTCTTGCAATTTACATAACCTTTTCCCTCCCTTTGTTTCTGTGTCCCTATTAACACTCACTAAGAGTCGCCATTTTATTTTCTCTCAATGACTGGTACAAAGCAACACAACAGTGAATTTTATGAGAAACACATTTTGCATAATATTACATAGATTAGGATGAAATGTTCTAATTTTTCGTTTCTTCCTTGGAACCTACAGATAGAGCTATCAAGTGTATATTACTACCTCATGAACTTAAATAAATCTTGTCTTTGCTGAATAAATTATAAACATTCGAAGCTGAGGTTTTCTTTTTTTAATAAATCTTTTTTTAAAATTAATTTATTTTATTTTTGGCTGTGTTGTGTGCGCGGGCTTTCTCTAGTTGTGGTGAGCGGGGGCTACTCTTCGTTGCGGTGCGCGGGCTTCTCATTGCGGTGGCTTCTCTTGTTGCAGAGCACAGGCTCTAGGTGTTCGGGCTTCAGTAGTTGTGGCACGCGGGCTCAGTAGCTGTGGCTCATGGGCTCTAGAGCGCAGGCTCAGAAGTTGTGGCGCACGGGCTTAGTTGCTCCGTGGTATGTGCGATCTTCCCGGACCAGGGCTTGAACCTGTGTCCCCTGCATTGGCAGGTGCATTCTTTTTTTTTTTTTTTTAAATATTTCAGCTTACTTTTTTTTTTTTTTAAACTTTGGGTTTATTTATTTTATCTATTTATTTATTTATGGCTGTGTTGGGTCTTCGTTTCTGTGCGAGGGCTTTCTCCAGTTGTGGCAAGTGGGGGCCACTCTTCATCGCGGTGCGCGGGCCTCTCATCATCCCGGCCTCTCTTGTTGCGGAGCACAGGCTCCAGACGCGCAGGCTCAGCAATTGTGGCTCACAGGCCCAGTTGCTCCGCGGCATGTGGGATCCTCCCAGACCAGGGCTCGAGCCCGTGTGCCCTGCATTGGCAGGCAGATTCTCAACCACTGCGCCACCAGGGAAGCCCCGGAAGGTGGATTCTTAACCACTGAGCCACCAGGGAAGTCCCAAAGCTGAGGTTTTATAAGCAAGAGATTGTTTGACCCCTGTTGTATTACACAGACATGGGGGAGACTCAGGAAAGTGAAGCTTGGTGGGAATGTAAATTGGTGCAGCCACTATGGAGGACAGTTTGGAGGTTCCTTAAAAAACTAAAAATATAACTACCGTATAACCTAGCAATTCCACTCCTGTGCATATATCTGGAAAAGACGAAAACTCTAATTCAAAAAGATACACGTACCCCAATGTTCATAGTAGCACTATTTATAATAGCCAAGACATGGCTATTGACATGATGAATGTCACTGACAGATGAATGGATAAAGAATATGTGGCATATATATACACAATGGATTATTACTCAGCCATAAAAAAGAATAAAATACTGCCATTAGCAGCAACATGGATGGACCTAGAGATTATCATACTAAGTGAAGTCAGTCAGACAGAGAAATACAAATGTCATCTGATATCACTTATATGTAGACTCTGAAAAATGATCCAAATGAACTTATTTACAGAGCAGAAATAGACTCACAGACATAGAAAACAAACTTATGTTTACCAAAGGGGGAAGGGGGAGATAAATTAGGAGTTTGGGATTAACAGATACACACTACTGTATATAAAATAGATAACCAACAAGGACCTACTGTATAGCATAGGGAACTATATTCAATATCTTGTAGTAACTTATAATGGAAAAGAATCTGAAAAAGAATATGTGTATGTGTGTGTATGTATGTGTGTGTGTGTGTGTGTGTAGACACACACACAACATTATAAATCAACTATAGGTCAATTAAAAAAAAGGAAGTGAAGCTTATCTTAGTGGCCCATTTAATTTCATAACTACTTGTTGTTTGAGTCACCCATCTGCTCTGCATTAAGTTTGAAATATAATTAAAAACAAAATTATATTTCCTTAAACTGTTACCTTTAGAAGAATGGGGAATATTCCAGGAACTTCTTTTGGATGAACACAGCTTACTGAAGAGAGCAGAGGACTGAATTAGAAGGGAGGTCCTCTTGGGTTTCCAGTATGGTTCAGCTGTATGGCTATAGGTGAGTCACTGGATCATCTGTAAATCTCTATATCCCAAGTGAGTCTCTTATTACCTGGGTCTACCATATACCAGTGCCACATGATCATGACCTTCAGAGTGTCCCTGTCAAGCATTCCAGGGTTTTCTTGAGAGGAAGCAGGATGAAAAAATGCACAAGCCAGTGCCTTATGTTAGACCAGTGATTCTCAAAATGCTGTCTTTGGACCTGGAAATGTACTACAGTACAAATTCTTGGCTCCATTGAATTCCTACTGAATCAGTAACACTGGGGTGGGGCCCATGAATGTGTGGTTTTTGTTTGTTTTGTTGTTTGTTTTTGTTTTTAATTTTTATCGGGGTATAGATGATTTACAATGGTGTGTTAGTTTCAGGTGTACAGCAGAGTGAATCTGTTATACGTACACACACATCCACTCTTTTTTAGATTCTTTTCCCATATAGGCCATTACAGAGTACTAAGTAGAGTTCCCTGAACTATATGGTAGGTCCTTAATAGTTATCTATTTTATATATAGTAGTGTGCAAATTCTTGGCTCCTTCCCAGTCCTACTGAATCAGTAACACTGGGGTGGGGGCCATGAGTGTGTGTTTTAACAAGCTTTCCAGTGATTCCAATGTACACTAAAGTTTGAGAACTATATTAGAAGAGCAATTTCGTTTGGCCGAGCTACAAATATGGGTACCACTTTCAACAAGTAACTCTTACTTATCAAATTCCCTGATATAACCATTATTTTGGGATCTGTACTTAACTTCTGCATTTTGTCCACAGATCTTTAAATCTTCTAACCCCTGAGAGATCTTTCCTTAAATCACACATTTCTACAATTCCAGTCGTTTTTATTCATTAGTAGAAAACACCTGTGACAGCAGGCGCTACTTACATTTTAATTGTTTCTTGTTCCTTTAAATTGCTTGTCATTATAAAAGAAATGACAGAAGTGAAATGGGAGAAGAGCAATGTGGCAAGAAGACTAGAGCCCATTTTCAATGTTTAATTGCTTTACAATGCTAAGAACAGATTAAAAAGATAAATCAAAAGTTTGCAGAAAAAAAGTGAGGTCCCCAGTCACTTTTATGGTTTCATTTGAGCTGCAAAGATATTATTATACACTCATTTACAAAACAATGATCTCTTACTGTTTATGAAAGTTTAATCTCTTGGTTTATTGCCTTAATATATTTCATATTGGTAAGGTTTACTTTTAAATGAAATTTCTGACTGTCTTATGTGGATGTTATTTTATACTGAGAATACGGACAGAATGAGTGTAACATCATAATTGTATTCATCTATGAAGCAATTAGAGTCAGGGTAATTGCTTCTAGTTCTCAGATATCTGCATACAAAGTAATAGAATTAATATTTTGTCATTTGGCAGTATCCCTTGTTAGCTAAGAATTCTAAGGTTGTATATCTTCTCTGTCTACAGGAATTTAAACAGACTGTATATTAATATTTGCGTAAATCAAAAACTGTGCCAAGTGGAAAAATTACATGGAGTACGTTGGCACCACTGGCCAACATACCCATCCAGTTGGTGCACAATAGATCAGAGGCCCCTAAACACATTCTCCAAACTAAGCAGATTAAAGACAGCTGAGAGAAGGCTTAGGGACCTCGCTCCAGTCTCCAGTTATTTCCAGGTGATCCCATGGGTGCCAAAGTACCTATGAATTCCATTGGGTTCTAAGACCCTGATTCTGATTAAAACTATATGGCTGCTCTGCTATCGAGATTCCTATCAAAACACCCTTACAACTTTCTGCAAGGAAAAAAAAAAAAAGGATAGAGCTGAAGGAGAGCATGATTACCTGAGGGAGTAGGTTGGTGAATGGCTGACAAGATTCAAATCCTCAGCTCGAATCAACAGGACTAAGAAGGGCTAAATGAGGACTTATAGCCTCATTTATTTTCTAAGAGGCTTAGGCTGGAGGGAGAGAAAAGAAGCCATAAATTGAATGGCACTTTGCTTGAATAAAAGGGGAATAAATGAGGGAATTAAGTTGAAACTAGCAGCTCAATCACTGGACCAAATTTAATTGATAGATAAGCTGTATTTCAACATGAGTAAATATTACAAAAGACAGGGAAACTGCTCCTTCTTTTCAGTCTATGCAAACAAATATCCTTTATGGAGAAAGAGATAGTCTAGAATTAGCAGTGGTAAGAAGTATGTATGAATTATATTTATGTATGATGTACATTATACACCTATCCATGCAATACATAGTTTAGTTAATTACCTGTTACTCAAACGTTGTTTATGATAGTCTAAACTAGAACTTCTCCCTGAAAAGTTAAAATGTGTATTATTCTCCCCAAATACTGGTTTTTATATATTCTTTCAAATTCTTTACTTATTATTCTCTATTCATCATTATTAAATGACCTTACAGAGACATCATTTAACTGAAGGATGTCCTGGAGATAGGGTAAAATAGTAATATATGTAAAGCATTTAGAATACAGAGTGGCAAATGGTATGCACTAAGTGTTAAATATTATTATTAGTAGTAGTAAATGTAAGTACAGATTTGATCTGTGATTAGTTAGAAAATTATTCTACCTTTCTCAATGACATAACAGTGACACATTTGAAAGCTGTAGCCTCACTACTCATATGGGTTTTATTTTAAAATGTTGTGCAACCTCATTAGCCCTTAGATTATCTTAGATGCCCTGATTACTTCCTGGTCCTTTTCTCCCTATGAATTTGTGTGGCTGTTATTTTTAAATCAAATAGAGAATTGTTGATTAAGCACTTATAAGTGAAAGGATTAAATGCTACATGTGATAATTTATGTAAAAAGCTGATACAGTTTTTTTCAAAATGGCAACTCACAAACTACTGGTATATCAATTAGTCCTCCTACAAGTGCTATTAGGATGGAAGAAAAGAAATGCCTCTATTCTCTAGTTCACTGAGACTCAGATAGTTTAAGTAATGTGCTAACATCATACAGCTATTAAATAGAAAAACCCAAATTGGATTGGAGTTCAGACACTGCCTAGAATATAATAGGAAACTAGGACAATTGTCAAAGGAGAATCCATGATTCCTTCCCTTCCTGGGAAGGGAGAGAAGGAGTTAATAAGATCTTCCTACACCAAAAACCAAGGGTTTGGGAGGTAGGCTCTTTATTGATGGGGGTTGGGGCTTCATTAGCTCTTTGGAGTGCAGAGGAATTTGCTTAATTACAGATTATAATCTAAGTGGGAAAAATTAATTCCACATAGCATGTGGATTTATTTAGTTAAGGAATATAGAATTAAGCTATTAAAATTGAAATGTTCTGGAGGCAGTTCGAAATATGGAACTAAATGATAGGTAAGACGTCCAAAAAATAAATTTAGATCTTGAAATGATACTGTAAGAATAAATGCATTCTTTTTTTTTTATAAATGCATTCTTGAAGCAATTCAATCAGCGGAATTTCAAGGTTATGTACATATGCTATAATGGCCCCTATTCCTTGTTTACATATTAGCAAGTCTATATTATCAACTTATGAGAAAATTTGAAATGCATGCATTTTCTAGAAAAAGTGGAAAATACACTTTTTGGAGAATCATTAGACTGAGCATATAAAATTTTAGGCATAATTGGTGTAACATCATATGGAGACCTCATCCTTTTCTTTTTTATTAACCTCCATTAGCGACCTGGAAACTAATCAAATATTGGTTAGAATATGCCTCTTTTTCTGTTTGTTCGCTTTAGTGTTATACCCTTTTTAAAACAGTTTTAGTAAGATATAATTCATGTACCATACAGTTCACTTATTTAAAGTGTATGATTTAATGGTACTTAGTATTATATTCACAGTTGTGCAATGATCACAATCTATTTTAGAACATTTTCATCATCTCAAAAACAAACTACATATACATTAGCAGTCACCCTGATTTTCTCCCAACCTCCCCACTATTCCCCAACTCCCAGCTCAGGCAACCACTTAACTACTTTCTGTTTCTATAGGTTTGCCTTTTCATATAACAGAAATATGTAATATATCTTTTATGATTAGATCCTTCACCTTAGCATAATGAGTGCAAAGTTCATCCATGTTGCAGTGTGTACCAGGTCTTCACACCTGTTTATAGCTGAATAACATTCCATTGTATGGATGTACCACCTTTATTTATCCACTCCAGTTGATTCTCACTTTATTTCCACACTTTGGTTACTATGGATAATGCTCCTAAGAGCATTCACGTACAAGTTTTCAGGTGAACATATATTTTTTATTTCTCTTAGGAATGGAATTGCTGGGTCAGATGGTAATTTTATACTTTATTTTTGAGGAACTGTCAAACTTGTCCACAGCAATTGCACCATTTTACATTCCCACCAGCCATGTGTGAGGTTTCCAATTTTCTTGCCAAATCTTGTTATTATTTATATTTTTGATTACAGCAATCTTAATGGGTAGGAAGAGGTATCTCATTGTGGTATTGATAAGCATTTTACTAATGGATAATAATGTTGAACATCTTTTATATTGGCCATTTGTATATATTCTTTGAAAAAATGTCTATTCAAGTCCTCTGACCATTTCTCAATCAAGTTATTTGTGTTTTCGTTGTTGAGGTGTAAGAATTCTTTTTACATTCCAAATATAAGTCCCTTACCAGATATAGGACTTGCAAATATTTTCTCCCATTCAGTCTCCTCTTTAAACCTCATGATTTCCTGTGCTTTAAAAAATTCAAATACAAATTAGGAAATACAAGTATAAGAAGCTGCTCTAGGATGGGTTAAATAAAGTCAGCATTAATTCAAGTAAGCTAAATTCAAATCTAATTCTCCTTCCATACACAGAGGTCTGACTTTGGAGACATTGTTTCATAGTTCATGTAGAATAAAATATTTTAAAATATGGTAGGCACAATGAGTACTAAATAAGTGATGATGAAAGCTAAGCCTGGTGCATATAAAACTCAATTGCTAAACTCAGATTTTTTTATCAGAACAAGTTTTCTTCTACTATACTATAATTTATTTTTCTCTCTCAGGTGTTTCTTTGTCTCCTAGAGATATATTTATTATTCACAGTTAAATTACTAGGCTTTGTCCACCAGATACACTATTTTTCATGTCGCCGCTTTTCTTTCTTCTATAAATGACTGTCAAAAGTTATTTTCATGTATTTGATTTACTTTGACAATTAGACATAGGAATTTTATTTTGGAAGTATCTAAGTTACTAACAGTAGAAATAACAGCAGGTTGCCCACATCCAAATATCTTAGGTGATTAGAAGACAAAGCAAAACATAGAGAAAAACATTTAAAAAATGTTTCCATATTTTGGAAACAACAAAATGACAGCTGACAGAAGAAAACGTGTACACAAAATGATGATAAATATATGTTATTTAAGTTTCTCTTTTATATTCTTTATTTAGCATGAAAAGTAACTGTCATAATTAATAACAAAATTAAACTAAAATTGCAATTACTTAGAAATTTACAGTACAGTTTCCTAAGGAACTATAGGGACAAAAGAACGATAACACAGAACAGATTATGGAAATAATTTTAAAATTTAGTACACTACCTATTAAAACACCCTAAAGAGAAACACTCTAATCATTCATTCATTCATTCATTCAGAGAGTGAAGAAGAGATAGAACATAGACTAATAGGAAGAAGGTTCTTGAAAGCAGAGAGGTATGAAATTCCAAGGTGTGGAATTACCAAAAGATGAATTTGTTTAGCATGTAGGACACTTACAAGGAGGTCAGAGAAATAAAGCTAGAAGTTCAGCTGGAAAAAAGGGTCAAAGAGGGACTTTGCCTTTGTTCATCTATGTTTCCCAACTCTCCCAGATTTCTATTACTACTACATTTACAAAATTTATAAGACTCTCCAATTGAACTCTCAAGTAAACCAGCATGAAACAATAAAACAGAATAGAAATCTCTACTCCCTTTTATTCAACATTTTAATTTTCCCCTCTTTGGCTTGGACAGATAGGAAAGCTTTTCATCTCTGGATGGGGCCCATTTACCAGGAATGGGGAACAGTACCAGTTAACAGAATCGAGGACTGAGATGGCCCTGCAGAGTGGGATGAGGGAAGAGGAGAGGGTATATAACCATCAGCTTCAGGAGTCAGACATCTGGACAGTGTCTGACTAAAAACCAAACCAAAAGATGCCCAATAATCAATAGAATTCAAGAAAAGTGAAGTGAGATAGAGCACTGTGATAGATACACAGGGGTTCTTTTTTTTTTTTTTTTTTTTTTGGCACAGGATCTTAGTTCCCAGACCAGGGATAGTACCCGTGCCCCCTGCAGTGGAAGTGTGGAGTCTTAACCACTGGACCGCCAGGGAAGTCCCCACAGGGGTTCTTTATGTTACTCATTGTACTTGTCTGTTATCGTTTAAATATTTCAAAATAAAAATTATTAAGAATTTAAAAAAAAGAAAAGTGAAGTGAATAGCATTCAAGAAAAATCAAACCTATTTTCTATCACCACTTTCAGAAAGTAAATGTGACTATTCTGCTTTATATTTTAGGAGGCTATAGCTGTTGGTATGTTCATTTGTCTTCTTTCTTATCTTTAAGTCTACTCTATGTTTATTGTAACTACATACACAGCTAGAAAAGACCCTGCCTATGCTATAGTTAAGGATAATTTGTTCTCAGTGGCATAACTCTCTAAAAGACCCAGCCAGAGACAACAGACAACAGCTCTGCTACTCAATCCTGAAAAGCAAACACTACAAAAGCCTTTTGAGCAAACAACTTTTTTTCCAAATAAGGCCCAGTGCTTTTTACTAGAACTTTTCAGACTTTTGGCTATAGTGTCTTTTGACCTGTCAGCCATTTAGAAACTAATTTTGCCATTCAGAGTTTCTGTGGCCTGACTGGAGGTAAATTTAACGCCAATGCATATAATCCATACAACTTCACCATCCAACTTACCCTTGTCCTACCTTGCCTGCCAAGTGACTTGAAACATTTTAAACTAATACAGACTTATAGCTTTGGCAGACAGATTCAGGAATTGGAGAAACATTCCAAGATATTGGGGAATGTTAACATATGCAATACAGGAGGTGACTGCATCCAATTTCTAGGCTGGTGTTCATGCTGATAGGATAGTTTTCAGGGCACACTTTAAATTCAATTTCCTTTATTTTAACAAAACCTATTTCATGTACATTGCTTACAGATGGAATAACTTGTGAAAATCAGTTTTATAGGCCACATTCTCATAGAGATTTGCACAATTCTAGTTCACTACAGATGCTTTCCTGGAAAGCATAACATCACACGTAACTCTCTTTATGTTCGCTGTAGGTCACTCACTTCATACAACATACAGTTTTGTCATGACACTAATCTTTCCTCTAAGGGCACTTTCACTTTCTCTTTGGGACGCTGTTTGAGATGTCCTAGGGATCACAGTGAGGTCTGAGTAATTCCTCTGTCCCAGTGATGCTGTTTTCTCAAACACGTTCAATTCAATCCTTGAGAGAAGCCTCCGTTAGCTCTCTCTACATTTTAACATAAGCTGAGAGAACACGTTCACTCTGTATTCAGTTTTGTCTGTCCTGCCCCTAGCAGCCAGGGCACTGCCCACTGCATGAAGTGTTCAGTAAATACATCCGGAGGTATATGAAAGTTGAATTTTTTTCCACTGGAGAGTGATTTCTTTGAAGGTGAAAATGATGCCTCATGAATTTAGGTATCCCACTCCATGCCCAGCGCAGTATGACATATAGCATCGTGACCATGAAGGCATCTTGAGAGAGTAAGGTCAGGCTCTGTTTTACAGAGCCAAGCACTGTACCAGAGGCTGTTTATCCATTGTAACCCTCATAACTGCTCCAGAGAAGGCATTTCTATCATTTACTGAAGAGGAACCTGTGGGTGGCACAGAGCCACAGAACAAGTTTGGGACTCAGGCTGTGTAATTCCAAAAAGCCACGCCTTCCACTATGCTGCTTTGTCTACCTCTCTGCAGGCTGTCAATATCACTGCCTTGAAGTTTAGACCAATTCATTTCTCTTCCTTGTTATTAACTGACAAGGGAGCAAGTGTTGGATAAACTGATAATTTCATACACCTCAGAACAGAAGTATCTGGTCTTAATTGGCAGTTAAAAATTCATATGTGGTTTATTTTGTACACAGTTGACCCTTGAACAGCATGGGTTTGAACTGTGGCGGGTCCACTCATATGTGGATTTTTTTCAATAAAATACATATAAGTGTTATAAATGTATTTTCTCTCCCTTATGATTTTCTTAATATTTTCTTTAGCTTACTTTATTGTAAGAATACAGTATACAATACATATAACATATACAATATGTGTTAATCAACTCTTTATGTTATTGGTAAGGTCAATAGTAAACTATTAGCTAAATTTTGGGGGAGTCAAAAGCTTATACAAGAATTTTTAACTGCTTGAAGGGTCGGCACCCCTTACCCAGGTGTTGTTCAAGGGTCAATTGTAGTTATATATCCTTATGCAGTTATATATTTTCTTTGTGCCTAGAGATAAAATTGTATATTTTCAAAAACCAGTGACTGTATTAAATTTAACCATATATATTTATGTATATTATTTATATGTATGTATATATATTGGATCATTCCCATCCCCCCATATGTGTGTGTGTCTATCTATCTATCTGTCTATCTATCCTATAAATAACTCAGATTGAAAGAACATTAAATTAGGGAGGATTTCATGCAGGCAAGATTTTTTAACAAGTAACACAACTATGACACTTATGCCTTTATCCCATGTAACTGAACTATAAACCCACTAAACATTAGGAGATGGAGACTTAATGAAATGTCTAGGTTCGCAGAGACAGTAACATTTGCTTAAGTACACTGCCACTGCACTTTTGTCAATATGAATCATTCATTGAGAGACTACTCATCACTGAGAAAGAACTGAATTTAATAGCAGATTAAGTGTTGGCATGAAATCATAAAATATTACCCCAAAGTAGACTATGTAGCTTTTTAACTTTTTGCACATGAAATTTTAACTTTTGCTACTATGTCCACCTAAGAGCTAAATGACTGTCATTGCTGTGAGTGCACATTTCCAATGACCTTTCACCCATCACCACATGTGCTTCTTTAACAGAAGATGTAGTGTGGTTTCAGCAGAGACTCCATTCAGTCCTTCATAGCATAGCAAGTGCATGATGTGCACGGCCTGTGATATTTTTGCATCACAAAAATCTAACAGAGTTGGACAAAATGGCATCTGCTGCTTATTAAATCTTGTTTTTATATGGTTGACCTAATTTTCCAGGGTTTAAAATTCAACTCCTTATCACCATTTTGGCTGAAATTTCAGAGCTGCTCTATCAAATACTGCATGTCACTTACACTTGTACATGTCAAGTAACTGGATTCACAGAAGACCTATGTCAGTTTTAAGTCTGGTCCCAATTAGAAAATACATCTTCAAAGCTGTAAGTGCAGCTTCTCTTTTTCACACCTGCATCACCTTCAAAAATATCTGGGAGCAGAGAAGCGACGTTATGTGATTTACACAGTCATACCCTAGACCTTGCCGTTATTAATAATGGTTACCCGTCCATAATCTCAAGTTCTAGCATTCTACTCTCTGACCACCAGCCCTTCCCTCCTACTACTCCCACTTCAACAATCTTCTAGGGATGTGCAAACTGCTGGGATGTACAATCCATTATTCTACCACCTTTTCTCTGTCCCTCAGGACCTCACTCCCCTCCTAATCCAGACTCAACTCCCTGGCCAAACTATACCCCTTGTTAAAACTAACAAAATTGTAACCTTTGTTAACAATTGGAAATTGAGACCCAGACAATTTCATTTCCATGTTCTAAATAGTTACTCACTCTGTCATGATTACAGACAATGACAAAAAAACTCCAAGAAAACACACAGCCTTGTAGACTGGTATCAGCTTAAATTTGCGGTCTCCAACCCAAAATTGAATATTTTGCCCGGTCGATCCACTATATTTCCTTCCCCCCATTCACTCTCATGCTCTTAAACTACTGTTCCACACTTTCTCCCTCACCTAAAGCTAATAAAATGACTCAAATATACCCCAAATTCTCTATAGTAATAACCGGAGGAAAGTAGGATATCACTCCCTTGTAATTATCCTGGTAACCCCAAATTTATTCATTCCCTTATTCATTCATTTAGAGTATTTACAGAGTGCTTAATGGAATCCTAAAATATTAGGTCTAGGAGGAACTGCCAAGCCTCTCAAGTTATACAAGAAGAAATTGAAGCCCAGAAATGTCCATTTTCATGAGCTAAACATTGCATGTATATGAAGACTGTACTGGAAAAAAAAATCTGCCCTCAATTGGTTTCTTGCTCTGGTTTGCCTAACCTCTGTGAAGATGGTATAAAAGGGTGCATCTCCATAACATACATGTCCTTGGTACCCAATGTGACAAAATACGGTCACTGGTTCGGCAGCATCTGATATCTGGAGGCTGTTAGAAATGCAGCATCTCAGGCCCCACCCCCGGCCTAGGGAATAAGAACCTACCTTTTAACAAGATCCTCAAGAGTTTCATTTCCAAAGGAACGTTTGAGAATTACTGCTGTATTAAATGAAAATTGGAATGATAATTATGGCCCAGCATCTGGGCTACTGCCAGGAATACTAGAAATAAAACTTCATCTGTTCTTAGGCGAGGCTACTTTTCCTTTCAGACAGAGCTATCTTGTCTTTTTTGTTTTGCTGGGAGGTTAACTTGTGAAAATTCACCTGGTATTCACAATTCATCCCTTTGTGTCTGAGAAAGTTAGGAGCTTTGATTTGGTTGATAACAGAAACTGATGCAACAGCACATGGGGCAAACCTCATACATTTTAAATTAAGATGGTGCATCAGAGTTAAGACGAAAAAGCTTAAGCTCTTCTTGGAATGGCAAAGCCTGAGGAAATGCAAGCTTGCCACCATGAAATCAACTATGTGTTTTCTCTCTCTAAGGCACACACTTTCTTAGCCCTTTTGAAAACAACAGATTTCACTTTGGGGCCAGGAAGAGGTTAAAGCTAATAAATTCATATTCTCAAAATAAGGAGGGAAAAGGTTATGTTGTTGGGCAAAGGGGGAGGAAGGAGGAAATTTCCTCCTTGTTCCCTCTTTGTTTTGAAATTACTTCTGAATCCTTCCATCAATGGAAAAGTGTTTCCAGTCTTACTGTCCTTTAAAAATTTTTTATTTTATATCCCTAATATGTTCAGAATGCCATCTTTTCCAAAAACTTCATTAACAGTGTTTTCTGTCAAAATATTCACATTTTAGGGAAAATAAACAGATGTGAAGCCCATTAGTCCTGTGATTTCTAGGTCATAGGCATGTCACACACATAATTTCATACTTAAAAAAAGGTCTACTACTTAAAATACTAAAAAAAGTATTAGTAAAAGTACTAAAAAACAGCACGGTAAAAATGAAGCAATTGCTATTAAAAATATATACTCCCATTAACAGATATTCACTTTGTTTTTTTTCTCTATTAAATGAAAAATATCCACAATTACTAGACTGCTAATAGGAAGTTACAATTTTTTTTTAAACGAAGCCCCTTGATTTTTGACCCTTAGAATAATCCAAAATCAATTTTCTGGATGCCTTTCCAAATGAAGTTCTTTCCTTTTTCAAAATCTTTCCACAAACATTAACGTTCTGACACAACCTACAGGTCATTAGTACACACTGCCTCATCCACAGATGGTGATTGATTTGTCATTGGCAATGGAGCGCCTTCCTGAACCCAAATAATGTGAACAATACCCTCTCACCTACGAACTAGATGTATTAAATGCAAATCTATGTTACGTAATAGAGTGTACATTTTTTTTCCTTTTAATATCTCTAACTTACTTGTAAATGTCCTGGCCAAATGTTGATAACAAAACTAACCTACCGATTGTAAGACACTACATGTTATCAATCATCCTAGTCCTTTCGTTAATGTATTTAGTCTTGATAAAAAGAAAACCACAGGCCCAAAATAAAGTCACTTACGCTAGGCCACACCATTAAACCGGGTCTTAATACCTAACTTAGTTGAAGTTCCAACCTCCCTGAGAAATTTAGTCTTAAACCAGTCAGTCAGGAATTTTCTGGTCAGCACCAATGAGGTAATTTGTCACATGGGTCCTCTCCGTCCCCCAAAGAAAGATGAAGTAAGTTGTCACACAGACCCCTTCCTTCGCCACAGGCAGGTTACCTAAGCCTGAAATAATCCTTTTTGTTTATGACTTCCTTCTCTTGCCTTTAAAAACCCTTCCCTTTCTGTAGCCCTTTGGAGCTCCCCTCTTACTCGCCAGATGGGACGCTGCCTGATTCATGACTCATTCAATAAAGCCAATTAGATCTTTAAAATTTACTAGGGTTGAATTTTGCTTTTTAACAGTCCTTACTTTCTGATGAGTGGGGTTGGCTCTGGTATAGCTTATAGAAGAGTTTTCACATGTATGCCACTTTTTGTGCCAAGTAAAACCCCATTTCCTAAACAGAATCTTGCACAGTGTGTATGCTGGGGGCTTTTGGCATATAGTGGCTACCATTCTGCTCTGTGACCCAGTCTCAGAGGTGATGGGAAAGGCTGATATACTTCTTAAAGTATGCTTGAAAAGCACAAATAATACCACGAATATTTTTGAAATAAAATCTTTCAAAGAACCTTTAAATTGAATATTCACATCATAATGCTCACACTTACTGAATTTATAGCAGTACTCAGTGCTTTAAATACGACACCTCGTCTGCCCTATTTAGATCCTTGAATACTGTGAAGCTTCCAACTTAAGTGACTTACAGGCAGCTGTGAATATATCACCATCCCCACTGATGAGTCACACGACCAATCATGACCCCAGCGGGAAACGTGAGTTCTCAGGTGCATCGTCCCCCTCTTCCCCCCATTAAATTCCTGATGTCACTGAAACACAACTCTGTTTTTTCGGTGTGGGCTGGGAGTCCTTCCCCACTTTTCCAAATTCTCCCCAAAATATGGTGTTTAAAGTGCTGATGTGTATTAAACTAGAAAACTGGGATCGTGAGATCACTTAAGTAAGAGGGTGAGGCCTTGTACTAGAAGTTTGCTTCTCAAACTTGAGCATGTAGCAGAATCACCTGTAGGGCTGCTTCAAACAGATTACTGGGGCCCATCTGCAGTTTCTGATTCAGTACATCTGGGGAAGGACCCGAGAACTGGCTTGTCTAACAAGCTTCCAGGTGACGCTGATACTGCTGGCTCTGGACCACACTTCGAGAATCACTTTATGGTAATATCTTGTAGTCCATGATTGTTCTGAGAAGTATTTAATAAAAACCTTATTTGGTCTTTCTCTGGGCATCTTTTAAATTACTGCTTCTCTTTGAACCTTATACTCTCATAAAATTCATAATAAATTTGAAGTCAGAAATGAATGTGGAAAGGACATGAGACTATCACATGATTTTCATAACTGTAGGCTATCTCTTGCCTCCTGACCTTTCAAGATTTTTCATTTACAGTATTGGAATTATAATCCTTAGGTGAAATCTAGGCACACATACATGCATGATCTATGGACAATGTTTAATAAACACAAAAACATGAATAGACATATAAAGACATTTGTTTTATATTGGCCAGCATTCACAGCAAAATGGCTTAATAAAGTGAGAATGAATGTTGAACATTTCTTAACAAAATAAAAATAAAATTGTGGATTCCTATCATAAAGATGAAAATCAGCTGATTTGCTCAGTTTATTAAAAAAGTAATCTGGAAATGTAAAATACCCTTAGAGCTTAGATTTCTTTTTATTTGATAATTGCTAGTATTTTAGAGTTCTGGTTCTCCATCATCTTCATTGCCATCATAAAAGTAGTTAATAGGAATTATTAAAAGTTCTTGGTTCTATGCTAATTATTACAAGATATATCTTATTAACATTTGCAGTTCTTCTCCTGCTCCAGCCCTCAACACAATACAGAATGCACAAGGGACTCAATACAAAAGTTCATCTATATTCTTTTTTTTTTTTAAACTTTGGGTTTATTTTATTTATTTATTTAGTTATTTATGGCTGTGTTGGGTCTTCGTTTCTGTGCGAGGGCTTTCTCTAGTTGTGGCAAGTGGGGGCCACTCTTCATCGTGGTGCGCGGGCCTCTCATTATCACGGCCTCTCTTGTTGCGGAGCACAGGCTCCAGACGCGCAGGCTCAGTAATTGTGGCTCGCGGGCCTAGTTGCTCCGCGGCATGTGGAATCTTCCCAGACCAGGGCTCGAACCCGTGTCCCCTGCATTGGCAGGCAGACTCTCAACCACTGCGCCACCAGGGAGGCCCTCATCTATATTCTTAACGAGGAATTCACACAACACAAAAAAGTCAATAGAGACATTCTGAAGTTCTAAAACAAGGGGATATAAAATAAAATATTTAAATCTTTCATTGGATCTTTTGGTTTCCTTTAACTTGTCCATTCAGAGAGAAGGAGTAGTTAGTATCTCACAGCCTTTCTCATTAGAAGTTGCAACTGAGGCAGAGAGTAAAAAACAGGATTTGAGTGACTATTTTTGCAATTCTCCCAGGGATGGGACTCAAGTAGTACCATTCTAGAATTAATTCATTATATTAAACGAATGGCTTAGGGTCCCAGTTGAGAATGGCTGCTGAACAATTCAGTCAAAGCATATAGAAGTTTCTAAGGATATATACCCCATAATGGAAAAAGATGGAATCCACATCAGAAATGAATTTGTGGCTCATCGAGATGTTCAGGACATGATCTAGCAGACAAATATCCTAGACTAGAATGCTTCAAATTTTAATAGGCTATTATTTCAAACCAATTTCTCAGACATCTTAGCAACCACCTTGTCAATAGTATTCCTCATTTTATAGACGAGAGGTACGAACATTAGAAAATTCAGAAGCTGAATTGTCAAGGTCACATGGCGGGTAAGGAGCAAAGCAGGTGTCGTTACTCCATGCGAGATGATTTTCCCGGATCTGGGGGCATGTATCTTTTAAGCCTGATTGTCCTGAGAAGCTCACCTCTATTCTCCATACACCCATTTTCCTGATTTTAGTTTGATCTAGGTAATCAAATCTTCAGGATGTACTCTCCCACACCAGAAGAACTTACACACCTCCTGCCCTTAAGAATTAATGTGAAGACCAAGTTTCCCCCTGCAAGGCTTCCTCAACATTATGCAACCTAATTTTCCCTTGCCAAGTGGGAAGCAGAGCTTTGAAACGCCTGTGGACCTGACTATGCAGCTTTAGAAAAGACAGGAAAACCACTGACGTGTTACCCTTAGAGTCAGAAATCAGAGAAAACTAAGGATGGAGCCACATGGCCAAGCTGAGAAGTGATAGTATTACCTGCATAAAGGCATAAAGGGAGGGGCTTTCTCTCTTCTGCTCCCCACCGCTAGAAAGAGGATATAGCATCTCCATTGTTAATTTTTCATTTGTACTTTTCGTTGTTAATTTCTCTCCTTGTTAATTTTTCAAAAATGGTTTAGAAAGAAGAGAATTACTTTTCATGGTTGTGTTTGCCACATTACATTTGTCCAACACTAAACTTAATAGGTGATTCTTTAGAAAAAATTTTTTGAAGCAAGCAAAATAAAACTTCACAATTCTGTCTCGTTCACTGGGTAGAATCCTTAGGGAATAAGACTATGGATGGAAAATTAATTTCCAACTACTCCTGGGAAGGGACAGTGATGTTAACAGAATTACTGGATACAGTTATAAGGACAATTTCACCCTGTGTTGTTTTTAATATCACAATCTAAACAAGTTTACAATCCCTCTGAACTCTTTTTAAATGTAATACTTCGGGAACAGTCTCTCAAACACTCTGGAAGCTAAGCCTGTCAACAGACTGTCAGTGTGTCAACAGTGGTTTTGATATTTTCTTCTAACAAAACAAACAGGAGAGTCACATATTTCAAGATGTTTTAACGTTTTAATTAATGTGCTGTGGAAAAAAATAGGCTGGTGCAGAGATGGGACTATTTTTGTCAGGTTCCCATTTAACACTATTTAGTGGTATTTTTAAATATAAGCATTGGTGTTAAATACTGTTTCTTGCTGAATTTCTTTGGAAATAAGTGTATAATAATTCTATGTCATTCACCTTAAAATATCAACAGCTATGCTGACTTAAGTGCTATTTCAAGTAATAGACCTTAGGAAAAAATGACATCTTCCTAGGAAATATTTGAATCTTTTGCAAGTGAACATCTCTTTAAATAGCTCTGATTTAAAAGGATAAAAAAAAATTAAAAGAAAAGATTTGTTTCCTGTTGTACTGCAGGCTTTGACAAGACAGGGATCATTTCTACAACTCCAGTCTGCAAATTTTCTGGCATACAGAAGCAACCGCGTACTATTTTTGAACAGATGAATAAAGTACCCATGTGACCTGAGAAGCACCACTGAGTACCAATGATAGCACAGGTCACACATAACAGGTATTACTACTCATTCATCAGTGAATTGATCGCCACTTATGGAAGTAACGTTTTAAATTTTATTAGAAGCAGAAATGCAAGGGGTTATGAGGCTTCTCACTAGTTCCCCTTTTCAGAAACTAAATATTTCTTACAACTACCCTCTGAAATGGTTTGATTCAAAGCAAACAATTTCCTGTTCCCTGTGCCTGGAATGATCTTTAAAAGCAGCTCTTTGTTGCTACTTGTAAAATCTTTCCCACATGAAGGCCCAGCTTCACTGCCCTCCACCGGGCAGACATTCTCACTCTTCATTTAGAATCAACTATTCCATCCTTTGTACTTAAAATGCTGCATTATAACGAATGTGAATATGCTACATGCTGTCTCTTCCACTAGATTGGCCCCTCCTTGAGTTCCAGGACCATGCATTACTCATCTTAGCATCCTCTTTTGCTTAAACTAATGCATTGAATATATGTGTGTGTGTGTGTGTGTGTGCATTTAAGATTTAGGCATATGATAAACCTTATGTAATAAAATTGGGTTAAAGGGGGAGAAGTAGAGGAGTGACGCCATCTATTGAAGTGAAAGTGTAGATATAAGAGTTGTATTCTTGACTCCAAAGAGACAGTTGGTTCTAAATACAAGAGCTTGTGCTCACTAGTGTCTATCCTTGGAATCTGCCATAACTCGGGGAACGAGGCTATGATGTCTACAAAACCCTTGACTAGACTGTGATGATAGCAATGATGCACAGTACACATTTTGATAGTGTTTCTAAAAAAAATGATCATTATTCAAATACCTTAAACTGCCTTTTTACGTTTAATACAACCTCAACTGAATAGTCAACACATTTTTCATAGACATGTTTTTTGACATGAGAACACCGTCAATGACCTGGGACATATTTTTCATACTATGTATACATATAACAGACCCTGTAGAACATCTTGGTTTCACTGAACAAACATCAGATATGCCTTTGCTTTAGGCTGGTCAGTCTGTTGAGAAAATGTTCTGACTTCCTTATTAACAGTTACTATAGCTGTGAAAACTGTCAATAAACTTGTCATTGTTCTAGCAATGAAAATAGTTTGTCTTCTTCAACTACCTTTTCTATTTTATTTAAATATTTTTAAACATCTTTATTGGAGTATAATTGCTGTACAATGGTGTGTTACTTTCTGCTTTATAACAAAGTGAATCAGCTATACATATACATACATCTCCATATCCCCTCCCTCTTGTGTCTCCCTCCCACCCTCCCTCTAGGTGGACACAAAGGACCAAGCCGATCTCTCTATGCTATGCGGCTGCTTCCCACTAGCTAGCTATTTTACATTTTGTAGTGTATATATGTCCATGCCACTCTCTCACTTCGTCCCACCTTCCCCTTCCCCTTCCCCATGTCCTCAATTCTATTCTCTACGTCTGCATCTTTATTCCTATCCTGCCCCTAAGTTCTTCAGAACTATTTTTTTTTTTTTAGATTCCATATACATGTGTTAGCATACGGTATTTGTTTTTCTCTTCCTGACTTACTTCACTCTGTAGGACAGTCTCTAGGTCCAACCGCCTCACTACAAATAACTCAATTTCGTTTCTTTTTATGGCTGAGTAATATTCCATTGTATATATGTGCCCCATCTTCTTTATACATTCATCTGTTGATGGACACTTAGGTTGCTTCCATGTCCTGGCTATTGTAAATAGAACTGCAATGAACATTGTGGTACATGACTCTTTGAATTATGGTTTTCTCAAGGTATATGCCCAGTAGTGGGGCTGCTGGGTCATATGGTAGTTCTATTTTTAGTTTTTTAAGGAACCTCCATACTGTTCTCCATAGTGGCTGTATCAATTGACATTCCCACTAACAGTGCAAGAGGGTTCCCATTTCTCCACACCCTCTCCAGCATTTATTGTTTGTAGATTTTTTGATGATGGCCATTCTGACTGGTGTGAGATGATACCTCGTTGTAGTTTTGATTTGCATTTCTCTAATGATTAGTGATGTTGAGCATCCTTTCATGTGTTTGTTGGCAATCTGTATATCTTCTTTGGAAAAATGTCTATTTAGGTCTTCTGTCCATTTTTGGATTGGGCTGTTTTTTTTGATATTGAGCTGCATGAGCTGCTTGTATATTTTGGAGATTAATCCTTTGTCAGTTACTTAGTTTGCAAATATTTTCTCCCATTCTGAGGGTTGTCTTTTCATCTTGTTTATGGTTTCCTTTGCTGTGCAAAAGCTTTTAAGTTTCATTGGGTCCCATTTGTTTATCTTTGTTTTTATTTTCGTTTTTCTAGGAGGTGGGTCAAAAAGAATCTTGCTCTGATTTATGGCATAGTGTTCTGCCCATGTTTTCCTCTAAGAGTTTTATAGTGTCTGGCTTTACATTTAGGTCTTTAATCCATTTTGAGTTTATTTTTGTGTATGGTGTTAGGGAGTGTTCTAATTTCATTCTTTTACATGTAGCTGTCCAGTTTTCCCAGCACCACGTATTGAAGAGGCTGTCTTTTCTCCACTGTATATTCCTGCCTCCTTTATCAAAGATAAGGTGACCATATGTGCGTGGGTTTATCTCTGGGCTTTCTATCCTGTTCCATTGATCTATATTTCTGTTTTTGTGCCAGTACCATACTGTCTTGATTACTGTAGCTTTGTAGTATAGTCTGAAGTCAGGGAGCCTGATTCCTCCAGCTCCGTTTTTTTTTCTCAAGATTGCTTTGGCTATTTGGGGTCTTTTGTGTTTCCATACAAACTGTGAAATTTTTTGTTCTAGTTCTGTGAAAAATGCCATTGGTAGTTTAATAGGGATTGCATTGAATCTGTAGATTGCTTTGGGTAGTGTAGTCATTTTCACAATGTTGATTCTTCTAATCGAAGAACATGGTATATCTCTCCATCTGTTTGTATCATCTTTAATTTCTTTCATCAGTGTCTTATAATTTTCTGCATACAGGTCTTTTGTCCCCCTAGGTAGGTTTATTCCTAGGTATTTTATTCTTTTTGTTGCAGTGGTAAATGGGAGTGTTTCTTTAATTTCTCTTTCAGATTTTTCATCATTAGTGTATAGGAATGCAAGAGATTTCTGTGCATTACTTTTGTATCCTGCTACTTTACCAAATTCATTGATTAGCTCTAGTAGTTTTCTGGTAGCATCTTTAGGATTCTCTATGTATAGTATCATGTCATCTGCAAACAGTGACAGTTTTACTTCTTCTTTTTCAATTTGGATTCCTTTTATTTCTTCTTCTTCTCTGACTGCTCTGGTTAAAACTTCTAAAACTATGTTGAATAATAGTGGTGAGAGTGGGCAACCTTTTCTTTTTCCTGATCTTAGTGGAAATGGTTTCAGTTTTCCACCATTGAGAACGATGTTGGCTTGGGTTTGTCCTATACGGCCTTTATTATGTTGAGGTAAGTTCCCTCTATGCCTACTTTCTGGAGGGCTTTTATCATAAATGGGTGTTGAATTTTGTCGAAAGCTTTTTCTGCATCTATTGAGATGATCATATGGTTTTTCTCCTTCAATTTGTTAATATGATTTATCACATTGATTGATTTGTATATACTGAAGAATCCTTGCATTCCTGGGATAAACCCCACTTATCATGGTTTATGATCCTTTTAATGTGCTGTTGGATTCTGTTTGCTAGTATTTTGTTGAGGATTTTTGCATCTATGTTCATCAGTGATATTGGCCTGTAGTTTTCTTTTATTGTGACATCTTTGTCTGGTTTTGGTATCAGGGTAATGGTAGCCTCGTAGAATGAGTTGGGGAGTGTTCCTCCCTCTGCTATATTTTGGAAGAGTTTGAGAAGGATAGGTGTTAGCTCTTCTCTAAATGTTTGCATTCACCTGTGAAGCCATCTGGTCTTGGGCTTTTGTTTGTTGGAAGATTTTTAATCACATTTTCAATTTCAGTGCTTATGATTGGTCTGTTTATATGTGCTATTTCTTCCTGGTTCAGTCTTGGAAGGTTGTGCTTTTCTAAGAATGTGTCCATTTCTTCCAAGTTGTCCATTTTATTGGCATATAGTTGCTTGTAGTAATCTCTCATGATCCTTTGTATTTCTGCAGTCAGCTGTTAGTTCTCCTTTTTCATTTCTAATTCTAATGATTTGAGTATTCTCCTTTTTTTCTTGATTAGTCTGGATAATGGTTTATCAATTTTGTTTATCTTCTCAAAGAACCCAACTACCTTTTTTAAATTGTAGTTTCCAATGGTACTTTATATATGGCAATATTATTTCCCTAAGAGAATAAGTGAGAAAAACACCCCTAGACACATGCTATTACTATTGTAATTCACCAGTAACCAATTAATACTTAATAGCTGAAATCTGAATTACCAATAAAGTATCTGCTATATTTTTTTCTGACACTATTCTCAAACCTAACACTTTCGTTATAGGCTTCCAGTTCTCTGGAATTGGAGATTAGACTATTTATATCTTTTCCATGTAAAATAAATATATTGGAATCTGTAGCGTTCACATATACAGAGATTAACCCAAAAATGTTACGTTCTGTTTTATAAAAAATGGAATACAGATTTCCCCATAGGAAACAGTCTTCTGTTTCAAGATTGTGAATTGAATGGTACTCATCTATTGTCTTGTTTGAAAGTCCTAAGAAAAGCCTCAAGTTTTTGACTCCTAACTGGGCATAACTTATGTATTTTTAACTATTGCCTGTAAGAGAATATGTATAAAATAGATAACTAATGAGAACCTGCTGTATAGGACAGGGAACTCTACTTTGTTGTACAGTAGAAACTAACACAACACTTTAAAATAACTATACCCCAATTAAAAAAAAAAGTTTGTTCACACAAATACCCAGTGATAGACTGAATATAGTGATGTCACCTTCTTTAACCTAAAGTCTACTTTTGCTTTTAATATTGATATTTACAGATGGCTTCATACACATTGCATTTTCAATGACTGATTTTGCAAGACATGTTTATATATTCCAAATCTTTTTGCTGCTTTATAAAAAAGGAGTTTTACCTTCTTTCATTACAGCTCTGGGAAAACCAAATGAGAATTATAGAGGAAAAGGAGTGTATGTTTCTTCTTATTCCTAAGATCACAACCAAAAACTCTCACTTGTTCTTGATTTTACTTCTCTCCTGGCTACCCCTTTACGAATAGAGTTGTGCGGCTGGTGCTTGTACTAATGTCAATCAAACTGCATGAACCACCCACTTCATTCGAAGTCCATGGCAGTCTATGTATTCAGTGCTGGAGCTGAGCTACTGTAGCTTTCTCTGAACAACTCTAGGCACTGTTGCATATATCAGCATTTAACTGTATACTGCCTGGCAATACACTGAACATTGTTCATTCAAACATTTAAGTCTAGTACTGTAATTATGGGTATATTTAAGGTTGTTTGCAAGTAGAAGACACATCATTGTTTCTTTTTATCCTCTTAAGAGCCATGGTCTAAGAGCAGGCACAAAATGAGCACACAGTGAATTCTCATGGTTTATTGACAGATCCAGACATTGCAAGGCATGAATATCTTCTGTCCTGACTCATTTCCTCATCCCCATTCCTATGGCTGATTGCTTATTCAGTATCCTCACCAATTAGGTATTTCAAATAAAAGAGACAAGATAAAACTTTTATTTTCTCTCGCAGATTATCAGTAGCATCCTTGGTACAAGGTACCGTAAACTTCCTAGTTGTTTAAGCCAAAAACATTGAAGCTATACAAGATTTTTTTTCCTTCTCTCACATCCAATTTATTGGCAAAACTTAGGGTGCTACCTTCACAATAAAATCTGAATCTTAATATGTCTCTCTACCTTGCCTTCTTCCCTCCTGGTTCAAACCACCATCATCTTTCCCTGGATCACTAAAGAGCTTATGCCCTCAGTCTCCGTGCTCTAGTAATTGCCATGCACGCAAAAAAGTACAATGGGGCTTAACAACCACAAATAGAAATCAAGGCACTTGGGAGGTATCCTGCTTAGTCTAGGGGCAGGATTACAGAGAGAACAATCTGGGGAAGAAAAAGAAGTTTGTCAGGCAGACAAGGTTTGTGTGTTGTGTGAAGAGGGGTGATGAACAGTATTTCAGTAAATGGTATTTTTCCAGACACCATTTGTAGTGCTATAATGCACTCCATTGTTACTTACTAGAAGTAACCTATCCAACTATACCCTATGTCTTACAGAATTTCTCAATAATTTCCAAATACCTCTATTTATACTACTGAAATATTAGAAAAACAATCACATAGAACAGGGGCTGGAAAACTATAGCCTGCAGACCAAATCTGGTCCACTCTCTGTTTTTGTGAATAAAGTTTTATTGGAATGTAGGCATACCCATTCATTTATATATTATCTACAGCTGCTTTCACACTACAGGGGCAGAGTTGAAATGTCAGGACAGAGACCCTTTGGCTCCTTAAAGCTGAACATATTTACTCTCTGGCCCCATAAAGAAAAAGTTCGCCAACCACTGTCATAGAAAGTAGTTTCCTGGGGAGGAGGAGGGGCAGAATTTAAAAGTATATGACTTTCTCATGGGTTAGGTTAACTGCACCGTTTTAAAAAAAGTTTGTTTTTTTTTAATGTGGTGATAGAGTAGTTCATATTTATTACTATTCCTGAGATAGTTTAATTGTTGAAGAAAACATTGTGGTTTATATAAAGACCCCTGTAAGTGAGGTATCATTGCTGTATGATCAAGCTGATATTTTCAGACTTGAAAGTACCTTTCAGTACATCCTTAAAATGTACAACAATGGGAAGTGATTTGCTGAAATAAAAATGTTATATCTGGCTCCAGCCCAAATTGCTCACACCGTGTAAAAATCTGAGGAGATGCAGACATAATAGGCTCACTAGGTTGGAAGTAATATCACATTTTTCTAAACACAAAGACTAATCTGGTGCCACTTACTAAGTTGAGTTCAGGTTTCACTGACAATCTTTATTAACCTCTTATTTTCCACATGTGTAGAGTTTTCCCCTCAAATATACTTCAGCTTGCTTAGACACAGCATGCAAGGGATTTTTAAACTGTTTTTGAATTGCATGTATTTAAATAATTTCATTAACTTTTATGTTTGATTGAACAAAAGTTTTCAGTCTTCAAATGCTTTATTGCATTTTAATGGTTCACAAAATGATTTTTTTTTTCAGCTTGAAATTTTGCAGCTGAGTGGCTGACATTGTATAGTAGCTGTGCATGTGCCTAATAGCTTATGTCATTTCATTAGTGAAAAAGGGAAGAGACTATGGTAATTATGACCACTCGGAGAAGACACCCATATGAACAATCAGTTATCTTTCTTCTTATTTACTGTAGCATTTTAATAAGACGATAGTCATAATAATGGGAAATACTATGGTTATCAAAAAGCCTAGAGTTTTCAAACAAGCAGCAAACAAAAGAGTTCAGCCTGAGATGTGAACCTCCCCGAACTTTGCTGACCAAGACAGGACAGTCCTGATGCTGTCTCAAAGTTCCAGTTTAGAGTATTTTGCACCTTGACGTTTTTCCTCCTGTCTCCACTTTTGGGGAGATTGCTACTCTTTTGTTTCCGGCACTTTTCTTCTCTTCCTCTCTATCCTCTTTCATCTAATCGTATGGTTTTGGCTGTAACATCTGAACAGTGGATCCCAACACTACCTAGTCAGCCTGCAGTCACCCTGGAGTTCCAGGGCAGTATTTCCATGTTTGTGAGACACTTCTACCATTGTTACAGCATTTTAATGCATGTTAATGGGGTGTTTATCCTCACTACTCTTCCTTTTGAGAATGTATTGGTGAATCCCCTGTATTTATTCTACAATATTAAATGAACAAATGTCTAGTGAATAAAGTTTACAATCAGAAAACAATCAGTGGACTTGTAGACTTGTACAGTAGACTTGTTTGATAGTCCCCAGAACCACACTTTTCTTTCCTTCCTCAAACAGGCATTAAGCTGGTGCTTCTCAGATTGTGATCTATGAACCACCTGTGCCAGAAATAACTGAGCCATTCTCTTAAAATATCAATTCAAAAGTCCCAGCCCGGGCCTTGAGAAACACTACCACACCGAAGAGCCATTTTAACAAATCCCCAGATGAAAATTACACACGCCAGATTTTGAGGACCAAAGCAACACATTTTCCAAACTTATAAAAATTTTTGAAAGACTATATCCTTCTTTCTACTCCATTTATCACATTCTCTATGATATATTTCTTTCCTTCTACTCTAATCCAGGCCCTTATCCCTCATGTCTGGATAATCAGAAACCTTTGAAATGATTCCCTTGCTTCTAATCTTCTGATGCTGCCAGATTGTCACTTAGCATCATAAGTTTAACATTCTAATCACCAGCTTCCTAGTGAAATGCACTCTTTTCCTACTTGATATTAATGACATCTTGTTAGTTAAAGCGCCTCGTTAACGCCTACAAAATCCTCTCCTCAAGAGAATTAGATTACTTGCTATTCTTAAACATATATTCCCTGTTATAACTCTGTACCTTTGCTCAAGTTTTTCCAGGTACCTTGCCATTTTCACTTAAATTCAATGTATTTCTTATACAAAGTTCACTTTAAATCGGCATCCTCCACGAAAGGCTGTCTGACCACTTTCAGTGGCCTGCTCCCCACCCCCTGCCCCCAAAGCATTCAGACACTATCTATGTTTCTATCATGGTTATTTGTATCTGGGTTGAGGCATCATAGCACAGTCATTCACCCACTTCAATGGAAAAAAATATTGATTTGACTATAATTTCAGTTTACAAAAACATACCAGCATGAATTTCAAGCAACTTTGAGAATTTCTCTTTAAGCATACACACAGATGACAGGCCACTTCTGTTAGGGACATAGGGGAAAAAAAAGGGAGTGGGAATAGAAAAAGAGAGTTTAGCAATGTCATCCTGAAACAGATCAAATGAACTCAAAATAAACCTTGGTCTTAGGAATTTACTTCTGCATCTGGGAGAGAAGCTGAAAGGCATATGCTTTAGTTGGAAGTTAGCGTGAGCAGAACTATGGCTGTATAACCCCATCTTTGGAGAAAGGGAGTTGAAAAATGCCTACTCAGCCGGGGTGTGTTAAAAAATGGAAATTTCCCTACCTCTCTGTTTGCTAAGGGGCTCCAGAGGTATAGAATACTTTAGATGGAAGGAAGCCATATAATAGCCATTATATCTGATCAGGGTGGCTGTGGTCCAGTAAAGTGAAGGCAAATATTCAGGTCTCTTTGTTCTGTGAGCTGGACCCACAGGAGACAGCTACTTCCAATAGTTTTCAAACCCATCAGAGTCATCCCTTCTGGATCATGAATAAAGCCTATTGTTCTATCTGTCACCCCATTTCACACTCCATCCCCACTTTCCCTCCAATTATCTCTCTTGATTCTGTTAAATAAAGATTCATTTATAGGGGCTACATGACATACATGGTATCATATTAGGTGCAGGGACATCACGGTAAATAAGGTCTATACAGTATGGCCAAAGACCCTGGAACATTTACAACTATTATTATTTCTACTTTTTAATTTTTGGTATAAACCCAATGCTATAAGGACAAAGAGGTGAAGGCAGTTCTAGCTGGGCAATTGAGAAAGATCTTGAAGAATGAATCACTTTCACATAAGTGTCAATAAGCAGCAAGATGATTCTAGGAAGAGGAAACAGAATCACTGAAAGCATGGAAGCATGAATATGCTTGACAGGTTGGGGAAGAAGTATCTGTAACGGAATGTAGGAGTGAGGTAGGTGGGAGAACATGGACCTTCCAGTGGAGACTGGGGTATTGCTGATGACTTGGGAGAATATCAGTGATGAGTGGTGGGTCCATGGGCATTTATTATATCACTTTCTAAACCTTTTGTTTCTTAAAAAAAGTTTTTATTTTCAAAAGGAGCTGATCGTAAAAGAAAAAAAAATATTTTGTGTATACACTTAGAAAAAGACAAGATTTGGTTATTGTATTGGCCCTGGCTCATCTGTCCTCTGTTTAATATTATGGCTCAAACAGGTAGCCTCAGATATTCTTAAAAGATTGTATCATCTTAATCTCTGGAACCACTCCATAAGGCTACTTTTAATTTCATCAATGGCCTTTGCCCCCTCTTCCCTACTTTTCTCATGGTGACAATTTCAAATGCTTCTAACTCATAAATTTTCAGAACCCAAATTCCAGAGGTGGGAATGTAGTATAAAGGATCTTGAATGTGCACAAGGTCCAAATCTTGGCTCTTCCTTTAATTATCTCTCATCTTGGGTTAGCCGATTCATTGCTTCTGAATGATGTTCAGAAAAAAGCATGAAAAGCAATGTCCCTGCTTTTCGTCTACAAAATAGGAATCGTTCCTACAGTCTTCACAGGATCAAAACCATGCTTGTGAAAGCCTTTTGTTACAAAAGAAGAAACAATTGAAGAAAGTATCATTATATATTTCTTTTAGCCTGTAAGACCCTTGAAAACAGGTTTGTTTGTTTTATGGGCACATTTTTAATGCTCTGCCTATAACAGTACTTCACACACATAGTTCATCAAAATATAAACTTTTAGTCAATAAGGTCACAATCAAAGAGAAATAAAAATTGTTATAGCAAATAAAATCCAGTTATTTTGTGTTAATAAAATTTTTACTATGATAACAAGAAGCAGTATAACACAGAAACATAAAGGTGATGCCCAAAATAAAGATTCAAAGATACAGATAAAATATAGCTTGTTCAAGTGCTCTAAGACTTGTTTCAAACGACAACGTCAAACCTTTAATAGGAGTGGTCTTAGATAAGGGTAGAAATTGCATCTTAAACATTTATTGCATTTTTTTTTTTATGTTAAGCAATTGAGGTCAATTTAATGAAATTTCATATATCTATAGGACCAGCTGTTTAATAATGAATAATGCTGTGTATCAGTTTGGAGAAAGCTTCAGGGGCTGTTTTATATGCTGTTTTTAACAATTCAACTAAGCCAGGGGTCATTCGAAGATGAAGAGATTGGAAAAAATAAATTCACAATGATGGCTGAGCTAATTGTTTACAATAGTTAATGGAATCTGATATGGTGGGGTGTAACTGACTGTGTATGTAGCCTATGGTGAAATGCCCTTAAGGAAAAAATGTTTTTTGGTGTTTTTTTTTTTTTTTGCTTATTTATTTAAGTTTTCGTTTAATGAATTTGATACCTACACACACATACACCACACACACACAAACACACACACACACACACACACGTATATTTAAGTTGATGACATAGAAGTTTTCTTCACATTTTGAGAAAATAACTTACTGTATTTTTTTTATCTTTTTTTTTTTTTTTTAACTTCTTAGCGACCTTATGTCCAATTTACATTATTGGACTAGTTTTGCCTTATTCTTACCTATCTTTCCTGATCTTGGTACCCTTCTATATGTGTACCGGTGATTCCCCATTTGTAAGATAACCTGTATTCCTTAGATTTATAAGGAAAAAAAAATGTTCTCAACCCTTTACGACAAATTCCACCAGTGGAGAAGAGTTGCATAGCCTTTCTGCTCCAGCAGATCATGTGCACACATCTGGGAAATCTAAAGAAAGGCCCAGAATGGTCTTTCTCTATAGAGTAGAAGAGCCTCACCTTTCATCAGATCACACAGTTTGTCATTTCTCTGACATTAAGCTCTAAGGTGAGTGCACGGTGCCTCTGGGGAAATCAGGGAAGGAGGTGATCTCCGAATTTTATATTCACAATTGCAAGGACCACATCATCTCTGTTTGGCAAAAGGACAAAGAATTGCTCCCCATGACCCTCAGGAAAAAGGAACACAGTGAACACGGGTGCAAAAACATCATAGACTATACTAACATTATCCAGTTGGGTGTTTTGGAGATAATAAAACCATCTCTCCACAGAAACTGAACCACAGAAGCTGGATCTCATCATATTGTGATGGAGAATATGAAACATAGGGGCACTCTATCCACTATATAGTTGCATTATTGCAACTTCAGGTAAGTGAGGTATTCTACTGGTACATGAATACTTCGAGGCTTTGTATTATTTTTCCAAATTGTCTCTAGACTTAATATGAGTGATAAACATGTGATCAGTAATTTTTAACTATAGACACCAGAAAGAATTGAAGAAGCAAACCTGATTCAGAATGTCATTAAGTGTGTTAAAAGGCTATTTTGGATGTAAATTATTTTGCTTATACAAAAAATTATAATTAACGTTGACTAACACCCAATAAATTCAGCTTAATGTATTCAATTCCTCCACTGTGTCAGCACAACAATCAGCTTTGAGCAGGTTACAAAGAAGTAGTCTCAGTCCCTTCCTCCAAAGGACACACAACACTATGCAAAACTATGCATGGAATATGACAGAAATAATAAACTGGGTTAGAAAACAATATGAGAAAGAAAACTGTATTTGGCAGGTAAATATAAAATTTGCAACAAAACACAAAACTGTAAAACTCTAGGTCTAAACATACAGTTTAGTGAGATCAAAACTGTCAAGTAGTTAAGAAAAAAAGAAAAACAGAAATGTTTATGTCAATTATCTTTTAGAAGAAACGTGATTTGTTCAACTTGGATTTGCTGCAGTTCTCTGAGTTATTTGACGTAAGTAGACATGGCCATAATCTCACTGGACATCAAGGTAAACGTATCCAGCCAACCCAGAAACTCAAAACACATCTTCCATGGGAAGACTTGGCTCTGTAGACATTGCCAAATAAGACATTTGCTTGGAATGGGATTTTTCTGGGCAGGGGTGGGAGCTTAGGAAGGGAGGATAGTAAGCAAAAGGGACTAAGGAAAGTGACAGAAGTGACTTGTCCTAAGACAGACACGTGGGTACACAAGAAAATTACCAGTGATGCCCAGGGCCATACCCAAACAGGTGTACTGATGTCACCTCAACCTCAACAATGGTCTTTGAGCTGCTTTCAGGCAGAGTTGCTGCCTCTTTTCTCACTTTTCCAATACTTAGCCCGATGCTTATAAGTTAGTACATACACAGCCAGCATTTGCTCAGTGAATTATTGAATATATTTGCATGTATTGTAGCACCAGTTAGCCTACAACATAAGACAGCCTATCTAAGAAATATCCTCCAGTTCACTCTCTTCATTTTGGTCCTCCAATTTTCTTACTGCTGTTTGTGTATGTCTGTGTGTACCTTAACAGAGATGCTAGGAAAAGAAAAATTTGTCAAAGGAACAACATTCAACTGAAGGAAACTATTGACATTCACAAAAAAGAACAAAGCTCTTGGTCCCCCTCTATCTTTAACACAGAGGTTAACAGATTTAGCAGGGAAAGCAGGCTGTAGTCCCATTGACAGCTGGGAAATGAAATGACATCCAGTATTCGATGACTGCCCTCAATTAGCCTATGCAAAGCAAGAATTAATTACCAGCATTGAAAAAGCTCACCTTTGACTTCTCTTTCAAGATCTCACTTACACTGAGTGTTCCTCCGGTGTTATAAATGAAAGTTCGGTAGACTTGATAACTTGCTTTTCCCTTAATATGTTTTAGTACGAAGTAGTTTTTATTTAATATGGCAACTCATACTTAATGAAAGAGAACTCTTAGCTGACCTAAGATATAGATATAAATCTACATATACATATAGATGTAGATAGAGATAAATAATATATACATCTATAGATAAAGATATATGAATGAGTGTGATTTACTGATATAGAATGCAATGGGCATTAGCAGTACCTTCGTGCATATTAGCTTTGGAATTCTCAAGGCAGCAATTAGATGTATTAATGTAAACCTATAAAATAATTTTATTACTATACAGGGAAATAAATTATAAAAATAACATCTGTATAGGGACAGATGCTATTTTTTGACATATTCCCCTAACAAAAGTTGTATATCTTTTTCCCAAGCCAGTAATAAAATAAAACCAAATGAATCCCTAAAGCCATTCACTTAATGAAATAAATTGTTAAGCAAATCATAAAAACCTCATTGGCAACAAAGAGATCAATCAAGTCAGAGCATACAGGAATGCCCAAGTGAAAGGTTAGAATGTGGTTTGCCAGGTTTGGGGGAGTTATCTGGGCAAATGGAAAGGTTTAGCTTGGCTTATCTAATATTGGTGGAAAGCATCAATCTTAGGTAACATAAGAGTTAGGAAATACAAGGAAGTGTCAGAATGTAAGAAATAAAAAACACTGGGAAGTGGAGAAAATAAGAAAGCAGGAAAGTGGGCTTGAGAGAGGAAATCGCCATTTGCTTGAGAACCTGTTTCAGTCCATGTGTGAGATCCTTTTACCTCTAGCTGTGCAATGATAACAGCATGGTGCCACTTAGAAAGCTAAACTCAGAAGTTACTAATTGGGCCAGGGTCAGAAGGATAGGAAATGAAGAGTGTGTCTGTTTTGGAAGACCACTGGGTTTGAACTCAACCAGATATGCGTTTAAGTCCCAGCCTTTATTATTACAGGTATCTCTATGGATGAGGAAACAAGACAGGGGTTCACTCTATGGGCAAATGTGTTTCATCATAATATTAACAGAACTGTCTTCTGTGTGGTTGGTCACTATTGGGTGAAAGAATGGCCCAAATTTCTCTTAGTGGAGCCAAAGGCAGGTCTTAATAGAGAATGTATGGTGAATATACTGAATATACCTTGAAAGATCAACTAGAGAAATGGATTAATAGATCCAGATATTAGTTCACTGTTCCAATATGACATTGGGACTCAAAAGGAGATGCTATGTACATTCTTCTGGACATAGCTTAATGAGGTAGTAAAACAGAGTTGGTTAACCTGTGTTGGTCTCAGTTATTTCATCTGTAAGATAGGGATGTTCTTAGCGTCTATTTCATTATTGCCCTTAAAATGCTTCAAACCCTGCCTGCACATAATGAGGGTCCAATACACACGAGCTATTATTCTTATTAATACTATTAGTAAAATGAAATTCAACCTCATAATTCTGTAAAATATTGCTTTGAGAGATTACTTAGATTGTGTGTGTGTGTTTTAAAATAGTTCTCCGTGAAAAGATGTTTGGGTGTTTCTCCAGGCCAGTGCTTAATAAAAATGTGAAAAAAAGGGTTTTAAAGGCAAATGAAACTGGATTGTGTGTTTTCCAAAGGGGGTTTATTGTTTCTGGCTGCAGCACTACTTTTTAAAAAGCCAATTATTCTCCTACAAAAACAGTCAGCAAATAATGAGTCACACTGCAGAATTCTGTGACTTTTCAGAGAATTATTTTCTGACAGCAATATATCTGAGTAACTTTAAAATTCTGTTGAAACTCGTTTGTTTAGACAATGTTCGCCAACTTCTGCCTTGGGTGTTAAGAGCGAACCACTCAGTTTTAGCAGAGTAAGACCGGGCTGACTGTTCTTGAATACAGTAATGTTGCAGTCTGCCCCAAAGTAAACAGAAATTGGCAATCCGAAAATGTCATCAACACAGAGCTTTCAAAGGTGTTAAATATTTAACCGTAGCTAATAGACTGCAAAGTTATACTTGCTTGGCCAAATACATGTGCTTCTTATTTCTTCCTGATCACTCTTGGCATCGTCTTTTTTGTAGCCTCACTCAGCATTTCCGAAGCAGAGGAGGCCCGAAGGCAGCAACAACGACCTGGTTCTAGAAAATTCTAGATTTAGCTTGAAGAGAATGCTTTAGAATTTAGGCTTTGGACCTGGGTTCAAATCTCAGACATGAAACCTAAACTCCATGTGACTTTCAGCACGTAAGCTAACCTCTGTACGCCTCCGTTTCCACATGTGTAAAGTCTTGTGAGCAGTTTGAAAAATAAATGAGACAATGGGCATTAAGTACTTAGCCCAGTGCCAGGCACACTGTCAGCCCAAAAATATTGGCAATAAGTACAATAATGGTTTATCGTTGTGATTTTGTACCGTGTTGTTTATTGTGATTTATTGTGATTGTTTATTGTTGTGATTTTGTACTGCACTGTTTATTGCTGTTGTATTGCAGTGATATCAAGTACTTTCCTATCTCTGGGCATTTGCCTTTGTTCCTTCGTCTCTTGGAACACTCCTCCCTCGAGCTTTGCACAGGTGTTCCTTTCTCAACCTTTCCTTTCTCAAATCAGATGGCATCTCCTCCCATGGGCCTTGGCTGGTTAAAGCAGCCATTCCTCATCTCCCCACCACACTGGCCCTAAACCCACCACCCACTAAGCCCTGTCTAGTGCATGACCTGATTGTAACTGAAACTATTTTATTTACTTTTTAAACCTGGTGATGGTCTAATCCAGTCAAGCGCAAGCTCCTTAAAGGAGGGACTCTGTCTGTCTTTTTCACCATGACTTTCCAGAGCCCAGAACAGGCCATGATTCTCTGGGGCTTCTAAATAATCGCTTATTGATGAACCGACTCATTACGGTTAGGAGGAGCATACCTCCGTATTCACTAATTTATGCACTGGATGTTACTCAGAGTACAACATTATTAAAGAGAGTTCCTGAAAAAGTTAATCCATCACATAGGCATTATACATGACTTTTACTAATTATAGCATCGAGTGAGTCATTAGTGTCTGGGATTCTGGTAAAAGTAATATGCTAAGGGGAGGTTGGAGAAAAGTGTATTATATTAGCATAACTTATCTCCTAATCAAGTTAAAAGTAGAAGACATTTTGAGATAACTTCCCAAAATGCTCCAGTGCTCTTAGAAATGGCTCTGAGAAGTGGGATAGAGGCAAAGGTGACTGCTAAACCAGGAGTGTGGGCAAGGGATTAATACACCTCCTTTGTCTTTTTCATGACAAATTGACCTTCAGTGAATGTACTAGCTCTGTTCCCCTAGTCACTTGATATATACCAACTATGTTACTTAGGAATAGTACCTACAGGAAAAATGACCCTAATTGACAAATTAAGTCTAGTCTGGGAAGAACTAGAAATACACTATAAATGTCTGGAATCGTCTTCACAGTTTTGGGTGTCCCTGAATGTCCTGACTTTTCTGTCATGCCCCTCGTCATATACAAGGACAGCTATGCCCATGGATCTGTCAGAAACATTGGCGGCTCTGGGGCATGAGGCATCTAAGCCAAAGTGGCTCTTCTGTCTGCCTGATTTGAACTTATCTCCCTGCACCTGACTGCCTGCCACATGGCAAAAAGAGGTCTGTGCAGCTCTACGGCCAGCTACAGGGCTTCTGCCTGAAAAGAACTCTTGAAGCTGCCCTGCTGGCAGGCTGTGCTTTCCATTTTACACCTTTCGAATGAATCTAAGGCCAGTATGACCAATGGCAGTTGTTATGGACTCAATGTGTGTGCCCCTCTCAAATTCATATATTGAAGCCCTAAACCCCAATGTGATGGTATTTGCAGGTGGGGTCTTTGGGAGGTAATTAGGTTTAGATGAAGTCACAAAGGTAGGGACTCCATGATGGGATGAGTGACTTTATAAGAAGAGGAAGAGATAGGAGTTCACCATCTCTCTGCCGTGTGAGGACACAGGGAGATGGTGGCCAATACAAGTCAGGAAGAGGACACTCACCAGGAATCAAAACGGAGACACCTGGACTTTGGATTTCCAGCCTCCAGAACTGTGAGAAATACATTCCTGATGGTTAAGCCACCCAGTCTTTGTATTTTGTTATGGCAGCCAGAGCTGATTAAGGGCAGTCTTTTGAGACTCAGTGCTCAGTAGATCCTAATAAGACACCTGGTGGGCAAAGCAGGACAGGACATGGTCTGATGGCTACGGAAATCACAGATAATATTTTGAAAAGAGGTTTCCTAATCAAAGGGCATAGACTGAGTGACTGAAAAGTAGGTGAGAAAACCATGGGAGAGAAGGCTGCTCCAACTTCTAATCAGCCAAGGAGTTTGGCAGAGAGGTGAGTTCACAGAAGCAGGGAATCTCTACAGTCAGACAGCAGTAACTGAGACATGGGAATTAGGCATGAAGACTAGGAATGGACTATTTTGAGTCTAGTTGGGAATTTCTTGCAGTATAGAAGCTAAATGAAGAAGTTGAACTGTATATATATAAGCGCAATAAATATGCAAGCTGGAATGACACTTTAATACTCTCTCTTGAAACTATCTCCATTTCTTATTCTCTACCTGTTTCGTTGGCTAAATTCTTTGTAAAAGTGCTTTCTTTGCAAGGACAGGCAGTGTCCTAACTGTCATGGAAGATATCATTATTATTATTATTATCATTTTCTGGCTGCACCACGAGGCTTGTGAGATCTTAATTCCCCAACCAGGGATTGAACCCAGGCCCTTGGCAGTGAAAGCGCCGAGTCCTAACCACTGGACTGCCAGGAAATTCTCTGTCATGGAAGATAATAAAGGGAAAATGCCCCACCATGTAAGCAGTAGAGAATACAGCCTCTGAATAGAAGGGATTCTGATAGTTGACACGACTCCTTCTTTTCCTAGCGCTCTAGTCATTCCTAAAGGCAGCATGTCATAATAAAAAAGGATGAGGGAGACAGTCAAGAACTCCAGCTTCTGGGTGGGATCATACAACCCCTCAGAATGATGCTGTGATAGGGCATCTGCCCCTCAGCTTCTTAGGAGACGTCCTCACTTGAGTGAGCAGCAGGTTGTGACTGGCAAAGCCAGGGTAGGTCCAACATCCTGAAATTCCATCACTCCTCCTCCACACCCAGCATCTGTTGTGACAACACTCTGTTTGTTTTGTCTTTGGTTTTTTCCACATAGAAAATTACAGGAGTGTCTACCCAGACTTCTTTCTTCTCATTTCTCTTCCTTCTGTACATTCTGCCTTTTTAATATCCCCAAAGTTCACCTCTCCTTACACCACTGTTCTCTCAAATGGTGCCTCATTGCCCACCACCAGACGTACAAGGTCAGGCCTTCCAACTGAAATCCTTCATTTCTATCCATGCAGAGTCCATACTATGCACAAACTCCATATGATACACCAGAAAGGAGGGAAGCAGGAGATATAGGCTTGTGCTGTTGCAAATTTGAACACATTGAGAAAGCCCTAAACCTAAGCAATGCTGATATCTTTGTAAATAAGAACAAAAGGGACACAGAACTAAGGAATCATCCTACAGTTACCTAGCGTAAGTTGATGTCATTACTTTTTTTTTTTTTCACACACACTGTATTTTATTTTTACAAGAGATAAATAAACTGACACCAAGCATTGTAAATGGATGACCACAACAAAAGCAACAATGATTGCAATTACCAAACACGAAACACACTCATGCTATGTCATAATATTGGATGTCATTACTTTTTATCATTAATAATATTTTATCAAAAGTTTCGGTGCTTAGTTCTCAAAGACCACTGAACAAATACTGTGTAAAAGGAAATGCAATGAGGACTATACCCGAAAGCATACTGTCAGATATGGTATAAATTCTCTCTCCAAAGTATCATTTGTGAGTGACCACGCAGAACTGCGGTTTTGGCAACTTGGGTCGACTCTCCCTCCAGAGTCCTAATCTTTATTAGACTCAACAGGGTACAGTAAACTCTGAACTTCTATCAAACCTAATCCAAGTGTGATACCTCCCACGCTTAAAATTCATAAGGGTAGGGAACTTTTACATTTTCCTTATTTGGCAGTTGAAGATTTTGATGGTTTTTCTTCAGTCACCCACATTCCTGCCCTATCAACTACACATCTCATGTGGCTGACTTTTAAAAGTTATGTGTTTCTTTATTTTAGTCTAAAGGGTAACCAAACAAACAATGAACTGCATACCTAAGTGTCAACCAAGACACCAAACCTGTAATCCTGAGACCCCCCCCCCCAAAGCCCACCGAGTTCCGTCCGGCCCTTAATGAAACAAAATCGCAGTGTGTGCTCCCCATTGCTCGTGAGACAAATGAGGTGATATGAGAGACGAAGCCAAAAAAGCAGCACTGCCCTGCATCTTCAATTAGCCACGGAGGGAAAATGAGACAAACAGTCATGTATAATTTAGAGGCTTGCTCTCTGGTTCTTCCTGCCGTGGGAAGCCTTTCACCGAGGAAGGAAGCATGATCTAGTGCAAAGCACAGACCTGGGAGTCAGTCATCTTGGGTTCTGTTTCCAGTCAGTTCACTGACTTACTGCATGACCTTGTATGCTGCTTAATTTCTATCAAAGGGACTAAAACAATTTGCATTTACAGATTACGTGTTTAGTTATCCTGGGCAGGGGGAATGCCAACAATTCTTTGGTATATATACAAATTATGTTTAGCACAAAAGAGACAGGATGATCAAAGACCTTGGTGGCCAAAATAGGATTCAGAGACTGGGAGGATACGATGACAAGGAACAGTGGAATGAGGTTATAAGGTACTTCCTTTTCTACCTTTTGTTTTGTGTTTTAATTGGTCAGCAAACTGTAAACCATCCTCATGATGAGAGCTGCTTAAGTAAGTGTCAAATAAGACTGTAACCTTATTTGACCAAGAAAGTATGTGGGGGGAAAGGATTTATTTCCCAGACGAAGTGGCTCTTTGTCTAATAATCACCTTAAGCTGAAGTGCTGAGAAAAGCTAGACAAAGAAGTTGGAAAGCTGACTTCTGCAAGGAAATTTCAAACAGCAATCGCTGGGTCTTGGAACAGATATCTACCAAGAAATCACCAGAATCCACAGAAGAATCCAGAAAGAAGGCAAGAAGAATCCCTCTCCTGCCAGGAAGAGTGTGGAGAAGCAAGGGCTAGATCTGTGGCTGGAGGAGGATGGTGGGGGGAGCCTGGGCAGGGATTCCCCTTCATAAGGCGGGAAACCTCGGGAGAGGCCAAAGGAGGAGCAAAATGTAGGAAGTCAAGATCACTGTTAGGCCTCTGACTCAGGGGGAGACGGGCTTTTCTGAAGGTCTTCCCTCTGAACCATACTTTCACAACTCTTCTGCAAATTCTTATTATGCAAAATAACTTAGAAAAACCAGTCGAGGTCATATATTGTGAACCCACTACCGGTACTTGCCCACTCTTGACCTGAGGAAAGGTGGTAAACACAGGGCAAGGCAGAACTGATGGTAGGACGGCCAAGAGTTCACCATCTGGGAGTCCATCCCCTGAAGAAAAACAAGCCCTTAGTGAAGTCTGAGCTTTGCAGTTGGCTGACTGGGTTTCTTCTATTGTAGGGCTCAAAATAGTCTATTTCTTGGCCAGCACAACAATGGAAGAGCCTGGAACAACTGCCTTAGTGAATTCCTGCCGCCTCTTCCCAGCTTTCATGGATTGGCCTGATATCAACCAGCAGTCTTATCAGAAACTTGAAGTCTGTGGGATGCAGCAATGTTGGCTGCACCTGGAAAACCCTTGAGATCATGGGAGAAAAAGGGAAGCACCAGGGTTTGCCAATCTGTGGCTCAGAGCACGCTTTGTTCCTTTACAGGAAGCACCTGGGCACACTAGTGGCTTGCCTCCCCCAAATATTCTCCACCTTAGAGCTGGTTCTAAGGGATTAGCCTACCCCTCGCAGGATGGATGTTTGGAGAGAGCTCGTGAGCAAGCAGCCCCCAAGCAAAAGGCTTAGCCAACGGCCCAGGTTTCAAACCCAAGAGCTAAGAACAGTCTACAGACAGCAGATCTCTAGCAAGTGGTCTTCCCTCACTCCCTCCCAAAAAAGAAGAGCGAAATCAAACAGCCTTAAGAGGCATGAGAGAGAAAGCAAGAGCCTTGGGATTTAGGAACCAGTTTCATCTCGTAGTTTGGTTTCTGGAAAGAAGGAAGCAAATGCTATAGTAACTATCCACAACTTGACTGTAAGAATTCCATGGAGAAGCCACAGAGGAAAAAAGAAGAGTCTCAACAATGACTAGCTTGGATGTGAGGGTTCACTCAGGGAACACTGAAAGCTTTCCACTAGAGATGATTGTCAAGACCTATATCCTAAGACTCACTCATGCCACCCAGCTGCCAAGGAATCTGTCCCAGCAGTTCCAAGACTGTAACCAGTTTGGTCAGAGTTTCCTAGTAGTTTTCCCCCATGTGCTGAGGGCAGGCTTGCCTATTGCAGGGCGGCCTCTGGGAGTCCAGGCTTCCTCTCACTCAACACCTTGAAAAATGTACCCGATGAGGAAGAGGGTGGAAAAGAAGACTATCACTTTGAAGAAAGTGACGTGGGGAGGCTGTCTGAGACTCAGAGCTGAATTTGAGAGAGAAACTCAGAGTATACAGGTTGAAACCCCCCCAAGGCCTCACTTTGTTTCTGAGCCTGTTGGGGTTTAATGTTCCTGGGAGACGGCCAAAACATTTCACCTTGCCAGCAAAGGTCACACACACCCAATCTAGAGGTCTAGGCAATTTCCAGGTAGAATACCTTCAGCCCAAGGCCTCAGACAGCCCATGGCCTTCAGCACCACCACCAATGTTTGCTACTCCTGGCCTCCCCTCAGCCCAAACATCTGCTCTTACCTTCGGCAGAATGTCTTCAGGGTCTTCTTACAGCCACGTTGTGGAAAAAGTTGGGGAAACTGAAACAGCACCAGCTTAACCCGGTTTGGCGTCCTCAAACAGGCGGCTAATTAATCAAACCTGGAGTTATTTTGCAAAGACAGCACTGTGCGTACGCATGACGGGAAGCCGTGTCTCCAGGAGGACCTCAGGACCGAGAATCTTCAGTCTATGGAACTCAGAGAATAGAAATGTTGCTACCAGAGCTCTTGACAAAGCGAGGAGTCCTTCCATGAGGAAAACCTGGCTTCCTGCAGCAGGAGTAGCTTATATGGACTGATTAGAGACTAGCCAATCAGCTTCCAAGTTTGATTTTTCTCCTACCCCTTAAATTTCACCCTAAACCCTGGATCGGGTAGACAGGTATGAGCCCTGTTTCCAGTCTCCTTGCTGGTGGACCTCACAAAAAAGCTCTTTTCTCAAAAGCCGGTGCCATAGTACTGGCTTCTATATGCATTTTGCTGGGTCACACCTCTAAGCCTCCACGAAACTGCTGAGCTGGCACGTCTCTCCAGGAGCGGCCCCTCTGAGTGGAGAGAGGACAGATACCCTTAGCACACTAACTAGCGGGGCCCAGCTTTGGAGGAGATGGTATTAAATGTCTCAGCTCAAAGAAATGGTGGCATGTATCAGACCGGTTGCTAGCTTAGAAGACCAGTGAAAAACCTCCTTCACCAAAGATTAGTGTTTCAAGAAACCAAGAAGGATATACCTTTGGGTGTGCAGAAAGTGAATTAATAGCTAATATTTATTAAGCACTTAGTATTAGGCACTGTACTAAGTGCTTTACATATTTTATCTCATGTAATTCTAAAATCATTATAAGATGGTTGCTATTATATGTATTTACCCATGGCATAACTGAGGCATATCTGAACAATCAAAAAGATAATATATCTATTTATTTTATACCCATAAAGGTGTATTTTTTTTTTTTTAAAGAATAACTAGGATTGAAAGAAAGCAGATAGATGGATTTCGTTTTGGTTCTGATATTTGCCACTAAATAAGGCAACCAACTGTCCCAATAAGCTCGGGGTTGTCTTGGTTTTAGCATGCAGCTCAGGATATCCCTCAGAACGATCGACCATCCCCTCCCTCAAAAACTAAGTTGTTCTCAGCTACTTGTTGAATAAACACAGAAATCTAAGCCCCAGAAAGGCTAGGGTAGAGGTTAAGCATCCTTGGTTGTGAAAGGCTTCCCATGTCATGCTGATGCCTGGCAATGGTGGAAAATACTGACTTAATTCCCACCTGGTGGAGGTGCCAAACCACACCTAAGATAACTATAGCATAAAAGCAAGAGCATAATACAAGAGAAAAATGTTAATTAGAACATGTGGAAGGGGTAAGGGTGAGGGAATGGGCCGGCAAGCAGGTATCAGGTGAAGGTGAGTGAGAGGAGGAAGCAGTGCCAGTAGGCATGGGAGCCGGAAGCAGCGGGGGGGGGGGGGGGGGGGGGAGGGGGTGTCACTCCCTGACTGCTGACTGAGCATTTCTCCTCCCAGAATCCTCTGCGGCTCTCCAGGGCTCTTATTTGCTGCAGGAAGCAGCCACTCACAGCGTGTGTTTCTCTACAGCCTGGATCATCTTACCAGCTGTTTAATAAGACTAAATAAATGATGTCAACTTCAGAAAGCATAGCACGTTCTGTTTATAGACGTCTACATGCCTTCATACTATTAAACTGTGATAACCTCTGGCAAGAAATGTATATTCCTCTGCTCTGCCTTCTCTGAGAAGAAATTTTCTTTCTGTTCTCACGTGGTCATTGAAGAAACAGACTACCATATTTAGTGGAAGACAAAAGGGCACGCTTTTAGGAAAATATTGACTTAGAAAACCTTATCCCTGAGAAAAAGATGGTAATGGAATGAGCCAATGAATAAATCCCAGTGAGATTTACAAACTTTTTTTTTTTTTTTGCCGATGTTCACACGTCACTTTAAGTTGACCCAGAGCGTTAAATCCACGCTAATTTTAGCTAGTTACTATGTTTTTGGAAATTAGGGTTTAAATCCCACTTTGTTGGGTTAATTTTTTTGTGTTTAACATCTTTATTGGAGTATAATTGCTTTACATTGTTGTGTTAGTTTCTGCTGTATCACAAAGTGAATCAGCTATACACATACATATATCCCCATATCTCCTCCCTCGTGTGTCTCCCTCCCACCCTCCCTATCCCACCCCTCTAAGTGGTCACAAAGCACCGAGCTGATCTCCCTGTGCTATGCGGCTGCTTCCCACTAGCTATCTACTTTACATTTGGTAGTGTGTATATGTCCATGCCACTCTCTCACTTCGTCCCAGCTTACCCTTCCCCCTCCCTGTGTCCTCAAGTCCATTCTCTACGTCTGAGTCTTTATTCCTGTCTTGCCCCTAGGAAATCCCACTTTGATAGTGGGGAAAAGTAATCCATGAAGCTGCCTGGTAAGAGTCTGGTAAAAGAGCATTCTTTTTTGAAAGAAACTTGCCATAACCACTCCTTTTATTGCATCACTCTTTCAGCACTTCCCTTACTCTGCTTTGCCTCATTACCATTTTTACACATGCCTTGTTCCCTAGATTTAAACTGCACTGAGGAGAGAGGAAGTATCTGATTCATTCACTCAATCAATATTTACTGAGTGGCTGGCACGTGTCAGGCTTAATTCTAGTGCCTAGAATACAATGGTGAATGAAAACATAGTCACTGAATCATGTGTACAGGCTTGGGGAGGGAGGATTGGTAAGTAAACAAGAAATCATGATGCCAACTCTACATGCCTTGGAACAGATAAACTTATGGCTTTAAGGACCTAATCTTAAATGGTCAAGGAAGGATTCTCAGGGAAAATGACACTTAAGCAGAGTCATTTGCTTTGCAGGTTAGTAATAGTTATCCAAGCACTAGGGGTGGGAAGACCAGTGCCATGGACAGGGCATAGGGCAGAGCAAGAGTGTTGCAGTCAAGGCACTGGCAGGTCCTGAGCTCATGGTCTCCACCAAGTATTCAGTTCTGTACCTTGAACGTGGCATTCACTCTACGCCATAAGTTGAATTAAAATGACAAAAGTCCACCTAGATCAAAGTGTACATGAAGAAATGTAAAGTCAAAACTATCCTTCAGATACTTTTAAGGACTCTAATCACCCTTAGTTTTCTTATGTTTTTTTTTTTTTTTTCCTCTATTCCTTGTTACTCAAGAGCTTAAGAAGCCAAATCAGTGAGAAAAGAAGTTTACTAAATTTTCCCTTGAAGATGAGTTACATTTGTTTAACAACAGAAATCCAAAGGACATCAGATGTTTCCTCATCTGTGTTCTATACATGCATGAATTGAAAGCTGGAATAAACACTTCTTAAGCTCAGCAAATTTTCCCCTCTGAGGCGGCCAGATGTTCCAGCTAAACACTAAGCTGGTGGTTAGTAATCAGGCCCTTCTTTGATGGTAATCAGTTTTTAGTGATCAGGGAAAGAGTGTTTCCAATAATTCTTCCTTCATTTATGAAATAGAGTATACACTTAATTTGCATCAGCTATACATTGGAGCAAGCATTTGCCATTTGCTTGTAAAAATAAAGCCTCAACAGCCATTCCGCAAACGAGTAAAATGGCATTATTTTAGCTACAGATTCCAACAAATTTTGATTGGAAGACATTTTCCTGACTGATAAGGATTCCAAAAATATTTTTACTCTGAGGCAATATTCACTAAGTACACACTAAAAAAAAAAAAAGTGACTCAGAACACTGAAAAAAAATATACTCCCAAGTTAATTTTCCCCCCACTGTTTTAAGATGCCTTGGTATAGAACTGCAGCTCATTTTGCTTTACTTCTTTCAACAGAATATAATTCTCTGGGGGAGCACTTGTTGCTTTTTCATGGTGCATTAAATAGAAACTCTGAGTCCAAAATACAGCTGCTGTGGCTCTGATAAGCAGCAAAATTATCTCCAAAAGGAGTACCTTCATTATGGCGCATCTCTTTTCAGACAGTAGCTTCCCAGTCGTATAATGCTTAGCATACTGATTATTAAAAAAGTAACAGTTATGTCACTGAGGATTAATGTTCAAGAAACGATATCAACACTAGTTCCAGGGAACTTAGCCCAAGTCACTGCAGAATGAACCCAATGTCTCCACCACTGAGGAAAAATGTAGTGCATCCTAGCACACTGGGATTTGTTTTTGCATCCATCAGGGGTGTCCACCAAGCTGAAATGAGTGACCCAAACGGAGCTGATGCTTTTGCCACCAGTAACAATTAGATTTATCTGATCTTCAGCTAAGCTTAAGTAGATAATTAAATGTATGTGGTTTAGCTTCACGAGAATAAAACCAGTTTCAAGAAACACTATGTTACAGGATTGTGTCAACAAAATGTCCCAAAACACCGTTCATTTTGTAATAATACTTATGGCAAATACCTCAGTATTTTTAATGGTGATTTGATGATGAAAATGCTTACATCTCTTTGCATCATTTTTCCTTCTCCTTCCTCAAATTCAAGTTCATTTAAAATGATTTTCCTTGGACATAATGTAATATCCTATAAAAATAACTTAATGAAATTGATTAACTTCACTCTTTCACAAAGAAAAAGTTTTAGATCGCCCTCCAAGGTATACATGCAAAATCCATTATGAACTGTACCGCAACCCAATCAGATCTCTAAGTACTCAGTAGATTTCAACAAATCTCCTTTAATTTTTTAATTTCACTGAAAAAAAAAAAAGCTTGATTCTAATGGTCCACTCCTTTTGCTGAATGACGGTCTGCAAGCAGTTGTTACAAATTTAAGAGTTGGATAGGAAGAGAAATCCTGCACTACAACCTAAGTAACTTGGAACACAGCTTCTTCTCTCTTAACGCCAGACGCACAAAAACCTTAGGACACCCACAGTACAGCTTGAGTGAGGTGTCAAAGGTCCACGGCAGGTAGGTGTTCGTGTGGCACTTACTAATGGCTCATTTGTCACCGAGCTGATGTTGCACTTACACGTAGGAGATAGGGTCGTGCTTGAGCTAAGAGGCTGAGTTTTACAAATGCTGAATTTTTTCTATCGTAACAAAAAGTTAGCTTCCAGGAAAAGTGATACAACTTGAGAACAGTACCATGTTATTCGTGAAGGCACAGGCCTGTTCCGTGAACTGAAAATTCTCTCAACAGGGATAAGAGCAATGATTTTACATTTATGAGGTCGGCAGTGAAATCAGATAAGACACCTTTGGGATTCATTCATTGTGCTGTATCTCCGTCTCTCTAGGGTGACATATAATTCACCATTGTGAATTTTTGTTAAGTGGGACCATAATTGCCCCCTAAAGATTAACCTGCACTAAGAGGGATGCATGTAACCTGAGGCATATATTAATTTAGTGGTCAAGTTTTGCCGTCTTAATATGATTCTATCCTCTTGAAGAAATATGAGTGGAAATGTATGCTATAATTATCTCACTTTCTTAAAAAGTTTACAATCTAAAGAACTTATATTAATTTAAGGGAAATAACATTTACATCCCCGTACATCTTATTTGAAAATTTTTAAAATATGTTCAACAGCTTTTCAATGCATCTTCATCAACTGTGATAAAGGGTTGTATGTATTTGTAAGCATGGAGATTTCTAATACTTTAAGTAAGTTGTCCCTCCAGAGAACATACAAACTTTGTGACGGAAAGATACTATATATCTTTATTTTTATATAGCTTCATAAAACAGATAATGGTCTATAAAAACATGCATCTATTCCAATTACATAGACATCTAGCTACATCTAAATGGACTTATGAAAACATATGCTGATTATTCATTTTTATCTTCTATTAACTTTTCCCAAATGACTTAATTCTAGCCTTCCAGGATTATATTTTTTCTTCCTTTTGACTTTCGCCTTGACCATGTATCCCTTCTATAATAAACCCCACACAATGGCTATTAACATAAATTTCTCATTAACCTGGTTATAGCTGGCTTCGTGTGTGTGTGTGTGTGTGCGTCTTTATATTCTCCTAACAAATAATTTTAACGTGTAAAAATAATTGCTCAAAAAATCGTTACATCCAACACCCCAGAGAGTCTCAAATTTTGTTGGTTCATCAGTGGCACTAATTAATTTATCCCTAGTAGTTATGAACCAAACCCTACACTGTAGTCTTAAAAAAGTGTTCAGAGCTAGCAAGGTTCATTGTTAAAACTAATGCACATAAGAAATTATTAAAAAGGCATGTTAAAAACTAGGCAAGATCAAATATAACAAAATATTATAAACACATAACATCTCAAAAGAGCAGTTTATTGTTTCATATAACAAAGGTAGCGTTCTGTAACATCAAAGGGTTCTGATTTGTTGAGAAGAGGGAGAATATTTGTAGCCAAAGGGTCTGCTATGCATTAAAGCTTGGAAATTTTGGACTAAAAACCAAATGAGAAGCTGATATGTTTGAAAAAGACAAAGTAGGCTCACTGGGCTTTAAGTGATTAGGTGACTGGCCAGGGAGGAAACTATTGAGATAATTCCAAAGGGATTAGGAGATACCACCTACGATGCAGTGAAACAACCCTACTAAAACAATGGTATGGCCAGTGGTTCCTGCCATTCTATGTGAGGAAGCTGCTTAGAATGTGTGTAGTAGCTGGTCATGGGATGAGCTACAGCCTTGCAGGATCCCGAGATGGCCTAGAAAGGAAGGATAAAGGAGACGAAAACTTGGACAATTATTCCAAAATCTCAAATCTTCTTGGGGAAAAAGCACGTGGTCAGCAAGAATGTTAACATACTTACATGATACTAAGAGAAGGTTGATAATTTACAAAGTTCATGTATTCTGTTTGACAGATTTTTAATTTGTCAAAAGAAAAATGAAAAAAGAGAAATCACAAGCCGTCTCATCGGAGACATCCTATGGGCAATGATGGGAGTTTGGAGAAAATAGGATCCAGGATATCTTTGCGGGCTACACTTGAAACTGGTATCACATAGAAAATTTTGTTTATTTGAAAACTTCTTGAATGACATCTGGTTGTGAAGGGAAACCTCTCCAAGAATGATCGGGTGCAGGATAATACTGGGGGCTGCCCAAGATCCTGCCATATGGGAGGACAGTGGCCTAGAATCATTCCTGGACCTCATTCTGAGAGCTCCATCCTTAAAGAAAAAGAACACCTCTAAAGTTTGCCCTTCTATTTTAGGCCGTGCCACGTGATGTATGATTGGTGAAATTGTGCTCCTTTTGGCCCCGTGCCTCATGAAGAATCAAGGAGTCCAACTGATTATAACAAAGCCTTTGTGCTTCCCAGTAAGTGAACTTGATCACTAAGAAGCAACCTATTTCTAATGACCTTCAAAGTGTCTGTATCATGTTGGCATTTATGTTCAGTGGTAAATTACAGAAGTAATCAATATCATAGTTAAACTGTCTAGTCCTAGTATATCAGAGTGACTCTAAATTAATAGTTGCTCTTTATTGATTATCCTATCATGAAAATGGAGAATTTGGGAAATAATTGACTGCCTTAGTTCCAGTCAAGTTATTGAGAAATGAAAAGTATAAAGCACTTCAGCTAACCGGGCCTCAAATATAAATCTTTTCCAAGGTGCAGTCTATTACTCACAGCTTGTCAGTCTTACCTCAGCGGAAGGATTTATGCAATGTCTGCTTGGCACAGGGGCAAGCTGCCATAATTACCTATGATCAGAATTGCTCTCAAATACCACAAATGGTGGTTGACAGTTATGAATCACAATTAGCATGGTCGCCAATCATGCAACGAGTAAATTGATCTGCATTTGATCTGTGTACCAGCACATCAGGACCTGACTTAGAACAATAATATGGATTTATCCATAAATGCTGGTTAGGTCATTTTTGCCTTTGCATAATTTTTTTTTTTAATCTTGTTTTCTTTGCTTAAAGGTGACAGCTAAGTCAAGCATAACCTTTTATTTTTAAATTCCCTGCCAGTCCATAAATTCCACTCTGCTCTTGGTAGGTTTCTCTTCTTTGCCTGTGTGTTTTTCCAGGACCTTCTTCATCCATGCTTACAGCTCCATTCTGGGCAGATACCTCCTGTCCCTAGAGCCTTGCTGTTGCACTGACCACAGGTCAAGAAGCATTTATCTACTCACATCATCAGTCGAAACTCTGACCGAAAAATTCCTGAGAGAACAGTCGTTATGCTTCCAAAAGCAGACACCAAAATACACCATCAACAAACTTTTCCTGCTTTGAAGTCTCTAGGATTGTAGAACTGCATTAGACTGTTTCTAATTTCTAAAGACTTACCTCAAATAAGTCATTGTTTGACCATTAAAGCAATAAAATTTTGTCTTTAATAAGTGTAGCTGGGGAAGGATAGGAAAAAGAAGACTGAACTGTCTTAAGCACGACCTCGAGGTCAGAAAAATAACCTTCCTGCAAATTGAAGATGTGCCTCTTCGTGCTAGTTTATAATCTGTCTACATTAAAGAATTAACTTTTAAGCTCTTTGCTTACATAATACATAGCAGAGTGCACTCCCCTCAATCAATATTTGTTGATATATTTACACTAAAGGAAAACTAAACCGTTTTTTAAAATCAGAGTCTATAAACTAGTGTCTAATATAAAATTACTTACTGACAATTTTACTACTATTGCATGCCTTGGCAACTGCCTCCAAACTGATAATTTTCTTCAAAAATACAGGGAGAAAAAGAAGGCAGGAAGACCAAAAAAAAAGAGGTTAATGAAATGGAATAGAAATTCCAGCAGTTTAAAACAACTCTTTTTTAAACTTTACAAAACTAATAATGCTCATATATAGAAGACTAATTCCATACAGTAAATATAATCACTGTTGACATGAAAGAAATCTTACTTTGTCTTTGAAATGATCACATCCTATGTGAAGAAGCACTTAAGAACAATAGCAACAATTTACATATTTTAGTGCTTTTCATTTCAATGATTTTTCATGGTGCTTTGCAGACTTTAAAGGCTGCTGAGCAATTTCGACTCAAAAGCCTATGTAACCAGAGGAACAAAAAAGCAGGTTTTAAATCCAGTGAGGAAATAAACAGGCAATCATTTGCTGGAATTTTGAGGTGAATGCCAGAGAAAGCATGTTAAATGTTGGCATATTAATTTACTTCAGCATGCATATGTATTTTACAAAGTATATTTTACTAAGGGATACGTTTTAGGGGTGGCAGCCTGGGGCTCTGCTGAGAAGAATATGGTTGACATGGCCTTTCTTCCCCCCAGCTTTATTGAGGTATATTTGACAAATAAAATTGTAGGATATTTAAAGTGCACAATGTGATGATTTTATACACATATACATTGTGAAAGGATTCCCCCCATTGAGATAATGAACACATCCATGACCTCACATATTTACCTTTTTTTTTTTTGGTGAAAACACGTAAGTTCTACTACCTTTGCAAATTTCAATTATACAATATGGTATTATCAATTGTAGTCACCATGTTGTACATTATATGTGAAATCTTAAAAAAAAAAAAAAGCATGACCTTTTAGGTATTTAGGTCTAGGAGAAAGGCCAGGACTTTCTCTGCCCACAGTCTACTCTGTGTTCTATGCAACTCGCGTTCGGGATGACCTTTTGGAGCTCTGAAGCTGTGAGTTGCCTGAGATCAAGCCAGACTCCCAGAAGGCAAGTTGACATAAAGCTTACTTTCTAGTCCATTGCTAAGTCAAGTCTTCTCTTACTCAAGAAGTAAGGGGACCTTCCATTGGCCTCTTGTCTCCACATATGCTTAGGATATCACTAACACTTACTAGTACCAAGATGCCATTTGGAAGTTCTCCAGTCCCAAGAGGAAGCATAACATGGTGGTCAAGGTCAAGGACTTAGCACTCAGTAACTTGGTCCCATTCTTGACCCTGCTGCTTCTGGCTATTTGTAACTTAATAGCTCTAAGCCTCAAATGGGAATGTTCATGAATCAAATGGGAATGATACCACCTATTTTTTAGGGCTCTGTAAAAATCTATTTAATTAATACCTGTATGATACATATTATGCTATCTGGCACATAAAGGAACTCAACAGATACCAGCTGTTATTAACTGTTATCTTAGCATCTTTTCCCTTTTATCTCTCTGTCAAGCTGGAAGAGGGATCATTACTTAAAGAGGATATTTATCACCTGCAACACTTTTGATATTTTATCTTTACACTTGATGGTATATACCTAGATGATAGAATCAATATTTTATTAGTGAGGAAATGATCCTGGGATCAAAAAGTATTGAGTTCTAGACTTGTCTCCCCAACAGCAGCTGACCTGCCTGTCACAATGGAATGTACAGTTGGCTTTCAGTTAGTTAGTTTGACTTTTTCTAATTCATAACTGAAAATTAAGATTTCACTTTTTTAATGCTCTTAGTTCAATAGAAGAAAATTCTAGAAATGAGATTTTTAGCAAAATATCAGGACCACTTCAAATCAGGATTTTCTTTTTAGATTTACCACTGGGTCTAAAAGTCAAAGCCATCCTTACTAAATTATGAAATCTGATACAAAACAGTTATGGTCATAGAAAAGCAATAAGTTATATTAGTTTTATAGCACAGATATAAAATCTTTCTTACAAGCCCACAGCATATCCTAAACTGCTTGTCAGCATAATAATTTACTCTGATGCGAACTTTAGGGATTCTTGCCATGTTGACTGAAAGTCATAGTCATTAGTGAGTTTTTTCATAAAAGTTAAATAATAATGTCCTTCAACACTGACACTGGAACCACCAATGGAAATGCTGGTCTCTTCCCTAGTCACTTTGCTTTAAAACACAGCTACTATGTGCCACAGGTGACCCAAGTAGAGACATGCATAGGGACAATACTGAATAAAGCTTGGTCAGTCTAGAAAGGGAGAGAAGCTCAACAGAGAAGAGAAGTAGCCTGAACTTGTTATAATGGACTCGTGTACAATGGACAACATTAGCACCAACAAGGGTGTGCTCACCTCTCTGGGAGGTAAGAAAACTTACAACTTATTTCCTGGAGGAGGGGACACTTGATCTGGATCTTGTGAAGCAGTGAGAGGGGAGTATGTAAATTCAGGCAGGTGGTTAACTGACACAGGAGAAACAAGAAAGAAAGAACCTATGAAAACATAAGAGAAACACTACATGTTTCAAAATGGCTAGACCTTAGGGCTCAGAGATAGAGGGGGAAAGAGGTAGGATTAGGGTCTGGGACTGGAGAGAAACTCCGCAGTCAGATCACAGAGAGACTCACATGAAAAATTAAACATGCACACAACAACACAGGGAATTAGAAAATGATGGCACAATTAGGAAATGCCAGTAGGTTAAAAAGAAGTGAAGTCAACAGTAGCCTGGCAGCAACAAATGATTCAGTGCTCAACTTCCATGGATATGAAGAGCAAGGGCAGGTATTCAGGGAGACCCTTTCATGCTCAGGGAAAAGGAATGAAACACAACCCTTGGTATTCTTAAGATGAAAAGGCCTGTATCTGTAGATAAATATACCTAATGACATGAGAATTTTCTACTCACATATAGAAGTTATTATATATATTAACATATTTTTAATATATATTAATTCTCCATATATATTGTTATTAAATAATAATATATGTATTGTATAGAGGATACTGATATATAATAATATGTATATAAATAAAAATGTATGGATGTAGACATATACACATCTATTCTTTTTACACAGAGAATGAATCATATATAAAATAAAGAATATAATAAATTCATATATACATATATTCTATTTATATATAAATATTTATATAAATGTGCATATGTGTGTGTATATATAGAGAGAGAGAGAGAAAGAGAGAAAGAAGAAATATGTATTCAAATAAGAAGTTACAATGAGGAAAGAAGTAAACCTAGATGCATAGGTCAAGACTGTCTTCCTCAATACCACTTCCTTCGCAGGGACCTTTTGCACCCTCCTCTCTCGCCACTAGGAATCAGATGCATCTCAGTTGGATGCCCTGTTGCCTCTTTTTGTTTCTTTTTGAGTCTGAAAATCAAAGTCATCTCAAAATCGGCTTACGTGAAGCTCTGACCATTGAACCCAAAAATGCAACGTGAGCAGATTAGTAATTTCAGAAACAAATTCAGTTAGCGAGCGTGATTGAACTACTACATGCATGAACCCAGTATTCAGGATCAGGAAATTAATACCCAGAAATGGGGGAAAACTGAGAAAATATTCAATGTAAATACTGCTTATAAGACCAGTGACTGGATCTAATTTAGACTCACAGAACTTTAGTCCTGGAGGGGGCCTTGGAAATTGTCCAGCCCAAGTCCCCAAAGATATTAATAATTCAAATAGAAATCTTTACTATTTCCTGTTTTTTTCTTATGAAATTACACATCCTGCGTTTCTAAGGCCAGACTATCCAGCCCAATGTGAAATGTTTGTAGACGGCAGCATCTACCATGTCTGCATTTTAACAGAAGATTCCATAGCAAAGTTTCCTTTCAAAGCTCTGGAGTCACTCCTCCTTCTACTGAACACAGAAAAGACTAGGAGCTGAGGACTTGGCCTGCAGGACTGAACGGATGTGACAGAGAATTACTGTCGCCTAGAAAGAGATCAACAAGGAACGCTAGAAGAGTAAGCCCTGATAGTTTGGAAGTAGGGATCAAGAACTGTTTGCTGAGGGCTTCCCTGGTGGCGCAGTGGTTAAGAATCCGCCTGCCAATGCAGGGGACATGTGTTTGAGCCCTGGTCCGGGAAGATCCCACATGCCGCAGAGCAACTAAGCCCGTGTGCCACAACTACTGAGCCTGTGCTCTAGAGCCCACGAGCCACAACTACTGAGTCCGCGTGCCACAACTACTGAAGCCCGCGCGCCTAGAGCCCGAGCTCTGCAACAAGAGAAGCCACTGCAATGAGAAGCCCACGCACCACAACAAAGAGTAGCCTCCGCTCGCCGCAAGTAGGGAAAAGCCCGTGCGCAGCAATGAAGACCCAACGCAGCCAAAAATAAAATAAATAAAATTAATAAATTTAAAAAAAAAAAGAAAAAAAAAGAACTGTTTGCTGAACTTCAAATCAATGTAGGTGATTACACTCTGAGTTTCAGAAGCTGAACAAGAATAGAAGCGTCTACTGCCTCTCATTCCTCCCATTGATCTGGACAACATCAAACTCCAGGCAACCAGCAATCATGTGTCTCAACGCCTGAGTTCTCTGTAATCCTCTCACAAGGCTGCTCCAAGCCACAGCCTTCTGTGGGCCTCTCAGAGAAGACTCAGCAGCCCGGAGGTCCCCTTTACAATCTGCCAGCAGATTTTGTAGGGATATTTCCCTAGAATCTCCAATCTTCTATCCCCAGTGTGAATTCACGGAATCAGGGACCCCAGTGTCTACATGAACCAGGTTTCAAATAGTTGCTGCTTATGTGTATTTATGAAGGTGCGTGGACTTACATGGAGAATCAGAAACAACATAGAAAAAAAGTGTTGGCATTGAGAGCTTGGTCCAGAAGGTTTAATTTCCATGTGGGGAGTTATTTGGTAGGTTTTTCTTGTTTAGCTAATTAGAGGTATCTGTCATAATATAAACAACTACCTGTAGAACAAGGGAGTCATAAAATGTTTGAAGGAGAACCTTTGCAATGTAAAAAATGCCACAGAGCAATTAAAGTATATTTTTACAAGCTCTGTTAAACCAGAAGTTTAATAGAAGTTAAGCCTGGAAAACCATTTTACATCCCTTCAGAAGTGCTCTTGTTTATTTGCCTAGGGGACAGCGTTAGTGCTCACAGCTAGCAGTATTTAATCTCCCTCTCGCTATCAAGCCCCTAAAACAAAATTGTCAGCTCATCAGTGGCACTTTGAAAGCCCAAGTACAGCTGGAAAGATTGGGAAGTTTGAATAAAGGAAAAGAAAAGAGAACGATTTCTCACTGATGTATCTCTTAGGCCCTCAACGATGGGAGATCCAGTTCTACACACACCTCACTGCAACATGGAAACACCCAGGATAAAATTAAGTGGCATCTCCATCCCACTGCCTTGGCAGTTGGTGAATCCTCACTAAAAAACAAGCAAAGCACTCCAGCATCATCTAGCTCACACACACATTTTACAACTAAAGGTAGTCAATGAATGAAGACCTGAGGCTTTCAGGACAGGAGTTACAGAGTGGCCAATCTGGAATCACTGGAAGAAGGTGGTCCAGCTTTGTGGATGATCACTTGCCCAGATGCCTCCAAGCATGTTTCTGCTTTGGAGAAGAGGCCACACTATGATTTTCAAGCAGGGGTGGGACTCTTCTCTGAGGTGTACAGAAATGGGCAGGGGTGATACTTCATTTTTGGTTGTCAAGATGACTACAAATTGCTTCTAGAATTTAGTGGCCAGTGCACCAAACATCCTGGAGTGTGCAATTCAGTCCCGCAGAATGAAGTATTGCCTTACCCCAAATGCCAAGAGCACCTCCACTAAAGGCTGTCCCCAGCCAGGGTGGAACCCAGGTGGACTTCCGCCGACATTCCCCATGTAGACTGCTGCCAAGTTTAACCTCCTTGAAACTTACTAGGCATGAAAAAAAAAAAAAAAAATGGAGCTAGAGTGTCGGTAAACACATACATGTCTTCCACTAGAAACATAAGCCATTTTTATCTGCCACAGAGGAAATCAATTTTAGAGATAAAGTTACAGGTGGAACAAAAGAAATCACTAGAGAATTACTCCAGCACATCTTCCTTACAGAGAAATGCTCTGATGATATGAAACAAGATTCTTCTAGACTTAAAAAAACAAAGTCCTGTTCTCTAAAGCATATTGTTGAATGTTGCACATTGTATGCCCGCCACAAACTCTATTTTCACATACAAACGAATGTTTCTTCAGAAATTCTGATGGCTTAACTTATGGAAGAGCAACACGTGAGGCCAAAATTCAGAGCAAATGAACTATCCTCACAGGTTTGAGAGTCCCTTATTCTCTTTGCCCTTTTTGGCAGGTATCATTCCTCCACTTCAAATGTCGAGGTTCTAAAACCCACTGTGGAGACCGAGAAATAAACAATGATACAAATATGAAGTGCTAGTCTTTCCCAAGGGTATCTGTTTTAATAGAGATCAAATTCTTGAGTTAGAGTAACTTTCAGTGAGCGAGAAGGATTTCAAATGACACCAGAGCCTTTCCAGGGTTCGAAAATTTCTGCCACATAATCCATATTGACTTATTCTGAGCTGCTAGAAATATAGTGTCTTCTACAAGAGGCAAATATGATGTGTTATTTGCATCAGGGACCACGATGGCCTAATAGAGATGCACTTCAATAGAAAGAAGCTGATGCTTCCAGGGAAAATCTCGCTCTGGGTTGTCAAGGTACAGGGCTCTGCCACCTGGAGGCTGGGTCCAAATCCTTTATATAGTGGTGGGTCCCAATCTTCTGGTATGTGATGACCCTCTCAAATGGCAAAAAAAAATCTGGACCCCATGAGCTGTACTTTTAGGATGTCTTGATTGCGAATATGCATCAAAACAAAACAAATAAAAACCTACCCTGTACTTAGGGATAAAATGAATTAATTCCATATTTTATCGATCACAACAGCACCTGTTTGCATTTGAACGCGAGTACATACGTGAGTGAAATAAGATTTTTTTCATACTGTGGACAATGCTTGGTACACTTATGAATTGTAACCAATCCCTTGGAATCAACTCTGGAGTTCCTGGAGATCTGTATCATGGGATCATGCTAGACGCATGTCCAGGCTTTATAGTAGCCAAGTGCATCCTAGACCCTCTTGCGTAGCCTCAGAGGTTGGTAACGTTAACTTAATTCAGGGAACAGAAATCCAAATGAGTATAGAATTAATTATTCCTAAGAACAATGGTTATCCTGATTGCAGTTTTTTAAATTAAAAATGAGCTTTGCTCTATGCCTTTCTAGACATGCTTCTATTTAATACCATCATGGGTTTTGTTCCTATCATTACCTGCTGAGACTCTGATTCTAAGTGTAGAGAAAAATAGCATTCTTTAACATTTGGGAAGAAAGGGCACCCTTTCACAGCTCTTTTTCTTAATGCCCCCCGCTAATCAGCCATATGTGTCATTTTCTCCCAGTGGGACTAAGTGATTAATTATTCATCTCTTTTAGCTGGGGAAGTTGTTTTCATTCTACAGGCAATGCAGAGGAAGGGCTACAGGCATATTGGCTAGCAGGTGTATGTATGAGGATTATACTGGTGAGGAAAGAAAAGGGGACCCAAAACAGCTTATCTGATTGCCAAAATTCTGAATTAGATGGATAACCCCAAACTAATTAACGTTCTCAGAGTTATTAATACGCTCCCTTGACTTTAATATGAATATTTCAGGCTGATTGAGATTCTACGCTAAAATGAAACACAACCTTTTCCTCCAAAAACATCTTTGTTGGGAATACTGGAAAATCTGAGTCTTTTATAATATGCATTAATTCATCACAAGAACATTAAAGCTAAAAATGCCAGAAGTTTTGCATGATGTTTAACAGAGCCTGCTGGCTTCCAAGGAAGCCCTGAAGCCAAGTAGCCCACCAGCCTGTCATTCTTCTCCTACTATTACGTGCTCAATCTCCTTGGATTCCTTCAGCCCAGGGTACCGAAACATATTCCACTTACTGCTGTGTTACTGAAGATAAGCATCACCAGGAAGATATTTGCCCTGCACAACTTCCTTCTAACAATAAACATTGCTGGTTGTTTAAAAAATGAGACAAAAACTAACAATGGCGTTCAGCAAGTTATTTTAGCACCAAGCCAAACATGGAGCTACATATATAAATACTCACAATGCTGACACAGATCACATTCTACAGGCACTAGGTAGTGAGACACTGTGGTCGGTAACAGGGGCTTTTACTGTTTCGGTCATGAGGAAGTTGAGGCAAGGAACATTCCATCACGTTCTGTATGTGCCATCACCAAAGCTACCAGCGTGGAAACAAGAACTCCCAATATTCCTGTTCCGACTCTTTAAGTGGCTTAAAAACAAGGAAGCAAGTGTTTATTCTTTTAAATTCAGACCCAGAATGAAAGCAAGCGTATAAAAGGAGGACTGTCGAACACTCGCAGTGGAGCTGACAATTTAAAGTTAATGTTGTACAACCTGCTGTATCCATCTAATCATTAATTCACACACTCCAGCAGTAGGTGTGACAGCTCCTGCGCCCAGAGGCTCACTCATGCCTCAGCGCTACCCCAGTAATTGTGTCTCCATAAAAGACGTGCAGCCTGGCCCATAAATGTCACAGCCATCACTGGCATGAGTCAGGCCCGTAGGTCCACGGGTCCTGTGGGGATGACAGGAGAGAACACAATTCTGGAACGCTTCACCCACACTGACGGGTGCCCTTTCAAGACTGCAACGCTGCAGCGGGTGGTCAGTTCAGCTCTCCATCAACAACGCGGCAATCAAACCTTTCCCAAGGATATCAATTAGATTGCGGGGCGTATCAGCAGCTCAAATTGTCAGGCAGCCAGAGGTAGTAGGTTACAACCGCACTGGGCTTTTTGTAAAAAATTCAAAACACACAGAAAAGTGACAGCTCAGCTCCTGTGTGAAGAGCACAGCATTTGTTGGACATGAAAAGGGAAACTGCTCAGGCTTGGCTGGTAACAAGAGAGCCCGCTGAGCTCCTGAACATGGCGTGTCTAATACACTGTGCAAAGTGCACGTTGCAGATGAACATTAGTGCGGAAAAATCATCACGTTTCGTAAGATGCCTTGTTTACCCTTGGTCTAAGAACCTAGCAGGGTCTTCTGACCAAAGACAGATTGGAAAACGAAAACTCTGTGCGGTACTCCACTTATTCAGAACAAACTTACCCACAGAACCCAAATCACATCATTCCAATCAAACCTCCAGTTAATCCGTTGCTCTGGTCCCGTATGCTCAGCATGTTGATCAGAAAAAATAGAACTGATTAATATTATATTAGAAATACTGTCAGAGAAAATAGAGTCAGAGAGAATTATTAGAGAGCATGTCAAAACCACAGTGACATACAGACCACACAAACCGGAATGGCGTGGCTAGAATTTAAGTGACAGGACAGAATGGAAATTATAGAAAAGGGAGGCAGTAGGAAAAGGGACTGGAGAGATAAATCCTCCTGCTAAAAGTGGAGAGGACCATGCCCGGAGGAACAAAGCAGACATTGCCTATTTCTGAAAAATCCTAGCAAAGGAGCAATTCTGAGACAGACACACAGTCATTGGAGAAAAACTATAAAACTCAATCAAAATAATTTACGCTCAGAACTCTAAACCTAATGATGAACAAAGTAAGATATATTACGTCATCTATCTGCTGTTGGTGGTAAGGCCACACACCCTCCATCCTCTGATTTCCGAAGCAGGATACTGCAAATGAGCCCCCCTCTGCCTCTGCCCCTTCCAGCTTTACTTTCTGTTACTTCTAGGCATTTTATACTTTTTGGGGGGTAGTACTTGAAAAACTGTAACTTGCAAAACAACAATCTCTTCTTGTAAGGTAGTCAGCACTGTACTTCTCACTGTGCAAGTGAGGATGCAAAGACTGGGAATTTAAGTGGCCTAAAGAAAGAAATTAAATAGCCTTTCTGCTTTCCTTCCTTCCTGTTTTCACACATTGCCTTTGTCTCCAAAGGAGAAGTAAGCACATACAGCGACCCCTGCATATTCCTCTGCCATCTAGAGACATCACTGCAGTACTTGCTATGAACCACTACCAACAGGTCCAAACTGTGTTGGACTCTCCTTGGAGTCACCATAGTGGCAGTTCAGAAACAGGCAAATTAAGTCCTTACCGAGAAGCTACCATGCACCTGGCCTGCTGCCCACCCACCCAACCAGCTAAAATCGTCCAGAGCACCAGGGGTTGGCTGAAATGGTTAGCTGGAGTCATTTAAGCTTGGTTAGTACCAAGCTTGTTTCTACTGTAGTTCTGGTTTCATAGCCAATGCTACAAACAAATGTATTGGACTTTAATCTCTTCAGAACATGTAGGCTCTGCTGGGGTATGTTTATTTTTGTTTGTTATCTCAATTGTAATATCTTTTACACTGAATATATCTCCATCTGCTTCAGGGATAACACATTTAACCACAAATTGGCTTGAAATAGAAATTATCAACCACTAAAAGTAAGTTTTTAATTGTGAAAATATAGCTCTGAAGAAATTATTCTCAGGCTAGGGGATCATGCTCTATTTATTTATTTATTTTTGAGTGAATGGTTATATGTCATTGTCCACTATTTTATTATAATATTAGTTTTAATAATCATATTTTTCACCAAAAGGGAGAAAAATTATCTTTGTTACTTCTCAGCACTAGTACACTTCATTCCAGTTCACTGGTCAACAGATTATCTTGGAAATATCCTCAGCACCCTGTTTTGTTTTTAATTTTTTTTAATGAAAAGTAACTATATTTTCCAAAATAAAAGCAAGTTAGTGAGAAAAGTTGCCTTGTTTTACATTTTTGCAAAATTTTAATATCTGTCTTAATGAAAGACAGTGGCTTCCCATATCTACTTCTGCATTGACTATGTTGCAGTATGTTGTTTTAGTTGAAGTACATGAAGAAAGTGCACATAGATATGCATTTGGGAAAGTGGAAGCTATTTTAATAGACTTTTCAGATAACTGTGGGTATTCCTCTTCAATACACCATGAAAATTTCAACAAGAGAGTTTTTTTCAAAAGTTAGTCACAATAAAGATCTGAAACAATATCAATGAACTTTTTGTACTCTGCTATATTAAAATCCATCGGTCTCTCTTTCACTTTGAATGGAACTCTTAAGCAGTCATGATTTTGTATCAATGTGCATTAGTCATTTGAGAGACACTGGTGCCCTGTGTTATGTCAATCTTGTAAATGATGACACTTTTTATTATGTAATGCCTAAAAGTTACATTTGTTAATATCACCGCCAATCTGATGGTGCACATGTGGGAATGCTGTCAAGCTCCTGGTGGTGAAGCCAAGTTTTCCAAATTTCTAATTTTTGCTTAAAAGCTCAAATTTTATCATTGGAAATAAATTAGTCAGTAGTTCTCCTTTTTTTCCTCTTAAGATTTTGTATTTTATTTCTATAAAATCTGTATTTTAATTTTATATATTCTTCCAGCTTTATTGAGATATTATTGACATATACCATATGTAAGTTTAAGGTGTACAATATGATGATTAGATACGTATATACCGCAAAATAATCACCATCTCTATCCCTTCACGTAATTACAATTTGCTGTGTGTGTGATGATAACATTTAAGATCTACTTTCTCAAAAATTTTCAAGTATCTAAGCACCCTGATATTTTATTTTTGCTAATTCCTTCTCCTCAACCAAAAGTGGCCCTTTGCCCTCCATTGTCTCTATTGACAAATCTTATCAATTCTTATAGACACTGCTTAAATTCTATTTATTCTGGGATGCTTTCCCTAACCATTTCCCCAGATGTATTTTTCTCTCTCCTCAGTCTCTTCATCATTTATTATTAGGCTTAAGCATACAATACCTTTTCTTTTTCTACAACTTTCTGTACTTTATTGCAGAAAAGTTGGAAAATTCAGAATATTTCTAAAAAGAATAGAATGTTATTACCCAAATTTGAAGTCCAGAAAGTTAGAACACCTCAATAAGCACTGTTTGTAAATGCCCATTTTTCCATATTCTCTCCAAAATGGAATGATTTTAATCCATTGCAATTTGTTAGAAATAGAATTATATTTTGTAATTTTACTTTGCATTTCTTTCACTACTAGTGAGGTCTAAGAATTTCTGTGTGACTACTGGCCTCTTGACTTTTTCGGGGATAATATCAGTTTATGGCCTGTCTTTTTTTCCCTGAGGATGTCACATTTTATTATTAATATATTTGTAGAACTCTCCATATACTATGGAAATCATCTCCCTCTCTATATGCTACACATATTTATTGTAGTTTTTATGTTTTGTAATACTGCTTTACTATTTAAGTACAAAATATTTAATGTAATCTGTTTGAAAACAAAATGAGACTCTTACTATGATGATGGGTTACATTTCAAGAAACCCCTCCTCAGAAAAGGATTACTAAATAAAAAAGCAGCAAAAGTCAAAGCTTAAGAAGTAAAACTCAAGGAGAGTAAATAAAGAAAACCAAAGAAAAAAATTCCCTATCACAAAAAAATAGAAGAAGGTGAATTTCTTGGAGTAATATCTAAAATTGGCCATCCCTAAGAGATTTTAAATGAAGTTATAGTATGATTGAAAATCTTATTAAAGAGATAAGTATGCTGGAAAAATGTAAACTGTGATATATTATTAATAGGAATTTAAGGTCAAAACAATCAAAGACAAAACAGGCTTTAAAATAAAAACCCAGGACCAAAAAATTAAATAATACAAAAAGCATGTAAGAAGTTGAGATATCTGAATAATAGATGATGAGATCCAATGTGCAATAATAATAATTTTGAAAGAAAAAACAGCATGACTGATTAAATATTTCAGAACTGAAAAACAAACAGGACTATAAGTAGTATCTTTGATTCCTGTATAATATACAACAACCAGAAACTGAATCCAACTCAAGAGTCTCATTTCAAAGAAACAATGCAAAACAAAGATCTGTACTCTATGTGCTTTTAGGAAGAAAATGTATATAATCTATTATGGAATATAAATCAGGTTTTTTGGTGTTTATGAAAAAGTAAAAGCATAAAAAAACTTTAATCCGCGGTATTGTTAGTTTTCATTCATGAATGAAAACAGGCATTCTTGAAAGACTTAGACAATTTACTAAATAAATATATTTACTCCAACATCTGCTGGAAAATCTACCCCAAGTATTATATTAATTACCAGAGTAAACCCAACTATCTGAACATGTAAGTAAAAAAGAACTCTGCTGATTACTGCTAATAATATTAAGTAATTTAAATAATTGTTAAGTCCAGATTAATTACAAATGGAAGCAGATACAGAATAAGAGTGGCATATAAAACCAAAAAGGAGAAAAATTCTTTGTTGTTTATAAAAAAATAAGAATCTACACAATTAAAAAGGTTGCAAACTATTCTAAAATAGGCACCGATGATTAAAAATTGAGTGATAAATTTTTAAATCATTTAAAGATAGAGGAAGACATGGCAAATTCCACACAAACATAAAAAGATGAGCAAAGAGAAACCTTAAAGTATTAAAAAAATGGTACAAACACAAAACTAGATAAGTGGAAAGAGACCAAAAATAGAAATTATGACATTAAGCATAAGATTGTCTTCCTCACCTCATTTAAAAGGCAGAGATTCTCATACTGCATTAACATTATTCAACAATTGGCTGCTTAAAAAGCAATATGCCATTTAAAAGGCTAAAATTAAGAGAATCAACAAAGATCAATCAAATCTGAAGAAAAGAATCTTATGGTTGGTAATATCAACCAAAGTAAAATTGAAGACAGTTAAGTACAATATTAGACTAAAGAAAATTATCATACCATTATAGAAGATAATCAGTCATAAGGAAATCACAGCATCCTAGCTTCATCCACAAAATATAATACTTTCACACATTTTATTTTTACATTATCACGTGATACTATGAGCCAGGCGCTATACTAAGCACTGTGAATGCGAATGTGATTTAAGACCCATTTCCTCCCCTAAAAAAAATCCCAGGAAGAGAGACGAAGCCATCTAGAAATATAACTCCAGTAAAATTTGGTAAATGCCATAACGGAAATATTACAAAGTATATGCAAGGTAATGGCCTGGCAGTCAGTGATTTAAATTATGAGATAAAGAGAGGAGGGAGTATCAGAGAGGATCATGGGTGAGGATGTCTGGAGAGTAATCTAGAGAATACTAAGAACTCTCTAGGTTAAGTAGGAGGCCAAATGGGGAGACATTCTAGGCATAGAAAAAAAATAGTGCAAAAGCACAGGGCATAGAACTTGGGAGAAGGCCTCAACCGTTAGCAATGTTGGAGCATTTGGAGCAAGAAGAATTACGGTAGCTGAGGCTGGAAGGAAAGGTACACATTATGAACAGAAAAATCAGGTAAGCAATGCTAAGTAGTCTGAACCCTATTCTGTGGAGAACTGGGAGCCTAGGATTGGTTTTGTCCCAGAAATAATGAGTTGAATTTGCATGTAGATGGTGAACCCTCCCGTCAGCGTTGGGGATAGACTGACCTTCCAGGTGGGAAGGTTACGGAAAGGATGTGGGTTCCCGGCAATCGGGGTGGAGAGGAGAAGACAGATTTGAGAGCTATATTAATGTTACAAAATTGACAAGGCTTGATGGCAGATGAGGTGACAACCCCCTTTTTACTTGCTTATGAAAGTGGGGGAATAGAACAAAAGAAAGAAGAGACTCAGGAAAACAGGTTTGGGGAAGACGATGAGTTTAGTTTAGACCCTTTGAGTTGAAGACCCTGGTGAGACTCCAGGTAGGGGAGGCCTCAGAGAGGTCAGAGGTGAGTACTGAGAAGTGGAGTAAATCAGCAGAGCGTAGGAGGTGATGGAACTCATGGGAATGGATCAGAAAAGCAGGCAGAAGGCAGGCTTCCTGGGTAGAGATAATGCCTGTGGAGGTAAGGATTGAGCCAAGGAAGAGAAAGAAAAGAAACAATGTTCAGAGAAGTAAGAGATCAGGAAACAGACTGGCCACGCAAGTGAAGGGGGTGGAGACTTTCCATGTGCAGGGGTCAGCCGCGTAAGTGCCACAGGAGGGGAAAAACCACCACAGAGCTAACAGCAGACACAGAAGCAAAAACTGTGAATAATACGGAATGGATAGAAGCACAGTATAAAATGGGTTAAGCTCCTTCAAGTGGGGAATAATTATTTGTACCCCCAAATAATTTTTTTTATATATTAGGCAGAGAAACAAAATAAAATAGAAAAATCAAGAGTTAGATATGTTAATTTCACTAATGTAAAGTCAATAAAATAAAAAATAAATGCCATTAAGTATTAGCAAAAATCTTACAATACTTAATACCGGTGTTCCCAAGTAACAACTTGGTCAGCATAGAAATAAACTCATCTTAGAAAGAATACTTATGGAAGCATGGGATGTTACGTATTGGTCAAAGTAGTAGACAGAGAGACATTCATAATGTTAAATATTTCTATTATTTAAAAAAGAAAAGGAGAAAATAAGAATAAGAGAGTTAAGCATGGATCTTCAGATCTTGGTTAGGAAGGAAAATAAAAGGAAGGAAATAATAAAGATGAAACAAGCAGTAAATATATTAAAATCAGGATAACGTAAACAAAGAGTTGGCTCATTCAAGACTCTAATAAAACAGACAAATCTCAGGCAAATTAAAGTTTGTTTTTTTTTTCTTCAAAAGCAAAAGCTATAAACAAGGAAAATTGGGAGAGGGAAACAGAATGTAAGAGCCACAGTAAAAAAAAAATACTGAAAATTATAGAGAAAATGTTAAGCTAACATGAGCGATTAAAGCTAATAAATTTAAAAGTTTGCATCTAATTAATGATTTATTATTTTATTTATCAATATTAAAAACTGTCAGCCACACTTAACAGTTACAAAAACTGAGACTCAGAAGAATTAAGTTCAAACGCTTATTGTAAGCATTAGAAACAGATTTTGAGCCCAGGTCTTGGACACCGTAGTTTTAGTGTTTTTCCTGCACAACATGGTCTGCCGTATTTGCATCTGTCTGATCTACTGTGGGATGTCTCACAAAAAAAAGTACTTTAAAGTCCAAAAGGAAGTTCCTATCTTTTCCAGGACGTCTTCGTTTCTACCTGCAGTCTCTATCTCATGGGAGAGCAAAAGTCTGAGCCCTGTTGCCCAGGGCAGTCACTTGGAAATCATTCAATACACAGTCCACCATTTCTCTCCACAACTGCTGGCAGCTACTTAAGCTTTGTTTCATTTCTGCACCTCCATTCCATTTCTGTAGCCTCCAACGCTCTTCATATTCTCTGTGGAATTCGACATGTGTTCCCTAAAACTTCTCCTTCCATTTAGACCCGCGCACCCATTTCTCTGCACTGAAACCAGGTCTTAGTCTCTCTAAGCTGTGTACACAAGTGCTTGAGACACCAATGTCGAGTACCAATATTTTGTTGACAATATACATCTCATTTGTTTGCACCCATATCTCCAGGCAGTCGGAAGCACTTGGATATTGATTCTGTCACCAGTACATTCATTTTATCCAAACCTGGCATCATTAGCAAACTTGATAAGCATGCTTCCTGTCATTGTGCAGATCTTGGATAAAAGTGACGAACCAGAAAACATTGCCAAGAAGAGCACTCACAGGAATGACTTTACACGTCAACCTCTACCTTAATACCAACACATTCATCAGCAACTGTTCAATCAGCCACAAATCCACTTGTCTGTCTTCTCATCTGGCCCACGTGTATCCACCTTGTTCACAAGGTTTTCATGAGATACTTGAAAAGTGCTTGCAAAAATTCTAATTACCCAATGTCTGTAACCTTTCCTTGAACCATAGCATACACAAAAGAGCACAGATTATGAATTTAAAAATCTGCATTTTAGGCCCAGGTTTCTCTAATTCTCTCCCTGGCAATGAATCACCTGAGAGTACAGGTTTCTGCTCATCTAGAAAGACCACCAAAACAGAAGCAAGGCCAGCATAGGATGAGTTAAAATCAACCATCTTTACATTTAAATGGAGAGCATTTGGCACACATAGGTGGAATCATTTTATCTCCATATCTTTTCCACTTTGAGATATTCATTCTGAAGTTTCAGTTAGAAGACAAATCTCTACAAATAAAAACAGACACCACAAAGTATTTATTTACGTCAAATGTCAAACGTAGTACATGTTCTTTCTTATAAGACAATCAATCACTGGAATCCATCCTGGGACCTCCAGAGGGCCAATTAATCCTTACACAGGATATGCAGCTCTCAAGATAATTTGACACTTGTCATATTCTTTCTGCAATTGCATTGCATATTTTTTTTGTCCTCTTTCATTTTCTGACTTTGTTCTTGTTGGTACTGAAATACCACCATAGCAAATATAGTTCTGTTTAAGTAATGGAAACTACAACCTTAGGAGGAATCATAACTTGATGAAACAATGTAAGATGAGAGAACTAGCCAGAGAATTTAGAGGACTAGGAAAGTGCATAATTAAAAACCAAAAGGAATGAAATTTTGCCATTTGCAACAACATGGACAGACGTGGAGGGTATGTATTATGCTTAGTGAAATAAGTCAGACGGGGAAAGACAAATACTGCATGTTTTCACTTGTATGTGGAACTTAAAAAAATAAAACAAGCCAACGAATATAAGAAAACAGAAACAGACTTACAGATACAGAGAACAAACTAGTGGTCACCAGTGGGGAGAAGGATGGGGGGAGGGGCAAGATAAAGGAAGGGGATTAAGAGGTACCGACTACTTCGTATAAAATAAATAAGACACAAGATGTAATGTACAGCACAGGGAACATAGTCAGTAATTGATAACTTTATATGGAGTATAGTCTATAAAAATATCGAATCACTGGGTTGTCCACCTGACTAATATATTGTAAGTCAACTATACTTTAAAAAAAAAAAAAAAAGGAACGTCAACAAGTGGTCATACAGTCTAAAACTACAAGCAGGTCAGGTAGAGCACAAGTGTGAGGAGAGAAGACTGATCGGTTTAAGGAGAAAATGAAAACTAATAGTAAAAAGACACAAATGACCCTCAGTTTCATTTCCTACATTTGTCCATCAATAACATTATTTCTGCAGGAAAGGATGGACACAGAGAATTTAGAGACATCAAACTCTCAAACATAGGGAGATCAATGCAATACCAATGAAACTCTGTGGAGCCATGCTGTCTATGCTGGAAGGAAGTTCACAGGATCCCAGAGTTTGCAAGAGAAGTAACGACGAAGAAAAATATGTGGGACTGGGTTGTGAGTAAAGAGAGGCTGCATTCTAATCATCTCTAGCTGCATGTCTTGTGGGGGAGATTAAGAAGATTCCAGATAAGTAATCCATATCCTACACAAGTTCAAACAAAATAGAAAATAAAGTTCAAATAAAATATATTTATGATATGTTATGTATATTAAATATTTAGCTTTCTAAACAATTATAAAATCAATAACTTCATATCTAATTCTAAACCTAAAATTTTTAAAAAAAAGGAAATAAAATGCATTACCCATTGCTTTCCCAGCGCCATTCATGTTAACAGCATGATTTTTTTCTTTTAAAAGAGATAGTTTTCCACAGAAAGTAAATGACCTTTTGGAGCTCTGCCTCAAATTTGGCCACAGTGTCCCAGATTGTAATTGGGATTGTAAAGTTTGGAGTTCTGTATCAAGTATTTTGGGAGCTGAACTTATTTTTCAATTATTTTAGATCTTTGTTCTGTGGAATTAGTACTAAACTCGTCTAATCTATCTTGCAACCTTAACTGTCACTTGCTTTCTACTAAAAGCTTTGAAATATGATCAGGAGATTTTATCTCATAAAGGATTTGCATTGTTTAGCAAATGTGATACTGTCAGAGTACAACAAAGCAATTGTAATATTAAACTGCTCATCAGTTTCAGTCCCACTTATCATTCTGATCATGTTATGAATTTCTCCTTGCAAAAAGCTGCCTTAAAACTCTGGCCCAATTACAGAATGCTGCTTCTTGACCTTGACATTTTTCAGTCTTTATCCCTAATTGCCACCCAGTGCTTTCAGAAGACACTTGTCCACTGAATCAGACTCTGACATTTGAAATGTTTATAAAGTAAATAATTTAGTGTCACAGCTATATGTTTTGTTTAGGTGGTTGCTTTTTACACACTCTAATCTGGCATCATTTTCCTGCACAAGGCTGATTAGGACATTTCCTTTACAATGTACATCAACAATGAACTATAAATATAATTAAAACCAGACTGTAGCAGAGTATAACCATGTCTCATTTCTATAGCACTGTCTAGCAATTTATAATTTTAAACGTGCTCTGCCCCTGTTATATTAGCTGTTGAACACAAGTGTTCAAAGACTTAGGTCAATTGCAATTTGAAGGGGACAGTGAAGGTCCCAAATAGAGGATGACAACATGATCATTTCCTCTCCTTTAGGTCTTTAATTCAAATTCAGTGAGGTCTTCTCTTCTGCCCCATATATTGCTAACCCCCTCTCCCAATATTCCTTATGTCCTTCCTCATTTTATTTTTATCCAAGATAGTTCTCACCATCTACCAAACTGCTAACCTATGTGGTTTACTCTCTGACTTCATTCCCCACACCCCCTGTCTGATGGTAAACTCCATGCAGACAGGAATTTCCTGAGGGCTTCAATGCCTGCTATGCTCCTAGAACCAGGAAGGGTGCCTGGCACGTAGTAGACACTCAATATATTTTTGAATTGTGAGTTTTTTTGGAGGAGAGACTAAAATAAGAGCAGGGTTTAATGAACCAGAAAATTCCTACAACAGTGACTCTGAAGGTGGAAGATGGGAAGGAAGTGAGCGTAGTCCTATTATTAGGATTATCAGACTCCCTAGAGCCCACAGTTGCTTTCCTTTCTTTCAAACTGTCCAGTCCATAACCTGGAATTCTGATAAGACTCCTCCTGACGGGTGCTTTATCTTCACTTCTCTCTCTCTTACCCATACCCACTCCTTTATCTTTGAGAATCATTTCTATGATGGGAAGTGTTGATAATAATGCTAACCATGAGGACCACACTCAGGATGAAAAAATGCTGACAACCTCTCCAGCTCTGTCTTAAAGTCGTTTCTAAGTAAATTTGTGGTGTGGTTATCATACGGATTTTAATTTCATTGTAAAGGTAATATGAGAAGCTGTATGGAAAACCAATGTAAGGGGGAAAAAACCCATCATGCGATGACCCAAATCATCCTTTTCTGGTCACCACGCATATCGAAAACTTAGATGATCAGTCCACAAAGCCAGACCAAATACCACTATTCTGAGAATAACTTCTTTCTACTGTGAATCAAGGATATTCAGTTCATTAGTGGTAGCTTGAGAAACCAAGTGATGATCATAATGATGACGATGATGATGATAAGGAGGCACGTAGTCATTCAGACGTTCCATCAGTCATGAATATTTATGCAAAGACAACTATTTGTCAGGCTTTGAGCCATATTACATGAACCACTAGTATGTTCCTTAATTTAGATGGCATTGTGTTGAAATTTGCAAAGGATAAAAATAGGAAATGAACTGATATCACAGCAAGTTGTTTGTCAGGGTGGGAAAGAGGACAATAGTCTGGCACACGTTGTACACACCTTCAGTTCGGAGATATGGGAGGTTGGAGGGACATGACTTCAATGTTCAGGGGCATGAGTTTTTGGTGTTGCTTCAATTCAAATGTTGTATAATTCTAGGTGTTTTGTTTTCAGGGCACTTAGGTTTGAGGATAAAGGAAAAGTTGATCTCAGAAAAAGCTTCAGAACTGTTAGCCTCATCAAATGCACTGAGAAGACATTAAAAAATAAGTATAATGCTTTGTCAGAGCTGTTTTCTGGAGAGTACATAGTCCTGCATTTTCACAAAATAGAACCATTAAAAAAATACATTCGTTCACTTAATTTTTCCATAAATAGTGCCTTTGCTAATTTTAAAAAAAGAAACTTTTCCCCCAGAAAAGGTTATTCACTTTTGCCTTCTTTTATTAACAAGAGCTCTCCTGAATCCCTCAAGTCCTAGTGAAAGCGGGCAAACAGATGTAAACTGTATTTAATTAAATTGCATTGGCTAGAAATGAACAAGGAGTGCTCAACTTTGGCTTGTTTTCCTTTAACTGCTTTTATCAAGTTTTTCAACTATCTTCTAAAAAGGAGTATGGTGCTGCTGTTGTTATTTAACCTCAGTATTTTTTGAGAATGGGAGCTATGCTTATGAAAACGTGGCACAGATGTAGGAAAAATTTCATGAACTTTCATCGAAGCTTTACTTAGATGAGTAATAAAGCTTCATATTTTAAAGGTCTTCTAAGGCCACCAAAAATCCATTAAGAGACAATAGAGGTCTTCTGGTTTGAAAGAAATCCATGTTGACCAGGATCCTAGTTCTACAAATAGTTTTTTGGTCAACTCATGTGGGCCAATCATAGTGCGATGACCATAGCAACAGAACCCTCTGAGGCACACATTCAAAGTAAACAGCAGAAAGAAAGAAAAGAGACAACTATGGTTTCAGGGAAGCACATAAGTCAAATTTATAAAGAATGCCTATGACGGCATCTTGGAAAATGGAGATGGGTATATCTAGCTCATTTCCTCATTCCCTTTATATTTGCTTTCTCAGAAAACTATGTAAACTTCAATAGCAAATGTTGTGCCTTTCTGGGTTTAACTAACAGAAGTAGACATTTCCCATACTACTGAGTTCCTTTAAAATATATCAGAGTAAACAAGAATCTTAAGGATGCCTTTCTGTGAATATCATGATTTCACAAATACATGCACTTTCCACCCAAGAAGTGAATTGAAAGACAAATTAAATGTCTTGCCATAAACCAATCAGTATCCTCTGTCCCCCTACGTAAATGATACTTTTTTCCTTCAACTGGTAAATGTATCAAATTCATCTGTAGTGACAAATTATGGCATATGATTATGTTTACTTTAAGCATCACACATTTTAGTTTAAAAAATTAACTCATATATTACATTCTCTTGATTGTACCTGATATATATCATTGTGGCTGAGAAACCTGTAGTTATTATGTAAAAATGCAGCTGGAAATGCCCCATTTCCCTCACCTCTATCAATTACCTGTTATTTAGGCTGTTTGCTAATCAATATTCTATTCATCACTCCCATTAAAGAGCAGTGGCATGCATTATCTTGAACTGAAAATTATGCTGTAGCACATTAAAAATAGATGTATTTATATGGCAACGAGACATAATAGCAATCCTATTACTCACAGTTCAAAGATGTCAGTACTGCTGTCACACATAGTTGGATTACAAATTGCTGCAAAAGTTTCCCACAGATTTAAAGTTTTGATATATAGCTATTCTGAAATTCCTCACATTTATCTTTAGTTTCAAGGGAGCTTTCAGCCTCCTAAGAGTCTGGTTATATTCATTTACATGTGACTGTTTGGGTCTCTGAGAGCCCTCGATAATGTGGCATGTGTCTTTTTTTAGCATAGAGGGATGATAAACTCTTCTAAATCCAAATTCAGTCTTGAAGCTGAGAATGCCAAGAGCTTGGCACTCTCTTTCCAGCTAAATCCATTTCAGGATGCAGGCTTTTCCTTTCAACACCCATTTTAAGGTGATGCTGGAGTTGCAGAGAAAGTACTGGCTGCCACCTCTGTAGGCAAAAAGAACAGACCCTGAGGCAAGCCATTTAACTTCCAGTAAAAGACTACCTACTTCTCAAAAGTTATTTGCCAAGGAATAGATGTAAATACCCAGTAGATGTAGAAATGGACCAGGTCCACCAGAAAGGCAGTACAGAACGTGCACTGCACAACTCCAGCCCTTGGTATAGGCTGGAATACAAGGGTGCCTGAGGAATGTACCAGAGCAGCCCCAGTAATGATAGTGATTATTATTTTATTTTCAAAAATTGACCAAGCATTCAACTTGGAAAGAGAAGGGCAAAATAGAAATCCGTCTAGCTTTTCAGGTGAATCAATTTCATGATCAACTTCGTAAAAGTTTGCCTCCTTCCCTCACCATTCTCTATGCATCCTTGGTCCTCGACCTCAGATGAGTCTTTGGAGTCCTGGATGCAGAAACGATGCATGCGTGGAATATTTCAGTGTTTTCCCTTGAATTATTATGACCAGCCCTTTACTTTTTACTTTATAGTGGAAAATATAAAACAGCAAATATTTTTATTAAAACATAAATCATTATCACCCACTGGCATTTGTTGCTAAAAGGAAAATTTACATACACATATGGACTAAGCATGGCTAATAGGAACAGACTATATACTAGTCTTAAATCTTAGGATAAAATTTAAGGTCTACCCATTAAATATATTATGGGAAATATAATTTGAACTTTGAGCTAACGTAATTTAATGCTTTATTTATTTATTATACACCATACTCTCGGGAAGATTTCAAATGGCTTGTAACCCATTATCAACCATTACTAATTATCAATTTGCATGGTTTCTCTTTGCAAGCTTTGTTGCTCTTTGTTTTTTACAGGAGAAGAATAGAAAGGAAAACATTTGTGATATTAATAATCAGGTAATTGGTTATTTATTAAAATGTTAATCATACCAGAACTAATTTTCATGTGCCTGTTTTGGGGATATATCAATTGGCTTATTATTTTTAGGTTTACCACGTCACCATGCACAATTTGTTGATTTTAAATAGACATAGTCTATATTTGAAATTATTCAAATAAGTTATTAAAAACATATAAACCTAAATTCTGCTTTGATTAAAAAAAAGGGATGAAAATCTTATCCTCAAAGGAATTGTTTCTTAATTTTAAGTGCCCTAGTGATGAAGCAAGGGGTGAAATTTCAATTTCTCAAAAGTGTAGATGACTGTTAAATGCTATTCACTCATACAAACAGAATAGATCCACCATTCGTAACGCTCAGGTTCTACCAAGTCTTCTGCTTCTGCAGTTTTTGTTTAAATGATTTGCTAACTTCATTGTGAAACAATAACTCTGTAATTGTTCCCACGTGTGAGATTCTGTGAACATGTTTTAATTATCAACAAAGTAGTGCAAATTCAAAGCGACTTTAATGACTCCAAATTTGAGTTCTGAAGAGCTCTTTACGGCTCATTCATGTTTAATATAGTTTGTGGCTTATTTGTGGGATTCCAAGCATTCAGGATACCTTTTATTTTCTGCTAAAACAACAACATTTTCATTTTCCAACTTGGCTTTTCTTGGGGCCTGAAAATGCAGAATTCGAATCCTCCACTTCTATAGAAGCCAAGGGACAAGAGGTCTGAATTTAACAACAAATACTTAATCTGGCTAACTATTAATGCTGGGTAGGGGCCATTAAACTCTGTGGATGTTGATGTCTTCATATTGCAGATGTGAATAAATGGATTTTGATTAACTATCAAAATCCACTAAGAAGGGGAGCCAAGACAAACGTCCCTCATCATTTCATCAGTTCCTAAGGATAACGGACATGTCTCTTCAATAACCGTTTGTTCCTTCTTATCCATCTCACTTACCACCAATGTCACACAATGGATTTTCTACTTCAGTCCATCATCATGGGTGTGTTGCTGCCATTGTTTCCTCTTTGTTCTATTGTTCTGCACATACTCTCAGCAGAAGTACTCCTGATTAGTAGAATCACTGAATTTAATGGCACTGTGAGAGATCCTACCAATCTCTCCACCATTTCAAACAACTCTTCAAGGATAACTAAGATATTTTCCCTCTTAGAAGTTTCTTTCTATAGAAATCCCATGGGTAATGGGGTGATACATCAAATTCCTTCAACGTACTATGCCCAAACACACCATATGGACGACATTATTTCACACTTGGCTTAAGCATCTATTGTCCTTCAGCTGTTGCTACATGTCTGTAGGTCTCACTTACCAGTGGAGAAAAGCAGAGGGAGAATGGATAAGATACAGCAGAGAGGAAGAAAGAGAAGAGGAATTAGGAAGCCAGGCTAAGAAGCTAAGAGAGCCCTTTCCTATTTAGCTGACATACTTGTGGTTCACAGTTCTTAAACGCACTAGTGGTTCTACACACAAGTGGCCTGACCTTCACCCCACCAGCTATTCTCCCTTCTCCCCAAGTCTGATTTCTTAAATGCTATAAATAGCTCAAGACCTTTTGAATACCCTGTGAAAGCAACTATAATATATAGAAATTGGAGATAAGAAATTAAACTAAAAATACCTTCTACTCTCCAGTAAATTTAATAATCTACTTGTGTCAGAATGGATTTCTGTGTTTTTCTTCTATACACTGTATCTCTTAAAGTGTAATTTGATGATACTATTTAGAAAAATGATGTGTAGCATAAAGATAAATGGTCAGTATCTTATCAGTCTTATCAATGGGAAAATTCTAATGTTTTCAATAAGCAGCACTTTCAAATGTCCAGTGGTACCAAGACAAAAGAGGCTTTCCTAGTACACAGTACCATTTTTCTCAAGATGATCTTGTGAATGGTAGTTCTGTTCTTCTTCAGTGGGGATTTTTCAATCTGTAACACATTGCCATGAACCATATATAAAAGCTGGATAGTTTGTACCCTGAAATTTTCCCTTGAATAATAATTTGGGGCATGCTCAATGTATAATTAAACAAATAATATTACTTCTCAATGTTTTCCTGGAAAACCACGATGTGCTCTTTATGATCAGAAATTCTTTCACATATTGGGAGATTCACAGAAAGATTAGTGCAAAAAGAGAATTTCTTTCCATTAGCAAAGCTAACATCACTAAAAAGGTGCAGTCCTGAAAATTTCAAGTGGCATAGTTGAAGGGATGTAGCTTAATAGGTCTCTTACAGTAGCCACGTAGAAGAAAAGCTATAGTCTTGCCCTGTCCAATATAGTAACCACTAGCCATGAATCATGACATGGTTGGACAAAATTGAGATGATCCATAAGTATAAAACACACACTGGATTTCAAAGACTTAGTACCTAAAAAAGAATGCAAAAGATCTCATTAATATTTTTGTATATTGAGTACATGTTGAAATGATATTATTTTAGATATATCAGGTTAAATGAAAATATTATTAAATGTAATTTCTCCTCTTTCTTTTTACTTTTTATAATGTGGTTATAAGAAAATTTAAAATTATACATATGACTTGCATTGCATTTACATTGGATGGCACTGCTATATAGAAAGACGGAATTCAACTGATACGTCTGAGACTGACAAATGATACCAGAGAGAGAAATTTCTTAAGATACATTTATTGAATTTGTTTCAGAAACTCCACTTATACCCTTAATAGTTATCGTTTTACAAGAAAATGTGTATAGTAAACTCTGCTGCTTGCTAAAGCCATAACTGGTTAGATTGCTCCAACACTGGGGAACCTAATGACAAAACTCCATGACTGCTGGCAATAACGCACAACAATCTTTTTAATCATATCTCAATTAGCTTTAGAAGTTTCTCATTTCAGGGATCCCAGGGGTCTCATTGCTTGTCTTTTCCACTTGAGATAAACAAAATCATCTGTCTTATATTCATCTCCAGTGTTTGTTTTTTGTTGTGGTGGTGGTCTTAATAAGCTGCAGTGGTTGATAGTGCTTTCAGCTGCAAACACCCCTGCTGTCAACCTCTCTTTACCCTCCCAGTGCACAGCTGCAATCACTCCGGTGCTGGGGCCGTGAGCTGCCCTCCCCCCTCCCCCCGCAGAATCTTACAGGGACACCTAGGCATTACTTTGGGGAAATCACGGGACAAGAAAGGTACAATTTTTACCTTTTTTCCTCAGAATAAGAAGCTGGATATGCAGCAACTGGGTATGGAGGGGAACTGTTTAGAGGCTGATGATGATGAAGATGATTATTATTATTACTATTATTAGCTTTATTTAGAATGAATTAAGGTATAGTCACAAGTCATTTATTCCTTTTTTCATTTATTCATTCACCAACCATATATCGTCTATTAGGTGAAAGGTGATAGGGATACAAAGACAAAAAATACGTTATCTTTGCCTTCAAGGATCTCACACTCCAAGTCACTTTCATTATTATGTATACGTAAAATCCATTGTTTTCTCAAATACTTAGATTTTTAGAATTAATCTTCAAGGTTGATAAGGAGAGGCAGACGTGTTTTAAAAGCATCTGAATGACCTAATATAGCTCTTTCTTCACTTTATGTCTCGGCCTCCTTTATGTGAATATACCATATTCATTACAATTCATTATCTATATCTATATCATTATCTATATCTATATCTATAATCATATTCATAGCCATATCTATATCTATAATTGATACCCATACCTGTATCTATATCTACTCCATACCTAAAGTATGTACCACATATGCATGACTGAAGAAAGTAATACTGCAGTAATTCTTGTCCTTGGTATAGTCCATAAAGTTGATATAATGAGTCGTCTTAGGATAGATGCCTAACCTGTAAAGTCCTGTAAATAGAACCCAAATACTCTGCTGGGTCTGTGAATGAGATAGGGTCCCTGAGTTAATTCCCAGTAGTAAAAGAATGCTTCATGACAACCAGCTTTACATCCAGAAACTAGGGACTCCATTCAGGACTAAGGATTGATCAGGCTTCCTCCAAATTCTTCTCATATACACCACTGCTGTGATGAGCAGCATACCTGACAATACTGCAAAAACTCTCAAGAGTTTCATGATGTAGTATGGCTGCCACATTCGTGTTCAGCATAAGAATTCGGACCCAGAAACTGTCATAAAGCTAACTTACACTTCCACTGCTCCTGGCACTGAAGCTGATTATAGAGAAAATGGCCCCATTTTCTCCCCAGTAATGTCACGCAGAGAATGAACACCACTGCAATCTTCAGCAAACCTCCCCTTCTTTGACACCCATGCCCCGCCATGACACAGCTCTGTGGACTCCAGAGTAACAGCAGAATTTAACTGGGTTTGCCTCTTTAGCTTTCCTTTTGTCCTGACCTTTCAAGAAGGAATGTTGTCAACAGATTGTAAGGGGCCCCTCCAGTTTTAACACAAATTACACATTCCAGCAAGGGGTGAGGTCTTATTTTATTTCTTCTAAGGGCCACCTGGATCTACTAAGTCACTCCCAGGTCATCAACTTTTTGCCTAGAGAAAGGCCTCAGTGAAAGATTTTCAAGTTCTGAGGGTAATGTTTGAAGGCTGCCAAAATAAGAAAAGGTTTACTCCTTTCCAGCATCTCCAGGTTTACTCCTTTCTCTTGTTGACTGTTCAACTTAAAACCTACTGCATAATATAATTAACTCAGTGGGCTCTACCAACTAATGAAAACCTTAGATACTCAGGGAGCTTTCTGAAGCACATGTCAACCAGAGGAGCCATCAAATGTTTTGTTAAATAGGATCTCATGCGGTCTAGGCCAATTAGTTACAACAAATGGCACGGAGCAGGGGCTAGGCTCTGGGTGATGACAGTGCTGGGTAACATCTCTGCTGGGAAAGCACAAGGTTTAGCAAAAATCCATTCAGGATTAAATACACAATGAAATGGCATCAAGGACATTTGAATAGTTTTGAAATTTTATGTTGATACTGGAAAAGCAAGTGAGATTTAGAGTGTGATTTACTAAAGTTAAGACTGTTGTTTTTCCAGCTAGGTCAATTCATAAGGCAGCTGGAACATTCCCTAATTTATCCACCTGTCTTGTTTATCCTAAGAGTGCTGTCACTTGCACTTACAGAGCACCTGGTATAAGAGTTTTGGGAGGAAAACCAAAGGCAGAAATGTGAGCTCTGCTTTTAAGATGGTAAGGGAAACCATGAAGCAACTTAACGATTAGGTAAATATGTTATTAATGCGTATCTTACACACAGAAAAGATCACATCCGTGTACGGGAGGCAAGAAATAGAACATTACTAGTACCATAAAAGCTCCCTTCCAAATCATCAAGCCCCTGACTTATAACAGAGCTTAGCTTTTAACTTATATGAATGAACTCATACAGAATGGGCTCTTCACTGTGGTTCCTATGTTCACCATTATGTTTATGAAATTTATCTGTTTTATTACGTGTAGCAATTATTGCAAGGTATTGATTGAATAAATACACCACAATTCACTTTGGGTTGTTCCAAATTGGGCTCTCTGAATGGTGCTGTCATGAACTTTCATGTGCACATCTTTTAGGACATATATGTACACCTTTCTGTTTGGTATTTATTTAGAAATGAAATTGTTGAGTCATAAGACATGCTTGTGTTCAGTTTTATTTTTTTCTCACATTTTGTTTGAAAGACTCTTTAAATTCTATAGTGCCTTACAATTTTCAGAAGTTTCACATACATGATTTCATATAATTCCATAATAACCCCTTTTAACCCCCTACCCCTATATTGCCCCTACCCCCTTCCCTCTTCCCACTGGTAATCACTACTTTGTTCTTTATTATCTGTGAGTCTGCTTCTTTTTTGTTTTATTCACTAGTTTGTTGTATTTTTTACATTCCATAGATAAGTGATATCATACAGCATTTGACTTTCTCTGTCTGACTTATTTCACTTAGTGTAATGCCCTCCAAGTCCATCGATGTTGCTACAAATGGCAAGATTTCATTCTTTTTTATGGCTGAATAGTATTCCACATTCTCTCTCTCTCTCTCTCTCTCTCTCTCTCCTCTCTCTCTCTTTTGGATATATACCCAGGAGTGAAATTCCTGGGCCATAAGGTAGTTCTATTTTTAGTTTTTGAGAAACCTCCATACTGTTTTCCACAGTGGCTGCACCAATTTGCATTCCCACCCACAGCGTACAAGAGTTCTCTTTTCTCCACATCCTCATCAACCTTTGTTACTTGTGTTCTTTTTGATGACAACCATTTTGACAGGTGTGAGGTGATATCTCACTGTGGTTTTGATATGCATTTCTGTGATGATTAGCAATGTTGAGAATCTTTTCATGTGCCTGTTAGCCATCTGTATTTCCTCTTTGGAAAAATGTCTATTCAGTTATTCTGCCCATTTATTAATCGGGTTGTTTGTTTTTTGGATGTTGAGTTGTTTATGTATGCTGGATATTAATCCCTTATTGGTCAAATCATTTGCAAATATGTTCTCCTGTTCAGTAAGTTATCTTTTCACTTTGGTAGATCCTGTCCAACAGTTTTCCTAATGGCTGTAGCCATTTATTCTTTGCTGTAAATTGAGAATTCCAGTTGCTTCTCATCCTCGTCAACTCTTGGTATTATCTGTCTTTCTCATTTTAGCCTTCTAATGAGTGTACAGTAGTACCTTCACTGTGGATTTCATTGACATCTCTCTGATGACTAATGAATTTGTGTAGCTTTTGATGATTTCATTGGTGTTTGAATATTTGAGCCATGGTATTTTATAAAGCTATATGTCAATATTGAGTTGCCAGTACTATGAATCTTCTCTAGGCTGAACAAATATAGATTGTCAGCTGTTCCTCGGAAAGTGTGCTCTGATAGTTCTCTCCTGGACTGGTCCAGGGTCTCAATGTCCTTGTAGAGCACAGTCCTCAGAATTTTCCTCTGGGTGCATGTTAAACAGCACAGAGTGGAAGGGGACAGAAAGCTCTAAGACATTTAAACCTCTGCTTCTTCTAATGTTTAATATAGCAAGTAAGATGCAAGCAATTCCACATCATTTCCTTACTTTGGCTTAATCATGCCTTTAGGGAATTATTCTTTCTCCTCTATTAATACTTCATACTTAAAATCTGTACTAATACTAAACAAACTGTACTCATCTATTTATACATTCATTCAGCAAACATTAATTGTGCACTAATTATGATTCAAGGAAGGCAAAGTCCATGCCTTCCCAGAGCTTATGTTCTAGCAGTCTAACACAGAATAAGTACACAAAATAAGATAATTTGAAATGATGAAGGACTCTGAAGAAAGTAAATCTGTAAAAGGTATAAAGAGTAAGTGGAACAGGGACAGCGTGAGCAATATTCTTCACAGGTTGGTCAGGGAAGCCTCTCTGCAGAAATGAACTTGAATTAAAATCTAACTGATTAAAAATGAAACCAAAAACCTACCAGCCCAGTGCTGATAGGAGTGAGGGGAGTTTTAGGGAAGGGAGATAGCCCAGTGCTGTGAGTTACAGCAAGAGGACCAGAGTAGTTATAGCTTGTTAGGGATAGACGGAGGAGGGTGCCTGTTTGGGGATGTGCAGAAGCAAGTCAAGAGAGGTAAAGCTTTGCAAGAAGTTCAGATTTTATCCCACCTATAATAGGAAGACAAAGGAGGGCCTCAGCCACAGAGTGACAGGTTCTGATAGCTTTAAAACCGGGGTTGGCAAACCTTACTCAATGGACCTACCCTCAGTTTGTGTAAATAAAATTTATTAGAACACAGCCATGCAAATTCCTTGACCTATTGTCAATGGCTGGTTTCGTGCTTTTTTTCTTACCACAATACCACAGTTGAGTAGTTGTGACAAAGATAATGTGACCCAAAAGCCTGAAATATTTTTTATCTGACCCTTTAAGAAAAAGTTGGCTGAACCCTGTAAAGATCACTGTAGTAAATCTATGAAGCATGGACTATGGGTGGGGGGGGGGGGGGCGCGGGGCAAGAGGAGAAGCTGGACCACTCGGAAGATTATTTAGAGGTCCAGGCAGGAGATGATGATGCCTAGATTAGGGCAAATGGGGGTGATGAAAGGTGGGTGGATTCTGGAAATACTGTGTCATAAGACCTACGGAAGAAGAATTAGAGAGAGTGGAAAAAAGCAATATTCTGCAAACAGTGGTTAGTTGATGCTCTTTTACAATTCTTGGAGTCCATATTTGAAAGATCTCATCTTTATATCGTAAAAGCAGTATAGTTTAGTGGAAAATATTATTACAATTATTTTCAAAGCCACACTTCCCTGTTTATAGTAATTGACTCAGGTGTTCTGCAAAATGAAACAACATGCCGGCAGGTAAAAGGCTCGTGGTCTTTTTTTTTAGTGTTACTGTGTCAGCAAATGTTTGTTCCCTAAAACCTTGCCCCCAATATTCAGTCAAACATAAAGCAATGAATAAAAGGAGTGTTATCTAAATAAAAACATCAACATATAAGCTCCAATTTCATTTCGTGAACAAGAGTTTTCTCTCATCAACGTTAGTCTGAAAGAAAAGATAATTCCAGAGACCAAGTCCATTTGGGGATCCCTCACAGTAAGAACGTTAATGAGGAAGCATCAGACCTAAGCCTCTTCAGATGGAAGAGATTAAATTCTGGTCCTAAGGGGGTAGTTGTCCTCATACTGTAAGAGCGTGACTCCCGATAAATATCAAGAGAAAGACGGAAGCCACTGTGTGGGGATCATAACAGGGAAGAAATGGCTTTGCCAAACACAGAAAGAATGCAGGCAGGAGGAAGGCCATCCAACTGACCTTCCTTGAAAAATTCAGAGAATGGAGGCCACTGAACAGTTCCCAAGGAGCTAAAGCAGGTTTAGACAAAAAGGAGGAGAGAGGAGATGTTACAGATTTGCAGATCTGCCAGTATGTGACCTCAGAAGGTTTAAGGAATTTTCTCTGACATACCCTAAGGAAAGGAAAATAGGACTTCAGATGAGGTTTTCTAAACCTCTACTCTGTAATATGTGGGCAAGGTCAACATGTTCCAACATTGTTTGGGTGAACTTTTCCCCATCTGGTTCGGGTTACAGGGGTTATTGGCCAAGGAGTTTCAAACAAGGTGGAAACTAGAAGCCAATTTTATGGTTGTGAGCTAAAGCTGACAAAGAGCTGTTTCAAACAGTCTGGTAGGTATGGGGGAGTACCTCTTAAAGGTCTGACATGAATGCACAGACATAAATATGTCACTGTATTCCACACAGGAATCAGAGGGTTCAAATAGAGCCACCAAGAAGAAAAATAAATAGCCTCTACAAATGGGCATTTGTTTGTTAGGAAAAAGAAAAACATATACATATATATGTATATAAATATGTATATATAAATATACATATACATATATATATATTTATATATATATATACACACACACGTATATATATTAAAGGAAAAGGTCTTGATTTTGCTTCTAAGTTCATCTATTTTTGTCCATGAAGTGAAGGGTAGCCTGGAATTTCTAAATCTAAATACGGCAAACTTTAGTCAGGCACTTAAATTTTCAGTGGGACAAAATGAGAGCATTCTAATTAATGCAGGCTGAGTTTTAAATTCGGTTATGTTTTCTACTGGCCAAAAATGTGCTGATTTGCTTGATTATCTAAACAGATGAAATGGAGTGTTGTTTTCTTTTTGAAAGTAATCTCACTACTAATCAAGTTATTGACCAGTACATCAGTGGAAAACACTGATTTAAAAAAAAAAAAATTTGTATTTTACTGATGTCTGATTTTAAAAAGAAATAATTGATTAAACACATCTTGGATGCTTTGTTAACAAATTAATAAGGACAGGGGAGAAACATAAAGTGCAGTGATTTGATGACTCTGATAATAATCACTGAAAATGTGTAAAGTACAGGGTTGTGGTACACTAGAAACCACATCAAGATGAAGTGACCAGATCCTCACCAGGCATGGAGGCCTTCTGTATGTTTTCATTTCTCTAGACTGAAATTTTTCATTCCCTTCATTTCAAACTCTATAACTAGACATAGCAGGTTAGAAAGGATCTGAGTAGCATTCCTGTGGCTCTTTGGTGATCATTTCCCCTCCAATTCTACTCTAAGGAGCAAGTAGTAGTCTGTAAGCCAAAGGGAATTTCATAGTAAGCGGCTGGCTTATCATCTTGGCCTTTGATTGTCGAAGTCCTTACACTGGTCAAGTCAAAATCCACGAAGAGCATGCGATCACAGATTACTCATTGTCTCTCCAACACAGACACATGAAAACCTCCCATCCAAGAATACTATTTGCACTTGAACTCACTGAATATTATTAGACTGTTTCTCAAAAATTTACCAAAATTTCAAATTCTGATTCTACTCTTCAAGGTAATTTCGTAATTTAGAGTCAATTAAAAATGACTAAATCAAGCTTCTTCAGGAAAAATGTTAAACAACACATGTTTGAGACTCAGCATTGAACTCTATAGGTTATACCATTAGTGAACAAATCTTGCCTTTGAGTGCACAAAAGTCATTTTCTGTTTTTAACATTAGGTTCCATGGAGACACAATTAGTCTTAATCTCTATGGTACCTTAGATCAGTGAGAGCTACAAGAGCAAACATTCTGGAGAAGGGGATAAAATCATTTTCATTTAAAAGGACGTAATATCTTTAAAGGATGGATTTTCATCACACTGCTATGAAATCAAGATGAATTGCACATCAGTGAGTGATTGCACCTTTAAAGTGATACACCAGGGACACACAATGCTGTGTAAATAAATTCTAGTAAGTGATTCAAAAGTATAACAGAATGTACTAGGGAAAAGAGATACAGCAGAGTATTAGAAAAAAGACGTATTCAATCTTTATTTCTGAGATTATCTTTAAATCTGGTCATTAATCATTGGAAAACTATATACCAAATTAAAGTCAGGTGATAGAAATTGATGTCTTTGAGCTTATGGCAGAAATGTAATTTCTTCCCAACTGCATTGGGGATTTTATTTAGAAACTCTTCTTGAATACAAAGATACAAGATGAAGAATTCATTGTTTTCTCTTCCCGCTAGAAAGTATGACATAAGTGACTGAATAGCTCAACCACATGATTTGACTATAACCGTTATCAACAGAATTGATCAACAAATAGCTGTCTTTAAGAGTGACAGCAAATTCAGAGGAACAAAATTATACACTTTAATTTTGTGTAAATGATGAATCAAAAAGAACATTAGAAACACCTTTCCCTCAAAAGTGATATATCTTCAAACTGAAAGTGTTTATCCGTGTCACAAATCAAAATCTGTTATAAGCAACTGCTGTTCCAACTTGGAAAGAATCCAGTTGGGGAATCTGCAGTCACTGTGGCCACTGCCATTGGTAAATGCTTATCCAAATAAATAACTATTTATTTATAGTAGGAAGACATTCACTAAACAAGCCAAACACCTCCATACACCAGGAAAAATCTTCTCTTAATTTTTCATAAGGATGTGTTGTGCCTCCAAAGTACATGGTTTCACCCACAGAATTTAAACCCAAGTGCGGACCATTGAAACACCTCAGCATATCCCTTTCTTAACTTAGGGTGACCTGGGTTGCCAGGCAAGAGGAAGAGATCTTTATTATTAACACATAAGACTAGATTTCTAGGATTTTTATAGCTGAATACAAATTTCCCTTGCTAATTCTGTCTTTCCCATTCTCTCTAACCTCTCTATGAAAAAAGGTGGAATGTGCTTCGACAGAAAGCTGGAAAACAGCACCTTCATACAAAAAGCCTTTGGTTGACTGCTGGCAGTAAATGGCAACAGAAGCGGATGAGGAAGTGCATTAGTCACCTGTTGCTGCATAACAAACAACACCCAAACGCAGAGGCAGTAACGAATTTATTATATCATCTTTTATGCAGGTCAGAAATCCCAGTGTGTCCTAGCTGAACTGCTGTTAGGGGAAAGACTTAAATGATTTAAAAAAGTAAAGCACTCTTATTACCAATATTATTGCTATTGAGCTAAATTTTGCCAAATTTTATGTTATGAGTTGAATTGTGTCCTCCAAAAAAATAAGTTGAAGTCTTAACCTCCAGTACCTGCGAATGTAACTTTACTTTGGAAATGAGGTCTTTGAAGATATAATCAAGTTAACTAGAGGGGGGTGGGGTGCTAATTCAATAATAACTAGTGTCCTTATAAGAGAAAAAGAGACACAAAAACTGAGACACACAGGAAGATGGCCATGTGATGACAAAGGCAGAGATTGGAGTGATGTGTCTACAAGCCAAGGAATACCAAGGATTGACGACACCAATAGAATTGTGAGCAGATATGGAACAGATCCTTCCCTAGAGCCATTAGAGGAAGCATGGCCCTACCAACGCCTTCATTTAGACTTCTAGACTCCAGAACACTGAGAGAACAAGTTTCTGTTGTTTGAAGCAGCCCAGTTTGAAGTACTTAGCTATGGCAGCACTAGGAAATGAATACAATGTATACGTTAGAATGCAAATATAATGATTTTTCTGGTCCTTCTTTTGCATTACTAATAAAAATCTTTGTACCAGCTTTATAGTAAGTGTTCAATAGTGGGTAATGAAACTGAATTTATTAAAATGAGAAAGAGGACGTGGGCACCAGTAAGACTTGAACTAAGGGATAATATGTATCAGTTTTTTCCTTTAAATGAAAGACAAAACTTAAGTACTTAAAAATCAAGGAAAACGTGGAGTTATTTGCCATATTACACTTGTTTGGACCTGAGACTGGTTTTGGTAATAATTCCTCAATAATTATTTAGTTGCCTAATAGTGGTGTGTGGAATATAATATTGTATACAGAGTCTGATTATAAATATATATAAATGCTCAAAAATAATTAGCAAAGTGTTAAAAGTGGTTATACTTTTTATTATTTCTACTAGGGAATTTATTGTTTTATTTCTATCTATTTATTTATTTATTTATTTCTATTTATTTTATTATTTCTACTAGGGAAATAATAAAATAGTTGGTATTTATTAAAGTATTTACCATTTAAAAATAGATAATTTAAAGTCATTTATCTGTTGTATATGTTACAAATTCCAAGACATTGAATAATGAACAAAGGCTTGGTAAATGATCTTAAAAATTAAAGAATTCAAAATTTTATTTACAATCTATTAAAATGAATGCATAGCCTTATATTTGTTATTTCTCTTCCTCACCCTCTCCATGGGTATTTTTGACCCACAGTTAAAAAAAAATTTAAGTAAGTAGCATATGATCAGCTTGCCATTTGAATGTAATGATTAAAATTATTGTACCCAAATGAACACATACTTACTATATATACTAATAAGTTACTTAAAGCTGATTATCTCTGGGTACAACGAGACTGAAAGACTGAGGAATGATTTAACAGCCAAAATAGCAGTAAATAAAAACTACATTTAATAATATTTTTGCTCTTAGAAAAGTAAACAGGTGTGTTTTCTTGCAACAGAGCTGCCTTAGTAAACACATGGGTAGAATTTCATCGGAATACTTCCAGCTGTGTGAAGACCATCTGTTCATCCTTTTTAATTTTAATTAGTGCTAGAGACTTCCTTTATTTCATTAATCTCATCTGCAAATTCTGGTTTGCATTTTGCCCTCTTTATGGATAAAGAAGATGCAGGTCTGAACAAACTAGAAATTCTAACAATTCATTCCTTCTCTAGTTTTACTTTAATCAGCGATTCTAAAAGTAAATAAAGTTGTTTTTAATAATAATAGCAGTTTTCCATAAACTGCCCTAAAGCAGCATCATAATATAAAAGCTATTCCAAGAATTATTTAGCATATGTTTAACAGATGATGAGATTTTTAACCACAGATATTCATTCTGCAAGGATCTTTTCCTCCTTTTTAAAAACTCAGTGGTAAGGATTACCCACTGTGAAATTATTTCCATAGTATTCCAATTACATTCAAGGGCTTTCAGACATACTTTATTTCCACACTTACATATTTATTTATTTTGTAACTTATTTACACTCAAATCAGAAATAAAAATTAAAAACTTAGAATCTGTTTCAATAAACCAAGTAAGCTTTCAGTGTGAATGTAAACTTGACCTTTTATTTAGTTTAACAATGGTACTCAGATTCAACCGTCCACATTAGTAAAGAGTTGCTTCCCCTGGCCTTAACACCTTCACCATTTACCTACACAAATATTTATCTAAAACAGGGCTTCTCACACTTTATTGTGCGTATGGATCATCTGGGGATCTTATTGAATGCTGGTTCTGCGTCAGTCAGACAGAGTGGGGCTTGAACTCCTGCATTTCTAATGCATTCCCAGGTGATGGTGATGCTGTTGTTCTGCAATAGAATCTTGAGTGGTGAGGCTATAGAGTGAGTACTGCTGATACAAAAAAATCATAGGCTTCCCTGGTGGCACAGTGGTTGAGGGTCTGCCTGCCAATGCAGGGGACGCGGGTTCGAGCCCTGGTCTGGGAGGATCCCACATGCCGCGGAGCGACTGGGCCCGTGAGCCACAATTGCTGAGCCTGCGCGTCTGGAGCCTGTGCTCCGCGACAAGAGAGGCCGCGATAGTGAGAGGCCCGCGCACCGCGATGAAGAGTGTACCCCGCTCGCCACAACTAGAGAAAGCCCTCGCACAGAAACGAAGACCCAACACAGCCATAAATAAATAAATAAATAAAATTTAAAATCATAAACACCTGTAGTTCCATGAAGTTCACACCGAGTAGTATTAAGTTAAACAGCTCATTTTCTCTAAAAAAATTGGCACTTCATGTCACCAAATATAAAACTGGCAGTTATTCTTAAATCAATTCCAGAAGCCCTCTCATTTCCTAGTAATCATATAAAATCACAGAATAAAAACTGGATTGAAAAGTGTATAAGAATTCTTCATTAAGCACATACAGCAAAGTTGTTTAACTCTCATACTAAATGTTAAAGAAAGGAACAAAAACACACGGACATAATTTCTCTTCTATTTAAATGTATTTGTACCTATTAATCTCTCCCCTTTTTCATTGCTGAACTTATTTGCATTTCCTGTCCGTATTCTTCATTAGTCTTGCAAGTAATTTGTCTATTTTATTGGCATTTTAAAAGAACCAGATCTTACTTTATTACCAAGTCTACTTCTGTTGCTTTCTGTTCATTTAGTTCTGCTTTTCTGTTTCTCTCCTTTCTTCTATCTTATGTTTATCTTGAGTATTTTTGTCTTAGCTTCCACAGTTGACTACTTAGCTAACTTACTTCTATCTAGTCCCTAGTGTTTTCTGCAAATTGCATTTATTGCTAAATTTTAAAAATCTTAATACTGAATTCCATACTGTGGATAAAAAGTGTTCTTATATCTCCATTTTTCAAATGTTACAGTTTCTGCTCTGAATTGCTCTTTTATCAAAAAGTCATTTAGATAAATGTCTTAAATTGCTAAGAGGTTTGTTTTAGATAGATACATACATAGGTAATAGATAGGTAGATAGTTACATACATATTTATTGACTAGTCTTTTAAAATGAATATGCAATTTAAATTAAGACCAAAGAATGCCTTCTGTCCATTTCTACTTACAGGGAATTAAAGAAAAAGTTCTTTGTGGCTTAGTATACAAGCAATTTTTGTAAATGTCTTATTGTTATCTAAGATAAATATATTATGGGCAGTAGTGTCCTAATATTTTAGGAAGCTTAAATGGAATTTATACTTTTTTCTTAGCAAATATAAATTGAGAAGGCATAATTGGAATAGAAAAACCAACCAGGACAAAATATATTTGAAATTCTGGACAAAAGACTACCCTGCTTTATGCCAAATAAATAATTTTTATAGGTTATTTTGATCAACCTTCAAGGAGCACATTTTCCTATATTACTCAAAGTGTTCACATAAGAAAAGATAGGCAAACCTGATAGGCAACACCATTATTAGATTAAATTAATATCACGTAAGAAACTAGGTACCCAAAGCCAAATGAAATATTGATATGCAAAGTTATATTAAAGGAATAATAGGAATGGTCAAGTGGAGTTACTCCAGGAATACAAAAATCATTCAATATAAATAACTTTATAAGTGATTTTCAGAACATTAGATGTTTTAAGCAGAAATAACATAATCATCTCAATAGATCTGTGAAAAAGGCATTTGATAAAACCCAACAATTACTGACAGAAATGCTTATTAAGCTGGGAATGCCAAGTAATTTATTCAACATGATAAAGAGTAGCTATCAGAACCCCAAAGAAATAACATAACAGTTGGAAAAACAAAACAAAACAAAACATTCCATTAAGAACCATGAATAGAAGATAAGAAAAGACATTATTACCTGTGTTATTCACCATTCTTCTAGAAGGTTCAGTCAATAAAATTAAAAAGGAATAGGAAATAAGAGATTCAAATGTTAGAAAGGAAGATGTAATCCATCATTAACGGTAGATGATACAATTGTCTTCCTTGCATATGCAAGACAATGCACCAGGAGAATGTTAAAACAAAAAATTCTAGAAAGTTGTTGGATATACCAGAAAAGTATTTAAAATTGATAGCCTTCCAAATGTCAAACACTAATTATAAAATGCTTTAGTAAAGTATATCTCAGAGAAGCAAAAAATGGAAAACATAGAAAAAAGTTAATGAATAGTATGCAATCCTCATATGAATAAAATTAACTTGAGGTCCTAAATAACAAGGTAGGAAATCCAAGGTACATGCTGTGTTCCTGGTTAAGAACACACAGAATTATTAAATGCCATTTCTCCTCATATTAATCTATAAATTCACTGTAATCCCAATCAAAATCCCTCAAGATTTCTCATGGTCCCTGACAAGTTTACTTTAACATATTATATGAAGAAATTTCCAAAAATAGCAAGATAATTTTGACAAAGAATGAGGGAGGAGATATATTCTTTCAGATTAAAACATAGTATAACATGTAAAATTATGGCCCCCAAATAGACACAGATTAATAATGAAGTTAGAAAACAAATTATATCAATTATGGGTATTTATGTATGAGAAAGTACTGCTGTATGGCAGAGGTGAGAGAATGGAGTATAGTTTACCCTTCAACAACATGGGTTTGAACTGTGCGGGGTCCACTTATATGCAGATTTTTTTTAGTAAACATACAGTCAGCTCTCTGATACATGGGTTCTGCATCTGCAGATTCAACCAACCACGAATCCCAAACTTAATACATGATCTGAGGTTGGTTGAATCCCCAGATGTGGAACTGTGTACAAGGAGGGCCAACTATGGGACTTATGCATCTGCAGATTTTGATATCTGTGGCAGGTCCTTGGACCAAGCCCCACTGATACCTCGGGATGACTGTATTCAGTAATTGTGAGTCATGTCTTTTCCTGTGCCAATCTCTCTGGAAAGCAGTGTCTGGAACATAAGCTAGCATGCAGGGATTTTACTTGGGAAGTGATGCCAGGGAGCCAGGGTGAGGGAGGAAGCATGCATGGCAGAGAGGGAAAATCAGTAGGAGGTGTGTTCACAGTTAGTCAACACAGTGGGCAATTCAGGCTTGACCCTCCGAGGAATCATGTGTAATATGCTTAAAATTGTCTGATCAAGGGACAGAAGAGGGGGGCATTTCTTCACCAATTCCCGTAGTAAGGGTTGCCCTTATTAAGGAATGTTAATTCCTTCACATTTCCAGTCTATGCATGGGTGAGTCTAGGGGAGATTTCCTGCCAGTGTCCCAAGGTGCTGTCAGCGACAGTCTGGGGTAGAAAATTAGAGAGGAACAGTACTGCCAAGGCAAGCTGTAACGGAGTCTGCCTTCCTCTGGTTGCTGGAATAAATGGAGGTTAGGAGATGAGGCAGAGTCCAAGAATGTCTAACAGAGGAAAACAGGAGATTCAGAGGTACAAAAAAAAATTACATGGGAAAACACATATATGTTTGGTTTCACCCTTACTGTAGTATCATTCTAGATCTCTACAAGCACATTTGGGTAAACCGAGGGTTTAAATATTCCTTAAGAAGCCATAAACTGACCCAAGAAACTGAAAGTCAGCTCTGTCCTATACAAGACCTTGAAAACATTTAGTCAGAGTTTTAGTGCCATCTCTCCCTTCAGATGCATCATCCTGTCACCTGCACTTATAGTACTTTACTCCTTATCTTTAGGATTATTACTTATAATTTCTTAGCCACCTTAATATAGCTGCATTTCATTTGTATGTAATGGATTCAAGCACACTATTGCTTTCAGGTAATTGCTTAATTTTAAGTAAAGAAAGAAAAAGTAAAAAGATAAACAAGTTATGAACAGAAATGCTTGTAGTTTTATAACAAGTAATTTAACTTTTAAAAAAATTTTTTATTGGAGTATAGTTGATTTACAATGTTGTGTTAGTTTCAGGTGTACAGCAAAGTGAATCAATTATACATATACATATACCCACTCCTTTTTTTTTTAGATTCTTTTCCCATATAGGCCATTACAGAATATTGAGCAGAGTTCCCTGTGTTATACAGCAGGTTCTTATTAGTTATCTATTTTATATATAGTAGTGTGTATATGTCAGTCCGAATCTCCCAATTTATCCCCCCCCCACTTGTCCCCTGGTAACCATAATTTTGTTTTCTATATCCGTGACTCTACTTCTGTTTTGTAAATAAGTTCATTTGTACCCTTTTTTTTTTAGATTCCACATATAAGAAATATCATTATGATATTTGTCTCTCTGTGTCTGACTTACTTCACTCAGTATGACAGTCTCTGGGTCCTTTAATATTGAAATGTATGTTTATATTGTTTACCTTAAAGTATATTTAATTTTAATTTATAGCTTGCTGGCATTCAGGAATACTTGAGTTACCCATGATAAGCATGTTTGTAGAAATTTAGGAAAAAAAGTTACCTGAGGTTACAGAGGAGAGACTATTATTCAATAAAAATATAGTCGTTCAAACTCTTAAGAAAGTTCTACACTATAATAAACTCAGTTTCTTCATGTAGATCAAACATTTCCCTTGGGAAACGTTAAATATGGAATTCATTTATACAAGTCAAAAAATCTAAGGAATAACCTATATTTAAGAAAAAATGATAAAATAATTTAGAATGCAAACCTATTGAATCACCAATTGATAGATTGTGATTCCTAATAGATAAGGGAGCTCTCTGTAGTAACATACGTTTGTGTTTTCCCCTTCCACACACATCAGTACTGGTTTCCGTATAAATCACAGAGATCATATTCACCCTATTCACTAGAAAAAGGTGAGATATCTTTGAAAGCCTGGTTACTTACAAATTTGGCAGGATAAATTTTCATAAAATATACAAACTAAATTTCCCAAGTCTATGTTCTGTACCATGATACTCTTCTATTCTTTTAAAGTTCACCAGGGGTGTTATCTTTTAAAATATAGATATATGTGCGATTTTTAATAGTATCCTTCTGTGATTTCACTAAAAAATTTAGAAATACATTTACTTTTACTCAAGAGTATTAAAATAACTTTCTTCTTTAAACATATCAATTTTAATTCACAAAAAACATCACTCTTCTTTATTTTCTTAAAATATTCTGTCCTTGAGCCTAAGTCTTTGCACTCAAAACGAAATTGAACACATTTATATTCACAAGCAAGGGGAAGCTATGTAAACCCTGAGTAACTGATGGATCTTATTTATGAAGACTTTCTGAGTGTGCTTTTGGTTATGCTTGTTCATAGTCCTGAACTGTTATTTTCAATATTTGCTATTAATAACTTGAAAATATGCTAGCGCTTCGCAATGGGAATCTGACTTTTAATCAGCTAAGTGTTAGTTGTATCTCTTCTTGGTTAAATAAGTAAAATGGCTCACATCCAAAGTAGGCATGACACCAGACGGTACTTCAGTGACACTGTTTACCTTTAACACTTCACTGTTGAATGAACCCAAAATCACCATTTGGAAATACACAGTGTATTTGTTCCAAGAAAGACCAAACACCTAGGAACCTAAATTTGTTTCTGAATTTCCTGTTTTCTTTTTAGGACAAATTATGCTCAGCTGCACAAACAAAGTTATTGACAACAGAATTTCAGTAGAAAGAAGGAATGGTTTCAGAATTACGAAAACCTCTTGAGGGAGAAATACCTAAGAGCCAAGAAGAAGTCTATATTCAACGGTCATGGAGCTAAAGGAACTTCAATATAAAAATGTCATTTTCCAAGAATAATGATACCTAATTCTACTTTAAAATCAAGAAAATATGAAAGGTTATTACCAAGAGGGTGTTAACCAGATGTTGTCAATCTCTATACAGAAAGAATGTCTGTGAGTTAGAGATATAAGGCAGAGAGCAGCCACACATGGAAAGTTATTAAGTCTTGGAAAGGTTAAGAAGTGAGGATGTGAACAGTATTTTAAAGATTAATTAAATTTCATCTATCCAAGAAACTTGAGGTTGGAAGAAAGTCAGGCTAGATTGATTTTATATATATATATCTCCACCTTATAGCCTTCTTTCCTTCTTGTTTTATGGAGCTCTTAATTATATAGTAATAAGCTAAAAATAGCATTGGAAATGATTCTCCTGATTATAAAATAACTTTCCTACTCAATTTGTATACCTGACTTGAGTCTACTTTGTCATCTAATGGGCATGATATCCCTCAATACATTGTATAGAGTGATTTACTATGGAGTCAGAGAATTGGGAACTCAAACTGGCCTTTCCGCTTACAGTTGTGTGGCTAGGGTAAATGACTTATCCCTGAAGATGTATTCTGAGAAGCAGTAGCACAAATGTCAGTAATGATCCCAGCACGATGACGGCAGGGATGAGTTTCCATCACTGGTTTACAAGTTGGATTCCCCAAATGGATTTGATTCCATGAGGGCAACAGCATCTTTTACCTAAGTGTCAAGCCTAGTGGACTGACACACCAGCCACATGCACTGAACTCATGTTAAATATCTGGCATTGTTACAAAGACGTTAGTAAAACTGCACACCGTGTAATATCTGCCCAAAATGCTTATGACAAATAGATTCTGAGAAAAGATATTCACATGCACCCAGTGCATTGGGCACGTATAAAGAGGAATCATTTAATGTCACTTAACAACAACAAAATCTTCAGTAAGTAAATATCAGAGGATAGCAGCAAAACCTTCAACTGTTGATAAAAAGTCCAAAGTTGTTGCTGCTAGAATTCCCTAAAGGGTAACACGAGAAAATTTAATAAACTGAGCACAATGTCATTTGAGACATTTGAAGTATTTGCTGTCTTTCCTGAGGGGTTGAAGGTAAGAAAATGTGATTCTCATCCAGCAGGTAATTGCCAGAAACAGGCTCTAAAACAGCCCAGGGATTAAAAAAAAATACGCTGGTATATTGAAATTTTAGAAGAAAATGAAAACAAAACAAAAAACTGATGTGCTTATGCCTGTTTAGTGGTATGTGTTTAAAACAGGATATTTTATGTATACATACAGAAGCACTCACAAACATGTTACTGAATTAAGGGAAAACTTTAAAATAATTAAATAATGATTTAAAACTTGTCCATGAAATGAGCTTAGGGTAGTTTCACCCACACATTCAAAATGATTATAAGGCTTTCTGCTAAATGAGTGCTATAAGTGCTTGACGTTTGTTCTTCAACATGATTTATTAGTCATATTTCTGTCTAACATTAAGATATGTTAATGTCAAAATTAACAAGAATTGGACTTTAGCCATATCATACACTGCTTCCAAAAAAACCTGCTTCCTCTTTTGCATGCCATATATGATTTCCTTTTGATGATTTAGTTACTGGCTACAGGCTTCTGATTGTCCTGTTAGAGTTATGCCAAAGGCTGCAAAAGAAGTGTTGCCAAAATGCATTGGAAGAGCCCAACTCCATATGGACCTCTCTACATTAGATCATCTAGAATAAAAAAGAATGCTATTTAATAAAATATAGTCCATAAATGTACTATTTTTTACATATTAAAGAAAGGAAGGACAAGAAATAAAAGGAAGGCATCTACTGTAAGATGCAAGATTTCCTTCCTTCATTAATGTAGGTTTTTCAACTTCGAGGCAAACGCTTATTAGGCACAGCAGTCCTCTCCTAGCTTAGGAACAGTGGGACTTACAATCTAGAGGTTGTCCTGGCAGTGGACACGTTAGTCTACTTTATTTCTTGGGAGGTAGAAGCATTGATTTAGATTTGTCATTGCTGGAGATGTACAGGCACCAGCTGATTCTTCTTAAAACACAATCCACACTAAATGGGATCTACTGCTAAATCCCTAACACTCAGCAATGCATTTGAAAAGAAACATCATCAGCCAATTCTAACTATAAAAAATAATAGATGTTTATTTTTTAAAATTAAAAAATGCAGGTAAGCATAAAGAAGAAAATTAAAATTCTTTGTAAGCCTATCACCAAGAGACTAATGTCGAGAGGAAATAAAGAACAAAAGTGGAAGAAAAGTTTTGGTATAGCTAGCTCCTGGCTGCATCTTCAATGCTCTCCCTACCTCCTTACCTACTTCGCTAGAGAAGGCAATAAACCACGCCAAATGATACAATTCTGTCTCCCTTTTGTGTACTCTCAAGGAATGTTCTCAAGGAATGTCATTTACATTATATCCTGACAAGCTATGTTCCAACTAATCTGTTACCACATTTGTCTCTCCCACGAGACCGTAAGCTCCTCAAGACCAAAAGCTTAAACATATGAAGCCTAATTATAATGACTGGCAAATACTACGTTCTCGATTGTTTCACTACTGAATGGATGAACAACTGAATGGGTGCCACCTTCTCTGTTCTCTAAATGTGATAATCAAGTGAAATAGTTTCTCCCATAAGCTTTTTTACTTCCAACAGGATACTTGCAGATACTATAAAATCACAAACAGTTAATAAAAGCTATGGCCTTATCTAAACAAATTGGCTTCCCATGGGAGTGATTAACTGAACAAAAGGAGAATCTGTCATGATTTTTACCTAAATCTATTTTGTAACTAATTCAAAAATAAACATTTTATTAAAGTTACTAGCAAATAATTACTAATCACTAAATATGTGATGAACAGTTATATGAAAATTATACAAACACCTAGGTACAATTACAGTGGAAGTCTCCTATCTAATATGAATGGATATAAACTGGTTAAATAATGAAAAAGTTGGCTAACTCTGGCAAATTTTTTTAAAAGTATGAATATGAATTTCCTAATCTTTTTTATGCAGAAAGAGACATTAATAAATTAAAGTAGATGTCTAATCATTACATTTCTGAATAGTCTTTCTTTAGGACCTCCAACAATTATACACTGCCTACAATTTCCACTATCAATGCTTTAAGGTGAAACAGACACCTTAAACAGACACTTGCTAAAGACACTTAAGAAGGAATTCATGTGCACAATCCTTTTACACTTACTGTCGAGCTTTTATAGCTATCTACCAGCACCAAATTCTACATATTTTGGAGGTGGGTGGTTGTGGTTTTTTAATTTTAATTGTTTGCAATTAGACTTTATTTTGTCTTCCCAAAATATTCAGCTTAGTTATCATGGGAAAAACAGATTTCTTATGTATTCATATTTCATTCGTTTACATACCATTTAATTAAATCACATAATTACAAGAAAATTACAACTAGCATTCATTTGGGAATAAAAACAACTTACTCTTAGTAAGAATGCGAAGAACTGGTGGCACGCAGAGGCGTTCAGAAGAGTAGCCCAGTATCGGCAAGCATTCAGCATGCCACGGGACTGCAGAGTGTGATTTGCAGAGGGAATTGGGAACGTCAATTATATGTAGATGGGTTGGTAGAGACCCTGCTGGAATTCTCATCCTTAATATGCATTGCTATCTGAATCACTGCGTAATTCAATCCTGGCTCATCTATCCAGCAAAATGCTCAAAGCTTCCCTCTCTTCTCATGCTAGGTGCCTTGAATCTAGCCCACTGCTTCTCAAGTTTTCTGTGCTGAAAGATGAATTTCCCCCCCAATCTGTCACAAACCAATATTATATTTGTAAAATACAATAAAAATACAATGGGTAAAAAAAGACATAAAGCGCAAGGGCATTAAAAAGATTAGTTCAGCAGGCATAAAATTACTCTGTCAAACTGCTATAAAAGTTTCTAAATATTTCGGTGTCTGTTCTTATCTTCTCACAGACCTGGAACAGTTTGGGGAATAGCATGGGTTTGCAGACTACACTCTGAGTAGCACTTCTCTAGACCAAGACATTAACTAAGCTTCATTCTATGTAATTACATTATACGGGCAACATGGTCTAGAATACAATTGAAAAGTGGATATAGAAAGATAAATCTTTTTAAGGGAAAACTCTTTTCTTTACACGTGTTTGAGTATTTTCCTCTCTTTCATCCAGCTAAGAATTTCATGCATAAAAAAAATCAGATTTTGGGAACATGTGGTTCTACACTACACTAAGATAATGATTTAATTTTTTCCAAAAAAGTATTAGTTATGAAAACTAATACTGTTAAAATACAAGTGTATTAAAATATGTGTTTTTTTTTTAAAGGAAGGACAAAGCCAAAGCCTGAGAGAACATTAAAGATATTCTTGCTCTGGTCATTTAACATACTATTTTCATTAATTACAGTGTGATCTTCCTCAGCTAGCTTTTATTTTGTACTGTGGCTCAAAAAGAAGTTGAAAAAACCCTGTCTTTAGTTTTGGGTTTATTTTCCATAGCTGGTTCAAATGTACACATTCAAATAAATGTACACATATCAGAATCCTGAAAGAACCTAGATACTTCCATATGTGTGTCCGTTAAAAGGGGAAAATAGAAAGAACTGACTGTAACTTAATCAGATGGGCACCAGGGAGAATTTGTAACATGAAAAACAATAAATATGGATAATGTTGGGCTCAAGCTCAAACAAGCAAGGAATAACTTCTTTTTAAAAACTATACCAAAAGCAGAAATTCCCTAAATAATTGGCTAATTAAGTATTCTGTTTGGTTGACCATTCATAGCTAGTTTAGTGTAATGTTTAAGCTGTGCTGTAACATCATTATAAAGCCAGCTCTCATGCCAAGATAAGACCTAAATACTTTAGATCTGAATTAAATAAAATCCTATAATCATGGTTATAACAACATCTGTCTGACATTAAGCAGTTGGCTGCTAAAAATGGAGATTTTCTTTTCATCTGTTCCATAAAAATCATAGACCCAGGGATAAGTCTTCAAAATACCTGCCTCCCAACACACACACAAATTTCAAGTCATCAAGCGAATATTTCTAAGAGTGCTGAAGCATTTCCCATTTTTTTCCTTGCCATAAGTTTAGTTATCTTTACTACCCCCTCATTTGCCATTAAAACAGGACAAAACAAAAGAAAATCTTTTGACTGAATTCATTCATGTTTCCAGAAAGTATTTCAATCATTACAGTATATAGCGTTTACTATAATAACCAATTCTCCTCTTTGGTTTTGTGTTTATTCATTGAAATGTTGTGTTTGTATGCAGAAATGTCCCTGGTGTGAGCATATTTTATAAGCTCTCCTTGTAAGCCAAATTCTCAAGGTCTTTAATCATTGCTTATTATTTGTGAACTTCTTAAAATACTCCCTTTTTGGTCTGTAATTTCTAACACTGGCATTTGTTTCTCTAATCAGTTTGAGCAAAAATTGTTTTCTATTTGATCTCTGTATAAACCCTTAACTTAAAGGTTCAATAAAAAATGAATACCATTATTTCACATGGTATAATTACTCAAATCTAGGTGAATGTGGTAATAAATACTTTATCCCACATAGTCTTGACCTTCCATAGTCCCTTCGAAGCAAATGACCTGGTTAGTCATAGCGTAGCTACAAGTACCTGAAGTCCTGATGATACCCTCAGTTTGGGGAAATGCCGGTTTAAGGGTCAAGTACGTCATATCAAGGTTCTTGAATTATTCATTGAACTCCAGGTTTCAAAGATGATGATAAACTGGTAATACACAAGCAAAAGTGCTGAGATTACAAGGACAATGTAAGGCCAGCCCCATGAGCTCTGAGCCTTCCCAAACAATACATCACCACCGAGGAATGCATTAATTCTATATGTCAAAAAGGAAAACTCCCAGTCAATATTTTCCTCATTTGAAAAGTCATACAGGAGCAGCCAGTGTCACTGAGGCTCCATTTTAGGCAGCCCAGGAGGTTTCTGGATGTCTTGATGTCAGATTGATCATGCTGGTGCCATAGCTGTTCTTGTAGAACACCCTTATATTTCTGTTTTCAGTTACTCTGCTTTGAAGTCCTCCTGCCTTGACTGGAAACAATTTGCTCTCTCTAAGAAAGATTGGCATCATCCATGGATGTAAGAGATACAGTAATAGTAAGTCATCATAAAGTAATGCACTGGCACGTGTAAGGGGCTAAATCCTCAGTATAAAACACAGAAACTGAAGTGGCTTCATTCTACACAGAAAAAAACATGTCTTGTTGGACAGCTTTGCATTTATAACTGTGCATCACATTTTTTCCTGGAGGAACAACAGTGTTAAGAGCATTTAATCTTTATACATATGAATACATATGAATTCCTTTTGTCTTTCCTTTGATTTTTAAGAGGATTGATGTGAACTGGGTAAATAAGGTTTATGCTAATGCTTTCTTTTAGACTTTTTTTTTCACTCTTAGGAGTGCATTTCACATGTCTACCTGACACCGATAAAAGAATACGTTGGTTCAGTTTATGTTATGACAGAGAAAGCTAGGTTAGAAAAAATAAAGGATGTCATCGGGAAAGATTTCTTTAAGAAGAAAACAGGACTGTACTACATATGAAACATTTGTTTTCCACTTGTTAGCAACAGTGAAAAGAAATTTTCAATTGAAGATACATTGTATACATCCACAGCAATAGAATAAGGTGTACTTCATACTTGTTTAAATAATTTTATTCAGCACAATTCCTAGAGAAAGCATTGGGTCTTATGCTTATGTAGAAAATATGCATTTTAAAGACTTCTGACAAAAAGTACTTAAAGCTGACAAAAATATTATTTTTAAAAAATCAACAAAATATATTCATTATATAATTTTATAATAATTATATGGAGAAAGAGAAAGTAGAAATAATTTAGGATTATAGATCTAATTAGATGATACTTTAAATATGTGTACAAGCATTCTGTACATTCTGTACATTTCTGTACACCATTATCATGTGGATTAAGAAATGTGCTTGTTTTTCATGACCATGTGCACCCCCCTCCCCTCCCTTCCCCTTTCCATTCCCTAAACTGAAAGCCAAATGGACATATTTACCTACTGCTACACATAGGCTAGGGCTTGATCTTTCCTTACAAGCTACTTTTCATGTTCTAATCCCTCCTCGTGTATTTTTACTTCCCTCTCTTTGAATTAAATTTATTATCCACGGGTAAATGTGCCAACTTAAGCTTCTCAATCCTGGCTGCACAAAGTTAGGTTTGAAATGTCTGGGTCAGTATTTTCTCACGCACAGGAAAGTGCATGGAATCCTTCTGGGCTCCTTCTCTGGAGCCAGTCCTTCCTGAGTTCTAATTAACTCCTTGACTTTTTCAAGCTCCTGGCTGAACACTCAATTCTCATGGACTGCTGGATATTCTACTTAGCCCCAATTAAAATGTGTGCTGAAACGTTTAACTTTTCAGTTCTCCTAGCTGTTCAAGTACAGGACAACTCCCCAAAAGTCACTGAAATATATCAGGAACCCGCTCCCTCACTCTGAATGTTCCAGTGAGGGAGTAGCTCTGCTTCAATTATAAGCCAAGATATATAACCACTGATTCCAACATTGCATTCAGAGAAGGAGAAAGAGGAGGAAATAGGGTGAGGGAGGGGGAGAGGGAGGAGGAAGATGAAAAGAAGGAAAAGAAGAAAGGGGGGGGAAGATTTTGAAAGTTAAATACATAATTGTTGAAATTTACAACAACCATATATAAGTGAATAAATAAATAAGAGGACTTTTCTCAGAGGGTAGGGCAAAAACAAATTTTTAAGAAAAGTTGAATTATTAAGTAAGATAGAGTGTCAATCCAGGAATGTCCAAAGGTACCTCGTCTAATTAATGAGAAGAGGCAAGAAGGAGAAAATAATTAAAGAAATAAAAGAAAAACATTTTGTAAAATGAAATAAAATACTCTGGCCTGAAGAAAAAAAAGACTCACGTAGTAATGGAATAGATAGAACACACAAACAAACAAACAAAAAATACATTTAGAAACATGCTCAGGAAATCTTATACTACCAAAAAGTCACAGAGTGTGGGATACAAAGTCCTCCACAGGGACAAGAGTCTGAGTGGTGTCAGACTTTTCATTCGCAACAAAAGATGCTTAATGAGAATGAATAATATATCTGGAGGAAAAGGATTTCAACACATAATCTACACCTAAGCAAACCATGTTATCAGGGCAAAATAAAGGCATGCTTGGATGTATTTGCACTCAATGCGTACCTCATGCTAAATAAAACAAATTCATCTGTCAGAATAAGTGAAATACAGTTGAAAATTCCATGGGAAGTAAAAGCTGACAAGATAATCATAAAACAAATATAAAAAGAAAGCATGTTATTGTTTTGAGCAACTGATGGCTTATTAAAGAAGGGACATTTGACCTTGATGCCTAGAATATTCTCCTTTAAGTAGCACACTTTAACCCCAGATTATATTCTCTGCAGACCCAGTCACACTGAAGAATTCTGCAATGCATGGTATTTATACATTCATTATATTATAAACATTATTTGTTGGTTTTAAATTTATGGAACCAACTTACAAAGACCTAGAGACTTTTTAACAGTGTAGAACAGCATGCAAATTTTATAAACCATGCAAATTAATTCTTTCAACAAATCTAAGAGTCTGTTTTGTGCCAGGTACTGCTATAATAACTGTGGATTCAACAGCAAAAGTAGAGAAAATGCCTGACCTCCTGAAGCTTATATTAGAAGGAGACCACCTACAGGGGTGGGATAGGGAGGGTGCGAGGGAGACGCAAGAGGGAGGAGATATGGGGATATATGTATATGTATAGCTGATTCACTTTGTTCTAAAGCTGAAACTAACACACCATTGTAAAGCAATTATACTCCAATAAAGATAGTAATACGTACATATGGAAATTGAGATAATGGTAAGTGTTCCTGTGTAAAATAAAGCAGGGTAGAGTAACAAAGAGGAATGAGGGTGTGTAGCTATTTAATAAGGGTGTGTAAAGCCAGTGCTCTCAGAGAGGAAACAAGCCATGCATCAGTTCATAGGACGAGAGCTCCAGGGAGTGCACCCAGTAGCCAGGGCCTCAGGTACTGGTTGGCTGTGTTTGAGTCCTGGCAAGAAGCCCAAGGCCAGAGAAGAGAGAAGACAAGTAGGAACAGAGGTCTAAAGGGAAGCCTGGGGCCAGATATTGTACATAAGCCTTTGTGAGTCATGCTATTGACCTTGGATCGCCTTCTGAATATGATGAGGAGGCCCTGGGGGCTTTCAGTCGAGCAGTGCTGTACGAACTGGGGGCCAGAAGAGGAAGAGGCACTAGGAAGGGATTCCTGAAGCTTAATAGCAGGGATGCAAGAGACACTGTCAAAAGTTGGTTGCTCACAAAATACAGTTTCCAGTATATCATTTAAAGTTATGAAGGCTACCAATATAAGAATAAATATAGTAATACTAGTTTAGAAAAAAGAAGGGAAAAGCAGTTAACGTAAATGAGTTAAATGCTCATCCTTCACAACTTCTGCTAAAAAATAGATGAAACAAGAAAAGGGGGTATTAAAAATAGTCAAAACAGTAGGCAGACTAGGATTTAGGAGAGAAGATTGTTAAGTTTCACTTTATAACATTTATTATTTACTCATTTTATTTAGTGTATGGATTATTATGTCCTGTTTATGCTTTGTATTAAACTTTGACTTTGTTTTGTTAAAAGCAATACCAAAACTCTAAATATTCAAAATCTGTGAAATAGGGAAAAGGAAATGTATATCAGTTGGAAATGATACTCTCTGCCTTATCAAGTACATTCATAAAATTTACCAGGCAAAAAGCGGTATCAGAGATCATAAGCATAGAAATGTAGCATTTTCTTGGATTATAATCTCATTACAACATGTGCAGAAAGACTTTTATCTCAACCCTAAAAACACATATTTCTATGTATCTGAATATATTTTCAGAGGGAAAAAAGTACCAAAAGTCTTTCTACATGGCATTAGCATCTTCTATATTTACAAACACTCTGCATTCAATTAAATTTCAAGATATTTTCCAGTACAGTTTTTTCATGGGAAATCTGGATGATACTCATGATTAGATAAGGTTTTATTATAATCTTTGTTTACTCCTGATTGACCTCTTAACTCTAAGAACAAAAATTGGTGGAAAACAAGCTCAAAATCTGCAGAGCATAATAAAAATAAAAGTAAAACTCCAAGTAACATCAGCAATGTCACAATCACCTTCTCAACTTCTATGTGCTTATCTTTTTAACATAGTTTGAAACAACACCAGCTGATAACTAACAGGAAATGAATGAGAACATATTCAAAATCTCCATTTCATTCTTTATTTCATTTTAAAATATTTTCATGTTTGGTGTGGAAATATTTTGAGATATTTTTAAGTAATCTAAGAAATATGTCACTATATATTTTGAAAGAAATATCACTCAGAGGATATTTTTCAATGTCTAAAATAGAAAATTTTAATTATAAAGGTATTCTCAAAATCATTCTCCTTGTATAGATCATGTAACTATATCATGAGTGAAAGTTCATTTTGAAAATAAATAAATCTGAATTACAATATTTAATACTTCTAATATTTGACAGTGTCTATTTTTTCAAGCTCCTTTAAATTGTCCACTTTGTCTGTTGGCTTAACAATGAATAAAAGAGTTTATTTTTTGAATGTTAAACATTTTTTAAAAATAGTGTATTATTAGCAATCTGTATTATGCCTACTCTTGCCAACCCCCCCAAAAAATATAACTTTAAAAAGTAAGTGAATCAATTTCTCACTCTGTTATGAAACATAAACATACTTTAAAGCGGTTTTAGGAAATTTTTTTCTTAATAAAAGGGGAATGGGATCACTTACTGAATATCTCAGAAATTCTCATTTATTGAAGAATGTTTGTCTCTCATTAGTTTCTAATTGAAGAGCTTGATTATTATTTCAGCACTAATTTTAACTGACATGTGCATTGTTCTTGAACATTTGTAAAGTTTCTATAATATTATGGGATTTCATTCTCATAATAGTTCATGATCAGAAATTCAAGAATGACTTTCCTTCATTTGCTAGAATGGAGATGTGAAAATTTTTCTTATTATTTTTTGACAGCCTAGTAGAGAAGTACTGAGATTTTGGTCACGGTCCCAATGAGAAAGGTAAGGTGAGGTAAATATGGCTAAGGCTGATACCGGGGGATAGTCAAGTGTTAGGTCAAAGAAATAAAAGCAACTCTAGCTTAAGTAATGTCATCCCCAACTTTCGTCTGGAGTAGCACCTAAAGGTGCTGATGCCACTGTGTTTGCAGTAGTGTCATGACATTAACACAACTTGATTTCTTCTCCTAAAGCCTGTATCTGGCACAAGACTGCCTGTGATGTACAAGTCAGTTTAATCACTTTGGGCAGCCTTGGCTTATACTGTCTTGCTAGGATAACAGATTATGTGAGCCCTACCATTTTCTACAGATGGTGTAGGATCCGAGTATCAAGTTCAATTGCTGCTTTTTGATTTGTGCTCATGCTGGAGCACAATTTTAAAAGGCTTTTTCTTTTTTTGTGGAAAGAGATATGAAACTTTTGCTTAATACGTAATACGTTAGATAGGAAAATATATTTTGAGATAGGCAATGAACCACAAGGAAAGGCTTATTTTCAGAAACCAATTTCTCAAAAAGATATATGCCTCACCAAGCAAATCTAAGAACAAGAGCCTCGTGGGCTGTATTCACCACCTCACATTCCATCTCAGGGCACTGTCTATGCAAATCAAGAGAAACACTGCACAGCAAGTAAAAGGAATCCAGGAGCAACTTACAGACTTCTCAGCAGGGAACACTGCAGTTTTTTTTTTTTTTTTATTTCTAAGAGATAAACAAAAGAGAAAGAAGGAGACAGAGACAGAGGAAGAATGGGGAAAAATCAGACATTTATTGCTATTTCTCATTCATAAATGATGTAAAATCATATCAGGCATGCTGAAATATCTACGGAGAGTAAAATGAGAGTTGTAAAGAGTTTTAGTAGACGAGGAGCTTATTCAATTACTTAACGTACTATAGCGAATTTTTGCATTCGTAGTAAAGATGACTAGAAATCTGGAGAGCGTAGAAAATAAAACAATTAAATTTATTTAGCTAATTTGTACTAAAATGGGCATAATTCTCAGTACTACCAAGCTCTAATTCTTAAGCTATTAGGAAAAATGGTTCTTTTTAAAGGTAATACGTTCAGAATAAACTGCAAATTGGCCTTGGAGAGCATGTCCAAATATTTACCATCAGCTTCTCATAGAAGTTGATGACTATCTGGTAAAAAGAGAGCTGAGCTGAATTTTTAAAGCTACCTTCATTGTTTTAAACACATTCATTATTATATAATTGTTATTTATGTGAAAGCACTAAGTAAAGAATTATGTAAATTTAAGTTAATGATGAAAACATAATTCTTAACAATTATTTAAAACTATTTGAGAGCTTTTAGCAGGTGTATCACACTATCCACTATTGATTATCCCAGCATTGTATGCTTGACCTTGAAGACACTAATAATCTATAAGGAAAGAGAAGTAATAAGCAACTTTCCCTCCACTATCTGATTCTTAATTACACACTTTTTTTTTTTCAAATCTACTCTTTAGTGAGAAAAGCTTCATCATTGTTCAGTAGAATTTATGGAAATCAGGCTAGGCAGCAAGTATTTGACTCATAAAAATTTACTGTTAAAACTAAGCGACCCATGCAAAGTTTCTTTTTAGTAAAAGTAAATTATAGTGTAATTTTATTCACTTAATTGCTGAAAAAAATTAAAATTAGACAGATGTAAGAAAAGAAATCTTATGTGCTACACATCATATAAATGTAGAGAAAACTAGTATCTTGGGCGTAGTATCCACATTTTCAAACTGGATACAAACTTTCAAATATTTCCCAGCCTGATCTCCACAAATTTTGTGGAACAATGAAGAAGATTTCCTCACTAAAAAATGATGTTTAAAAAAAGGGTAAGAAGATAAGTGACAAAGAATGAGATAGTGGAAGGAAAATTTCTGTATCCTCATCCCCGTTAAATTCTGAAGCAATTGTAACATATACCAGGGGGACTAATAAACAGTTTCCAATATTATTTTACAGCTAATGTATATTAATTGATCAAACAGTAAGGGACAGGTTTGCAGGCTATTCACTATAAATGTTGTCTCATTTCATTGTCAACTTAACTATTCTCAAACAAACAATAGTATCAGACTGATACTAGGTTTGCACTGAAGCAACCCCATTTACTATCTGAGTGATCCTAGACCATTAACCTCCCTGAGTGGCACCTAAATTAACCTAAAAGTGCAATTTCAGCACTTTATATAAATGACAATAGCAATTAGGAGTAATAATTAAGCAAGAATACTGAACGACAAGGATGTAATTAGCTGTTGTATATAAGTCAACCTTCACAGTAACAGGCAAACAGTAAGGACTAAAAAATACTAGTACTTTTTTTTCTAAATATAAAATTTCTGTTTTATGGTATCTGAAACATGCCAAATGATGATTATTTCTTATGATGATTATTTCTTACTCACTAGAACAAAATATGGATTCTTTTTCTATTACAGTGACTACTGAACAATTTGAATTTCAATCACTGCATATAATAACATCCCCTGTTAAGCCCCTTTAAATATCATAACTTATAGGAATACAGTCAATGGCAACTTCCAGCCCATTTTAGACTGCAACAACTAAGCTATTGGCCTTATGTGAAGAAAACCAAGAGTTATATTACAATGTAATACACATTCAATCAGGAAAACCTCAGAAACATGGATATGTGAATAGAGTATATTTTTCATTTGTAATAGCAGTTTGAGTCTGAAAAATATTTCATGGAAAAACAAGAAGTCATCACCTCTGAAAAGTCTTTCATCAGATTAGTGCCAAACAGGTTTATCTTGACTGTGGTAAGAGAAAAAACATGGCCAATCTTTAATCCTATGAAAGAAGCTCAATTTTCCTCTGATAATACACAAAGGTTTAGAGAGAAACATGATTTTTGTTTGTTTTTTTGTGTTTTTTAATTGGCATGTGATTGATGTATAACATTATATTAGTTTCAGATGTACAACATTCAATATTTATATATATTGTGAAATGAACACCACAGTAAGTTTAGTTAACTTCCATCTCCATACATAATTAGAAAACATTTTTTTTCTGGTGATGAGAACTTTTAAGATCTGCTCTGTTAGCAACTTTCAAATATGCAACACAGTATTATTAACTAAGAAGTATGTTTTTAAAAGCAATATGTAGAGGCATAAGCAAAAGTGGTTTGGGATTGTGGTCACTACGGGCATGACCAACCAAGAATTTATCAACTGCTAAAAGGTCGCTGCACAAAAGTTCTCTTAGGAGATAACTTTTCTACATCATGTCTAAAGCTAGAGGCCAGTGGTTTAAAGCAGCTACTAACTTGGGCAAAGAGATAGGAGACAGTTGAAAAAATAGGTGCTTGGTTTTGTTACCTTGCACTGCAAAAGTAAACTACCTGTGCTCTTCTGATTGCAAAAAGGGGATACTTAGGATTTAAAATCCTCTTATTTCTGCTTCATTCATGTAAAGGAGGAAAAATGACAGTGGGATACATTACAGAAAACTGTTCTGGACAGCAAAGCTGAGACAGATGGATTACAAAGAGGTTGGAGAGAAGAGATATGCTAATGTTTTGGTAAAGCACAGTTTTAGGCACCCTAACACAATGAGGGTTGACTAGGGAAAATCTAAATGATTAAGGAGAAATCCTGTGCTAAAAAAAGAAATGTTTTCTTGTGATCACCATTACAAAAACAAAAACACACACAATAACATTGTTTCAAACAGGAAAAGGTAAAGTAAAATAAAAGAATCACTAAAAAAAAAAAGAGAGAATTTCAACTTCATAGAGGAAAAATTGGCTGCAATCTTAAGATCTTGCTTCAGGTTTAAAAAGGAGGCATTTCCAGAAGTTCATAAGTTTAACAGAAATAATTATGTGCACCTTTCTATGTCTTATTGAGAATATGTGTTCTCAGGTTAAGAGCCAATTCAGCTGGAGTGGTCTTATAAAAGACAAAGAACAAATGTTCTTAAGAACATGAGTATTGTTTCCTGATTTTATACAAGATATGCTAAGCATTATAAAAGCAAAAAAAAATTTAGAATCATAAAATTTCAGTATGAAGGCAGAAAAACCAAATAAACAAGTAGATTTGGGATATATACTACCATTGTGCTCAAATCATCAGAGTAGCCTGGCTGTTCAGGAGCTATCCATGGTGCTGAACTTTCTAGCAGTAATTTAATAAATGGTCTTATTCCACTCCCTTTTAATCTATCTTGTCCTTTTGACTGGAACTATCATTCACAGCAGTTAATTATCAAAAAATGTAACTTATCTTACATTAATTATTACCTAGGTCGATCTTATGCCCAGATCCACATCAAAGGTGACTTCAACTTCACCCTTTACCAGCTTCTTACCCAGACAAGAAATTATCCTGACTCTCACCACCTAGTTTATATTGTTTAAAGTGAGTTAAAAGCATAGAAAATTCAACATTTCCAGTGGATTAAGTAAAACACTAATCTTTAGTTATATCTCCTACAAAAAACCAAAAGGGATGCTTCCTTAGCAAAGGAACTAAAAGCTACATAAACAACGTTTACATTTTCCAGTCCTCAGCACCTATAGAAAAATTGTCTCCTTGTGCTATTAAGAAAAATCCTGTGAGAGAAATAGTTTTTATCCAGTTTATTGGCTCAGACAAGAAGTCATGAATCAACACAAAGAACAAAGATTTGGGGCCATGGTCTTAGTTCTGTCTGTGTCACTTAGTAGACTTGAGTGTATCAGCAGAAGTTTCTAAGCTTTAGCTTTTTCATTGACAAAATTAGCGGGATAAAAGGATGCTATACATAGCAAAGATATTATCTGTGGTAGTTATTTTTTAATGTAAAGACTCAGGAACAATAAGACTGAAGTCAGAATAATTTCTGAGGACATCTACATCTGTTAAAAGTTGAATGCTGCCTGGAAGCTAAGGTTCTACTTCAAAGACACAAGGCCAGATCTAGATGGTCTTAAAACTTTAAATAATGAGCTTTTAAATAAATCTGAGGAGAGGTCACCACTGGAGGAAGAAATCAAATACTAAATCCAACAGTTTTGTAGGTTCAAGACAAGACTACATGTTATTTCAGTGAATTTTTAGTAATGTTTTCTCCCATCAACCAGACAGACAGAAAAGACTGTAGCAGAAAAGTCCACAGAACTATCAGACAGATGTTTCAGATTATTAAAGTTTATGGGCTGGACGGTAAAATTATTGGAAGGAAGCATTTGCAAATGCACTTTTCTTCCAAACTCACTGAATAGAGGCATTTTAGGGATAGCCTGTATCCTTTAAAACAAAGCTAGCTTCATAAAATCTTGGAAAAGTATATAGAGCCTTATAAAAGCAGATATACAGTGGAACTATGTAATTCGGTTAGTCAATATTTATTATTGGCAGTAAAACATTAATTTATGAAAGACTGTATGATAAAGGTCTATTAAAAAAAGAATTATAATTTTCAAAGAAATTAGATGGTCATGATACTCAAGACAAAAGATCAGTAGCTGTTACTCTAACAGAAAGTCTTAAGCAATATCAAAAATGCCATTTTTACTACATATGAGGTCTGCTTAGGCTGAGCTAGCAGCAAGCCACCGACTCAATACAAACTGGAATTGTATTTAAACGTATTTATAATCAATATCCTTTCTGCTTCCAAAAACGACTGTAGGTGATTAAAATAAAAGGCACGTATGCAACGTAGATTTGAATTAGAACAAGGGAATATATTTAGTAAAGAGCAGGAAGCAAATCTATTGAATACTGAGAAAATAATCACTATGACTTAAGCTTTTAGCTCTGACCTTGATAGGCAGAGAAAAAGAGGAAATAGGACTATATATCATTTTCAAACAAGCCACAGATATTTTTGACTCTGGCCTTTGCCTGTGCTGTTTTCTTGAACTGGAATGCCTTTCCCATGTTGCTTTGCTTATTGAAATTACATACATTCTTCAAGTCCTAGTTTGCAGACACTTTCTTCTATTAAAACATCCTCGATAGCTCCTAACGTGATTTATACCCCATGCTTTGCACTCATATAAGACTAATGCTTATATAACTTTGGGTATGTATCTATAGGATAATCATTTAAGTTACATGTCTGCCTTTCCACCCAGTCTCTAGGTTCCTTAAGGGCAAAAACCATATCTTAAAATTAGTATATCAGAGTAATTCGTAAAAGTTTTGGGCAGCAAGTACATTCACAGTGTTGTGTATGATCATTATCTATTTCCAGAACTTTTTCATCTGCTCACACTGAAACTCTGTATCCATGAAACAATAACTCTCCATGCTCCCTACCCCCCAGCACCTGGTAACCTCTCTTTTACTTTCTATCTCTATGAATTTGCCCATTCTAGATACTTCAAAAAAGTGGAATTATACAATATTTGTCCTTTGTGTCTAGCTTATTTCCCTTAGCATAATGTTTTTAAGGTTCATCCGTGTTGTAGCATGTACCAGAATTTAATAGTATTTTACAGCTGAATAATATTCCACTGTATACATATTCACCATATTTTGTTCATCTATTTACCTGTTGATGGACATTTGGGTTTTTTTGACTTTTTAGCTTTTATGAATAATGCTACTATGAAGACTGGTATACAATCATGTGTTCAAGTCTTGATTTTAATTCTTTTGGATACATACCTAGGAGTGGAACTGCTGGATCATATGGTGATTCTATGTTTAACTTTTTGACAGACTGCCAAGCTCATTGAGTTTTCTAGTGACGAAATGAGAGAAGGCTTTCTAGCACTAATCAAATCCATACATTTTTCTCAATTTTTGCTTGTTTCTGGTCTCTCTTCTCCCTTGTTTTGGTTGCTGGATTCAGTTCTTTCTTCTGGCCATTCAGCACCTATTACCCCAAACTCTGTCCTATGCATCCTCACTCTCCTCAAAAAGTACTCTTATAATCCCAATTGCTTGATAAATTGATAAATTAACAGACTTATAGGGAATGAATTTTTGGCCCATCCAAGATTCCATATATTATGAAGGGCTTTCTTGAAAAAACAAGTTAACCTAAAAGAAAAAATAAAGCAAAAACTAAACAAAGAAGCAAACAAAAATCTTAAGACTTTCAAATGTTGCACAGTATGTGGGAGGGATGAAAAGGGCAAGTGGGTCTCTAAACAGCCCACTTAATGCATTTGTATAATCAAGCCCCCCTCCTGATACATAGTAAGTAGCCTTGTACCTTCTAGATAGGTTTGATAAAGCTAGTTTATATAACGATAATAACAAGAACTATTAATATTTTAGAACTTATTAGGTATATTTTAAGTACTTTACATATATTAAATTGTTAAAACCTTTATAAAACCTCTTTTATAGGTGAGGAAACAGAGACACAAAGAGATTACATAAATTAGCCAAGTTCATATGGCCAGGAAGCAATGGTACCAGCATTTAAATCTAAGCTATCCTGCTACAGAGACTGTTAGTAACCACTACTTGATACAGTAAAACAAATTTCAGCCAATCAATTGGCCTGAACTTTCAATTCCATACCTACATGCCTTAAGCGCTAGACTCATTCATGTATAGCACTCAAGTTGGCTCATTTTAAGAAATATTTCTTGAATACCTATTATAGACTAGACAATGAAGGATGTAGGATAGGATGAGGAGTCCACAGGTGAAGACAGCAGAATAAGGAAATAATTATAATTCTGTAAGAAAGAAATCATAAACTAAGAAGGAAAGCAATTTAGTGCATACATTAGACAGCCATTATATATTTACTGAAGTAAGTTAATTTTCTATGTATACAGCAAGAATTTGAAATTTAAGAAGCGAAAATAGTTTCAGCAAAGAATTTCAGCTGAACAAAAATAATCTTGGTAAATTATGAAGTCACATTTTAGCCTGAATTATTCAGATATTTGTCACACTCTTCTAATTTATTGTACGTGAGCTCAGAGAAATGAAATGTTATATATGTTCTAAAATCATTAATGGGATCAGATGCTCAGTTCTTCTCCATATAAAAATGTTTAGATCAATATGTTAGTGAACATACAAGATTCATTGCTGCAAAAAGAACAGGAGTTATTCATCAAAACTATCATCCTTCATTTAACTGAAGAAAAAAAGAGACAACTTTATAAAGTGTCTTTTGTTAAACATTCAAACTCTGTAAAAATCTCTATATTTATCACTTCAAAAGAAAATGGAGACTACAACAGTTAAATAAAACTTTTGAAAACATAAGCTTAGTCACACATGACTATTTTAACAATTCCTAACAAAAAAGAATGATTTACAATGTATTACCCATTTTGACAACGAAAACATTCCCTATAGTTGGTGGTAGCAGAGGACATAGTATTCTTTTTCTCACCAATCTCAGGCGTGCCCTTCTATTTTATGTTAAGACCATTTTCCTTTCCTGCAGGTTCATTTATGCTACACCAATATTATCTGCCTGTAATAGCTTCCAAAACATTTTAACCCGAGACCACTATCACAGAGGCACAGAGCACAGTGAGGAAAGCCTGCAGTGGCCCCCATGCATCTCCGTATTTCAGGGAAAACTCCAAGCACTATTCAGCTTAAGCTAGCCAAAGAATATAATCAAGATGAGAGCTGGACAACTTAAGACATTTATTTTATGTTAATGTTTAAAATAGTCTACTAAACGCTACACAATTTAAATATTAAAACTGATTTCTAATTTTATTGTGTTGATGGAATCATTCTCTCGCAATATCAGAAGTTTGATTCTTAATCCTGATTATTCCTATAGATAAAGATAATGAAGAAACTTAGTTAAATGCATTTAAACTGATGTGATGTAACAAAATCATGGAGAAGGAGGTTAGCAAAGAACTGTACTTGTATAAGAAACAATACGAGATGCACAGCAACTTTATCAAATTGGTATCCAAATTGGCTGATAATGAAAGCAAAGTAACTAATGTCCATCACTTCTGGAACAAATGAATGTAAACATCAGACTGCAGTTTTTGAGTTGCCATGTAGTGGAATAGAGAAGAAACAGAATGGGATTTAAAGTCAGAGAACCTGGCCTAACCATTTTCTGGCTGTGTCAAGTACATTAATCCCATTAAGCACCAATTTCCTCATCTGTAAAGTGAGACTAGAAATGAAAATACTTTTCAACATTTCCTCCCGGGATTGCCATGAAGCTCAAGAAAGAGTGCTTGAGAAAATATTTTCCATGAAATATAAAGTGTCACTTAATTGTGAAAGGTAAAAGTATAGGGAAAAAAACTGTTTGTTTTTTTTTTAATCTATGGGAAACTAATTTGACCTTATGGAAAATGAACTAACAACTCCAGGCTCATCAGCACCAGAGTCTAACCAATTAAGCTAAGTGGCACAGGACACCCACATTTCAAAATAAAATTTCAAGCACATGAAACCCAGTAATGTTTTTATAATGTTAAATGAGGTGTTTCATAATTAATTTTAAATGGCAGGTGTTAAGCTTATACATTCCCTGGCACTTCACGCTCTATTGTGCCAATAAGAAATGAAACATAACACAACACAAAACCAGCACTCCATATAGAGAATGGTAAGGGCAAAATTGAATTGTGTCCATCTTAATTATTTGGAACAGCGTAACGTATGGCCCGGATCTGAGTCAGTTGGCAACCAGGTTGCAATGGGCATCTCATCAAGGGGGAGGTTTGACATCAGCACTTTCAGATGCTTTTGGCACCTATCAGTTCTCCCTGAAACAGCCAAAGCTCTGTGGCGCTAAGCCCTACTAGAGTCACTGGACAGCCTGAGGGCTTTGCTGCTGTCTCTCACAGACCATTTAAAAAACGAATACATAGGGCTTCCCTGGTGGCACAGTGGTTAAGAATCCGCCTGCCAACGCAGGGGACACGGGTTCGAGCCCTCGCCAGGAAGATCCCATATGCGGCAGAGCAACTAAGCCCGTGTGCCACAACTGCTGAGCCTGCGCTCTAGAGCCCGCGAGCCACAACTACTGAGCCCACGTGCCACAACTACTGAGCCCACGTGCCACAACTACTGAAGCCCACGCGCCTAGAGCCCATGCTCCGCAACAAGGGAAGCCACCGCAATGAGAAGCCCGTGCGCCGCAGCGAAGAGTAGACCCCGCTAGCTGCAACTAGAGAAAGCCCGCACGCAGCAACGAAGACCCAATGCAGCCAAAAATAAATAAATAAATTTATTTTAAAAACCCAAAAAACGAATACATAGGTAGTCTGAAATGGAGAAAATAGACTTTTGCTATAAAAATAGTTCACGTCAGTGACTTGTAAATGGGTGGTAAGGTACCTTAAAATTTTTATTCATTATAACAAGTCAATTTCAAAACACTTATCATTTGCTATCAGATATATGATGCATTTTCAATTAAGGTAAATTAATGATTTGGCATTCTAGAAAAGTCTTTGTCATCATTTTACAACTCATCGAATTGGAGAAATGATAAAGTATTTCATTATTTACTTTATCCTTCATAAAGAGGCATTTTTCTATGGCTCCTTCTTAAATTTAGTCATACTTGATATTTTCAGATAGGATAACTCATTTGGGTGTTTTAAGTGGCACTCTTTTTTTAACATATTAAATATTTTATTATACTTCAATAAAAAATTTTACTTAAGATACATATATTTATTAAGTGTCAACTAATTACCAGGTACTGTTCTAGGAGCTGATGATAGATCAGTGACAAAATCAAAGTCCCCTAGATGTCTCAGTGACATTATAAAGAACTTAGGTCCTGACCTTTTTCTGTCCTGCCATCCTCAGCATGACATCTGAGTGACCATAAAATGACCATTTTAATCTTTCTAAAAATCTTTTGAAGTAGTACACAACACATTTTAAAATGTTGAGGTGGAAAACTGAGAGTAGAGAGGTTTGAAGTAATAAACTCAAATAACCTTCACCCTCCGACAGTAATTATTGAGTGTCTAAGATGTACAACAACATTCTCTACAAAGAAGGCATAGTTTTATTCAAAAGGAATATGCACCTTAACTGGGTAAATGAAATGTACATGCATAAAAATGTGAATAGTACTTCAAGGTGAAATATAAATAGTAATTCTAATAGTTCAATGAACTGAGGATAGAAAAGAGACAGAACTCAGATCTTTTGATAACTAATCTTTTAATCACAGACCAGGGGAGTCCCATAACAATGGATACATTAGCCTTGCTACATACCAAAAATGTTTCTTAAATACAAGTGAAGTCCCAATTAAAGTGATGCATCCTTTTAAATATTCATATACTTAAAATATAAATTCTGCATCATAAGAAGTATGTAAGAAACCTCTTTGACAAGACTAATTTTGAAAAGAAAATATTTGGAAAGAGAAGTAACATGTTTAATATTAAAGTGGAAATACCAAAAAACGATACTATATTTAGTATTTCTTATACTTACTTTCTTAACTACTAATAATCTTTTCATGGTTGATAATGAACAGAGCTAGATACTTTTCTCTTGGCTGCCAGCAAGAGAACTAAATCCCATGGATATTTACCCCAACATATTGCTATGGATCACTTAATAATGTAAAATGTGATTTTGAGAGTTATATGACAGCTAAGAATTTAGTGTCTAGACAATGCCTTTTCCTCTTATTTCCAAAGGTAAGTTTTAACAAAGGAATCTTGCAGATTCTGCTAACAAATAGAGATGTCTAAATACCAAATATTTCAAACATTAAGGAATATTTAACACCTAAAATTGAATATACTTTCGGAAAGGAGTTGTTTTAAGACATATATAACTCTGAGTGTGGGTGGTGTTATTATGTGTCACCTAGATGTCTCCTTCAGGACTGAGGTCCTTATTTCTCCCAGTTGCTGGGAATGCTGGCAGCTGAAATCCAACCAGAGCTGAATGTCCAAGGCCAGGCCCCCACCCAAGGAGCTGTAGGTGTCCAATGACTGGTTGGTGTGCAGGGGTAAAGGCTCAGCTCTCTTTCCTCAGGGATGGAAGGGCCATCGCAGCTTGAGAACACTGAGTGGGATCACCTGGGGCCATTGTTTTGACGGATCACAATTCAACTCCTCCTGCAATCCTTGTTCCTTCATGTCCTCCATAGGTGTTGATACTGAGGACATTGCCTAATAAATTTACCGCAAGCATGTTTTCATCTTATGAGTCATCCTTAGGAAACCCTACAAAGATAATGAGTTTGGAATAATCCTTTCACTCCTTTCTGCCCATTACTCCCATAGTCTACTCAGTGAATTAGTGATATTTGTAGCTAAACTTTTCAGAGTATTGCTAGTTATAAGTCAAAAAGGCCAATATTTTCTAAACAGAATATACTGAAATGTTCTTTTCCAAGTTATAACTGACTTAGAAAAAAAATCAATACAATTAGATGGCTGTCAAGAAGGGTGATAAAAGTTAAAATCAAAAGAAGATTGAAAAATGCATCTTGCAGGGATAACATAGCTAAAAATCAATGAAACCTATAGCATATATCAATAAATAAAGGCAAAAGAATAATCTGGTTAGCAGCACAAGGCATCATGATATCTTTGGGTAATAATAAGTTAAAAGTTCAAGAAAATTTAGGCTTTCTCTGTGATTTCCAATGTCAGCTTATACTTTGAATACATCTTGCCTTATAAAATATTTTTAAAACGGATTGCTTTCTTTAAAATCCCCTGAAGAAACATTGAAATTGCTATGATAAATTACCAAATATTCTCATTGATTTCATGAACATGTTTTACCACTCTAGGTAACATATATAGATATATGAGTTTAGTTCTCCCAGTCACATAATGTAATGCAGTTTTATTTACTACCACAAGTCATCAAAATTGATTTCTGTATATTATTGCCTCCAGTTTTTATTGATGGCTCTCCCCATATCTTCCTTAATCAGTTCGACAAGAATTCACACACTGGTACACAAAAATCCCATGTTATGCAATTAAATTGTACATCAGCAGTCAACACTTTTCAAATAGCAGAAGTATCAAAAATCACCAAATGTTCTGTATCTAGTCACAGAAGTTCTGTAAATTGTCAACTATCCATTCGAATATCTATAACCAAATTAGCTTTAGTTTTAGAAGAACCTCTGCTCCTGGAATTACAAAATAGAATATTTATGTGTTTATATATTATGGAAGGGCCATAAAAAGAGTAGTTAGGTTTCTTCACTGCCATCTCATTCTGAATTACCTTCTTCCACACTCATCAGAAAGAAAAAGACAGAAAGAAACACATTTAAAATCACAAAACAAAGCTCCCAAAGATCAATGCATGATTTAATGTGGAGATAAGACACAGCCCTAACCCCTCTCTCATACCACTGCCCTTGCCCAAATTCCAAACCTCATTATTTCTTACCTAGATTATTGCTACTTCCTCCCAGTCAGCTGCCCTGCCAGGCACACTTTCAATCAGTCCAAGTTAATCATCCTCAAGGGCAGCACTTACTGTGTCATACTGCTGATCAAAAATGTTTAATGGCTCCCTGTTGCCTCCAGTAAAATTTCCAAATTTCTATTTGGAAATAGAAAATAGAAAAACCCAAATGGAAAACAGATACTTGGGGATAATAGAAAAACCCAAATGGAAAATAAACACTTGGGGATACTGATCCCCTCAGCCCTTGTCACCATAGGATAGGGTGTAGGGCATCTAGAAAGGGCCTAGATCAGCTGCCTCCCATTGAGAGCAGCCTCTTTCAATGACCACAGTGGACCATATAAATATTGTCACTGTCGTTTGTGACACACTGCTTACAGACTCTACATCTCTAGTTGTGCAGTACTGGCTTGAAAGACCCTTCAGGATCTCCCACTTTAGTCATGGCTCCACTGATTCCCCGGAGGCACTCCACATTCCAGCCAGACTCCTCTTCTCTAACCCTCCACTGTATTTCCCTGACTCTCTTCCCTCTGCCAAGAATTAGTGTGCTAGGTAGGGCTGCTGTATTAAAGTGGTGTAGACGTAACAGAAATTTATTGTCTCACTATTCTGGAGACTAAAAGTCCAAAATCAAGGTGTCAGCAGGGCTGGTTCCTTCTGAGGGCTACAAGGGAAGGATCTGTTCCAGGTCCCTGTCCTTGACTTGTAGATGGCCCTCTTCTCCCTATGTCTCTTCACATCATCTTTCCTATGTGTGTCTCTGCTTCCAAATTACCCCTTTTTATAAAGACACTAGTCATATTGCCTTAAAGTCCGCCCTAATGACCTCATTTTAACTTGATTATCTCAGTAAAGAGCCCATCTCCAAATAAGGCAACATTCTGAGGTACAGGGGATTAGGACTTAATATATGAAGTTGGAGGACGGGGCCACAATTCAACCCATAACAGCCCCTTATTTCCATTTTTCCATATTCACATCCTACTCATCCTTCCAGGGCCGATCAGAGGGCATCTTTTCCCATGATGCATCTTCCTAATCCTCCATCTGAAACTACATCCCATTCCCTGAGATGTGGGTACTGTGGCCATGGATTATCTGTCTGCACTATCTTCGAGGCCAGTAACTGTCTTGCTCACATTTGTTACTCACAACACCTAGCACAGTAAATTGTACACAATGAACACTAAGTGAGTATTTGTGGAATTAATAAATCACCATCCATGTTAGGAATGTCTTTGGTCACATAATAAACTGCAGGGGAAAAGGGGATGTCAAATATCCAGAAAGACCGTAAACCTCTAGACTTTAGGGTTTCTGACTGGCCGTACCTTTAATGATGAAATCATTATGGCCATACACAACTGCCATAAAGGATTTTTTATCTGCTCCAGTTTAGATACCCATATGTCTAGATAATAAGATGACCTTTGGAGATGATCCATGTTGAAACCAACATGAACAAACAAGATAGTTGTATCATTCTAAAATAAAGTCTCTCTTTTTGGCATATCTAGGTATGGACTCAGTAGCAAATTTTCCACTCTTTCAGAACAGTACACATTTAGTTACACTCCGTTCCCAATAAATCAGCTTAACAGTGGCTATCACTCCATGGTCTACTGGCTATCATTTGTCTTGATAGATCTAAACTTCTGAATTTCCCATTATTGGCCCACAGGTCACTAGGCTGAATCGAGTATTTATCTACCATTAAAGGAGAATTTTCTCCTGATTCTATTTAACAAAAGGGAGCCTCATAATATAGAACACTTTCAAATTATCCTTATTAGCATTTATCTATACAGATACTACCCACTTCATCTGTATGCCATGAAACACTAGGTACGAAATATTTCTCTCAATTTCTTCCCAAAATATACACTACCTTTTCTATGAATCAAACTTGGAAATCAGAATAGAGCTGTTCAGGAGAACACAGAGGGATGCAGCTCCCTGTCTGGAGGAAGAGTCAAAAGGCAGGGTAGAGATGATATCACTGACATGGGTCCAGTCAAGCCCCCCTTCCTCTGGAGACAAGAGGTGGACCCTGATGGACCTTGGATGCACCCAGGTAGTTCGTTCCCATCTGGTTCTGATGTGTTCAGCAGCAACTCAGAAAGCCTCCAAAATGTATAAGAAGCTGTTCCACTGAAAACTCTGTTCCATCTTAAATCTGGTGTGCAGGACAATTGATTTGTGTAACTAGAGGTCATGATCATGTCAGAAGGTTGGCAGGTGTAGGGCAGAGCTTCCTAAGGGGTTGCAGGAGAGTGGGAAAGACTGGACCAGTGACAGAGGTCAAATGATCAGGAAGCCTGCATGAGGGAAGAGCTGCTGGGCTCTGATTGCAGGGGGGCAGTCGCTACTGATAGTGCCCAGTTGTGTGAATATGTCACTGGATATACCGGTACTAATCCTAGCCAAACATTTTATTTTTTTTAAATTTATTTTATTGAAGTATAATTGATTTACAGAGTTGTGTTAATTTCTACTGCACAACGAAATGATTCAGTTATACATATATATATATATACATTCTTTTTCATATTCTTTTCCATTATAGTTTATCACAGGATATTGAATATAGTTCCCCATGCTAAACAGTAGGACCTTGTTGTTTATGCATTCTCTATATAATAGTTTGCATCTGTTAATCCCAAAATTCCCAATGCATCACTTCCCCACACCCCCTCCACCTTGGCAACCACAAGTCTGTTCTCTATGTCTGTGAGTCTGTTTCTGTTTCATAGATAAGTTTATTTGTGTCAGATTTCAGATTTCACATATAAGTGATATCATATGGTATTTGTCTTTCTGTTTCTAACTTACTTCATTAGTATGATAATCTCTAGTTGCATCCATGTTGCTGCAAATGGCATTATTTCATTCCTTTTTAATGGCTGAGTAGTATTCCACTGTATATATGTACCACAACTTCTTTATCCATTCTTTACAGTTAAATGCTATCCTGAGTTGGACCAAGTCAGACATGCTAAGATTAATTCACAGACATGGCAGGTGTTACAACTACTCAAAATGCACTTGGAATTTATCCTACAACTATAGCCACACTTGTATGTCACTGTCTGTAACAGCAAAATGCTGAAAACAAACAAGTCTGCATCAATAGTAGCTATATCTATAGAATGGAATACTATGTACATGTAAACAAGCATATGGAAGCTTTCTTTCTATGCACTAATGTGGAAAGATCTCTAAGAGATAATGCCAAGCTAAAACAAGCAAACAAACAAACAAAATAACGAAGTGGTAAAAGGGTATGCATATTATGCTATGTGCTATGTGCTATGTTGTGCTATGTGCTATGTTTAAATATATGTGCTATGTTTTTCGTAAAACCAGAAAAAAGGGGAGAAACCAAGAATATAGCTATGCATAAAGAAATTCGAGGTAGTATGAGAACTGGGTAATTTTTGGCCAGAGGCAGAAAAAACTTTTCCTTCTAGTTTTGATATTTATTGTAAATTTTTGATACATCTAGATAAATTACCTAACAAAAATAAAAAATTTAAGTTAAATTGAAGAATTGAACAAATGCATTTGGATATATAAATATACTCATTTTGGGCTTCCCTGGTGGCGCAGTGGTTGAGAATCTGCCTGCCAATGCAGGGGACACGGGTTCGAGCCCTGGTCTGGGAGGATCCCACATGCCGCGGAGCAACTAGGCCCGTGAGCCACAATTACTGAGCCTGCGCGTCTGGAGCCTGTGCTCCGCCACAAGAGAGGCCGCGATAATGAGAGGCCCGTGCACCGCGATGAAGAGTGGTCCCCACTTGCCACAACTAGAGAAAGCCCTCGCACAGAAACGAAGACCCAACACGGCCATAAATAAATAAATAAATAAAAATTAAACTTAAAAAAAAAAAAAAAAAAAAAAAAGAATATCACCAAACATTCCGAGAAGCAACTGGCCCTGAACCTGATCAGGGACCACTTCTAATCTCTTTAAAAAAAAAAAAAAAAATACTCATTTTATTCTATAGAGTCCTACAGTTCAGAGATCGTTAAGCAAATTGATATATTTTAAACACATTTTCTTACCCCAAGAAATAAGTTAACCTAGGCACCAGAGTTTTAAAACCTAAATAGTATTATACCTTATCTCTTTGTTTTAATTCTTATGACCAGTCCTGTGTTCTGCGATTAATCCCCAATGCTTTATTTGAGAGACTAAAAGTGATTTATATGGCTCCCGTGGCCCCCTCTAGCTACTGCTAATGACTTGCTTATACAGTTTAATCATAGGTTAGTCTCAACTGATTATTTCAGTGCCCAACGAATGTTATCCTGTTCCCAGACTACCAATGTCCTCAGTTATTTGGAGAACTTTGAATAATTATTTTGCATTATTAATCATTTTATAAAGGCTTAGTAGTACAAACTATGTTCTTCTTTAATCATTAACTTTCATACATAACCTGAATCACTGTTTCATACCTATAATTCAATAATAAATGGCTAAGAATTTACTATGCATTTATCACCTAGAGAGACTGTCCCCTACAGGGGTACCTATACCTATAAGAAGAAATATATAAAATTTAAATCTTACAAGTATAGAAACCAAAAAGACAAGAGTGAAAGGGCATTTTAAAAAATTATTTATTTATTTATTTGGCTGCACCAGGTCTTGTGGCATGCAGGATCTTCATTGCAGATGTGGGATCTTTCTAGTTGTGACATGCGGGATCTAGTTTCCTGACCAGGGATTGAACCCAGGTCCCCTGCATTTGGATTGTGCAGTCTTAACCACTGTGCCACCAGGGAAGTCCCAAAAGGGCATGTTTTATGCAATGGCTTAGCACTTATCACTGAGTTCCCCTTTAAGTCTTTTCTTTAAAAAAGGTTATTGAAGTATAGCTGCTGTACAATATGCTACAGGTATACAATATAGTGCTTCACAATTTTTAAAGGTTATACCTCATTTATAGTTATTATTAAAATATTGGCTATTTCCCTGTGTTGTACAATGTAGTCTTTCAGTCTTTTAAGTCACTTCCCATTTTTAAATTACAAAGCCCGTCACCTCATTCGAGCACTTCAGCACCTCCTGCCTAGAGCCCTGGGACAAAGTTTCTCTGGATTTCTTTTCTTACATCTTTCACCTCAGTACTGATGTTATTCCTCCACCAAAAAATAAAACAAACAAACAAAAAACACACTTAAAGGAACAATCTTATCTTTATTTTAAACTAGATTCCACAGAAACTTCTCTGTTTACATACGAAAACCCTCTACAAACCAACTCACTATATCCTGACTTCCCTATAGCCCTTCTCTCTTCCTCTCCTTCTCTTCTCCAATCTCGATTTCCATCTTGTCCCATTCTACATCCAACTTCTCCCTGGGTCCTCAGCTTTGGTCCATTTTGTTCCCTTGCTCTGGAATGCCATATGGACCTATCCAAATCAATGACTTAACAGAGCTGACACATGTGAGCCAAATCCAGCCAGCAGATAAATTTTGACAAAATATGCAAAGCATGTTTCCTCAGAAAATGTTTAATAGAAAGATCCCAATTCAAGGTTCTCTTCACAATTTGGGAGCTCTGACAACATTGGGTCTCTGTTCTATGAAGTTCATTATCCAGTGACTGGGGCTGAGAAGCCACCCCCCTTATACCTCACGTGCACTCTCTAGTTCTCAATGGTCCCTACCCTGGAAACCTTTTGAATTTTCTACCCCTTCCCCAAACCCTGGTGTCATTCCTCAAGGCTCATTTCAAATCTTCAGTAATTATTTTGCCTTCCATTGATATCTTATAGTACTAGAAATAGTCACAATATTTAGAAAAATATATTCAACCTTATTTTATCCAAAGAAATCAAACAGTTATGAGTTGCATTTTATCCACTTATTCTATTGGTAAGATTTGGAAAGCATTTCAGTTTTGGTTATAATGGAGAATCAACACTCCTGTATGCTCTAAGCAATGCTATAGATTGGTAGAAATATTCTGCTGGTATGTTTGCCAATATGTTTAAACATTTTTAAAAGAGATGTACCCTTTGATCCAATAAATATATTTCTAGAGATAGATTTTGAAATAATTGTTCAACAAATGACTAAGATGTATGAATAAGGATGATCACAACATCCTTTTTAATAGCAAAGACTGGAAACAAAATAAGTGCCCAATAAGAGGAGCTGGGTTAAATTATGACACATCAATACAATGGCCTACTCTATAACAAATAAAATATAGCAATATAGAAAGAGAATTGTAACGTGTTGTGAAGACTGGTATACAAAACAGTGTATTTCTGTGTCATAATTTAACCCAACTCCTCTTATTGGGCATTTATTTTGTGTCCGTGTGTGATGTGTATGCAGTGCGTATATACATATGTATGTGCCTCTGACTCAACATGAACTTGTAAGCCAACTATTGAAGTTGTAGATACTTACTTTTCATAATGAAACTTTTTGTCAATCCCTTCAATTGTATATCTCCCTTGAATCCAAACATCATAATAATAAAGAAAAAAAGCTAGATTGGAAACTATAAAGATTTTGGAGAAGGCCCTTGAGTTGCATGAACTAGAAGGATGTTTCAACCAGAAACTGTACACCTTAAATGATTACCATTATTACAGTTCACGCGTTCAAAGCTGTACTTGACTTGAATTTACCCTTAGGACCAAAGAAGGAAAGCTACCAATATAACAGAAGATTACACTTGAAGTGAATCATAAACTTAATTGTATTCCCTTCATTTTAAAACATAAAATGCCAGCATTTGCATTTAAATTCTGATTAGGAAAGAAAAATGAACCTGTCTATTTAGACTTTGGATTTATACCCATACCTAGGTATAAAAACTCCCCTACCCTGTCTTTCTTTGGAGGGAACATCTGACATGAAGCAGTCAAAAGTCATTAAGTGATTGACATTGACATAACTTTGCCACAAGCAGCTACAGCAATTACCAGGGCTGGTTTGGGCACAGCTGAAACACCTTGATAAGGCAGCAGTGACAAATGACACATCACACAACCTGAATGGTTTCATCAGTGCAACACTAAATCAGCATGTATGTCTCCAACATTCTCATTCTGTCGATAATAGAATAATCAAACAGACAGGAAGAGGGTTTCCTCCAATTTCTGCTGACAGTTGGAACTGGAAATAAAGTGATACACGCCTGTGTTGTGTCTTTCAAATGTATTTTAGCCAAGATGATTTCAACGTAGTGTGCCATAAACCACTTCATATTTTTAACCAGTGTGCTTTATAGTTAATAAGCACCGGATAAGAGGAGACTGCATTTATTTGATGGCTCATTTCTTCAGGAACAGTGATGTTTGATACACTTAACAAAAAATCTAAATCCAAATCTAGGACATGAAATCAGGTCCATCTCAAGTTGATGAGAGCCACTCTATTTCAGAAGACTACAATAAAATATGGTCCCAAGATACAAATTTTGTTTCAGGGCTTCCGTGAAACTATTGTGGACATCATGGTATGACATTGTTTAAAGGCAATTTTTACCCCCTACCAAAATTGGTGTTTATGAAATAAAAGTGAAATCTTTCTTCCACGTTCAGCCTGATGAACTAAATCCTGACTGATTTATAGGTGACCACAATGCTTCATTACTTCCATTTCACACTGTGGTCTCTTGTCCAGGCTTCCCACCCCATGGCGCCAGACCATGCCCATACACCTCCTGTCCTGAAATTCATCTTCCCAGGAAACCCCATCCTCTTACCTTAAACACTGTATCTGCATTGGCAGAAGAAAAATTGAAAAGCAAGCAGACCAAAAATGCTTAGGTGTAACGCTTTTGGGATTTGGCTTACTCCAGTATTGCTGAATCCAAGTTGTAGCCAAACTGCTCCTTTGTTTGGGGAAAAACAAAGTTCTCATAAATGTTAAAAAGTGAAAAATCATACATGTATCACCTGGAAAAAGTCAGAAGAAGCTCTGACACATCTTCTTAGTCCTTCTCATCTTCTGTTTATAGAGAATATGGGGAAAAAGTTCCTCTCTTATCACCATAACCACCATGCTTGAATTTTTAAATATAAAAAAATGAGTGTATATTCAATGAAAATTCACTTCATCTTGAGCTAGAATACTAGAAATGGGATGTATGTGATATGGAAGGAACTTTGAGCGGTCATTAAGTCACTCCTTGGTCCAGGGACAAGGCAATATTAAACAGTGTGGGGGGGATATGAACTTGTCCTTTTTTAAAACCATTTCATGGATGCTTGATTCCGCTATTTCAAGCTGAAAAATTAAAAGACCAGAAGCAATGTGGTTTGGGGAAATAACAATGGGCCACAACCTAGGCAAGAAATGACCTGGAATTCAAACTCTCCCACTCCCCTTGCATTTTCTCTTAGAGAACTAGTCTCTCAAACCCTGCTGTAATGATGACCCACGAACATTGGACCTGCCTGCCCGCCGGATTGCAGGTTTCCCCACCTAACTGCATCCATACTACTCACCGTCCCTGGTAGCTCTCCAGCCTACACTCTACATCTTGGCATTTGTTGTCTGTAAACCTTTTCTATATTTGATTTGCAAAAATACTTTCATATTTGCTAGGCACGGTACTATTTTAAAACCAAATGAATAAGTAACTACTGAAAGATCACTCATTTTCCCTAATACTTCTTTCTGGGAACAGAATACAAAAAAGTAGGGAAGATGTCTAATGGATTTACCTCATTGAAAACATCTTGGGGTCAACATTTTAGCAGAATCATGAGCCTATATGATGCATTTGTACTAAAATATATACATTAACTGACTTTAGTGTCTGATATATCATTTCACCAACTTCTATTGAGAAACTGTATGTATGTATACATATTATATATATATACATATATACCTATACATATATATGTGTATATATATATATATTTGATTTTATATAATCTGATTTTATACATATCAGACACTGAGGACGCTCTGTTCAGGAGAGGTCCAATTCAATTTTTATCTACAATTTTAATGCGCCATATAAAAAGAGGTAGATAACACAGGAAACCCTATACATTTTTTATAGGAAAAATTCAATTTTCACTCTCCTTATTTTACTTTTTCCCCCCATATCATCAAAAAAAATACTTTAATTTGTCTCTCAGTGAACTGACATGCTTGCTTAACTGAATAGCAGCTCTTCCGGCAGAGACCAGATAACTAATATCTATGGTAAAATCATTTCTGATGTTACTTGGACTCATGAAAAAGCAGCCTCAGACACTACAGACTCAATAGTTATATCCAAATATTAGCTGGAATATATTTGAAGTTTCTCTTAAGCTCATATGCGGCTGCTAAAATGTGCTTGCACACCACCAGCTCCTTAGAAATAAAAACACCAAGAACTCACTTCTATGAGCTAAATGCATAAATAGTCTCTAACACTTTATCTTTTACATTGTTTGTTCCTTGTTCTTCCCTTCAAGATACATTTTTATTAGCTCCTTAAGGGCATTACTAAATTAATCATAGGGTTAATTAAACTAATTAATTAAAGTACATGGGGGTGTGGGACACCTCAGTCCCACAAGGGTGTTTAGTGCCATCTTGCTAGATCTCTTTATGGTGAGCTGTGGATTAGATGTCCATAGGTCAGTGCAGAGACCCCATGGGCAGGAAGAGCATGCACGCAGCCATGCCATCTTAAGGTGCACTCAACCTTTCCTCCCTCCCATTTGTCCATGACTAATTTTTGAGCACCACCAATGTACAAGGCAGCAGGCTGGAAAAGATGATGAAGCACAGACCTGACTAAAAGGATATGGGGATCTTGTAGTTGAGACCTGCACATTAATGGGGAGAGACAGCTCAGTCTGATAACAGCAACAATGAGACATGAGGGTAGGATGCTATGGGCCATCAGGTGTGTCAGGTAACACAGGAGAGGGAATGAACAAAGGCTGCTTAGGGGTGACACTTGAGCTGAGTCTGGGAAGGCCAAGTAGGAGACAGCCTAGCAAGGCAGAAGCAGCTCCCCAGAGAGGACAGAGCAAAGCAACTTTTCAAAAAAGTTTAGTTTGGTTGGTTATAACTGTGATCTAGGGTCAGAATGTGTAACATTGAGATATGAAGTTGAACAAAAGGCAGAGGTATTTCACGTTTATAGAATTGTGGACCTTATTCTTCAGGCTGGTGTTTGTCAAAGGGCAAGGCATTACTTGTATCACAAGTCCCAGGAGATGTTTTGAGGGGGGGAAAAAAAAAAAAACCTTCTGTGCCTGTTTGGTTAACAGTGTCTACTAAGTACGGAGTTGAGAGGTCCTGCAGAAAAGATAATCATTTGATTATGTTTCACCCAGCTCGTCAAACACATGGTTGCAGAACCCCCCCTCCTTAAATAGAATGCAAATTACAACAGGCTGAGCTAGCTGTTCACGGAACACACTTTGACCAATGATGCCACAGTCAATGAGAACTGACGGAAAGATTTTAAGCCGAGGGCTTTAAAGCACCCTTTATTTTGCCAACAGCGTAAAAATGAATGGGAATGGAGCAATACCACAGGTAAGGAGGCCAGGCAAATGGTTTCAAGACCCTTCCATTGTTACCCTCCATAAAAATACAAAAAATAACATCATTTACAAATTTATTTGATAATCATTAGAAACAATTGCTACAAATAAATAATAAACATTTCGATCTTTTAAGTGCATTTAGTCCTTTTAAAGGGCTCCTGTATGTTGAGCTATTCTACTAATGAAGCAGAGATTGTAAAACCATTACTGAAATACAGTACTTTCAAGCATTTATTACATTTGGGGATGCATCCTTAAAAAGCACAATGTACTTAAAATATTAATGTTGAATTACCTTTCATAGTGATTATTATCACTGTTCTTTCATTTTAGCTGTCCCAGACTATTATGTAACATTACATCCTGCTGGAAAATGTCATCATCACTCTCAGACATAATTTTTATGGCCTTTCAATCAATTATTTAGGACTTAAATCATAGTTATACCTCCCAGCAGTATACATTCATTAGTGTCACACGATTAATATTTTTGAACACAATTTTTAAAGCATTCAGTCACTCTCTCTCATTTAGGTAATAATTTAAATACTTTTAAAATTAATGTTATGCAAGAACTTGCCTCAAACTATCTAAAAACATGGCAGCCATATCATCACCTTTTTTCGGAGTCCCACAAGGGTGTTTAGGCAAACACTGAATTCCATGCCCTTTTAAGAGGCTTCCCAGAGTCAATAATCAGGGTGGAAACCTAAGAGGAGTGGCTCTACTGGGTGTCACTCTGTTACATTACAAAGCTTTATTATTGGCAAGCAAACCAACTAGGAGCTAGTAAGGCCAGGTTTAATGGCTGTAAAAGTATACATCCCAAAGGAAGACTTAACTGCACCCAAGTCCTTAATGGATCACCTGTTGGTTACACTTCCAATTTAGTCTCATTGTGTGAACTCTAAGAGAGTGTTCAAACTACTGAAGCTGAGAGCAACAAATCAGGTAACCACAGCCTTTCCTCCTGGAAATTAAAAACAGCCTACTAGGCAAACACGCTAAATACTTCAGAGTAGGTAGGCATCTTTTACTAATTGTGAATTAACATCTGTATCAGCCTCTAAATAAACTAATCAATACATGCTCTTTTTTTCCTTCTTTCTTTTTCTTTCTTTCTCTCTCTCTCTTTCTCTTTTTCTTTCTTTTCCCCTTAGGGCTCTCAATCCTACCTAAAAGTGAACAGCTTGGGATACTTGACACCACAGCTCTTTTACTTGCAAAAATGTTAACCTTGAGTTTCTAGGACCCCTTGTTTGTTCTCCCTTCCTTGGATCTCAGGGAATACCCTTCCAACTCCTCTCCACCTCATAGGCCTCAGCTTCACCATCACTTCCTCAAGGAAACTCTACATAAACTCTGGGTTCTTGCCACCCCCTGGCCCACGTGTCCAGAGCACTCTGCCCTCCTGTTCTGTAGCATGCTCACTCTTAGAATCATTTAAATGGCTATTTTCAATGATTTGTTGAAATGTCTATCTTCACTGTGCATGGTGCACAGAGGTACGGGGTGAAACATTATTTGCTAGTTGACTGACTGCTTGCTTACGACTTCTCATATTCTCTCTCTTGATTTTCCACACCGCATAGATATTGAACTGGAGAGAGCTGCTGTTACTTCTAGAAGATTTTGAAGTGCAAGAGATTTAAAAAATGAAAAAACATAATTTTATACAACTCTTTTAATTGATTGAGTTCTGACTCCAAAATAGCTGAGTTTTCACTGATACCAAGATATGTGGTCCAGGAGTCCTTGTATAATTTAATCCATCTATGTGACTACGTAGCAATGCTCAGAAAATGGTCAGAATCAAAATTCTACAATAAAGAAAGTCCAGAACTTCAAGCAAAAGGACAAAACTCACCCTTCATAAAATCAGGCATTGGCACTACATATTGAAGATTTTCCCAGACGATGGATTTTTTTTCCTCTTCCATTTAGGTCACCTAGAATTATCTGGGCTTCAACACTAAGAATTAGAGGTATTCTAACAATAATTTTACATAACATGGCTTTTGGAAAAAAATTCTACATTTTCTTTATCTATACCTGGCATATATTTCAATAATTCTTAAGGAGATAAGAAGTGTTTATCTGTAGCTACACAAGTAGCTTTTTTTAAAGTTGTTCTTAGGTTATACACTAAAATAGACATGAAATTCTGACCAAAAATGACTTATGCTTGCTGTATCCACAGGAAAAAAGCCAAGAGGTGGAGGGGAATTGAGTGTATGTAAACTGTTTACATGTTTTTTTCAAGTATAGCACTACTCCAAAAAAGCTATTTTAAACATTATGACTACATCCTTCCATATTTCTAATGTCTTTGAAAGGAAGTTACATTATTATAGGTTATTAAAAGACATGACTATGAATAATTTAAGTCACATTTCCACAGTTAAATTTACAGAGTTAAAGGTTAGCAGACAGTATAAACCCACAATGTACTGGAACTTTCTGGTGAGTCAGAATCATTTTTCCCTAAAAATGGTTTACAATATGTCTGTTGTTGGTAGTGAATATTCCTTCAACATAATTCCAAACTAATTCAGATATGCTGAGTTTAGTGGGAGAAAACTATCAATAATTAGTTTCTGGTTTATAAATGAAAATAAAAACACATTAAAAGAATAGAAGATACTGAGTTTTTCATGAATCAAAATCTATTTCAGCGACTTCCCTGGTAGTGCAGTGGTTAAGAATCCGCCTGCCAATGCAGGGGACACGGGTTCGAGCCCTGGTCCAGGAAGATCCCACATGCCACGGAGTAACTAAGCCCGTGCACCACAACTACTGAGCCTGCACTCCAGAGCCTGCGAGCCACAACTACTGAGCCCGCGTGCCACAGCTACTGAAGCCTGCGTGCCTAGAGCCCGTGCCCTGCAATAAGAGAAGCCACTGCAATGAGAAGCCCGCACACTGCAACGAAGAGTAGCCTCTGCTCGCCACAACTAGAGAAAGCCTGTGTGCAGCAATGAAGACCCAACGCAGACAAAAATAAACAAAATAAAATAAATTAATTAAAATAAAAACTATTAAATTAAAAAATATAAAAGAGATGCTGAATCCCAGGCACTTTTTATAGGCCTGAAGCTAGGTTGATGCAGATTTTTAACAGCATGACCTTTTGAAAATAAAAATATAGGTTACATACCTGAAAAATCACACAAGGTGATTCTTACATACTCTAGAGTTTGAGAATTGCTCTCCACATTATTTTATTATTTCAAATATTTTTTATTTAGAATAAGTTAAATTAAATAGACATTTCCCAAAATACTTGTCATTTTGGAGTGTTAGCCAAATAACTTTTATTTGCTAAATGGTTTACAAACATTTCAAGCAATCAAGAAAACAGCCATATAAATAATACTATATTCCAATATTATATGTAGGAAAAACTAATGCTCAGAGAGAGCCACTTCCGTAGAAAGTGGAAAAGAGGGAACTGAAACCTTGCTTTCAGGACCTGAGTGCATTTTTATCCATACATCTAGCACAATCTTTGCCATTAATGAACCGTTCTACTTAACGGAAAGATGAAGTGACTTGCCAAATTCCACACAAATTCCTCATAGCACAGCAGACACTAGACCATGTTACCTAACCCTGATGCTAGTGTTTGGGTTTTCACCGCTTGAAAAGAAGAGGGTACAGTACAATTTTATGACCAAAGAAACTGTTATCATTGCATCTGAATTCTAAGAATGACTTGGTTTAACTTTTAAAGCCCAATAGTATTTAGAGACAGGTCTATTTCAGAGTGAGATATATATAATCAGACAGAGAAGAGGTCAGTAGAGAGGCTAAAACACAAAAATTAAGTCCCTCTGTTTAACAGGGCTTTATTAATCTATCTCAGTGTCTATCATTTTTTTTTTTAATTTAGTGGGAAGAAAATCACTTCATATATGGACATTCAGTTGGCAAAGAGTTTGGAAATTCTTCTGCCCGAGGTGCCATGCTAGGAACTTATATGGGATTCCAATTCAAAGCAAAGATCCTACTGCAAATGAATGATGAGATCTTGTGAGTCAAACAGGTCCATGTTATAACCTGTACTGCTTTATGAAACTCACGAGGAAAAACATTATTATAAGTCTCAGGAGCCTTTTCATGTACTTGCTTTCTATTCTGTATTCTCAGTCTCTGAGTTTTTCAAAGACAGAGGGTTTTTTTGTAACCAGTCCCTGGGGTAGAGTATTTTCTTAGTAAATTTTGTCAAAGGCCTAGACAGATGAGTTCTTACCTAAGGTTGTCCTTCTAGTACAATGATTCTTAGCTGGGGATGTATATTAGAATCACCTGGTTAACATTAAAAATAGTGATACTTTCACCTGATTCCACCAGAATTCTGATTAACTCTATTTGATTAATAAGGACATGTGCCTAGGATTGTTTTTTTGGTTTTTTTATTGTCTGTTTGTTTATTTTTAATCTTCATTTGGTTCTATTTCTTGATTATCCTGGTGTCACTTTAGGAGATATTCCTATAAGGACATCAAATTCAAGATATTACAAGACACAGCAAATAGGGAACTACTGCTAGGAGACATACCCTTGGTGGTAAATATACTCAAAGTGACATTTTAATTTAAAATATAACTTCCATATAAGATGTGGAAGTATTTTAATATCTTTCTTTCTCTCCTCCTGCTCTTCTCCTTCTCCACTATGAGGTACTATTAGCTTTCAGTGAGAACTTACTAGCCTGGGTGACTACTAGGTATAAAGACAAATGCCATGGGTCATTGTTGATACTTAAGTATTTATGAATGACCGAGGATTCTAAAAGGAATGAGGAAAGGGAACATATATTAAATTCAAAAGAACTGAGCATAAGCCTGGGGCCTAAGAGCAGACACAGAGCTGGATGGATGACTTTTGCCTCGCATACGTGATGTCAGACCGATAAGGATATACAGGGATGGCTTTCTGAATAGCTTTGGGGATTGGCAGTAACCCAATTTTGTTAGAGCAAAGCAAATTTCAAGATTACAACTAAGCATAGCCACTATCCATATGTCTCATTCTCACTGAAAAATGTCTAGCCCAGACATGAAAGGACACTGGGGTTGCCTGAAACATACAGTGTCCCTCACTCTATTCCTCCACGCAAGGCTATTCTAAAGCAATTGAGAAGAACAAAATAATGCCATTTGCAGCAACATGAATGGACCTAGAGATTGTCATAATCAGTGAAGTATGTCAGACAAAGAAAGACAAATATCATATGATATTGCTTATAGGTGGAATCTTTAAAGAAAGGGTACAAATGAACTTATTTACAAAACAGAGTCACAGATGTAGAAAACAAACTTATGGTTACCAGGGGGTTAGGTGGGGGAGGGATAAACTGGGAGAATGGGATTGATATATACACACTACTGTATATAAAATAGATAACTAATAAGAACCTATTGTATAGCACAGGGAACTCGACTCAATACTCTGTAATGGCCTAGATGGGAAGAGAATCTAAAAGAGTGCATATATGCATATGTATAACTGACTCACTTTGCTGTACACCTGAAACCAACACAACATTGTAAATCAACTAGACTCCAATCAAAATTTTTAAAAAACCTAGAAAAAGAAATAAAGCATTACCAGACATACTCCTCCATGACCAATCTGTGACAGAGGTCCACGTGACAGTCCTTTCTAAGAGAATCAATCTATTGTAATGATTTCCAACCCCTGCCCCATAAATCCTTGACCAGCACATTCTTCTGCCCCTCTCAAAATTTGCTTACTAAAAATTTGGCACAATTTCTCCTACAGATACCATTAAACCTGGGCCCGTTTCTCTCTCAGTAGTTGAGAAAAATGACGTTCTTTCACCCAGCCTTCCCTGGAGCCTTGTAGCAAGACTCCTTTGGGTAAGTTATATAACCTTGGTATGTCCCATTTTCCTCAGTTGCAAATGGAGCTGATAAAAGGAAAAGTTAGTTAACATAGCACACTACAGTTACAAAACCTTTGTCATGTGCTTTAGCTCATATTATCTTCAACCACTTTTTTTTTCATGTGGGCATTTTTGTTTGCCCACATTGCAGATGAGTTTATTAATTCTCAGAGAAGTCCAGTAAATTTTTTAGCTAGTATGCTGTAGAATCAAGATCAAATCATAATCTTTTCATTGCAGATACAGTGCTCTACTTCTACAACTGAAATACAACCCTTGCTCACATAGGAGAAAGGAAGATGCTTTCTATTTTCACTCATATCAGGTGGGTCAAGAGCTATGTCATAGAACCTAACAGACTGCTGCCAGTACTTCATTTTAAAGAAAAGATAATAAATAGAAGTAGCACCTGCCAAGTTCCCTCTAGAGATCCCAATGTAAACAAGGTGATCTCCTAGTAGACTGTTTTTAATGAGTTCAAAGAGTTTTGCAAAATAGTCAGATTTACATTCTTCATTAGCATCTCTCACACCAAGTCCAGATCTAGAGACAGCTTTAAGAGGAGCAGAAGAATTTCCCAGAGGTGAATCCTAAGATGTAAATTGTAGGCAAAGACTACAAAATGTGAACAGATTGAACAAACAGATTGACTCTCAAGGACAAAGCTTGAATTTATATATCCTTCCAGATTCATAGGACTATGGTTTTATAAAACTAAGTTAACTAAGTCTTAATTTTCTGCAAGTATTTTCATGTCATATCTTACTCATTTAGAGGGGATAAAAAGATTTTTAACACTTTAATCACTGCCGTGGAATGAGAAGTACCATAAACATGTTAATCCCTGATTTACTGGCCTTTGCCAAGGACTTAAATTTCTAAACACCTACCTCAACAGACCCTTAAAACGTACATATGGAAGCAAGTCAGGGATTGAAAAATAACTCTGACAGCATGGTGAATTGGCTTATAAGTAATTTAAAAGCTCAATTTTACTTCCTAAATTGTCTTGGAAATGAGAATTTTTAACTCAGTGCATTTGAAAATGTTTGATTTCATATTTTCTTTTCAGCTTAGGAAACTTTATTGAGCATAATAAAAATAGGTATAATACTTTATATTCAAGGGGGAAAATTATTATTTTTTCATATTTTTGTCCATTGAATTACAGAAGTAATGCCATGATGCTTAAAGGGAGCCAAAGAGACCTGTTAGAGTTTCTAATGTACAATGAATGGCTACCCCTGCTCCTATTCCAGTACAACCTCACACCCTCAATATTAATCTGTACTGTTAATCATATATATATATATACACACACATATATGTGTATACACACCACACACACACATATCCTTTCTTGCTTGCAAAATTGATCTGAAGTTAAAAAAGAAAAGATGTTCATTCTAAGATACTTCCCAAGACAGTAGAGCAAGACACAGGCAATGAAATAGGTAATGAAGTCAACCGTCTAAAGGAATTCTGGCTTTGTTACTTCACAGATTAGAGATCATAGTCAAATTACTTAATATCTCTGTCCCTCAGTTAACTCATTGATAAAATAAGGTTACGTTTGTGTTAGAATTTTAAAAGATATTATATATAACACATTGTCAGTAGAGCTTAGAGCATTATAAGAACTCAATAAAGACTGGATGTGCATAGTTATTATTATTGACCAACATTGCTACTTTTTAAAAATACTCTAGCAATTGAGAGAATTATAGGCCAATAATGTGATTACTAAGTGACTCAATTCAGATCATAGATAATCAGGATAACCAATTCTCCCAGTTTACTGGGAGCTAAGGAACTAAGTTCCTGAGACTCAGGACTTTCAATGCTAAAACTGTTGGTGGTAGAATTCCCAGACAAACCAGGAGTTGGACCCTATGTAAAATAGGAAAAAGGTAGCAGGGTGGAGGGAAGCACAGGAGATAAAAATCATTTAGTCGCTGTTGTCTTTCAACCATTATTAACATGGTCTGAACTAGAAATAACATCACCATCAGCTTCCTCTCTAGCCCCCAAGAGCAATCACTCTTATTAAGCCAGACGTTTCCTGAAGAGACTGTTGCCTTCAAGACTTAAAACCGCTTCAACTTCAGGTTTTTAGTTGTTTTGTGCTTACTATTCTAGAACGTAAATAATGTATAAATACTACTGAACAGTTTTTCTTAAGTAAGTAGGGAGTTTCAGGAGAGAAATGGAAACTTTAACCAAGGAGCAAATGGGAATTCCAAAAATGAAAAAAAGCTACTGGAAAGGAAAACTTAACTATGAGCTTAAGAGCAGATTGGAGATGGTAGAAGAAAATCAGTGAATGTAAAGACAGATCGACAAAAAGAATTCAACCTCTAAAATGAGATACTAAAGACTGAAATAAAATAAACAGAAATTCAGGAAACTGTGGGACAACATGAAATAAAATAAAAAACCCTTAGCAAAACTACTCAAGAAAAAAAGAAAGAAAACACAAATTATCAATATGAGGAATGGACGAGAATACAAACATTATTACAAGGCCTACAGTAATAAGGGAAGAAATGCTCCTCTCTTTACATTGTTCTCATTGGAATACCCATACATCTACAATAAAGGTACTTCTTAATTTGGTAATCATTTATTTTGATTATAAAAATCAATAATAGCTGCATATATCGTTCAAAATTATTTATGACTTCTTTGTCTTAATTTACTTGCTGACCCTTATACATTAAATGAGTAAGTTTCTTTTTTATATACTCCTTTCACAATTATTTCATAATTAGCTGAAATAATTTTAACCAATTCACCTGCTAATTTTGGGAAGGTTCTAAACTATTTTATATGGCTCTACCGTTTCATATAATTCCACTTTCCTCATGGCTCCTTAGCCAGTTTTCTTAACAAAAAACCAACAAGGTCTGGGATACTTTAAAATTCTATTTCTTACTGCCCATCTCCCTAGTATAAATTATGAAGATGGATATCACTACTAGTAGCATTTTTATTTCTTAAAAGAATTAGATGCATTTGCATTCAAAATAATTCAAATTCCACATACATTCAACTTCATAGATATACTTATATACTTTGTAAGGTAAAATTATCAAATAAAGCATTCTATAACATAAATGTAATTCTCATACTAGAAAGCTAGCATATAACATCTGCATGGAATCTTTGCCATTAAAAGAAAACTGACTAAACTTATTTAAGAAAGCAAGTTCCCTTTATGTTATTACATAAAGGGAAGGCTTACAGGTTTAACATAACATTTTCAGGTTCCACTTGTGCCAGGTGTTTGCAAAAATACTACTGACTTCACTAGCTGCCAGTGTGTCATTCCCCCTCCAAATTTTGTTGATTTGTTAGTATACACATAGATTTTCAAAGTAGGTTTCCTGTTCTTTCCCCTGTGTGTAATTTCCTTGATATAGAATTTCCACACCCATGGCTGTAAAAAACGTTTAAACAGAGAAAATTTTGGTATGTTTGAAACTGGGATCCATCATTCACTGACATTCCACCAAGAGGCTATATTTAAACCTTTACGTGTCTTGCCCTATCAGAGGAGCAGTTTGGCATTTGGTATTTGGAGACAGCTATAAAGCTGCACCATCTGTACCACTCTGTTTCAAGAGTGGCATCAGTTTTTATCCTTGTTAGATCCTGCAGGAATACTCTGCTAAAACTCAGCACATACATGACTCAGTTATAATTCAGTCATCTAACTGTGGCCAAGGGTATCCATGGCAGACAGAAGCACTTGTGTTCATATACTTGGTAAAAAAGACAACTGTTGCCTGATATTCAATCACAGAGGCATGAAGTTTCTGAGTCACATTGGCTGATAAAATATCTGGTTATGGTGGTGTCTCAAAATTTACTTGGGCAGTTTGCCTCTAAGGAAATATTCCAGACTTGATCTGACAATAAAAACATTTTTGTTCATTGATGAATTTCATTTGGGAAGGCAAAATGTAAAGTTACCTATCACATTTGCTATGTATAGAAATTAGAGGTCCAAATATAGTTTATAGATTGACTTCTTTTCCTTTAAAAATAAATTTAAAGAAAAATATTTCTTGGGACTTCCCTGGTGGCACAGTGGTTGAGAATCCGCCTGCCAATTCAGGGGACACAGGTTCGAGCCCTGGTCCGGGAAGATCCCACATGCCACGGAGCAACTAAGCCCATGCGCCACAACAACTGAGACTGCGCGCTAGAGCACGCAAGCCACAACTACTGGAGCCCACGTGCCACAACTACTGAAGCCCGCAAGCCTAGAGCCCGTGCTCTGCAACAAGAGAAGCCACCACAATGAGAAGCCCGTGCACAGAAACGAAGAGTGGCCCCCACTCGCCACAACTAGAGAAAGCCTGTGTGCAGCAATGAAGACCCAATGCAGCCAAAAATAAATAAATAAATATGTTTCTTTAACAATAATTACTAAAGTGGAATCTTAAAAAAAAATGATACAAATGAAGTTACTTTCAAAATAGAAATAGACTCACAGACATAGAAAACAAATGTATGGTTATCAAAGGGGAGTGGGGAGAGGGATAAATTAGGACTTTGGGATTAAAATATACATACTACTATATATAAAATAGATAAGCAACAAGTATCTACTGTATAGCACGGGGAACTATACTCAATATCTTGTAATAAAATATAATGGAAGAGAATGAAAAAAAGAATATATATATGTATCTGAATCACTTTGCTGTATATCTGAAACTAACACACATTGTAAATCAACTATATTTCAATAAGAATTTTAAAAAAATAAAAAATAAAAATAATTACTAAAGTTAAAAAAAAAGCACTTGGTGGGTCAGAGCATTAGATAAGACTAGAGAACTATATATAAGTAGGAAAGAAAATAGTGCATCTGAGGAAAAAACATAAAGTGGGGGAGGGTCTACAAATAAATGAAAAAAGAATGATACCAACTGACCTTTACTTCCTTTGAACATATAAAAATAATAAATGAGCTGAAACAGCATGTGAAATTCAAATTTTTCATTGGTAAGCCACTCTTTCATGGCTGTGACAGCTGTTAAACAGTGGAATGGGTGACCGGGTAAAACAGATTTTCATTCTCTAGATGGGTAGACGTGAGATGTTGCATGAAGAGAAAAACCATCTCTCAATGGCCTATCCAAATTTAAAAGGCCTTAGTTTTGAGAATTCCTTTGAGATAAAATTATAAGTAACTAAAACTATTTTTATTACTTGACTTTTTTTTTTTTTTTTTTTTTTTATTTATTTTTGGCTGTGTTGGGTCTTCGTTTCTGTGCGAGGGCTTTCTCTAGTTGCGCCGAGCGGGGGCCACTCTTCATCGCGGTGCGCAGGCCTCTTACTATCGCGGCCTCTCTTGTTGCGGAGCACAGGCTCCAGACGCGCAGGCTCAGTAATTGTGGCTCACGGGCCTAGCCGCTCCGCGGCATGTGGGATCTTCCCAGACCAGGGCTCGAACCCGTGTCCCCTGCACTGGCAGGCGGATTCTTAACCACTGCACCACCAGGGAAGCCCTATTTGACAACTTTTGATGCTCTAAAGGTTCCTAGAGGAGTTTGGATAGCCTAAGTTTGAAAAGAATTGAACTTGGGGTTTGGCGTTAAAATCTACTTAATATTACTTGACAGTAAAGTTTAACTTCCTTAACCTCCTCCAGTCTTTTTCCACATCAAAAAAAAAGTATATATATATATTATTCATGTATAATATCTATTATAACACATGTATTGTATATATAAGACCATATACATCATAGAATTGAGAACATTAAATTTAAAATCCACATAAAATAATTGGCACAATCCCTGTGTTATTATTAAGAAGATAAAAACATGCATGTGAAATGGCATGAAGAGCTGCCAGAAACCAAAATTCATTCGTATACTGGTTAGTTTTAGAGTTCAGTTATCTTTCTGGTGTTATTTACTCTTCATGGTGACATAACGTGTAAACTTGTTTAGAGAAGAATACAACTGCACATGCAATTTCTTTTAATTTACTTTAGAAGATTTCTTCTAGAAGCCTAATACATTCTAGGATGCGACAGACACAGAACAGACAGAGTCGCATATGATATTGATAACTAAGGATACTTTCAGAGAAGCCAGTGGTGCCCAGGGGAGAGGAATTGAGGTTAGCAAACCACTGACCTCATTCATCATATGCCAACAACTGCCTAAACAAAGTGTCTGCTTCTCTCTAAAAGCCGCTGCTTTATGTGTAAATGTGCCAGGTGCATGGACACGATTTCTAGACATCAGTATGTCTTCTTGAATCAGTATTCCAGCATTTCCCCCTAAGTACTTGAATATTATGAGTTGCATATAAAGAAACATGAATGTTGTATTTTTAAAACTAGGCTATTCTAATCCAAATTTAAATAACTCCAAGTAAAATCATTCCCTCTGGCAGATGTATTTTTATATGGAGTTAAATAAGTATTCTCGTGCATACACAAAACGTGATATTCAAAGTCTTAGCAAATATCTCCTTAAACAAACAAAAATATCCATATTGTTGAACATTTATTTATTGCCAACATACTGGACTCAGACATAGGATGAAAAACCCTCTTCTTTGGAAAAAGAGGGTTTAAGTGCTTAAAGGGGGAAGGGCGATCAACCAGTCCTAGAAGTTTAAACCCAGTTTCTCCTATAGAAATTGATGGAGGCAATAAAGGATCCATCTTCTCTATGAAGTTCTCTCAAGGATAGAAGGAGAGAGAGTTGCAAACTCAAAAGCCACTGGTCCTCCTTCTACTCTAGAGAAATCAAATTCTCCACAAGTGTGTTAATAAACATCACTGTAATGACCTAGATGGGTGGGATGGGGGGGTGGGAGGGAGGTCCAAGAGGGAGAGGCTATAGGTACACATATAGCTGATTCACTTCACTGTACAGCAGAAACTAACACAACATTGTAAAGAAATTTGACTCCAATAAAAAAAATAAATTAATTAATTAACATACTCTAATATATTGGCTGAGTTTAGGGGCAGGCTCTTGTTCTGTTATTTGAGTTCAGTAATGATTGCAAAGTTATGATGCATGCTGGCAGAGGGCAGAGGGCAGGCGACAGGGAAAGAGGTGAGACAAATCTGTTGTGGAGACTAGCCTGGGATCATTGTTGAGCTCCATGCATTAACATGACATTGTACACACTGCTATATTTAAAATAGATAACCAACAAGGACCTACTGTGTAGCACAGGAAACTCTGCTCAATACTCTGTAATAACCTAAAATGGAAAAGAATTTGAGAAAGAATAGAAACATGTATATGTATAACTGAAGCACTTTGCTGTACACCTGAAACTAACACAACATTGTTAATCAACTATACTCCAATATAAAACAAAAACAAAAACAAGCAAAAAAAAAACCTCATGACATTGTAAAAGAGATCAACTGAACATTGAAACCTTGCAAAGAAATTCACCACTATTCAATAAGCATGGATTAGAACCAAGACAGGAAAATATATTACGGTGTTTCTATAAAATCTTTCAATTAGACAAACAGGAAGAGGTGAGATGTATTTTTAATTTGTTTCTTGTGAAGTTATTAAAAAAAGTCAACTCTAACAGATTTAAAATGTCTGAGATCAATTAGGGCTTCTATATTGTTTTCCTTTTCTTAAACTGGAGGTTTAATGGTGGTTATGGGCGTTATCTTGTTTTTTCCTCCATTAAGTTTAAATTTATCATTTAGCCCAGTAACTCTCAACCTGACTACACACTGCAATCACCTGGAGGGGAGTTAGAGGATGCTGATGTCCAGGCCCCATGCCGAGGGATTCTGATTTAATTGGTCTCCAATGTAGTATGGCCATTGGTGTCTGTTAATGGCTCCCCAGGAGATTCTAATGTGCCAGGTTTGAGAACCATTGATTTAGCTCTTAGTTTACAGGACTGTGAAGTGATGTGTCTGCCTGAACAGGTGGGGCAAGGTATCACTCAGAGAAACTGGAGACCCAGGCTCCCTCCTTGCTTCCATATGCAATACCTGATTTGGATGGCATCCCTTTGGGAAGGAGCTGTGTGTCTGTGGTTGTACGAATTACGTTAAAGGAATTCTGAATTAGGGTCTGAAAGAGTCATTTGCCTCTTTCTGGTGGCTTAACCTGTGTAATATAAGTTAGAAGGAATTTGCAGCCAGAATTTACACGCTGTGAAGAAGGCCAGTTCGTAGCAAAGGAGAAAAGTGACATTTGAGTCCCTAGTTGTGGTTGTCTCTAAGGTCTACCTACACCACTCAACTTCCTGAAGCTTAGCTGTTTCTTGAAACAGACCAGCTCCTTTTCTTTTCAATAAATTCTGTTTTTGTTTAAAGAAAAAGATTCCACAGAGCAAAATTTTCAGAACCTGCAAAGCATGTCTTTATTTCCTAAAATAACTCAATGAAAAAAGAATTAAGGCAACACTACTGATAGTTTTTAAAACATGCAGGTGTTTCCAATTTTTTTTTTAATAAAACAGAATACTTTTCTGCATTTTCAGTATCTTATCTGAATGTCCTGGAGCCATATTTAACCAAAAAGAAACATGCAGCCTTCACTTAAAGGTGGCTCCTGAGTGACCTTCCCTGAGCGTGCACATGCATATTTAAATGGAGGGACTGAGGAAACCTCTAGTATTTGTGAACTTCTTTGGTTTTTCACATAAACTTAACGCTTCTCTACGAATGCACATTTTCAAGGAAGTCCTAAAGCAGAAACATCTGCTAACCTGCAATTATGAGTGCTGACAGTATATCATCCGAGTACACAGAAGCAGGTTCAAAAAATGTGATTTGGTGGGAAATGATGACAGGCCTAAGAACAGAGTGTAATCATCCAAAGGTACACTCATGCATCTTTAATGTATTCAGGTATTTGGACTGAACTTAAGATACTAAAGATGCCTATTAACCCTAGACAATTATTGAATTGACTAGGAATGTTTAAAAAAAAAACATGCATATGTGGCCTTTTATCTGAGTAGTCAGTGGCTACTGATAGCCTTGGAAAATGGATTTGATCAAAGACTTCTGCTTCCAAAAATTATGGTCAGAATTTTGCTATGTATATATATAGCACTTGACATTATTTTTTTCCTACCAGAAAACTGAATTCTTTCTATGTTTTTTATCTGTCTTCCCAGTGTGTCAAAAAGTGTGTGTGTGTGTGTGTGTGTTTGTGTGTATTCACAGCTCTAAGGATTTTTTTCATTTCATTTCATTTATTTGGAGAGCATGATTATAGCGAAGGCTCATTCTAAGGCTGGGCTGTAACAGAATGCAATCGTTTGACACAACTAACTGACTACTATTTCCTAAGAAGTCTATATAGTACATTTGTGTGAAACCCAGTTCTTTTCTAGAGCAAAGAGCCTGATGGTAAGGGTCTTTATTTTGAAAACCCAATTATGTAGATTCATCTATAACATTTCTCACATTGCTTTCTCAATATCTACTTGGGAAAATAAAACCGTATTTACAAGTTTTGGGCTACAAAATTACCTTACATCAATTCAGATTCCTTAGATCTCTTCCCAAATAAAGATTTAGTATAGAGAATTTGAAGTGCAGCAGAAAGAGATTTGGAATCCAATTATTTGGTAACTCAACCCTTGAGGATTATGAAAAATAGGAATTTTGCATCAAGTGTTTTTATTTCCTTTTTCCAAGACAATAATTTCAGTGCAATATCTATTCCTGAAGGCTTCATTATTTTATTTGAAGGAAGATAATATTATGCAATTCTTAAAATATGGGTATCTATTCACCAGAACTATATGTAGATACTGAATCACATAATGTACTATGAAATAAAGTTACAAAAGATCTTGGATATTTAAAATATTGCATTTTAACCACATGACAGGAGTTGCTTCCCTTTTCTTCCTATAATAATAGATTTCTGGTCTACATAAACATAGCTGTCCAGGATTCTTTAATTGAAGCTGACGGCTGCCCTTAACTATATACATATGGGGTACTTCATCTGCATTCCAGAATAATTCTGGATTTCTCAAGGAAGAAAGCTAAAGAGAAATTTCATAAAACTTAATAGAAGCTAAATCGGCCTAAGAGTCTTAGCATTGTCATAAACAGCAGAGAATCAAAATCTCACCATTCATTTGTAGATTTTTTCATTACTTCTGAAAAGACAATTTATAGTTTGTGTATAACCATCCAAATGAAAAAACACCAGGAGTTGTGTTTGATTTAGAGTCTATTTTACAAAGTAAGCTAAAACCCTTTTAAATACTACCCTTCACAAAAAAGTGAAGGAAAACAGTTGGACAAAATAATTTAAAAAATATACGACATTAAATCATATGAAATCATTGACATTCTATGACTTTTGACCCACAAAGATAGTAGATTCATACGATTCAACTTAATATTATTTGATTATGCGATTGAAAGAGATGACTAAAAGCCACTCATTACCTATTGATCTTACTGTAAGGCTCCTTTGAAAATTTTGAAAGGAAATATAAAGATGCTAAGAGTCAACAACAAAATCAGTTATAGAATTTATTTTGCCATTTACAGAAACAAAGCCTTAATGTACTGCACTTTTCACCACTGAACAGATTCAAAAGAGGCTGGACAGCCATCACAGGGCAAAAGGAAGTTTGGCATTAGATACATGATATCACTACATAACTTTTAGGTACCTTCCAATCATGTGACCCTGCATTCGGGGGTATAATAACTATACTATCTTGGTGTATGTTACAAAGTTAACATGTGGAGTACTTATTTAATGAACATTGATGCTCAAACTAGAGCAAATGGGATACTGACCTGGTCTAACATAAAATACCATGGTCAGAGGCTAATGCCTTGATCTTATTTGCTAGACTGTAGTAGCAAAAACACTTTTATCAGTCTATGGAATACTGCCTATGCAGTTCACAGCTGTCAGTATCGTATCATCAGTGTGGACACCATTAAGTATCTGTGCCTCAGTTTAAAGATAATAAAGTGTCAGCTAAATGAGGCCAAAGATAATCACAGATGATCACAACACATCACTTCCACTCTGGGATGTATTGCTAAGATCATGCTATAAGCTCAGTAAAGAAAATTATTCCTTATTTCCTGTGTGAATATATTTAATAATGTCATCACTTCATTCTCGTAGGTTGGTAACTTCAACACTCAAAAGTTGATTCCTTTTTCTCTTCAGTAATTTTCTTTCAACAAGATACGTGAGAAGCCTTATGCCTCTATCATATGATTGCAAGAAGAAAAAATATCCAATGAGCAGGAGCTCTTATTATGGGGGAGGTGATAGGCTGCAGGGCACACAGGTGGATGGGCTGGACTTGGAATGTATGAGGGGCACCTCTGCCATTTTAACAGAAGAAAAGGAGAGAAGCAAGAGTGTAGATGAGGGCGACTCATGTATCTTTTCCTTCATAATGTCTTCACTGAACCCACTTTCCAGATAGGTGCCAATATCCTGCAGCCCTTTTGGGAAGGAGTCTTTCCTCGCAGTCTCTGCCAAGGTAAGAGTCCCATGGTTAGGCAGCAAGCCATTTGCTTTCAAATCCCTGGATGGTGGTGACTGCACCAGGAATGGGTATCTGATCCACAGACACCAGTTGATGGGCTGCCCACTCAGGGCGGTGACCAGCTGGCCCACTAGATTGTCTCTCAAGACTTTGAACAAGGAAAGATAGAGAGCCACGCTGTTGGTCCTGAGAGCAGAAATTGACATATGAGCAAGAAAAAAGCAATGAGTGAACTGAAATTGTAAATAAGCTAAAGTTTGAATAAGCAAAAGACTTGTGATTTGAAGCAAACAATTTGCAGCGACAGTAATGGAAGAATCACAGATTGAAAGGACTTTAGTATTCATGATGGGGAGGACCCAATGAACCCTCTTAACTCAGAGCATAATGAGATGATCCAGACCCCAGAAGAATCTGAGCCTCCTCCACATCCTAAATTGTATCCAGTCCCAGCAGGCCTCAGGCTATCCCTGAGTTCCCCCGAGTTCCTAATAATAACCTTCCCCAGCTAAGTCTCATCTCCTTCTCATGAATAACCATAGCTCCTTCTGTTTTCTTTAAATTTCTCACAAAACTCACCACTTTCTACCTTGTACCATAGACATTTCAACACTTGTCTTAAATCCCTTACAGACATCAACCTCAATGAAGACACAACTAAGGGCAGCCTATCCTTGCCCACAAGAGGTGCATAATAAATATTCATTGAAGAAACATCCATTTTATAAAGAAGTATTTATAATCACATTTATTCACGTAAGAATATCTTTCAACCTAAAAGAAATAAATGCTTGAATGACGTATAAAATATAACTTTGCATATATTGGGGCACATAACCCAGTTTTTTCACTCCAACACATGGTATTTAAAGATAGTTCAGCTTATTAAACGTAGATGGATAGTCAAAGAAATTCCAAGGCCATATCTTGATAACCCCATTAATGTCACAGAGAATCTATGAGTCAGTGGGTCTCTAGGGTAACTGAATACTTTTTAACGGGGGTCTCACATACACTTATGTTGACCTGGTATAAGCCTTGTGTTTTAGCATAAATACTATGATAGCAAGGAAGATTTCACTATTTGTTTTTCAAGCACAAGTTTTGTTTGCTGTTATTTTTTTTTCACGTCATGATAATAGGTAACCAAAAAGCCTCATTATTTCCTCACTCTCTCAACATCATGATACAGGATGCTAGGGATACAACCTCCTGGCACTTCTATCTAAAATTATAATCTGTTCCATCTAAAATTATAATGATAACAAGTTTCTCACAAGTTATAGGGCCTAATTAATATTTTAATGAAACACTCAACAAGAAAATATCATCATTATCATTCATTATGGGAGGGGAATGAAAATAAACTTAAAAGACTAGCAGATTCAAACGAGAATTTTAGTTTGATAGCCCAATAAGGAAAAATCAGAGGGGAAAAACACATATGGTTAATAAAACATTCAGGAATTACTTTCCCATCTGCATTCTTTTAGCTTTTTCTCATCCCAAACTGTTGATGACATCATTATGGAACAGATTTCTGGCGATGGATGACATTAAGCATAAATCTGCCAAGAAAAACTGACTAAAGTACATTGTTGGCCAGTTTACAAACAATCCGCAGCGTTCACTCTTCCAATGTGGAAATGGTCTTCAGTTTATACTTATTAATGAAAAAACAGAATATAAACTAAAAACATAGTTTGGGATTACCTTTTTAACAACTTTTACTAAATACAAGCACATTACCTCAGGTCATTAATCAATTTGATTAATGATCTTCAGTAAATTCACAAGCCATTTTATTTGGTCATATCATTTGACGTGACAAGAGGAATATCTCTATAGTTTACCATTTGGCTCTCTTTTTATCCCTGAATTCTATACTACTAATAGAGGGAGCTGTCCCTCAAAAATTGGTTTTTGTGCTTATAAATTTGCAGACTCTTTTAAAACTAAAAATCATGTTAAAATGTCTAAAGGGAATGCCATTCCAACGGAAATGATTTCCTTCATATACTAGAGCGCCTTCCCTTCTGTAACTGTGTGTACTTGAGGATGGTGGGGACCAGATTAGTCCTTTGTAGTATTTTTTTTTCTTTTAAATGGCTAGCAGATGTGTGCTTAGTGTGATGATAAAAAACTGTCATGTGGGACTTCCCTGGTGGCACAGTGGTTAAGAATCCGTCTGCCAATGTAGGGGACTCGGGTTCAAGCCCTGGTCTGGGAAGATCCCACATGCTGCAGAGCAACTAAGCCCGTGCGTCACAACTACTGGGCCTGCGCTCTAGAGCCCGCGAGCCACAACTACTGAGCCGGCGAGCTGCAACTACTGAAGCCCATGCACCTAGAGCCTGTGCTCTGCAGCAAGAGAAGCCACCGCAATGAGAAGCCCGCGCACCACAACGAAGAGTAGCCCCCGCTCGCCGCAACTAGAGAAAGCCCGCACGCAGCAAGGAAGACCCAATGCGGCCAAAAATAAATAAATAAATAAATAGGAAAAAAAACTATCATGTTAGACTCTGAAGAATAGAAAGATACACCTCTTGCTATCATTTATCCAAGGCCAATTCAAAATAAAACAGACCATTCTTTACTTCCCAGCAACTAATTATAAGTCCAGAAGTGCTCTGAATTGAGAAATAAATGATGTTTCCTACACTGTAAACATATACCCATGAAGAGCATATTATTTTCCCTGGAAAGGGAAGGGTGATAGGCAGTAAATGAGGACATTCTAAAACACGGCAGAGCAGGATGGGATCTGAGCCATATGACCAATGAGCCTTCCTTGTTCCTTGTTGGGCAGGCCCGGCGTCCAAGTGTTAACAGAGAAATGATCACTTCTTGGGTTATTAAAAAAGATAAAAATCTTCTCCAAGGTTGTCTCCCCTTTGCCAAAAGCAGAGAGATTTTCTATCAGTTTAGGGATAATGGTTCTTATTTCTTCTCTCTTAGCTGGAAGGAATTTTGGTACATAACCAACTATGTAACCTTTGGTTCAGATGCACCTACTGTGTTTCCAACAGAAATTTTAAAAATCATTTTTTTATGCATTCATGTCAATTTAAAAGATTGGTCCTCTACAAAATACCCAGCAAAAGAACACAGTAGAATCTCACCATATTTTAACTTGGAACTGATCATGAAACATTAAGGTCAGAATATTTTCAGAAAAAGCATCTGAGCCATTTCTGAAGTGAGACTTTTTCCTTTGGGCCTGGCCCAGAGGCCGGCTTCTGTGCTCCCACTCCTCTGCCCCCGACACCCCCCCCTCACATTCTTACCCCCTCTCTCCACCCCGACGTCCCTTGTACATTTCCATTTCTTGTTCTTCCCTCCAACCTTTCTATAACCCCACTATTGCACCCTTTGCTTTTGTTCTATCGCTTTGAAATGTTCTCAAGTGAAATCTGTGGCATGCTGAAAGAATTTTGGCTGTGTGTTTAATAAGAGGGTTCACTGAATAGGACTGCATTTGACTAAGTTCCACCAAACTACTTCATTTGGGGAAAGAATGCAGGAAAGAAATGTCTGCTTCTGGGCCACTAGTTATTTATTAATTTGTTTGCTCCTGATTACAAAAGTATTGATAATACTTGATCACAATACAGAAAAACAAAAACAAAACCTGAGTCACCCATAATCTCACCACAGCGATGGTTAACCATTGTTCCTATTTCAATATATTTCATTCCTTTTAATTTCTCTGCCTACCCAAAGAGTCTTTAAAAAGTATCCTGTAATCTTACTGTTTACACAAATTATAATCTGCTTATTTATTTTAATAAAATGCAATGAACATTTTCCTATTCCATTAATTGTCCTTAAAGCATAAACTTTGCTCTTTGGATGCATAACTATTACATAATATGAAAATATCATAATGTATTTAAGTAGTACTTATTTTCTAAATGATCACTGTTGTAAGTAATGCTGTGACACATATGCAGATGATTTCTATAGATGGTTAAGAAGTGGATTCCAGTGAAAATACTACATTAAGGTCAATTAGAGTAATAAAAACAAATATATATATATATATATATATATATATATATATATATATATATATGTCTTCTAGTGATGACTCTCAAGAATGACCTTATTTGGTATTTTAAAAATTTTCTAGAATAAGTAAAATTTCCAAACTTCGAATGGTATAAACTTTTTAAAATAATGAAGTAGCTTAGTCTAAAGGAAATAAAGTACAGATTAATTTCCAAAGGCTCACAGGTTGAAATGTAGGAGGTAAGCTTTAATGGGGAACTGGACAAGATAATGTATTTAGTGAGAACTAATATATTCCATATTTACAAGCTGATGGGATTACACAGTTTAAAGTGATAAATTACCACTCAGAACAAGGACACAGGAATCATTAACGCCTGTTTTCTGAAGACAGAAGTTCAACGCCCCACTGAGAGCAGGGAGATGTGGATGTACTGAATAATACTCAACTCAGGAAGAGACCCAGGGGTCTGGAGTACGGGAGAAGCTCAGCTAGCATGCTCGTGGGCATGGGGATGTGCTGCATGAGGCGATATATAACATTTGGAGGCTAAGAAGAGATTTGTTTGAGGTCCATTAAGTCATGAATATGCTTTTACTAAATGTTCAGGGAGGAGACTGGAATTTGTGAATGAATAAAAATAAGTATATTAAGCAATGAACATGAAATTCAAGGAACTCACTGCGTATGAATATATATGGCCCAAGAATATAATAATCACTAAAGAACCATGGATACAATATCCATTCATATTTTAATGAAGACGATAGTTCCAACCTACTTGCCTTCCAGGTTCATTCTCTGACATTTTCCAGATTTGTAGTGAAAACATGTTTTATCTTTAAGTGAAGCTCACAGATCAAGTGAAAACAGGTGTGAACCTGTTTTAGCTGGCAAGTAAATATTTTCCTTAGAATTATGTAACATCTCACCTCTGATGCTTTTCTCTTAATATATTAAAGCTGATGAAACCACTGCTAGTGCTGAAATTCTTAGAAAAATGGTAAAATTCTGTTAAACAATCTTCCCTAGTAAATTATGCCCTGTTTTTCTTCTTTTTTTTTCCTTTAATCGGTCAACTACAATCTGACAGCAGTTAGTAAAAGGCTTTAGTCCCTATAGCCCCTGGCTAGCCCTGAAGGCCGAAAAATAAAGGGTGAGAGATAGGAATGACCTAAAATTTTGGTTTTCTTAACAGGATCTAGTCAGAGAAATAAAAACTAAATACTTGAAAAAATTAGTTTATAAAAATATCCAACTAGATGTGTTTTAAGCCCTCCCTATAAAATTCATTGCGCTGTTTTATTCCTGAAAACAAATCTGTATATGTCATGTGACTTGTATCACCCATTTATTAAACAATGTCTTGATATACTTTGAGATCTGAACAAAAAATGCAGAGAAGGTTACGAATATGTCCAAGTGGAAGGCAGGCTTTGAGTTCTCCTGCTGGTCGTCCCCAGTTAAACAAGAACCACTTACACGTGCCTTGGACCTGCCCTGGTGTGATGAAGGGAGCAACCTAGGACTGCAAGACAGCAGCCCAACAATTACAGCTTCTGACTCTGAGCACATACTCTTGTATAAAAAGTTTTCATGCAATGACTCATTAAAAACTCACCCTCAGTGAGGTAAATAGTATTAAATAGTATTGTCATCCCCATTTTTTTTTATTGGAGTATAATTGCTTTACAATGTTGTATTAGTTTCTGCTGTACAACGAAGTGAATCATCTATATGTATACATATATCCCCTCCCTCTGGGACCTCCCTCCCACTCCCCCCTCCATCCCACACATCTAGGTCATCACAGAGCATTGAGCTGAGCTCCCTGTGCTATACAGAAGGTTCCCACTAGCTATCTATTTTATACATGGTAGTATATATATGTCAATCCTAATCTCCCAGTTCATCCCACCCTCCCCTTCCCCCACCTGTGTCTGCATGTCCGTTCTCTAAGTCTGCGTCTCTATTCCTGCAAATAGGTTCATCTCTATCATTTTTTAGATTCCACATATATGCGTTGATATACGATATTTGTTTTTCTCTTTCTGACCTGCTTCATCTGTATGACAGATTCTAGGTCCATCCACATCTCTACAAATGACCCAATTTCATTCCTTTTTTATGGCTGAGTAATATTCCATGTGAGGAAATGATGTCTGAAGTATGCTGCTCGAAGGTGGATAATAAGCATGGTAAACAGTAGAGCCCTACATCAAGCCCAGGCAGTCTGAATGCAGTGTGCCTGGCACACACCCTTCTATGCTGAGCCACACTTACTCTCAGTCAACAGTTGCCCGAATCCCATCTGTGCCCTTGCCGCATTTTCCCTTGCAGTGGAGGACATGTGTTAGGTGAATAGCATGGCTTCCCCCAAGACTGGGTGTATGGGAATGAGCAATGAGATACAATTGTGAAGGCAGCATGGGAGAAAAGAGATAATATTCCTTCTAAAAAAAGGATGCACTATTTAATCCCACTTATGTAAAAGTATACATATGTATGTATGTATAAAAAAACGAGACATATGAAAGGACAGTGTCCAAAATGTTAAGTGGTTGCCTCATCAACTGTATTCCAGTGGACATTTTTCCTCTTCCTTACATCTCTGTGAATGATGCACATGCTTTACAAAGAACACACATGATTTAAAGAATCAGAAAAGAAGTAATGCTATTTTAATTCCACCCACCACACCCCCCCATAAAAAGGGAAAATATTTTCTTTGTCATAGGAAAATGCTTCCTTCACTGCTTTTATTCTGTCCCTTCTCCCTAAAAAATGGCTATAGAATGCTTCATCTTTCGTTTGTTCAGAGTCCCTACATGCTATTTTATATCATCAGTTTTGATCTTTCCATGGTAGGAAGCAATGTATTTTTTTGGTAAAGAGCACACATTTAGGAAACAGACTTAAATTTGAATCTCTACTTACAAGGTGTATAATCTTAGAGAAGTTATCCTTTCTAAGCCTCAATATTCTTCTATATAAAATGGGGATAACCTCTGCCTCATAGGTTTGCTATGGAAAATAGATAACGTACCTGGCACACAGTAATTACACAATGATTCATCATTTATTATTATTAATTATTATTATTATCATCATCTGTAGTAACCTTGAGAGTGCACACTAGCATACTCTCCAATGGTGTGTGCTATTGCATATGGCTAAAATAAGTGTTTTTAACTTTTTTTGTGCCATGGATCCTTTTGGCATTCTCCTGAAGTCTATGGACAACTTCTCAGAATAATGTCTGAAAAAATGCCTAAAATAAAACACATATTATTACAAAGGAAACAATTATGCTGAATTGAAATTATCAAGACATTTTTAATTGTGATAGATGTGGTTCTTTATTAATACATTAAACAATAAGGTCTGGCAGCAGAACTAATTGCTAATAATTATTGGGAAGTAGTGATGAGTGTTAATGACATTTTGAGATATTTGCACCTACAAATGTAATGTACTATGAATATATGTGTGAATTCTATTGGTGATAAAGTTACAGCTACTGCTAATTCTACAGTTGTTTGTTGTCTACCTTCATAATTAATGAAAATGCTAAATTTCTAAAAATAAAGATGAAAAACTTCCCATTCCAGATTGCAAAATCTGTGAGCTCTGTCTACAAATCCCCTTGGCTTCAAAACCCTGGAGATATAAGATTACTTTTTTCAAGAGATCACTCATTCTGGCTTTGCTATCCAAAAAATGACAATGAACTTGGCATCATCCATGACTCCTTTGTTTCTTTCACAGGGAAAAACTAAACTGTCACTAAACCTTGTATAATCTAGTTCCAAATATTTGTAGAATATGACCATTCCTACTACCTTCGTGATCCCACCAGGAACCAAGCAACCACCTTCTCCTACCTAGTTTATTTCAAGGCCTCCTGACTACTCTCCCTGCTTCTACTCTTGACCCCAGCCCCATAATCTGTTCTCAAAATAAGTCATATAACATTTTGGATCTCTTGAAACTTTGCTATAATGCCCCACTTCTCTTGGAGAAAGTTTCAAAACCTTCATTTCTCCACAAGGCCCTACATGATTTTCCCAGGCTCTTCAAGGATTCTCATTTCCTACTATGTCACCCCACCCCGCTTTAGCCACACTGGTGTTCTTAAAGCTTAAGGAATATTCCAAGCATGCTCCTGCCTCAGGGCCTTTGCACTTACTCTCCTCTCAGCCTGGGATACTGTGCTCAATATCTCCTCCAGTGAGGCATTCTCTAAGTGCCCACTTGAAAATATCACCCCTGCCCCCTTTCATTCTCCCCCCATCCTTGCTTTATTTTTCTCCATGTACCTAGAATTATCTGACAAACTTTAATTTTTAAATTTTTTATTTCTCTATTGTTTCTTACCTTCACTAGAATGTAGCACCATGATGGCAGATCATTTTGTTGTTCTTTTGCTTTTTTTTTTTTGTTCTGTTATAATCCTTAGCATCTAGTATTTAGTTACAAAAAGGGAGCTAAATAAGTGTTGACTGAGTAGATGAATATTGCTATTAACTTATACAAATATTTTTGGAATAAGTAATGATTATCATAGGGAAATAAAACTTAGATAAATATTAACCAGTTATTCTGACACATTATTATACATGTAAAATGAACTTTATATCATTTTCTATGATTTCATTTTAAAAGCCCATTCTCAAGGTATAAGCGGTCATCGTTGATTTTCGTATACAGTTATAATTTGTTGTCATATTTAATCAAGTTCAACTGTAACTCTGACACTTGTTTCCATGATAAAACCTAAAATACCTGCAAGTCTGAGACACAGATGAGCTGTTAAGCTAAAATGACTAGTGTATTTTGGAAAGAGAGTACAGGTGCTACTGAAAGAAAGTGATTACTTTATGTCCAAAGACAGGTAATGCTATTCGTTTTCTTTTTAAATAAGATTCAAACTTTTCAATAGATTTTACATTTTCAAAATAAAAAAAAAAGACTAAATTAATTGAAAACACAGTATTGGCTAAAAAAGTAATCATGACAAATTTTTGCTTTTGTCAAAGTTTAGACTTTTGAATATATACATGAATATGTATGCATGTATATGTATACATATATATAACATGTATATAAATAATCTATTATCTACATCTCTGAAACATCATTAATCAATTAACCTAACTTGATTGTTGTGAATATTTGAAAGCTTATAAAAGGGTTATGTCTCAACAGAGTATGTTAGTCCCAAGGGAGTTACATATCACCAAATGTCATATCACTAAACGGTATATGCATTTTGTTGATCTACTTGACAACTGCAGTGCAATTTTACAGTAGTGTGATAAGAACATTCTCATAAACATCAAACTCAGATGCATCTTAACTACAAGCTAAAATGCAGCATTATATTTCTATGGTGTAGATGAAGGTTACCTATTGACTTTGTTATTGGATTTCTTTTGGAAAACTCAGCAATTTGTGAACTTTGAATGGTCTGTTTTTTAAGGTGAGTAACCTGTCTTGCATCATCCAAAATAACTTGAGCAATCTGGACACCATTGGAATGTCCCCATTTGTCATAGCTAATATGACAGCCACATATGGAGGTCATGTTGCCTGAATATCATTCTTCTTTCAAGAGAATGTTCTTCAATCAAAATCAACCTATTCTAGTAATTCATTTTGGGTTGAGAATTTCACTTTCAGGTGGCAAGATGTGTTGACTTTTAGCAGTCTTCTCAAACAGTACAAAGATTCATTCCTAAGTCCACTGCCTGCAAGGACCTTATTATTTAATTACAACTGTACAGAAGATGCGAATGCTTAACCTCACCATTTCTCCAGGAAGCACATTTCCTATAGAACTCTACCTGGGGCTTCTGCATTTAGGACACTATCCGAAAATAATCTGTACTATATTTCACCTGTGTAACCTGAGATGATAAATCTTCCCTTGAAAAGTATGAGGGGAAAGGAAAGTAAGGAAAGTTTCAAAGGGCCTATATCACAGCGCTTATGTGAATTATTCTGGCAAAACATCGCAGCAAGAGACCTCTAGTTATTCAATTTTATCAGTTTTCCTGCAGTCAGCAATTACTTTAAAAGATTTTAGGGAATGAGAGGCTCAAATAGTCTGCCAAGGAGCACAAGCAATTATAAAATGTGCCACACAGAATAATGTTCAAGTCCAAAAAGTCAATAATGGTTTATTACATCCCCAAAGTGAATAAACTACGTATATAACCTATTCTATAGATATCCTTCCTTCTCATATTGCAAAGGGTTAGTATAAAAAAGATAATCTTTGTTTAAGAAAGTGTTAGCATCACCTTCTTGGTCGTTGGCATTTACTCTATGCCTGCCCATCACCCCCTCCAGATAGATAAACCTGTTTTAACTCCAAGAATTTCCACACATCATAAGGAGGAAAAGACCCAGCATTTTATATTCCCTTGGTCCTCTTTAAGTTATAAGGTAAAATGTTTCCATTCAGAGCAGTTGAGATATGCTCCACTAAGAGGAGAGAGAGGAAAAATTATACCATTATTCTGGGCTTTTTGAAGCAGTCCAGTGAGGGTGGTACCCAGTTTTAAAATAAGAAAGCATAAAAAGTTCCATAGTAGTCAGCTTTGATGTAATAACAAATAACCCTAAAATCCCAGAGACTTGAACAATAAAAATGTATGTCTAACTCATGAACTTATTTTTTATCGATGTTTCAAGTTCATGCTGTGAATTAACGATTTCAACTCTGCCCTGCTCTCTTCTCATTTGGCGACCAGGGTGAACCAGCTGGTCTAATTTATGGCATGTCATTCTGTGGCACAGAGAAAGAGCAAGAGAGATGGTGGAAACACTCAATGGTTCTTAAAGCTGCTGATGGGATGTGGCACATATCCTGTCTTCTCACATTTTTTGGCCAAAACGAGAATCAGGCCAACTCCAAAGTCAACAAGGGTGGGTATGTCTAATGCTCCCAGGGAAACATTGCCCCTCACATGGTAACAGGCAGGAACATGTGATAATATATCCTACTATACTTCCTTGTAGTTAATTCTGCCACTATAAACACTGTTTTTCTTGAAAATTCCCCAACTAGCTTGAAAAGCACGTCCAAAAAAGGAAATTCAATCAAGGATATCCATTGAACAAACTATTAAAATTGCTTTGTTTTCTATTATTTATTGTTTATTTCATCCCAACAGTGCTTCGACCATTGGCGGAATAAATACCTCACTGACCTCAAAACTCAAGAATAATAAAGATCTATTATTTACAAACTATTGCTTATATTTATTTATATTTATAAACTAGCATTTTATTAAAATCTCATATCATTCATTTGTTATTATAACTTATAAACAGCTTCCATCATTTATTTGAACTAAACGACTTTGACAACATTATTCTAGCTTTCTACTCTGACTCTCATCATAGCCTAACTTCCTCAAAACATTGCTCATTTAGCCCATCCTGGGACACTGTCAATATGTACACTCTCTCTTGTTCACTCCAGGTGCTAGAATTATGTAATATGGAGCCAGAAATTTGGAAGCCTTGTTGAAGGATATGCATGTAGTTTTTGAGTAGGCAGGGCTAGTCCATGTGGGTGAATGGGGCCAGAGAGAGGAGACGGGCTTGGGGAAAGGGCAAGGAGTTCTTTCCTGCACCAGAAAGACTACAAAACATAGGCTCTGTAAGTCCTGGAGCTCATCCACAGAAAACTGGTAACATGTGTCACAGGATGGAGCAAAAAACTGTGGGACTATGAAAAGATATGTTCTGTTCTTTCCCAGTGATATCATAGCTGAAGTAATGTGCTTAGAGTGAATCTCACCAAACCATGCCAGGAAAATCAATGGGCAGATATCACTGTGGGATTTCTCTGATGCAAGACAGATTGCTATAGTTCTCAGCGTTGCTCTGAGTATGCGTTTAATGCAGAGAAGTTGCACACTTGAATTAACATGTACACAATGGCACCAAAACCTCTCAGGTCTTTTTTGGGGATGTGGATCTGAACCCATATTTGCAATTCTTCTAATTTTTATAGGTTTTCTTTATTTCTTATACTATTTGTGATGAACTTCAGAGATCCATCCTCCACTCTAAATGAGAATTTCTACCACATCAACCCTGGGACATTTGTAATGACCAGAGGCTTATTATTTCATGATGAAATTTTCTCTACCATGGGAAAACTCTGGGTGTAATGTGTCAACACATTATGAAAAGTCCTCAATTTCTGAGCCTATAAAAATATAAAATCATCAATTTCTCATAAAATAAGGATGTTTCTACAAATAAGTAATTCAAAACAGCTTCAGGTTTTGTATGCAATTTGGGGGTAATAAGATGGGGCTTAAGATGGAACTAAGTAAAAAATTCCATTATGCTAAGTTCAGCTAGATTCGGATTTGTGAGAAAACTCAACATTCTCCCCTGAATATATGCATAGACATGTGTTTATCCCTGGATAAGTATCATTAGTCATGATGGGAGAATTCTTACTGAGCTCGCTGTGATGTCAAGCAGTTTTCCTTAGGCTCTACGCTTCATTAATCTCATGTAGTAAAACTCTGGGTTGGTCTGTGGCAGATTTTATAGTTTTGCTTATTCAAGATCGTTCATACTCCTTTTTTTGTCTTCTTTTTACTGCAAGAAAGAAAAAAAACCACTTTCTCATACTCCATTGCCTCAGAGTGGTCACATGTCACTGTCCTGGCCAATGAAGTGCAGGTAAAAGTCTGCTAAGAATTTGGGGGAAAGTGTTTGTTTTCCTGATACAGATGTTGCTTCTTCCTTCTCCCTTCCTTTTCTACTATGTTTTACACCTCCTTCCTGCTTCTAGGAACTTGAATGTGATAGTAAATGATTCAGCAGCCATATTGTATCCATGAAGTAAAAATCAAGAAAATTACAGACACATCCACCAGACATTCTTGACCCACAAAATATATGCTCGGACTTGGAAATATTCTGACCTCTTGTTAAGAGAGAAGAATAAAATATCAAATTTTTTTAAGCCACTGTTTAGTAGGGTTTTCTGTAACTTACATATGAACACAATATGTGTTTACCTTTAGCTGTTTAGAGGTATAAGTGATTATGGTCAAAGACCTAGCCTGACACAGTTATTGGGACCCTTGGTCATTCTCAACGTTTTTTTTTTAAATTGAGTTATAGTTAATTTACAATGTTGTATTAGTTTCAAGTGTACAACAAATTGATTCAGTTATATATACATATATATTCTTTTTCAGATTCTTTTGCATTTTAGGTTATTATAAGATGTGGAATATAGTTCCCTGTACTATACAGTAGGTCCTTGTTGTTTACCTCTTTTATACATAGTAGTGTGTCTGTGTTAATCCCAAACTCCTAACTTATCTTTCCATTCTCAACTTTTAAATGGTTAGTTTGTCCCACCAGATTAGACCGGGTCTTCAGTGGAGGACAGATAGGAGACAGTGAAACCGATAAAGGGACAGGTAATGTCTTGTCTGGAACAAGGATAATTGGGTGTCTGAGGTTTCTGAAAACCCTGATTCCGTTACAAGCATATCAAAACCCATTCCGTATTCAAAGGTCTTTCAGATCTGAAAACAGAAAGTGCACACTTAAGAACACACTTATTAATTCAAAAATTAAAATAGGAAAGCAGTTCTTGCATCCCCCTGTAGTAAAGTTTATATTACCAGATCATTTTATAAAATGTAAACTAAGTAGCATGTTAAAGTTATCATGAACAAATAGTAATTTTCATCTTCATTTAAAAACTACTCTTTTACATCCAGAGGAAGCAAAGCAAGGGGTGGGGAGGAACATATGTTTAGTAATTTGAAATTATGGGTTCTTTCAACTGCACAGTCCTAACTCTTGATTAAAGACTTCCTGGGATGTAATTCCTCTCTAATACTATAAAAATCAGCAGCAGCATCGGCTGAAAAATTTCAAAACATGAATTTAAAATCCTCAAAGGAATGTAAATCATAACCTGATTTGCTGTTCTTTTATTTCCTATTCTCAGCTCTTTCCATTCCTGTTTTTTAATTTTATTTATTTTTGTGGAAAAAAAAAAAAAACACTTTAGGTATTGGTTAAGGCCAGGAACTATTTTGCCTCTTCAATGGCAAAAGAGCTATCTGGAAAAGTTATGAAACTTGGGTCAGGGGGAAAATGTGAAATCTACAATAGTCACAGTGTCCCATGATCCTGAACCTAAAAAGGCTGTCTTTCATCTATAAAACTCAATTACCTCAAAGTAGCATTCTCATTTACTCCTCCATGTAAATTCACTGAGTAATCAGTTCTCACAAGTCTGACCCATGAGAACACATTAAATACAGAGTTCAACAAATAGATAAGCAAAGCTACTCGCCAAATTATAAATTGGCAAAGGAAAATAACTTGGCAGGCATCAATTTTGGAAAACCAAATCCTTATGGAAAAATCTCAACACAAGTTTTACTCAACTTCAAATTTGTCCCTACTTGATATGACCAGGAGAGCTTATTATATTTTTGTTTTCTGGCTTATCTAAACTCAGACCGAAATACTTTCAATGTCAATGTTTATCTTCATAAATAGCTCTTTGATGTTTGGTGCTTGAAATATGTAAATGATTTTGTATTTACTCAAGGCTAATTTGACATGTTTGGGAAAAGGATGCTTACTTCTGAGGAAGGTAAAGTTACAGTGGTGGTAACAGAAAGCTATGATTTGGTTGTATGCACATCACTGTATATAGTGTACACATATGGGTGCGCACACACACACACACACACACACACACAACTTGGCTATTTGGAAAACACTCGTTTTCCTCTTACTTCATTATTGTTGAGAGTCAGACACTGCAAATCTCACACCTCTACTGTCAACCCCCGTGATATACAATGGTGCCTATGTTAAAACTTCAGACATTGATAAAAGATTTTTCAAAGACACGGTAAGTTTCTAAATTCTTATCTCTATATCAGATTTGAGGCAATCACATGTTTTAAACCTTGCAGTACCTTCTTTCTCTGTAAACTTTTCATCAAGGTAGACAAGACAAATACTATGGAAGCAGAGATGATATGTCAATTTTCAATAGGCTCACGAAATCCCCTTTCAGGATCTCACCCCTTCCCCTCTTCTCACATCACCCAATAATCAACTACAGCAGAGTTCTGCTAACAAGGCATAGCATGATATAGAAACAGAATTGCTGATAGTATGTACCCAAGGAAATCCCAAAGTGAATCATTCTATTCAACTGAAAATCACTTGTATCTTTAACACAAACCCTATATATGAGTATTTAAAATCAATCTGAATATTTATCAAACATCTACTATCTTATATATTTGAAGAAGTATGCTGGATACTGTGGAGAACACACACATGGGTACATACGCAAGCAGGGAAGACATCACTTATATCCCTTTGGGACTGGTGATTAGTTTGAAGAGATAAAATTCATGAAAAACATAAAGTGAAACAAAAATACAAGGTGATTGTAAAGATCCAAAAATCCAGAGTTATCAGGAAAGGTTTCTTAGAAAATATTAGATTTGGAGTAACGTTTGGATGGAAAGTGTATTATTTTGCTGTAAAAAAGTACCACAGACTGGGTGACTTAAACAACAGAAATTTATTTTCTCACAGCTGTTAGGGCTAGAAGTCTGAGGTCAAAGTGCTGGCAGGGTTGGTTCCTTCAGTGAATCTCTCCCCTTGGCTTACAGATGGCCATCTTCTCCTTGTGTCTTCACATGTGTCTTTGCTCTGTACCTCTCTGTGCCCGAACACCCTCTTCTTATATAAAGACACCAGTCACGTTAGATTAGGACCCACTCTAATGACTTCATTTTTAGCTTAATTACCTCTGTCTCCAAATACACTCATATTTCGAGGTAGTTGAGGTTAGGACTTCAACATATAAATTATGGGGGGGAAACACAGCCCATAACAGGAAGAAAAGTCAGAAAGTCAGATGGAATTTATGCTCCAATCAAGTATATGATTTTAGGAAAAAACCATAAAAGTATATTGGCTTTTATTTATTACGGGATTTTATTGTGGTTATTGATATATATGATCCATTGCCAGTCATATAAAATAGTTTTTCTCATTGCATGGACCAAACCAAAAAGCTAGGATTGTTAATACCATGTAAATGAATCTTTCTTAAGAGTGCAAATACTGTCTCCTGAAAAAATCCTACACGTTTTTTTGTAGGAAGGAAATTAGTTTTTAGAGCTTATACATTACTTCATTGATTGAAGGATCCTTTTATTCACTCAGCAAACATTTATGAAACACCTAATTTTGTGCTTAGCAATGACCTCTATTAAAAGAATTAAAATACAACTCAAATGTGACGCTTGACTCATTATATAGATGGCAAGACTAGCATCCAGAAAATATGGGCAAGGCTAGAACTAGCAACCAGTTCTGCAGTATCAGCCCATAGCTTGCCTTGCTCACTATGTAATGCTGTCTCTATGACACTTGGTTTCCACTGGGGACCCATTGAGAATTACTGAACTGAGAAGACAGTCTCAATATAAAATATCTTGAGTAACTAAAGTTGTGCTACATGCATAATCGATCAGGCCAATGACTAGTCCAATCACTGAAAAGAACCAAATAAATCATGGACATATACAAATGATAACAATACCTAACTTTGGGGGAGCATGTATCTTTTTGAATTATGCCTTTCTCTGTGTATATGCCCAGTAGTGGGATTGCTGGGTCATATGGTAATTCTATTTTTAGTGTTTTAAGGACCCTCCATACTGCTCTCCATAGTGGCTGTATCTATTTATATTCCTACCAACAGTGCAAGATGGTTCCCTTTTGTCCACACCCTCTCCAGCATTTATTGTTTGTAGATTTTGTGATGATGGCCATTCTGACCCGTGTGAGGTGATATTTCATTGTAGTTTTGATATGCATTTCTCTAATAATTAGTGATGTTGAGCATTTTTTCATGTATTTGTTGGCCATCTGTATGTCTTCTGTTCATTGCAGCACTATTTACAATAGCCAGGACACGGAAATAACCTAAATGCCCATCAACAGAGGAATGGATAAAGAAGACGTGGTACATATATACAATGGAATATTACTCAGGCATAAAAAGGAACGAAATTGGGTCATTTGTCAAGAAGTGGATGGACCTAGAGACTGTCATACAGAGTGAAGTAAGTCAGAAAGAGAAAAACAAATATCGTATATTAATGCATATATGTGGAATCTGAAAAAATTGGTAAAGACAATCTTATTTACAAAGCAAAAATAGACACAGACGTAGAGAACAAACGTACAGATACCAAGGGCGAAAGGGGGTGGGATGAATTGGGAGATAGGGATTGACATGTACACACTATTGATACTATGTATAAAATAGATAACTAATGAGAACCTACTGTACAGCACAGGGAACCCTACTCAGTGCTCTGTGGTGACCTAGAGGGTAAGGAAATCCAAAAAATAGGGGATATATGTATACGTAGAGCTGATTCACATTGCTATACGGTAGAAACTAACACAACATTGTAAAGCAACTAAACTCCAATAGAAATTTAAAAAAACAAAACAAAAAACACCTAACTTTTATTCTGCGCTGTCTATGGCCAAACCTAATATCATCTGCCTTCTAGCCATCATTTGATTTATTTCTCAAAATGACCCTGTGAATTAGGTACAATTATCCCTGACATTTTTATAGATAAGAAAGGTGAAGCTTATAGAGTTTAGGAAAAATACTTAAGGTTATAGCAGCAGATACTTATGCTTCAGGTTCTATATTAGCCATTGCTACAGGAGGCACATAGGAAAGAGATAAAGTCATATACTCTTCTTTTCTCAATCAAAAAAGAAAAAAATGTGGTGCAGGGAGAGGAGTGCTATGAATTTGTGGTTGATTGTTGTATTTTCATGTACATATTATGAATGCAGCCATCTCGTGTGTACAGGATTGAGCAGAGAAATCTGATTTATTGTTACATTTAAATAGTGGAATTCATTGAATTTTACCAGTTGAGATCTTTATTTTTTTATTTTTATTTATTTTTGGCTGTCTTGGGTCTTCGTTGCTGCACGTGGGCTTTCTCTAGTTGCGGCGAGCGGGGGCTACTCTTCCTTGCGGTGCGCAGGCTTCTCGTTGCGGTGGCTTCTCTTGTTGGGGAGCATGGGCCCTAGGCGAGCAGGCTTCAGTAGTTGTGGCACGCAGGCTCTAGAGCGCAGGCTCAGTAGTTGTGGCGCATGGGCTTAGTTGCTCCGTGGCATGTGGGATCTTCCCGGACCAGGGTTCGATCCCATGTCCTCTGCATTGGCAGGCGGATTCTTAACCACTGCGCCACCAGGGAAGCCTCCAGTTGAGGTCTTTAGATGTAGACATAAAACATGTTTTGTTTTATCTTAACCTAATGTCAGGACAATCTACTACATGTCTAAAAAAGTATATGATGTTTCAAGTTAATTTAATCTTTTCTAACTTTCTACTACTGAATAGGAGCAACTATATGACCCGACTGTGAGTCATGAAGATTAAAAATAGATTTCACTGAAAACTAGACTCTTTCAGAGGCTCACTTAGGCATAACCTCTGTACACTTTGAATTAAAAGATGCACTGTCTTGTTGCTATTTTCTATTAATGGTGTTTAATAAACATTGTAAGACTGATTATTCAAAAATATATGCGTATCTATCTTTCTCATAGGCATAATAGGCAACAAAAAAAAAAAGAAATAAGAATTTCCAGATGCTGTGGGAGACCTTACATGTCTAAGTGTAGCAAACGATGCTGTTCCAATTTTCAATATATTTACCAGATTTACTATCTACATAAACAGACTCTGTGTTTAACCTTTTCCTAGAGGCTTTCACTTTTGCTAAGCAGAACTCAAAGACTGTCTAGCCAGACTTAAAAAGTCATTTGAAGTAAATGGATTCTCGGTGATAAATAATGATGACTTTTTAAAGTAGCTTTTTTTTTTCTGGCTGGAAGTACCATTTTGTGTCTCATTTTAAGTCCAGTGACTTTTTCCCATATAACAAGGAAAAACTTCTGCAAATTGGGCCTGACTTATTTGGTCCTTCTACCTCTGTTTCTTTCCAGGAATTTTGTGCCAATGGTCTCTACCCTGAGTCCTGGGGTTTTCTTTCCTTTTCTTTTCTTACAATCTTTGTTTCCCATGCTTTTTCATAAAATTGTTTTCAAATACCTTTGAATACCTTTACTTTGAAAATGAGATCACAAAATTGACTCAATAAGGCACAGGAAAATACTTTTTTAAAAAATCTGGGTCTTATCTAAATGATATCTTTAAAGTATTTTCTTAAAAATCTATATCGATGCCCTCATTTAAATATCTTTGTCTGAAATCTGACTCCCCTTCCTTTGGTCATGGGAAAGTCATGGAGGCAAAATTCAACACAGCTCAGAATCCAAATAGAGTCATTGACCGGAATCTTTTCCATTTAACCATTTACATCAGCCCCAATGTAATGCTCATTCAACTAATGCACCACAGACAGCTGGTCCCAATCATTCAATCCCATCTCAAAGGCACTGGGAAGCCTCGGCACCAACCCCAGGCCCTCTAACACATGTAGAAATGTTTGAAAAACACTGACACAGTTATCAAGGAAAACCTCCCACCTAAAGCCCCTGTGAAAGGGTGCATATTGGCGGACCATGTGCCCTCTGCCCCTTTTACCCTAGAGTAGGCGATGCCGATGTGGATGAGAGCAAATGGAGGAGGAGGCCACCTCTCCTCCCTGAATTTGAACTGGAAGCGCCATCACCATCTGAAATGGATCTGAATCTGGAAAGCCGCAACACAGAATGCAGCTGGAGAAACACATCAGTAGAAACAGAGGCAGAGGGAAGATTAGATAGATAGAGAGGTGGAGAGATACAGAGATGATGATAGATAGATAGATACATAGATAGATAGATACATAGATAGATAGATAGATAAAGAAAGCTGTCTGCTACAGGAAGAAACACACATCCAGAAAGCACTGAGCCATAGCTATGCGTGAGCATTTGAGTGAGGATGTGTGGATGCTCTGGCTGTGGTCCCCAGGACATCCTGGAGTTATTCTGAGGCTCTCTCTTATCCCCTCATTTGTTCCCTGGATGCCAGCTGTTCTCTTGGTGCAGTTCCATTGCACCGCCTACTTCATCTGTCTGAAATGCTCTTCCCCCAGGTCTCCACAGGCTTGCCCCAGCCTCCTTCAGGTATTTACTCAAATAATATCAGCCCAATCAGGCCTTCCCTGGCAGCTCTCTCATACGTCTTTGTTCCCAAGTCAAAGTTCTCTACTTTTGTCTTCTCTTTACCATTATCTTACATTTTACATAGTTTACTTGTTCCCTTACTTTTTGGTACAATTCCTAAACCACATTGTGAGCTCCGGAAGGCATGGGCTCTCATCTATTTCATTCCCGGCCATACTTCCAGCTCCTAGCCCATTGGAGGCATACTCCATTTTTCAAATTAATAAATAAATTTAAAGTCAAAGTATCATGGACTATTTATAGTTACTCATTTATTATCAGGGGCCTGAGAGAATAAAAATGATTTTTCAAAAACAGACTTCTATATATGTTTGTATAGGTTCACAAGGTCAAGTTCAAGGGTGTTGAACCTGGGCGGCAGCATAAGGTCCGGCACTTACACAATTTCTGGGCTTCGTTTAATGATCAGTAGTTACTGTGTTGAAATTCTTAATAATTTTTCGACAAGGAGCCCCACATTTTTATTCTGCACTAAACCCCAGTAAATTAGGTGGCCAGTCCTACGTATATGTGAACATCACAGCTGGGGTTCAAATCCTAAATGTTACTTAGCCTCCTGTTTGCATGAATTGAATACATTTATATGGAAAGCATTCTGTATTCTTAATTTATCTGCCTTACCTACCCAGAGGAAGTTCAGAGAGGCAGCGCTGCTGTGTTACTAATGCACGAACTCTAAGTCAGTAGAGCTGAACTACGGCTCCATCTCAGCCTGTGGCTAGCTGAGTAACTGCTCACTTCACTTTCCTGATTTGTAGAAGGAGGCACTTGAGCTAAACAATCTCTAAGTTACCATCCAGCTCTTCTATCCTTTAATTCTTTCCTAAATAAAATCATATTACATCTTTAAAAGTATCATAAAACACTTACTCCCCACCTCTTCACCAAACTCTTTTATGCAAGTTGTTAGGACAGGGAGGATTAAAGAAAGAGCAAACCCCCCTTCTCATTTGACATTTTTGCAATATGAATTCTTGTTCTGATTTATGGGCCCTTAAAATGATTCAGTTTTCCATATTTATTTCTGTGCTTTCCAACTAGGTACTCCCACCTAAACCCAAGCAACCAATAAATTGATTAAATGTACTCTCGTTTTCTTGGATACATTCACATGATCAAGTAACTTAATCCCAATGTAGTCTGAGTTTTCTTAAACTGATTTTAGTGAAATTCAAAGAGCTGTAGGAAGCAAGACCTCTCTGTGGCTCAAGAACATTTGAGGGGTTGCAAAACAGGTTATTCAAGGCAACTTCAATGTAGATAACAACACTGAAACCTCATTTCTCTACATATGTCCACCAGAATTTTCAACTCTTAAAAACATCCCTACTATTGTTGTTCAATTGACTAAGAAATCTATGTGTTGAGGAACATTTAATAAAATTGTCTTTTCTTCATAATTATAATCAATTTTGCTATTACATGACAAATGTATTAAAAAAAAAACAAACCCTTGCTGTGCAAAATTGTGTGATAAAAGCTGTAGGGCTTATGAAAAAAATAAAGTTAGGTGCACAACACCCAAACATTTCAACAATGACACATAGAAAAGAACAGAAACCAATTAACAGCAACACGGTTTACATGTGTTGAATAGTTTAGAAAATGAATAAAGACTACAATAACTATGGCACTTTACTTTGAAAAAGCCCTGAATTTTGTTTGTGGAACTGGTTATTGGAAGGGGTGCAGCTTGTGAGTCATTGTGACGTGGTGGAAGGAGGGTTATCTGAAAATGGAGGGAAAGTCGTGACACGAGGTATAGATGAGATGTGGCTCTTAACACAAGCGACGAACTGAGGTTTTGAGGCAGGGCCAGCTTCCTGGGTGTGTGACCTGTCTGCAATCCCTCAGGACCCAAGCTTAGAAGGGCACCATATTGGTTTAACATTCTGCTGTGGCCATCTTGAAATTCTTAAAATTTTTGCAACAGGGAGTCTCATATTTATATTTTCACCAGGTCCGGCAAATTTTGTAGTCAGTCAAGGTTTGAGGGGTGTCTTTTTGTGTATTCTTACAGGGCACCTCTCAGCTAGATGCAGCTTTCTACATTAAGGTCAGAATGTTTCTAGCAGATGAAATTCTGCATAAGCAAATTCAAAATTCTCAGTATATTCAAATTTCCCCCTGATACATCCATCATGTTGGAACAAAAAAAAAAAAATCATGGTTTCAAAATAAGCATGATAGCAGAACTGGCTGTACTTAAATTTTAGGAAATTATTACTAATCTGAGGTGAAGCAAGAGAGACAGAGATGGCACACACAATGAAGGAAGCAGTGCGTTCCCTATAAATCCGGGCTAGTCTCACCACGGGACCCCACATCGTAAGTGGAGAAAGTCAAGGTGTACTAACTCCTCCAAAGATAAGGTTGGAACCCCACAGAGAAAGAGGAAATTTGCATAACAAATGATGTATGCTATTTACTGAAGGTTGCTCTGGTTGTTTTTTCTTTTTACTCTTTCTCCCAGGAATTTTAGCCTGAGGCCTTGGGAAAAGAAGTGGAAGGAGGAAATTTTTTTTAACCTTCTGGGCAAATTGCTAGAGCATGTGGTGGACAAGTCAGGGAGAGCATCTCCTATCTGGAAAGGAGCCCTGGTGCAGGGCAGGAGGCAGCCAGACAACCAGGGTTCACACAGGAAACAAGGAAGCAGGAGGACACCTTCCAATCTGAGACAGGAGACGGCCATCAGACAAAGGATTGGAGAACTGAGAACACAGCAGAGGTAGGACTCACACCCCCAGCACAGGACACCCTAGTCCAGCAGAATTTTAAACAGTCTGAGGGTTTTCATTTTCCATAGACAGTGGCTGAGCTGAGAAAGTATTATTTAATTCCTTTTTTTTTTTTTTTTTTACTAATCCTCAGGCTAATGTTGCAGATATAAAATCCCCATTTTGAAATTTCTCCTATTTAATGGAAAGTAGGGAAGATCTTGTTTGTCATAGAAGAAATAATATTCATCCTTTTAAATTAAATTTCTCTCACCGTACATACATACGGTGAAATAAAAAAGTATAGCTGAGTACAGGTAGATGATATATAGTCCTTGTAAAATTTCCACCCAATGCATTTTATTTTTAACAGAATAAGGAAAATTCCGAGCAGAATGTTTGAGTTATTTAACTCTAAACCACAAAGGACAAATAATGTGATAGAAAACATTCTGCCCAAAACACCTTCGCTCAGAGTTTGACTCTCCCTCTATCCACATGTTACTTAGAGACTTTAATTCTATCACTTAATCTCAATCTCAGGATTAAATTTTCTCTCTGGAAATCCCCAACTCTTAGTTATGCCTTATGAATAGGTTTATCTCCTATATATATATAGGCCAGCTCTCAGCTCTTGGTTTTTTTAAAAGCACTACTTTGTGATGATAAAGTCTACTGATGTGTTGATTTACGTCTTTTGTTAAACCATTCACGGTGAGGTTTGGCTCCTTTTCTGCACATCTGGTTATCAGGTGCTATTAAGAAGTTTATTACCATAATTTATTATTTATGTGAGTGTAACTTTACACATGTGGTTTTTCTCTAAGTGCTACACACCTGCCATTTTATTATCTCTTTATTAAAGATCATTTTTGTACTTTTACAGGAAAATCAGGAAGAAGCTGGTTTTATGCGCCTTTCTTCATCTTGCATTTCCATTCACAATGAAATAGCTCTTGGTGCTTCTGGTGTGAAACCGAGTTCCAGATAACAGAGATTGAAATTCAGACATACAAAACCCTCCTTTTGAAATGAAAATCTTCTTCATTTCAATACTACAGCCTCCTCAAGCCCACAGTGTTTCAAATGTACTTTAAAATGAGGCAATCGGTTTCTTCCCGTGAGATGTGCTATTTTAAGAGAGCTCCTCACATTTGCCGTGTTGCTAGTTACTGGGTCTCCCATTGGCTTGTCCACTGCTAGCTCTCGGATCACACAAGGCCAGTGGGAGATAAGTCACTATATTGGCAATTCTCCACATGTATGCTCTGAGAAGCTATACCTATGTCTGGAAGACAGTGGGAAGAGAAAAAAAAAAGAAACTAGATTTCTTGTACTCAAGTACTAACTCAAGAGTTAGTACTAACTCAGTATTCACTTGGAGAATATTAACTCTGAGAATGTATTTCTTCTAATAAATATTACTAAAAAGCCTCGGTCACTTGGGCTGGGGGAGAGAGTAGGGGGATCATTCAGAAAAATCATCCAGCACTCTAAGTCTCTAATTTGAGGATGAAAGTCTGTGTGTGTGTGTGTGAGAGAGAGAGAGAGAGCAAGAAGAGAAAGGGAGAGACAGACAGACACTAAAATAGGGAGGGTGGGAGTGAGACGCAAGAGGGAGGGGATATGGGGATATATGCACACATACAGCTGATTCACTTTGTTATACAGCAGAAACTAACACACCATTGTAAAGCAATTATACTCCAGTAAAGTTGTTAAAAAAAAATTGATTCTGGATCTATTTAACCTATACCTTATCAATTTCTCTTTCCTGTCTCTTTGAACAAATTTTACTTAGCCTTCTTAAAGCTTCATTTGCCTCACCTGTCAAGTGGTGGTCATCATGGAGCCCAATTTGTGAACTTGTTAGATATCAAGGACCTTAGCACAGGGCCTGGGACATGGTAAGTTCTCAACAAATATTAGCAACTAATACTGCTGTAAATATTTGTGAGGGTTCTATTATGATGTGACACGTGCAATTGTGTGACAGCAGCAAGAGGTATTTACTTCTCCTTTTACTCTGAAACTGTCTTTCAAGCAAGCTGACACTGGTTTTCCAAAGTTGCCGTCTAGTAAGAATCATGTGGGAACTTGTTGATCCCGATTCCGAGGGCTCCACCAAGAAGATTCTGATTTGGTAGGTTTGGGGTATGTGCAAGGATTCTCATTTGGGGGGACATAACTCAAGTGATGCTAATTATCAACCAAGTTTGGGAAACACGGCTCCCACAAGATTTATCATGGATAATCCCATTTTTATGGGTTTATTTTAATAAAATTATCAACTATGCAATGACTGTGGCAAAGACAGTGGTGTTCAGGAAATATTCCACGTGCCCCGACAATTCCTAGCCTCCCTTGAAGTAAGGTAGAGGTCATGTGACTAATCTTGGCAAATGAGTTGTGAATAAGTGGGCGTGGACCACTTCTAGATCACTGCAGTTAAAGATACAGGAACCCCCTTCTTAAGGTGAACCTTGAGAGCATGTGTTAACTAGTAATGCCACATCATTGACAGGAGCCCTTGGCAGCCTGGTTCTTGAGTAATTATGTAGAGCACAGACCCAATCTCAACCTCTTCCCCCTGGAGCCATCTTATTCATGTAGCATGAGCAAGAAATAAAACGTTCTTGAAATGAATCACCACCCTATAACAATAGGAGAATTCTTTATTTATCAAATATAGCCTGAAATAAAGGAACAGGCACAGGGAAGCGACTGTTCAATAAACATTTTTTGATCACACATGGAAAAAAAGATAACAGAGGAGTACCGCCCAGTGAGATGAAAAACAATATTGACTCATCAAATCATAAAGAAGTGAAGGAAGTGCAGTTGAAGTAAAGGTTGAGGATGGCAGGAGATGGGTGGGACTGCGGAGACTGGTTATTTCCAAGGAAAATAGCTACTAACCCACTCTTTGCCCTCTGACCAACCCTTTACTCATCAAAGGGACTTTTGCTTTGAGTAATCAACAGTTGTTTTGGAAAACCACAGTAAAATGAAGAACCTACTAGATTTTAAAAATTCGGACGGGTGTCTGGTTTCCAGAGAACAGCTTCAAATATTTAAGCTGCTAACATTGGACCAACAATGAACTTAATGGTAATTGAAAACATCTTTTCAATAAATAAAAACACATTCTGCACACTTTATTTAAAAAGTTTACTCATGAGCTAGACTCACACAGATGTGGTTTAGAGACATTCTATAGCTAAAGAAAAATGCCAAAGAGGAAATGAACTGATATGATTTAAAATGCAATATTATTACCATCGTAAATTATGTCAGCCACGGCTGCCTCAAGTAGAACTTTACTTGATTTAAAGCCAAACAAGGCCACTGAATTATTTTCAGTTAATTATGAGCTAGCCATATGTTGCAATGAGAACAATGTGCTAATCAGTCAACGTTGACACGGTGGTGACAATTAAGATGGTTGGTTTCTATCCTGCTGGACAAAATGTATCTCAGAGAGAGAAGAATAGAAATGTCATATATTTTGGTAGAGAAAATCTTATTAACTGATTTGGGAAATTTCAAAAAGATGTTAAGTCTGGCTACGGAAAAGATCCAACATGGAAGTTTATGGTTTAAAAAAGGTTTAACATCCTTCTGAATGGTGTGATAAGTCAGCAGTTTGGGAAATCTTTAAGTCTGAAACATATCCCTTCTGCAGAAGTAAACTTCTCATCTGCTCTGTACCAAGGGCATAGTGATAATACTTGGAATGTATTCAATATATAATTGAGCAATCTTATAAAACAATGGCATAGTCAAATCCTATATTAAAATATAAAAATACTCTGCTGTATTATGAAAACATAAAATGTAAGAAATACATTTTAATAAAACACACACATGCATACACACACCCACCAGAAGTAGTCTGTATTTAAGACCAAAAGACACAAGCATTACAAAACTGTAAGATGGATTTTTATAAAGACATTTAAGGAACACAGACTTTTCGTTACTTTTGTAATTATCTACTGTATGCGTTCAGTTTTAGAGCTGTGATACCGAAGTTTTCTTCTCTTTTACAATAATCCATGTAGTCAATGTCTGAAGCAATAGAGGAAAATCAGGAAGTAGGATGACTCAGCCATACATTTGGTGCATTTAAGCCATTCCTCAGATGAGGGGATGTCTCAACTGAACTCATATGCCCATAATTCAAACTCTGCATGTTGTAAAAACACTATACAAATCAGCCCTCTTTCAAAAGGATGCAGTGTGGATAATGAATGATTTGTTACTATTCAAACACATAAATCCTTGTCTACCTTAATTTTTAAACATGCGTTGATGTTTTCCAGTTGATGGTGCTAATATTGAAACATTTTCAATAAATCCTAGTATAGTTAATTATGATATTTGAAGCATGATAAATTTGTCAAGTTATTTTAAGAATAAAATGGACTCGCAAGTAGTGCCAGGAGTGAATTCTCCACCTTCTTCCAGCCAAAGTGTAATTAGAGATGTTGGGTTTACCAAGGCTCCTTGGACATCTGTTTTGCTAAGCCCTCTCTTTAAAGCCTTGATCTTTGCCTCCCTAATTATACATTTTATCAAAGCACTTCTGCTACTCTCTCCTAAACCCTGTACAATGGAGGATATTCCCATTGTGATGAGTATGTGAGGCTCATTGATTTCACTGAGAAATTTCTACCAAGGCAGAATTTAGCTGTACAATTCTTGATTGATATTACTTTTTATGATCAATTTATTAACCTATGACTTTTCTAGCTCCATGCCTATCATTTTTATTTATTTTACTAAGATACGTACATGCATACATATACACATATATATATGTATATATTTACACATAGGCACAATATATATACATATATATATACATATATACATATGTGTATATATATGGATAAAAAATTGGATTCTATGCTCAATAAAATTTAAAAAATGGTGACTAGGGAAATAAATCAATTAAAATAGATATTTATAAATGTCAGCCAGCTTACTTTAGATGTAGAAAAGGTAAATGTTAACTTTTCCACAATATATTTATGTGTGTGTATATTCTTTTGATTTTTTTCCCTAAGGAACCAGAACAAGATTGACATTTTTATGTGAAATAGATATCTCTTTTAACAATAAATGAGCAGTAAGCTATTTCCTATGTTTAATTACAATATCATGAAAAATATATATGTAAAGAATGAGACAAGATAATTTTGGAAAAGAAAATCATATATTAATTTTGAATACATTAATTATCATGGCATGTGTAATAACCATAAAAATTACAGTAAAGGGGTTATAGGCCATTTCTCTTTTATAATTTGTCTTCCTAGAATAATTTCTCTGAAAACAAAACGACCTATCAGAATATCCTAGAATGTCCTTTTCCTACTGGGTACCAAAAATACATTGAGACTAGGGATCCCTCAACACCTGAGCTCCACTGTCTTTTACGTAAAATGAGAGGATCAAACTCAGTGATGATCAAGCGGCATTACAGAGCCCAGAGGTCCACGCATGTGTGTCCAAGGGGCTTCTTGAGGGCCTGAGCGGGTTGCTGAGCCCTCCTGCTGCCGCTCTAACCAGAAAAATGTTGCTTGTATTGGCTTCAGTTTTTTCAATTCATATTTATTGAGCACTTCCTTGTGCCAAGAACTTTTCTAGCCGCTGAGGACACAGAGATGACGTAGGCAGACCTAAGCACCTTCACAGAGCTTATTAAGTTAATTTTTTAAAGGTTTATGTAGCTAAAGGAAGCAATTTGAAAGCTCCTGGACTCTATGTCTAATCTCCCTTCTAACTTTAAAATTTCTTTAAGTAAAAACTGAGTAAGTAAAAACTTGGCAAGCCATTATAAATAGTCAAGTTGAATCCCTGGATCTTCGATAAGATTTCTTTTCCTTCATGACTTCCATCTATCCTCCATGTTACCCCAGTAACCTCTGTGCTCTTCTGGTGTGGCCTAAGTATAATTTTAATTCTGGTATGGCTTTTAGACAGTTCCCATTCTATGCATAAGACTATTATAAAATTTTTAAGCGAATGTAATTCAAAGGAGGTTAAAACTTTCAATCCATTTCAGCGGAAAAAAAAAACAAACTGTAACTGTGGAAGTTGATGATGATGTGTTATTTCCTTTTGGTTAAGTGATCACACACTGGAGAATAATCACAGGTATTTTACTAAAGTTAATAATTACTTATGATTCCAAAAAAAAAGAGGGAGCAAGTTAATGGTGTTGAAAGTTCATGACTAGTCCTACATACCTCATAAACGTGTTCTTTGGTTGTGGGAATTGTGGTTTGTGTTTCTTTAATCTCTGGGTATTCATAAAATGGTATTTTAAAGGAACACTTGTTATTTCAAGAAATGACTGATATATTATTTAGTATGGTTCTTGCCTGTGCGTTTATTAGTTATATTTGAAGGATCCATCTAACATTGTATGTTATTAACAGGAAACAATTTTTATTACCCTCCGTAATCTGTTTCTTTGACTCTCGCAACTTGAGAAAATATTTAGCCATCTAACCAGAACTTTAAACACTGAAACTAAGTTGATTTTTCTACCAGATGTGTTTTCCCCCCAATGTAAAGTTGTAAGCAATTGTTTCTATTTAAAAAAAAGACTTATCAGTGGTCTAATGACACATATTATAAGACACAACCAACTTTCCCTTGGTTGGTAAAAAATAAAAATTTCATAATTGCTCACCTCCGATAAATTTTCATTAAAATATTCAATACATCCTCTTCCCCCCACATTTACTATAGTCTGCTAATTAAGAATTTATATTCTGAACCACATAACAATTCAAATTATTATTGTTATTTTTATAGAATGGGCCAATTAGCTGCATTTATGTTTTGAAAAGGAAGTGAGAATAGAAGAGCTTTTCTGACAGATATTTTAATTCAATTTCTTACCTGTTTCACAAAACAAAGTGAAACTCAAAAGGCTAAAGAGACAAATTTCTTAAGTAAAAATAAAAAAGCAATTAAAACACAGATGTGTTTGTATTGTGTGTGTATGTATTTTTACATACATACATGTTTATGTGTTTATATTGAGATGGTCCTTCTTCAAATACCCAGGTAGGCTCGGGCAGAAATCAGGATTTTGCTTCTCCCCAATTTGGATTTCCTTTAGTTCAGTTACTATTTACTAAGCAGTTACTATGTACCAGGCACCATAGACCATCCATGTTAGCTCATTTAGTCACTGCTAATGAGCTAATAAGTAGCTGATTTTCTTTTCTTTTCCTCCTTTTATAGATCAGGAAATTGAGGATCAGATTCAATAAATGAACAGGCTTAGAGAGAAGGTCAGGAGACAATGTGAAACCTGTCTTTGTAACTCAGAACATCCCTCTATGAATATTCCCATCTCACACAGCAGATTGTATAAATGCATGGATTGAGGTCCTTGTACACAAAGTGTTGTTCTAGAAATTTCAGGGGAACCTGTGTTATAAAGAGTTTTGTTTTCTAGGGTAACTGCACTGGATGGCATGTGATCTACGTAAGAGCATTTGTATGGCAGCTGCCCAAACAACCCATTAAGAACACAATGGTTAAGGAAAGAGAAAAAAAGGCACAGAAGATATGGTGGATACATAAACCACCTGGCATTAGTTATTAAATGTCTTTTTCATTAAATATCTTATGGAAAATGTGATAAAAAATGATGGCATCAATCTTCTCAACAAAAAGAATCAATATAGAAATCAAAAGATTAATGCCATGACCTTAAGAGGATCAAGTACTTTTCTAGCAGGATAAGACGCTAACTTTGGATAACATTAAATTATGCTAATTTTAAGGCTATTTGATAATTCACATGATTGCGATTTATAAGTAAAATGATTCTTGGTAGTTTGGAAGAAAACCTTGGTGGGGTTAAATTCTAAGAAGCATACCCACCAGATTCCAACATGGGAAACTTTTATTGGCCTACATTGATTTCTTAGGAAATGGAGATTTGAAGAACATTTTTAAAGTAAACAAAAATTATACAATGTTATTAAACATCTGAATCTGTGTTCTGTTTTCATCAGAGTCTGCAAATTGAAATGCATGGGGAATCGGTGACCTTATTCATGCCCCTGATATCATGATGGATAATACATTATTAAATTGTAGATGGTAAATAATGAAGCAATTGTATGAATAGAAAACAGATCATTAAGTCAAGTATGTTCAGAGGAAAAAGGAACATGATGAGTAAGAGGAAAGAGAAAACAAAACAGGATGACAAGATTCTTCACTCTGTTTAGGAAAACGTTCTGTCTTTGGTAACTGTTTTAATTTTATAAACAAAAAGTATCATGCTTCAATAAACACATTTTTCTTTGCTTTTAGTATTTTATTAAGAGATATTGTACCATACTCTCTTCTTTAAAATAAAGAAAGAAAGAATAAAAATCAAACAATTATGTTCTTTTCTTTGAAAAATAAATTCTGGATTGACTGATGTATTTCCTTCACTATTTGGGAACTCTGACTACAGGTATTTAATATTGAAAATAACTACAGCTCCCGTTGGTTGAATGCTTACTATCTGTCATCCACTGTTTTCTTTGTACTTCATTTAATCCTTACCACTGCCCAAGGAGCTAGTTTCTATTATTTTGCCCAATTTGCATATGGAAAAAAACTGAGGTACACGGAAGTAATTTGCCCAAGTAAATGATAGAGGAGTTTGTACCCAGACTTCTTAACCCATGTCCTCAACTGCTTGGCAATACTGATCATATAAACTTTATCTGAATCATTTTGATGTTTGCATATCAAATTTTGGACATAAAGAAAGTCTCTAACAGTATAATACTACATTTTTTTCTGGGCTGTTACATTGTAGTTTAGTTTTTAAATATTTTCTGAGGAGCTATACACAGTGGTTCACTGTGTCTGGGAAAATAACACTTATGGTAGCATGGTCAATAGAGAACATTAAAGTTCTGACATAGTTTCTAATAATCCGCTACCTAATCAAAAAAATACTTGACGAGGGAATACAGTCTGTTACGCCTTGAACATAAATGTACAAGGAGACTGACAGTTTTATAGCATTTGAGGTTTTGGACACAATAACTGCCATAACAGATTGATGTGTGATCTAGTCAATTGCCCACCAATTGTCTCAAATTGACTAGAACCCAGGCAATTTTGACATTTTATAGACCACAATGAAAAGAAACATCACTTCCACATCCTCCCGTAGATCAGGAGGCAAAGCCTATATTTTAAGGGAGAACTGGTTCTCTGTGAAGTTGAGATCCAAAGGTATGGAAATCCAAAACACCAGAGGAGAGAAGGGAGGCCTGGAAAGGAGTGGGTAACAAACTCCTTCCCTAAATGTCTTCTCCAAGGACATACTCTGAGCGATGGTTTCTGAGGTAGGGCAAGAAGCAAGTTCATACAGTGAACTCCTTGAATAGTAATGACAAAGCCTTCCATATAAAAAACTATAGCTTTTCTAGGGAAAAGTTGATCAAAAATTTGAAAACCCAAAAGTGACATCAATGGCATCTGTGTGTGTGTGTGTGTGTGTGTGTGTGTGTGTGTGTGTGTATGTATCACAGAGAGAGATTGAAAGAGACAAATAATATGTCAAAGCTCCATATAAAGCATATTAAGATGAATGTTACTGTATAACAAATATTTTCAATAGACAGCTGGCTCTGAGGCTCCCTAACCCTTTGTTTCACTCCTATGCCCCAGACTCTTCCACCTTTAAGCCTAATAACCGAAAGAAATCACTTAGCCGAGTTTCAGATACAAACTAAGAAATTAATGCAGAGGACCTGATATGATTGTTGCTGTTTTACTTATAACCTCATGCAGTACTTGCAGTTCTCAAATATTGCAGATTGTGCCCAAGGGGTGGTGACATTGGTTATAAAGGATGAAAGAGTAAACGGGGGTCGGGGAGGGGAATTTGCAACTTAATTTTGGTATGCCTCTTTCCTGCCCACTGTTTCTACATGCCACTGGCAGCTTCTTTGAAAGGTGTTGCTAGCACACACACATGAAATAGCAAATGAAGCCTAAGGAGGACAGAGTCTACGCTTTAAAGCTAAAAGGTTACACCTGGAAGGCAAAGCATTTGGAATGAATTCCACCATTATACCCAGTTAAGGGTCTGTGGAGACCTGGATTTTTAGGAGCAGTTTCCCTCATCCCTCTTGCCTTCAACTACTCCAAATATTTCCATCGAAAAAGATGCAGTCATACTCATAAACAACCAAGTTCAACACATACATACCTATATACACACCCCTCCTCTCTTGACATGTAGTGAAGGAATGATGGAAAAATACTTTTTTTCCTATGTCCTTGAAGATAAATGAACTTTACATCAGAATTTTTTTTCTTCCTTCGTTTACTATACTCATAGCATTTTTGCACTTTCTAATCTAGAGCAGAGACTTGGACCTCCATTTTAACCTCTAATTTCTGGCAAGTTCCTATGACATTGGAATTCTAACCTAAAGTGCATAGTCAAATGCCACATGAAGTGTTTTACAATCTATTTTAATCTATAATAAGGGAACCGAAGCAACACAACTCACTTTATGCTTTAAACCACTGTAATTTATTTTTTTGAGAGGTATTATCATACATTTAGATAAGTAAAAGACACTTTGTTGATTATAAAATAACAAAGCTGGATATTCAGTATCTTCACAGAGCAGTTTGGATATTATGTTAAATTTTGAAGATTATGGTTTGCAGCTCCTCTGGCAATTATGTGTCACCTTTAAAAATGATAAGCATGAGTTCAATTTCATTAACTGTGTGGTTTACCAATAATTAAATCTGCCCTATGTAACCTCATAAAGGGTAGATCTAAATATTCATATCAAAAAGAATCTGTTCATTTGGTTAGCCTTACATAATTATTTTATTATAATTAAAAGCATTCCCATATATGACATAATGGCTTCTTTAATATTCTAAGTACAAACATAAAAACAAAGTTATGTATTATCCAGACATTTCCACTGAATGAGATAAATTTTTTAAAATACCTTTAAAGCAAAAATACTACTTTATTCTACATAACTGGTGATGCACTTTATTGGTTAGACTGTGGTTTCTATTTCAATAACAAAAACACAAGTCTCATCCCAAGTTTTATAATCATGGATTGAACTGGAACGCCCATAATGCTTTAGAATTTTCAAAACGTTTTAAACTTTCCCCGGGATGTTAACATGATCTGTGGCTCTGTATTGAGTGCTTTAAAAGATGAAATATATCTGTAGCTTCAATACGAAACTCTACTTCTTTTCCTATTAGTCTTTAGGTGATATACACTCAGTGAACTTTTTCAATGGTAGATACTATAATGAACATGAAAAGGAGCTAGATTTTACCGTTTCTTTTTAACATGCCATAATGTAGATATAAATCAGTTGTCAAAGTTGTAACTGACTCACATTCCCGTCTTCCATAAGAAGCCACTGCCATTGTTTAAATCTTACCATTGCCTTAATCTCAAAAGTTGAGTCAGAATTCTACCCTATGGAAAGGAAATCTAAACTTCAGATAGCACTTGAATGAGTGATTTCTCATGTAATTATACTTATGAAAATGTTCATTTCATTTGCAAATGAGAATTTAGGCTCTTTAACAATTAATAACTGATGAAGATCATGAAATTAAACCTATGATTCTAAATGAGAAGTTTGATGAAACATGGGCTTTTCATGCTACAGCTATCTACCGTTAATTGTATGGAAATAATAATATTCTGAAGTCTCTGTCTACACAATCATAAAGATATTGACTGCCGTGGTGACACATTTTGCACTTACTAAACCAGTGTTTTTCTGATTGTAAGTCTCAATGCACTGATGTATTATGAAATCAATCCAGTGAGTTGCAACCAGCATTTTTCAAAATAAAATAAGACAGAAAATAGTAGAAGAGAAGAAATATCATAATTCATCACACATAGTAAAGGTCAGTATTTTATAAAGCTTTTTTCAATTATATACGTGTGTATGTACATATGTGTATATATAAGTATAGGAGATATATATTATATATAAACATATAGTATAGAATATATATGTGTCTGTATATATATATACATATGTGATACACATACACACACACACACACACACTTCAACCATAATTTATCTCAAGGTCACTCATGATCTCCTAATATAACATATCTCCTTTGTTTATCATTTATCTCCCCTGAATATAAGTGATCACAGTATCACAGAGAAGGCTCGGTGAATATTTATTGAGTAAACGAATCCAGGACTACACAAACACACACACATTCTGTGTCATGATGTAAAATATATTTTTCAGTAAGTTGGTGACAAAAAAAAAAGCTAGAAATATCACCGATCAGAACCAAACTCTGCTCTTCTGAAAGTCAGTTTCATTTAAAATTGACCTCTACCTTCCCTTCATCACTACTGTCCTCACCTCCACTTAGCTAAAATTAAAACTTAAGAAGTTTCTTTCACTAAATCTATAATAACACACTATGAAGAAATATCTAAAGGGAAGAACCCTGATCTCATAAAATCAGCGGCCCGGGTAAGGGCCACCAAAATGTAAATGACTCACCTCATTTATTCATTTATTCATTCAATAGCCATATTATTGGGTCAGACTGAGAGTAGACAGCTGCAGGAGAGAAAGGTTTCAGGCGAGAAGTGCTGAGAGAAAGGTAGGGGGGTATAGGATTGAATCCACTATACCATAAGGAATAAGGAAAACCAGACTGGAATAGCTTTTTTGATCACTATATCAGAAGCCAATCTGGTAAGTAGGGACAAAATGTGAGTTGACACAATGAGTCTGGGTACTCCAAGAGGAAAGAAAGGAATGAATACAGGGAGAGGGGAGATTAGTAGAGGATAGGCAGAAAGAAATGAGACTCCAGATAACCAAGAGAAAGAAGAACAGGAGCTTTAAACCTCCTTGCTGTGGGTGGGAGTCGGGTGGGGAATGAGATGGGGGAGCAGGGGACAAGGAAAGAAGCTACAACAGGGTTTAACAAGGGAAAAGAAAATAATCAGAAATTTTTAAAAAGACCAATCAGGCAGCCACACTGAGCACAGGTGGGAAGGGTTTCAACCTATTGGCAAGTAGATCAGTTAGGTGAAGAGAGAATGAAGGAGGCAGTGAGAAGAGCAAAGAAGAGTAGATTTGATAGACATTCGGAATGAAGACCATGAAGACTTGAAGACTGACTGGATGGGGGTGGGATGGAGAACAAAAGTAGAAGTGATTCAGGGGACTCTACGGTCACTTTTCAGTTTGTAGCTTGAGAACCTGGGCTAGTATCTAAATATTTATGTGTCTATCTTCACCAGTAGTCAATAGTCAAAATTAAACTATGACGTCTTATTCATAGCTGTATAGGTGGCCTGTTACAAATACTGATACATAGTAGGTATTCAACAAAGGCTGACTGAACTGAAAGAGTAGAAAGAAGTAGGCTGAATCTCAAAGATTCCTATGAAATTAAATATAAGGAACATTTGCAGAACCTGTTTCAATGCACTTAGTGCTCTTTCTTACCTCTATTTCTTGATAATACTCTCACTCATCACCTCCCATCCTCTCTGTGACCCTGGCAGACCAAGGGTTAAATTGCACAAAGTTCTCCTCGGTTAGGACTAAACTTTTTCTCTAGGACTTGCCTTCATTTCTAGGACGACTTATGTGAAAAGTGCTATCGGAAGACTATGTCTTTTCAGGGCATACATGTTTATGTTTGGGAATTCTGTTGAATTTTCTTTTCTTTTTTTTCTTTTTCTTTTTTTTTTTTTTACAAAGAAGCTTACTTACTCAAATAGTTTGGGTCCACATAGAAAGACTAAAAGTGAAGAGTAACACTAATTTCAGTCACCTTTAAAAAACAGAATGTAGGAAATGTGCTGCTTAAAAATATTTTATATTTAAAAAATAGTTTTGAATATACAAGAAATAAAGGATAAAGATAATGTTGATTTACTTAATTATCTTTTCCTTTGAACTACATGGTAATGACATATTAATTGCTTTTCTCACTTTTATTTTTTAGAATAAGAAATACAACCAATGTGAAGATATGGGAACTAAGGTGCAAGAAAGAAAAAATCACATATCAGCCATCAAATGGTAAATGGGAACACAGTCCATAAATATTGACTACCAAGATGGATTCCTTCCACTCAAGAGATATTTCCTGGTACTTTCAAGGCAATATGCACCCATTATGGTGGGCTCACAGAAAGGCAATTCTGGCTTAGCCTCCTTAGTCTAATGGGCTAGTATTAGTTAATGGGCAGGATTAGTTAAGAACATCGATAATCAGAATAAAATATACAATTCCATAAAAGACACCAGAAGAAAAGCTCCAAGTGTTACAAGAGTACTTCGAAGAAAGAAAAGAATAAATATACTGGGGAGATCAAATAAAGAAGGTAGAATTTGAAATTGATTTGGAAGGAAAATCAGTGTTGGCAGGTAGCAGTGAGGGCTCCAGGGAAGCATGACTGTGGCACAGTGCCAGTCTGTAAAGCAAAGGCGGGGAACATGGAGTACATGTCAGTGATGTCATGGGAGCTGAGGTTTAAAAGGAGTTTGAGGCCACACAGAGCAGGGTGATAAAGGCTGTGAATTTGAACAGTTTCTAAGGGCCAGCCATTGCCAGCTCCAAAGGAAGTGCACTTGGCTGACTGGGGGATTTTCCTACTAAAACAGGCACTGGACATTTTCACCACTACCATCTCTAGTCTGCCATGTCTCTCCCTAGGGAGGTACCCACTGCCTGCTAAACACAGATACTCAGGAAAAATAGGGGAGCACCATGTGATGTAGGAATACTGCGAAGAAAATTCCTCTCCAGTTGGGTGAGAATCTGCAAGAGAGGTTTCAAGCAAAGCACTTCACAACTCTCCTGCAATTCATAGAATGTATGAGCTTAGCTCATAGTACTAGAACATAGTAGGCACTCAATAAATAGCTTACAAACAAATAATTCCCCCAACTGAAATATATCAGTGACTGAAGCCAAGGAAGGCAGTAAAAAGTGGAAAAGAAAGCATGCTCACGGTTTTTAAAATAAAACCTAGATTATTTGTAAACAGTCACTAAATTCATCAAATATAACCTTGAGTCCTAAAATATTTTTCTGGTAACTGACATAGTTCCAAATGCAAGTTTTGAATAAAAATATAATACACACATTGGGGGAAATATTCATATAAAATAGATGGTTTATTCAGGTCTATTATCCAAGTGAGACTTTATGGCCCCCAAATTTAAAAATAGTCTCTACTGGTAGGAGGGAAAGAAATGGCTTAAGAATTAATTCAGATTATATCATGAATTTCTAGGTCATTCAGTCTGAGGAGGTACAGTAAACATATCATAGTTTTTTTCCCCCTGAAAATATTAGGAGATGAAAAAGAAGTCAAGTAGAAAATATTAGATTATCTGTTTCAAAAAATACATGTATTCTATTTTTATTAAAGAGCTATGAAAAATAAAACTATGTCAAAATATTAGGACAAATCTCCAATGTGTTCAGGCTCTGCTGGAGCTTAATTTATTTGTAAGTAAATGATTTAGATTTATTTAGAGCATTTATAGTTGACAAATAGGAATGTAAGTTCTGAGTTAATTTTTGTTTTGGTTTTTTAACAGAGAAGTAGCAGGTAGATCAAAAGAAGCTATTTAGGAACTGGTATCTATTAGATTACATGTAATTGATGTAACAGTGTATAGCTAATCTAACTTCCAATCCAGTTAATGAATCATCCCTTACATTGAGGCATTGTCCTGAATCAAATTGAATATTTCCAGTAACATCAACTCATAATTTCGAAAGGCAGCCTCTTTCATCTTTCAAGAGCTCAAATACTTGTGCATTTGTCCTATGGTTAACTTAAATGTGCCGCTTCTGCATTACAATATATTTAACCTGATGTGGGGTAACCATATAATTTCTTGTCCAAACAGGAACACTAAGTTAAACACTAATTGATAATTACACGGACATAAGCTGACTGTCCGGAGAAACCTGCACACGTGATCTTTTGCGATAGCTGCACTGCCTGATTATCAAACACCAAGTTTGTTTGGTTTTCCACGTGAACAACCTTGACATACTTGAAACCTTAGTGGCCATGTGTCTTCCTCCCATTCATTATGTAACAATTTTTAACGAAGGTCTATATGCCTTGTACATGGTGTGATTAGGAAGTGGATACCAACCCATTGCCCAAGCAGGGCACATTCTATTTTATGGATGTTCCTCTTAAAACAAACTGCCCAGAACAAGACATAATATTTCTATGACAGCCTTATAAGTGTAAAGTGGAACTTGACATCCTATGATCTAATGGTATTAGCTAATTATAGTTAATATTTATTGGGTACTTATGTATGTCAGGCACTATCCAAAGATATATCTATAACTATCTCTATCTCTCGATTTATCTCTCTAGTTATAATATATATATAATAGATATACATGTATATCTATATCTATATGTGTATATATAAATAGAGAAAGCAGAAGAGGGAAAGAGAATTGCATTATCGTATTTTTCCTTCATGACTTTTGACAAGATATTTAATCTTTCACTTGCCTCAATTTTCTCATCTATAAAGGAAAGGATAATCATGGTTAAGATGATTTTTTATATATGTATATTTATATCTTCTCTCACTCTCTCTCTTTCTCCTTTACTCTTTCAGTCAATAAACATTTATTGAATATCCAACTAAAGGCTAGACTCTGTGCTCAAACCTAAAAACATGATAGGGAAATGCATTCCAAATTCTTATCTGGAACATACAGGTACATATGCTTAAGAGATAATAATTATTTTTTGATTTTTTTCCATCTTACTTCAATAATTCTTCAACTTTTTATTCTGTAAACCATTCACAGGTGCAACTCACTCCCATCCATGGCCTCTTACTATAAGTAGTGCTTCTCAAAGGTAGGGCAGAACGGGGTGAGCTTCAGATAGTGAGGCTCTGATGGTAGGGGTGTGTGTGGTAGCGGAGGGTAAAAGTGCAACCCCTCAGGGTGCGAAGCCGAGTTTGGGGAAAGGCAGTTACTGATTGGTTGAAAAATGTCACCAGATGATTCTGATGCACTTGCTTATCCTTCATTGCAATTAGCAGATCTATTGAACTAAAAAGTATCAAAAGTCAAATGAGATAATTTGGTGTGATTTACCCTCGGTGAATCCATAGAGAACCCTGGAGATCATCACTTTTCTTTTAGAGTTTTTATTATTCCATTTGAGTTTCTCGCAAGGAACTGACACTGAGCTTACCTGTCTACACTTTACATAGTGTACTCCCCACCCCGACATTTGAATATCAAGAATTTTTCCTGTCTTTATTCTCCTGGCATTTCTCCTATTTTAATTTTTTTTTGCAAAGATTATGAGTAATGGTTTTGTTATCATACTGATTTATGTATGTTTTCATCTGAGCTCACAGATAAATATATTAAAACCACCCCTTGCTGTCTTCTTCTCACCCCACCTGCCTTTGAAAAGACATTTATTTTTAATAAATTATGTTTCTTGTATCTAGATACAGAAGAATAAGCTAGTATCCCTTGTCTAATAATTACCCATCTGTTAGCACTGAAGGTATAAGTTGCACGTATGCATGAATGCATGGTTAAGTGTGAAAATCAGTCCTGAAATTCTTAATCCTATTTCACAATTAGTTTTATCCAATTAAGAGACAAACTAGTAGTACGGTGCTTAAAGAAGACGGGCTCTGGGGCCACACTGTATGACTTCAGAAAAATTACTTACTTAACTCTCCCGTGCTTCAGTTTACCCTGTAAAATTGGGTAGTACCCATCTAATTAAATATTACAAAGATTAAAAGAGTTAACATACGGAAAGCTCTTAGAACAGTGCATGACATATAACAAGCATCAAGTGTGTTAAAGCATCAAATATTTAAAGCAATTCATTGTAATACTAAAATATATGAATGCATGTCTAAAAGATTTCAGTGTCAGTGACGTAATGTGGTTCACAGGAAAGAGTCATGATTTTATAATGAAATGGAAGATAACTTGCTACAAAGGGTTATATTTTTGCACTGTTTCAGTAAGCATTAAGTGTATCTCCAAATTTTAGTATGAAAACAATTAGAAACTGAAAATTTAGGGTTACTTGCATTTCTTGACATATTCTGTGTGCTTAACAGTTACTCTTTGCATCTTTTTTTGGCAATAAGAGATAAAGTGTTCATTATGGCGTTTAAATAATGTTTAAAAATAAAGCAATGAAAGAAGTAGGCCACATGTATATTTAAATTTGGTATCCATATTTTATATACTTTTTATGATTTTATCAATACTACACAAAAATAAATTTAATACAGAGACTGACGTAATCTTCACAATTCATTCTATCCTCTCATCTGCCCTAGAGATTATTTATTAGTGAGTAATCATTTAAGTTTGTGTTTCCCTTACATAGAATGTCAGAAAGTGGTTATAGAAGAATATTCTGGAAAATAACAGCACTCACAGGAATTGGACTTTCCCAGGGTGTTTTCACATTCAAGGTTAATGCCAAACTAATTATCTTCCCAATGGAAATGGCAATGAGGGATAATCAAATTGTAATTCAGTCATCTTTATTTTAATATTTCAGGAAAGTTCAGTAGAGGGTCCCTGAAAATGATGTTTCCTCAATTCATATTAAAAACAGTATTTGTATTGGTTGAGAAAATTTAAAACTGTTCTCCAGAGCCGTTGTGGAGTTTTGTTGTTATTGTTGTTTTTTCCGACCAGTAAGAGTCTAGTTTGGCCTAAGAGCTTGAAGTCATTAGTTTTATTCTTCTCAAATAGACTAGAGTATAATCATGATTTGAATTGACTTCTAGAGACAGAACAAGGTCTGACAATGTACCTTTTCCTTTCCAATTATATTTCTTAAAAATGAGGATACATTTTATTCTACAGAATGTCTACTATGGGTGATGCATGCCAGAGCTATTAATTTCTCCAAACCTTACAATCTCAGGATAAATAGCAAAATGGAGAAAGGTCCTTATTAATAAGTCACTCCAAAGGAAAAATTATGCAAATAGGATCTTAGGTGGAGTGCAGGAACAAAGGAGATGACGGAAAGCTGAAATCTGGGCAAAATTTTAAAAATTTACTTTAGTTTTGTAAGTTTCCTCCATTACAAAGCTTTTGGACAGTATTTAATTGACAGAAGAGCTTTCTCTCCCAAAAGGACAAGAAGCCAGATATATATGTGTATGTATACACATTCATGTATCTCAGCTAAATCACCAGCTGGAATATCCTGACATCTGGGTGCCCAGCTACACATGGTAGGTACTTGACAAATAACGGCTGAATAAAGAAATCTCTAAATTTACCTGCAGTCAAATGAGACCTATAAAAATTGTTAGCCCATGAGTGACAATGTAAGATGATTTTATGTAAGATGTTCAATAAGGGTTGTGATGAAGAAGCAAGAGAGAAGTGATGGGAATGGAATGTTTTCCTGCTGATAAAACACATGGTAGAGAATGTATTACCCAATGGATTGACGACCCACTGATTCCAATGGATGGAGTAAGCAGTCAAAGTATACTTCCTGCCCAGGTTTCGCTTTTTGAAAGTTCCTTATTTTTGTCTAGTCTTTTCTCCTACTGAAGACCAGATTAGTTTGACACCAGGCTTCCCTGTGCTGTCAGATGTGTGGATGTAGAAGAAATACTTTTTAAATGGAGGAAGAGACAAAGGAGGGTTGATGAAGCCTGCTGGTGGCACATTTTTAACTCACTCACACTCACTCACTCATGGACCTTTCTCCCCAGATCGAGCCTCCTTTTACAACCAGACTTTGCTAATCCTCTGTACCCTCTTTCTGGAGATGTTCCAAATAGGTCATTTTCCCCTTAAAGAGTTTAACATAGATGAATCCTGTTTAAAACCATGGTTGTGTAGTCTCACAGGATGTAAGCCACGATGCAGCTCAAGATCATCCCCACCTCTTTTCCACAAACACTTCAACAAATGCTTTGACCCCTGGTGAATTTACTTTGCTCTCTGAAACCTCAATTGTAATAATGTTAGCAACATGCCACTTAGCATTCATTGTTTAGCATCTTGTCAAGTTCCTCTGCTAGAATGGACTCCCAGGTACCAGGAACTCCTATGAGCCATGGTGTTAGCAGAATCTCCATTCTATTTCTTCTCCCTGCCTGGTCCAGTACCAGATAAATGACAGTACTTATTTATTGTAATACTTGGTTATTTAAGTTACTATGTTTAATTGCATTGAGGTGAAAGATGGCTACTCCACTATTTTAAGAATAAGAAAGAATAACTAAGAAATTTACAAAAAAATAGCTTATGGGGATTCTTGCAAACAATCTGTCCCAGGAAGTTCAATCTTATAAAGGTAGTTTTAAGGTGATTTCTTGCTGAAAGGTGTTTTATAAAAAAATTTTTTTGATACATTTGGGTAAAAATGGAATGAACTGCTCTGTAAATGAATTTGTTACAGAGTCATTTGTGAAGTGTTATCCTCCCTTGATTCCATCTTCCACTTCCTCTTCTTCTATTGATATTCTTATGGTTGTTATTTTTTTAAATGGATTGAAGTGATTTTAAAAAAGAGTACTAAATATGTTGATATTTTAAATTAAGCCACCACTCATTTTGGCATTTTCATTTTTACTAATCAATGATAAAGGACAACAACGGCACCTTATGAAGACATCCTTCATCTCCACTGCCCAGGGCTGGCCTGCTTCTCAGCCCCCTGCTTCCTCACCCACCAGGCCATATCTGACCTTACACTCTACAAGCCCAAGCTGCCACTATAACCTTCAAAGAACTCAGGCAGGACCATGTAATAGCTGCTTCTTGAACTCATTCCTTTCCTTCATTTTTTAGACAAATCAAAAAAGCAGGATTTTCAAGAGTAAGCAGAGTGTAGTGACTTCAATTCCAACAGGCCCTCATAATGCTCTCAATTTCATGCTTCCTTGATCAGCTTTATTTGTAAGAAAATAGATCTCTATGAGCAAACACTTGGACTTGATTTGCCAAGAAATCTCAGCAATATTATTTTGGGGCACTTGATAAAAATTTTGATGTCTCTATTTTTACCAATATTTTAGGAGCAATCTAAGTGATATCTCAAAATGAAGCCTAAAAAATCAATAAAATATGTATTTCTGTAAATAACTCAGGGGCTCATTTTTCCAAAATGCATTCATATTCGGCAAAGATTTCTACAAGTTCTCATAGAGGTTTAGTGAATAATTTGAAGTGAATAATTGTAAATATAATCACAAGGAAATCGCAGTTTCTACCTTCTATGTTGTAATGATAATTCTTCGTCAGCAAAGATTTTTAAGGCTTTCTAAATTTTAAAAAAATTTATGAGTAGGATATGAAAAGTAGAACTGTTGAAAATCCAGGTATCTCAGACACAAGGGTGACCCCACAAATTATGGTGATTTTAGAGTTTCCAATATTTAATCTTTGTTAGTGAGGAAAAAGAACTGGAAACCGTGCTAGAAGCAAAATGTTAGAAAGAAAATGACATCTACAGCTTTTGAGCTATTAAAAGTCCAGATTAATTTCATCCTATCTCAATTAGCATTTACTTGTATTGGATAAGAAATGAATGATTTGTTGGCTACAAGTTTGATCGAGGCAATGTGGGAAAGTCAGAAAATGTTGCAGGAATAAGGCTTAGTTTAGCTCTGCTACTTAAAAGCTCTACAATTCTTTAAAAAAAAAAACCCAAAAAAACACGTTCGCTTTGAGACTCACTTTCTTATATCTCAAATATGTTTAATAATGCTATATCCAGCCATATGAAATTATTGATTTTGTGAATCCACAATGCTCAAATATCATCAATTTCATATGGTTCAACCATGTAATCATATGAGACAATGTATGTGAAAGTGCTCATTAATTGGAAAGGCTAATAGAAACATAAGGTGAAGCCATGCACTTGAAATACAAAGTGGTGCTTACATAAGTGAATCCCATCTCTTACTAGGGGAACTTAAGGAGGGGAAGGATAAAAAAGCAAAGGACAGATTCTGAAGGCAGAGATGATGTGAGGATAGGACACATACTGAATATTCACAACACAGATATCATGGAATATATAGAAAGACCCTTGACTCCATGTGTAAACATAATAATTATGCTATAATTCATAAATGTGTGTCTTCACAAAGGTAGATGGCAGGAAGCCCAGATTCTCATTAGATGGCATCCTCAACTTCTTGAATTCTTTCAGTATCTCATCTAATAAAAGAGGAGTAAAACCAGAGAGGTACAATGGCTTTTGCAGTACTCACTTTTGCAACTTCACACTCTCCACATGCAAAGGTAGTCCCTTCAGGAGATTCAATCTGTGGCATTCATTACAACTTTGATCTCCCCATGAGGATACCGTGCCATGGTTAGTTTTATGTGTCAACTTGACTGGGCAATGGGGTGCCCAGATATTTGGTCAAACATTATTCTGGGTGTGTCTGCAAGGGTGATTCTGATGAGATTAACATTCAAATTGGTAGACTGAGGAAAGCAGATTGCCTCCCTAATGTAGGTGGACCCATTTCAATCAGTTGATGGCCTGATTAGAAGAAAAAGGCTGACCCTCCCACAAGGAAGAGGGAATTTCTCCTGCCTGACCAGGGAGCTGGAACATCAGTATTTTCCTGCCTTCAAACCCGAACTGAAATATCCACTCTTCTTGGGTCACAAGCATGCTGGCTTTCAGACTGGAACTTATACCATCAACTTTCCTGGTTCTCAGGCATTTGGATTCAGACTGGATCTGCACCATTGGCTCACTGGGTCTCCAGCATGGTGATTGCAGATCTTGAGACTTCTCAGCCTTCATAATTACATGAGCCAATTCCTTATAATAAATCTTTCTCTCACTCTCTCTCTGTCTCTATCTATCTCTATCTATCTATCTATCTATCTATCTACATTCTGTTGATTCTGTTTCTCTGAAGAGCCCTGAATAATGCATGCCCTCCGGGCCCAGAAATCAACATTACATTGGCAAAGACTTGTCTGCTCTGCCCTTGCCCTTAAATAGCCAGGAATGTACACCTCTTGCATTATACCCTTGCCAACCCAAACACCAGCTATTACAAGGCAATCACTCAATATCCTCCCTAACTTACCCCATTCCCCCTGCCCAGACAATTCTCCTAAGAGCACTTGCTTTAATCTCCCTGGTCCCTCTCCCGTCTTTGCTCTGTGTGCCACATCCATACCTGCCTCTAGCCTTCCTGGATTTTGCCAGCACACAAACACTCTCTGGATCTGTTGGGCTCTGGTACCACCTGCATGGTCTCCTCCACTGCTCCGGCTCTGGTACCACCTGCATGGTCTCCTCCACTGCTCCGGCTCTGGTACCACCTGCATGGTCTCCTCCACTGCTCCGGCTCTGGTACCACCTGCATGGTCTCCTCCACTGCTCCGGCTCTGGTACCACCTGCATGGTCTCCTCCACTGCTCCGGCTCTGGTACCACCTGCATGGTCTCCTCCACTGCTCCGGCTCTGGTACCACCTGCATGGTCTCCTCCACTGCTCCGGCTCTGGTACCACCTGCATGGTCTCCTCCACTGCTCCGGCTCTGGTACCACCTGCATGGTCTCCTCCACTGCTCCTCTTAATGAGGCGCATGGCGTATAGGCCTCAGGCATCTGATTCCACTCCCTTGCCTGCTCTGAGCAGTCCAGGACAACTGGGCAAACATAAGCCCTTTCTGGAGAGTTGAACCATGCAACATTACATGATGTAAGTAGTTCTTATCTGCCTTAGGATATAGGATGGTTAATATAAAATAACGGACGGCACTCCTATATTTTCTATGCTCCCAAAAGATTATGCCATATGGTGGATGTGCCTATTAGTAAATAGATATAATAAGGCTTTAATTCTATTAGACATATATGTATATTTTTTTAATTGAGGAAGCACTGTAATGCCACCTATTTGAGCATTCATTTTGTTGGAACACACGATAATCCTGCTGTATAATGATAACATAGACACATGAAATCACTTCACATTCTCTGTAATATACCAGTCAATCACACATTTTGAAATTTTGTGATACTGAAGAACAAAATGATGGCTAGATAGGACATTATGTCTCCAGTTTGATAGTTTCATTTAGGTTGCTCAGCACCTGTATATGTACTATTAGCAGCAATTAGATTTTATGGAATGAGACATAGGAAGATGACTCTACATTATTTTATACATTGGCAGAGAAAAAAAAAAAAAAACTAATACATATAAGCCCTGGAAGCAGTTATCCAATACAAATTCCCTCTTATCCTATACTTTGCTGAAATTCAAAGAGAAGATACTATATCAAATATCAACCTAGTTTTGCAACAGCATTGGACAGAATTGTTTCCAAAAGATTATTCTGTGATTAGAAAAGAAATTATACTTTTGTTTATTTAAAATGATTAATGTTAAATAGCCCCAGGGGTCTACCACAAGGGGTTTAAAGGAAATGGAGTCTGTCCCTTTGAGTATTCTAATTGCTACATCTTGTGTAGGGTTCTTAAAGTCTTGATTGCCAAATTATATAAATTCTCCATTGGATGCTCCAACATTAGTTTTATTTGCAAGAGAGACATATGTAAATGCTTTTGTGGTAGTTGTCTTGGTGAACAGATGAAAGGAATTATGAAAACTTTAGAAGACAAGTTATTCTATATGTTGAATATGCTTATAAAAGTTGGGTTTCAGTTACAAAGACATTTTTAATCATAATATGTTTATGCAATGATATCCTGCAATATAGATCTAAAAGACTCAACAAGTGATAAGACTAATGTACGTATTTCAAGTACTTGATCAATTCACCATATAGAACTGAGCACAAAAGCACTTCAAAAATAGTTTCTCTAACTCATATATTGTTTTAATATTCTTAATTTTTCTGTTTGGTTTATTCTTAGCTTATCCGTCCTAATGAAATCCTTTAATATTCATGTAGAAATATGAACTTCACCATCAGTTTTAATACCTATCATTCAAATCAAAAAAGTCTCTCTGTTTTTCTCTTACACAGATTCTAAATCTAAGCAAACTCCCAGCAAACTACCTATAGTTACAACGCCAAAACTATAGAATATCATTCGTTCACCACATTTTGTTTGATTAAAAGACTAGAAAGTCATGCTGATCTTTCCCTTTTTTTAGCTCATGAGAGCATGACCTATTTTCCTTGGATGTCTTATTTTACAGCCCTGACTACAGTAGACACAGTATAGACAGGCTCCAAATGATTCATTTATTGAAGGAATGAGTGAGGAGATTCAGACATAATACTTTTAAAAAATGTTCATTGTAAAAATAAATATTAATAATCCAATCACATGGTAGGCATTAAAAAGTATAAAATGGCACATAGTGAAAAGTATCCCTTCTATGTTTACACTCAGTTCCCATCCTTTCTAACAAGTAAAGATTGTAATTTCTTACCTTCTCTCCCAGAGCAATTCTGTTCATATAAAAGCCAATATAGGGCTTCCCTGGTGGCGCAGTGGTTGAGAGTCTGCCTGCCAATGCAGGGGACATGGGTTCGAGCCCTGGTCTGGGAGGATCCCACATGCCGCGGAGCGGCTGGGCCCGTGAGCCACAGTTACTGAGCCTGCACGTCTGGAGCCTGTGCTCCGCAACAAGAGAGGCCACGATAGTGAGAGGCCCGCGCACCACGATGAAGAGTGGCCCCCGCTTGCCACAACTAGAGAGAGCCCTCGCACGGAAACGAAGAAGACCCAGTACAGCCATAAGAATAAATAAATTAAAAAAAAAATATCCAATATAGATGTGTACACATATACATACACAAATGTATATATTTTCCACCTTCCCTCTTTACACGAATGGTATCATAATAAACATATTTTCTGCACGTAGCTTTTTCCATTTAACATTTCAGTACAGAGGAAGTTTTTTTTTTTAATTGCTATATAGAATTCCATTGTATGAATGTACCATAATTAATTTAATCATACCCAAAAGATGGTCATTGGGGCTACTTCATATATTTTGATATTATAAGCATGGCTATAATAAATAACACTTATGCAAGTACACCTGCAGGATAAATTCTAAGGAATGAAATTTGGGATTTTAAGAGTATTTGAATACATACACACCTACACATACAATAATTAGAATATTTTCTACCTGGCAGCATATAGTTCAGTGTTTCTAGTAGAAATAAGTATCTATATACAATTATTATAGAGTGTTCAATGCATAAGTATACCTATTATACTAAATCTAAGCCATTATCTAGAAAGAATTCTAAAAATTTCAATTTTAATAATTGTTTATCTTCTCTGTCAATTGTAGTACAAATAATTTACAGTCAAAAAATAAGTAAAGCTTTAATTGTTAGTTTTGCATGGAATAAAAGAAAAATAAGATTACATAGGGATTTTATGATTCCAGAGTTACACAGAATGTCACTCAGCCACACTTATGCATTATCCATCCACAAACACTAAGTATTCTGTATGCGTTTTTACCGTATTTATTTGAGATTGATTTCATTTTTAATAAATTAATAATACAATACACAATATACAAGACATATGCATCAATTAAAATAGTCAAATTAGCATCCCTATTCACACAGATAGAAACTAAAATCTAAACCTTTCTGATTTGAAGTATGATAGCTATAAACACAGCCCTTCTTCAATTGTGTTCAAAGACAACTTAACAGGTATTTATGTCCCTTTTTTCAAAGATTCCCTTCTTTCTTTTCCTGAAAAGGCGAAGAACAGAACCTAAGGCTGTGCTGTCACACTCGTCTAAATTAAATAGAATGATCTTTTTAATACTGTTCATTTGCCTTTAAAAGAGTTATATTCAGGGCTTCCCTGGTGGCACAGTGGTTGAGAATCTGCCTGCCAATGCAGGGGACACGGGTTCGAGCCCTGGTCTCGGAAGATCCCACATGCCGCGGAGCGACTGGGCCCGTGAGCCACAGCTACTGAGCCTGCGCGTCTGGAGCCTGTGCTCCGCAGCAAGAGAGGCCGCGATAGTGAGAGGCCCGCGCACCGCGATGAAGAGTGGCCCCCGCTTGCCACAACTAGAGAAAGCCCTCGCACAGAAACGAAGACCCAATACAGCCAAAAATAAATTAAAAAAAAAAAAAAAGAGTTATATTCAAATTAATACATCTCAAAAACTCTACTTTACCTTAGTATTTAAACTTTATTCTTTGATAAAAATCTTGTAGGGACTATTTATTTTTTTAATTAATTTATTTATTTTTACTTTTGGCTGTGTTGGGTCTTCGTTTCTGTGCGAGGGCTTTCTCTAGTTGCGGCAAGCGGGGGCCACTCTTCATCGTGGTGCGCGGGCCTCTCACTATCGCGGCCTCTCTTGTTGTGGAGCACAGGCTCCAGACGCGCAGGCTCAGTGATTGTGGCTCACGGGCCCAGCTGCTCCGCGGCATGTTGGATCTTCCCAGACCAGGGCTCGAACCCGTATCCCCTGCATTAGGCAGGCAGATTCTCAACCACTGCGCCACCAGGGAAGCCCGTAGGGACTATTTTTTACATTCTTAGTTTATCACAACTCTCGGAAAGATAAGTGCTTTCGAATAATCAACAGTTCTATTTGCTAAAGATTGCCAGATTTTTCCTTTTTATAGTTACTAAATATGGATTTCTGGTCCCAAAGCTGTTATATATCTATCTGTGTTTATTTCTTTAGTTTAATAGACATTTAGTTGAAAATAATCTCAGGTAAAATCCTCCATAGGAAAAAAAGAAGCAAACATTTATTTTAAATAATAATGACACTCATTTACTATACTGCTATTTTTCACCTTATGAATAACTTAGAGTTTATAAAAAATTTGCAGGAAATTCCAGATAGTTTGAATTGAACTGAATTTTAGAAAGGAAAAAATTAGGGCAATAACTCAAATATATTAATGAACAAAAGCTGTGGGACATGCTTACTTTAACTCTGTCTATTTGAAAGTAGTTTACACTTCCATCAGAAACATACAGAGATAAATCCTTAAAAATATATACTATTTCCTTACATTTAACTTTTGATGTTTATAGAATATAATACCTAGTTTAAATAGCATCTTTGAAGAGGCTCTACAGAACTCGGCCAAAAATATACCATGAAATCATCAGTTATTTCAATGTACGTCCTCAATTGTTATCTGTAATTCTAAAATTCGAGAACTTTGAAAACCAAAACCACGTTCATTAATCCAAACTGTGTTAGCTAATAACTAATTTCCAAACTGACGGCAAGTTACTTATGGTCTATGGATCGCACAAAGAGGGAATATCTCTATGTTTTAATGCAGAAATATTAATATACTGGCTTGATTTCATTGGGGATGTTCTATTACATATTGTATAGGTACTGAGTTAACTTTCTAAAATTAAAGAAAAGCTGAATTCTAAAACTTATCAGATTCTCATCTGATGAGCAGCTGTGACCCTCATATTAACCCGGGGATCTGACTTAATCAGCCCATATTTATTAATAAATATAATATTTTATCCTATAATATTAGTACGAAACAAGGTATCTATCTTTTTTAAAAGTCATTCTTAATCATGTAAGCAACAGAGTTTCATGAACAAGTCAATAACATGTTATACAACTCTTAAGAATTATAACCACAAATTTGTTAAAGCATTGCCAAGTTTAAAGAAAGCCTATATTGAATTAAAGATAAAGGCTTCTTGGTAACTTTTTTGATTTTCTATTACTCATGTCTGATTTTGCAGCTTATCTATGAGTGATTCCCATATTCATGTATGAATATCTCTTTATAAAATAATGTATGGCATTAGTTAAAATATTCTTTTAAAAAAACTTATTTTTATCCAAAAATGCATAATTTTTAAAAAGTCAATTCATATATTCTTTCATTCAAGATAGAGTATTTAATAGAGAACAGAATTCTAACCTTCAAGCACAATAAAAAGAACAATATTACTAGAATATATTTTTAAAACACAACACTATACATCTAGGAAGTTATTATTCATAATCACACTTCTTTAAAATATAAGCTTTGGTAGTAACACTCCCTTTTCATGCAAAATAAAGTCATATTTTAAGTAAATGGGAAAACTCCCGAGGTAAACACGTTAAGTTCTGCTTTCATTAGATAAGAGGAACAAAAACCGACTATTTAGCTAATAGTTCTTCACTAACAGCTTGGGTATTATTACACAAGGCTCACAAAACTATTAATGAAAAACTCACAGCTCTACGCCTCCTAGTTAGCAAACTCCCATCTCTTTACTATAAATTACTAACTATAGTATAATTGCAAATCTAAATATATTCCCTGGTGATTACACATTACCGTCACAAATCCAGAAAGCTACAACACAATGCACTTTCTGCAGGAAAATTAATTATTCCAATTCTAGGCAGCTCAATAGTCAGAATTCAGCCACCAGCTGGCTAATATGTACAGTCGGAGCATTTACCAGCAGGCTTCTGCATTAGTAACAGCAAGATTCCATTTCACATAAGAATTCTGCAAATGCGATGGATAAATGATTTGCTCTCAAAGAGTCCTTAAGGCATATGAGTTTTATCCCCTTAAATGTTCAGGCTAACCTGCTCCACATGATGTCATCAGGCTTAATTCTGAGGAAAGCAAAACAAAAAGGTGTAATGTAGTGCTCTGTGCAGAGGAATAGGACCAGGGATCCTATATCCTATAGTTGAGAATTTCAGCATCTTAGAGCCACAAGAAATTTATTCATCAAAGGGTCAAATGACTTCATTCCGTATTTCCAAAAACGAAGATTCAGAAAAGGTGATGTGATTTTCTGAGACTCCAATCAGAGAGAAGCAGGTCCTAGGTTATAGGCTTGGGTCCCTCCCTGAGATCAGCCTCCTTACAAAATGAGAGTAACTAATGCCCAGAAATGGGCTGCTTTGTTAGAATTTTCCAAATCACACCAAGATTTTCTACGATCTGACCATGAATTAAAATTATTTGATGGATAAATTTTATGGTTTGTAAATTATACAACAGTAAAGCTGCTCAAAAATCAATGGGTGGGGGCTTCCCTGGTGGCACAGTGGTTGAGAGTCCGCCTGCCAATGCAGGGGACACGGGTTCGAGCCCTGGTCTGGGAAGATCCCACATGCCGCGGAGCAACTAGGCCCGTGAGCCACAACTACTGAGCCTGCGCGTCTGGAGCCTGTGCTCCGCAACAAGAAAAAGGCCTCGATAGTGAGAGGCCCGCGCACCGCGATGAAGAGTGGCCTCCGCTTGCCGCAACTAGAGAAAGCCCTCGCACAGAAACGAAGACCCAACACAGCCAAAAATAAATAAATAAAGCCAGAAAACCTCCTTAAAAAAAATCAATGGGTGGATGGATGCATGGATGGATACCTAAATGGATAAGAGATTTGTAATGGAACAAGTATAGTAAAATGTTAATGGAAGAATTTAGTCAGTGGGTTTAGAAGTTTTCACTGCAAAATTCTTTCAATTTTTCGGTATGTTGGAAGATGTTCTTGATAAAATATTAGGGAGAAATAAAAAGATAATGGGCATCATGTCTACAATTTATTCTCAGAAAGTTCAGAAGAAAAGGAAATGTGATAAAATGTTAACCATCGGGGAATCAAGGTGAAGGGTATAAAGGAACTCTTTGTACTATTTTTGCAACTCTTTTGTAAATTTCAAATTGTTTCAAAATAAGACGTTAACAGAAGGGGAAAATATTTTGCAGAAGTTAGTGTTTTAAAGGCCTTTATTTTTTAAGGGAATTATAACATCTTAATGTCTTCCTGAGGTATATGATCTCATGCTCTCTCCACCACACCATACCCCTTCCCTGCTCAATTCCCCTGAAACACACAGAGAAGGCTTCTGGCTATTAAATTTTTTTTTAAAAACCTTCACAAATCCATGATTGGAAGGTAGGTTTACATGCGCAAAAGCCAGTCGCTATGGGCAAAATTTTGAATGAAATATGTTAAGTAAATCTAAATAAATACAAACACACACATACAATCTCAATAGCTTTTTTTTTTTTTTTTTAAAGCTGCTAGCAGTTCTTTTTATTTTTAAAATTTTGCATGGAGATGGAAAATTAAATTTTCCCTTGAGGGCAGTTTGTACTGGTTAAAAAAAAAAAAAAAGCAAACATTTTAAATTAGCTTCTTGTTATGCAAGACTGAAGCAAAGATCCTTTTCTGGAATCCACAGATTCTTTACAAAGAAGAGGTACACGGCTCTATATCATAACTCAAAAGAATGGCAAAAGAATGTCTAGGCTGGGAGTCGAGGCTCAACTTCTGAACTAAAATTTTCTGGGGCTGTTAGGAACACCTGCTGTGTTTTTATCTCTTTGCCTAGAGGAAGGGATCCAAAAATCCCAGTAGGGGAGTGAGGCTGAAAGAAGTCCCTTTACGGAGAGATATACTCCATCGCAGCATGGTGGGCTGTAGGCTCTGGAGAGAGCTAAGCAGTAAACAAGGTTCTGAAGACAGCCTTTGACTGTCACCTTGCGACAGTTTTAAATATGGAAATATGTTGTGTACTCCCAAACCTTCTGTCTGGACACCTATGTCCGGGCCAGTGCCCACCCTGGGTTGAAGGACCTCTGGGAAGCCTTTTCAGCCTGAAGGAAACCCTGGCTTGAGGCAACAAGAGGGGACCAGGAAGGGAGCAGAATTTGGGTGGGCTTCTGTGTATAAATCTTCTCATAAACCAGAGACTTCAATCAGAGAGAAGCAGGTCCTTCATAATAGGCCTGGGTCCCTATGAGGAAAGGAGCTTCCTGGGGGCTGGGAGCAGGGCAAGGTGGCCCCTGAGCACAGGGCAAGTCTGGGATATCTGGGTGGGCTGTGGGCAAGGAATGATATGAACTATAACAAATGTTTTCGGGCCAACACCACAGTTGAAGTGATTTTCCACAAAAATATGGCACTATGAGCTTGTCTTTTTAGTCCTTAAATAAAAGTTAGAGCTGGAAGAAGTCTCAGATATTATCAAGATAATCTTCTCACTCTGTATATAGGTAATAATAATAGTGTGTAACCTGTTCATAATGCTTATGTGCCAGGCATTGTTCTATGCATACATTTGCATATATATTAACTCTCATAATCCTTCCAATAGCCCTGTGATGTAAGAATGACGCTATCCCCGTTTTATAGATGACAAAACTGAGACACAGAGAAGATAAGTAATTTGCCCAAAGTTGTACATCTAGTAAGTCAAAATGAGAAAGTGAGGCACAAGCAGGTTCCATCACTTATCCAAGTACATTCAGCTTCCTATTACGGGTCCAGGCCACAAACGGGGTCCACAGACCATGAGTCTGAATCTGTTTCTAGTGCACCATGTCATCTACAGATCATATTATGAAAACCAAATTAAATAATGTCATGTATCCAAACCCCCAAAATTTCACCATAAAATGTACACACTAACATGTCTACTTCACAGAATCCCCAATACTCAGTACTGGTAAATGAATGAAAAGAAGCTGTAAACAGTGTAGTACAGAAAATTCAGTGTAATGTGTAAATTATAAAATTCATCTTTTACTGTGGTAAGATCCTGGAAAATTCAAAACGTTCTTGTTTCTACAGCTGGGAAATTACTGTAATTAGATGAAACAGGAAGAAATAAGGAAAACTCAAGACAGAAATATTATTGTTCCTGCTCTAAGAATCTGGTGCAGCGGCAAGACAAAGATAGTTTTTTCCCTAGAACAAATGATATACTGTTACCCATCTCTTCTTTTTAAAATGAACAGCATTGGTTGATATTTACCCTTCACTGATTCCCCAGGGCCTGTCCTAATTTCTTTCCCTAATTTAGAGAAATAAAAAAATAATTTGTAAGTGTTCTCTCAAAAGTCTTAGTAATGGATGCATCTGTGTTTCTTAATCAATGGTTTCATAATTCTCTCTAGGAGAAATTATTAAAGGAAAGCAAAAACATTAAGGTACAGAAATGCTAGGAATATCAAAGCCAAAGTCAAAATTTCCCTTATTATGCAGTTTCTAAGAGTGTGAACAATTCTTCTCAAACATCTCAGATGGCACTTAGCAATGTAATTTCAGCATTTAAAACACCGCTGATGCACTGAAATCCAAGGTCAAAATGAAAAGACTACCTCTTTATGTCCGGCTGAATGGCTTCTTTTTGGCCATTCAGGTGGAGCAAATCTTGAAAATTCTGAAGTTAACTGTCATTACACAATATCAAAGTTTTTTTTTTTTTCCACAACACACACCAGGTAAGATTCAGTGAACATTAATATCTTAAACTTCTCTATAAACCTTTAGCCTTACTGATAAAAGGAGATTTTTTTTTATTAAGAGGAGAAAAGTTGAAAAGCAGTTGTCATTTTCTGTTCATGATTTGATTGTGAGCGCCCCTAAAAATACTAAAAAATTGCAGCTGAAAAGTGACATCTTATGGAAGTAAAAAGAAAAAAAAAGTTTTCTTAGCAGCATGAACACATTCTCCCAGAGTTGAGGTGCTAAACTCTGAGATAAAAAATATTCTCATGACATTTCTTTTCATTTGTTTAATCAAATGACCTGTTAAAGAATAAGGTTGGATTTTAAAGTCTAAAGATAAAATGCAATTATACTTCGAAACAGCGATTTTCAAGCATTTTGGTCATAGGACCTCTTTATACCCTTAAAAATTAGCAGGGACCCCAGAAAGCATTTTTTTTTATGTATTAGACATTACAACTGAGATGTGTTTAAACAGATAAATAGACAAGCACACATTCCATTATCCTTCAAAGCAAAGATTTCACACATATCACATAGCCTTTAGAAATCTCCACTGCATACTCCTGAGAGAAAGAGAATGAAAAAGAGCAAATGATGTCTTAGAATTAGCATGAAAATAGCTTTGATCTTGAAGAACCCCTGATAATGGTCTCTGGAACCTCCAAAATTCCCTGGAGAAGATGCTGAGAACAGCTGCTTTAGTATACCACGTCATTTCCAATTTAAAATCAAAGCGTTAAAAATGAATGTATTTCTCATCTCCCAAAAGAAATACTGCCACCCTCACTCACCCCATTTAATCTTTGATTCTTTGAAGCCATTGTCATCACAAAATATTCAATGGCAACAAGCACTTGAATCCTGGGAAGGAAGGTAACTGACTATTAGTTGTGCACCAATATTCACCCTCCCTTTTCATGATAGAACTTCTGAGTTTCAACAAGGCATGTGCCTACCCAGCTCGACTGCGTTTCCCAGGCTTCTTTGCAACTTAATGCGTGTGACCATGATCTGGACAAGTGGAATCTGAACAGATGTACACCACTGCCGCCTTTTACCTTTCAAAGGACTGGGAGGCTCTCCCTGGCTTTTTTCTCTCCTCCCACAGGTTGGGAGACAGCAACATGGTGACCACAGGTTTAGAATATCAGTTCTCAACTGCTCACTACGTCGGTTGCCATGTGAGAAGATACATAGCTTGTATTTTATTTTAGCCTCTTGTCTCTTAGCTTCTAACTCCTGAAAGAATGTTCATGGTGCTGAAAAGAGGCATTCTGCATTAGGCAGGCAGGTTTATTTCACACACACACACGCACGCACTAACACACACACACACACACGCACTAACACACACACACACACGCACGCACTAACACACACACACACACCCATAATGTGTTTTACTTTTAAAACAAATTCAAGGGCTTCCCTGGTGGCGCAGTGGTTGAGAATCTGCCTGCCAATGCAGGGGACACGGGTTCGAGCCCTGGTCTGGGAAGATCCCACATGCCGCGGAGCAACTAGGCCCGTGAGCCACAACTACTGAGCCTGCACATCTGGAGCCTGTGCTCCGCAACGAGAGGCCGCGATAGTGAGGGGCCCGCGCACCGCGATGAAGAGTGGCCCCCGCTCGCCGCAACTAGAGAAAGCCCTCGCACAGAAACGAAGACCCAACACAGACAAAAATAAATTAATTAATTAATTAATAATAATAAAAAAAAATTCAAAACCTGCAAAAAGGGAACAGATACAGAAGGTCGAGTCTCCGGAGGGAGAAGAAGGGATGATAGATAATTTACTGCTCAGAGTTAGCAGCATTCGTTTGTTATTTAGAAATTAATACCTCTGTATCCTAAAAATCAGCTGAATACCAGCAACAAATACTGCATCAGTGGGACACACCTAATCAGTTTGCCAAGATATTTTTCTCATTTCATTATCTGGGGTACCCTTCATACTTATTTATTTATTTATTGAGGTATACTTGATTTACAGTAGTATATAAGTTTCAGGTATACAGCATGGTGATTCACAATTTTTAAAGATCATGCCCCATTTACAGTTACTATAAAATGTTGGGTATATTCCCTATGCTGTACAATATGTCCATATAGCTCATTCATTTTATACATAGTAGTTTGCAGCTCTTAATCCCCTACCCCTATCTTGCCCTTGCCCCCTCCCTTCTCCCCAGTGGTAACCACTAGCTTTTCAATAAAGTAAAGCATCTGTTAAAGTGTGAATCTGTTAGAGACCCATATCGTTGTGTTAAAAGTACCCTAAAATTTCATCATGCTTTATGGTGCAGAACTCTGGGTTCATTTTTCAACATCTGAACAAATTCAGGAATACTTTCTGAGGAAAAAGGCATGATCCCATCTAGACATATCCAGAAAGGAGAGGCCTCCTCTATGAGAAGGTGGGCTGGGGGCTGGCTACCCGTCAGGCTTGACAGCAGATCTGGTTTGCACTGCTCCTGGCACAAGTAGCCTGAACCCCCATGCGCCTGAAGACCACAATAACGCAGCTCTGCTCTAAGGTGAAAGTGACCTTGAAGGAGCTGATCCAATAGCAGAGGTTCCCAAACACCAGTACTGTCAGCTCACGAAAGAAGTGCCTGGCTTCCTCAGGAAAACTGAGAAAAATAAAGGCAAACAGAATAAGTAAGTGATCAAGCTAAATATGTTCCATTTAAAGGTCTGTTCTTAGGTCTGAGACGATGTCCTTCCTATGCAATGCAGTTGATAATGAATACAGTAGCCTCTTTAAAAATGTATTGTCTCAACAAAATTTTAAAAATGGGCAGCTCTATGCCAGTTTCCAGATTTTGAAATTGAATTCTGTTGATCTCCTAAGTCTAAATATTTGGAAAACATTGCTCCAGGGCCCACAGTTTGTTTCTCTGTTTGTTTTCTAGTTTGTAATCTACAGCATCGGAAGACTGCCCTGTCTTACAACAACTTTAGTTAACAATTAAACAACCTATACAAACAGTATATTGAGAGAAATAATGGTAATTAACATTTGCATAGCACTTTATTAGCAGCAAAAGATTTTCACTTATATTCTATTATTTGAAACTCAAAAGAAAAATGAAAGTCCTTTGAAGGTATGGCCCTAATCATTGATTCTTGATCATCAGATAACAAGAAAGCTATACACACTTGAACCCTCTCTCTCTGGACATCCAGAAAAACTGCTTTAATCCCAATGTATGTGAAGCCCTTGACTTCCACTGATATCTTAGGTAAGAACTCCCATTGGTGGTTTGTAAACATTGTTAATAAAGGTGGTCTCTATTAAGTCAGTTCCATTCATGATACTTTCTACCAAGGTCATAATTCTCCTCAGCTGATATACCTATTGCCCTCTAAGGGAAAAAAAAAAATGTGAAATTCAACATCTTTCTTTTTCCCAGGCTTCTAAGGGCACATAGGAAGTTAAGGACACAGTTACTATGGCTCTCTCCTGACAGATTTTTTTTTTAATTAATTAATGTATTTATTTATTTTTGGCTGCGTTGGGTCTTCGTTGCTGCACGGGCTTTTCTCTAGTTGCGGTGAGCGGGGGCTACTCTTCGTTGCGGTGTGCGGGCTTCTCATTGCAGTGGCTTCCCTTGTTGCCGAGCACGGGCTCTAGGCACGCAGGCTTCAGTAGTTGTGGCACGTGGGCTCAGTAATTGTGGCTTGCGGGATCTAGAGCGCAGGCTCGGTAGTTGTGGCGCACGGGCTTAGTTGCTCCGCAGCATGTGGGATCTTCCTGGACCAGGGCTCGAACCCATGTCCCCGGCATTGGCAGGCGGATTCTCAACCACTGCGCCACCAGGGAAGCCCCTGACAGATATTTTTAATAGAACTATTTTCTTTATTTCTGCCTTACCATCGACATTTTCTTTTTTATTAAGCATTAAATTGTTTTTGTCAATAAAATTATTTGTGAATCTAATTCTAATTCTGACTTTGCCACTTATTAAGAATGAAATTTAAGGAAGGAATGCTTTTCTGATCCCAATGTCCTTAACTGTTGAAAGGTATAGCACTAGTAATACAAGGAGAGAAAAGTGTTCAGGGGAGATGGGAGGATTCCCAGTGTGTCCTGACATTGCACACTCTGCTTTTGTGAAACGCAGACCCTGAATATTAATATCAGTATGAAGCATGACTCGGTGTATGGACTTGGGAATCAGTCTCATTACTACATCATGTGACCTTCAGTATCTTGCAAAATATGTCTTTTAGAAATTAAATCTTTAAAAAGCAATTGGAATGGCTCAAGATTGCTAATTTTTCTAATTCAAAACCCTCAACACTGTTAATGTGACAAATCCTCTTACTTCTATAAGTGATATAAACATCTAAGACAATTTTACATTTGATTATATAGTACGTTATATATTCAGAACAATACCCTTTCTAAAAATGTTATTTTCATGCTATGCCATTGATGCTGGCTGGAATGATTTCTATTTAAATGTAGATTATTGTTGCAACTTAAAGCCGCTCTGACTTTACCAGAAACAGGAGCAAAAATATGACTTACATTTAATTACAGGTATACCTCGTTTTACTGTGCTTCACTGATAATGCGATTTTTACATATTGAAGGTTTGTGGCAATCTTGTGTCCAGCAAGTAAGTCTATCAGCACCATTTTTCCAAAAGCATTTACTCACTTCTTGTCTCTGTGTCACATTTTGGTAATTCTCCCAATACTTAAAACTTTTACATTATTACTATCTTCGTTATTGCTATCTGTGATCAGTGAGATTTGACGGCACTATTATAATTGTTTGGGGGCGCCACAAACTGCACCCCTATAAGATGGCAAACTTAATCGATAAATGTTGTGTGTGTTCTGACTGTTTGACCAACCAGCCATTCCTCCATCTTTCTCCCTCCCCTTGGGCCTCGCTATTCCCTGAAGACACAACAATACTGAAATTAAGCCAATTAATAACCCTGCAATGACCTCTAAGCATTCAATTGAAAGAAGGACTCTCATGTCTCTCACTTTGTATCAAAAGACATGATTAAGCTTAGTGAGAAAGGCATGTGAAAGCCAATATAGGTCCAAAGCTAGGCCTCTTGTGACAAACAGCCAAGTTGTGGATGCAAAGGAAAAGTTCTTGAAGGAAGTTAAAAGTGCTACTCCAGTGAACGCAAGAATGATAAGAAACAAAGACAGCCTTATTGCTGATATGCAGTTTTAGTGATCAAACCAGCACAACATTCCCTTAAGCCAAAGCCTAATCCAGAGCAAGGTCCTAGCTCTCTTTAAGTCTGTGAAAGCTGAGAGAAGTGAGACAGCAACAGAAGAAAAGTTTGAAGCTAGCAGAGGTTGGTTCATTAAGTTTAAGGAAAGAAGTCATCTCCATAACATTAAAGTACAAGGTAAAGCAACAAGTGCTGATGTAGAAGCTAAAGCAAGTTATCCAGAAGATCTAGCTAAGATAATTAATGAAGGTACGTATGCTAAACAACAGAGTTTCAATGTAGGTGGAAAAAAAAGCCTTCTACTGGAAGAAGATGCCATCAAGGACTTTCATAGCTAGAGAGGAGAAGTCAATAACTGGCTTCATAGCTTCAAAGGACAGACTGACTCTCTTGCTAGGAGCTAATATAACTGGCGACTTTAAGTTGAAGCTACTGCTTATTTACCATTTTGAAAGTCCTACAGCCCTTAAGAATTATGCTCAATCTACTCTAACTGTGCCCTATAAATGGAACAAGAAAGCCATGACAGTACATTTGTTTACAGCATGGTTTACTGAATATTTTAAGCCCACCCACCACTGAGACCTACTGCTCAGATAAAAAGATTCCTTTCAAAATCTTACCACTCACTGAAAACGCACCTGCTCACCCAAGAGCTCTGATGGAGATGTACAATGAGATTAATGTTGTTTTCATGCATGCTAACAAAACATCCATTCTACAGCCCATGGATCAAGGAATAATTTCTACTTTCAAGTCTTATTATTTAAGAAATACACTTCCTAAGGCTATAGCTGCCACAGACAGTGATTTTTCTTATGGACGTGGGAAAAGATAATTGAAAACCTTCTGGAAAGAATTCACCATTCTCAATACCATTAAGAACATTTATAATTCACAGGAAGAGGTCAAAATATGAACATTAAAAGAGGTTTGAAAGAAGTTGATTCTAACCTTCATGGATGACTTTGAGGGGTTCAAGACTCCAGGGAGGAAGTAACTGCAGATGCAGTGGAAATAGCAAGAGAACTAGAATTAGAAGTGGTGCCTGAAGATGGGACTGAATTTCTATAATATTGTGAAAAAGACTTTCGCGGACGAGGAGTTGCTTCTTATAGATGAGCAAAGAAAGTGGTTTCTTGAGCTGGACTTTACTCCTGGTGAAGATGCTGTGAAGACTGTTGAAATGACAAGAAAGGTTTTAGAATATGACATAAACTTAGTTGATAAAGCAGAGGCAGGGTTTGAGAGGATGGACTCCATTTAGAAAGAAGTTCTACTGCGGGTAAAATGCTATCCAACAGCAATGCGTGCTGTAGAGAAACTGTTCATGAAAGGAAGAGTCAATGGATGGGGAAAACGTCATTGTTGCCTTACCTTAAGAAATTGCCACACCCATCCCAACCATCAGCAACCAGCACCCAGATCAATCAGCAGTCATCAACATTGAAGCAAGACCCTCCACCAGAAAAAAGATTACGACTCACTGAAGGCTCAGTTGATGGTTAGCATTTTTAACAATAAAGTATTTTAGATTACGATAGGTACTTTTTAAAGACATAACGGTATTGCACACTGAATAGACTACGTTATAGTGTAAACATAACTTTTAAATGCACTGAGAAACCAAAAAATACGCTTTCTTGTGATATTCTCTTTATCGTGGTGGTCTGAAACCGAACCTGCAATATCTCTGAGGTATGCCTGTATAAATGAAAAGCTTCAATCCAAGGCTAAATTAATTTTAACATCAGATAAACGCTAGCTAACCGAGAATAAAATGACAATATTTTGTTTGTTTTCATAAAGAAGTATACTAGGATGTATAGCTCCACAAAGCTAAGAATGTGTGTTTTGCTCACAGATGAATCCACAACACCTGGCATATAATAGGTGCTGCATAAGGACCTGTAAAATGAATAAAAGTTTTTTTTAAAAAAAGACATAACGACAATAGTGTGATTCCTGCCATGTGCATAATATAATCTTCAGGAGGGCACATGTGCTCTTTCTGATTGGAAAATACACCTGAGACATTTTTTTAAGAAAAATTTCTTGGCCATATAATATTTAAGAAATGAAAAGTAAGCAAGGTAAAATTTCAACTGTTAGATCTCCTTAAATATTTAGATAGTCTAACAAGGGGAACTTTAATTTATTTATTCACTTTAATCTTTAAATTTTTATACAATTTTTAAAGATTACTTTCCATTTGCAGTTATTACAAAATATTGGCTATATTTCCCATGTTGTACAACACCACTTGTGTCTACACCACAGTTTACTTTGGGTTCTTCCAGTTTGGGCTATTCCGAATAGTGCTGTCATGAACTTTCATGTGCCCATCCTTTAGGACACATATGTACACCTTTCTATTGGGTATATACTTAGAAATGAAATTGTTTAGTCATGAGACATGCCTGTGTTCAGTTTTATTTTATTTTTCCACATTTTCTTGAATGAAAGATTCTTTAAACTCTATAGTGCTTTACAATTTCAAAAGTTTCACACACATGATTTCATATATTCCCATAATCAGTCTTTTTTTACTCCTATATTTCCCCTCCCCACTGGTAACCACCGGTTTGTTCTCTATATCTATGTCTGCTTCTTTTTTGTTATATACACTAGTTTGCTGTATTTTTTTAGATTCCACATATAAGCGATATCATACAGTGTTTGTCTTTCTCTGTCTGACTTATTTCACTTAGCATAATGCCCTCCAAGTCCATCCATGTTGCTGCAAATGGCAAATTTTTGTTCTTTTTTATGGCTTAGTAGTATTCAATTGTGTGTGTGTGTGTGTGTGTGTGTGTATATATATATATATATATATATATATATATATATATATATATATATATATATATATATATACAGTCCCTGAAAAAGGGACTATAAAAAAAGGGGCACTTAAAAAATGTATTTGGGGGCAAATCTTTTTAGTGGGTTATAGACAATGAAAAAATGTAAAGTATATAAGGGAGCAGAATTGTCAGACAGTTAGGGCTTCCAAAATTTACTTTCAACCTATTACTAAGAAAGATAGATATCGTCTTCCTAACTCACTATATTAATCATGCCATATCTCATTTCATAAGCTGCTATGAACTGAATGTGTCCCCTCAAAACTCACGTTGTATCTTGAACTCTTAATGTGATGGTATTTGGAGATGAGGCCTTTGGGAGGTAATGAAGGTTAAAAGAGGTGATAGAGTTTATAGGACTGTGGCCTCATAAGAAGAGAAAGAGAGAGAGAGAGAAAATTTTCTCTCTCCACCATGTGAGGACATAGAAAAGGCAGCCATCTGCAAACCAGGAAGAGAGTCCTCACCAGAAACTGAATCCATGCAGACCTTAGTCTTAGACTTTCCAGCTTCCAGAGCTTAGAAAAAATAAATTTCTCTTTCTTACGCCACTCAGTCTATGGTATTTTATCATGGCAGCCTGAGCTGACTAACACGTAAGATTTCAAGAATTTTAAACTCCCTGTTAAAATCATATGAAACAACTGTAGGCTTCAAAGGTCTTAATCAAGTCTCTTTTCTCATCCTTTCCCTTCCAATCATACTCAAAAAACAGACCAGAAGAAAAACAAATCACACAAAACCATATATGTCTGACTGTAATTTCAGGTCTAGTCAGGACCCTGGTCTTTATAAAAGAAACAAGAATTAACCTTCTTCTTTCAGTTTAGGTGTATTATTTATCACACCTGAAAAATTTTCATCTTTCTTTTTCTTTTCTTTTTTTTCATTCTCCATCATATTCCTGAGCTATATTTTATAGCAAAGGTAGAGATAGATTTCCCATGAAGTCAGTGTATTTAAGGTTTCACCTCACTGGCCTGGGTTTTGCCCCCAAACCTCGGAAGAGCCACAGCAATATAATCACATAGCCATGTGTTCTTGTAAAATTTCCAAAAGTGAGAGTAATGATCTGCGGTTAGATCAGATGTTCCCCTTTGTGTCAAGTAATCTTAGAGAGCCTATGGGCATGTTTGGAATGTAAGAGAGAGCTGGCTTGGGAATACTTGTAATTTGGGTTCAATAAGGTCTATTTCTATAGCGCCCATAACTTCTGCATAAAGTTGAGTTATTACTAGTGTAGTAACAGCATCCTAGATTACTCCCAGCCCTCTCGACTTTTCATGTGAAAGGTGCCAGGCTAGAGATCATTTCACCACAAACATGTCCGGCAGTGCCCAGCAACAGAAGTTTATGGGTAGCTGAGGAAGGAATAAAAGTGATTCAAATGCATGGAGTTAAAGTTCATCTGTAGAAAATGTATCCAATCATGAGATAAATATATAGTATAAAAGTATAAGTGGAGGATTTGTTTTTAATGAAGTCTAATCAAAGAAGTTCTCACCTATCTAGAATATACTCAATAATGCAATATGTGCAATGATAAATGTACCATACACCTTTTCTTTCTTGATAAAAATAATACGAAATTAAATTTATATAAATATGTTTTTGTAAGGCCTGAATGTGTAGCAGTACTATTAAAAAATGTGAATGTGGTTGGATGAAGTTGCATGTTTCATTGTACCCTGATGGACTGTCTTAGCATCACCTTGTCAATAATGAGATTTGAAGCTGAAAGAAACTCTTCTGAACTATTGTAATAAAAGAGAAATTTCAATCAACCATGCTAGAGAAAAGATAATATTTACTTTCCAGTCTCTGTATAAAAATGTTACAAAACCCATGTCACAGAAGATACCATCAAAGAGTAATCAGCTCCAAAGTGCAAAGACAAAAAAAACACAGGTGTGTCAGGCCGTTAATAAATAAAAGTAATTTCTCCAGATTGTGTGATCTTTTATTTTTCTTTGATTTGTTATGATTACTGTATTCATCCTAAGTACCCACATAATATGCAATTGTATGTTTTCTTATAAAATATAAAATAATTTTGTGTTCTTTTAATTAAAAGGGGACACCCTCCCTCTCCTTTTACATAAGCTTCAGACCTCACAAAACTTGGATCTGTTACTGAACAAATGATCTGCTTTGACAGTAAAATGTTTTAAATTAATATTAAGTATTTACTCTTACTATAACAATAAATCTACACAAGCAGCTGTGAGTACACAACACACTAAATAGAAGAGACAATGCAATTCAGGTGGTTCTTTCAATCAGGCCAGAAATAAAGGAGATAAAAACACATTCAAGCAAAGCTAAGTTAATGGCGAGTCGATGATTTCAAGCAAGTGTTTTTTATTACCGATGCAGCGAAGACTTCGACCAATCTGTGCGCATTTAAGCAACTGGGTCTCAATCTAGCTTGGTGGGTGAAAAAAGAAAAAAATTGCTGGCAATTCTCAGCAGCTTTATGGATCTGAGACTTCCCTAAAATAGGGCAAGTGACTATGATCTCAAGAAGGCATGCAGCACAGAGATAACATTAAGCTGATTGATTTTTAAATTTTATCCTGTAAACCAAAAGCTCTCAGGAGATGTAATATTCCACAGAAGGCATGGATGATAGTTATCAAAACTTAAATGCAGCTTTCAAAGATGTACTTGGACTAAAGGCGACTCTAGGTTAAGAAACAGTAACCTTCCTACTTCTTATGAGACACTGAGAAGAAGCGTGATGCAGGTGAAAAATAAAGGAGTCTTAACACTACCAAATGTGGCTTTTGGTTAAAGCAGTCATTCTCAAAGGATGGTCCACGGACCAGCAGCAGCATCTGGGACCTTGTTAAGGATGTAAAATCTCAAGCCCCAGCAGAGGCTTACTGAATCAGAAACTCTAGGGTTGAGGCCCAGCACTCTGCATTTTAACCAATCCTAGAGGTGATTCTGATATGTATTCAAGTTTGAGAACCACTGAATTAAATAAAGGCTTGGAATAACATCCCCTTAGATACCCCATCAATAGCGTTTTAAGTCCTGTCATAACAGACAACTCATGTCTCCTTTCAGCACTTCCTTGTTGGCCAAAAAATATATTCAGCACTTACCAGGGTTTGTCATCACATGTGGATAGCCTTTGGGGAAAATTAATTTGATGTTAAACAATAAAACTGTACCACATGGATGAACCCCCCCACACAAAATATTATGCTAATTGAAAGAAACCAGAAGCAAATAACTATATGTTTTATGATTTCATTTATATGAAAAACTCATAAAAGGCAAATCTATGGGGACAGAAAACAGATTAGCAGTTGACTGGGGCTCAGGGCAAAGAGGAACAGGAACTGACTGCAAACCAACAGGAGGAATGTTTTTGGGGTGATGGAAGTGTTCTAAAACTGCATTGTGGTAATGGCTGCACAACTCTGTAAATTACTAAAAATCATTAAATTATGTACTTAAAACTGTTGAAGTTTATAGCATGTGTATTAGTTTTCTGCAGCTGCCATAACATAGTACCACAGACTGGGTGGCTTAAAACAACAGACATTTCTGGTCTCACAGTTTGGAGGCTAAAGTCTGAAATCAAGGTGTGAGTAGGGCTCTGTTCCTTCTGAAATCTTTAAGGGATCATCCTTCCATGCCTCGTCCAAGCTTCTGGGGTTTGCCGGCAATCCTTGGAAACCCTTGCTTGTAGATTCATTCTCTAATCTCTGCTTCCTTTGCCACGCGATCACCTTTTCCCTGTGTGTCTCTATCTTTTCTTATAATAATACCAATCATATTGAATTAAGGACCACACTACTCCAGTACACCCTCATCTTAACTAATTACATCTGCAACAACCATGTTGCAAATTAAAGTCACATTCTGAGGAACCGGAGGTTGGGACTTCAATATCATTTTGGGGGACACAATTCAACCTATAACTGTATGCAAATTAGACTTCAACAAAGCAAATTAGACTTCAATCTTTACAGGATGTCCACACAAAAGTTCACATGATACGTGAATGTGTGCTATTAAAAACATCTCATAAAAACAGTATTCTTGGCAATTGATGCATTATTACCCATTTCTTAACAAGACACACCATGGGGATCCATGCTCTTGAACTCAATCCTGGTAGAGAATGATATTCACAATATAAAGGACAATGGATTACGTATCAGTATATAAAGTTTAATTCCTACAGTAAGCGGTAGAGAGGAATGAGCATATCAAGGGGGAAATGGCAGAGAATGGAATTCTTTTTTTTGAAAGTTACTGTTTAGCATCCATCAGTTTATGTAGACTTGTTGAGAGAAGAAGGCTCCTATTACAACACAGCCACCTTCTGCAGCAGGAGCCAGGAATCACACAAAGGAGGCACCTGGCTCTAAACTCTGTTAATGAACTAGGTCTAGGCTGCTCAATTTAACCCAGTTGCTGACTCTTAATTCTCTCATTTCATCCGTGTGCAAGCTTTCTCGGGTTTTTTTATTGTTATTGCTTGTTTGGTTGGTTTTGAAAATTCCTTCTTTGTAACAGCTTGATTCCCATTAAAAGAAATATTAAATTTGGGTTTTCTTTTTACACGTTTCCAAATGTTCAATTCCAATAGATTTGTCAGGTTCAGGGAGTACTGGTAAGTGGAGAGCCACTGCACCGTCACAAATTCATTCATTGCCAGAAATTGCTAAATAAATCTATTCTATCAAACGAGGGCCTATCTCATATAACCTAACACATTATCCATAACGTGTCTAGTTGGAATTGCCCTACCATATCCCCTTTAATGGGGTCTTTTTAAACTTTCTTCCACAACACCATCAATTTCCAATATATCAATATTTTATAATTTACTTGTTTACAATGTTTATTACATACCATCTGTCTCCCTGAATATAACTTACCAGAGTTGTGATCTTTTTTTATTATTTACTGATAAGTATCTGAAGTGCCTAGAAAATTCAATGGCATATAATATGCATTCAAGAAATATCTACTGACTTCATTGAATAGTCTTTCTGTTATGACTTGAAATACCCCAAACTTTTCCCCTGCCTTCTCTACCACCTCAGGTAATGGCTGACTTTGACCTGATGGACCCAGGACAATTTCATCTTAATTGACCTGCCATCTCTTTAACATTGTGAACTTTCTTTTATAAGGTTCTATGCACAATTTAGCTTTCCCTCTGTAGTCATGAGATGTAAGGAATTTAACGTAAAAGGAAGAACAAAACACTTTTTTGAGGTCTCATAGTTGAGCATAGAGCAAACTGTTTTGAAAATAAAAAGCTCTGGCTTAACAAAGCTTTTATTGAGATCTAAAGGTTCCTTCTGAAAGACCAAGTACAAAAGATATCTATTCAACTAATCTTCACAAACCAATTAGAATTACTATCTCTTAGAATTTATACCTTTCTACACTTTTTATTTCGCTATGAAATAAGAGTAAGTTTCTAAATACTGTCTGAAGCTTAAGAACATACAGCAGTGGTTCTCAAACTGTCACCTGCATGAATAGCATCAGGAGGGTGTGTTGAATCACAGATTGCTGGGACTTACCTCCAGAGTCTCTGATTTAGTAGGTCTGGGGTGGGGCCCAAGAACTGGCATTTCTAACAAGTTACCTAGTGATGCTGATGCCCATGATCCTGGAACCACAATTTGAGAACCTCTAGTAAATGTCATTCCCAAGTTCTCATTTGGTTTTTTGTTTGTTTGTTGTTTTTTTCTCCTAGATTTCTGATGTGAAAGAGCACATCCATAATGGTTCCGAATCATGAGTTAAGCAGCCCTCTACAAGTTAGAAAAAGCACTACAAATGCATAAGAGTCATGAAGCCCCCATTCAAATCCCTTGAGAGTATACAGAAAACCCCTTAAGGGACTTCTTGAAAGTCTACAGCTATCTCTTCAGCCTCTTTTAATCGAACCTGGACCACATTCATGATGAACAACAGCAAATATCTGGGGCAGTTGTGAGCCAGTGAAAGAGCCCTAGATGTAGATTGTGATTAAGGTTTTTGGCCCAGTTCTAGCTTGAAGTTTCAACTATCCTGATTTCCAAACGACAGTGGTATGTCAACTTTGCAGGGTTATAATGAGAGTAAAACTAGATCATAAAACAAAATCAGATCATATATATTTTTTAAAGTATATAAAGGTGAGACCAATGAATCAATAATTTTCTGTAGTTTAATTTGTAAATAAAAGGGCTCATCTGCTGGTTGGCTCAACGGAAGTTATCACCCAAAATCTTCGTTCCCATCTCTATCCGAAATGTAAAGAAAATATCTAACATATGCAAAGGTAGTGAAAAAAATATTGATGAAAGATTATCATATAAGTCTCAAATTTTATGCTGCCTAATGAGTTTAACTTAAAAAACAATGATTTGATCAATAAGCTAAATTATGTAACACTTTCTTTAGATTTAAAAAAAATCAATTTAAGTCCTTTTTAAAAACTCTAAATCGCTAAATGCTGTCCTACATGCTTATTTCCTCAATGCAGATTTGAATACCAACTACGATATCACATCTTGAAACATTCATTGGAAAGTCAATGGATTTCTGGAAAATTATAAATTTGTAAGAGGCATAAAATTATACAAAACAAATTCTTAATATCGATTTTCTGGTATATTAAAGTCGTAAGTGAACCAATTTCAACTCAGATAATGAAAACAAGATTTACCTCCATGCAAATTTACCAGGGATCAAAACATTCTAAATTTAATTCTCATGTATGGATAGCTAATCAGTAGAATTAGAGTTTTCAAATTGGGGCAGCAATAAGAAGAGAGTGTGTGTGTGTGTGTGTGTGTGTGCGCGCACACGCGTGTGGTGGGGAGAGCTGAGCTTGGGAGGAGGACGCTGGGGAAACGAGGCAGTGATGAGCTAAACTCTAGAACAGCTATTTTTAGTGTTGAGCTGGACAATGATTATAAAAGCATATCATTATACTCTTGAAAGAGACAGGGTTTTTGCATATTTTACTGCATTAAAATTTACATAAAGTAAAATTTTCTAAATCTCAAGTATCTGATAAGTATATAACCACAACCATAATCATAACTACATAGAGAGATAGATAATCTCACCCATATATAATCACCCCAGAAAGACCTTCAGGCTTCTTTTCAGTCATTAGGCACTCCTCACAGACATTAGAGGTAAATCATGTCCCCCTCTTCACTCTCCCACACAATACAGGGCAGGATTCTTCTTTCCAATGCTGACATTAAAACTATATTACAGGGCTTCATAGATGATTCAAAGGCTTGATTCATATTTCACAATTTTAAATAAAAGTCTGCAATGAAACAAATGCTAAACACAGAGAAAGATATCAAGCCCCATATTTTAACATACTGGAGACCAACACCAGGACTCTCATCAAGCCAACAACTGAGTTATGAATAAGTAATTATCATTCATTTTAATTATAAAATACATTTATACTTATGGCCTCTTGTTTCTCTCTGCTTTATGTATTGGGCTTTCGTGTAATGTTCCATTTGAAAGGATTGTTTCCTATTGCAAATAATTTGAAAACTACTGCTTTACAACATACCTGAAAGGAAAAAAAAAATTGAGTTTCTTTGTAATCGTGTCTAGCACTGGCAAATTCACGATTCCAAGAGGCAGTGCTAAATGGGAAAATCTTCTTTGTTACGTGTATAAACCTTACTCCCTGTAATATCCATGCATTCACTTCTGTTTCTACTTCATCTACTCTACAAAGCGACACAGAGAAAAGTTACTTTGCTAAACAGTGCTTAGTGCCTAGAATATTCTCCCTCTGCTCCCACCTCTGTCATACATCTCCACATAAATGACTATTTATATGATACCAAATGGTACAGCCATTACAACTGCATTTTGTAAGTCAACATAGTAACTCTGCATAATACAGAAAAATCTCTGCTGTAACATGAGGGTCTCTCCATGTATTGACAAAAAGCAAATTTACCTAATGCATAGCAGGTACTCACTAGTGGTTACTGATGATAATTATGTAATGATAGTGTAATTAAAATTCAACCCTCCACAATCAAGAACGGCAGATTTCACTTGTATACATTCAACCCTAATTAGGTCAATTAATATAGAATACACTCTAAAATAGATATTTATGTCTCATATTGTACTTGACAGTCCTTCTTTTCAATGTAAGAGAGTCCAAGATGATACGGTTTAATGGCAAGATTTTCCTTTTTAATGATTTGCAGTGCACTAGAAACTTAAATATGCATGGAAAGCTACCTTCCTCCTAGAACTCTGGCAGTTATTTGAACAGCACCATCAGCATATTCAGTGACATTAAATAATGTGATATGTTTAAGGAAATAAACCTTTTAGAGACAGCCAAGACATCAACAATATGCAATAATTAATTCAATTAATATCACTTGAAGCCCTTATTATGTCCAATGAATATACAGGTGTTTCATATTTTAAAGCTAATTCAAACATTGGGACTTAAGATATCTTCATTTTCATACAAAGTCTGAATAAGAGATATTTCTTATAATATATTTGAATCTTCACCATCCCATATTTTCTTGTCATGCTCAAAAAATGTGCAAAGATTGTAATACATAACTAAGAAAACAGATTCTCCTCACTTTCTTCTTCTTGTTATCGGTGAGTTAAATTTTATACCAGAGTTAGGAAAGCACTGAATGCTTGCCTTTAATTTATAATTCCACTAAGTTATGGAAATTACTCAGTGATCCCAGGGAAGCACGTTCCTTAATCCTAGTATAATGACTTACAACCATGGGTAATGTGGTGTTCAGTAGCTCTTGGTCATTGCCAACTCTTGCTCTCCATGCTTTGAGTAGCAGAGATTATAGTGAATGAGAGGATTTCTGTCTTTTTCCTTTAAATTCAATCTCATGACTTTTCAATACTTAGTTCAAGAATGGGAAAGGATAAAGAACCTTTATTTAATATCATAAACATGAATTGATTTATCTGTATTATCATTAATCCAATATAACAAATGTGGAAATTGAGGCTCAGAGACGTTAAATGACTTCTTGGAGCCATAAGCCAAATAAGCGCTAGAGCTAAGTGATCTACAAATCAAAACTGATGCTCTTTCTTCTATATTGTCTTCACCCTCTTTGTTAATGTTGATTAATGTTCTATTTCATTAATGATCTCACACTTAATTATAATCTTATTTATCTTTAGCAATAGAGAGTCATGATACAATGTTCACATCTACAATTATGGTAGATTCCAAATCCATTGTGTGTAAATGAAGGGATCAAAAATATTTAAAACAAAACTAACTTTGGGATCCTAGGAAAAAGTCTTGCCTGAGGCTCTCCTCAGATGCTCAAGTATGCTCTATAAATGCACATCAGGATTAGAGGCAGAGCTGGCATGAGGTCTTTTCTTTATCCTGCCAAGTTTTAAATCCAGCAGTTACATCTAGAAACTAGTCTGGGATAAACAGTACCTTAATTGTTCTTTCTCAAAAAATTCCTGGAATTCAAATTAAAAAAGAAAAGACATTGGAACATACGTGCAAGCCAATTTCAGTCCAAAGGTGATAGTAATCAGTTAATGAAGGAGTAGAAATGTTTGTTTTTAGAAATAACAAAATCAATATTTTTAAGAAAAATAGTATATTATTGAACATGAATGGGTGATCCTCTTCAGAATGCAAGATGGAGACACCCTCAGGTTACATTAAATTGTAGAGATTTGTTGTAAGGATGTTCATGAGTTCACACAGAGATTCTCATCTCAGTAACAGACACCTCTCAACTTTTGAGCTCCTCTATTTTACTCACTGCTTTAGCTTCTATGGTTCCAGCCCCTAGTAATTGTCTTCTTTCAAATCCCTCTCTACTTTATACCTCATGGCACTTGTGTGGAACATAGAGTCTCATGGATTCTGCCCTTCCCTTCCCTTCTACCCCACTATCCACCACTCTTGAATTCAACATCTCCAGAGAGAGAGATTTGTTCACTACTCCACAATAATCACTATCAAGTGATTGCTGAGTCAAGCTCATGACCAATCTCAATACTTATAAAGAAAGATATTATCTTTTCCTAGTTAATAAGAGTCATGTTAATCAAATGGTTACAAAAAGGCACAATGAGTACTTCTACAAGTGGAATGAAAATTGTGCACAGCCTATTAGATTATCAGTGCAGGTAACTACTACCTCTTTGGAGAGAAGCTCTGAATCCTTTGAGTTTAGAAGATCCAATTCTGAAAGATGTCTTCAAATGGTCCTGTCTTCTTATTTAAGTCCCTTTTGCTCATAGAAAGTTTCTAATGTCTGTTCTACTATTGATGAACTAAAACATACCAGACATAAATAGCACTATGGAGGCATTTGTATTGTTTACTGCTTTCTTCATCAATATTCTTAGCTCCCTGTGGGGGAACCCTATGAGCTCTGTCTGTTGTTGGGCCATCTTTTCTTGGCTGTTAAAGGAGCAGTGGGTCTTAGAATATCTGACCATGGTGAGCCTCCAAGAAAGCTGAACTACCAAGTTTTATAGAATGCCTTTAATGACATCTAAATAGCCTAATTCCTGTGCTTCTAAATAAAATAACTGTTGACCAACCTAAGATGACAGTTTTCTTCTGACAATGAATAGGGTAGGACTTCACTGGTATTTCAAGTTCACCTCAAAAGAAATGTGCTGGAACATAAATCTCTAATCTAAAAGAAGTGTAAGAAAGTCATGCCTTTCGATGCAGCAACACCTCAAGAATTTTCCAGTCTGAGTATACAATACATATCAAAATAGCATTAAAGGAAAATGTAATTGCAATTATCAGACCCTATAGTGTCCCTTCAAAGTAACCAAGTGATGGAGGCTGAAGTGTTCCCACATGTGTTCTTGGTGAAAATGAATCAGATCAGCCATTTTTAGGTGAAAAATTGAACTCCAGTGTTTATGATACAATAGAATCATGTAGAATCATGAAATGTTTAGAGCTGGAAGAAATCTCAGGGTTTATATAGTCCAATATTTTCAACTTTATTCTCCAATAGAACAATAGTCTAATTAGATTATTTTATTTCTCACAAAAAGTCATGGGGGTCAAATATATTTTAAAACATTGCATATTTTCTCCCCTTTCCTCTGCTTAGAATAACCATTCCCTCCTTCTTCATCTAGTAAATTCCTGTCCCTCTGCTAAAATTCAATACAGTCCATCAGCTCTGCTAAGAACTCTTTTGACTAAACCAATAAAGGTGGTCACTCCGTCTTCCTTGCTTCCAGAATACTGCTTATGTGTCTACTATAGCGCAGATGGTGTTGTTATTGTAGTTATCTGTTAACAAGACTATCTTCACCGTGACAACTAGCTTATTCATTCGGTTAGAGTCACCTTAAATATGCATCTCTGGTATGAAGGAGGGGGTTCCACAAATGTGATGACTTAAATGCTTCCCAGAAATGCACCAGTTGAGCATTATCACTTTTAATAGAGAAGAAACTCATTGCTAAGTTTCTATAAGGCATATTGACAATATACAACATGTTTAATTAACATACGGTTTGAGGTCTTAACTTTGAGAAAATAAGACCTACCAACATATCTCGCATAAGCTACTGAATAATATTCAGGCAGTAACTGCCCTTGCAGCGATCAGGACCAGTGGCTTACAACGCAGTTCATTTATTGCGAGGAGAGGTAAAAATTCTACAGCACATCTCTGGCTCTCCATCTTTCTGATCTCTTAAAGGCAGATGGCACTGCCTTATGTCTGGTAGGAGGTCTGCTTACTGTCACCTCTGGTCCTAGGTCAGCCATGAGGGCATCTATCTTTTGAAGGTGATTCACCCTCACTGTTTTTCCCTCTTCTCTCCTAAATCATTGAAGCAACCACACTGACTAGATGTGTTTTTAATGAGCCTATACTTATAAAGATTCTCAGAGTCCCCAGATAAAAGAAAACATCAATATACTTTTCAAAGCCCACTCGAGTAGTGATGTCCTTAAAAATCAAGAAAACACACACTTCCTAACAAAGTCAAGCTCAAGATACTGTCAATTATTGGAAAAGGCAAAGAGTTGAATGAGAAGTTTAAATTTGTTAATTCAAAGGATATATATTCCTTTATCCCTGAGGAAGCTTCTTGTTAAAATGCTGCCATATAAGCAATTAACCAGTACACACTGTAATTCCTTTCAGGGTTTTCCCTACATGCTTCTCATTTCCAAAATTGCAGAGTGACCAGCACCTGCCAGAGTGGAGCAGATATACAATTGAAGTCTTAAATTGCAGAATGTTACACTCGGTGTTGCTCTTTCCCACTGACAACAGAAAGAAGGAAAGAGGAACACAGAAATGGAGACACAGATCAAGGGAAGATAATGGTGTTGAAGTCATGCACGTGGTCCATGAGATTGGGGGCATTTGGGAGAAAAGAATTTACTATAAGGAAAGAGACGTGCAAGAGAATGACAATGAAACCAATATGTTGACAAAGTTGAAGAAGGAAAATCAACTTATAAAAATGCTACATTCTGATGTAAAGTTTGTCTTGCTTGACTTTCTTAAATCTCAGGTTAGGAAAATCTTCAAGTTTGCATTAGAAATAGCACAGGAAAAGGTAGGAAATTTTAAAATATTAAAAGCAACAGTATAGGGCTAAGGAATAGACTTAGGAAATTAATAAGGGGTGTGGGGTAATGAGTAATTCCCAAGACATAGCTCCTAGTTAGCACCTTATTTGGTTATGCAAAATCTTTAAACAATGAATTGGCCTTTTCCTGGAATTAATTCATATGACATAACATACTTAAAAAAGAAAGAGTACAACATCCAAATGTCAAAGTCATTCACTTCTTAGAAGGTAAAAAGTATTCTTCAGAGGAGGAAAAAAACATGTTTCACTGAACTTAAATGTGTTTTCATCATTGACTTTGACATGAACGTGGTTACTTTTGAAATGAGAGTGGAGAGTAGGAAAACAAAAGACTTTCACAACCTGATTCCAACATCTTGTTAAGGACTAAATTTGAAGATTAATGATTTTCTTTAGCATAGCTGCATTTATTGTATTTAAAAATATATTTTTGAATAGGTAATCCCTATATATATATATATATAATCAAACATTCAAAAGGTACAAAAGGATATACAATGAAATGTCTTTTTCTCAATCCTGTTCCCAGAGGCTGATTTCATTCCCCAAATAAAACACCGTTACCAGTTACCATTATATACAACAAAATCTACTATATCTGTGTATATATATATCTGTATACAGTACCTGTTTGCATTTAAAGCAAAATTTGAGTTCATTGGAAGTTTACAAGACTGTTAACTAAGAATAAGAGAAAAATATTAGCAAAATCAAGGGTACATATTTTTAGGTTTTATAGAATCTTTAGAAACTTTACAGTAGTCCCCACTTATCCATGGTTTCGCTTTTCTTGGTTACAGTTACCTGAGGTCCAAAAATATTAAATGGAAAATTCCAGAAATAAACAATACATAAGTTTTAATTTGCACATCATTCTGAGTAGTATGATGAAATCTTTCACTGTCCAGCCTGGGGTGTGAATCATCCCTTTGTCCATGGTAACCACACGCATTAGTTACTTAGTAGCCACCTAGCTGTCGTAATATTGCAGTGTCTGTATTCAAGTAACCTTATTTTACTTAATAATGGCTCCAACGTGCAAGAGTAGTGATGCTGGCAATTCGGATATTCCCTTACTGTGCCTAATTTATAAACTTTATCATAGGGACGCATGTTCAGAAAAAAAAAAAAGAACCAGTATACACAGGATTTGGTACTATCCGCAGTTTCAAGCAGACACTGGGGGTCTTGGAACGTGTCCTCCTTGGATGAGGGAGAACTACTGTATTTTGTCCTTAGTTTAAAATAGTGACGTTATCACAAACTATACCATTTTCTTCATGAGCTAAAGTATGAAATATATAACAAAATTTTGCATTGAAAACCTTGTTTTTAATGTTTTGTACAATTCAATATAACTCTGGCAACTTGCAACTCCACACTATTGGGATGATTTCCTAAGAATAAGCAAAATGCACCTTTTCTGCCGGTAGGATCTATCTCTCCTTGGTTCCTAGCCTCCCATCTGCAGATACAGGAACCTTGACATTAGCAATGAAGGACACAAGAATTTCTAGACCCAAATGCCATACTTGCTACTATCTGGGTTGGAATTTGGGGTACCAGTTCTGGTTGGGAAATGTGTCTTATTTATTGTGTCTGAGATTCTATCTTCATAGTGCATCTCATATGCCAAGCTTTAGATGTAAGTTCTGTTTCACTCTTAAACTGGGATCCTCTGTGCCCAGGACTGGCTTTTCCCAAGGGTCAGCTGTGACTCTGTGTGGCTTGACATATCACTTGTGCCTGAATCCCCCGTGCCTGCACTCTCCTGTCTGTAGAGAATCCTGGTAACTTTGCAGAGAGGTAGACTGTTTAGCCAGACTGTTGGTGGTGACTATACTTTCTAAATACTGTTTCTCCCTACCCTCCTGCCATGTTTAACTTGTGGCACCTATAACTAGATCTATCTTGGCATAGACATGTCAAGTTTAAGGCTACCATGCCTTTTTACGGTTAACTGAATCATACCGAAACATGCCCAAGTAAGAATACCAAAGCATAGACTTAGTCATGAAATAACGATTACCACTGAAAATATAATAAAATATAATTTTAATGAAATGAATCCATCTACCAACTAGCTAGAGTCCAGGGAGTAGAAAAAGCTACAACGTGATGGTAGAGGCTCCTTAACTTCCCATTATTAACATATAAACTTTCACTTCAGAAACAGAGTTCAAATACTTCATTTCAAGGTAATTTGATTCGCTTTCCTTGTGGGAGAAACTACAACTTACTAAAGGGTTGGGGCTGGATTCAATCCCAGCTCTGTCTCTTACAAGCTATGTGAACTCAGGCAAATTACTTACGTCTTTAGGCAAGAACTTCTTCAGCTAGAAAATAGGAATAATAATAGTAATACCACCTACCTCATTGGATTGTTGCGATGGCTACATGGGATGTAAAACACTTTGCGCCTGGCGCAAAGTATAAATAAATATCAGCTATAATTTTCTGAATGTATGAGAATGTTCATATTTATTGGGCAAGAAAATAACTGTGGCTCAAAGGAGAAGCAAGGGAATGTAAAACCTTTTCATTTACCAGAAAAACCTCATAAACTTTATATGGCTCGTGCGGCAAAGAGTAAAAGCTAACTATGGGCCAGGCATTAGCATAGGTGCTTTATGTTTACTGTCTCACTGTAACACTCTACGAGGTAGCATTTATTATCCTAATGGTCTAAGATGGAGAAACTGAAGTTCCATCAGGCTGCCCACAGCCATGGAGGTAGAAGCAGCAAAGCAGGGCCTGGGTTCGAATGTCTGACAGTCAGAATACAGTCAAGTCACAAGGAGACGCAGCCTACGCCCTGGTCTGTAACCACTGCTTTCTCTTTCCCTTCAGTCTGCTAGGGACAGTAAGTAAGTCCTTTCCTCAGTTTATCGCGCACCGCAGGGGAAAGGCTCTATCACAAACGGTGGTTTAGGTAGGAAAATAAACTCAGATTCAGCAAATTAACTTTCAACGTAGCTTTCAATGACTAAGGTCTCAGACTATTAAATTTGGAATTTCAGAAACACGCTCCAGCAAAGAACAACAGCTGCTGCTGGATCCCAATGCACAAAGCAACAGCAGTTACAGTATCTGGGCCAGCAGCTACCAAAGAAACATCAGTAAATAAGGGGAAAGTCCCCATGCAATGTGACCCTTCAGAATCTTCTCTCCAAGCTTGCTCTGGGTGGCTCAAAGGTACCTACACAAAGAAGGCAAATGGCATATTTTTTTAAATGTCTGTTCAGGCGAGGGGCTGTGACCTTTACTCTCTATTGGTGGAATGGATGCTGACATTGCCAGCTGGAAGTAAATGGAGATTTTAATTGAAACACATGCAACTATCTACAACTGGGGCTGGGGGGACGCAAACCAGAGAGTCTTTCTAAGTTATCTAATGAGCACCCAGCATGGCTCAGCTTTCCACAAATGATCCTCCATTATCTTGGGCTTGTTTTGCAAACAAATACTCAAAAAGAAAACCTTTCAGCTCTTGTACATTTGGCACTGTTTCCCAATACCAGCTCTATTAGCTAATGTAAAATACAAAGTGTAACTCAGGATCCTGTTTATTTTTGTTTCCTGGGGAAAATGGAAAAGAAAACAATATTGGGACATAAGAACTGCAGTTGAAAAAAACACAACAATGGGATACTCAATATGGTATAATATGCAATTATTGATATAAATGCAGATCGATCTCATTTAAAAGTATTTTTCATAAGCACATTTTTCTTTATTTTTAATACTTTAAAAAAATATCCTCTATTCCTCAGACCCTAGTATTCCAATGGGAGAAAGTAATTATAGTCTTTAAATTTAGTATCTTATCACCTACTAAAAAGAAAGGTCTTCTTCAATTTGAAATGCTAAATATCTAGCATTATGGTTTATTCCGTGTGCTGGTGTTTGTTTAGATGTCAAAAATTATTTTGTGAAGAAGAACTTTTATTAGTCACCATTGCTCAAGTTAATTAGCCTTTCTAAAGGTTACTGACACTTTATTTCTTTCAATACATTACTTATGTTAAAGAGATATTGTTGAGATATTTGACAACAATGATGTCTCTTGATTGTTGTCCAACTACTAAGAAAGATGTTTTATAATGGACAATGAAAGCAGAGAATAAAGCCACATTTAGAGTATTACATTAGCAAGAAAAATAGCTGAACTTTCTGCTTTGTTATCAAGGTAGCTTTTATTCAACTCCCACAAAATCATAGTACTATGCTCTTGAGCAAAGTTCTTATGAGGAAGGAAAACATATTGTTGTTTTTTTTTTAAAATCTATTCTTCAACTTTGCCTAAAACTGATGACCCTTAGAACATACTTCATTCAAATGAGGAATAGAACAGAGCAGAACTGGATTCACCCAACAAAGGGCCCTTAATGAAGAATCTTAGTCAGAAGATGGCTGCACTCCCTAAATTAAGTTCTGACCTTTTCTGTGTAGACTGTGTAGTGAAGGAACAGCATTATTCACTGGCAAGAAATCCATTTAGGTGTGCAGGTGATGCCCGGTTGATATTTACGCTAAGGAATCTTAATGTCTTGGCCTCTTAAAGAACTCTGCACAAACAGACTTGGTTCAATATGAACCACAGTGAGTGAACCTGGGGATAAGAGTTACAATTAGTCATCCAGTGATGCATCATTCATTCACCACTGGCAGCAAGCCAAGAGCACACCATGCTATTGTGGATCAGTCCATGTCTAATAACTTGAACCAGTGGAGATTTTAGCTGCATTTAAGAATTACACATTTTAAATGAGGATTTAAGGTTGTTAAAAAGCAACTCTGAAAAACCAATAGCAATTTAATAAACGCTATATAAATGTACAAGAAATAAATATGCATATCTTTACATAATGTAGACTTCTTAACAGAGCTCCAGAGGCTCTGGGATTTTCTGTGATAGGAAGGATTTGAGTGTGCAGAGATATTTGTATTCACCATCCCCAACGATCTAGATAGTAAATCAGTTGTATACTAAATTGTTACTGAGAAAATTCACCTCATTACATGAAGTGGGCAATTATCATTAGTTATACGTCCACTACTGTTGCTGATTGGAATATTTGTAGCAGGATTCTTGTCCTATATATTTGCATGTAATGTTGTTGCAGGAACTTTTATGCTAGATATTTGAAACAGAAATTTAACATTTTATGAAATATAACAATGTGAAATTTAACAATTTTAAATACAAATTCGCTTTTGAAATTGGGACCTGACACACTCATGAGAAAATTTCCACAGGACAACTCATTTCAAGGGCTGAGATATGTTGTATGCAGAAGGGTTTTATGAAAGGTAATGTTCATTTCATAATCAGATGAACCATTTCACATTTTCTGTGATTCTAAGAGTAACACACATTCACTGTGGTGAGGAACCTGAAAGTAGGATAGCAGAAGAAAAGTCTATGCTTAAACCTACCATTCCCCACAAAGCAGTGTTGAAACTTTGTGCTTTGAGGTAGAACCAACATTTTCGCAGTCCTAATGTAAAGAATTCTCATACATGCACACACGTAAATCAAACTCAATCACAGATGCCTGGAAGTTCACTGTTTATTTACAAATATTACTATACAGATGCTCACACTGAAGGATCTAAGGAATCAACTGAATTCATTTTGTTCTCTAATCCACATGTCTGCTGTCAGCCATTAATTAAACAGAACAAACTCCACAGTGTAAACTTTGTTAGTTGTTGTTCAACAGGGATTTTAACTTTTGTCAACAAAACTACAAAATCAACAGTCAACTCAATTATTTAAATGAAAATAAAAAAGAACACCCGTTGATTTTCAGAGAATAGACTGATTTCTCCACTTTTTAAACATACTCAAGGACCTGAATAATGGGTCCAACTCCTCTATCATTCAAGCATCCTTTGTTCCACAAACAGAATTAAGCCTGTATTCTTAGATTTCCCACCTCCAAGCCTTCCCTCACATTTACTCACATTTACACATCCTTCCGAACTGAGGTCCAAATCCTTCCTAATTTCCAAGACAGTTTTCATTCTGTCTTTTCACAGAGTTGTGTATGGTCTCCCCATCATGGAGTAATTTCATTCCCTTCTACCCCTTTCTCTGTATTTTCACTCATGGCACCAATCTGTGTTACTGCTACTTAGGCTCTTGTTTAGGTGGCTCCGCGGGACTGTCAGTTCCTTGAGGATAACAACGTAAGCACAATGATGCTGACCAGAATGAAGAGCAGGGGAGAGTCATCATGTATTAAATACTCACTTTTTGCCAGACTCTCCCAAGGCTCCTCATGTATATTTTCAAAACTACGATTATTACAGTCATTTTGAAAAGAGAAAACATGGAACCCAAAGATTTCAAGAAACTTCCTAGGTTACTTTAATAAATTGCAAATCTTATATTTGAAATCTAGTCTGCTGACTCCAGGGCCTGTGCTGCTTACATGGCTTTTTTTAAAAGTAATATTTGCCATGATGTCATGAACAAAGTAGACCCTTCCTCATCTATGGGGAATGAATGAGTGAATGAAGAAAAAAATGGAGGGCTGGCATTAAGCACCTAGAATCTACATGGAAAAAAACAGACTCCTGATTTAGAAGCATCAAAGGGAAAAGTAATCTCAAACACTGGAAAACAAAAGCATACATACTTCTGGGGAATGTATTTAGCAATTTAAAAATGTATAACACTAATATTAATTAAAGTTGGTTCCCAAATTTCTTTGATCTCAGGACACAATCCAGAGTTCTATGCACCAGAAAAAGAGCTAAACCTTGAAACTGACAGGAGGTTGTGCCCATGTGCAAATCCTGTATTTGTGGGACTTGGAACTCTCCAGGCCTGACAATGGTGATAGAAGCCACTTCCTGTAGTAAAACGTATCAGGGCACTGCGGAGAGAGTGACAGCAAGCCTGGCTGACCTAATGATCAGCTAAACACAGTCAGTAGAATTTAGACTACTATTCCAAGAGGACATTAAAATTTGTCATATTATTTTCCTTAAATCTCTATTTTCCTTAAATCATTACTTTGTGAGGAGGATTCATCCTAAGTACTTTCTTGACCTATTCTTTAATATAAATCATGATTTATTACAGCACTCAAATCTTCAGAACTACGTTGTCATAATTCTGATTACACTCTCAATAAAGACTACCAACTCAATTATAGTAAAAGTGGTCCAAAGTTTTATTGACCAAATGTTATGAAGTATAGGGAAATATTATCCCCAGAAAATAGGAAATCCCCTCCCTCCTACAGAGACTGGGTTCTGCTTTTCATTTTATATTTATAAACTATTAAACACAGGAATTAAGAGTTCCAACTCTTAATTAAGAGTTCTTTTTTGAAGTTATTTGAATAAGCTTTCATGAGAAACCAAATATTAGTATTATTACATTTTTACCTCATTTTCCTCAGAGATCACTGGGTTTTATTTTTCCCCAAGTGAGCATAAATTTAAAGTAACTTTTTCTTTAATGCTTTAAAGTTAAATAATCCAAGTTTTCTATAATAAACATATAATACTTTAGAATCAAAAAATGCTATTAAAAATAAGTTACATACCTGGCTTCAGAAAACATCATCCAAACCAAAAAAAAAAAAGAAAAAAATTGAAATGTATTTTCTAGATGGTGAAAAATAAATATCTGTTAGATCCTATAAACTAGAAAATAAAAGAGGAAAAAGAAAATAATTTTTTAGTTCACAGATATAAAAAAATTCAACTGAAGTATAATTTTGATCAGCAAAAGATTAAATGAGTTGTGGATCTGGAGTGTAATTCACTGTCAAAATCAGAAGGAAAAAAGAGAAACTTGCTTAATGTGTAAAATCCACTATTTGGTCAAAAGATGCTTGAATCCCACCTTACATAGTGGGAACGTTTTATTGGCAGACTTAAACTGACCTTGACATGATAAAGCAAAGATTTAAAAGCCTCTGTCATCCTTCTCTGACTCAGATCTACATCCTGATCACCGATCTCTCAACTCCACTTAGCCAGTGATACTCAAAGTGTGCCGACCCAGAGATGTGAGATGCTTAAGCAAAATGAAGATTTCTGAGTCCCTAAGGGACCACAGAATCAAAATCTCCAGTGTTTGAACACACAAATCTGTGGGTTAACTGGTCCTTCGAGTGACTAATGTGTACCTTAACCCCTCCTTACTCATGTGTATATACCTGTGTGTGTGTGTGTGTGTGTGTGCACACTCATCCCGCTTTTTGAGGTAAGGGCCTCTACTTCCACTCCAAATAAAGGCTACCTTCATTCTGGGAATTTAAAATTAGTTCCATTAAATCCACTGGAATAAAAGCTGCTCAAATCAAATATGACTTCCAGGTTTATGGACCCTAAGAGTTAGTAGATAACTAGAATTCAAGGCTTCCTATTTTCTTCTATCGTATTTATTATAGGAACTTAAGTAATTCATCTGACTGGTCTGTGCCCTTGGGTCTGTGCAGGTCAGTGCCATAGTCAGACAACACTGCAGCATTATTAAATATGTTCCATATTAAGTCAAGTATAGGAAGATAAAATAGAAATAGGAAACTTAGTCTCTATACTTAATGAGCTTAGACTTCAAGAGGGACTACGCAATAGATCATACTTTTTTAAAAAGAATACTATTTAAAAGAACACTCCTAAATAAGTGAAAATGATAAGGTGTCAACTATACAAGCACTGAGGAGAAGGAGACAGGAGGGCAAGAGGACCAAAACCTGTAATGACCACGCACTGTCTTTCAAAAGGAGAAAATATGCAAAGAAATTTTCAGAAATAAAAAATAGGTGAAGAAGTACAGTTTCTTCCAGCATGTAAAAGCCCTAGAGGCCCGATTTCCTGCTATCTTCCTTCAAAGTTTGCTTTTCACTTTCAAGTTGTTTGGACTCAATTAAACCACTAGGTAGGCAGGAAACAGTGTGAAGATCATGTACTACTATATATAATCATCTGAAGAATAATATTTGTCCATTTAATGAATATAAAAAAACCCTTTTGAAAGAATAATAAATGGAAAATTCTGAAAGTGTAATAAGTAATTTTTTTATTTGTTTTACAATTTCTCTGAGTGTCGTGAATCATGCAGGCTTAGTAGCTGGTTACCAACTCTATCTCCAAATTTGGGATCAGGATTCTCCTCCTGTCTAATGAAATACATGGAATCATATGGAATTAATTGTTTAGACAAGCTGTCTCTTCCTTTGGGTTTGCTAAAATGCCAAACTCCCAGAGCTCATACTGGTTGTCCTTCAACCGAGAATCACTGGAGGACTACCTAGTGATATAGAAATGTTATTTATAATGCATTTATAATATATGCTTTACATTTTCTTCTGAATCTTGCCAAAGTTTGTGTTTGAATAATCTGCTTGTCTTGCTGTCCATACATCTTCTAACCAAGAGTTTGACATTTTGAATCACACTTAACAGGAAGATCTAAGGATTAAGCCTCATTTTAATAGGCCTGTTCCTGTGGATAAACTAGAGATGCCATTTCTAGCAACACAATAATAAAATGTTGGGTGGAAGCAGCAGCTAAGTGGCCTTGACCTGAGTTAAAAATCTCCATAAGTTGTGTTCATCTTTGCAATTTGAAAATGGTGTGTCCTGCGTGATTTACTACTGTTGAATTCGCAAGACAGAGTGGCAATACCTGTTGACATTGTTCTATATCTAGAACGAATTCACAGTCTGGAAATCTTCATCCTGTATGTGCTCAAGTCAGTTCTCTCTTTTTTAAAAAAAATTTAATTACATACATTTAGAAATCACCCAAAAGTGAGAACATTATAATAAAGCCCCATGGACTCATCAACCAGCTTCAACCATTATCACATTTATGCCCATCTTGTTCTTTCTATCTGCCCACTTCAGGGACTCCATCAGGACAAGGTATGTCATTTCAGATAAAGATTCATCTGCATAATTGTCTTTTGAATCTTAGAAAAGCATACAAACACTTTTCTTATTCCTTTACCCTGTTATTTGTTTGGAAAAGGGAGATGTTACATCGTCTCGGTGAAGGAAGAAAGCCCGTTTTTATCCCAATTCCATATCACTTGAGAAATGATACAAAATTCCAGTTAGAGAGTGAGGGCTTATACTGCTTCCCACTGCACATCACATCTCACAGGAGATAATGAGGTCTCCATCATCTTTATACACACCATGCAGCTGAACCAGTCCACAATAAGCTACTGTGTTCTCAGGTCTGAAGACAAAAATGTTTCCACTGAGCTCTAATTTACATGCCATTAAATATTTTTCTTGATTTTCATTAAAATAAGAAAACCCGTTTTCTCTATCCAGTGGCAGATCAATTCAACTGAAATAAAATTTCTCCTGTAATTTAGCCATACTTACTCAAAGGATTAGTGAACCACTGTCAGGGAACAGACACTTGTCTGCTCATTAACATTCAAGACCAAGAACCCTTCTGGTAGGCTGGTTTCAGCCTCTGATAGAGCAATACTTGAGAGAAATCGGCTTGTCTGTGAAACAGTTGCTCAGCCAACCCACCATACAAGGGAATTGGTGATAATAAGATGATAATATTACAACTGCACTGAGAGCTTAACGTTTTCAGTTACTCGAAGGTGTGTGGTACGGGTATAACAATTAGAAAATGATTGGTAGTCCATCACAGAGGACACAAAGCTGCTGATCAGCGGTGTTCCCTTAGTTTTGAAAGATCTGTCCAAAGAGAAGAAAGAAAGTGAGAGAGAGAGAGAGAGAGAGAGAGAGAAAGGGAGAGAGAGAGAGAGAGACAAATTTCACTTGTACAAAGATCTGGGTTCTTCATGCACTGCATTTAAAGAATCCCCTGCCATGGATCATCTACTCCCACATCGAGCACATGGAAGGCATTTGTGATTTATAAATCTGTTTACTAGTTCTGGCAACGCTCAATCCCTGTTTAGCTGATTCTTGTTTTTGGAAGGTCTGCCCTTTGGGAGAATTGGCAGATTACTTTCCAATGCCAGTGAGACCATTTCTCTAATTTCTAAAACCCAATTCAGCACATCCTGACTTCCAGAGGAGTGTCTTCCAGATGAAATACATGTCATTGAGGTGGTGGCCCAGCAAACTTCAAGGAGGCATTTGGCTAATAACTTCCTATGCTGATTAACATGATAACCCTTACGAATTACAGTTAACTTGTTATTCTGTACAATAAACAAGGGGGCTAGTAGCAGAAGAAATGGAAATATCACATCTATTTATTCTTGAATAATATCATGGAAGTGGCGTGTGTGTTCTGAGTATGTTTGTTAATGTGCTAGGATATGGGACGTAGTCTATAACGGGTGTGTTTGCCAAACTGTGCTTTATTTAGAAAATACTTATTACTCTTAAATTCCTAGAAAATCTGCCTCCCCCCACCCCTCCCCACTTGCCAAAAAAAATATATCACAAGTCAACGTGGAAGGTAAAACGTTGTTTAAGGAATAGCAAGAGGCAGTCAGTCGAGGACTGTGGTAGATTAGGATGTAGAATATTCACTCCTTCCCCCATCTCCACACCTCCATGGGGGTTGTATACACCCTGCCTGTCAATTTTGGGAATGACCATGAGATTTGCCTTGGTCAATGGAACCTGAGAAGACCGCCTGCCAATTCTAAGCTAGGTCCAAACTCCACCATGAGAAGAACGTAGGCAGAGAGCTGCTTCCCAAAGACGTCTAGAACAGACCAGACCAAATCTGCAGTTTAGAGGCAGGCCTAGCTGAGCACAGGCCAGAACAGCCAAACTCCAGCCAACCCAAAGATGCATTCAAGGAAAAAGAAACTCTTCTTGTTTATGCCCTGAAATGTTGTGGTTAGTTGTTACGAAACAATAGCAGACAGATACAGGACCAAAAAAGTTTCTACAGGTTATCTACATCATAAATGTAGGCCAAATGACAATAAAGTAATATTGTTGGGGGAAAATCAATGGTAACTATGTTTGCACGTCCCAAGGACTCTGTGGACATGCAAACAAAATCTCTGGTGCCTGTCACCTCTTTAACCATCACAACCTTAAGTCACTCTTTAAGGGTCCTGTGTGTCCCATCTTCCAAAAGTCTTCTCTGGTGCCTCTCAATAAAATACGTGACTCCTTCCTTTCTGTTTCCATTGAACTTCTACTTTATGGCATAGTCGATTCTGCTTCCTTAGTGTTAGTTTTATACTTATGTCTCCCCGACAAGGTATACTCTGTGACAGACTGACCATATTTTAGTCACTATTAGTCATCTTTGTATCTACTATACACTTAGTTAAGTGCCTTCTATACAGTAGGTTCTGAATAAATGTTTCCAAATTGAAATCTCACTCTCACACACACACACACACACACACACACACACACACACATTACCCATGTGACAGGAAATACAGAAGATTCTACTACCACAAGGAAAACAACTTAGGAATTTTTGCTTCTCAAATAAGTGTATTCTGTGAGAAAATTAGACCATATTTTAAAGATATTATTACATTATTGTCATCTCTACAATATATAGATGAGAAGTGATATTTAAAAAGAAAACACAAGCAGATCTGCAGCACAAAAATATTATGCCGCCATGTATAAATTATTCCCGCATTCAGTAAAAATGAGAATTCTGAGGGTGTTACCGTGGAATAAGTTCTTTGGGAGGATTGAAATTACTGCTCAACTTTGTTTTTAATTTGCTTTTAAAAATATACTTGCTGCCAAAATCTCCAGACAAATGTATATCATTAAAATACATAAATAAAAACCAGGGAGGAAAGTAAAATAATAAGACCAAGAACATACTAAACAAAAAAACCTCATATTGAGCTTCAGATGTGAATAAATACCAGCTCAAATAAATCTGAAGAAAAAAACTGCCAAAATAAAATATCCCTTCAACTAAATTTTCCTGTCTCTGAATAATCTATATTCCATACAGGATTCTGGAGAATAGGGTACTGGTGCCTGCATCGAGAGAGAAGCTACCAGGGCTTCGTGAGGTGAGAAAAATAAATAATACACTTTCATTGATTTAATAACATTTATTTTGCACAAAACACTCACGTCCCTTTAATTTAGGGACAACTTTCAATTGAATAAAAATATGGCTAGATTCTTTACCTAAAAAAATATGGCTAGATTCCAAAAATATGGCTAGACCCTTTTCCAAAAATATGGTTAGATTCTTTACCCACCAATATCATTATTTCCTTATTAAAAGAATATCAATAATTTTTAGCCAGCGTCCACTCAAAACAAATAAAAGCTGAGTTAGAATTTCAACCAAATATCGACTTGCTATCACATTACTATTTATAAATGTGATGTAAGTCAAGAGCATCAAGTTACAGTCTTGGTTTCATCTTTCTTGGTGGAAACTTGGCAAGTCATTTACTCTCTCCAGGCTCCAGGTTCCTTGAGGGCTGGACTATATTTAGATGGGTAATTTTCTTTTTTTAAGGATAAAAAAAAGAAAAAAAATCTCTTTCCACTTCTCTCTGTAAGACATTTCCACCTCCTCCCCACAATTACTGGGACAGAACCGGCAGCGGGAGATAGAGGAAAAGATGGGGCTGATGGTGAAATCTCAGCACATTTGGGGGCTGGAAAGCACGAGAGAGATTATGGGGTAGTTACGGCTAAGAGCAAGGATCCAGGAGTGCTCAGCCTGGGACGGGATGTTGACTCTGCCATTGAGTGTCTGTGTGGCTTTGCCCAGCAATTCACTTCTGGTAAATAGGTTAACATCTGTAATGGGCAAGGAACATGGCCAGATGTTGCCTATTATTATCATTAATATTATCAGAGTATTGGATTGTTCTCCATTTTCCTAGGATCCTAACAAATTAGCCCCTTAGAAGCATGACAGCCATTAGGATTTAGATACAAATACCAATAGGACAGGTCGGACAGTTACTAAACACAGAAATGCTAGGAAAATGAGTGGATACACAAAGACGCCACTTTTTCTGTATTTTTATATGATTTGTTTATTTGTTTATGTACTTCTGGCTGTCTGGGGTACTTGGCAGAGGTGAGAAAGGCAAGAAGTAAGGCAATAGAGTTGTGATCATTCTTCCAGGTGTACCTGGCTGGGTCTTCATCCATAATTTTAACCACTGGGTGTGTTAGAAAACCTGGGCTTGGCTACAGAGCAAATTGGGAGCATCCCTGTGTCTTCTGAGGGAACATTTGCAGTGGCCAGGCCCTGGCCAACAGGTGAGGGGCTTGCAGGGATGTGTAATGGCAGCCAAAGGTGGAGATTTGGCCAGAAAAGGGAGAACAAACAAACAAATAAAAACCTTGTAAGACACTTGGAAAAGTACCAGTGCCAAGAACATAAACTTTTATTTTCTATATATTCATCATATTTCAACTCTATGTTTAAAAAGAAAAAAAGGTACTCAGTTATAAGGAAATTCTCTGCCAAAGAGTGGAAATTTCTGCAATTGATATTATATAGTTTTTCAATTCACTGCCTCTCAGCTACCCTTTTTTTCTCTTTATTGCCTCTCAGCCACACATTTCGGCTAATGGGGGTATGGAGCAAAGCTGGGCCATTTAAGAAAGTTGGGGAAAATTCATATTCATTCAGGTTTAGCTTCTGACCATGCAATGAATATTTATAAATTTATACAGTATCTTCTAAATATTACCAAAGATATTAATAGAAAATGGGAAAGAATATGACAATAAATATAACGTTATGCTCCGTTACATGTTTTTGAATTTCAAATTTTAAAAGTCACCTCTGCCACAAAATGACAAGCTAAATGGAATCGAAACATTTCTAGTATAATAAGGAATGCCAGGACTGTAGACTAATGATTAACAGTGATTGAATCTAGCCTCTCTGAATAGAGTATGGACTGAATCACTAGGTGCAATTTAAATAGTTGCTGTACTTATTGAAAATAGGAAGGAAAGTGGTCACCTTCTCATATGATACAGTCGTCTTTCATATAGTAAAGAACACATAGCCAACAAAGACCTGTAAAATCCAGATGAGAAATCAAGATCTCTAAGAAAGTGGGACCAGAGGCAGAAATGCAAAATGAACACATTGGATCAAGAGAACCCAGCAATAATGCAAAATGACCCACAGAATAGGAAGCTACTAAAAATAAACCTAAAGTCTCTCAAAGCACCATTGGTCTCATCTGGGAAAATAAAACTCAGAGGGTAACATTGCACAGCTGATCCCAGACAGGGCTCCTCTGCACGCCAACTGATAGTCATCAATAAATGCCACGAGGAAGTGGTTAAAGAAAGGTAAGGGAACAAATGGAAAACTGCCCACATGAATGCACCAGCGTTCCTGAAAGGTGACTTAGCAGGATCACCTTTGTGGGATAAGAAGATAAATCATACAATTGCATGGCTGACCTTCATGAAATTGCCTAATGAAAGATCAGAAATTATAATGGTTACTTTTTAATTTATATATTTAAAAAATTTTTTAAAGATAGCTCTTCAGAAGCTGAGCTCACCAGGATCACATTTAGATTTTTTTAAAAAAGTCTAGCTGAAAGCTTCCTTTTAAAAAATCTTAACTTCTCTCACATCCCAGCCTAATGCAACTACAATGAAATGCACTGTTGTTAGAGAATTCATCACCCTCTACCACAGATTGAATCTTAGCAAAATCAATGTCCTGTCAAACCAATTGACATAATACCCCTAAGTACATTAGAATAATTTAAAACGTACCTGTACAGAGAGAGAGAGAGAGAGAGACAGAGAGAGAGGGAGAGAGAGAGACACACACACAAAGAGAGAGTGGTTTCTTTAGTAAGAGTAATGAGATCTGGGGTTACCAATTATAAATTCAAAAATATTGAAAGTCATTGATAGGAGAATACAGGAAGTACCTGGCTCAGTCTTGTTGAATAGCTTTACTCATTAAAAAATACAAAATCAACTCCCCATAAATCTACCTTAAGTCTAATATTTTTATTTACAGGAATATATATTATGTACTGTGAATACTGCTCTGGAATTATTCCTACTTAATTTTGGAGCACAGCTTTATAAAAGCCCTAAGAATTGTTTTCTAAAGACGTAGGTAGAAGTCAGAAGCAGCAGATCACCCTCACCTGCTTTTTGTAACAAAGGATAAGACCTTTCAATTTGCCTCAGTTTGAACCGATACGTTACAGTTCCTCAAACACAGAGCCCCTTCAGGGGCTCCTGAATGTCACTGCATTTGTAATCTGTCAATCAAGGCCAACTCCCAAGTACTCCTAGTTGCATTCAAGGGAATAACATTTGCAGCATCACTTCTAAATAAAGTTATTTTCATATACATCCACATACACAGTTGAACACAGAGAGAGAGGCAGAGGAAGAATGCGAAGATGCTGAAACATACTTGCAAAAATATAAGTCCCTTTACTTACACGGAAAATTCACATTATCTTGAGTACTGAAACACCACCAGGTGGACCTGCCTTTTAGAACCTGAAGGACTAATTTAAAGAAATTGGTGTGGCCAGTTTAAAGCAGCAATGAAACAGAACATTTTGCCTACTACAGAGAGTAGAAAAAAAAAGACGAACTTTGGCAAGGTTTTTCTGAACTGGCTTTGTTGTGCATTGATTGGAAAGGCTGGAGGAAATGAATGGAGGTTCTGTTGCCCTCGGGCAACTTCCTAAGACCAAAGGCGCACAAGGAAGGGTCCCTACAATTTGCAAGTCTGGTTTATAATGAGCCATAGTAAGGTGCATTCATTTCACAGAGCACTGACAACTTTCACCACCTAAGAATATTATCTTTATCGTTTTTATTATTCATTCAGTTGATAAAAGTCAGATTGCTTTTGAATATCTTTCTGAGTCTCTGACGGGAAAATTCAATGCTGAAAACCTAGTAATAATTACTTTCGCTCTTTGTGCTTTCTAATACAAAATGTTTATTTAACAAACAATACAGAAATGAAGTCGACTGCTTATTATCAAGAAATAAATGAAGGGTCTAAACCTTCTGCTGGATGCATTGCAACTACAATATAAAATGTAGTTATACTATAGGAAGGGAAAACTCTAAAATAAAGGAGTCTATGTCACTGGGCACTTTAAAACAAGCCTATCCTCTTAAAAGTGATGTTTCATTTCAAATAATTTTAAATGACATTTAATGACTTCAAAGCAAATCCCTAGATGGAAACTGAAGACAAGTTATGGTGTGACAAAACCTGACTTAGAATCACTCTAATAATGAAAACGTAAGCCAAATCATTCAGAATAAATCTCACAGGCGAACCACAAATGCCAAACAGCTCTTTGTTAACTCAGGTTTTTTCCAAGACATAAAAATTGTCAAGAGCGCTCATGCCTTTTCTAAAAATAGACACAGTTATAAATGTTTAAGAAGGAGAGAAAAGCTTCCACCTAAAAAAAATGTTTTTCATATAATATCAAGAATCTCGCATCGAAAAGCGCACCCAGAACAAGAAATAAAAACTGTCACCTACCGTCAAATTTCTTGTGCCTGGACACGAAAGTGGTGCGCACAAAGTGACTCGTCTCCTCCACCAGGTTTTCAAACTCCAGTTTGCTTTGCTGGCTTAGCTTGTCTTCCATTTCCGTGGTGCAGCACGTGTACTCCTGAGGACAGATTCTTAAGTGTTCCCCTGCAAGGAGTACGTAAACGTCAGCATGGAATGATAAGGGGTTCAGGGAGTTTGCTTCTCTGACATTTCCCTCAAATCCTGGGGTCCTTGTTCCACCAGCCCCCCAGCCCTCCCCATGAACTTTTATCTGGGCCTCAGGGTATCTAACCTTCCAAATACTCCAGACTGAAGTTGAACCCACCCCATGGTTTGAATGTCTATGACCCCCCGAAATTCATATGTCGAATCCTAACCTCCAAGGTGATGGTATTAGGAGATGGGGCCTTTGGGTGGTGATTAGATCACGAATGGGATTGGTGCCCTTCTAGAAGAGACCCCAGAGAGCTAGTTTGTCCCTTCTGCCACTTAGGGACACAGCCAAAAGACGGGGTCTGTGAAGCAGGGAGCAGACCCTCACCAGACACTGAATCTACCAGTGACATGATCTTAAACTTCCCAGCCTCCAGAACCGTAAGAAGTAAATGTTTGGTGTTTATAAGCCACCCAGTTTATGGTATTTCTGTTGTAGCAGCCCAAAGGGACTAAGAGACCTGACATTTAGTTCCAGCCCCTGTCATGTAAGTGAAGGTACATTAAAGACCCCAGAAGACCACGACGATTTTCCTGCTTTCATTTGAAATGCACCAAGTAACGCCGGGTGACAAGAGATGCAATACAGTTATAAATGTGCTTATCTTTGGAAACCTCAAGTGAGGCAAGAGACATTCAGCCCCGTCACCATAGTCTGTTAGACAGCAGGGCCAAGAAAAGATGGCAATCATTCTCTGTGTTCTGTTTCTGCCCGTCTGTCCGTCAGAATGCATCAGCTTTCCTCCTGGTGAAAGCAAGTGTGATTTTAATGGCTGGCCTCCTGTGCCACATGTTCCCTCGGTTAACATTTCTTGTCAGAGAGAAAATGTTCTCCTGCAAGGAGGAAGGCACTGATGGGTTTAATTAATGCTTATGTTGTATGGAAATGTAAAGCAAAAGGTAATGAAAGTCTTGGGTTTAATTCAATAGATTTATCTCTCGATATACTGGGCCACTTCTTTTGACAATATTGCTTTCTTCGGTGCTATTTGCAAGTGGAAGCCAAGCCCTTGCTTCATGAAATTAAAATGGTCTGTTATTGCATAAAATGTGAATTTCCAATTGATTCAGCTCCGTCAGTGTCAAAAATGTTTAACAGAGCCAGCAGAAGGAAGAAGGAAAATCCACCCAACATCTTGCTAAATAAAACCAACAAATTGTCCCTGTGATTAAAATCACTGTAGGGCATGGAAAAACCAAATGAACGAGTACTTGATGCGATGATTACAATTCATTTGTAATGTTTAACAGTACTTATATAAAATTATGTCCCCATGACCCTGTTTGAAGTATAGGGTGTCTGTCTCATGCAGTTGGATGTTTTAGTGCCTACTTAAAACAACCCCAGAATAAAAAAGAATCACGGGTCTGTATTAAAGTTAGATCTTATATAATTCCTGGAAGGGAAGGAGACCATAAAATATCTTAGGTATATTTTTTTTTAAAAGGAAAGGAAAATGCATGGTACTTGAGAATGATAAACATCAAATTCAAGATAACAGTTTCCTCCCAGGAGGAATTAGGATTTGAGAGAAATGCTCAAATACTTTTATCTATAATCTTTTATTTCATAAGTTGCTTGATATTTACACAGTGTTTATTATATTACTATCATTACTCTTCTATACATTTAAAATATTTTGTAATAAAAACTTGGAAATATGTCATTAGAAAGTAATAGCCACCATAGTGGTGACAGAAAGGAGGGCAGGGGGTAGATATTCAGAAAGAAAAAACAAGCTGCCCTTAACATTCGGAAGCCAGCCTGCCCGGTACCCACAGCCAGGTCACTGTAACTATTACACCTAAACAATCTCACAGAACACCCACCTTAGACAAGATTACCCTGAGACCAGGATGAAATGAGACAAAGCAAGGCCACGTCAAAATTTTGTCTCAGGGACTTCCCTGGTGGCGCAGTGGTTAGGAACCCCCCTGCCAATTCAGGGGACACGGGTTCGAGCCCTGGTCCAGGAGGATCCCACATGCCGCGAAGCAACTAAACCCGTGCGCCACAACTACTGAGACTGCGCTCTAGAGCCCGCGAGCCGCAGCTGCTGAGCCCACGTGCCACAACTACTGAAGCCCGCGCACCTAGAGCCTGTGCTTCACAGCAAGAGAGGCCACCGCAGTGGGAAGCCCGCACACCGCAAGGAGTAGCCCCCGCTCGCCACAACTGGAGAAAGCCTGCGCGCAGCCAGGAAGACCCAATGCAACCAAAAATAAATAATAAATTAATTAATTAATAAAAGAAAACTGTCTCAGCACAGACAGAAACAAGGTGATTGTGCCATCCCAAAAGTACTGAACACCTTCTCTCTCAGGCAAAATGAGCCTCTGTACTTCTTTACCTTTTACAGATTGATCTTCATCCTAGTCTCCCTCCTTGCTGGTCACATTTATTGAGATACCTTCTTATAGAATTACCTCTGCTTTCTGACAGCCTCCGATCTAGGGTGAAGCCCTGCTTCTTGGAACCCTTCCCAACATCACCCACCCAAATCCAAATCCTACAGAAGATTCTGTTGAAGTCCCTCTTACTGAGAAACCCTGTGGCTCTCCATGGTGTATCCTCACTTGCTGCATCGAGTGGTAACTCAACTTGTTCAACTACAGGTGTGTTCCTGATGAGTTCCTATTTGAAGGTATTGACCATACCAAAAAGAGATGGGATAGAACAATGTGAATTTTGAAATTTTCCCACATGTGATTCTGATACATCCCATTGAGAAAAGTAGTTCTAGAGTTGAAAACACTGGGAAGGAATAAGTATGGCTTTATCAAAAGCAAATGGTCCACAAATCACTAATTTTCTTTTTATAAAATACCAAGGCTAACTGATAAGAACAATTCTCTTTTTCCAGATTAAATGGATATTTAATATTAACAACTTTACAGAATGTTCCTTTCTCTGAGCTGTTATAAACCATTTTCTTAAATCCCCCTACTCTGTTTCCTATTTCTCCCTACCCCATTTCCTACTATATTATGCACAAATGAAATGTCCATTTCTCAAGATTTAGTACATCAGGACTGCATTCTACTTCTGAATCATTACAACTGAGTTTACAACAAAATGCATGGGACTTCTGGTGAAAAGCTGACCAAAAGAAAATAAACATTTTATGACCTGAGGGAAATAGTTGTATTTAGGATATTTGTGGAAGAAACCCTGTGGAATTACATTCATGAAATTAGAGTGGATTGGAGGTCTTATAATCTCTAATCACTCCAAGAAAATCAGTATTTTATGTCAAGTGATAAATAAAAAGAGAAAGATACTTCTTAGTGGGACAAATTTAAACCAAATTTATTTCTTGTGTGTGTGTATATATAGTCATGGAAATATATGTAAGAGGCTGCCTTATTAATTCAAAGCAGTGTTAGATTTTTTTAATTGAACTGAAGTGTCCTTAAGAAGTCAACTCATGTCTCCTCCTCTGTACGGGTCCCTGGCAGAGAGATAATGAAAGACATAGAGAGACAGAGATAAAAAAGATGGAGAGAGAAAGTGAACAGATGGGGAGATCACCAGAATGTTGAAGAATCGTGCTATAGGAAGAGTAACTCTTTTGTGCAAAGTTCTTGTTAGAGTTCCTAGGAAAAGACCACGACGATGTCCCCAAACACACAGGACCAGCGCCCATGAAACCTGTGGTCCATTGAGACTGAGCCGCGCTTCCTTCCTAACACATCACTAGGTAAGAAGGTTGTGGAGGAATTAAACTCTTCAACAGCTCCTCTCTCCCCCTAATTTGAGGTCACTGCTAACTGCCAAAACAACCTGATGACTTTGAATGGCCAGAAAGACTTAGGACAACTGGACAATTTGTTGTGAGTAGGTTCATTTATTTATTTTAGTTTTGGCCCTAGAACAGGGGTGTGCAAACCATAGCCTCTGGGCCAAATCCAGCCTACCATCTGTTTTTGTAGGACTTGTGAGCAAAATGGTTCTAAAAAATCAACAGAATGATATTTTGTGCTATGTGAAGTTTTATGAAATTCCGATTTAATTGTCCATAAATAAAGTTTTATTGGAAAACAGTCCCACCTACTCATTCATGCCTTGTCTATGGCTGCTTTAGGGTTAGAACAGAAGAGTAGTTAGACAGAGACCACAGGGTCTGTAACACCTGAAATATTGACTTTCTGAAATCAGACACGACAGCTACTTGGCTGTATAAAGAATTACTTCTCACCCTTCCTGTTCCAATTTCTCCAAAGAGCAAGAATATGAAACTTTTCTCAGTTTAAATACTTCCTGACACTTAAGAGTATTTGTATTAATAATGGGATTCTTCCAAAGCTGTAATTTAGGAGGGAGAAAAATGTGTTGTCCTTTGAGAGTTTCCCACCCACACTCCTTTCTCAAATCCCCTTAGGTTCTCTAGATGTTATCTATTACATAACTAGATACAATATTTAGCTCAACTGGAGTACCACCAGGCACCTCCAAGATCACTAATAATAAAGATTCTAAATAGCTGGTTCCAGGCAGAAAACGTGGGATTGAAACTATGATGCCTGTACCCTGACATATCAAACTTGTATTGAAAAATCTATGTGCAAATCATGATGATAGGTTCACATCCCGCAAGATGAGACACAAGGTCAGGAAATCACCTTACACAGGTGCCTGCTTTCTTAGGGCACCTGAAGTTCATGCCAGTGAATTCCCGAGTCCCTGTGTTTTTATAGAAATCTTCATTAGCTCTAAAATAAACAAAAGAAATTGAAAATGTGGAAGAAAGGAGTTCCACCAGGAAGTTAGAGAGTGAGCAAAGGCTCAGGGACATACAATCTGACCATAAATTGTGATCTGTTTTCCAAGACAGAAGAGATGGGGCCATTCCTCCTACATGCTCCTTTCAACTATGTGTCACTCTTTACAACGTCTTTCCCCAAATGCCTGCCCAGGTGTTTGTTTTCACTCCAAGTTGCTGCTGTGACAGCAGAAATGTGATTTCTGCCAGATCGAGCTCCCTCCAGGGGTGGCCCAGGGTCTGAAAGCTGCCAGGAATAGACTTGGTGAGTGGCACGGTGGGAAAGAGCAGGAGACAGGAGGACCTCATTAACCACAGAAGTCAGCTTCTGTGGGTCGCCTGCAGGAGACTCTCTGCCCTCGGAGGTGACACGCAGGGACCTCAGAATGCACATTCCAAAGAAACAAACAACAAAAATCAAGTACCCCGAATGAGTCACATTTCACAGACTACAGACAAACTCTTGGCTTTTATAGTGTTTGGGAGTGTGGAGGGAAATTACTACCCTGGTACTTCCTAGAAGGTAGGTAGGAAATCAAAACACTTTAAAAAGTACAAAGAAGATGGCAAGATCTCACAACACAGAGCACTTCAAAGTCTGAACCTTCAAATACCATTTGATTATAGTGCAATATTTGTCTTAGACTTGGCGCTCTTTGGAGCATACGTTCTATGCCAAAGTTCTCTCATCCTTGAACTATTAAAATCCCCACAGTCAATTAGTTGTGTCTGGTACCAAGCTAGAGTCTCCTCATCATTTGATATGTCACCTCAGATAACCAATCATTTTGTTCATCTAGTGCCTGGGAAGTTGACTGGAGCAAAGAATCCAAGGAAACAGGTTTAGGGAAGTACAATACCCTAGAATAAGTGAGCTTACAGCTGGAGTTTCTGATAGCTAAGAAAATTTAAATTGGAGTTAATAGTTCTGGACAGTTTTTGGTGTCATAAAGTTCCTATATGAGCTAATAAGAAGTGGCAGACCTTAGGAAAGCAACATTTTTCAAATGTATGTTCTAGTTCATTCTTTAAGTTCAAATTCCCCAAACCTCCAAATAAGAGTTTCTTCAACATTTTTCATTGTGAAGCGTTATTATAAACGATCCTTCCATTTCGTGAAGGGCTGCTTTTCTTTAACAAAGTTGTTCAGTACCATGATGAAAAATCTTCAAACTTTTACACAAGTTCTAAGAAATTCAATTCATGTTCAGTATACTTCAGTGGATCTTATCACTCAAATAACCTATAATAGTGTCATCCTTGATGTTGTCAACTTGCTGATAAAGACTTTAAATACTAATGCTTTTAGTTATAAAATTTTCACTCTGCATTTCGTAAAAATAAATCCTTTGAGTGGCACCCATGAGTTAATTGTTTAAATCTATTCCAAGAATTGCAGAGAAACGATTTCAAACATTCTGCTCTAGATGGTATAGATCCCACCTCCATAGATCTTCTGCCAATGATTTCAGTCTTTACCATTTCCTTGCTTCTGTTATTTCAGAAAAGCTGATGGTCTGGGGGGTGAAGATGGGGCATAGAATAAAGCGTGGTTAGAATTAACAAGGAGTAAGGAGTATGGGGGATAGAGAATGGGCATTGCTTGAATCAAGATGGTCTTACAGAGCATGCAGCAGCGAGAGTGCCAAAAGTGATCTTTCCTTTTTCTCACATCTTACTTTGACTCAATATATTATAAAATTGTTAACTCTATCAATAGTTTGATCATTTTTAAATAGAAGAGGTTTCTCCTTGTCTTAACATGACATATCTTACTTAATTCATACATGTAAAACTTTGAGACATTTAATGAAAGCACTGTCCTAACACAAATGATGGTCAGTAATTTGTAAGTGTAGACACATACGCATGCATACACATACACACACACAAGAATACATAGCATATTCTTTCCCAGTATTTCTTTTAAAAAGTAAAGAATAGAAAGATTTCAGAAAAAAAAATTTTATTTGCTGCAACTTGTCTTCTTCGGCATAGGAAATAGCTCAACAAAATTGTGGTTAAATTTCACAGGGACAACAGCAAATCTTAACAATGATGTGATTCCACAATTCAAAATATGCCACAAAATAGCCACTCAACTTATTACACCATTTTTTTGGTAAAAAGTTAATGCAAAGCCAATATAAAATGTAATCTCAAAGCTAACTGATGAATCACAGTGTTGTAGTTGATTATTCTAAATCCATAGGAGGAAGGATATTTAATAAGAGTAAAAGTTTTTTGCACCTAGGTCACGGCAAACGGGAAGAGATGAATTATTTTGTCATTCCTTGAGTTTTCTCAGCCTCTTCTCATCATATCTCTGAATCTTGTTGTTATGGATAAAGAAGATATGGTACATATATACAATGGAATATTATTCAGCCCTAAAAAGGAATGAAATTGGGTCATTTGTAGAGACGTGGATGGACCTAGAGACTGTCATACAGAGTGAAGTAAGTAAGAAAGAGAAAAACAAATATCATATATTATCACATATATGTGGAATCTAGATGATCTTATTTGCAAAGAAGAAATCGAGACACAGATGTAGAGAACAAACATATGGATACCAAGGGGGAAAGGGGGTGGGATGAATTGGGAGATTCGGATTGACATATATACACTATTGATACGGTGTATAAAATAGATAACTAATGAGAACCTACTGTACAGCACAGGGAACCCAACTCAGGGCTCTGTGGTGACCTAAACGGGAAGGAAATCCAAAAAAGAGGGGATATATGTATATGTACAGCTGATTCACTTTGCTGTACAGCAGAAACTAACACAACATTGTAAAGCGACTATACTCCAATGAAAATTAATTTAAAAATTGTTTTAAGTATTAATATAATCAGAAAAACATTGGAGGTAGAAATGATCAGAAGGCAGTACCCACCCCAGAGGTGTATTGAAAATGAACTGGGGAAAGATGGACAGTGGAATTAACGAGAGTGCTTTCCCAAGAGATTCACCTTCTGATAAATAGCCATTCTGATAAACTCAGCAGTCTCCCAAGGGGACCTTTCCTTTCCTACTCCTCTGAGTATTACATTCACCAGGTTGTATGTTCAATATAAAATGCTCATATAGGAAGCAGTTAAATGATAATAAAATCTCATCAACATCCAAAAAGTTAATTTTTAGTTTCAAGATAGTTCTCCGAGAGTGAAGTCCAGTAAAGAAATCTTGATCTCACTATTTCTGTATTTCAAAATCAAACTGAAAGTTATCTAAGTACGGAAAACTTCAGTTATAATCTGTAGGTGTCTGAGAACAAGATAACCAAAAAGCCAGGTCAAGGTATCAGAAACCCCACGCCCTCATCTCCCCTTTCGTTGTGATGTACACCTATCTTTTTCTTACATTCTATGTGTATTATATTTTCAAATGGCTACTAAGTTCTTCAGGATATAAATACGGAGTTGTTTGAATTTAACAAGAAGTAAAATAGTATTTCCTCTAGTCTAGGAGCATCATAGAAAAATTACAGTTTTGTGTCAATGTGGCTAGGCTATGGTACCCAGTAATTTAATGAAACATTAATCTAGGTGTTGCTGTGAAGGTATTTTGTAGATGTGGTTAAGATGTGTGATTTTTAAGTAAAGGAGATCACCCTCTGTAATTGGATGAGGGCGGGCCTCATGCAATCGATTGAAAGCCATCATGAGCAAAAACTGAGGTTTCCCTGAGAAAAAGAAATTCTGCCTTAAGACTGCAACATCAGCTTTGAGTTTTCAGACTGCCTGCCTGCCCTACAGATTTCAGAACTGCCGGCCCCCCAATCACATCTCTTGAGCCAGTTCCTAAAAATAAACCTCTCTCTCTCTCTCTGTGTATACACACACACACACACACATACATATATATGTAGGTTACACAGTATGTGTGTGCGTGTATATATATATATACACACACTGTACACACATAAATATGTAGGTGGTATAGTATGTGTGTGTGTATATATATCTCTCTATATATAGATAGATAGATATATACTCTTGGTTCTGTTTCTCTGAAAAACCATGAGTGATACAGACACTAAGACTAAGAACTCCATGAACAGAGAACATATGGAAACCTGTGTACTGGCTCTACTATCTCCTAAAACATCTACAATGGCACTTACTACGATTGGCTATGATTATCTGTTTACTAAAGTGTAGAACCATTGTTTATTCTTTTTTTTTTCCCTTCTCAGTGCCCATCAATCCCAGTATCTGAGATATTGGAGATGGAGTCAGTGCTGTGTTGGCAAATGTTTAACAACCAGCTCTAGGTTTTGAAGGGGAGCCCTGATTTATAGTTTGCCAATTTCCAAGGTATAAATACTCTCATTTCTAGTTACCAAAATGATGTTACTGAATTTCAAGTTGGGAACAGGTGTGCAGCAACACACCATCACATAACACTTCCTCCATACAGATATGAAGACCTCAAGAGTGTAACGAATAATAAAATGATTAGAAAGTGATAAATTTTGAGAATTTATTACCCTATTCTTAATAATTAATTTAACTGTAAATTTATACAATGTGGTTTTTAAATAATGACTGTGCTTAATAATAGGTTCCCAAAATTCCTGCAAATTTAAGTGAGTTCTCACTGGCTAGAATGTGCCAGTTCAGGTGCACCGTGACATGAAGTTCAAGTACCGTATGTTGTTGGTTGGCTTTTTCTTTCAATTAGTTAAGTCCTCAAATTCAATTAAAATGACCCTATACCAGTGGAATCTGCCATTTCCACAACCCACACTGAGATCTATGGGCCAAATACCTATTTGCCTCAGAAGAAAATTGGTTCTTCCCAGCCATTTCCAGCTACTAACCTACAGTAAAGAATTCCCCAGAGAGGCAAAAAAGGAGTGAAATAGAGTAGTTATTTCAGGAACGTTGGAGAGTGGGGACCATGGCTAATAGGTGTGCTTAAAGGAAAAGTCACCATGCGTCACAAGCAGGGTTAATGTCACGGAAAGGTAAACCAAAGTGATTGACCCACATTTTGCAATTTTCATTCCCAGACTGTGGCTGCTATTCCAGGACACAGGGACAGAGTTGAGAAGGAAGCTGTTCCTCTACGCTACTGTTATGAAAGACCTAAGGTTCATTATCCCACAGCCATTTGCTCATACCCACTGCTATTATACCCCAAACCAGTCATTATGAGCCTGTCTTATTTACCTTTGTAGTACTCACTGTCCTAGCATAGCTTTTGGCACATGGAAAGTTCTGTCATAAATGATGAGTGCATCTGACTCTTTTGTTCTCTTCAGTCATTCATCCATCCATTCACTTATTCAATTACCATTTATAACATACAAGCAACAGGTTAAGTACTATGCTTGGTGCTAAGGGATAAGAAGAGACTGCTTAAGAAGCTTGGAGTCCAGCAAGGAAAGATATGTCTATGTATTAAGACTACCTTACAGATAAGCATAAGATCTATTGTAGAAAAGCACATAATTCTCACCATTCAGTCACCTCCCAGACGCTAAGGACTCTTACAAGCACAGCGTTAATTACAGAAGCTCTTTAATTGTAACTTTGCCTACTTAATCTCTAGGCAAGCAGTAGTGGTACTGCCTATCTTTCATGTTTCAATAGCAAGCAGGAACATCCAAGTAAAGGTTTCACCTGTTTCTCTCACTTCACCCTGGCTTGCATATTTTTCAAACTGCAGGACCTGAAATCATTTAGCACATGTCCGCAAGCATTCATGTTTGAAACAGAATAGAGTATTTCAGAGCTCATCATATGAATTAAGGGTAAGTGTTTCTTGTGAAGGTTTTGCTACCGTTGTGTATAGTATGTATGCACTGGGTTGTAATTAACGATGTTATTTCTTATAGTACATTGTAGGCAAAAAGTTTGGAAGCCAAAGTCCAATACTGTGTTGAAGCAATAATAAAGAGGACAAAGAGCCCACTTACTAATGCATACTCGTGAAACTATAAATAGCCAATGCTTCTTTAGATAGGTTGAACTGATATTATGCATGTTTTCTTCTTCAATAATATCAAGATGTCCTCCCTAGAAGTATTCTTAGAGATGTCTAAGACATCTGTACCATTCTTCCTAAAAAATTTTGTACAGGCTTATTTTCCACTTGTGTTTCATAGATACATTGTCTTGGGACCCATAAGAGAGACCCATAATTGCTAATCTAGAACACGGGGTTTTAAGTAGCACTGATAAATATGTTGCCAATCTCATGCCTGCTCACAATTCATTTGCCATGTTGTCTTAGGAATTGCCAAAAAACTTCATATTCAAATGTTCAAAGATATCTACAGTTCTACAGCCTGAATGGCATCATTACGGGCATGCTCGGTAAACATCTAGTTACACTGTTTCGACACTGCTTGCCAAATCCAGGCACCAGTTCCAGTTCCAGTTCCAGCTCACCAGTCACCAGTTCCCAGTGACCGTCTGCATGTCAACTGACCAGAGATGCTGACTTACGTATCTCTTGTTCTGTAACCCATATGCATAAATCAAGCCAATTGCCGCCTACAAATTCATCCAGAGATGATGATGAATTTCAAGTTTATTGCAACTGTAATCCCACACCCGTGTTTGCTCACTCAAAGTTAGCAATTTTTACAATTGAATTTGGTGATCCTGTGGTGATATACAATAAACCAATCTACAAAGGGCTTGTTTGTGACCCTGGTGACAGCAGATCAGCATTCTTAATAAATTATATGACAGCTCACTTGAGAACTTAGGATTGACTGTTCGAAGCCCAATGGCTGTAAACTAGTGCAGACCAATTTAGTAAAGGGGCCGAGGCTAGGTGAGAGTTATTAAGAACCTAATCAAATTGAACTGCATGTAAGCCTGTATGAAAAATTATTTTTCTTTCCCATAAAATACTGCAATTTTAGTAGGCATCTGTAAAAACCATGATTGCAACACTGATCATATCATATAGAGTAAAGTAATAAAAGGCAAAGTGACTAGAAATGTTGGAAGATCTCTGGTACAGTCTATAAGTGTATATTTCTTTAAGTGTCTGCCTTTATGACAATGAAACTCCGTAATATATAACCTTTCACAATTCATAGAGCTGTAAATTATTATAATTTATAATAATTACTTTAACTCCCACATATCATTTAAGATGGATGCCCATAGGTAAATTTCACTCAGCCTCTATTTCACAGGTGAGTGATGGGAGGCCTACAAAAAGGAGATAGTCCTTTTCCCCTGGCGTCACTTTTGCAATTAATAAAGGGCAAGAGGTCTCTTTCTAAAATTTGTGTATGGGGACCTAGATTTTAAAATGATACCACTTCAGATGCTATAATAAATTCCGTCATCCTTTCCAACCTGGGGCTTTAAAATGTCAGTGTTCAGATGACAGCGGTATAGTCAAGCATTATCATTCAAAAATTTGTGTGATTAAAGCCCAGTCATGGTTTTAAACCAAAAGGAGTATAGAACCTCAGAAGAGAAAGGAACAAAAACTCTCCTGAAATTAAAGCACATATCCCTATATATTTAAAGGAGAAATGAAAGACCAAATTGAATTTTAAAGAACATACCGCTTAGACAATTTAAAAATGCCTTTACATACTGTTTTAAAGAAGTACCCTATTTTTAACTTAAAACAGATCTCAATAGGAATAAAAACTCAATACGAAAGGGACACTAGGAATAATCACAGCCTTTTCTTCTTCATAGTCTCTTTTTTGGGAATATATTTCTCAGACTGGCCTCAAAGGAGGCAGAATCGATAGTTTCCTATATCCTACAATGGACATGAAAACCACGTGTAGTGTTGCTTTTACCCAGCACTTAAAATCCAAATATGCAAAATAACTGATTAAATTGATTAAATCAATATCATTTAATCTAAGGAAATACTTTATTTATCAGATTGGCTCCTGCAGAGTAAGACATTAGTGGAAAATGAGCTCGAATCAGGCCCTAGTTTTGACAAAAAGGCTAGAGTGGGATGATTAATCTTTGGAGGGCAGATATTGCTTCAAAATGTAACTTTCATCTATGTCTATGCATCCCCTCATGGTTATTTGTCATTAAGTTACATACTCTGTCGTTAGACTTCCTATATTAAATATTGCTGTATTAGGAGAAGAGAAAATATACATAAGCATATGTGTAGACCATTGAGTACACGTGGAAGATAAAAGTCCAACTTAGCCCAATTTATTATATAATAACAATATATATATGCATAAGTTCTTTGATCTGGGTTACTGCGTTACTTCCCAGGACTTCTTCATAGTTCTTTGGGTAATAATTTTGGGGGGTTCACACTCTTAATTCTTGAAAAATCCCCTGAATTTAAATAATTTCTCCTCCAAGAAATATACACTGTTCACCTTAATTGAGGTTAATCTAACATGTCCCACATAACTGCATTACTTTTTGGTCTATGCATTTATTATAGTGTTCATTCCAATGCATCTGAGTTGCAGTTATTTATGGAGAAGTCTAATTTCCATTCATCTCTTGCCACCCTCCTCAAGTCCTGTGCCAAACACAAATATTGGGAGCACAAAATTATCATGCTCAATTATACTCTGGACCTTGGCAATGCTATTCTCTCTAGATGGAAAGCTATGAGCTTCTCTTCTGCACCTCTTCTTCTGCCCTCCATCCCTTCTCATCCATCAAGTCTCAGCTTAAACACCACTTATTCTGAGCCTTCCCTGACTCTTGAGTATAGGTGAAGTGTCACTCCACTTCCTGCTGTCCCATCACATGTGCACATGGCCCTGCATTACACTGCACTGCAATGACCAGTCTGTCCATCCTTGTCCTTCTCAGGAGCACAGCCTGCTTGAGGGACAGGACTGTGTTTTCTTCATCAGCTGCACCTCTACTGCCTAGCTCAGTACCAGACCCATAATGGCACCCAATATATTTTGGTTCAGCAAATAAATAAAATTAAAATTGACTCAATAATGTAAGTAATGGACTTTGCACTAAGTAGAATACAAGAATATTAGGACACTTAGGTTGCTTTCATGTCCTGGCTATTGTAAATAGAGCTGCAATGAACATTGTGTGGATAAAGAAGATGTGGCACATATATACAATGGAATATTACTCAGCCATAAAAAGAAAGGAAATTGAGTTATTTGTAGTGAGGTGGATGGACCTAGAGACTGTCATACAGAGTGAAGTAAGTCAGAAAGAGAAAAACAAATACTGTATGCTAACACATATACATGGAATCTAAAAAAAAAAAAAAAAAAAAAAAAATGGTCATGAAGAACCTAGGGGCAGGACGGGAATAAAGACGCAGACCTACTAGAGAATGGACTTGAGGACACGGGGAGGGGGAAGGGTAAGCTGGGACAAAGTGAGAGAGTGGCATGGACATATATACACTACCAAATGTAAAATAGATAGCTAGTGGGAAGCAGCCTCATAGCACAGGGAGATTAGCTCAGTGCTTTGTGACCACCTAGAGGGGTGGGATAAGGAGGGTGGGTGGGAGGGAGACGCAAGAGGGAAGAGATATGGGGATATATGTATATGTATAGCTGATTCACTTTGTTATAAAGCAGAAACTAACACACCACTGTAAAGCAATTATACTCCAATAAAGATGTTAAAAAATTTTTTTTTCAAATAAAATAAAAAAAACAAGAATGTTAGGTTCACTCATAAAAAATAATTTAAGAGAATCATTGTTGAATCATGGCATATCTAGGAGAAGGCAGCAAAGCTGGTGAAGGCCCCAGTAACTGTCACAAACGCCAAGTCTGTACCAGTGATTTTTAAGTGGATTGAATCAAACTTCCTTTTTTTTTTTTAATTTATTTTTTTGGCTGTGTTGGGTCTTCGTTACTGCGTGCAGGTTTTCTCTAGTTGCAGCGAGCGGGGGCTACTCTTCGTCGCGGTGCCCGGGCTTCTCATTGCGGTGGCTTCTCTTGTTGCGGAGCACGGGCTCTAGGCGCGTGGGCTTCACTAGTTGTGGCTCGCAGACTCCAGAGCGCAGGCTCAGTAGTCGTGGCGCACGGGCTTTGTTGCTCCGCCGCATGTGGGATCTTCCCGCACCAGGGATCGAACCCGTGTCCCCTGCTCTGGCAGGCAGATTCTTAACCACTGCGCAACCAGGGAAATCCCCAAACTTCCTATTTTTAAGTAATTAACTTGAACTCCCATTTACATTCCTTTATAGAAATCTATTGGTAGTATAACTGTCCATACACATAATTTTTAAATGAATATAATACCCCAACCGGAATCTAAAGGAGAAAATTTGAAAGTATGTCATCTTGGGCCATGGCTAAACTTGAGGTAAAAGAAGTAGTCAGATATTTGACCTACAAGTACTATCACTACAAACACAACAGTATAGATACAGACTAACAGTGGTACATGAGGCAAGCACATCAAGTATTACAAATGGCATAGCTCCCACTGATAAGATTTTCTGGAAAAAATGAACAGTTCTTGATAAAAATCTCCAAATGAAACAAACACAATTTTCTCTTGGATTTACATCATAGTCATATTCCTAGAAAATTCAGAGTATATTAATATTGCACAACAATACTTCATGTTTCTAGTAAGATGGATTTAGGTTCTGGGCTTATTTCACTGTAAACAGAATTTTTTTTTCAGAGAATCTGATAGGATGTTTAAAAGTTGTGCAGGATGCTGGACAAGTCTGCATTTTGCAGGAAGCTCTCACTCATGGATGGATATCTCTTGGTAACTACCTACCAACTGCCAAGACTAGAATGTTCTAAAAGAGATATCTGCCCTGGAAGAGAGTTGGACTAAACTAACTTAATAGCCCTTTTAATGCTAGGATTCCTACAATATTTTACATTCTTTATCTAGACAGAAGATATTTAAGGCAAATACGTAAGTGTGAGTAGAGTGTGAACCACTGAGCTGAAACCACTGGTTCTTTTTTCATTCCTCAATTCACAACACCTGTATATTCATCCACTCGTTCTTTTAGTCATGTATTTGAGTGTCTGCTGTTACTTCCAAATAATTAACCACCTTGGAATTTTCTACAGAAAATCAGCCTTGCACTCCAGTTCGAAAATCCCATTGATTGACCTCCAGCTCAACCATCCTCCCAGGTGTCTTTCTGCTGAGTGCTTTGAGGTCGGTGGAGAAAAAGAATTCCTCCCGAACAGAGGAAAAAGTAGTTCAGTTTCTCATTTAAAGTGCCCGGGAGATTCCAATCCTTTACACTGCATAATACTTCCAATTTCCTGGAGAAATTCCCAGAAATAAGGCAGGGAGTCAGAGGTGAGTGAACCTGTACAAACCTATTAGAAGAACATCTGACAGTTTTCCCAGACAATCTCCTAGAAGCTATTCTATTTCACTGACACTCCGTTTCATTTTCTTTTCCAACACACGCTCTCAGACAATGGGTTTCTGATAGCACATTTTGTGAGAAGAATCTTTAGCTACCTCTTGGGGAGCATGTTCCTGACACTTTGCCCAACGCACTGTGGAGAGAAAATGGTAGAGCAAGAATTTGTTTCATCACCTCGCTGTGCAAATGGCTGTAATTTACAAGTTTGGAAGCACACATCTTCTTGGGATTCACAGTAAATTCTCCTTTCTTCTCCCTCCAAATTGATTTTTCTTTTTATGATTGCCCCGCCATAGGAGAGAGACATGGTATGTACAAGGAACGGTGGAATCTAGCCATGCTTGCAACTTCCATAGGCGTCATCCTTAAACAAATTCTGCTGAGAAGACCACAGCTCTCATTCAAGCCAACAACCAGATCTGAATTTTACTATTAAGAAGGGTCTAGGCCATTTTCAACAAAAATGACCTTTAATTGCTCATTTCTCGTTCCTCTGAAGAAAGTCTTCTGTTGAATTACCACCTCTTGCAGAAGTATTGTAACTAAAATTGCACCAGCACATGGCGAGGAACACACCCACATCCGGTGCTGGTTTGAGTAAAGATACTGTGACACTTCACACTGTGAGAGAGAATTAAAGACACCAGACTCTGGTGCTTGAAAGGTCATAAAGGCATCAGCCTGCCTCCATTTCACAGAAGTCCGCATGTAGCCAAGCTCATTCTCTCTTCCATCTTCAAGTATGATGGCTTCTCTTTCTCTAAGATAACCTTTGGGTGTAAAAGTGTCTCAATCTTTAAAAGAGTGTCTCAAAAGCTAAGAATAATATTGGATTCAAATTACAAATGGTATTTGGATGACTATAGTGACTTGAGTAAACAGTGTGTACAAGTATAAGACCAGCAAGCATGGATCTCATTCTCCATGTTAAGGAGTAGACCAAAGTCAGCTTGTTCAAGGCTATGTCCTGGGGGGAGAGGTTAACACCAGGACTGAGGAAATAATACAGTAATACAATGACCATAATTATAATGAACAATAATCAATAAACAAAGGAAATAATACACAGTCTTCTTCATACCCTGCAAGCTCGTCTCACTCAAAACCTCCAAGGTAGGTTTTACTGTACCTATTTACTCATCTGTACGGGTGAAGCAACTTACTGCCAAGGCCCACCCCTTCTTGAAACTGCCTTCACTTAGCAAGCATGCTATTTTTTCCCTTGATTGCATGCCTATTTCTGGTGATTTGTGGTTAAGGGGGCAGGTGGAGATTCTGGGTCCGAGACAAGAGTAAAAGCAGCTTGAAGTTACCCAGTAGTGCTGTCATGAGTTATTTCAGTCCCTCCTTGCCCTAAAGAGTTGAATATTTTTATCTTTAATTTTTACTAGTTGAAGGGAGTGAGGCCCAAGGTCATAGAGCTCCTCTGTAGTGAGCCCAGAATTCAAATGAAATTGGTTTGTACTCCCATAAGTGCTTTCTCAACTGTGACTACCCCCTCTCTCTTTGCCCAAGTCTAACAGAAGTATCTCTCTCCAACTCTCTTGGGTTCTTGAGTTCTCACAGTTTTTGCCCAGGTTGCCTCAGGCTTATTCCAGATTCAATTCAGTCGGAACCTGCCCCCCTCCCAAATCCTGAAGTACAACTTGTCTCTGGGGACACATGGATCCTAGTATAGGTTTTGAGAAGTTATTCAAAATGAGACAAAGTGAAAAATTTTCATAAGTTCATTCCTGTAAGAAACAAAAAAGAACAAAAAAAAATACCCAGGAAATGGAAAAGCTTTAGCAAATCAACATTAAGACTTCTGGTCTTTGAAATCATGGAGGCGTGAGTTTGAATCCTTGTACTACAACTTAGGAGCTGTGTGACATGTAAAATCAGGCATGATACAATACTTCCAATCACAGCCTTGCAGGGAAGATATAATAGAACAACCTATAGGAAAGTGTCTAACTTATATTTGGTGTGCAGTGATACTTTATACATACACATATATATTTGTTTCTTTTCCTTCTTGATCCAAAGCAATAGACGGCATTAGAGCTATAACTTTCTCAACATCAAACCCCTTGTTCCTTTCTCTTCCTTCAGCCCTGATGCTAAAAGAAATCACTGGAATGTTCTTCCAAGTAGCAATTCAGATGTGAACCACCAGCTTCTCCCTTTCTAGGCTAACTCATATTTTGAATTCCACCTCTTTTCATGGCAAAGCATAGGTTTGCCTCAGAGCTGCTAATTCAAATTTGATAGCCAAGAAATGCCTCCAGATTTCAGTCTTTTTGAAGAACACAGGGAAGGAATAGGTGAGAACTGAATTATCCCCACTACCTACATCCACAGACTTTCTTTTGATGATTTAGCACTCATCTCCCTGGAACGTGGTCTTTCTGAAAGCCAGATTATCATCGTTTATCTAGCAACACCAGAGTACAATAAATATGCGATACACACATCTAAAATTTCTGCCCCAAAGAGAATATTATCAAAGGATAACTTTTAAAAGGGGGTTAGTCATGATTTCTACAAATATAAGATAAACATTTACCGAGGATCATATTTAACTAATTAATTAATGAGAGAACCAGTAAATAAGATGTTATAACTGGTTCAAAAGTTAATTCAAAGAACCACACATATACTAGCAAAAACGAATGCTGAAATGAATTACAAATAAATATAAAACTGACTTATTCTGGGAAGAGTGTTCGGGGTAGGGCTGGAAGTTGAAAATCAATTGTATTTCCTTGGGACAAAATTAATTTGTATGTCTATTGTCAAGAATAATTTGCATTGTTATCAATTATCTATAGCATACAGAGTTGTAAAATAGCTCAAAGATAATAAGATAGGAGACCCCACAGAATCAGATAACCGAGGAAACATGCCTAGATACTGCCTAGCTTTCCAGTGAAGACACCCAGCAATCATTTTCATCCATCTCAAAGTTTTTCACAACCTTTTTCCTAAAATATAAATTTAAAATAAAATTAAACAGAATGCAAGGAGTTAACTGGGACTTATTTTAAAAGGAATGTTAAGCAAAAAAGAAGCAGACTCATAGATACAGAGAACAAACTAGTGGTTACCAGTGGGGAGGGTGGGAGCAGCAAGATAGGGGTGCAGAGTGGGAGGTACGAACTATTGGGTGTAAGATAAGCTCAAGGATGTATTGTACAACACGGGGAATATAGCCATTATTTTGTAACAACTGTAAATGGAAAGTAACCTTTAAAAATTGTATAAAATTTTTTAAAAGTAAAGTGTTCAACATTAAAAAAAGAAAAAAATGTATATATATCCAGTTTCAGTTAAGCAAAATTCTTGAAGGAATATTCCATTGCAGGAATAAAGTTCTCCTTCCTATCACGTCTGTCCTAAAAATGTTCTCAATCCTTTCTTTCTTTTCTAATTTAGTGACATGCCTGATGTGTTGAGGCAGCGTTATCAATGGATTGAAGAGCTTGATCCTCAAATAAATAAATACATACATAAATCAATTAAATTATGGGAATGGTAAAGATAAAGTTGACTTAAACAAAACCTCGTAATTTTACGGGCATCTAGTACAGACTAAGAAATGAAAACAATGAAAAAAGAAAGTCTATTCCAAAAACCTGACAGGTGATAAAATAAACTGTACATCCTGCCCTCTTCCCAGCTTTTGGAGTTAGCCCGCCATTAACGGCTGCCTGAAAACACAACCTGATATATGTCATTATTCTTTTTAACATATAACTGGGCAATGAGCCCAACATCACTGGAGAATTCAATGAGTATCACACTAAATACTGTTGTGCCACGAATCACCCCATGAAACCACATTGCCATGTATTATCTTAGTGTTTGTCACAATCTATTAACATGTTTCAGGAGTGACTGTGCTGTATTAAGAGCCATGGAGGCCCATGGGGCTCCCTCCTGCAGAAATAAGGCAGGTGTGGTAGACAGTTCAAAGCAGAAGTGACAAGTGTAAAAGCAATAGTTAATCAGCCTGCAACACAGGCAACCAGTGCACATAGGCACCTGCCAACTTAAGGCAAGAAAGTTCTGAAACATTAATAGGTCCAAGATAGTGTACTGCTCGAAAAAAGAATGGCTGTCTCATTTAAGTAAATGGAATTAGTGTATCGAGTAGCTTTACCAAGTATACTGATCTACTAGCATCAAGGTAATTCTATTTAGTACCTATATTTTCACCTTAAAAATAAAATCTCTCCCTGGAGTTGATTCTTCGACTCCTTTATCTCTCTTTGAAAGGAGAGGTGGTATCACTCCAGTTTAGGACTCACAAAGTAGACTCAACAAATTCTTAAAACCTGTTCAACAAAATGCCTTATAGGTGATTGTTTTCCGAGAGCTTTGTATTCAGATAGAAGATTTTCTTAAATTTCCTGAAATTTCAAGCCTTTAATGGAAATGTTCCTCAAATACAAAATCTAATATATATATATATAATATATATTATACATATATATGTAAACACATCCTCTGTCCATTAAAATCACAAAGTGTTAAAATTCTGATATTTTAGATGTAAAAGATAGGGTAGAGATTGCTTCGTGTGACCTCCACGCTATACAGATAAAATCCTGATGTCCAACTCATTGGTTCCTAAGCCACAGATGCCTCTGTATCAGGTGGGTTCCTGCCCCCGATATAGTGCCCTCTCTATGTCTCTGTACTTTGCCTCATCCACGTAAGTCACCTACTATAAAAGGTGCTCCAATTTATGCCATATTTTCTTTGTGTATATTACATACATGCTACTCATTTACAGAAAATTACAGAAAAGCACGTGCTATTACAGTAAAAAATGACTAAAACACAAAGAGCCTTAATATCTTCAGTCGATTTAAAAAAAAATTATTTGTTTTTCAAAAATTTTCATGTTTCTTTTTAAATTCTCAAGTTTTTTAAAAGCTATTTCAGTAAATTGGCTTGTGAGAGTACTTAATGATTTCTTCAAAGCAAGACTAGTACTTATTAAAATGTTATTCAGTTGCAACTGGTCCTCTGATTAAAATACATTAATGAATTTTTTTGAGAAAGTGACTTGTTAACAGGTCAATCTGTCACCTGGCAACGACTTTAAGAAACCTATAACTCACAAGCTAATGGTAAAAACCAAGCCTAGAGCAGCAAGTAAAATTTGTAGTCGACCAGCGCTCCTCAAATCAAGGGAGAGGACCATCTGCTTCCTGGATTGGACAATGCTATAATTTTACAGTCACCGGTAATATATCAGCTGTGCTCTGCAAGTTGGTGGTATTCTGATAATATTTTAACCTGCTTCTAACAGCTGCAAGTCAAAGCTTTTTATGGTTCTTGAAAATGAAAACTAGAGCCTTCCCAGTTGGCCTGGTGTGTCTTAATCATTCATCATAAGTTTACATACTAAAGTTTAGTAAAAGCTCTATGATGAACGAAGAGCTGATTCTTTCTACATTAGAATAGGCAAGAAAATTAAGATGTCAAATATGTCTTGCAGAGGATGGTTACACTGTCTCTTTACAATATTCAGTTTAATACATTTCTTTAGTTTTAGCTGATGACAAGATACGCTTCAATTTAAAAACAAAAACTATAGTTCTTTTAAAGACTTTGAATTTTCACATGTTTTCTGTGTTTCTCAAGGAATGTAGAGTGACTTAGAGATATGACTTTTAGATTTTTCTTTTAATTACAGACTGAATCAGGTCTGAAAGGGCCCCTTCTATCTAGGCTCTATTAGATTGTCTCTTTCACTAAGCAGCGAATGCCGTCCTGGCATTCTGGTCTGATGGACTCCCTCAGAGTCCATCAGACCAGAATGCAATTAAACTAAAACATTTACTATGATATTAAGATGCACTTTGGTGCATGTATTCTTTTAACTTTCATAATCATACCAGAAAAATAATCTGCTTAAGTGCAAATTAAAGTGCTTCCATGTTATTTTTTTCCCTCCATCAACTAAGACACTATTATGTAGAAAGTCATTTTGAGGTTGAAGATTAAAGTTTTATTTAGTGCTTGTATCTTGTCCTTGAACTATCACAATGTCGTTTAAGCCCTTTTTACATTGATAATGTGTAGAAACTGCCTGACTTTTACAGGGAAATTCTTGGACGTGTGTCTAGGGGTATGTGTGCATGTGTGTGTGTGTATAGGAACACATGAAAGTACATGTGTGCAGATGCAAGGTACTATATAGAAACATTTTAACTGTTCATTAAAATCATAACAGTTAAATGGATCAAATTCCATAACCTATTATATAATTTAATATACTTACTGAAGAGTGGACAGTAAGAATTTAGAAAGATATCCAGAAAGTTACACTTTTTTTGGTAGTTTTTTTAAGCAGAGATCAGCAAACTTTTTACAAAAGGCCAGATAGTTACTATTTTAGGTTTCATGGTACATAAGATCTCCACCACAACCACACAGCTCTGCCACTGTAGCCTGCATGAATGCAGCCTATATACACAATATGTAACCAAATGGGTGTGGCCATGTTCCCATAAAGCTTTATTCACTCCTACAGGGGGCAGGTTAGATCTGGTCCACTGCATGCAGTCTGCCAACCCTGCTTCAGCATCACAATCTGTTTATTTTAAAGTGATGTCCCACACTTCATTACCAATCAATACAATCCTTCATAATAAATATAATGTATCTTACTACTCAGAAAACAAAGACTTTCACATCTTTTATCTTGTAAAGCATCCCAGTGAGATTCTGTGAGAATCTGTGAGAAAGGTCCTAGTGTATTCCCCATTTGAGATGAAGAAACTGAGGCTCAAAGAAGCTTAATTATCAGCCTCAGAGAGTCCACATGGAGTGCTAGCTCCCCTCTGCCAGCATTCTTGTACAGCCCACTGTGAGGAAACTCAGTGCTCACAAAGGTAATTGTTAGGGAAGTTTTCAAGTATACATATTTTAAATATTAGATTGTGATGCAGTCAGGGGGCCAAAGGCTCCCTTTTTAAGAGGTGGAGCTGGGGTAGGAAAGATGTCAAAGTAGTTGTGGGGTTTGCCTCAAGGTGGCCGACAGTGGGGTGAGCAACAGACCAGAAATACAGAGGAGAAGCAAGAAGGGGTGATGGGTCTAGACGATGGCCAGTCTGTGCTCAGAAGAAAGGGCTGATGTTGTATAAACTGGATGGTAGCCACATAAAGGGAATAAAAAAGCCAAGAAGCCTGCAAAACAGAAGATACAAAGTAATCATAAAAACTGCCTTGGGAAGTCTCTAGAGAGGAAGCAGCATTGAACCACCACCATTTTCCATCTCACAGGCGTAAAACTCAGGAATCTGTGTCCTTGGACTCCCTTAAAAGAGTTTGGGTATCCCAGACAGAACTTCAAAAGCAAATTCACTTTGTTATAAAGCAGAAACTAACACACCATTGTAAAGCAATTATACTCCAATAAAGATGTTAAAAAAAAAGAAACGATTTGATAAATGAAAGGATTTGACATTCAAAACCCCATGAATCTATGTAAATCAACTATATTTCAATAAAAAAGGTAAATAAATAAAATTTAAAAAGCCATGAATCTACCACCTGGATGTAACAGACAACATCCTACACTCTTGCCACACATTTCTAAGTATTCTACACAGACACACACACACACACACAATGGTAACTATGTGAAGTGATGGACGTCTTAATTAACTTGTTTGTGGTAATCATGTCCCTACACACACACACACACACACACACACACATATATACACATATATATATCATGTCTCTAAATATATACACACATATATATAAAATTGTCTCATACACCTTAAATATATACAATTTTTAATTGTATATTACACTTCAATAAAGCTGGAAAAAACACCAGGAAATTAAAAGCACCCTTCAACTGAAGTATTACTGAAAACTAAAATTACAGAGAGCATTTGCTGAAAAATGAAAATACTTACAATTTTTAAGCATTACGTAGATAAAAATTGCTGATTTGTGTCTTTTCTAAGGATGAACCTTACCTAACTTTAAGGTGTTTTCCTGCCACTCCTTATCACTCTTTCCAAAGAAAGGCTTTTATTCCCTCATCTGAGTTATCGAGAGTTCTTGTTCAAGTACAAGGATGTATGAAAACCCACAATGTGTTGATGGTTGGAACAAATTCATGAAATGGTCATTTTTAAGTGAAATTCTAGGCTGATATAACTGAAAAACAACAACGGCCACTGAAGTTTAGCTGGAGTTAATTTTTCTACCAATTAATTCTCCAAAGTAAAACGTAAAGAACATAAAAATGCAAAGTATACCCAATATGAATGAATTAATTACGGTGAATGGAAAAGACTAATTCCAAACAAATGACTAACAAAACCTCTACAGAGTGATTCACATCATCTGAAAATTACAGTCATGAACTTCAAGATTAAATCCAAAGCAATTACAATCTAAAAGAGATTAATTTTTCCAAGTAGAGTATATGAAAATTTAGTATATCTTAGCATCATGTTGCCTGAAAGGAGAGTTAGCCTTGAAAACACATTGCTTTCAAGTGGCATGGAAATTAAATGTGGAACAGGGAATAGTATTATTATCTTACATTTTGTTCTTCCAAAGACTATATACAGTCTTCTTTAGATACTCCATCATTCTTGTGATGAATGAAAATGTTTCTAAGATAAAGGTACAGTAGGAAAAGTAGCAGGTGACTCTTGCTGCCTTACTAAAGCTCTTATTTCCCTTTAGAATTTAGTGACAATAGTACATAGTAATTCTCTCTACCTATGAATGTAGCTAAAAATAACAACAGGTGCACTCAGAGTGCTTTTCATTTAAAATCCACTTTTCCCTTGGCAAGTGAGGGAGAGCTATACACTGCCTGGTATAGAAGATTTATTCAAATGTCCCTCATACTAATGGGTAGCTTTGGCCCTACTGCCTATGTCCTGATTGATCTTCTGAAGGTAAATGACCCTCCTATTCCAATAAGCCTGCTGGATTTAGAGGGGCCCCGAGGCAGGTAAGTTACCAATTTCTCCATTCAGTATATCAGTTCCTTATCCTCCTACTCTTCTTAGAGGATAGAGAAGTATAACAATGCAAAATAAATATCTACGTGTCTTCACTTTGTTTTGCACATGATAACACATCTAAGATCATTCTATCCTGAAAGCATTTTTTCTTCTTACTTTTGTAACGAAATGTTTTCTTATTTCCCAACACCAGTTCTTCCTGTTATTCTCTGGTTTTATTCAGAAACCTTTTACTGTTGTTGACAGCCTATAACTGTCCCTTGGAAAATGTACCCAGGATGTTTCCAATTACCTGTGCTCCACTTCCTGGCCGAATGCTCGTGGTAATTTGACAGCCCAAGAACTTCACTAACCTGGGTGCTTCTCCCTTCATGTTCCAGAATGTTTTGACTCCAGGACCAGATTTAATGAATAGATTAAGCTCACTGTCTTCCTAACTAGGGTCTTTGCTCTTATATATGATGTTAAGTGTGAGACATAAGGTTGCCAATGAAACATGAAAAAGTGGGTGTGATGTGGAAGAACACCCATATGGAGAGAGTTGAGAGCATCAGAGCTGGGAAGATTTCTCCTTTGATGTGAAGCCTTCGGTCTACTTCTGTCAACTGCAGAGCTGGCCGTGCTTCTAAAACACATTAAGACTTTTAAGATTTCAAACTTGCTGCTGATGAATTTTTCAATGGCAACTTTATAGTAGCAGGGTTCTGAAAGAGCTTTCACCATTGCTGAAACTAAGTCAAGCTGTTGATCTCTGGATGGATTTTGATGGACCCGGCTAAAAAAATAGCTTGGGATTTCTTTAGGAAATGACTTAACTGAGTTGCTATCTGAGTTCTGCTACTGAGTCTTTTCCTTGGTTTCCCATATGGAGGCTTCTAGCTTACAGTGATTCCTATATGATTTTTCTATAGATATAAATCATCTGAGATTTCAAGTACTTCGTTTGTGCTTCCTTAATAGTGAGTTTTACATGTCATATATATATATATATATATATATATATATATAATATTTATTTATATATGATTATTTGTGTTTTTATATCCTCTACTACAAGGTACTTGAGAGCCAGGACCATTTATTTCACATGATACCTCAACGTCTCACCGGCCAGTATTTAACAGAGAGAAAGGTAAGAATGCACATATTTTAAGTGGTTTTTTTGTGTGTGAAGCTAGTAATTAATGGAAGCAGATCCAAACCTCAATCCATCTCCAAAAGAAGTTGCTAGATACATGTTTTTTTATTAAATACATTATAAAAATATGCTTCATCATTCTTTGGTAGCATGTGTTACTTCATGCAATTTTAAAAAGCTATTTTAAAAAATAGTAACAGGATTTTCTCTGTAATTTGCAGATTACAAACAGCCCCAAAGTTCTATTTCTCACTGAGACTGTAGGTCCAATATGGGTTGGTAGGGGGCTCTGCCCTCATAGCCACTCAAGAATTCACACTGACCGATCCCTTCTCAAACCAAATCACACTCTGGCTCTTAAAACTCCCATCTGAAGGCAAGAAAACGCATTTCCACTCACATGTCATAGAGAAATAAGTCACATAGCCACCCCTAACTTTAAAAGAAGCAGTGAAATAAAATCCTACCCCCTGTCCATAAAGAGGAGAATGAGTGTATTTGCAAGCAGTTCTAATGACCACTGCATATGTCTACTTACGATGTGAAGTGCATTGAAATGATAAATTATACTCATTGTGTGTTTACATTCCTGGCTTGAAAGCTATTTGTATCAAGTAGCTGCTGGCTTCATGTAGGCTCTTACCCTAAGACATTTAGAGTCTATTTATTCTTGGTTGAGGTTATGGAGTAGCTGTGGGCCTTATTTTGCTTTGGGAGGATCTTAAAAAAAAGGTGAAACAGACGTTGAGACTGTCAATAGTTGACCCTTTTTTGTATTCTGTGATTCAGTGTGTGAAGTCTCTCTAACCCACAGAGCATCTCTGGCTTCCCTCTTGGTACACAGATCTCTGTGAGAACAGTTTACTCAGAGAACCCAAGCCTTGGTGGTTACGATTTGAAAGATGAATGTGCCATCAATCAGCAAAGGACTCATTCCTGATTTTTGTCATGGAATTTCATGCCTCTGGTGTTTGGGAAAATCATCAGTGAAGTTGATTCTTAACATATTGAAAGATTTTATTGAAGGACTATAAAAATATTAAGACTGCACGGAGTGGAGATTTAATCAGATAAGTCTGGCATCATGAAAACCACACAACTGTGCTCTTTGAGTGTCTTTGGAGATTACAGGGGGCAGGAGGAGTAACTGAGTAATTACTTAAATCCCAAATCTGGACTTTTATTTCAGAATCTCTCTGCTGCGTTTGAATAAACACTGCAAAGCAGACGTGATATGACTCATTTTGTAAATACCAACATTTACTAATTACCAGCCACAGAAGTAAAACCTGGAATCACAGCCTTTTAAAATCACAATGGTAAAACAGCAATATATTTTCAGAGCAACAAACACCAATTAGATTTGGCTAGATTTATGTTGCATACATTTTACAATCATACAATTGACCAAAGGCAGAAGGTGAAGAGAGGAAAAACGCTAAAAGGTAAACATGGTTGGTTTATAATCCCAGGGACATCTGGGGACTGGGATTAGGTGGTGAGAATTATTCTATTGAGGAAAGTAGAATATAGACTAAAAGGCTTAGCTTCATTAGAAAGGAGGGCAGTACACAAAGTGTTCACCTTGCCCGTCTTTATTCTCAGTACAGTGTCCACTGAGGAGAGAACCAGGGAAAAGAAGAGAGTCACCACTACCCTAGGGAATCAAGTTTTTCATCTAGTCTACAGCAATGGCTCAGTTTCCTCAAGGATAACAGCTAACAAAGTCAGGTCCTCCTGGCATCTGATGTACATCAGCCATGAGCATCTAATAGAGCTCATTTACTCAAGTTAAATGGACACTCTGTACAGTAACGGTTTTTAAATTTGATTTTCAAATATGCCTTAGAAAAGGTAGCTCACTGTTCTTAGATCTATAATACATGTCTGCTATTATAGACACCTGCTTTTTCGTGTATGGGAAATCCTTCCAGCCTGTTATTGTTTCACATCTGGGGAATGCCAATTTTTTTTTTTAAAACAACCTACCATTTAGCTACAAATTTAATTTCCTCCTAAAATTGATCCACTTACGGTAACCACATAACCTCAGAAATAACTAGTATGTTCTTCCTTCTCCTAACCAAAATGATGCCAGAATAGGTTTGAGGGGAGGAAAAAAAAATGAGAGAGGAGACAGAATTTTTTTATTTCAGGAGAGCTGAAAAGAAACGACATTCAAAAGAATCCGGTTTATTGACAAAAATATGCCTTAAAGTGTAAATTACTTTCTCATGAAAGGAATTCAATTTATGATTCAACAGAAAAAAATCTGTGTGCTGAGAACTTTGCATCTGCACAGTCTCCTAAGAATCAGAAACCAACCAGAGCTGTCATAACTGTTATGCAAAGCAAAAATGAATAACAAACTAGGCAATTTCCTAAAGCGAATTAAAATGCAATAGCAGGCATTTCATGAATATTGGAGCTTCTCTTTTTCTCAATGATGAGCACCTGCATATCTTTCACTACTTTTGCCATTCAAAACGTACTGAGTAAATGGTGCTAAACTTTTACTCCAAAGGTGCCTGGGAAACACAGTGGGACACTTGTGTTTGAGGCAAGCTGCCTTGGTACTTCCACAGATACTTAGACAGAAGCTTTGAGAAGATAATTATCATTATGGATAAGCAAATAATCTTGCAGGGCATTCTGATAACATCACTGGAAGGCATTATATTTACTCATGATATTGTTCTAGAGTTTCGCAACGGGCTGGCTCTCAGGTCCTGTGTTTAGTTAAATGAAGATGCACCCTTTCTTTTGTACTCAATGGTAATCGGGATCAAGAAAAACAGCAACAGATCCCTGTGTGGGTCCGTGTTAACATGGCATGTTATTTGGAGAGGCAAAGGTAACCCAGCTCCCATACACAGTTTTAAAGATTCATTTGGAATTTATACTAAATGGAGAACATATTTCATTTTGGAACAGCTTTTAACATGTCATTGCACGATTTGTTGCCAGATAAATAATGGCCATTAATGTACTTTCACCTTTGAAGCTGTGCAATTCCAATGAATTGCTAAGGTAATGTTCTTTTAGCTTGGAGGTCTAACTCAGATGATTTTGACCTACATACACCTTCTAAATGCACGTGTTGATTTGCCCTCCTCCGTCCACCCCAACTGGCAGGGGCCAAGTCCACCAGGACCACCACCTCCCTCCTGCGCCCCAGGCTTGCTCTGCCATCACTGACCCTCCATTTCACCAGGGGAGCCATCTTCCTACAGGTGACCCTGCTGCCCCCTTGCTTTCAATGTGGCTCCACCACATTCTCAGGCTGAAGCCCAAACTCTCAGAATGACATACGTGTACTTTTTCCAGCCTCAACACAGTCCAGGGCCAGTCCTCACACTTCACGCTAAAACATCACACCACTCGTCCTCTCAGGCCAGCTCTCCCCCTCCTTGGAATGTCTTTCCTCCACGCTTTCCATAGACGTCTACGAAGACACTTCTTGCCTACCTTCAGAAAGGGATTCATTCACCACCCCTCTATCACTTCTCCTATATCGCACACTCGGCAGACAATATTCTCCAGTATAGTAGGCAAATCACTTGTGTGCTTCATTCAGCACTTTCAAAGGCATTCCATCTCGCTCAGAAGAAAATCCAGCCTTTGTGACCCAATGTGATTTCAGCTTCGGCTTTCCTCTGACTTCATCTTGTATTACGCCCCTCTCTCTATTTCCTTTGGCCACACCACCACTTTGTCATTGATTAACCAAGCCTAGGACGTTCCTGCCCCCCTCAGGGACTTTACACTCCGTACTCCCTTTGCCTAGAATGCTCTTCCCCTAGGCACTGACTGGACGACTTGTTCTCCGTTTCCCTGTTTTCTGCTCACATGTCACCCATCAGTGAGGCCTTCCCTGACTACCCAAGTCTAAACAACAAAACACATTTCCCTACTCCCACGCAATCCCGATTTCCCTGTCCTGTATACTCCACATATTACCAACTGACTGTCCCTTCTAAAGTCACACCTCCCATCACTCTTAACCCCCTTACACTGCTTATTTTTCCTTATAGTATTTATCACCAGCTGACAATTCTATATGACTTACTTTATTTATTTTCTCTCTTCTGCTACTAGAATATAAACCTTTAAGTCAGAAGCTATATTCCTAGCTGGTAAAAACAGTGCCTGACACAGAGCCGCTCAATCCATATTGGTTGAATGAAGGAATATTATACTTAAGTGTGCTGTCTTCTCTACTAAAGTTCTTAGAATTTTAACTTGCAAAAGACACCTTTTACATATGCTCAATGGGAAGCATAGTACTTGGTAGAGAGAAGCAATTTAATCAATGTGTTTATTAAGCAGAAAAACATTTCAGATTTTGATCAACCCCACCAAAAAAAGAGAAGTGATAATTTTCTACTTAGTTCTAAAAACATTCTATATGCCAGAAGAGAAAAAAACAACCTGTTAAGAATATAAATTCAACTCATATTAGGAATATTTTATACTCTACTGACGTTTGCCAATACTGGCTAACCAAAAAGAAAAAAAAAAAGCAAACAAATCACCTCTAATATAGTTGTGTGATATCTATAAATATCTAATATCTATGTCACTGTTCATAATATTGAAGTTCCGTTGACTGAAGCTCCATATTGGAATAAAAGTATTTAGTGAGTTGAGCTATAGAATTTAGTAGCTATTTTAAGGGTTTTTCATAATAATATCAACTATCTTCCTGAATTTGAGGGAAGGAGGAATTGGTTTTCACCTTCTTTGATTAAAAGATTTGAAGATTTGATGTATGATATCTAAGCTGTGATGTGTGACAAGAAGTAAAAAAAAAAAAAAGAAAACCTCACCAAATTATGGCACAATCACTGGAGAAAAAAAAAGGAAAGAGAAGTAGACTATAGCCTGACCCTTTTGACATAATCTAGAAAAATCTCAGTGATTTGGTCAAGTCTTCCGGATAGATAATGGCAGAGGTGCACTTAGAATCTCTGTTTCCCACTTTCATATTTTGCTCTCTATCCTTCTTAAGATGCTTCACAGAGGGACTAAATGGACCAGCCCTGGTTTAGAGTCCTGCATACACTCTAAGCTTTTAAAAGTACATTCTTTATAGACTGAATGGAGAGAAAGTTAGAGTCAGGGTATTTAAATAGAAACCACCATGCTTATAAAATGGGTTATGGAACCATTAATTGTCTGTTTAGAGCTTCAAGTATAAGACCTCTAGGTACCATTTCAAAAATTGAAGCTTAAAAGATACACCAGTGACCTGGAAGAGCTACTGTAGCCTCCAGAAATGCCTAACCTTCCCATACAAGACGGACAGTGCACATGGGGAAGCCGACCTCATAGAGAACAGTCACCTTTTACCTCTTCCTTGCTTCTGGACATTCCAGTTTAGTGATGTTTTGAGTAATCTCCTAATAGCTACCTTCATAGTGAACTCTTAGATTTTCCCTACTGAAATAAAACAAGGGCAATATTTCCCAAGAGAAAACAGATGATTTCTTACTGGCTAGCTGAAAGTCTTTACAACGATCTACTAACTATATAGTCTAACAAATCTTGCAAGTCCTCAAAATGAATGAACTCATTTTAGAACACATTCCGTAGACTTAACTGAGAGCCCCTAACCTTTATCTAACCCCATTAATGATGGATCTCTCTAGGCCCTGGGGTGGGTTTTGAGCCCTACAAGTAAGCAAACATACTGAACCACAGCCAATAAACAGGTTTCTCCCATCTCATCCCAGAAGAAACTGACTATAGCAAAGCTTACTGGCCTCAAGAAATCGCTTAGATTACAATAACTGTATCCAGTAACAAGAGGAAAAGGAAAATGAGACAAAGGAGAGTAAGCACATGAGCCAAATCTTAGGAATAGAAATAATGAGCCTATTTTATAATAGAAAACAGTCAATCCTCATTATTTGCAGATTCTGCATTTGTGAATTCACCTAATCACAAACATATATCTGTCATCCCCAAATTAATACCCCTGGCACTTTCAGTCTTAGACAAGCACAGAGCAACACAAAATTTGAGTCACCTGACATACTTCTTTCCAACTGAGGTGGAACAAGGCTGCTCTCTGCCTTCTTTCAGTTCTCAGACTGTAAACAAGTGTCCTTTTCGAGTTCTATTCAATGTCACATTTTTTTTTTTTGCATTTTTGTGCTTTTCTGTTGGTGAGGTGGCTATTTAACATCGCCCTCAAGTGCAGTGCTGAAGTGCTGTTGTCTAGTTTCTCTCAGCACAGAAGGCTGGGATGTGCCTTCGAGAGAAAATATATGTGTTGGACAAGCTTCATTCAGACATGAATTATAGTGCCGTTGGCCGTGAGTTCAATGTGAATGACTGAACCGAATGGTATCTTTAAACAAACACACAGAAAACAAGGTTATGTACTGGCTGGTAGATGAAAACGTTGAGAGCAGAGGCTCACAGGAACCTAACCCTGTATTTCGCTTAGGAGTCCTGTATTTCACTAATACAGCATGTACACCTCCGTTATAGACCACAGCTACTGCAAATAATTAGGCTGAATCAAGGCCAAAGAATTATTTTAGGCCACAGCTAATATGAAATGGTAGCTAGTATGCTATATTAACTATATAGCTATAAAATTGTTATAACAATTATGGGTTTATTTTTAGTGTGATATTAATTCCAGATCAACTGCCTTTGGATTCCTCTCATAACCCTTTCCATAAAATATGTCTTGGAATAAACTAGAGCAACAACACACGTTATCACATTGGCACATTATCTTGTTAAATTAATCATCATGGTTTATTTCACACTCAGAGAGGTATGGGTTTACAATGTAAAGAGAACTGAATTAGGGTAGACATAACTGGGGTTTGCGCCCTGCCTATATATTCACTAGTTACCTGAACCTGAACAAATAACTTTACTTTTCTGATACTCAGCTTCCTGAGGTTGTCTGAGGAATAAATTAAATGCTGTATAGAAAACTGCACCTGAATGGCATAGAGTAGGAGCTCCAATGTTATTTTCTTTTAGTTTATAATTAGTAACATTGTTGTTATTTTTCCTGTCAAATATAACTGGTCCTGATTTTCAACTCAAGCCTTCTGCTTTTTTTCTACCCTTCTCTCTAATGTCTGAGCCAATGCTCATTTATAAATTTAACTCACTTTAATGGAGTATTTATTCTGTGTCAGGCTATGGGCTCATTACTAATGACACATTGATGAATAAAACCCAGTTTTTACCCCCCCCCAAAAGACTGTAATCCAGTGAGGAAAAGCAGAAAAAATATAAGTATTACTTTTTTAATGAAGTTGGATAATATTGTGGCATATAATATTATATGCAGAATGCTATAAATCGTACAAGGGCTGGGGGAATATAGTTTAAAAAAAGGTCACCCTATAAAAGGTCACATTTACTACTTCTTGATGTGAGTGGAAAATAGTCATGGAAACATCAAGAGGCATTTCACACAGAGGTTGCAGTGTATGTAAAGACCAGGGGGCAAAAAAAAGAAAAGAAAAAGTGAGTTTGGGGTCTTACAAGAACTTCACCATGGTTGTAAGAAAGAGTTAAAAAATGAAGATGAAGGAGCCTTGAAATTCTTATGGTGCTGGCATTTTCTGTATAAGTCCCTCCACTGTGTAGCAGTGAAGAAATGAATTAAGTGAAATAACTTGGGGTGGACATACTAAATTATTACGCTCCACCAATATTCTCTAGTTTAATAAAATTAGCAAACATTTACTTGAGCAAATAATAAAGGTCCAGAACTCTTAATAGGCTATAATGCATTAAGAGGAGAAGGCAGGTCAGGAGAGCATTGCCAAGGGCTGCTGTGAAGGGGCTGCGGTGGGTCCCTGCCTGGGCTTCTCTGGTGGGTCGGAGCAGCCTGAGGGCTTGAGTTCCTGAGGCATGAGGATGATTCCATAAATGCTTATGGAACATTAAAGTCATTGATTTCAAAGTGACCTACACCTGGTTGGTCTTTCCAGCTCTAAGGAAACTTTTCAAATTGGTGATCAAACGCTGTTTCTCTCAACTGCACTGTTTATAATAATAGGAGCATAGTCTGTGGAGCGAAACAACCTGAAGCAAAAACAGTTTGGGATTTTATACAGTATTTACAGCCTGTAAGAAAAGTGAGGAGAGTTGAGATGAATTTTATTTGTTCTTTGATACTATTCAAGTCTACTGGGCCAGCCAGGCAAGGAAGGTGTTCTGATACATAAGCCGTCTGGTTAATAGGGAAGCAAGAAAATCCAGTTGTACTATATACTAAGCATAGCATAGAAAACAGTTGATGCTACAAAATTCAACTGAACATAGTCTGGACTTTTTTCTGGCTTTCCTTCCTGATTCAGTTGACCTGTTCAAGACTATGTTACCTCCCTAGTTCTATCATTTCTACAAAATACAGTACTATTTGCTCCACACATGTGCAGAGGGGCTAGTGAAAGTGAAATCAGGTCAACGTTGAGAGAGTCACACTTTTACAATAAAACTGAAGTCTAAAGGACTGAAAATCAAATCCTGTTTTAGTGTTAGTTTTGTCCACAATCCCCCCATTTCTTGTTCATTTGTATAGCAGCTATAATAACTGATTGGTTTGTTACCATTTGACATTACTCTGAAGAAATTAACCAAGAAGCTATCAGCCTCAAAATGAAAGTGTTGGTAGTGAGATGAATGTCCGGCAAATTGACGCTGGGCAACATTCAAAGCGACAAATTACAGAAGTCATTGTTCAGTATCACAGATAGCAGGAGCAAAGTAAACACAGCGTCCCACATGATCTGTGAATAAATACAGTATGAGCAAGCTGACGGCAAAAGCAGTGCAATTATTAAACAAAAAAGAAAACATATGCTTCCTTTCAAAAGTCAAATGTTTGCTTAAGAATCATTAAACCAACACCACATTGGCACGTATTTTTGAAATGGAGAAGGACTATTTCACACCTACTCAACAAACTTAATGAATGCCAGAGAATTGAAATTAACAATTATTATTACTTGAATAATTACTATAAGAATAACGATTATTATTATTAAAGCTAATAATGAGAGCAAATTACCTCTTAATTATTTCAATACAGGATTAAGAAATATTCTGAAAGTCACCAAATCCTCTACTATTGGCAGATCAGTACATTATCAGTGGTTTTTCTCCAGAAGAATTTTGGGATTTATATCCTGCTTTTACAATAGGAACACAGTAACAAAGGCCACAGTGATGACTGTTAGCTTAAGCATAAACTCAAACATTAAATACATGTATTTGTAGATTACCTGCTTAACTCAGAACATGTATTAGTAGACACTGGAAATTCTTTTCCGTGCTAGGAATAGGCGCTAAAGGATTAAATTTTTAATAATACAATATCAATAATTAAAAAGACCATCTATATTTATTGTGTACAAAGCAAAAGAAAATATTAAGATTACATGATTCTCAACTCTTAGTTGCTTTATTATCAGGAGAGATAATCTTTTATTTTTTTTAAAGATTTCTTTTTTTGATGTGGACCAATTTTAAAGTCTTTATTGAATTTGTTACAATATTGCTTATGTTTTCTGTTTTGGTTTTTTGGCCGCAAGGCATGTGGGATCTCAGCTCCCGGACCAGGGATCGAACCTACACCCCCTGCATTGGAAGGCGAAGTCTTAACCGCTGGACCGCCAGGGAAGTCCCCCAGGATAGATCATCTAAAATTTAAGTTTTTGTTTAAAAATTTGGAGGAATATTGGGTTAAGCAGATTAGCATGTTTCTCAGGAATATGGCAGAGAGTAATTAGGTGATAGTGGTGAAACACTGTATGTACCTTAAAATAAAAGCTGTAAAAGCTCATGATCTTCAGTATGCTTAAAAGTTATCTCCTTTTGATACCAGCTCTCATATGATACTCCACACTTGACAACTAAACGAGAGTCATAACATTTTCAATTCTAAAGAAGGAATCTGTAGACACTCCACCCAAAAGAGCAAATTAGGAAGCAAAAGACTATAAGTGCCACCTTTTCTATATGGGTTCTCCTCCCCTTTTCATGATTTCCTGCACATTTGCATGAAAACAGAGCCCATTTTTCAGTATTTTTCTGGCTCCTGTGACTTAGTCTCTACCTGAACCCTTAGTCCTCTCTCTGTGACATAAATCCAGTCACTGTGGAAATCATTCCAATGCACTGACAGAGGATTATAGCTTCATGTGGGCAATATGCAGCTAGGAATACTTAGCAACCCAAAGTCTACAACACAAAGTCCTGAGAAAATGAAACACAGAGTAGTGAAGTCACAGCTGCAAGATCACTGTTGTTGCCACAGATTAAGGCTGAGATTTGATATATGATTTCTTCAATGGCTCTTCCTAAAATGAAATTTTGTGGGTAACATCAAATTTCCATTAAGATATTTAGAGGACTATCGTAACTATTACTAGCATACCTCCTGTGGTAAAGGACCCCATCTTGAGTATTCCTCGACATAGGTAGGAATTCCAACTCTTTTACTTATAAGTGGTGAGATCCTCGACCAATGAAGACAGTAACATTAACTTTACAGAACTGTTGAGTTAAAATAAGAATGTAATTCAATAATTTATGTTAAGCACCCAGCTCTGCCCCTGGAACATAGTGAGGACTGGCAGTTAGCATTATTATTTGTGGAAAATCAGGGTCATTTACCATGTTACCCAGTTAACTGCCCATTCTTCCTAAAGGTACTCTAATATTTTTGTCTTCATCTGTTAATTTAGGCATCAAATGCAGGGGATCCTCATTATTCGCGGATTCCATAAAGTGAATTTACCTAATTGCTAACATGTATTTGTAGCATCAAAGGCGATACACACGGCATGCTCACCATCAACTGTGGACATGGGTAGAGTGGTGAAAAACACCTGAGGCGCACCTCCTGAACTGAGGTTGAACAAGGCAATGATCTGCCTTCTTGTTGCAGGCAGCTCTCATTCTGTAAACGTGGGTCCTTTTCCAAGTCTGTTTAGTGCCACGTTTTTTGCGTGTTTGGTTTTTGTTGATGATTTCACTGTTTAAAAGGTAGTGCTTAAGTGCTGCCTAGTGGTCCTAAATGCAAAACGGCTATGATGGGCCTTTCTGAGAAAATATGTGGGTTAGATCCATTTCTTTCAGGCAGGGGTTGTTGTGCTGAGGTCAATGTTAATGAATCCACAATAGGGGGCATCCAGAAAAAGGAAGAGGACATTCTCAGATCTGTATGCAAGGCTGATTTGAAAAATGCTGGAGTAACAGTGATAGTGGCTAAGTTTGTGAATTCCTGACATGAGGACTGATTTATAAAGCATATTGGATGGCACTGTGGGTGTGGCTAAAAGCCAAAGAAACTTATGGCCACATCACCCAGGGTCAAAGAGACATTAAACTCAGATCAGCTAGTGTATTATTGTAAAGAAATACTACATATAATTACTTGTAAGATATATAAATATGTGTGTATATGTATGTGTATATATATATATATATATATATATATACAGAGAGAGAGAGAGAGAGAGAGAGAGAGAGAGAGAGATGGTGTCTTTAAACAGAAGTACACATAAAACAAGGTTACTTACTGAACAGTTGACAAAAATGTTGTGACCAGAGGCTCACAGGAACCCAACCCTCTATTTCTCCTTGGAGCAATGAATAGCTCAGTATTCACTAATTCAGTGTTTGTGGTGACTTTATATTACAGAAGCACCACCCATAATGAGAAGTGATTCTATGTAAAATCTTTAAAGTAAGGACCACCTACCAATTCAAATCTCTACTATAGGGCATAGAGTTGTCAGATACAAATACAAGGTACCCACTTAAATTTGAATTTCAGATGAATGGTAAATACTTTTTTTAGTAATAACTATGTCCTGTGCGATATTTGAAATTCAAATTTAACCAGGCATCTTATATTTTTATTTGCTAAATCTGGCAACTTACTAGGGAAAACCAACTCTTAACCTACATATCTAAATAACAACTGCCCTTGCTTTTACCATGTTCCATATTTTTAATCTTTATTGCAATAGAATTTTAAAATCAAATGTATCATTCTTTTTGGCTTGGGCATTTTCCCTCTCCTGTTAAAAATCCCCCAGTACCTTAATGTTGTATTCATTCTTTTTTGTTTTGTTTATATTTTAAAGAATAAATAAAATGAACAGTTTTGTAACTTGGTTTTCCTTGAAAATTTAACCTCCCCAAAATGCAAAATACCAACTTCCTTCTTCGGAGAACACTATATTCAAAAGATAATCTAAAGGGTTAATCCTGTTTCTCAAAAATTTCAAGTGATTAAAAAAAACCAAAAAACAAATTTCAAGTGATTATATACCATATCTCATATTACCTTAAAAATGAAAATGTCCCCATTGTCTACCAAAAATGTAACAACTGCTCTATAACTGGTTCTATTTTAAAACACGATACATAACACATAGTCACTGAACTTACTGGCATTCGATTTACTAATTCTGATAGAGATGTGAGCTTGCATCACTTGCTTTAGCACTCAAGCCCTAAAATTCTTAGGCCCTTCTTTCATCGAGAAGATTTTTTCACAAGATTGCATTGCTATAGCCTCCAGAATCAGGGTCTGATATTTACACGAAGGAATAGGTAGCTCTAATAGGCATTATCACTATTTACCAATATCCACTTGGCCTCTACTTCCTGGCACATAGGAGGTTATTCTCACACCCCTATTAAATTAAATATGCCTGTGTGACTTGCTCTAGCCAATGCAGTCAGGGTAGAAGTGATGTGTGCCATTTCTGGATGGAAGCATTTACTTGCTGGTGCTCAACTCTCCAGCCCGCTCGTTCACTGCCATAGTGACTGCAAAGCCACGTGCTCTTACAGGGAAGTCATAAGATGGAAATGGCCTGGGATACTGAGTAGCATAGGGAGGTCTGTCCTCCAAGAGCAAGGGTCAGCGAACTCTGACCCAGGGACAAAATCCCTCCTGCAGCGTATTTTTGTACGGCCCACTAGATAAAAATGGTTTTTACGTTTTGAAATGTAAAATATGAAAATGACTCTTACTCATTCAGTAAAAATAGTTACTCAACTTTGCCCCTTGGCTCACAATGTTTAAAATATCGACTCTATGGCCCTTTACAGAGAAATTCTCTAACCCCTGCCCTAAAGAGTCACCCAGACCCACACAGCACCTCTTGTGTGAGCAAGAAATAAACTTGTGTGAAGCAACAGAGGTTTATTTGGTTATTTGTCATAGCTGATATAGGGACTTGAATTCCAGTCCTGTCACTCAGCAATGATAACATCTCTGAGGCTCAGCTGTCCGCTTGTCAAATGGGTGCACATTAAATGACATAAAATATAGGAATATATAACTAGAAACAATAAACGATCCAGGACGGGAGATAAGCAGACCATGCTGAGGCCATGTTGAAGGGAGGTAAAAACAACATTTTGATTATAAAAATGTCTTCTACCTGCTTGGCAGTTTTGCTCAAGTCCAGCCCCATTTACAATAAATTTGTCTGCAAATGTTTAAACTCTTCTCTTGAAGTATCGCTTCTTAATTTTTCCACCACATCTTTCAGTTTAACATTCGGTAAGCACTGTATCAGTGTTGTGGTCCAACACACACATTTCCAAATGGATAAAGTCATGCAAAATGCAAAATAAAAGCAAAGTAGCACTCATTTTTGATGCCAACTTTGACAGTTTAAAAATTCAGAGGAGATTTCACATAAATATTTTGCAAACAGTTTCTGTCTTATAAATAAGCCTATGGGACCTCAAGCCCTGATGCCTTCAGGGAAGGAATTTCCCTCACCACTTCTGGTTCTCCGCCTTATTTAAGATGAGAGATTTTCTGCTGGATATAATTCTTTGGGTTGATAATTCCCTAGGGAGCTACTTCTCTTGAGTCTGCATCAAATTATTGCTCAGAAGTTTGGGATTTATGTATTTTAGAAAATACCCTCTATGACTTGAAAGGCCAATTCCAATTACCTTTACATTTTCAGGCTTAGCAATCCTCTCCAATTAAACAACATATTCATCACAGAAAACAATGTAGAATCGATTTCATTGTACTTCTAATAATTCACTGATTACAGGTGGAAAACTGAGAAATATGCAGAACGAAGTCTCCATTTAAGGAGAGGACTGTGGCATCTAAAATAATAGAGAGAATGTACAAAAAGTAATGGGAGGTTCTTGTTTATAGGAGAATCACAGACTGGGAGGGAGGTAATCACCATTCTCAGGTGTAATTTCTAACACATCCACACGCATTAGTTCCTTGGGTGTGACATTTTGTAGGAAGCTTTCCTGTGGGAGGAGACTGGGCAACGGTATTAGGAGAAACAGGCCCGAATGCTGTTGCAAACTTAATGTTCTTAGTGCTTATTGTCTATTTTTAACCATAACACTTCCTATGCTCTTTAGAAAGTGACTATATGGAACCCCTGTCCCTGTGTGTGAACAGGATTTTCATTATGGAGAAATGATGTTTACACAGAGCTGTTTAAAAACTTTAAAAAATATTTCTAGCATCCATCGGCTAATTTACATTTTATTCCACATAAAACATACGCGTTAACATTGAAGATGAGCTCTGAGGATGCAAAATAGATAGATGCCCATGGAATATTAAGCAATATGCAATTATTTTTTACAGTTTGGATGCTTTTCACGTAGAAATGAGTCTGCTCACTACTTCACAGAAGCGCAAATTGAAACGTTCTCCCTGCTGGTCCTGGCAAAACTTGCTGCCCTTGACTGTTCTTCAAATGCTCCCTTATCCGAAGGTATGAAGCTCTGAATTTATTCACTGACCGCAAGCTTTCCTCTCTCTCTGTCTCTCTCCAAACCTAGTGTTTTATGTTCTTGTTCTTCTCCAAGTTCTTTCCAACCTCAGCCCGCACAGTCAGATCAATCACTTCGTCCCACAGCTACTCGCCCGCCAGCTCCCCAGGCTCCTTGCTTCTGATGAGGCAGGAAAGTCAGGACGGGGGAGGGAGGGTCCGAGCTCAGCCTCCTCACCTATAGGCATTAGGCAGAAGGCAACGCCACCTCCTCGTTTTGCACTTAATGAGGACATGACACAGGGAGGAATGGCATCTAAAACAGAAACTTTGTGGCCCCTGAGCAAGACACTCTGAGCATGAAAACCGTGGAGCGTGCGCAATAAAAGTGCACGGGTTGCTGATGACCCTGTACCACCTTCCACGTGTGGCGCTCCACTATTTAAGGGAAAACAGCTCTTAGAGCACATGTAAGGTGGCTTCAGGAGGCAAATGCTCAGGACCAGAAGCTCATGCAACCTGGTGCAATCCAGGCCACACCTCAACCCCTCCATGAATATTCCACCCCTAATCAAAAAGACCCTCACCCATTCAAAGGGCTAAAAATAAGACCAAAAGGGGGATCAACAACCCTGCTGCAAGGACGCCTACACTCGCCTCCTTCAAGTGTGTGCCTTTCACTTCTGCCCTAAACAAACTGCTTCTTTGTTCTCTTAGCTCCTCAGCCTCAGTGTGTGTGTGTGTGTGTGTGTGTGTGTTTGTGTGTGTGTGTGTGTGTTCCTTTGTGTTTTGTGTTCCTTGCCCAAATTCTTTTGGATGAGTTGAACAAGAGCTTGGCTTTTTGATAAAGCTTTTCCGGTATCACTTACACAAAATATCCCCCGGAATGGCTCGCATCATCTGTCTCATCGGCTCCTGGTGGGCTGGCCAAAGAACTCCAAGACATAAGAGGATGTAGCATTGAGAAAGGAAGAGGAAATGACAAGCACAAAGTGCCCTGAGCCTTGAGGAGCGCTGACTTCTGCTGGAGAAATAGTTCAAGGCTTCACCGGGGAGCTCAGCCTTGAGAGTGGGGAAGATTTCCATAAGCAGAGATAAAGCTGGGAAGATACTGGCAAAAGTCTGTGCAGACACCCATTTTTCTGTGTACTTTGAAATTTAAAAAGTTACAGTTTACCCTACTAAAATCTCAGTTGAACCACGTTTACCTTTTTAACACAAGAAAAGAAATTTGGGGATGTAAGAGTGAAACATGTAAAAACCTAGAAAAAGAATCATAAACCATGAGTGACATGTTCATTTTTTTTAACTGAGGCTCCAAAGAGCTAGACCCTAGGGTCATTTGTGCTACTAAGAGTCAGAAATCTGCATGTTATCTACCCAGTGTCTATCTCCCTAAGGCACTTTCCTAAAAGTATCCCAATTGTCCTTGAGGTATTGACTCATCCCTCCAGCAGGAGAAGCTAACCCCATCCCCAGCCCAAGTGTGGGTCCTCATTGACTTAAGCCAATCAGTATATTCCATTCTATTGCCTATTACATGACTGGCTTCCATCCAAGAGGGCATGTGCCCTAACTCATCCTGTCTCAGTACACGCTCAGAAGCCAGGACAGCAGTCCTTTTCTCATTAAATGAATATAATTACGGAAGATGGACACCCTTACGGCACCCAAAGCTAACCTATGACTTTGACAAATATTCACGTGTAGTCTAAGAGCTTTGCCTTCTCCTAACAAATTCTCTTTTGCCACATCAGGAACTTTTAGTTTAGAGTGGATTTGGATCTCTGATAAAATAACAAATCTGTAAACCAACTTTTCTTATATTCAAACCAGTAGGTCACATTATTAAGGAATCCAGAAGAATCACTTGGGATAGTCAGCAGACTTTGCTCATAAGTGACATTATGAGATACTGTAGTTGCCTCTGCCCTTGAAATGAGAGAGAGAGAGAGAGAGAAAGAGAGAGAGAGAGAGACTAAAAAGCTTAAGGATTGTGGACAGCATCATGTTAACTTTTGTCTCCCTATTCTAAATACATTTCCAGGATCCATAAAACAACTGCTGAATGAATAAATACACGAATGAATAAAAAACAAAATGGAACACAGGTCTTTCTACATAGATATTTAAATCATCTGCCCTAAATTCTAATACTGTTTTTAGGATACTGAGGAATAATCCAGTTTAAAAAAAAATCATTTTGAGGGGAAAAAAAAAGGCTGTGATCAGGTTTTTGAGGTGGAGGCTCTGAATGGCAACGGAATTCAAAGCCATGAACAGATCAAGGCCATGAAGAATGTGGCATGTACATTTCTCCGAGAGGAAGGGAAAATGAGACACTTAAAAATGCATCCTCAAGTGTTTGTAGGTATATTTAAGAATTCAAAAGTGGTACACCCTCAATTCAAAGGGCAGCAAGACTATGTTATTTAAGAGTGCCCTGAGAGCTCTAGTGGAGAAACAAAGCAGCCCGAGTGACTAGCAGGAAAGAAGCAGAAGCTGAGCAAGTCACACCAAGCCCAGAGCTGGACATCATTTGATCAGCAACTGCGCAGGCTGAATAGCAGCTTCAGAAACTCGCACAGCGCAGAAGTAGGACAAACTGCCAAATCTAGTAAACCATGGCAGCCAGCAGATAGGACTTCATGGCTTAGAGCTATCCTAAAGCCATGGCCAACTGGGGCAACCGGCCTCAGCTTCTCAGCAACCCAAGGAAGCAACAGTGGTGCAGAAAGAGATGACACCCTTCTTCCTAGCACAGTCTGTCCCAACATATCTAAGAACATTGCTTAGCCTGCCCATCAGCCTCCAACACGCTTTTTTGGGGCAGACTTGGAATTGAACTACATCCAACATTCCCTATGGATCATCCTGGCTCTGGGACACTAGGAGATTTCTGCAATGACCTTTGGTTCACCCATTTGTCATGATCATCGTTACTGGTTCTCTGGCTCAGAAGACGCCAAGCACAAATTAAGTTCATATGAGACTTATTCCACAGTCAAAGATGCCGGCTCTGTTCCCCAACAATTTTCACTTGAATAATTTAAGGACCTGATATGTTATCAATTGCCCTTCAGCCTCTAACTATGTCAACATTATGTTCCTTAACATAAAAGTTTCATTTTAGTTCTTTTATTTTCTGTGTTAAGTGGCCATACATCTCTGTTAACTGACCAGGATTACACAGCATATGGAATGCCAGACCTTCTCTCTTTGAAATACAATTTGCTTCTGGCTTTTCGCCCAAACGCAGTTAAGTAGTATTAGCTCCCCAGGCAGACCTCATCGTCTTTGAGTTAAATACAGTAAGAAGTGCTGACGCTTCGAGTTCACTAATATCTTTGCTCCATAATCTTTTATTTTATGACCTGCCCCTGGCTGCTCCCTGAGCTAAGAATTTGCTGTTCATAAAGCGGGGTGACAAGTCTCATCACATAATGATAAAGAAAATGGTGTTACTTTAGCTGGCACAGGAGCAATCAGAACACAATATGAATGTAGATGCTCTAGGCTACTATCTGATCCAATGTGAAAAGTGAAATATTACCCTTTCAACCAACATGAGAAAAATCTAGATTTTTGTTGTTTTAATCTTTTACTCATAAAAGAGACACAGACAGAATCAACCGCAGAGAGTCATGTTTGAACAGCATGATGGCATCAGTGTCATCCTTTCATAAGCCTTTAGAGCCTTTCTTGGATTAACACGCCAAAAGCACATTGATCAGAAATTCAGTTTGGGTTGGTGTTACTAATTCGCAAATTGCTTAGCAATGTTCAGATCAAAAAGGAAAAAAATGGTTAATTCTGAATTTTTCTTCCTAATAGACCCCATCTTTTATTTATTATATTTAACACATACTGCTTATATAGTAAGTCCTCAGTGCTAGGCACACTAATTTTAAACTATTACCTTATTAAATCTTCATAAGTACAGAGAGTAGGTTCTAAATTATCACCAATTTTTACAGATGAAGAAGCTGAGGCACAGAGAGTTTAAGTAAGTTGTTCAAGGTCACAGAGCTTGTAAGTGGCAGAGCCAGACAGTCTGTCTCCAAAGTCTGTATATTCTCCCACTGTAATAGGTTGCCTCTCTCTATAAAGCAGTGTTGAATATAAAACCCAGCCTTTAAAGCCTTTGATTAACACTAGTTAAAGCTTGTTAAAAGAGAATACTAGTGAACCAACTTCAAACCATGGACACAGAAAAATAGTATTTATGTATACATATTTTTTACTTTGAAAAAGCCTTAGCAATATGATATGGTGGAGAAGACAGATTATAGATCTTTGTCTCTAAAATCTTCAATAAATCAAACAGGTTCAACATTTAAATTTAAATTTGGTTTTGATAAGCTTCTTTAGTGACTGCTGTTGTTTCCCCTAGGACAATGATTTCACATCTTACTGTCTGTTTCTAGAAAACAGAGAAAGAAAAGTATCTGATTTTTAAATGCCTATCCTACTTCTCTTCTGATAACAGCACTGTGTCCAAATACAAATTATGTGGTAAAAGAAAAGAAACAAAAAGGGTTTGAACAGGGAAGGTGAGTGATCAGTGTAAACTGTCTTAAACCAAGAATTTTGTTTTCACTCAACTTCCTAACTCTTCTATAAGCCCTCTGCCCTCCAAAATTGGTTGTACACCCATGTTACCTGTCTCTACTGTTTTTTAGTCTCAAAAACCCTTCCACACTTAATTTGGGGTGCCCCACAACTGACACCTTCAGTTTTTAATCATTCCCTCTCTCTTTCATCCTCTCTACTGCCCTTCCCCTTTAAACTAATAAAGGGCTTCTTAAATGTGTGTCTTCAGAGGACAACACAAGAATATTAATAAATTTATAATAACAAAATATTACTAGCAGGCCTTATGCTAACTGTCTTGCATAATCACCTCTTTTAATCCTCCTAAAAGTACTTCGAGGTTAGGTGGTGATGACAGTCAAGACATTTAACACCAATTACCATGGCCACTGGCCATAAACAAAGAGTAAGGCTGGAAGTGTGCAAACTGCCAAATACCAACCTCGTGGTAAGTATCTAGATTATGTCCATTTCACAGAAGAGATAACTCATCTCGGCAAGTTTAAGTAACCTGGGTAAGATCACACAACTAGTTAGTGCCACACCGAAAATCACACGTGGGTGCGTTTGACTTGGAGATGATTTCCAGTACTAGGAAGCTAACAGATCTTTGAAAACAGCAGTCAGTTAAAAAGTTTAGGAGAAGTGGTATATTATATTTCCTGTTTTGGACATGCGTATTAGGACATTACAGGCTTTGAGATGCCCAGAAAGGAAGCCTGTCTTACTTTACTGAACCCAGAGTTTTTCAAATTTCACTAGTTAGAAAACTATTTCTTCATGCAGAACCTATTATCAGCACAGACGCTCCCTGACTTACGATGGTTCAACTTAAACTTTTTCGACTTTACGATGGTGTGAAAGCAATACACATTCAGTATAATCTATACTTTGAATTTTGATCTTTTCCTGGGCTAGTTATATGGGGTGCTATACTGTCTTGTGATGCCGGGTAGCAGTAAAGAACCACAGCTCCCCGCCAGCCACACCATCATGGAGATAAACAACCAATACGCTTACAACCACTCTGTACCCAGACAACCAGTTTTTCACTGCCAGTACCGTATTTAGTCAATTACATGAGATATTCAATAGTTAATTATAAAATAGGCTTTGTGTTAGGTGACTTTCCCCAACTTTAGGCTAATGTAAGTGTTCTGAGATGTATAAGGTAGGCTAGACTAAGCTATGATGTTTGGTAGGTTAGATGTATTAAATGCATTTTTGACTTAAGATGTTTTCAATTTACTATGGGTTTATTGGGACATAACCCCATGTTAAGTCAAGGAAGATCTGTATTCCAAAAACACAGTCGGGGAAGTACGATTTTAGAAACATATGCAGTTTCTCAAATATTTTCCTGGGCCTCTCTTTTCCTTCTAATGTAAAATCATTTTGTTTTGGTTTTGGGGGTTTTTTTGTATGATGATTTTGTTTTATATTTCTGAGCAAGTGATTTCTCAGCCATTAATTTAGGCTTATGAATCAGGGAAACTAATATATATGTAAATTTTAAAATTTTATTAAATGTATTAAATTTATGTCCTGAAAATAGAGATTACTTTTGATTTGATTCATACATGGTGCATTGTGTTATCTGCTAGGATCTTCCATGAATAGATTTTCAAATTAATAGTAGTAGAATGTAGGAGAATATGACCAATTAGCTGGCATCTTACCTTTAGTGAATTAAATTTTTTTAAATCACACACTCACAGAGGCAATCAAGCAAGGGAAAGAAATAAAAGGCATCTAGATTGGAAAGGAAGAAATAACGAAAACTCTATTTGCAGATGTATGATCCTATATAGTGAAAACCCTAAGGAATCCATTAAAAAAATAGAACTAATAAACGAGTTCAGCAAGGTTGCACTTGCATTTCTAAACAAGTGATGAACAATTTGAAAATGAAATTAAGAAAACAATTCCTTTTACAACAGCATTTAAAGGAATAAAATACTTAGGGATAAATTTAACAAAAGAAGTGTAAGGCTTCTACATAGAAAATTACAAAACACCATTGAAAGAAATTAAAGAAAACCTAAATAAATGGAAGATATTTCATGATCATGGATGACGAGACTTAATATTGTTGAGATGGCTATGCTCCCCAAATTAATCTATGGATTCAATCCAATAGGTGTCAAAATCCCAGCTGCCTTTAGAATGGACAAGCTGATTCTAAAATTCATATGGAAACGTAAGAGAACCCAAATAGCTGAAATGACCTTGAAAAAGAAGAACAAAGTTGAGGACTCACATTTTGCAATTTGAAGTCTTATTACAAAACTACAGTAATCAAGTAATCAAGAAAACGTGGTACTGGCATAAGGATAGAAATAGAGAAAAATGGAATTGAATTGAGAATCCATATATAAGTCCTTATATTTATGACCAATTGATTTTTGACAAGAGTGCCAAGGCCATTCAAAGGGTAAAAGGCAGGCTTTTCAACAAATTGTGCTAGCACAACTGGATATCCAGATACAAAAGAATGAAGCTGGACTCTTGCCTCATACAATATGTAAAATTTATCTCAAATCATATAGCTATAAGAGCTGATACCTAAAGGTAAGAGCCAAAACTATAAAATTCTTTGAAGAAAACAAGAGTAAATATTCATGATCCTAGGTTAGGCAATAATTTATTAGATATAACTCCAAAAGCACACATGACAAAAAAATGGATAAATCAAAGACTCCATCAAAATTAAAAATTTTTGTACATCAAAGAACATCATCCAGAAAGCAAACAAACAACTGACAGGATGGGAAAAAACATATGCAAACCATATTTCTCTTAAGCGGCTTGTATTCAGAATATATAAAGAATTCTCACACCTCAAAAATATAAAAACAAATTCCCTAATTAAAAAAATGGGTAAAGGATGTGAATACATATTTCTCCAAAGAAGATATGCAAATGACCAGTACGCACATGAAAAGATACTCAACAACATTAACCAACAGGGAAATGCAGGTCAAAACCACAATTAGGTACCACTTTATAACCACTAGGATGGTTATATTCAAAAGGACAAAAAATAACAAGTGCTGTCAAAGATGTGGAAAATTGGAATGCTTATACATCGCTGATGGAAACATAAAATGGCACAATTACTTTGGATAACAGTTTGGCAGTTTTTCAAATGGTTAAACATAGAGTTCCCATATGACCCAACAATTTGACTCCTAAACATATATTTCACACAAAAACTTGTAAAGGAGTATTTATGCCAGCATTATTCATAATAGGCAGAGAGTGGAGACAACCCAAATGTCTATCAGCTGATGAATAGAGAAGCAAAGGAAGTAGCCATGCAATGGAATATTATTCAGCAATAAAAAGGAATGGAATTCAGATATGTGCTACAGCATGGATGAACCTGGAACACATTATGCTAAGTGAAAGAAAAAGAGCATTTAGATGAAATGAATTTAGATAAATAGACAAATCCATAGAGACAGAAAACAGATTAGTGGTTGACCGGTGTTGGGGGAGAGGGCAATGGGAGTGACTGCCAATGGGTATGGGGTTTCTTTTTTTTTAAAATTTTTATTGGAGTAAAGTTGATTTACAGTGTTGTGTTAGTGTCAGGTGTACAGCAAAGTGAATCAGTTATACATACACATATATCCACTCTTTTTTAGATTATTTTCCCATATAGGCCATTACAGAGTATTAAGTAGAGTTCCCTGTGCTATATAATACATCATTATCAGTTACATATTTTATATATAGTAGTGTGTATATGTCAATCCCAATCTTCCAATTTATCCCTCCCCGCCTTTACCCCTGGTAACCATAAGTTTGTTTTCTACATCTGTAACTCTATTTCTGTTTTGTAGATAAGTTCATTTGTACCCTTTTTTTATATTCCACATATAAGCGATATCATCTGATATTTGTCTGTCTCTGTCTGACTTACTTCACTCAGTATGACAATTTCTAGGTCCATCCACGTTGCTGCAAATGGCATTATTTCATTCGTTTTTTTACGGCTGAGTAATATTCCATTGTATGGACCATATCTTCTTTAACCATTGATGGACATTTGGGTTGCTTCCATGTCCTGGCTATTGTAAATAGTGCTGCAATGAACACTGGGGTGCATGTATTTTTTCAAATTATGGGTTTCTCCTGATATATGCCCAGGAGTGGGGTTTCTTTTGAGGGTGGTGAAAATGTTCTAGAAATACGTAGTGGTGATCAATGGCCAACTTTGTGAATATACTAAAAAACACAGAACTGTACACTTTCAAATGGTTGGCTTTATGGTGTGTGAATGATATCCCAATAAAGCTGTTATTTTTTAAAATCACATGCACTTGTCCAATACCTGTTTTTTAAACTCACCAGTATAATATAGCTTGACAGCAAAAGAAATATTTGTGCTGCAAAACCCTAGTTTATAGTGTTCAGCTCACATTTAAATAATGTTAGCCACTGAGAACAGAAAAGATAACCAAGATAAAAAGGATCATTATATTTAATTAAATATTTCAAAACTATACCCTGGAAGTGTATGTAAAGAAATCACCATGATGTCTTTCCATGTTGCATTGAGAGTAATATTAAGGAAACAAATGTCCTCTAAATCAATGTGTATATATTACGGTTTAAAATGTTAATTAGTTTTCATCTAAGCATTAATGTCCCTTGGAGACACAGTGACAAAAGCCACAGGTGGGGATGAAAGAAATATTGTTTATCAGAACTGAGGAATAATGTCTATGTTGCCGAAGTAACCAAACTGTCTCATAAGAAATGTATAATTTGACATTCATTTATCAATATTTCTAAAATGCAACTCTTATCTTGCCTTTGTTGCAAATTTCATTTCCTAGTAATGACTTCACAGATTCCCCGCTTTATATGCACATCTCATTTATTTCTGTTTCCAGAATGAATTAAACCAGAGAAACTTGGCCCAGGCTGTCTCTCTCTCTCTCAGTCTCCATGGGAAATGAATCATTGTTTTCATCCAGAATAACACTATATGATAATTGATCACTCAATTTTCAGTCTTCCACCTGAAGCCTCTTTTATAACGATCCCCAAATCATAGAACTGCTGATGGCAAAGGATCCTAAAGGTAATCTAGTTCAGAGCACAAAGTAGATGATCAATAAATATTTACTAAATTAAATCCTCTACTTTTTAGCACTAATCATCCCTCTACAACCTGTCAGTGAAGCAATAGTTTAAACTCCAACAATGGGGAATGCATTGCCTCATGAGATTCTAAGTCCCACTTTGAACTGCTCTAACTGTTAGAAAGTTCTTCTCGCATGGACTTTTAATCTTTCAGATCCTACTTGTGTCTTCTACAGCCACACACGATCCTGCTTTTATGCTTTCCCTGTTAATATTTAGATAGGTTTATCATGTCTGATGTTGCTTAGCCCTGTTTTGTGTTTGTGTGTTTCCTTCCAAGCTCAGAACTCTGCACTTCTTCCTGCTAAAACTGTCAAACTTAGCTCACCAATCTGGTTTGAACAGATGATTTTTGGATCCTGGTTCTTGGATCCTTTTTTGGAACTACGTATGGGCTGCCAAAGTCACATTTTTTAAATTTATGATAGATTCTTGACATATAATACTATCCCACTCTTCTTCCAAGCAGGTATTCTCCTTTTAAACCAAATATAGCTTTATTCTGGTTGCAAGATCTATCCTTCAAAGTCTAGATGTTATCTGGTTCAACCAGTCTCCAGGCAAATAATTCTTTATGGTTCCCTCATTCAAATAGCTTAAGCTCCAGTCCTGCAAGGACAAATTTCCCTTTCTGATTTTATCTATGTAGCCAGCTTGTAGCCAGCTATAGAACTTTTTTATATCCCCCTCTCTCTTAAAAGGTCCAACATGCCTAGGATTTAGTAGTCTTGCAAGGAATTTCCAAGATCACTTCTGATGGTGTTATTTGTCCTTTAAAGTGAAAGTAGAACAGGTTGCGGTGTTCAGTTTTGACAAGTTTTGGAAAGTGTTCCTCCGTATTTCACGTGCACTCCACGTAGGCACATGATGCTCCGAATGGCCATGACACATCGACGTAACATACTTTCCTGTATTTCTCTAGCAGCATCTTCCTTACAATTTCTACCCGCTCCACCACCATGTCTCTCAGGGCCAATACTAGGTGATCCCATTCTGAAATTCTCCTTAATGTCCTGTGGATCCAGAAGATCCAAATAAACACTTCGTGGGAGGAGGGTTATTTTGAATTAACTGGGCCTCACCTACAGAATTTACTTATTCAATCATAATCGTTTTAGGATGTGTTCAGTAACCTATATCCATTGTCAATGCAATCCTGACAAAATGATTCACCCTATTCTGTCTCAGAATGATGTGTAAATGGGGACCTCAGGGAATCATCCATTTAAAATGTCCTTCTGCAGCATATTTTGCATGTCAAGCTCCATATTGCAACTAAAGAGGAGAACTAAAGAATAAATGCCTTCAGGGCCTGGGTCATGTCTTATTGACTTTTATCACTGGAGACTAGAACAGTGCCAGAAATCATAGATTAAAACTCAGTCTCAGCATCAAACATATTTAAAGTATGGGTCTATGATTGCTAAGCTATATTTTCTAAGAAGTGAAATCATTTCTTGGCCAGGCTTAATCATTTCCAATGGCCAGCATATAATAAATGTCCCCCAAAATGTTAAATAAATGAGCTCTAGCTCTTCTAAAAGTCTCCATTTTGAAAGTTGTAATAAGAAAATAATGTACATATGCAGAAATAGACCATCCAAGTGCCATTACATATCGTATATATTAATAATTCTAAACAAGCTGCTCATATTCAGTAGCATGTTAAAATTAAAAGGCTTCATACATTTTTTCTCATACTAAAAAGAACACCTGCTGCTAAAGCCGTACTTGCTCTCTGCATAAGAAACAAATAGTTAAGGATGAAGTAATTACAGGAACTCTCAAAATCTCAGCACCCTTGGAAAAAAAGAATTTTATGCAGAAAATAAGTCAGATTTTACTTGTATTTCTATTCCCACCTCAACACATGAGAATTGTCCTTAGAAGGGTACAAACTTTCACGCCTATAAATTATATGCTCATTTCCAAATGCTCCTCTGATTACATCCTTCTTTTTTTTTTTTTTTTAAATAAACAAAGAATTTCCTTGTGCACTGTTTGCTTATGATAGCTAACTGGGTTTTGACGTTTCTCTAATAAGCTTCAGGAACTTACTAACCCAGTCATTCTCTTTAGTTTTCTTTGGAAGCATGAAAACTTGTTTAAACATCATAAAAATATGTCATTATCAGCCAAAACCAGAGGGTAGTTGCAAAATAAAAATTTCAGAGCAATGGCCTAGCTTGTGAATGCGGCACTAAACACCCACAAAGGGGAGAGGGATCCTTATTTATCCCATTCATGGAAAAACTAGTTAATAGGCTTTAAGAATTAAAGTAATTAGAACTTTGAATTAATCAAAACTGTCTAATTCTGTGAGTTTATAAAAACTTTGGGGTTTCATCTCAAAGAAAATTAAACTAATATTTTAAAATCTGGGATGCTCTAAAATACCATTTTTGTTTTTCTAAAATAAGAAGTTTTTTAAAATATAAGTAATGTTAAATATGAAACCATTCAGGAATGGGTCACACATTACACAACAATATTTATAGCTAGTCAGGGGAAAAAGTGAGATGTTATTCATCAAAACTTTGCTCAGAATATCTAGATGTGGTTCTTACAGACACATTACAATAATGAGCATTGATTTCAGTTCATTTAGAAGCCCAAGTGGATTGTATTATTACGTGAACGTGAAGATCTTTAAAGTTAAGTTTTTCCTACATTAATAGTATAGGGTTCAGGAAAGTAATCGTGTTTCATAATCACATGTTCATATTTTGATATACTGTATTTTTAATCTTTTTATTTTTTATTTTTATGTTAATAAAACCCAATATTATATTTACACAATATAAGTGACCAAAAACAAAGATTTGCTATTTTTTTTTAAACACAGAAGTTGTTTAATATTGGAAAACTAGTTTTAAGGGCACAATATGATAAAGACAGGCAATAATCAACAGCCTTAAAAAATTATTTCTATTTTTCACATGCTATACAGTGATAGAGATGCAGAGAGTTTGGAAAAACACTTAAGAGTAATCAAGACTTACGTATTAAGAACTTTATCCACCATGATAACTCAAGTATGCTGCAGCTAAAACTTATGGATGACTTTTATGTGAACTGGGTTTCTCTTTGAACTGATGCAGCACACAGAACACTAAAGCACTGGATAGTTAAAGAGCTTGGTCAACTGTCCATCCCTTGTTGTTAACTTTATGGTATTAACATGCCAATGGATGAATGCACATGGAGAGAAATCAAATAGAGGAGCATTCTTTTTAAGACCAACACCTATATCTATATTATTTAGTTGTTCACACACAAAAAAGGAAAAACAAATCATATTCATTTCTATTCCAGAAAATCAGAGTGTTTAAGTGTTTCGAAGGACATCCTTTCAACATTTATTTTCCTATTACATCAATGATTTAGAATGTATTGCTGAGTTATGATAATGTTCAAGGTGGTAAAATTCACATCAATATTCCGGTTTGGTTGGATTTTGCAGTAAAACATGGAGAAACCCATTAATCTGACAAAATCTGCCAGGTGACTAACCCATATAGTTTAACAGTATTCATATATATTTAAGAGGACGTGAACAAGGGAATGTTCCCTTGTTAAAAAAAAAAAAAAAACTAGTCATTCTCAAAAACATAACAAATAATTTTTCCAGACTATCTTATTAGCAACATCATGAATTATACAATAGAAATGCTTGTTCAAACTGTTTCTTTTTCTGATAAGAAACACTGCATTTTAAAAAGCAACCACTATTTTAATATTTAATATCTCAGCATATCTAGATCTCAAAAAGTAGCAAGCTATTTAAGAAAGAAGTGTACTTCTTGTAATGTAAAAAGCATTTCTGGCATTTCATATTATCTGCTTTTTAATGACTGTATTTTCCTAGCATTAAAAATGAATTAATCTCTTTCTTCCTAAGTACTCTGTTGAACATGGTGAAAGAAATAGTTCAACAGATTATTTTCCCTTGTAAAAATCATATAGATCATTGCCTCTCTTGGCCTGTTTGGTTTGAAAGCAAAACATCTGACTGTGCATCCAACTCAAAACTCATCACCTTTCCCGGGGTTTCACAGACACGAGGTTTTCTTATTTCCCATTGAATCATACTGACTCGTGGGTAGAGTACTGAAAAGCGTATGAAACGTAATTAAGGTACTGTCTGTACAGCTTCATTCAGCAGAAAAGTCAAGAGTTTTACTCTACAGTCTAAAACAAAAAATACTCTAAGTAAATTAATATTAATAATTTGGGGTAGTCTACAAGAAATGAAAACAGTTGTCACATCAATTTTCCAACACTAGATTTATCAGGTAAAGATGTTTATGTTTTTGCATTCTGACATGTCTCAAATCACCATAGTCTTTGCTATATACTAATTTAAATCACACTGACTGAGCAATGGCATCTTGATGATGGAAGATTGTTTAAAGAATGGAGTAAAAAATTCCAGACCAGGGTAAGATGGTAGTAAACAGCTATCACCATCTCTCTCATTGAATGCAACTGGACAGAATGCAAGGAACAGTTCTCCAAGGACTCTGAAAAGTAAACAGTATCAGGCAGAGTGGAGGAGACCAAGATTCAAAATACCACCAACCCAATGGTGAGTTTGCCATTTCTTTTCCTTCTGGGATACCCTGGCCTGAATTCAACACACTGGCAGTGGGCACTGGGCGCAGATAGAGACGACTCCAGGAGAAGCCCTCAAGTTTGGCCCACAGATCTGAAAAGGATACTCTGAATGGACAGAGTACAGAAATATTCCATTTCCCCCCATTCTCCACTCTGCGCCTCAGCCCACAGTGACCTGTCATGGCAGCCACAGCCAGCAGCAATGGGACCTTACAGGAGCCAAAACTCTGAGGGAGAGGAACTGTCCTCTTCATTTGATGCAACTATCTTTACAGAAGGGTAGGACCAACCTCTGTTTGTTTTTCTCTGCCCCCTCAAAGCTGGGCCCTAATGCTGACCCAGTTGCAGGAGTACATGGCAGAGGGAGGTTATAACAGGCTCAGCAATCTGGTTGGAGGAAAGAGCAGTGTCAGTCAACAGGAAATTTCTGGGGAAAAAATGGAAAGTGTGAAGCACGGGAAAGTGACCTCATAAAATTCTTTTATGAACACCTGAGCTCACCTCCAACTGTGCATGTGTAGATTTGATCCTATTCAGCATGCCCAAAACTTTGAGAACTGAATTAACAGACAGACTACCACACAATACTCAAGATGGCCAATGGGTGGTGCACACATGGGACAGATGCAAGTAACACTGAAAAGACTTTTAAACTGAACTGACATTGGAACTACTACAACCCACAGAAAGTGGGTTCAAATCATGTCCTAAACCTAAACCAGCTTAACTTACCGTAAAAAAGAAACATCAATAGTTTCTATAGAATTTAAACAAGATCCAGGGTTTCATGTAATATTCAAAATGTCCAGGATAGAATCCAAAATTATTCAGCACATAAAGAACAGCAAAAATCCCAACTGCACAGGAAAAATATTAAAGAGACACAATTCTATAATGATAAAGGGTCAAGTCAGCAAGAACTCATAACCACCCTGAGTATGCACCAAAAAAACAGAGCTAAATACAAAAGGCCAAAGACGACAATACTGAAAAGAGAAATAGACAAATCTACAAAGATAGCTGAAGATTTCAACACTCTTCTTTCACTAATAGATAGAACCTATAGAAAGAAAGTCAGCAAGGATTGAGAAGAACTGAAAATCATCATCAATCAGCTGAATCTAACTGACATTTATAGGTTACTCAACCCAACAACAATAGAATATATATTCTACTCAAATGCACTTCAAACATTCCCCAGGATAGACCATGTCCTGGGTTATGAATCAAATAATGAGAAAATTAAAATAATTAAAATCATATACAGTATGTTCTCAGACCATAATTGAATTAAACTAGAAATCATTAACAGAAAATTAAGAGAAAATTCCCCTCAAACACTTGGAAGTTAACAATAAACTTCTAAATAATCTATGGGTCAAAGAGAAATATCTCAAGGGAAATTTAAAATATTTTAAACTAAATGAAGGTGAAAATACAATATGTCAAAGTTGTGAAATGTATCTAAAGTATAGGAGGAGGGACTTGCCTGGTGGCGCAGTGGTTAAGAATATGCCTGCTAATGCAGGGTACATGTGTTCGATCCCTAGTCCGGGAAGATCCCACATGCCGAGAAGCAACTAAGCCCGCGTGCCACAACTACTGAGCCCACGTGCCTAGAGCCCAGTGCTCTACAACAAGAGAAGACACCGCAATGAGAAGCCCACGCACCACAATGAAGAGCAGCCCCCACTCACCAGAACTAGAGAAAGCCTTTGCACAGCAACGAAGACCCAACGCAGCCAAAAATAAATAAATAAATAAATAAAGTATAGGAGGAAATATACGCTTTAATTAGAAAGAAGAAAAGTCCCCAAACTTTCACCTTAAGTAACCAGAAAAAAAAAAAAGGACATAAACACAAAGCAAGAAGAGAGAAGAATATAAGAAAGATAAAACCAGAAATCAATGGAATGGAAAAAAGTAAAACAAACAGAACGTCAATAAAACCAAAAACCTGATTTTAAAAGATCAATAAAATTGATAAATCTTTGGAAAGACATAAGACAGAAGACACAAATTACCAATATCAGGAATGAAAAAGAAAATATCACTACAGATCTTAGAGGCATTAAACAGGAAATGAGGCAATATATAAACAACTCTGTGCACATAATTCCAATAATTTAGATAAAATGGATTAAATCCTCAAAATATACAAACTATAAAAAAACTGACTGAAAATGAAATAAATAACATTTATGACCCTGTAACTGTTAGAGAAATTGACTTTGGGAAAAATTTTTTTGAAAAGAAATCTCCAGGTCCAGATAGTTTCACTGGCAAATTCTACCAAACACTTAAAGAAGAAATAACACCAATTTTATAGAAAATTTTTGTCCAGAAATTCTCTCAGCAAACTAGAAGTAGGAGAGAACTTCCTTAACCTAATAAATCGCATCTACAAAAATCCTACATCTACCATCTTTATGGAAAAAAGACAGAACACTGTCCTAAATAACCTTAGCCAGTGCACAAGTCAAGAAAAATAAATGAGGCATACAGATTGAAAAGGAAGAAATAAATCTGTCCCTATTCGCTGTATAATTATCTATATAGAAACCCCAAGAAATGCACACACACACAAAAACATCTTAGAATTAACAACTGTGTTTAGCAAGGCCACAGCGTACAAGATCGACACACAAAATTCATTGTATTTTTATATCCTGGAAATGTACAATTCAAAATCTAATTTTTTTCAAGAGTATCATTTACAATAGCTCCAAAAACTAAAATATTTGGGTGGAAAATAATAAAATATGTACAAATTCTATTGCTGAAAACTAAAAAAGATTGATGAAAGAGATCAAAGAAGACCAAATAAATGGAGAGATATACCACATACACCAATTAGAAGACTTATGTAATAAAGATGTCACTTCTCTCTGAATTACCAATAGATTTAATACAATTACAATTAAACCTCTGAAGGACTCTTTTCTTTGGTAGATATAGAGAAGCTGATTCTAAAATTTATATGGAGGGACTTCCCTGGTGGTCCAATGGTTAAGAGTCCTTGCTCCCACTGTAGGGGGCACAGATTGGATCCCTGATCAGGGAACTAAGATCCCACATGCTGTTCGGTGCAGCCAAAAAAATAATAATAATAATAAATATTTTTTAAGAATAAAATAAAATTTATATGGAAAGTCAAAGAGCCTAGAATTAGTAAAATATCTCAGAAAAAAAAGAACAACACAGTTGGAGGAATTACATTACCCATTCTTAAGACTTACTATAAAACCACAGCAATCAAAACTGTGTGGAATCGGTAGGAGGATGTACACATTGACCAACAGAACAGTGAATGCAGAAATAGACTCACCCCATGATGGCCACTGGAATTTTTACAAAGATACTTAAGCAATTAAAAAGAGAAAGGGTGGCCTTTTCAGCAAATGGTTTAAGAACAGCTGAACATCCACATGCCATAAACAAACAAACAAACAAACATTGACATAAACCTCACACCTTAAAATGGACCAGAGATCTAAATAAAATGCAAAACTATAAAACTTCTAGAACACATAGGAGAAAATCTTTGTGACTTGGGGTTAGGCAAAGATATGACACCAAACTCATGATCTGCAAGAGAAAAAAATGGATAAATTGGGCTTCATAAAAATGGAAATGCTTTTGTTTTTTAAAGACACTCTTTAGAGAATCAAAGGACCAGGTACAGACAAGGAAATTTTCTCTATAGTTGCATATCCAACAAAAAACTTTTCTAGTTCTATGTTCTAAATGTATTAGTGATTAACCAAATCTATACATCTTAAAATTCACAGTAAAAAAAAAAAAAAAAAAAAAAAAATTCACAGTACACCAAAAAAAGAAAAAATCAATTTCTTTAACTACATGATAATTTAAAAAATAAGACAAAACGAAACAAAAAAAGGAATAAAATGAATACAAAAGTTCCAGTTACACTATATTTTTTAGTAAGGTCCGAGGTAAAACTGCATAGTGCCCAGTCTAGCCATTTTTATATTTTCTTAGGTAACTTTTAAAATGATCCTAATTACCCTGGGGATTAGTCACAGAAAGTAACAAGGTTTAAAAGGAGAAAGAAGCCTAAGAACTCTGCCTTCTGAGACAGCAAGAACTAAAAAAAGGTCTAGTTAGCCTCATTTGCAATGAAATACTGAGGTGCTTAAATGTTACAATGGTTTTCTTCCACACTTTACAACCAAGCCAAACTTTCATCCTTTAATCGAATCATACTGCCCTACCCTTGTATAGTGCAACTGTGTTAATTAGAAATTGTCCCAGTTAGTTTACTTTAGATATTAATACTTCTGTTGGTTTAACTTAAAGAGCTCTTTGGTTGGCCTATGTATTATGCAAGCTCTTCTATAACACTGAACATCACACTCATGGCTGTCTTTTCTGACTCCTGTGGATGGGAACAACGCTCTATATTTTTTAAAAATACCAGTATTATGGGAAGCTAATTAAATCTTTAAAAAGAAAAAAAAGTATTCCTTTCAAAATTCAGTCCCCAAACCAGAATTGCATTTTGCTTCTTTATTACAATAAAATATATAAGCAAATTAAATCTTCAGGTTCTATGGGGATGGTTTACCTCCATGAATCTGTAATTATTTTTCATGAAAAATAATATTCAAAGTCTCATTTAGAGCATAGGGATACACAGATGAAATTTCTTACTTTAAGGCATAAACTTGATTAAAGCAGGTGCACTAATCCAAACAATATCTTAAAATTCAATAGCCCAAATTCATTCATTACAGGCCAATGACCATTAAAAGTCAAGACTAATTGTCAAAGATAGTGGTCACGTGTGTGGAAATACACTTAACAGGTTTACTTGCTACACCCCTCTTCAACAGTCTGGGGGCTCAACCAAACATTCAGTCTCAGAAGATTCACTATGAACCCCACACCTGCCATTAGTCATTTACAAGGTTACAAGGCAGGAATCACAGCTTGCCAGCTGGGCAGCATCCAGCATTCTTCTTGGAGACCCTCTACAGCAAGCCCCACAGCTGCTTAGCTGCAAGGAGATGATGCTTATCAGTGGGCATGGGAGTCACCCTGGTTAAAAGTCTCACACCCAGTGGGAATCCACACCGACTGTATCCATCGCAGAAGCATAGCTTCCAGCGTACCAATCATGGGACATGCCATTTCTAAGTCACCATACTCAGGGAAGGCCAACATTATGGCAACTCCACTAGCTATTTATAATTCATTTATAATTCCTCCCAGTATATATGCAATTTACCCATCAGGGGTTATGGCACAAGCAATATTGCATAGTAACTGAGTTGGTGTACGACCCTTAACAGGTTAACAGGTGATCAAAGGTAGAGAGTTAACCAAAGGACAAATTCTTATGCAGAAAGAAAAAAGGGTTTGCTGACATTTTGATTAAGAGTAAACACCATATAAGACAATATTCTAGACTTGGAGTTGGAAAACATGGATTTGAACCCTGATGCTGCACCTTGCCAGCTGCACCTAACCTTGGGAAAATGATTTCACCTCTTTGATTTCACTTTTTTCGTCAGTAAAATGCAGACGATAATCGCTCTCCAACATTTATTTTGAGAATGATATGATAGAGCAGATTTTCATTTACTTAGAGGGTGGCCCAGAATTAGAGCTCAATTAACATGACAAGAAAACAAAACTGATGAGACAACAAACTTACTGTTGCCAGATCCACAGTATTACTTTATCAGCACTTGGGACTTAAAGCTTGAGTTGGACTCCCTACCATCAACCACTAGTTATTTTGTCCTTCCGATTCTTCCATTCACTCTTCTGTATACATGCCCAATTCTCCACTAGATTATGAACTCTTAGGGAAACAAGGACTATACCCAACTCTTTAATAATCCCCCTGACAATCCAGCTAGATGTTCAATAAATTCTTGTTAAATAAACAATCACACTCATCAAATACAACTAATAAAAAAACCAAACTGTACATTTTAAAAAAATACCTCTTCTAACATGAGCAATATAGATGATCTCAATCCCTACAGTCATTCATTGAAACTCATTCCATAAACATAGTCTGAGCCCTTACCACGTGTCAGAGATGATGTCAGGTGCTAGAAACACAGCTCTTCACAGACTAGTACACACGGTCTTTGCCCTTGTACATACCTTACATACCAGCTGAAAAGCTGTTTAAAAAGTGAGTAAACACTCAAAAAATAATTCTATATTGCATTACCTTTGTGATGGAAAGAAAAGACTAAGGGGGCTTCCCTGGTGGTGCAGTGGTTAAGAATTCCCCTGCCAATGCAGGGGACACGGGTTCGAGCCCTGGGCCGGGAAGATCCCACATGCTGCAGAGCAACTAAGCCTGTGCACCACAACTACTTAGCCTGCGCTCTAGAGCCTGTGAGCCACAACTACCGAGCCTGTGAGCCACAACTACTGCAGCCCGTGCGCCTAGAGCCCGTGCTCCACAATAAGAGAAGCCACCGCAATGAGAAGCCTGCGCACCGCAACAAAGAGTAGCCCCTGCTCGCCACAACTGGAGAAAGCCTGTGCGCAGCAAGACCAAACACAGCCAAAAATTAATTAATTAATTAATTTAAAAAAAGAAAAAGAAAAGACTGAGGCAGAGACTATCTAGGTAAAACATTTTATATAAGGTGGTCAGGGATGGTGACATTTAAGCAGAAATGTGAAGGTTTATCCAGCCAAAGATGAGGGAAAGAAGAGAGGTAAAAGTAGAAACCTTGAGTTAGCAAACAAAAACAAAAAGCTAGGATGTTTGAGGATTGATGGAAGACCATCTTTGGATGATGGCCTCTCAGTTTATTAGAGAAAAAGGAAAAAAAAGAAAAAAATCTAGCAGTTTACTTAACAAGGCAACATTATTTCAAGAAGCGTTCCAGAGCGTAGTTCAGGTTAATTAGAGCTGTTGTCATTCAGGTCCTAACATGGTCTCTATTTCAATCGACAACGTTTAACATTGGTACGGAGCAGCATGCCAAAAGTTACTAATGAGATGTCTACAATAAAAGCTGATAAAAGACTACTGTCAAGGGACTTTCCTGGTGGCGCAGTGGTTAAGAATCCGCCTGCCAATGCAGGAGACACGGGTTCGAGCCCCGGTCCGGGATGATCCCACATGCCGCAGAGCAACTAAGCCCAAGAGCCACAACTACTAAGCCCGCGTGCCACAACTACTGAAACCCGCGCGCCTAGAGCCCGTGCTCCACAACAAGAGAAGCCACTGCAATGAGAAGCCCGCGCACCGCAACGAAGAGTAGCCCCCGCTCGCCGCAACTAGAGAAAGTCCGCGTGCAACAACAAAGACCCAACGCAGCCATAAATAAATAAATAAATATATAAATAAATAAAGGCTTGACCTTTAAAAAAAAAAAAGACTACTGTCAAAAACCAAATCACAAACCCCAAACATGGCAGTGACCTGAACTATACCAGAACCCTTCAACGTTAAGCAGATCTGGTAATTGGATCACACTAGGAACAGTACGTTATACCCAAATTGAATCTAGAACAAATGTCCAGCTCCTGCAAGATTTAATAGAATCTCTGTCTGCCCATGTAGTCTTCTGGTCTACTAGATGAATTGTGGTAGCCATTTCGGCAAACTTCTATTAAACACAACAGATCTCTACAGACACTCTTTCTTCCTCCTCCTGAAATAAGCACCAGCGCAGGGGTCTGACGCTGTGGCCACCTAATAAAACATTTCAAGTAGGAGATAATCAGGGATTTGCCTAAAATAATAATAGATTATACAGCATGTAATTTAATTTCTAATCTGGAAGTTGCCCCAGAATGTGGTCGCCAGAGTGATTTATGCAACATAATATTTGGGTTGAAGCACAATGTATCTTCCATAAGCACCTGAAATTGAAGCACAATTTATTCTACTTCAGAAAGAAAAGATTGTCCTAATTCTTCAATGAAATTATTTATACACAAAGCATCGTATGTCAGGAAAGCTTTAGAAATGTGTTTAGCAATATTTTGAAACCTTAGGAGGCAAACAGCAGGAAAGTAGAGCAGAAGCAGGGCAGAGGGCAGGGAAAAGGAAAGGGAAGGTCATGGGTGAAATCCAGACACTGCCAGGACCAATGAAGTCTGCTTTGTAGCATTTTATTCTTTGAATCTTTTCTTCTTACATACACAGTAGGCTTGATGATTTTCTGCTTGCACCCAGGAGAGTTAACTAAGTTAGGTGACCTCTTTACTGTAATGTTTATACAAGTTGTTCTCGTGCTCTTTCATTATATGTACTCAGTATTTCTTTTTCATTCCTTAGGTTTTCAATTGTTATAGAATTTAAGTAGAGAGATATTTTTCCTTACTATCTTTACAGAAGCCAGAACCCATTGGCAAACTTGAGTTTCTTAGCTTTTTCATCTTTAAGGTTAAATTCTTAAAATTGAAGAGAATGCCCGCTTCTTGAAAATATAATTGTAAAAACTGCCTTCTAATCCTACTGTAATATTACAGTAGAGAAAAATAAATAAAAAGTCTTATCTATACCGGCGGCTTCTTTAGGTCAATGAGATGCCAGTGTTTAAAAGTGAAGTGTCAGTAGAAAATTCGCATTTTTTTCTCATAATTTTCTGTGATAGGTTGGCAATCCTGATTAGAGTCTGTCATTTTGAGGCATCTGAACTTCATCATTCTCCGTCTGCTTTCTATATGCTCTATGAGTTCTGAAGGATCTTTTCAAGGATGATGAGGGATGGAATCTCTCTTAAAGTATATTTTGAATCTCGTCCAAAAGACATGACACAATAAATCTTCGAGCTATTTTTGACCATATGTCACAGCTCTTGAAGGCAAATGAAGGCCCTGGCAGCTTGAAGGGATTACTTAACACTGACAGCTGTTAAGGCATTTATCCTGAGCTTTCTTCTTTCTTTCCATCGAGACTACATAAGATGGCATGGCTTGTGGGTTGGATAGTATGTAATGTGCTTGATGTATGATGAGAAATCACATCAATTTCCTACGTTCCTTCATGTTTATCCATCTCAGTGCATCTACAAATGTCTATATCAACTGTGTGCCCAGGCCTTGGGAATGTAAAGATGAGATCATATAAAGTTGGAAATGTAAAAAAGAAGATAAAATAGGCCATTAAAGGTATGACATAAGGTTACCTTAAAAAAAAAAAATCATTATTGTATCAGAGCTGAGCAAGTTGGCTTGGGAACATTAAGCTGGCAATGAAGATATTTAGATTTTAACAAGTGTGACTTAGGGCAGACACCAAGCCCCTCTGGGCCTCAGTGACTTCAGATGTGAAATGTATGGCTTAAACTATCCTGTCTTTGAGATTCCCTATAGTTTTCAAATTTTCCTATATAGTTTTAAAAGACAATGTAGACTGAATCTATTATGTGCCATAGTTATACAGCCAAGCGGTATGTAGGTACCCTTTTGGAAATCAGTGAATTTTAAAGCTGTTGTAAAAGGACTAAATTCCTTAATAAGCCTAATAAATGCATTTGTAATAAAAGAAATAAATGCTTTTTTACATCTGAAAGTTCAGAAGGAAAACTTGATTGCTGAATCAAGTCTCTAGCTACTGTAAGATTTTTTCAATTTAATTTTTTAAACTTTTTTTCTGATTCTAAAAATTCAGAGAAAAATCAATGGAAAATATTGGAAGGAAATCTAAATAATTTTTGAAGATGTTAACAAAGGCAAACTGTCACTGAATATAGTATAAGAGTGAAGTGTATAGCTCTTTCCTCAGTAAGCAAAGCTTTAAAAAAGATATCAGAGATATACTATATAGCTCAACACTGGCAGAGTAAAGCTGGCTTGCAATGAGCTTCCCAGGCAATATGTACAAGACTCAAAGTCCAGACTCTAGCTGCTAAGGCTGGGTCATAGTGCCAACTGGTATCACTTCTTCAGATATAAAATGCATCAGCTCCTGATATTTTCAAAGTTCTACCATGGATCAAGGGTGGACATGGATATAAGCAAAAAAGTATTTGACTATTGTAAGGCTAAGAGAAGAAAAGCTTTGTCTAATAAACAAGCTACACTTAATCTGTTTGGCTTCAGGCTAAATGTTGGTTTCTAAATGCCAGCCGATTGTCTGCCTTGATAGGAGAAAGAGAGTTTGAAAAATTACCCCCTCTCTGACACAACTCTGAAGATTCCAATTCAGTACATCAAGGGTGAGGTCTACAAATCCATGTTCTGAAAAGCCTTCCTAGATGATGTTGGCACACAGTCAGGTTTGGGAAATGGAGATGCTGAGTCGGTTATGTTCACATCTTACTTGGAATTCCTTAGTGGTAGAGCCAGGGCTACAATTTACTTCCTACCAATTATTAAGCTGTAAACGACTATGTAGTCTAGTAAAAATAAAAGTTAACGCACTAGTATTATATATTTCAGATAAGAGATATTTGAGGACCAAAAACAAAAACACCTTTGCATTTGTCATTGCCAGATTCCTTCAGTAAGTGTTTACTCCTTATTCCTGCTGAATTAAGTTTTAGGGCTATTGGGGGTGGAAGTGGGGCGGGGGGGGATTGAACAACTGGTGGAATGGAATCATAAATTCATGTGCACATTATAATATCAAAACCAGTAGTAAATGATTCGGTGTGCAAGATACATGTAAAATATTTTTTAAACCATGTTACTCAAAACTGAGTTATATACGGGATGTAACATTAATCATGAATTGTAGAAGAGAGGAGTACATCACAAGAAGAGGAATAATATTAATTATTCTGTTTATCTGATCAATATAAAAAACCATTGATATGATTTTGCCACAAACTGTGGTTTATTTGGCTATGATCTTCCAAAGGAATGATTCATTATTTTTACTGCTAGATAATTATATTTTTCATTATATTTTTCTAATAAATCAAGAGTTCTCCTTTTCATTGAAGAAAATGAATAATCTTCTTAATATTTCTGTGTACTAGTGCTACACTATAGCATTTGATCATGGGGATAACTTGGTGACTTTTAAATACTTATCATTAAATGTACTATTAAATGCAGGGCTCTCTATTGAGTAAATTTAAGTGTTTGTGCAATTTTTAACTTAACTATTGTATAAAATTAATTGAAAAGCATATGAATTTAAACCTTTGACTTAAAACATTATGGCCAAAAGCTCTCTATTTCCAAGCTGTCAAATATAAAAACTGATAATACTTCCAGAGTTCTCCCCAAGGTTGAAGAACCAGCAGTAATTAAAGAACATTTACCCAGTCAAAAAACAGACCCCAAATGCAGTATGACATCAGCTTGGCTGCCACAGTCTCTCTCTCAAAGTCAGGAAATCCATCACAATGACAACTGTTCACAGCTAGAAACTGGGCAGAGTGACTTTAACAAGTAAGAAGCAAAGATAGTATTTTGTAAAGAAGCCAGCCAGACATTGCCATGTAGGAAAGGTGCCACCAGAGACTCCCTGAAGTTATTTCAACCCCGATGTGGAGACGGAAGATGATAAAGCAGGTAATGGTGAACGCACATCAGAAGGCACCAGAGCAGAGTGAGTCCCGAAGTCTACTTGAATCCTGAACAAACATCACTGATTTAGAAGAGTCTGTGTGGTTTACTTCCCACACTCTTGGCCATTTAAACCTAAATTTAGATATCACATAGCACAACTGCAGGGGATGCCGTTTACCTACAATACAATATGATTATATCCTGTTAAACTGAAAAGACTAGCAGCATTAATTTTACAATTAAAAAGATTGAGCCTTAACTATGTCAGAATATCTTAAGGTAATAACCAAGACATGGCATCTAAATGAAAAATTAGAAGAAAATACAGTACATTCAAAATCTCAAAACATAACACTGTATCATAATTTTGTGTTAAAAGTAAGACAAACTGACAGTTACAGCTTAGAAAACCCCAGGACCAGTAATTTCCCTAAACTCACCCATGCAAACAAAGCAATAGTGCATGGAGAGTCTTGGGCTGTAGTGCAATGACAACTCTATTTTTATAGTCAGTTGTTTTCACTTGAGCAGTCAATAAATCTTTTCATAATTGTTTCAATTATAATCTAGTATTAGAGAAAAAATTAGCCAAATAATGTTTTTGTTTTTTATTATTAAACATCAAATATGGGCTTCCCTGGTGGCGCAGTGGTTGAGAGTCTGCCTGCTAATGCAGGGGACACGGGTTCGAGCCCTGGTCTGGGAGGATCCCACATGCCGCGGAGCAACTGGGCCCGTGAGCCACAATTACTGAGCCTGCGCGTCTGGAGCCTGTGCTCCGCAACAAGAGAGGCCGCGATAATGAGAGGCCCGCGCACCGCGATGAAGAGTGGCCCCAGCTTGCCGCAACTGGAGAAAGCCCTCGCATAGAAACGAAGACCCAACACAGCCAAAAATAAATAATAAATAAATAAATAAAATTAAAAAAAAAAAAAGAAGAGAAAGAAGAGAGGAGATAAGAGAAGGGAGAGAAAGAGACGAAAGGAAGTACTAAATGCCCAGGCAAAATTTGAGAGACCGTGAATTTGTAACAGACCATTTTAAAAACAAAAAAACAAAAAAAAACAAAAAAAAAATCAAATAATACTCCAGTGTTTCCCTAAACTACATATGCAAAACTTCTCCACTTAAAATTATCAGTAATAGAATTCACCACTTCAAGTAATTTAGAAAAGAATCATCTTACTCAATGGCTTTTGCCCAAATTCATTTACACCAAATTACCCTACAAATACAGTGACAACCAGTGTTAAATCATGGACCCTTTGGAATAACTCCACTGTGTCTAGATAGCATATATTTTTGGACATAAAATGTATTGTTTCTTGAGAATAAGATAAATGAATATAATTTCACAATAAAGAGACCTCAGGAGATATGTATGTACTATGGAATCTAGGAAAGAAAAATAAGTTGTTTTGAAAAAATTATAAATGTTTACATTACAAGCCTCTAGTTCCACATTATCCAGACCTTAACACTGATAAAATATTTTCCCAAGTTTCTTGCCTTCTGCCATTATATTAGTTTAAAAGTAATAATTATTAAATTGATTCATTCAATACGTTATTTCCTTCAATATCAGGCAAGTATTATTCTCAACGCTGGAGTTATAAGAGCAAAAACAGAGCTAGGTATCTGCCTCCATGGACTTACATTTGGGTGGGAGAAAAGAGGTAGACATGCAGCCAATGTCAGGAAACGTAAGAAGCAAGTAAAAAAATGAGAAAATGGCCAAGTGTGATAAACGCTATGAAGGATGATAACGTGGAGGGTAAGTGGGGGACACTTTGGGAAGGGAAGGTTAAATAGAATATTTATGCCAGAATTCCTTCTAGATAAAGAACCTAGAGAGTTACTGTGTACCTGTGTCTCCCCTGGACGGTGGTCACAGTCCTGGTGTGTGTCACCTTTGAGACTCTCCTTTCTGCAGAAAATAAATTAGACCCATACAGCCCCGGCATCCACATTCTTTCAGCCTCATACCATGGTTTTCTGTGCATGTGTACTGCCATAGTTTATCCAATAAATATTTTTCACAATATAAACTAGCATGGCTTTTACCCATATAGATGCACCTTCCATTTTCACTGTAGGAATGAATCCTCTTTGAGTGAGGGGGAAGCAGAAAGAGAGAATAATTAGTGGTTCAACATTTCAAGTCCTAGGAAAACAACTTTGTTTAGCGAGATAGCTGCAAATCTTTTCAAGACTTCATAATAGATGTCCCGTGTTTTTGAATATTAATCTACAGTTAAAGATATGTGAATTAAGATATATTGCTTCTCATAAATATTTCTGCTTCTCCTCTTTCTTGCCGCATGGGAAGAATTGCATTTCTTTGCCTCTTTGAATTAAGGGGAGAAATGTGACTTATTTCAGAGTAAAAGTGGAGCAGTAGTGACATTTCCCAATAAAGACTTTTTTTTTTTTTTTTGCTGGTTCTGGACCTTCGAATACTCTCCTCCCTTGCCCTAGAGATCAGGGGAGCACGTGCAACACGGAGGCTCAATACTGAGCTATCACATGATGGTGGAATACACACCGGAATTTCCACTGTACATTGAGAAAGAAATAAACCTTGTTGTTTCAAGCCACTGGAATTTTGGAGTCATTTATCATCACTGAGTAGCCTATACTATCTGTTATAGGTAGAACCATGTCCCCTCCAAAGTTCGTATGTTGAAGTCCTAACCCACAGTACCTCAGAATGTGACCTTATTCGGATAGGTCATTGCAGATATAGTAAGTTAAGATGAGGTCATACTGGAGTAGGGTGGGTCCCTAATCCAATATTACCAGTGTCTTTATAAAAAGGGGAAATCTGGACACAGACAGACACGCAGGAGAACACCACGTGAAGATGAAGGCAGAGACTGAGGTGATGTAGCAGAAGCCACAGAACACCAAAACTCCAAGCAAAACACCAGAAGCTGAGCGAGAGGCCTGGAAGACATTCTCCTTCATTGCTCTCAGAAGGAACCAACACTACTGACACCTTGATCCCTGACTTTTAACCTTCAGAACGGTAAGAAGATATACTCCTGTTAAGCCACCTGGTTTGTGGTACTTTGTTACAGCAGCCTTAATAAACAAATACACTATCCCAATACATACATTAGGGATTGTCTATCCCTAATTTATAATAGTTCGACTTACAAGTTTTCAACTTTACGATGGTGCAAAAGTGATATGCATTCATATGCATTGGAAACCCTACTACCAATTTTGAATTTTGATCTTTTCCAGGGCTAGCGACCTCTCTGGAGATGCTGGGCAGTGGCAGTGAGCCATGGCTTCCAGTCAGACACTCAGTCACTACGGTAAACAACTGATACACTTATAACCACTTTGTACCCAGCCAGCCATTCTGTTTTTCCCTTTCAGTACAGTATTCAATAAATTACATGAGATACTGAACACTTCATTAAAAACAGGCTTTGTGTTAGATGATTTTGCCCCACTGTAGGCTAATGTAAGTGTTCTGAGCACATTTAAGGTAGGCTAGGCTAAGCTATGATGTTTGGTATATTAGGCGTATTAAATGCATTTTTGACTTAATGATATTGTCAATTTACATAGGTTTATCCAGATGTAACCCCATCATAAGTCAAGGAAGATCTGTAAAACTATACATTGTTTCAAGCAGAAGATGATATACATGTGGAAACAGGAGAGTACAACTAATAGTGTAGCAAGTAATATCTTTATAAGGGAATCCGATCTATTTACATGAGATTATCTAGTAGTAGTTTAAAATTTCTTTTATTCTCATTTTAGAAGTGGGGATAATTTTATGTTTGAGTTTTATAACTGAGAAAATACACTTCTATTCAAAATTAAAGTACCCACAACTTGATAAAGAAATAAATATAAATATAGATAAAGAAAATGTTCATTACATTTTCTGGGAGGCCATTTCCAAATTTACATGGTCCTATTCTGCTATCTCTTAATTATGAATGTTGAAGCTTTTAGCTTCAGAGGATCCTATATGTTTGCTATGAATGATTAAGAGCTCATAAAGTTTTTACTAGCACATTAATCTCCAGGTACAGAGAAAGTCAAGAAACTTGTTAAAATTCTCTAGTCCTCACACAAGGTTGCCTCAGGAAACATGGTAAATAGTACAGTACTGGCTCCTCAAGATAGCACCTAAACACATCAACTTCAAAGAAAGGCTGTCTAGACAAAAATACGGATTCTACTTTCAGTGAGTTGGCCTAGAAAATAAAGAGAACTTTATGTTACAGGGCTCTTTCTTTCTGAAATGCAACACTCCATGAATAGCAAGTTCATGACGCAGAATTTAGAGACACAGGAGATGCTTGATATTTGAGATTGTGTCCCTAGTCCCTTGCAGAGAGTACCAGGTCGTCCAGGGAGACGACTTGCACACTAGGAGGATAAGTGAAGAAAAGAGACACAGTGAAATGTGCCTGTTAGGCCAGTGACTAGCTCCTTTCACAAGCTTCACCTCACATCCCCAATTCAACCACCCCGACAATTCTGTTCTCTTAGAAGTCCCCCATCCCATGGCTTTTCAGGTAACTACTACCATTTTTCTTGCTATGCTTTTGTCTCCTTTAGTTGCCTTTCGTGGCTCCAGTTTTTGAGTCTACCTTGTAAGGAGAGATTTCTCCAAGGCTTATTCCTGATGTCTCTGTTCTTCTCTGTATATACTTTCTCCCTTGAGGAGACAGACAGGTGGCATGGAAAAAAATCACAGGCTTTATAGCCAGACATACCCAAACAGAAGTCAGCATTCCAGATTGGCTAAGTAGTCAACCAAATCAACCCCCCTGAATTTCTTCTCCCTCATTTGGAAATAATCATACTCTGAAGGCGGTTATGAGATGTAAGTGAGCTTTAACTATAACACATGTAAACTGCATAGTACCTAGTAGGCACTCCACAAAGTCTAATGCCTAACTCTTGAAGCTCTCACTCAATATCCTGACTTCAACTGTCTGTCACACCATAAATCTGGGAAGGCCATGGAACGAAAGCTTGGAATGGAAAGCAATGGTCAAAGACAAGGGCACATAGTATGGGAGTAGAGGGAGAGGAAGGACAGCCATGTAGATTTTAGAAACAGAGAATGCAATTTGGGAATGACTTAGTCTCTGACATCAGTAGTATTTAATAATTCTCAGAAACCAAGCAACATCTGAGGCTGAAGAGTGTCCAGGAAATGGCCCTCTCTTGTTGTCTTGGATACTTACACACAGGGCTTGATGATGAATTTATTCAGCCCATGCCAATAGACTTTACTATTTAGGATTCACATATCAAAGCAGCCATGATGCAAAAGTAAGGGACATGAGATAAGCATACAAAACTAACTCACATTTAGAAATGTATCCCATGCTGGTGAAAGGTTAGCACATTTCAGGGATTAGGGGCATAAATAGCAAGGGTTCTGGAGGGGAACCAAAGTTAGCTCATTTACAGGAGAAAGGGTACCTCAAATCTGAACCAAAGTTAGCTCATTTACAGGAGTGGTTTTCAATATCTACTTTAATCCATGTTCTTTTTGAAGAATTATAAATATGTCCTAGTTGCTCTGATGTTACTTGGAATTTCAATATAAATAAAATAATAAGACTAAAAAAATCAAAACAGTGGGCCAAAGATCTGCCACACTTGACCATAAGTAGAGGACAAACAATTTTTCTAAAAGGGTTTGTAAAACTTTCACTTGAGACTTACTATTTCATGGTTAATAATCTCAATATTCATAGACACCTTAGAATTATGTCCCTTGCATAAATTTGACAACAGTGATTCCTAAAGGAGCTCTGAAACAAAAGATACCATGTTTCTGAACACATGTCAACTGATTTAAGAGGTATCAAATCAAATGGTAAAACTGATTAGATCATTCATTGTTAATTGACTGAGGAAAAATGTTAAGAAAAGGAACCAATATCTGATATGCTTTCTAATATTTTATATTACTTTGAGCAAATTGAACAAGTATACATACAAGTGCCATGCTTTGTATGCAACAGAAAACTCTGCCTCACAGTATCAGGTCGTACTTATAATCCTGAAAATCGTATGCAATGCTACTTGAAAAATAATTATTACTAGGTTAGTTGGATAAAGTTATTTTTTTTCTAAAAGCAAATGGGTTGAAGCATGACTGCAAACCAATTTCAGCTCTAAAAGCTACCACGGAGCACACAGCATCATCGCACTACCTAACACATTCTACTAAAGTTGACTATAACATGAAATACTGCTGTATTGCTAATGATATTACAACTTGAAGCTGCCCAGAGAAAGCATTTGCCATTATTTTTTTTACTGTTAGCGTAAAGATAAACCCAGCTAAGATGCCATCTCTATTTTTTTCTTGCTCTTGAATTAACTATACCTTCTCTGAAATACACTTCCATGTTGCTCTGGTCCATAAATATTGGGGAAATTCAATACTAATTAAATGCATTAATAAATCTTACATTGGAGCATTTGGTGGCTGGCATAGTCATAAATCTGAAAACCCAACCAGAAGTACATGATCCCTCAACTAGGATGCTGTTACATCTTTTGAAGAAAAAAATTTTTTTTTAATTTAGGATCATCAAATTAGAGAATGAAACAGTCATTTAGTCCAGGGGTCATCATACATTTTCACAAAGGGCCAGGTGGTAAAAATTTTAGGCTTTATGATTTGTAAGGTCCCTGTTGCAACTACCGAACTCTGTGGTTGAAACACAAAAGCAGCCATATACTGTATGGAAATGAATGGGCATGGTGGTCTTCTAAAAAATTTTAATGTATGGAAAACGAATTTAATTTCTATATAATTTCCACTTGGGAAATAGTCTTCTTTTTCAAACTTTTTCCCCAACCATTTAAAAACTTAGAAATCATCATTTATTTGTGGGCCTTACAAAACCAGGCAACAGGCCACATTTGGCTTAAAGGGTTTAGCACGTCATCTAAAGGATTGAAGTAGGAAAAGACCTAGATGGGTAGCTAGGCAGAGAGCAGATGCTTTCTCACTTCGAAGATCTGCAATACATTTTTTAGCTGCAGAAAAATCTAAAGATTTGGCACATATTAAATAGATGCACATATTTTATGAGTAATGTAAAATATTAGTCAGGAAAATAAATTCATTTCCTTTCCCCAACATGATCCTCACCACATGTTCTCTATCTCAGGGAAATCTCCATGCCCAGTCCTTCAATTAGATATTAGCTTTGACTCCTTTCTCTCTCTTAAACCTCTCATCCAATGAGTCACTCACTCTTACCACTTCTTCCTCTTGAATAACATACAGAACTCTCTACAACGCACTACACTGATCGGGGCCACCATCACCTCAAGCTTAGTTTACTGTAACAGCCTTTCCACTGATCTCCACACCTTCGTGCTTACCTAACTCCAGTCCAATTTCTTCACTGCAGCTGGAGCTTTGTCATTCTCCACCTCAAATCTGACCGTCTTCACTTTTCCACAGATGCCAAAGGCTTCCTACTGTCCTCAGGATAAAACGCAAACTCCTTATCACGACTTGCAAGGTCCTTCATAAGCAAATGCTTTACTAAGCATCCATCCTTACCTTGCACAATATTTAATGAAACAGAGCTACTAAAGGTGGGAAATGATGGAGATGCCAGCAGCTTCTCGTTCATCCACAGAGGTACCCATGTCCCAGGGGAATGCAGAAGGTGAAGAAGATACAAATTCTGTCCAACATGCAGAAGCTTCAGGAAGAAACACCTTTACCAGCCCTGATGGCTGCAAAGAATACGGAGCAATGTGTGGGAATGGAAGGTTCTGGCAACACCAAGTCCTGGAGTGAGTTTTTCTGGGTTCACACTGGTTGAACAACATCCATTCTCCTTATTTATAAAATGAGAAAGGGTACCTATGGTCCAGTTCCAAATTGACATAAAGCACTGTGGCATTACAGATGAGGGGTCTCGTAAAATTAGAAGATAATTGATGAGACTACTCCAGAAGATGGCGGAGGAGTAAGACGTGGAGATCACCTTCCTCCCCACAAATACATCAAAAATACATCTACATGTGGAACAACTCCTACAGAACACCTACTGAATGCTGGCAGAAGACCTCAGACTTCCCAAAAGACAAGGAACTCCCCACGTAACTGGATAGGGCAAAAGAAAAAAGAAAAGACAGAGGCAAAAGAATAGGGATGGGACCTGCCCCTCTGGGAAGGCACTGTGAAGGAGGAAAAGTTTCCACAAATTAGGAAGCCCCTTCACTGGCGGATACGGGTCAGGGGGAAGCTTCAGCGCCACAGAGGAGAGCGCAGCAACAGGGGTGCAGAGGGCAAAGAGGAGAGATTCCTGCACAGAGGAGATCGGTGCCAACCAGCACTCACCAGCCCGAGAGGCTTGTCTGCTCACCCGCTGGGGCGGGCGGGGGCTGGGAGCTGAGGTTCGGGCTTCTGAGGTCAGATCCCAGGGAGAGGACTGGGGTTGGCTGAGTGAACACAGCCTGAAGGGGGCTAATGTGCCACAGCTAGCTGGGAGGGAGTCCAGGAAAAATCTGTACCTGCCTAAAAGGCAAGACACCATTGTTTCGGGGTGCGTGAGGAGAAGAGATTCAAAGCACCGTCTAAACGAGCTCCAGAGATGGGCGCGAGCCGTGGCTATCAGTGCACACACCAGAGACGGGCATTAAACGCTAAGGCTGCTGCTACAGCCACCAAGAAGCCTGTGTGCAAGCACAGGTCACTATCGACAACACCCCAGGAGCCTATGCAGCCCGCTACTGCCAGGGTCCCGTGATCCAGGGACAACTTCCCCGGGAGAACGCACGGCGCGCATCAGGCTGGTGCAACGTCACGCCGGCTTCTGCCGCCGCAGGCTCGCCCCACATTCCGTACCCCTCCCTCCCCCCAGCCTGAGTAAGCCAGAGCCCCCTAATCAGCTGCTCCTTTAACCCCGTACTGTCTGAGCGAAGAACAGACGTCCTCAGGCGACCTACATGCAGAGGCGGGGCCAAATCCTAAGCTGAACCCTGGGAGCTGTGCAAACAAAGAAGAGAAAGGGAAATTTCTCCCAGCAGCCTCAGAAGCAGCGGATTAAATGCCCACAATCAACTTGAGGTACCCTGCATCTGTGGAATACCTAAATAGACAACAAATCAACCTAAAATTGATGAGGTGGATTTTGGGAGCAACTGTACACTTGGGGTTTGCTGTCTGCCACTGACTTCTTTCTGAATTTTATGTTTATCTTAGTATAGCTTTTAGCGCTTGTTATCATTGGTAGATTTGTTTATTGGTTTGGTTGCTCTCTTCTTTTTTTTATTACTTTTTAATTTTTTTATTTTAATATTTTTTTATTTTAATTATATTACTTTATTTTATTATATATTTTTTTTATTATCTTTTTTCTTTCTTTTTTTCTCCCTTTTTTTCTGAGCCATGTGGCTGACAGAGTCTTGGTGCTCTGGCCTGGTGTCAGGCCTGAGCCTCTGAGGTGGGAGAGCTGAGTTCAGGACATTGGACCACCAGAGACCTCCTAGTCCCACGTAATATCAACTGGAGAGAGCTTTCCCAGAGATCTCCATCTCAACGCTAAGACCCATCTCCAACCAACAGCCAGGAAGCGCCAGTGCTGGACACCACATGCCAAACAACTAGCAAGACAGGAACACAAACCCACCCATTAGCAGAGAGGCTGCCTAAAATCATAATAAGTTCACAGACACCCCAAAACACACCACCAGACGTGGTCCTGCCCACCAGAAAGACAAGATCCAGCCTCATCCACCAGAACACAAGCACCAGTCCCCTCCACCAGGAAGCCTACACAACCCACTGAACCAACCTTACCCACTGGGGGCAGACACCAAAAAAAACGGGAACTACGAACCTGCAGCCTGTGAAAAGGAGACCCCCAAACACAGTAAGTTAAGCAAAATGGGAAGACAGAGAAATATGCAGCAGATGAAGGAGCAAGGTAAAAAACCCACCAGACAAAACAAATGAAGAGGAAATAGGCAGTCTACCTGAAAAAGAATTCAGAGTAATGATAGTAAAGATGATCCAAAATCTTGGAAATAGAATGGAGAAAATATAAGAAACGTTTAACAAATACCTAGATGAACTAAAGAGCAAAGAAAAAATGATGAACAACACAATAAATGAAATTTAAAATTCTCTAGAAGGAATCAGTAGCAGAATAACTGAGGAAGAAGAACGGATAGGTGACCTGGAAGATAAAATAGTAAAATAACTACCGCAGAGCAGAATAAAGAAAAAAGAATGAAAAGAATTGAGGACAGTTTCAGAGACCTCGGGGACAACATTAAAGGCACCAACATTCGAATTATAGGGGTTCCAGAAGAAGAGGAGAAAAAGAAAGGATCTGAGAAAATATTTGAAAAGATTATAGTTGAAAACTTCCCTAACATGGGACAGGAAATAAGTCCAGGAAGCGCAAAGAGTGCCATACAGATTAAATCCAAGGAGAAACAAACCAAGACAAATATTAACTATCAAAAATTAAATACAAAGAAAAGTTATTAAAAGCAGCAAGGGAAAAGCAACAAATTACATACAAGGAAATCCCCATAAGGTTAACAGCTGATCTTTCAGCAGAAACTCTGCAAGCCAGAAGGGAGTGGCAGGACATATTTAAAACGATAAAAGGGAAAAACGTACAACCAAGATTACTCCACCTAGCAAGGATCTCATTCAGATTCGACGGAGCAATTAAAACCTTTACAGACAAGCAAAAGTTAAGAGAATTCAGCACCACCAAACCAGCTTTACAACAAATGCTAAAGGAACTTCTCTAGGCAGGAAACACAAGAGAAGGAAAAGACCTACAAAAACAAACCCAAAACAATTAAGAATATGGTAACAGGAACACACATATTGATAATTACCTTAAATGTAAACGGATTAAATACTCCAACCAAAAGACACAGAATGGCTGAATGGACATGAAAACAAGAACCATATATATGTTGTCTACAAGAGACCCACTTCAGACCGAGCGACACATACAGACTGAAAGTGAGGGGATGGAAAAAGATATTCCATGCAAATGGAAATCAAAAGAAAGCTGGAGTAGCAATTCTCATATCAGACAAACTAGACTTTAAAATAAAGACTATTACAAGAGACAAAGAAGGACATTACATAATGATCAAGGCATCAATCCAAGAGGAAGAGATAACAATTCTAAATATTTATGCACCCAACATAGGAGCACCTCAATACATAAGGCAAATGCTAACAGCCATAAAAGGGGAAATTGACAGTAACACAATCATAGTAGGGGACTTTAACACCCCACTTTCACCAATGGACAGATCATCCAAAATGTAAATAAATAAGGAAACACAAGCTTTAAACGACACATTAAACAAGATGGAGTTAATTGATATTTATAGGGCATTCCTATAAATATTCCTATAAATATAAATATTCCTATAAATACAGGATATTCTTATCCCATTTACCATTGCAACAAAAAGAATAAAATACCTAGGAGTAAATCTACCTAGGAGACAAAAGACCTGTATGCAGAAAACTATAAGACACTGATGAAAGAAATTAACGATGATACAAACAGATGGAGAGATATACCATTTTCTTGGATTGGAAGAATCAACATTGTGAAAGTGACTATACCACTCAAAGCAATCTACAGATTCAATGCAATCCTTATCAAACTACCAATGTCACTTTTCACAGAACTAGAACAAAAAATTTTCACAATTTGTACGGAAACACAAAAGACCCCGAATAGCCAAAGCAAACTTGAGAAAGAAAAACGGAGGTGGAGGAATCAGGCTCCCTGACTCCAGACTATACTACAAAGCTACAGTAAACAAGACAGTATAGTACTGGCACAAAAACACAAATATAGATCAATGGAACAGGATAGAAAGTCCAGAGATAAACCCACGCACATATGGTCACCTTATCTTTGATAAAGGAGGCAAGAATATACAATGGAGAAAAGACAGCCTCTTCAATAAGTGGTGCTGGGAAAACTGGACAGCTACATGTAAAAGAATGAAATTAGAACACTCCCTAACACCATACACAAAAATAAACTCAGAATGGATTAAAGACCTAAATGTAAGGCCAGACACTATAAAACTCTTAGAGGAAAACATAGGAAGAACACTCTTTGACATAAATCACAGCAAGATCCTTTTGGACCCACCTCCTAGAGAAATGGAAATAAAAACAAAAATAAACAAATGGGACCTAATGAAACTTAAAAGCTTTTGCACAACAAAGGAAACCATAAACAAGACGAAAAGTCAACCCTCAGAATGGGAGAAAATATTTGCAAACGAAGCAACTGACAAAGGATTAATCTCCAAAATATACAAGCAGCTCATGCAGCTCAATATCAAAAAAACAAACAACCCAATCCAAAAATGGGCAGAGGACTTACATAGACATTCCTCCAAAGAAGATATACAGATTGCCAACAAACACATGAAAGGATGCTCAACATCACTAATCATTAGAGAAAAGCAAATCAAAACCACAATGATGTATCACCTCACAATGCTCAGAATGGCCATCATCAAAAAATCTACAAACAATAAATGCTGGAGAGGGTATGGAGAAAAGGGAACCCTCTTGCACTGTTGGTGGGAATGTCAATTGATAGAGCCACTATGGAGAACAGTATGGAGGTTCCTTAAAAAACTAAAAGTAGAACTACCATATGACCCAGCAATCCTACTACTGGGCATATACTCTGAGGAAACCATAATTCAAAAAGAGTCATGTACCACAATGTTCATTGCAGCACTATTTACAATAGCCAGGACTTGGAAGCAACCTAAGTGTCCATCGACAGATGAATGGATAAAGAAGATGTGGTACATATGTACAATGCAATATTACTCAGCCATAAAAAGAAACGAAGTTGAGTTATTTGTAGTGAGGTGGATGGACTTAGAGTCTGTCATACAGAGTGAAGTAAGTCAGAAAGAGAAAAACAAATACCATATGCTAACACATATATCTGGAATCTAAAAAAAGAAAAAAAAATGGTTCTGATGAATTTAGGGGCAGGACAGAAATAAAGACGCAGACATAGAGAATGGACTTGAGGACACAGGGAGGGGGAAGGGTAAGCTTGGATGAAGTGAGAGAGTGGCATGGACATATATACACTACCAAATGTAAAATAGATAGCTAGTGCGAAGCAGCTGCATCGCATGAGGAGATCAGCTCCGTGCTTTGTGACCACCTAAAGGGGTGGGATAGGGAGGGTGGGAGGGAGATGCAAGAGGGAGGGGATATGGGGATATATGTATACATATAACTGATTCACTTTGTTATACAGCAGAAACTAACACACCATTGTAAAGCAATTATACTCCAATAAAGATGTTAAAAAACATAAAGTTAAATTAAAAGAAGATAATTGATGAAATTACATACAAAATCGGGGTTATGTTAAGAAAAAGAAAGGAACAAAAGGCTGATTAGTTCAGTGTGCTCCCTGGAATTGTGAACTTTTTACGTTATTTTCTCTGGCTTGCTCAGCTGTAAATATTTAACTCTGGTGTTAAAAAAAGAACAAACATTAAGTCAGAGAAGCTACTAATGGGAAGTGAGGAAAAACTCAAGTGATAGATAAAATAAACAATGGCTACAAGCGAACCGTGATGAGAGCGGGTCATGATCAAGGGGACACAGCCCAGAAGTACCGGGAAGGGAAGGGACGTTCTTTCCAGTCAGTATTAAATTCGGTCAACTCTGTTTAGTCTCCATATTTAATTGACTCTTCTTATCTAAAGGGTTGTTCATACGGCATCCGTAAAGTGTAGGAGGAAGAATTTGTGTTTGGAGACTGACTCAGTCAATAACTGTCACCCAAGAGATAACAAACGTTGGCCAGGATGTGAAGAAAGGGGAATCCCTTGTGCACTGTTGGTGGGAATATGAATTGGTACAGCCACTATGGAAAACAGTTCGGAGGTTCCTCAAAAAATTAAGAAATGGAACTACCGTAGGATGTAGGAATCCCATATCTCAGTGTATATCTGAAGGAAATGAAATAACTATCTTGAAGAGATATCTGCACCCTCACATTCATTGCAGCATTATTTATAACAGCCAAGACATGGAAACAACCTAAGTGTCCATTGATGGATGAATAAAGAAAATGTGATATATATGATATGTGATATATATGTGAACAATGTAATATTATCCAGCCATCAAAAAAAGAAGGAAATCCTGACACTTTTCAACAGCATGGATGGACCTTGAGGACATTATGCTAAGTGAAATAAGTCAGTCAGAAAAAGACAAATACTATATAATTTCACTTATAAGTAGAATATTAAAAATACCAAACTGATGGAAACAGAGAGTAGACTGGTGATTACCAGGGGCAGTAGAATTGGGGAAAAGGGTAAAAATGTCCAGTTATAATATGAATAAGTTCTGGGGACCTAATGTACAGCACAGTGATTATAGTTAACAATACCATATTGTAGACATGAAAGCTGATAAGAAAATGGATCTTAAAAGTTCTTAGCACACACAGAAAAATGTTAACTATGTGAGGTGATAGATGTGTTAACTAGCCTTATTGTAGTAATCATTTTGCAATATATGCTTATATAAATGATCATGTACACCGTAAAAATTATGAAAAAGAATGTATATATATGTATAACTGAATCACTTGGCTGTACAGTAGAAATTAATACAACATTATAAATCAACTATACTTCAATAAAATAATTTAAAAAAAAAAAGTCACCTAGATGAAGGCATAAAACTCACCTCAATTTCTGACCACCAGGACCTCCATGACAAGGTGCCCACCTGCCTTGCACACCTTCATTCTGGTCAGTGTCTGATTCATACTTTATGTCCCAGAAACACCAAACTGCCTATAACCCCCCGCCCACCCATCATAGTGCTCGGTGGTTGCCTTCCTCCTATTCCTACTCTTCCTTTATTCTGCGTCAGAGGTCCTTCTGCATCAGGGAACCCAGCTCATCTGTGCCCTCATCACAACCTGCCTGGGCTTCCTTATCATTGTACTTGGTTTGCTCCTTTCACAAACATTTAGCAAGTGCCTATTCTGTGTCTGGCTCCGTTCTAGCCTATGGGTATTCAGAATAAGAATTCAATATCTTTGGGTCTTTGCACATTATTATGCCTTCAGCTCCTTGAAGATAAGAAAGCTGGATTATGTATCTTTGTATTTTTCTCTATATAATAAGAACTCAATACTGTTCCCTGAATGGAGTAGCAGATTACTAATGAATGAAGAGCTATGCATAGAAGTGTTAGTTTGATCATGTAGTTAAGTACCTGGGAGGCTGAAAGTCAAAATCTGTCCTGGAGCTTGAGCTTGGTAAAAAGAGATTCTTCTTGAATCTCAGACAAGATATTTATCACTGGATAGAACAGAAGAAACTTGTTAAAAACGCTGTTTCACATATAATAAAACAATTCCATTTAGATATAGAGGACAGAATAAAATGAAGCTCCAGTACAAGTCTCCAAATTGTATAATAGTACTTAGTCTTGCCTGAGAGTGAATATTTAGAGAGGCGAATCTCCTATTGAGATTGCTGCTTGAATATCTGAATAATGGCCCTGTGTATTCTTTTGACCACGGTGATTTTTCAAAAATATTACTTCTTATTTATTTTCCCTTTGTTTCATTTTATGACTAGTATTGCCACAGCATTGGGTTTTTTTTAATCTTTTTTTTATTGAGGTAACATTGCTTTATAACATTTTATAAGTTGCATGTGTACAACATTATAATTTGACTTCTATATACACTGTAGAGTCCTCACCACCAAATTTTAGTTTCCATCTGTCACAAAACAGTTGACCCCTTTACCCATTTTGCCCTCTCCCTACCCCCCTTCTTTTGTAGTAACCACTAATCTGTTCTCTGTTTCTGTGTTTGTTTTTGTTTTGTTTTTTAATATTCCACAAAGGAGTGAAATCATATGGTATTTGTCTTTCTTTGTCTGACTTATTTCACTTAGCATAAGTGAAATCATTGTTCCTGAAGATCCATCCATGTTGTCACAAATGGCAAGATTTCATCTTTTTTTTTTAATGGCTGAGTAGTATTCCATTGGATAGATGGATGGATGGATGGATGGATGGACGGACAGATAGATAGATAGCACATCTTCTTTATCCATTCATCCGCTGATGGGCAATTAGGTTGTTTCCATATCTTGGCTATTGTAAATAATGCTGTGATGAACACAGGTGTATATATCTTTTCAAATTAGTCTTTTCATATTCTTTGGATAAATACCCAGAAGGGGAATGGCTGGATTAATGACCGTGCAGTAATGACCGTGGTGATTTTCATACAGAAAAACATGGCATCCTCCACAAGAATACCTCAACCTATATTGTGCCTTTCTAAGAAGCTCAAAATCCATACAGTTATCAATTTATCATTAATTAAGGCTCCCACACCCACTCTAAGAAAGTTGATTATAGTGAAAAGCCATCATATACATGTTTAAGAGAGACAGAGAAAAAATATGGGAGAGATGGGCATTGTTGCCTCAGCTCCACGTACAGAATCATGTACCAGATTAAAGGAAAAAATCTCCATATCCATTTTCTCTCAGTTATGTATATTCTTTATGACTAGAAGCATGCAAGTGCATGATTTGATCTATTTTGGGATTAGTTCATTAATGCCAGGGCTAATACACTTAATTCTGTTCTAGTTTGATAATGATGAGAGGTTCACAAAAACAATGAAAAGCAACAACTAGGTACTGAATTCTTCCAAGGCATACTGATGAACACCGTACAGAGAAGTGTATAACCAATCACATCTAGGTTACTGAGACAGAACGTCATCTGATAAGGAGAGAGAACTGATAAATCAGACTGTATGATAACATTTCATGTATGCTTCCCAGATTGGAGATTTTAAGTTTTGCATAATAGTTTTAAATTTGAGTTTTGAATATTTAATATGAAAAATCATTTGCGGAATAGGGCCACTGGTAGTGCCTTCATCAAAGTAATATGCTCCCTCCCCCCCCTCTATCTAGGAAAGGGATTGATTTCCTTATCCTGGAATTTTGGAGAACAAATTCAGAGTGGATAGAGGGAATCAACCTATGGTCTGATCTGTCAAACCAATCCCAGTCATCAATTTAGCCAAAATTTTGCACTGCTCTGAAAGAAGATATTGTACTCTAAAAAAATTCTATGCATATACTTATAATGAGTAAAATCAGAAATAAAATTTACCGATCTCCTTAACATGATGAGAAGCTTTCCATGCTTTAGTTTAATTTGGTTTTGAATGTGAACAGCTAAAATAGAAACACTGTGGCTGAAAAAAAAAAATGATATTCCATAAAGAAGCCATGAATCCCCAGCTCTATGCTGTAATTGTTTTGCCAGGAACATAAGAATTTGTGAATATCATGGATCACTTAACAGCGGCTGGAATCAAGTGTCAGTGGTCCCTCAAATGGCAAAGCATCCTTCAGCCATGATGTTCTTTGCTAATATGAGTGGATTCTAGATTCAGGCTCCCACTTAACTCTTGCTAACTCTGTGATAGAGGGCAGGTACTTAGCCTCTCAAACGCTGTTTCTTGTTTTGTAAAACGATAACAATAGTATATTATATCTGTTACAAAAATTAACTGAGATAATCTATATAAAGTTCTCATCAGGGAACCTAATATATAGCAAGCATCCTCGAAATATTAGTAAATGTTTTATGTTACTGCTAATGGACGCTGAATTTTTTTTTTTAAAAAAACCCTCTCTTCACTAATAAATCAGAATCTTTTTAAACAAGAAATAAAGATGTAATTGTAGTTTAAAAAATTAAATTTCAACAAGTTAAAAAACAAAACTGGGCTATCAAAATTATCCCTCGTCAAGTCAGATGTTTAAAGGAAAAATAAACACTGAATCAAACAGCAAGCAGGAATTTCTATATATCTTTCAATCACATTTTTACTTCAATAGAAAAATGCATCCTGATCAGTCTTTGAGAGGTCAGTTTTTGGTGTCATGGAGAAAATATCTGAGGAGAATCAGGAAAACTGGATTGTAGTCATCATGCTATGTCTATTCCCATCAGACAGGCCACTTCCGCTGCTCCTTCACATGTGTACAAAGGGCGGCTTGTAATGGATCATAAAAGTCCAACTTGGCTGTAAAACCTTTAATTGATGATTCTAGAAGCTTCTGATACCTTCCTACCCAGAGTCACTGCAACATAATTTGTGATTGCAATATTTCTGAGTAAACATTCAAATGGAGTAAACATTCAAATGGTCTAACAAAGGCGACCTCAGAGCTGCAGCGAGCCAAGTGGCATGCAGAGTTTTCAGGTCAAGAAACCAGAAAAAGAAATTCTGGAGTAGGCCATGCAAACTGGGGTTCTCATCACAACACCTTGGAGCATTTTTGAGTGAAAAAAGACAGCTGGCGGAGATTATGGAAGATGCATTTCTAACTAGCTACAGCATCAAAAAGCTTCATCTTGGGCTTCCCTAGTGGCGCAGTGGTTGAGAGTCTGCCTGCCAATGCAGGGGACACGGGTTCGAGCCCTGGTCTGGGAAGATCCCACATGCCGCGGAGCAACTAGGCCCGTGAGCCACAACTACTGAGCCTGCACATCTGGAGTCTGTGCTCCGCAACAAGAGAGGCCGCGACAGTGAGAGGCCCGCGCACCGCGATGAAGAGTGGCCCCCGCTCGCCGCAACTAGAGAAAGCCCTCGCACAGAAACGAAGACCCAACACAGCCAAAAATTAAAAAAAAAACCTTCATCTTGATCTTAGGTGGGTGGCAGTGCCCATTAACCTTAGGACATTCTAATAAAACTTGCACAACTGAATTCTAAACATCAAACAAGAAGATTCCTTTAAATCCCTTATATCTTCTATTATTTTAACATGATTACTAAAACACTATCTGTCCATATACTGTTGGACGATCTTTTCATTCCTTTTCCTCCCACTCTCCCTCCTTGCCATCTTTGCCTGTGAAGGCCTATTTCCTCTGACTCTGCCCCCAATGGAAATAAAGAACATAGCTTTCCTGAAGAGTTCCTTGCATAACCACCCAAATTCATTTTTAAATCAGGGTTTAGCAAATAAATCAACTAACATTCATTAATTTGTAGACTTTCATTCTTTCTATTATGCATTCATTCATTCATTCAGGATTTACTTAAAACCTAATGTGTCCATGGTCATATGCCGGGTGCTAGGGAAGATGAATACAACTCCATTAACAAGTTCACAAGCCAGAATAGGAGACAGAAATGCACAGGATTAATCACAAGATAGTATGATTGGTGCTACAATAAATATGCATAGAAGGTGGGTATGTGATGGAGGCAATAATCCGCTCTGCAGAGGGCTGAAGAAGACAGTGAAGAGGTGACAGACTCTACGACTCTTGAAAGTCTGGAGCATCTTTAAGAATAATCTGAATTATTGCTCTCTTTGAAAACAGTGGAGCTGACTTAGATGTGTCCAGCATTACATTTTACCTGGAATTGCGATCTATGTTTAATATGCACAGCACATAGAGAAATGAGACTTAACAGGCCTGAGCATGGAGGGAGGAGATACTCTTCATCTATAACCTCCTATTATAGAAAATGAGGTTACATGTACTCAGGTAACTACTCTGTAAAGATAATGATATTATATTCACTATTACCTAAACATAGGCTGAATATTAAAGGGAAGAAAACCATAAAAAATTTTTACTAACCTAGACACCTGCCTGGTATATTTTTCCCATTTCTCTAATACCTTCTACACTCTACTCTATGAGGCAATATAATTGAAATAACAAGTAGGTTTACTGTAACAGAAATGTTTGTTTCAAACTCACAGTAGGCAAAGACCAAATTCTAGTCATATAAAGAGTTGGTGTAGCTTATAAAAATAAATTACATATTTTGAGGATGAAAGACTAAATGCCCTCTTGTCTCTAATTTTAAAAGAAGATGCTAAGTTCTACACTTAGTGAAATAAAACACATGAAATTCTTTTCCTGAATTGTACAATTTTTTCTGAAAGGTATTATAATACCAAAAGTATTAGACATGTTTGGAAATAATAAAATGCATGTGTAACAGACTGCATATGTATAAAGTAAAAAAAAGTATTAAAAGGAAATAATTATGTTGGCTGTCAGAACCAAAAGGTGGAAGTCAAAGCTGTGAATTAAAATTTTATGAGAACTTCTGTCCTAAAGAGGAGACATTCTAAAAGAATTGCTATAAAGATATAGTGCTTTGGTTGTATTACAGGCATGGCATGCCTGTGTTTGTGATGATGGGTTAATTTTTCCATTTCTATGCTCTTAATAAAACGAACCTAGGATATTAGACAGCAGAATAGTTCCCCTGTCCTCATTGCCACTCAACACCTATTCACAACAAAACAGAAAAGAGGTTGCATTTTTACTTTTTATTGGAAACTTTATGTGGTGGATCCTTTCAACAGTATTTTTGATAACAGTTTTAACAACTGAAAATAATAAGTGGATTCACTAATAAATGTTTATGACTATCTGAAAGAATTTTGAAAATCTAGAAAATAACATAGTGAAATAACGAATTTTGTGTATATGGTCACTGAATGAAAATTAAATCTCATAGTCCAAGCATAAACATATGGAGTATGGCTAGTCTAAGTGGTTTCTATTTTCACAAAGCAGTGATTTACAACATTGATATTATAATGCAGCTGCCTTGATCAAACATCATTGATACTTCCCTAAGGTCTTCAGAATCAAGTTCAAATTCCTTAGATCATTATTAAGACTATTCACATTTTAGGTCTAATCTATTAAACTCTACAGTCCTAGCTTTCCATCCCACCACCTCTCTCTTGAACCCCTTTATTCCAGTCCCTGAAAACACCATGTGTTTCAGTAACCTCAGCCTGGTATAGCCTTGATCTCCTTCAATCCTACCACTGAAATTTTTCATCCTCATTTTAACAATATGTACTGTTGTATCCCCAAGTCTGACTTCCATTAAGTAAGTTTGCAATATGCCTGCGTACCCTGACAGGTTGTATATTCCCTAGAGACCGAAGTTATTCACCTCTTTATCACCCAATTGACAAGTACTGTGCTTTACACCTAGTAGGTGCTTAACAAAATGGGCTTAAATAAATTCAGTGAGAATTCATTACCTAACTGACCTTGTTAATCTAGCCAGACTCCTGTTCAGCTACTTACTTTGCTATCATTTGGCCAGTCAGCTTCTCAAAATACTCTCATGATAGCAAAGGCCAGGCAGAAAAACCATATTCAGAATGATTTATTCCTAGAGATGATTCTGAAATATGATTTATATCATTAAGATACAAATATATATCTTAATGATATAAATATTTATATTTATATATAAATATGATTTATATCATTTATATCGTTATATCATTTATATCATTTTGAACAACTGATAAAATCCTTAAGTAGTTTCTCATCATTAAAACTGATTTTTTTCCTACTAGTGTTGACTCCTTTATGTAATATAGGCAAAGCAGAAAAAAAGGCAAGCAATCTCATGATAAGTAGTTGAACTGTAAGAAGATTGTGGGTAGGAGTTAGCTTCTCTAAGTAGCACTGTTTAAATATTGTTCATCAAGCTATGTAAAAACAGATGTTAAGATAAAGGTTTCCACTTATTTTCTAGAAACTCTTAAAGCAATCTTCAAAAGGCAAGCACACAAATGATATAACCAGTAGTGAAAACGGAAATGAAAATATAATATTACAAATCAATATCTAATTTTTACATAGACAAGGAGTTTTACATTTTAGGAGTCCTCATTTTACAAGGAGTAAAAATGAGTAGATTTTATTGAATGTTTTCAATGATAAGAAATATATATACTTGGTAGGCAAATGTCCAAAAAGAAAAGGTCAGACTTTAGTAACACAAAGATTGTCTTAATGAGTCACATTTTTCCCAGAAAAGCACTGTATACTGGTCTATCCATAATATGTTTGGGGATAGGAATACACGTTCTCAGCAATCACCGAGCACAGCCATCCTGTAAGAAACGGATGTACTGATGCAAGCTCTTGGCATTGAATAACAAACAAATGTATTCTTGTAAAACTTATGCTTCTCTGGAACTTATTAGTGTAGTTTTCTGTGGGAGGGTGGGGTTGGTAAAGGGAAAAAGGTGATAGAAAACTTTATATTGTAAAGAGACTGTCATTCTAACGCATAGTCACCTACCCCGGTTTCACATGTAATCTTCAAAGCACACAAAGTCTCTTAAGTCAGAGTCTTGTCCATTCCTACCAGCACCCCTCCCCCATGCCCACAGCTTGGGATCCCATCACTTTAACACAGCGTTGCCATGACAGCAAGGTAACCGGCTTCCTTGCTTAGAGCCTTTCTTGCTCCAATTGCACCCGCACAATGCTGCTAGAATAATCTTTCTAAATTCCTTTTCATTGTGTCTTTCCTCTGCTTAGGAGCCTCTGGTGGGTCTTTTTCACTGATCAGACTAAATGTACGCTTCTCAGGCTGGATATCAGAATCCTCCATTAATCTTTCCCTTCTCCTCCATAAGACCCCTTCTTCCTTCCTGTCTTTAAAACCAAGCTGAATTCATATCTTTACTGCGTTCTTCCTGCTCAAATGTCCACCCCTTCCCGTTTGAAATCCAGATCATTTCATGCAGCAAAGAACCACCTCGTCTCCCCAGTTAGCCGTCCTGGAGTTATTTCATCCCTTCCTGTTCCTTCTTCCCCAAAGAAATGTTTATTTCCAATGCCCGTAACTTGTCTCTACTGGTTTCCTCAAAATGCCTCATTGCTCCCTATCTAGTCCTTCAGCCAAACTGAAAGCCCCCCAGGCCAGGTGGATGATCTTTTTTGATATCTTACCTGATATCTAGCAGATGCCTGGGTGCTTAGCAAGGACCTATCAAGGAGTAAACAGTTTCTGCTTTGCTATTCCTTCCCTACTTGGTTCCACTTCTCTTACAAGAAAAATGTGAACTTTGACTAGCCGTAACTGTAAAGAAAAAATTTTCTACAACCAAAACAATAAAACTCAGATGAAAATCATCACTTCCGTGTACTTCTCCACTAACGCCTCTCTGCACAAGTGACCAAGTAGCAGAAACTCAGGAGGTAAAAAAACTCGGATCTGTACTTTCCCAGCTTGTGACAGGGAGTTCTAAGAAGCATGAAAATATTCAAGTGGCTGAAGAAACGTCTGTTAAGAAGACCCTGATCATCAGAAGCTGATTATGAGAAAGCTTTTTATATGAAACTCCTTGGCTTTGACTGTTAGGTTCCCAGAGATCATCTGGCCATAAAAGCAGTGCCTGGATTATTTGTTGATTAACTCACTCATCAAGTCAGCCAACGTTTGTTATACTACACTGCAATATACATAAAATACCGTGTGGCTGTTCTCAGTTGCCTGCACCAAACTCTGTACGAAGTGCTTCAGAAGCATCGTTCATGGAAGCTTTACAGTAAATCTATGAATTACAGCGTCATTATCACCGATGCCACAGATGATGAAACTGAGGCTTTCAGAGGTTAAATAACTCTCCCAAGGACCCCAGCTAGGAAACAGTGGAGAGAAGGTAAAAACCAGAAGCATATAATGAGAAGGTACCTAATTTCTACAAAAGCTTTATGTTAAATATATTTCAGATCTGAACCCTGAACTGCTAGGCTCCCTACTCCAGAATTCTTGAACACAATGTGTGCAGTTCTGTTCTGGAACATAAACCTTTGCAGTACAGAGTTACACTAATCTGTAAATCTGTAAATGTGTCCATTATCCCTAATAGGTAGACAGCAAGCTTTTGGAGGGCAGAGGACATTTTTTCATGGTTGTGATCTGCTCAGAATACAGTACACAGAGAAAGCCCATCCTAAATGTAAATAGAATAAAAAGACATGCTTTTGTGTTTACACTGGCACACAGAAGTGTGGCATTCAGATATTTTGAACCTCTATTTACAGGTTGAACCCTCAAAAACTACACTTAGCAATACTGTTCCCTTCCCATTGCTACTAGCATTCTAAATGCCCAGTATTGGCTGTCAGATAGAACATTTAAACATTTTAAAAAGTTTAAATACCTATCAATTTGGATTGCAGTCTTACTATCACATAGTGCTCGGATGGTACACAATGTATTCAGTGTGGTCTGGAAAGAGCATTGCATAGCACAAGAAAATGCCTGACTTATTATCCACACAACTATAAATACATTCCAAAGCCTTGTTTTTCACTTTTACCACTGACAATTGATGTGCAGATGGTTTCAATGTCTTATTTACAATGACATTTTTCCTCCGTATGTATTCCAGAGCATTCTGCCTTTCAAGTTAGTTTCCATGATTGTTCAGGGTTAGGGCTTCCATTCTATTTTTGATATGAAATTGACCTAGTCAGCTGCTGGCTTCTATGTTATATTCATGCAAATCCCTTCAGTTGGTCTTGATCATGGGGATTTACTTAAGCAATACAATGTACATTATGGCAGATATGTAGTTAAGGATCCTCTGGAAGTGTGATCAGCCTATAAGGTGGATTTCTGGGAACACCAAGGGCAGATGTTATTAGTGAGGCAACAAATCTAGATCCTGGAGGTATCATTCTGTGTCCATCTTTCTCCAAACAAAGCCTGCTGGTGTCTGCGATCCAAAAAGGAAATCTGCATATCTGAGAACACGTTAGCTGACAATTTCCCCATGTACCTTGATCTTCGCATGTACCTTGCCTCTACAGTTTTACTTCATTGTAATTGTCCCAAATCCTACCTCTTCACCACTGGGCTTTCGACGTAAAGGAATTAAGAAGACTGCCATGGACTGGGAAGTTTTCTGATTTTATCCGCTACCTTGTGTCATCAAGGATCTTTTAAATCCTTGCTTCAGATGCCTCAAGGGGGAAGTTTCTTTTCTCTTCTCTTGTCGATGGGATCACGGTAAACTAAAATGAAATTTCTCTGCTATTTGGGGAAGAGTAAGACTTACCCTTCTGGTATCCGATTTCCCAAGGCTACTAGAAGTATTAAGCGAAGCAAAGCAGCCAAACTAAACAAACTAATAAACTAACCAAAAAAATTTGGTGAAAATTACTTTAGTGACATATGAAACAAAATTTCTAAGACACAAACCAATATTTTATTCAAATCTTACCTTGCATGTGTCACTGGTTTACAAACAACCCTTTAGTTTCAACAACTCCCCATGGGAGAAACTGATTTTAGTCATTAAACCTATCAGTGAAATCAGACTTGGGGATGAACTATGTTATCTACATCCTCAAACTACATAAACTCAGACCACAGGAAGATTATGTGCCAGTGACTTTCACTCCCAGAACAGAATATGTATTATTAAGATCAAACTAACTAAAGAATCCTATGCAGATTTTCTCTCCCCAGCTACTCAGGGAACACGATCCATTCTTACTAATGTGTTTACCTTTAACTTTAAAGGATGATCTTATCTGTCTGGACTCACAGCCTTTTCCTCATAAAAGGGTCATGTCCTATCCCCTCCCCCACCCCCAATTACCCATTACCTTTCTGTCTCCATCAAAAATCTGCCAGGCTCCTTTGCATGCACTGTCATCTGGGTCTCCCAAGCTAAGGTTCTTCTGGAAAGATTGGGAGGCTTCAGGCACAATATCAGACTCTAGACTGTGCTATACTGAATTGGGTGGAATCAATATTAGACCACTTGTCATTTCTACAGATCTGCCCTGTGGTCTTATGTTCGTGGGTTGTGGCTCAATGAGAACAAACACATGGGCAGAGGCAAAGCCAATAGCGACGTTACACCTCAATGCCACTTTGAGAGCCAGGGCCGTTCCTCCATGCCATACAATATCAAGTGAAGTAAAAGTTGATCGTGTTTTGGACCTCTTTGGTTTAACCCATAGCTTCCTATAATACATATTACTCCATTTAATACATGGGGAAACTGACACATAATAAGTAGCCCAAGATCACACTGCTGGGAATCCATCTCAACTTCTATCATCTTTTTTTTAACTTTTTATTTTATATTGGAGTATAGACAATTCACAATGTTGTGATGGTTCAGGTGCACAGCAAAGGGAATCAGCCATATATATACACGTATCCCCCCCAAACTCCCCTCCCATCCAGGCTGCCACATAACAGTGAGCAGAGTTCCCTGTGCTACACAGCAGGTCCTTGTTGGTTACCCATCCTAAATACAGCAGTGCGTACATGTCGATCCCAAACTCCCTAACTATCCCTTCCCTCCATCCTTCCCCCTGATAACCATAAGTTCTTTCTCTAAGTCTGTGAGTCTGTTTCTGTTTTGTAAATAAGTTCATTTGTATCATTTCTTTTTAGATTCTGCATATAAGGGATATCATACAATATTTCTCTTTCTCTGTCTGACTCACTTCACTCAGTATGACAGTCTCTAGGTCCATCCATGCTGCTGCCAATGGCATTATTTCATTCTTTTTAATGGCTGAGTAATATTCCATTGTATATATGTACCACATCTGCTTTATCCATTCCTCTGTCGATGGACATTTAGGTTGCTTCCATGTCTTGGCTATTGTAAACAGTGCTGCAATGAACACTGGGGTGCCTGTATCCTTTCAGACCATGTTTTCCTCAGGATATATGCCCAGGAGTGGGATTGCAGGGTCATATCGTAGCTCTATTTTTAGTTTTTTAAGGAATCTCCATACTTTTCTCCATAGTGGCTGTACCAACTTATGTTCCCACTAAGAGTGTAGGAGGGTTCCCTTCTCTCAACTCCTATCATCTTTATAAGGTATTAACTCATTATATCACTTTGAATCCACCTCTCGGTTTGGGTGGCACTTTTCTTGGTATTCTTGCCCTCAGTTCAACATTAAATCACGTATTCTTTCGTACAGTTTCATGTCTCCTATCTGCCATGTATCAGTAGGATATATGGCAAAGACTCTACTATGATTATGTCCACACCCTCTGTCCCGTAAAAACCCACCATAGCCCAGCAGCCCCTGGAAAATCTCTCTGCCTCTCTCCTTTATTCAGTACTATTATTTTGATAGTGTTTTCATTTCTATAATTTACTTACAGTTAAATACAATTTGCTCTAAACTTATAGTTCCACATTTCTTTGTCATCAGCACAGTACGTGGCATATTTATTTAATTTAAGATTCTATAACAATTCTGAGAGGCTCAGATTAGTCAGGTAAATGACTCTAGAAGTCAGATCAATTGGCTAATTTTCAAAACCAAGTTTGTCTAATTCCAAAGGCTGTGATCTTTCCCACTGCCTCCTTTCACATCTGTTTACATAGAACTTCAGCTGTTTTACTGGGGATCCCAGAACAGATTGCATCTCAGGAAATACCTTTTGAGGTCCTGGGGCAGCAAAGATAAACTGGCCAGAAATCTCCCTATGACTCTGCTTCATAGGACCACCAGTAGTGTAATTTGTACCAACATCCCTCCACATCTCATCGAACCAGATTTCACAGACTGAGAGATTCCAGCTCCAAAATATTTTTCATAACACATCACGATTTCAACTATATCATCTATTCACTGTTCAAAAAATCCCCGAATTTTTATGCCACACTGTTAGCTAGCATCGATTTACTTAAATACAGAAACTCTTCTCTACCTCTCAGTAGAGCGGTTTTTGTAAAAAGAAACATAGTCACACTTTAAGTGAGAAAAGAACAATTTCCAAATACAAACTTTGAGAGTTTTTTTTCCTACCAAAATCTTCACCAAAGCTCCGTTCGGCTTTGCCCTTCTTACCCTCAGAATCTCAGCAATGCTTTATCCCTCTCTTTGGGTTGCAGATTAGTTAACAAAAAATTTTAAAGGAGAATAATGGAGATAAATATCTTTAATCTTCTACCTCATTTTGCCTTCACAAAACATGTGCAAGCTGCGCTTCGCTTTTATTTACTTCTTGCTCCCGCTAGGTAGTAAATTAATACATCTTTTAGCAAGGGAGCTTATTGGGGCATTAGTACTGCCATCCCACTTTAAACTACATGTTCTTAGCGCTTCATTCCCTAGGAGCACACATTAAAATGCTTGGGCAAGACTGAACCTTTGAAGATATTTTGGCAAAACCACCAAACTTCAACTCATTTATCCGTGGGCCTGGGGTTCTTGCTTACCCTTTGTTCACTGTCTTCAGGCCTTCATGGCCTGGCCCCGCTCAAAAATCATTTCCCCTCAACAGCCTGACGCCCTATTTGCTGTTGTACCAATGCATTGAACTTATACCTTTATTACGGCTCCCAGCAAAGATTTGGCTGGAGATATAGTCATGCATGGGTCTGTCAATAATTCTCACCTACTGCCACCACCCTCCACCCCTTTGCCATGTTCACACAGTAGCATCTGGACGTTCTGAGAGCAGTACTTATACATAATTCACTGTGTGTAATCTGTCTTTATTAAAGGTTGGCAGGGTATTCTCAATAATTATTAGATGAATTAAGTTTGGAAAAACATCTTGTGTCCCATTCTGAGTCAGTCTGATTACATATTACATCTAAGGATTCTGTATTTGACAGCGGTGTTCAGTGATATATGTATATAGGAGAATAGCTTTGTTTGTTTGTTTGTTTTTTGTAAACTTCTAAGGGCACATTTTGGGTGAAAGAACACTGAACTTCACTGGACTCTCATGGTTCATTAAACAGACTTTAAAAAAATAATATCTGACTTTCTGATCTCTAGCCATTTTTATCATCACAATACCATTCCAGAATAGCAACTTAAATATATCTTAATTCCAGGAAGAAAAGCAACACTTTATGTTCCAATCACCTACTATTTGCTAGGTACTCAGATAAATATTTCAATAAACTTTGCCTAGAATTACTTTCAAAGCCAACATTGACCATCTTTTTTCTTCAATCTAAATTTTTTTCTTCATTCAAAATCCTTAATGTCCAGATTCATAGCATATACTTATCATTTCAGATAATTCCATAAAGATGGCTTTCATACATATTTGTAAGATTTTAAAACTTGAAGAATGTGTGTTGTGTATATAATAGCAAATTGCAAGTGACTTTTTGAATTAAGCTGGATTTTATTCTCCTGACTGATAAGACTTGAATTAATTTTCACTTACCTTTCACCTATCATGCTATCTGGAATATTGCATAAAACTGTATGTCTTCCATCTTAATTTGCTTTTATCTGTGATGTATAGACATAATGTTTAAATATTTATCATTTTAGTTACTCAAGTTTAAAAATGAATAAGGACCTTATGGAGACCTTATATGGACAAACCTTGTTTCCCCGACACTTTATAGGTAAATGTGTCCTTTCTGATAACGGATCTCTCTTTCCAACCTGGTTTAAAATAGACATGAATTCCTTAAGGGTATAAATCATGCATTGCATAGAACTTGATTCCATGGTCAACACAAGTGCTTCAGAGGAAATGTTAGGTTAGCGTAATAATCACAAATGTGTTTAGTCTAGCATTAAAAATATTAGTATCTCAAGATAATGATAGTCAAAATACTGCTTGCTTTGGCAAAGATCAACAAAATTTCCTGGATTCAAAATATTACGAGAGCAAAGATAGTTCTTTCTTGTTAGAAAGAAAAAATAAAATTAAAATAAAATTACGTCGTTCCCAAAACACTTAATGGTAGAAGTTTCGAACACAAAAGTCTAGTGGTACATCTAGGCTTAATTTTCTCACTACCAGCCTTCTAATATTTGCATCCATTATTACCAGTCTAAGTGTTATCAGCTGAATTTTTTAAATTTGTGGAACAGTGAGAAACTGTTGCCTGTCAATACCATTTCATGAAGGAATAAACTATTTCCCTCAGTTTCAAATGCAGAATAGCTTGGTAATTATATAGCTTTCATATAAACGTAAAATTGTATAAATACCTAAACTCCTTAAAAGAAGCACTTTGCAGGGTTTTTTGGAGCTGTAAAGGGCAAACAAGTAGGACTTTATGGTGTCAAAGTCATTTGTGGTGTTATGATCGTTACGTTCTACCAAGCAAATTCTAAGCTCAGTAAGGCTGCTGGTCCTTGCTCCTATTTACACCCCCATCCTCCTCTGCAGGGTCTACTCTACAAGTTGTTCAGTCTGTCTTTTCTCTCCCCATCTTGCCATCTGCTAAGCCATTTCTCTCCGCCTACTGCTTTCTACTGATGGAGCTTCCCAAGCCATTTTCCCTTTTCCTTCCTCAGGCAGAACTCAGAGTTAATTCTACAAATGTCAGAATAGTACTCTCCATCCGCTTAGGTAACTTCCTAACTTCTTTTCTTTCTCTTTTCACTTTCAAAACTAATATTATGCTAATGATACAGAGTATAATAATAGTAAAGGTAAAATTGAACTCTATTCCTAATTATGTATTTCACATTCTGCTTCTTGTTTTGCATTAGGAAAAAACATTCTCAATGGAGACTTGTAAAAAAAAATCTATCATTTCATTTACATGGCATGTGACTAAGAAAAGCATTAACTACTATTTTATCAATCATCCAACGCTACCTTGATTTTCTTTTGCTTGTTTTTCTACCGTAAGTGTTTTCCTTCCCCAAAAGAATTCTTCACACTACAATCAAGTACTACAGTAAAACTGTCACAGCATTCTTGACGACTGCAACCTTAGCCTAAGGCACGCTAGAGTAAAGAATATTAGCAAGGCAGCAATCCAGTATTGCTAGGAAGAAAAAGCATCCCTGGAGTTTTCACATATTGATCAAATGCAAAGCCTGAGGATCATGTGTACTCTCCGGCAATTGTTTCCACAGGTACCTGGAATTCCTGAGGACACACAATCCCAGCTCAAATCCCAGCTCAAATGTTCCTATTTGTCATTCCTTTTGTGTGGGTCACGACACACAAATGACATACTGTCTGTCCATCAGTCCACAGGAGATGCACTGCCTTGCCCAGCACAAACTTACAGTATAATGGAGACCAGAAGGAAAAAAAAAAAAAAAAATATATATATATATATATATATAGAGAGAGAGAGAGAGAGAGAGAGAGAGAGAATTCAACTACAAGGTAATTGCTTGTCCCTTTTCTTAAAACAGTAACCAATAAAGAGATTGAGACCCTTATTCCAGAATGCCTAAGGGCTACTATTCTGATTTCTCCTGAATAACAAACAAGTATTTTAATCAGCTGCTTAGTTAACCCACCAGCTACACGGATTGGTAGTGAGTCTAGGGATGGGGAGCAAAGGCAAGGACAGAAGTAATTACCAGGAGTTAAGAAAAGATCATCAGAAGCTGAAACGCTCGCCTCAGTCATTGGACTGTCCCTTAACAAGCCTCCCAGACAGCACCCATATCCCTCAGCTGTGGTCCCCATTATGAATCCAGATACTAATGTCAAGTTTTCACTTTACTCTGAGTAGAAAAACTCTTCATAGCCTAGGGTGGTGACAAAATTGATGGAGTAAATAAAATAACAAAAATCTCATAAAGGACAGATTTTTTTTTCTTTTGAGGAGGCTCTGAGAAACAGAAAGTTTACAGAAATATACATGAGTATTGCAGCCCATCAGAGGTACTGAAATTAGCTTTAGGAGAATGTTCACCTGGTTCAATGGCAGAATAAAAGGTTTAAGGTCATTTTAGCAAACATTTCATTCCCCCTTTTCTAATCTATGTAATGTACACAAGATAGTTAGCTTTAGTGGAAGGATTCTGGTCTGAAGGAAGAAGACACATACTCGATGCTCAAAGTCTACCGTCACATAATGACTGGCTCTAGTGCCACTAGCAACCAACAGTGTACCACCCGGGCCTCAGTTTTCCTATCTGTAAAATGAGTAGAATGGGATTAGATCGTGATTTTCAAAATGGTAGTTTTTTTCTCTCTAGCATTTCAAGTATTTGTTCAAACCAGTAATGCACAGAAGCTTATGCTATAAAACTCTACGGTGGAGGCAGGGGGCAGAGTACATGCTGGAGAAACACCTGGTAGCTTTCTCCTCCCCGTGAGATTCCTTGGGAATCTCAGAAGAACACTAGTGAAAAGGTTGGAAGAGATGATCTAATAGTGATGTAATATCTCCATGAATCTCAGAGGTGCTAATGCAGACCATATTTAAGAATATAAGTAGTAGGCAAAAAAACTCTGGGTGATATTCATTATACATTGGTAGTTTTCCTCTGTTTGTCTCCAAGGCCAGGAAATTTTAAAAAGTCCACTTCCAGAGTAGAGAAGTTTTTAATCTTCAGACACTGAACATTTTCAACAGATGATATTACAGTGGAGAGAATATAGATTTTCATCCCTGAGAGATGGAAAGAAAAGCCGAGCTCTTTGGATAAATTTTAACAGCAGGAGATGGATTGCTGTTGGTTCGATGCTCCCAGGCAGGCAACATTCTCCCTTTAATATGTCCACACTTTAATACCTGCTTTCTATGAAATAAGGAAGCCCCTTTTTTCCATAATATCACCCTACAGTGTTTGTAAAGTCTCACTGACTGGGTGATTACTACCTTACTATATTACATGTAAGCCCTCAATAGAACTGTACTTCTATTTAATTGCTAAATATATTCTTTTCACCTGAAATAATGCAAATAAAATCTTGATACTTTAAAAAAAAATATTGGGTCCTCAATTTAATAAAGTTGTCAGAGTTTCCCAAAACTAGGATGGTAGGGAATTTCGACTTTGCTAATTTAGTTAGCTATTACATATTTCAGTTAAATTCCACTAGAACACTGCTAAAGTTATCACGGTGTGAATAATGATTTTGCAAAAGAAGATGCCTTATATCTTATCTAAAAGTTTTACCCAGAAAGATTATCAACTGCAATAAAACTTTATTAAAATGAGTACAAATGTGCATGTGTATGTACCTGTGTATGTATCGTGAAATGGACAAAAGATCTGCTTTTCTACTTATTCTGGCTGATCACAACCATCAATGCATTCATTATTCACTCACTGAACTGTCGTGTGTACCTCTGAGGCTGTAGCTGTGCTAGGAGCTGGGAGTACAAAGATGAACGTAGCTTCCTGCAGAATTGAAGGCTCCCCAGGCCTTGATTTATTCACAGAGGAAATGGCAATAATGTGAAGTATTACAGTATGAAATGATAGTGTGATAGTATGAAAGGTATTGAGATCACATAAAATATCATATTTAAGCACTTTCACAATGCCTAGGCTTCGGGAAGTACTATATAAACAGTTTCTGTTATAATAATTTTCATTACTCAATAACAAATAAAAGCCTACTGGGAAACAAACATGTAAACATATCATTCTGTGTCAATACAGTGGGCTCAAAGTGAGGAAGAAGTTTCTGTTTTTAACCCAACCTAGGAAGAGGCAGCAAAGTCTTCAAAGAGGAAGTGATATTCAATACAATCTTGCCTTGGGAATAATTACTCTCCAGGAGGAGAAATCAGAGAAGAAATCAAAAAAAGTGCGGGGCTGCAGGGTAGGCACCCCTAAAGCTGGGGAGCAGAGAGGGGGTTGTGACTGGAGCAAAAGCTGTTCATATTTGTGACTTTCGGTCAAGTTTTTGTAAAGGTGGGGTTAGGGAAGAGATGAGACACAAAACTGCCATATTGCATGAAGGGCCTCAGATGCCTTATTGAGAAATTTTGAATTTATTCTATAGGGAATGGAGAGAGGTTTCCAGTTTTTCAGTTAGGACTTGGTGGGATCAGTCACAAGAAAAAAGAAAAAAGCAACAGTGGTTTCACAACACACACTCTTCTGGGAGTACTGGGGCCTGCAAGTCTTCTGCTCTTCCAACTCACCTTTGACCCCAGGATTGAGTCTCAGCTTTCACACATCTCAGTGGCTCTGGGATTTGACCACTGGCTGTGTCCCTAGATTGATGATTTAGTGAAACCCGTTTATCCTGCAATCCTCTCCTTATCTCATCATCTGCAGCCCTGATGCCAGCTCCTAGCTCCCAGCGGTCTGCCTCAGGCTGTTGTGATTCGTGTACACTTTACTCATACATTTAAATATATTCCTTCCATTATGTTCTTAGAATTGCTAAGGAATATCTGCATTGATTTCATCTGGGGCATTTACAGAATTGCTTATTCAATCAGGTCCATGGGGTTGAGAATAGGTTTATCAGATTCTTTCTAAGGTGTAGGCGGCCAGTACCCAGCCAAGCCACAGTGAAAGCTGGGGCGAAGGGAAAATAAGTAATAATGATCTGGTTGCTATGTATAATTTTTATAATTTATCATCATATAAATGTTTGCTGTAATTTTGACTTTTTAAAATATTGCATTAAAATATTTTTTCTGTTGATTACTCCTTAAGTTTGGCACCCAAGCTGAGTACCTCACTTACCCTACCCTCATCCCAGCCCTGAAAGTAGCAGATATATTCCAACACTTCATGCTGGGATCAGGTGGGTTGTGTGATGGGTAACGGATGCACAAAATTCAGAATGCACCGTGCCACGCAGCGTTCCAAGCAGCCACGGAAAAAGGACAGTGTTTCTCCAGAGAAGAGCCCAATGTTTCCAATCACTTCACAGTTCTGTGCTTGGAGTCCTGTTTCCCTGTCATCTCCCTTGAAACATAGGCCACAGAAGTCAAACCTTCTTAATTTTAAGTTTCAAAAGCAAAGCTAACCTGGAATAAAATAATTCAATGAAAATGTTTGACTAATAAGACTAAAAACCTCTATCCCAGACATTATTTTCCTTTCCTTACAGACAAAAGAACAAATTCCACCTCAGTATTACATGTACCTTAAACAATAATAATCATAATAATGTCTTTATCATTTTTACTCTTAGAACTAAATTTTACAGGATGTTTAGAATTGGGTGGAAATTTAAGAGCTCGTTCGAGACAACTCCCTCAGGCTGCGCTGTGGAGTAGTTTATGGCAGTGGGTCCCCCAGATCCGCCCTCAGGATGGAGGAATCGACGGGAAGGATGGTTCCTTAGCTGTCAGTCTATGGCCAACAATTCACCGCTGCGTCTCTCTCCAGGACCTGACCTCAGCTGAAGGGAGCTGCTCTGTCCAAGCTTAATGCCCTAACTCTGGAGCAACCTGCATCCCTTAACAATGACGTGGCCCCCTTGCCTCAATCTGAGACACCTCCGAAGGGACATTTCAGCTCCAGGCAGCCTCAGAGCTGAGACCAGTGGAGGCCCCGTATCAACTTTAGAAAGTTCAACGTTTCCTCTGTCCAGTGCTGTTCCCCAACACATTTTGCTCTCAGGACAGACTTCCTGCAAGCCACTGTGCGTCTCAGGGAACCCAGCATGCAACACACTGAAATCCTTAGAACGTGCAGGGAAAAAAGAAGAGTCACAGTTGTGAAAAAAGAAAAGGCAGACACGATATCGCATCTGGTGAAGGAGGTGATTTCTACCAGTTGTCAAAGTTCTACTTTGTCTAAATTGTCCGTGTGGTCATGGGTCATCCATCCCTTTAACACGAGCAGGTGCTTTGCTTGTCAGCTACATAAACTGTCCCTAGTTTGTCATTACCCATCTCTATTAACGAGATATTACACACTGAAGCACTTTCCATCAATTTAACGGAAAGGGCACACCAGTGGCTCTCATTACTTTATAAGGTCAAAAGAGAAAATGGCCACACTTCTATCAGTCAAGGATATATCAGAAGTCTGCTGATGCCAATGTGGTGGAAGTGATGGAATCATCTGGGCAGAGAAAAGTATGCTCAAGAAGAAATCATTGCCAGAGACACAATCAATTCCAATCACAATAACTTATTAAAAAAATAAGTTACACAACTACCAGTTAAAAAAAAACACACATTTCTATAAATTTGGAAACAACTGAAAGCATTAATTACTTCAAATTCAAGCTACTCCTTCATGGAATAACTGAAACATTTTCACTTTATGCAATTTCTGGAGGCAAATAGAATGGAATATTTTTTGAAATTTAGTGTTTCTGAGTCATCCTTCCAATCTTAAGCAATGAGAAATTTATTACTCAATATTCACGGATGTTTCATTTTTTTTTATAAACATGGGATCCTCAGATATTTTTAGCCCTCTTCCAAGTTTCTCTCCTGCTTAGATAACATATTCTCCAATATATTCATAATTATGTGGTTAGATACACCTGGCCCTATAAGAAAGGATTCAGTCCTGTTGAATGGTTATTATTACTAATCTTTCCATGTCCCAGAAACCTACAAAGCGTGCATTACCTCAGTGAATCTTTACCAGACTGTATGAGGCAGATACTACTACTGGCTGTTTTAACAGATGAAAAATCTGAGACTCTTAAAGAGGTTATGTAATTTGCCCCACTCCACTCAGGTAAGAAAATGGGGAGCTGGGTGGATCCGACCACCATGTCTTGAGCTTTTAACCAGTGCCCAGCACTGACTCCCAACAGTAAGATAAAACACATCCCAGGCAAACAACATTGCCTTTTTAGCACAAATTTCTATGGAAAACAGTCTTTAATTAAATCTCTACTCTGTGCTTTTTAAGGCTTTTGTTTAATTTGTGTGATCATATTCTCTCTCATGTTAACTAGATCTTTCAAGTTAAGGGCAGGCAGTTTTTTACTAAGAATGCCTTTGAGGACTCTTTTTTTTTTAATTTTGTCTATATTTTGGACAGTTAGCTCAGTGCAGGGATATTATTCTACCATAAAACATGTTTTAAATATCAGTTAATTATTGCCTTAAGTATGAATATTCTGCCAGCTATATCTTCTGTCTTTTGTTCTGACTAAATGCTGGTATCCATTCACACATCTTCAAAATTTCTTATATTAAAATTAAGTTCAAACAATATTATTAACAGAAAAAAGACTGAAAGGAAACACACCCTATATTACCCTAATAGGCTGGAGTGATTTTTTATTTTAATAAGTATTTTCTCATGTTATCTCTTAAAATTAAAACAATAAGATCCACAATGTTAAACATATGCTATATCCCTGCAGTGGCAAAGAAACGATCCAGAAAGTAATTATGTGGCTGTTTAATCTGTGTTTGATTTAGAAAAGTAGGCAACTTAATTTTAAAGGCAAACTATACATTAAGAGCTTAAAGACAGAAAATCTCACTCATGAACACAGCATGTCATTATGATCATTTCTCTAAATGAAAAATCTAAAGTAATGAATTTTGTGGTTGATTTCATATTTTGAGGGTGTTGCTTAGAATTTTTTTCCCATTTGAAGGAAAAAATCTTGGTCTTTTTGAGGCAGAATGAATCTGGGGAAGAAGAGCCAATCTGATTCAACAAATGTGCATGTACTGCTTCCTCTAGGCAAAGCAGTGACAGGAAACAAGAAGAGTACAAAGGTCTCCCCTGTTTGTGAAGGGCGACAAGGTGACTATTTCAGCAGAGATTTTCATTTCTGATTATATTTAACTTTGTTAATAACAGAGGCCCAAAAATTTCTATTAAAATGTAATGTTGAAAATTGCAACTATATAATGCAATTGCACCAAGGTCGGTGGAAAAATATTCTATTAGTTGGGCTGAGGAAATCAATCATCCATTGTGCATATGAAGCAGAGAGCACAGACCCCACTTAACATCCACTTTCATAACAGTTCTGGACCAAGTCTTCAAGTTAATGAAAAATAACTTTCCTTTCCAATAATTGTCACTTTCTGGTCAGAACAACTTACACGTTCAAATAATAGCCAAAACAGCCATTTCAGTAATTCTTCTTTCAAGTTTTCCACCTGCTCCCATTAAAGAGTGTTAACTGGAGCCAACTAGACACTGGGGTGATTTCAAATGCATCTGTGCATTAGGGATTTTCAAAGAGTAAAGTAAATGTTGTATTATACACCACTTAAAGCAATACTACTTTAAACAGTGGCAGAAATATTCCCCATGTATATGGCTCATTTTGTTCTTTTAAGAACAAGGAAGTTTCTGTTTCCCTCTAAGCAATCGTCATTTTGGAATTTATAAAGTGGCGAGAAGAAAATCAAATTCCTGACAATTATCATGAACAATAGTTTCTTAAAACAACTAAATGAGAAGGAGGCTAAGAGCCAACACCCCCATTTTAATAAACTAATGGAAAGAGACAACAAGGATGTTCACGAATCAATTACTTTATACAATGAATGACACATGAGGAGTATGGGGCTCCCAACCCGGTGGATGCATCCTGTACTTGTCCCCAAAAGACATAAATAGTTGACACAGCACCATAAACTCTTCCCCAGTCTTTACCTCATTCTCTGTCTCCATGCCCACTTGCCCAAAAGTCTCATAAGAAATGACTTCTTATTCTATATGATGAGGCCCCAGCTGACTTCTTTGGGGCTGTAATCGCCTCTCCTTTGGTCCCTCCAGCCACAATAGTGTTCTTTTTTTGCCAAACTTGTTCCCCGTTAGTGCCTTTGCACTTGCTCTTTCCTGTACTTGGAACTTCTTTCATGAGGCTCTTTCACGCCTGGTTGCTTCTAGTCATTCAGGTTCCACCATGGCCATGACACTCTATTTAAATGGACACACCTCCTCCACTGCACTACCTTGTTTTATTGTCTTCACAGGGCTTAACACTACCTGCACCTCTAATAGAGGCAAAAGTTTGTCAGAGTAGAGTCCTTACCTCTCTTAATAACCCTGGGGCCCCCAGGACAAACTACTGTGTCCTAGCTTGCAGTAGGAGTTCATTGGAATTTTTTGTGAATAGATAAATAAATAAATAAATAACTGAACCAGAATCTTTTGCTCAAATGACTGTAAAAACCCTCGCCCTCTTTTCTCCCCATAATCCGTTCTCCACAGAGAAACAAGGATGATCTTTCTAAATTGAATATCAGATGTCACTTTCCTGCTTCATACATTCCAGTGGGTTCCCTTTGTAATTAAAAATCTAAATTCCTTACCATAGTCTTCAAGGTCCAGCAAAATCTGACTCCTGTTTCAACCTCATGTCACTCCCACCCTTCTTCCTTCTTTCCTGTCCTTCATCCCCATACTAAGCTCAGTCCCTCTGAAGGCTTTCATATTTTCGATTCCTTCTGCTTCAAAAGCCATTCTCCCAGTCTTGGCATGGATGCCTGCTTCCGTGGTGGTCCCATTAGGGCTCAATTCAAACAGTACATCCTCAAAAAGCCTTCCTTGACCACCTCAGCTAAACTGGAATCAGATAAACAACTAGGACATGGTTTTTGTTTGAATACCTATATTTATAAAAGAGCAGGATGAATAACTTTGACTAGGATGGATAAGAATAACTCCTATTCATTTTTTAGGATGGTTAAAACTCAGCTTAAATTTGACAACGTTGTTGGTGCTATTTACACATTAATCTTTCTAGAAACTTATTTTGCAGTTCTATAATTATAAATGTTTTCTCTACAACACTAATTTGGAGTAAATGTAGTATTCTTCCATTGCATGTGTGTTGGGGGAGTATTACTGGGTATTATTCAATGAGTCTGATTTACCTTTATTCTCCTACTTACCTTTAATTAAGCAATTAACCTTTCCTTCTTATAACCTGTCTACAATTCTCTTTCCCTCCCAACATCATACACACAGGAGGGCAGAAGTGCTTCATAGTTTCAGTTTTGCTTGTATTTATTTCTATTTACTGTAATTTCAAAGGTTTAACATAAAACTCAGTGTCATCTGTAAACAGAGTTCTTAGTATTCTTAACAAGTAAGGCACATAAACACAATGAAAGGAATATCTTCATCAAAGCAGGATGGCTGTCATGAAGGAACAATTCCCTACCAAGAGGCAGGTAGCCTCACAGAACTGTTGCTAATGGAAAGTTTCACTACATCAAAGGCTTGGATGCGATCCTTACAGAGAGTGCCACACTACATATCAGTAGAAATGTAAAAATGCATGTATTCATTAGTTTTCATATAAATTCACACTTCAATAAATATTTCAAGCACTGAGCTCCACAACGGCCAAGTGCATAAGGGACTAGATTTCAAAATGGCAGCCAAAATAAAGGGGCACAGATGCATACAACCTTTTCATGTTATTTGTCATTAGCGTACTTTCTAACTGCAGTAAATGTTCTTGATATAAGAAAATGCTAATATTTTTCAAGTGCCTTTATCTCTGAAACTGAGCCATAAAAAGCTCAAAAACCTACACTCAAAGTCATTAGAACTGAATCCATCCTTTTTAATTTGGTGACTTAGCTCCCAAATAATTACAGAGAACATATATTCATATTCTTCTTCTATCCTCATTTTTACTCAGATTTTGACCTTTACGTAAAAAACAGGGTCAAGTATTTCTCCACAGACTTCTAGAAGTACTATCCTACGATCAGATTTACTAAAACGTATATAGCTTTTCGTCTTTTAATTTCTAAATATTTTTGCTCTACTGTGCTGCTAATTAAAAAGAAAAAAAACAGGAATTTGGACATCCTCTGATAATCCAGCATATTTTGAATAGTTTTATTTCTAAGTACAATAGAATTGTTTTGCAAATAAAATATCTATTTTTATAATGTATAAAAGCTAATCAAAAGTCTATAAATCAGCAGGTAAAAGTGAATAGTTGAATAAGAAACAAATGGCCATCAGAGAAATTGGTCTCTTCCAAGAGGCTTCCGAAAGGGAAGATGGGAATTTTTTTGCCAAAAAGTCAGAATATAAGAGAATAGAGGATATATCCTCTATTTTATACACACACACACACACACACACACACACACACACACACACACACAGATGCTTAATTTAAATCCATCTTAGTTCCAATCTGTTCTTGCAAGCATTATTTCTTAACCTGCTACATATTTAACGACACGACCATGAACAAGAAATTTATAATAATGGCCCAGTCACAGCTTGGCCATGATTTCTCTCTTCAATTTTGTTTAAATTTTCAATTATTCTTTATAATTTTTCAAGAAATACTGAGATTCTGCCCCAATCTGCCTTCTACCCTATTTAACTTATTTCATGAAGGAAATAATTGCACAGGAAAACTCAGACTAGAACAGTTAATTCCCTGAACCAATATATTCTACCACAAGGGCACTGATCCTCGGCATGATAGTTTCTGGGTATGAGAGCTCAAGAAAGAATTGAAACTAGTGATGGGAAACTGATTCAGTATCACGTTGCGCTCCAGAGACCAGCTACAGCATTTAGTTAGAGAAAGAAAGGCACCAGAAATAAATGAGGAGGAGAGTAAGTTCCATGGATATTCATTAAAATCCCTTCTTTATGAGTAACTTGACATTACCCCAAGGCTACGCTGCTAAAAAAAACAACAACAAACTGTGAAATCAATTGAAAGTGAAGCAAGCCCTTGTGAACACCATACATATTAAATAAAATAAACATGTTCTTATGCCATTGTTTTTCACTTTTCATTGTAAAATTCAAACTGGTGTTTACACAGCAAATTCTGAAACATATGTTCTTAAAATAAGAGAGACACAACAAAAACAGAGCAACGGAACTTGGGAGCTTCACGTTATTGCTTCTCACGAGGTTTAGAATCCCACTGGTTTTATTTTTCTAAGAAAGGTGAAGGCACATATTTCCAGGTCAAGTGATTCAATGATCAAGGAAGAGGGAAAAAAAGCACTAGATTCAAAGTCTGAAGACGTGGGTTCTTAGCCAGTGTCTGCAGTATATTAGCTGTCTGGCTTTTGGGTGTTCCTTAACCTCTCTGAGCCTTAGCCTTCACTTCTATAATAAAAGGGCACTGCTCTGTGTCCCTCATTAGGTTATTATCAGAATCAAACGAGATAATGTATGAAAGTTACGAGCAAACTTTAAAACACTAGGCAACATAAGTGTTTATAAACTGAAGCTCTATCACTTCCAGTTGAAATATCTGCAATCCACAATGCAATAATAGGATAATGTCATTCACAATTTGTTGAAAAATTAAATCCGATTATATGTTATATTTTGGAAACTATATTCAAAATCTTTTGTCACTGCAATAGGGAGATGGGACTCAATCATTTAGAAGTAGATTCTTAATAACCTTTATTTTTCAAGCCAAAAATATGATTGAAAATAGTCTAATAGACTTGCATAAGCCAAATAGCAAAATTCATGTACAAGTCTGAGGCAGTCTACTCAACTGCTTGACAATTTCACAACACCTTAAATTATTAGGTTAAACCACATAAAGCTGCTGTTCTGTAAGTCAAGACTTGAACAATATTGTTAATTTCATATTGATAAACTAAATATATCAGATACTTAATGCAGTCATTTTGGACCCTTTGAACTACCTCACCCTAAAAAACAAATCTAGTGATAATTATGTTTCTGTCACATTATCTATACAGAAAAAGATGCACACACCAAAAGAAAAGTTGGAAAGGATACATACAGATAAGCAGTTCACAGAAAAAGAAATACTAAAGACCTAAAAGAATACTAACAATTTTTATCTTCCTCAGCATTCAAAGAAATGTAAATTTAAACAAAAATCTTTTTTGTCACCCACTAAATTGGCCCAAAGTGAAAATAAACTATAATAATGTTAAAAACAATAACAGAGGAACAAAATGGAGTCCCTTATGTTAAGACCCACATCTCCAAACCATCTACTCTCTAACTGCTGGACTGGATACATGAGTCATTGAACACAGTCAACAAGATCTTTAACATTTACTCAGTTGTGTTTTGTTTTTTCAATAATACTCAGTGCTGGAAAGAGTGATGTTCTGTAAAGGCAAACTGGAATCTGATTCAAAACCATTAGAAATATTCATACTTTTTGACCTAGTAACTCCTCTCCTGGAAATTAATCATAGCAAAGCAATCTTAGATTTGCACAAGCATTTAACTATGCCATGACAATTATACCATTATCTTTAAAGTAAAACATGATAAAAAAAAAATGAGGGTCTGACATACAAATGAATACTATGCAATCATTAAAATGGATGTTTTAGACAATTATGGAAGGTGCTTATTTATACCATGAAGAAGCAAGAAAGTTTAGAATATAGACCATGCTTATAAGTTGATATAGTTGGTATACATATGAACAGTGCGTATACATTTATAAATATCCTATGTGCCAGGAACTAGGCTTAGCTCTTTAAATGCATTAGCCTCCATAATCATCAGAACAATTCCATGAAATGAGTACAGTTATTATGATCCTCGCTGTACACAAGAGAACAGTGAAGCACATTTTGCCAAAGTCACATAGCAGATAGCGGAGCCAGAATGTGAATGCAGAGCTCGGAGCCTGTGATGGTAGACTAATAGATTGCCTTAGGACGGACAACTGGTAGAATTCACAGAGATGGAAGGATCTTATCTGGTAATGGAAGATGAGTAGACTTTGGGAAATTGAAAGCACTGTGAACAACCTAGATAGGAAAAACACAAGGCGCAAGGAGCAGAATTTACATGGTTGATGTGGTTACCTAAACCAAGTAACCAATCACTAGTCCCGCCCCTCTCCCCCCTCTCCAGGAAGGAACGGTTTATAATCAGCATAGGAAGAGATATATGGCCCCTGATCAACCTTTAATTTAATGGGGGTGGGAGTTGCTGGAGAGAGAAGGTTTATTCTTTTTCATGGGAAATTGCCAACATCAGCATTTTTCCCAGCAAATTATTTTGTGTCACAATAAAGATAAGTGAAATAAAACAAATTCTAAAATAATGAAATCCAAACTAATTTGATTTTTGCTATACATGCTTTTGGAGGAAGATATTTGAAAAATATGAAAAGAAGAATTTTGTCCTTTCATTTAAGTACAGAGTTATTCAAAGTACAGCAACGTTTTATTATTTCTAAACAAATTTTATTTTGAAAAAATTCAAGGAGTGAGTTGAAGGGGCAAAATGAGAATGAAGGAAAAGATTCTGAAAAGAATACCCTATCAATTTAGCTATAGTCTACATTCTTGAAAATGAGTAAAAATATCCTGCATTCATCCACAAATACTATCAAAATCATAGTGTTTCCTCAAAATATATGACATGGTTGCATTAATTAAGAACAGCATAAAATCCATTAATTTCCCAGTTTTACACTTATCTCTTCAGGTAAAAAGCCCTATTTCATAAAAGAACTAGGAGATGAAAGTTAAGTAAATGTCTATTAATTTCTATGACAGGCCAAACCTTATATATTCACTACATCTGCAATGAAATGGCATAGAAGGATCATTAACGTGGTTTTCCTGTTGATTCATATCTCAACTACACACAGTGCTGGGTACACAGTCAGTACTTAAAAAAGTGCTAGTGTAATTGGTTCACTCAGATGGTCACACACAGTCATTTACTTAAATAGAATTAACACACACTCCATTGTAGAGATATTGATTATTAAGCCCTGCAACACTCACTGCTATGAGATATTCATTAAAGATCTCTTTGTAATGTAAAATAAGCACTTGAGGATTAACATGTGCTAGGATAACCCCAAACGTAAAGAAAAATCGATGTTTTTCTTCACAGTGCTCATTAAACAAATCCAGTACCTAATGTTTTCCTGTGTAAATAATTTTTTCCTTAAAAAAGCCAGAACAACAAAACTTGGATTTATTTTATCACTGATAATCATATCTTCTTTTCTTTTTCTCTTATAAACAATCTAACATCTACCACCAATCCCCACACGAGTCAGTTCCATGCTTATATAAATATAGAAATGAAGGAACCCGCTATTACAGGATCTAGGCAGGTTTCCAGATATAATTTATAAAACGACCTTGTGCTTATTTTCCAAGCATTGGTTTGTTACTCATTGTAGATATACAGAAAGAGGGTTAAAAGTGGCACTCAGATTCACACATAATAAATAAATAATTTAGGACCTAATTGGTGCTGTCACTCTATTAGTCAACCCTTCCTGCTGGGTTTTGCTTTATTATATATACGATGCTCGATTTTGTTTAAAAAACACATTTCTTCTGGGGGAAATTTGTTGCTACTTTATGAGCCAGAAATGCATCAATTAATGATCTGGCACTGTTTATGAAAGATTTCTTAAGTGGTACCTTTGATAGTTATAAAAAAAAACTGGAAATTATGATTAGTTTGAAAAGATGATGGCTCTACAACTTTCAACTGGGTACTGAAAATGCCACTGAGTCAAGCATCACATGGGCAATGAAGCTGATGCTAGTAGCCACCCAGACCCCTTCTAAAATTAAGTTCTACCCACTTATGATGTACATCTTTACTCTCCACATAAGGAGTCTATCAAGACATTAAAGTGGTTGGTGCAGGTTTTTTCCATCTGGTCATGCCTGAATAATGGAGAAAAGAATGAAGTGCCTTTTCAGTTACATGGGTGGATAGAAGCTTTGTCAACAAGTCTTTATTACAGCGGCAAGATAGAGCCGTCCACTTTTTTGCTTCTCGTGTAGAACTCTATTAAATAATGAAGTTTTCAGAATGTGCCTAGGAAATCACACAGATTAGAGAATAATAATAATGATAATAATAATAGTAATAATCACCGAGTATGCTGTGCTTCCACTATCTGGGAACCTCTTATCTGCCCACTTCTGTCTGACTGCACTAAGTGGGTCTTTCTCAATCAGCGTTTGAAAAATTTCACTCTCTGCTCCATGTCTCCAGCCACTAAGATAATCAAACTGACATGCAGTGCAGCCGTAGAGTCTGCCTTGGGTGCTGGGAATAAATGGATGTGGACAGATACTGTCATAGTAATCCTTGCATCCACATTGTGTGGGACATTGGCTTGACAGTGCAGGCAATGATGAGGGAAACAGGTCATCAATAGACACCCAGTATCTCCTTATCCCCCGCAGGCTTGGTGTCTTTTGCTGAGACTCTAACAAAGGTAGGACCATATTAGCAGCTGGATTAATCTCTCTCAGCTACAGCTCAAGTATCAAGAAATGGTAGCCAACTTTGGGCTTAGACAGTCTGCTGGGAAGAACCTTAGCTAAATATGTAATAGCTTCATATCTGGTATGGAGAGCCATGGGACAGAAGGCAACAACATGTATTTGTGGCAGACAGGTGCTTATGTGATACAGGAAACACGAGAAGCTGGTGAAGTCTAAAGGGCAGGAGATGTTATTGATATATATGGATGCAATCACTGAAAATCTGGGTTGGATCAAATTTCCATAGTTTAATTTTGGATAGAACTATTTTGGATGCTGCTGAGTATCATTTTCCCTGAGAAAAGAGATGCTCTCTAAGGAAAGAATCCAGTGACAGTCACTCCAGAGAGATTTGTCACTGGAAGAAGTTTAAGATGAAAGTTATAATTGCATTTTAGAAGCTATATTATAAGCCGGAAATTCAATGAATGTCCTGGAGTTCTAGGGTAGCATTTCATAAGCTTTTTTTTTTTCTTCCTTCAGATGAAAAATTAAATCCATTAATTTAATACACTGGGTAGGTCCATTTATTTTACAATAGTCCTAGAAACTAAAAGGAAAATTGACTTGTCATAATAAATTTGTATCCCAACTGTCAGAATTCACTAATGCTGTCCTCAGCTGACTTTCTTTTCGAAGTATTAACAGGTGAAACTATGTATAACTTATTTATATAATTGGCCTATATTCTTTAAGGCAGGGTACAGTCCTAGTGTAGGCATGATATTCCTATTAGGACCCATGATCATGCCATTAACTTATAAAAGCTTTACCAGCTGCTCTTTCACTTGATGGACACTCGAAACCTTAGCTCTAAGGAAGAAAGATAATGAATTTGGGCTTTATTGCTTAGTGATGATAAATGAATATACTGATGGAAGTACTTTCTAAAACCTCTTCTTATATAGCAGTTGAAAGAAGTACAGTCTATAGTTGATGGGTTTTTATTAGAAGAATGCAACCTACGAATCATCAATTAGGCCTTATTTTAGGAATTGAAAGTTCCTAGTGGAGAGAATCAACTGAATACTATAGAATAAAATTATTAATAGGTCAGCAGATTTTAATCCAACAATAAGGAAAGAGGCTGGATCCATGAGCTGAGGACAATCCTTGCCTCACAATTTTGTTCATTCACCCAATCATTAATTTCCTGGGTCAAACACTAATCAGCGATGTTCTACTAGGCTAGGTTTTAGAAATGAAAAAGTGAGTCTTATTTTTTCTTAACTTTACACTTATGGCCATTTTCTTAAATTATTCCAACTAATTTCAATACTCTATCCCATAGTTTGAGCCTGAAATTCCACTTGCTTTTAACCATCCTCCTTAACTGAAAACACATACAAGTTTATATAAATCTTAATATATTACGTGTAAAGTGCTTAGCATAGGACCCGACACATATAAAAGCTCAACAAATATTTGCCATGGCTATTTTGTTAATTATTTTTCTTTGGGGATTCACTATCCCATGGACAACAAAAATTTCCAGGTCACAAGCCAACTGGTGCCAAGCACTGAAATGGCTGTGACACCTCATCCAAGATCAGAGGCAAAGAGGACCCTGCTTGCCAGGGATGCAGGATAAAAGAGAGGCAGCACATTCTCACCATCCTTAGTTTACACAACACCTTCTTTTTTCAGCTTAGAAACCAAGGCCCAGCACAAGGAAGTGTGATTCCAAGGCACAGAGCTTGTAAGTTAAAGATGGAAGCAGAACTAGGTCCCAGGCACAAGTGCCAATCCCAGTATCTCAAAATTAAGTACTGTTTCCTCCCTGCTATGACTATCAAGTTTCAATGATTATTGTTTATAATTCCTGAAAGATTATTTTGGATTAAATAAGAACGCTATATTCTTTGTTCTTCTTAATCACTAATGAGTGGAGTAATGCAGCTGCCAGATGGCTGACAGTACTGTATGGTGGCTGTACACCAAAATGATGCCTGAATTAACTAGATACATGGAACTGAGTGATCATTACAAGAAAATATGTGTGTGTACAAATAAGCAGCTTAATAGAGCAAACTTGTTTATTCACTTGACCTCCATAGGAGTTCCAGCACCTACACTCTCTCTACTCGGAACACTGTCTAGTAAATGCAACAAAGTCCATGGCAGGAACTAGTGACAGTGACCTCAAATGTACTTAATGTGCTGTCCTCGAACAGAAGTATAACTGAAACTAAATCATCAACTCTCTCCCAACCCAGTTCCCAATTATTTTTTTCATCACATAGGTTGGAATTTTGGGTTTATTCTTCCCTCTAGTTCAGGATCAGCAAATACATGACTTGTGTTCTTTTGTGGGGCCACCCTTGCCCTTTGCAGACATCACTAATCAATCACAACTCTCCTTACCTCCTACCTCCATAGAACCTTACTCTTTCTCTTATACTCCCTTAATGGCGCCTTGCTAGAGCCTGTATGTCAGAGCTGAATACTCATCCTCACCCAAAACTTCCAAGGGAAAGATCTTTGCTGGTCTTTCTCTGCATAATGTTGTCATGGATTACTTAGTTTCAGATTTACTCCTGCCCCCGTCAATCCCTTATTCAGCAACCTTTGTTGTCTCCTGTTGCCTACTACGTGTTAACTCCAATTGAGTGTTGCACTGCTTTCACTGCACCTATCCAACAATACTGCTCAGTTTCCTCCAGCAGATAGGACTCCAATTATATCTCCTTAGTTTCAGCACAGGAGTTCCCCCTACAATGTCTGTGCACATAATGAACACGCATACCAGACTTCTTTTCTCAGATCCCCTTCATCCATCCAAAGCCTTCCCAAACCTGTTACACCCAGATCATGTCTTCCCTCTTCTACTCTAAGTCTACGGAAGACTTAGCCTTCTCTCAAAGGAGCTGGATTTTCATATATTGTAAAACACAGTTTAGAGTGGCTAATTATTTCATAGGCTTTCAACCACCTACACTTCTAGAGCATGAGAAAAAATTAAGAGTTGTGCAGGAAAACAGAGTTGTCAAAACACAGGTAGCTTTCTCTTAGTATAGTAACTTACAGACAGGATAAAACCTTGCACAGGATCCAGTAAGAACAATCTCTAAACAGGGGCAGAATCAGTAAATACTACCTTAGCTCCTCAGCAGGGCAATACTCAATGTGTCTCTAACACTGAACATTTAGATAGGAAAAGCTGTTTACCAAACTTTGCAGATAGGTAATTAACCCAGAATGTAAACCGGGATTCGCTTCTTCATTTTATAGGATGACCAAGTTCCACACAAGTTAAAATGACTTGCTCAAAGTCATCCACAGAATATGAGCAGAATGAAATGAAACCCTTGTCATCCAGGGCTTCTGGCATAATATATAACTCTATGAACCATAATGCCCACATAACATATAGACAAATCTCAACATCTTTTATTATGACACATTACAGTTTTCTACTTGGTTAACTTTTTCTATCAATTACCATATTCAAACAACTGCCTGTACTTGAGATTTTTCTCCTTGCATATGTCTATAAGTAAAGAAAATGTGTCTTTTTAGAAATGCAGCATTTTGCAATTGAATTCCTTAGAATTTAATCATATAGTTGGCACTGGATACTTTATCATGATAGCTCAAAGTCAGGCATGGTCTCAGCCACAAAACACAAGTTGGTGACTTTTCCCCTAACTTTTTAATTTAAAAATGTTCTAACCTTAAAAAAAGTTAAAAGTACAATGAAGACATATGGATCTATCACCTACTTTTGTAAATTAATATTTTTGCCATATTTGCTTTCTCTCTCCTTCAATGCTAAATAAATATGTATGTATATGCATACATACACTGTGTATATACATGTATATATATTACATTCATTTTTTGTTGACCCATTTGAAAATAAGCTGCAAATATCTTGAGTCTTCCCCTCTAAATATATCATCCTTTTTCTTTAGCAATAAGGATGTTCTCCTACATAACTGCTAAACTATTTATCACATACAAAAAATGTAACATTGATACAATAATACTATCTAATATGTAATCCTCAGTTGTCCCAATAAGATCTTTTAGAAATTTTAAAATCCAAAATCAAATCAAGTATAGAATAATGAATTGCAATTTTTACATGTCTCTTTCATTGACTTTAATCTAGCACAATCCTTCACCTATTTTTTTTGGGGGGGGGGAGGGAAATCTTTCATGAAATTGACACCTATTTAAGATTTCAGACTAGCCCTTTTGTGAAATATCTCATGATCTGTATTTGTCTGACTGCTTCTTAATGACTAGATTTGGCAAGAATGCTCAGGGGTCTCAGATGTAACTTTCTCATTGTATCACGTCAAGAGTCACATAATACCCTATTTTTGCATTATTGATCCAGATGTCATCATTTGAATTGACCCAAGTTTTATCATTGATTAAGGTGGTATTCAAATTGATAACACTTAAAACAGTGGTTTATGCCATAATCTGTCTCAGAAACACATAACACATGATGGTATTGTTCAAAACCTCAAAGGATGCACGTTTTTAGAAAATTTAGTGATAGAAATAAGTGACTTTTTAAATATAACCTGAGAAATGTAGAAGAACTGACCAAAAAAGTGAGGAGACAGAGTGATGGAGAAAGAAACACCCTGGACTGAAAGCCAGGAATTCTGAATTTCCCATCCAGAGCCCATCAACAGCTCACTGCAGAGTCCAGATGGCAGATACATTTCATTTCTTGTGGCAGTTATGATTGATTTGTTCTGGCTGCCTGGAGCACTGTGTTAAAAAGGATTTTAAGGCTGCATAATGACTTGGCCAAAAAAGTGCCTTAACTAATCATGTGGCACAGATCTGGGAGGAAGAAATGATAGTCTATGTGTGGTAGATTAAATATGGACACAAATTCTTTGCCACCCCTCCCAACAAGAGATGAACTCTATTTCCCTAAGCCGTAAATTTGGACTGTCCTTTGACTTTTGACCAGTAGAATGTAGGAGAAGTGACGCTATTCAAATCCCAGAACCTAAGCTTCAAAAAGCCTTGCAACTTAGGTCTTCACCTTCTTAGAACTCTGAGCTGGGGCTGCATATAAAGAAGCCAGTCCAACAGCATTGCTGGAAATAAATAATAAATCTGTGACGTTTCAAAAGGCTCTAAGTTTCATAGCAGTAGATAACTTACATAACAAGCCTCTATTTTTTGACCCTCGTCAATATCTCCCTTAACTCTGCCAGTCATCAGCTTACTCACCTATGAAGCAAAAGGGTTCTTCCTATTAAAATTAAGGAGCCTTTCGGTGGAAGATTCCAGGCTAGACTTAAATTGGCACTCTCAGTTCTATTCAAGGGAACCCACACACAGATTTCACGGCCAAGAGGATAAAAAGAAAAGGAGTACAGTAGAAACTGAGAATGCTCTGTCTAGAAATGACCTTGGAAAATAGTGGTCCAAACTCTTCATCATGAAGATGAGAGAACGAAGAGACCCAGCTCTGAAATGATTTGTCTAATTCCATAAGCAAGCTAGTGGCAAACTCTGGTATTGCAACTTCCTCAAAACAATGGCCAGAACACAGCTGGATCTGATCCATTTTTGATCCCCATACCTTGTGTTCACCCTGACAGTGCCTCGGCTCAGCTCAATATCTCAGCTTCCCCAATTAAAATGGCACATGCCAGGAGAGAGAGACACACATTGGGTTCTGGAAAAAAGGAAGCTTGGAACATGTACGGACAGGACATAGTAAAGACTGATGTGCATCGCTGGCTAGGTTCTCCTTTTTGCCTATTTGCTTCATACCCACACTAAAAATCAAGTGGAAGCACTGGCTTCTCTCAGTATTCATTAATTTTCACCTGTCATTAAAGAAGTTCCTATGCTTCATCTTTGTCTTGCTATTCTCTTCTTTAAGTATTCAATAAATGAGGTGATTAACCAGAATGAGCTTTATATCTTCTACGCGATTGAATTTTTTTAAGAAACCAAGACTGTCAGAAATGTTACTGTGGTTAAAAAATTAATAAATGAATTAATAATTACAGTTATTGAATTTCACCAATCTAATCAATTCTGAACCCAATTTTGTTATCATATAGAAAAGTTTCATAAGGAAGAGGAGTTGTATTACCTCCATCAGAAAGATCATCTGACAAAAGATTTTAGTGAATCCCCAAATTTTTCCTGCAAATGACTAATCATTGTCGTGATCACAAATATGCCCAGCAGAAAATCGGGCTGATTAAAAAACGTGATTAAGTAAGCCAATTAAACGTGCAATCTACCAAAAATCTGCCTTTCTACACAAAAGATAATAAAATGCTTATTTCTATTTTCAATGAGCCTCTTGTAAAGTAATTTAATTTTAAAAATTAATAGGAATAATGTACCTTATACCAATGCAGGGAATTAGAAAAGTGGGAAGAATTAACACTTTTTCTGATGACGACCATTACAATAGGTTAAACTTAATTCAGATTTCTCTGAGACATGCCCTCAGTCTTCCTACATTGTAAGTCCTTCTTGATGGCTGAACTTTTGCTTGCTTTTTTCTCTCAGACCCTCTGCCCCTCCTAACTCTCCCCCAAAATATATCAAATCCCAGAACTTGTCTTCATTTTATTTTTACTGTCTGTTAAGGTTAATAATATTCAAAAACAAAAATAAAACTTAATTGTCGTAAAGGGGCAGAAAAGCCTAAATGGAGACGGTCTAGAACCACAAAGCTGTCATTTGAGGTAACAGGAATAATCCTGTCTCTTAGCTCACAAGAGAAATCACAGCCACCTCTCCCGAAAATGCTTCTCTCCCACCACACCCAAATATGACTTCATAATATCTAAATGATTCCATGGAGACAAAAAGCATTTTAATTCTATAATGTATCAAAATCTCTAATAAGAAAGGTATATTTAGACAAAAGTCTATTTAATAAAAGGGAAATTTTTTAAACGTACATTTGTTCTCAACTGAAAAGCTCATGTTGAGTTAACTATGTAGCTCATAAAAGGACAGACTTTAGAGAGAGAAAGAACAATTAACATGATTAAGCTAAATTAAAGAAGGCTCCAAATGCCTTGAAAAAACATTATCTCAAAGCAATGGCTTATTTTTTAAGATACATATATTCCTAAGCATACAATTTCCAAAGCCCAATCAGATCATCTGGGAAGCCACAGGGTAGGAAGCGAGCAAGTTCTCTATTTCTTTTATGTTGGAAAATGAGTCCAATAAGTAAGCTTCAATTTACTTCTTATAAATTTCATGGGACCCCCCAAGAAAGATCCAGAGGAGGACTCATTTTGCATGCATTTTAATTGACCACTAGACAATACCATGTTCTAGATATGTAGAGCTTTCCAGATGGAAATCAAGGCCCATGATGGCTACAGTCAGGAGAGTGTGGTGCTAAGAAAATAGCCCTGAATTCAGACCCACTTGGCTGCCCAGTTTCTCTGAGGTTTCCCAGACCTAATACATTTTGTGCATCAAATGCAATTAACTTTGTATTTCATTGAAGACTAGCAATAAAAGGGACCCCAGAGAATATCTCATCCAGGGCCCTCCTTTCACAGATTAAAAAATCAGTCTTTAAGAATAAGGTGAAAGGTCACACCACACAACTGGACGGGAGAGCTCAACACACTCGATGTCTATTTTGAGTGCTCCCTCGTGCTTTGCCCTGGTGCTTGTGACGTTGGCTGGGCACTTGGAGAATTAATTAAAAGCAGTAACTGATGCATCCTCTTACAGTGGAAAAGAGCAGGAATGGCTCAGGAGTCAGAAGACCCAGGTTTCAGACATACTTGCACTCCTGATTAGCACTGCTATTCCAGCAAGTTGTTGAAATTCCCTAGAAGCTGGAAGATGTAACGACTATGATCGTGGATTTTAGGAACACCTGGCCTTGCATCCAGACTCTTCCTTTCCCTTGTCTGGTGGGACTGGACGTGTTTGTTAATCTATGTGGGATTCATCATCTCGTCTGAGTAAGGGAGATAATGCCCCCTTTCTCAAAGGTTTTTGTGAGGATTAAATGAGATGAATACGCAAAATGCCAGATACATGGTAGATGCTCAGATGCTAGTTTCCTTCCCACATACTTATTGTAAATTTATTCACGTGCAAAATAAGGATACAACCTGCTCTATTTGACTAGTGTTTCTTGCCAATGGGTATTAACCCAAGGGCAGGTATATAATAAATAAATAACTAGAACCACATAATCATTTCAAATATACACACACAGTAAACTCACCAGTGCTTTTTGAAAGCTCATAATGGCATGCCTTTCATTTAAAAAAAAAGGCCATTCATTGGAAAAGAGGCAAAAATATTACCCAGAACTTGATTTCTCTGCAGCTCTTTCCCACACACGTAGAGATTCATAGTAAAACCTTTCTAACCCCTCTCTCTCTGGGTTCTAATCCACTGTGTTAGAGAGTAAATGCTAGCATTTGAAATAATATTGCTTTTTTTAAGTGCAACCTAACATAACTTACGAAGAGAAATTGTGGTAGTTCCCTATTGGGGAAAAAATGGTAATTGACATCACATTCCACATTTAATGCAATGTTTTCTACTGCACTTCGGATAAAATCCTCAATCCAGAGCACGGCCTGAAGTGACCCCATGTAACCAGACTCCACCCTCTTCTGTTGTCACCGTATGCCCTTTTCTCTCTGGCTCACTGGACTCACTGTGGGCCAGTTCCCCTGGATTTGAACAATATTGGCCACCTACTGTTTGCCAGGTGCTATTCTAGGTACCAGAGATACAGCAGTAAAAGTACAAAACACACACACACTAAACAGAGAAATATCTCTGCCCTCATAATGCTTAAATTCTATGGGAAAAGATAGTACAAAAAGATAAATAAATTCTATTTATCTTGAGTTAGACATGGAATAGTGCTATGAAGAAAAGAGCAGGGAGGGAGATGAGCTGTGTAGTGGTTGGTCTCCTTTCAGTTTCTACCAGGAACCAACCTCTTCCTGCACCAATTATAGGCTTGCCCCTCTCCCACCCTCTTACTTAATTCCAGACATATCAAACTGATCTCCATCCTTCAGTCCTCAACTTCCCAGATCAACAAAAAGTGAAATTACAAAATGCAACAAGAAAGATGAAGAGAAGCAGCTTTGTAAGGCTCATTCCTGCTGTCTACTGCTTGCATGTTTCCCATCAAAACAAGCATCACCAAAGCTATTCTTCTTGAGCATCTAAAATCACGCACATGAGATGAGAAGGAAGAACAAGAGGCCAGGGTAGACAGGTGGGAAATGCCTCACATGTGCTGGGGGGAGGGCATCAGGAGAGGGAATGGGTCAAGGTAACAATTGAAGAAAGGTTTCTTTTCCTCTTTCTCACCTGAGGCAATTATTGCAACATCAAAAAAAGATCATCAACATGGAATACCATCAGTGGCCAGTGGGAACTGATGTGGCAATAGACAAAAGCACTCTCCCATTTTTTTTTCTATTTTATTTTTAAAAATTTTTTATACAATTTTTAAAGGTTACACTCCATTTATAGTCATTACAAAATATTGGCTATATTCCCCATCTTATACAATAAATCCTTGTAGTCTATCTTATACCCAATAGTTTGTACCTCCTACTCCCCCACCTCTATATAGCCCCTCCCCCTCCCTCCCCCGCCCCTCCTCCCCCCACCTCCCCACTCCCCACTGGTAACCTCTAGGTTGTTCTCTGTATCTGAAAAGTACTTACTCTGGAGAGAACTGTTTAGTACAGGGTCAAGCGCCCAGGCTATGCTTGCAGACGTACTCAGTTCAGAATCCCAACCCCACCACCTGGGATGCACGTGATCTTGGGAACATCACTTATTCACTCTGATAGTCTCCATGTCTTTAAAATGCAGAGAGTAACTGTCTGCCTCTTGAAGTTGATGGGAGAATTAAATAAGATAATTCAAGTCAAGTATTTAGCACAGTGCCTGTAGGTTTGACCTGTAGGAAGAGCTCAGTGCATGTGAGCTGCCATTAACGCTGCACCCACAAATCCCACACACTTGCATGCCGGCCTAGTCCCTGACCCAACTTCCTGCTTGAGAACAAACTTGAACTCACCTGACTGTTACTCTAGCTCAGGGCATGGGGTGCAGACCCACAGACAGAATCAGACATTGGGGACTTTAGGTACCTCCCAAACTTTTCTGTCCTCAATGTTCCTGCCTTGCTACAGTCGGATGACAACAGTCAAGAAAAACAGGATGTTGGAGAGTTAGTTTCGGGAAAGCCCAGTGGAGTTTGCAGACTAGGAAAAAAAGCACATCACTTCTCAAATCACCATTACGCATTCTGAGCCTACGTCCCTCCCTAGGGTGCAATCAGCCCAGACCAGATCCAAATTTGACTCCTAGCTGGAAAACCCTGCCAGCAAGCTTAATGGGGGTGAACTGCAGATGAGATTTTTAAAAGTAAAAGGAACATACATGTGTTTGCTTCAGTGGACTCAGTCTTTCTTGTGGGTGGTTCTATCAACAAATTATCTTTCCTTCTGATTATATTATTTCAATATCACTCTATGCTCTGATGTATTTTGGGACTAATTCAAGGTGTATTGAAAAATATTGCCTCAATGTAGTTTCAAAGTGCTGAAATGGGGATTGGAATAGAGCAAGCCAGAAGGAAACCCAGAACAAATTTACTATTGACAGAATCAACATTGGATCCAAAGTATTAAAACTCTCCCTTGGTTTCATATAATCCTTTTCAGAGACTTTAGCAGCATCGTACAGTGTTAGGGAACGCTGTCAGTTTGTGCTAAGAATATATATTTCACACTCTGTACAGGGTCACAAAATACTATATAATTATACTTGGCAAAGGACATGCTTCCAAGATGAGGAGGACTTTTTGGTAAAGAAATAGCTTCTGAGCAGGAAAAAAAATAACATGGATATCTAGCTAGCAATGGGAATAAAAAAGACACCTTAAAAGCAAGACACATATGTTTGTGCCCAGCACAAACCTAACACATTCCCTGGCACATAACCGTGCTCTTTATATGAAGGAAGGACTCTAATGAACTGTTATTCTACTACCAAAAAAGATTGCAAATACAAAATCTAAGGAGCCTAAAAATATCTCTTCTATGGTAAATATTTACAAGCACAAATTTAGAAAATCATCCCTTAAAAGGCAAGTAATTCAAACAACAAAGAGGTAAACAACCTAGTTTAAAAATGGGCAGAGGACTTGAATAGACATTTCTCCAAAGAACATATCCAAATGGTGAATAAGCACTTGAAAGATGTCCAGCATCATTAATCATTAGTGAAATGTAAATAAAAACCACAGTGAGATACCACTTCACACATTCTAGATAGCTATAAACAAAAAAAAGAAAAAAAACAAACAAAAGAAAAAGGCCGGGGGGAATAGCAAGCGTTGCCCTTAGTGTGGAGAAATTGAAACCCTCATCCATTGCTGGTGGAAATGTAAAATGGTGGCGCTGCTGTGGAAATAGTTTGGTGGTTCTTCCAAAAGCTAAACATAGAATTACCATATGACCTAGCAGTCCCATATAGGTATATACCCAGAAGAACTGAATGCAGGGAGTTGAACAGATAGCTTAATGTCTATGTTCATTGCAGCATTATTCAAAATAGCCAAAAGGTAGGAACAAACCAAATGTCCATCAACACATGAATGGATAAACAAAATATGGTATAAACATACAATGGAATATTATTCAGCTATAAACAGGAAAGAAGTTCTGATAAATGCTACAACATGAACCTTGAAAGCATCCTGTTAAACGAAATAAGACAGACACAAAAGGACAAATACCTTACAATTCCATTTATGTGAAATAGCTAGAATAAGTAAATTCATACAAACAGAAGGTAGATTAGAGGTAACCAGGGTCTGAGGGAAGAAGGGAATGGGAGCTACTGCTTAATGATTAAAGTTTGAGGTAAGGAAAAAGTTTTGGAAATAGCAGTGATGGTTGCATAACTTCATGAATATAATTTATACCACTGAATTATACACTTAAAAATTCTTAAAATGGTATATATTACCTATATTTTACCATAATTTTTAAAATAATGTAATATATAGATAATATAATATTTACCATTTTAAGAATTTTTAAGTGTACAATTCAGTGGTATTAATTACCACTGAATTATACACTTTAATTGTGTGAACTGTATGATATGTAAATTATATCTCAATAAACTATTTTTTTTAAGGTAAATAACTCAAAAAATTTTAAAGAATTATACTCTCTTGAACTATTAATTCTCCTACTAGGAATCTATCCCAAGGAAATTATCAGGGCTAATCACAACAATATATAACATAACTGTATATCAAAGTGTAATTTACAGTAGTCAAGGATTAGAAACAAATAATTAGGAACTGGTTAGACCAATTATGATAGGAAAGAACAATGGTGTAACGTAATTAATAAATTCAAGTTCTAAAAGAATATTTAAGTGAGTGTCAAGAATGTTTATGATATATTAAGTGGAAAATGTAGGGTAAAAAGTTACACCAGTGTTATGTTCCAGACTTTTGTTAAATAAAATGACTGGAGATACAATAATAGTTAAATTAGGTGAGTACATACTATATGAGTATATCAAGAACTATTTTAAGTTCTTTAAGCTATAAATTCACTTAATGCTCATAAGAACCTTCTGACATAAGCAATATTATTATTCCCATTTTGTAAATAAGTATACTCAGACCTCAAAAGGTAAGGTAACTTTTCCATTGTCCTTAAACTAGTAAGTTGCAGAACCAGGATTTAAAACCAAGCAGCCTAGTTCCAGAGTTTACAGTTATATTAAGATGTTAATAGCAGATTCCTGGTGATAAATTAGGGACATTTTAAATTTTCTTCTTTGTATTTTTCTAAGTTTTCTAAAATGGCTGCAATAAACATGTATCACATTTTATAACCAAAAATAAAAATTAAAAAAAAAAAACTTCAGATGGCCTTTATCATTGTGTGTTTAGCTCTGGAAATGAGCAAGGGTCAAGTTCACTTCCACCTAATTTCTACCCCCAGGATGTAAGGCAGGGTCTAAAGTCTGAGCTTCCTGCTCTAAACCACTGAGGATAAATTCTCCCCAAGGCATTTTCTTCCAGGAATAGTCCAACACACAGCTCTCTACTTTCAGCTGGGAAAATAAGTAAAACTTAATGCTTTTCCAACAAGACCTATGAAATTGCCTAATGCCACATACAGAAACAAGGCTAGGGTCATCATTCAACTTCCAGCGATGACTGAAGGACCCATGAAGGGTTAGAATCAGACAGGTCCTAATTCAAGTGCTTGCCTTTCCACCCACCATCTTGATTGACTCACTTAAGCCTTTTGTCCTACATCTGTAATATGGGGGAAATACCTCCCACCCCGTCAACCTCACCAATGTGAAGAAGATAAAATTATGCTGAAAATAGAAAGCACTGCACAGTGCATTTTTATTAATTTTCAATTTGTATTATTTTTAAGTAGCGGGAAACCAATAACGCAAAAGGGGAACTATCGCGTGCCGACCGTAACACTGGGCTAATAACCAAATGAAGTCTATGAGCCACATTTTTGTTTCACTTACAAAATAGTAAGGACATTAACCAGATAATCTCCAAGGTTCATTCCAGTCCTATACCCTCAAGAAGCATTTATTGAGCATTTACTGTGTGTGAGGTGCAAAGCCAGACATAAGGAATTCAAAAATGGGTAAGGCAGAGCCCCTTCTCTATAGAAACTCATGGTTCATTGTGGAAGACGTGCATGTAAATGCATGCTGATGAGCACATGTGATGAGCTCTACAAGAGTTACAAGTATAAATGAGAAACCAGTATTTTCTGGTGAAGCCAAGTCAGAGGTAGAGATAAAGCTTCCTAGAGATGGTAACTTCTGCACAAATTCTTGGGGGGAGCAATTTCAACATTTGGGAAAGTTAGAGAAAGGGGGTCCATTCAGGACACGAGCAATAGCATAAATGTGGGTTGGAGACATTCAGTGATTACCAAATGGAAAATGGCATATAGATGAATTAGGAAAGCGTGTTTCCACAGGCAGGATTACATCATGGGGTCTGTAAGCCATCCCCTGGGGACAACGGGAAGTACTGAAAATCTTTAAGTGAGAGAGAGCATGAGAAATTCTAGGTAGAAAATTGAGGGAACCTGGGGATGGGCAAAAATAGGAGAGAAAAAAGGGCTAAGTCCCTATTTGTGCATCCAACTTTTAATATCTTGAATATATATTTTCAAGCTTTGGAATTAATCACAAGCAAACTAGCCATTCTAGAGGATGTCAAAACTGCCTGTTGGTTTACAAAAACATTTAATACTCTGGCAATTTTAATGTTCTCAAGTGGGTCACAAAGTTATAATAAAGTTTTAATTAACAGTAAGTGATAAGGTAGCATAGAAGCTTACGTGCTAATCTGCAAGAAACTTCTCTATTAGAACACAGGCCAAGGCAATTTTGAACTTTGAAAACCAGTTAACTTTTGCTTAAAATATAAAGGTTTAGATTTTAAGCCATGGAAGACTATAACAGTTAATCACACATATCTTCCCAAAAGGGTTTAGTGAAACTTGATCTTAGTCTTCCCTGTTTTGTGGCTGTGAGTTTAAGTACTGAAAGACTTCACGTAAACAATATTTCAGTACGGTTGTTGAATAGTGCCATTTTCAATCCAAGCAAGAAGATGTTCCTTTGAAACAGCTGCAGAATTTGGAAAATAAGGAAGAACTGCCCACTTATTTAAATTTGTATTTTTCTCTCCCAGGTCAACTAACTCCACCACTTCCAACAGTGAGATGGATGCTGAGCCATCAGTCTGTGCAGAAGCTGGGAGGTCCCTGGGACTTTCTTTCATAATTTTCAAATTGTTAAAATCTTGCATTGGGGTATTTCTGCGAATTAGGAGATCTATTAGCCAGACCAGAAAATCGATAGTTAAGGGCACTCCTTAAGGCAATGCTGATGAGTTTATAAAAGAAACAGCCACTGCACTTTGTGCAAATATCTTTTAAGAAAAGGACAGATGGAGTTTCATTATTTCTGAATAAGCTCAATAAAGTAAAAAAAAACTAGGGCAACCAAAAAATCATTGGTAACGATTGGCTGCAGTTGCCGGGCTAATGGTGCAATTGAAGCTGAACCTTTCAGTCGGGACTCGGGCAGACAGGACAATGAAAATTGCTCCGAATGTGCCCTTCAGTTATTGAATAGCAGTGTCAACATTTTGTTATCAGCTTAATTGAATAGGAAGGAAGCAATGAAGACAGAGAAAGGATGGATATTTGAGACTCCAAGATTTCCAGAGAAACCTGTCTTCTATATCTGAGTGTTATTCTCTTTTACTATAAATCCTGATTTAAGAAAACTAAGAAGTTCTTTCCTGCAGAGTACCATCTGGCAACAGAACACCTTCTGTAAGAGAGCTGGGTAATTTTGCTGATATATAGCTCAAAAAATACAGCTGAGCACATGAGAAACTAGACGCTCAATAACCCCCCCATCCTTTTTAACTATCAAAACACTATGAGGGTCCATCTACAGGAAAAAAGAAAAAAATATATATATATTAAAGAATCTGCTATAACTCATCTGCCAGAGTGAGTGTAGCCAGTGAAACATGCTAGCCAGTAGCAACGTAAGTGCTTTTTAGCATAAGCCATTAAACCTAAAAGCTAAGAAAAAGAAACCCAAAAAGTGAAAACGCACTCTAATGGGTGGTAAAATCAAAAGAAAAGTTGAAATTCAGAAAAAGTGATTACAAGAGGTGCAAACTAAATTATCCTTAAATGTTTTCTTTTTAACAAAAACAAATACATATGCATGTATGTTTATCTTTGTATCTGAAACTGAGATCAAATTAAAAACCTGTATTGTACAAAATAATGTTTCCTCTGAAAGACTTTTACGTTAGTGTAAAATCCAGTAATGGATTTATATTTTTGAAAGCCAAAGCACACTTGAGAAATACTGTCTTTCTCCAGTGACCAAAGGTAGTTGGCATTTGTCTTCAAGACTCGTAATCAATCTGATGTAGGTAGACATTCGTTATATGGAGTGACACTGGTTGTAATTGTATCATGTAAAATCTTTCCACTATGTCCCTGAAAAAGGACAAGTTAAATTTATACAAAAGTCACAGCTTAGAAGATAGTTTTTAGAGCTGTAGGAGCCGATGGTCCCTCTCTTAATAGCACTGCATATTCCTCAGGTTTCCAAATTATACTGCTCCCTACTGAGATGATGCTTTACTTCTGGTACATGGGCACTGCTCTAAAACACACGCTTTGCCTGTATTATTATAATAAACTTGATGATGGAAAAGTTGGTAAAAGTTCTTCCTCAATCACCAAACACATTACCCATAATAAAGCAGATGCCTGCCCCAGAAGAAATGAGACATTTTAAATTTAAGGGATCACAAAAACGAACCCAAGGAGACCAAGACAAGTGTGATGTACTAGTGACTTTCCACAGAGTTTATATGACAATAGTAAATAAAAATTGTGTGACCTGAGTGATGGTGAATATGCAACAGGCATGAGAAGAGGACAAGGAGAATATCCCTAACTTAAGGGAAAAAAATCTCAGTAATCAATGAAAGGCACACAAAAAACACTCTGCATGTAAGCTGACAAAACGTTATTTTTAAAGAACATATTTTGAACATATAGCATTACCAGAGAGCAAAGAATTAATATTCTGAAGGAAAAATTAATACAAAATGTTTTAGCAGACCCCCCCCCCTCCGTCTAGAAATGTGAAGGGATGAAGGTCACACACAAAGTTCCTGGAGCTGTGTTTGAACACACTGCCAGTCTCTTTTCACTCCTCACCAGACTGCCCTGAAAGGCAGTGAACTTGATCCATTTTGATGTGCTTTGTAAGCCTCAGGAAGTACTTTAGCACCTTAGCTGGGTTTCCAGAATATACTATATTGATGGCTCTATTACCTTTTTCATTGTCTCTATAAGTTCCATTACTGAAAAGGAGGAAGTCGTAATGGAATAGAAATTCACCAGCAGCACAGATGCAGAGCTGAGCTCTAAGTAAATGTCTCCTTTCTCTCCCATCGGCCACACCCCGTGCTTTGACCCTCTTTCTCTATTACTGCCCTCAGAACTGGTTATCAATAATCTCCACTCAATCCTGTAAGGAAGGCAATTTGGAAAGGCAAGACTTCTAGTCAAGGGAACAAGAAAAAAATAGAATTTTCCTCTTCTACCTCCTCTTTCTTCTCTTCAGCCAAATAAGTCCTATTTCTCCCCTCTGTTCATCACCTCCCAATCTCTCCTTAAAGTTAACCCATCACTTACCAAGAGACTCAGGCATCTGGTAGAGAAAAGAAATGCCTGAATCTCCTACCATGATGTTCGGTCTCCCACTAGAATTATACAACCTCTCAGACTCTTGAAAACCACTAATGGTAAAAGCAAGCAAGAGTCACCATTCCTTTTTTGGTCTTTTTCCCAGTAAAATCATTGCAGACTCATATTTTGTAGGAATCAATAATTAAATTTAAATGAATATTCCCAGCCTGGACTTTATTTAATGGATCTAACATTTTTTCCCCAATGGTTTTTTCTGATAGTAGACATGTATTAATACATAAATAATTTAACACTGTTCTGTGCTGATTTTCCTCTAATGAAAGGGAAAATAAGAAATTAAAAGATATATATATATATATACATGTTTTAAAAACATGCATATATACTATGTATAGTATGTGTGTGTATGTATATATATATATATATATATATATATATATATATATATATATAAATGGTAGCATACATATATTTACTACAAGCAGCATATATTTATGTCTAACCATTGCTGTTTCCAGCATATTTACCCACTCGGCATATTTACCTTCCTACTACTTTGCTCTAGGATTTTTATTTTTTCAGCTCTCTTATTGAATCCCACCCAGAAGTAATCATAACCTTCACCCCACATCATTATATCAAGTGAGAATACTGCTGCCCAATAGATATTTTAGTACCAACATTTTACCAGTGCTTAGGGCTCAGTGAAGTCCTATAATTTCCTCAAAATTAGCAAAGGAAGAAGACAAGTAGGTGTGAATCACTAGTTTAATCACGGTGACAGGGCATGCTCATTCACTCACTCACTCACTCAATCATCACACAGTCTTGGAGCATTTGTGCCAAGCTCTTTTCAACATACTGAAGACACAGGAATGAAAGAGACAAAGTTCTTGCTCTCATGAAGCTTACAGTCTAGTGATGGGCAGAAAATAAAGGAATGAATCAACATATCAAATGTATGAAGTAGTGATAAGTCCTCTGGGGAGAAATGGAGTAGAATCAGCAGACAGGAGGGATGGGGAGGGCAGAAGGAGGCTGTGTTGCTTACAGGGGTCAGGAAGGCAGCCCCCAGGACATGTTATCTGAGTGTGAGGCCACCTTCCAATCTGGCAAACACACCAAGCTTGGCAATATGCTCTATTCACCCTGCTCGGTGACCTGCATCCAAACAAACACTGCTTCCGGACAAAGATGAAAAGGGAAAGATGTCCCAAAGGCAAAAAAAAATCTCTCAGTATCAGCTGCTAGTACTTGAAGCTGCCAGCCAGGAGTCTGGATAAACAACGTGACTCCTATATGATAGAACTGAAGCCCTCTTCCTGAGTGAGCTGGAAGGGCACACTGAATCCAGCAAGACACCTCAGGTTCAAGAACATAGGCTCCAGGTGACACTGGGTTAACAGCAGATAAACATACCAACCTCCTCCGAAACTCACGGCTGACATTCTTGAGGGAAGCATCAGGCAGTGGTGAAAAGCCAACAGACCTGGATTAGAAAACCAGTTCTTTTGCAGACACCCTGTATATCCTTGGGCAAGTCACTGACCCTTCAGTTCCATCATCTGTAAAACAGGGGCAAGGATACCTACTCCAAAGGGCTGTTTTGATGCAGACTGCATAGTACGATGGATGGATGGGAATCTCGCAGAGTTCTAGGACTATGATTACCAGAACTGAGACTAAACAATAACGGGTAATAAATAGAACTGAAAGACTAGAACTTTATATAAATACATAAAAGGCAAGCATTCCTCAAACCTAGAACCTAATTCTACATCCAAGAACCAATACTCCAAGCCCAGTTAAATGAAAAAAGTCATAAATGCGAATCATATTTGGAAATGAATTTCTTTCAAAGTCTCCTTTACAGGAGTTCAATTGAGCAAATTTTTAACATTTTACAATTAGAAGAAAATACTTCCTTGTTGAATTCTACTCTCTTACTAAAAATGTGGAGCGATTTTTGGCAATTTGATCTTCTGACAATCCTGTGAATTAATTCTCTTTACTCCACTTTATTCTTGGAGGGAAAGCATACGTTATTCTTATTGTTGATGAAAGTTGATAAAATTGGGATGAGAAAATAAAACTGCCAACCAGCATGTCCTTGTGTTCTGAGTTGGTGCCTATAGTGGGTAGGAACAGTGTCCTCCCAGTTCAGATCCGCCAGAAACGTCAGCATGTGACCTTATTTGGAAGTAGGGTTTTTGCAAATGACATTGAGTATGAAGCTGAGCAAATGCTGGATTTGGGAGAGCCCTAGATCCAATCAGAATGTTCATATGAGAGACAGAAAAGGACACACTGAGACTCAGGGCAAAAAGACATGTGAAGACAGAGGCAGAGAGTGAACTGATACAGTCACATGCCGAACAATGCCTGGAGCCACCATAAGCTGGAAGAAACAAGGAGGGATTCTCCCCTAGAGCCTTGGGAGGGGAGCATGGCCATGCAGACACCTTGATTTTGAACTTTTGGCACCCAGAACTGTGACAGCATAAATTTCTGTTGTTTTAAGACACCAGGTTTGTACAGCAGCCAGGGAAGAATAAAACAGTGATGTTCTGAAATATTCAGCTCTTTCTATCATTATTATGTCCTCCACTAGCCACAGTTTTACCCTCAGAGGCCCAGGATAAGACTAAAGAGTAGAGGACGGCAGAGGCCCTTTCTGGAACTTCTACCCTTTAGGGAGCTGGGTGGATTTAATCATGTTTTCTGTAGGTTACTACTGACCTTCATTGTGTGCTATTAGTGTAGACACTAACATGAAACTAACACAAAACAGGATTGGTTCCCATGGGCCAGGCTTCTTCCATAAATTTTATTCCTGACAAGAGAAAAAAAGGCAGGATCACAATTACGAGTGTTAGAACAGTCTGGGGAGATGTAGTAGGAAACAATAAACAGCGTTTTAAAGGGCTCAAAGAGGAGAATTATCTACCTTGAAGCAGTGCTGTTCCTGCAGTAATGTTTCTACCTTCCATTTAAAGACAGATAAATTTTCCATGACAGCTCTTAATAGCCTCTACAGTTATTCACTGAACTTGCCCTCAAAATTACGGAGTAATAAAAGGATAATAGCATTTGACTGACTATATTGGAAAGGTGGGCTTTTTCAATAAAGTGGCCATTTCATTTCCCCCTTTATCCTGGATTATCCAGAGAGGGTGCTCTATGTGTCTAAGGACTGAAGAATAGCCATAATGCATCTTTCATCACTGCAATGCCATCTGGACCCTTCATTTATTTATACATAGAAAAGGAGAATATTTCTCTTACTGTAGACCACATTGACAGTAGACAAATGTTTCCATGAGAAAAGTCAAATTCTGAATCTGCTAGGTTGAACCATATGAATCAGCCAATACTCAACCAATTTCACCCACAAAAATGGCAAATGGCAACTACATAAATGACAATCTAATAAAAAATGTACTTTACTTACTACTATGTGAACTATAATTTTAATAAGGGAATTTCTCTTAGAACCAAAATCTGTTAAACAAAAAAGCATTAATTAGAAATGCACAATAAGTTTTAGATATTTGAAGAGGAGGAGCCACAACAAGGAATAGAAACTGAAAAGTGTGCTCTGAAACATTCATTTCTCCACATTTTTCCGATTGTTGAGGTAAAAATGAATTTGGAATTGTGTTCAGTTCTGTCTATCCACACTGCCATTTCCACTGTTCGACTGTCTAACAGTTCTCCACTTCCTCTTTAGATGTCTCTCCAATCCATTTTTTCCACAGCAGTTAGAGGGATCTTCTCAAAGCATAGATCAAATAGGTCAAGTCACTCTTTGCTTAAAACCTAGTATGGCTTCCCTTACTGTTGCACACACTCCAAGGTCCTGGCCGTAGCTTAGGAAACCCTGCGTGATATGGCCCCTGGCAACCTCTCCCATTTCATGTCCTTCGCCTCCCCAGTCCTCCAGCCACACTGTCCAGATCTCCATTCCTGGATCATGCCAAACTCAGAGCTACCCACAAGGTCCCAGCTCTTTGTATGGTTGGTTCCATATTCTTCAAATCCCCTTTTCATGGTCTCTGGGCCCACTCCCATCTCTCGGTAACATTCTTATCCATCATAGCTCCCTGTGTATTCCTTAATGTTTTTCTCAATTTTTGCAAATAATAGTTTGGATGACTTGTTTATTTTCTGGGTTACTCCAGTAGAATAGAATCTCCCTGGAGGCAATGACCTCAATACAGTATACCTAGTGCCTAGCACAGTGCCTGGCCCAAGATCAGCATTCAGCAAATATTTCATGAGTGAATAAATGAATGAATATCTGATTCAAATTTAGGAGACTAGATGCTGAAAAAGGCAGTCTTTCTAAACCACAGAGGGGTATCTCATTGCACAGTAAAAACACACCCAGCTTATTCACTGTCTGTCTGGTATCATGTGAAAGCTCATGGGCATATACCTTTACAACTCTTCCTCTTTTCCACCACTCCAATCTTCAAAAATTCAATACACAAATAGGAACAAATTCTGTATAAGGGCTAACATAATATGTAGAGTGGCTCAAACCAGTTCAATGTCTTAAAGAATCTTTTTTTTTCCATCATTCTATCTTTCTACTACAGGCACACCTCGGAGATATTGTGGGTTCGCTTCCAGACCACCACAATAAAGTAAATATCCCAGGAGAGTGAGTCACATGAATTTTTTGGTTTCCCCAGGCATATAAAAGTTATGTTCACACTATTCTCTAGTCCATTAAGTGTGCAATAACATTATGTCTAAAAAAACACAATGTACATAACAACTAAAAATACTTTATTGCTAAAAATTGCTAACCATCTGAGCCGTCAGCAAGTTTTTTTGTTGTTTTGTTTTTTGCTGGTGGAGGGTCTCGCCTCCATGCTGATGGCTGCTGACTGACCAGGATGGTGGATGCTGAAGGCTGGGGTAGCTCAGCAATTTCTTAAAATAAGACAACAATGAAGTTTGTCCCATTGATTGACTCTTCCTCTCACAAACAATTTCTCTGCAGCATGCAATGCTGTTTGATAGCATTTTATCCACAGTAGAACTTCTTTCAAAATTGTAGTCAGTCCTCTCAAACCCTGCCTCTGCTTTATCAAATAAATTTCTATCATATTCTAAATCCTTTGTTGTCATTTCAACAATCTTCACAGCATCTTCACCAGGAGTAAAGACCAGCTCAAGAAACCACTTTCTTTGATCATCCATAAGAAGCAACTCCTCATAAGTCATCCACGAGGGTTGAAATCAACTTCTTTCAAACTCTTTAATGTTCTATTTTGACCTTTTCCTATGAATCACAAACATCCTTAATGGCATCAAGAATGGTGAATTCTTTCCAGAAGGTTTTTAATTTACTTTGCCCAGATCCATCAGAGGAACCATTATCTATGACAGCTACAGCCTTACAAACTATTTCTTAAATAATAAGACTTGAATGTCAAAATTACTTCTTGATCCATGGGCTGAAAAATGGATGTTTTGTAAGTAGGCATGAAAACGACATTAATCTCATTGTACAAATTCGAACTCATAAATAGTAAAATATCTAAAATGAAAATCTCCCCATATATCTCAGGACGGAAACAAGGATGAACCAGACCCCATCCCGTCACAAAGGCCACTGACTTCCTTTCCCCTGATCTCATTTTAGTCTCTAAAGCAAGACATAGAGACTTTTAAGAAATCTCATAGTTACTTGAATAATATCACCTGTAAATATTTTAATAATATTAGTAAATCTAGAGAGTGCTTTGGTGTTCTAAAGCACTTTTCACATAAATTAACTTTAATATCAACATCTGTCTTTTTTTTTTCTCAGTTAGTTGATGACTGAATCTAAGAAATGTCATAAAATAACTGATACTTCCATGGTATCATTCCAGCCTTTTATAGACGAGAGGAAACACCAAACCAAGATATACAATTGTTTGCCAGCATTAGTTTCTTAAGAATAATGATTAAATATATTGTTTACACATCAACAGTAAAATAACCAAAAGGAAGACATAATGCTGGAGCATTCAGAAAGAGTAAAATCATAAGCATTCAGAATAATTATATAAACCACCATAGAAGACATTAAATCCCAAAGAAAAAAATATTGGTAAGTTCTAAGTGCATTCAGGTGCCATATAAAAAATATTCTTGGTCGATATAATACCTAAGGTAAATCTAGAGGACCAAGAAGCAGATTTTTCTCAAAGTGGCATGACTGGGGGAAATGCAATTTCCCAGCACTAGCCAAAACTGCATTAAAAACAAATAGGTCCTATAGTCTTCAGAAGGTCACTGTTAAACTATACACAAGCTATGGTAACGGGAAGAGGAATGAAAAGCTGGCAGTCGACTATTCTCAGTACATTAATAGAGTTTTCTTTTTCAGATTAGTTAGTTGTCAAGATGTTAAATAGATACACCAAATACACTGGTGACATGGTCACAGGACAGATATCACCATCTGATCATGGCAGTCTTTCCCACTGATCGGAGCTGTAATCCTGAGATCTTTGCCAACACACGACTCTAGACAACAATTATGGATTGATCTGGAAATATGATATCAGCATTAGTCTAGTATCAGAGGAATCCCAGAGAGATAGAGAAAGAGTATGCACTCTGTAGGTAAAGAAAGACTGAGTAAGGGTAAGATAATGAAGGAAATGGAATAATCCTGAAGATAAGCTTAGCTTCATTCACCATTTCTATTGGAATTAGTCCTAGACATAGAAACTAATTTTTTTTAAAAACATGAATGATATTCCTACTAATAAAAGTAATAGCACAATATGGCAAATTTTAAGATGTACAAATATACAGCACCTTTTATATCTTTATGAGATGATTTTACTGGCAACAAAACTCAAGAAACCTAAAGGTTCACAGATTGGTCAATCGTTCTTAATTTTAACCCCTGTTGTAAGTTTGTCATGCTATCTCACTGTTGTTTTAATTACATTTCCCTAAGGATTCATGCTGAGCATTTTTCAGATGTGACTTTGCTATATATCTTTAGCAAAATGTTTGTTCATATCTTATACCTATTCTTCTATGAATTTTGGCTATTGTTTTCTTTAACAAAGAACATTGAAACAACAAAGATATGTTGGAACTTCGCTCATTTTGTGACTTTTTGCTTTATGAAATAATTGTTCTTAATACTGGAAAAAAATTGGATTGGATTAGATATTTTCTTTTCCTTAGTACTATTTAATAAATTATGACAATGTAATTGCCAGTGACTTTTCCACAGAATCACAGGCTAACTAATAATAATATAGACATTAAATTAATCTGTGGTACTAGATTCATTAATACCAAATATAGAAGATGTCTGCATTAAAGATTATGAAGAATTACTTTAAATCAATTGAAAAAAGCTAAAGTCAATTTTTAAGTTTAATGTTATAGTCAATTTGAAATAAAAAGTCTGAAACATTCATATCTGATCAATAATTAATCACAACATTCAATGAGGAATGAAAAAGAATGACCCATTATATCATTTCTAGGATTCAAGTTAATTAGAAAACATTATAGTTGAGTATCTATTACAGTCCACTGAACAGATATGCCTGCTGATGTCAGGTTAGATTACAATGCTGGTCAACATCAGCATCAGTAAGAAATCAGTCAAAACATCATTTGGAAGACTGCCTGATGAGCTTGTCCAAACATTGGAAAGTGGAATCTTTCCCTTCAATGTGACTTCTCTGAATAAGGTTCTGAAATATATACCTATTGATCAAATACATATATTTATTAAAACAAATTCAAGTTGGATGGTATGTCATTGTTTCCTTAAAACGGAAGCGTTTCAAATATTTTCACTGAAGAATATCTAAGAAAGTAACACATTCTAAGTGATGAAGTAATAAGCCCCTGGTACAACCTTCTACCTGGCACAATGATTAGCAAACAGTAAGCACTAAAATGTATGTATCAGATGGTTGAGTGGATGAAACAAGGAATGAAACAGTGTGATGTGGTGAAAAAAAATCCCAGAATTAGAAATTAGGAGGTCTGCATTCTGGTGCCACCTCTATAGTCAATCCCATGGAATGACACGGGGAAAGATACTGAAATCCATTCTACTTCAGTTTCATTACCTATGAAATTAGAAAACTGAGCTAGGTGATGTATAAGACCTCTTCACTATGATTTCATGCCACGTTACCAGACAGAAAGCAAGTTCCATCTTATAAATGCTTCAGGGAAGGCTATTACCCATAAGCTCCCCGAACCAAGGCAATGAACACAATGCTCAATGTCTATTTCAGTGAACTACTTGTTAGCCAATAGTCATACTGGTCCTCTTGAAACTACCTTGAAGAATTGATCATCATAATTTAAAACATAGCTTATTAGACAATGTCTTCTGACAATTCTTCCCATTTTTAAAAGTGTAAGAAGTCCAGTTCAAGTCAATAGCATCATAAACAACTCCACCGTAAACTCTCTTAGTAAGGATTTTGCCCTGAGCAATGACAGTACCAGTTATGAGTAAGTAGGACCACAATGTCCACTGCGTAGAGAAAATACGACATCATAAACACTGAAGAATGGGACAGACCGTGACCTCAGATACACAAGATGATTCTAGCATTCTTTGTTAACATAGTTTGCTTTTTAATGTGAAATGATTTAAGGCTGATATAAAAATTTGATTTCTGGTTACTTTCTTCTTTAAAAAATTCATTCATGTTTCCATTAGCATCTCCTAAAGTTAAATCTTTAGACTGGCCTAAAAGAAACATTTTCAAATTAAGAATTTCCAAGGACACACTAAAGATAAAATTTGGATCCTAGCTAGCTTAGTAGAATGACAGCCTGTGTGTGAAGAGACTTTAAGAAACTACCTGGAGTTAATCTAGACCAACCCTCTACCCAAAGACAAACCAATGAGCATAGAGGCAACGACCAAAAAAGATCTGTTCAATGAATAAATGCATGAGCCCAAACTGCATGGGGTACCTTGGATAGAGCCAGTATAAGACAATACCTTACCTTACAATGAGTGAGAAATGAGAAAAATAAGAAGGAAGCAAGGAAAGGACAAAGAAGAAAAGTAGAGTCATAGAGAACAGAGTATTAATGTCACCAACAATTTTCCCCACTGACATTCATTGACAGTCACACCCCAGCTCCCCTTCTCTCAACTACAGACAATAGCCGGCTGTCTATTTTCTTCAAAAACATCTCTGGTTATTGACTCCTCTTAAGGGCTTGCTACCTCTGAGGCAAATCACAATGTCCTTTGTAAGTGTTCAACAAGAGTGTCCTAGAAGTCAAAAATATCCCACTTCTTATTCTCTAGATCTTTGAGAACATGAGGAATAATTTAGAGAGGACGCTTCCCTTTATACATCACCCTGGGATGTATTCTAGAACATTTATATGACCCTGCACATTCTTACATTGGTACCTTTATTTCTAAATGTACAAAACATATCAGTCTATTCAGCATTTATCCCAAATCAATTTCCCCAGTGTTTCCTGGTTTTCAATGCACCTCAGTGCTTGGTCACAAAATTGATGTCTAGGTATTTAATGAAACCAGTCTTTATAACTCTGCTGCGATGGATTTTCCTAACAATTTCTTATGCTTCTAATTTAATTAGCTGAAATCATTTCTGTGATTTAAACTTATCTATACTTTTTTTCCATTTTTCTCATCAGCAATTTTTAAGCTTAAGTTGATAAACACAGACAATAAACACAGGAGGTTCTTGTTCCTGGATATCAAGAGCATAAAGAACATGTAATACCGATTGCCAACATTTTCCCACTTAAAATATCACTCAGCATTACCTCTGCTAGGAGAGGGGCAAAGGAAGACTTCCAAGGTTCTTTTTTAAGCTTTTTAAGTAGTTCAACTATTCTATAACCCAAAGCAAAGTTTCTTGGCTGCTTCTCCAATTATGTAGTCCCATTATTTTTAGACACTGTGGGACTACTTTGTTTCATTAATTAGACTGTACACCAAATTTTCATGATCTATAGGCAATGTATGGGACTAATAAAAGCTACATGTATTTATTTTCCCACTGGTTAAAAACTTGGAGGTACAACACCATTAAAAAAAAAAAAACAGCAAGTGAACTAGAAAGACAATCCATTTGGATATTCTTAATAGTTTTATAGCATTCAGTAGCCTTATGAGGGGTATCCTATCCCATATTTTAGGGAACTAAGAAAAGTGGCTCAAAAAGATTAGATCCCAAGTTCTCTAAACCCCAGAGTATAAACGTATACAACAAACCCCAGAGCATATAAGTATATAATAATGACAATTCAATATGTGTATTTTTATTTTTTTCCATTTACTCCTGCTTTCTTTGAAAAAGCTAGAGGTGCATATATAAGAAATCTAAATGCATCTAAAACCAGAAAACTGGGTCACTCATTTTCATTCATTCACTTATTTTAAGTTCTTAATAGATTTTTGATATAGATCAAGCCAATGTTCAGTTGACATACTCAACTGCAACTAGTGAGTACCACACACGTGGGATACAAAAGTAGTATGACATCTTAATTACTCATTTTCAGGTAACTCTCAGTCTAGTGTTACAGACATGATCCTTTACTCACTGTATAGGTCGCTGGGTAAATGGTAAATTACACAGAGGTAGTCCTGGCTATAATGGGGCTCAGAGTCTATGTTAGTGTTTCTCAATGTGGAAGACACTGCTGCCCAGGGTACATTTTGGAAATTTGTAGGGGTCATTTCTACTTTGCAGGAGAGCACTTACTATTGAAAATCTTATTATGTAAGTATATTATAAAATAGTTTTATTTCCCTTTATATTACAGTTGGGGGATTATATTGATTTCAAAAAATAATGTGGATGGGTAGGTCATACATCTAAGGATTTCATGTCTAGATAATAAGAGGGCATTATAAAATGATTATTATAAAAAGGGACTTACAGTGTAGGAGTAACAAGCACAATCTAGAGCGATAGACATGCAGCCCTATAAAAGTACAATGTGAAATGTACTAAATACTAAAACATCACTATATACAAAGCTAGAGAAGTGCCAAGGCCAGCCTAGGCTGTGGGAAGAACAACAGAGGCACCAAGCTGTGGCAGAAGAAACAGGAAGAGCAAACAATTGAGCCAGAGCATGAAGTTAATATGTTCAGCTGGAGCGAGTACCTGTATTTCACACTAAGGAGTTTCATGCTTATCAAGTAGACAGCAGAAAGCCATCAAATTGCAGAATAATTTCTCTGGTCGCTTCTGATTTCAAAAATATATAATTATGTTCAATCCTTTGCCTGGAGAAATAATTATTAGAGTCTTGATATTTATATTTTGCTTACTATATTATTTCAAAGGCTTAGTTATTCCTCTACAGGTTTTTAAAATACCTTAAAATGTTCAAAGCGAGACCATGATTTTGAATGCCAATAAAAAGGAAATCAGAAAAGGAGTATCGAGTTTAAATCTACAGTGTTCTTTCAGAAATATGCCTTTGAAAATGCTATCCCACATGAAAATGCAACCAATTTACTTAAATTAAAACACACGTTTGTTTGATTAACTTTTCAATTTTGCCTTGTTGCTTCCTTTGTAGCAAAAGGTACTCCCTTTGAAATACAGCCTTCATTTTGGACGTTTCCAGAGGAAATTATTTATTAAACATTCTATTTTAGGTAGCATAGATACTTTATCTCCTTTTTTGGATAGGACAGTGGTGAGGGCTCCCCACGTAAAAGCAAGTTCTTAATAAGGAGACACACATGTAACAGTTTATTTGCATCAAACCAAACTGAAGTCAAGGAACTACAGTATGAACAGAAGAGCTTCTTTTTGCTTCACAGAATTTTATCTAGAGCTGTTAACTGAAACACTGCTGCTAACAAAGGGAGCTCTAAAGAGATGGATTCTTTTTTGTTTTATCACTGTTTTCTCAAACCAGACCAATGAACTCTCCACCTCTGACCCTTTATACTAGGCTGACCCTCCACAAACTAATTCTCTGTAGGGCTCATAAAAGCGAGTTGTAAACTCCAACAGCTGTCCAGTTGAGGGGATAGCGTGGGACCCTCCCTACCTTCTTACCCCTTTGCTGACACTAAACACTTCCACATTCTTTCCTCATCTACCTTGGCCAGGACACAGAGCTTCACACCCTCCGTGATCTGGGTCATCACAAGTTTCTGCTCCTGACTTCTTGAATTTTCATACAGATTCTGGCTTAGGAAGGAAGTCACGGGAGATTCGCTTTCAAGCTCTGATGTTTCTACAGCCCATCCTGACCCTAAACGTAAAGTGGCCTTTAACACTTCAGAGCTACTGAGAAAGACTCACTTGCCTTTTCTGCAGTTGTAGCCTGAATGAGGTTTGTGGGAGATGACTTCTGTGTGTTTGTGTAAATATAAGTTTGTACAACTATCTAGGTCAGCTATAAGGATTAAACTTATTTGAAGGCTACATGTTAGAACAGAAATTATTTAAGAGGAAAAAAGGCAGCAAGAAAAAGAAATTAATAGAAGATGCCCCACTGAAAATATTAAATTAAAATTATATTTTTAATGATTGTTCACACATTCAGCTATTTATTTTATAAGTATTCATTGAAATGAAGTTGAAAATAACCACTGTGCACATGGGAGTGTTTGGAAATGCCTAAACTGGGCACAGCTGCAACAATATTATATATATTATATGTACACTCTCTCTCTCTCTCTCTCTCTCTCTCTCTCTCTCTCTCTCTCTATATATATATATATATATATATATATATACATATATATATGTACCCTCTATCCTATTGAGAGTGTCCCCATGGAAAAAACTGAGTAGAAACAAAGAAGTAAATGCAGGGGAGAAATAAATGGATGGTTCAAACAGAAAAATGATACAGAAATAAGTTTTCATATGGAGAGTTACTGGCCATAGAATACAAACCAAAATAATACAGCAGTTATATAATAAGATGAAAGTTTAACCAACATTTATAAAGTTGTCAAGTGTTCTGTTTTGTCAAAGCTTGTCTGCATTGCTGATAGAACCCTAATGGTATAAAAGACCGTATGGTATATGAAGCACAAACAAAGCAAAACAAAGGGCTTGGCGGGAATAAAGTACTTGTGATATTATCTTCACAGACAAAGGCAGTGTTTGAGCAGAATTAACCTATTTGATGATAATTATGTAAATCTTGACTTTATTTCACCATGAAGTTGGGAAACCCAATCCTGAATGTATTTTTTAAATTAATTTCCTATGTCCAGTACTATACTCATTCAATTCTTTTTTTTATGATTACATGTTTTATACTACGGATATTATGTTTAAAAGAGGTTGGGTTACATGAATTCAATGAAAGCAGCCCATACTATCTTGACACCACGACCTTTCCTAGATCTAGAGCTCACAGTAACAACCAAGACTGAGACCAGGGTCCCATGGAAGGGTCTCTGCTCTTACTACATATGTACACCACATCTGCAAGCAGGACCAGGAAAAGCTTGTTCTGTATCCTCTTCTCCTCACCAACCTCAATCCCTACCCCCCAAATGTATATCTTTTCCATAAATAAGCAGGGATGCAGTCAGCTGTATGCTGAGATAACCCACCACCTATTACAGATTCTATAATGTATAAACAAGTCTTTGAGGTTGTTATTTTCGTCTTTAAAAAGTTCTGATTTTCACTCTCCAGAACAGAAAAGATCCCTGGATTCATCAGTTATATTTTCCTTTTACTTTAGAGAAGTTGCAAAGAGGGAAAACCCGTATGTCTGCCTCCTTCCCATTTTATCCAACTTCTGCTGTCAGTTGCAGGGAAGTTTTAAAATTAATTGCCCTGGCACAGGAAACTGTTACGAAAGAGGGGCCATGGGAAGCAAGCAAAACTGCCAGGAGCCCCTGCCCACTTTCAGGTCCCTTCCACGTACAGGCTATACAGCCAGGACGGCCATCGGGCCAAGGGTCCTCTGAAGCTGCCCTGGGGGAAGGGAGGATGAGAAAGACTCATTCTTCCCTGCTGTTGTAAAACGGTGGCAGGAGTACACTGGAGGATCTATGATGACCCACAGTCTCCTCTTCCCTTGTATATGTCGGTGCAGGAGGGGGGCATTGCACTGGACGACCCAGACGCACTCAGACAGCCTTCTACTCCTGTGTAACTACACCACTTCTTCTAATATTTAAGTACAGCTGAGGGAAAAAGAAATTATTCTTCTGCGCATTGCAAAATACAAGTTCTTTAAGCAGCGCTCAATGTTAATGGAAAAATCTCTCTCCTACTCTGAGCTTTGCTTTGTTATTACATTACTGCACACAAATACAGCATCTGGTTCACCTCCCTTATAGCCATTGTTTTGTCTGCTCTTACGCATTCCCAAAATAGTCTAGACTTTTAGTGTCATTTACATCCAAGTCAGAAGAATAATCAGGAAAATAATAATTTATGAATAATTAACTAGGCCTAATGCCGTATTAGAGAGGAGCTATTTTTAATTGACAAAGGCTAGGATAACATGGATTTCAAAGTGAGAAGGGACATGCAGCAATTAAAGAGGCTGACTGATGGGAGAACTGACTGCTTATCAATGACTATATCATCTCTGACTGAATTCCACTGCACCCCTCAAAAATAAGACAATTAGAGATAAAATCAGAGACCAAATGCATCACAACATGTCTCAGGACATAGGCTTAATTTTGAGTAAGAAAATTTTTTCTATTCATGGGAAGATTAAAATGACACCTAAACTTACCTTCATTTTAAATAAAACAAAAAATGGGATTACCACACCCAAACTTAACTGATGAGCAAGACAGGAAAACTAGAGCAGTAATTTTCTTAACATTTTTATTTCATTGTCTATTTCTCTTTTTTTTTTCCTTAGTTATTTTTATTCAACCTGCTTCTAAAACAAAGGAGGATGAGATTAAAAGAGGTAGAATTATTGTGGGGTGGTGACAGTAATTCCAAATAGCAGCAAAGACCACATTAATAATATTTAAGCTAAACTACATCTGAGCTTCTTCTTGCCCTTCTTATCATCTCTTCCATGATTTAATATTACTAGTACTTATTCACTGATACCTTGGGTCACTCCCACTTCCAGCGCAAGGAAAAGTCTCTCTGTTGCAGGAGAAGATGCCCTGGACAGAAATGTAGAGAAGTAGAATCGTGAATGACCTTACTACACATCAACTTCCCAGCTGCCACAGAGACGGAAACTGTGTTTAAACATAGGGAACATCCTTAACCAAGACTCATAATTCTAGGTTTGGTTCTGCTGCCAGCTCTGTTATCTCTAGGCTTTCCATTACAATGAAGGTGCTAGAATAGATATTCTCTAAGTCTTTTCCAGATCTAAAGTACTTGACTTATTTCAGAAGTTCTCAATTTTTTATTTTAACCACTAGAAAGAAATGATAACTATGAAACATGATAGAGGTGTTAATTATTGCTACGATAGCAATCATATTGCAATATGTAAATGTATCAAATTAACATGTCATACACCTTAAATTTACCAAATATTACATGTCAAATATATTTGAGTTAAAAAGGAAGCTTCCAATTCTGAGTGTTTATTGAAATCAGTAGGGAAACTCTGGAAAAGACTGATTTCAGAGTTCTAACTTGGACCCATTGAATCAGAACCTCCTGGTATGACCACTTGGAATTGTTATCTAAACAATCCCCAGGTGATTCCGATGATACACCAGATGATTCTGTAGATGTCAGAGGCTGCATTAGATCCCTACTTTAGATTTAAACTCCTCGAGGGCAGCAACTGTATCTTGTGCATCTTGAAATCTCTGTACAGGAGTTGGAATATTAGAGACACTCAGTAATTTAACTGCTCGGTAATTAAATATCTACTAAACAGAACTTGCACATTTTTGTTGTTATTGGGTCATACTGAAAGAGAAAGAGGATATATTATGAAGGCAAATGGTATGTTTATTTAATGTCACCTAATTACAAACACATAAAACTGACCTCAGCTTTAACTAAATAGTCAGAATTATAAATCATCAATCAGGAACTAACTATGGGATTAACAAACTTTTTTAGCTCATACTATTTTTTGAATGGCTCATTCTTCTAGGCATTGGTTTTAGCATTCATTTTATTAATCTGACCTACTTTTTTTTAATAAATTTATTTATTTTATTTATTTTTATTTTTGGCTGTGTTGGGTCTTCGTTGCTGCACGCAGGCTTTCTCTAGTTACAGTGAGCGGGGGCTACTCTTCGTTGCGGTGCGCGGGCTTCTCACTGCGGTGGCTTCTCTTGTTGCAGAGCACAGACTCTAGGCGTGGGGGCTTCAGTAGTTGCAGCACTTGGTCTCAGTAGTTGTGGCTCGCGGGCTCTAGAGCGCAGGCTCAGTAGTTGTGGTGCACGGGCTTAGTTGCTCCGCGGCATGTGGGATCTTCCTGGACCAGGGCTCGAACCTGTGTCCCCTGCATTGGCAGGCGGATTCTTAACCACTGCACCACCAGGGAAGCCCTGACCTACATTTTTTGCTTCACAGAGTTTATCATCATGGAGGACATGCTCATCTAAGTAAAACGGAGCATGTGAGAGATGTTCTCATGTATTCAACACACTGGTCATTCTAATTTTTTTTAAGTCATGCGTTATTCTTTCTTGGTTTGTTCGTTTTTCAGTTGCCAGAGGAATTAAAAGTCAAAATATAAGCTGATGTAAATTTGCCTCTGAATTAGATCCCTGTTTAGAGTTTAGCAACAATGTCAAACATTCCCTACTAGGAAGCTATTAATTCTAGAAGCAGAGGCTCAGAATGAAGAAAGGAGGTTGTGTATTAGTGTGTTTATTTCGTAATGATGTGAAATGTGCTCCTTTGCATTTAAATGGACAGAAAAAGAACAAAGCATTAACTTGGGGTTCATTAAAAGTAAACATAAGCCTGCCCATTTATTACATTCCCCCAAAAAATCTCCTCTGGTGAAAAACAAAATCACTAGCCCAAACAGCTGGATTAGTGTGACGCCATGCTGCCTGAATGCCATTGTTTGATAGGTTTAATGTCACTTCTGTACTATATATACCACAGAGAGAGATGTTGAGTCGCATCCAGCAGGGTGGCTAACATTCTGTAGCTAATTACAAATAGCTCCACGACAGTACTGAAAGGACGACCCTGCACATGTCTCAGAAGGAAATAGAGAGATATTTTGTTTATACAGTCACCCATCTGTCTGGTCACAACAGAATTACATATGAGTACTAGCCATAGTTTAGTGTGTCCTTCAAGGATGATTTTCTCATTATACGCATTCTATCACCTACTTCTCAGATACAGCCGGCCAGTCATCATTTCTACCCTTTACGAATGATAATACATCTGATATTCTAAGGCTTCAACCAAAGTGAAGACCTTCTAAGAGACTCCATAATCATACAGAGAATACTGCTTTGTTGGATAAAGGCTGAATTCAAGTAAAGAAAAAAAAGTGCAGGAGAGGCAAAATGAAAAATCAAATGTCTGCATTTCAACTCATCTGCACCTGTTTTGTTCTATGGCTAACATAAAAGAATACACACTAACCTGCATTGGAAAGGACCTAAAATAGCATCTACCCCATACTCCTCACTTTGTGGCTGAGTATATGGGGTTCAGAGAGGTTAAACACAGGGGCTTTACACAGAGAGGCTTGTGTAAAGTTCAAAGAGCGAATGACAGAACGCACATTCCCTGATACCTAGGGCCTCAATATCAGTATGCAAGCAAATCTAGCTGAGAACGTTTTCAAGCATTTCTTCTCACTGACACTGCAGACCCAGGGAGAACGGGGCAGGGGGCGGGGAGGGCGAAGCAAGAGCAAGCAAACTCACTGCAGACATACCATCTCCTTCAAAGGAGCAGAACCTTTACATCTCTCAAGGCATCTGAAACGCTCTGTCTTGTGACTACAAATCTTTCTTTACGTATTGTATCTTACCCACTTGAGGGCAGTATCTCTGTCCAAATCATGTGTCTACTATAGAGCCTTTTATGTCCAGTAGGTGTTTGGCATACACGCAAAATGAAAGGATGAAAGAATAAATGAATTAATGAAAGCAAAGTCCATCAAAGTTAAGCTAGTACCAAAGTAAATCTTTATTTCCATCAACCCAGAAACTGGCCAACAAATAATGCTTTATCAGTGTAAGACTGATGTAGCCCAAAGTTCCACAGGCAAACTTGGATATTTGGAGAATGCAGCAAGGAGAAAAGGGATCTTTAATGAAGGCTCTGTTCTAACAGAGATAATTCTAAAGATGAATTCTTTTTTTTTAATAAAATTATTTATTTATTCTTTTATTTTTGGCTGCGTTGGGTCTTCGTTGCTGCATGCAGGCTTTCTCTAGTTGCGGCAAGCGGGGGCTACTCTTTGTTGCGGTGTGTGGGCTTCTCATTGCGGTGGCTTCTCTTGTTGTGGAGCACGGGCTCTAGGCGCACAAGCTTCAGTAGTTGTAGCTCGCAGGCTCCAGAGCACAGGCTCAGTAGTTGTGGCGCATGGGCTTAGCTGCTCCGCGGCATGTGGGATCTTCCCAGACCAGGGCTTGAACCTGTGTCCCCTGCATTGTCAGGCGGATTCGTAACCACTGTGCCACCAGGGAAGTCCCTAAAGATGAATTTTTAAATGACATTACAGATACCCAGATCTCTGCTCTTGAGAGTCTTTTAGCGCATACACAAAGGTGCTCCCATCAGCTTTTGATTTCCTCATGGACTTATTGCTATGTGATACTACATTACACTTTTCTCTACCTGTGCACCCAGTTTCCCTCATAGCCTTCTTGCTACCTGATATTGAATTATGTTTGTATGTGTTTACTTGTTCATTGTCTGCCACCCCTCTAGCATATTAGCTTTGTAGAGCAAAGAGTTATCTTGTTCATCCCGTGTACTCAGTTCCCACACAAGTGTTGAATGAATCAATCAGACTGAAATGATCACCTCCCACTAGTCAGGATGGCCATCACCCCAAAATCTACAAACAATAAATGCTGGAGAGGGTGTGGAGAAAAGGGAACCCTCTTGCACTGTTGGTGGGAATGTAGATTGATGCAGCCACTTTGGAGAAAAGTTTGGAGGTTCCTTAAAAAACTAAAGATAGAACGACCATATGACCAGCAATCCCACTACTGGGCATATACCCTGAGAAAAACATAATTCAAAAAGATACATGTACCCCAATGTTCACTGCAGCACTATTAACAATAGCCAGGACATGAAAGAACCTAAATGTCCATCAACAGATGACTGATAAAAAAGATGTGGTACATATATACAATGGAATATAACTCGGCCATAAAAAGGAATGAAACTGGGTCATTTGTAGCGATGTGGATAAACCTAGAGTCTGTCATACAGAGTGAAGTAAGTCAGAAAGAGAAAAACAAATATTGTATATTAACACATATATATGGAATCTAGAAAAATGGTACTGGTGAACCTATTTGCAGGGCTTCCAGAGACATGGAGAACAGACTTGTGGACACAGGGTGGGGGAGGGAAGGGTGGGATGAACTGAGAGAGCAGCATTGACATATATATACTACCATGTGTAAAACAGATAGCTAGTGGGAAGCTGCTATATAACACAGGGAGCTCAGCTTGGTGTTATGTGATAACCTAGAAGGGTGGGATGGGGGGGTGGGAGGAGGCTCAAGAGGGAGGGGATATATGTATACATATAGCTGATTCACTTTGTTCTACAGCAGAAACTAATACAACATTGTAAAGCAATTATACTCCAATAAAAAAACAAAACAAAAAAATGAAATGACCCATTGATAGACTGAATTATAAGAAACGCTCAATTTCAAAATGTTATTTTTCCACCGAACTACTTATTATACTTTATAACTAGTAAGACTTTTCCTTAATGTGTTTCCGTATCACCCAAATCATATAGTTTGAGAATAAGAATGAATATTCTCTCTCATTATTGCACAAATAGTTTACCCCAAATCTAAGTTAACTACATTTGGCTGAAAAATTCCATTTAATATAATCCTTTGTGATCTGCCTGGTGTATGTGGCAGCCTATATGATGCCCACCCAAAGGCTATTTCACCACCAATCCCCAACCAAGCTTCTTTCTCAAACAAAACATATCTGAATCATTACACTGTCTAGCCATGAATCTGGATCCCGGTTATCCTTGGAATAGGTAATATAGATGCTAAGAGTCATTTTAAATTTCAACCTAGATTTAAAAAATAGAATAAAACAGCTCTTTTGACCATCCATATATGTGCAGATCCAGGTTATCAAAATTATGAGATTATCTATTATCCATTAGTGTTCTAGTTTTCTTATTTTCAGAAAACCTCTTTTCACTATATCAAAAGGGCTAGTCATTCTGCTTAGCAACCCAAACAAGTCAGTACAAATGGGAATAAATGCCATCTCTCTAAATGAACCCTGAAGTGCAAGATACTGAGCCATTTTGATTCTTTTCTAAAGAAGGAATTACCAGCTAATGATACCTATACATGAAATATTTTGTTAAACAATAACCAAGATTATCCTTCATTATTACATTAAAAATATACCCAATAATCTAAGCTAACCAGATTTGGCTGGTAAAATCCATTTAACATAATGCTTGATAATTTGCCTGCTGCTTGTATCAGGCTGTAAGGAGGCCCATCCAAAGGTTATTCCAATCACCCACCAGCCTCTTCCTCAACAACAGAAGCCTAATTTTAATCAAATCTGGCTTCTTGCAGAAGTTATACACGACTGACCCTGGAACTTTACTGTACCTAAATTTCTTTTTTTTTTTTCTTAACATATTTATTGGAGTATAACTGCTTTACAATGGCGTGTTAGTTTCTGCTGTGTAACAAAGTGAATTAGCTATACATATACATACATCCCCATATCTCCTCCCTCTTGCATCTCCCTCCCACCCTGCCAATCTCACCCCTCCAGGTGGTCACAAAGCACCGAGCTGATCTCCCTGTGCTATGCAGCTGCTTCCCACTAGCTATCTATTTTACATTTGGTAGTGTATATAAGTCTATGCCACTCTCTCACTTTATCCCAGCTTCCCCTTCCCCCTCCCCGTGTCCTCAAGTCCATTCTCTACATCTGTATCTTTTTTCCTGTCCTGCTTCTAGGATCTTCAGAACCATTTTTTTTTAAATTCCAAACATATGTATTAGCATATGATATTTGTTTTTCTCTTTCTGACTTACTTCACTCTGTATGACAGTCTCTAGGTCCATCCACCTCACTACAAATAACTCAATTTTGTTTCTCTTTATGGCTGAGTAATATTCCATTGTATACATGTGCCACATCTTCCTTATCCATTCATCTGTCAATGGACACTTAGGTTGTTTCCATGTCCTGGCTATTGTAAATAGTGCTGCAATGAACATTGTGGTACATGACTCTTTTTGAATTATGGTTTTCTCACGATATACGCCCAGTAGTGGGATTGCTGGGTTGTATGGTAGCTCTATTTTTAGTTTTTTGAGGAACTTCCATACTGTTCTCCATAGTGGCTGTATCAATTTACATTCCCACAACCAGTGCAAGAGGGTTCCCTTTCTCCACACCCTCTCCAGCATTTATTGTTTGTAGATTTTTTGATGATGGCCATTCTGACCAGTGTGAGATGATACCTCATTGTGGTTTTGATTTGCATTTCTCTAATGATTACTGATGTTGAGCATACTTTCATGTGTTTGTTGGCAATCTGTATATCTTCCTTGGAGAAATGTCTATTTAGGTCTTCTGCCCATTTTGGGATTGGGTTGTTTGTTTTTTTGATATTGAGCTGCAGGAGCTGCTTGTAAATTTTGGAGATTAATCCTTTGTCACTTGCTTCATTTGCAAATATTTTTTCCCATTCTGAGCATTGCCTTTTCGTCCCGTTTACAGTTTCCCTTGCTGTGCAAAAGCTTTTAAGTTTCATTAGGTCCAATTTGTTCTTTTTTATTTTTATTTCCATTTCTCTAGGAAATGGGTCCAAAAGGATCTTGCTGTGATTTATCTCATACAGTGTTCTGCCTATGTTTTCCTCTAAGAGTTTTATAGTGTCTGGCCTTACATTTAGGTCTTTAATCCATTTTGAGTTTATTTTTGTGTATGGTGTTAGGAAGTGTTCTAATTTCATTCTTTTGCATGTAGCTGTCCAGTTTTCACAGCACAACTTATTGAAGAGGCTGTCTTTTCTCCACTGTATATTCTTGCCTCCTTTATCAAAGATATGGTGACCATATGAGCATGGGTTTATCTCTGGACTTCTTATCCTGTTCCACTGATCTATATTTCTGTTTTTGTGCCAGTACCATACTGTCTTGATTACTGTAGCTTTGTAGTATAGTCTGAAGTCAGGGAGCCTGATTCCTCCAGCTCCGTTTTTCTTTCACAAGATTGCTTTGGCTATTCAGGGTTTTTTTTTTTTTAACATCTTTATTGGAGTATAATTGCTTTAGAATGGTGTGTTAGTTTCTGCTTTATAACAAAGTGAATCAGCTATATATATACTATTCAGGTCTTTTGTGTTTCCATACAAATTGTGAAATTTTTTGTTCTAGTTCTGTGAAAAATGCCATTGGTAGTTTGATAGGGATTGCACTGAATCTGTAGATTGCTGAGGGTAGTATAGTCATTTTCACAATGTTGATTCTTCCAATCCAAGAACATGGTATATCTCTCCATTTGTTTGTATCATCTTTAATTTCTTTCATCAGTGTCTTATAGTTTTCTGCACACAGTTCTTTTGTCTCCTTAGGTAAGTTTATTCCTAGCTATTTCATTCTTTTCATTGCAATGGTAAATGGGAGTGTTCCCTTAATTTCTCTTTCAGATTTTTCATCACTAGTGTATACAAATGCAAGAGATTTCTGTGCATTAATTTTGTATCCTGCTATTTTACCAAATTCATTGATTAGCTCTAGTAGTTTTCTGGTAGCATCTTTAGGATTCTCTATGTATAGTATCATGTCATCTGCAAACAGTGACAGTTTTACTTCTTCTTTTCAGATTTGGATTCCTTTTATTTCTTGTTCTTCTCTGATTGCTGTGGCTAAAACTTCCAAAACTAAGTTGAATAATAGTGGTGAGAGTGGGCAACCTTGTCTTGTTCCTGATCTTAGTGGAAATGGTTTCAGTTTTTCACCATAGAGAATGATGTTGGCTGTGAAGTTCCCTTTATGCCTACTTTCTGGAGGGTTTTTATCAAAAATGGGTGTTGAATTTTGTCAAAAGCTCTTTCTGCATCTATTGAGGTGATCATATGGTTTTTCTCCTTCCATTTGTTAATATGGTGTATCAAATTGATAGATTTGCATATATTAAAGAATTCTTGCATTCCTGAAATAAACCCCACTTGATCATGGTGTATGATCCTTTTAATGTGCTGTTGCATTCTGTTTGCTAGTATTTTGTTGAGGATTTTTGCATCTATGTTCATCAGTGATACTGGTCTGTAGTTTTTGGGGGGCATCTTTGTCTGGTTTTGGTATCAGGGTGATGGTGGTCTTGTAGAATGAGTTTGGGAGTGTTTCTCCCTCTGTTATATTTTGGAAGAGTTTGAGAAGGATAGGTGTTAGCTCTTCTCTAAATGTTTCATAGAATTCACCTGTGAAGCCATCTGGTCCTGGGCTTTTGTTTGTTGGAAGATGATGATGATGATCCTTTGTATTTCTGCAGTGTCAGTTGTTACTTCTCCTTTTTCATTTCTAATTCTGTTGATTTGAGTCTTCTCCCTTTTTTTTCTTGATGAGTCTGGCTAATGGTTTATCAATTTTGTTTATCTTCTCAAAGAACCAGCTTTTAGTTTTATTGATCTTTGCTATTGTTGCCTTCATTTCTTTTTCATTTATTTCTGATCTGATCTTTATGATTTCTTTTTTCTACTAACTTTCGGGGTTTTTTGTTCTTCTTTCTCTAATTGCTTTAGGTGTAAGGTTAGGCTGTTTATTTGAGATTTTTCTTGTTTCTAGAGGTAGGATTGTATTGCTATAACTTCCCTCTTAAAACTGCTTTTGTTGCATCCCATAGGTCTTGGGTCATCATGTTTCCATTGTCATTTGTTTCTAGGTACTTTATGATTTCTTCGTTGATTTCTTCAGTGATCTCTTGGTTATTTAGATGCGTATTGTTTAGCCTCCATGTGTTTGTATTTTTTCCAGTTTTAATCCTGTAATTGGTATCTAGTCTCATAGCGCTGTGGTAGGAAAAGATACTTGGTATGATTTCAATTTCCTTAAATTTACCAAGGCTTGATTTGTGACCCAAGATATGATCTATCCTGAAGATTGTTCCATGAGCACTTGAGAAGAAACTGTAATCTGCTGTTTTTGGATGGAATGTCCTATAAATATCAATTCAGTCCATCTTGTTTAATGTATCATTTAAAGCTTGTGTTTCATTATTTATTTGCATTTTGGATGATCTGTCCACTGGTGAAAGCGGGGTGTTAAACTCCCCTACTATGACTGTGTTACTGTCGATTTCCCCTTTTATAGCTGTTAGCATTTGCCTTATGTATTGAGGTGCTCCTATGTTGGGTGCATAAATATTTACAATTGTTATATCTTCTTCTTGGATTCATCCCTTGATCATTGTGTAGTGTCCTTCTTTGTCTCTTGTAATTGTCTTTATTTTAAAGTCGATTTTGTCTGATATGAGAATTGCTACTCCAGCTTTCTTTTGATTTCCATTTACATGGAATATCTTTTTCCATCCCCTCACTTTCAGTCTGTATGTGTCCCTAGGTCTGAAGTGGGTCTCTTGTAGACAGCATATGTACAGGTCTTGTTTTTGTGCCCATTTCACCAGTCTATGTCTTTTGGTTGGGGCATTTAATCCATTTGCATTCAAGGTGATTATCGATATGTATGTTCCTATTACCATTTTCTTAATTGTTATGGGTTTGTTATTGTAAATCTTTTCCTTCTCTTGTGTTTCCTGCTTAGATAAGTTCCTTTAGCATTTGTTGTAGAGCTGGTTTGGTGGTGCTGAATTTTCTTAGCTTTTGCTTGTCTGTAAAGGTTTTAATATCTCCATCAAATCTGAATGAGATCCTTGCTGGGTAGAGTAATCTTGGTTGTAGGTTTTTCCCTTTTATCCTTTTAAATATGTCCTGCCACTCCCTTCTGGCTTGCAGTTTCTGCTGAAAGATCAGCTGTTAACATTATGGGGATTCCCTTGTATGTTAATTGTTGCTTTTCCCTTCCTGCTTTTAATATTTTTTCTTTGTGTTTTATTTTTGATACTTTGATTAATATGTGTCTTGGCGTGTTTCTCCTTGGATTTATCCTGTATGGGACTCTCTGTGCTTCCTGCACAACTTGACTGACTATTTCCTTACTCATATTAGGGAACTTTTCAACTATAATTTCTTCAAATATTTTCTCAGTCCCTTTTTCTTTTCTCTTCTTCTTCTGGGACCCCTATAATTTGAATGTTGCTGCATTTAATGTTGTCCCAGAGGTCTCTGAGATTGTCCTCAATTCTTTTCATTCTGTTTTCTTTATTCTGCTCTGCAGTAGTTATTTCCACTATTTTATCTTCCAGGTCACTCTTCCGTTCTTCCTCAGTTATTCTGCTACTGATTACTTCTAGAGAATTTTTAATTTCATTTATTGTGTTGTTCATCATTTTTTCTTTGCTCTTTAGTTCATCTAGGTACTTGTTAAACGTTTCTTGTATTTTCTCCATTCTATTTCCAAGATTTTGGATCATCTTTACTATCATTACTCTGAATTCTTTTTCAGGTAAACTGCCTATTTCCTCTTCATTTGCTTGGTCTGGTGGGTTTTTACCTTGCTCCTTCATCTGCTGTGTGCTTCTCTGTCTTCTCATTTTGCTTAACTTACTGTGTTTGGGGTCTCCTTTTCACAGGCTGCAGGTTCGTAGTTCCCATTGTTTTCAGTGTCTGCCCCCAGTGGGTAAGGTTGGTTCAGTGGCTTGTGTAGGCTTCCTGTGGGAGGGGACTGGTGCCTGTGTTCTGGTGGATGAGGCTGGATCTTGTATTTCTGGTGGGCAGGACCACATCCGGTGGTGTTTTTTGGGGTTTCTGTGAACTTATTATGATTTTAGGCAGCCTCTCTGCTAATGGGTGGGTTTGTGTTCCTGTCTTGCTAGTTGTCTGGCATAGGGTGTCCAGCACTGTAGCTGGTGGTCGTTGAGTGGAGCTGGGTCTTAGTGTTGAGATGGAGATCTCTGGGAGAGTTTTCCCCATTTGATATCACATGGGGCTGGGAGGTCTCTGGTAGACCAATGTCCTGAACTCGGCTCTCCCACCTCAGAGGCTCAGGCCTGATACCCAGCCAGAGCACCAAGACCCTGTCAGCCACACCATTCTAGGTCACAAAGATATTCTCATGTTTCTTTCTTCCAGAAGCTTTATACATACTAGAATGGCATACAACTCAGCAATTCCACTCCTAGGCATTTACCTCGAGGAGGGAGTGTGTGAGGAGCTACCTTCCACAGAATGGTAAGAGACCCCGGCCAAGAGGTGCAGAATCAAGAGAAAATCCAAGTTGAGGCCACGGTGTCAGTGCAGCAGGGGAGCGGCGGTGCCCGCAGCCGCCGAGCGAGCACGCAGCTTCACTAACAGCTGCACCGCCTATATCTAAATTTCTAATGATTGAACGATCAATCCCCTTATTGAGTTTGATCTTCTGTACTTTTAACTGAAAAATCTGGCATTATTTTTCCCTTGCTGGAAGAATACAACTTTTTTTTTTCTTCTTTGGCGGCACCGAACAGCATGTGGGATCTTAGTTCTCCAACCAGGGATTGAACCTGTGCCCCCTGCAGTGGAAGCGCAGAGTCCTAACCACAGGACCGGCCAGGGAATTCCCAGAATACAACTATTTTTAATCATTATTTCTAATGAGTTAATATGAGTTCAAATTATGAAATTGTTTTTTAAGTCTGTCTTATTCAAGGAATGACAGGAGAACTTTGAGTTGGAAGTGTTTATGTTTGCCATATATAAAGAATAAACAGGCAGAATGTTCTGCTCTATATCAAAGGTCTTTGTTTACATACATTTTTAAATTTCCAGACAGTCCAAAAATCTTTATATTATCTAAAAACCGAAAGGACATGCCAATTCTGTAACTTTAATTAAAATTTCAAAAAGAGTTTTCATTTCAGTATGACGATGACTGTCTAGAATAATGAATGTAACATTGTACCGTCTCCTCCACAATTTAAACGCATCTACCCATAAAGCTCTGGGCATGACTGAAGGGCTGACAGAGAAAAGCAGAATAATGTGTGTCATTTAGTGAATTTGAAAAGTAGTTCCTTACTGCTTTGGAGGGAGTGTCTACTGGCATTTCAGAAAGAAACAATAATGACACAATCTGCATAATCACTTGTCAGTTAACTTGGGTACAGCAGGCCATGGAGAAAACTGATTGTTTGAAATACACTGTCTTGATAGATATGGATTTAATGATGATAATTTTAAAGCTAGGAATATTAACAAAAGGGTTGGTTGAAGCTTTGAACATTTCTTTTTATAGTTCTGGTATTTTCATTCCTTCTTCTAAAGTACTGACAGTTTTCTCAAGTGGCAAAAACGTTTAAACTATTGCTTAAAATGTCATTAAAATAATAGCAAATGTGAACAAAATCAGCATACTTTTGGGTTGCTAATTCTGCTCAAACTAGAATATCCAAATATGATTATAACCAACTACTATTTTATTTATTAATAACCTTACATGACATCAATGGTATTCCAATAAAATATGATACACTACAATAACAAAATGGCATTTTTATTCCTGCTTTTGAAAAGTAAAATATAATTTGAACCACAATGTAAAAATATTTTTAATGTTCCATTGTTCGATACATGCATATTTAGAATTGCTATGTTTTCTGATCAGATTTATTTCTTAATATAGACACTCTTGCTTCTTTTTGATTAATGTTTGCATGATATACCTTTTTCCATCCTTTTATTTTTAACAGGTCTATATCATTATGTCTGTAGAGGCTTTCTTGTAGACAGCATAAAGTTGGAGAATGTTCTGTAACCCATTCTACCAATCTCTGTCTTGTAATTAGTATATTTAGCCCATTTACATTTAATGTAACTACTGATATGTTAGGGCTTAATCTGTGGTATTGGTGGAGAACACGCGGTGAACCTGTGCTTCCACCCCAACCCACTAGTAACAAGGCACTCCTCCCCTTCCCCACTGGGTGGTGTCAGAGAAGACCTAGTAAAGAATAAGCACTTCACCACCACCCACCAGTAAGAATACCACCCTTCCCTCCATGGTGCCATCAGAGGCCATATGAAGAGCCAGAACTCCCAGTCATCATATATCATGCAAACACTAATCAAATGAAAGCAGGAGTGTATGTTTTAATATCAGATAAAATAGACCTCAGAGCAAAGAAAATTACCAAAGACAAAGAAAGACATTATATAAGTATAAAATGGTCAATCCACCAAGAAGACATATCAATCTCAACTATGTATACTCCAAAAAACAGAGCTGCAAAATATGTGAAGCAAAAACAGAACAGAAAGGCAAAATAGACAAACTGACAACTGTAGTGAGAGACTTCAACAACTGTTTCTCAACAATTGGTAGAACAACTAGAACTAGAACAAGTAATTGATCTTTGGAAAGACCAATAAAATAGACAAACCTCTAGCAAGACTAACAAAGGAAATTTTCTTGGAGAACATGCAAATTATTAATATCAGAAATGAAACAAGGGATATCAACAGGCGATAGCACTTGTTTCTCTTTGTGATATGTAATCTCTAGTATCAGGGTAACTGTTGCACAATTAATGCTATTCTTTAGAAGGGCTGAATTTCTTTCTGATAGTAGTTGAAAAGGTAAGCTTCTACAGTAGGAATTCTGAATGTACAGTTCTTTTCTAACCTAGATTCCACTACTGCAGCCTCAACTAAACAATGAAACAAATGCTTCTCGGTGATGATGAAATTTTAAGGTTCAAAAGTACAAATAATGAATAAGCTCCCCAAGGGTTGGGACATTGTTTCTTTTGTAATCACCAGTACATTCCCAGCATCAAGAACAGTGTCCACTGTATCTTAGAGACAGTCAATATTTGCTGAATGAATAATTGAAGGAATTAGAAATTGGAAGAGGTAAAAACAGTATAAATTAGAAAACAGAGTAGGAGTTTAAATAAATGTTTGATTTACTTGATTTTAGTAAAAAGAAATCCATAAATCAGAGTAAGAGTCATGGGAGGGGCAGAAAACTGGGGAATGAAAGTTGGCTTACAAATCAATATGACATAAATTCTTGCTCAAACTTCTCAATTTCCCTGCTGTATCTCAAACCCACTCAAATACATGGATTACAGTTCACTGGCATCTGCTCTATTTGAATCAGAATTTTTCCCCTAACATTTCCCCTCAAAATATTACAAGACTTACTGAAAATAAACCGTAAACAAACCAACCTTTTTAGTGAAAAATGTACTGGAATATAGAGCAAAAAGACTGGAGAAATATAGGTGGCTGATTTTAGAAAGTTAAGTGATTTAACTCAGTGATAATTTCTAAAAAGGAAATTGAGCTTCAATGAAGCATGCAGGTCCTCTTCTACATTATCCGCAACAGTGCGTGTAATTTGCACACATTTAATTAACTAATAAAACTCCTATCTGCAACATCAGGTTTGGAAATGTCATCGTTGATGACATGCTGCTCCATCAGGTTTAGTTGATTGTTTTTTGTTTTGTTAACACCAAATGACAACATACCAAAAAGTGCTGTCTAGCACTTCTACTTCTTTTCAAATATCGTTCGATTTATTTATTTGTTGGGGGGTTTCCATGTAGGATAGAATTTACAGAATTCTGTAAACACAAGGCCCTAACTAAATGGTGACTCAAGGAGAAACTGAGGCATAAAAGAAGCATAATTACAAGGGGATCCACTCAACCACAGATTGTGTTTTGCTGCAGACAAATCAGGTTGTCGATTTGACAAGAGATATATAGTGTATCTCCTGCTCCACAACTTGGATTGCTTTTATCCTTGTTCCCTGATACAGGACCCTAGTAAGAGCTTGTAAAATACTTCTATGACACTAAAATCTTGAAGACAGAAGATAAAGTATAAATGATATTTTCCACCTATATTTCACACAATGTACTAAGTCTTTATTATATATTGAATCCTATTTTCCCCTGGAACTGAATGAATCAGCCATTAGATCTCTATATTGTCACATGGATATAGTGTCAGCTTTGTCCAGAAAAAAATTTTGGTTGGAATCTGCCAGGTGAAGAGATGCAAAGCAATGCCATCCATAGTCTGTTCATTAACAGAGATCACTACTTCATTGCCAAGTCAAAAACACAATGATTGAGCTTCCCTGGTGGCGCAGTGGTTGAGAATCTGCCTGCTAATGCAGGGGACACGGGTTCGAGCCCTGGTCTGGGAAGATCCCACATGCCGCGGAGCAACTAGGCCTGTGAGCCACAACTACTGAGCCTGCGCGTCTGGAGCCTGTGCTCCTCAACAAGAGAGGCCACGATAGTGAGAGGCCCGCGCACCGCGATGAAGACTGGCCCCCGCTTGCCGCAACTAGAGAAAGCCCTAGTACAGAAACGAAGACCCAACATAGCAATCAATCAATCAATCAATCAATCTTTAAAAAAAAAAAAAAAACACAATGATTGTTCTCTTAAGGTAATTAGGTTAAAAGTCCCTCTAAAATTTAGGATCTATGTTTTATTAAAATACATACATGAATGACATACATGTATAATGTACATGTACATGTATGATGAGGATATTTAGACTAATATATATAACACTTCTCTGGATCATCATACTTGCGTGTAAAGTATTGATGCTGATTTTTAAAGGCGACACACTTGACTACTAGCATTGAAGTAGTGAGAGTGGGCTTGGAAATGAGAGACTGAGGATTAGACAGAGGATCTGCAAAGCCAGATCAATAGAACTTGGCACATGACGAGATGTGGGAAGGAATGATCCAGGAGAATTCTGTTGCCAATAACAGAGATCAGACCATCCCAAGTATTTATTATTGGATAGGTGTCAAGGAAGGGTGTCAGGAAGGGTGGAGGAGACATGACAAGTTCACCTTTCGAGGGATGAACTTCAGGAGACTCTAGGAGGTCCTAATGAAGATGTGCTGCAGGACGTCACACATCCTGGTCCAGGACTTATAAATGAGGTCAGAAAGGAGAGTTAAACATAGAGGTGCTTGTCATTGACCTCACTGAGTGTGCCTGACCCCATATTCGGAGAAGTGAGATACAGGAAGTTGTTTTAAATTTCAGAGATATGTAATTCTTTGATTTCAAACAAGATTCACTTAATTCATAGTGTTTACTATCATATCACTTGCTAATGGAATAAAAAAGGGGAAAAATGCTACTAAATGTCATACCAGGGCAATATGTAGTACCAATAATTAACCCTGAACAGCAGTTTTATTAATATAGTTCCTTCATAAAACGTGGAAACATTAAAATTGCTTTAGTGTTTTAAAAATTGACTTACCATGCAACACTGTGTTTTTCTTACTACTCTAGCTATATGACATAAATTCTCCATGAACTTGATCTTTCAGTTCTAATTTCTGCACATGGTGATTAAGCCAAAAATCATTTTTTCTTCATTCAACAAGAGTTATCTCTTTGACAATTTTATTAGTGATATTTGCTAAGGCACAAAACCCACTGACATCATTTAGTACTTATGAAATGTCTCAGTAGAGTTGCTAATAAATTTTGCAACCATTTAGGAAATAGCCATTCATCAGTATAACTTTGATTTCTAACTGTCCTGACTTCTCTTTTCACCAGAAATGAATACTTGCTCTGTTAGGCAGAAGTCAGCAGGAGGAGGGAATCTTGGAGACTCACATTTGTACTTGCTAAACAAAAGCATTTTTAAAAAAGATGCAGGGCGCTTAAAATTTTAATAGCCACTTGAGTACTCCCTTGAGAAATACTTATTTAGGACAAAATGTACCACAGTTGCTTCCTGAAGATTAGTAAACTAAAGTTAGAACATTAGAAAATCCCTTCTCCTATGTAAGACTGCAAATTGCAAACCCTATTGACCAAGTCACTTCCAAATTCCTGTTGCCTCTCAGTTCAATCAATGCAATTCTACCCATATTTACTTGGAATTTATTACGTGCCTAATAGTACACACAGCCGAACTCCATCATACAGTTTTTTTAGTAACAGTCATTAAGACAATATTTAATATACTCAGCACCTTTCCCTTGAACTCATTTGGTCCTGATGCAGTAGGAAATGCTTCCTCCCATCCTTCTGTTCTCCCCATTGTTGGGTTTCCAGCTCTTGATGATCAAAGAGACTCCATCACAGGTAATATCTTTCAGGGCACAAATATCAAAGTAGATAGTATACTGACCTACCACTTGGAAACTTAAAAGCAAAAGGGCTGCTTGAGAAGAACCAGAACATGCTAGTTAAACAATGACAGCTCCAGAATTTCTCTCGGAAGAGCTCAGCTGAGCAGACGTAATCTGCCGTACAGAGGAGCTGGGGGCATCCAGTGAGTTTACATAGCAAGTCCATGGGCTTCTCTTTGATTATTTATTTGAAGTGGCCTGCGGAAGGAAACTGGCAGAGATATTATGGAGTTCATAAATGCCCCCAAATACCCCCTCACTGCATCCCCAAAGCAGAAGTTATGAAAGTCACCTTATTTATAACAAACAAGGCTCTCCTATCACTACTAATTCACCACTTATTGAGAGGTGGTATGATTCTCTAGGTGGAAGATAAACAGGTGGAAGATAAACAATGGAGAGTAGACACAACACTCAGAGACAATCCTACAAGTGAGCGATCTTTGTCTTCTTTCTCTTAGAATTCTACCAGTAGAGACTGTCTGCTTTGACTGGCAACAGCTCTGAAAGAGCACTGACCCAGAGACTCCTGGGTGTCACTCCTTTGGCCCTTACTGAAGTCATGTTTTTAACACCCAAGGTTTTCTGCCCGACCACTACTGCTGGTCCTGTATGTTTCATCCATCTCGGTCTATTAGCATTTGCACAGTCTTACATTTCATAATAGAAGAAGGGGTACTTCTGTAAGCAGCAAAATCGAGATTTTTTTTTCAGTTACGTTCTGTGGAACTTTTAAATACTATTTTTCATTTTCTGAATATATGCAGCACCTGCTCATGGTAGAGAGTTTGGAAAATACCAAAAAAAAAAAAAAAAGAGTAAAGAAAAAATATATTTAATCTCCTGTCGTCCCACAACCCAAGTCTGGTCTGTACCTCATGAATATCTATGGCATGATGTATATTTCCTTGCATGAGGTTTCTATGTTACAGGCCAAGTCTCATACAGCAGGAAAGGAAACTCTTTTTGTAACAGGAGTTTGTGGGAAGGAATTAGAGAAAAAGGTAGGAGAATCTGGCCGCCAGAATCTTCCTCACTTTGGCCTAATATCTTGGAAATGGGGTGGGAACAGACAGAACCCATGTACTTTTGAACATTTCCCCCGTTTAGGACTCTAGGAGGGAAACTCATCCTGGCTCCTATGGCCCACACATGGCAGGAAAGTTTCAGAAGTTCAAGCAAGCAGAAAGGAGTGCCTATGAGGTCTGAACTCTGGTGGAAACCAAAGGCACTGCAGTCTAGCCTTAAGGAATGGGCCGCCTGAGTTGATGAACAAATATAAATCACGGCCAGATTTCAGAGGGAATCTGTGTGACCAAGCCAAAGGTGGTCATCAAGAGAGGGACCCAATTTGCAGATTTCAAGAGGAAACACAAGCAAGATTTACGAGGATACCATCAGACCAAACCCTCCACAGTAGATGCAATGTCCACAACCCAGAGGCAGAGCACTAGCCCTACCTTGGGCAAGGCATAATCAAAGGACTTCCACACCCCTCCCACCAGAGACCCCTAAGTCTTCCCCCATGCATGGATCTTGGGAAGGGAAGAGAGAGAGGAGTAACTGTGATAGGAAGTTAACCTATGAATTTACCGGAAAATTATCCAATAGAAAGTGTTTGGAAATCAAAAGCTACTTTGGAGGAGAATGATATGACATCAATTTACCAACTCAAAAAAGTTCCATCCCACTTCCACCATCTCTACCAAGTAGGGCAAGAGCACTCAAGAGGAGATTAATATCAATTACAGAAAACTTAAAAGATTCTATTTTCCTGCATATCTAATATGTAGGGGTTCCATTTTTTTATTCCAACACACACACATATGCTGCACAATAGTAATCTCATATTTCACAAATCCATTATATTATTTTATATGCACTCCTGTCCTCGAATGTTCTGACATCAGGGCTGTGGTAAACTGTCTTCTTATTCTATGTTGCTCTGTGTGTCTGCTTTCTTGTGAGGTGCTCTGTCATGTACAGTAAGTCCCCTACATATGAATCTTCAAGTTGCAAGCCTTCAAAGATGCAAACGTGCGTTCCATGTCCAATCACGTAAGTTAGTTCACGTGTCTGGCATACAGTGTCACGTGTGTGCATCCTCTACAAGTGGTTGAGCTTTTGTGTACTTTGCTGTACAGTACTGTTGCTGTGCAACACGAGGAGCTTACTAATGAAGACCTAATGGATTTGGAGGCCCAGAGAAAGGATGAAGAGAGACAAGAGGAAGAAGTAACTGAAGAACCAAAGAGATTCACGATGCAGGAAATGGCAAGGGGATTTTCTTTATTTGAGGAGGCACTGTTAGTTTTTGAGGCACAGGACCCAAACGCAGGACAGTACACGATGGTTGCAGCAGCCATTCAGAATGCAATTCAGTGCTACCGTGTCATCTATGACGAGAAAAAAAGAGCTACTACCCAGACATCACTGGATCGTTTTTTTCAGGAGGGTAGATAGAATTGAATCCAACAAGGAACCAGAACCTGTGCCATCAATGTCAGGCGTGAGTGAAACTGCAGCTTGCCCTCTGTCTCCTATTGCTGACGATCCCTCAGCTCTACCATCTCCCACCTCCTCTCCCTCCTCCAGTCAGTAACTCTTCTCGCCTGTTCACTCCATGCCAGCCCCTGTATGCCAGCTGATGTACTGTACTACTGCACTTTTCAAGGTACTGTACTGTAAGAATAAAAATATCTTCTTTATTTTTTGTGTTTGTTTGTTTTTTATGTATTATTTGTGTGAAAAGTATTATAAGCCCATTGCAGTACAGTTCTATATAGCCAATCGTGTTAGTTGGGTACCTAGGCTAACTTTGTTGGACTTATGAACAAATTGGACTTATGAATGTGCTCTTAGAACGGAACTTGTTCATATGTAGGGGGCTTACTGTACTCCCATATCCACTCTCAGACCCTGGATACCTGTCCTAAGAGCCACTGCCCATACTGCTCCCCTGACCCCCGTCTTTTTTGCCATCCACTGTGATTACACAGATCAGCGGATCCACATTCCGGGGCAGTCTCCAAATCCTCACCACAACCTTATGCTTGACTATCCTGATTCTCTAAGTGGTTTTCATTCTGAGATTTCGGTGAAGCTTCTGGTCTCCACTTTCTGCTCAGTAGGAGACACTCTCTCTATCCTGCTCTGATGTTTTTAAATTGGAGACAGTAGCTTCTGGAATGATGCTTCTTTTCAGACTGTCTTGAGGAGCAAGAGATTTTCTGTATAATCGTGATTCTAAATGTCTCCTTTGAAAAATTTTCCTCTTCTCCCAGGGACTCGGGGTAAGTAGTAAAATGTCTATGTTTAATCCAGGAAGAACAGCTTGCATTTTGATGGTTTCTTTTCCAACAACATGCTTTAAGTTTTAAAATGTTTTTCTTGCCCAGTTACCTATCATTTACTCAAGATGGTAAAACACATAGATCAAGAAATCAAATGTTCAAAATGTCCAGCATCTACTCTGCATCAAACACAGTGACATACAGTAGAAGACTCACATGCTCTCTGTGTGCTGTGCCCTAGACTCACCCTACCTTCCTCCAGGTAAACCGGATAACCTCTGCCTCAGACCCATCACGTTATCGTGAATTGTTTACTCACATTAGCGGACAACTTTTGAATTCATGTCTCCAATGCCTCAGAAATGTTCTCCATGTTTCAAAAGCACTTCAAAATATACTTAATATTGTTTAAACTCCAGGCGTAGTGATACCATTTCCATATGTAAACCCATTGCAGGTTGAGCACGCAAGAATTTTACAGATCAAATATATATTTATTATAAACGCACATCCACATGTACATATACCCATACACACAGAGACATATATAGAACTTTATTTCTCCTGCATTCTCACAATTCCACAAACTGCATTTTACCAATTAAGACACTCTGACTGATTAAGCACCTATTACCCAGTTACGCACTGAACACCATGGGGACGGGAAGAAATGACTAGAAAAATTAAAACCTCTGCTCTTATGAAGTTTTCACACTTGCTGAGGCCCTGTGTTATAAAATGAATAAATAGCTGAATTTATTTTCCCAAAAGTCATGGAAACAACAACAGAAGGAATCCACCTTCCAAAATGTTCTTTCTTTTGAGAAAACACAGGTCAAGTCACATTAGGACCTCAAGAAATGTGTGTTGGATGACGACTACATATTCCTACAGGACAAATCGGTGGTTCAAATTTTTATTAATTGCTTCAAGGTGAGTTCTTCAATGCAGGATCCGGAGCCAACATGCCACTACTTAAAGGCCTGGGATCTTAACTTCTCTGTGTCTCAGTTGCCTCAGGAATAAAAAGGGGATGATAATATTGACTACCTCATGGCCTTGTAAAGATTACACGAGAGAATACAAAGAAGCATTGACAGTAGTCTCTGGTACGTTGTTAACACTCAGTAAGTATTCACTATTATTACGAGGCTTCCGATCGTGGATGTCTTTCTAGGAAGGAGAAGGTTTACTGGTGCCTAGTATCCCATGAGGAAGCCATTCACAGGTCACTTCCAAGATATACATGAGTAAGATCTCAGAGATAATCAGATAACATCAACATATGCAAGTTCAAATTCTGGTGTGACCAAAGAATTGTGGTATTCAATTATAGAACTCCTTACATTTTTAAGATAAAATACTCATTTTGCCTGGAGAATACTGTGGTACCAAAACCATTATCTGTCTATGGAGACAGAGTCAAGCATTAAACAAACTAATGTTGTTAGGATTCTATGAGTTATTTTTTTATCTTCTTTCTAGTCACAGATAATTCAATAGCAGATAATGAGAAACAAATTTCATTATAGTTCCAAATAACTTAATAGGGAGGGGGGAAAAGTAAAATCAAAAAGTACATCGATGCAATTACAAAACTGAACAATTTTATTTACCGATGCTGTTTATTTTGCCTATAGCTTTAAAAGTAGGCAGACACAACCTGCAGCCTCCACAAACCACCCAAGAGCAACATAAAACTCCTACTTGTTCAGCGCACAGAAATTTAGTACACAATCAAGGTGATTCACTCTGTTTGAGGGAAACGGAATTTTACAGTCACCACGTTATCCTCCAAATGGAGGAAACGGGGTTATATGCTAAACATGCAAATAGCAGCAGGAAATTTACTTCCTTATTTCTTTGTTTTCTAAAAACAGAAATCTGCTTAGGGGATTCATCAAATTCGCCTAATGCTGCTTCCTGATATAGCCTGGCGACCCTGGATCTCATGCCCAAACTCAGTTCTATATAATAATCAGATATACATTTCACCCTTGCACCTGTATCCATCTCCCAACAAGTCAATTCCATGTACTGGTCTCAACACGATTACATTATTGACATTTCTCAGCTGAAAGGCCCCTGAAAATACCATCCAATTTTCTAGCTCTTTCTGAAAAGATCAAAAGATACACCTTGCATAGTAGACAAGAATTTACACTGATGGCTGTCTTTGTCTTGAATACCAATGCTGCTGGCAGTGTTTTCCTGGAGCTACCGGGTAAGTCTCTATGATAACTAACTGCATTCAGTCAACCAGAGAGACTTTTACTGGACATAAAATATGTTTGTGCTTGTGAATGCTTTTTCAGCTTGAACAACCTTGAGGCAATGATCTTCAAGGCCTCCTAATTAAGGAGGTTTGTAATCAAATGAGAAACCTTGCCCTTGGAAATCAAATGTGTGTCATGCCTGAAAGGGAAATGCCTTCTTCACTGGATCATGGCTCACACTTAAAGAAGACTCTGCCTTTATAGGTGCAAAGACTAAAGCTGATTTCAACAGAGTTCTTGTGACAAACCTTGTTCAAGGAAATTATCTTGAATCCTTGCTCTACTGGAGACAAAAGGAAATGTGTTGTATTTCACACTGTATTGCTTAGTTCAAGTCTGAGGTTTCTTTTAACAAGCTAGAAGATTAATTGTATAAATTTACCTAAAAGGATGCTGTTATTTCACCCAGCTTCATTTATTACCTTGCAACAAATAAGGACCAAATCTCTTTCTATGCCTCTGGTCTGTCTGCCAAGCCCAGGCTTATATTTGCAGTTGGCTGTAGGACATTTCCACCTGTACATGCTTCAGGTACAAGTGCAGAATTAAACTCATCTCCCTCCACTTCACACCAACTCCTGCTCATAGCATCCTTCTTTCTAGGTAAGACACTATCATTCTCTCAGTCTCCTATCTTCTATACCACTGCCCCAGAATCCTTCCCTTTGGTTGACCCTAACCCAACCTCTGTCCAGTCCTATTCTTCACATCCCAACATTTTTCTCCCCAATATTTCTCATATCCGCCCCCATGTCTTTTCTATTTCCCTTCCCCCCCGCCGCCCAATAACTTCCATCACCATCCTACCCTTCAGGACCTCACCACTTACAGACTGGACCAATACCACTCTCTCTCTGTTTCCCAACTTTCGCACCAGACTCCATTCTCTAAATTCTTGCACACTTATCTCCTTAGACTATAGTTATAATTACATCACTTCTCTGCTCAAAGGCTTTCAAACAGTCCAGTCTCTGGAGTGAAGAAACACTTCACCTTGAACAGACTTCCAGTGACATCCCTGTCTGCCTACTCACATCCCAAACATCTCTATCTCCTGATGTCAGTTCACTGCTCATCTGATCCACCTACCTACATGCTCACCCTATTTATCCTTTGAGGCTAATCCAAAGCCTGCCTCTTCCTGATTTGCCCAAATTAACATAGCTGCCCTTCCTTGAGCCTGTCACTCTGTTTATGTCACATCATATTCACCTTCTGTCATATATGTTCTTGCCCTATTACCTTAGTATGGCCACCCCCACCACTCCCTTCTAAGCAACAGTCATACCAGTCTGCTGAAAATGGCTTTTTATCCCCTGAAAATGGTTTTATCTTGAGAACAATAAGTGCTTATGCCGACTTTAACTGTGAAGGGGAAGAGAACGGGAAAAGAAAAAATGGAAGATGAAGGCTAATACTCATCAAGATATATACCGGTTGCTTATTTTTGGAAGACAATGAATCACCTCTACTTCCTGTAAGGAACCTGAGGCCAGGTGTTAGGATGAACAGCACTCTGTAGCTCCTGCAACATCCACAGCTGTGTGAACATCGGTATGGTCCAGAATTATTTCTTTGAATTTGTTGACTATAACTGTTACCGTTCATTTTCTTAACTGATAAAACCAGAGAGGGGTTAAGTTGGTCTTGGGGTCTCTCCGTTTCCTGAAAGTTCCCGCTTGCCTCTTAACAGTTCCCCTCTCAGGTTCTCCTGTTCGTCACAGGTTTCCATACCCACACCGACGGCTGGACAGAGAAATGCCCGCATGACCCTCTTCACAAAGCAAATGTCTTTAAACTCTTTATTCTAAACCAACCTTGGTCTTTTAATATAGAGCACATTTTGGAATTTGTTTTTCTATTTTAAATCCCACCAACAGAAGCACTTCTGATTGTGACTTGTCTTTTACATTATATTAAGCTGATGCTGGTAAACAACATCTGGGAGTTAACAGTTCTGGGACTATTCAGTTATGAATTGGTGTATCATCCTATATTCCTAATCACCATCCCCTCCCCCCCACCCATGATCCCAGCAACCAAATGTGTCAGACCTGGGACCTTAAGCTTACATTTCTGGGAAAGAAACTAATGATCAAAGCTTCAAATAAAAAAGCCCACCGTTTGACTTAGATAGAAGTCTTACGTCATAGCTCTTGTCTGGTTCTTAGAAAAATAGATCACAATATAGTAAATCTGATTTACCAAATCAGTTGTTTGGAAAATGTCAAGAGTTCCACTCTCTTCTCTTCAGATTATCTATCAAGAGACTCACCTTTGTGACTAAAAGCTATTATTGGATAAAATCTTTCTTTGTAAAGATGTATATGACTTTTGTTAGAGACAGATAAGAAAGTACTTCAAGAAAAGGGAGGATTGTGAATATTTACAACCAAACAGCAAAGGGGGAATGCTAAAGGAGTGAAAATGGCAGGGGACATTAAACATAATAGCAAAGATTTCCACCCAAGTTACCGACAGCACTTGGGTGAGTAATCATGTGCAAAAATCCAGATGACCCAGAGCCTAATGAACTGCGGAATCGCATAAATCTGGGAGTCATAAAATGCCAAGTAAAGTACTAACATAAAACAGGAAATCGTTCTTCATTTATCCAGTGGCTTATTTTTTAACACTTTTCGAATGCTAGGCGCTATTCTGACACTGTTTCGAAGGACTTAGACTGTAATGGGGGAAATAAATGGGTAAAGCAATAATTTCATGAGTTCATAAGTTTTTGATGGTGCCTATACCTGATGCTAGGAGCACCAGGATGCCGCATGTTCCTAATTATCACCCTACAGCTTCACCTAGGACCCATTGTCAGTGCCACTTTTTGGATGTTTCTCTTCTTCCTGAGCCCAGCATTGGAGTGTTTCAGACCTCAGCCCTTGGACTCCCTCTTCTCCAGCGACTCATTCTCCGGGTGATCTCTTCTAGCCTAGTGGATGTATATACCATCTTTATGCTAATAGCTTCCAAACTTCTAGTGCTAGCCCCAGTCTTCTACAGGTACACCTATCCAATCTCTTCCTTGTATATCTAAAGGCATCCCAAACTAGATTCTTGATTTCCAATCTCTCCAAGAAATCTCTGACACTCTCTGCTTTCTCTTTTGCAATACAAGGCACCCCATTCATCCTTCTCTTATCTCACAACCACACACAATACATCAGCAAATCATAATCTTAAAATATACCCAGTATCCTACCACCGGTTAACACCTTTGCCTGGACAACCCTATCCCAAGTCACCCCCATTTCTTGTCTAAATCAGCTCTCCTCAAGCTTGAAAGTTTGAGATTCATCTGGGGATACGCTGCAGTAGGTCTGGGGTGAGGCCTGAGAGTCTGCATTTCTAGGAAGGTCCCAAATGATGCTGATGCTCCTGCAGACAACTGCAAGACCCTCCTAACTGTCTTCTTTATTCCGTCTCCACCTCTCCGTGCTACAAGCAGGGCATCACATTTATGATGTAAATCTGACGAGACCCTCTCCTGCTCAGAGCTCATTCTGAAAGCTTGCTATGTCACTTAGAATAAAACCTTAAGGTCCTATCAGGCCTTCAGGGTTTTGCAAAATCTGGCACCTGCTTAGCTCTATAAAGGTACCTCTTTCCATTCCTCCTTCCCTCACTCCAACCCAGACAAAATGCCATCCCAAATGCCAGTCCGTTAAAAATGCCAAGCATGCTCCTACCTCAGGCCATTTGAATATGATGTTCCCTCTGCCTTGAATGTTCTTTCCCCAGACATCCACATGAACTGTTTGGTCACTTTCTTCATGCCTCTGGTCAATCTTCTCTCAACAAGCTCTACCCTGAGCATACTATATAAAGCTCAGCAAGCAGCACACATATGCATATACACATATACTTTCCAGATCTTACCTTGCTACAGTTTTCTCATCATACCTAATAGTTTATTAAGTATTATTTATCATATGTCTTCTCTAATCTGAGATCTCCACTAACGGCAAGGACTTTGCTATTCAGTGTATTTGGACTCTGTAAATATGTATTGAATAAAAGAACATACTTTTGAATACAATGTAAACAGATAAATTTTAAAAGATATTCACAAATACTATGGTCTACCATTTTTGTCAAGCTCCCTTGTATATTTAATGCTTTAATTACAATACAATAAGACCTTAACATACCCCAACAAAACATGCCACTGAATAAATTTCAGCATGGCTCTTTCAGCAAACTCAGTAACAAACACTTTTCCCCAAAAAAGAAATAGCTTATTTTTCACTTTGCTTCTTTTGGTGCTGGAGTTGGGGACTCGACTCTATTGAGACTAATTCATCTTTGTGGGATGTTTCGGATTAGAGAAAAGCTCGTTTAATGGTTACAGAACAAGCTTTAGGATCAGTCCAGATCAATCGAATATAAACCTTGGTTTTCTCAGCTATTAACTAGGTAAAATAGTATACTTCATAAAGTTGCTTTCAGAAATAAATCAGATAATTCATGTAAAGAACTTGGCTCAGTACCAGCAAGGAGTTAATAAATGCCCAATAGCGAGCAAATGTATAGGATCATACATGGTGAAACTCCAATTGTGAGACCTCCTCCTGGAGCCTTCAAAGTCAACAAATTCAATTCAGACCAAAGAAGTTTGTAAAAGGTAAATTGCTAGAATTCACTAAGCTAAATAATTGTTCAATTGTTCAAAATGTTAGGGTTAGGGTTAGTTAGGTACTTTGTTTAAGAAATTATAAATTATTATAATCTAAATAACCTTAGATAATCCCCAATGCTGCATTGTTAACATTAACTTATTAAGTGCATAGTGCTCAATTTTATACACTACCAAATATAAAATAGACAGCTAGTGGGAAGCAGCCGCATAGCACAGGGAGATCAGCTCGGTGCTTTGTGAGCACCTAGAGGGGTGGGATAGGGAGGGTGGGAGGGAGACGCAAGAGGGAGGGGATATGGGGATATATGTATACGTATAGCGGATTCACTTTGTTATAAAGCAGAAACAAACACACCATTGTAAAGCAATTATACTCCAATAAAAATGTTTAAAAAAATCAATTTTAAAAACCATAAATTGTCGGGCTTCCCCGGTGGCACAGTGGTTAAGAATCCGCCTGCTAATGCAGGGGACACAGGTTCGAGCCCTGGTCCAGGAAGATCTCACATGCCGCGGACCAACTAAGCCCGTGCGCCACAACTACTGAGCCTGTGCTCTAGAGCCCAGGAGCCACAACTACTGAAGCCCGCGCGCCTAGAGCCCGTGCTCAACAAGAGAAGCCACCGCAATGAGAAGCCCACGCACCGCAAGGAAGAGCAGCCCCCGCTCGCCGCAACTAGAGAAAGCCCGCGTGCAGCAACGAAGACCCAATGCAGCCAAAAATAAGTTAATTAATTAATTAATTAATTTAAAAAAATAAATAAATTGTTTGTGAGTAAAATTTTATTGGAACACTGCACACCTATTGTTTTCTAAAATAATCTGAGGTGAAATTCAGATAACATAAAATTAAACATTTTAAAGTGAAAAATTCGGTAGCATTTAGTACATTCACAGCGTTTTGCAACCACCTCTGTCTGGTTTCAAAATATTTCGTCACCCCAAAAGGAAATCCCATGCCCGTTAAGAGATTACTACCCATTACCCCCTCCCCCAACCCTTAGCCCCCCCCCCCAAATCTGCTTTCTGTCTCTATGGATTTACTTATTCTAGATACTTCATACAATTGGAATCATATAACATGTGATCTTTTGTGTCTGGCTTCTTTCACTTAGCATGATGTTTTCAAGGTTCATCCACATTTTAGCGTGTATCAGTACTCCACTCCTTTTTATGGCCAAATAATATTCCATGTAATCAATGTATCACCATTGGTTCATCCTTCATCCACTGATGCACATTTGGGTTGTTTCCACCTTTTGGTTAGTGTGAACTGTGCTGCTATTAACATGCATATACCTGTACTTGTTTGCATACCTGTTTTCAACTCTTTGGGGTACATATCTAGGAAAGGAAGGGAATTTCTGGGTCATATGGTAATTCTATGTTGAACCTTATGAGAAACAAACAAGAATAATTTTTTGAAGTGCAAATGAGTATCTATCAGAGTATTCCCTCAGAGATGTGTATTTTTAAAAAGTTAAAGTGCTGTACAGTATTGAAGAAAATAATTGCATATCAAGTGTATCTAGTCTTAATCTCTGCATGAATGTATATATACAAGTAATGTTAAAAGGGAGCTTGGCAAGCGTAAATCCAGAGTATTAATGATAATTCTTTGAGGCCCTCTTGGTAATTCTGCGTTGAAGCAGAAGTAGCAATATGGCTTGGTATTTTCAGAGATTAGGAAATCTACAAACCAGTCACGGACAAGTAACTTAATCCTTGGGATATGCTAAATGTTAATTTATCTTCAAAAATCTGATAAATCTATAATTCTACAGCCTAAGCTTAAAATGGATGTTCATTTAGTCAGATGGCTGAGAGAAGTATGAAATGGGAAATTAATTACTGTCACCTAAATGTATACACACATTGTGAAAGAAGGGAAAATTTAGACAACTATTTTGACTACTGAAACTAAGAAAGCCACCTTAAAATAATCTTTTCTTACTTTGTTTTTATAATCACTTTTTTATAGTGATTATCTACTTTGCAGGATAGCAAAATGTTTCAAAAATATTGTCCCACAAACACTATTGCATAATTATATAATGCATTATGATTCATCTCATATTTTTATTTTATTGCAAAATGCCTGAGATATTAATCATCAAGATTATTATATTAGTTTGTTTAACTTCAATTACTATTATGAACAGAATAAAATTGATATTCTGCTTGTTGGGAATGCCACTTACTGCTTTTCAGACTAGTTTAACATAGTTGCATTTGAATTTTTAAGGTATAATGACATTGTTCTATTATAATAAATGTCTTTTTACTTTCTATATCTACTCTGCTGCTACCAAATATTCCATTAAGACACATGTTTATTACTGATATGTTTCACTTTATAACAAAGAAGTTCCTGATCCAAATTTCCAGGATTCAGCTACATTCCAGACTTCACTTACATGCTATCTATTTGTGCCTCTGTGAATGTGTATCTGTAGGTGCATGTGCATGCATGTGACTGTGTGTCTTCATCTGAAAAGCAATAAAAAGAATAAACACAACTCAAAAATCAATGGGATACCTCCTACCTAATGGATTCATTCAAAGTCAATATGAGGGACATAGCTATGAAGGTGGGTTAATATCTTCTTAATACTTGTTTTAGCATTTCTCATAAGGTTTAAAGTCCAAACATATAAATATATTTCACTCTACTTGAGGTTCTCTGAGTCTTAATACAAAATATTCTACAATTGCAAGTACAATTAGGATAGATTACAGTGAGAAATGAACTGGTAAAATTCTGTAGATCATGGAATATTTTAGACCCAAATGGTCCAGAACCACCTTGATATCTTAAAAACAATGTAGGTCAGTACTTTGTAATTATATGACCAAGAAAATCACTGTCTGCATTAAAGAGTGTACTTTAGAAACTTCAACCAAAAATACTTAACTGGTGATAGAAATCAAGACATTTGAAGGTTTCTTTACTTTTAAAAACAAAAATGAATCAATTCCATTATACACTTATGTTCTAATTCATTGGGTTCTGCCTATTTACTCATCTGCAAAATGGTCAATTGGAATAAACACTGCCTCATGAGGTTGTTGTTAAAATTAAGAAAAAGAAAAAGTAAAAACACCATAACATTAAAAATTTCAATAAAGTACTAGTCAGCGTTTTCTATCTGTTCACATTTAACCCAATACTTGACATAAATTATATACTTACCTAATGGCTATTGAATTTGATTTACTAATTAACATTTATTTTTAAATTTACTAATTAACATTTATTTTTAACATTTATTTTAAATTTATTTTTATTATTACTAATTTATTTTATATTAGCCTGAGTTCAAGTCATCTTTGACTCTTGGCACAAAAATATTTGCAATATATTAGTATAAGGGAGAAAGATTAAAACTAGTGTCTGATATAAGGAACATTAAGATGAGAAGGAAAGAAAAGTCACTTGATTTAATATATTTATTTTTCTGTACAAAGGGAAGATGCATCTTTCAGTACTAATGTAAAAGTATTTTTAGAAGATTGGTGTATTGCAAAGTATTTAACTGAAACTTTCTAAACACCTTCCCTTGAAAGTTTTAAACTTTGGCGTATTTCCAGATCAGATGTATCAGTATAAATAGTCTGCCTGGCAAATTAGTCATACACAGAATTTATATTAAAGTAATCATCTTAGATACATTTTCTAGGGCATTACACATTTTTATCCTAGACATTTAGTGTCGCCAGCAGAGAGAGAGCCAATTTATTTAATGAATAAGGCTCTTTAGAGTTTGTGTACAAAGCAAAATCAATTTTTCTGAAGGTAATTAGTATTTAAAACAGGACAGATTCTTGAAAATCTCCTTGATATCATATTTGTCAATGGCACAATTTAGTAACTTTTATGGGGAAAAAAGAATACTAATATATTCTGGGAGACTAGAAAGATCAACACACTCCCTAAATTTTGGCAAAAGATTCAAAGAACTTGTTAAATGAGGTCCTCGGTTCAGAGCAATTATCAATGCATGTTAGATAGGACCTTATTCATTTCTCTCCTGAACTAATAAAGACCTTACTTATGATGATGCCAGGAATATAACATATAGAGCAAACATAATGTCATATCTCGGCACATTGCTCCACCAAGGACTGCAAAATTGGGGCTATTGCTTTGATGATGATTTACTAGAAGCATATTCAAGCGGAATGTTATTTCTGACACAAAACAGTGACATTAGTGACCTACATATTCTCTAAGGAGGAAAAAAAATTCCCCATGTTTGGGCCTCTACTCATTTATACCAAGCCTAAGGGAGAGAACAAAAGACCAAACTAAGAAGAAATGTGATTCTAACTTCCGTTCATTAAATTTGTATGGGCTTTTTTACTGCTAGTGAAAAAAAAAAAAGTTAGTATGACAGAATGTTTTATCCAACCAAGATCTGGTTAACTTTGTACTTTTTTGCAGTCTATCAAAAATATCACTAAAAGACAACATATTTTCTAAAACACTTTGATCAGAAATGGAAGGAGCAGTTTCTGTTTCTGAAATTGTTTCTGGGTGCCACAGGGTAAAATGCACCCCATCGTAGGAACATTACTAATTTTGAGCGCCTGACGCTTTAATCAGAGGTAGGGTGATAGTTAACCTCGTGCTCCACATCTGTGAGCAGAATCTTCACAAACAAATAAATAATGCAAGAAAGATGTCAGAAGGATTAGAAAGGTAAAAAAAAATGAGATGTTGAAAATGAAACATGTAACTTCTACCTACTTTAACTATTAGAAAAACTCACCATTTACTCGACAAAACATTCAAAAGCTTCTTTTTTTATTCCAAAACATATCTTTCTCTAGTTTAAAAAGCTCTGTCTCTAATAATGTTGAGATTTTATATTTACTTGTAATTAACTTGCAATTAGAGGACTAAAGATTGCTCATTATTGGCCCATCAGTACCTGCAAGCTGATGAATACATCCTTGGGACTCTTGGTTCACTTTCTTGGGTTCATAATCCAATTTCCATTTTTGTATCATTCACGGGAGAGAGTTCTCCAAATTACGGTATATTAAAAAGCATTATGAAAGAAAAAAGATCAGTTCCACGGTCAACGAAGCTGTGCAAAGTCTAGACCGAACAGTCCAAGGTTTTTACAACTGCAGGGCACCTCAGACCCTTGACCTGGGGAGAGCATCACACATCCTGCAGAGAAAAGCCTGAGCTTTCCCCACACTGGTTTATTCATGGGAACTTGCACTTGCCTGGTGCATCTCAGTATGGCCCATGTTTCATAAAAGCACTGGAAAGGCTGCCCTACTGTCCTCCCAGGGAAGTTTCTGGCAGGACTCAGTCACTCAGAGCATTTACAACATTCATAGCATCATCTCTCTCTGGAGTGAGTCTGAAGAGCAACAGGGGGCTTGAGTTAGGATCACAGAACTAAAAAATAAAAATCAAAGGTTCCAGGCTGCAGGATGCAACGCAAGTGCATCATTAAAAAAAAAAAAAAAAAAAGAAGAAGGGGAACCTACAGCGCTTAGCACTTTTATTAGGGTGGGCACTGGTATGGAGGAGTACCAGACCCTACGCTGGGGCGCCCCCAGTATTCAGTAAACATTGTACCTCATCCTTCTCATGAAAAAGACAACTGAGTGAATTTTTTGGTCACTATAACACTAAAGACAGTGCTAATATTCTTTCTCTCGCCACGTGTTTTATGGTGGGAATATGCATTCACATTAGAATGTATTTGCTAATGTGTTTGCAATATCTTGAAACATCAAGAAAACAAAGCTTCCTACAGAGATATGTCACCATGGAACTTGAAAATGGTGAAGTATGAAGAAATTCTTTCTTCCTGACCCAGCTGTGTCAGCACAAATAAGTCCACATGTAGGTCAGTTATTTTGTCTAATGCAATACAAGGCCATTTCCTAAATTAGTTAGATATTAAAGAATTCACTTTGCTCACACATATTTTCATAAAAACTTCATGTGGACTCCATTCATTCATTTCATGCTTCTGTAAATCCTCTTCCCTATACATGCAAGTAATATTCGCTATGTCACTTGGTCCCTTTTGAGTCACTGTACTTATCACCAGTGGAAAAATGAGAATAATAAATTAACATTAAGGGCTTCCCTGGTGGCGCAGTGGTTGAGAGTCTGCCTGCCAATGCAGGGGACACGGGTTCGAGCCCTGGTCTGGGAGGATCCCACATGCCGCGGAGCAACTGGGCCCGTGAGCCACAACTACTGAGCCCGCGCGTCTGGAGCCTGTGCTCTGCAACAAGAGAGGCCGCGATAGTGAGAGGTCCGCGCACCGCGATGAAGAGTGGCCCCGCTCGCCGCAACTGGAGAAAGCCCTCGCACAGAAACGAAGACCCAACACAGCCAAAAATAAATAAATAAATAAAATATGGTATGAAGTTTAAAAAAAAAAAAAATGAAATATCTTGGAGATCTTTCCTTAGCAATAAACAGACAGCGCTCTCTTTAAAAAATAAATAAATAAATAAATAAATAAATAAATTAATTAACATTAACCTATCATTAATTTATGACTAGTCAACCAAACGGAAAGATGGAAGGTGTTAACAATGGTGATAGGAAAGTAAAATTATAGAAAATGACCAATGATATTGGTCAGCTCTAGAAGAATCTGTGACCAGTAATGGTCTTATTCTAGTTCTGTGAGGCAGGCTGCAGGTTTCTGGAGAAAGCAAGAGAATGGCACCCAGATTTATGGATTTCGATTCTAAGTTTAACACTGGTTTTCATTATGACCTTCAATGAGACATTTAGTGTGTATTTGTTGATTTTAGAATCTGAAAGAAAGATCGTTGCTTACCAGTAAGTCAAATGAGCATTATAAAATGGGTTTTTTTACGAGTTGTCCTGGAAAATACTAAAATGCACATAGCCAACAGGAGTCCTTTCCAAAACTGCATTTATTATATCACTAAATTATACCTACAAAATGCTTTACACTATACAGAAACAAACATCAACATAGCAATGCCTGAACTTTTCACAACAAGTAAAATCACAGCACAGAACTAAAACCCATGTAGAATTCGTATGGTAGATTCAATTTCCATTTTCAGTCCACTCTTTTAGTCCTTTTTTCTTATTTCTTTCCTAGTCATCATCCTAATCCAGCAAAACGTATGTTCATATATTTATCTGATCCATCCAAACTTGTTCATACACTACTTTAGGCAGTGGGCAATAAGGAGGAACAAGATACATGCTCTATACTTCAGGGGGGGCACAAAGGACAAAAAATATTATTCCTTAGTACCTCTAAGATCACAGGGTAACATCTAATGGTCCTGTGTACACTTAAAGCTGAGATGAATACGACAATAATGATTTCACACCATGGACAAGCCAATAGATGCACTTCGTCGGTTTCCCTGGGAGCCCTTGAAGCCTTCTCTACAAGCCAATTGACTTCATAATGGCTAAAAAGGATCCCAGCAATTATAAATGGGAAACAAGTATTAATTGACTTAGCTCTACATTTACCTGTTCATGCTTTGCTGCCCTACTTGCCCAATCACTCAGATTAGAGCTTAAAGAAGTGCATGGATGTAAATGGACATCACAGATGTCAAATTTGGTGTGTTTCATTCTTCAACCCTTCACCTTCTCTTTAAAACTTAATGAAAAAAATAATAATAACTGCAGGACTCTGACCACAAGGCACTTTGATCTATAGTGATTTACTCAGCAACAATTCAGCTTCATTTGTATGACACTAAAAGCAGTCATCCCATAAGGCTTTCTTAATCAACTAGCCCAGCAGCTTTCAATAAAGAGATTAACTATGGAATTTTAAAAGGGCATGCTGGTCAGTCCATTCTTATAAATTCCACATGAACCAGTCTTGCAAACTACGGTGAACTTTTCTTTACCTCACTGAAGAATTCTCTTGCATCCTCAGATCTCAGCCAACATACCAGATAAATGCCTACTAACGCTTTTTATTTTTTAAGATATCTTGTACCAGAACATCACCTTAAAACCATACACTATGTGGCAACATCCAATAAAAGGTAGGCTTATCATAAACATTATCCAAAAGAGTTTAATTTCTAAAAGACCAAAGGAAGTTCATGATAAGCTAATTTTACCAATAAAATGGCCCTACTGAATGCATTATAGATTTAGCATTTTTCAAAGCGCCAGTGAATTACTTTGCCTTTCTTATGGAAGTTATGTAAATATATTACAAAACGTATTTATCTTACTCATTTTAAGGTGGGAGGAGTGTGTGTATGCAGTTTTAAAAATTCTAATTTTTATCATTCACACTTTTAATGTGTTTGGGATGAGATTTTTTTGTATTATTTAACATGTAGGGTAGGCTCAGTTCCTCTGCTATTATAAACAGTGAAATATAGGACAAGGGAGCAATACAACAACACCAGCAATAATAACAGAAATAATAACTGCATGACCACAGTAACAAGTATACACTACGTGCCATGAACTTGCTCACTTCTTCACACGCATTACTTCACTGAATCCACTCAACAACCCTATGATATGGTTTTCCCTTCAATTTGCAGATGAGGACTTTGAGACCCAAAGAGACTAAAGAGCAGATCCAAGGTTATACACGGAGTAAGGGGGCAAAAAAAGGATCCGGGATCCAGGTCTGACTCGACACTCAATGCTCTGAAAAACCAATGGCCCCCAAACATTTTGATCACACAGCCTATCAGTAAAACCATCTTCATGTAAAATCGATTGCATGCATTTTTATAAATTATGTTCCCATTGTACTATGCCAATATATCATGTATATTTAAAAATAGGAATAAAGAGGCATACTATCAAAATAAATATAATGGGATAACATATGCATCCCTCAAGGGGGTGTGTACACTCCACTTTAAAGATATTACCTCTATATAAAACAAGTAAGAGTCTATACAACTTCTCCCAAATTTCTAGCAAATAGGCTTTTATGATAAGTGCAATAAATCTGTTAATCGTTAATACTCAGAAAGTAAAGGTGGCAATTTGTTAGTAATTCTGAGTGATGCTGTTAGGCACTTGGCTCATTCAGCTCAAAGCCAGTGGTGGCAACCAGAAGAGCAATGAGGTGAAAACACCACACAAAAGGCTCAGGGATTGTCAGCCTTCTACAGCCCCAGCAATTACTGAATTAAATGGTCCCATTCAAGAGTGGGACTAGGAAGTGGGAACATAGCCAAAAATGGATGGGGCAAGCTGAATGCAGAATCAGCCACAATACAGATCAAGACAGCAAGGTTATGAAGGAGGTAATCGAGCTCAAAAAAGATGTAACCTGCTTTATTGATGAAACCAGAGACCTGGAAAATAGGGGCTGTCAGGCTAATCTTAGATTAACTGGACGTTTTCAAGGGAGGGAAGGAAGAAAACACCTGGCAGGTTTTGGAGAATTCAAAGGGAAACAATGGAATCCAAGAGAAAGCTTGCCCTGGAATGTAATGAGTCCATTGGGCCCTCTAATGGCATCCCTGCTGAAGATATACCTGGCCTGTCCCTGGCCCAGCCCACTCTGCGGGACATTCCCCTCTTTGAATTTATTTTCCACTCAGAAACCGAAGAGGCTGGGCCACTTTGAACACAGAAGAACAACAGAGATTAAAGGTTCGAATGGCCTTGCTGGCAGCCTGATCCCTTCCAGGTTGGGAAGTGGGAACTAGAAAAGCATGCCTCTGGCTGCATTATTTCAAAACTTTGCCTTGAAATGACTTCTTTTTCTGTTGCTTATAGTTAGACGGTAATTAGACACTGAAAATTCAATTAAAGTCATCAAATTCTAATTTGCAACATCCTATGTGTAAGGCACTGTGCTGGCACTAGAAAGCATTTGAAGAGTACGCAGGGAAGAAGCAATAAAACCCTTAACATGTCCAGCTAGGACAAGAGGGAAGAGGTAAAATATCAAAAAAGAGGAACAAATTATTGGGAGATCAAAGGATGGCACATTAGGCAGGCATTTGAAATGAGTATAATTTGTGACAGGCGGGGACTATGGGGGTGAAAAGGCAATTTCAAACAGAAGGAACTCAAGGAATAGAGATGCAAAGGGTGGAAACAGGGTTTGTTGAGGAAATGTCAGTCAAGTTCAGCTGGCATTGAGAGACCTTCTGGGAGATTAAAGGATGATAGTTCTACAGGAGGTCTTGGGAAGTCATCATGAGGGTCTTGAATGCTGAGCTGAGTAGTTTGGGGGAAATGGAGACAGAATCTTTGAGTTATAAAAAAGTCATGATGCAAAAGGGGAAAAATGCAAGAAAGAAGTGTGTTGCTTTTTGCAATCTTCCGAGTACATTAGCAACAGACAGGTATCCTAGTTCTAGAATAACTGTCATTACATTGGTACTAATTAACAATGTTACTGGTGAGTATCTGGGGCACCCTAAACCAATTATGAAGCACTGGGCGTCTGCAGTAAGAAATTCCAATGCTCACGGATGCAATGGTCTCTGGCCAGGAGCCGAACAGATGGGACCCTCTGCAAGTACGAGGAACGCATGGGAGGGAGCCAACCTAAATGAATGTATTAAACTTCATCCACGTGTTCTATCTCCTTGAGTGTGCCAGCCAAATTATTCCGAGTTATATAAATGAACTGTCTTATCTTTGTAAAACCTTGCATGGTTTTGGAACACTAGGCAAATTTATGCGTGTACAGGTCGACGCCAGCCAGTGGTAGAGAAGAGCCGTCATTATTTCTCAGAACTAAGGAACAAAAAAGTATCAGATATATTCATATTTCTAATGAATTAAGTAACAGTAAGGGAGAGCTGTGAAAGGGAAAAATCCAACGTGCATCATTGACTGGTTGTCGACATTATTTCTTTACACATACTCAGGAGAAGGCTGCTAAGATTTAGGACTGGGAATGGGGTAAGACATTTTTAAGACTTCCACAGCATGTATCTCCAAGTTGCCTTCCTGCACGGTTGTACCTCAAAGTGGGAATATCAATTCATGAACCCCAAAATCCATTTATATAAGGTAACTGATAATCGTAGGAACAGGATTTAGTGGGATTTTTCCTTAAGTACCTGCCATCACATGGTAAGCGCCATTCTTATTTCTTCTCTTCCTGCTGCAACATCCCCCATCCCGTCCTGCAGTAACACCCTGTCAGTGCTAACTTTCAATACCCACCTCCAATCCATCCACTTCTCTTCTTGACCACCATCAACTATGCTAAACTGAGCCACCATCATTTCTCTCCTAGTTTACTTTCAGCACCTTTTATGGGTCTCACATCTTACCCTTGCATCCCTAGAATCCACTGTCCACCCACCACCAGAAATCCACTTTAAAATATGTCAAAGTCCTCATCATGGCCCAGAAGGATTTCATGATGAGGCCTGTAGGCCTCCAACCTCATCCAAACATCCACACTGCCATTCTTCCCCTACAGCCCACCGAACTTTCTATTCCTTGAGGGCACCAAGCTCTCTCCCGCCTCAGGACATTTGCTTTCCTTCCTTCCACTGAAATGATGGGCACTTTCTCACCCCTCAGCTCTCAGCTCATTGTACCACCTCCTCGCTGTTGTTCTTTTGCACATTACTTCGTATATTTCCTTCAGTTATCACTGTCAAAAATTACCTTATCTGTCTTATTTATTTGTTTAATTGTAAATTGTCTTTCCTCAAGTAGAATATAAGGTCCAAAGAAGTAGGGGTTTTGTCCTCAATTTTATATGTCAAGAACCTTGATAAATGCTCAACATATATAATACATTCAAATAAATATTTGTTCTTGAATGAATTATTATTAACTAAAGCACACAACACATTTACCCAATAAACATTTTGAGTTAAGTGCCTAATGCTAATTTTCCAACAGATACTTCAATTCACTTATTCTTTTGGATTAATACTCCTTTTACAAGCAATTTTTTTAAACTCCTAACTTCACACTGAAAAAAGGCAAGTCATATATATATATATATGCTTGTATTTGACTAAAACATGATTGCTTTGAGTGTGCAGGACAGTCTGATAGTCATTTTAAGCCCAGGAAAAAATCAGAAGTAACTGAAACAAACAAATTAACAATACAAACAACAACGATAAACTTGCAAAGCATTTTTACTGAGCATTATGCAGAAGTGACCACTCTCCCAAGCTCTGAAAGTTATTCCAACTCTGACTGCCAATTCAATTGCCAGTTTCCAACCCCAGGGTGCGGAGTGAGGGTTTATTCATTCAACAATTATTTATTAAGTCTACTGTGTACAAAGCACCGTGCATGGACGTTGGGACACAATAAAAAATAAGGTCAGATCCTGCCTGCCTGGAGCTTCTGGTCTGTTCAGGAGAAAGAGAAAAATGAGTATACAATTAGAGGTCCATGTCTGCCAGGGTCATCATGAGGATAAAATGAGAAAACACATAAACACCTATTAAGCACTGGGTACACCAGAAAGTGGTAAATGTGTGTGGGTGATGGTGGTGCTTCATTTTGGAATATGGTGTCCATTTCCACGTGCAGAAGATACAGAGATGGAGAACCACAGTCATGAGAGACTTTCAAAGTATGGAAAATAGAAAACGGTGGCATGATCCAGTGTGCATCAGAATAATCAGTAGGGATATTAAGATGACTCCAGATATTTGAAAGACTATTTGGTATCAGTAGAAAAGGAATAGATTCATTCTGTGTCATCTTAAAAATCAGAGGACGGAACTAGTGAATGTGTGATTCCCAAAGGGTAATGGGCTATTTCCAAAAGAGAGTGAATAAACTGTTCACCACTGGAAAAGTTCAAGACTAAAGCAGTGGTTCTCATTTCTGATAAAGTAAAACTCTTTGAAATCTCCTGGGGAACTTAAACTATAAAATAACACCAACTCTAGATCACTAAGTCACCCAGTCGCTCTCTCCCTGCCCTCCCAATGCCACCTCCACACCAATTTGAGAACCAACGAGGGGAGCAGGGTTCTCCTCTACCACTGAAGTAGAACAGACCTACAGTTAATCTCATGCTTTAAAAAATATACTGGTATAGTAAAATATTGAATGATATCTAATCCCTAATGGGGAATGTAAAATGCATTAAATTCTAACATGCTTATAAAATTCAGAGAGGTAATCATTCATGGACAGCCACTAATGATGGTGATTAAGGAAGATGACTTTAGTTCAAACAAGCAAATGATTAAGCTTGAGAATACAAAATGTTAAAGGGCCCTAATTAATAAAGTAGCAAATTTTTCTTCTCAGCCTACTTTCTAGAACATAAATACGTGAATCATCCTTCCAGGATGGAGATGAATGACCTTCTTGTTCTAAAATTCAGCTAGGGCAGAAATCACTGCTTGGAAACCAAAGTGTGATCCCAAAGGTCACCTGGAAATGTGTCAGAGATCCATGTAAGAAGCCTTAATGAGGGTACTAATCAGAAAAGGAAGTTGAGAAGCTGATTAGGATGGAGAGAAAATCCAAACTTCCTGATTTCCTGGTCTGGCTTCCAATCATAAATTTCAGTTCCATACATACCTTATTGAAGAAATTATTATTGTTGTATATTTATCTTTAAAATCTACCTTTCCATTCTTTCTCTAGACCCATTCAGTCATCAGCTACTGGTGAATTATAATGCCCATATTCAACTCACTGGGGTAATAACTTTGCAGTCGAAGTCACTCTTTTTGTTACTTGCTGATTTATGTTTACAGAATAAAAAAAGGAAAAGAAAGCAAGAATCCCAATTCTTAAAATCAATCCCTTCCTCAAAATATTGTAAAATATTAATGTTCAAGATAGCAAAAGACGAACAAACAAAAAGAATCTTTAGTGAGTCCTTTCCAAAGGGGTGCCCTACAGTTATTAAGGGCAGCAACGGAAATTCAATTCTGTTGTAAATGTAGCACTATCTGAGGTTGCAGATTGCAGTAATGCTTCGGAAGATGAAAGATCCGTGATAAAGAGGAGGAAACTGGAACCCAGAAAAGTCCACTCTTCCTGCTCCAACTGTTCTCCATTTTCAGCCTTAGAAAATGTGACCAGAAGGGTAATCTAAAGTCTGTAATCCTAAACTACATTTAGAGAAGAAATCTGTTCTCTTTGTTAACTGTAAAAAAAACATCTCCATCGGACAGGCAGGCATTCAGTATGTGTGCTCCCTTTCAATGCCAAGAGTGTCTTTGATGTCATTTCAGTCGACTTAATGCATTAATTTTGGTTAAGTGCACAAACTTTGGAACCAGAATATCTGGGTTCCAACAGAGGTTCTTCCATGCCCTGTCTGTGGCCTCAGACAGACTGTTTAATCTCTGTACCTTAGGGGTTTCTTTTAATCTGTGAAATGAGGACAATGACACCTAATGAATAGGTTTGTTATAAAAGGTAAACAAATACACATAAGTAAAGCACTCAGAACAGTGTCTTGCACAGAATAAAAACAATGCTTGTGTTAATTAGTAATCACAATAGTGGAACTGGTAAACTAGTACTAAGCAGCTGTATAATCTTGAACCCTGAGCCACATACGGGCATCTCACTTTTTTAAAAGTCTTCATAGAGTTATCCTTAGCTTGTGCCTTAGTCTCTATGATAAATTCATGTCTAATATTATGCACTGAAAATCAAACTAAACAAACTCAACGACGTCACAGCCGGTATCTTTATCCCTTTCACTTCTGGGAGAAAGTGAATTGTTAAGAATCAGCACAAGTTCCCAGCTTTTAATTTAAGAATTTTGCCATTAATGGTCACTGGAACAGGACAGTGATTATACGTCGTGCCTGATGGGATAACTCCAGAGACCACACTGTGTGTGGAACAAACACCAACTGATGTGTGTTTGGACATCATTAAAATAAAAGTGAACATGTTAAATACAGCAGAAATCTTTGCATTGAAGGAGCTTTGACAGCGACCGTCAGCTTGAACATTTTATGGCACCAGCGCAGCTTGTTAAGAGGCAATGAAAGACGGCACTATTAAGCTCATGATGGTGCTGAAATGGTTTCATACAGCCCGTACGCATTTTCCCTACCACCAGGTGAGGATGCCCATTGAAAAAGGCCATCATGTACAGGAGGTCTCCACAACTCTTCGCTATTGATTGTAATGAGGAAGACATTCTATTGCCGCCTGGTGTTACAGTCTACCTAGTTACCTACACAGCTGTTTTGATTAATACATGGACTCACATTAAAAAGGACTTGTACAGCACTTTTCCCCAACAGAGATTCCTTTATAAATTCCAAATAAAATGGAGCTTCCTACAAACAGAGAAAGGATTACACTGAATTCCACTGTTTAGAATTCAAAAGCCAACCTTGAAGGTAGGGATGGATGAAACCATCCGACCTTTCTGGAGTTAATGGGGCATCATTTTCATCAATAATTACTCATCTTAATTGTAGCTCTATTAATTTTGGGTGTTAAGTAAAACTGTGAACTACTAGAAGGCATTCAAATCTGGAGGAACAAAGATTGCTCTGGTAAAGACTGTAAGAGATGTCCTATAAGGAGAAGACAAAGAGGAACAGCTACACTTGGAGGGAAAGTGACATCAGTATAATAATGTGGAGTGTCAAAAATGTCTTGTGCAAAGATCCTTCCAATGCACTGGTTTTATACAACGTTTCTGCCAATAGTAGCAACATAAGCCAAACCTTTCCTGATAAAATTCCATACAGTACCAAACAAAGAGCACGTTTGATTTTATGAGCTGACAACATTTTATCTCTTGAACTGAGCCACTTTCTCTTACGAGGGGAAGTGACTCTAGCAAAATTAGATTTTGAGAGATAACTACAAAATCTTATTTTTAGAGGACGATTTAAATCTTTTTCATCATCAATTAGCATTTAGTGAGCACACGTTGAGTGCAAGCCTCTGTATTATGTGTCCTATGCTTATTCTTAGGAGAATAATAATTTATCTATCTTTTCATAATACAGTTGCAAAGCAGTCTAGAAGATTTGTCTAGTGGTAAGTAATCAGAAGAATACAAGGAAGAAAAAATGTATACACACAATAGAGAACGCCAGGCTTATTCTAGGGCATAGGTCATAAACTCGAATGCCCACGGGGACTGGGAAGGCAAGGAAATACAAATTAGCTGGGTATAATACTAGACAGAGGCAGGAAGCCTCCCAAGGACTCACTGCAGTTGGTAAGCCCCAACAAAGGCTTCCACATTATAACTGAATAACAATTAAGAAAAAAGTCAGAGGATCTATTTGGCCTATGGTCCCACCATCTCTACTACCACCACCCCTGCCGTACAGAGGCAAGAATACTGACTCTGAGTTCAGGAAACCTGATTTTGATGCTCACCTCTACTGGAAATCGATGCAATCTTGAGGAAATCACCTAATCTTTCTAGGTTTCACTTTCCTCCTCTTCAAAATGAGGATAACAACTCATGCTTGGCCGTGATAATGTCATTGGAAGACCCAAAAGAAATGCTGTGGATGAAAGAACTTGGAACACTTGAAGAGATCTCAACAATGTGATGGACATTATTCTGATAATAAGCCAGAGAATTATGTATAGTTAGCATCAGCTAAGTAGGAAATCTTGTATTTGCTATTTATTGCACTGTACAGTATGACGGGGTATCTGTCCTGCACATGACACACACTTTAGAAAAAGTAATTGCATACACAACTAATTATTACTAGCTGAAGAAACACCTGCCTTCTACATAATTAGCCACACCACTGGCATGGAGAATGTGGACGATAATCGACTTGATGAGTGCCTCTCAAGATGGATCAATAGTTGGAAGAAACATTCGTCCTGTAAAGAGAGAAGACTCTGCCACTAATTGCCCATTTAATTTTGGTCACTCTATTTACTTTACCTGGGGGGAGGGGGGTCAAATAACATTAAAGTAAAATGTAATTTTTGAAGGTGAATAACTGAAAATATTAAGAGAAGCATGACTGATTTTAAGGGTTGGGATTAATTTTTTTGTTCAAGTCTTTTATGAAAAAAATTCATTGAAGGACATTAAAAAAACCTAAATCAATGGTGAATTATACACATTGTTAGATAATAATTTGCAGTACAGAAAGATTTCTTTTCCCCAGATTGAGAAAGAGATTTGATACAATTCCAACCCAAATCTTAGCAGGGATTTTCCTCAACTTCATTAGCTGATTTCATAATGTACATGGAAGAGTAAAGAGCCATGAAAAGCTAGGACACTCCAAAAGAACAAGGTGAACAGAACACTAAGATTTTTATGTACAACTACAGTAATTAAAATAATATGCTTTTGCTACACATCCAGGTAAACAGACTAACAGCAGAGAATAAAATCCAGAAATAAACATATAAGAAAACTATGACAGAGCAGGCATTGCAGATGGGTGAGGGATAGATGGATTAATCAATAAATGGTGATGGAAATTGGATATATATACAGAAATAAATGAAATGGCTCTCAACTTCCAACCAACATAAAAAGTCACAACAGGACATCTTTATAAAGCTATGATAGAGGAGAATTTCTTAATCAATACACACAAAAAATATTGTAAAAGGAACAGTCTGATGAATCCAATTACATTAAATTAAGGATATCTGGTTTGTCAAAAATAAAAATAAATAAATAAAGAGCAAAAGAAAAGCCACAAACTGGGATATCTGTAGTCTAAAACACTAGCAAAAGACTCACATCTAGAATAGATTAAAACTGCTACAAATCAATCTTAAAAGATTCCAGGAAGGAGAAAAATGTTTAAACACACAAACAAGAATTTTGCAGAAGAGTAAATGCGAATAACCCCCAAACACTTTACAGCCAATATTTTGGCAAAATTTTTAAACTACAACATCTGCTACTAGATGGTGTGCAAATTGGTACAACCACTTGGAAAACAACTGGGCATTTTCTAGCAAGGTTAAACACAAGAATATCCTATGACCAGCAATTTTAACCCACATGTAAACCCTATAAATAACTCCTGCATGCTTTAACCAGGAGACTTGAACAAGGATGCTCACAGAAGCAGTGTTGATAATATCAAAAATGCGAGAATCATAACTCTAATGCCAACCAACAGTACACTAGGGAAATAAAGTGTGGTGTATCCATTCAAAAACATACTCTGGAGCAGAGAACATGAGCTAATTGTTACAGGCATCAGCATGGCTGAATTCTGCAGACACAATAGTGAGTAAAAGTCTTCAAAGCAATAATTAAATATCATTATATTTATATAAATTTCAAAACCAGGCAAAACTAACAGAATATTGCTTTTAGATACATACATAGGTAGTAAAATGAAACATAAAAGCATGAGAGTGATTTACACAAAATTCAGTTCTCTCTCTGGAGAGAGAGGTGATCAGGGAAGGGATACAGGATGCTTGCAAGGTTCTAATAATGTTTTTCTTAACCAGCATGTGGTGAGCACACAGTGTTTGCCTTCTTATTACTATGCCAATCATATATACACATTAACTAACTTATGTATATGATAAATAGTATTATAAATATTTTTTAAAGAAGAAATGATTATCAAAGTATGTAAGTTTGTAATAGATAATGAAATGACTATAACAAGTAATTAGGTATAAGCATATTTTGAAGCAGCAGGGTAATGCAAAGGATAAATAAATTACAACTTCATTCCTTTATGAAATTTCAATAATGAAAAACAGAAAAAAGAGAAAAGAACAATGCTTTGGGACTTCCCTGGTGGCGCAGTGGTTAAGAATCCGCCTGTCAATGCAGGGGACACGGGTTCAATCCCTGGTCCAGGAGGATGCCACATGCCACAGAGCAACTAAGCCTGTGCACCACAACTGCTGAGCCTGCGAACCACAACTACTGAGCCCGCGCACCTAGAGCCCATGCTCCGCGACAAGAGAAGCCACCGCAATGAGAAGCCCGCGCACCACAACAAAGAGTAGCCCCCGCTCGCCGCAACTAGAGAAAGCCCGTGTGCAGCAAAGAAGACCCAACGCAGCCAAAAATTTAAAAAATAATAAAAAAAAAAGAACAATGCTTTCAGGGCCAGAGAAGATGGTTTCAAATGTCTTCCATATTAGGAAAGTATTCATGATGCAAATAAATTCTCCAGATATTGATGTGCTTATATTAGAAGAGAAAGACAAATACATTTGCTCCAAAAGGTGATAAAAATCAACTGATGTTTCTCATGTAAATTATTTCCACAGCAAACCTTTTCCAATTTGAGGATGAATCATCCTCTACCAAGCTTCTTAAGGAAGACAGCTAAATGGCATCATTTTTTTAAACACACATTTAAAAATAATAGTAGAAGAAAATTTCAATTTGGGAAATGCCAGTGAGACAGGATAAAATTCCTTCCAAAGGGCAGAACTGATGGGAATATAATTAAACTTGGGCTACTTGGGACCTGAAAAAAATGTTATACAAAAGTATTTTTAGAAAGAAAGGGAAAAGAGGGAGAAGAGAGGAAGGGAGGAAGGGGGGGGGAGGAAGGAAGAAATTAGTTAAAAGTGTACCACTCATCATTAACAGGCATAACATCCTAGAGAATAACAAACAAGATTGAAATGAAGCCAAAAATTCCTATCCCCAAAGAGTGGTCCCCAAGCCCCCCTGGAAATACAATGAGCATGTGAGTCTTATCAAATAGTTATTAGCGCTACATTCCTTTTCCCACTAAACAAACAAAACAAGTTCTCCTTTATATTTATGATGAGGCCTATAAAAATCAGGCTAATTCCCAGGATTTACAACCTAAAAAAGTGATAGAAGCATAAGAAGATACAATTTTAGAATGCAAATTTTTGTTTGAATGTTAATTGTTTTATTTGGATTTATGTATGTTTAGACATATAAGATTATATCTATATGCTGACAGAAAGAAGCCAGTAGAGAAAGAAAAAAATGAATGAAGCAAGAGAATCTTTGTAATCAATAAAGCAAGCCCTGGAATGAGGTTTTGGGAGGCAAGGGTATCAAGATCAAGGGTGGAAGAAAAGAGCTGGGTACCTGAGGGAGAAAATAATGGGTGATAACTTAAATAAGAACAATGAAGTCTTTATGATAAAGCAGCAATTTGCAGTGGATGAATTAGCAGCCCCACTGGGAGTGTCTGGAAATCTATGCAGGCAGTTTAAATGGTCACAATGACAGGTAGGCTCCACTGGCATTCAGTGAGTGGGGACCTGAGATGCTGAACACCCTACTATACGCAAGGCGTTCTTGCACAACGAAGAATGACCTCACTACAAATGCAAAAAGCATCCACGTTAAGACACACTACGAGTCTTTGTCTTTTTTTATGCTTATACTGACTTTGGTCTTAATTATTGTGCAGTAAGATCATTAAAGTACAACTTCCAAGACTCATAAAACTTCCACTTGTAAAGTAGATCATTTCAATCTTAATAAAATCTGACCTAAGCTCTCTTGAATTTTCCTAAACAATGGATTTACTTATAATTTCATTGTCTTACAAAGTTAAATGTTATGAAAACTTTGTAACAGAGATTTTATGTGTCCATTCCTTTATTTGCTGGGTTTAAGGTAACTAGGAAAAAAGGAAACACACTGATCGTGTTTGACGTACACAACACTTTCAGGGAACTTATTTCCATTTAAACATTTGCCTCTCCTTGTAGCTATTTGGCCAAAAAAAAAAGCCTAGAAGAATATAGTTATAGTAAGGAAACCCTAAAAATATCAATAACATGCTCCATTCTTTTCAGCAAGACCAGTAGACAGGCTCTTTATGTTTTAAGCCATTTTTCACCATTTACTACTGAAACAGAGAAGATCCACTGAGAAAGTCTAATCTAAGGAACTTTAGGAAATAACATAAATCCTTATTAGCTATCAAAATTAATTTAAATATGCAATTCAGCTTTTTATATTGTAGCTGATCAACAGAGCCAGAAGTAGGGAGATAGTGTTTACAGAGTACCCAATCCTGTTTTTAATTAAATTGCAAAGAAAAGACTAACATTTTTTATATAATTATGAGCCTTTTAATCCATTTGTGATTTATAATAGCTGCCAATAGTGACTAGTAAGCTGGCTTTTACTTTCTTATGTTAGTATCAAAATGCTGCCTACCTGCCATAAATTATATTGTTTTGTAGTTAGTATCAGAATTGGAATGGAAATTAAGAAAATTTTCTCTGTGGGCAGTTAGGTTTACCATACAACCTAAGGAATCTGTGTCAGAGTTTCCCTGAGCCCAATGTATTAAGAGCAATAAACAAATTCCTCAGTACTTATTTTTAGTTATTATGTCTCAGGACCCCAAAATTTAGTCGAGGTCACCACGAGAGGAATATTTATAGGCAATTCTAGCCAAGATAATTCTTGTAAAGATTTCCTCTAATGTGTGAAAACACACAATCTACCTTGGTCTTTCACCTATACACAGAATCAGAATCTGCAGCCCTGAGATCTGATGACTAAAACTAAATGCAAAATCTATTTCTGGCATTTCGATACCATCAACAGGAAGCACAGAGCTATTTGGTGGATGTTTGCGGGGAAATCTCTGACTTTTCCAGTATTACATAGTCTTCTAAAATATTATTTCGGCACTTAATAAACGCAAGGTAAAAACACAGACATATCTCATATTTGCCAGCATAGTTTATAGATTCTAACTAGTGATGAGGTTAATTTCATTTCTGTATGAGCCATATTTTTTCAAGTAAAAGGAGAGAAACAAACAAAATTATCTCTGTAGACTCGAGCTAATTATTTTGTTTGTTTTTCTTATATGAAATACAACACACACACACACTTTAACCTCAGTGGAACAGAAGCTAGAGTTTTCTTTTCTAGGATATAGAAAGGTAGACTGTGAGTGGCTCTAAGCTTTATACATGTAAGCACACCTGGGAATTTGCTTTATGTCTTTATATATTTAATTAAACTATTTTTAATAAGGACCCAAGCAAAGAATAAGGATGTCTTCTGAAAGAAAGTAACAGGAAAGTAAAATCTGTGGGATCATGCTAGAGAAAGAAAAGGCCTAATAGTGTGGGAGGATTATAACTTAGAATGTACAAAAAATAGCACTGTGGTCAAAATGGTCATTTCCAAAGACTCTTTTTTATACTTACACATTTCCTCAACATTCTGCATTATCTCCCCTGAATCCATGGATCATTCAGTTCGACAGCTCTTTCATCAGAGAACTACATGTATTTTGGCACCAATTTCCACACGAAACATTTAGAAATCTTAAAATATAAATCTTTTTTAAGGTCTTTCCCTTCCACGCCATTAGATGAGATATTTAAATACTTATCGTTTTACAACACAGGGAATACAGCCAATATTTTGTAATAACTGTAAATGGAAAGTAACCTTTAAAAACTGTATAAAAATTTTTAAAATGTCAATGCTTATCATTCAATTTATTACTTATGTATTTCTCAATCAGAGCCACTTCCTTATGAGTACTGCCTGCATGAGATACTTTTTCCTGGCAGGCACACATATTACTATATTATAAATACGTTTTGCCTGTGCAGTATTCCAATGCTGAGGAGACTGATGCTCTGAAATGGTTATTAAACTGGCCAGGAACTGAGCCAGGATTTTAATCCAGGTCTTCTGATGTGAAGCCCCTTTCATTACACAATAGTTGTCTCCCTAATGAGGTTCTGGTCTATTAATGAGACTGAAATATCTCTATCTCCCTCTGTGCAATTGACTTTTCCTTCCCTGTTAAGTAAGAGTAGAGTCAATGAACAAGTGTAAGAGGAAGTAGAACTACAAACCCAACCAAGCAGAGGAAAGCCTTACCTCTCGAATATCTTCAGTGTTATACAGACCATGTCATCCCGGCAGGCACAGTAAAAAAAAAGAATCCCAATCAGAGAAATATTTCCATTAAAAGGAGAGTGATATTGACTCTTTTCCCCCCAATAACTTATCTGGTCAATGCTCAGAGCAAAGAGAATGTTTTCCAGTCACCGCAGAAGTAACTAATGCTTATGAAAAGATAGATTTAAGTCAAGGGCCTAGTTACTACCTGAACATTGACTGAATTTCAACACATCAAAAACTATTAGAAGGACTCCTCCCTCTCTGTTATTTTCAGCATCTTAGGAAAGCTCTTTTCTGTACTCTCGTCCTTGTTCTTATCAAAGATGCAGAAAACAAAAACCTGAGGATTCCTTCTCCACTGTTCTGCCTAGTGAGGCAACTAAAAAATGAAGAACCAATAACATCTACTGTTTTTTAGTGCAGGCTCAGACTATGACACGCAATTATATACTTTTATTCCACGAATGACATTTGCTATCTTCTTCCCCTGACGCAAGAAACACGACACAGCATTTCCCTCACAGAAACACATTTCTTAAAAATGTTAGCTGGACATGCTGTTTTCTCTTCTTTACCGCCTTTCAGATTTTATGGATTAGAGTTGAAAAGGCAACACTTAAAAATAAAGTGTGGCTTGGAAATGGTTATCTGTAAATATGAGTTCATTATTCCCCTTTGATAACCCTAAGTCAACAAAATATGTTCTGTCCATGTTTGACATAAAGAAATATTTTCCAGATGACCTGGAGATTATGGACTTTCTGCAAAAGCAATGTCATTGTAAATGAATGTATACGTACACATATGCAGGCATTCCCCCGTCTGTGAGTGGTTCTGCTCTTAAAGAGTTTGTTTATAAGTTTCTTCTAAACCTTTAAATGTGTGTGTGGGTGTGTGGGTGTGTGCAGACAAAGACAGAGATAGAGAGAAATAATGTGGCTGTTCTCCCAAAGCAGGCTGTTTATCTATCCTATTTTTTAAACTATTTAACTACTTTTAATCAGTTTTAAAACTACAATTCTATTGCTTCCAGTATGGTCCAGGGACCAGCATCACCGGCATCACCTAGGAGCTTGTTAGAACTGAAGAATCTCAAGCTCCACCCCAATCCTATCTGCATCAAAATTTGCATTTTCACAAGATTCCAGAGAGTTCCCAACACACATGAAGGTCTAAGAAGCACCAGTCCAGACCTTTCAACCCCGAAGTCTCCCAACTACTTCCCAAGTACTTTAGCTCAGCTTGTTCAAAACTGAACGTCATCTACAACTGCTTAGAAGTCACCCCAACTACACACGTGAGCCTCTATCTCTTCTGAGTGCATCAGTTTCCATCTAGTCACCTGAGCCGAGACCTGGAGGCTGGCTAAGACCTCCCTCTATGTTCCATGAAGGCAAAAAAACATGTCTGTATTGCTCTTCATTAAGTCCTAGCACCTGGAGACTTCATGACTATCATCTGCTGAGTGACGAAAACAAGTAACCAAGGAGACACCTCCCCACATCCCTCCCCTGCAGCCACACTGCTGGAGTCTCTTAATTAGGCTCTGACTGTTCTCCTATCCGGATGTATCCAGCATTGCTACCAGATTGATTTTTCTAAGACACAAATCAGATGCTCCTCTCCCACTCACACCCTCCATCACGCTTTAAAACTCTAAGGTCTCCCACGGCCTGAAAAATCAAGTTCAGTCCTTAGTACAGCCACTGGCAGCAAGACTGCTACCCGTACCACTCATGCGCCCCCAGGCACAGCCCCTGTGTTCCTCCTTTCCAGAAATATAAGTCATTCCTTGTTCTCATCTGAATTCTCAACTCCTCAACTCAAGCCCACATAAACTGAATCCTAATTTGCCTGTAAGGATCAAGTAACATTGCGTTTCCACTTCCTGCAAAGCTCTATTAGGCCTTAAAAATACTGCAATTCATCATGCAAATTCAGACTCCACACAAATACATTTCTATAAAGAGTCGTTAATATAAAACCTACCTTTTGATTTTATTGGGGGTATGTTTCTGCATGGGCTAACTAGCTGAAAATTCTGAATATACAAACCCAGGTCTGTATACACTTTCTTCATTCTTAGAGGGTTCTTAAGCACGGGACTTTTTCTTTTCTCCAAATATCTTCCTAAGCCTTTCAAAACAGAGACAAGTGTCTACAAAATTGTAATTGCCCACTTGCTGTGCATGAATTCTTCCAATATTTGTTTTCCAGGTAAATACCACAGTGGCTCCAGGTGAGTCTCAAGTAAGTTTTGGTTCTTAGTATAGGGGTTTTCCAAACAGCATGAAACTGGGAGCCACCACTAAAGCTGGATGAATTGAGGTGCCTGAACATTTAGGTCCAAAACCCAAATCTACCATTTTCACATCTCACTGCCTTTTTCAGATTTATCTGCCCAAGAATACATTGCACACCCAAAACCCGTCCCCAAAATATCCACATCCTCCACCATTGAATCACCTTCCCGCAGCTTAATTGTGGCACTTTGGTAAGTCTTTCTTGATTTATGCCACCATAAACTACCTACTCCCTTTTTTATGTCCTCATCATACCCTAAAAGACTTCTATCATAGCTTCTGATAACAAGTTATTCACATGTCTATCTCTTACTAAACTCCAACCCTTTGCTTTGCTGCAGGGCGCATGTCTTCATCTTTTTTCCCAAACACTTGGCATGGTACCTCACACTGAATAAGCAAACTTTTTTTTTTTTTTTTTTTTGGCGGCGCTGCACAGCATGTGGCATCTTAGTTCCCCAACCAGGAATGGAACCCATGCCCCCTGCAGTGCAAGCACAGATTCCTAACCACTGGACCGCCAGGGAATTCCCTAAGCAAACTTTTAATGTAGGTAAAATGGCAAAAAGAGCCACAAATGCACAGTCCTGTTGAAGAGGTAGAACTTTCTGAGCCCTAAGTGTTCTGATTTAAAGTCAAAAACTGAATCTTTCTGGGACCTGAGATGAACCCCAGGGAACCATGGGCTGGACACAAAATGGGACTTGAATAATACACACACATCACATATTTTGCCTATTACATAATAAGTTTGTTCACATTAATAAGTCATCAATGATGCTATCATACATCTCTTAACTACATGACGGTTGCCATAACAGAAACATTAATAAGACAACTGCTGATGAGTTGACTACTAAGAAATTTGTATTACAAAATCAATTTAACATTATATAATCTAACATAAAATGACATAAATAATGTCTAATAATAGTTACAAAAACAGATATAAAAATATGGAGCAAACTTTTGTATTGCTGGACCAAACTTTAAGATCTATCCAATTCCAGCACAAAGAAAAATTGGAAAGCTTGTTACCCAGCATGAAGTCTAGGAGACCACAGCACTGATACTCAAACTGAACTGCTTTTGACCAGACCCTAATGAGATAAATACAAATATTAAGGGTAAAAACAATTTTTTATATTAAGCTGACATTTCATATTTATTGAATCTAACACTAATGTACTTGCGTTTTTTTATTAATTTAAAAATCAATTTTATTGTATTTTATGAAAGAATCAATCTGTGATGGATTGGAAGGAGGAGGAAGAAAAGAAGGAAGAAGAAAAAAAGGAGGACTGCTCCTTCATGGCAGAGAGTTTGAGAACACCGCGCTATTAGATGTAATCCCACCAGGTAGTGGCTAACAGTGGTCTCACAAGAGAACTTGCCATGGGCTGACAATTCAAGCTAAAAGATCACAGGTACTTGAATTTGGTTGCTTAAACTAATCAAGACATGGAGTACTGGGGGCAGTTCCTTAGTGATGCAACTTCTTTTATTTATTAGATGAGTGCATTTGGCACTATTTTCTTGGGGGAAATGAAAATTTCCCCCTTTTAAGAAAAATAGTCTTTTTTTAAATTTGAAACTGATGGATATAGAGTAAATACTTTCTGGGGTCCATTTCAACCCTAAAATTCTCTGATTCTATTTTTGGCTTACTGCTGAAAAATGTGTTAAATGGATTTCACTGCGGTTTGAAAAAATAGTTTGACACCAGAATCAAGGAAGGAATTTTCAGTTAATCTGTACTATATACAACATAATTTAAGATTGGAACTCTCAAGTCCAAGAAATAATAGGGAAAGGCATTACTTGGGAAAGAGAAACCATTCCTTTACTTGTGGGATAGTATTAAAGAAGGAAGGAAGAAAGGAGGTGGTGGTGGGAGGGACACAATAAATAAAATGTGAGCTGCTAGTGATAAATTAGGCTGTGAGAAGGTTGAAGTTTTATTTGAACAAAACACAGTCATTAAAGATAGGAAATTAGCAAACTCTAACGTGATGGGATTCTGAGTAAGTGAGAGAGTGGGATTTGGTACTTCAGCGGCTTTAGACAGGGTGACCTCACCACAGTTTTAAATAGACTGTCCATTATAAGCATAAATTATCACCCCATGAAACTTTGATAGATTGGACATTGACCTGAAAATTAACAATCAAGCATATTGTAGAAAAAAAAAAAAAGGTTCATTTATGAACCTTTTGCTTATAACCAGCATGGTGCTGATTAGAGAAAAAAGCGAAACCACAATTTTTTTAAATTGCTATTGTTAAAATAGAAATGAGCTGAACAAGCAATGAAAAATTTAAAAAATCACTAAAAAATCACCTGTCATAAAAAAATCACTCCCTCCCCTGCCATGAAGATTTGTTGCTGGAGACCAATTTTTTTGGTAAAGTATTAGTAGTTGAACAGTAAAGAAAGCTATAGAATTTGGTTCTGCAATTTAATAAACTGCTCATCAATGAACTGCTATATCAGATAATATTGTGGAATGTTTCCCAAAATGAATCCAGTGTTTTTTTCCAAACCATTACATGTCATCAAAAATATATCATCAGAAAAAAAAAAAAAAAAAAATATCATCAGGTTTAGATATATGTACATCCTTTCCAGAAATATTTTTCCAATATGGTTATTATTATTTGTGAAGGTCACAGCATTCTCCCTCAAACCATTCCTCTTAGTCCATATATTTAATGCCATTTAAAATTCTGAAATATCTACCTGCTACAAAATAATTTGTTTCCTCTCAAAACAACCTGATTACAATTGTTTACTAATATTATTTGTTGTTCTCTCATGATTTAAAGCCCTTTTCTTTGAGAAGCGTCTTCTGTAATAGATAGCTTAACTCAAAAAAAGTTAATACATTCATTGTAAAGCAATTATACTCCAATAAAAAAAAACTGAAAAAAAAATACATAAACTGAAAAAGAAATAAAAATAAAATGTCTTTTCCACACCAAAAAAAAAAAAAGAAAAAAGAGAATCACTTTAAAATGTAGTTAAAACTATGTTTGGTAACTTATTATTCCTTCTTAAGAGTTAATGAATGCACAGCTCTTAAGAGTCAATTCTTCTGGAATATATAAAAACTCTACTTTTTGTTAAGGTAGTGTGCAGTATTTGCTTTGTTAGGAGTATATATTTTCTCTGATGAGCCAAAGAGTGTACTGTGATATTTATTTTTTTGGAAAACTTCATTATTTTCCTGGCTTTAATTTTTGCCTCTCTTTTTTTCCTTATGCTTAGAATCTTGCCAAACTCTCCAACATTAAAAGCACTTAACATACAGGTTTTCCTATGGTCAAAGATGTCATCAGGTAATTCATAGTCTCCGCGCCCTCATTTCTCCTGCTCCAATTTGGATGGTTGATCCCTAGACCTGTCCAACAGCTACTGACCTGTGATTTCTCCTTTACTACTAGCTTCCACATTACTGCAGGGGCATACTATATCACCTGCATTCTTAATCCATTGTATACAGCACATATAGTTTTCTCATTTAAAAGCCTTTAGGATCTGATCTTCATGCCTATAAAGTTGTGAAATTTCATAATCATGTTCATGGCCTTTTTTTTTCCATTAATTTGGTCATGAATTAGAATGTAGAAGCTTGTGTCCTTCAGTTCTGGGACAATTTTTTTTTTATTACTTTGAAGATTTATTTTCTTTCATTTGCTCAGCTCTTTTAACAAAAACACTGTCAGCTGGAGGTTATGTGATCAACCAGTATATTTTCCAGGATATTATTCCCTTTAATGGTCATACTATTCTATTGATTAAGTTTATTTCCACTTTCAATTTTTTAAAATTTTCACGAGGTCTCTCTTGTCCTTTAATTGTTCCGAATGTCAAAGCATCACATTCCTTTTCATAGATGCAATGTCTTCTCTTATTTCCCTACATTAACTTTTTTGTTTGTTTATTTGAGTCATTTCTTCTCCTCAACTAACTATTAATTTAGTTTCTTCAAGCTCCTTTTTAGTAGCTCTTGTCCCTTAGATGACCTTTTTCTTTCTTGTTGGAGTGTACTCCAAATACTTGGTGATCCTTCCTATATTTAAGAGAAAATAAAATAATGACTGGGAACACTGTGGGCAAACACTGTAGCTTATCAACTGATGGATTTCACCACAGGGTGAGTAGGCAGGGACCTGATTCTTCAAATATCAAAGATCTGTAGATCTTTTCTTTAGAGCTAGTTTCTCCAGAAAATAAACACTCACTACTTATCTTCTGTTTGGGAGTTACAGGCCTGTCTGCCAATGCTATTAAAGAAACGTGGCAGGAGAGAGCTGGGAAATCTCACTGCTAATTACGCAGACTCTACCCTCAGCTGTGCGCAGTGTTCCCGTGTCTAGAATCACTCTAGTTCTTGGTCTCCACAGAATAAATCTCACCTCTGACTAAGAGTAAGAGCCCTCTAGTAATCAGTTGTCTGCTCACACAGGGGAAGAGGGCATGGGGAGCTATAAGATACCCTATTCAGACTTTCAACAAATTCCCTGTTTTTGCCCCATAATTCACTCCCAGCTTCTGCAGTATCTAATATTGTCCATTCCTGTCTTTTCCAGGGTTCTGAAGAGTAAATTTGTTCCTGCTTGTTGGCCCCTTCCTCTGCAAGCACTAGGGATTCAACTCTCTCTGTTCTAGTAATCCCTCCTTCCAATTTATTTTACCCAAAAATTCAGGGCATTTCCAATCCATTATCTCCTCTCCCATTCTCTTTACTCCTGTGTGTTTCTAGCCTTTTTTACTCCTTTTGTTTCAGGAAGGTGTTCAGGAACTAGCGGAGGCAAACACATCTGCTCGAGTTGCCGTGTTCAGTTGGAATCTCAAGATCTTTTTTTCTGTGTGAGAAAATATGCTACTCTTAATTGAATCAAGTTATCTGACATTGAAAGCAGAAAAGAACCCTATTAGTCATATTATTCATTCACCCTCCTGATTTAAAATGAGAGTTTGCTTTGGGGAGGGTGGGGTGGAAGAGTCCACCAGCAACAAACAATAAAAACCAACACATATTTACAAACAAAAAACTGGCACATACTTACAAATAATTCAACTATCTAGAATGATTCTTAAAATTTATTTGTCTGTGAGGGAGGGAGGGGAGCCTACAATGGGCTGTTCTCTTCCGTGTGTCCACTTTTTACAATTCAGGACACGAAGCCTATCGATCATCTGCAAAATACAGAGCGCTACTCCATCTTCTTGGCATCCATCAGAAATTTCGGGGCTAGTCCTTCCTTCTAAAATGACAACGCCACATAAAAACAGTTGAACTCACTGGAGGAAAGGCATGTATGATGGGACAAGGGGACATGACTATGACAAAAAGCATTGAGAGTCAGTGGTTTCCCTTGTCATTTATCATTCCTCCTTTCTCCTCCACACCATCACAAAGAAATTTCTTCCCGTGTGCTGAAACAGCAGCTGGGCTCATCATAGTACAATAACAGCCAGAGGAAAGTCCAAAATGAAAAAAAAGACCGACTTTATAACAAGAAGAAATATTTGAAGTTGGATTTCAATCAAGGTTCAAGCCTCCTCCATTCACTTCACTCTCCACTGGTAATTTTAATAAAACCAATTGAGAATTCACCATGATCCTGTCAGTTTTCTGTTAAAATCAAGAAAAAAGTAAATGTAGGGGCCACAGAAGGTCAACATTGATTCCGCAGACATTTCCCTTACTCTAAATTAAAAGCTGTCATAAATCCAACTGGGAAAAAAAAAAACAAAGAAAAAGAAAACAAACAAAACATAACAGAAAAGCATGTCTCTCACAAAAACTCAGGGCTTGGGATGACCAAAGGAGGTGCGTGAGGTTTACACTTATCACAAACATCCTGTGAGAGTTCAAAGTATGGCCTAGTTATCAAAATAGTTAAGACCACCTTGAGAAGCATACACAGAAGCAGGAAAGTTTCCAGCTAATCAAAGCATGATTTTCCCAAAATTTCTACTGATAAAAATTATCTTTTCTTTTTCTTTTTCTGTTCAGAAAAAACATCAAGCTACCCAATGCGTTTACTAAATACTTTTTAAAATTGAAGTAGAGTTGATTTACAATGTCGTGCCCATCTCTGCCGTACGGCAAAGTGACTCAGGTATCCACATATGTACATTCTTTTTTTATATTCTTTTCCATTTAATTATAACAGATGCAGTATTACGTGACTTGGTATGTACAAATTCTGATTTATTTAATGGAAAAAATACTTCAAAAAAAGGACTGTTAAAATCTGAATCTGATTTCTAAATGCAGGACCACCTATGAGCCATCCCATGAATACGTTAAAAGTCAGCCAATTTTTAATAACATAAAGGATAAGAACAGGGACCACCTCTCCCATTACACTTCTAAACCTCCCCTCACATTTATAATACAGGTCTACATACTTGGAAGTGCTGTTGAAATTGACTTGCTAATGAGAATGGCTCAAAGTACTAAGATAGCTTTCTCCTCAAATGTAGATCAGATAACGAGAGCTTTAGCATTTTAGTGTATAAGCTGTAGAAATCAAATGAAAACAAGGTATGACACCTTCTCAGAAGAGTAAAGTGCATTAAAGTATATGCTGAGCAATGAAACAAACATTTAAGCCACGAGTTCCTGATAACATTAAAGATTTTGAGTTATTGCTTTTGGGGAAAAGGCTTATAAGTCTGATTTAACAAGGTAAAATACTTTAGTATAATGCCAGTCTTAAAGAGATGTTCGACAAATGTGTGTAGACGCCAAGCACATAATAAGGGCTAAAGTGATGGTTCTTTTATTTTAATTATTATTTAGTGATTATCAAAGAAATAACTCCGTTTAAAAGTTGCAGTTTTCCAATGAAGATAGTAAAGTATATATATAGTCTAGCTGGTTCTTTCCCTCTCTGCCTAGAGCATGCTTTTTATACATCCCTAACAGCACCCTACTGCATTATCATTTATTCATATGTCCTCCTGAAATACTTGATCAGCAGCCCTTTGAGATCAGGGAAATATTAGGCCTCTTTGAGTCTCAAACACGAAGCTTGGCCTATGAAAGGCACACCATAAATGGATAACAAGTGCCCAGATATTAGGCAACCCAGGCATAAATGTTGATTTTATTTCTTTGTTTGGACAATAGACTACCCTAAAGCCCTTTCCTTGGTAATGGTCTAGGGCATGAATACCAAATAGTTTCCCACTCAAATAATAAATTTAATCAACTGGAGATTGCATCCTAAAGCACGCTGTTAAAAGGGATTCTCATAATGAATTTAGGTATAGAGTATCAAGGGTTGCAACACACTGTGGATGCAGAAAGAGGGTAAACCAAGCATACTCAATATTCCAAGCCTAGGTTTAAAAGTCTGATGGTCTTAAGTGTGAAAAGAAGGACAGCTTGTGAAAAAGACATTTTTGGAATTGTTTTGATCATGAATAAGCAACAGCACACTTAAGAATGTTATTCATTTCTTTCTTTCTTTTTTTTTTCGTGCGTACACACATTAGCTAGAGGACCAGGCAAAGATGGTTTGTACTAATATCTAGCTCATATATATCATCAATAAAGTGTCTGCTATAAAAGTGGTAAACACAGAGAAAGGAGGGAAAACTTTCAAATCCCTCAAATATCAGTTAGTAATGATTGATTACATAAACAGTGAAGATAAATTAAGGAAACAAATATTCTGTCAAATAAATATTCTAATTACGTATTATAAAAGAATATGCATTTTTAAAACTTCCTAACTGTCAATCTTAGGTATGCTTCTGGTTTTATTGAAACAATGCAAATTCTATAAAAAATATGAATATTTTGTGGTTGGCTTAAATCTCTAAAAATAAATAATTTACCTGTCAAATGTTTCTGAAAAATATATTTAACCACTAATTAAATGACTGAATAGGTAGAGCCTTATCTATTACTTGGTAATAATTATAATTCTCAATAGCTAATAATGTACTAATTCGGGCAATTAAGGGCATTTTATATACCTACTCTCTTCCAAGAATACATTTTATCATTTCCCTAGAAAACAGAACGATACTTAAAGTTAAGACAATTTCTCTACAATATGATCACACTCATTTTTGGTGGCAAGAAAAAAAAATTACAGTCTTAAATGTATATAATTACAATTATAATTTTAAATAGAAAGTACAGTTTTAAATGTATATTTTAAAATTTGGATATCAAAATATTAAATACCTTGGTGGGTTTTTTTAAAGGACATAAATATTGGATAAAGAAGTCCCCTCCCTCTCACTACTCCTCAAAATAATCAAAACATGAAAGCACCTTAATCATCCTGCAAAATTAACAATATGCTGGTTTTCAACTTTTAGTTCTAATTCTCTCAAACTCTTCATCCTCTTTTTCTACTGTCACCACATGATTCTAGGTTCTCATCAACCTCAGATCAAGTTACCCCCCAAAAAATATTTAGCCATGTGATCCTTTGGGTTCACGGTCTATTCCCAAGTAACCTTCTTATGTGACATGATTTACCGTACAGCATCATAACCAGCCCCCTCACTTAGTATACACACCCCTGCTCCTTGTTTCCTATCTAATGAAGTCCAGAATTCTTCCTTGAACTCCACGGCCCTGCAACATCTGATGCAGTCATACCCATCCAGCTTCACATGCCTTTACTGGTTGCTAACGGTACAAAAGAACCAAGGTCTACTGAATCGCAGTCCAATTCGAATATCAAAGACAAAACTGATAGCCTAGATTAAATGCTTCCACTTTATACAGTGGGGCATGAAGAACACAAGAATGCCATGTGGGGACCATGAGATACGAAGTTTTTACCCCACACCTGGTCACCTGTTCTGAATCCTCAACCCAACCATGTTTCACCCCTCATACTTATGAACTGCTAAAATCTATGTTCAGGGTTAAGAAGGTAGGTTAATGCATTTAATCAATTTGGTCACTTTGATCCTGCATTTGTTTCCAGACCAGTCTCACCAACAATGGCTTGGTTCAAAAGCACATGTCAACTGTCTGACTCATTACATTGTGCAATTTCAAAGGGTAAAAGAAATTGTTGGGGGGAAAAAAAAAAGCCAAAAAGAAAAAATAAATAATTCTTCTATGCAATTCAGCCTGCCTACAAGTTTTCTTTTCTCATCTCTGGTGACATACAAACTGAAGACAAAAAGACACGTTTTAGAGCAAGGAAAACCAGAATAGAGTTCTCCGATAGCTCAAACTAGCGGATGGTTTTGCTTCCTGTAATTGCATCAAACTTACAACTAGAAAAACAATCAAGTACAATCTAAAGATGAGCATGGAGTTCATACCTACAATGTGAAGTTGGGCATCCATTAAAGAAAAATGAAGTCTGTGCCAACACAGAAAAATTCCCACTGTATATTTGTTTGTGAGAAAGCAAGTTGGAGAATAGCATATGCAGTATAATCTCATTTATATAATTCTTAGATGATAAAATTCTATTATACGTATGCTTGTATATGAATAGACAATATAGAGAGAGTAAACACAAGAAACTATTTACACTGGTTACACTGGAGTAGATGAGAAACTCCTACTTCCACATTGCAGTGCCTTGACATGTATTAATTATTCAGTAAAAGCATGTTTTAAAAAGGGCACAAAAGTGCCAAAAGCCATGCTGTTGGTCAAATCAAGTTGTTGTGGTCACACTTCAAAGTGATCTCCCAAATTCCAACCAAACGCGGAGAAATTGATGAAAAACGTTCCCACCTTATTTCAAAAGAAAGTGTACAAACACTGCTAGCTATTTGATGTTCAAATAATGGATTGGTTTTACTTGTCCAGGGAGAAAAAACACTACTTCATTTCTGGGTTTCAAGCCTCAAAGGTTTTATTGGTTCTTCATTTTTGTTTGTTTATTTGTTTGGTTTTGGCTGGTTTTATTCTTGGGCTCTGTCGAATAAATGATCCTAGAAGCTATTATGTCAAAAATACAACAGCAAATCATCTAACAGATAGATGAGTATATGGCCATTTCAGAATTATATTTACTTAGATCCAAAAAAGAATCTCTAAAACAGTTAACGTGTGCTGACAATGGCATGTTAGCGTCCTAACTTCATTACTTAGAACACATTGCTTCTCTATTAAATATGAAAATGGTTATTTCTCTAATATCTGCTTACATTATCACTTAATATCATCATAGACTAAATTACATTATTAACTGCATTGCAAAGATGGCTTCAGTATGGTTTGTAGAGCCGAAGAGGATATCATTAAAATCAAATTAAACCATCCACTGGCAGGGTAAATCTGCTTGGGCACTTAAGGGTTTAGAGAAGGCAAAGTCACACACCAGCAGATGGAACAACTGTTGAGTTCCTGCAGAAGTAGCTAAAGATTTCAAAGTGCTGAACTAAATAAATTATTCTTCATTTAATTGACCATGCTATTCACAATGAACACCTCTTTAATAAATGGCTTGGTATAGGGATACTGACTTAAGAACCAAAAGCAGGTTATCCACTTAGAGAAGGAAATTGTTACCTAATGATGGAAGAATGCTGCGAGCTTGTCAAAGCAATCTCCAGGCTATATGAAATGAAGAAAAGTGTAAAAAAGAAAAAGAAAGCAGGAAACTGATTAAGCTATAGGATTGTAAAATAATAAAAATGGTAATAATATAATAGAAACCACTGGTATTTAATCAGTTTCAGTCTTTCTTGCTTAGTTAAAAACTCAAAATAGGAAATAATAGGTAGACTTACGTAACTCACAATGCAAAAGGAAATTGACCTGAGAGTAAGACCCTTTGGCCATATACAGTATAAACAGGAATGGGAGTGTACCCTGTTCTCAGAATCTATTGACACTTTGATACAAAGAAATATGAGGAAATATGATGAAAAGTGAAAAGCATAAAAACAGTCAATTTCAACAAAAGAAAATAATTCAAATCTACCGGAGGGAAAAAATGATTATTTTCAAGAAACTGTAAAAAGGAGAAAAAAAACGAGAGGCTATCTGGTTTTATAATGCTTTCTGAAGTACTGCCAATTTCGCATGAGACAGATGTGAAATGACTATACAATTAGGATGCTGAGGTGTTTTCTAAGCCATAGTAACTTTTTTTTTTTTTTGCCACAGTAACTTTCTGAATGGTTTATTACTCACATACTATTGACAAGTATTGCACGTAACTTTCTTTGAGCATTCTATGAGGGGACCCATTTCTTCCTTAGCTTCTCTTTCTTTTTACTCCAGATCAGGAGCTAAAAACCATTCTTCTATCTGACTATGCCAAAGACCCTCCTGCCCCTGAACCCTCAACAGTTACCTGACATCCAGGTGAGAATTTTAGAAGGGTGGATTCTTTAACGGTTCCCGAACCATGAATTTGCATCAGATTTGGAGTCTGTCATAATTTCCACCGTCTCTTTGTTAGCCTTCCAGGTTAGAATGTGGGTGCTTCGTACAGATCAAGGGCTGCATCTTCGTCTATTTATTTCATTATTCGTTTACAAAGGGACTATCTCTACAGGTTTTCATGAAGTTCCAAGCATCACAAGTTAACCATACAACATTTGAAGGAAGTATAGCTTAGCCACAGCAATTATATGGTAATTATAATAGACTTCCTAAGGCATGGCTGATTTCAAAAGCAGCGCGTGTCAACACTATGATGGTACTACCAGAACAAATAAATACATAAGTGGTGCTGTCTGTGCTTGTAATAATAGAAGTATGAGGTCCTGTGTCTGAAAACTTGGTCTCCCTGCATGACTGAAGATGTGTTGGGGCCTTGAAAACATTCATAGGAGGCTTGGGAGAAGATACTGGATGCCAGATGTATTCAAATATCTAAAGGATCGTCCATGAAAGGAAAGGGTTTCTTCTGCATGTCCCTGCAGGGAAAATGTAAAATCAATGGGTAGAAGATGCAACTAGCCATATTTCATTCCCTGCAAAAGAATTATCTGAAAATCAGAGCTTTCCAGAGATAGGGTATGAGAATTTCCTCCATAGACATAGTGAGGGCCAGCTGGCCGTGCCCTATCCTGTTCTGATCCTGGAGGTCTAGGCTTCAGGGCCATGGTTAAGGCAATATCTGAATTCCTAAAACGGTGAGGATGTAGTGGTGCTTAATTCTCTGAGACTCAACAACTCCTTTTTATACCAGAAATGAAATTCATAGACAATATCACCCACCTACTCACATATTTTTTAATCAGCAAAATGTTCTAACCATAAAACAAAAGAACTTTGCAAAAATTATTTTGCAAAAATTAATTTTGTAAAAATTATTTGTAATAAAAAAATAGTAGTGTAGTATGCAGTGCTGAGGCTAGACTTCACAAGAAGGCCATTAAGATAATGAAAGGACAGCTACAACTGCCGATGAACAAAATGTGTCATATCAGTTATTCCAGTACTAAGAGCAGTTTAGCCATCAGTCGCATGATTTGTTACAAGAGTGAATAATGCTTCGTAAAATACGGAACACAACAAAGTATAGTCTTTTCTCAATTTACATGGTAGTTGCATTTCTGAAAACTTTACTGTATAATGAAACAGTGGGAAAATATTTATTTAACGTATAGTAGAGTTAGTTTCCAAACTCAGAACATTATATACAGGTTTTTCATTCACAGGAATGTCTTCAAGGATATTTGAAAGGCTTGCAAGATATGAGAAAACTCTGTGCATTGCAAGAAGTCAAGCAGCTCTACTTCCCAACCACTGCAAGCCAGTGGCACGCACTCAACTGCTGCGACACAGATATGTCATGTTTCCAAAGTGTCCCTGTGGGCAATCCTGGTTTTGCGCATTGTGCTTGTTAATTCTATGTGTCAACTTGATTGGGCTAAGGGACACCCAGATAGCTAGCAAAAAATTATTTCTGGGTGTATCTATGACGGTGTTTCTGGAGGAGATGAGCATTTGAAGCAGTAGACTGAGAAAGAGATCTGCCCTCCTCAGTGTTGATGGGTAGCATCCAATCCCTTAAGGGCCTGGATAGAACAAAAAGGCTGAGAAAGGACAAATTCCCTGTCTCCCTTCCTGAGCTGGGACATCCATCTTCCCCTGTCCTGGGACATCCGGCGCTCCTGGTTCTCAGCCTTCAGACTCGGGCAGTAAAATCAGAGACCCCTGGTTCTAAGGCCTTCAGATTTGGACTAAGTTAAACCACTGGCTTTCCTGGGTCTCCAGTTTGCAAATGGCATATTGTGGGATTTCTCGGTCTCCATAAGCACATGAGCCAATTCCTATAATGAATCCCCTCCTCATATCTATATATCTATTTATCTATATATCTATTTACCTATACATCTATATCAATATTCTGTCTCTCTGGAAAACCCTGAATAATACAACCACCCCATTGAGATGGACTTTCATTTGCAGATTCAACAATAAAGGGAAGTCAAAACCCAAAGCTGAGGGACACTGATGTAGAAGGAAGTAGGTAGAAGAAAGATGAGGCCTGGAAGAGTTCCTTCAATGAAAGGACAATTAGCTGCAGTGGTTTTTACATAGTTTCTGCAGCTGTACCTCTCTCCTGAGCATCTAAGGGCACAGTTCAGAAGCAGAGGGAGGTTGTAGTTTCCAGTTGGTCACAGGTGGTACCCAAGCAGAGGCTGGATGACCATTCACAAGGAAGACAGAAGTAGGGATTTGGACATCTATGATTCCCTGAGACCATGTAAAATGTGTATTCACCATGGTAACTGGTCAAATAAGGCTTCCAAGGAATCTAGGGTAGAGCTGTCAACTTTCACAGCTAGTTCACACATAACCCTTCTCACAATGTACCCTACAGTCAGCCAAATCAGGTCACTCTGATAGTGCAAGTAGAAGCTCTTAATGAATTACCTGGTACAACACATATAAACCAGGACTGTCCCAGGCAAAACTGGACCTGTGTTTACTGTATCTATGTTGGAATTTATTTCTAAGTAAAGAAGAACCACCAAGGAACAGTAGCATTACTAAATAAATAATATTCCCATATGACTGCCTAATTATTCAGGGCTTTTTTTCTCCTATATTTATTTTAAAAGTTAAAACCCAAAATTATGGCATTGTGAAAATAATTAGAACTTACTATATTCCTATATATTTTTCCCAAGTAATATATTTGCTAGATGACTATGTTTATACTAAAGCATATATACTTTATAAATTACTTACACCAATTATAGTTTAAAATGTCATATTATTAAATTTAAGGCTTCATTAATTTAGGAAAATACATATATAAATATATCATACTGCACACTATAATATATTACGTTAACAGAGTGGTCTCAAAGTGATTTGATATATGTAATCTTATTAGAATCAGCCATCTAAAAATAAGAACAAGCATGAAGGGGTATATTCATACCAACCAGAATATTAGCAATATCATGAATTATCCTTATGTTTATATTTCAAGTCTAATAGTAAAATGGCTATTTTTAAAGTCATTCTTTATGGAAAACAGAGGTAGTTACATATTCAAATGTTGACTCTACTCAGACCCTTTAAAACTCTTTGAAAAAACACATTGTTTATATTTAAAAAAAGAATTATTTTGTATAATCTGCCTATAGGCTGTACATTCTTCTGAAAAAAATTAAGACCTCTTTGAAGGGAGGAAAATATCTGAATCCATTCATTGTTCCAGTTTAGTACTTGGCTCACAATAGTACCTACTCAGTAAATGCTCATTAAATAAAACAATGGATGATTGACTGACTGAATGAATGAATGAACAAACCAGCAATCTCACAGGGAAATGTTTAAGATGGTAACTATTCAATGATCATCAATATTCCCAGTGGAAACAAACTAAATGCATCTAAAACATAGTATTTATTGCATCTAAATCATAGTATTGCAATTTGCTCTTTACATTTCTTAACCATATATCATAAAGAAACATTAACATTTTAAATTAAAATTATAGAGTCAAGTCTTATGTGGCTGTACCAAAGTTTCAGAAATTAAATTATATATAGTTATAGATCCATTTATTTAAATTTGGTTAACAATTTCTACCAACATCAGAGGATTTACTATGAACAAATTACCTCTCAGTCACTGTGGATACAAAAGAGTAACTTATGTCCTCAAGCAACTTTTTGTCTTAACAATAACATTTCTAAATTAAAATGAGTATTATTATAAAATTTTATCACATCAAAGCCTCATGACTCATAATAACTGATCAGGAGGTAAGTTTGGTTTATAACATTTGTATAGTGATTTCTAAAACCATCCTCAATCATATACATAAACTCTCCTGGGTTAATAGAAAGAGCCCTTCACACTTCACCTGTGTCTCACTTCACCTGTGTCTCTCTTCATGCACAATTATGAATGATTTACAATTAACATTTATTATAATGATGATTTTTAAAGTACTCTGAATATTTTTATTTATTTATTTATTTATTTATTTTTGGCTGCGTAGGGTCTTCATTGCTGCACGCGGGATTTCTCTAGTTGCAGCGAACGGGGGCTACTCTCTGTTGTGGTGCATGGGCTTCTCACTGCAGTGCCTTCTCTTGTTGCAGAGCAGGGGCTCTAGGTGCACGGGCTTCAGTACTTGTGGCAAACGGGCTCAGTAGTTGTGGCTCGCGGGCTCTAGAGCACAGGCTCAGTAGTTGTGGCGCACGGGCTTAGTTGCTTGTGGGATCTTCCTGGACCAGGGCTTGAACTCGTGTCCCCTGCATTGGCAGGCAGATTCTTAACCACAGTGCTACCAGGGAAGTTGCTTAAAGTACTCTGAATATTTTTAACTTTTCCCCTTGCACTCTAAATAACCATTGATGGAACTTCCTATGTGGTTAAGATTACTAAGCAAGGATAATTTCATCCCACTTCCCATTTGATTCATCATAAAATCTGAATTATTTGAAGAGGCAGACTTTGCAGTTGTGAAATAACAATGAGAGAACATGATCACTTTTGGTAGGTAGGATTTAACTTGATTAGGCAAACATAAGGCTATAATTCCACCCATACCATGAGTTACATTTCTACTACTGCCATATACATAATATCTTGTTAAAAATATGAATCTGTCAAATCTTTCTTTTTCCTCAATTCAGAATAAAGTTAGGTTAAGTACAAGCAAAATTGTACAACTGATTACTAAGGGAAGCTAGGATACCTCTTTCACTGGCAATATTTTAAAAGAGAAATGAAAAATAAAAATTCAAAAGGATTTATTAAGCTTCTAAGCTCCATTAATCTTCTAAGCTTCATTTATTGCTCTTCTAAGCTCCATTATGAGCACTAAAGATAGGACATGCTCCCTGCCCTATTCGAACTTCAAGTTTGGTAGGGGGCAGACTTATTCAAAAAGAAAAACAAATATGCACTGTGGAAAATGTAATAAGAGCCCAGTCCTATAGAATCACAAAGAAAAACTCTCAACCATACAGTATGTTTTTATGTGCAACTTCAAAAAAAGATGGATAGACAAAATGACTTGACAAGATTCTTTTTAATCCCATGATTCAATGAATTTAGCTTCCCTTGAATCTTAAGTAATATCAGATAGTTTCATATGACTCTCTTGGAGATAGAACTTATTTGAAGTGAAATCTTAGATCGATCAATTATATGAAATATTTAACAACTTTATTTCCCATGGTAAAGTATTAAATCTGTTTACTTTTGCTCTTAAAATTTAGAATTATTATATTCCATTTTCCTCTCTGAAATCTTTTCCAAAAAATCAGGTCATCAGATCCATCAAGCAGTTAAATAAAAGATATGTCTGAATATATTTAAGACCCAACTAAACAATGAGTAAAATAAGTTGGCCCTATTTTAATTATATATTGGCTAATAAATAGAATTTTCCCACTCATAAACATCAAAATCACACACACAAAAAAAACTAGGTCACTGTAATAGCAAAACCTTTGAAATTCAGCATTTACTTTCATCATCAGTTTTCATCACATGCTAAACCCTTGATCATTAGTTTCTACATTTCAACTTTTTACTATAAAATAATAGCTCTTTAACAAAAGATATACAATAACTCTATGTTGGAATGTGACTGTTAGATCCCCAACTGCATTAGTTGAAGTTATGTACTATGCACAGGTTGTTATGAAGCCTATTTATTAATATTCTAAACATAGTTTGAACTGAATATACTAACCCTCCATTCATTTACATAGGAAATAAGCACACTTATGACTACTTTAATCTTTTAGTGATCTCTACTTTCTGCTCTTTGGTTTTAATATTTTATTTTCTAATATAGTTCAGTGCATATGGTAAGCAGAAAGTTGATTGCTTGATAAGCACATTTAGAAAAATATGAGAAAAATAACAACAAATCTGGAAAGTAGTTTGCTTGATAAAGACATTTAGGAAATACGAGCAAGCTAAAATCAAATCTGGAGTGCTTTACTGTACGAAATGCAACATAAAAAGTTTAGAAAAATAAAGTTGTTAAGCCATCCATAACACATTTGTGGACCCTAATGTAAGACAACATGACTAGAAGAGAAGAGAAATATGTAAAAAGAAATACTCATATAGGGTAAAGTAATATGCAAGAAATAAGAAGAGATGATGCTCTCCGCCTTCAGTAGTGTCTCTGTGGCTCTTTCAAGGGTAGAGGTGGCATGGCTTTGGACATCAGAAAGAGAGGGTTTCAGCTCCCTCACTAATTCTGTCACCTTGAATAAATCACTTAACCCTTCTAATAATAATAGGATAATCATGCCTCACAAGATTGTTGGGAAGATTAAGTTAAATGATATGCATCGATGAGCTCACATGACCCTTAATATGTAGTCAGTAGAGGATTTTATGTTCTGCTCCCTCCTCTAAAAGTTTAGGGACGTGATTAATGCTACAGTCAACTACCGGTTTACAAACGAAGACTCACTTTGCAGGGCAGCAGCCCCAAGCCCAGAAGGAATAAGTGACCTAGCAGAGTGTCCTAGTTAATTGGGGAGAGCGCCAGTTTCTCCTCATAACTCTTCTAACAATAACCACCAGTCATGGTCCCAAAATGAGAGCAAACTGAAATCCCCATCAGATGCTGACCAGGAGACCTTGTGTGTTTGGTCCTCAGCCCAAGCTGCTCTTCAGAATCAACAGAGAGGCTTGACAAGAAATACCAATGCTTGGACCCAACTCCAGAGATTCAGATTTCATTGGCCTGGTATGAGGCCAGATAGAGTTGCGTTGTTGTGTATTTGTTGGTTGGTTGTATTAAAGCACCGCCAGATGTTTCTAATGAGCAGCCATGTTAAGGACTGCTGTTGTAACTCAAATGTAAATTATCTGAATCCTGGTGCCCATCACCTACTCCAACCCCATGATCTCCAGTAGGAAGTAGGGACTGATCCTATTGTGGGTTTCAAGGATCCTAAGTTCAGAAATAAAGGCTGAAAGGAGAAGTTCTCAGCCAGCACAAAGGTAAGTTGCCAAAACAGAGAGAGCAGAGCCTCTCTGAAATGACAATGACTCCCTCCTTAACCAAACTTCAGTCAGTCTCTTTTGAGCCCTCATCTTTTTATTTAATTAATTAATTTATTTATTTATTTGTTTTATTTTTTGGCTGCATTGGGTCTTCATTGCTGCGCGCAGGCTTTCTCTGTTTGCGGCGAGTGGGAGCTACTCTTTGTTGCGGTGCACGGGCTTCTCATTGCGGTGGCTTCTCTTGAGGAGCATGGGCTTCTAGGCATGTGGGCTTCAGTAGTTGTGACTCACGGGCTCTAGAGCACAGGCTCAGTAGTTGTGGCACACGGGCTCAGTAGTTGTGGCACACGGGCCTAGCTGCTCCGTGGCATGTGGGATCTTCCTGGACCAGGGCTCGAACCCATGTCCCCTGCATTGGCAGGTGGATTCTTAACCACTGCGCCACCAAGGAAGTCCTGAGCCCTGTTCTACAGTAGCCTTGTCCTTGGCCTGCTGAGCCCAGTGTAGCAAGAATCCCCCACCCATCCTTGATATCTAATCAAGTTCTTCTTAGTAAATTTCCAACCACTGACCCCCTCGTTCTGCCCATTTGCTATAAATCCCAATCTGCCTTTGCTGTATTTGGAGTTGGGCTCAGTTCTATACTTAAGTCTCTCTCCCCTACTACAGTAGCTCTAATAAAATGTCTTGCTGTTTTAACAAGCACCAGAATAATACTTTAAAATTTCCTATATTCTCCAAAATATAGCCAAAACTACCAGAAACTTAACTCCATGTAGAAGTCTAAGTATGGAGCCAGAGAATCCTTGGATCAGGGAGAGAAAAGCAAAAGAAGGCAAGACCAGATAAATGGGGAAGGTTCTATAGAGATTTTCTAGAAGAGATCTGAGCAGGGTTCTGTGAAGGCCAAGAAGAGTGCCTAAAGATGAGGCTACCGACCATCAACTGCCAGCAGACACGCCAGGAAGAAGTCTTTGTAAATCTTGCACTGGTTGCAATGACTAATCCTTCACAGCCTCATTAACCTTGGTCACATCCCAGATTTAAGTCCTATGATAGCATTTTTTTGATGGTAGTATTTCCTCTCCTCTGAACAAGTCCCAAGAAACACCTCCTTTGCATTGTGTATTTTGAAATCTCTTTCAATAGTCTCCTCTGTATTTTCAAATCCTTTTTTGTATATAAAATCCATCGTTTACCTTAATTGCAAATCCTGTAGACATTGCCCCTGATGCCTACTCTTCTCTCACCCCATTTGGACCCTGGGATCAATGAATGGGGTTGGCATCCTCCCAAGTCTGCATTGCTAATTCCATTATTATATTATCTTAGAATTTAAAAAATAGAATGAAATTCACCCATTCCATTTAAGAACACTTTGCTCCTCCACATTGTATCATCTATGTTCACTCTGACTGATTGAAAACTGGGCCCATACTCTTCATCAATCCAAGTCTTGTCATCACCTGGGCTTTATGCTGAAAGCTATTGTTATAGGTTGGGTATTTATGTTTGATATGCTCAAAAACTCATGAGATTTTATGTTTATAGATATTACCACTAATAATAATAATTCATATAGCAGTTACTGGTATCAGTTATTGATGCCTTCCTAAACACTTTATATGTATTAACTTAATTTTTCCCAACATTCATATGAAAGAAGAATTATTATGGAACCAAGGTTCCAGTGGACTGAATAAGTTGCCCAAGTTCACAAGCTAGTAAATGGCATAATCAGAGGCTGAACCAAAATCTGTGTGATATGAAAGCCTAGGGTTTCCCACTACAGCATTCTGTCCTCCTCTCACCACATTCTATGCCCTAACTACTCCTGGAGGGAAAGGATTGAGGCCAATACAAATATATTCTCATCTTTAACTTCTGCTACAGGTATGCTACCCACACTCAAAAGTGGATTTTAATGGCAGACAAACTCAACTCCAGAACTTCCATTCAACCGTGTATGTTTCCTAGTTTGCTAAAGACCTCTCTGACCCTATGAGGGACATAATGACTCTTCCCTGATATTCAGCCCCGTGGCAATCAAGTTATTCTTTGTCAACTTACACTATACACAAAGAATGCCAATATTGCACTATCTAAATTACTTTACTATATACTCCTCATTGAATACAAAGTGCTATTCTTAAAGAACGCCCAGAAACTGAGAAATGTCTTCCATTCCATATGGAAGTCCACTGGAAAAGGAGATAGAGCCAAAGAGTAACCAGACCGCTTGAATGGTATTCCAGAAATAGATGAACTATGTGCTTTTTCCTCATTTACCAGTACAAATTAAAGATTTTTACAATCAAGAAGACTGAAGTCAATTAATACACACTATCTCAGGCAGGAAACATACCACATCCCACACATTTTAGAATTTAATGCTTAAAATAGTAACATCCCATTAGCTAGAAAAGAAAGTGTTCCCACAGCATTCCCACATCCCATTCCCATTTATAAACAGGCCTTCATAACACTTTGCTTAACGCTTTCTGTATTCACAGAGGAAAATACACAGTGACCTAATTTTGATCTTCTTTTCAGAAGTCTGAATAAATTCTATTTGATTTTTGTATGACTAAACCAAGTTCATTAGAGGAAGCTTTGCAGGGATGTGAAAATTGCTAAGATAATCTTGTTCGTTACATTAAATAGTTATAGTCAACTTGTCAAACGAACATTCTATCAGGGCTAATGTTAATGTGATGCTCCAAAAATGGCTGCCATTTGTAGACATCTAAGGAAGTCCTAGATGGTGTTGGATCTGGCTAAAAGAACCATCCCAACTGGCCAGTGAAGGGTGTCCTGGCCACAGCATGTCTCGGATCTTCGTCTCTCTAAGGCTGCATTTGTGCTGGGGAAGGAGGAACCATTATTGTAACAATCTCCCAGTTATCCACAAGCTATAAGAAGCCGTGTCCCCTGGAGCTGATAGGAACAAAGTTAAATGAATCAGTGCTCCAACATCTGCCGGTGTGAAGTGGGTGCGACTTATTCAACGTTGTAAAAGAGGCAACATACTCCCTTCTACAATTCCCCTTGCCCTTTCTCATCCTTTGCCAATACAAGTTGCATAAATTAACTAACATCAGCAAGGACACCAATCTCAGCATGGCAAACACACGAAGAGAGTAACTCTAGCAACTATGAAGAATAACTAACATGTTTCCACTCTCTAGAAGGTTCTTTCTAGAATGCCATATACAAGTCATTTTAAATTGTGCTTTCTCTGTGAAACCTTCTCAAGGTCCCTTCAGGAGGACCAGCAACACATTTCCAAGTATCACCATTTTAGCATATAAATTGTCAATCTGTGATTATTTGTTTACATAAAGCACCAAATTTCAGACTCGGGGCACTTTGAAATCGGGACTCTTCAGTTTTGCACGCCCACCACCCAAAACAGTAACAGTTGGCTAGTAAGGCTTGCAGTAACATATGTTGGGTAAGTGAATGAATGAATGAATGAATGAATGAATGAGTAAACCTGAGACTACGGTAATGTCTGCCAATTGAACAGGATTGGTCTTGACATGGGAACAAGAATGTAAGCAAGTAAAGGTTTTCTTTAATTCTCTATAAATTTGGAGATAAGAATTGGTCTCTATATTCTCTCCCCTATTGCCCTCCCTCCTATTCTTATACCTCAATTCACAAAAAGAACTTGCTGAATTTACAAAGAATAAAGCAAGACTAAATAAATATGAATACTCACTTTCAGTAGTACAGCGCTAGGACACAGAATCTCAGTGCACTGCTAAAATATAACCACCTGAAAATCCATTAAGGGTATCACTAAATGGCTTTGCAATCACCACACTTTCCTTGCTATGCCACTGCTTTGGAGCTATGCATCATAATGAATGGGCTCCACGTTGTCACTTGTGTTATGTAAATGGTGACCTTGGTGTGTATTTGGAGATAGAATCCCTCTCCACTCTGCAGGCTCACTACCTCATTTCACTGGGAGTGATGGTTTTCCCAGGTGCAGTTATGCTGCAGCTTGGTGTAGCTGTTGACGTTAATTAATTTATGCAAATCAGCTAGATACCATCCCTGATTAATGTCTTCACTGCTTTATTAATTTTGAATACTTTAAGAGGCTGTTGGCCATGTATGATGCAATATCTGCTTGGAGAATAACTACTCACATGATTAATTGAGACCCTGAAGAACAGTACTTGATCTCTTCTAGTTGATGCTACTAATTACACAAAATTTATAACTTTAAAAAAAGTAATTGCACCAGAAATGAAACTAAGTTTTACGAATTTTCTACAAGTGACATTGGCATATAGCACCCTTAAAATAGCCGTATGAATTTGCAACCTAAAATTAATAGCAGAGAAAGTGTAATGAGGGCCTATTCTGTGCCAGGCTCTGTGCTAAGGGCTTCCCATGCTTTTACCATCACAATAGAACAATCTAGCCAAGCAGACATGAGTGGCAGTTCTGGGATTCTAACCTTGACCACTGGCACCAGAGCCCAATTCTTAACCACTCTTGACACGTGGATAGCTCACGCATTCAACAAAATTCATATAGAATTAATGGAAGTCATTTTAGCTATCATTGTTCCTTCCAAATGTTCATGCTTTCTGATCTTATTTGTGTCCGTTCCTCCACTAAGCACCAAGCTTCCATGAGGGCTGAATTCATATCCCACATTGCTCTCCTTTACCCACAAACATAAAAAACCGTGGCTTGTACTGAAACTGGTTTCACTGATTTAATTTTATGGTTAAAATTACTTTCTCTCTATTTGCTAAAAGGGAAAATCATTTAATTCTCCTCCTCAGATATTTTTCTAAGAGGCAAATAGTTGAAGGCATTTGCGGTATAAAAGGGAAATGTTCATTATTAGGGAACCCGTGACTTTTTCAGAGCGTAGAAGCAAGATGGTGAAAAAAATGACAACCCTATGGGATCATTTATTCAATAATATTTACCGAGTTCAAGGCACTCTAATCGAAATGGCTGAATACAATATCTGCCACCATGAGTGCACAATCTAATAGGTAGAATAACAGAAGTAAAAAAATAACTATAATGAGGCATCATGTAACTTACTCCCATTTTTTAAAAGAAACTACAAGAAAAGAGCTTTTGTGGTACCAAGGTACCAAGAAAAATGATTACTTCTGCTTAAGAGAGTCAGAGAAACCTTCTTGAGAGACACCTCATCTAGATTCCCAGACACAGGGAAAGTCCATGTCGGGCAACAGGAAGAAAATAATAAAAAGAAAAGAAACCCAGAACACTGGCCATGTGCCCGAGAGAGGGCCAAGGAGTCCACCTTGAAGATTTAGGAGGAAAAAAACCGAGACGATAACTAAAGCAAAGTCCTGAAAACCCTGAATGCTAGGCCAAAGGATTGGGTTCTTACTAGAATTTATTACTTAAAATATCTATAATAACTCTGGGCATATGCAAGGTTGGGGGATGGGGAGAGGTTGTCATTGCTGATGTTTGTTTCTAAAAATACATCTTTGTCTTGAAAATGCAATCTTTCTGTTCACAGATCTGTCCTCTCTGATGAGTGCCCATGTCAGCACTGCGGGAAGAGACCTTGATTTTTGGTCTGACAATTCTACCATCAAGATGTGTTCCTTCCAGAAAAATCACTTTACTTCTTTCCCTCACCTCCAAATATGTTTTAAAAGGGAGGGTTAGGTCAGGTGCACCTAATATGTAATATCTACACTTTATCAAGCCGAAGTGGTGGCAGCTAGATGATGATAAGGCACATGCCACCTCCTCATAAAGGCTCCACCCTCCCACCCACTCACGTTCCCCACAGCATTTTCTTCATTTAAATGACTCACTTGGATGACAGAGGCCCTAGTCTCAAGCTGTTCCTTTTCTAAAGAGAAGATCATAAATAAATAATTAAACGATAACCTTTTAATAGGTAAAGTGCTATGGTTGCAAACAGGTGGTGCAACTGAATCCATATTTGGTGGTAAAAGAAAGAATTCCTGGAGGAGGTGACATTTTAGTGAAAGGAAGGGTGTAGGATGGGAAAAAACACTTTACTTGGGATCATTTAGCTGTAAAAGAACGGTCTCACTGAAGTCATTATAAGGTAGGGAAGTATAATAAGGAGTCACTCTAAGGATACATACACCAGGGAATCCAAGAAAAGCCAAGTAACTCAGCCTGAAGGAACGTCTAGGCCCACTGAAGGGACAGCACGGGGGCCTCACACTCTGACGTGGATGTCTCAGCTTCTCTCCTCACTCACAACTGGATTTGTCACCCTTTGCTCTGCAGATCTTTTGTCTGCCTGAGAGCTTCTCCTTCACGCTTGCACCTCCTCATGACCTTTGCTTGCTAGGGCTCCTGAAAGATCCCTCTATCTCCCCTGTGGCAACTAAAGCATTCATTTGGTCCCAGTCAATATACCATAACTCCTTGTTTTCTCAGGATGGGATCTCTCAGTGGACGGTCTTAAGATATAAGAAATCTGATTGGCCCAGTTCATCCTTTCATACCTATGTATTGGCTCCTCCTGGCACAGATGCCTACACTTCGGCCAATTACTTGTCCCTGGAGGTGGAGGAGAAGGGGAAGGGACCGGAAAAAGCAGAGCTGCCCTCACTTCAGTGGGAACTCTGGGAAAGGCAGTCCCTTAAGACAAGTGTGGATATGGAAGGCTCTTGTCATATCCAAAGGACAGTGTTTCAAGCAGAAGGAGACCATGTATGAGGCACAGAGGCAGGAAAGAGAAAGGCATGGATGAGGAATTACAAGTTCAATACACTCAAGGCATAGCTCATGACAGTCGATCACAGGCAACTATGTAGCACATTAAAAGAAGATAATTTAAGGTGGGAAGACGCTTTGGGAGCCTACTGCCACAGTCCAAGTGGGAGAAGATGAAGACTTCCACAAAGACAGTGACACCGGTACTAGAGGGTAGAAGGTGGGTTCCAGGGGAATTTGAGAGGTAGTATGTACTAGCCTACCTTGCTAATTATGGGTGGAAAATGCGGGAAGGAAAGGCATGAACTATCTTATGTAGATACCAAGTCACCTATTTCCTGAGGGGGAGGAATTAGGGGTTTGGAGTCATTATAAAGCAGTAACCAAATACTAAATAACAGATTCATTATTAAAGAATTGATCCCATCCAAGAGTTTCATTCTGTCAGTCAAAAAACCAAACACTTGATTATGTGTTTGGAAAAAAGAAATGTATTTTCCTTTTTGCTTATTGAAAGCCTGGGTAAAGAACACAAATATATACATCTGCCGAAACTCATCAATCAGTTTATACTATCCATGAATTTTACTGTAGATAAAATAAACCTGAATTTTAAAAAAATACCTCTGGAGAGAAAGTAACTGATTAAAAGAAGATAAGTCCTTATTTCCTTTTTTCTTTTCCCAGCATATACCCATTTGTTAAGCACACACTCAGATCCTTTATTAGTTGCTCAGAATATATAAAACAGGAATATGACAAAAGTCCTTGTTGTCAAGGAACTCATGGTTTAGAGTTAAGCCAGACATGAAAACAGATCATTACAATGGATGATAGTTGAAGTAAGAATAGTGTTGAGGGTCATACACGACTGTATAAAAATCTTTTTGTCTCCTCTGTACTCCTAGGTCAGATGTCCAGGGGGAAATGAAGCTGAAAACCTCACTTTCTTAACTCATGAGTGAATAAGTTACCAGAACTATGTGTATTAATTACACAAGTAACAAATTATAAGAGACACAGGCAAAAAAAGGAAAACAAATGCAGTGTTATCATAGTGTGCTATTGGGTGTGAATTATTCTGTTTCAATGCAATAAATAATACTGCCCCCATTATATAAACCATTGTGTGTATGACGTTCACTAGTCAAGTAATCTTATAGCACTTTCATCAATGACAAGTTCAATACTACTCAAACTCAACCACTCAGCTCTGACTTTAGGCCTGAGTACTCCACAACCCTTAAAAATATACTGATGCTTCAAGTAACATAGATCTGACTCAGAAAGATAGACATCAGATTAATTTCTGGAAAAAAAACCTCTCCTATAAAAGTACACTTTTTTCCCTGGATTTTCATTTACTGGAACTGCCAAAGGTTTCCCAAATAATATATAAACTTACTTTTCAAAAGTTAAAGAGATGTAATTATTGATTTTTTTTTAATTTCTAAGTACTTCTAATATTGTGATACAAAGGTCAAGGATACAAAGTCTAAGTATTTCTAATACCTAGACACACAGGCCAAGAACAAGGTGTCTTTGGAGAGCCATGCTAGTCAATGAGGCAATAAACCTTTATTAACCCAGTACATATTGTTTTCTGGAGTATCTTCTGATGCATGGTAAATTGTAGAAACTGACCTCTGCGGAGGATTCAAATACCGTATATTTGAATACTGAATGAATACAGGTATAAAAAAAATCTAAGTATTTTGCTAAAGGTAAAAGAACCATGGTAATTATACACTTAAAGTAATCATGCATTTTAATCATTAAGAGTAAATTAACTGCCAAAAAAGGGGGGATTTCACTTTTATTATAGATACATCAACACACTGTATAAACTGTATTACTTATCATTTATTCCATACATGTTTATTCTTCTTGATGTAAGTATACAGGCATGAACTACCTATCATGTCTTGGAAAGACTTTCTTTGAATATCTATGAGCCTATTTCTGAGAGTATCATATTATTGTAAAAATTTCATTATTTGGGTTGTTTTACATACTCTGAGATACTACTGAACTATACCTTTCATTCCTTTCAAAAATGCTATTCCTTTTCTCAAAATGTTGGAGTTCCCCTCAACTCTCAAAAAGCTTCTTTCCCTGGATAAGACTTTCCATGGAAGAGGAGCTGCCCCTTGAGCACGGCACCAAATCTTGAGTCTTCATAGAGGTACGCACATGAGGTAGAAGTTATACATCCACTGGAGAGCATCCGGCTATTTTCTGCATTTTAAGGGCGCAGGACATCTCCATTTTCATTTTGCCCCAACAAACAAACCAAAAAACAAACTCTGAAATACAATAAAGCTATTAGTTAGCTATTGGCAAATTTGCTACAAAATGCCTTGTAATAACTAAATTGCCTTTCAACTTAGTGATCATCACTAAATATTGTCAATCATATTTAAGGATTAGGATTCCTAATTGAACTAATAAAAATATATTACAGTATTTAATATTTGCAGCATTTTAACCTTTATATTTTTGTAGTACACTGAAAAATTTTACCATAGTCTTTTGTTTCCAATATCTACACATTTTGAACTAACAAATGTTGGACAGGCAATAAACTAAAATAAATAATGTCTTTCACAAGATGAAATCTCTTTGGATGGGAAATACAATACCACTCCATATTTTACTGATGTTGTTTCTTATGTATGCTAGGATGTTTGTTTGACTGGTAAATTATGAAAAATTAGTTCATAGTATTTTTGCTGTAGGGTTTAATATTCCAAAAATGAAATGGCAAGTGGACAGACCTGATAAAATGCAAGTGGGATTAAAATGTTCAGGTAATGGATAGTATAATTTGCTGTGGCCTAATGATAAAGACTACTGGCTGACTGTTACAGTGGAGGATTACTGGACGGAATGTCAATATTATGACATAGTATGAGTGTGTTTCGTGTTTGGTAATTGCAATCATTGTTGCTTTTGTTGTGGTCATCCATTTACAATGCTTGGTGTCAGTTTATTTATCTCTTGTAAAAATAAAATACAGTGTGTGTGTGTGTGTGTGTATGAAGAAAAAAAAAGAACTTAAAAAAAAAAAAAGTTAAGGTAATCTCTCAGTCCAAGTTAAAAAAAAAAAAAAAAAGACTACTGGCTGAAAAAAAGAGGCACATAAAATATAGGGAGTCACATAAGATATAAAATATAATATATAAAACAAAGAAATTGTTCTAAGACTCCAAGAATCAGAAATATATAGCACCCAGGTTAAAATGAAAAATGAAAATTACGAGCCCTAGTTTTATTTAGCTTAACATATTTTGTTCAAAAACCCACTGAGTATATATGGTACTGTGGGTACCACTTGGGTAAAGAAACCAATCAAAGCATTGTCTATTGAGGGTTATACATAGAAAACCAAATTGAAATCAAGAGTCAATGGAATTTTTTTAAATTAATAACATTTATTTTTAGAGCAGTTTTAGGTTCACAGCAAAATTGAGGAGAAAGTACAGAGAGCGCCCTTATATCCTCTGTCTCCACACATGCACAACCTCCCCCAAAATCTATATTCTGCCCCAGAGTAGTATATTTTTTAAATTTTTTTTATTGAACTATACTTGATTTACAGTGCTTCCAGTGTACGGCAAAGCGATTCAGAGATAGAGAGATAGAGAGATAGAGAGATAGATATACTCCTTTTCAGATTCTTCTCCATTATAAGTTATTACAAGATATTGAATATAGTTCCCTGTTCTATACAGTAGGTCCTTGTTGTTTATCTATTTTATATGCAGTAGTGTGTATCTGTTAATCCCAAATTCCCAATTTATCCTCCCTCCACCTTTCCCCTTTGGTAACCATTAGTTTTCTGTCTGTGAGTCTACTTCTGTTTTGTAAATAAGTTCATTTGTATCATTTTTTTAGATTCCACATATAAGTGATATCATATGATAGACAATGGCATTTTTTAAGAACAGTCAATGGCATGTTACTTGTCTCATACTGTCAGCACTAAGGCAAAAATAACAACCTCACAGGTCAGATTTCCAAAGCAGACGTCTGGCAACCAATGTACGGATGGGACAGAAATCGCCAGACTCTTGACTGTAAGAGTTTATAATCCCTGAGTCCCGCTGTCAACCTAACTGGCTTCAACCTACATTAATGCAATACTATGTCAGCATTCATATCAGCCATCATGTGTCTGATTTTAAATAGTGATTCCTAATTAATTTTCTCAATAGACAATGCTTTGATTGGTTTCTTTACCCAAGTGGTCAGCCACAATTAGTATTTCAGGTCACAAAAAATATGCATAAAGAACTTAAAAATCATGGGGCATTAACTAGACTCTGACCATAATACTGAGCACACTTTTTAAAATAAATACTACTCTTATGCAAGCCTTCATAGTTTCTTAAAGACATTTTATTTATCTAAGTAAGCTAATTCTTCATAGCTAAGTTATAAATCTAAGACCATATCCTGTATGGGGATAAAGTTATGAGATCAGTGTGGTTCCCAGAAGTTTTATTTCTGTCGAAGGTTGGAACAAATGACTCACCAAAGTTATACTAATTTTCACAGTAGTGGGTAGTATGTCTATGCACAGAAGTCTGGTGTGAAATGCACTTAGTCAGACTGGGCAATGATAATTCCAGTGATAGCGAGAGGAAGCAGATTCCCCCAATATATGTTGCTTTGGAAATTAGACACATCAAAGATCATTATTTGTATACAATTTCCTGAGTAACCGCAGAGATAGTATCACAGAGATTTCAATCAAATCGTTTGATTACTCTAAAATGAACCAATTTACTAGTTTTATTGTCTCTCTTTTTCCCCTCACCGTTAAAAAGAAACATAGGAGTGTACCATCTAATGGTTGCATAGTGCAGATTACTACTGAATTCCTGGACAGATTGTGGAAATAGCTCTTAATTTATGTGCCCAGTGTACAGTATCGTATCTCAATGCTCTTGTTCATTTGTGTTATTTTTATTAGATTTCAACCCAGCTGTCACTGCCTGCATTTTTCATTTTCATGGTTTAAAATAAGTCACATGGAAATACTCCTTACTGGGGGGAGGATTTAGACTACTTGACAAATTTGCACCTGGACCTTATCAAGTCAGCAAATGGTTCTACATGATTGCCAAGTCTCGTTACACTGACTGCCCTGCTTCATTTAGAGCCCAGACCAAACACTATGAAACAAAAATGAATAACCCCATGTTCTGACTCTGGAAACCCTACCAGAGTCAGTTTCTTGCTAAGTACATGTTCAAGTGATGATACTTCTAAGTGGAAAACGTCTCTTTACTTTGTGAGTCCATGGGACACCAAATGATATCTTCCAAAGAAGGGTTATTTTTTCCATGAAATACCAGTGTTGCATGACTGACCAAAATGACAGATTCAGAAAATGTAAAAGAAGCTTCAATATTTATTTTCAGACTATGCTGCTCACCTCTTGATCCTGAAAGCAATGAAAGCTGTCCACATAAACAAATCCTTTTAGATAGATTGGAATTCGCATAAATTTGAAATGGCTCAAAAGTACCAAGTAAAATCTGCCTGGAAGCTGTTTGTAGGATTTGATCATCTAAATTGAAAAGCTGAGTTCTGCATACAAGTTTTATCAACACCGAGTGCATTTTTCCATATACATATATGTTTATTTGTCTTTATAAGTGGATATACGGATATAGATATAGGTATGTTAGTAATTGGGGTGTATAAATATGTATGTACTATACACAGAGTGTTCATGGCATTTTTATTTCTAAAAAGGGATCATTACCTTTCCTAATAATACTTATAAATACATCTATTTCACCCTTTGGTTGTCTTTCAGTGTACTAAAAATAATCAGTTTAATGACATTCTTATATCTTTGCAGTATCTTTCGATACTTTCTCATATTTTGAAACAGTGTTCGACTTTCAAAGTAGGTATTACTATCTGCATTTTACAAATGGGAATACTGAAGCTAAGAAAGATTAAATGACTTGGGACAGAAGAGGACCCAGGCATTCTGCTGCCCGGGCAAGGGCTCCTCCCCTTGTCACCTGCTGTTCTGTATGAAAGATGTTGTGCTGTGAGCATTAATAAAGATATTGGTATTCATTACACTAGGGTTTCAACATGGTACTAATAAATCCACTTAGCAAAATCGGTATAATAACATGACTGTCTAGGGAGATTATCACTCTTACCCTGACACTTCTTTATTTTCCATTTTAAACCAAAATGAGAAATTCCAAATAGTCAGAAAGCCATGTTCACATTCTCACCTTAGTGTCCTCAGCATCACAGCTCTTCTGTTGCTTATTTCATTAGCATAACTGGCTTGCGGTTATAGACTGTCCTATACAGGCTGTATGAAGACTAATATTTGTTCATCAGGTGGTTTAACCACTTTGTGGAAATCACCTGTAGTGCCATCAATCACCTTAGTGGGCTGGGTATTTAGTGCTGAGCTTCTGTGCCTGAAAAAATGGCCTACTGAAAACTGGAGATCATGCATTTGCTACACATACATCAAATTGTCTATTTTTCATATATACACAGATTAAAACCCAGCAAAGCATCTTTAATCCATATGTGTGATGCCAGATGTTTTTATAAAAGAATATTCTTAAGGTAAATGCCATAGTATAGTGTCAATACTGCCTAGCTTTTTAAAAAATTTTCTGAAGGACCTTTTCAGGACAATCAGTGAAAATTTTCATGTTACCTATATGCTAAATATCTCAAATGCCTTTAATAAAATCTATCTCAAAAATTTTCTTTCATCATCTCCACAGAATCCCTAGATTAGAACCCCTGCTTAACAAAACAAAAAAGAAAGTTTTAAAAAATTTAGAGGCAATATTAATGTTAATTAAATCTCTTTTATCTGGATTGATTAATGTAATTCATTATTCACTACTCTTCTGGACAGATGTGTTAAATTACAGTTGATACAGAATACTGCTGATAGTTTATTTGATGACATTACTTCAGGCTTAAAAATATCCACACTTGAAATTAAGAGAGAGCACACAGATTTCTAAAGAGGTTTTCCTGCTCAACATTTTTTGGGTATGATCAAGCTCAAATGGTTGTGACTGTCTCATTTTGGATATGTTTCTGCTAATTATCGTTTGTAATTATTTCAATGTTACAAGTAGTATTACTTTGCAGTTTCAAAGTATGGGAAAGTGAGCACTTCTGATACCACACAGCTTACTCTAGAAAATTTGCAGATGCATTTTATGAGGGAGGGCATTTTTGTCAACTTTACTTAAAATCAAAATTGATGAAGCTTAATGATAGTTTAATAAAATGTAATAAATTCAAGAGACTGCATAAGACCGAATCATGATGATGATATTCATCTGCCGTCACTGAAGAGTTTTTCCCGTGGGGTTATTTGAACAAAATTCAAATTATAGGAAAACTGAAAAAACGTCATAGCCTTAAAAACGTATTATTTTAAGTGAGAAGAAACTTTTAAAGTGCTATCAAATAGCCCTTTAAATATACCCTTTAATGAACTGTGCAAGTGAATCGAACACATGGATATCATTTCCCTTGTAATGCCTATGGGTAAAAGTTACAGGAAATATCACTATCAAAATGTGTTGCAGACTTGATTACACCTCTTAATATTTGAAAAATAGTTTGATGTGTTTTATAAATGTAACATGTGCCACATTCCTAATTATTACTCAATTCCACATGTCCTCTCTCATATCTTTCGAATATGTCAAGGTGATGATAACGTTCTTCAAGATGAAAAGAAGTCATGCTCTGAGCTCAGTCATGCTCAGAGTCACCAGGTGTCTCCTCACACACTGGCTTCTTTCAGAGCAAGAAAAGAGCTGCGAGAGCTGCTGGCCACAGACACCAGGCAGGGAGGCTTTCCGGGTGGTTCAGCCTCACCCTTGAACCAGCCTTCCACTCCTGGGGGTGCAAAGGCCTCTGCATTTTATGTCATCGGCTTACTTTGTCATGAGTCCAAAGTAGCCTCATGAAATTACTTTACGTTCTCATGGTGGCTTTTTAATTATCTAGACATTATTGCTAAGTTATAACTCAGTTTCTAATTACATTCTTTTATTTTATATCACTAAACACTAGGAGTATTGGGAAGGAGGAAGGAAAGAAGGAGGGGAGGGAGGGAGGGAAGGGGGGGAGAGAGGGAAAAAGTGTAATCTGGCCACCACTACCCACATGCTCAGAAGGCAGGGAAGGAAGGCCTCGCCTTAGGCAATTCCCTCAGGACATAAGAACTCCAAATCTTATCCATATTCCTTCCCTACAGAGGGTCAACAGTTGGACCACTCTTTAATAAGTGGCATGGAATGCTGAACTTTGTCTTTAACAGTGTAAGAGTTACCGAGACACAAACTATATATATGGTTTGTCTGTTAATTTAAATTATAGACTGATTCAGCCTTCTCCAATTTGGGAGGGAAAAAAATATATTTACAAGAGATATCTGTAATTTGAGTCATGAATAGCCTCTGAAGACCAGGCTTTAGAGATTCCAGTATCCTCTGAGCTTTGTTCTACCTCAGGTTGTATTGGGACTGCCTCTCTGAGTTCGTGGAATCACTGATTTGAGATGGTCCTTTGTGCTCTGTGCCTACTTTTTTAGGGTTGCATCTGCTTCCCTGATGGGTCTTCCACGTACAAGTTTCTGCTCTCTCCAGGCTGCTAACTTCTGGTATTTTCAAATATACCTGTTGTCTCCTAAGCTTTTTACCCGTCTTTCTCATATAGGTTTAATTTGTGTAGTATATATTTACACTGACAATCACTGAAGGAAAAATATCTATACTTCAACAATTTTTTTTAAATGTCCTCAAGGACAGTAATTTTGTACAAGTAATTTTCACACTTTTTGACATGGCCTAGAAAGACCCAACTTGAGCTTTGCTAACTTTTTAATCAGAGTTTTAAAAGATGTCACTCTTGTTACTTTTCTCTACTTACCATGAAACACACCTGTGTACACACACACACACACACACACACACACACCTATATATGTACACACATATCCCCTGAAAATAATTTCTCAATTTCGATGGAAAAACAAATTACACAAACTGATCTTCTAACAACAGGGTAAAGTATGTTAAAGATATAAACAGTACCATGATTTATAGTTTAATTGCCAAACTAAGGCTACAGTTTAATTGCTAAGCTAAGGCTATAATGACGTATAAAAACATCATTGCTTAGCTTATGAAATTATTTCCTATTCCAAATATTAGTAATATAGCATGGTAATAAGGGCTGTATCTCCTTAAACCAGTTCAAGAAGAGTCTATGTTTACACATTTATTTTTATCTATAAATAACTGGAAGGAAATTTATGCTTTTTTGAAATCAGTAACTTTTAAACTTTTTGTAGCTTTATTGAAGTAGAATTGAGAAATAAAATTTTAATTTAAAAAAATATAAAGATTAAGAGGCTACGGGTAATAGGATTATCAGTGATCTTAATTTTCTTCTCTGTATATTATAATAGTTACAAAATTCTTCACAATAAGCATGTATTATTCCAGGGATGAAGACCAAAACCCTTAACACAGCTCACATGACCCACTGGCCTGGAATCCCTCCCTGCCCTTCTCTGAGCTCCAATCCATGGCATCCATTCATTTCCTTAAAGAGGCCTCAGGACCGACGACGAAGCTGCTATTCCTTCTGACTGGAAGGTTCCCTCTTGCTCCATCTTTACTTAGTTAACTCCTACTCAAACCTTCAGCTTAGCCCAGACATTTACTTTCACAAGGAGGCCTTTCCTCACTTCCCAGACCAGACAATACCCCTCAGTAAAGACGCTGCACTATCCTCTACTTCTCTGGGACAGCATTACTGCAATTTATACTCATGCATTCATTTCATTATTATTTTATTTCTCTAAACCACAAGCTCCACGAGGCTCAGTTTTGCTCAGCTTTGCATCTCCAGCACTTGACATGTAGGAGGCACTTGCTAAGTATTTGTTAAGGAAATGAAGTGAATGTTTATTACGCTATATGTTAAAATAGCCATGAGATTTATGTATTTACTACAGGATTCTTAGACAAATCTGAGGTTAGAAAAGTGTTAATTACACAAATGCATTATATAATGGTTTCCCGGAAATCTGACAAATAATATGAAATACAGGGGCATATATCAAAAAATGTCTCCTATTATCAACATTACTGCAAGTGAATAAAGAGAATGTTAAATGACTACAATGTACATACTAAAGAATTTCATTTGTTGAGACATTTCTGCTCATTATTCCTAATAAAAACTATTAAATATTCTCTGTAGCTCAGACAAAGCAGCTAACTACTGGTATAAATCTTCATAAGCCTCTAAAAGAACTTAAAGGACATCATAAACCCTATTTGTAAGACATACACAAGATTTGAGGTTGGCTTAGTTTGGGGGTCCAATTAAGATTACCGCTAACTGCATTGCGACTGTGCCCTGGGGGACTTATTCTGGGACTCCACCTCAATGGCCCTGCTATTTTCTGGCTCTGTAAAGTACACCCTTTTAAACGTAAAATCGGACAAGAAGCTAAGCTTTGTTATTTCAAATGCACAAACAAAGCTAGTGAACTAACAATATTCAATTGTAAAAAAAGCATTGCCCTCAGAGAATATGAACATTAATGTACAGTTGTCAATTCCTCATCATCCATTTCTTAGATTATCTACTTTGTGAGTCTTCCAAAAGGAATTTGAAATTGCAGGTGGGCGTTCTGCAACCTATTTGCTGAGCTATGGACTTCCTCCAATTTGTTATACGCATTAGGAATACCAATTAAATATTAATCAAATGAAAGGAAATATCAGAAAGTGGATAAATGTAATAGCAGCGTTCATAGTTATCCAAACATATGAAGATGTACATAAAGTATCAAATTTAATATGTTTTAAAGTTTTTTATTACCTACAGTTTGGGATTATCTACCCATGATCACATGTAACTGAACAGAGACCACACATGTAATTTCTCACATGCAATAAACTACTGACCTCTCCCTTTCAGCTTTTTACTGTTTTCTTTCATTCTTTGCAGATAATGAAAATTAACATTCCATCCTTCCAAATGAATCCACTGTATCTGGTGGAGACACATCATATCTGTTCATATCAGCTGGTCATTCTCCATTGGTCTACAGCAATGCTTCCATTTATCTAACTCTCTAATGAATTACTGATAGCAGCTGATAGCAGCTCAACCTTGAAGATTAACCCATCCTTTATTTTCTTGAGAAAATTGAGGCCACCTTGTGTGACCTTTCCTAACTTTTTGTTTTTCTCAATCTCAAGATCTCACTTTCCTCTCTATTTTAGCTTATTTTCTATCAGAAAAACAAAACAACAACAAAAACCTTCCTAGTTTGGAGCTAATTAGAGATAAATAACATTGGGAAAAAATAGTGCCAAATTCTCTTCCACCATAGTGGGCAATCAATTCAAAATATCTAAAATTTTAAAATTAATCACCAAAAAAAAAATTAAAGTGATTACCTCTGTGGAAGGAGATATAGGAATGGCAGCAGGTGATTTTTCTGTGTAAAATATTTTACTCTTTAAACTATGTTATAACTTTAAAATAAAAATACTCCTTCTGTTTAGCAAAAATTAATCTAGCAAAAATTAATCTCCCTAGTCAGTCTGTTCTTATATTTAAGGAGAGAGTCCAGAGAGAAAATTGACAGGAAATTTTTTTCACTCTAACCCGTGAGTTAGATCAGCTGATATGGGAGGGATGGGGACTTAGAACCATCAGAAGAATTTTTCATACAACACAACCAGCCCTTTTCTCCATAGAGTCTGATAGTCTCAAGGGGCCATCAGAATCTGGGAATGGAAGATGAGTGCTTTTGGTGTGAAAATTTCCCAAAATGATTCTGATAGATTCCCCTGAGTTAAGAACTTTTCCCACATGCTGAGGATGATTTTCACAGAAAATTCATGGCTTTGTCTCCTCAGCTCAAGGGAACGGGATGGCCCTATTCCAAGTAGGGATTTTTGTTTCTTTCACTCTTCCTCAAAAAAATTCAAAAATCTGATTGTCCTAGATAAAGCAGTGTAAAAATATTTCTTTATTTTATTGTACATAGATCCCTTTAAACAATATATTGTAAACTTTTACTGTCAGAGGCTATAAAAATTTCCTAGTAAATGCTCGATTCAAAAAATCTTTATGGTAAATATTATCACTTATTACTAATTCTATTTCACTCAGGGTGACTATATTAGTACACATATCAAAGTATAAAAATCAAAGGCTTAATTGGCTCTACATAACTCACCTCTCTACCTTTCCATTCCGGCACCCACCCAAGAGGAACCATGGGCCCTCTAATCCCACACTGTTACCTTCTTCACTTTCCAGGCAAAGTGAAGAAAGTAACAGAGGAAATTCAGAATTGGTTTCACTGCAATGAGTGAAACAGTCACTCACACCAGTGAGTGATGAGAATCACCAGATTGTTCACATTTTCAAATGGAAGTATAAACCTGGGGGAAAGGACACAACAGTAGTCACGCACAACAAGGAGAGCCTAGAGGGTGGGAGAAGATGTGGGACAGAGTGAGGCCAGGACACGGACCACTGACACCCTGCTCTGTTTTCTTTCCATGGGCAGCATTTCCCCAATCTTGCCTCGTACAGTTTCTGGAGTAATCACTCTACAAAAGGGTCAACGTTTCGACTGGCCAACAGGAGCTACCTTGAGGAGTGATGACTGAGGAACAAAACAAATGACATCTGATCTCCCCCTTTCTGTGGTGAGAAAAAGAGAGCAGCAAACAAAGAATGGTCTCCAAACGAAGAACTGAATCCTAGGTAACTCTGTAGGAGCAAGGTAGCAGAGTGGGTGAATTTACTGGCCTATTAACCACTTAGAAAATCACATTTGTCCCCAAGAGTTACCAGATTTCTTACCATTTCTTCTGAAAGATTAGGCTGCTTCCTTTTATAATATCTGAAACTTACAATGGAAATAGCTTTTATTTCACTGCTTGAAGCATGATCTATGGTTTGATAGATCACCATTTTTCTATTTCTACCATCCACTCACACTTCAGTGTTTTCATATGAAGGATGTACTAGGGGCTTAAAATGACTTTAACTATATGATACCCACAGCAAAGGAAAAATTAGAGTCAGAATTAATACCGTTTTGAATACATGAACACAGTCAGTTCCTTATTCTTTTTTAAGTTTAAGGGTACCATAATGGCATTGGTGTCAAGAAATAAATACATAATAAATGCAATTCGGTGTTCACCTTTTTCTTTTTTTTTTTTTTTTTTTGGTCTATGTACTGAATATCAAAATGTTCTAAGTCAGTGGTTTCAAAATACTGAATATTGAAGTTTTTTCATTTAAAGTGCTTTCTTGACGAACTAACCTCAGTAGTTAGTACAATGAGATTTAACACAGGTGTTACAACTAATTATTTGGGGTTATTTCTTATACATTTTAATAATTCCTTTCAATTAGAGAGGAGCTTTCAAAACTTAAGTCTGTTTTCCAGATAAGCCTCATTCTAGGCTTTTGTACTCTGGCCTCCTTTCCACTTAGTAAGAGGGAATGTGATGTGGAATTTGGAGGCCAAATTCTGGTTCAAAACCTGTTCTCACCGCTTATGGGCTGTATAACCGTAGACAAGTTATGCAGTCTTTCTGGATCTCCTTCCATGTTAAAATGAGACTAATAACAACTGCCTGTGAGAATTTGCTCGGCCACATGTGTAAAGCACCCTTTCCTGGGCACTCCCTTACAGAGCCCACCTGGTTTGCGGCAATGAACAGGTTACATCATGTTAGGCATTCAGCACAATACGAAAATAACATACATATTAGGTATACATTTAATTCAGTATATATTTCAGTATATATTTATCTTGTGTCTACCCATGTACATCATATTCAAATGTAATATATCCATGTGTGATGTACAAATTCCAAAAAGAGAAAAGTTGGGGGATAACCAATGTGTCATGTTCGGTGTCACCATTCTTCATTTTATTTACTTTGCGTCTTTGCAGAAACTCTTATAGCCCTGGGCCAGTTACATTATTTGGCCCTAGATAAAAATTTTAAAAAAATTTTAAGAAGTGGTTAAAAAATCCACAGACAGGAGATTATCATATGCATACAAGGAATGGTGTGTTTGCAAAGCTAAATTTACTTAGGGAATTAACATAGGTCTAGGCCCATTCTTGGCGGCAGGAACAGGAAGCGGGAGACTTCTTTACCCTTCCTAGAGAGAATGCTTTGTTCTGATCCTTCTGCGTGAGAGCCTGAGGACTCTGAAGGATGATAACCACCTGCAAAAATCTCACCTCAGACACAGGAGTGAAAAGATGCATTCAGGTGAATCACAGGATAACCGCAGATGCTTTTAATCACTAGCTTGGCACTGCCCTCCAAAGCTGGCCGCCTGGTGCATTTCAGGCTCAAACAGGTATCATTATGCTTCCCAATTCTTGCAACCGGGCCAGGCGTTTGCCTCAATATTCATACATTCAACCGATTTGTGTGTATCTATTACTGTGAACTGTACACAGATCATAACTGAAAATTAGACAACTCATTTAAGATACTATGATAGAACTTTTCAATTACAAACCTCAAACACTGGGATAAAGGAAGCAACGTTTTTATTTCCTTTATTTACTATCTCTGAAGAAACTTAAAGTGCTTGATTCAACAAATCCTTTCTATTCCTCTCTACATTAGGAAATGGAGTTCAATCATTTTAAAGATAAGGAAGAGAGATGAACTACCCATTGCCCTGCCTCACCATGAATTTTATAACCCTATACTCTCAACCATAACGTTGAAACCTTATACTTGACTAATTCTTTATCCTAAAGAGCACTTTTTTAAGTTACACAGTAGAATATGAGTATCCCTCAAAAGGTAATAGCTGTTAGTAAAAAGATGGTTCTGTAATCAAGTGAATTTATGAAATTTTAGGAAATACAGGAAACAAGGTTAAAGAGGCTATTTTAAGGCAGTATCACAAGGAGTCTTTCATATACAAACGGAACAGTGACTCCTTACAAGGTGATTTCTAAACCCACTGGATAGGCCTTAACAAACTATCTCTAACTACCTTGAAGAGTATCTTGGGGACCGCTGCCCCAGACCAACAGTTCTCAAAGTGTGGTCCTCGGGCCCAAAGCACCATCAGCATCACCTGGGAACTAGTTAAAAATGCAAATCCTCAGGTTTCTCTCCTAACCTAGTGAATCAGCAGCTCTGGAGGTCTGGCCCAGCAATCTGGATCAAGAAGCTCTCCAGGTGATTCTGATACACACTCAAGTTTGAGGACCACTGATGTAATGAGACCATTCTTCTCTGCAAAAGTGACATGGTTTCTACAATCATCTTAGAAAAGAATGAGTTTTCAAATTAAAATGGTCTTTAATAAGAGGCACTTTTAAAAAATATATCATATTCCTTCTTTCCTTACCTAAACCTAGTTTGATTCAGTAAAGTACCGACTGCTTTACAAATTATAGAAAACCTTTTCATTCGCTCTCACGGTTTTACTGTTTACCTTTAGCAAGGCAAAATTCCTGATCCTTACTTAAATTAGTACCTGGTTTGGTTGTATATGAATCAAAATGAAAATATCACTTAGTATTACGTGATCCAGACTTCCTATCTATTTTTGAAAGACATACATAAAAGCAGAAATAAAAACAAATATATCAATACGTCTTTTAAAAAATATTTGTCTGTGAAGTATCTGAAGTAGTCAAAAATCACAGAAACAGAATGTAGAAGGGAGGGGAAACTAGTGTCTAATAGGCATAGAATTTGAGTGTTACAAGATGAAAAAGTTCTAGAGGTCTATTGTACAACTATGTGAATATACCTAACACTACTGAACTATACACTTAAAAATGTTTAAGATGGAAAACTTAATGTTATGTGATTGAAACCACAATTAAAAATAAACATTTTATAAAAATATGTCCCTATTCAGCTCATACAGTGAACCTGAATCATTGTGGCACTTCCTAACTTTTGGAAGCATTATTACAATATCAATATGCTCTACCCAGGAACTACAGTATTGAAGGAAAATATTTAATTCACTGGGACATAATATAAACTTATTTTCAAACTAATGAGTGTGATTAAAAAGTGAAGAGCACAGCATCGAGGGGCTGAACTCTAATATTATGTTAGGAAAGTAAACATGAAAACCCTTAATGAATAAAAGAAACATTCCCTAGTCTCAATTTATTCCACAAGGGCTTCTATTGAGCTTTAGGCACTGAGCTTGCCAACTGCTGGAGAAACAAAGACGAAAGAGATTCCTGATTCCTGCCCTTAGGAGGCTTACAGTACTTTGGAAAGATATTTGCAAATACTTACAAAAATTTCTCAAAAAAACACACAATTGAACAATTATTCTTTAAAAATAGGTGAAAGACAATCCAAAAAGTAAATGTTAAAAAAAAAAAAAAAATTTTTAACCGTAGTCGTAATATACGCTTCCACAGTGTAGCTAAAACTCATTTTTTAGGTTTTAGGAATCTCTGAACATTTCAAGTTCAAGCTCAGATTGGGATTTGAGGAATTGGGTTACAATAAAGATACTTTAGTTTACTCTGAATAGACAAGATTTTTGAGAAGTGAAAGCATTTATTATAAGCTTTTAATGCCTCCAGTATAATTTCACAATTCTCTACCAGCATTCATCATTTCTATTTGTATAGTGCCTGACAGTTTATAAAGCCCTTTCCTTGATATTATTTCACTTGATCCTTACAACTCTTAATTAGGCTGGCAGATCCCATCTTCATCATTTTATAAATGAGATGCTGAGACAGAGGGAGATGAAGTGACTTGCTAATGGTCACCAGGCTATTACTTGCAAAACCAGCACTAAAAACCAGGCCTTCTTTTCACTGCACTACTGTATTTTGTTTGTGAATTCCTTTACTCACAGTAAAATTATGGGGCAACCTTTGCAAAGTATCATAATTCAACTAATAATTAACAAAAGAAAGTATGTACTTAGAGGCTGTATAGGTTTGCATACAGTAAAAGGTTACAGGAGATGTCATGGGGAGAGACTTTTGGGGGAAAATTTCCCTCCCTGGGTTTCTCTTTTTTTTTTTTTTTTTAATTTTTATTTATTTATTTATTTTTGGCTGCGTTGGGTCTTCATTGCTGCGCGAGGGCTTTTCTCTCTAGTTGCGGCGAGCGGGGGCTACTCTTCGTTGCAGTGCATGGGCTTCTCATTGCGGTGGCTTCTTTTGTTGCAGAGCACAGGCCCTAAGCGCATGTGCTTCAGTAGTTGTGGCACGCGGGCTCAGTACTTGTGGCTCGAGGGCTCTAGAGCGCAGGCTCAGTAGTTGTGGTGCACGGGCTTAGCTGCTCCGCGGCATGTGGGATCTTCCTGAACCAGGGCTCGAACCCGTGTCCACTGCATTGGCAGGCGGATTCTTAACCACTGCGCCACCAGGGAAGCCCCCTCCCTTGGTTTCTCTTCTCTCCAGTCACAGAACCATATAATGAGCATGGTTATGAGTATTTTGGAAGCATTATCATCTTTATTGCTTAAAAATGTTGAAATGGTGGATGTTATTTGTATGCGGCAGAATATAAGGCCCATAACATAGAAAGTCTTCTTTGCAAACCACTGAAGAGACTCGCAGGAAAAAAAGATAAGCTGGAAAGAAACAAGAACAACCTTGTCCAAGAAGTTGCAGAGGGGACAGCGCTCTGTTGTATGACAATAGAATCCCTGCCCAGGGACTGAGGCTTTCCCAGGCCTCCCACTCCGCTTCCCAGGTTCTCCCACGGAAGGCATAAGAGCTGGCAGCGAGCCACAGCATGTGGCTCCATGGTCAATCTGCAGTCCTGAGTTCCATGAGCTGGTCACTGCCACCCTATATATACTCCTCTCCAGAGAAGCCCTGACATCCAGGCATTTCTGTGGCCAGAGTACACTTCCTCCACCCATTCTAGAGAATCTCATCCTATAACATCCTTCTCCATGACCATCGCACACCGCATACTCTCTGAATTCAAGGTCTCAAGGCAAGAATGTCAATAAACTAATAAATGTGCTGTTGAAAAGGCCAAAGCTTCAGGCATTTTTTTAAATTGTATGCTCCTGACTAACCTCAGGGTATAAAGGTCTCCTACATCAATGGTAAAATGGACCCTAATTAGTTTATTTGACTTTTCACAACACAAAATGAGAAAGCTTAAGCAGAGAGTTAACCTCTGGTGTCAGGAAGAAACTTGAGGACTCACTTTCTCATATTCCCTCACCCGGGGCTCCAGGACCATCCTTGGCTCTTGCTTGGCTAAAGGTAAATGTTTTCACCTTGATCATTATTGAGTACTTCAAAATGGTCCTATCTGTTAGGAGCTGGATTGTTCCCCTCCCAGAAAAACTCATATGTTTAAAGCACTAACCCCTAGTACCTCAGAATGTGACCATATTTGGAGATAGGCCCTTTAGAAAGGTGATTAAGTTAAAATGTGGTCAGTAGGGTTGGCCCTAATCCAATATGAAGAGTTTCCTTATAAGAAGAGGAAATTTGGACACGGAGAGAGACACTAGGGGTGCACGCATAGAAAAAAGACCAAGTGAGGACACAGCGAGAAGGTGGCCGTCTGCAAGCCAAGGAGCAAGGCCTTAGAAGAAACCAAATCTGCCCACCCCTCGAGCATAGACTTCCAAACTCCAGAACAGTGAGGAAACACATTTCTGTTGCATACACCACCCAGTCTGTGGTATTTTGCGATAGAAGCCCGCCCTAGCAAACTAATATACCAGCTGAATCCTGTGTTCCCACTTGTATCATGTTTGAGGTCTGTTGACTTCCTCTTTGCTATCTAGTCAAACAGAGTGTCTAAAGAATGAAGCTCTCTTCTCATTTCTATGCCTCATAAAATTGTATAACGTTTAAAACAAAAAGAGCCTTTGGCACATGTTGCAAATGTGCACATACTAGGATCAATGACAGAAGAAACCATTTCATGTACCCAATTAAGGTCTTAAATGAACCATTTTTAGAAAAATAACCATTAAGAACTTTAAAACAGTCTCCCCTGTCGAGATGAAAACAGCTTCAATGTATTACTGCATCTGTTTGCAACATGTCAGAGTTGGCAGACAGGTTAGTCTCTAATCAGAAGAGGCTTGCAGCTGGAAAGCAGGACGTGTAATATTCCTCAATATTTTGCCTGATTAAGTGCTTAAATTCAGAAGGCTTGAACAATCAAAATCTGTGAATATGTGATCCTGTGATTAAATCTCTCCAGTGTCTAACACCAAATCCTTACTAAATCCCTATAGAACGTTTTTCCCTTAGTCTTTTATGCAGTCTCAGGTAAGACCCTAATTGGGGATACAATATTTGTATGTTAAAGTACTCTGAAAACACAGGAAATTGTTATATCAAAATTAGAATTAATTGCATTACGAATTCTAACCATGGTTATATTGCTTACTTGTACTGATCAATTTCCAGTCGTACGTTTTACTTTCAGAGCCCTGTGTCAGAGGTTTATGTATACTCTGAAGCTATATTTGATGCATATCAAGCCTCCATTTTATCAACAGCTTTAGGAATTATCTGGATTATAATTTTTATATCAAAGATTTCTGACTACTTTTACCTTAAGCTTCAGCTGTTCCAGAAGAAGAAAGTTATTAATCAGTGTTTTCCAGACAATACCTTCGTTGTCTTAGGGGAGAACAGGTGAGATGGGGAGACAAACCGATTTGATCATTAAATCAATTTCACCTAACTTAACTGAGTTAAAAATTGAGTAAAACAGAAGGTAACAGAGTGATTCAAGGTCTACAGTGTGAGTCCAACTTTCTCCCCTCTAGCACTAAAGTTTCCACACTCCAGGCCTCTCCTGACCCCTTGAGCACAACTACCCAGGGAAGGAAGAAGTATTATCACAACTAGTGAATGATGGAGAAGGAATCCATCTTGCACTACAAACTCTCGCTTTTCCCTTGAATGAATCTGCTTTCTGTTCAGTGTTTTGCCCGGAGGGAAAACGGCAGAGGCCTCCAGTTGTCCAGATGTGCCATTAACTACAGGGGCAAGTCTATTAAATTCTGCTGGGAATTGGCAGCAAGCTCTTTTGACCTAAGATCTAAATGCTGATTTACAATCAGCTTTAATCTCCATTTGTCACTTTAATCTCCGTTTATCTGTGTTCTCTCTACTGTTTCTCATTTGGTCTGAAACTATGGAAGCAAAGGAAAGGGAGTGTTAGTTTTGACTCTCTGAAACCTCCAAATTTATATAAGACACTGGGGGGAATGTCCCCTGGGATTTTACTCCATTTTGAGGGAAATAAACACACAAATTTTAAAAGATGACAAATGCAAAAATGCTATGATAGAAATTCAAACTATATGGAGCTGGTCAAGGCAGAAGGGGGTTCTAGATAAGGGATTCTGGAAGGGCTTGCATGAGAATTTTAAGGAGAACTTGAAAGTATTTTGAATTTGAAAGGTAATTTATAGAGAAGAGGAAGGAAAAATATTCCAGGTATACAGAAACAAAATGATTTTTAATTCTTTGTTAAGTGGAGTTAAAAAAGCATAGTGGTTTACAATGCATACTATCCAATCCCCAGACATGCTATAAATGTTATCTACATATCTATAAAGATATACATATAATATTGTCTGTGTGTTTACTCATATGTGTAAACCCTCAGAAAAACTCTGATGGGAAACATTAATTGAGAAGAAACTTGAGATTGCAGGTAGCCATGGGGACTTCTAACATTTACCCACACCTCTGGTGTCAGAATATGTACACTATATACTTCTATATATTGGCCTTGTGTTCACATTAGACATATTTAATAGAAAAAGAGGAAAATAAAGACAGAAAAGAAGGAAGAAAAAGAAGGGAGGAAGGAAGAGAGAATTACAATGAGAAACACATGATAATAGAATTACACAGGCCTTAATTTACTTGTTTATTTAGAAGGTACTCTAGGACTATAAAATGTCAGTGGGATATTTTATAACAATCAATATTCATTACACTGATGAATACAAAAGTAGAAATCAATACTCAAATTTCCAACTGATAGAATGAGAAATAGATGTCATGTGGAAACTCATTTCTAAAAGTATAGGCTTTATATCAATACATGTCTTAAATCAAAATTTAATTGTATAATCTTTTCACGGATAGAACCCTAAGTCAATACTCTATGAGATTATTTCCAAATTTGTGACATGCCTCCAATTATTCCTCAAGTACACAATCACTCAGAAAATAATATTGCTAGCAAAAAACATCTTCTCTCTAGGGTAAAATATTGAATTCTAAACCTTTCCTCAACCTACTATTTCTCTCTTTCCATGAATAAAAAATTAACTTATTCTATATGTTACGTAAATTTAATAACCATCGTCTTATTTGTTTCCACTAAGTTTGATTATGACAACTATTACAAGTACTCCCCAAAGACCTTAGAAGGGGGAAGGAAGAGGGTCTGACCTTGGCAAAGAGCTCAAGGCAGGCTTCCCAAGGGCATGAGGCCTGGGCTGAAATCTGAAGGATGCACAGGAGGTCATCTGTTGAGTGGGGGGCAGGCAGAGAAGAGAGGAGGTGAGTCCTGGAGAGAACCTGACTTCTGGTCAATGTGCTGGGAGTGGAGAGCACCAGACAACAAGTGTCTTGGGTGCCATGTTAAGCAATTAAGTCTTCATTCTAGAAGCAGTGCAAGACACTGCAGTGCTTGAACTGGAGAAGTGCCATTTTGAAAAGACCTCTCTGGCTTCAGTGAGCAAACCTTCCCAAGCAACTTCATACTCATGTACTTCCAAATAAGACTGACTTGGCTGCAGAAAATGGCACTGACACAAAGATAGCCAAAATGCTTAGTAGATGGGGCATTCCACTGCTTTCATATAGAATTGGTCTTCATGTGGCTAGAAATGCTGCATCCACCCTCGTCATTCCCACTACACCTCCTTGTAGGCAGGAACCCTGCTTGCCTGTTCATGGCTCTGTCCCCAAGCACCTAAAGTAGTGTCTAGCATACTGTATGTAGGTTTTCTCACTGACTGAGGACCCTAATATTCAGATTTTAATATTCTAAATGGAAATTAACCCAAGACTTATCTCTACAACTCTACTTTGCAGATTGTCCATATGAACTTGGAAGAGTGTTTGATATAGGTCAACACACCTGCAACTATATGGGCAGAACCAGCCTTGGGCATATGGCATTGTAGAGTCTACCTTCTATGAACTATCTATCGACTGTCCAGGGGATTCTCAGTGTATGTAGAACAATGTATGAATGTACTGTTCAAATAATCCTCTCATATGCTTTTGCCCTACAGAAATGCACATAACCCACTTTAAAACACCTTTTAAGATGCAAAACATGCTAAAAATGAGCCCTGAGAAAGCTATGCAAATATAGATCACTTATTTTTAGGTCAAAATGAATACAATCTAAATTAAGGGGCTAGTTACTAAGGTTACAAAGAATGACTGAATAAAGTAAAACAGTATTTCAGTCAGTCTTACCAACAAGCACAAAAAAACGTGCTTAACAACACATATCTCTACAGAGAGAGCTGTGACAACGCATTCTTCCTCCAGAGTTGAATGCCTACTAATCTAAGTGCATCCATTCTGGGACTTCCCTGGTGGCGCCGTGCTAACAATCCGTCTGCCAAGCAGGGGACACGCGTTCAAGCCCTGGTCCAGGAAGATCCCACATGCCGTGGAGAAATTAAGCCCATGCGCCACAACTACAGAGCCTGCGCTCCAGAGCCCACGAGCCACAACTACTGAGCCCGCGTGCCACAACTACTGAAGCCCACGCACCTAGAGCCCGTGCTCTGCAACAAGAGAAGCCACCGCAATGAGAAGCCTGCACACCACAACGAAGAGTAGCCCCGCTCGCCGCAACTAGAGAAAGCCCGCATGCAGCAACAAAGACCCAACACAGCCAAAAGTAAATAAATAAAATAAATTTATAAGTGCATCCATTCTTTTCTACTTTTTCATCTGTTACATAAAAACTCTATCCCTAGGCATATCTAAAAACCCTTGGCTCAACAAGCTGATGACAATTTAGGTGCATAATCTAATAAACTACTAATTTGTCCAGGTCACATTTGGCTTTTAAAAGAAAACAGTGGATACTGTTTTAATGTTATTTAGCCTTCTCCAAATTCCAAAGACTACACAAAAGGATTTAGTCCTAAAATTTTGAAGTCCAGCATTGAAAAACAATTATAGTGATTGAAAATATTATACATTCTTGTAGTTCTTTACAATTCACAAAGTGTTTTCATTAGATCATTTAGAAATTTAAAAAAAATCAAAGACAAGTGTGTAGGAATTGGAGTTATTAGCCTAGAAAACAAAAGAGTAGATGTAACTTTATATGAATCTGCAAATATACAGGCATACCTCATTTAATTGTGCTTTGCTTTACTGCACTTTCCAGATATTATGTTTCTAACAAATTGAAGGTTTGTGGTAACCCTGCATTGTCAGATGATGGTTAGCATTTTCTAGCAAAGTGTTTTTTCATTAAGGTATGTACATTGTTTTTTTAGACATAATGCTATTATACACTTAATAGACTACAGTATAGCATAAACATAACTTTTATTTGCACCGGGAAAAAAGTTCATGTAAATTGCTTTACTGCGATATTCACTTTATTGGGGGGTCTGGAACTGAACCAGCAATATCTTCCAGGTATGCCTATATAAACAGATTTTTCAAAAAGAATCATCTGAATAAAATGATAGAAGAGGAAAACTGGCATGAATCACTTCATGAAAAATTGGAGTCGATATTAAAAAATTCACCTGGTTGAAAAAGTCTGTTGAAAACACTAAATGAGTGATGTAAGAGCTCAAGGTGGAAACTGCAAAGCCTTCAGTGATCTGACCTCCTATCTTCTTGGAAGAACCGGTGGAGTCCAATCTTAAATTTCCATCTCAGAGAAAATCACATTCTTAAAAATTTTCATTCTTAAAACTGGAATGAAATAGGTTGTAACAAATATGAATTCATCAGGACCCTACGAAACAAGTCTTCTTCAAATTTTCAAAGGCCAAACATGTAAACCTCTACATTTTAATAGTATAATATTGCTATTAAAAGAAACTAGCACAGCTGGCTTTCATTATTAGTAAATTATCACTACTCCTGCTTAATTGGGGTTTTACAAGTTATTTTCTTTATAAATCAGTAAGTAACAAACTAAAATAGGTGTCAGTGTCACAGTCTTCTTATAATCTCTTTTGCATCCAGAAAACATAAGCCCTCAGTTCATTTTTATGCAGGATTTCTAACTCATCATTTCTTTGTGCCTCTTGAGTAATACATGACAGAGTACAGAATAATAAATCACATTTTACTACTTATAGAATGGCAAAAGCCACAAGGCTATATACAACTGTCTATTACTTCTGCCTTCCATAAATGATATTTATCAGCAGAGTCCTAACTCTGACATTTAATCTCCTTAAATTCTGATCAAGTTATTAACATTACCTGTATTTGACTGGATAGCAGCCATTCTTCCCTATTTCAACAGTGAGGGGAAAAATTAACAATACAACCTCTATAGGTTACTTATTTGCGTGCCCTAAAGCCACCAGCTTCTACATTCACACTCAAAGCAATTCAAATACTAACTCATATGACTCCCAATAGCATTAATTCCCATTCTTCCTTCTATTTATATTAGAGGGACTGCATCACGGGAATTCCAACCATCCTTTCAACTTTAAAGTGTTTCTTTCATTTCACAGCAGCCCTTCTGCCAGTTTTCCTGATCCCTGGGATCAAATATTAGGGGACCTTTTGGCTTGTTACAGTTGTGAGCTCCCACCATGGTAAATCATGCAAATAGTATGTCTATAATGTATTATTTGCAAAAGATTCCTTTGGTATGAAAACATTTAAAAGCAACCAGAAATTATACACAAATGAAAAGGAAACTATAATGGTACATATGTACATTATTTGTACTTATAAAAAGTAACAGTAATCCATAGCACATTACTAAGGTTTTGTTAAGAAAAGTACAACAGAACTAATTTCTACTTTTTCCTGCTTACTGGAAATCAGACATGGTAAACAAGTGGCCTTGTCATAGTTCTGAAGGTTTCGTCATCTTGGACAGAATATCAATTATACATACATATGTACACTGGTAAGTATTAAACAACCAGCTTTCTAGGAATTAAGGCCCCGATTTTTAGAGTTTGCCAATTTCTGTGGTATAAATACTCCACAGTACTTAATACTCCTCACAAAATGTCTGGAAAGTTAACAATTGGCTTTTATGGCCTAGGATGAGATGGCTTCAGCACACCTCTGTGTGTATATTTGAAAGATATATATACACACATACATATACATACCCACATATATGCAAATATGTTGCTATATATTAGACACACAAAAGAGGAAACTTAAATATCATTGTGAACAAATTGATTTTTTCAAAGTTTACAGTAGTTCTTTCTAAAGGTCAGAATTTCACGTTACATCTCCTGTCTTTCTAACCACATCTCTTATTACCATTGCCTCTGAGGTCCTCTAGAGTAATATCAATGGTTTTGAAATGCAATAGCATTTAAGCATATAATTAGCTATGGCCATATGTTTGGTGTCTAAAATGAAGCCAGCCAGATTTAAAAACTCAGCAGACCTCTACGTAATTTCGTGATCTGATCTTCTTATCATCCTTTGTGAAGTTCTTATACGAACGCATGTTGGTAAATGAATCCTGGGTTCACTTGGATAAAGGCTCATATATTCTATTCCAAATACAGAGATAAGCATTGAGTTTTCAGCATACCATTAACCCCACATATTTAACTGGTCTATTTTTATTCGCACAACTTCTTTCTGCAATGGTGCATGATCCTAAATGTTGCCTGAAGGGAATCCAAAAACTCTATCCGTCCATCTACTCCATCTAAAGTTGAATAGCCCATACCCTGGAACAACTACCAAGAGCAATGAGCTAGCATCGGGCAGGGCCAGAAATAGCTGCAGGCAGAGCACAGGTACAGCCATATGTACCGTCACGTGAAGAGTCATGATAGTACCCCTCTGGGGTTGTGCAACTTGGTGACTCTGAGTGCTTGCTGCTGCATCAGAGTAAACTGGCAAAACTAAGAGAGAGAGAAATGTGGCAATGCCAATCAAAATGTTCATACCTAAGACTTTTTCCCCAGCAATTCCACCTCCAGAATTTCTCTGTGAGATAAACTCGCACTATGTGAAAAGGTGTACATGTGAGGACATTCACTGCAGCATACTTCGTATAGCAAAAATGAAACCACTAAGATGTCCATGAATGGGACACCAGTTAAATAAGGTATAGAAAGTCTGTACGGTGGGATAAAAGTGCAACCTCCAGCGGGGATGGCGAGAAAAAAGGAGGCAAGTCTTTATGCACTGAAATGAAACAAGTTTCAAGGTAAGTTGTTAAGTGGAAAAAATATCTGCATAAAGATGTATATAGTATATTCCCATTTCAGTAAATATATATAATATTTATGAATATTTTCCTATGCATAAAACATCAACTAAAGCATCACAAGTGCCTAAAAGAATGACTGTCCCTCATATATACACTACCAAATGTAAAACCGATAGCTAGTGGGAAGCAGCCGCATAGCACAGGGAGATCAGCTCGGTGCTTTGTGACCACCTAGAGGGGTGGGATAGGGAGGGTGGAAGGGAGACGCAAGAGGGAGGAGATATGGGGATATATGTATATGTATAGCTGATTCACTTTGTTATAAAGCAGAAACTAACACACCATTGTAAAGCAATTATACTCCAATAAAGATGTTAAAAAAAGAAAAAAAAGAATGATTGTCCCTGAAGAGGTCAATCCTTTGGTATCATTTAAACATCTTTGTGGTACCAACCCATGTATTTTTAGAAATTAAAAACATCTGGAAGGATTTGTCATGATATGTCAATTGTTCAAGTTTTAAAGGACTGTAGGCCCCTCATTCTTCTTTTGGAACCTTCCTCCTTTTCTCTACAGAGGTGACATTTGAAACCAGTATCCCCAAGTTCAGTGCCAGTGTCCCTAAGTACAACCATCTGTAGTGAGAAAGGTCAAGGTTATTTTGGGCTTGAGGAAAGTTCTAGAAATCAAGAAAAAAAATGGAAGGAGCTATAATATATTGTGCATACAATATGTTACCATTTTAGAGTCAGAATATATGTATGCTGAGTCCAACATCGGTACTCTCATGAATGACTTCCCGTCCAAAAATACATAATATACATAAATATGTGTAAGGTGTGTGTGTGTATACATACACATACATATGTATATATATCTGAGAGAGAGAGAAGACAAATGTGAATGATGCCAAAGTATCAAAGTTACTTCATCTTTATTAATTTTCTTTTTCCTTCTAGTACTTGCCTATCCTCAAAATTTTTCACTAAACCCCAGGTTGCCACCTCAAATGTGAACAGATAGTCAGTTAAATCCACCAGTTAAGAAGCTTATCTGTTTGTCCAACCCTGGGCAAAGTACCTAGGAAACAAATAAAACTGCATAAACCTAGCCCTAGAGGAGCTTAAAATCTTCAAAGAGCTACCACAGTTCTCAGACAATTTTGGAGTAGTGGATTTATACTCAATTCCCCTAGAAACAGGAAATCTCTTTTTTTTTCTTTAATTACAAAATTCATTTATCTAGAAGTGGCAATTATATACTGAATTCTTCTTATACCTTAGAATGTTTTAAAAAGCAATACTGTATCTCAACAGAGCTATTTCAAATCAATACAACCGGAAAAATTATTAGTACAAGAAGGTGGACTCATCAAACCATAGTGGATACTACTGTCACTCTTAGAAATCAATTGCTGACAAACATAATGCTTAGTAATGGGAAGCTTGAGAAAAACCTAAACGATAGGTAATTCTCTGAATTTGGAATATTTGCTTTGAAAATCTCCATGTTTTCTATCATAAAGGACCATTCTGCAATCACTCTTGCTTCTCCCTCCCTCTTCTTGCTGCCAGAGCCATGCTCCTCTAACTCCCTTCTCCCTACCTGCCCACACCTCCTGGGATTGGCTTTGTAGGAGAAGCAAAGGATGCTCAGTAGTCAATAGGCTTCAGAAGCGAAAGAGAAGGCATGGTAATACACCTTGGTCCTTAGGTCTGTAGGTGTAAGATCCTCCACTTTCCTTCTGGAAACATTATTTGTTGTGAGTGAAGGAGTTTGCTTTGCATATCAAAGGGGAGGGGGAAAGGTGTGTGACACTGAGCATGAAGACAATAATGGTGTATCTCCATCTGAACACTCACCATGACAATATATAATTCAAAGTTAAATCAATACTAGACTATAAAGAAAATGAAAGGAAATACAAATTCTAGTTTTTATCATGATGACTACCATATTGCTTGAAATATTCTTCCCAAAATACTTTCTGATGCCTCTGTTCACAAGTACCCAAAGCACACTCCTGGTCTGCCTAATGGGTAACCGAATACTGGCTTTCATAACTTCCCCAGCAGTACCATAAGAAACAGTACTAGGGACTCAAAAGCTAGTTTGGCCAAATATATAACAAAATAACTGTTAAATCTTGCCTTTGATTTTCCCCAGAATGAATTCTCCAATGTCCCCGCTTCTTTGGGACAAAAACTAAAATGAGTATGTCTCATTGGTTCATTCTAGGTCATGTGACTTGGCCTGGGCAAGCAAGCATCTGACCTTTTTAATTCCCATACCAGTAGGCGAGATCTGTCTTTCCTTAGACCCAAAAGGATGAGGATTTCTCTAAACCTAGAAAGGGGATTTAGATGCTAGAAAGGGGGTTCAAACCTAGAAAGGTGGTTCAGAAACAGCTAGAATAATAATTATGTAACAATACAGTTTTACACGTGATGACTCAATCTAAACAAGAAATCAGTTATCACTTATCTTACTGGGAGATTCTAGAGATGTCTCAGGGATAGAATCATGTTTGCTACTTCTTACCTCCTCTAACAATGGAAAGTTAAGTGATTCATAATATTTTGAAAGAACTGCATAAACTGTTACATAGCCCAATAATCTGAAAAAATTATTTTAATTCTAGAAAAAGTTATTTTGCTCATGTGAAGAAGAAAATCATGTGATTCACATGGGTAGTAGTTAAATCCATGGGCTGTGGAATCTTCCTGGCTCATCTGCTAACCCATCTATTTCCTTGGACAAGTTAATTGCACTCTCTGTGTCTCAGTTTCCTCATCTGTAAAATGTGAATGGTAATATCTATAATGGAGATGTTGTAAGGATTACATGAGATCCTACAAGTAAAGAGTTTAAAATTGTATGTGGGGCATAGAGAGACCTCAGTCAATGTTATTATATAACATACACTCAGTGGTATAACATGAAGCCCATCTTTAACAATCCTACTACAATTTCTATGCTTTATCTTGATTCCATTTCATTTCATTAAAGGGCAACCTTCCGCTATATGGAAAGGTCAATCATTTGATACCTTTGTTAAAGGAAGAGAAAAGAGAGCAGACGGTCTTCTTTATCCTTTCAAAAATATCAGTGGAATAAGACCATTCAACTCACTGTAAAAGTCATGGTTCTATAATATTGATTTTTTTCAGAAGCAAATGTATAGGTAAAATGCAAGGATGGTCTCTCTTTCTCCCTAGAAACTAGGGTGGGGACAATAATATATACTATTCAGCTGGACTACCTCTAAATATAAATTTTACTCTCTAGATTACTAATTTTACATGGTGGAGAAATATTTCAACATCAGTCTCAATAGGAAATAAATAACTTACATGACACTTTGTACTGCATGACCTTCTAGAGTGTAAACTTATTAAGGGCAAGATACTCTGACCTCACTTGTGCTCAATAAATCTGTGGAAATGAAAATTGACAATATAATGGCTGGAAGTTAGCATATGTCCAGTAGCATATAGAATGCCCTTCATAACATAGAATATACATGAGTTGGTCAACATCTATTGATACAAAGAGGTTGTTATCTAGGAATCAAGTGAAAGCCCAGGTCGTTGTCATAATTTGGTACATTCAGTATGTGTGTACTGAATGCCTTATGTGTGCCAGGCACTGAGAGCCATGCCAGAATAAATCAGACATGGCCCTGCCTTCTAGGACTTTATAGACTAATGGAGACTAATCAAATATATCAGATATTTATATTTTATATTTGCAATAAAAGTTAGAAAGTGATTACTGCTCCAAAATGTTTAAATAAAATATTGCAAGAGGTAACAGATGGGAGGAATTTTTCCCTCTAAATGCATTCCTTCATAGAAAAAGAAATTGATCTCTCTCGTCCATAGGAAAGTATAGCACCCTTAGGGTCTGTCCCATTTTTCCATGAGCATTGGTGGTACAGTGGTGAGCATAGCTGTCTTCCATTTTTTAAAATGAACAGAGAAACTTCCTTCAAAGAGTAGAAAACAAAATTAGCATGTCTATCACAGTTGCAATGTGTACTTTAGCAAACCAGATTTATTATTAGTCTATAACAAAACTTAGATTGTTATTATTTATTGTGGCAGTAGTGAGTTCACACACACACCCATCATATTCCCCAATCTCAAAAATATACACTGTGTATAGAGGCTGATACTTTCCAGGTTAGGAAATTGGTTCACTCTCTGAGAATAGTGTCCCAAGACATACATATGTCTGACAGAGCGTTACATCTTTCATTCAGAAATCAGGCATACCATTTAAAAAGAAACAGCACCTTCAATGCTACTGCTATTCTGTTAGGAAAAGTTCAGGGCACCCTGAGGATCAATATACATAACACCTAAAGAAATCCGTAAGTTCAGAGCTTCAATTCCATGTGGGAAGGAAAAAAAACTTTGAACCTTGTTTTTAGAAAGAAATATCAATTTGTACAAATCAACTTTAAGAAAAACAAAATCATTTAAGAGAAATGAACTCTTTCTGGCATTCCCTTGTTTCATCACCCATTGCTTTCTGAAAAGACAGGTGCCTGCTGACACATGTGACCACGGGCTGCCGTGTAAGACCACCTGCTGCAAGAACAGAGCCGCCAGCCAGAGCAGGGAAGTGTCTGCATCCGGGCTGCTCACCAACTCCATCAATAAGGCTCTCTTGTGCCAGGCTTTTAAATACCTTCATTTTAAAATTAGATTTTGATTTTTTTCTCAGAAACAGCTAAATCTCTGTTGAGCTACCCAAACATATTTCACAACTTAGATTAGTGTGTTCTGCCTTCCTGCTTTTTTTGCAGCTGTTACTTTTAAGAGAGCACATTTTGCTTTCCAAATGAGAATGGAGGCTTTTATTTAAAGGAGGAATTTTTCTGCTTGTTGTCATCTGGGCATCCTCCCTACTTTTTATGATTTCAGAACCCGCTTAAAACATCTTCATATGCAAACTGTACAGCAGCACGAGTTGAAATGTTCACAGTTTCAAAAGTGATAGAAAACATAGAAACTAACTAAAAAGTAAGCCAAGTTAGATCAAAGAGGGCACAAAAAAGCTCACTTGGTTTCACCTTTTCTCCAGCTGGAATCACTTATTACACTATCTATGCAAGAAAGTTAGTTAAAGGGATTCAGAGCATGAACTGTTATTTTCAGCCAACCATGGCCAAAAAAAATTGCCTCACCATTAGTGTCATCTTTGATTATCAAAATATTTATGTGTCTATTTATACACATCATACCCACTTCAACAGGGTAGCTATAATGTCTGTGAATTTTTAAAATACACAGCACAATCATATGCTAATGTCACCAAAGGAAGGTTCGTATATGAAATGGCAGAATTATTGCCATTTAAAACTACATCTTTAAACAGAGATTGTCACATGGGATAAATGTGGTTATCTTTTTAATACTTCTGTATAAAATTTATTAAAATATAGAAGCCAAAATAATTGGGGGTTAAATATCATTCTTGAGTAATTTATACAATTCCCTAAGGACAGATGCATGTTCTATTTGCTTGAACAAAGATTGATGAAACTTTTCAAAATCATTGTTGCCCATTTCTTAGTGAGTTCACAGGCATGACATATTTAACAGAGGAATTTAACCTTCCCTATTTACTATATAATTAGGGTTCATCCATTTATATGGAAGGACAAGTAATGCTGTATAAGAAATAAATTGTTCTAGTGGAGAAAAAAGGTATTTCAGAATCCTTGGTTCAGAGCCCTCACTTTCTCTCCCCCTCCCCCTCCAATATGTTACCTGTACCTGCCTTCCCACCTCTACCTGCTTTTCTCTAGGCTCCCAGCACCTTTATCACTCCATTCCCACATAGTATTGAGATTAATCATCTATATATCTGTCTTCACTATTCTCTGTGTACCTCAAGGGCAGGGCAACTGTGGGTGTTTTTCTTTGACCAACTAATTAAAGATAAATTTGTACTGACCTGAACCAACGTAAGGGAACTTAGTTAGGTAACAGTTTAAAGTGGAATTCACAAAATTACAAGTGGTTCCTATGAACACTCCAGTGGCACAATTTATTATTCAAAGCTTCCATCATAAATAGATCATTCCAAAGGTGATATAATGTGATGGCTTTATCCCTTTAAAAAGGCCTGACTTTTTAAACTAACTTTCCTCTCTATCAATTTCTTTATCTCCCAGGAAATGTCACTGCAATTTAAAGTACTCTTTACATTTAACTCCTCTAATCTTTTCAGGTATTTGAAAGTTGCTGTCAGCGATAGCTAAAATATGACACGTTTTTAAAAAAAAAAAACATTGGGCTTCCCTGGTGGCGCAGTGGTTGAGAATCTGCCTGCCAATGCAGGGGACACGGGTTCGAGCCCTGGTCTGGGAGGATCCCACATGCCGCGGAACGGCTGGGCCCGTGAGCCACAATTGCTGAGCCTGCGCGTCTGGAGCCTGTGCTCTGCAACAAGAGAGGCCGCGATAGTGAGAGGCCCGCGCACCATGATGAAGAGTGGCCCCCGCTTGCCACAACTGGAGAAAGCTCTTGCACAGAAACGAAGACTCAACACAGCCATAAAAATAAATAAATTAATTAAAAAAAAAAAAGCATCACACTTAGAACAGTGTTGGCTAACGGAAAGCACTGTGTTAGCTATAAAAAAAAAAAAAAAAAATTTTGATAGACATATACCTATATATAGCAGGTGCTTCATTGGAAGAAATGTTATACTCTAAAATAAAATGAAAGCAACAAAATGCATGTTCTACGCAATAAACTCTGGTGGTCTACACTTTCACAAATTGATTTCCACTGGCTAGGCTAATATAACTTATCAGCCGCAATCTTTCAAAGAAAATATAAGGGGGCTTCCCTGGTGGCGCAGTGGTTGAGAATCTGCCTGCCAATGCAGCGGACACGGGTTCAAGCCCTGGTCTGGGAAGATCCCACATGCCGCGGAGCAGCTAGGCCCGTGAGCCACAACTACTGAGCCTGCGCGTCTGGAGCCTGTGCTCCGCAACAAGGCCGCGATGAAGAGTGGCCCCCACTTGCCGCAACTAGAGAAAGCCCTCGCACAGAAACGAAGACCCAACACAGCCATAAATAAATAAATAAATAAATAAATAAACCCAAAGTTTAAAAAAAAAAAAGAAAAAGAAAATATAAGGGTGTCTTTATACTACACCATTTAATTTTGATCTTACTGAAAGTTGCCTGGAAGCCCGGACACCCCCCCTGCCAAAATCTCTTTATATTTCCGATTAAGGAGTAGTCAATTATTTATTGAGTACCTACTATGCCCAAGCTCTATGTTCTAGGGAGTACAAATGTGTGTAAACGTTCCCTCAGCTATCACATAGGCAAATTTGGGAAACACAAATTAAGAGACTCATTTAATGACAGGAGACATGATAAGAGTCATGAGAAGGCAGAATCTGATTACCAAATGAATACACAAACATTCCACAAGCTTGGCAAAGAAGGAATAGTTAGGAACTGGACGGCCTAGGACAAATTCACGACGGGGAATCTGAGCTCAACTGGATTTTCGTTAGTGGAGAAAAGTGAGGAGGACAGACCAAGCCTTGTTATGAGGTGTTAGCAAATGAAATGAGACACAGAAAGAAAACGAAGTTTAGTGGAAAAGTTTTTAATCAGACAGAAATTTCTAGAAGGATGCTTAGAAGTAAACTGGAAGGATAGTTTGAGGTCCTGAATGTCCAACCAACAGGGTCGAAATTTATTCTCAAGCCACTGGAGAACCAAACTGACCTTTGATAGTTTAAGGCTTAAAATTTAAGCCAGTGGGTCTCAAAGTATGATCCAGGGACTATCAGTGTCCCCTGGTCACTGGCCCCATCTCAGAGCTACTACATTGGAAACTCCTAGCATGGAACCCAGCAGCCTGCATTTGAACACACCTTCTGGGTGATTTTGAGAACCACTGGTTTAAGCAAATTAAAATAATCAAGGCAATGTTAACAGCTATATATCCTTCTGCTGGTGGCATGCACAACACAAACCAGTGAGAATGGCCTGAAAGAGAAGTTTCAGAGCCATTTCCAAGTAGAAGACCAAAAAGAAGAGAAATAAATGTTTTTGAAAGATTTGCTATTTGACATTTAAGAGCATTTTAGGATCACCTTTTAACGTTCCATTAAAGCTTCTCTCTTAGAAGGAAATTAAAAGTGACTAAGTCTTAGCGTGGGGATTACAGCCTACTAGGTTTTCTCTCTCCTCTTCTGATGAAGAAATAGGCAGATTTCTCATCATGATACGTGTGTCAGGAGGGAATTGGGAAAAAAAAGAACTAACATTTACTGAAGATTTCTGTCAGGCTGTTCACATGCATTATGCCATTTAATCCTCACAAAAAAATGTTGTAAGCCAACCTATAGTATTGCCCTTTTATATAGATATGGATACTGGGATTCAAAGAGGTAAGAAAACTTTAAAATGATCAATTAGTAAGCACAAAACAAGGACTTAAGTCCTTTTGCTTCTATATGGTACCATCTGCCAGGAAGTCCAAAGATTCCCATATAAACAAGGAATTCATATTATTTCCAGTTCACTTGATGTTTGAGAGATTCTTTGGAAGCGTTCATCTTGTTTATGGAATGGGGAAGATATTTTGCAAATACTTAACTGATTCAATATTTTTGCCCCTTAATTCACTGTTTTCTTACAAGCTTCCACCTCCAGAGGCATGGGTATCTGTTACTGGACCTTTTCAGGAGAAAAGTCTTCAAACCTGGATGAAGGGCTTGAGGTCCAGCCAGGAACAGAAAGGGTAGCAAACCCATCCCGGCCCCAGAGGTCGTGGGAAGAAAGGAAGAACAGGGATGGTAACGGCTCCCCACGTCTTCCAGTTTCTCCTCTCTGAGCTTTGCATCAAAACAGGAAGCCAAAGCGAAGAGGGATTTCTGGCTCAAATTCTGCTTAGGACCCTGGGAAGAGACTGCCCGGTGGGCTACCTGACACCAACCTTAGGGTAAACTTGGAGGCACGGGGCGCTCAGAGGGAGGGCTGCACCCACACCCAGGGGACACAGGTCTGGCCCAGCAGTTCATACAGCCCTGCTGGAGGCTCAGAAAGCAGCTGAGTGGTAAACCAGAAGGTAATGAAGGCTACAGGTGGGCCAGAGGCCAGGTGAGGGACAGGTCAGGGATTCCGGAGGCCTACAGGGCCAGAATGGCCAATGTGAGGGTGAATACTTCAGGAAAGGGGGCTACCAGGCCCTTCCCAAGTTGCACAAGATCAGATCACAAAGCACACCAACCCCAGATATCAGCTGTGTGTGGGCCAGCAGGGCCCTGGAGATGGGAGGAGCCCAAGGAAACTCCCTCTTCTTCCTGCTTTCCTGGGGAAGAGACACTCCCTAGACCCATGGAAGAGACTGATTTGCTTACCTAGCATTTGTTGTTTAACAAACATGTATATAGCCTTTATTAAATGCCAGGCACTATTCTAAGAGCTTAAATGTTAATTCACGTAATACAGTCACAACACTGAGAGGTAGGGATTGTTAGTATCCCTGTTCACAGATGACAAAACGGAAGCACAGAGAGGTTCCGAAAAAAGGCTACACAGTACAGCGAGAAGTCAAAGCCAGCCTCTGCTTAAAACCAGAGAAAGTATCCCACATGATTTACTGAGAAGAGCTTAACTGATCACACTAAAATTTTTTATCCATCAAGTTACCCAGCAAGTGGGAGGTCCTGAGGAAAACCAGATGGGTCACATGAGTGAAGCAGCAAAGGACGGAGAGGAAATCTTGTGCCTTTTCCCATTGGAGTGGCAATGTGTCTATGTTTTCAACTTTGGGGGAAAAATATGGTGGCAGTTCACATACTTCCTAAAGGTCTTCCAAAAGCTTGTACAACAGGTTGAGTTCCTGGAGTGAGGAATCATGCCTTATCTGCATGGCTGGTTTTCTCTTGTCCAGTGACCACTGGAAAATTGAAATGTAGAAGCACTGCTTGGACCTAAGTGAAATCAAAAGACGTACTATTTCTCTAATTTTTTTTAATGGAAAATGTCCAATTCGACCAGTGTTTCTCAGTAATGTTTAATTTTTTCCCCAAAAGCCCAAAAGACTGAAATACCAACCTCAGACCAAACCTTAGTTTAAAGGCCTTGAAGTTCACTTTGCAGGGAGCACAGAGCTGCCTATTCGGGAAACCCTTTACCCCCCTACCCCACAGGAGGACAAAACGAACCGTCAAAACAACAGAAAGGGAGACAAAGGCAGATTGGATATAATTCTAAAAGTTCAGTGTACTGCTTTCAGAAATACACTGTCATTTTTAGGATCAAAATGAATGGACTGAAAGTATAAGGGGTTTTAGAGGCTTTTTGGGGCTTCATTAATTATTTTTTCCCTGATGAGATATTACCAAATGGAGCCACTACTAATGGTGACATGATCTCAGCTCCTGATGGGCGGTAAAATGGGACACGGAGCCCAGCAAGGTGGCAGCTGTATGGCACCGACAATATATTTATCGGAGATTTGGTTCAGTTTTTCAAATCTAACATGACGCTGAATAGGTCCTGGGATACAGTGTTTGTACAATGTCTGTTAAAAAATGATTCTTTCCGGGAGGGGAAAAAAAAAAAAGAACAGTGCTTTCAATGTTCAGTATCCTTTACATCTGCCGCTCAGCTGGAAACACTGTTAAAAGGCCATTAGAACCTTAAGGTAGCAGACCTCGAAGGCTCTGAAAGCCAGGGAGCAATTTGCTGTTTGTGTGAGAGGATCAGCCCAGCCACTTCCTTTTCAAGGGCTGAAAACAGCTTCTGTCATGAGCCGTGAAAATCAATTCCACAGGAACCAGGCTGAAATGTGGCCGAAGGTGGTACACCTACAGGCTGGCGCTGCACGGCAGAGCCTCCTTCTGGGCATCCCTGGCACCTTCCAGAAGCCCCAGACAGCGGCTCCCCGGCAGTGCCTGGGAGGAGATAGGCAGCCGGAGACTTCCAGAAACCTCCAGGCTTCTCTCTTAGGACACTGGTTCTCTCTAATGCTTCATTAGGTTAAAATGAGAATTGTCGCCCAGCATGAAGATAGCTTCAGGAAGTGTCACCCTGGGAAAAGCCTGCTCTCGCTTATTTGTATTCCATCTTTCTGTTTTTCCTGATGATACTAATTGGGAGAGAGGCTCATTTTTCCCCAAAGAATACTGTTTCAAAGCCTTTCAAAACAGAGAGCAGTTTTAAACTTTTTTTTTCCAAGTACCACATCATATTTTTGAAAATAAATATTTCAGAGGAATCACAATGGCTTTGTCAAGAGTTGTACTTTATAAACTAATGGTTAGAAAGGTTAAAACTCACTTTAAAATGCGTTACAGGGCTTCCCTGGTGGCGCAGTGGTTGAGAATCTGCCTGCCAATGCAGCGGACACGGGTTCGAGCCCTGGTCTGGGAAGATCCCACATGCCGCGGAGCAACTAGGCCCGTGAGCCACAACTACTGAGCCTGCGCGTCTGGAGCCTGTGCTCCGCAACAAGAGAGGCCGCGACAGTGAGAGGCCCGCACACCGCGATGAAGAGTGGCCCCCGCTCGCCGCAACTAGAGAAAGCCCTCGCACAGAAACGAAGACCCAACACAGCCATAAATAAATAAATAATTAATTAAAAATGCGTTACAGGTTTCTCAGTTAAAGGAAATTGTTATTCCAGTGATAAAATGCACCTTTGTTACTACATAGAATTAAGATCAGTATAACCTATATTTTTATATATAGTCAACACTTTGTTAAACTGCAAACCTTTGTATCATTTAATAATACGCATGTTCTGGATAAAAATAAATCGCCATTCTTTAATCATAGCAATTAGTTTATGTTTATGCATATAACTTCTTACAATATTAAATTATCTATCTTTACAGCAATAACCCAGGCTGAGAAACTGACTCAAAGTTTATTTGTTAAATATAACAAAATGAAAAAGTATAATTTCATGGTTTTTTGCTGTGAATATCTGTTGCACCTAATGTACTGTTTTAACTGGAATTTAAGTGTGATCACCCTACTTGTATTTTTTTGATTAAAATAGAAAAACATGGGTTTATACAATTTTTATATGTCTAGTATACAAAACACATCATGAAGATCTCTGATTTTAAGAAATCCCCAAGTTCCTTTTTTTAAAGAAGGGAAGGTGGTAATTGAAAAGAGATTATATGTAATGATTTTGTTGTTGATGACATAAGATTTGCCATTTGCAACCTATTATATTCAATTGAAATTGACCTTTTATGAGAGCCATGTGGTAATATAGGTGAAATGAATATATTCTTTATGGCAGTCATATAAAAAGATTGGCCTAAGCTTTTAACATAGTACTTGACCTCCTGGTGTCTGAATACCCCCCAGTCTGTGAAAGAATATTGAATAAGATAACCACATAATCAAATGAGTAGTAAAAGCACAGTAAAAGCCTTTCACACATTAGCACTTGATAATGTAAAAGTAACAGTCAACTATGTTCCCTAAATTCAGTGCAAACGTATAGCTGGAGGAGAGGCTGGAACAGATCAAGTAGGAATGTTCAGGAATCTTGCATTTCCAGATAATTAATGCTTTAGAATTACAAATTCTTATTTTCCAAATAGAGCTCCCATTATGCCAAAGATCACTTAAACTCTTCAAAATCATTTGTTAAACTTTTTGCCACAAAAAAAAAAAGAAAAAAATCAACGATCTTAAATTTTACCATTTTTTAAGTTTTAAAAACTCCCAATCATTGGGATTTGGAATAAAATAGGATAAGGAAACAGCTAAAGGACAACATTTCTTACTTTCTCAGGAAAAAAATTAAGGCCTGTCACTTAAAAATACCTATAATAGCCAAAAGCATGGTGGCTTTTTCAAGTTCATTGCAAAAGTGCTATTGACGGGCTTCCCTGGTGGCGCAGTGGTTGAGAATCTGCCTGCCAATGCAGGTGACACGGGTTCGAGCCCTGGTCTGGGAAGATCCCACATGCCGCGGAGCAACTAGGCCCGTGAGCCACAACTACTGAGCCTGCGCGTCTGGAGCCTGTGCTCCGCAACAAGAGAGGCCGCGACAGTGAGAGGCCCACACACCGCGATGAAGAGTGGCCCCCGCTCGCCGCAACTAGAGAAAGCCCTCGCACAGAAATGAAGACCCAACACAGCCATAAAAAAAAAAAAAAAAAAAAAAAGTGCTATTGACTTTGAGCTATTCTGACCCATTAAGAAAATAATAACTGAAAGTTAGTCATCATTTTTTGGAAGACCTCAGAGTGCTTTCTTTGCAAAGAAAAGACTTGCCTCAACTTCATTGCAGCCTTGAGAGGAAACACCTCTAGTTCCCTGGAATTCAGCAGAGGAGCACTGGCCCCTGCTAATCTCAGCTATTCTGGGGGCACAAAAAGAGGAAGTCAATTTCTCAAGAAATCCAAGAAATGTAAGGAGCAAACATACTAGCTGATAAAGCCTACAGAACACAGGTGTGCAGTCCAGAATGTATTATGCTACATCTGTAATTAAATGTGTATAAAATGAAGGGTGACCAGCCCTAAATGTAGTCTCCTTGTATCTAGAAGTCAGGAACAAGTGGCTAGATCTGTACAGGAAAAACAGCTCAAGGAGGGATGGGGCCGGGGAGGGATGGGGGGGAGGGTTGGAATTACTCTTGACCAGAAATCTTTTAAAAAAGACCCCCAAAATGAGTCCTACATACCCATAGGGAGCCTACCATATTAGCAAAGAATAATAGGGATCCTACCGTGAAAGAAACTTGAAATGACTTTTCCCAGTTCCCCTTGAAAGCAATGCTGTGGTTTTATTTTACTCACGCAGAAGTGCCCAGGGCAGCTGGGTTAGGCCCCGTCTGCTCCAGGCACAGGTGATTACGGATTGAAGGGAGCCAGTCACTCTCTTTCCCTTGGTCCCCCTAGTGGTCAATGTAGACATTTGGAAGAAAGCTGAGGAAACACGGTCGGGGTGCGCAGTTTGGAAGCAGCAACTCTTTCTGGGTGGAGATTCCTACCCAAGGTCAAGGCGAAAAGTAACACAAAATCATTGCTCAAATATGACTGTCTCCCCTGACAAAAACGTGTACTTAAAACCACATTGAATGCACCCGGAATGTGGCCCCCAGAAACTCAAAGGATGGTGCCCAGACCAACAGCATCAACGTCACCTGGGAACTTGTTAAAAATGCACATTACAGGTCCTATCCCAGAACTACTAAGTCAGAACTTGTGGGGATGACCCAAGCGTTCGCGTTTAACAAGGCCTCCAGTGATTCTGATGCATGATAAAGTTTATGAAGCACTGCTCCAGACCACTGGCTCTCTTCCCTAGATGCACATCAGGATTACTTGGGAAATTTTCAAAAGAAAGGAAGAGAAGAAGGGAGGAAGGGAGGGAGGGAGGGAAGGAAGTACCCTTCCCAGACCGATTAAATCAGACTATCTGAAGATGAAGCCCAAGTGCAGGTATTTTTTTTAATATCTCACATGATTCCAGGATAGCCCTGGCTCTTTCCAACTCGAAAGAGCCAGTTGTTAAATTTTCTGGAATTTTGTGAGCCGGTTGTTGAGCTGTGAGTAGCTCAAGATCGGTCACAGTGGGAACACTTAGACCACAAAAATTGGCAAATGCTACAAATCTGGTCTCTCCACACACTACCCTCCAGAGAGCCAGTTGTTTAACATTTATCAGTTCACCACTGGCCGGAGTTGAGAAACACTGGTTTAAAGCAAGAATGCCAAATACTTAATTCAGATAGTCTGAGTCATTCCTCTCAATTTCTCCGTTACCCCTAAGTTCCTTATTAAGATTATGAAGATTAACCAAGCATTTCAGTGGCCATATACGTGAGAAAGGTGACTACCAGCCTGTCTTAGGGTATAACTGTGACTAGTTCAGATCAACAGCCATAGTCCTTTTCCTTTCTCTTCCAAGCATGGGCATAGGAAGCAATTCTGGAATGAGAAGGGTGGGTAAATCTGCTGGGGGACTGCTGAGGCTAGTCTGCCTCATCAATGGAGAGATGCACATGGGAAGAAATGGTCCCTTTCTATGCCTCTGGGCATTGCCCCTTTGCCTCTTGGTACTCCAGCAGCCATCTTGTTTCCATCATGGCCCTGACCTGGATGATGGTTGGAATGAGGATGGAAGAGCCAAAAGATGGGGAGAACCTGGGACCGGGTGATACTGTTAACTTTCTACTTTCTCACTCCTAGAACTGCTCTATGTTGGGACTTCTTCCTATGTAAAAGAATGGCTCTCAGTGATCATGTAAACTGGAACTCCTCTCATGCTTTCAGGGCCTTCTTTCCATAAAGGCAATGTGTGTGCCCTCTGCTTCCCGCCCCCCCCCCTTCCTGACTCTGTACTCACACTTCAGAGCCCATCGCTCTTCTTCAAGGAGGCATTTCCATAACCCTGTGATCAGAACACAGGATCCTATATTTTTTCCATTTTTTAAAATTTTTTATTTATTTATTTATTTATTTATTTACTGTGGCCACACCTCCAGGCATAGGGGATCTTAGTTCCCCCACCAGGGACCTGAACCCACGCCCCCTGCAGGGGAAGCATGGAGTCTTAACCACTGGACCACCAGGGAAGTCCCCACATGCTCCTACTGAATGCTTTCCCAGTGCCAGGTACCCTAGTGCTGTGCACTTATCTCAGCCATTCACTGTTAAAGGTGCCCTTAATTTCTGCTTCCCTGCTGGGATTAAAACTCCCTGGGGCCCTATAGCCAGTCCCTGGCATGGTGACTTACACATAGTAGGTAAATAAGAACTAGTTATTGGAAAAATGAAAAAAAAATGCCTAAAAGAAATGGAGAATAGGTTATAAAAATAATAACCTGAATAATGTGTAAATGTGGAATCAAATTTCTATTTCTCTTTGTTACTAACTGGTGCATTTGTTTAAAAATATTTTTCATCCAGGGTTATTAAAAACTCTTAAATATTTCCATCCAGGATTATTAGAATTTTTAAACCTTTACCCAAGAGTAGCACTATGAAACCCTTTATTTACAAACATGCCATCCAGGGAGTCAACTACACTTTCAAACACTCTCAGGTAAATCACTAAAAACTGAGTAATACAGGAGAAATCTATGAAACTACTTAAAGTCTCATTGTGTGCCAGCTAAAGAATTTAAGAGAGCAGAATTTGGTCTGCAAAAGGATATAAGCACCAAGTTTGAAATATTAATTATTCTGTTTATACTGGCAAGACAACTCTAAGTCACCTTGCTGGCCTTGGTAGAAGTCTTTTGAGAGATGTGAATTAAGGAGGAAAAAAAGTCTTATGATGTTACTTTGGTGGGTTTGAATATGAATTAAGACTAAGCTAATGAACTATTTTATCAATAATTCCTTTACTACAGTTTTTATCCTAAACTCATATTTCTATAAAAATCTAGCGACTGAATGGTAGGTCACTTTGGTTTAAAAGGACTCAATTTTATATTTTGTTAAGTGTTCATAATACTCACCCATAATTGTAAAAGAACACTAGTCACCCTCTCACATAAATTATAATGCAATGTTTATACTACAATATTTTAAAGAACATAACGCTGTATATTTTAAATCACTTTTGATAGTGGCCTACATTTCTGCTCACAAGCTATTACAATGTGGCACAGTTAAAAGATATAAGTTTTTTGTAAAAAAGTATATCAGTCAACTCAGATGAACTCTTATTCTCAACGATGACATATCATCTTCTAATTAAATCAGCTAAGATAACTCTGTTTGCAAGGATCATTCTAAAATTAATTCCCAAATCAAGAGTCTAACAAGTGGTACTCCTAATAGTCCAGATTTTAGATTGCTTCGATACCTGGAATTAATGTGAATCTTTTAGTAATCTAGTGACTTGACAAATCATAAAAAAAAAATTGAAGTTCCGCTAACTCATTTCTACCTCACAGTGTTCTTCGAAAGGATTTTAAAGACATCGCCTAACTAAACAGAGGGCAAAGAAATCAGAACTCTGTGAAGCAGGCAGCTAAATGGAAATTAAATTATTTATCCCAAACTAGGAGATTTAATATGTCTCCAAAAGAGTAAGACTTACCAAACACTGTTTTTTCATTTATGTTAATGTGATATCTACATGTAAAATTGAAAAAAGAGTTGGGTTAACAGCAAACGTATCAAATAAGTTGGTTTGCTGGGGAGCAGAGCGAGGGAGGGCTTTTTCCCGGGAAGCCCACCAAAAAAAGGAAAGGACTGCTGGACGAAGGCCAGATAAAATGAAGCATTACATATTTTGAAATTTGAAAACAATAAAGAAAGACTAAAAATGTCACTAGTATATCAGTGGAATATAAGAGAATTTTTTTTTAATTTTAGACTTTGAGACAGATTTTTAGATTTTTGAGATAAATTGATATTAAAGAGATGGGAGAGAATTTACTGCTTTCTTAATATCCAGCTATAGCCCGACTCTCAAAATACCTGAGATAGGAAAAAGGTGGCAAAGTAAATTATTGAGAACAGAGTTAGTTAAATTTTTTTCCTAATCTGTGGAGATAAACTTCCCTCCTCCCTCTACCCCCATGATAATTTCCTGGAGTAAGTTTTTTTGGACTAACCCAATATTCAGAAAGTAGGCCCAGTATATTGAAAAAAACCCGACACATGTTTTTACTTTCTATCTTTCATATAACCACATCTATACAATGATCGGGAAAATGCACGAGTACACAGACAATTTAGTGGTGGTGGCGTAGCCAATTCCAGAGAACATAAAATCCAAATTCAAAGTGATTTTGAAAAATTGTAGATGTTGCAAGTAAATAGAAAAATACTCAGCTTGAACTGTGAGTGAATGCATATGGTGATTGATAATACCAGGTTATAGATGTATTAGATGAGGAAAGAATTGATTTTACATGCATTCATTCGACAAATACAGAATGGCAGTGGGCAAGGTGAAGTGGATGGACTCCAGTGCCTGGGGTCAGAGTGCCTGCGTTTGAATTCTAGCCTCATCACTTGCTATCTGAGTCATCCTTGGGCAAGTTAATTATTTGTCTCTGTGTTGCTCAGTCTTTTCATCTTTAAAATGGGGATAATGATAGCATCTAAGTTATTAGAAAAAGTCAGTAAGGCAATGTTTAATGTTTTTAAAGTAGGTAATGTTTTTCAGATAGGTGCTGGGCACATAGTAATTTCTATATAAGGGATTGTTAAGTAAAGTTGTGGTAGATAAATGAAAAACATTAACCTGTAAGCCAATAAATTACCACTAGTCAGCAACACATGCATATTATAATTAATGACTCCAAGAAGGCTCAAAGCATAAAATAGAGGCACCGTAAGCATAAAACAGCATTCCCTGAATTGCCCAGACTTTTAAGCAGATGCTCTTTTCAGTTGTGAGTTCCTTTAGAAGTTTAGCGCCATCAGGATGAGTTGGATTGGAAAATGAGATAATATTTCTGATGCTGGAAGAAAAACTGGCATGTCTCACACTGACCTTTGATCAGAATAACAGTCCTAACAAAGAACTTGATGCTACATGGCTCAATATCTTCCCAGAAGATAGAACAAGAGAAAATAAGCAAGCACACTTTGAAGGCTTTTGGCTAGATATCTGGAAACATTTTGATACCACAAAAATTACTAAGTATTAGAATGGATTGCTGAGAGGGGCTCAAGAGTCTATTCCTTTGGAGGTCTTTGAAACAAGGGCAGATAGTCTATCTGATCTGCCTGGGATGGTTTAAAATCAGGGCTGAGTGAAGATTAATGGTACAAGCTGCCCCCTGAAGGCCTCCTCTTTCCCAAGCACTCTCTGAGAGTCGAACTTTATATATTACCCATCAGTTCCTCATCTGTTGAGTTTGAAGAACTCCCTTTTATCCTAGAATGGAAAAGGGCACACTATTTCACAATTGTGAGTTCTGAGTAAAACTTTAATAATGTCATGATGAAACATCATGTCCTTATTACTTCTCAGTTATTTTACCAGGCAAGCTACCTGTAAATATCTTTCAACTAGAAACAGCTCTCAAGAACCTGAAATCTGAACAGCAGTTCCTTTAAATTCATGTTCCCTGGCAGACTAACAGCACATGCCGTTTCTCAAGCAAACCAGTAAAAGTCCAAACAAGGCAAAGGATGGAAAGGAGTTGAAGGGAAGGATAACCACCATATACTAGATAATTAAAAGTAAATGGTATCAGGAACGAGGGAAGAGAGAAAGAGTGTGTTCATTTAATAACAGGACACCTAAGTGATCATTCCAACAGCAATAGGTAGCACTGAGCAAAGTTTACCTTGAAAAAATGTTGATCCTTAATATAGTTATCTTTCAATTCATTTCTTTTCCTATCAGATGTGCCTCTGACCCCCCAGTGACCTATAGCTTGAGTATTTCCACTGGCACAAAGGACAGGAGGATTTAGGCAAACTCAACAGTGCCCTTAGTCCTAGAAAGTGATTTTAACAAAAGTGCACACATTTTAGAAATTCGTAGCTAATTAGCAAGCACTGTAATTGTCAAGGGGTGGAGAAAAAAGGGGAAAAAACCCCTCTGTAGTTAAAACTCTACTGAAGGATTTATTTCAACCACTGGCAATGTTCCAGGAAAGTCAATGGGGCCTACAGAAATCATACACACCGAAAACCTTCCCTCTGATATGAAGGAGATTTGCATCGCGGTAAGGATGAACTGTAGTCTCCTGAAAGTCCCATTATCCACTAAAGAATACTGAAGCAATTTAAAAATACTTAACTATTTTCTTCTTTGAGATATATTATCTCAAATCATGTTGGGAAATATGTGTTTAAAAGTTTGAAAAAGCCCAGATGAGAGAAGAAAAAGTTCCTACAAGAAGTGATCCATACTCTAAACCTTTAAAAAGGTGAATTCCCTGAGATTGGGGGGGAGGGGAAAAAAGCAAAGCTGATCCTTATCAATTAATTAAAAAGAATGAAATAACAGTAGACAAAGCGGAAGGAGAGTTAAGAAACTTAAGGAGCTGCGGGGGCAGTCGCTTTCTATTCACTGATTAACAAATTAAGGAGCTCTGGAAAAGGGAGAAGAAGTGACAGGGAGAGAAAAGTGGTCTTATAATTCACCACAGGTTCCGCCTCCGACTCACCAGAGGCTGCCTATGTCTGGCTCAGAATTAAAAAAGGCTCCCTGTATATAATGCTCCGCGCTGTTAGCGTGATGTGTAAGCTGTTTTTTTCAATGCCTGTATTTCTAGAAATGTGCTCATTCCGGTGTGAGTAAAAAACCCCACTTGTAGAGTTTGTGGATCAACCGCAATAAAACAGCAATCCCACTACGTATCGAAACCGTGATGTTTTAAGATCTCTGCAAAAATGCTTTTCCTCCAGCGACCAGTTCTTTGGCAAAACGCAGAGAGGCTGGTGGAAATCCAGCGTTTTGACTCGACCCTCCGAGGACCCTGAGGACTCCAGCTGCGGGGTCTGAGCAGCCCGCGCCCCCGGAGCATCTCCTGGCCTCTCTCGCAGCCACAGGATTACCTCTCCCCAACACGTTTCTTTCACCGAGCCCCCGACAAGCTCGGGTTCGGTTGGAGCTAAGAGCCGGAAAACACGCACCCAGGCTGCCGCGCAAGTTGTCGGAGGGGCTCTCGGTGGAGGAATGCTGGTGGCCGGGCACGCGGGGGACGCGGGGTCCCAGGAGCCCGGGACGAATCCACCAGCGAGCCACCCGCTTAAGTTGACTCCGCTTCCCAGAGCGGGCGGCCGAGGCCGCGCTCAGGACGGGGCGCGGCGCCGGGTGGCCGGGGTGTCCCCGAACCGCGAGTGACCAACCGCAATCGGGGAAGCACTGAGGAACCGTAACGGGAAAGCCCGCCCCAAATCTGAAACGGGCAGCCCACGAACTCCCCTGAGCAGCCCGGAACCGCCGACGTCGGAGGCCGAGTCCCCCGGTGGGGTTCCCCCCCGCCCCAAGCCTCTCCCGCCCCCGGCCCGGGCGCCGGGCGCTCTGCCTCCCCGAAGGTCAGGAGAGGGGAGCGAGGGGCGAAGAGAGCCCTCCGCGTCTCTCCACCGCCCCCGCCGGCGCGAGGGCGGGAGCGGAGAAGGCGCCACTCAGACTGTGGCGCTGGGCAAACTGCGGCCGCAGTTCTTCCAAGTTTGCCTGAGCGAGCGGCGCGGGGTGGGCGCCCCGCTCGGCGATCTGCCCCCGCGCCGCGGCCGCCCCGGAGGGTGCCGGGCTCCCCGGCCCGGGCGGCCGGAGCCAACGGCGAAGGGGGCGCGAGGGCGCGGGAGGGAGGGAGGAGGGAGGGAAGGAGGGCGCTCCCGCGTGTGCACACAATGAGGCAGCCGAGACGCACACCTTCCCCCGCGGGCGAAGCGGCGGGAGTATCCGCCGCCCCGCACAGAAGCACCGCGGCCGGGAGAGCCCCGACAGAAAAGTGAACAGCAACAGGGGGAAGGCGGAGGGCTTTCCGGAGGCGCGGGGGACGTGCGGCCGCCGCGGGCTGCAGCCGGCCCGGGCCGCGCGCCCGCGCTTACCTGCTATCTCCTGGTAGGGGATGTCCGCCAGGCTGAATCCCTTGGCACCGTACGCCTGGCGGACCTCGCCGCAGCTCCGAGCCTTCACATCCGCGCCGGCCGGGAGGGACAGCAGCAGCCCGGAGAGGGGAAGAATCACAGCCCCGATCCAAGAAGGCATGGTGCAACATGCAAATCCAGCTCGGTGAACCCCGAGACCCGTGCGCTCTTCACCTTGCCCCTCAAGCCGAAAGCCCGCCAGAGCCGGCGGCGCGCTCCTCGCCGCTGCCCAGCGTCACCCCCTTCCGCCAGCCGAGGGGACGAGCACCGCAGCCCTCTGGACTACGCTCAGCAAACTTTTATAAGCCTGATGGAGGATGGCAAGCCAACCAGGGCTGGCTGGGAAAGCAGCCGCCTTGCTGCTCTGGCCCCCCAGACCGAAAACGGTGCAATAAAAAACGAGAAAGAGGAGGAAAAGAAATGTTTAGAAAACCACCATGGGGGTTGAGAGCTGCGATCCGAGTTCCGAGCCGCAGAATTCTAGCGCGCGGCGAGCTCGGCTCGCGGGAGTGTGCGGCGAAGGTGGGGACGCGCGCCGGCTCTCCCGGGAGGGAGATGGACAGGCGACCGCGAGGGTGTGCGCGCGCGAGTGTGTGTCGGTGTGAGCGCGGGGTTCTTGGGGCTGCGTGTGCGTGGAGGTATGTGTTGGGGATATACGGGATCCAGGGGAAACCTCAGCTTCACACAGGCTGAGGGAGAGCCTGTGAGAGTCCTCCTGAAATAGGAAGAGAGAAATCCTGGAGACAGACACTGGAGGCAAGAGGGAAGGAAAAAGGAGGGGCGGGAGAGAAACGTGCTACACATTGCACAGCCGAAATTCAGAGGCAGAGTCGAAGGCAAAACCTGGACTGGATTTCTTTCTACTCGGTAGAAGAAGGGAGGGGGAAAAAAAGGAAAGGTTCCTATTTTCTCATTCCCTGAACATCCTTCATACTGATCCGAAATGCTACCTTTAAATGCCATAACAAAGTCATCTAGACACAAAAAGCATTTTGAAGTCATTCACTTACGTTAGTAAACTATATTTTTGTGGACGTAAAGGACAACACAATTCCAATTGTTGCTCTAAATATGAGAAACAATTCACGACCTACTGAAACCCAAAGCCAGCGTAGAAATGAACAATTATAGGGGTAAACGCAAATAGCAGGGCACAGTCGTTACTCTAATTGCTGGTCTCATTTCTCTTTGACTTTGTTTTTATTTTGTAAACGCAGTTCAGGCACACATTAGAGACCAGTAGTTTTTCTTATTTTCAAACTTTGGGTTCTGGACTCAAAAATGTCCCCCTTTTCAATTTCAAATATTACATACTCTTGGATCAGAAATCATTGTCTTAGGTTTCTAGCGTGTGGAGGAACAGGAAAGCTAAGGAGAAGTAGAACAAGGGAGCAGTGAGAAAATGAGAGAGCAGGGGTCTTTGGGGTACATGAAGGAAGATATTGGGGAGGGAAGTGAGGTCTTCCTTCCCTCTCTTCAAATACTCTCACATACTAGATTTACTGTTTTCTTCCAAGTTAACAGAATTCTCAAGTGGAGAATCAATTCACTTATTTCTTCCTGTCTTATACTCAAGTTCTGTGAAATGGGATCAATATGAAAATTCTTATCAATCTTCTTATGTTAATGAACTCTGCTAGGCAGAAGTATGTGTTGAAACCCAAAGCTCATGCAGCTACTGGGGTAGTTAAATCCAAGACCAAAAAAATAAATTAATTAATAAAAAAATAAATTTTTAAAAGGTGATGCTTACTTGTGTGGCTGTATGTATTTAGGTCAGCACATTATTCAGAAATAACTATTGGGTGATGTCCAGCTTTTTGGAGCTTACCTATAAAGCTATGTTTTTCAGATGACAGCTATTAATGACCAGAATGACTCATGAAATTTGTCATTCTGTTTGTTATCACCATCACAGTCATAATCATCTTCATCATCATTACAACACATTAGGTACCTCTGCTTCCTCTCTTTAATTCCTCCTCTTTTACTCCACCAAAAAGACTCCTGAGTTTAAGATCCAACCTGATTGAAACTAAGGAAATGCTTAAAAATGAGGTTCTCTTATTTACAATTTGATTTTTTCTCCTTGAAAACTCCAGAGCTAAATATATCTTTCTGAAAAAACACACATATTTTTTCTCTTAAAATTTTAGCACAATGTTTGCCTTCGTGATATTGTACTAACTGGCAGACCTTAAGTGACTGCACTTATTTCCCTCAAAGTCTGAAATCAAGATGAGAACAAAATATACTCTAGTGTCTTTGTGGACAAAGGATAAATTGGGTAGGATTAGGAATTGCTATAGCCAAGTCATTATTTCTATGACATTTGACATGACCTTCAAACTTCTGTTTCTGTCAGAGCCAGGTGGTGGGCATTTCACACTCCAAAGGAAGGGGGTAAATACATAATTTATCCTCTCATCTCACACTGGGACTCATTGTAATTTATCCTTACTCTAGCAGTATATAGCAAATAATGCAATAGAAAGGACACTTGAAGTGGAGGAAGAATAGGTAAAAACATAGTATATGTGTTTTAAATTATTTGAAAATCAATCATGAGCTATTTAATGAGCATTCAATGCAACTGTACAACACTAGGTTATTGTACGTAGCTCCTACACTTGTACCAAGGCTAGTATGGAACAAATTATAACTTAATCAGACATAGATTAGTTTAATCCCATCAGGAGGGTGAAATAATTTAAGGTAAGTTTGTAAATTCCAATCAGACCAAAGAATTAAGTAACTTGCTTTACCGGTGCTCTCAAACTCTGCTTAGTCCACTCACTGAGTAGTGTAGCACTGTATGAAGTGGTGTAAGAAATAAAGTCAAACTTTCCAGCTAAGGGCAACAGCAGAGCCTAGATGAGGTATTGGAATGAGACTGGAAGGTCATGGACGTTTATAAAGGAGGCCTGACTAGAAAGATGAGAACTCACATTCAGGAGAAGTTGGTGTTTGATTTAGATAGGAAAAAAGAAGTTTAGCTGAAGGACTTGAACCCTGGCAGTAATGTTTATATTGTACGTAATAGGAACAAAAGTTAGAACATGAAGAACAGCAAACCAAAGGAAGCAAGCACATAGAAGCAAGAGAAAGGTAAGTAGAAGAAACACATAGAACTCTGCCACAATGGTCAAGATTTCAGGTGACTGAGACCAGAACAGGAAGATAGTAAATGGAAAGACGGTGAAGATAAATTTTGCAGAAAGGATTAGGATGATTTGGTCCTTGGTTCAATACACACAAAAAATTGTTAAAAAGTTATTTTAAAATTGTTAGTCTATATACAGTGGAATATTACTCAGCCATAAAAAGAAACGAAATTGAGTTATTTGCAGTGATGTGGATGGACCTAGAGACTGTCATACAGAGTGAAGTAAGTCAGAAAAACAAATACCATATGCTAACACATATATATGGAATCTAAAAAAAAAGAAAAAAAAATGGTTCTGAAGAACCTAGGGGCAGGACAGGAATAAAGACGTAGATGTAAAGAATGGACCTGAGGACACGGGGAGGGAGAAGGGTAAGCTGGGACGAAGTGAGAGAGTGGCATAGACATATATACACTACCAAATGTAAAATAGCTAGCTAGTGGGAAGCAGCCGCATAGCACAGGGAGATCAGCTCAGTGCTTTGTGTCCACCTAGAGGGGTGGGATAGGGAGGGTGGGAGGGAGACGAAAGAGGGAGGGGATATGGGGATATATGTATATGTATATGTATAGCTGATTCACTTTGTTATAAAGCAGAAACTAACACACCACTGTAAAGCAATTATACTCCAATAAAGATGTTAAAAATTTTTTTAAAAAGTTGTAAGTCTCGTTGGGAAAATATGGTATATCTCCTATGAACTAAGACTCCTGTTTATACAGCACTTTCACATCCCAGCTGTTTTTACACAACCCCCTCTGGGCATAAGATGAATGGAGCCTAAGAGACTTTAAGATATGAAGAGAAAAAGACTGGTCTAAAGGAGCAGCCATAGCTGATAGGTAAGCAGAGCTGCCCCTGTCAGTTGCCCACTCCATGACCATCGGCTCTTCTTTCTTGCTACCCTAAGCCTGTCTGTGTTGGGAGCATTGTGCCAGCACCAAGGGGTGAATCACAATTGGTCGAGGCGAGTCAGGGCAATTTCTTTCCCTTTTCCATTATAGTGTAGGGGTGGGCATAACACCCATTTTTGGCCAATGAGATATAAGGAAAAGATTTCTGAGAAAAGCATTTTTCCTGATTAAAGGCAAGAATGGGAGCAGAAAGGTCTTTTTGCCTTTGCCTCCTGTCTTCTTAGAGCTAGTTGGCCATCTTGTGAGTAGGAAAAAAGACATTGCCAAGAGACAGAATGACAGAACAGAGGATGGAAAGAGCCTAGATCCTTGATTCCTGTTTGAGTCACAAAATCAGCCCTGGGACTGCCAACCTCTTAACTTCTTGTTAAATAATTCATAAATATCCTGTAGTTTATGCCACTGTCATTTGGTTACTCTGCTATTTACAAATGAAAGCAAAATTAATGTATATAGCAACCTAAAGGAAAAACAAAGGAAGTGAAGGCAACAGACAGGGGTTAGTTGCAAATATAAGAAGCAAACAAAAATGAGGTACCATCATGGAATCCAAGTTAGAAGATTTTCAAACATGAAGCAAATCCCAGAGGATGTCAAAGCCAAGAAGATGGAGAAAATGGTCCTTGGATGATGATAAAGAAGCTTACTGGAAACTGCAACAGAAACATTTTAGTAAAGTAATGGGGTAGATGCCATACCACATGGAATTGTATATGAAGTAGGTGGAGAGAATACTGAAACATCATGTATAACTGATTACCACCGTGTGGCAACTCTACGTGGAAGTGGGAAGGGGTAGCCAGGGAGTGCTTTCCCGGGGAAGCCCCTAAGGCTACAGGCAAGGATAGGAGACTAGACATAGAAAGAGATTGAAATTCAATATATTATTTGGTAGGTTGATTTTAAATATTCCTCTTTCTTATCTGCATCCTATAAGCTTTGTACAGTAAATGTGAGTTCTTTTTATGATGAGAAAGATATCATTTTACAATGAATATGTCACGCTTTTAACAAATGCAGATGATGATAATATTTGTGCCATGTTTTACAAAGTAAAGGTGTCTTACCATTATCTCATATATGTAAAACAAATGGGCGTTTATACTTCTTACAAAAAGATAACAACTTTGTGGTATGAAATTTTTGTTGTTGATAATTTTTTTTAAAAGCCGTGAATTAGAAAAGAAAAAAAGAAGGCAATTACACAAGTTACTATTCTTTCGCTCAGTTATACCAATTCATGAATGTGAAGCTGGATGAATTTTAAGTTTTTTTTCTTTTCTTTGTGTGTTTAGATCAAGTAGGACAAATAAGTTCAAATGAAATCTTATGAAAACAAGAGAGTTATACCAATTCATGAATGTGAAGCTGGATGAATTTTAAGTTTTTTTTCTTTTCTTTGTGTGTTTAGATCAAGTAGGACAAATAAGTTCAAATGAAATCTTATGAAAACAAGAGAATGGACTTCAAGTGTCTATTACACATCTCAGCTTGGCACAAATCAAAATCGCTTATTTAACCTGCCTCTTGAAAAACAAGGGCCTGTAATGAAAAAGCCGTCAGAAATTTAGCAACAGTAGCTCTTCCAGGTGCCTGGATAATGGGAAGGTTGCTGAGTTACAGAGAAAGAAAGGTAAACTTGGGTAAATAATGACCAGAAGTGGTAAAAATAATTTTTCATTTTTCTTATCAAGTTTTATACCAAACCAAATCCTAATAGTCCATTTAACATTTATCGAGCCTTAAGAATTTACCTAGTACTAATATAAACCCATTAAAATTATACCTTTAGGGCAGCTGAGAACCAGCTGGGTTGCTAATGATCTCTTGGGGTAAGCCAAACACGAAGGGACCACAGATTTTTCTTGTCTTGCAATATTAGTCTAAGGCTCTGAAGCCAGAGCTATTTAGCTTCAGAGGAGAGAATCATGTGATCTGCTTCATCAGATTTTTGCCTAATAGTTATGTCAGAGTTTAGCAAAGAGAATTGAAAGAGCTCTAATTATTTAATTATATTTAGTTTTCATATATGTATGCTGGAAACATGAACAATGATGAAAGTATTTCATGTATTCTTAAGCACTACTCATATTTACTTGAAATATTATTAACAGTCATCAAGAAGGTATAAATAGAAAATATGTTAAAGCATAACAATGATTTATACTCTATTTAAAATTTTTCATATTTATTAATGATCCAGAAATCTACTCTCCATTGACTGTGAGTTTCATGCCTAGAAATACCTCTTAAGCTATTAAGTACATTTAAATATTAAGTAACAAAATATTTTTTAAAAATCGGTGTTAAGACCTCTTTCTGCCTTGGAACAATCTTGGGAAATGGCATACTAGCTAAGCATCATTTTAGACCATCATTAGAAAAGCTTATTATACATAAGGAAGAGAGTTTCGTTCTGACTTTATGGCTCACAATATTAATAAACGCCTTCAACCATGTCATTATTTAAAGCTCATGTGTTTTTGAAGTGTTTCCAAATCAGATATGTAAATGTAAAAGTGACACAAATGAAAATCCTATTGCAGATTAATAAACTTGCATTTTTGTAGTTCATAAAAGAAGATCATTTAACCTTGTCTTACTTGTTATAAATTCAGATATTAATGTTATGAGAGATGATTCTGTAGCTAAGCAGTAATTTTACATCCCTAGATTATTGGAACCATACATCTTGGCAGTCATTCCTCTAGTTCTTCTGCTTTTGTGAAAGATGAATGGAGCTTTGTGTAGTTTTCAGATCATCTGGCACCATAAACAATGACATTCCTTAAGGCAAATGGATGACAACACAGGCTAATTTGACAGAGGATAGCTCTCCTTGCTAACTTTCATCAATGGAATACCTTAATTCTCTATATTAAAATGGTTTCTCAAATTTTAAAAGCTCTGAGTTAATTAACTATCATTAGTTATTTCGGCACTAAATAAGCAGTATGTCAGACTTGATTTTTGGAAAAAAACTGATATGAACCCATAGAATATTGCTGTTATTAACTATTTTACTACATAGAGGTCTCTGCTCTTAACTTCAGCTTAGAAGGGCCCTGTTCTGAAGGAACAGGAAGATAATTTTCTGATTAGGCTTTTTTTTTAACCTAATATTTCTACATAAGAAGAGGATGAAAACAAACAAAAAGTTACTTAGATAAATAAATTAGAAAAATTCTTCAATTGATTAGAGTCAGAAGAAATCCAAAGAAATTTTAAAAGACATTAATGTGATTAAACTTTGCTATTGATGATCGTACTTTGATATCAAGTTACTTTTAATAATGGAAGGCAATCTGAATATTCTAAAATTCAATAATCAACATATTCATAGCTTTTAATTTGGGGAGTTTTCTAATAACTTCTAATTATAATGATTAAATTCATTCAAGCTTGTTGTAAGTTAGCATAGATACTAGAAAGGAAAAAAGGAAGTGAAAAATTTGAATGGGTTCTTCTGCATCTACTGGTACGTTCAAGTCAATAAAACTTCTTTGTTAAGTGTCACACCTTAAAGCAGTATTATTTTTTCTGTAGAAAACAGGTGAAGGAGGTTAGAGGCAACGTTTTCTTAAGGCCAAGTAGAATAGTTAACTCTTCTCTCTTGAGGGGCTATAGTCACACAGATCTCAGCTAGAAACTATACGAAGACTAATGGTCATAAGAAAAAAAGGGTAGGAGTCAACAGCCAGGTTGTATTCGTATATGACTCTACAAAGAAAAACTCAGTCTTAATAGAACCAGTAAATAGTGTCAATCCGGTAGCATATCAATAACTTCATTGATACATTTAGTTGATCATTTGACAAAGATTATGATCATGTTATTTAAAGGTTTCACTTGAAGAAGCCAAGCTAATTCCTTAAAAAAAAAAACCCAAACTGATTCAATTATACCAAATGTCATCTCTTCTGCAAGTTACAAGGACATTGTCTTCAATAATAATTCTTATTTATATAGGTTTTCAAACTCTACCGATTCACCTTCATGGTTGGAATGAATATACATGGACATCAGAAGTACAAAGAAAATTTATTTCCTCAACTTAGTCATTGCTCTGAATAATTAGAAGAATTTATCAATAAAATATGCTCCCTATCAAGTCAGGAAAACAGCTTCTCGGTGTGTCCAGAAAAATCCTCTAACATATTCTCTGTCAATGCTAACATTTTCATTAAGAATTTTATGATTAAGTGTTCTTTTTAGTTTAGATTAAAATGTTCACAGATGTACTTTCCTCACCCACATAGAGCAAAGTTTTCTAACCAGTTTATGGCTACACTACACCCAAACTTTGTCACATTTTAAAAGATCAGTAAACATTAAGGAAAAGAATCATAAATCATAAGGTTTACAGCCTGCATAACAAATACAAACCAACAATAATTTTTAGATCTATGCTTAAGAAAATAGCGCTGATCACGATATATGTCATTTATTGGTAAGTCAAAGTCTAGACAAACTTAATTCCACTGAATGTGTATATAACATTTATGGCCAACATCCTCCATTTTTTATCAGCCACAAACAAGCAGAAGATATTTAGTTTCTTATAAAACATCACCATTTTATAAAGAAGAATATGGTCTTATTTGTCTTCATAGCCTGAATTCACTTCCAAGCAATCATTTCTAACACTCACCTCTGTATTAACTTCACACATTTTGTTACATATCAGGGGGACATAATTAAATATTTGGGATGGAGTAAACCTAGTGTATTTTGTACATTACTTGGAAAAAGGAAAAGTCTGACTTTGGAAGCTGGAAGTTCCATCCACTAACGATCTGTTTCCAGGGAGGTGTCTGAAGGAAGCAGAGAAGCACATAGCAATACTCTTTCAGTTTTCTCCTGATGTTCATCTGCAGTTATAGTCAATCAATGTTGAGAACATCACTAAGAAATCCAGTGCTGTTTGCTTTTAATTGGTAAACTATCTTCCAAAAATAACATCTTCAGGCTTCACAACACCCTAGTCACAGAGCCATTAAAGAATGAATGTCTTTACTGTACGGGAGGACCTCTATGAATAATGAATAGGGCTCTATTTTTCCTGGGAAACAAACATGCATGTACTGGTGTGTTCTTGGTAATGAACAGCATTGTGAGTGTGCATAACATAGAAGGACATTCCTTCTACCTTAATTTCAGTAGATAACTGATTCTAAAACCCCCTAGAGAGTCAAACAACCATATTCTAAACCTGTAACCCGCTGCCTGGCTTCTAGGTTGCTTTTATGAGTTCTAAATGATGATTTAGTACAAAAATTGAAGAGATGATCGATCATGTTACAGTCTCGAAGGGGCAAGACTGGCTTACACAAATTCAAGAGGAAAAGAAAAGAATATTTGAACATGGTATTTAAGAAACTCTAATTTCATCTTTATTCTAAACTTCATGAAAACAGAGTTGAACCATTATTCTCCCAGGCACACATGAAAAGTTGTGCTGTGCAAAGTGCAACCAAATTTAGATATTTGTGCAAGAGATATTTCACAAAATAACTAATGAAAAGTAAGATCTAAGATTGTAAAATGATAATGACCTTGCAATGTGTTTAAAACTATTTGGCTTTTCCTTTAGCAAGATCATGAAAGGGCTTAATGTATTTTGTAAATTAGTTCCATAATGATTTCACTTACAAAGAATATAATTTGCTAGTCTATTTTCATAATGAATGAGAGCTTAATGAATCACACATACTTCCCCATTCAACAGAAATATGGGGCATCACAGCATTGAATTGAAATATTCATTATAAGAAGTCTTCAGACTTTGCTTATAAGAATTCTAAAGTTCTCTTTTTCTTTCTCTTTTTTCGGATAGGGGATGTTTCTGTTCAAGTTGACTTAAAGGATTAGTTAACCATCATGCAAAATTATTGTTCATTGCAATTGGTTGCAGCTCAAATGGAAATTTTTATATTTGTGTAATGGTTATGAATTTTCACAGGCCACAAACTCAGGTGTAAGGAATGGAACTTCCTTTATTTGCCTTTAATGGAACTTAATTTCTATTTTAAGCCTCTCTTCTATTCAGCAGCAGAAAATTTAATCTTGCCAATTCAAGGCAAATTTAGTTGCATAAGAACATTCTTAGACATAGTTCCCTCCCCAGGGAGGGTTCATTTTTTCCATGTGGGGATGGTAAGACATTCAGACATTGGTAAAAACAGATCATCTATTTGTGGGTCATTGTTATCTTCTAGGATGGCATTCTCTGAGTTATAAATAGGTCTTTTCCCAGTCCCTGGCTGCATGGTCCATACTACATGGTCGGCCATGCTGTCCTAGAATCCTGCACATCCACCAGTGTGTGAGAACTACCAGTAGTGACGGCTGTCTTTCTCTCACTAATCTCTGCCCCATTGTTGATTGCACAAGGAATGTTGGATTGCCCTCCTGCACCTCTCTGCCATTCCTTCACCCCACCCCTGCATTCTTTGTGTATAGGTTTCACAGCTCCCATTCCATTGTAGTATAAGGAATATCAGAGAGATTACAGACGTCAGTGTCTCCAGATAGGAGAGTCAGAATACACATCTCCACCCCCTGGGAACCCTAATCCTATCAGAGTTCAGCCCACAGAGAGGACACAGGGCAACTCCAAGATCCATTAGCTTCCTCCAGCTTTCTCTCTTCCCCCTCACCCATCATTTTGACTTAGAATGGGATGAGAAAAGGGCTCTTGCTTCATGTAGTTTGCATTCTTTCTCATTTATTGCTTATGGCCTGCACAACAGAGCTTGCTTCCTTCAGAACGTAGACTCAGAACTCAGAAACACCCGCTCTCTTTCAGAACACTTTTAGCTATTGCAAATTAAAGCCGTGCCTGTCAAGACTTCAGTCTCTGCACTAAGCTTGAGAGACTTCTTAGAAATTTAAAAAATTTGAAGGAAATAATATCTTATATTTACAAAATTTTAAACTACTTAAAGAATACTTTCCATAAACTCTTCATCTACCCATTTATACAAACGTAAGTCCTAGAGGCAATGACTGAGTGCATTGTGCTACAACCACTAACAAAGCCAGGTCCCAGGCTTTAAGCAGCTCAAAGTCAAGCCTATCAGGGACCTTAAAGACATTCTGCTGAGAAAAGTAGAGCTAGGTAGGAAAAATATATGGCACACTTCTCTACCAGAGATTAAAATAGAGTTCCTCTTATAGTTTCCTGCTCTAGGGAGAGGTGCACAATAATTTGATCATGCAAGGAATATAAATTGCTCTGAGTCACTAATGGTAGCTTCTTGCCATCCCCACCTCCAGCTTCCGGGGGAGTGGGAGTACCCAAGGCTCTAGAAGGTACTTAGGGAACCTGCTTTCAGGAGATACAGAGGAAATAAATTCAGCCTTTTGAATATTCGAAGTTCTAAAATATGAAATGGCAGTCCTGGGGACAGAGTTGGCACACACATGTGTTTCGTTGGCCTTGAAATAATTTGAAACAGTGCCAGTGCTTAATATTTGGAAATACAAAAGAAATTTAAAATGTGTGCTTTTCATGAAAATTCCAAAGATCTGGCGGAATGGGACCCCCATTTGGCTGGAGCTGTGGGAAGGCAGCCTCTCTTCGTCAAGTTCTGCACTCAAGTTCGGCCACCATTCCTCTCCCCTTCCTGTCCCTACCTGTCTACTTCACACGCTGACTTTTCCTGCTGCCCTTTCTCCTTCTGAGGTTGTGACCCCTGATGATCCCAGAAAAGGGACCCCAGAAAGTTGAAAGAAGGAAGGTGGGTAGAATAAGTTGAGGTATGTAGTGGATTGAGAATGAATCATGGAAGATACAGAATAGCTGCCACTTCTGCCTTCAGGCCAGAGCAAGAGGGGCCCTCACCCCCGGGGCCTCTGTCTGAGTTGCAGATGGGTTTATCCGCTCCTGTGTCTCAGTTCCAGGCCCATACCCCACCCCACCCCCCCCCGCCAGGACAACCTCTGCCCCCAGCGTGCCCCACATGGCTTCTGCCAGGACAGCTGTTCTCAGGCCCTTGAGTTGTAGTGAAACACAAACTGCAGCCATACACTGAGGCTCCCAATGCTCTTAGAAGGGAACAAATGGGAACGAATCTCCAGTAAAACATAACCAGCCCAGTCACGACCCCAGAAAGATTCTACAGGTACAAGTCCTTGAGCAACTTGAAGCACCTGGTCAGCTCCATGTCTGTGCCTGCATGTGTGCCTACGTGCATATGAGCACACATGGACAAACAAGAGAGGGTGGGTGTGAGTTGGGAGAGCACCCCAGATAGGAGAAAGGGGGCAGGGCCAATGTGTGTCCAGGTCCAGGCTTGGGGTGCCCTACCCAGAGGGATATGCCAGCCCTGGTCATCCCAGGGGAAATGGGGATCCCAGGGGATGACTGCAGGTCATCCTGCAGTTTGGGAAAGTGAGCAGGGAGGGGCTCTGCTTGCCCATGTTTATGGGCTATACTGTCTCTGACTGACATTTACCCACCTGCCTCAGGTCCGGGGAATGTCATGGCGGTCTTCCTCGGTCTATCACTTCAACGCCACAATTTCTTACTACTTTGATTCCTCTAAATAGACTATCCATTCAGCCATTCATCCAAAAAAAAAAAAAAAAAAACTAAAACAAAACAGTTATTGAAGATGTACATCACATATTGTGCTAGAAATGTGTTGTGAAATCATGAAAAGACAGGCTGTGTCTCTGCCCTCAGCAGCCTCCAGTCTGGTGTCCTGTTGAGTTGAGGTTCTTTAGAGCTTAAATGTTCTTTTTTAGATCATTGAATAAGAAGTAAAGGCAGTATAGTAGAAGGCCTCAAGAAGAACAAACAAGTACAGAGACCAATGCCTTCATTTATTTTAATCTCATGAATACTTAAAAATTTAGGTGTTACTATTATTTCTTGAAGGAATACCACTTCAATCCAATTAATTTGTATAATATATTTTGATATAAATATGTGCCACATTATGATTTATGTCTTATGGATTGACAATTGACAATCAAAGCAGGGGGCTGGCTACAATTACAACGGTGACTTTGGTACACAATAATTGAATGACTAGTGGCTCAGAAAACCCAGAGCTTTTGGTTTAGTTTATTAAATTTGATTATTCTAGCCCATAGGAAAAGGTCTTACCTAAAATTGGCACTCAGTTAGGACTTGAGAAACTAATACACCTGAGAATACATAAAATGAGCAGTTTAATAAGTTAAGCTTGACCTCCTTAACACTCACCTTCTGCTTCATGTACCCCCAAACTCTACCAAGACTAAGGTAATTTTGAACATTTTGAATATTTTCCAATATGTTTTGGAGAAATTTTTAGTATCTCCAAAATGGAGCTTAATATTTTAACTGGCCACAAATGACAGAAGAAACATTCATCTCTTGACTATTGCCTTGCAAAAGAATCTAAAATCAACAGTTTCCTATACTTTAAAGTATGATATTAATTCTGATTCAAAAGCAATGATACTATCATAACCTTTCAAGAAAATGAAATGTAAATCAGAATAATAACTTATTTTAGATTTTCAGAAGAGTGTTACGGGTCAGAAGGAGAGTCTCAATTTTGCAAATGAATTGTGCGCTATTAGAATTCATATTCAAGGAATACAGTAAGTTTGTTGGCAAATGGTAAGGATATGCACAACGTCCCCAGACTTCCAGATGCCTTGTATAGAAAAGAGGTGGTGATCCTCTCTTCAAACCAATTAAAAACCCCATCCCTACTCTACCATTAGCAACAGGCAAACACAAAGACATTGCTACCAATCAGGATGTCCTTCCTTATCCTCCACTAGATAAACTAATCAACAGTTCATTCCTCCCCAAAGACTTGTATCAAGACTAACACTACCCTAAGTATGAAGATTTAAACATAAACGAAGACACGCTTCTTTCTTTCTGAGAGCTTAAGGTCTAGTTTTCACAGAAAGAGGGAGGAATGACAGATAACATTTATTGAGTAACTGAAATTATCCTGCCACTGTGTATATTCTTTCATCTAAATAAACACCCTATGAAGTAAATATAAATCAAAATTGGAATTGCTCTTACCACCACCCCGTGTCGCAAGAATCACAATTCATATTTTCGATGTCAACAATGGCATCTTCGTTCTAGAAAACCTTTTATCTTTTGCCTCTTTTATCTTTTGACTATTTTCATGTTCAGAATCCTTGTAGAAGTCTAAGGATCCAGAAGTTTGGCCTCTGCTGTGGTCAATTTATATGTTCAGAAACGTAAACAACTAACACAACTTTTATATATATATAATGTGTAAAGTGTTTTGATTTCTTGTTCTTATTTAGTTTTCATGGTAAATACATCCTGTAGGCCTGGGAATTCTGCATTTTGAAGTATTCAATAATTACACAAAAACTAGACACTGTACAACCGTATCAATCTATTAATATCTCCATTAGAAATATTTGGAAAAGAAATTATCCATATCTTCAGTAAATTATAGGAAGTATCAGTAACAAGGAACATGCGTGATTGAATGCTGTTATTATAGTCATTATATATTAACTTTTATTTTTTATTACAGTTGTTTTGGCTACTATTTGTTTTTCCCAGTGGTTTAGCAACATCAGTGAAATAGTGAACTACAATATACTATAGTGAGAATTAATAGTATTTGAAATAAAATGTTCCTAGTTAAATTATTTGATTCCTGCTAGACCATCAAATCAGGGCTGGCAAATAGCTGTTCTATCATGTGCTAACTCAAAGTGATTTGAGGACTCTGAGGTCATTGCCAGCCTTAGAGACAAAGGTGCATTGCTAGATTAGTAATGTGTGTCATGGAAAGGGTTAGGTGAGTGGTGGAATTCATACTACATATTTGCCCTCTGAGATCTAGATTACTAGTTAAATAAATCCCACAAATTTTCTTTTCTAATGCAGAGTCAGTTTATCTATTCAGACAGAACAAACCGATTAACACATCTCTCTGCCAGCTGCCAAAATCAAAATTCATTTTCTTATCACAAAGAGTAGAAAAGAGAATCTGTGCGATGGGAGATTTCAATGATAAAAATTATTCTAATAAATGTGCTCTATATTTCAAAGTCACATCCTAAATTCCTGATTGAAGATCTAAGAAATAAAGAATAGCAATAGCTCTACATTTTCAGCATGTTCTCCTTGTCTTTTTTTATCAGACTTCGCTAAAATCAGGGAGGAGAAAAGTGTTCATATTTTAAGAATCAGCAGAATCATGAACCATTTCTCCTGACCTAACATCTTTATAATAAAACAGCTACTCTAATAAATTCATTGCTAGGTTGTGTTTTTATTACTACAATCTCCCCCATGAGTTCTGAGTTAAAAATATTCTGGGGGAGGCAGGAAATGTCATTTGTGTCAGAACATAATTCTCTACCTGCTGAAAAAAAGACATACAATTGTGATAGTTGCCTATTATTTTTTAAAGATTGATATATAAGCTTACGTATTTATGGCAAATTAACAAAATAGATGGGAGTATATTATACTATCAAGCTATTGTTACAGAAGTAACCAACATAAATTGTGAGGTGTCTAATATCCATCCCAAGCTTCCATAAGGAAAAAAAAAAAAAGCCCAAATCTCTAAAACAAAGAAGATTAAAAAAAAAAGAAGAAAAATGGTACTGAATTCATAATCTTGCTATCTATTCATGAAAGATTGTCATATTTTTCTTTTTTATTATGAAATATGACTGTATTGACTCAATTCTGGAATCTATTAATTTGTATTGTGCTACTTTGAAAATTTGGATGCATATATTCTGAGTTTAAAAATTTGCTGTATAACTATGTTAATTGTATCTAAACTACCCCAGGCTAGAGTGAGGCCCCTTTGGAAGTTATCTAATGGCAGCTTCTCACGCAGGCATTTAAATCAAATACAAGTCATCTGGTGCCTATATTGGTACCCAGATTTGACTTACTAAATTCAAATGTGCTTGTATATTTACTATAGGCTAAGGCAATAATCCAAGATGAAAAAACGCTATCTCAACACTGGGCTTAAGCAGGCAAATCATCAAGGGTAAAAGTGACTTACTTCCTTCATTCTAAAGATTCTCAGATCCTATTTCTGGAATTACTCCTGTGTTGACATTTCTTCTCCAACTCCACCAACACTGCCTCATTCCAGAACTTCACCATTTTCCGCCCATACATACTCCCCTTGATTCCAATGGCTCTTAACGTCACATCACTCTCCATAGCACCAACAGAATCATCTTTGAGGGGAAAAATACCCAACAACTATAGCATTATTTACTACTTTAAAGGAGTGGTATCAATGTTGCTTCAAAATCTTGCTTCAGTGAACCTCTCCAGTGTTCTTTTTCTTTATTGAAACCTCTGATTACAACTTTACTGGACTTTCAATATTCCCTGGATGCCTGGCACCCTTTCACGACACTATGTCTTATGCAGCTTTATCTTCTGCCATCTTCTCCTTAGTGTCTTAATGTATTCTCATCATCTGTCTTTGTTACCTTTTTTTCCATGAGTCAATATTTTGCCTTCTCTTTTGGTCTCTGTTAGGAAAAACTGTGAAAGACTTGAAAATGAGCAACAAAAGATTTCTGGGTAGACTTTCAGTGTAACGTTGGCATTTTCTAGCTGGCCCTTTGGAGATATATCATAGTAGGGCGACTTTGAGAGTCTTTAACCAGATTATTTTATACCTCTGTAAACTGTGGAACATTTATAGTAATGCAAATGATTACTGTCCATAGAAATACAAATAAACTTTGTTCAGTAAAGACACAATTGATTTCTGCCTTGTAGAAGAGATGATTTCAAACATGACATTATATTGTCCTACAGGGTATTAAACCATTTTTGCCTATTAGGATATTCATTTCAGCATTGTTGATGAGATAGACAGATACATTTGGATTCTCCTTTAAACCAGTTTTAAAATCGTCGCAGTTCTGTCATTAATAAACTAAATAAAACACTTTATATCTGTATGAGAGTCACAGATGTACATTTTTTAAAAACTATATTTGAACAGTTTTGAAGGGCCCACAGACATATGCAACAGATTCACCTGAAAAAGCCAGGCTGTAGCAGAAGTGTGTCTCATGGACTGCTTAGTCCCAGTACATATTTTCTTGGCTCCCTGCAGACATCACAAGTGGCAATAAAATTTAAACTTTGCTGACACTCTGTTTCGTTATGTTGCCCCTCTCTACCAATCGTGTGTGTCGGGGGTGGGCAAGCATGCCTTTGTATACAGTACAATAATTTATTCCATATTGGTGACAACAGTGATTAGAAAATTGATGTTATGGTGTGACTTTTTGATAATCTCTGTCAGATGGATGATGGAAATATATTCTCTGATGAATGAGAAAAGACAGGGAATCTGGTGTGAAAGTCTTTTCTGTTTGTGTTTATTTTTTGTCTATTTTTGTGCTTAAATCAATTAAGAAATTTCTGTCGACTGATAATGAGAACAACTCTTAAAGATCTGAATCAGTTAATGAGTTTTTGTGTTTCTGTGTTTACTTTGGACCTTTGCCCAAAATTATAAAACTGAAGCTATATGCTCTCTATGTGTCTAGTATCCATGTGTCTGTGCACCTCTAATTGAGAAAGGCCTTGACCTCTCTACGTGACTATGTAATGTTTCCCAATTTCTGGATGGATTTAATAAATTAGACTGCGATGTGTCTTAAATTAAAAGAGCTCTCTTTGGTTGGTTGTCTAGCTGACATTCTGGACTTATGGAATCAGGCCTGTGCCTCTGAGTACCTTTGACAAGGCTATTTTACAACTCTTTAAGTAGTTGAAAACTGATAGTAATACAAATTATTCTTGTCCAGTGAAATGTAAATGAGTTTTCCTAGTAAAGATACAATTGATGTCTGCCCAATAGAAAGATATATTCCAAACACTGTGTTTTATTTCTCTAGTTTTGCATCTGTAAACAGTCATTCCAACGTTCTTGAATGTGTCTGCGTATTTACCTACATCAACAGCTACTTCTACATCTGTTGTTCAAATTTTCCTTTCCACCTGCTTTAACATCTTACGGGCACTCATTAATTAATGGACTAAATAAAATCTTTGACATCTGTTCATTTTATATTTGAATAGAGTAATGGTTTCAAATTTTTAAAAACTGTGCATTACCAGCTCCCCCTGCACTTTGTTCATACTTATGCATTACAGAATAATTTCACTCTTCATCCCCACTAAACTAGAAGCGTCTTAAAGGGAAAAACTATATATTCACAGAGCCTAACAAAATATCTCTTTTATAGTAGGTAGTAGGTACTAAAAATATATAGTTTTTATTATGACAAAAAAACTATAAGGCCTGCTAAGGAATTTGGTGAAGAAAAGCATGTAAGATGATAAGAGGATGACTAAAATTTTATAACACCTATTACATTTTATTCATCAGTTGACTCTAAGTAGTAGGAGTTAGTATTTGTCAATTTTGTTAAACAGAATTTATACAAAAATGACCAATTGAAATGTTAAATACCTGAAAACATTTCCACTACTCTCCCACCAACAAATTTCATTTTGGAGAGTTTGAAAAGGTGATATCTTTTTTATCATAAAAATTATAATACTATATAAACATAATTCTCTAAGTGAAATACAAATTTTCTCACTCTTAAGGTCTGACTTCACTTAGTGAATTAATTTTAATTAGTTATATTTTTTAAAGTCTGAAAAATAATAGTTGAAATTACAAATTTGCTTTCTACCTTATGTCCTGAATTCATTTGAATTTACATTTTGATTTTTAACCTTCTAAAGTCACTTTGCTAACAAATACTTTGCACTGATTATTTTTTATTTCTCAGAAACATACAGAGACCCACAATTCTAAATTTCTGATAAAATTGTATATCGATATACTTGTTATTTCTCTTAAACTTTACTTTTTATTATACGTAGAGATTATCTTACCAAACCGATTAGAAAATTTTTTGAATTTTTATTTTGATGTTCTTGTAATTGAGCAGTTCCATAGTGTTCTTTGTGTATTCAACATACAAATAAGCTGCTTTCTGAGAGGAAAGTAAATGAACCAATTTTTTAAATTAAATTTTTATCTCTATTAAAAAACCTTCCAAAATTATAGAAAATATGCACAAAATTGGAAAAACATCGTATGTATGATGCAACAATTCTGTGGTATATCTAACTCATGCAATTGATGAATAATTAACTATAAATTCTTATAGATGTTGAGGTATTTTACATATTAAACATTTTATTTGAACATTCTGTTATTTTCATTTGGAATAAGTCTTGGAAAAGCCCTAGAGTATTTTCATAGTGTTACATTTGTTTTATGTTATGTACCTATCCTGTTGCTCAAAATTGAATGTTTCCTATGAGTTTTGGGTCAATTAGGGACAAAAATTCCCCTGGTAACAAATTCTTTCAGTTAAGAGAAAGAGACTGAGAAAACTGCTTATCTACATAAAGCCTCATTTATTCCTTAGTGTTAAAAGTCCATTACGAAAAAAACACTAAATTCAACTCATAATGATAAAGTTTTACCTAAGAACATCTTAGCAAATCAATATTTTAAATGATTAAGCATAATCCAGTTCTGGCAATTTTAAGCATGATAATTGAACTTTCTAAATATTTATAGATACTAAGAAGAAAACCATTCCAGCTGCAGATTTCTGGGGGGAAAAAGTCCATATATTTTCAAAGTAGAAAGAAAGTCAGGTAGGTCATTCATCAGATCAAAGATTTTTAAATCATCTCTTTTGGGGACTTCTGATAAATTTTTCTTATCGGACAGAATATAAATTTTAAAGTAAGGTGGTAATTCATTGCAATAACGAAACAAAGGGAAAGTAAGTTGTACTGCTTTTGTGAGAATATACAAAATGATCAGAATTCCAAAAATCAGAATGGTATTAGAGAATCTCATTTTCTGTAGATGTCAATTTCTGAAAAAATAAAATAGACACTGAAAATTAATGGAATTTAATATTTAAATGAGATGATAAAATGTATGCACTTATAGCTTCACACGTAATAAAATTCACTCTATTTTTGTCATCACCTTTTTAAATAATAAGAAAAAATCTTAAATATTTACCCATGAAGTTACCAATTCCAGTGCCCTTTATTCTTGGTGTAGATCTGTATTTCCATTTGGTATCATCTTCCTCTCTTTGTGCAGCTCTCTCCTCTCTGGCATCTTCCCTGCAAATTCTCGCTGCTTTGGCCTCCTCATGGCCTCTTCTCTTCCAATCAGGGAGCCCAGACAGCTCTGCTTAGGTTGCCCCTCCTTGCACTGCAGCCTGGAAACTCTCCAAAGGCAGGAAGCTAGGGCAGTCACAAGATTCACCTCTTTCTTATCTTTCGGAGATCACTCTCCTTTGTTATCTGATGTCAAATGCCTTGCAAATCATTAGAAAATCGTTACTCCATATATTGGTATCTGGTTTTTGTTTGTTTTTTTCAGTTATTTCAGGTGGGAGGGTAAATTTAGTGCCTGTTGCTCTGTCTTGGTAGGAAGAAGAAATCCTTGTCAGCAACTTTTTAAAAATCCACTTTCACTACTTCTGAGTCTAATGACATTTTACATATTCTAACACTTGGTAAACACCAGGGTTAGCAAAAATAGGGGATAATTATTTATTAGATTGTGGTCTATGAACTCTATCCTGCAGTGTATCTTAGTTGGGTTCTGCAATAGCAGACGCTGTGATAAGGCTTCAGGTGAAAGTGATTTATTAGAATGCGTCCCCAGGCAAACCTGGTGGGAACGTTGGAGAAGTAAAGAGGTCAGTCAAGGTTGTAACATCAAGCAAAGTACTCAAAGAGTAACTTGGGCTCAAGCCTAAAAGAGAACCATGGAGAAAACATAGTTCATACTTCAGAATTAAGGGATGGAATGATAGAGTGCTATTTACTCCCCTCACCCGTCCATCATTGGCAAAGGGTTGCCCAGGTGGGAAGTATATTCTTAATCTCTTCGGGGGCTCCTTACAAAGAGGCAAAGTTTGTTCTGACAGCCTGATGGTAGAGCAGGCACTGACTGTCGGGATTAATAGCAAACTGGTGCGCAAAAATAATGACAGTATCTGAGAGATGTGAGCAGAACAATGACAGCATCCGGTACCCAGTGCTTATGGAAACTTAACGCACAGGAGACTCACTCAGGGATTTCATTAAAATGCAAGTGCTAGTTTAGTGGGTCTGGCAGGACTCCTAGGTGATGCTGGCGCTCTTGGTCCACCAACATACCCCTCGACTCCTGGTAAGTCTTAAAGGACTGGGGGGATGGATTTTATTTTCTCACCTTTCCTTGCCCTCACCTCATGGTTTTTAACACTTTGGAGTTACTGAGTATCTTTCACGTCAGGTTACAGTAACTTGATAAACACTGCTGTTATACCAACATTAAAGAGGAAGCAAAAAGGTAGATCAGTGGCTGTAAAGTTTTTGACCAAGACCCACAGTATAAATCTACATTCTGATCCAGCACACTCATGTGTTTATTTAAACATATATGACCTGAACAAATGTGTCATGAACTATAATTGTGGATGCATTTTGCGTCTTTCTAATCTATTATTCTCTTCACTCTGTTTCATAAACAAAAATGTCATTTCCTAGCACACTACTAGGTCTCAACCCACAATTTAAAACAAACGTGATCCCAATCAATGATAATGGAAACTGAATTGAGATTCTTATAGGTCATATTTTTGGTTCCATTTATGAAAAATTGTGTTCACTGATTTATGGTCTGCTTGAAACTCCTGAGTGCTTTGAGGAAGATGAGGATTTGGGAGATCCTTCGAGCCTATATTTGTCAAATATTTTCTCTATGTTCATTTGGGGTGGAAGCTGAGTGCTACCTGAAAGAAGGATGGAGTAGGGAGGGAGCTGTGTTCTAGCAGGTTTCCTGCACTGAGCAGAAAGAAATCTCTGCAGAACTGGACTGACGTTCCTTAGATGGTGAACTAGGTACCGCCTAGCATCCCCCACACACGCAAGGAGGGGTCCCATTACCTCAGCCTCAGCCCGAGTGGCTTACCTAAGTATTTCTTCCTAGTACTTAGTCTCTTTGAGAGGAGTTCTGGTAAATATCTTCTTCTCCATCTTGTCACGGTCCAGCGGCCATTTCTGTGGCTTTTACAACCTGATAGTTGACCCACCGTGTAGCTGTGCCACACTTCAATTAACTTCTAAATTCATTCACATAACATGAACATATGAAGCACATATTAAGCACAGGCCACGTACTGAATGTTCAGTGGTTCGCAAGACAGATCTATTCCTGCCCTTAGCTGCTTGCCACCTAGTAAGGATGATACATAAAACATGAGAAAAGTGATGTTAGGGTCAATACGATGTCATAAGAGCATAAGACAGAAGTATCTAAAACAGAGGTTGGCTAACTTTTTCTGTAAAGGGCTGGGTAGTACATATTTAACACTTTGTAGGCCATATGGTCCCCGTCTCAACTGCTCCACCCTGTGAACGCAGCCACAGACAGTATGTAACAAAGAGAGTGTCTGTGTTCAAATAAAACCATATTTACAAACACAGGCAGCAGGACAGATTTGGCCTTTTGGACCATAATTTGTGCAACCCTGATCTAAAGGGATCTAGGGAGAGTCAGAGGAGACTTCCTAGAGGAAATCAGTGTTAAAACTGATTCCCAAACATGGGGATGAGTAATCTAATAAAGAGAAGGGAGACCCTGAAGAAATGGGCCTAGAAGTGAAGGACAGATCATGTTGAAAGACTGGAAAGATGTTCAATGTGGCTGTAGCTTAGATTTTTTTTTTTTTTAACTTAGGAGTTTTTTTTTTTTAGAGCAGTTTTAGGTTCACAGCAAAACTGAAAGTACAGGGATTTTCCATATATCCCTTGCCTCCACACATGCACTGACATTTGACAATTGAAGAATCTACACCAACACATCATAAACACCCAAAGTCCATAGTTTACACTATGGTTCACTCCTAATTATGTATATTCTGTGGGTTTGGACAAATGTTTAAAGACATGTATCCATCATTTATGGTTTCATACAGAGTATTTTTACTGCCCTAAAATCCTCTATGCTCTGCCTATTCATTTTTTTCCCCGTCACGATCCAGGGCAACCAACCACTGATCTTTTTACTGTCTCCATAGTTTTGCCTTTTCCAGAATGTCATATAGTTGGAATCATACAGTGTATAGCTTTTCATATTGGTTTCTTTCCCTTAGTAATATGTATTTAAGTTTCCTCTCTGTCTTTTCGTGGCTTGATAGCTCATTTCTATTTAGCACTGAATAATTGTGCTAAATAGAATAATAATAACCAGTCCATTGTCTGGTTGTGCCACAGTTTATTTATCATTTACCTACTGAAGGACAGCTTGGTTGTTTCCAAGTTTTGGCAATTATAAACAAAACTGCTATAAACATCTGTGTGCAGGTTTTTGTGTGGACTTAAGTTTTCAACTCCTTTGGGTAAATAACAAGAAGTGAGATTGCTGGATTATATACTAAGAGCATGTTAGTTTTGTTAGAAACTTCCAAACTGTCTTCCAAATTGACTGTACCATTTTGCATTCCCACCAGTATGAATGAGAGTTCCTGTTGCTCCATATCCTCACCAGCATTTGACATTATTGGTGTTCTGGATTTTGGCTGTTTAAATAGGTCTATAGTGGTATTGTTGTTTTAGTTTGCACTTCCTTGATAATATATGGTGTGCAGCATCTTTTATATGCTTATTTGTATATTTTCTTTGGTGAGGTATCAGTTAAGATCGTTGGCCTATTTTTTAATTGGGTTGTTTGTTTTCTTATTGTTGAATTTTAACAGTTCTTTGTATATTTTAGATAACAGTCCTTTAGGAGATGTATTTTTTGCAAATATTTTCTCCCATTCTATGGCTTGTCTTCTCATTGTCTTGACATTGTCTTTCCCAGAGCCAAAGTTTTTAATTTTAATGAAATCCAGCTTATCAATTATTATTATTATTATTATTATTATGGACCATGACTTTGGCATTGTATCTAAAAAGTCATCACCATACCCAAGGACATCTAGATTTTCTCCTGTTTTATCTTCTAGAAGTTTTATAGTTTTTGTGTTTTATACTTAGGTCTTTGGTCCATTTTAAGTTATTTTTTGTGAAGGGTCTGTGTCTAGATTCTTTTTTTTTTTTTTTTGCGTGTAGATGTCTGGTTGTTCCAGCACCATTTGTTCATTTGTTGAAAAGACTATCTTTACTCTCCATTGTATTGCCTTTGCTCCTTTGTCAAAGATCATTTGACTACATTTATGTGGGTCCATTTTCAGGGTCTCAATTCAGGTTCCATTGATCTATTTGTCTATGTGGCTCAGAATTTTGGGAGTATGAGGAACATTTTTTTATTCATCTGTCCATCTACCATCTGAAACCTAGTTTCATGTTTAGGCAGTTTCCCCACTTTATGAGTCTTGGTGGGAAGCAAAACTTCCTTCCCTAAATGGGCTGAAAATGGTAGATGCTTGCATCTTCAGTCTTTCTTCTAGCTTAGGTATGTGGCCTAATCTCCGCCAGCCAGATACACCCATACAAGACTTCAACTCATAAGCCAGTGATGAAAGAGAGAAGGAGAGGAATCAGTCTCTCCCTCAATCTCTTTCCCCCTCTCTCTCTGTCTCCAACTGTCTTTTGCACATGCATCCAGTGTGGACTTAGTAGTGGTTGCAGTTTTGAGATATTGAGGCTTAAGTGGCACCAGAACAGTTCAAGATCTGGTGCTTGTTGGTGGTGGCAGGAATTTGTATGTCAGGCCAATCCTGCAATGAGATTATGGGCATTATTCCTCAAAACTGAGCTTTGTGCTCAGTTCTCCAATTCACCAACAATCTAGGAGATACTCTGTGTCCTTTTAATAAACTCCTCTTCTGTGACTTCAGCTAGAGTCCGCTTTTGTTGTTTGCAACTAGGAAATCTGACTTATCAAGGGAGACTGGAACAGAGAGATAACTAGGGGCCAGCTCTGGAGGACTCCTTAAACCATGTTAACATGTTTTGAATTTATTATTAATGTTGTGAGAAGTCTTTGAAAGATATCAAGGAAGAGACTGATATAAGCAGAGTCGTAATTTAGAAAGATCACCCTGTAAGCTCCCATATGACAGGGATTTTTTTCTGGCTGTTTACTGATCTCTGCTCAGTGCTTAAACTAGTATCTAATGCACAGTAGGTAATGAAAAAAGGTTTTGAATGAATGATGGAGCTTTTCATGAATGAATTGGAGGCAGGGGTTCAAGTTTGAACAGGGTTGTGTAAATCAGTGACAGTGGTGACCTAGACTAAGTTAGTGCCCTTGAGGATTCAGTGAAAAACATGGATTCAGAAGATTGCTAGGTAGGAGGCAGATTCTGAATAATGGGCACAGAAATTACAGATCAATATTTCAAAATGCAAACAAGCTTTAACATTAAACTTACAATGGTGTCAGTTTCAATAATTATTGTAATATTTGCAAAGATTTTCTCTATTCTCCACTCAAGACCACTGGTTCCCTAGGTACAGCCATGGCAGGGTATGACGCATGGATTAAATATAAGCAACTTCCAATGGCAAGAAAGTGAACAAACCAACAGTGTAAATAATCATTTAGTACTGAAGAGATAAACATAATATCAAATACAGTTGCTTCAGCTGTTTAAGTATCCTATCGTTTCCTGCATTATTTGGGTTATCCAGGCTGTCACTTTTTAAATAAGCCTAACAGTGGATTCAGTTAAGTAGATAAGGAGGATTTAAAAGATAAAACCCAGCTTGGCGTTCAACACTCCTTTCTCCTAAGCCCTCGGATATGATTTAATAAGAAGGAGACAAGAATATTAATATTTCTAAATTTTTGTTTGGTTGGATGACCTTGGTAAAAGCAAGTAGGCATATTTAGAAATTAGTTTAATTGACTGTTATTACCATTCTGCTTTTTCACTGGAATAATTCACTGGGCATTCAAGTTGATTCACTAATGGAGCAGGTAGATAAGTTAGGCAGGGCAAAAATCACCACTATATTTCAGTGATTTCCCCCAAAGCCTGCTGGCAAATTACATAGGTTAACATGAAATTTCACTTCACGTTCTCAAAACAATACTCAATAATATAGAAAATCAGGTTATTAGTGAACTACTAGCATGATACTTTTTCTGCAATAGTACGCAGCATTGGTATTCTGAAAAAAATCCCTATCCCTTTAGAAACCAACCAAACTACTTTGATAAAATTAAGTCAGCAATATTCTGGGATACAATGGGAAATGCATGTTGTCTAGTTTACTATGTCCAGTGGAAACATTTAATTGTGAATGAGGCATGGATTCTTAACCTTTCTTGCTAGCCAATAAATTTGATCAACTCTTTAACATCTTTTTGCTGCATTTCAATTTTTTGGGAAAAAAATCGAATGATAAACTAGCTTATATATTCTTACCAGTCAACAACCTCTGGCCTAATGTATGTATTGAGCAGGCAGGACTTTTGGGGTCTAATTTGATGGCTCCAGAAAACTGACTTCAACCCTCTCCCCAACCATACAGGCAAGTACACTGAGAATATCTTTAAGAGGAATTCTTGGCCTTACAGTGATGCTAAATTAACACGTTTATCAGCTGATTTATGTGGAGATCAGCCTATGAGGGAAAGGGGATAGGAAAAGAGACAGTTCTGCTATGGGAAGGAAATGGAGCCCCAGAAGGATAGAGAAGTACGCAGACTCTCTCACGGCCTGATTTCATCAGCCTTGTTTCCACAGACTCTGTCAGGCTCACTGTGATTTATTTAATGAAGGTCAGTGAGAGAACACACTCAACGCTTTAACTTGAGAAATAAAGCAGGAAATCTGTGTGTACCACCATCATAAAACAACAAGCTGAAAAGGGAAAATTTCACACGGCCAATAATTTTGTCGACATGCCACCAACTAATAAGGTTTGTTTTTTCTGAAATGATGGATTGTTTGTGCCTCAGCCACAATAAATGCAAAGCACTGACATCATTAACGTACTTTCGTCCCTGCCCCAGCACAGTGCTTTACAATGGAAAGTGCAGAATAAACATTGCTGAATGAATGAAGAATTGTGTATGTGGCCTTCCCATTTTCATGGTCCTCAAATTCATAGTCCCTAACCTAACCTCTGGCCTCATCCTGTCTACAAACCTTGTGAGTTTTCTCCATCTCCTTGTCTTGTTTATTTCTCAATGACTAGTCCAAACCTGCCCCATTCTCAAGACCTGACTCTACCCAAAAACCTCTCACCATATAATCTCTTTTCAAGTTAATTCCCATTATGTACAAATTTACCCCTCTCCCCCTTTAATTCCTTTCCTCTAGGCCAAGAAGACATGTGTTCCCTCCATGTTCAAGTCAATCCATCCCCATCTTATACTGGGCTATACCGTCTTCCTCACATTCTTACATATCTCCAATCCGTTTTCTTAACCATTTCTTTCCTCTTAGCCTGTGAAGAAGTTGTCTCCCACAAAAGAATAAATGCCCCTTTACCCTATATGCTCTTCTCAACTCACTGTGTTTTCCATCCCTCCTTTTCCCAAGGACCACTTCATCCACACTCAGGATTTCATCTACCTGTTTAAGGCTGAAGAGCTCTAATTTTAACTTTCCAGGTCAGACTGTTCCCTTGAAGATTTTATGTCCAATTGTCTGCTTGTCACATCACCCATGATTTCATTCATTCATAAGTATTTGTTGCATACATACTTTGTGCCAAGAATGGCTTAATAATAGGAATGGAAGTCGTGTGAAAATAGATAAGGTCCCTACCCTCATGAAGCTTTACAGATGAACAATCCTGTAATGAAATAATCACAGAAATAAATGACAGATGTGACAAGTGCAGTGAAAACGAAAAAAGTACACCTCATGTGGAGCGTCCCCCACCACTGTTTGCCTCTTGTTCAGTGTCATTTTTCACTTGGTGCTCTCACAATCCTTCTAAGTTTCTCACTAAGATGCATAGGTGTTGACCTTGATCTCCCCTGTAATCTTGATGTCAACCCATCTTAAAGTTCTGCTTTTTTTTTTTTTTATGGCCTATAATGTTTTCCTGCTTTACCTTAACAGCAGTTATACATCTCAGCCCCTCTGTCTTGCCTGTACCACCCTGATAGCAGTACAGTTTGTTGTCCTGTCTTCAGTCTTGTTTTATTCTCAAATCCATCCTCATGTATTGTCAGAGGGACTTACATAAACCACAAACCTGACAATGTCATTCATTTGCTATTTTGGTCAGGATAATTAGCACTGGCTGCTATGACAAATGGCACTAGTACCATAGAAGCTCAAAACAATGTGTGTATTTCTTGCTCATGTTGGATTCAGACCAGGTCTGATGGATCTCCTTGATAGCTCTCCTCCAAAGGAAGTCTCAGTGATTCTGTTCTTTCCAATATGTCAGACTGCCATTCAAAACTGTATCTTTGAGGTCCTGTAGAAGTGAAAGAGAATCAGCTGAGGCTGTCAGAATGATTTTAGGGGCAGGTGTGGGCCACATTTCTGTTTATGTTACATTGACCAGAAGGTCAATATAGTCTCAAACTAACTGCATGAAAGACTGAGAAGTTTAGTCTTCTTGGGCGCCAAAGGAAACAAAAAACACAGGAATGCAAGCATCTAGCTAATCTCTGCCTGACTTGCTTTCAGTCTTTAACTTCTCACAGTCTAAAAAGTTCTAGCTCCTGAATACGGTTATAAGACTCATGTGCCAACATCTCCATTCTCTTTGCCTCTCTTCTCTGTTTTATAGACTTTTTCTCATTCTTGCCCTCTACCCCTCTTTTCTTTCTCTCTCCCTTAAAAAAAATTCAGTATCTGTATTTTCTTAGCTGGATATATTTTTCTAATGGTATTGCATGTTAAAATGAATTGCTTCTCACAATTTGTGTCTTAGGTATCAGAATCAACTACAGTTTGAAACTACATTTACAGAAATCCTTGCTAAAGGAAGGCTTTTCTTCTCTTTGTATGAATTACTGACTCAGTGAAGTATTTTCTAGGTGAAAACTTAAGTCTCAATACCTCAGCTGCACCTAACAGTTCAGAAATCATGCTGAGAGAAAATTTACAGATGTCAAAACATGTCCTCTGTCTAGAAGGGCAATTTTTTCAAAGGTGTCAGGATGAGAAATATTTTCTAAATACCTAGTGGCCTCCTTCCTTAACCTTTTCACCAGAGAAAATACATGACTGTCACCAGAGTTGATATCAGAGACTGGATAGGATTTAGTCACCAGGGCCCAGCATCTGAGGGGCTAGCACAGAACTGACTGTGACCTAAGCTTTTCACCTGAAGATTGTGATTAAAGCCAGTTTGCAAACGCCTCACCTTCAAAATTAGTTTTTCCATGAACCATCCGATTATCACCATTTTTCCATCACATTGTCTGGATTGAGGGTTGAATGCCTTCTAGCCTCTTGACAATTATACAAAATATACTAATAATATCTACCTCACAGGACTGTTGTAAGAAAAAAATTTCACATGACATTAATGCTTTAAACTATTGGTTTTTATTACTATTAATATTACCTTGGCAAATCCATGGAAACATTTATAAACACTCAACACATAATAGATCATCAATAGCTCTTTTTATAATATTTCTTTATGGCTTTGAACATGGTCATATTTCAATTATTATCTATGAGAGATGTTTCTATTGGTGTCTTTGAGGGATATTATCTATGAGAAAAATAAAACCCAGTATAACATTGTCAGCAGAAGAAAGTGAATATAAATGTTGATACACCCTTTGTTATAATGCCCATAATTTACTTATTAACACCTTGGTGTTAAACAGTGTTATATATGTGTGTATAAATTAAATCTCATTCTTGGTGGGTAATTAACTAATGAACCACCATAACTTGAGGTCCACATTCTAGAAGTTTCTAAATAAGTCTTTGGATATCCCAAATTTATGACAGAAGAATCATTAATTAGAATAAGGAATGTTAGGAATAATATTTATGTAAGAAATAACTGATGGTGATGATCTTTGGCTCCCTAGAAAGTATAAAGGGACTAGCTAGAAAGAGCTCAGTCTTAAGGTCAGGTGACAGCAGGCTTCCAAACTGGCATAAGGAGCTGGAATTCAAGAGCACAGGAGAAACTGTTCAACCCTGTGAATTGTGTCAAGCTGAATAATGGTCCTCCCAAAGATGTCCACATCCTAAGCCCCGGAACAGTTAACTGTGTTACCATATAAGGCAAGAGAAACTTTGCAGAGGTAATTAAGTTAAGGCTCTTGAGATGGGAAGATTATTCTGGATTATCCAGGTGAGCTGAGTATAATTACAACAGTTCTTATAAGAGGGAGGCAGGCAAGGTCAGGGTCAGAGGGGAAGGTGACGTGGTGATAGAAGCAAAGCTTAAAATGTGCTTGGAAGCTGGAGGGAGGGGTTGCAAGCCAAGGCTAATTGACGACCACTATAAGCTGAAAAAGGTAAGTACATGGATTCTCCCCTCCCAGACTGCCGATAGAAGGAACCTGTCCTATAGACACCTTGATTCTAGCTCTTGAAGACTTCTTATTTCAACCTTCTAGCCTCCAGTGCTGCAAGAGAATAAATTTGTGTTGTTTGAAGTCAGGAAATTTGTGGTAATCTGTTATAGCAGTAACAGGAAACTAATGTATAAACTCTTCACTGCTCTTTGAAGAATGTGAGACGCTATATCTTTAATTGACCTCATCTGTACCCGTACCCAAATTGGCCTTAGTTGAGTGAAATCATCTGAACTTGATTTTTCACACAGTAAGCTGGGCACAACCAGCAGAGAGATAATGTAAAAAATTAAGGGGCTATCAGGAGCAGAATCACCCCATTTTTCCCACACTCTTGATTCAGAGAGTGTGCAGCTACTTGACTAGGAAAGGCCACATTTGAGGGCTATAAGTGCAGGCTGAGTCCTGAAAACCAATGTTATATTGTTCACAATTTGCCTGGGTCAGCTTCCTTGAACCATAAAGCCTGTGTAAGAAACTTGTGTGTAAGTGTACATATGGGAAAGGTGAGGAGAGGGTGCTTTGTCCAAATATATCTAATTTTAATGCCTAGTATAACTATGGGGTGGGTTTTTCTTAACAGCCAGCAGATGACTGGAAAATGAAACAAGAGCCACAAAGCTTCTCATACTTTAAAAGAACAAGTTGTCCTGTGTCAAAACATCCTGCCTCATGCAGTAACTATAAACCCCACAGAGATAAGGTGAAGATACTGGAAAATCTTTGTATCTAGACAGCTCCCTTTTGCTAGTTTCACTACAGGGAGCCTGTGTTCATCTTTGGAAACTAGTTTAGCTTTTGGCTTAAATAGCCTTGTTAGCTCTGAAACCTCTCTTAAGGCGCTAGGAGGGTTTGTGAAGTTAATACAGATTGTTTGTGGAAGATGGGAAAGAAGTATGTTTAGTTGTGCTAGGAGCCCTCATAAAGGAAAGCTAAGTCTTCGTAGCTTTAAGGAAGCCTAGTGTAGGTATGTGATTCCAAGCGTTACATGAAGAATAGACCAGATTCCATTTCTTAGAGTGAGGTCATCTGGGTATCCTGACTGACCCTCTCACTGAGAACAACTAAAAATGCCTCGTAAAGGTACAAAGAAATGTCATTTTAAATTAGTTAATGAGCCGGCAAATGAGTAAGAATTATTCAGAGGCCATAAACTGAGTGAAAGTGGGAAGACAGGAAAGCAGAGGACTGATGCTGGCTTTTGTCTTAAAGGCATTTGCTGAACCAGACACCTTGAACTTTGGACTTCTTTCCTTCGCAAAATAAGATAAGACAGATACACAGCCCAGAACCAGCCCAAAGTGAGTATCTTGTAGGACAATTCACACATAAATCTGGGACCACAAAGAGCTATACATATGTCATAAGGGTCAAGGAGAAATATTATCCCTCAACTCGAAAACATCAAATATTGAATTCAGGCATAGGATATAAAATAAGTATTTTAATATGTTAAAAGTGAAGGATAGATGGATATTCACTGTATTATTCTTATAGCCTTTATGATATTTGAAATTTTTCAAACAAAAAGGGGGAAAAATCTAGGACTAGAAATAAACTTCCTTAATACAACAAAGGATAAATATAAAAATGTACAGCAAATATGTTACTTAATAGTGAAATGTTAAAAGCATGTGCCCAAGGCACTGGTGTCCAGTATCAACACTTCTATTTAAAAATGTATGGAGATCCTAGCAGTAGGACACACAAAAAAATAAAGGGGATTGTCGAGATAAAAAGAAATAAAATCCTCATTGTTTAGACAATATGATTGTCTACAAAGATTAGTTAAATATGTAAAAATAATAATGAGAGTTTAATAAATCTGCTAGATATGAAACCAATGTATGGAAATAAGTAGAATTCCTGCAATTCTGCAATAGTTTAGAAAACATATTTTTAAATGAAGGTACCAATTATAATAGCATCAAAAATACAAGGTGGCTAGAAATATATCTAACCAAATTTGAGCAAGAGACATTTTTAGAGAAAGTTGTAAAACTTAGTGGGAGGCCATTAAAGAAAGCCTATGTAAATAGACAGACATATAATATTTTTGGATTGGACTATTAACATTACAAAGATGTTGATTTACCCAAAATTCATCTACAAGTTCACTGCAAAACCAATAAAAATCTCAACAGACTTTTTTGTGGAACTGATTCCAAGATTAACATAGAAGAATATAAGGACAAGAATACCCACTCTGAAAAAAGAACAAAGTAGAGGGATTGTATAAGCAGATATCAAGAATGATCATATAGTTGTATTAATAAACTGAGTGTCTTGCAAAGGAATAGACCTATTGACTAGTGGAATTGTCAGTTTCGGAAACAGATTTACCCAGATAGTGAAACTTGATCTATGATTGAGCTGGTATTATAGAATGGGTATAAAAGATGAACTTTTCAATAAATGATTCCTTGACAAATGATCATATACAAGGGAAAAATAAAATTAGACCTTACTTCACACCATAAATCAAAATTATAAAACTCCATGAAAACAATATATTTATAACCTTTGGGTTAGCTCTTTTTAAAAAGTATATTTAAATTGACAACTTCTGTTCATCAAGGGATATAAAGAGTTTAGTGAAAGAAAAGTCACAATATGGCAAATGTGAGTGTAATTCACGTAAATGACAAAATATCAGTGTCCAGAACAGATAAAAAAAACTCCTACAAGCTAAAAAGGAAAAGAAAATGGAGTATCGGGTAAAAGGCTTAAACAATTCTTCACATAAGAGAAAAACCAAATGGTCAATAACAGGAACAATTTGTTTAATCTTATTAGTAGCTGGAGAAATGCAAATGAAAAACCACGATAAAATGCCAACATATTTATCACAGTGGAAAAATTAAAAACATTGGATAATATTAAGCCTCGATGAGAATGTGGAGCCAGTGCACACATGCACAGGTGGTAGAATGGTAAATGGGCAAAATCATTTTGGAAAACAGTTTGACGTTGTCTAGTTAATTTGAGATGCACATATTTAGTGACTGAGCAATTTCACTCCTGTCTCAGAGAAGCTCTTGTCCTGGACACATGCACAAGTGTTTACTGCAGCACTGTTTGAGACAGCAAAATGCTGGAAACAACCCAAATATCCATTCACATTAGAATAGATAAATAAATTGTGGCATATTCATCTGATGAAATACTAGATCATTGAAAATGAATGAATTACAACTTGAAGAAAAAATTTAATTGATTCTCAGGTACATAATGCCGCAGAAAAATACACTAAGTATTGATACGTTTATACTTATATGAAGCTCTAAGCCATGCATATTTAAGTAATGTATAGTTTTAGGGATACACACTATGCAGTGAAGTAAATGTGTGAAGGAGAGTAAATGTATAACATTACATTCCAAATAATGGTTACCCCTAGGGATGTGGTGACTAAGTCAGTTGCCTTGGAATACACAGGGCTTCAAAGGTGATGGTAACTTTCTGTTAATTAAATTGGATCATGGGCACCCCAGTATTTGTGTTGTTTATTTGCCTTATGCATATTTAATAAAACTATTTTGTATCTGTTTAATATTTAAAAGAAAAAAACTACTGAGTTCAGTTAGAGGCATTTTGATACATCTACATACTTTCTGAGGGTTATTTTAAAAATTATTCACAGTATTTTCAAAATATGTACCGTATTAAAAAAAAGGCCAATGATTTTTTAAAGAGCACTTTTCTGAAAAACTTTCCCAAATATCTGCTTCTCTCAGTAGTTTTCTTTTATAGACACGCCTAGACCGTGTCTACTTAATTTCTACCAAATTTTGGAAAATTAATTCATTTATTGACTCAACTATCATTGAATTCTGGGCTGTACATCCTCATATACAGGGTACCTTTGCCAGGAGCACTTGCTTTGTATTCTCTGTATCCCTTCGTCTTTCCTTGCATAACTACTTACTGCTCATCTGGCAGATCTCAATTACTTATTATGGGTTACTCCCTCTGGAAGCTTACTCTGACCCCACGTCATGCAAAAGGGACAATAACTGAATATGTAATATGTGAAGGGATAATGAATAAAACTAATACACTTCCCTCAAGGAGCCTGCAGTCTAGTAGATAGTGGTGAATACAAGTACATGACATTGCCCTTCAGCATCACTGATAAAACAGGGTAGTTAAAAAAACAAGGAGAAAAGAAATGATAAAAAAAGAAATAATTATGTGACGTGATAGAGGTATTAGCTAAAGCTAAGGTGGTAATTGTATTGCAACATATAAATGTATCAAATCGATAGGCTATGCACCATAAACTTGTATAATGTTATATATAAATTATATCTCCACTATAAAAATGAAAATGAAGGGTGGGATTTGGTGATTGTTGTTGGAAATGAAAATATTATTAACTAAAATTAAGGACTTGGTCTCCTTAAAATAATGAGTTCTTTTTTTTTTTTTTTTAAAGGAACATATTTCTTAGCATAAGCTATTGGACATACCAATGAATACTACTGATACCCCAATCAGCATACTTAGCACCCAGATCCTGGTTTCTAACTAAGATTTCCTACTAAAAGAAACTCAGGCGTTTTGGATAAATGGCTGATTTACTGTGTGTTGCAAGAAATTAATTTTTTTTTTCAATATTTTTATTGAGGTATGGTTGATTTACAATGTGTTAATTTCTGCTGTACAGCAAAGTGATTCAGTTATATATATATATATATATATATATATATATATATACATATATATACATATAAACTTCTCTGGGCTACACAGTAGGACCTTGTTGTTTATCCATTCTATATAAAAAGCTTACATCTGCTAACTCCAACCTCCCACTCCATCCCTCCCCCAACCCCCTCCCCCCTTGGCAACCACCAGTCTGTCCTCTACGTCCATGAGTCTGTTTCTGTTTCATAGATAGGTTCATTTGTGTCACATTTTAGATTCCACATATAAGTGATATCATATGGTATTTGTCTTTCTCTTTCTGACTTACCTCACTTAGTATGATAATTTCTAGTTGCATCTATTTGCTGCAAACGACATTATTTCATTCTTTTTTGGCTGAGTAGTATTCCATTGTATATATGTACACATCTTCTTTATCCATTCCTCTGTCGATGGACATTTAGGTTGTTTCTATGTCTTGGCTATTGTGAATAGTGCTGCTATGAACATAGGGGTGCATGTATCTTTTTGAATTATAGTTTTGACTGGATATATGCCCAGGAGTGGGATTGCTGGATCATATGGTAATTCTATTTTTAGTTTTCTGAGGAACCTCCCTACTGTTTTCCACAGTGGCTGCACCAATTTACATTCCCACCAACAGTGTAGGAGGGTTCCCTTCTCTCCACACCCTCTCCAGCGTTTGTTATTTGCAGACATTTTAATGATGGCCATTCTGATCTGTGTGAGGTGGTACCTCATTGTAGTTTTGACTTTCTTTTTTCTAATGATTCGTGATGTTGAGCATCTTTTCATGTGCCAATTGGCTGTCTGTATGTCTTCTTTGGAGAACTGTCTATTTAGGTCTTCTGCCCATTTTTCGATTGGGTCATTTGGTTTTTTGTTGTTGAGTTGTATGAGCTGTTTGTATATTTTGGAAATTAAGTCCTTGTCGGTCACATCATTTGCAGCTATTTTCTCCCATTCTGTAGGTTGTCTTTTTGTTTTGTTTATGGTTTCCTCTGCTCTGCAAAAGTTGTAAGTTAGATTAGGTCCCATTTGTTTATTTTTGTTTTTATTTCTATTGCCTTGGGAGAAGGGATTAATTCTTGAGCTTGGAACGTCTCATGTCAGAAAGTAAGGAAGGGCTTGAAAACTGATGGGGACATATCAAAAGGACATCAGAGCCAGCCTGAAGGGTTTCCACTGGCCAAATTTGGGACAATTGGGCATCAAGAGAATGATGGTAATAAATATAATGCATTGAATTAAAAAATAATTCATGAGTCCATAGTAACAGTAAAAAAGAAATAGGGAAGGAGGAAAGGGAAGGCTCTTCTTTATTGATGCATTCTAGCTGATATATATGATAAAAATCATTGAATTGAAAAAAGTCAACATTTTGCAGCCACAGATGTAATACTTGATTCAGGCAAGGATCATCAATGGATGCTAAAATTTTGGGGTGAAAAATTGTTGAGAAACAGAATATGTATACAGTTTTGAAGTATTGAAATGTCATATACTTAATTATAGATGCACATAAGTACCTTTATAATGAAGAAGTCTGGCACATCCCATCTTAACTGAGAGATTGAACCTAATGTCACCAGTAATGGGAGAAACAAACAATACTTACCCCCTGATGTTATGTACTGAGAAGAACCAACACCTATATAATTTTCCTGTCAAAAATATTTAGTCTGAATCTATTCATGAGGAAACCATCAGGCAAATTCAACTGAGGGTCATTCTACAAAACAGCTGGCTTCAACTTTATTGACTCTTAAAATATGTCAATCAAGATGAAAAACTGCTCTGAAGGAGACCAGAGAGACATGGCAGCCAAATGCAGTATGTGGTCCTTGATTGAATCTTCAATGGGGGCAAAACATAAAGGACATTATAGAGAAAAACAGAAGAACTTTGACTATGTGATCCATATTAGATGATACTAATATTGATGTTAACTTTCCTGAGTGTGTCAGTGACACCATGGTGTGTAGGAAAATGGCCATGTTTTTAGGAGATTTGCGCCGAAAGGGTGAAGCACAAGGAGAGGCAACGTGCAGATCTACAGGTCCAGTTTTCCTCCCCTGTCTTCGCGTTATCTCAGCAGAGGCCCCAAAGATGTGGGTAAATGAGCCTTTAGTTGATTCCAAGGAGTCCACTCCAGCTTTCCAGTCTTTCCTGCTGAGTTTCCAGATATCTCGGAATAGAGATAAATCAACCTCACTGTTCCTTTTCTGAATTTTGGTTCTTCAGAATCTTTTAATCTAATGAAATTTTTCTTTTAAACCTCTGTATTTAGGGATAATCTGTCATGGAGCAATTGTAACTGGAACAGAGAGATAAGGGATAGGTTCTTTTGATGGATTAGGTTGGAGTCTAACATTAATGCTTCCTTTATATGATAGATCCCATTTTTTTCTTTCTTTTGGCTAGTTCAGAGATAGCTCCATCCACACCCCTTATTGTTCTGTTGACACCAGGGATTCTCTGTGTTTGACCAGAGGTCAGGAATAGCACCTTCCTAATTATCTCTTCTAAGTTCTCCTTGATGACTGGCCTTTTCAATCTCTGTAACTAACTCTAAGTCTTCTCTTAGCCTGGAGGTGGAAGACGGACTTATGTTAGCAAAATCATTTTTCTTCAACCCTTCACTTGTCCCAGATAGATGGTCTTGCCCCTCACTTTTAGAATATGGGTGAGGGGTGGTTATCACCTGATTACATTCTCAGCTTTAACTTTGAATATCTGGACCACAGGAAATATAATGCTACATGAGGATTTAGGTGTAACTTCCTCAGGATATATTTGAAAATCTATATTGCTTTTCTCTTTTATTTTGACCAAAAACTTTGAATCAATAACTCAGTAATCAGCTGTAACTTTCTTTTTATCAGTGAAACTTCTAGCAGAATGAAACAAAGAACCCCTCGTCCACTCTAATCTTTGCTTGTCAACCCTTGGTTACACATTATGATTCCTGAAGAGATTTAAAAGTATACAGATTTCTAGGCTCCTTCTGAACCCAATGAAATAAAAATATCTGGATGTGGAGCCCAAGCATGTTTTTTTTTAAACATCTCTGAGTAATTCTATTTTGTAATTAGTCTGGGAACCACTGCATCAAGTCTTAATTCCATCAAATATATAATGGCTACTTTCAACTCTTAATGTTCTTTTGTTAAGAATAGACTATGGGGCTAATTTTATTTTTTGGAAAGTCTCCCTAAAATGCAAAATGAAAAAATTGAACATTCATATTCATCCACAAAGCATTTTGTTGCTCTGGCAAACCTGAGTCATATGGGCTGTGAAATATAGGTATTTTAATGCATCAAACAGTGAAACTTTGAACAATTACGATATAAAATCTATGAACTATACTTTTAGAGAAAAGCAACAATATTCACGTGACTTGAAAAATAGAAATCTTATATATTGGTTAATATATTAATACTTGATTAAACATAATTAATAATTGATTACTCATACCTATTAACTGATGGTAACATTTATAATTGATGGTTTTATATTTAAAGAAAGAGAGAAAAAGATATTAATTTGATCAATTAATCCAGTGTTTAATAACCCAATAGTTGGAAAATTAAACAACCATTTTTAGCACTATGCAAGATATTGGGGTAATAGGAAATGAAAGCTTCCCTTCCCTGATAAAACTTAGTAAGTAATGGATTCTAATGAGTTTTTCATGCTTTGAGGTAAACCAAGTTCTTCTCATTTTCCATAGTTGAAGCAGCTGTGTCTCGTATAAGCGTGGAGAGCTGGGTTTTGAGGGGCCTAGAGCTTGTACAATTTGGGGAGGGCTTTTCAAGTAAAACAATACAACTAAATACCTTTAATTGGCTAAAGGTACCAAGAAAGGGCCAATGCAAGTGAGAGATCCTGCATGCACCCTGACTCCACCCAGAAAGGAGGGAAAAGGGAACATGAGCAAAGAGGCAAGTTCAGTGCCTGAAGACCTAGGTCAGGTCGTTGCCGGCAGTATTTTCAGTCACGCCTAACTGCAAGGAAGGCTGGGAAATGTAGTCTCCTGCTGGGTGGGCCCACGACCCTGCAGAAGGGGTATTTAGATTGGGAGACCACTGGCAATCTTCCTCTCAGAAGGAAAGGCTGAGGACTCAGGATCCCAGACATTATAGAGGTTCTCAGTGGAAGGAGCTACTTCAAAGAGGCCAGCTGTTCACAAGATCAAAGGTGAAAGTCCCAAGAGTGAGATTTCAATGAACTGAGAGGAGGGCATGTGGAAACACGTTTGCTGGGCTGGGAAGGCAAAACAAAACAGACAGGCAAACAGCCTCCAGAAGCCTTCGGGTAACAGAGCGTGAGAACCAGAGATGCTGAACTTATCATCCCACTGTGACTGACACCTATGGGGGAAAGAATTCCCCAGAAGGAAACTGGGATGTCATTAGGAAAGGAGACACACATTTTTGTGTCCAAACTGACACACAAGTCCACCATCCCTCCTTTAAGGGAGATAGAGAATGAACAGGTAAACACATAATTATGGAATGTGGTAAAATCCTTAGTAGAAGAAACAGAGAATGAAATTTGCAGTCATTTCTGGGATGCCCGAGGCTGAGGGAACAGAGGTGAATTTTAAGCTGAATCTTCAAAGGATCAGGAGAATTTTTCTAATTAGACAAGAGGGGGAAATACGCCCAGGGAAAAGGATCATGGACCAAGCTAGAGTTTTGAACAGGGGCCATCTTAAGGAAAATAATACAAGTTTATGGATCCAAAATTAATATATGGAAGTGAATATGTTTTTACAATGAGAAAACATATCACAACAAATAACTGGAGTCTTGGAAATTTTAAGTCTCTTTCTTCTGAGATCCATTTAGGCAATTTAATAGAAATGCTCCCATAGAAGTATTTCCTGATTGTAACTTTACTTTCTGTCCCTTCCTAGAATGTTCTAAAATACTCAGCCACCTTCACCACCCACAGGGAAAGACTGGAGGCTTGTGTTTCATTAACTTCAGGGGCAATAGGCCTTGTGTTGTGAAGTGGTGTCATAGGTTTCAGGAATGCCAAATGGCTTGACTTCTTGGAACCCAGGCTTTTCTGGATTACAGTTGGAGCTGAGGTTAGACATGTAGGCAAATGTCGCTAATAAAGGATTTCATATGCCATCCTATGGAGCTCTATCTCGTGGGATATGGAGGCTTTGAAGGATTTTATGTGAGAAAGGTACATGATTAAATTTACATTTAGAAAGATGCCTCTGAGACATTTAGGGCCTAGGTAGAAATCTAGAGAAGTGACTTTAGTAAGTACTTGTTGGGAACCATTTAAAATCACCTAAAAATAAACAGGATTCCTGACTAGTGGAAGCAGACAGGATGGATTAAGGAAATAGTCATCAAGTAGAATTGACAAGAACCTAGATAAAAAGAGGCAAGTATGCAATAACTGACTGAATAAATAAAAGTGGACGTGGTTTGAGGATTGGAGGCCATTAATATTTATTTTGTATTTATATAAGTGAGAAGATAAGGAAAAATATGGCAGTAAGGTAAGAAAAGTAGGTGAACACAATTTTAGAAAGGCTAGGTTATAGTCTTTCTATCAGGAAGAAAGCATCCATCTAATTAGATAATGCATCCTTCGATAACAAGAAAATTATTTTAAAAAACAGGGACTGAAAGATACTACATAAATATAATTATTATTCAATTTGATACATAGTATAATGTCTATGTTGTATCTTAATAAGCATGACGGAATTTATTACAGCTTAGCAAGGGAAAATAAAAACTGGTCTTAGCAATTCACCTTATCTACATGTAAATGAGATTAATTAGTAGTTTTTCCTGTCTAATCTTTTGGGGAAAGCAGATAATTGTAATTATACTGTTTATGCAAATTGTATCCAAATATGCAAAAGGACACAATAATTTGCAAATTAAAGTTCAAATAAGAAAATTATTCTAAAATTTACTTTTAGAATACTAGGAAAGCCAATTAGAGCATGTAAATGACATATTATAAACAAATATGAACATTTTCCCAAGGGAAGTTGCTTTTTATTTAACTTTATTAATGCTTTTGCTCCCCATTTGAGTCATTCAATGAGGTTTAACACGTGTTTCAAACTTTACTTGTAATGAAGTACGTTTGAAATTATTTCAAAGGAAAAAGTTTTTAAAAAGTTAATACATTTTCTTCACAAAAATAGATTTTGACTGAAAAGCAGGACAAGTTTGATCCCCACTTTCTGGAGAAGGAAGTAGAAACAAATTTGATATTGTTACAAAACTAAGATAAGAACTTTGGTGTTCTGATTTCTAGTTCATTATTCTTTCCCACACATTCATGACCTACAGAAGGGGGAAAATCATTTCTCCGGTATCAGGGTTTTAAGGTTTCTCTTACTAATCTGTTTTTTTCCTGTCTCCTTTTATTATGGGAGAAATGAAATGCGTACTTCATTTGCAGAAAAACAGAAAACAGTTCTTTTTGTCAGTTTCAGAGACGATCAGAATACAATTTCTGCACATGCTTTGAGTGAAATGATTAAGATATGCATTTATTGCTTTATTTAGTGAACAAACTTTAATATTTACTCTGTGACAGGGTCTAACACAGACCATAGGGAAAGGGCTAGTACAATGTAGTTCCTGCCCTCAAGGAGAAGGTGTGGAGACAAAGAAAGTACATGATATGCAAACTTAACAGAGGTATGTACAGCAGAGTGCACAGAGGCAGAACAACTAACTTTGGGGAAAGGATGTGCTAAAGAATGTTTGATGGAAGAAAAAAGTAGGAGAGGTTGTGTCAGGTAGATAGGAGAACATGTGCAAGACCCCTTACAGACACATGGTGTGTCTATGGATAGGATTATGTGTGGGGCAAAGACCGATGGGAATGTCAAGGTCGGTTGGATTCACCGAGTCCTGTTGACAAAGTGTTTTTCAGACCACTTCTGTGTAGCTCCATGATAGTTTAAGTTACCATCTTGTTTGCTTAGACTAATGTAATAGCTACCCTATCTGTCTCTCTGAAAAAATACTTGTCCATCCATCAATCTTTCTTCTGTAGTGCAGCCAAAGCAATCTTTACATAAAATGCTACAGATTATGTCATTTTCCTGTTAAACTCTTTAATTTCTTATTGTCCTTAAGATAAAAACCAAAATCTTTAAGATGACTTGTATGATCCTCCACAATCTTTCTTGGCCATCCCTTCTACACACATGTGCTCTCTCTCTCTCTCTCTCTCTCTCTCTTTCTTTCTCTCTCTCTCTCTCATATTACATCTCTTGGGGTTCTCTATCTTTTGTATTCTCCTATTTCTAATATAAGTTAGTCAGTGGATAGTTGGAGTGAAGGCTGCCTTCTTGAGAGACTCATTTTGTTTAGGAATTTATTTATTTGCAAAGGATATGATCAAAATGGCCCCACGATGAGACATAGTTGAGACCCTTCTAGGGACTAAGCCATTGTTACAGTCCTTTCTGATTCCCAGATAACCTTAGATACCAAGGTTTGGTATCTTGGCCTGCTTGTTATAAGACCTCCTCTGGATGCTGAGGTTATGATAAAAACCCATTCTCTTACTGAAAAGAGACACTGACAAATATCCATAACCTGAGAATCCTGAATCCCTGCATTCAATTACTAGTATTTTAGGAACTGTCCTGTAGAAAGTATCTTTTGTAATCCCTTGTTTAGAAAGTTAGCCCCTCAGTGCATGAAGTTTGCCTTTCCAGAGAGGAAAAGCATAATTTTTATTAGTCAGTGTTAAAATGGAGAAGTGGAATCAACATATGTGTATGTGTGTGTGTATGTATACCTATTTAGGTTCATATATGTTTTCCTATCTATCTACCTATCTATCTATCTATCTATCTATCTATCTATCTATCTATCTATCTATCTATCTATCTATGAGTTTCTATAAGTGGAGGGAATCTCACCTCTGCACTCATATGGTTCCCTAGGAGGAGTTAGAACTTCTACAGTGAAGAGTTGGGAGTCCCACGTGGTTGAACCTGAGTTTTGGGGAAGATGAGAACAGTGTGGAACATCTCTGTAAACTGTCAAGTGCAATCGTGTTAGACAATTGTGGAGGACCAAGGCTTACTGAGACTTAGTGTAGCAAAAAAAAGCCATGATAATAGTCAGTGATTACGGTTATCTATTATTATGGACTTTGTGTAACCTAAGGAACAATGAAAATGATTATCAAGTATCATGGGTATCACCTAAGCATTCAGGATTATCATTTGATCTAAAAGTAGGATGGAATATTGGATGACTTACCTGCAGACCTGTGGCTAATCAGAGGCAAGTTTTATTTGATTCAGCATGTTAAAGAAGTGTGTGCTTCTGGCACAGATATTTTGCATCTCTACCCCCAAATTACCAGAAAGTCAAGAATTTTTGTCTGGCACATTTTTCCGCAGGCTGCTACAGCAATCCTAACCCTGTTGGAGAATTAGTGTGCAGAGATAAGGGTAGCATCTCAAACATCTCTTCTTGTTTGAAATTTATCAGATGACTATAATACCGTTGAATTTGAAGGGATTCTACAAAATACTTAAAAACTTCAATACAGAAATAGAGTCACTGGCAGAATGTTCAGGATTGAGAAGAGGTTCAAATGCAGCCTTATTTGCTGAAGTGCTGAATTTCTTTGGAATTACCCATGAGGATACTGAGACAGGAGAGATATTAAAGATGATTTTAAAGACCCCTCTTTCAGACATCACGTTTCCAAAACTACTGGCCTCCTTCCTGAAGAGGGAGCAGCTCCCAGCATCTGGGAGTGGAAAAGACTTGGACATGAGAAAACCTCTGTTTCTATAAGCCTAGACAGGGTAACTGAGGCCCAGACTGAAGCGCTGTGTCAGGGCACGTGGAGTGTGCCCAAGGCTCCTTCTCTTGTAACGGAAAAGATAAATGACCAGAAATGAGTGTGCTGGGATGGAGGAATTTGATCTTTGACTACAACATTTTTTATAGACTAGTGCTTCAGTGTCATGCCTTAGGAGTTGAGGAATGCTAAGGATTGATAGACACTTTTACAGGCACCAGCTGTGAGGCCATTTCTTTCCTCAGCGCGGATGAAGTTTTGCTGACCGAGGTGTTGCAGTGCAGCAGAACTAGTCTTCAAATTTTGTTTCTGGGCATTAATCGCCATGGTTTCATGTCACAACAAAAGGGCCCTGAGTTTTGACTCTATGTCTTAAGACAAGATTTTTGACATAGCATTTAATATTTTAGAGTGATATCCTATCAGAATGAACCATTATCCCCATGGCTCTGGGGCTCCTTATCCCCTTTAAATTTGTGGCAGAAGGTACCTATTCCCCCAGATTTATATCCAACCCTAGTGGTCCACAGACAATAACAAGAGGGGATGTTCCACCATTGAAAACCATGGGCTGCTCTTTCCCATCTTGAGATGCCTGTAGGCATTTTACAGCTTTTTGGCCTGATGACCAGATCCAAACTGTGCATATTTCTCTCTGACTTTATCGCCAGAACTCACTCCCTGGTACCAATTTCCATTTAATATTCTTTGGATGAAAGCACAGAAAGTGATTCTAAGCCTCTCATAAAAATGATTGGCTGGTACCTGCCAAAACTGAACAAAAAGCTGAACCACCAAGTCTCAGAATATACAGAACCATTGCAGCTCTGGGGATCTCAGCATAAGAATTTATAGCCTTTACTCTTTTTAGCATCTGCTGTCAGATGCTATCAGATGATACACTGAAAGTAAGGTTCCTGGTGGAAAGAACATGATTAGCTGAACTTTGGTCACCCTGTCTATCTTTAAGGCATGAAGGCTAGGTCTAGGATCAGGATGGGAGAGGAAGTTAGTAATATTGGCCTGAAAGTAAGTAGCTACTTTATGTTATTATGTTTCCCTGCATCTCTGAAGATGAGTCTAGTGATCCACTTTAGACATGTACTTAAAAAACCAATGAGGTATTGTTGGGCCATAACATTTTGTGGGCCACATACCTTAATAATTGGAGTACACATATATATGAGATAAATGAATGGGACCATGTATATCATCCATTATGGAAAAAAAATTATCATTAACAAGCCCATATGTAAATACAAAATACATGATTTTGACTTCATCCTGGATGATGATGATGATGATGGTGATGGTGATGATAATGATTATAATACTGGTAACAGTCTGAGTAATTCCTAATTGTGTGGTGTTTTGCAAGTTACTTAATCTTTCTGAGATATTTTCTTCCTTTGTAGAGATAACTACTGTATATATCAGAATAATACATATAAATTCAGTTTCTGAGATGTGCTCAATGATTTGTAGCTATCATTCCTTTAGACTAAGAACCAACTCCCTTTATTCTGCTTTCTTGGGCTTATAGATTTCTCAACATATTTTTATCAAACACCGTTTTCTGATCTGGCCACTGTCTTTCTGAACCCAGCATATCAAAATTGCCTGTCTTTGATGATATTTCCCATAAGAAGATTCTATCTTTTCAAGTGATATTAGAGAAGGTATGTCATTACTTGTGCATATTTTGAATGATTCCTGGATAATTGCCAAACATGCATTTAAGGTGGAAGTACTTTCAAAATTAAATTTCTACATTATAATGTATAAACTTTACAATACGCATTAAGTAAAGATGATGATAGAAATATGTAGTACTGAAGGCATTTTTATGGCATGCTTTTATAGTGCTTTATCTGTAAAGAGCCTGGATTCTCAATCTATTTGCTCTAAAGCATACATATAAGTAATCATATCATATGTTTATACATTTGTTTAGTCTTATTGTCACTGTAATATTTCTAAGTTAACTGTTAGCATCCAGGCATTTTTTTATTATAAACCTCTAAAAGTCAAGGATGTCTTGTTAGTTTCACATATGCTACCCTAGTTGAAAATCATTGTATTAGTTATCTTGTGCTATATACAAATCACCTCACAACTTAGTGGCTGTATTAGTTTGCTAGGGCTGCCATAACAAAATGCCACAGACTGAGTGGCTTAGACCACAGAAACTAATTTTCTTGCAGTTTGGAGGCTAGCAGTCCAAGATCAAGGTGTCGGTAGGTTTGGTTTCTTCTGAGGGCTCTCCTTGGCTTGTGGATGGCCACCTTCTCGCTATGTCCTCACATGGCCTTAACCTCTGCCAAAGCCTTCAGTTAACAACTTACCGATACATCCTTAAGAGTTTTAGCAATCACAAATCACAGGAGTACTTATGAGTTGTAGTTTTATATTTGCTTTCATTTAAGATAAATTTCCCACTGACAATTTTAGAAGAAGGGGTGTGTAGATGGCTGGTGGGAATGTAAACTGGCACAGCCATTATGGAAAACAGGATGAAGTTTCCTCAAGAAATTAAAAATAAGACCACAATATCATCCAATAATTCTAAGTATATGTCCAAAGGAAACAAAATCACTGCCTTAAAGAGATGTCTGTATTCCTATGTTCATTGCAGCATTATTCACAATAGCCAATGTAAGAAAACAACCTAAGTGGCTGTGGACAAATGAATGGATACAGAAAATGTAGTATACATAGCCAATGGGATATTATTCAGCCTTAAAAAAGAAGGAAAGTCTGATATTTGTGACAAAATGGATGAAAATGGAGGTCATTGTGCTAAGTGAAATAAGCCAGGTAAAGAAAGAAAGACAAATGCTACATGGTATCACTTATATGTGGAATCTAAGAAAAAAAAAAAGGCCAACTCATCAAAACAGAAAGTGGAATGGTTGTTACCAGGGGCTGGGAGATGGGGAAATAGAGAGGGGTTATAAAATGAGTACAAACTTTCAGTCATCAGAGAAATAAGTTCTGAGGACAGAATATGTAGTATGGTGACTATAGTTAATTACACTATATTGTATTCTTGAAATTTGCTAAGAGGGTAAATCTTAAGCATTCTCACCACAAAAAAAAAAAAAAAAAAAAAGGGAAAAGGAAAACAAAGGAACTGTGTTAGGTGATGGATGTATCAATTAACTTGATTATGGGAATCATTTCAGTGTATACATGTATCAAATCATCACATTACACACTTTAAATATATTACAATTGTATTTGTCAACTATACCTCAATAAAGCCAGAAAAAATTTTTTAAAAGAAGGGATGTATAGTAAAAATATGTAAACAATACTGTACATGTACACTGCATTGAACAAGAATAGATTTGACCTAAAATTCAAACTATATTAAAGTATACTAACCTATTGGGACTTTATTACATACCAATCTGTTCCTATTCTAGGGATCTATCATACTCTTCTGTTTTGAAAATGTTGCAGTGCATTAATTTCCTTATCTTTAAAGCCCAAAGATTTGTTTACTCCATGCTTTATAGGCTTGATTTCCAGATTGAACCTGGGCACATTTTCTGATATATTTTTTTTATTATTCTAAAGAAAATAAATTAAGTTCTACCAAAAATACTTCTACTACTTAGATGTTGGAAATGTAATTTGCTTGGAGAACTTGAATTTCCTAGGTAATTTCTCCAACTCTAAAATTCACCTGACTCTTGAGGAAACAGAGGAAGCTCTTAGCATCATTGACACTCCCTACACAGAAGACCAAAACTGATGCTCAGGTCCATTTGTGGGTTAAGATGCTCTATTATGCCAATTAATTTTTGGTTTTAATATTTTCTTAGCTATAGTAACAGAATATTTATCAGTCATGTTACTGAAGTTTTTTTCCCCCCTACAATTAAAAAAAATATTTTACATATTTTTCTTCTTTGAAGACTAAAGCTAATTCTAGTTGTTCTGGAGCAAATGTTTTGTGGATGAGTAACACCGCACTATTACAAGGATGTACCTTCAACCTTGAATTTTAACTGTCATGTTGACACTGGAATATTTATTTTTCTTATGGATCTTTGCACATGTTATTAGGTTTTACCCTATTTCCATCTCCCACTACTATATCCTTGCAAGTATTATGGTGTCAAATAGCTGCCTTATTAAATTTTACATTGTATACCTGAGAGTCAAAACCTTCTAATAATATATACTGTCATTGGCATACGATGTCTTGAGTTTTTCTGTTAGGGGTTAGAAATTCAGTTTCTTTTCCTCTGGACTGGAGGATTATAGCGGGTGTTACATGTTTTGAATATTATCTTTTTATTCCAAGAAAACGAAATCCTAAACTTTGCTTGAAGTGTTGTATACATTACTTCTGCATATGTTCTAGTGCCCTTTGATAGTCCATTTACATATTATTAACTTCTGGATAGGGTTTCTTTGAAAGTAATGATTCCCTATCACATTAGAATTTCACATTAGTGAAGTCCTCGGAATTTCTCTCAAAGCACAGTGGCCCTTCTTAGGAAAGTGGCTTGTTGAAGATGGGTAGGAGAGTTGGGTGGATTGGAGAGATGGGAAAAAGACAAAGGCTTTAAGGAATACAGAACATAGGGCATTTCATTTTAAAAAATTTGGATGCTTCTTTTCCTACACTTTCACTGAGTCTACAGCTTTCCAATATGTAGTGCTCTATGCTTTCAGAGTTTGACTGACTCTGAAAATAGTTTCTTTACTATGTGTGCCAGTGGTTTAGTGCAGTAATATTTTTTTTCTTAGTTTTAATATGACATGCTTACCAGATTGCCTTTGAAGCCTTCTATGTTTTTTCAAACTTTGAAGAGTGGGTAGACGCCTATTTGATCTATGGCTCACCATTTTTTCTTGCTATTTGGGGAAGTGTTCTTCCCTATCCACATGGACGCAAAGAAGTTACCATGTTGGTACACAGCCCAGAGGGGAGAATGGCTCTGGGATTAAAAGATGTCAGTCCAGTGTGGCTACTCATTTGAACAGAGAAAATATACAGTTGGAGGTGGTTCGTAGTGGCTGTTTTCCATCCTGAGCTTTGGGAAGCCGAGCCCCTGGTTTAGACTGTGGTAGGTGAGGTTGATAGAGCACAAGCTCAGAGAGAGGCAGACCAAAGAGGGAAGATGCAGGGGTTTGAGTCAAGGTTGAGTAGGTTCTGAGTCCCAGCAGCATCTTTGTTTTCATGAGCTCATTCTTGCACTTTTAGTAAAGTCCGTATTTTGCCTAAGCTAGTTTCCTCTGAATTTCTGCTATTTTATAGATGTCCAATCTAAAGCATGTCGTTTTTTTCCTTTGTTTTGGTTGAGAAACCTCTAGTTATCTATTTTTACTATTCAGGTAGAATGCTTTTTAGTATTTACTACCATTCATAATGGTATGTTCTTTATTGTCTTTTGAATGCAGTTCCTGAAGTGCATTTAATACAGTTCCTTAGGTGAAGGAGGTATTATTTTTATAGAGGTTACATATACCATATAATGATTTAAAAATTCATAATTATTCAGCTAATTCAATAGGACTACATTCACCCAGTCCACCAAGCACGTCTTTGGACATTGAAAATAAATTAAGAAACAGCAGAGGGAATAGGAACAGGACATTATAATATGAAAAATCCAATTTAGAGCAACCATGATAAGATTATTTTGATAGTAAAAGCCTTGAGTCACCTATGCTGAACAAAGATAAGAAAAGAATGTGGAAGTGCTTACTCTTCAAGACTTTAAACTTATTTTTCAATACCATCAAGATAATACTGCTTTATAAGAACTATCATTAATGTGTGGAATTGTTTCTGAGTTTAGTCAAACTTATTTCATACATTTGAACTAATCTTTATCTGTTCTTATCAGAATTGTTCTTTCTCAACAGTCCCCATGTCTCTATATGTATTGGAAAACCACGGAGTTGTTTGGTTCTTGTTTTGTTGACATTCTGAAGTTATGGCGAATACAGGGATGAGTTACTGGGGTGCCGAACTAGATAAGGCACCAGTCTCTGTTTCCCAGCTGATGGGCTACGTGCAATTTCTTGTTCTGAGTCTAATTACTGTAGAGATCTTATAATGGGCTAGATTGCAACATGAATTTAGCAAATTCTTCCAGTTCCCTTGAGAGGCCTCTGACAAAGCCATGGTAATGTAGAAATTGACTCATTTTCCACTGTGAGGGCTGCTGGTGATATATTATGCAACTGATGTTCAATCAGCAACAGTCAGACAGGTCTGAATCATGATTTTTATCCTGTTTTTCTGTTTGTTTTGTTTTGCTTTTTAAAGATTGTGTGTCTCCTTTGCCCCCTCCTCACTTACTTCCTTTAGATCTTTCTAGTAAATGACAATGTGATGCAGTGAAATGGATCCTTGACTGGCATCAGACAACCTGTGTTTCAGCCCTGTCTGTGCCCTTCTAACTCTTTGACTTTGAATGAGTCACTGAGCCTATTTCCTCATCTATAAATTGAAGATGAAATGCCCATGTCACAGAGTTGTTGTAAGAATTAAGTGAAATATATCTGGTATGAAATGCTCCAGAAAATCAAGGTATGATTCTTGGCAGTGCTTTTATTTTCCCCCCAAATAATAATAAATAAATCTACTTGTAGTTAAGCACATAGAATCTGGACAAAGTATCTGTGCTTGAATCCTGTCTCTATTACTAGCAGTCTGGCTTTGATGAGGCATCCCACCTCTTTGTGCCTCACTTTACTTATCTAAAAATGGGTATAATAATAGCACTTCCTCATACAATGGTTGTGAGCATTAAAGGAATTAATACTTGCAAAGCACTTGCAAGTTTCTATGTATAGTAATTCTATATGTGTTTGTTAAACAAAGAAACAAGCAACCAACTAAATAAGTAAAGGGATTACCTGCCTTCCCTCGGTTGACCTGGGAAGTCCCAGACTTTGATGTAGACACTGAAGCGTGGAGAGTTCTGTCTGCTGTGGTGGTTGCTTCTCATACTGCAAGCCATCTCCCAGGAGGAGCCATCCAGAGCCCTGCCATACTGCTTGGGTCTTTTGAGGAAGTGGGATCCCGCTCCCTCTGCATGGAATTCTCCTAAGGGTGTCCTTAGACTTAGCTCTTCAGTCCCATAAGTATCCATCTCCGAAGGTACCAGCTTTCTAATGAGCGTGGTCTTGGACTGAGAACAGTGTCCTTCCTTATGGACGCCTTGCCTTCTCTAGGATTCAGACTTCCAGTTTGGAACAGATTTTCCTTTTTAACCATCAAGATACTAAAGGACAGATCGCCCCCTCCCCTCCCCACACTCTCCTAGACAATGGATTGTTCTTCCCTGTGCTACCCTGTTGGGTGATCTTCCTTGAGAAATTCTCAGGCTCAGAGGGGTTCATTATACTCCCTTTCCCTGGACACTTTTCTCACGAGATAGATCCTGTATATCTACTTGCAGTACTTCCAGAGAGTGTGGAGACTGTGACCCAGGTGGGGTGGAAGCTGCCCTCAGTGAGTCCATGTTGGTTTTTTGGAAAGAAGGATCCAGTAAGTCCTTTTCTGAATTGTTCAATCAGCTTTTGCCAACCAGAAATTAGCATCTGTGGTTCCAACCAATACGTGCACAAATTTATACAGTCAGCTAACCCTGGGCAATACATAACCTTGGGTAATACAAACCCCCTCCCACATTTAAATTATTCTATGCATAGTTACCAGTCTTGGTTTAGATAAATCTTTAATTGTAGTCCTTAACTCAACTGAGGTCTAAGGTTTAAATTCCACAATTGCCTGAATATTTTGCTCATGGAGAGAAGCATCTTTAGAAGCAAATGGCATTTAGGAATCTTTAAGAGAGTGTTTAGGGAAATGTAGGAGGTCTGGACAAGGTGAAGAGGAGAGATGGAGGTGATGGAGGTACAGAGGGGAGGGACCAGGGGAATAAGGAGGAAGAGAGGATATAGAAAACCAACTGGAGGAGAGGGATGCGCTTCACTGGGGAAATGAGTGGTTTGTTGTTGCTGAAGTTTGTCAAATTCCTCATTAGCTTCTGCTGGAGAATCTTTAATTGAAGCAATTTTTGAATCAGAATTTTGTTTGGAGGCCTCTGCATACCAATTAAAAAATGCTACTCACTGAACCTGAGATGTCTTATTCCTTTTTTTTTAAATTAAGATTTAATGGGCATACAGCATTATATTAGTTTCAGGTGAACAACAGAATGATTTGCTATTTGTATATGTTGCAAAATGATCACCACAATAAATCTAGTTAGCATCTATCACCACACATAGTTAAAAATTTTTTTTCTTGTGATGAGAACTTTTAAGATCTCTCTAGCAACTTTCAAATATGCAATACTGTGTTGTTAACTATAGTCACCATGCTTTACATTCTGTCCGCATGAGTTATTTATTTTATAAATGGAAGTTTGTACCTTTTGACCCCCTCACCATTTTAACCCCCTTGCCTCACTGCCCATCTCTGGCAGCCACCAATCTGTTCTCTGTATCTAGAGCTTGGATTTTTTGTTTCTTTTTAGACTCCACATACAAGTGAGATCATACAGTAATTGTCTTTCTCTGTCTGACTTATTTCACTTAGCATAATGCCATCCATCTCTGGTCCATCTATGTTGTAGCAAATGGCACTTATTGTTTTTTTTTTTTAAGGGGCTTTTCAAGTAAACAATTTTGTTCAAGTCAAATACTCCTCAGAGTGGCCATACAAGTCTCAGTCATCCTTGCTGTATTTATGCCATTTACAAAGAGGGATGTAAGCATTAGGAATGTAATGAGAGCACATATAAGATGCAGGAGTTTTCACTATGAGGAAAAGATTTGGACTGAGATGACCTCATGAGAGCTGGCAATGGTCAGGTGAAATGATGTGCGTACACTTTGTGTCTTGGGTCCGCAGCCTGAGTGTTAGCTGCCTCTGCACACAAACTGCAAAAATCTGCATGCTGACAGGTGAACAAGCAGAGAAACATGCTCTCAGGGTCAAAGACGAACTTTCAAGACAAAATGAAACATAAGAAGCACTGATCAGGTTTTATTGGTGTCCCACAGCAAAGTTTGTCCAAATGGACACCGGTCAGTGAGAACCAAAAACTCCCCTATCTCGGGCTGGCTTGAACAACAGGCTTAAAGGGTCTGTCTTGTCATCTTTTGCTTATCTTCTCCCTCTGATTCTCCTTATGACAAATGATACTGTTAGGTAATACAACACAAAATGGAAGCACAGAAGAGAACAAAAAGGAATGTTCTGATTCCACTAAGGATGCCAAATAAATTAGAACCAATAACAAAACCTGGGTACCTACCAAATTGAGAATAACTAGTAAGGAACTCAATTCATCTCAAAGGGAGTGGACTTCAGACCTAGTTCTGACTTATAACATCACAGACTTGTCAAGCCATGAGCAGCGAGACATAAAGAACCTCTCTGGGATCTGGTCCTCGTCAAATGCTCGGGTCTGCCACACCAGGCAGTATATATATACTGTATCTTGATGGAGCTTCTAGTAAAACTGTGGAAATAAAGACAACCACTCAAAAGGGAACAGACAGAGGCTATTTATTCCAAGCTTGCCATGACAAGGATGTCAACCACCATCACTTGTATTTGGCAGAGAGTAAATGACAAGCAGAAGTGTGGGAAAACTTTGTGGTGCGGAAAAAGAGAAGGCTTCAGGTATGTTCTGATTGGAGGTGTTGGCATGAGAAAGCCGAAGGTAGGTTAGCTAGAATTGGGCATCTTATGTGATTGGTTTGGGGACCATACTTCACTTTCTCTGGTTCATGCTGAGTTGGAAGTGGGGGCAATAAACAGAGAAACTGACACTCATTTACCAACCCCTGAGTGTTCTGAACCAATTACTGTAGAGGCTGTAGTTTAGTTTTCTGGACCAGTTGTTGCAGAAATTGTGGGTCAAAGTTCTGCTGTCATATATTGTCCTGCCACTGTCTGTTTGTATATTCAGTCTCTTAGTAGTTTTCATATTCAACTTTCTTTTGGTCATATGGACACATAATACAGACCCATCAAACTCAATGTGTTTAAAATGAAATTCATCATTTTCATTAAATTTACCAACCTCAATGCATCCTATAAAACTGTAAACCTAGGAGTTGATCTTTTTTTCCTCCCATCTATTTTATTACCCATATCTAATCGATCACCAATTCGTATGAATTTCACATCTTTAACCTCTCTCCAATCTGTACTCTTATCTCCATCCCAATGGTCACTGCCCTATGCCTCAAGTTTTCAGAATTTCTTCTAGGCTTATTAATACAGTCTTAGTTTTCATTGTCTTCCAATGCATTCTCTAGATTTCTGACAGAGTAGCCTTTCTGAACCCACAAATCCCTGAATGACTGTAGGTCAATGTCCAAAATCCTTACCATGGCTTAACAATCACGCACAACCCAATCCCTGACCAGCTCTCCAGCGTCATCTCTCCCCATTCTCATTCCTACACTATGTTGCACCATGAAGAGAAAATTCAGTTCACCACTTAAGTCATGTTTCTGTCTTCCATATCTTGTGAACAATAGTTCACACTTACTTGAATTCTCCTCTCACTGCATCTCACCTGCCCCACTCACAGATTTTGCCCAGATAAATAGTACTTCCCCTTGAAGACTGGGCTGAGGGATCCCCTCTTCTGTTAAGCCAGTCATAGTTTCTCCCAGCAGAATGAGATTGCTTTCTGATGTGCTACCATAGCAACATGTACATACGTCTACCACGGTACTTATCATACTTTCTGTTTACTTGACCATATTCCACTTAGAATATTAATGTCTGTACAGCAGAGATTATTTTCCAGAGTCCTCTCTCCCTAACTGCAGTGTCTGGCATATAAGAGGTGCTTAATGCTTTTTTGTTGAAAGCATAAATGAAATAATGAAGTTATAATTAGTTGCTGGATAACCTTTGTGCAAATCAGTGCAACTTTGATTTCCATCCCCTCGTCACATGTACCTTTCTTCAGAGGACAGCTTTCTCTAACGTGTGGCATAAGGAAGATGTTCAGTTTTATTGTATCTCTGGCATTTCTGCTCAGTGCCCCTCAGAAACCTGTGGTCCCTCCTCACTCTTCCCAGCATCACCATGTGCTGACCACTTGCTAGTCAACAACTATCACAGCGGGCGATGGACTTTTTGACTTAAAGATCTTTCATCTCCACAGGAGAGCAGAAAAGGAAACCAAGTGGAGTGTGGCTTATTTCTCCTCTTACCGTCTTGCCTCTCTACAGCAGAATAACAATTTAGGAAGGAATAGCTAAAGTTCTTTACGACTTGGACTTTCCCAAGGGTCCAAGTGGGAAAGCATCTGAGGGCAGCCGGAGCGCTGAGGATACACCTCGCCTTACCTTCTGTCGGTCTTCAGGTGCTCAACCCTCCCCCACGCCCCATCTTCTAGAGAGCTCTCTGTGAATCTCTCTCCTTGGGAGATTCATCCTTGTGCACAGGGCAACATCTTGGTCCCTGGATCTAATGCGTCACACTAGCATTTCATAATTTAAAAACACGGAGTGGAGGAGGAAGGCTGCCCTAGGTAATTCCATGCAGGATTTTTGTTTGTTTGTTTTTAGCACAACAGTGTTTTAGACACCTGCTGTGTTGTCTCTCAGGAATGCATCACAGCATCCCATTTGTTTCAAATACACAGCTTGGCATTTTGTTTACTTAGCATTTACCTTGAGCGAAGACACTGGGGAATGGCTGCAGTTAGTCCACATCCTTTACTCACTAAGGAGCATCAGGTAGTTTCTATATTTGCATTTCATTGTTCTGCTTCCTGATGTTTTTTCACTGTGTCCCCAGGAAGTCAGTGAGAAAGGGACTGAGCATTGTGTCAACCTGTCACTGTGATTTTTGTGCTTGTGTTCACTCTCTAAAAATGCAATTAAAGGCTGCTTCCTTAGAGGGTGTTCATATAATAAAAAACAAACAAAACCCACAAAGTGATGTTCTTCCCTGTCATGCAGTCTGGAGACTGCTCTCCTTTTCAGTATTCCCATGGGTGTGAGAACAGGCATGTCTGTGTGCTAATCTACGGAGCCTCTTATTTGTTAGAGCCGAGGGCGCACAGCACATTTCCCAAGGACAGTCTCACTTTTTGTTTTGTTTTGTTATGTTTTTAAGAAAGGAGGGAACTATAGTGTAACCCCCATGTTGAGAATGGGAATATTTTTTAAGCAGCGAAGTATTACCATCATGCAGAGCAGACTTACTTCTTTCCTTACTCTGCAAGCGAACTATATTGCCCTTTAGTGGGAGTTTCTGTTAATGGAAGTTTTAATGGAAGTTTCTGTTATCCCACAAAGTCTTTTAACATTTAGGTATAGAGTAAATTTCTCATTAGAGTAAGATAAAATTATTTAGTTCTCCTGCATGGGGATGTGATCGGTGAGGGGTGAGTCATGCTGGTGGTGGTAATTCATCTTGTTCCATCTTCATGATGTTCATGGTCAGAGGCTAGATAACAATGTTTAAATAACTTCTAGTTGTATTCTGGGAAGAATGTGGTATGGCTGGATCATATTATTAACTGTTAACAAATTTTAAGGACACATAGCATGTTCTTTCTCCTTCTATTTTCATTTCACCATCTAAGCAACTTGAGTTGTGTTCCAACTGTCTCAAAAGAGGAATGCACAGGGCTGAATGTCATAGATAGAATTCCTGGCTTTTTATCCCCATAAGTTATTCTTATTAAGAAGAACTGAATTTGCAGGACAGAAAAATAGGACTTCTTCTCAGGTTGGAAACAAACTTCTGGACATGAGAGAGAGAAATAATGGTGGATCTAGGAGTGGCAGGTCTTTGTTCTTTCCTCTGGCGGAGCTCTTAGAAGAGCTCATGGTAACTTGTGTGGAAATTACATGATAACAGAAGACACTGCCTTCCCCTTGGCTATCTCTCTTGGGGGAACCAAGAAAAAATTATATACAATTTCCTTTATCTACTGGGATGGGGGCTCAGATGCTTTTTTTTTTTAATTTTTACTTTTTAATTAATTAATTTATTTATTTTTGGCTGTGTTGGGTCTTCGTTTCTGTGCGAGGGCTTTCTCTAGTTGCCACGAGCGGGGGCCACTCTTCATCGTGGTGCGCGGGCCTCTCACTATCGTGGCCTCTCTTGCTGCGGAGCTCAGGCTCCAGACGTGCAGGCTCAGTAGCTGTGGCTCACGGGCCCAGTTGCTCCGCGGCATGTGGGATCTTCCCAGACCAGGGCTCGAACCCGTGTTCCGTGCATTGGCAGGCAGATTCTCAACCGCTGCGCCACCAGGGAAGCCCTCAGATGCTTTTTTTTATTTCAGGAAGCTGTGATAGAGCTGTGATACGTCTGGCACATAAAGTTAGGGGACTAATTGTAAATCAGCTTCCACTTACTAACTCAGTAAAAAATTTGGGCAAGTTTCTTAACCTCTCCAAACCTTATGTATCTGTAAAAGAGGGAGAAGAAACTAACCTTGAAAAATTGTTTTAAAAACCAAAGTAAATGAGCTAACATTTGTCAGGGACCAGCAGGGTATCATTAAATGGCATCTATTATTATATTATTACTTTTACTTGTAATAAAGTGACAATTATGTTTATGTTATAGTTTGATAAAAGACTTGTTTGATCTGATGTGAACCTCTCATTACTATGCTGTCACGCTGCCTGAATACACATTTGCATTCTCTTCAAAAAGCTATAAATATAGTTTTATTGAGTAAGAAGCTCATTATTGGAGATAATGTCTCAAATTTGGGAAACTGACTTGGTGTTTAAGTCAAGAACATAGGTAATACAGCTTCTTTAAGTGGCAAAGATTTACTCATACTAAATTCTAATTTGTTGCCTGTACATCTCAAATAAATTTATGAGAACTTCATTAAAAACTGTGAAAATGTCAACATAGAATTGTAATTATTGTACTTACTGCATACTTGAAATGTCACAAAATATCAGGATTATATGAACTAAACAAATTAAAAGCATCTTTAGGGAATAAGCCATTTCTAGTATAAAGTCATATGTCCTTATTCCCTCAACCATTTGTTGTTCAATAAATACTAATGGATGATGGTACAATATAACATTTTGTGAATTTAATTTTCTCAGTTTTTCTCTTCTGGGAGGGTGCATGAACAGTACTCTTCAAATGGTTATTTTTTCAACTCATCCAACTTCCTGTTAAAGCTACATTTGCCTTTAAGTACTTAATCTTTGGTCCCCTTAATCAGAGTTTTATAACTATTGATACACAGCACACGAAAAATGGGTTACGAGTGTGCATAGGGAAGTTTCCCTCCAGCTTCAAGTTGATGAGTGGGGTCTCAGGGTAGCAAGAGCTCCATGGTCCCTCCAGCTAAAGCAATTGCTTCTGTCTATGTCAGTGTTCTGTACACAAATTATTAGTTTCTGTATATGACACAAAATGAAAAATGCAGAAAGCCTGGCAAACAAATTTTTAAAAATCACAATTTGGTTCTAACTAATTTAAAAAATCTCATTTAGCCCTTTTTTGCGTCTTTCCACATCTTAAAAATTTATAGAAATGTTAGCTCCATGATTCTTTTCCCTAGATTCACATACATTTTTTTTCTAGGAAAAATAAAAAGGCAAAAATCCAACAGTGGGAGGCATCTACCCTAAGAGTGAAAAATTAATAAGAACAAAATAAGACCAATGTAATTTCAAGATGTTGTACTGAACTTAAAAGCTAACTTTCACGTTATCTTAATATTTAATACTTTACTTTTATGATAATGTATTCATAACATAAAAATATTTCCCATTTATTAAAATCTTGTCTTAGGATTAAATATTTTAGAAAAGTTGCATGGGATATCATAAAACATCCTCATAATGACATTTTATACGTTGATTTGCATCATGTCCTACTGTTCTGTTTCTACATAAAGATAGTTTTATTTCAAATGGTGGAAATGGTAAAACAGAACACAATAATTTGTGAAGGACAAGGATGAGTAAATTCTTCTAAAAGAGTTTATTGAATGGGTTGTAGGTTCAACTTCTACGAGAAAGACCCCAAAAACAGTGGTTTAAATAAGATTATTTCTCTCACAAAAGAATTCAGGACAAATGTGATGGCTCTGAATGTCAGGGATCCAGGCTCTCTTATCATGTACTGTTCCAGGATCCTCCCAAAATTATTTTTAGTTCACAGTCCAAATGTCTGTTCCAACTCCAACCATCATGTCAATGATCTCACTGTGGAAGTAGAGGACATAACAATTTGTTTTTATTGGTTAAACTTGAAGTTTCACACATCACTTTCTCTCACAATCGGTTGGTAAGGATTTAGGCATATGGCCATGAAATGAAGGATGGAAATGCAATCCAGCTAAAAATTTGATCACTATGAAAGGGGAAAAGGGACATTATAAAACAATTAGCTGTCTCAACAGCAAAGGACTAATGTGGAAATGTCAATAAACCATCCCATATGAGACAAGGGACGGATTGATATTTATTGTGGACCTTAGTATACTTTGGTTTTACTGGAGGGCCAAAGGGAATACATGGATGTCACATATATAGTGTGTTTTCCTTCAATCTAGGGTATGCTCTCAGAAAATAATTGTTTTCCATCCCGAGATTATTTTTACATAATAAAATAAAAATAAGGCAAATAAGGCAGTCTTCTCGTCAAGGAATTTATCCTCTATAAAAAAAGATAAAAATAAAAAATTAATGTCATGTGTTAAGTGTAATAAGAAAAATATACATATAAAGTTCAGTGGTGGAATAATAGTGATTAAAACAATTCCTTAGTTCAAAGACAGTTTTCAAGGATGCAGTTCGTGAGCTGGATTTGAAGGGATAAACACTTGTGAGTTTTTATCTATTTCTTGGATAAAGAGCAATTACACACAACTTTAGCTTATTAAGGAATGATTTCTCATCCTTATAGCGAAAAGATCAGGCAGTGAGAGCAGGAAGAGACCCCCATTTTGTACAGGGTTGCTGGAAGCTGGCTTTGAACCTCCATTGAAGATAATGGCTGTGTTGGCCAGTGCCCTCTCTGCACGCAGCACTCTCTTTCTTCAGATCTGGGATGGTAACTTGCTCTTCCTCCCCTGCCAACCCTTTAAAAAAAATAGTCTCTTAACTAAACCTACTTAAAATTGTTCAATTTGTGTCATTTCCTACTTGAAACCTAATGGGTATAATGTGTAATTATATATTGAAATAAGGTAAAGTACACAATAAAAATAAGGGAATAAATGTCACTTTATTCTAAATTACAAAGGTAATGTCACAAATAAAAAGAACAATCAGATCAGTAATGCAAGTAGAACATATAAGGGCATGATTATAGTGAGATAATTTAATATCACATTCTTGGTCAAGGGAATATTAAATTAGCAAAAGTAAAGACCTTAAGGATTGAATTGTTATAATATAAAAAATGAATTAACACAGAGGTATATAATTTTGGATTTACATATTATGTCCAATGAATTGAGCATATGATTTTAAATAATCATTAAACTCAAAATTAATCAGGATTAGCACATTGAGAGCCATTTCCAGTTATAGTATTGAGAGTTTCTAATTTCAGTTCAATAAATCAAAAAATAAAATGACAAACAGAAAAACGCAGTGATCTTGTATTTATAAATACGCCCTTTTTGCACTGCTTATAAGAAGAGTATAAACTAAATCACAGATAATGGCATATAGTCAATAACAATTAAGATATTGTTATTCAAAACATGTGTGACAGTGCTAACGCAACACTCAGAGGTAAATTTTTTTTTCTGTTGGCTGCAAATTATTGTTTTTTTTTTTAATTTTTAAATTTTATTTATTTTTTATACAGCAGGTTCTTATTAGTTATCTGTTTCATACATATTAGTGTATACATGTCAATCCCAATCTCCCAATTCATCCCACCACCACCCCCACCCCGACCATTTTCCCCCCTTGGTGTCCATACGTTTGTTCTCTACATCTGTGTCTCTATTTCTGCATTGCAAACCAGTTCACCTGTACCATTTTTCTAGATTCCACGTATATACGTTAATATATGATATTTGTTTTTCTCTTTCTGACTTACTTCACTCTGTATAACAGTCTCTAGGTCCATCCACATCTCTACAAATGACTCAATTTCATTCCTTTTATAGCTGAGTAATATTGCATTGTATATATGTACCACATCTTCTTTATCCATTTTTCTGTCGATGGGCATTTAGGTTGCTTCCATGACCTGGCTATTGTAAATAGTGCTGCAACGAACATTGGGGAGCATATGTCTTTTTGAATTATGGTTTTCTCTGGGTATATGTGCAGTAGTGGGATTGCTGGGTCATATGGTAATTCTATTTTTAGTTTTTTTTTTTTTTTTTTTAACATCTTTATTGAAGTATAATTGCTTTACAATGGTGTGCTAGCTTCTGCTTTACAACAAAGTGAATCAGTTACACATATACATATGTTGCCATATCTCTTCCCTCTTGCATCTCCCTCCCTCCCACCCTCCCTATCCCACCCCTCTAGGTGGTCACAAAGCACCGAGCTGATCTCCCTGTGCTATGCGGCTGCTTCCCACTAGTTATCTATTTTACATTTGGTAGTGTATATATGTCCATGACACTCTCTCACCCTGTCACATCTCACCCCTCCCCCTCCCCATATCCTCAAGTCCATTCTCTAGTAGGTCTGTGTCTTTATTCCCATCTTGCCACTAGGTTCTTCATGACCTCTTTTTTTTTTTTTTTTTTTTCCCTTAGATTCCATATATATGTGTTAGCATACTGTATTTGTTTTTCTCTTTCTGACTTACTTCACTCTGTATGACAGACTCTAACTCCATCCACCTCATTACAAACACCTCCATTTCATTTCTTTTTATGGCTGAGTAATATTCCATTGTATATATGTGCCACCTCTTCTTTATCCATTCATCCGATGATGGACACCTAGGTTGCTTCCATGTCCTGGCTATTGTAAACAGAGCTGCAATGAATATTTTGGTACATGACTCTTTTTGAATTATGGTTTTCTCAGGGTATATGCCCAGTAGTGGGATTGCTGGGTCATATGGTAGTTCTATTTTTAGTTTTTTAAGGAACCTCCATACTGTTCTCCATAGTGGCTGTATCAATTTACATTCCCACCAACAGTGCAAGAGTGTTCCCTTTTCTCCACACCCTCTCCAGCATTTATTGTTTCTAGATTTTTTGATGATGGCCATTCTGACCGGTGTGAGATGATACCTCATTGTAGTTTTGATTTGCATTTCTCTAATGATTAATGATGTTGAGCATTCTTTCATGTGTCTGTTGGCAATCTGTATCTCTTCTTTGGAGAAATGTCTATTTAGGTCTTCTGCCCATTTTTGGATTGGGTTGTTTGTTTTTTTGTTATTGAGCTGCATGAGCTGCTTGTAAATCTTGGAGATTAATCCTTTGTCCGTTGCTTCATTTGCAAATATTTTCTCCCATTCTGAGGGTTGTCTTTTGGTCTTGTTTATGGTTTCCTTTGCTGTGCAAAAGCTTTTAAGTTTCATTAGGTCCCATTTGTTTATTTGTGTTTTTATTTCCATTTCTCTAGGACCTGGGTCAAAAAGGATCTTGCTGTGACTTACGTCATACAGTGTTCTGCCTATGTTTTCCTCTAAGAGTTTGATAGTGTCTGGCCTTACACTTAGGTCTTTAATCCATTTTGAGTTTATTTTTGTGTATGGTGTTAGGGAGTGTTCTAATTTCATACTTTTACATGTACCTGTCCAATTTTCCCAGCACCACTTATTGAAGAGGCTGTCTTTTCTCCACTGTATATGCTTGCCTCCTTTATCAAAGATAAGGTGACCATATGTGCGTGGGCTTATCTCTGGGCTTTCTATCCTGTTCCATTGATCTATATTTCTGTTTTTGTGCCAGTACCAAACTGTCTTGATTACTGTAGCTTTGTAATATAGTCTGAAGTCAGGGAGCCTGATTCCTCCAGCTCCATTTTTCGTTCTCAAGATTGCTTTGGCTATTCGGGGTCTTTTGTGTTTCCATACAAATTGTGAAATTTTTTGTTCTAGTTCTGTGAAAAATGCCAGTGGTAGTTTGATAGGGATTGCATTGAATCTGTAGATTGCTTTGGGTAGCAGAGTCATTTTCACAATGTTGATTCTTCCAATCCAAGAACATGGTATATCTCTCCATCTATTTGTATCATCTTTAATTTCTTTCATCAGTGTCCTATAATTTTCTGCATACAGGTCTTTTGTCTCCTTAGGTAGGTTTATTCCTAGGTATTTTATTCTTTTTGTTGCAATGGTAAACGGGAGTGTTTTCTTAATTTCACTTTCAGATTTTTCATCATTAGTATACAGGAATGCAAGAGATTTCTGTGCATTAATTTTGTATCCTGCTACTTTACCAAATTCATTGATTAGCTCTAGTAGTTTTCTGGTAGCATCTTTTGGATTCTCTATGTATAGTATCATGTCATCTGCAAACAGTGACAGCTTTACTTCTTCTTTTCCGATTTGGATTCCTTTTATTTCTTTTTCGTCTCTGATTGCTGTGGCTAACACTTCCAAAACTATGTTGAATAATAGTGGTGAGAGTGGGCAACCTTGTCTTGTTCCTGATCTTAGTGGAAATGGTTTCAGTTTTTCACCATTGAGGACAATGTTGGCTGTGGGTTTGTCATATACGGCCTTTATTATGTTGAGGAAAGTTCCCTCTATGCCTACTTTCTGCAGGACTTTTATCATAAATGGGTGTTGAATTTTGTCGAAAGCTTTCTCTGCATCTATTGAGATGATCATATGGTTTTTCTCCTTCAATTTGTTAATATGATGTATCACGTTGATTGATTTGCGTATATTGAAGAATCCTTGCATTCCTGGAATAAACCCCACTTGATCATGGTGTATGATCCTTTTAATGTGCTGTTGGATTCTGTTTGCTAGTATTTTGTTGAGGATTTTTGCATCTATGTTCATCAGTGATATTGGCCTGTAGTTTTCTTTCTTTGTGACATCTTTGCCTGGTTTTGGTATCAGGGTGATGGTGGCCTCGTAGAATGAGTTGGGGAGTGTTCCTCCCTCTGCAATATTTTGGAAGAGTTTGAGAAGGATAGGTGTTAGCTCTTCTCTAAATGTTTGATAGAATTCGCCTGTGAAGCCATCTGGTCCTGGGCTTTTGTGTGTTGGAAGATTTTTAATCACAGTTTCAATTTCAGTGCTTGTGATTGGTCTGTTCATATTTTCTATTTCTTCCTGGTTCAGTCTCGGCAGGTTGTGCATTTCTAAGAATCTGTCCATTTCTTCCAGATTGTCCATTTTATTAGCATAGAGTTGCTTGTAGTAATCTCTTATGATCGTTTGTATTTCTGCAGTGTCAGTGGTTACTTCTCCTTTTTCATTTCTAATTCTATTAATTTGAGTCTTCTCCTTTTTTCTCTTGATGAGTCTGGCTAATGGTTTATCAATTTTGTTTATCTTCTCAAAGAACCAGCTTTTAGTTTCATTGATTTTTGCTATTGTTTCCTTCATTTCTTTTTCATTTATTTCTGATCTGATCTTTAGGATTTCTTTCCTTCTGCTAGCTTTGGGGTTTTTTTGTTCTTCTTTCTCTAATTGCTTTAGGTGCAAGGTTAGGTTGTTTATTCGAGATGTTTCCTGTTTCTTGATGTAGGCTTGTATTGCTATAAACTTCCCTCTTAGAACAGCTTTTGCTGCATCCCATAGGTTTTGGATCGTCGTGTCTCCATTGTCATTTGTTTCTAGGTATTTTTTGATTTCCCCTTTGATTTCTTCAGTGATCACTTCGTTATTAAGTAGTGTATTGTGTAGCCTCCATGTGTTTGTATTTTTTACAGATCTTTTCCTGTAATTGATATCTAGTCTCATAGCGTTGTGGTCAGAAAAGATACTTGATACGATTTCAATTTTTTTAAATTTACCAAGGCTTGATTTGTGACCCAAGATATGATCTATCCTGGAGAATGTTCCATGAGCACTTGAGAAAAATGTGTATTCTGTTGTTTTTGGGTGGAATGTCCTATAAATATCAATTAAGTCCATCTTGTTTAATGTATCATTTAAAGCTTGTGTTTCCTTATTTATTTTCATTTTGGATGATCTGTCCATTGGTGAAAGTGGGGTGTTAAAGTCCCCTACTATGATTGTGTTACTGTCGATTTCCCCTTTTATGGCTGTTAGTATTTGCCTTATGTATTGAGGTGCTCCTATGTTGGGTGCATAAATATTTACAATTGTTATACCTTCCTCTTGGATCGATCCCTTGATCATTATATAGTGTCCGTCTTTGTCTCTTGTAATTGTCTTTATTTTAAAGTCTATTTTGTCTGATATGAGAATTGCTACTCCAGCTTTCTTTTGATTTCCATTTGCATGGAATATCTTTTTCCATCCCCTCACTTTCAGTCTGTATGTGTCTCTAGGTCTGAAGTGGGTCTCTTGTAGACAGCATATATATGGGTCTTGTTTTTGTATCCATTCAGCCAGTCTGTGTCTTTTGGTGGGAGCATTTAATCCATTTACATTTAAGGTAATTATCGATATGTATGTTCCTATTCCCATTTTCTTAAATGTTTTGGGTTTGTTATTGTAGGTCTTCTCCTTCTCTTGTGTTTCTTGCCTAGAGAAGTTCCTTTAGCATTTGTTGTAAAGCTGGTTTGGTGGTGCTGAACTCTCTCAGTTTTTGCTTGTCTGTAAAGGTTTTAATTTCTCCATCAAATCTGAATGAGATCCTTGCTGGGTAGAGTAATCTTGGTTGTAGGTTTTTCTCCTTCATCACTTTAAGTATATCCTGCCACTCCCTTCTGGCTTGCAGCGTTTCTGCTGAAAGATCAGCTGTTAACCTTATGGGGATGCCCTTGTGTGTTATCTGTTGTTTTTCCCTTGCTGCTTTTAATATGTTTTCTTTATATTTAATTTTTGATAGTTTGATTAATATGTGTCTTGGTGTGTTTCTCCTTGGATTTATCCTGTATGGGACTCTCTGTGCTTCCAGGACTTGATTAACTATTTCCTTTCCCATATTAGGGAAGTTTTCAACTATAATCTCTTCAAATATTTTCTCAGTCCCTTTCTTTTTCTCTTCTTCTTCTGGGACCCCTATAATTCGAATGTTGGTGCGTTTAATGTTGTCCCAGAGGTCTCTGAGACTGTCCTCAGTTCTTTTCATTCTTTTTTCTTTATTCTGCTCTGCAGTAGTTATTTCCACCATTTTATCTTCCAGGTCACTTATCCGTTCTTCTGCCTCAGTTATTCTGCTATTGATCCCATCTAGAGTATTTTTAATTTCATTTATTGTGCTTGTCATCGTTTCTTGGTTCCTCTTTAGTTCTTCTACGTCCTTGTTAAATGTTTCTTGCATTTTGTCTATTCTATTTCCAAGACTTTGGATCATCCTTACTATCATTATTCTGAATTCTTTTTCAGGTAGACTACCTATTTCCTCTTCATTTGTTAGGTCTGGTGTGTTTTGACCCTGCTCCTTCATCTGCTGTGTGTTTTTCTGTCTTCTCATTTTGCTTATCTTACTGTGTTTGGGGTCTCCTTTTCACAGGCTGCAGGTTCGTAGTTCCCGTTGTTTTTGGTATCTGTCCCCAGTGGCTAAGGTTGGTTCAGTGGGTTGTGTAGGTTTCCTGGTGGAGGGAACTAGTGCCTGTGTTCTGGTGGATGAGGCTGGATGTTGTCTTTCTGGTGGGTTCGTCCACGTCTGGTGGTGTGTTTTGGGGTGTCTGTGGCCTTATTATGATTTTAGGCAGCCTCTCTGTTAATGGATGGGGCTGTGTTCCTCTCTTGCTAGTTGTTTGGCATAGGGTGTCCAGCACTGTAGCTTGCTGGTCGTTGAGTGAAGCTGGGTCTTGATGTTGAGATGGAGATCTCTGAGAGATTTTCGCCGTTTGGTATTACGTGGAGCTGGGAGGTCTCTTGTGGACCAGTGTCCTGAAGTTGGCTCTCCCACCTCAGAGGCACAGCCCTGATGCCTGGCTGGAGCACCAAGAGCCTTTCATCCACACGGCTCAGAATAAAAGGGAGAAAAAATGGAAAGAAAGAAAAAAAGAGGATAAAATAAAATAAAATAAAGCAATTATAATAAAAAATAAGAAAAAAAAATTATTAAGAGTAAATTTATTAAGAAAAAAAAATTTTTTTTAATTTTTAAAAATAGATTTATTAATTTTTTATACTAAAAATAAGAAAAAAATTATTTAGAAAAAATTTATTAAGAAAAAAAATTTTTTAATTTTTTAAAATAAAAAATATGAAAAAACTTATTAAAAATTTTTTTAAAAATAGAAAATAAGGAAAAAATTATTAAGAAAACATTTATTAGGAAAAAAAAATTTTTTTAAGCCAAAAAAAAAAAAAAAACAAAAAAAAAAAAACAAAAAACGGACGGACCTAACCCTAGGACTAAGGGTAAGAGCAAAGCTATACAGACAAAATCTCACCCAGAAGCATACACATCTACACTCACAAAAAAAAGGAAAAGGGGAAAAGTTAATATATCCTGCTCCCAAAGTCCATCTCCTAAATTTGGGATGATTCGTTGTCTATTCAGGTATTCAACAGATGCAGGCACATCAAGTTGTTTGTGGAGCTTTAATCCGCTGCTTCTGAGGCTGCTGGGAGAGATTTCCCTTTCTCTTCTTTGTTCGTACAGCTCCCGGGGTTCAGCTTTGGATTTGGACCCGCCTCTGCATGTAGGTCCCCTGAGGGCGTCTGTTCCCCGCCCAGACAGAACGGGGTTAAAGGAGCAGCTGATTCGGGGGCTCTGGCTCAGTCAGGCCGGGGGGAGGGAGTGGTACGGAGGAGGCGGGGCGAGCCTGCGGCGGCAGAAGCCGGCGTGACGTTGCAGCAGCCTGAGGCGCGCCGTGCGTTCTCCCGGGGAAGTTGTCCCCGGATCACGGGAGCCTGGCCGTGGCGGGCTGCACAGGCTCCCGGGAGGGGCGGTGTGGAGAATGACCTGTGCTCGCCCACAGGCTGTTTGGTGGCGGCAGCAGCAGCCTTAGCGTCTCATGCCCGTCTCTGGGGTCCGCGCTGATAGCCGCGGCTCGCGCCCGTCTCTGGAGCTCGTTTAGGCGGCGCTCTGAATCCCCTCTCCTTGCGCGCCGCGAAACAAAGAGGCAAGAAAAAGTCTCTTGCCTCTTCGGCAGCTGCAGTCTTTTTCCCGGACTCCCTCCCGGCTAGCACCGAAGCCCGAGCCCCAGCTCCCAGGCCCCGCCCGCCCCGGCGGCTGAGCAGACAAGCCTCTCGGGCTGGTGAGTGCTGGTCGGCACCGCTCCTCTGTGCGGGAATCTCCGCTTTGCCCTCCGCACCACTGTGGCTGCGCTCTCCTCCGTGGCTCCGAAGCTTCCCCCCCTCTGCTACCCGCAGTCTCTGCCCACGAAGGGGCTTCCTAGTGTGTGGAAACCTTTCCTCCTTCACAGCTCCCTCCCACTGGTGCAGGTCCCGTCCCTATTCTTTTGTCTCTGTTATTTCTTTTTTCTTTTGCCCTACCCAAGTACGTGGGGATTTTCTTGCCTTTTGGGAGGTCTGACGTCTTCTGCCAGCGTTCAGTGGGTGTTCTGTAGGAGCAGTTCCTCGTGTAGATGTATTTCTCATGTATCTGTGGGGAGGAAGGTGATCTCCGTGTCTTACTCTTCCGCCATCTTGCCCCTCCCCCCCTATTTTTAGTTTTTTAAGGAATCTCCATACTGTTCTCCATAGTGGCTGTATCAATTGACATTCCCACCAACAGTGCAAGAGGGTTCCCTTTTCTCTACACCCTCTCCAGCATTTGTTCTTTGTAGATTTTCTGATGATGCCCATTCTAACTGCTGTGAGGTGATACCTCATTGTAGTTTTGATTTGTATTTCTCTAATAATTAGTGATGTTGAGCCGCTTTTCACATGTCTCTTGTCCATCTGTATGTCTTCTTTGGAGAGGTGTCTAATTAGGTCTTCTGCCCATCTTATGATTGGGTTTGTTTTTTTTTTTTTTTTTAAACTTTGGGTTTATTTTATTTATTTATTTATTTATTTATGGCTGTGTTGGGTCTTCGTTTCTGTGCGAGGGCTTTCTCTAGTTGTGGCAAGTGGGGGCCACTCTTCATCGCGGTGCGCGGGCCTCTCACTATCGCGGCCTCTCTTGTTGCTGAGCACAGGCTCCAGACGCACAGGCTCAGTAATTGTGGCTCACGGGCCTAGCCGCTCCGCGGCATGTGGGATCTTCCCAGACCAGGGCTCGAACCCGTGTTCCCTGCATTGGCAGGCAGATTCTCAACCACTGCGCCACCAGGGAAGCCCGGGTTTGTTTTTTTAATATTGAGCTGCATCAGCTGTTTATACATTTTGGAGATTAATACTTTGTCCATTGATTCATTTGCAAATATTTTTTCCCATTCTGAGAGTTGTCTTTTCATCTTATTTATAGTTTCCTTTGCTGTGCAAAAGCCTTTAAGTTTCATTAGGTCCCATTTGTTTATTTTTATTTCCATTTCTCTAGGAGGTGGGTCAAAAAAGATCTTGCTGTGATTTATGTCAAAGAGTGTTCTTCCTATGTTTTCCTCTAAGAGTTTTAGTGTCCGATCTTACATTTAGGTCTTTAATCCATTTTGAGTTTATTTTTGTGTATGGTGTTAGGGAGTGTTCTAATTTCATTCGTTTACATGTAGCTGTCCAGTTTTCCCAGCATCACTTATTGAAGAGACTGTCTTTTATGCATTGTATATTCTTACCTCCTTTGTCATAGATTAGTTGACCATAGGTGTGTGGGTTTATCTCCGGGTTTTCTATCCTGTTCCATTCATCTATATTTTCTTCTCTGATTGCTGTGGCTAGGACTTCCAAAACTATGTTGAATAATAGTGGTGAGAGTGGACATCCTTGTCTTGTTCCTGATCTTAGAGGAAATGATTTCAGTTTTTCACCATTGAGAATGATGTTTGCTGTGGGTTTGTCATATATGGCCTTTATTATGTTGAGGTAGTTTCCCTCTATGCATACTTTCTGGAGAGTTTTTATCATAAATGGGTGTTGAATTTTGTCAAAACCTTTTTCTGCATCTATTGAGATGATCATATGGTTTTTCCTCTTCAATTTGTTAATAGGGTGTATCACATTGATTGATTTGCATATATTGAAGAATCCTTGCATCCCTGGGATAAAGCCCACTTGATCATGGTGTATGATTCTTTTAATGTGTTGTTGGATTCTGTTTGCTAGTATTTTGTTGAGGATTTTTGCATCTATATTCATCAGTGATATTGGTCTGTAATTTTCTTTTTTTGTAGTATCTTTGTCTGGTTTTGGTATCAGGGTGATGGTGGCCTCATAGAATGAGTTTGGGAGTGTTCCTTCCTCTGCAATTCTTTGAAAGAGTTTGAGAAGGATGGGTGTTAGCTCTTCTCTAAATGTTTGATAGAATTCACCTGTGAAGCCATCTGGTCCTGGACTTTCGTTTGTTGGATGATTTTTAATCACAGTTTCAATTTCATTACTTGTGATTGGTCTGTTCATATTTTCTATTTCTTCCTGATTCAGTCTTGGAAGGTCATACCTTTCTAAGAATTTGTCCATTTCTTCCAGGTTGTTCATTTTATTGGCATAGAGTTGCTTGTAGTAGTCTCTTAGGATGCTTTGTATTTCTGCGGTGTCCATTGTAACTTCTCCGTTTTCATTCTAATTTGATTGATTTAAGTGCTCTCCCTCTTTTTCTTGATGAGTCTGACTAAAGGTTTATCAACTTTATCTTCTCAAAGAACCAGGTTTTAGTTTTATTGATCTTTGCTATTGTTTTCTTTGTTTCTATTTCATTTATTTCTGCTCTGATTTTTATGATTTCTGTCCTTCTACTAACTTTGGTTTTTTTTTTTTAATTTATTTTATTTTATTTTTGGCTGCGTTGGGTCTTTGTTGCTGCATGCACGCAGGCTTTCTCTAGTTGTGGCGAGCGGGGGCTACTGTTCCTTGTGGTGCATGGGCTTCTCATTGTGGTGGCTTCTCTTGTTGCAGAGCACGGGCTCTAGGCACGCGGGCTTCAGTAGTTGTGGCACACAGGCTCAGTAGTTGTGGCTCATGGCTCTAGAGCGCAGGCTCAGTAGTTGTGGCGCACGGGCTTAGTTGCTCCGTGGCACGTGGGATCTTCCTGGACCAGGGCTTGAACCCGTGTCCCCTGCATTGGCAGGCGGATTCTTAACCACTGCGCCACCGGGGAAGCCCTAACTTTGGGTTTTGTTTGTTCTTCTTTCTCTAGTTCTTTTAGGTGTAAGGTTAGATTGTTTATTTGAAATTTTTCTTGTTTCTTGAGGTAGGCTTTTATTGCTATAAACTTCCCTCTTAGAACTGCTTTTGCTGCATCCCATAGGTTTTGGATCATCATGTTTTCATTGTCATTTGTCGCTAGGTATTTTTTGATTTCCTCTTTGATTTCTTCAGTGATCTCTTGGCTATTTAGTAACGTATTGTTTAGCCTCCATGTGTTTGTGTTTTTTATGTTTTTTTCCGTGTAATTGATTTCTAATCTCATAGCACTGTCGTTGGAAAAGATGCTTGATAGGATTTCAATTTTCTTAAATTTACCAAGGCTTGATTTGTGACCCAAGATGTGATCTATCCTTGAGAATGTTCCATGAGCACTTGAGATGAAAGTGTAATCTGCTGTTTTTGGATAGAATGTCCTATAAATATCAGTTAAATCTATCTGGTCTATTGTGTCATTTAAAGCTTGTGTTTCCTTATTAATTTTCTGTCTGGATGATCCGTCCATTGGTGTAAGTGAGGTGTTAAAATCCCCCACTATTATTGTGTTACTGTTGATTTCCTCTTTTATAGCTCTTAGCATTTGCCTTATGTATTGAGGTGCTCCTATATTGGGTGCATATATATTTATAATTGTTATATCTTCTTCTTGGATTGATCCCTTGATAATTATGTAGTGTCCTTACTTGTCTCTTGTAACATTCTCTAAAGTCTATTTTATCTGATATATGTATTGCTACTTCAGCTTTCTTTTGATTTCCATTTGCCTAGTATATCTTTTTCCATCCCCTCACTTTCAGTTTGTATGTGTCCCTAGTGGGTCTCTTGTAGACAGCATATATACGGGGCTTGTTTTTGTTTCCATTCAGTGAGCCTGTGTCTTTTGGTTGGAGCATTTAATCCATTCACATTTAAGGTAATTATTGATATGTATGTTCCTATTACCATTTTCTTAATTGTTTTGGGTTTGTTTTTGTAGTTCCTTTTCTTCTCTTGTGTTTCCCACTTAGAGAAGTTCCTTTAACATGTGTTGTAGAGCTGGTTTGGTGGTGCTGCATTCTCTTAGCTTTTGCTTGTCTGTAAAGCTTTTGATTTCTCCATCGAATCTGAATGAGATCTTTGCTGGGTAGAGTAATCTTGGTTGTAAGTTCTTCCCTTTCATCACTTTAAATATATCATGTCAGTCCCTTCTGGCTTTGTAGAGTTTCTGCTGAGAAATCAGCTGTTAACCTTATGGGAGTTCCCTTGTATGTTATTTGTCGTTTTTCCCTTGTTGCTTCAATAATTTTTCTTTGTCTTTAATTTTTGTCAATTTGATTACTATGTGCCTTGGCATGTTTCTCCTTGAGTTTACCCTGCCTGGGATTCTCTGTGCTTCCTGGACTTGGGTGGCTATTTCCTTTCTCATGTTAGGGAAGTTTTCGACTATAATCTCTTCAAATATTTTCTTGGGTCCTTTCTCCCTCTCTTCTCCTTCTGGGACCCCTATAATGTGAATGTTGTTGCGTTTAATGTTGTCCCAGAGGTCTCTTAGGCTGTCTTCATTTCTTTTCATTCTTTTTTCTTTATTCTGCTCCAGGGCTGTGAATTCCACCATTCTGTTTTTCAGGTCATTTATCTGTTCTTCTGCCTCAGTTATTCTGCTGTTGATTCCTTCTAGTGTATTTTTCATTTCAGTTATTGTATTGTTCATCTCTGTTTGTTCTTTAATTCTTCTAGGTCTTTGTTAAACATTTCTTGCATCTTCTTGTTCTTTGCCTCCATTCTTTATCCAAAGTCCTGGATCATCTTCAGTATCATTATTCTGAATTCTTTTTCTGGAAGGTTGCCTATCTCCACTTCATTTAGTTGTTTTTTCTGGGGTTTTATCTTGTTCCTTCATCTGGTACATAGTCCTCTGCCTTTTCATTTTGTCTATCTTTCTGTGAATGTGGCTTTCGTTCCACAGGCTGCAGGATTGTGCTTCTTCTTGCTTCTGCTGTCTGCCCTCTGGTGGATGAGGCTATCTAAGAGGCCTGTGCAAGCTTCTTGATGGGAGGGACTGGTGGTGGGTAGAACTGGCTGTTGCTCTGGTGGACAGAGCTCAGTAAAACTTTAATCTGCTTGTCTCTGGATGGGTGGGGCTGAGTTCCCTCTCTGTTGGTTGTTTGGTCTGAGGCGACCCAGCACTGGAGCCTACCCAGCTCTTTGGTGGGCCTAATGGCGGACTCTGGGAGAGCTCATGCCAAGGAGTATTTCCCAGAACTTCTGCTGCCAGTGACCTTGTCCCTGTGGTGAGCCACAGCCACACCCCACCTCTGCAGGAGACCCTCCAACACTAGCAGGTAGGTCTGGTTCAGTCTCCTATGGGGTCACTGCTCCTTCCCCTGGGTCCCGATGCACACACTACTTTGTGTGTGCCCTCCAAGAGTGGAGTCTCTATTTCCCCCAGTCCTGTCGAAGTCCTGCAATCAAATCCTGCTAGCCTTCAAAGTCTGATTCTCTAGAATTCCTCCCCCCATTGCCGGACCCCCAGGTTGGGAAGCCTGACGTGGGGCTCAGTACCTTCAATCCAGTGGGTGGACTTCTGTGGTATAAGTGTTCTCCAGTTTGTGAGTCACCCACCCAGTGGTTATGGGATTTGATTTTATTGTGATTGTGCCCCTCCTACTGTCTCACTGTGGCTTCTCCTTTGTCTTTGAATGTGGGATATCTTTTTTGGTGATTTCCAGTGTCTTTCTGTCAATGATTGTTCAGCAGCTGGTTGTGGTTCCGGTGCTCTTGCAAGAGGGAGTGAGAGGTAAATTCATAGTGAAAATATTTTCTATATGTTAGTGGAAAGAATGAAAATAAATAAACTAATTATTAAAGTGAAGAATCATGAGAAAATTTTAAATAGCAATGTAAGGGAAATATAAAGAAAAAATTAAGTAAATAAAAAATAAAAGAAATATATATTAAGCGATGAGTAATTCCAAGAGTTGATTTTTCTCAAAGGTATGAAATATCAACTAAAATAATATTTTCTGGTGAGTCTAATCAATTCAGAAAGAGATTGCAGAAAATATATTTGGAAGCAGAACAGACATAACTAATCAGAAAAAAATTAAAACTTTTTTTGAGTCTTGTCTAATATTGTTTTCAAAAGCATGTGTTATGATTAGTAAAAAATGTTTAAAAAAATAAATTGTAGATGAGTGGAAGAGTGTAATTTAATTCTGGAAAAATATAAATTACCAAAATTGATTTAAGGAAAAAAGCAAAATCTAGAAAAAAAGGTAGTAAAAGTGTTTTAAATTATATTGTCTAAACAATTTCCAGATTCTCTCTGGGTTAGAAAGTTCATTAAAAACACATTCAATTGTCTTAAGAAAGGATAGCAAGACAAAAGGAAAGACAGAATATCACAGAAGTTAGGAGATTAAATTGCTTATTCCTGTGCTAGAAAATTTGAGACCTCTGATGAAATGAATCTTCTCTTTTACCTTTACAGAGAATAATGAGAGAAAGCTCCTTTCCAAAAAAATTATCGATAATTTTCTTGACAAAGGCTTAATGCACAAAATAATCTCCATCAAATTATTGTATATTTTGATTTGTGCTCCGGTCATGATGGAGTAACAGAGAACAGATTTATCTTCCTATTAAGAAGGGTATCCAAAGCAGATCATGCCAATCTCCCTGTGTTGAGGAAAAAGAGATTGGATTTCAGTGAGGATGAGGTGACCAGAATTTTAAGGGCAGATTTTCAGAGAAGGAGCCGTTCTTGACATTTTAGGAAAAAAGAATACCACATATATACAGATTCTTCCAGACACTTGAAAAGTATGAAACATCCTCTAGCTCTTTTGATGAGCTCAACATAACTTGGAGAACAAAACTTGCAGGAACATTACTGACTAATGTCTCTTCCACTCATTTGACTCATGAATACTGATGCAACAATTCTAACTAAAATACCAACAAACTGAATCCAGCAACATATAATTTTATACCATGTAAAAGCTTGGCTATACAATATTTTTTCAGGGATGCAAAGTTTGTTCAATAGTAAACATACCCTACAGTATTCCCTATAGTCCTCCTGTGAACAAAGTGATGGAGAAAAATATCAAAGCTGCTGAAATAGCTACAGAAGAGCTTTTGATATTAGACATTTAGTCATGAAAAAACTTTTATAACATTAAGAATAGAAGGGAACATCATTAATATGATAAACCCCGACCCCTGACGCCAACACCATACTTAATGGTGAAATGTTGATAGCTTTCACTTTGGGAGTGAAATGAGGCAGGGATATTTGCTATTACCATTTATCTTCAATATTGTACTGGAGGATTAGGAAAATACTGTTCAATAAAAGATAAAAAACTCTAAAAAATGTATAATTTTGACTGTATTAAATGTAAAAGCTTACATTCCTTAAAATAACCCTTTAAGAAAGTGATTAAGCCAAATAACAAAAGATATTTGTGACCCATTTAACTATAAATGGCCCAGATTTCTAAGTACTTCATAAAAACCAATAAGGAAAAAAATATCTGGTAGAAGATTGGGCAAAAAATTTGAACAGGCATGTTGTATAAGAAAATATCCACATTATGCAATCATTGTACAACAGAATATGTGGTGCTATTTTATTAATAGTAATTGGGAAGCATAAAATAAAACCACAATGAGATCCCATTAGACCCCACCAGAATGGCTAAAATTTTAAAACGCCAGAAAATGCCAGGCTATTTTGTTTTGCCAAAAAAGTGAAACAATAGGAACTTTCATACAGCTTTGGTGGAAGTGTAAACTGGTGCAACCATTTTGGAAAGCAGTTTGTCTTAACAATAATATTGAAGCTATGCATTCCTTATTACCCATAAATTCTATGCTTAGGAACTTTTCCAGCAGAGGTATATGCAGATTTTCCCTAGAAGACACATACACAAATCTTTACAGTAACATTACTCATAATAGTCCCAAGCTGGAAATAATTCGAATGTCTATTATAGAGTGGGCACATGAATTGTGGTTTATAATTACAATGGAATACTATTCAGGAAAACGAATGAACTTAAGCTATAGGCAAAAACATAGAATAAAACAGATGTATAATATACTGTTGAAAGAATCCAGAATCAGAAAATATGTACTATTCAAATCCATTTATATAAGTTTCAAAAATAGGTTAATTAAACCGTTGTGTTTAGAGATGCATCCCTACAAGTGTACAGAAAAGGAAAAAAAGGAATATGGGAGAGAGTGTGAGAGAGAGTGTGTACTGGGGGTTTCTGAAAGTCACTGGCAATGTTCTATTTCTTCATCTGTTTTCACGGGGGGTTATTTTATAATAATTCAATAAACAAAACATATCTTATGCACTTTTTTGTAAGTATGTCATAATACACAACAAAAAGTTTAAAATAATAAAATTGACACAATTTCTGGTCTTGTTGACTGTAAATCAAATGAGGAACTCTGAATTTACAAAGTTAAAATTAAGCTGAATGCCACAAAGTAGAACAAGTCAACTAATTAATTTACTCATTTTCCTTTGCATTAGAATTGTTGTTTTTTTTTTTACTCATAAACAGTGCTGGATTTTTATACAAACACCCATACTTTCTCCTCCCTAGTTTTACAAATATCGTTGGGAGTTTGTTTTACAAGTAGTTTTGTACTGCTTTGTTTTTGAGGACGTTTGTAATAAGTGGACATAAATGGATTTAAGCAGACATGGCCTGCCACACACTCACTTTTCTGGCTTTCGTTCCACAAAAACCTGAGCTATTGAAGCAATTTTGCTAGGTGTTTCAGATAGAGACAGTGCTTTTATAAAGAAACTAGAGAATAGGGAGAGAATCTCCGTGTCAAGAGAGTGTGTAAAGTTCGTGTGTCCTGTGATTAAAGAGATTCACTTTTTGCACCTTTTTCCCCCCAAGTAGAAGAGAATTGAAGCCCCAAGAATAATAGAGACTTCATTTTCCGCTGCTCCAATGGGAATGGGCTTAGACTTACATTTATGTTAATTTAATAATGATTATCTTTATGTGTTTAGTGATGGGCACAAGCAGAAGCTTCTAAAGTATGCTTTAATTTTTAACTTGGTTGGTGATTACATGAATGTTTGCTATGTAAAATCTCTACTGTCCCTGTGTTTTGGACCCTGCTTTTTCTTGGTTTAGCCTGTGGGCTCTTGAAAATTGAGTCAAATGCAAGGATTAAGTGCTGATGCTGTGTGAGGTGCAGTTCTAGCAAATGAGAGTGAGGGCAAAGGGAAGTGAGGCAGGGGAGGCTAGATAGGTGCCGTGAAAGGCGATACAGTATAGTGCTAGCCCGGTTTCATGCTGTACTGCAACAGATACAGCTGGCTGCTTGGTGGGAGGCCTGCTGTGCCTTATAGGTCATCTCCTCCAGGCAGGATCAACAGAGAAACTGGCTCAGAGTAAAACCTTGGGGAAGAAGGAGAGGGAGTTTATATGACTGACTTGTTTTTGTCTCCTGTCCCTATTGGTCAAAGTTCACCACATGAGGTATCAATTCCCTTGTTCTTCTAGGTTGCATTATTTGGCCCCTTTGGCAGCCACTTGGGAAACCAGATATTATTCTCATTGGTTTCACTTGGGTTCAAAAATTCTTTGGAGAGCCAGGTTCTCCTAGACTATGATTGTTCATGTGATTGTGGTTGAGTTGGAATGCCAAGAGAGCAGCTGCTGTGAAGCAAATAGGGAAAGATCCAGGGGGCAAGAGAGGCCAAGAGGATATTTGAGAAGAATATATTTTAAAATAAAAAAGTAAAGTCATACATATTTTGTATATACTTTCTCTTACACATAAAAACTTACTTGAAATAAATTGTCTCTAGCACTCATCGCCTTAAAATGCGTTCTTGCGTGCTGATAAAAGAATGTCATCTTCTTGATTTCTGTGCTAAGAAAAGTAAATTTTATTTCTGAGACAGAAAACAAATCAGTTTGTAGCTTCGTATTGGTAGAGACAGAAATTAGTCCATAATCATCTCTTTGTGATAGTGTCTTAAAATTTATGTTTGGTTTCAAAAGGATTGTATCATTTATTATTATTACTGTATAAACTGTTTTTATATATTAAGTGCAAATTTCCATTCATACTGCAAGTTACTTATTTTCAGTCATGATGGTTCAATATTGTGGTTCAAAGTACTTTTGAGAATAATTTCCTTATTTCCCATGATGTTAGTTTTAGTTTTTATTAATGGGGAAAATTATAATGTCCAAAACTCTTTCTTTGGATTTAATGATGGTTGTAAATAAATTTTTAATTTTAGAAATCATACCACCAACCACAGAATTTTGAAAAGGAGTAGCGTATAACAGACCCTTGACTCTCTTGCTCTTTATCCCACTCGGTAAAAGCACTGGTCAAATTCAACTCTGCACACTCTATGCCCATACTATAACCAAAAAACAAACAAAACAAAACAAAATGTGCTTACCGATCTCACTTTAAATTTATAATCTCTAAACTAAGAGAATTCTTCATGCTGCCCATTGATCAAAATACATTTTCCTGGTTGATTTTCTCTTTCGCACACCACTTCTTTTCTCCCCATTTCTTTATACTTGCAACATGTCTTCTTATCCTTATTATCAGCTCATAACTTAATTTCTTTCCTCTTTGCAAAAATGGAAGCAATCAGAATAAGATTTCCAAGAGCTCCGACCCCATCTACCCAGGTATCTATTGCTGAGTTCCTGGGGACAACATTGTCTCATGTTATTATGAAGGAACCCTCCACATTCTGCACTGAGGGTGGCTCTGGTTTTGTGCCCTTATCCTATTTTCCCTTACTCGCTCAAGGATAATAATCCAGGAATTCTTTCGTCTCCCTCCTGCATCATCATTTTTTCCCTTTTCTTAGATTATTCAGAACATCATCCAGGTAGGATTTTTTCTTTTTTTTACCACCATCATGAAATGATTTCCTCTTGACTCCCTATCTCCTTCCAGCTCTCACATCATTTTTCATTTCCCCTTTTAAAATAAAAGCACCCTCTAAAAGACTCACCCTTTCTTGTATTCTCCTCTCATTCCCCCTTGAATTCACTGCAATCAGGTTTCCTCCTATACTATACCAGTGCACTAAACCTGCCCTTTATCAAGATCAGCAGTGACCACCAATTGCCAATGATCATTTCTCACTCCTCATCTTGATTTACAGGTAGCATTTATCATAGTTGATCACTATGTCCATCTTGAAACACTTTCTTCGCTTGACTTCCAATGCCACACTTGCCTAGTTTTCCTCTTACAGTTGTAGCCACTTGTTCTCATTGTCTTTTGCTGGTTCCTGTTCATCTACTCTATCTTCACATATTGGAGTGTCCCAGGGTAGAGTAGTTGGACATCTTGTCTTTTCTAGTCACACTTACTACCTAAGTGATCTACTCCACTCACGTGGCTTTACATATTATCTAAATGTTGATGACTCCCAAGCGCTGGATTCCAGAAATGCTTATGCAACTGTCTTCTACGTTATCCCCACTACCACACACGGTCAAAGCTTTCAACATTTTTTATCAACATTCTTGTAATATGCTTCGGATGGTCTCTCTGCTTCTGCCCTTACCCCATCCTATCTCCTTTTAACACTGCAGACAGAGTGATCCTGTTAAAATGTAGATTTTCTTAAAATCCTTACACTGCTTTTTTTTTTTTTTAACATCTTTATTGGAGTATAATTGCTTTACAATGGTGTGTTAGTTTCTGCTTTATAACAAAATGAATCAGTTATACATATACATATGTTCCCATATCTCTTCCCTCTTGCATCTCCCTCCCTCCCGCCCTCCCTATCCCACACCTCTAGGTGGTCACAAAGCACAGAGCTCATCTCCCTGTGCTATGCGGTTGCTTCCCACTAGCTATCTATTTTACGTTAGGTAGTGTATATATGTCCATGCCACTCTGTCTCTTTGTCGCATCTTACCCTTCCCCCTCCCCATATCCTCAAGTCCATTCTCTAGTAAGTCTGTGTCTTTATTCCCATCTTGCCACTAGGTTCTTCATGACCTTTTTTTTTTTCTCCTTAGATTCCATATATATGTATTAGCATACAGTATTTGTTTTTCTCTTTCTGACTTACTTCACTCTGTATGACAGACTCTAACTCCATCCACCTCACTACAAATAACTCCATTTCGTTTCTTTTTATGGCTGAGTAATATTCCATTGTATATATGTGCCACATCTTCTTTATCCATTCATCCGATGATGGACACTTAGGTTGCTTCCGTGTCCTGGCTATTGTAAATAGAGCTGCAATGAACATTTTGGTACATGACTCTTTTTGAATTATGGTTTTCTCAGGGTATATGCCCAGTAGTGGGATTGCTGGGTCGTATGGTAGTTCTATTTTTAGTTTTTTAAGGAACCTCCATACTAAAAATATGGAACACTTCACGAATTTGCATGTCATCCTTGCGCAGGGGCCATGCTAATCTTTTCTGTATCATTCCAATTTTAGTATATGTGCTGCCAAAGTGAGCACCTTACACTGCTTTTTATCTCAGAGTAAATGCCAAGGCCTTAATATGACCTTCGAGGTCTGACAAGATCTAGCCCTGTGTTATCCTTCTAACTGCATTTTCTACTCTTCTGTTGACTCTCCTCAGCTACTCTGAATTTCGTGCAGTTCCTTGAATACACCAGGTACTTTTGTACCCAGAGCCTTTTACTTGCTGTTCCCTCTGCTTATAGGGTCTTCCCCCATATAACAACAAATTACAAATTACAAATCTAGCCAAGTATAAAAATATGATACATTTTATCAAGTTGTGTTTATTTTCTAATGCAAGTATGGTTTTCCATCATGAAACATATTAATGTAATTCACATAATTAATGTAAGTAATGTAAACATTAAAATGAAACCCATAGAATATCATTAGATGCAAAGAAAGTATTCAATAAAACTCAGTATCCATTCATAAGAATTCTTAGAAAATGATAAATATATACAAAAACTACAACAAATATCATATTTTATGATGAAACATTGAAAACAATTCCCCCAAAAGTAAGAACATGGTCGAAGATAGCCACTATAATTTCTTTTCCATTTTTACCTTGCAATTCAAGGCAGGACAATAGTAAAAGAAAACAGAATGCAAGTATATAAGAATAACAAAAGGTAAAACAAAATATTCATTTGCCAAAATATGATTGTCTTTACAGAAAACAAGACTCTTAAGAAAAATGATTAGAATTTTATGAGATTTAGTAATGTTTGATTCAAAAATCAATATATAAAAAGCAATTTTTATTTCTACACATTTGTAAAATACAATTAGAAAACACAATTTGAAAAGGTAAATAATTTACAATAGCTATAATAATGTGCAGTGTTTAAGAATAAATATAGCCAAAGATACACAGGGATTTCATACATAAAATAGTAAACTTTTAAGGATATTTAAGAAAAAACAAATAAATAGTGATACTTTCCAAGTACATGGATTCAAAGACTAAATACTTTAAACATGTTAATTCTCCCCAAATAGACCTACTGATTCAGTGAAATTTTATATAAAATTTCAAACAAAATTTTAGTTGTTATGTGTATGTCTGTGTTTGTGTGTCCATGTGGAAAAGGACACATTTATCCAAGTTTCTTTTATGTAATAACAAACTGAAGATTTATAAAAATGTTGTAATACTTAAACAATATGTAGTACATACACGGCAGTAGACAAGTTGATTAATGCAAGAGGTTAGTGATCTTAAAGGAAGACCAAGCAAATATAGAACTTGAACTTGGTCAGGAGGTCTATTAGAAGTTCAATGAGGAAAAGGTTGAGTTTTCAATCATCAAAACAAAATAAATAGATAATAAGACAGAAAATGGATCACTAACTCATGCCATATCCCAAAAAGAAAAGAAATAATTCCAGTTAGGTTCAATGTGAAAAATACAACTGTAAACTTTTAAAAGAAGATAACCAAAGACAATATTTTCTTGCCTTTTGGGTAAGAATGGATTTATTACAGACAGAGGTGCAAAATACAAAGAAAAAGATTGATAAATTCTCTACCATTAAAATGAAGAACTTCTGGTCACTAGGATATACCATAATGGCAGTGAAATAGTAAGTCATGGAATGGCAGAGAGTATTTGTGACAAATATTCAAAAAAGTCTCAGTATAATAATTTGACTTCTTTAATACCAGGTGCACATTGGTGACCCTGGGGGAAATAAGCCAACAGAGGGTTCCTCACGAGGTCTCTAACATTGCCTCTGACCTCTCCTCCCACCCCCCAATTTTAAATTTTCAAAAAATTCCAATACTCTTAAATTTAACTGAAGAGATTTTAGAAATTGAGTGCTAAAGAGGGAGAAGGAGGAGTAGAGAGAACTCAGCTGAGATAGCATAAACTACCTCCACTTGATAGGGTAAGACTGTTCGTTTTCTGGAAATACAAGGTTATATTTCATAGTGCCATTTTAACATTATTATTAATGAATTAGTTTTTTAAACCAAAGCAAAACACATCTGTGGTTGGAGGAGGCGATGTTACTTAATGGGAAATATCATATTCTTTGGAGTCAGCCAGATACAGGGTTTAGCTTCTCCCTCGAGCATTAATGAGCAGCTAGCAAGAACAGATGTTTTAACTTCTTGAAGAGGGTTATTCTAATAGGCTCAGTTTCCTCATTGGCTCCATGGACTAGATATTACCTACCTTGTAGGATTGGAATGGGGTTTAAATGACTCAGTACTTATAAAGACCATTCACAGAACCTGACACTTCGTAAGCACTAAGTAAGTGAAACCATAATAATTCTGTTTAATTTTACTTTCTGAATTTGAAGGATTTAAAATAGCAGCAATTTGCAACTCCTAAATGAACATCAATTCTGGCAAGGATTATCAGTTAGTGTAAAGACTATTAGGTTTGATAGGGATTGGATATTTGAAGGACACCAGAGTAAAACCACAGAGATAACTTTCTAGTCCCAAGGGAGAGAAGTAGCTATACTTGAAGGAATCTATCATGACCTAAATTCTGTGGTTAGTCTTAGTGTCATGAATGATGGGTCATCCAGATGTCTCCTGATGTGTTGATGTGCACTGCCTCATCTACGGTGTATTCTGAATCCACCAACTATTTAGAACCAAATTCAAGAGAAATGAATAAGCTAAGTTACTCTGTGGCACATCTAGAAGGTGAAGTATTCTTCAGTATAACTGGCAAAGTCTCCTCAACAAGTCAATACGGTGAAGGAAAATAACAACAGAAGGGGCAAGTGTGTTAGATTTAAAAAGAAGAGATTCAAGGACTGTCAAAAAAAAAAAAAAAAAAAAAACAACAGAAGCCAACGTGTGTTCTGGTTTAGACAAACCAACTGTAATGAGTATTTCTGGGTCAGTTGGGGAAATTAGAATATGGACTATATATTAGGTAACATGAAAATTTACGGATAAGGAAACATAGAGGTTAACTAACTGAAAAAAATGTGGGGTGTGTGTATTTGTGTGTGAGATACCAAAATATCTTGGAAGCTTTACACTGAGGTCTGGTCTAAAGAGTGTGTGTAGCAATCTATGGATGGTAGAAATATGGCATTTTTATTTTCTTGGTATTATTTATCTGAATTTCCTTACTTTCTACAATGCACGCAGACTGCATTTAGACAACATAAAGATGTTGCCTTTGTAATTAAGCAAATTTTGAAATATTTTTTGAGATAAATATCATTTTAACAGATGTATTAAGCGACTTCATTGGCAGTGCATTTATATTACATAAGTTAAGAATCATTTAACTTGAATACATAGGCTTGGGTGAGCGTGAGGGCATTTATATACTGCCTTTTTCCCAGTTGGGTGCTTGCTGCCCCTAAAGCTTCAGCCTTTGTCAGTTACTTGGATCCCATCTTGGCTATCACCAGAGTACAGCCAAGTATACAGTAGAGAAAGAAATAAGCATCATTGTTTACTAATGAAATTATAATTTTACTAAGATTTCTCTAGAGAACATATTTAGTCTGGCATTTAAATAATTAAACTCAAACAGCACTGTAAATTGTTTTTATGTAAATAATCTAACAATGAATCGTATTTTTCCATAAAGTAATTACCAGGAATTGGTAACATGTCTAACTTGATGATTCTTCAGAATGTATTTGTTAAAAGGTTGCTCTTAGAAAACCACAAAGCAACCTCATATTTATAATGTTGTGAATTATACTTTCCTACATTTTACTCTTCTCCTTTGAACTATTTATTTTCTATCTTGTTAAAATGCAGCATCCCTAAACTTTGCATGCATTTCTTGCAATTTTCAATTATTTTCTATGAACAGTTGGTAAACATTCCAATTTTTTTAATGAAATTGTCATTGAAGAGCAGGTATAGAGTTCCCGTATGGGGTACTCTTGTAGTTTTGATTTGCATTTCCCTGATGTTAAGCCTCTTTTCATATACCTGTTGGCCATTTTGGTGTCTTCTTTGGAGAAATGTCTATTCAATTTTTTTACCCATATTTTTATATCAGGTTATTTGTGTATTTTGCTATTAAAGTCTAGGACTTTATTTATTTTAGATATTAATCTCTTATCAGAAATATGGTTTGCAAATCTTTTCTCCTTTTCCATAGGTCTTTCCTTTGTTATGCAGAAAATGTAGATATATTTGAAAGAAACTTTCAAATATATGCAAAAGGTTTAAAATGCAAAAGGTTTAAAAAAGTGTTTATTGCTTGGTTACCATTATTACTTGTGTTTTACATGACTGTTTCAGAATATTGATCAAGTCTCACTCACTCCACTTTTTAACAGATAAGGTCCTTGTCATCTGTCCTTTTCATCTTTCTTGCTCTGTTCTCTAAGACAGTTGTTCTCAAACTTGAACGTGCATCATCACCTGGAGAGCCTGTTAAAACCTGGATTGCTGAGTCTCATCCCCAGAGTTTCTGATTCAATAGAGAGGTGGGGCCCAAGAAATTATGTTTTTTCAGTTTTTTACATGATGCTAATGGTGTCCATCTGAAGCCCATACTTTGAGAACCACTGCTCAGAGGAAAAAAAAAAAAAAAAAAAATCAAAATTCATTTACCCAAACCAGTAGAATCCAGCTCATGGCTTACCTCTTCATGGTTTCATTCTTTCATCCAAAATGACATTTTTCAACCTCCAAGTTCTTAACTATCAGAACCCTTGATCTCATGGTTAATGCCACCTCCCTGACACATCAGCCATGAATGGAACTCCCTATCATAAAACACCTCTCCCAGTCACTCACAAGTGTCAAATTCAGCTCTTCTGAGAATTTTCTTGTGTCTCTTTTTCCCACAACTGTTGAAACTTGCTTTCTGCCTTGGGAATTATGACATTCCTCATCCCGGCCTTTTCTGGCTAAAATCAAGCTTCTCTCAGCAGACCAAAGTTGAGTCCTTCCCACCATGTACAATGCTAGGCGGTCAGCTGCCTCAGTGCTCCTGCCAGCATTTTGGACTCCCTCATGGGCCCTCCCCATCTCCAGCCTTGGATGGCTCCATGGTAAGCCTTCTGCTTGCAGACTGCAGACTGCTCCCAGAGAAAGTCCTGTGACTTCATGCAGCTGGTGCCCTGCTTGAGCCTGCTGTACAGCCTCAACTTGGCCAGGTCCACCCGCTCAGCACTCCTTTTATTTACCCCTCATTGGTTCCCTGGATTATTCTCTGTAACTTTTCAGGACTTGTTTTCTTTCTTTAAGACCTCAATCCTATCAGACCTCTCAACTTTAATTTGATCTATCTATCATCTATCTATCTATCTATCTATCTATCTATCTATCTATCTATCTATCTATCTATCTATCTATCTATCTATCTATCTTTTATTCTTCTCTCAAGTCTCAAAGAAAGATATATCCTCTCTCAAAAGTTTTCTGATGTTTCAAGCAGATGTCTGATGTCCCTTGGCTTTTTTTTTTTTAATAAATTTATTTATTTATTTATTTATTTATTTTTGGCTGCATTGGGTCTTCGTTGCTGCGCGCAGGCTTTCTCTAGTTGTGGCGAGCGGGGGCTACTCTTCGTTGCGGTGCGTGGGCTTCTCATTGCGGTGGCTTCTCTTGTTGCAGAGCACAGGCTCCAGGCACGAGGGCTTCAGTAGTTGTGGCACATGGGCTCAGTAGTTGTGACTCGCGGGCCCTAGAGCGCAGGCTCAGTAGTTGTGGCACACGGGCTTAGTTGCTCCGCGGCATGTGGGATCTTCCCGGACCAGGGATCGAACCCATGTCCCCTGCATTGGCAGGCAGATTCTTAACCGCTGCACCACCAGGGAAGCCCTGTCCCTTGGCTTTTCTCTCTTCACACTTTTAAAGGAACTTTTTTGATTCGTCTCTTTACTGCCTTTCCTTTTAATTTTTCCTGCCCTCTCCTAATCTTCCCCCTTCCTAAACTCGGAAGTCTTTCCTTCTGCTTTGAAAGCTGCCTTAATCTTCTTTATAAAAGTGCAATTTTTACTGCATCCTGGTTCTCCTTCCTAATATCATTCCATTTATGCTATCAATTGCGTTCTTTGAATGAATGGTCTTATTCAATTTAATTCATGAATTCCCTCACTAACATCTTTCCTCCTAACTTTTTGGTAATTTGAATAGGGGTCCAATCACTCCATGAAAACACTTTCTCTGAAGTTAGTCATGGCAAACTCCATCTTTCCTCTCTTCCTGTCCCATCTGCACTGAATACCTGTTCTCAGCATTGATCCTCCTTGATTTCTCTGCTGTAATTGTATCTATTTACTTTTCCATTCTTTTAAAAAATACTATTTTTTTGACATCTGAGATACTTTATTCTCTTGTTTCCAGATCTCTGGACCTTTCATGGTTTCACTTTTCTTCTCCTAACCTTAACAGTTCTTCTCTCCACCAACTTCCCAGCCCAAGCTGGCTTTGGCTTCCACAGTCCATTACTTTTTGGAGGATATAACCATCTTGTCTAGACTTTTGACCCTGAAATTCTCACCTTTGGTCCCAATCCCTAACAATTCTAGGTACTTATTGAACTTTTCCTTTGAAAATGTAAAGGCTTTGTCTTTTCCCATCAAAAAATTCCCCTTTTATCCTCTCTCCCTTTGTATTTATTTTTTAAATTTCTTTATTTGGAGCAGCATCATTCACAGTGTCTATATCTTGAGTGGTTTCTTTTACTTTTTGCTGACCTATACCTTCTGATCTCAGGTGGCTGTGAGGTGGCCGCAGCCTGCGGAGGCTTGAAGCAGGATCTCAGTTCCCTGACCAGGGATTGAAGCCAGGCCGTGGCAGTGAGAGCACTGAATCCTAGCCACTAGACCATGAGGGCCAGTGGCTAGTGACAAGGCCCTGGCTCATCTGCTCTGGAGAAAGGAATTTCAGCAGAGAGATAAAAAGTAGTGAAACCAGTAAAGAGTTTATTAGGAGGGAAAAAAGTAACGTGTAGATAGACACACGGGCAGGCTCAGAGAAAGAGTTGTGCCTTTGGGGTAGTTTAAATCACTTATATGGGGGCAGTTCTTCCAGGTTTCCACTGGCCAATCATCGTGCTTTGTCTGGCTCTGAGTCCATATTTGGTCTGACTCAGGGCCCTCCCCTGTGTGCATGTGCACCTTCTAGCCAAGATGGATTCCAGCACAAGGGTCTCTGGGAAGTTGACAGAATATATTATGGTCTGGCACCCCCTCCCTTCTCTGAGCCCTGAGGAACCTTTCTGTGCATGTGTAGTTTGGGAGGTCTCCTTGACCTCAAGAATGAGAAATATGTGGTCTCTATCTTTTATCTAAGCAGGACTCAGCTCCTCCTTGCTCCTGCCACCATCTTTATCTTGGGGTGTCTGTCCGCAGGGAATGGATTCCAGCTGCTCAGCCTGGGGTCCATTTACCTCCTGCCTCACTTCCACAGGCTACTGGTCACTGGGCTCATTTAGTGCTTTGGCATTTCTAAATCTTTCTTTCCTTTCCAACGTTACTATCTACGCTTTCATGAACTTATGTTCGGTTTTCTTTAATGGTCACCTTACAAGAAACACAATGCATCTTTGGTTCAAATAGCAGTTTAAATTTCTTGTCATGCTGCTTGTATCATGTCATTGAGTTCTGAAAATGTGTACTGACTCTTTGTTTCTCCTGGTAATCAGGTCCATCAGCCTTTGGTCAAAGCACATATTAACTGGCACCCCAAGTGTCCTGCTTCCCCCTTACCCCCCCCCCAAAAAAAGCTGCAGCTCAGGATCATTCCCTCACCATTCCCATGTACTTGTGTCTCACTTCCACGTTTTACTTCCATCTCTGCCTTAAATTAAACTGCCTCTTTTCTCCCTTTCTTCGTACTTCTCTTTGATAATCAAATGCCTGTGCTTCTGTTAGGATGAATACTCCTTTCTCCTGAAGCCTTTACTTATTACTGCAGCCCACTGACATTGTTCCACTACTCAACTTCTATAACTCTTTTAGAGCCTAACATTTAATTATGTACTCAACCAAACCCTTTTTAGAGATTTCACATATGTATATCAATTTCCCAGTAAAATGTAAGTACCATATTCTTGAGTTCTATTCAACTGCAAGTATGCATTAAGTGAGTTCTCTGTGGCTTGTTCCATCAGGCCACAGCTCCTAGCCTTGTGCTGCATAACAAAAGGGGGCTAAGATGGATTACCTTCCTATTATTTAGAAAGATAGAAGGGTTTACTTCCTGACTCCCCTTAGGTTTTCTCTATGGCAAATTTGCATGATTGACTTTTTAAACTACAAAGTACTAGGTAAGCATTGTTTGTAGTTGGTTCTTAGCTTAACACTATAATGATCAGCATCATTATTATCAGAAACTCAGCCTAAAGAACTAAATAACTTGCCTCAAGGCACAAAAATTTGTACCATAGATTTTGTGGACTTTTTAAAAACTAGAGCTGTAGTCTGATTCTTCAGTCTCTGACTTCAGCACCTGGGGCCTAGTCAGACCTAAATAATCGTGCTTCAGCAAAAACTTTTCATTACATTCGAATGAAATAGGTAATATTTTAAATCATAGATCAAAAGAACCTAGAAAGAAAAATTTTGAGTGTTTAGAATAACACATACCATTAATAGTATATTTGATAATTTTATTTAAATAAAAGTAACCTAAAGATGTGTGAAAACAAAATATTACTTGGTAGTACAAGCCATATCTGTTTCGAACTGAAAAAAAAAAACCTTGTAGATTAAATATTTTTAAGTGGTAAGAGATATTAATTTATTAATGAAGGTGGAGTGAAATAAAACTAAATGTCATAATCTTTATTTTTCTGATATGTAAGGTAGTTCAGTTTATGAATGAGAAATGACATGGGAGTATTTTATTACACTAATGTTAAAATGATAAGGGATCTAAGGATATATTGTCTTTTTTCCTATGTTTTAGATAAGAAGTGCATAAAGATACTTTTGGAAAGACCTGAAGTCCTGCCACTGACTTGTCATGGCCACTGGATGTCACTAAGACCAATGACATGGATATGAGCCAAAATGTTCATGAAAGGCTTAAATACTAGTATTTCATTTTATTTTGAATTTATTTTATTCTCCAAAATGGGAAAATTCAAAATCTTATTAGGTATGAGTGATTTATAAAGAGATAGAGAAAGGAAGAATAGGACTATAGTACAATTAAAGTACAAAAATAAATGGTAAAGGAAAAAGGGTTGTGAATTATGACAGATCTCAATGTGACTCCAATAGATAGTTTTAACTCTAGTAGGGTAGCCATTTGTCTTAAATGATGCAGATACAACTTTAACTGAGCATTCAGGTCATCCTGCTGAAGGAAGAAGCCAGATATAAATTGTACCTTATATTGAAACTGAGCAGGACCCTGTGGGGTCCTCCCAGGTACAAAACCCGTCTGGGTCCCCCGTTTCTTTTTATAAAAAAAGGCTTTAGTCTCCTAGGCCTTTCTTGTGTTCCAAAGAGTAGGCTCAAGCAGTTACTAATTAGGAAAGGGAGGGAATGCAGAAACAAAGGACAAGCAGTTAAGCCCGATAGCCTGAACAATAGTTCAATAATAAAACAGTCCTAGTTCCTTCTCAGGGGATATACATAATAATCTGACAGTTATCTTGGAGTTGTTACCTGGCTCAGGTGGAGGGTGGTAGCTACATTCTGACCACAAGCACGGAGACCCCAGACTGGTTGAAATCAGAAGTTTGATGATTAGGATTCTTAAAACATCACCCCAGTATTTCACCACCAACCAATCAGAAGAAAGTCATGCATTGTGTTTCTAATTTTAATACAAACATAAACTATAAACAATAAATCTAAAACACATTGTAAGTCATAATCCAAATAGAAATATTGTTGCCCAAAGAAAATTACAAAAATTTATATCATATAGAAGATATTTTGTAAATGTTGGCAACTGTAATTATTTGGATTAATACAATTTCAATAGATGGGACATTGTGAAAATGGTGTAACACTTTTTAAAATCAAGCACAACAATGAGGAAGTTAGTTGACAGAAGTTGTTAATATAATTGGGTTTTATTCTTTGAGCTTGTCAGATCCATGCCTTGTAGTGGGGAAAAATACAATGATGTATGTGAAAAATTGTATACTGTCATAGGATATGCAAAGGCACCATTATTATTTCTCAAATGATAGGTTAAAAACCTTCTATACAAACTTAAATATTAACAATAATGAATAAATATTCTTGGGTTTTGGGGATTCCAATGAAAAAACAAACTTGCTCCTAATTACCAAAATTATACTTACTAAAAAAAATTGAGATGACACAGGAAATGCAAACTGTTCTGCTTTTGCAATTTCACTGCCTACTATGCCACCTGTTACTAATGCTGATGCCAACTAGCTAAGTTTATGCCAATGCCCAATCCACATCTGAGAATTTTCTTGCAATCATTGCAGATTTGAAAGCATCTGTGAGCTCTTTTAATGTTTGGGCTAAAAAGTGGAATTAGCAATGGACTTGAGCACATAAGTCAATGTACTCATATGTGTATATGATTTTGCATGTATATAAAGTTTTCTATAACACTCAAAAATGCTAAGTGGAACATAGATTATTTTGTTCATCTCAATTCGGCCACTAAATTTTCATCAACAGTACTTGATCTGTATTTAGACTTGAAAAGCTTTGCTCTTGAAAAGTAGATCCACATATCTAACTTGTTCCAAACCTACTTAAAAGCTTTCTAACTGAATTGAGGATCAAGAAAAATTTCCCTGTAATTTTAGCATCCATGTTGACCAAGCTGGCTCATCTCTTTTAGAAGAAATGATTTCACTTTGAAACTCTGAAGCAAAAGGGTATCAGTTTCAAAACCACACTTAAGTTGGTTAAATTTATTAACTCGTATGACATTTAATTAATACCAGTATTAATTATATCAAATTCAAAGGGATATTGTATACATTAAAAGCAACTCTAGATTTATCAATATCAGCAAAGCATTCTTAAGATTTTTCTGGTATATGTATTTTTCTACACATATAAAATTTCATGAATAAAACTATTCAAACCCATTTACTTCTGCTTAGAGTCATACGTTTTAAGGCAGCAGGCAATACTAACTTTGAAAGTAAATGATAATAAATATTTCTATTTTATTAAATGATTTAAAACTATACATATGAAAAAAATAAAATATTTAGTTAGAAAAAATAGCTTGCTTAAATAATGCAAGAAACACATTGAAAGCATAGAATATATTCTATTTGAGAAAGAAATTTATCACTTATCTTCTTTACTAGCGAGTCTTAAATATACCTGGCACCTGGGGAGGGGGGAGGGAGGGAAGGACAATAAATAGCAAATATTGATTAGATCATCTCTTAGAAACTTTATGGGTGGCACTAAGGGCAACTTGTGCTTTTTAAAGAACTTTATAAGCTCAAAATTGTGTCTACATTTGTTGAAAAATTCATTCAAATTGTTTTTAATGGGGGGAGGTGACAAAGGGATGTATGTCTTAATGACAGAACTCTGTTAAATCAAGCTTATCAAGTGTTGGTCATAAACATGACATGTTAAACATTTTTTTTCTGTTTTATAAGCAAGATGAAAAGGACAGTCTATACTTTTGCACTTATATTTCTATAAAAATTAAACCCAGTCTTCAGATCAGACATGACAATTTCAGATGAAGTAGTTTTCTTACAAGTGGATTGGCGGTTGCCTATTGTGTTACTACAAAACTTGTTAATCATATGTTTTTATTCAAAATAATAAAACTAAAATGAAAAGCCTAATATTGTTGATGAGATGCCATCTTAGAGATACATAATAGTCTAGAAATTAACATTTACTAGAACCATCTGAATGTTGAAAAAAAAAATAGCTCAAGCTGTAACTAAGTGACAGCTAATGCTCATCCAGATTTTAACAAGTATCTGGATGTTTGGCATCGTGTAAGAAAGTTCCAGATGGTTGACAAGACTTCTCACTTTTCATTTGGATGTTTTTCCCAAGAATTTCATTCAGTTTTAATGTTCATCCATGGAGATAACTTGTGACAGACACATAACTTTCAGGGATATTCTCAATATATTCTATTAACTGAACATGAGTCATATTTGGGCATGCCATCCTTCGGTAGATTAAAATTACTTTAGTAGGAATTAAATTACTTGCATATTTGAGTTCTTTGGTAATCACTACTAAACTTGTGCTTTACAATGATCTCAAAATACCGGTTAACCCTGTTTCAAGTAATATTCAGTGTCTGAAAGATAGTGGGCACTCAATACGTGTTTAATAAATGTATAAAGAAAAATAAAGATAGTTTCAATGGAAAATATCTATAATAGGTAAAGTCTACAGATCACAAGTTAAAGGGGGGAAACGGAAAATTAATAAGGTGTATGAAGGAAATTTAAATATTTGAACTATGAAGTAATATGCAGGGATGTTGTTTCATCCAATTTGCATGATTTGTCTGTCTGGCCATATTAAATAATCATCAACTTTCTCTGTTTGCTTTGTGCTGTGAAGCAGCAGACATGGCATGAAATATAGCAATCTGGGGGTATTCCGTTTTACCTTCTGTAGTGCTGGCTGACAGCAACTGGATTGGGATCTCTTTTTTTGAACACATGACATGAAATGTTAACAGTTTATAAATATTGTTTTGCATGGGAATAGAAGTGATTGAAAGGCAGCTCCCTTTTATGTCAAAAGCTATTAAACTGGGGATGTGTTAATAAGCTCCAATTCTAACAAAATTTAGAGTGCTCGTGTAGAAATGCTAATTTTGGTTACTGAACAGGGGCTGGAATTGGGAAACCGGGTTCTGGGCAAGCCATCTTGTCATTTATGTGTACTTATAAATGTACAACTTATGCTGCCAATGTGTGTGAAATTCTTTAGACAAACCCACCATTCAAGCATAAGATGTCTGTCCTTAATATGGAAGATTGTAGAACTTTCTGCAAAAGAGATCTCACCTAATTTCCCTCTAGATTAATATTGTGAAGACAAGTAGAGGAACTTTATAATCCACTGGTCTCTTCCGCCTCTGTGTAAATAGCTCATACGTGCTAATATGGAAGCATCAGTTTTCCTGGGAATGGCGGCCAATGGAGAGGCTGCTGACTGGCAGTTCTTTCCAGCCAAAGGCAAACTTGTGGAACGAGTCGCAGTAATTGGCTCTTCCTGGATGCTTAGCTATCCACCTCACAATTTTATGTTTTGTTAATGAATCGTCAACACCTCTTGTTAGCTCCCAAGGTTTGGTGTTGCCCTATCAGTAGCCAAGAATCCCACATTTCAATTATTTTGGCTGGTAACTCACCACATATGTTATTGGCATTGTTAACTGAAAAGGAAAAAGAACAATTTGGGCTGCAATTAAAACAACACCGCAGAAAGGGGTATTGTGTGGCTTTTTATCGTGACCATTAAAATCACTGATTTTCTTGTCAGTGGGATATGTAGCAAAAGTGAGTTGCTATTTAAAGACATTTAATCAATACAGATTGTAAAAATTCATATTTTTTTAGAAGTGAAAGTAGTTTTACTTTTTTGTTTTTGAAAACAAAAAAAGTAGAATATGGTAATCCAACCCTTGGAGACTCAAGATTGAATGCAAAAAATAATACACCTCTGGTGTTTGCTAGCAGCAAGGAGAAAAACTTGTAAAATACTACAACTGATAAATATTAACTAAGACTGTTTTGTGTTGAAATATCTAGGTTTTAAGTGTCCATCGACAGATGAATGGATAAAGAAGATGTGGCACATATATGCAATGGAATATTACTCAGCCATAAAAAGAAACGATATTAAGTTATTTGTAGAGAGGTGGATGGACCTAGTCTGTCATACAGAGTGAAGTAAGTCAGAAAGAGAAAAACAAATACCGTATGCTGACACATATATATGGAATCTTAAAAAAAATGGTTCTGATGAAGCTAGGGGCAGGACAGGAATAAAGACGCAGCCGTAGAGAATGGACTTGAGGACACAGGGAGGGGGAAGTATAAGCTGGGACGAAGTGAGAGAGTGGCATGGACTTATATACACTACCAAATGTAAAATAGATAGCTAGTGGGAAGCAGCTGCATAGCACAGGGAGATCAGCTCGGTGCTTTGTGACCACCTAGAGGGGTGGGATAAGGAGGGTGGGAGGGAGATGCAAGAGGGAGGGGATATGGGGATATATGTACACGTATAGCTGATTCACTTTGTGATACAGCAGAAACTAACACAACAGTGTAAAGCAATTATACTCCAATAAAGATGTTAAAAAAAATGTTTAGGTTTGCTAGTCAAGATAATGATATGTTCAAATATGCTCATCTTTATTAACAGTGGTTAATTTAAAAAAAAAAACAACGACACTAGTAAAATTTAAAACTTTTTATTTCTGAAAAAAGGGTTGAATTGTCATGGTAACATTCACCAAATCACCTGAATCAGAAAAGCAGGAATCAATATGGACTCTTTCCCTCTTCCTCACTCCAAACCACATAAAATCTATTCTAAGTTCATTCATATTTGCTTCTTTAATAGCTTACATATCTGTTTTAACTCTTCACCATATCTTTTCTGATGAATTCACATGCTCATCTTCTGTTTACAGGGCCCCATCAATCATCGGTGACTGTTATCCCTAATCTCCTGGTTTGTCTTTCATACCCCATCCTTCTTTTAAAACCATTTCCATTTAGTTTTCCCATTGTCTTAGTAATTGGATGCTTGCATACAAATCCTTCCATGATTTTGGCCAACCATCTTTTTCAGCATTATCATTTGATGCTCCCTCTCCTCCCCTTTCTATTCAACTCACCTCTCCATGTGACTTTCTGTGCACCAGTCAAGTGGAAACATTTGCAATTTCCTCTTGCATGCCATGCTCTTTTGTGGTTCAGGCTACTCTTCTGTGGTGGAATTATTCTTCCAATTCTGTTTACCTGGTAAGCATGAACTCTAAGGTCGTCATCTCTCCTAGACAACCTTTCCTGATGCCCTGACTCCTCAAGGGAAGAACCAGCCATATTCCTCTGCTATGTGTTACATTGCATTTCATAATCATTTTTTGAACGTATTTTAGTTTCTGTCTTATACTTTTGTTAAGTACGTATTTACTGGGTATTTGCCATGTGGAGAACACTGTCTTATATATCTTCATATTCCTCGCATTGAACACAGTCCTTGGCATACAGTAGGTACTAGAAGAAAGTAACCCTTGAACTGAAAAGGGAATGGTGACAGAAGTTCACCAGTCACAAAAGAGAGTTGTGACATGAGGAGAAGATGTTCTATGCAAAGGAAGGGCTCTTTAATGGAAGCTTGGCTGGGAATTTCAGGGTAGGGGAATTCTGTCTGGATATAAGGATCTAGAGCTTGAGAGGTAAGATTATTTGAGTTAGGCAGAAGCCAAGTCATGCAAGAATTTGTTTATGTTGGAAATTGTACATATTTTTTTCAGTAGGTTATGGGGAGAATTTTCCAAGTATGTGAGTGCTATGACATGAAACCTTTTTGAAATTTCAGTATGGTGGATGTATCTGAAGTTGGCATGTTGGAGAAAGAACATGGAGAAGCAGATTGATGAAGAGATATAAGGTGGGATAAGAAGTAGATTGATCAGTTAGGAGCTCATTGCAGTATCCTAAGTAAGAGATAATTATGTGGAAGTAGGGTAATGGCAGTTGAAATGGAAAAGAAGGGGTAAATAAAAGAGATACTTAGATGGTCAAAAATTCATGCCCAGGTGTATGCTTTGTTATGGTAATTGGGAGATAGACGAACCTAAATTGATTCCCAGGTTTCTAGTTTAGACCACTGGATAGAAGGAAGGCATTTAAGATTGGAAATAATGGGGGAATGGCAGGTTTGGGGAAGGATTTGGATTAAGTTTGAAGAATGTTAACTTATAGATGCTTATGGGCCCACCAATTGGACATATCAAGTGGACAATCAAATATTATTGTTCAGAGACCATAAGAAAGATGTGAATAAAAAAAAAAAAGAGATTTGGGAGTCATCATGGTCTATGGACTGAATTGATGTATATAGGAGAAATTGCCTAGGAATCACTTAAAATGTGAGAGGAGAAGAGAGTTGAAAGAAACTTGGAGAATATATTTAGAGGCAAAGAAAAGAAAGATCAAGATGGAGACTGAGAAGACCCTCTCCCCGCAAAGTTTAGAAATCCAGAAATTATTGGTTTTAATAAACCAAGAGAAGAAATATTTTTAAATAAAGGTGTAGTCTGTAGTGCCAAAGAATGCAGAGAAATAAAGTAAGAAAAGAAAAATGTGGAAGTCAATTAGATTGTGACCATGAGGCACCCTGAGATTTTAGAGGACAGTTTCAGGGGAGTGGTTGGGATATGGCTCTTATGTAATGGGTAGAAGTTCAAGTGGATATCAAGTACTAGGGACATGTAACAAAATATTCATATTCTAAAAATGTTGCTGTACATAACAGGAGCAACGGGGTGATAGCGAGAGACTTTGGGCGTGTTAAGGGACACATATCTAAGGTCAAGTGAGATTTTCTTCTCTCGACCACAACATTTGGTCCCTTACTCTCTTTTGTAACCACTCCTTCAGTATCTAATTCGTGGCTCTCTACTCCTAAAGGTATGACAGATTATTTTCATGTTCAGAATTATTTCTTTCTCTACTGGCTCATCTTTCAGAGATTTTCCAAATCCATGGCTTTCTTCCATATTAATCTCAATTTTTAAAAAATCTTTTATTTTAAATTCTAGTTCTTGATCTTAGGCTGCTTCTACTTTATAATATGAACATTTCCTCTTGGATAACATTTTGGAAATACCAGTTTAGCACTTATAAGTTAGAACTCACCATTTCCCCCCAGGATACTTAACCCACCTCTTATGTTACTTTCCTTGTTTTGAAATGGTAATTGTCCATCCCTGTGTGTCAAGTCACCAGATTCTATCTGTGCTTTGCAATGTCTTTTCCATGGGTCCCATTTTTTTCTCTTTCTATTGTCACTATCTTTGTTAGTTTCTTATCATTCTTGCTGGGATACTGATAGCAATCTCAAAAAATAATTTGAAAGATTTGCTGGTCTCTATGCATTATTTTGAATATACCCATTCCTTAATGAAGAACCTTGAATGTAGACTATCCACAGTACTGTATATGTTAAGATTGGCCTTCCAAAAAGTTAATTACATCCAATGATTGCAAAGGATTCCATAAGTAACTTACTTAAGAAAGACCCATGATGTGCAGGCAGAGAATTAGGCTCTGGGAGAACAGCAATAACTCAGGCTTTAAATAAGCATCTATTTAAATGAAAACAAATTGTCTTAGTGAACAGGGTCATTTACCTGTGATCACATTACTAGGTACAAAGAATAATGAAGATTTCCCTTTTATTGGTAACCAGATAGATCCCATTTGGTTAAGTCATCCAAAACTGCCAGACTATCCTTGCTGTCAAAAAAAGGAGGAGAGAGGGTGTTAAGGTTTGTGACTGTGAGTATCTGAGTGTCTGGGTCATCACCCTTTTAAATTCCTATCTGTGATCCCTAAGCCACAGTGCTCTGAATTTAGCTTTCAGAAATATCTGGCCAAACAAGCCCATATCTAGTTCCAGTCACTTCTTCTCCATTCCTACTACTTCCTTTGACCTGCAACATGGGCTCTTTCCTGTGTCTCCATCCTGATAGCCTTTAGACCTGAACTGCAATGTTGCTCTTTCCTGGATCTTTAGGCTGAAGGCCTTTGACTTGAACTGCAGGACTATCATCTCTTCTTTGGGTCTCCAGCCTGTTGGCCTACCCTACAGATTTTGGATTTGCCAGCCTCAATCATATGAGCTAATATCCTAGAATAATTTATTGAAATAAATTTCTAAAAATGAATCTATTTATCTATATCTATCTATCTATCTATATCTATCTATCATCTATCTATCATCTCTATCTATCATCTATATCTATCTATCTATCATCTATCTATCATCTATCTATATCTATCTATCATATCTATCATCTATTTATCTATCATCTCTATCTATCATCTATATCTATCTACCTATCTATCATCTATCTATCATCTATATCTATCAATCTATCATATCTATTATCTATCTATCTCATGTATCTATCCTATTGGTTCCTTTTGTCTCAAGAACCCTTAATAATACACTAAGCAAGAAATGTTGCCTCCCACCAGGTGATGTTGTATACAGGGGACCCCATTTTTATAATCTAATTTGTTCCAAGACAATGGTCACAAGATCAAGTATGGAAGTCAAGAAATTTTTCTACTGATATTTGCCATATTTATTCTTTGGTCTTGTCTTTTCTAATCCACCTTGAACATTGCAGCCAGAGGGGCTTTCTAAAAGCACAAATATGATGATATTACCTTCTTTTGTAAAATATTTAATAACTCCACATAACCTTACAAAATGCCAAACTCAGCTCTATGGCCTACCTGGCCTTTTGTAATCAGGCTGCTGTGCCTCTCTAGCTTCTCCCCTGCTTCTCCTGCATGATCCAGCCATGGCGAACCACCCCTGGCGTTCCACCTCTTTGAGCCTGTCTTCCTCCTGTAAATCTTTAATCTTTAAGCTGTTGCTTCTGCTTAGAATACTCACCCCTAATTTGTCTGTCGTGTGAGCACCTACTTATCTTTCAATTCACACCTCAAACACTCCAAATGACATCATTTCCTACTTGTTTCACCCAGCGTTGACTATTTTCTACTCTGTGCCCTCACAGAGCTGTTTTAGGCAACCAGGGTTCATGATATCGCGTGTTCCCTCTGCCATCCTATCTTTCCATATTCAAGGCTACAGCCTGTACTAGAAGTGACGACCGACACTTGTTTAACTGCAACCTCAGGACTCCATATGGACATCAGTCCCAGCCAAGGTTATTTATAAAAAGCGTATGCTTGCCTAGTCAATGGGAGACAATCTATATACCATTGAATCAGGCAATGATTTTAACAAAGGCAGTCTGTATGTGGGAAAGTCTGTATGTATTTAAGAACAAACATGGTGAAACAGTGAAAGAAAATGTTTTCAACTTGCACAAGGAGAATTTGGTCATGTTAAGAGAGAGCGCTGATGTATCAATAATGTCAGAGTTCAGGGTGAATTGCAAGTACCATCACAGGAGACTCTTGACTTAAAATCCCTTTATGATCCTTGTTGAGGAAACAATTAAGTTACAAGTTTGTAGTCATCTGTACATTATTCATTCAGAGGCTTTGTAAGACTTCCTTTCATTTTTTAAAAATGAATCTGTTTTTCTCTAAGTGATTGAAGGCTCTCTTAAGGAAAGGGAGCACTGCCTGAAAAGAAGGATAACTGAAGACATAGTTGTTGAATAAATGAGGGAAAGGATGGAAGCCGATAATAAAAGTTTAACTAATCAGCTTTTGGTTGATTGTGGTAAGTAATTGAAAATCAGTCATTTCAATCAGTAATTGAAAATTGAACCTCAATAATCCCTGGGATATAGATAATTGAAGGGATGGACGTTCCCCTGTCTCCTATTGATTGTCTCCTTTGTCCTGCCAACATGGGAAGCATTTTAAGTTATCTGGTTTGACCTTGTCAACAAATATAAGAGGTAAATATTATCTTCATTTTATAGATAAGAAAAATCAGGCTCAGAGGAGACAAATAAGTGTTCAAAGTCTCACATTTGGTAATAGCAGAGCTCCAAATCTCATGCTCTTTCTAGCCTGTATTTCAAGACTGGCCACTCTTATATAAAGCCCCTCACTCAAGTTAAATTCATCCACTTAGCACCCCTTAATGCTTTAGCCCTTTAGCCCTTTAGCCCTTTAGCCCTTTAGCCCTTTGTATTTATGATTCTTTACTTCCATCCATCATATCTTTTCTCTTCCATCCTTCAGCACTTTAGAAAAATCCTTTTTATGAAAACGGCTTAGGTTTAGTCCAGGGTTTCTCAACCTTAGAGCTATTGACATTTTGGACCAGATCATTCCTTTTTGTGGGGAATGGTCCTGTGAATTGTAGGATGTTTAGCAGCATCCCTGACATCTATCCACGAGACACCCATATCGTTCCCCCTCCCAGCTGTGGCAGCCAAAAATATTGCCAAACCTGCCTTGCTTAGCATTTCCAGGGGGGGGACCAACTGCCCTCAACAGAGAACTGCTGCTCTGATATATCCTTCCCTATAAGTCTTTGCAGATCTTTCCGAGGCCTCTGCAAAAACCACAGCCCTTTATTAGTTATCTCTGTATTTGCAATTAAACACGTGCTTCCTTAAGACCTCCCTTTCCTGATTTTCTTTATATTTTCAGTCCTATGTTGCTATTTAACTTTTCATGTGTAGAACTATCTCTTCAACTTTCTAAAAGTTCCTTTCAAGTAGAAATGAAGCCCTTACAGAATCTTAATAAGCCTTTGTGTTTTGCACAGAACACAGATTTGGTAATCTGATTATTTTGTGGCATGGAAATTTGAATTAACTAATGATGTGAAATTATTTGAAACACCTAATGACTAATGATACCCAGCAGCAGCTCAAATCCCAGTTGTCAAGTCACCTGGGAGGAAAATGACAAATGCCATCTACTGTTTACTTTCTATTCGTGCACCGGGTTAATTTCTTAAACAGTAACAAAAATTTGTATTTCTACATAGTTTCTCTATTATATTGGAAAAGACAAGAGATTTTTAAAAATGAGGTGAATTAATTAAATCATGAGATGGTATTAATACATTCATGTAAGAGCAAAGTCACTGTTTACCAGAGAAAGTATAGAAGACCTTTTTAAAGCTGCAATTTTGTACCTTATTGGAGAATACATGAACCTTTCTGCATTTCCACAGGTGTGAAAACCAAGCAGATTCTAACATCTTTCAGTTGCCTAGGCCCAGGGCCCATTTTAGGAATCTTGGGTTTATGTTGTAATTGTGATTTTGTCATCTCACAGTCACTTTAAGTTTTGTTAATGTGGTGAATATTCCTTCAGGACAAGAATAGAAGACCTCTATGAAATCTGTTTTATTAAAAAATTTTTAATTGTGGTAGAATATACAGAACGTAAAATTTGTCATCTGAATCATTTTAAGTGTACGGTTCACTACTGCTAAGTACATTCACATTGTACTATTGATTGTTGTGCAGTCAATCTCCTGGTGCTTTTCACCTGGCAACAATGAAACTCTACACCCAATAAAGAACTCCCCCTCTCCCTTCACCCAGCCCCTGCCACCACCATCCTACTTTCTCTCTCTATGAATTTGACTACTCCAGATACCTCACATAAGGGGGATCATACCATATTTGTCCTTCTGTGACTAGATTATTTCACTTAGCATAATAGCCTCAAGATTCATCCATGTTGTAGAATATGTCAGAATTGCCTTCCTCTTTATGGCTGCATTATATTCCATTGTATGGATAGACCACATTTTGTTTATCCATTCATCTGTTCATGGACACTTGAGTTGCTTCCATCTCTCAGCTGTTGTGAAAAATGCTGATATAAACAGTGGTGTACACAAATCTCTTTGAGACGCTGCTTTCATTTATTTTGGGGCATATACCCAGAAGTGGAATTGCTATATCATATGGTAGTTCTATTTTTAATTTGTTAAAGAACCATCATACTGTTTTCCATAGAGGCTGCACCACTTTACATTCCTACCAACAGTGTGCAAGTATTCCAGTTTCACCACATCCTTGCACACACTTGTTATTTTCTGGTTTTTTTGTTTTTTGTTTTTGACAGTAGCCATCAGTGAGTGGTATCTCATTGTGGTTTTGATTTGCATTTCCTTAATGATGCGTGATGAATTGAACAACTAATGATTTGAGCAACCTTTTTTTGTGCTTGTCGGTCATTTGTATATCTTTTTTGGAGAATTGTCTCTTCAAGTCTCTTGCCCATTTTTAAATCAATTTGTTAGCTTTCTGTTGTTTAGTTGTAGGAATTCTTTACATATTCTGCATAGTAACCTCTTATCAGATATATAATTTGCAAATATTTTCTCCCATTCCATAGGTTGCCTTTTCACTCTGTTGATGGTATCCTTTGTTGCATAGAAGTTTTTAATTTTGATGGAGTCTGATTTATCTCTTAATACTTTTACTGCCTATATTTTTGGTTTCAGATCCAATATATCATTTAAATCCAATGTCATGAAGGACTTCTATCAAATTTATCTTCCTCACAGAACCTAGAACTCATGAATTACTTCCATTTTGGTTGACTGAATGATTTAAATGTTAACTACCAACCAAATCTTCATAAAGTTTCCTCACTCCAATTCCATTATATAAACATTTGTATTGTATAAACTGTGGGAATGTACTCTCTCTCTTTCTCTCTCAATCTATCTTTCCCTCTCCACTCTGGCTTTTGTGCTCTCTTGTGTACTACATATTCTTTTATTCTCTTTAATATTAGTCTCTGTGTAAAAATAAGAGAATTATTCTTATCACCAAACATTTTGTAAGGACTAAATTGAAGAAAAAATGTATGTGTAGGTTTGGCAACATTTGGCAATAGTAACTGCTCATAAATGATGGTGATTAACTATTGACGAAAAAGAAATCAGACTTGCAGGACATAGAAAGTCCTTAAAATTTGCAATACTGATACTAAACATCTGCATGACACTGTCAGAGTCTTACACTCTTTTTGGGAAGGTAAGTTTAGATTAAAATGTGTGCATAAAAAGAATCATGATCATCAGTGACTAAAGCAAATACTGATGTCTGCCCAAGTTCCAAGGAGAGAGAGATTACTATGGAATTGAGCAGCAAGATAATGCTTCATAGAGAAGATGAACTTGAGCATCATCTTGATGGACAGCTGAATTTAGATGACAGAAGAGGAAAAGAAGGACACGCCAAGACGGTGAACACTTGAGGGATGGTTAGTCTATCAACTGGCCTTCAGAGTGTGGAAGGCCTTAAACATCATGTTATGGGTTCTGTACTTCATCTTCTAAACCAGGGGTTGGCAAACTTGTTAACTTGTTCTGTAAAAGGCTAGACAGGAAATATTTTAGGTTCTGTGATCAAAAATGTTCTCTGTCACATATCTTCTTTGCTTTTTTTTTTTTTCCAACAACACTTTAAATATGTAAAACCCATTTTTAGTTCTCAAGCTGTACAGAAACAGGCCAGAGGCTGGATTTGGTATAGTTTGCTGACTGAGAGATTCTATCAAACATTTTTTGAACAATTACTTGACATGATCAGAGGTACATTCTAGGAAAAAGGCTGAGGGTGGTGAGAATCACCTTACACATCTTTCCTACCTAGATTTTGTATCTTCAGAGAAAACATGTTTTACTAATTAAACTGGAAGGACAAAGCTTTATATTTTCTGACTGTGTATATAGAGCAAAGAATTCTACCATCACTGAGAAGATTACAGTATATAAGGTCTTTAGGATTACATTTTCATTGCATCTCACCCTCTTGCTGGCTACAGTTCGTATCATAATTGCTATTAATAGCATTACAAATGGGTACATTGTAGACACTTAATGGCTACTTTAAGAAGTGAATTTAGGAGGTGAAAATGCTTTATGGTCTCTGTAATAAAAAAGTTTTATTGCAGCTAGTTAAGAAACAAATATTATGAGAAGAGCAGATTCTTCTAGTATGTATCATAAAGTATGACCGCTTTTATGCTAGCAACTTAATTCTACACATTTCATGTGTTTGTGTTTAAAGGTATTTCCATCAAAATGATGATATGTAACCAAAGACATATATTGTCCCTTTGCTGATCTCCTTATCAATTAATGATTACCAGGGAGATGTGGGTCAGCTTTACAGGAGGACTGATTAAGTAGTTTGTTATATGAACAAAATTAAGTTTCTTCATCTTTAAATGCAGTATAGGAGAACCCAAATGCTTTGAGTTTGTGATAATTTTATCTGTCAACTTGGCTAGGCTACAGTATCCAGATATTTGGTTAAATATTATTCTAGGTGTTTCTGTGAAGGTATTTTAGATTAGATTATGTTGATCCCATATATATATGTGTATATATATATATACACACACACATATATGGTTGGTTCTGTTTCTCCAGAGTGCGTGTGTGTGTGCTCAGTACCTGACTTAGAGTATAAGTTGTGTAGTATATTGGCATATACATAATTAACTTTTGACAATGGAGGGGTGAGCTTGTAGGTAAGGAGGTATTTCACAGAGTGATTGGAATCAAAGTCTGCTATTTGCATACTCTTGTATGCTGTATGTTTTAAGCAACTGGACAAAGAGAACAAATAACAATTTAAAGTATAAGCCCCCAGAGGACAGACAGCAGAAGCAAGAAGAACTAAAATCCTGCAGCCTGTGGAACAAAAACCACATTCACAGAAAGATAGACAAAATGAAAAGGCAGAGGGCTATGTACCAGATGAAGGAACAAGATAAAACTCCAGAAAAACAACTAAATGAAGTGGAGATAGGCAACCTTCCAGAAAAGAATTCAGAAAAATGGTAGTGAAGATGATCCAGGACCTCGTAAAAACAATGGAGGCAAAGATCGAGAAGATACAAGAAATGTTTAACAAAGACCTAGAAGAATTAAAGAACAAACAAACAGAGATGAATAATACAATAACTGAAATGAAAACTACACTAGAAGGAATCAATAGCAGAATAACTGAGGCAGAAGAACGGATAAGTGATCTGGAAGACAGAATGGTGGAATTCACTGCTGCAGAACAGAATAACGAAAAAAGAATGAAAAGAAATGAAGACAGCCTAAGAGACCTCTGGGACAACATTAAACGCAACAACATTCGCATTATAGGGGTCCCAGAAGGAGAAGAGAGAGAGAAAGGACCCAAGAAAATATTTGAAGAGATTATAGTCAAAAACTTCCCTAATATGGGAAAGGAAATAGCCACCCAACTCCAGGAAGCGCAGGGAGTCCCATACAGGATAAACCCAAGGAGAAACACACTGAGACACACAGTAACCAAATTGGCAAAAGTTGAAGACAAAGAAAAATTATTTAAAGCAGCAAGGGAAAAATGACAAATAACATACAAGGGAACTTCTATAAGGTTAACAGCTGATTTCTCAGCAGAAACTCTACAAGCCAGAAGGGAGTGGCATGATATACTTAAAGTGATAAAAGGGAAGAACCTACAACCAAGATTACTCTACCCGGCAAGGATCTCATTCAGATTCGATGGAGAAATCAAAAGCTTTACAGACAAGCAAAAGCTAAGAGAATTCAGCACCACCAAACCAGCTCTACAACAAATGCTAAAGGAACTTCTCTAAGTGGGAAACACAAGAGAAGAAAGGGAACTACAAAAACAAACCCAAAACAATTAAGAAAATGGTCATAGGAACATACATATTGATAATTACCTTAAACGTGAATGATTAAATGCTCCAACCAAAAGACACAGGCTTGCTGAATGGATACAAAAACAAGACCCATATATATGCTGTCTACAAGAGACCCACTTCAGACCTAGGGACACATACAGACTGAAAGTGAGGGGATGGAAAAAGATATTCCATGCAAATTGGAAATCAAAAGAAAGCTGGAGTAGCAATACTCATATCAGATAAAATAGACTTTAAAATAAAGAATGTTACAAGATACAAGGAAGGACACTACTTAATGTTCAAGGGATCAATCCAAGAAGAAGATATAACAATTATAAATATATATGCACCCAACATAGGAGCACCTCAATACATAAGGCAACTGCTAACAGTTGTAAAAGAGGAAATTGACAATAACACAATAATAGTGGGGGACTTTAACACCTCACTTACACCAATGGACAGATCATCCAAAATGAAAATAAATAAGGAAACAGAAGCTTTAAATGACACAATAGACCAGATGGATTTAATTGATATTTATAGGACATTCCATCCAAAAACAGCAGATTACACTTTCTTCTCAAGTGCGCACGTAACATTCTCCAAGATAGATCACATCTTGGGTCACAAATCAAGCCTCAGTAAATTTAAGAAAATTGAAATCGTATCAAGCATCTTTTCTGACCACAACACTATGAGATTAGAAATGAATTATAGGGGAAAAAACGAAAAAACACAAACACATGAAGGCTAAACTCTATTTTACTAAATAACCAAGAGATCAATGAAGAGAGGAAATCAAGAAATACCTAGAGACAAATGACAATGAAAACATGACAATCCAAAACCTATGGGATGCAGCAAAAGCAATTCTAAGAGGGAAGTTTATAGCAATACAATCCTATCTCAAGAAACAAGAAAAATCTCAAATAAACAATCTAACCTTACACCTAAAGGAACTAGAGAAAGAAGAACAAACAAAACCCAAAGTTAGCAGAAGGAAAGAAATCATAAAGATCAGAGCAGAAATGAATGACATAGAAACAAAGAAAACAATAGCAAAGATCAATAAAACTAAAAGCTGGTTCTTTGAGAAGATAAACAAAATTGATAAACCATTAGCCAGACTCATCAAGAAAAAGAGGGAGAAGACTCAAATCAATAAAATTAGAAATGAAAAAGGAGAAGTTACAACGGACATGGCAGAAATACAAAGCATCCTAAGAGACTACTACAAGCAACTCTATGCCAATAAAATGGACAACCTGGAAGAAATGGACAAATTCTTAGAAAGGTATAACCTTCCAAGACTGAACCAGGAAGAAATAGAAAATATGAACAGACCAATCACAAGGAATGAAATTGAAACTGTGATTAAAAATCTTCCAACAAACAGAAGTCCAGGACCAGATGGCTTCACAGGTGAATTCTATCAAACATTTAGAGAAGAGCTAACATCCATCCTTCTCAAACTCTTCCAAAAAATTGCAGAGGAAGGAACTCTCCCAAACTCATTCTATGAGGCCACCATCACCCTGATACCAAAACCATACAAAGATACTACAAAAAAAGAAAATTACAGACCAATATCACTGATGAATATAGATGCAAAGATCCTCAAGAAAATACTAGCAAACAGAATCCAACAACACATTAAAAGGATCATACACCATGATCAAGTGGGATTTATCCCAGGAATGCAAGGATTCTTCAATATATGCAAATCAATCAATGTGATACACCATATTAACCAATTGAAGAATAAAAACCATATGATATCTCAATAAATGCAGAAAAAGGTTTTGACAAAATTCAACACACATTTATGATAAAAACTCTCCAGAAAGTGGGCATAGCGGGAACCTACCTCAACATAATAAAGGCCATATATGACAAACCCGCAACAAACATCATTCTCAATGGTGAAAAACTGAAAGCATTTCCTCTAAGATCAGGAACAAGACAAGGATGTCCACTCACCACTATTACTCAACATAATTTTGGAAGTCCTAGCCTCGGTAATCAGAGAAGAAAAAGAAATAAAAGGAATACAAATTGGAAAAGAAGAAGTAAAACTGTCACTGTTTGCAGATGACATGATACTCTACATAGAGAATCCTAAAGATGCCACCAGAAAACTACTAGAGCTAATCAATGAGTTTGGTAAAGTTGCAGAATACAAAATTAATGCACAGAAATCTCTTGCAATCCTATACACTGATGATGAAATATATGAAATAGAAATTAAGGAAACACTCCCATTTACCATTGCAACAAAAAGAATAAAATAGCTAGGAATAAACCTACCTAAGGAGACAAAAGACCTGTATGCAGAAAACTACAAGACACTGATGAAAGAAATTAAAGATGATACCAACAGATGGAGAGATATACCATGTTCTTGGATTGGAAGAATCAATATTGTGAAAATGACTATACTACCCAAAGCAATCTACAGATTCAATGCAATCCCTATCAAATTACCAATGGCATTTTTTACAGAACTAGAACAAGAAATCTTAAAATGTGTATGGAGACACAAAAGACCCTGAATAGCCAAAGCAGTCTTGAGGGAATAAAATGGAACTGGAAGAATCAGACTCCCTGACATCAGACTATACTACAAAGCTACAGTAATCAAGACAATATGGTACTGGCACAAAAACAGAAACATAGATCAATGGAACAAGATAGAAAGCCCAGAGATAAACCCATGCACCTATGGTCAACTAATCTATGACAAAGGAGGCAAAGATATACAATGGAGAAAAGACAGTATCTTTAATAAGTGGTGCTGGGAATACTGGACAGCTACATGTAAAAGAATGAAATTAGAACACTCCCTAACACCATACACAAAAATAAAGTTAAAATGGATTAGAGACCTAAATGTAAGACTGGACACTATAAAACTCTTAGAGGAAAACATAGGAAGAACACTCTTTGACATATATCACAGCAAGATCTTTTTTAATCCACCTCCTAGAGTAATGAAAATAAAAACAAAAATAAACAAATGGGACCTAATGAAACTTCAAAGCTTTTTCACAGCAAAGGAAACCATAAACAAGATGAAAAGACAACCCTCAGAATGGGAGAAAATATTTGCAAATGAATCAATGGACAAAGGATTAATCTCCAAATATATAAACAGCTCATGTAGCTCGATATTAAAAAAACCAACAACCCAATCCCAAAATGGGCAGAAGACCTAAATAGACATTTCTCCAAATAAGACATACAGATGGCTAAGAGGCACATGAAAAGCTGCTCAACATCAGTAATTATTAGAGAAATGCAAATCAAAACTACAATGAGGTATCACCTCACACCAGTTAGAATGGGCTTCATCAGAAAATGTACAAACAACAAATGCTGGAGAAGGTGTGGAGTAAAGAGAACCCTCTTGCCCTGTTGGTGGGAATGTAAATTGATACAGCCACTATGGAGAACAGTATGGAGGTCCCTTAAAAAACTAAAAATAGAATTACCATATGATCCAGCAATCCCACTACTGGGCATATACACAGAGAAAACCACAATTCAAAAAGACACATGCACCCCAATGTTCATTGCAGCACTATTTACAATAGCCAGGTCATGGAAGTAACCTAAATGCCCATCGAGAGACGAATGGATAAAGAAGTTGTGGTACATATATACAATGGAATATTACTCAGCCATAAAAAGGAATGAAATTGGGTCATTTGTAGAGACGTGGATGGATCTAGTGACTGTCATACAGAGTGAAGTAAGTCAGAAAGAGAAAAACAAATATTGTATATTAATGCATATATGTGGAACCTAGGAAAATGGTACAGATGAACTGGTTTGCAGGGCAGAAATTGAGACACAGATGTAGAGAACAAACGTATGGACACCAAGGGGGGAAAGCGGTGGAGTATGGGGATGGTGGTGGGATGAACTGGGAGATTGGGATTGACATGTATACACTGATGTGTATAAAATGGATGACTAATAAGAACCTGCTGTATAAAAAAAAAAAAAAAGCATTCTTTTCTCCCCCCCAAAACAATAAATAAAACGTGAGTGGAGAGATATTAGAGAGAGTCTGTAAGAAAAAATATTTAGAGAGAGCCTGTAAGAAAAAAAAAATAAAATAAAATATAAGCCCTCAAAATTAAAGTTATATGAACAGATGTTGGAGTATTACATGCTGTGATGGATACAATGTGAGGTGTCCCTTATGCAGGGTAGCTAAGTCATGTGCTCTTTAGCGGGTGTGCAGGGATCTATTCATTGGTATCTTGATGGTTAATGACTCTTGCAAACCATCCAGTAAACGTTAAAAATTTTACTCTTTCGGACGTGTTAGCCATTACCAAGGGCAAAGTTTCTTTATCAACAATACAAAATTTTGGACTAAATTGGATGTAATTCAGTTAAGTTCAAGCAACATTTACTGAATGACTCCCATGTGCTGGTACTAGGCACTGTTCACAGGTGAATAAGAGACAGTTCTCTCAAGACTATAGTTTCATGATGGCTATCAAGCCCTTAGAAGAATGTCTACATTAATGAATAAACACATAGTCTATATAGTCTAAATTCATAATTATCTTTCTCAGAATAAGGAAAATTTTCATCTTAATCACAGTTTCTTTTCTTTTTTTCCCCTATATTTTGGCCACGCTGTGCAGCATGAGAGATCTTAATTCCCCAACCAGGGATCGAACCTGTACCCTCTGCAGTGGAAGTGCAGTGTCTTAACCACTGGACCGCCAGGGAAGTCCCTTAAGCACAGCTTCTTTAACAGAGTGCATAACTGAAAGATGTTGGAGGTTGAATATCACAGATGTGCTCTGTGGGAACAGAGTTTGGGACATGTATATTTTTATGAAGAAGACAGACAAGTAAAGACTTGGAGAAATGGCGTGTTCATAGACAGAGACATATGTGATGAGATCCACTGGGAGACATTAGGCAGATAAGGATGGAATTGGGCCCCAGAGATTGGACAGGATGAAGGAGCATAAGTGTTGGGAGGTGGGGACAAGGTGCTGCTGGGAATCTTTATCTTATTTATAGTCTTGTCTATAATCCTTCAAATACTTTGACTAAGCAGTTATTTGATGAATACCTCCAAATGCTTCATGTGTAACCTAAATTAAAACTAATACTACAAAAGGGAAGCTTTTAGTTTTGTGCTGCTTCTTTCTGTCTAAACTGTTACTGAGGCTATAATTTTCCAGTGTTGTCTATCCTTGCTTGTTAGGTTTTATAGATTTTACTTTTCTGTTAGAGCAACTAAATTTCATTGGCAGGGTCTGAAACACTTAAGGGATTTTTAACCATAGAACTGTTTTTTGCACAATCTCCTTGAGAAAAGTAACACTATTCTGGCATTTTATATTGTGGGAAGAGAAGCAATTTTATTTGTTCAAACACTGACGCAGACAAAGAACTCATTGGCTCTCACAACAATACTAAAATAAACTGTATTGCTCTTTGAACCATAGGTACAATTGCCTATTTTCTACTTCTATTCAGAGGGAATTCAAACCGTTGTGAAGAAAAAATATTGACTGTCATAGTGCATTTGCCTTTGCAGAAATAGTCTGAGGTGTTATTAATGTGGATCTGCAAATAACCACAATTTTGCACGGCTCAACATTCATAAATAACTACTGGTTAAATCAAGGGAGCAATTTCTGCTTTCATTATAACTTGCATATGAAGTGTACATGTTATCTTAACATCAAAATGTGTATAGTACTACCAAAGGAAGGAATCTGATGATGGCAGTATTTTGAGCCACAAGTTATCAATAGATCACTTAGTGGTAGGGCAGTGTTCCAACCAGGCAGAGCTTCGTTTATGCTGCAAACAAAGGTTGTTCTTTTGCTCATGTTTGAAATCTGCACTGATATACATGATTAGTTCTACTAGGCTGCTGGTTGATTTAAGTAGACGAGGATTTCTTTTGATTAATATTGTGAACAGACACACGTGTATATGTATATGTATATGTGTGTGTGTATAAATATATACATATAATTTTTAAAAATTGATGAATAACTTTCCGGTAACAGTACTTACCTGGCAGTATTCAGAAATCTAGTTGTTGGGTGATGGGGCATGGTTCTCCTTGTATAAAATCAAATATTGATTACTTCTGTTAAATTGCCCATTTTAGCATTATTTATATTTTAAGGTTTCAAGCTTGAAATTGGGAGACTAGAAAATGGCTCTGCTCTTGGCTTAGGTGACAGTAGTTTTAAATTCCTGCAAATATACTCAACCCAAAATGGTTTCCACATGTAATTTTTTGCTGGATTCTTGATACTACCAAAATTTGACGTCGACTGTGATCTTGGATGCTGCAACTTTAATTCTAACCTGAACCCCGTTGACAAACACTAGCTTTTACTTTTGATTTTCTTTTTCTCTGTTTTGATTTTTGCTCCTTGTTTTCCAGCCTTCACAGCCATGAATGGCGTGTTGAGCTGCTGCTGGAGGCACACACTGCAGATCACTGAATAATGTAATTACAGTCTGTTAGCTGAGCTCTCTACTCCCACTGCAGGCTGTATCTTGCAAAAGTGGTGACTCATGTGTACCACGTAGCACAGTGGGCTCAGAAAGATCAAAATGTGATCTGCTGAAACTAAAGAGTCTTAAATTTTGAGCTTCGATTTCTGCTAAAATTCAAATTTGGTAAATTCTGTTTATTATAAGCATAGTACGAGAAGTGACAAATTGCTGAGCTACATGGTCTTTCACATTTTGGTATCATATAATTGTTTAGATGATTATAAATAGCAAAGAAAAAATTGATAATAAAAGATATATGGTGTTTTGGATAAAGTTGTCTTCCAGAAATTCTTGGTAAATTTTATTGAAGGCATAAAATTCTCTTTTGAACTACTCTGGATATACTGGCGAGAGGGATTCTGAGTTCTACTGCCTTTAAATATTTAATGAGCATTCACTGCTTGCAAAATTTTAGACATATAATTGTTTTTCTGCTCCTTGGGGATAACTTTGGGATGATACAAGCTTTATAGCTTTTTCCAGTGGATTTCCACTCATTTTCTTTATATGAAACTGTGTAGAATTATAAACTATGTCTAAACAAAGAAATGTATCCATTTAAGAAGTTGAAGTGGATAGCGTTTAAGGAGAGTAAAGTAAATTATAATATTCATGTTATAAATATGTATCAGTTACAATGTAGGTGGCCTAATTTTAAGTAAGACCGATATAAATTTATGTAAGTGTCCTTAATGAGAACTCAGCTAAGGGGACTAGTCAGTATTAATGGTTACAGTAAGATTAAATCTAGTTACCACAGGAGCAAGATTTTGGTTGTAATTTAAATGAAGTTTTTCATGATGTGGAGTGACACAGATATTTTAATAATCCAATCCAACATGCCACATACAAGTACAACAGAAATAGAAACGCTGTGCTCTGTGGGCCAGACCTTCAGTATTCTTTAGATGTTCTATTGTTTGATGGAGAACTTTTTTCACTGATCCCCTGCAATGCATTTCTGTGTAGATATATTGCTATACAGACATGTACTGTTATCTCGTGGATTTCACTTTTCTAATCTTTTAATCGTTCTTCATCCTTGCCCGTGTTCACATGCCATGCTGTTCAGTGTGCCACTGATGTGAATCTCATCTGCTACCTGTCTATTAATAACAGTATCAAGACAATGGCTTGAATGAAAGACCCTAAAAACAGCTTGAATAGGAATCTTGAAATATTCTTAACTTTTATGAAGTATTGATATAGCTTGGTCTACTTATACAGACCAGTGGATTCAAAATGTTATAACTTCTAAGGAATCCTTTGATTCGGGCTACCCAATGGCTTAATAATTTTATGTTATAGAAAGCACAGACAAATCTAGGATTTATTAGGCCGAGTGATTATAGTTAGAATTGCCTCAGAACTGATTTTAACACCCAAGTTACACTTTTAGTGTCGTTAATATAAAAAGGTGGATTGAGAAAATTTAAAGAGCTTGATTTGAATAGATCGTCTAAGAATGGCTCAAAGAAAATCAGTGTGCATTAAGTGGAAATTCTAGAGAGAAAGAATGAAATAAAATTCAAATTATAAAAAAGACCGTGAAGTAGACAGTTAGTATATCCTTGAGTATAGCAAGGTTGAAAACTGAAGGACTTTAAAATTTGGGAGTCTACTTTTGCAGCATCAGTCTAATATTATTCAAAGGAAAGGGAATAGAGGAAATTTGTAAAACTTTTTGGAGAATGGTGCAGGAAACTACACTAGAATAAGCAATGTGTGAATCTTCACTTTGGCTGTAGGGTGTGGCAATCAGGAGGAGAGCATGTTAGATTCAGCAAAGATAGAAGCTCGTATGTATATTCTCTTAAAATGGGGCAAGTTTATGTCGTTTTGGAAAGTTTTTCTATCTCACAGACCTTTATGTGTCACTGTAATCTCTGCCTGCATGGCCCAGTGCATACAATAATTGGGCTTCATTTCTTGATTTTAGCCCTTCATCTTTGAAAACATTTCTTTCTTTGCTCTGGTTCAGGGATTTTTGTCTTGAGATTCTGGTTTTCCTCCAAATATAACACCTTCTATGCCAGTGTCATGTGTTCTGGATGTGTCTGCTTTTCTGTGGAGAGGTCCAGAGCTTTTCCTCAGCTTTTCAGAGGGATCCATGTGTCCCTTACAAAACTCTGCAGTACAGGATACAGGAAGTATCTCCAAGACCCTCCATATCTCTGAAACTAATTCTTTTCATTAATTGATTTTCTGTTTTTACCTGGTTCTTAATTCACCAGATTTTCTTATGGCTTCCCAATCTTTCATGACCAACTTCCCCAAAGAAAGATTATTCTCAATCCTACATACATATTTGAATCACCTGGGAGCCTTAATAATAGAAGTATGGTTCCTGGGTCCCATGCCCAGAGATTCTGAATAAATTAGTGTGTGGGGAGTGGCAAGGGGGTGGGGACAATATTGTACATTTTTAAAAAGCTTCTCTAGATCATTCTGAAGTGCAGCCAGACTGGAGAACCACTGAGCTAAAGTGTTATGGAGCTTCACATTTTAATTAGTCATGGTAAATTGGGAACAGTTTTGAAAATTGCATGGAAATGTCTTTCTTTGTTGCTTGTGGTGATCAGATTTGATTATGAAAATAAAGGGGAAAAAAGTGAATGGATCAGGCTATTATTTATATATTTCAGTGCTTAACATTTGCCTAAAATGATGTCGCCTCTAAATTCATTGTAAAGCTCTGTTAATATGAGGAGCTGTATCTTTTCCTTAATAAATCCTGTGTAAACAATGAACAAAAATACAGATTACAGAAATTTGACTATTCAAAAGCATTTAACCAAAGCGTAAATATTGAATCATGCATGTTATTCATGAAACATTCATCAATAAAACATAACCTTCCCCATTTCTCTCTAGAGTCTGACTAGTTTTCAAATTAGGTCATTGACAAATCTCCTACAAGTATGCTGAGATTTTAAAATAACATATTTCTAGATTTTTTAAGTCAGGTTCTCGAAATGCAGATACACATTTTAATTCCTCCAGTTTTAGTGTTTTAGCCTAAAGCCCCTCCTTCCAGTCTTATACAAAATCTATATTTATTTTTTTCAATTTAATTAACAGAACTTCCTGCTTTATGAAGAATATATTTTCCTCCTTCTCACCCCTTTTCCGTTTCCCTTTGATTTTTAAATCAAAATTCAAACCAAGTCTTATTCATTGACAAGCTAAATAAACTGTTCTTTAGCAAAGAGGCTGCTTTCTAATCAGCTGTAGGATATAATTAGTACATTCTGGGCCAGTAAGAATTGGATTTACCAGATGCCAGCAACTGATAATCTGGGCAATGCTAGTGGTAAGCAGCCGGAAGTGTGGGTGGAGAAATGGGGATAAAGGAAGGGTATCCTTACTTCAGGGGGACAAGGCTGTCAGGATTTAAGTGAGGAAATTTCTGCAAAGTCAGTCACTTGTACTATTAAATATGTCAAAGCTTCAAGTTTCAATCTGCAAGTCTACCAGACCAAAAGGAACCATGGAGGATTCTGCATCAATAATCAAGTATTATGGCAATTAGTCCATGAAGTACAAAGCTGCCATAGATGTAAAGCATCTTAGTTGAAAACCAGAATCTTGGCTCAAAGTCAAAGTTTAATTTTTGATAGAAGCCTGAACTTGGCTTCAGCTTTAGTCTAGCACCAGGACACCATGGACCCGTGATAAAATTATATTACTTCTTAATAAGAAACCAGAGCATGAAATAGTTTAACTCTACCTAATTTTCATGAAGTTCCAATTTATCTAATCCAATTGCAGACACACATATGTGGATCAAAATGAAGATCTAAGAGCCTTTTGAGCTATTTTTAAGATCCGAAATAGCAGCATATTAGATTTCATTTTGAAATAAAAATACATTACTTACAAATAGAGCAAAAAAGTTTCATGTTTGACTAAATCCTCTGAGAAATTTCTCGTGAAAAGAGATGGATCTAAAAAGGGGCATTGCAGTGTTCTATGAAAATAATCACCAGGGCCCTTCAAGCCCATTTTACTTGAACTTTTTACCAGTTCATAAACGAGGAAGTAATAGTTATTATGAATGCTTTAAAATATTCAGAATTGCCTAATATTCAAAGTATAATAGTATTATCAGTATGTGTTGTAAAGCCTTATTAACTCCAGCTCTACTGGTGTGGAATTTATGAAAATAAATTTATTCAATTCCTGCTACAAAGTTTGTGAATTCTGGATAAACAAGAGTCATTGTCCAAATATATATATATATATATATTTTTTCTAAGTATATATATTCCATATATATATATATATCCATATATGTATACATATATTTAAGTTTTAATTAGAAGGCAGGTAATGCAGATAACCATAATTTTAATTTTCTGCACAGTCAACTCAGGATTATTCAGATTGATAGATCAGAAATGATTCAACATAAAAGATGTTCGAAGGAATTGATAGTGTTTATCTTGAAGAAGAAAGGACTTAGTAGAAATATAATAGCTATCGTCAAATATTTTAAGGCCTTTCATATGGGGCTGAAATTACTAGGAGCATGGTCTTTGTGAGAACTCAAGGAGTTATTCTTCAGTGCTCTGAACATGTGCGTAGCACTTGATCAGCCCTTGGTAGGTGTAAAATGAGGAAAACCTCATCCCAGAGAATTGAAGGGATCCACCAAAGGTCACTGCCAGTTCCTACAGTTGTCTGTGTCTCAGTATCCTATGTGGAGGCGCCATGGCTTGAGTTATATTCTCCCAAAGATATGCAAGGTCCTAAACCCCAGTACATGTGAATGTAACTTTATTTGGAAATAAGATCTTTGCAGATGTCATCAAGTTAAGATGGGGTCATTAGGGTGGACCCTAATCTGATATGATGGTTGTCTTTATCAGAAGAAGCAAATTTGGGCAGAATCAGGAGAGTACCATGTAAAGACACAGAAACACAGGAGAAGAATGTCATAGGAAGACAGAGACACACAGGGAGAAGGACATGTGATGATAGAGGCGGAGATTAAAGTGCTGCAGCTGTGAGCCAAGGCATGCCAAGGATTGCTGACAACCACCAGAAGCTGGAAGAGGCGAGGCAGAATTCTCCCCTCCAAGTTTCAGAGGGAGTCTGGCCCTGCTGACACATTGATTTTGCACTTCTGGCCTCCAGATCTGTAAGATAATACATTTCTGTTATTTTAAGCCACCCAGCTTGAGGTACTTTGCTATAGAAACCAGTGGTATTTAATAAATTCCTTGTCATTGGAAGGGCTTGTAGCAAGACTAATAGAACCATCAGTCAAGAGCGTATGGGGAAGAGCCCTTCCCTATGTGGAAAGTAGACTAAATCTAGTCAGTGCGACGTTTTTAATTGAATGCCCATAATTAGGGCTGTAATGATAAGTTGTTCGTCTCATCCTTAATTATTTCATAGTTTAGATTACTTCTAAGGTTTATATAACTCTAAAATATTGTATTATTTTATGGTAATTAAATTGTATTAAATGTGGAAGATCAAACAGCTTGTCAAATTGCAGATACATTTAATAATAAAAGCATACAAGGAAGTGCCTAGTAGAATGAGTTTGCTTATCAAAATAGAATTTTGATCCTAAAATAAAATGTCAGATGATTAAAGATGAATCTGTTAATATAACTTTTATATATCAATTTTTTTCCAATGCCCAAACAAGGCCCCTTCTAATACAAAGTCTGATATATGCATATGACTGCATAAACATCTGCAATATATTAAATAATGCTTAAGGTTGCACACAGTTTATGCTTATTCAAACATATTATTTATTGATACTTAAATAAAAGATTATATTTTCAAACTCTGTTAACTGGAAAGTGTACACATAATTGAGAAAGCTTTAGAATTTGAGTTTTAGAAAACCGCTGTGGACTACACATACTTGCACTGGTTCCATGTAAATTATTTTATTTTTCAATTTTTATCATGAAAATTTCAAAATATACCCCAAATTAGAATAATGTAATCAATTCCCATGTAGCTATCACCCTGCTTCAATGACCAACATTGTAAAGTATTTTAAATAGCCACTTTCATGATTCAAGGACCGTGAGCCCAGCATCAAAATGATCAAACTTATTTTAATAAATTTGTTAATACTTGAATATTCCACACTGGGAACAATGACAGGCTCATGGTAGACTCAATATTTCTGAGTTAATAATATTGCTGTTTTATAATCCAAGTGAGGTTTTGCTTGCATTTTATTTTATTATGTTTTGCATTTTAAGAGTGCATTTTAGAAGGTTAGGGAAAAGACAGTAGAAAAGTTACTATTGTGATTGTATTCAAAGATCACTCACTTATGATGCTCAGCAAGTTGAAAGACATTGTCTTTTCTCTAGGCAGGAACTTAGAGTAGGTTAGAATGTAGTGAGACTTTTTAAAGGATTATTCTTTTAGAAATCTCTCTCCCCTTCAAAACATAGTTTAACTTAAAAAAGTATATATTTGAGATCCCAGTGCTTTTAAAAACATTATTGTTATAGTCAACATTTTCCTCTATTATCAAAATTATCTTTCATGCTGCATAGTTTTCCGTTGTGTGAACTATTCCTTTTTCAGTCTTTCCCTGTTGTTGGCTGTTAATGGTCGTTTCAGGTTTTAGCTATTATACAGAACACTGTTCTGAGAGTCCTTATATACGAACTCTGGTTTCATTCCTAATTATTTCCTTAAGACACACACCTGTAAGTGTAATTACATCGCTAAGGATCCTAAAACATAATGCTAAATTGCCTTCTAGAAGGATTACACAACTCTAATCTTCAACCACCAGAAATCCTCAATAGCAATAGCCATTATTTTTAAAAAAATCTAATTTAAAGGGAAAAACATATACTCTTGTATGTTTTCACTCACAGTTTTAGAATATTAGTAAGGTAGAGTATCCTTTTTTTCCTGTAAATAAGTAGAACATTGTATTTATACTATGTATTCATTTTTTAGTTTCTTTGCCTGTTTTTCTCACAAGGTTTTATTTTTAAAAATTATTTATTTATAAGCAATATTTAGATAATAAAGATATTCACCTAAGGGGTTACTCTGGAGATATATTTAGGAGTAGAGAGTTTTTATTTTATTTATCATCATCAAATGAATATTCAGTAGAATTATCTGTTCATGTGACTCCTATGTATAAAATATCTCAATAATTCCCTGTAGTGGATGAATATTGAAGTCTCCTCCTCAATATCTGTTTCACTCCCACCCCATCCCTGCCCCCACCCCCAGTGTGGCCGCTGAGTGGTTGGGTGACTGACTTCTACTCCACGGGCAGCCCCAGGTGTCTAACTCAATCACAACAGTCCCATCCTCCTTGCTAGGGATTGGTCAGGGTTCCAGGTCTGAGCCAATAAGGGCATCGATCTGATGACGAGGATTAATTCTGGATAAAGCAGGTGAATTAATTTGGCAAATGAGATGTGAGTTCGAGTTCTCTGGAGGCAACTGGGAACTGCTTCCCGACTCTTTCAGAAGAGTGCAATACTGAAAAGACCATTTCCTTTCCCCTGGACGCTTCACATGCATGGATGTGAAACTTGAACAGTGGTAGTGATTTAACTGCCAAGCTGAGGATAAAGCCAGTGCAGAGAGGACGGCAGAGCCAGGAGAACAGCAGGGATCCAAGATGGAGTCACAGAGTTAATCATCACCAGAGTCTACACTACAGCCGGACCTCCAGGTAGGAGCGCTAATAATTTCCTTAGTGTTTTTTAAACTTGAATTGAGTTTTCTGTTAATTACAAAGAAAGTATTCTAAGCGATACTTATTAATATTACCTATTAAATACAATCCATATTTTTACCTTGGCCTGTCTTATCTCCTACTATTTCCTGATTTATTCCCTGTATACTAGTCACATTACTTACTACGGCTTCCAGTTTTATTGTTTAAAATGTTGTTTCTCAATCATAAGTTATAAAAGTTTAATTTTTCTTGAAGTTCCAGCTAAAATCTTATCTCCTCTATAGGGCAATCCATGTTAACCTCAGCTGAAATAAATGATATGCACCTGTAAATTATTATACCATTTATTATTTTGTTTTCTCACTTGTTCGTTCATTTACTGAATGCCTAGTCTATGTATTCTAATTCTCACATGTATTACATGCTCTCTCATGGAGTCTATTCCTGTCCTATCTTTTTTACAAGACTGATGGCTCCTTGAGGACAACTGTTGTATCTTTCTATGTTTACGTCTCATCTAAAGTGTAGCAACATATAACTTTATTTTCTATTGGTCAGGGGTTGCCATACAGTTTTTAAAACTTTCTGTGATAAGGGGATAGTTGTTCTCTTTTATTTGTAAAGGTGAAGGAAGTAGAAAGTAATTTCCTAAAATTAACCAGCAAATCAGTGGTTCTGTTGTAACCACTGATAAATAAAATTTGTAAACTGGAGGCTCAACTACTGATAAGACAAGTTGAATCTGAGATGGGACTTGAGTCCCATTGTATCCATAATGCCTTGAACTCTACTCAGCATATAGTCAGCTCTCAATAAATATTATGTGAATATGCGAATGGGGCCTCCAATGAGGAAAAAGTAACAAGAGCTCTGAGAATCACTGGAATGACATTAATTAGATGAGCAGATTTAAATGAGTTCCGACTTGCTTAAATAACAAAGCAAAACCTGCATGATTTAGAGCTGTGACTAGTTTCATGGGCTCTGTAGCCCATGAAATACATGTTATTTAAAATTCACAAATGATGAAGTTCCAGGTCTTTTTAATGAGCTCCTGAAGAAATAAGCAAGATTAAATTTTACTAAACACTTTTCATGTGCCAAGCACTGTGCTCCAATGCTAATACATTTTATTGAGCCAGCTGAATGTCTGAGAGCTTACTACGTTGCCAAGGTCACATGGCGAATAAGTAACAGCTGGGGCTGCAGTGCAAGGCTGTCAACCTCCAAGGACCTCGCTTCTTCCACTACACGCTTACGTCAGCTGAGCAACTGCCAAGCAACCTGTGGTGAAGTGTGTTGTTTTGTGTAGTTTCCTGAGGGTGGAGGGAAGGGCTGGATCATGCCAGGCCTCTGTTCCTAACACTCGGTGGCCTCCAGTGCCTTAACTCATTCTTCATTCATTCACTCCATAGTTACCAAGAGACCATCGTGTGTTGGCTACTTAATTATGTGTTAAGCATCCAAAATGATTAAGGCATGGCTTCTTCTCTGAAGGAGCTCACAGAGTAGTAAGTGAGGCAAATGAGTAAGCTGCTAATGTAGGAATCCCCAGAGTCTACGCTTCTCTCTCTCTCTGTTAACGCCCACTGTTCCTTTATCATAAGCTACCCCATTATAGCTGTGGATCGTTCTTTCCTATTCTCCCCAATACCTTTATGTCGGTAACCACCAAGTTGACTTCTACAGCCCTAACTTCTCTCCTGCATCTCAGGCACTAACAGCCTACTCACCATATCCAACTGGGTGATCAATAATCACTCTGACATTTCCAAACTACAACACCTGACTCCTCATCCTCCCAACCCCAAACCTGTCCCTTCCTAGTCTTTTCCATCTTATCTGAATAAGTCATTTCTTTTTCACATCTCAGAATAATTCTATTATACTTATTCAGTTGCTCAGGCCAAACATCAAGGCCTCCTGACATCTCTCTTTCTTCTATGTGCCACACCTACAGAACAAATCATGTTGACACGACCTTCAAATTCTATTACAGTCTCCACCGCCACAACTCTCATCCCATCTGGATGGAGGCCACAGCATCAGCATCCCATCTATTTCCCCCTTCAAGCCCTGATGCTTGCTGTCTTTTCTCCACCCAAAGGCTAAAGCAGTTCTTTAAAAACAATAAGAAAACAACAATAACAAAAACAATTAAAAAGCAACCTAAATAGAATCATGTTATATTACTTTTTAGTTCCAAGTGATTTAACTATTTCACTCAAAATACAATCCAAAATGCTTATCTTGTTTAAAAGGCCCTTCCTAATCTGACCCCAGGCTACCATCTAATCTTATCTCCTTTTTTTTTGCTACCTCAGCTTACTAACCCTTGAACAGGTCAAACTTGAACCCTTACCTGGGCCTCTGCCTGGAATAATATCCCCCAAGATCCATAGGCCTCAGTGCAAAGACCAGCTGCTTAAATATTTCGAGGAACACCCTATCTAAAACATAGCACTTCTCATTACACCTTGCTGGTATATTCTGCTTTATTCTTCTTCTTAGCAGTTATCACCACCTAGAAGGTATATTTAAAAGATTAAAGAAATTTTTCTGTCTCTCTCTACTAAAATAGAAGCTTCAGAAGAATAGGGATTGTGATGATTGGTTTTGTGTGTCAGCTTGGCTGGGCTACAGTACCCAGTTATTCAATTAAACATGAGCTGAGGTATGGTGATGAAGGTATTATGTAGATACGGTTAACATCTATAATCGGTTGACTTCATGAAGAGACTATCCTCCGTAACCCGGGTGGGCCTCGTCCAATCAGCTGACGGTCCTTAAGAGCAAAACTGAGGTTTTCCTAAGGAAGAAGAAATTCAACCTGTTGACTTCAGTTTCAGCTTCTCCTGGAGAGTTTCCAACCTGCTCAGTAGATTTTGGACTTGCCAGCCCCCTCGATTGTGCAAAACCAATTCCTTGAAATAAATCTCATTATAAATATATATATATAACATACATATATACTGTATATATTTTAATATATTTTATATTCATAGAAATTTATATATTTAAATTAAATATAAATATACTTTATATATAAAATATAAATTATACCTTTTTATGTAAATCTCTGGGTGTGTGTGTATATCCTACTGATTCTGTTTCCCTGGTAGACCCCTGACTGATGCAGAGACTATGCTGAATATTTTTGCCCCTTCAGATCTCTCTCTGCTCTTCTTTTTTTTTTTTTTTTAATTTTTATTTATTTATGGCTGTGTTGGGTCTTCGTTTCTGTGCGAGGGCTTTCTCTAGTTGTGGCAAGCGGGGGCCACTCTTCATCGCGGTGCGCGGGCCTCTCACTATCGCGGCCTCTCTTCTTGCGGAGCACAGGCTCCAGACGCGCAGGCTCAGTAGTTGTGGCTCACGGGCCCAGTTGCTCCGCGGCATGTGAGATCTTCCTGGACCAGGGCTCGAACCCGTGTCCCCTGCATTGGCAGGCAGATTCTCAACCACTACGCCACCAGGGAAGCCCTCTGCTCTTCTTCACCATGCTCTGTGGCCCTGCGTGGCCCTATTCTGACTGCACTGAGTGGCTCCTTTGCCTTCTAGTTGGAAGCCAGTAGGAAGAAATTGAGATGCAGGAGATGGGCTATGTATTCACCAGATTGACTCCCAGCTGTCACTGCAAGCTGATAGTGACCCTTTACTGAAGGCCACCCTCTTGTCAGGCAGCCCTTTTCCTGTGTCTTCTCCTGGGGTCTGATAACTGCTCCCCATTTTCCCTTCAAACCTAGGGATATTAACTGCTTCCCATCACTGCTAGATTTGGGGTATTGCATTATCCTTTGCAGATTTCCTTAACACCTGCTCACACCTTTGTAAAGAGTCTTTAGATTATACCCTTTCCTCTCATCCTCTTTAGATAAGCTATGTGTTTCCTGCTGGGACTGTAAATGATACAGAAGTTTATCTTCCTTTTTTTATGTATGTATGTATTTTTTATTTTTTTTAATAAATTTATTTTTATTATTTTAAAATTATTTTTGTCTGGGTTGGGTCTTCATTGCTGCGCACGGGCTTTCTCTAGTTGCAGCGAGCATGGGCTGCTCTTTGTTCCGGTGCGTGGACTTCTTATAGCAGTGGTTTCTCTTGTTGTGGAGCACGGGCTCTAGGCACACGGGCTTCAATAGTTGCAGCACGCGGGCTCAGTAGTTGTGGCTCATGGGCTCTAGAGTGCAGGCTCAGTAGTTGCGGCGCACAGGCTTAGTTGCTCCGCAGCATGTGGAATCTTCCTGGACCAGGGCTCGAACCCGTGTCCCCTGCATTGGCAGGTGGATTCTTAACCACTGCACCACTGTAGAAGCCCTATGTATTTATTTTTGTTTCTTACTATTCTGTTTCTTACTATTTTTGTTTCTTACTATTATATCCCTAGTATCTAGAATAGTAGGATCTCCATAAATATTTGCTGAATTGATGACCAAATGAGCATGTAAGCTTCATTTTAGTCATTGTGTAATAAATATATTTTACTATCTCAGAAGCATCCTATGTTTACTTCCCCATGCCCCACCTAGAACAGCTCTCCTCTCTCCCTCTACCTGTGTATCCAACCATTGATATCTCATTTAAATGTGAACTTCTTCAAGAAAATATTCCAAATTATTCTAACAGCCAGGATTGACTGTTCATCTCTTCTGATTTCTCCCTGAATGTATTGCCAATCTATAAAACAGAATTTAGTACTTAGTCATATCTGGTCTTGCACTGGTTGTTTTTATTTACTGTGTCTTGTTCCATCCTCCCAAGGTGACTATAAGTTCCTTGAGGGAAATGATCAGTTTTCATCTGTTTCTTTTATAAAATGTGAGTAATGCTGATTGTTCATTCAAAATGGCTTAGAATAACATCCTTGGATATTATTTCTGGGGACATGGAATCATTGGAATTTTCCCTGTTGATTTTGCAGAAGTAGATCCTTCATCTCAGTGTGGTGAGAATTTTAAAATCTGTTTACATCTTGACTGTAAGCACTAAATTTTATTTTAGGATATAATGCTGCATTAAAAAAACTTTTTAAGGCCAACTTCAATCTGTGGCTGTACATTTTTCTGTAATAAACAAAAAAGCAATGACATTAACTGACAGCAAGGGTAAATTGCGCTATCCCTCATTTAATGCACAAAATATTGTTTTTTAAGAATTTAGGAGGCTACATGGCCTGGAGCTTAGAGCAAAGGGTTGTGATCTGGGTTTCTGATTTGAACTGAGCCACTAAATTTTGATGTTATCCCAGAGAAGTCATTTAATCTTTTCTGTACTTCTGTCAATCAAAGCCTCCATATCTTACGAAGCAAGAATCTATTATACCACAAAACAAAACAAAACTAAACATACTATGTCTGAGTTAACAAATCTTGTTTCATTACACTTTTAATAAAACTAAAGCCTTTAAGTGCTTAACAGTTATGGCATTAAAATGGTAGTGTCAAAACTTACCAGATACACAAAATAGGCAGTCTTAAATGTAAGCCCACATTTACGTTGAATAAACATGCCTAGAGAAAATGCCCTTCGTGTTCATGTTCCTAGGGTTTTTCCCCTGTGGATAATAAAGCCCCTCCTCCCCTGAAATCATCAGAAGGACTAAGTGTGCAGGGCTGAGCTGCTGTCTGTAATAGGCTTTGAAGGAGAGCAAATGTGCTTTGTCATTTAGCTAGTTATTGCCTCTTTGCTTTTATAAAGATCAACTTGGGCCGATTAGAAAACTAGAGAAAAGGAACTTTTAACAGCAAGATGAGGACATTAAAACCAATATTGTAGAGAACGAAATGGAAAGCATTAGAATGGCATTATTGATTGTTCAGCCTGAAAAAATATGGTAATTATTCTGCAAATAGCAGGAAAAATGGACTGGATCATCTACTGTGTCTCTTCCGGTTCTGTGATCTTATCTAGCTCTCTCGGGGTAATAAAGATGTGAATGGTACTTTCAGATGAATTTGGAGGTGTCTGAATCTATGATGCTTGAATCATCAAGGCTTTCAAAAAACAGCACACAAATTCTCTGTCTCAGCCACGTAGCTTACAAAACCAATACCCCTGGCCTCTTACCTTAGACCTTATAATTTAATACAGTACTAGTAAGTTGAACCTAGTGGAACTCTGAGTCGTGCATTTGAATATTTTCATGACTTTTAGAAGCAGTATACTCAAATAAGTTATGTTTCTACCTGACATTCAAATTCGATACCAACATCTCCCCATTTGTCTTATTACCGTTTCTCTCATTGTTACCAATATAAGGATTTGAAATTTACAGAAAAAAATACTGTGTATTCCCAAACACCATCTTTATATTTCAAAAATTTATAATGTCATTCTGAAACTCTCACATTATTATCCTGTTAGGTGTCATTCAGCTAAAATGATGTACCACTAATATATAACAGTGACATCGTGACATTTTCACTTGCGGAATATTTAAGATTTTCCAAGAAGACATCATAAAGTGCTAGCCTTCAGTACAAATTTCCCCCCCTGGAGTTCCTTCCACAGAAAGCAATCTTGTTCAGTAGCCTGTTAACAGCACATTTTTTTTGCATGAGAGGTAAAGCCAATTGTTGGCAACTAATCCATATTGGAAACAACAGGGTGTGTATCTTACTGGGATCAAACAAAGCATTACTGAAATTTTAGTAAGAGAGATCACCAATTCACATTATTTCTACAGACATCTGAAAAATACAACATCTAGCTTGAGAGAGAGAATGATGGAATCAAAGGTAAGAAAAGAGAGGATGAAGAAAACTAAGAGACAAGTCTCGTAATCTTGACAAGCCCACAGAATGATATGGAAAATTCTCCTGAGCTGTAGAGCTTTTAGCCTGACAGCCCTGATATGTCTTTCTTCCTGAATATACACATCCTAATTGGAAATGTGGCATTTTATGCATACTCACGCATGCAGTCAGTGTAAAAGGGCAATACATGTCTTAGAGAAGATTCATCTAACAGATAATATTCATGGGGAAGGAGTTGAGTGAAACACATCACAAATCACCTTTTTGTAGTTCTATGAAGGAGAAAGAACCCCCCTCAATGTTGTCTACTGAGATTAAAAATGCACCCCTGCCATTACTTATCTTTAAATACCTATCAATTTATATAGTGGTTCTTATGGACTAACATATTTTATTACATCCTTTCAGTAAATAATATACTATTTCTCATTTGGAGCATATTAACTCCGTGTAGATGTTTTCCCTTTCTTCAGTTGCTTTTCCTTACTTATGTTGTTTTAGTACAAAGAATGCTACCATGTATAGTGGAAGAACAAGGTAATCTCCTATCCTAGTGACTTTGTTCAGTGTCCAAAATGGCATTTGTGCTTCCATCCGTGAAAGGGAGGGGGCTTGGGGTCCATCATGCAAGGTGCTGGGGAGCACTGCTGAGTGGGTGACCAAGCAGCTAGATGGTTAAACCTAATCACTTACTAGTACCTTCTGGTACAATGTAGTCACTGCCAAAGTCTGTAGTAAGGTATCTTTCATCTAAGCTGGATGGTCCCAAATACCAGGGCCATTTACGACTGAAGCAATGAAGCTTTCAATTATAATTCGTGCGTGTTCCAAAGGCCTCGCCCTCTGTACCAATTCTGCCACCCTCTAATTCACTTTAAATAATTTGAGAACCGTTCCATTGTGTAAGACTTATTACCAATTGAAATGAAGATGTACCCTTGGAGTAGAACACTGTTAAAAATTATGATTTTTGTATTATGTTCTGGGCTCTGGCCATGAATGATACTTTATGAGAAAAGAAAAGGTGGAAGTTTTTTTAAAAAACAATTACTCCTAAACCAAAATTATGAACTGTCTGAAGAAAGTTTAGTAATATAGGAAAATTATCCAAACAATACAGAAAAAAATGTTTTGAGAAAATTATCATATTTGCCTTTGTTTTAATATCCAGATAATTGTGTTAAACTCTAGCCAAAATTAATCACAAGAAACATAGTCATCTGAATTTTCATGATTACTTTCACTATAATAATTGCTTGTCAAATGTCAAAACCAATCTGGCTTAATGCTGACTTTCTGCTCTTATGTACAACTTTTCTTTTCTTACATTAATTTTCAGACATGCTTGTTTAGATCCACAAATAACTTAATTCATTCCAAAATTATACTCCTGAGATTCTTTTCTCTGAGCCTCCTAAAAGGTCTTCTTGCTGCTAATTCAATCTCCCCAAAGCATTTTCACAATCAACAAATATGAATCATGCTATAACATTTTGCTAAATCTAATAATCTACATTTTCTCAGTCTTGGATATCACTCACCTGCAATTACCCCAGTGAAATGGACTTTTGTAATTCTTACAGAATCAGATAACCAGATTATGTGAATTAAAGTTGGAAGGCAGGGAGGGGCCATGTGGTGTGAGATACAGAACGTGGCTATTTAGGAGATAACATTTTAGGGGCCGATTATTCTGAGGCTCTCTCTAAGCCTTTACAAAATGAAGATACACTAATTATTTATTCTGTGAACTATGTGACAATGTTGAAAAAATTCTGATCTCAGGATATTTGCATGTAGACTTCCTCCCTAATGAGCTATTTATGAATGGTGACTTCTCCCAGATGTGGTTTTAAAATATCATAACTTATTTTATAGAATAGAATAGTTCTCAGAAGAAGCCAGTGAATGTATTTTTCCTATGTCATATCATTATCCTCACTTACCTTCATTTATTTAAAAAGTTGCTGATTTCTAGGATATTTTGTTTCCAAAATATAGAGAAATCTAGTCTCTATACCTAAGAGTTACATATTTAATGGGGGAGAAAACCCTCTTATATTTTCTCCTAAATGAAGATAATGCTACAATAAATCACAAAATACCAAAAAAGTAAGTTGGGTTTTGGTTTGGAATTACGTCTTACATGTTCAAAGGGTGAATATTGACAACTTAAACAAAGCATTCTCTTTCACTGTTTGAATTCTTGCTTCCTGGGATTTTGTTGAGGTAGCTGTCGTTTTGTGTTGAAAAAGCTTAATCTGGATTTTGAATTGAAAAGCTTGATCTATAGTGAAATGCAGAAACATTACAATGCAAAGGTGACAGTTCAAAATATTCCAGTAAAGAACAAATTTGGCAGTACTTTTGATAGAAACAAACAGCGAGGTTTAAAGGTGGTATGTATTTTTAGAAATATGGTTTACTCCTCCATTCAACACCAGATATTTCTTAAACATTACGTGCTCTGTAGGCACTGGGGCTAAAAAGGATTATGAAAAAAAAGCCTCTGCCTTTATGGAGTTCAGCCTCTAAGGCAGTGTTTTTGGAAGGTGGGTCCTTTGCATTAGTATCACCTGGGACGCTTGTTTAAAATGTAGGTTTCTGGCTTCCCTCTCTATACTTGACTCTCTAATAGTACAATCAGTACATTTTAACAAATTCCCTTGGCAATTCTCCCAAATTAAAGGAAAGTACTGAAGAGACCTTGAATATTGCTGAGGGACTGAGTGCAGTCCACCATTCCAATGACTGGGGTGATCCTGGGACCACCACTCTGCCTTTTTTCACATCAAATTTTTATTCCATAAAACGAGAGTGAAAGAACTGACTTAGAGAATGTCTAAGATTCCTTTCACCACTGATATTCCTTTCAGGTAAGGGATGATATTTTATATGGTACCCCGTCCTAGGTACTCTAGTACCTGGCTTCCTTCTTTCTTGCAGTGTTATATCTTGCTGTTATTACCTCTGACAAGGAACAACACAGCAAAACTACAAAGAGAATGAAAAGAATCAAATATCTGACTTTTGAGTTTCAAAAGCCCACATCCAGGCAAAAGACATTAGATTTAGAAGACTATGAAATGAATCAGAGCCATTTTTTTTCCCTTGAACTCCCCAGATCAGGTGAAGATTTTATGGGCTTGTAGGTGAGAGACCAAATTACTCAGATTAAATGACAGGACTAGGGTGTAATGGGATACCTTTGGTTATAGAAAAAGGATGTTGTCTCATATGTCCTGCTTTTGTGCCCTGGGATTCATGTCTCACTATACATTACAAACATAATTGCTTGTAAATGCCTCCCATCCTTCTAGACCCAGGTTAAGAGTTTACATTTTTGTGAGGTCTTCTCATTCGCTTCTATCAAACCACAGGCATTTTTCCTTCTATATTCCCACTGCACCCTGTACCTATTTCTATTATAGTTCATATTTCATTTTATGACCATTGTTGCTTGGATGCTGACTTGCTGTAAATCTCCAAGAGCCTCCTTCAAGATATTTCATCTGGCTTTTTGCCTGTGTGTTCTCATTAATGCTGTAGATTACCATGTAGTTAAACTGCTCAGTACACATGCCTAGGATTTATTCCCATAGAATATGTGAAGTGTTTTGTAATATTGGAGAGATGAAGTGAATTTTTATAAAATGAAAACAAGGGCAGAATGATAAGAGTTGGGAAGTGGAGACAGCTATTGAAGAAAAAAATGAGAAAACATCACTTAGCTTCCTAGCAGCCAGAGTGAAAAGACAAAGTGTTGAACTGAATAATTCTCATTTGATAAATGATGCCAAATCACTAGAAATAGCCAATATGTCTTAGTTCTGAACTCAGAAAAATATATCACATGTATTGTAAGTGAGACAGAAGTTCATAATAAACTCTCATCATGTATAAACAACAATAAATGAAGCCAAGCCCTTCACCATTTCATATACTCTCCAGGTAAAAGGCAAGGTTCAGTATTCAATTGTAGTTCTGAGAAGACATTTCTATGTGGGAAGAGTTAATGTAATGTACTAAATGCGTACCTCTTTCTCATGATCTGAGCTGATAAAAAGGTGAGAATTAGAGAATCTCAGGAAATAAATGGCTAGTCTGTCCTTATCTGGAGCAGCAGTTGTCTCCGTAGGTTTTCTGATGGGAATCGTTCAAGTGTAGATGTTCTGTCTTATTGATTGAAAGGCAACCCACACGCTTTAGAATTTAGGCATGGCTGACATTTGATAAAATAATTAAAGAGCTGAACTAGTGTTTCTTATCCCTGGAGGTCTGCTATAGGAATACCTTCAGGCAGGACCAAGACTTTTCTCAAAAAGCCTTTTCAGAGAAGCACAAACGCTATAAAACAATGCAAAATAAATCCTAGCGTGCCTATCATTAAGAATAGACAATATAAATTTAGTTAAGGAAATGGAGGTACCAGAGGTTACCAGAAGGCTGCCTTTATCATGATTGTGACCTTGATAGGATTCATTATTCAGCACGATCGCATCATCATTCATGAATCTACGAATCAGGTTTCTCATTCATAAATTTCATAAATTCTGTGCATAGTAAATTTCTGTGTGCTCAAATGTTTACATACAAATTCATGTAATTTGGTCTCATGCATTTTTTCTCAAATCTGTTTACCGCTCCTACAAGCACAAGGTTATATGCTAAATCTCTGGCTCATTAAAAAAGCATTAATATGCTTATTGCGTTGGTGAATGTTGAGAATGTGTTTATTTGTTCTTTTAGCCAATAATGAAGAGGTTCAATAAGATGACTACAGCAAGGATCCTAGTCTTAGAAATTTAGACAAATAAAAAGATATCAAAGATATTTTCAATATGGTTTTAACAGTATCTCAATTCTTAAACTGAAAATACTTATAAACAAACAAAAATAAAATCATATTTTAGTAAAAATTAAGATTTTTTTGATAAGAGGGTTAAAAGATACATAGAGATACAGCAAGATTCATGAAAATGTATTAAATCTTTTATTAAAATAATGCATGTGGCGTGCAGTGAATTCTGCTGGTTATTAAAACTAGTTCTTATTTCATTCCTCAAACTAATACCTGCCCTAATTTTGGATGTATTTTTCCCTTTTAAATGGACTTTATTTATTAGAACAGTTTTAACTTCACAGTCAACTTGAGCACAAAGTACAGAGGGAGTTCCCATATACCGCCCTACCTTCCACAAACTCACATCCGCTCCCACTATGAACATCCAGCACCAGAGGAGTACATTTGTTGCAATGGATGAAACATTGACGCATCATTATTACCCAAAGTCCATACTTTACCTTAGAGTTCACTCTTGGTGTTATACATGCTATGGGTTTTGACGAGTGTATAATGACATGTATTCACCATTACTGTAACAGAATAGTTTCACTGCCCTAAAAATCCTTTGTGTTCCACCTATTCATTCCTCCTTCCCCACTAACCCCTGGGAACCACTGATCTTTTTACTGTCTCCATAGTTTTGCCGTTTCCAGAATGTCATATAGTTGGAGTCATACAGTGTGTAGCCTTTTATTATTGCCTTATTTCACTTCATAATGTTCACTTAAGTTCCCTCCATGTCTTTTCATGGTTCGATAGCTCACTTCTTTCTGGCACTGAATAATATTCCATGGTTTGGTTGTACCACAGTTCATTTATCCATTCACCTACTGAATGACATCTTGGTTGCATCCAAGTTTTGGCAATTATGAAAAAGCTGCTATAATATCTGTGTGTAGCTTTGTTATGGATTTAAGTTTTCAACTCCTTTAGGTAAATGCCAAGGAATGTGATTGCTGTATCATATGGTAAGAGTAATTTTGGCTCTACCATTTTGCATTCCCACTAGCAGTGAACGAGAGTTTCTTCTGTTCCACATCTTTGCCAGCTTTTGGCGTTGTCACTGTTCTGGATTTTGGCCATTCTTATAGGTATATAGTGGTATCTTATAGTTTTAATTTGCATTCCCTGATGACATATGATGTGGAGCATGCTTTCATATGCTTATTTGCCTTCTGTATATTATCTTTGGTAAGGTGTCTCTTCAGATTTTTGTATATTTTGGATAACAGTCCTTTATCAGATATGTCTTTGCAAATATTCTCTGCCAGTCTGTGGCCTGTCTCTTCATTCCCTTGACATTGTATTTCACAGAGCAGAAATTTTTAATGTTCAGCTTATCAATTATTTCTTTCATGAATTGTACTTTCGATGTTGTATCTAAAAAGTCATCACCATATCCAAGGTCATCTAGATTTTCTCCTATGTTATCGTCTTTGAGTTTTATAGTTTTGTGTTTTACATTTAGGTCTGTGAGCCAGTTCGAGTTAATTTTTGTGAAGGGTCTAAGGTCTGTGTCTAGTTTTAGCTTTTGGAATGTGGATGTCTGGTTGTTTCAACACAATGTGTGGAAAAGATTATATTTTTTTCACTGTATCACCCTTGCTCCTTTGTCAAAAACCAGTTGATTATCTTTATGTGGGTCTATTTCTGGGCTCTTTATTGTGTACATTGGTCTATTTATCTATTCTTTTGCCAATACCACACTGTCTTGATTATTGTAGTGGGATATTTTTAAATAAAAGGAAAAATGTTATGGGAACACGATAAAGCAAAGGTTACAACAGAGGTAGAAATTATTGCATGATTTCTACACATAGATTAAAGGTCTATGTGTAAATATCCTGAATGATTCTCTTTAACTTTTAAGTCAAAAAATTTAGTGATTCCCATCTCTCCCGTTTATTGTCCTAATTCTTTCCTATCTCATAAAAAAATTTCACAAATATATTTGTTTATGCTTGTTGGCTCCCGATTCAACTTCTCTACTCTCTTGTTTTTCCAACAGTTTTATTTTGAAATACTTCAGACCTATATAAAAACTGGAAAGTTAGTACAATGAATAGTGTACATATGCATATAGCCATCACTTAGAATCACCAATTAACATTTTTCTACATTTGCTTTCTCTTTGTCTCTTTTTCTCTGGCTCACACAGTGTTAATTTTGCTAAACTATTTGAAAGTAAGTTGCAACTATCATAACATTTCACCCCTAAATACCTTGCCATGTATGTTCTAATAAATGGTATATTCTTCTATGTAACCACAACACTATAACTGTACCAGAGAAAATTAGAAATAATTCAGTAGTATTACCTAATATGCAGTTCTTTAAATCAAATAAATAAACAAAACAAATCAGTAGTAGACTTATATATACAAAGAGAAAACTGGTGGTTGCCAGAGGGGAGAAATAGGTGAAGGGGATTAAGAGATACAAACTTCCAGTTATAAAATAAGTCATGGGATATAATATATAGCATAAAGAATACAGTCAATAATACTGTAATAATTTTGTATGGTGGCAAATAGTTACTGGACTTGTTGTGTAGTTTGTAACCTTTATGAATGTTGGATCACTATGTTGTACAACTAAAACTAACAATGTTGTATATCAACTATACGTCAATTAAAAAAATGTAAGAAAAAAGATTAAGGCAAGACGGAAAAGAAAATGAATTCAAAAGTACTAATTGATTTCTCTAAATTGTGGGATAGAACATTTACAGTTCATAGTGAAGATCTGTGTGGACTTTTGAAAAGTCTTTGTCTTCACCTTAAATGTCATTTGGCTTTTGGGTCTCTGGAAACAAAAGCAACATTTCGTTAGGTGTTTTTTCCCTATTTCTAGGGGAAAAAAAGCTTATCTTGGGAAGTATTTCTCAAGAGAAATAACTTAAAAAGCAAACAAAATCAAGCAACTCCTCTCTCCCCCACCAAAAGAAATTATTCAGTCTGAAAATGAGTAGTGATGCCAAAAGAGATCAGAAATAGACATTGCATGTATGCTTATATATACAAATATGTTCAAGTTTAAAAATTTTCCCATTCATATAAGTTGATCCTTATTGACTTGTTTTTAAGTAATTAATATTTTTGCTTGAAGTGACATCAATTCGTCATCAAATTAAAACTTTTTAAAAAACTATCATCCGTATTTTCTCCTTGAAAATTCAAGTTCATAAAATTTGTATACCTTATCAGTTTAAATGGTTCTTTAATTAGTAATTCAAAAGAAGATTGTGTAGGATGAAATCGATACCACTGTTGATCATTACTAGATTTTCAGTCATAAACTAGAAAGGGACACTTTTATTATTGATGTGGATGCTTCCAGAAATTTCTGTGTGTTTTTTTTTTTTTTTTTTTTTTTTTTTTTTTTTTTAACAATTTCCTCACCATTTTGAAAGTGAATGTCTTCAAATTAGGGTTACTAAATAAATCACTGTTCTAGAAAAAATAAAACCCAAATGTCTCAATTTTCTAATTTTGGTCCATTTCTGTTGAATAATATAAAGGGAAGTGAGCCTATTACCATGTGTCTGGTAAGTTTTTATAGCATCTTAGAGAGTCAAGCAGTTGGGCGTGCCAAGCTCACACAATTTCATGGCAGTAAGTCAGTAGGTGTGGTCAGAATGCCTGGTATGAGTGAAAAGAACCATAATGAATACAGTTCCCATCCCTTGAACACTGACCCTATGTTCTAATTTTGAACAATAAAATCCAGCTGCATAACTGACTGACACACTGTCCAGGCTACTTTGATTCTTCCTCTTCCTTGGGAGGAGAGAACCATGTGTCTTCTCTGAGCCATTGGCCCATGTTATTAAAGAAAAACACAATTAAAGCTGTTCCAGCACAAATTTACAGTTGCCCACAACATAACCCATGTGATTGTGTCTGTGGAAACAGGAGCAAAATCCAGTTAAAGTGAATGCTTTTTCCTATTTCAAGGAAAACGTATCTTCTTAGGTAATATTTCCCAAGAGGAGTAATTTGAAAAAACAAGTAGCCCCTCCCCCTATTTGTCACTGTGTAACTAACAATACTAATAAACGGAAGAAATAGTTACTGTTGAATATACATATACAAATACTATATTCTCAGGCAGATATGTGCTACATAATCCTTGACCTGTTTTACTTACTCATTATGGCAAAATCTTACATTTTTTCCTGAGAAAATGATAAAATATTAAGCCGTGCTGCTCTTATTCACTTAATTAACTCATTAAACACTATTTTATTTTGCAGCTCTATACTCTGGGAGCTAAGGAATATTTCAGCTTGCTTTTGTTGCATAACAAAGCACCTCAAACACTAGTGGCTTAAAACAGCAACATTTTTTGCCAGCAATTCTGTGGGTCAGATGGGCGGTTTTGATCTGGGCCAGCTTGGTGAAGGCTGGATCATGTAGGAAACATCGCTCATATGTCTATGCCCATAGCTGATACAGCAGAGCCTTTCCTCACATGGTATGTCATTCTGGAGGGGGTCAGCCTGGGCCAGCTGACATGGTGACAAAGGAGTTCCCAGCAGCAAAGAAAGAGCCAGCAAGATGTAAGCAGAGGATTAATTTCTCTGCTGAATCACATCTGTTAAGGCCTTGCAAACCATCACGAGTCACATGAGCAAGTCAAACAGCAGAGAAATAGACTGCATATCTTGACTGGAATTCGTGGAAAATATTGTGGCTGGGTTTTTGTTATTGTTATTGTTTTTTAAGTACCACAGGGAAATGTTGAGAAAGAAACAAAGGGAAGAGAAGCCACACTTCCATTTTCCTTTTCCTTAAACATGTAGGCTTCTTTGTAATTGGAATTGACACGGCTTTGGGTTGGAGTGGAAGGGTGGGGGGATTCTCTGAGCTGCAGATATAAACAGAGATTTCTGGGAATCTGCAATCTAGCTAAGATCTGGGAGTAAGCTCCTAAATTAGCACTTGAAATTTCTGATGTTAAGAAGAGATACCTCTGCCCCACTCAATACAACCATATAGAAATTATGTCTTTAAGACATAGAGTTGCCCTTGGCAGCCAACGTCAAGCTGGGCCTCCAGTGGATTCCCAGAAGTTCTTGCTGCAAACCCCAGGAGCTGACATCTTCTGGTCTTTACCCTACTGCTAACTATTCCATCCAAATGGCTCAGTGCTGCTAAATCCATGACTACTACCTAACTTGACCACACAGATCAGAAGGTTGCTGGGATGCTTCTGCAATGGTCAGCCCTTTCCAGGAAGGGGATGTGGAAGAGCTGTTACACGGGAAATGAGCATTCTGCGTCACGAGGCCGCTCCACTACTCAGCCTTCCCCTGGCCAGATTGTGATGAGAGTTGTAGAGAAGGAAAGCATACTGGATTCTAGATCTTTGTGCCTTGATACAGCTCAAAAAGATATAAATGTTTGTTCTGTAAGCATGCTTATATATTTTTTAAAGAAATAGATATAGTTACTTCCCACCTGAAAGTGATACTGGATTGGCTGGGATACAAACTGAGTATAATAGGATATAAATAGAAATCAGATTTTAGGGCTGTAGGTGTGGGAGAGATCTGGAAAATCTGGATGACAACCATAAAAATAGAGTGGTGTCAGCATTATTCTGACTTTGCTGTGGGTGAGAAGCTTTAATAACACATACCGATTTCATCTTTCCTGTAAACCAGAATGGTAGGTGTGATCTTAATGGTACTTCTAAGGCATTAGGCTTGGGTTTTAATGGAAGTAAAAAGTAAAGTGGCCACAAGGAGACCTTTGCCTGTTAGCATCCAGCACTGCCTCCTCGTCTACCTGTAGCCTTCTTTCCCAGGCTGTGGCTATTATACCTGCAGCCTCAGGCTCAGAATGCCTTGGTGCCAAAGGAAAATTACTTGATGTGATGTTCTTCCTAGATTTTTACTGTAGTTATCATAAATTAAACATAAATAACCAATCAATTCTTCCATACAGTGACTAAGTTCTCATTCTTGTACCTGGTGTTCTACTTTGTTCCCTTGACACTTGGTGCCTTTGTGTAATCTATCTGATCCTCTGACCCCTCTATGACTGGAGCCTTCTTCATCTCCCTTCAGAGATTAGTCCCTGAACCCCAACGTTGAAGCCGAGGTCCAGCTACTTGCTCTCAGACTTGATTCCTTCTGCTTGCTTGACTTGGATTCTGAAGATGCTTAGCTCTTTCCCTCCATTACTCTTTTCAGGAATTCCAGAACATGCTGCATGTACAATTACCCTTTACTCAAATTGTTTTCCTGAACTATATCACTGTTTATAGTATTTATTGCCAGATATCATCAATGTGTTTTGTCTAGAGGATGGGTCTCTTTCCAGTGTTCCACACTTGGTCAGTTCTCGTATCACCCGCTTCATTCTTGGGCCTGGGTTGGGAGTCAGAGGATCTGGTTCAGGTGTGAGGTTTGCCCCATCTGTCTGTGCTTGCCGCAATTAATCTCTAAGATGGGGGCTGTCAAGATATATAGGAGCACCACATTTGTATCTTCACTAGTTATACGCAGAAAAATGTTGATGAAACCAGAGAAGTGTATTTTGTTTGGGAGCTGTGATTCAGGGAGAATACTCAGAATGTTAAAAGAACAAAGGAATTAGTTCTGAATCATGAAAGAGAAAACATACCTTTTCAATAATGTATGCCATAACCCTGTAAAGAAGGTGTTTTTTGCTCTTTCAAAAGCTCAGATAATTTACAATAAACCCAGCTAATTAAAAAAATTTAGGGGATTCTAGCTATTAATTAGCTTATATTTTATTTCATTAATTTTGCATAAATGCCTTTTCGGATCACTCATGACCTAGAAGAGTGGTCTAAGGTATTTACAAATTGGATGGATCACTTGCACACTATTAAAGTGATCAATGTTGCCTTGAACTCTTTACTTGTTCCCATGACTACCATATAAATTTCCCAGCAATCATTTAAATGGCCGCATAAAATTTTAGATGATTTCCTTTGGAGGGTGAGAGACCTTGAATTAATGGGACCACCCTTCTGGATGTTTAGAGTGAAAAAGGAATTATTCCCTTTTCTCCTTGAAATGGTAAGACTTATCACTATACTTGTGTCTTACACACTGCCTTATTGAGGAATAGTAATTGCACTTTGTCTAGTTTGGCTACTTTTTTTTAAACCTTATAAGACTGGGCAAAAATGCTGAATTCTCTAAATGCAGAGAGATCAATTGCCGATTTCACTGAGAAAAATTATAATTATGACCTGCTACCTGTTTTTTTTATTTATTATTTTTAATTTATTTTATTTTAACATCTTTATTGGAGTATAACTGCTTTACAATGGTGTGTTAGTTTCTGCTGTATAACATAGTGAATCAGCTATACATATACATACATCCCCATATCTCCTCCCTATCCCACCCCTCTAGGTGGTCACAAAGCACCGAGCTGATCTCCCTGTGCTGTGCGGCTGCTTCCCACTAGCTATCTATTTTACATTTGGTAGTGTATATATGTCCATGCCACTCTCTCACTTCATCCCAGCTTACCCTTCCCCCTCCCCGTGTCCTCAAGTCCATTCTGTACGTCTGTATCTTTATTCCTGTCCTGTCCCTAGGTTCTTCAGAACTATTTTTTTTTTTTTAGATTTCATATATATGTGTTAGCATACGGTATTTGTTTTTCTCTTTTCTTTTTTATTTATTTATTTTATTTATTTATTTTTAACATCTTTATTGGACTATAATTGCTTTACAATGGTGTGTTAGTTTCTGCTTTATAACAAAGTGAATCAGTTATACATATACATATGTTTCCATATCTCTTCCCTCTTGCGTCTCCCTCCCTCCCACCCTCCATATCCCACCCCTCTAGATGGTCACAAAGCACCCAGCTGATCTCCCTGTGCTATGCGGCTGCTTCCCACTAGCTATCTATTTTATGTTTGGTAGTGTATATATGTCCATGCCACTCTCTCACTTTGTGCCAGCTTACCCTTCCCCCTCCCCATATCCTCAAGTCCATTCTCTAGTAGGTCTGTGTCTTTATTCCTGTCTTGCCCCTAGGTTCTACATGAGCTTTGTTCTTTTTTCTCTTAGATTCCATATATATGTGTATTTGTTTTTCTCTTTCTGACTTACTTCACTCTGTATGACAGACTCTAACTCCATCCACCTCACTACAAATAACTCCATTTCGTTTCTTTTTATGGCTGAGTAATATTCCATTGTATATATGTGCCACATCTTCTTTATCCATTCATCCGATGATGGACACTTAGGTTGCTTCCATGTCCTGGCTATTGTAAATAGAGCTGCAATGAACATTGTAGTACATGACTCTTTTTGAATTATGGTTTTCTCAGGGTATATGCCCAGTAGTGGGATTGCTGGGTCGTATGGTAGTTCTATTTCTAGTTTTTTGAGGAACCACCATACTGTTCTCCATAGTGGCTGTATCAATTGACATTCCCACCACCAGTGCAAGAGGGTTCCCTTTTCTCCACACCCTCTCCAGCGTTTATTGTTTGTAGATATTTTGATGATGGCCATTCTGACCAGTGTGAGGTGATACCTCATTGTGGTTTTGATTTGCATTTCTCTAATGATTAGTGATGTTGAGCATCCTTTCATGAGTTTGTTGGCAATCTGTATATCTTCTTTGGAGAAATGTCTATTTAGGTCTTCTGCTCATTTTTGGATTGGGTTGTTTGTTTTTTTGATATTGAGCTGCATGAGCTGCTTGTAAATTTTGGAGATTAATCCTTTGTCAGTTGCTTCATTTGCAAATGTTTTCACCCATTCTGAGGGTTGACTTTTCATCTTGTTTATGGTTTCCTTTGCTGTGCAAAAGCTTTTAAGTTTCATTAGGTCCCATTTGTTTATTTTTGTTTTTATTTCTCTAGGAGGTGGGTCAAAAAGGATCTTGCTGTGACTTATGTCATGGAGTGTTCTGCCTATGTTTTCCTCTAAGAGTTTTATAGTGTCTGGCCTTACATTTAGGTCTTTAATCCATTTGGAGTTTATTTTTGTGTATAGTGTTAGGAAGTGTTCTGATTTCATTCATTTACATGTAGCTATCCAGTTTTCCCAGCACCACTTATTGAAGAGGCTGTCTTTTCTCCATTGTATATTCTTGCCTCCTTTATCAAAAATAAGGTGACCATATGTGCATGGGTTTATCTCCGGGCTTTCTCTCCTGTTCCATTGATCTGTATTTCTGTTTTTGTGCTGGTACCATACTGTCTTGATGACTGTAGCTTTGTAGTATAGTCTCAAGTCAGGGAGCCTGATTCCTCCAGCTCCGTTTTTCTTTCTCAAGATGGCTTTGGCTATTCAGGGTCTTTTGTGTTACCATACAAATTGTGAAATTTTTTGTTCTAGTTCTGTGAAAAATGCCATTGGTAGTTTGATAGGGATTGGATTGAATCTGTAGATTGCTTTGGGTAGTATAGTCATTTTCACAATGTTGATTCTTCCAATCCAAGAACATGGTATATCTCTCCATCTGTATGTATCCTCTTAAATTTCTTTCATCAGTGTCGTATAGCTTTCTGCATACAGGTCTTTTGTCTCCATAGGTAGGTTTATTCCTAGGTATTTTATTCTTTTTGTTGCAGTGGTAAATGGGAGTGTTTCCGTAATTTCTCTTTCAGATTTTTCATCATTAGTGTATAGGAATGCAAGAGATTTCTGTGCATTAATTTTGTATCCTGCTGCTTTACCAAATTCATTGATTAGCTCTAGTGGTTTTCTGGTAGCGTCTTTAGGATTCTCTATGTATAGTATCATATCATCTGGAAACAGTGACAGTTTTACTTCTTCTTTTCCGATTTGGATTCCTTTTACTTTTTTTTCTTTTCTGATTGCTGTGGATAAACCTTCCAATACTATGTTGAATAATAGTGGTGAGAGTGGGCAACCTTGTCTTGTTCCTGATCTTAATGGAAATGGTTTCAGTTTTTCACCATTGAGGACAATGTTGGCTGTGGATTTGTCATATATGGCCTTTATTATGTTGAGGTAAGTTCCCTCTATGCCTACTTTCTGGAGGGTTTTTATCATAAATGGGTGTTGAATTTTGTCAAAAGCTTTTTCTGCATCTATTGAGATGATCATATGGTTTTTCTCCTTCAGTTTGTTAATATGGTGTATCACATTGACTGATTTGCGTATACTAAAGAATCCTTGCATTCCTAGGATAAACCCCACTTGATCATGGTGTATGATCCTTTTAATGTGCTGTTGGATTCTATTTGCTAGTATTTTGTTGAGGATTTTTGCATCTATGTTCATCGGTGATATTGGCCTGTAGTTTTCTGTTTTTGTAGCATCTTTGTCTGGTTTTGGTATCAGGGTGATGGTGGCCTCGTAGAATGAGTTTGGGAGTGTTCCTCCTTCTGCTATATTTTGGAAGAGTTTGAGAAGGATAGGTGTTAGCTCTTCTCTAAATGTTTGATAAAATTCACCTTTGAAGCCATCTGGTCCTGGGCTTTTTTTTGTTGGAGGATTTTTAATCACAGTTTCAATTTCAGTGCTTGTGATTGGCCTGTTTATATTTTCTGTTTCTTCTTGCTTCAGTCTCAGAATGTTGTGCTTTTCTAAGAATTTGTCCATTTCTTCCAGGTTGTCCATTTTATTGGCATATAGTTGCTTGTAGTAATCTCTCATGATACATGGTATTTCTCTAGTGTTAGTTGTTACTTCTCCTTTTTCATTTCTAATTCTCTTGATTTGAGTCTTCTCCCTTTTTATCTTGATGAGCCTGGTTAATGGTTTATCAATTTTGTTTATCTTCTCAAAGAACCAGGTGTTAGTTTTATTAATCTTTGCTATCGTTTCCTTCATTTCTTTTTTATTTATTTCTGATCTGATATTTATGATTTCTTTCCTTCTGCTAACTTTGGGGGTTTTTTGTTCTTCTTTCTCTGATTGTTTTAGGTGTAAATTTAGGTTGTTTATTTGAGATTTTTCTTGTTTCTTGAGGTAGGATTTTACTGCTATAAACTTCCCTCTTAGAACTGCTTTTGCTGCATCCCATAGGTTTTGGGTCATTGTGTTTTCATTGTCATTTGCTTCTAGGTATTTTTTGATTTCCTCTGATTTCTTCACTGATCTCTTAGTTATTTAGTAGTGTATTGTTTAGCCTCCATGTGTTTGTATTTGTTACAGAGTTTTTCCTGTAATTGGCATCTAGTCTCATAGTGTTGTGGTCAGATAAGATACTTGATACAATTTCAATTTTCTTAAATTTACCAAGGCTTGATTTGTGGTCCAAGATATGATCTATCCTGGAGAATGTTCCATGAGCACTTGAGAAAAAAGTGTAATCTGCTGTTTATGGATGGAGTGTCCTATAAATATCAATTAAGTCCATCTTGTTTAATGTGTCATTTAAAGCTTGTGTTTCCTTATTTATTTTCATTTTGGATGATTTGTCCATTGGTGAAAGTGGGGTGTTAAAGCCCCTAATATTATTCTGTACTGTTGATTTTCCCTTTTATGGCTGTTAGCATTTGCCTTATGTATTGATGTGCTCCTATGTTGGGTGCATTAATATTTACAATTGTTATATCTTCTTCTTGGATTGATCCCTTGATCATTATGTAGTGTCCTTCTTTGTCTCTTGTAATAGTCTTTATTTTAAAGTCTATTTTGTCTGATATGAGAATTGCTACTCTAGCTTTCTTTTATTTCCATTTGCATGGAATATCTTGTTCCATCCCCTCACTTTCAGTCTGTATTTGTCCCTAGGTCTGAAGTGGATCTCTTGTAGAGAGCATATGTACAGGTCTTGTTTTGTATCCATTCAGCCAGTCTATGTCTTTTGGTTGGAGCATTTAATCCATTTACATTTAAGGTAGTTATCAATATGTATGTTCTTATTACCATTTTCTTAATTTTTATGGATTTGTTATTGTAAGTCTTTTCCTTCTCTTGTGTTTCCTGCCTAGAGAAGTTCCTTTAGCATTTGTTGTAGAGCTGGTTTGGTGGTGCTGAATTCTCTTAGCTTTTGCTTGTCTGTGAAGGTTTTAATTTCTCTGTTGAATCTGAATGAGATCCTTGCTGGGTAGAGTAATCTTGGTTGTAGGTTTACCTGGGTTTACAGTTATCATATTTTAAATAAATTATCCAGCCAGATGGCACTGCTAATTTTACTTTTCATTTTGTAGTTACGTCTTTGAAAATCTTATGTGAGCAGTTTAATGTTTCCACAGTTTTCTTCAAAGTGTGATTATAAAAATGAATTGATAAATTAGAAATTCTAATTCGATAGTGTAATGTCATTTAAAAACTTATTTTACTAATATGAAATTAAGTTTTGCTGAAAATTAAACATTAAAGAATCAAGGTCTGCCTTATTGTAAATATTCCAATATTTGAATGAAAACAGATCACTTACAAATTTTTAGAATATGCAGTGTTATGAAAATTTTTATTATTTGAGTAAAATCTCTGTAGAAAAATCTCTGTTCAAAAATATGTTTCTAAATGCTATATGGAATAAATTTAAAAATAGGAGTAAAAGGCATAAAAGAATAAGAATAAAAACAATATCATTTGGTTCAATATAGGATGAGATAATATAAAATTATAATTAGACTCTAATTGTAGTTATTTTAGAATAAACTAAGCCCAAATGAACATCAGCATGTCTGAAAATGTTATTGATGCTAAAATTTCCCACTCTGTAAATATTCAGGCAGTAAACAATGTCTTATTTTCTCAAATTTTGTTTTATATCACAGTCCAGAAGATATATAGCTATATATATATATATTTCCCAAGGCAGCCAGTTGCAACTCCTGAGGCAACAAATAATATTAATTCAGTTTAGCCTCCTGAATTTCAGGAAATTTTGATGCAGACCACATATTATATTTATTTTATGTTTATGGTTTAATCAAAGGATTAAATGATTTATTTCTGAAATAGCTGTTTATCTCTTTCCTTTTTAAAACTAAACATTTTTTTCTATTTATATAGCAAATGATGAAAAGTGAGCTGGTCTGTACATTTATAGAATCATGTTACTTGCTACTGACATTACCATATAATATAACATTCCTTCTTTTGTGAGAAAAAAATGAGATATTTGTTTAGTTTGAACAATTTATCTTTATTTTAGCAAGAATACTTTGTGTTTTAAAATGTATTTTTGGAAAGATTAATCCAAGAGGACTGACCATATTTTGAAAACCAAAACACTGAATTAATTATTCTCTTCCTGTTTTTCTAGTTAAAAGGAGATAAATTGTGATAGTAAAATTTAAACTTTTACTCAGTTTTCCTATTTGCATTAAGAAGTACTTATTTTCTGATCCTGGAGTTGGGAAACATGTACTGTGTTAGCACTAGTGTGATGTGAGAAAGGGTGTGAGGATAATTTGAAGAGTATTGGAAAGGTAATTGATTAAAATATCTCAACTTATACTCAGATTCTGCAATCAAATATTTATTTATTTTTAATGGTTCTCCTATGAGATACTTAAGACTGAAATATTTTATCAGTCTTTTTGAGGAAGCCATTGAGATCGATTATTTTTACTAGAAGATGTAACGCATTTGTTAACATTAAATTTTTGAGCAGTTGTGAAAAAGTGCTCATAGGCTGGGAGTTGTATTTTTTAGGAATCTGATTGCAAATAATAATAAAAAAATTAATGTGGTTTAAGCAAACTGAAAGAATTTATTACCAGACTTGAGGAAAATCTCATTAGCCTCGGTGTCAGGAGTGCAGCTAGACCTGGAACAAAGACCTCAGATGCTGTGAAGACTCTCTGTGTATCTTTCTCTCAGCTCCTTTCTGCATTTCTGCTTATGTTTCTCTCTCTGAAGACCTTAGTTCAGATGGCATGATGAAGGCTGCTACTTCACAGTCTCAGAATTGTAAGGTCATGGGCTCAGTGCAATGGAAAGATTGACTTCAATGGGTCAGCCCAGATTCCAGTTTCCCTGGGAAGACCAGCTGATTGTCCCATCTTGGATCAGGGGTCCATCCATGATCAATTCGAAATAGTCTGTTCACAGAGTAGGGAGTCCCCATGCTCACTGGAGAGAAATGGGGAATAGTTAGCTCAGAAAAGTAAATCTCCATGATTGGACAGATGTCCCAGAACGTTTTGTCTATAAGAACTGTGGGTCAGAGTAGGAAAGAGATGGCAGGACCCTGAATATAAATTTCATATACCTGACATTTTTTTTCTGGAATCACTGTTTGTTTTTGCTCATTCTTTTCCAGATTTTCCTCTTTTCTTGCGTTTTGAACTCAGCTAAGAAAGAAGATCTTTGACTCATTACAGTGGTTTCCACTGCAGGAAGGAGTTGCCTTAACATGTTTTTGTTTTTGCCTTTTTTTTTTTTTTTTTTAATGTGCAGAAACAGACATATACATAGTGAGGGAGGTATAGCAGAAAGAAATCAAGTCTTGGAGTCTGAAGACCCATATTCAAATTTTGTTTATGCCACTTACTATATCTCGTCATTCTCAAGGTACTTAGTTTCTGTTTTAGACAAGATGGCTAAGATATGAAATGGTAACAAATAACTTCCAAAATTTCAGCTGTATTTCTCCTCTTTGGGTGTTTGTTGCATCAGATCATCCTCAAGCTGAGACTTAATATCTGGAACTTGTCAATAGTTGTCACAAAGGGAAAAAGAGCTCTGGAGGATCATGTGGCATCAATTAAATCTCATAACGCATTGCCTGAAAATAATTAGATGGCCTCACTTTACTAGAAAGAGGACCAGGAGCTGCAACCCAATCATGTATTTAGAAAGCAGAGAATTGCAACTCCGAACAGCATGAATGACTAACACAGCTTTTCTGAGATTCAGTTTCTTCACACATGAAATAAAAATGTTGGGAATAAAACATGATAATGTGTGTAAAACACCTGCTAGGAATAGTGCCTTGTACATAATAATTTTAATAAAAGGTAATTATGAATCTCATCATTTATTATCATTAGGATACTGAAGCTCAGGGAGATCTAAGCATATCCTAATGCATTACAAGAAGAATTTAGGAGATTCACAGGGGCAGTGATCCATGCCTCCTAGGCCAAATCAGGCCCACCACCAGTTTTTATAAATAAAGTTTTATTGAAATGCAGTCAGGCCTATTCATTGTGTATTGCCAATGGCTATTTTCACTCTAAAATGGCAGAAGTGAACAGCAGCAACAAAGACCATATGTACTACAAACATTTACAATCTGTCCCTTTAGAGAAAAATTTTATGGGTTCTTGCTCTAAAGTAAGAACAGGTAGTAAACAAGGTTAAGTGTCTTAGTTGTGTGTTTCCTTGAAAGTGAAGCTTGAGACAAGGACCTGGATGCAAGTAGTTTATACAAGAGGTGATCTAGGAGGTGAGGGTAAAGGAGAAGGTCATAAAGGGATGTAATGAAGTTAGCATGCAGGTGTGTAACTGAGGTAGCTGCTTTTGCTTGTACAACGTTCTCTTGATTCCATCAAGTTGTCCTGAGAAGTAGACAGAATGTCTACCTAAATTTCCTAAATTGCCAACCTCAAGGGCAGAAGGCAGGAGCCTTTACCCACTGGCTCCTGTCCTGCAATAGTTTAGGGTTGCCACTGGAGTATTAACCCAGTACTTTTGGGTTGTGTTTGTATGAGGGGCAAGTGGACCTCATAGTGTTGAAGCATGTTCTGGGCAGAATGTAGAAAGATATGGAGCATGCTTGAGAAGAGTGACCATCAGTGGGAACTTACACAGCGCTGTCCATCCCAGCTGAGGCTGAAATCAGAGTTGGAACTGGGGACATGATACAGGGAGCCAGAGGGCTCACTTGCATTATCTGATACCATAAAGAGGTCTCTCTTCTCTCAGTTGTCATGTGGCTCTTGAGTAAATTCTATTGACCACAGTTATGATGTGCAATGTAAGGAGTAGTGTATGGAGGAGCTATGAGAAAAGATTATTTCATCACTGGCATCGTACTTGTGCTTGTAATGGTAGTGTAAAGGGGTTATAAAAACAAGTGTTCAGAAGGTGGTAAGCGATGAAAAAGATCATTTACTATTTCTAGTGACTTTTTGTTTCTGTAAAGGAAAAGTGCCTATTAGATAATAACTATTATATACTCTGATCCTCTTAGGTCTGATAGAAATGCCACTGATAAAACATTTCCTGTTTATCTCTGTTAGGGGTACATACTGCTGAACTCTGAGAGGGTTTCCATTACGTGCAGATACCATCAGCCCTGGCCTAAATTTGTAGTGCAGCTGAAACTAATAATTTTCAAGTACATGAGTTTAAAACAAGAAATAAAATCATTTGGAATCAAACTAGAGATAAGTGTTATGAATAAAAGAAAACCTGATTGAAGAGCCTATTCAACTTCATGAGGGTAACAAGTTTTTTTCCTTCAGCCATCATCCAGCCTCAGTGAAGGAGACAACATGAAGCCATAAGTCTGAGTCAGATCACTGAAAGCATTTATCTGCTAAATAAGTCTCCATTAGCAATTAAAATTACCTTATTTTTTAAAATAAAAGGAGCAGTGTAAAGAAAGTTACATTTTTCTGCACTTCTGGATTTTGGGGCCTGGTGTCTTGCAGTCTATTGAGCTTTAATTATGACTCTGAAATCATAATATAGTAAGTCCCCTACATACAAACCTTCAAATTGTGAACTTTCAAAGATGCAAAGGTACGTGCCAGCCCCTGTATGCCAGCTGTTGTACTGTACAACTGTACTTTTCAAGGTACTGTAAGATTAAAAATGTTTTCTTTATTTTTTGTGTTTGTTTTTTATGCACTTATTATTTGTGTGAAAAGCATTATAAACCTATTACAGTACGGTACTATGTAGCCGATTTTGTTAGTTGGGTACCTAGGCTAACTTTGTTAGACTTACAAATGTGGTCTTGGAACGGAACTCATTTGCATGTAGGGGACTTAGTGCATATTAGATAAGCTATAGTGAGAAGACAAAAATGTTTTCGTTTTTAAAATAATTTTGTTTAAAAAATTATCACCCAACTGTCTTTGTGGGAGAAGAAGTAAATATGACTAGACACATAATTTAAAGAAGATAATAGTGCTTTATAATAGCTGGCATGGAATTATTTATAATATTAAAACTTTATCTATACAAGGACCACTGCTCAAATTTTTAAAATGAATGAATGAGTATGCAGTTTGAGATGATGTGCAATGGCAAGGAAACCCTGTAGAGTTCTTCCAAAGATCTCTCAAGTTAAGATAAAAGCTATTAAGAATTTTTATCCTAGTTAAGCACACATTCAACTCATGTTGGTCCCCTCACCAGGCCTCGGCACTATGCTCTTTTTGCAGTCCTGTATGATCTCCTTCTTCCCCTCCAACATACATACCTGCCTGTGTTTCAAGGCTCTAAGTCAACTGCACTTTTCTAGAAGACCCTTCCACCACAGCTTCTGCCCACATTAGAGTTGAATGCATATTTTTTGTGAAATTTCTTCATTAACTAGATTATCTAGTCATAAAATTAATATTCTGTGCAAGAAGTTTACTTTTACCTAATAATTTTCATGTGTATGTATATTTGCTCCCTTAAATTGTTTTAAGTCCCTGGAAGGGAGCAACCATTTCTTGTAAACCTGTTCTGTCCCCTCATTCAACCTGTTGCTAGGTTGAATGCTTATCTTGGCTTCATATAATACTGTGCTTATGCTAGCTAGTCATGAGTTATTTCTAATGAATACATCGGTCATCTCTACATTGCCACAGTTGCCATGTTAACACAAGTCTAAAAGTGTCTTTGTCCTATATTCATGTGCAATTAAACAATAAGTGTGATTTTTGTTCATTCACTTATAAGATGATAAAATTGTCTTCTAAAACAGACAAATATGCATATTTTTCTCGCAATTTATCTCGACTGTCTCTTAAACTCAAGATCTGCTCATTTCTTTCATAGAGAATCTGAGTGGAAAGCAGTGTTCCCCAAATTGGCTGCCTCTAAAAAAAAAAATCTTTTGTAGATATGTATTTAAAATGCAGATTTTCAATCTCCATCCCAGACCTACTGAATTAGACTTCAGCAGAGAAGGGGCCTGGAATCTGGATTTTTATCAAGTAATTGTTAGTTCTTATATGCCTACAAATTTGAAATACACTTGTATATGGAAAACTGAGGAATTCTTTTAAACACTAAAATCGACACAATAGTACCCAATTTATAGAGTTACAGTGGGGATGTGATATCAGTGTGACTAGATATTATACCTAGGAAAGCCCAGGGATCATAGAAAACCATTGTTAAACTGTAGCTGAGATTTTCCTATTTCTTATCATACTATTCTATAAAATCTTATTTTGAAAATTTAGAAAAAAAAGTAAATCAATATGCATTTCCCTTAGAAAGCCCCAACTTCATGCTTATTCTATTACTATCTGAGTTTACTGACTCATTCCCACCTCTACTATATTTTTCAGTGAAGCTAGTTTCAGTTGGATCTCTTGGACTTCCCATATTTTAAGGTAGAGATCAGTTCCAGGGGAGGCTTGTGTCTTTTCTTCCAGGAATTTTAACACCAAATAGTCTGATAAGTCAAGAAGATATTAACTAATATTAGTCTGTCAATGTTACAAATTAAATTTTGCATCCCCTTTATCATCCCTATACCTTGAAAATTACTTTTAATGAGTTCTTCTGGGAATTTTAACAGAAATCATTTCCTCTCTGTCTGTCTGTCTGTCTTTCTGTCTATCTGCCTTCCTACCTGTCACCTCTCAGGGCTATTTGAAACTAAGGTTATCCTAAACAAAGTAACATTCTTACCTGCCAAACTATTTTATATTCAAACATATATTTACAGCACATATTCTAGTTATTTATTGATTTCTGTGAAACCTCTTAAAGGTCTGGCCTCCACCTATTTTCCTGCAGAGAGCAAGGTGTTGTTTTTATTTTTGTTAAGCTTCCAGAGGAGTATCTTATTTCAAGTTCCCTAAATATAGATATGGGGTTTAATATGAGACATGGATTTTGTTCAAATAGCTAACTTAATTAACCATGCTGAATTGAATGAGCTAGAATATTTTTTGTTACCCTAGGAAGCTCCAGTTGATCTTATCAATTTATTTCAGAACTATAAATTAGAGCTTTAAAAGAGTTCCTGAATTTATCAGAGTTATATATATATCTCAGTTGTCAAAAGCCAAAAAATAATTTGTCCATGTACGTGTCTATGTATCTAAGTATATCTGTATCTATCATTTATCTACTTAAGGATAGTCAAGAATGCTGAACAAAAGGAATATACCATGATGACAATATATTTGTTATTTGAAAAATATTAACATTTTCTTTCACTTGTCCCCTAGTAATTATTTAAATCTAAATCTTTGAGTATAATTTTGAACTTCCTTTATAATTATATAAGTATACTTAAGAAAGAGTACGAAGCCAATCTCCTGATGATACTAAAGTTTGCCTGTGAAATATATTACAGCTTTCCCTCTATGATTTATCTGGTCAAACTCAGAAAGAATTATTCAAGTGCCAAAAGTATATTACTTTTTCATTTTAAAGTACTACTGACAGAGGTTAGCATTGTTTTTCCGAGGGTTCTAGGATTCTGATCCAAAGCCGTGGAGAGAAATAACCATTTGCCTGATGGCATCTTGCAAGTTCACTCTCAAGCCAGTAACCACTAACACCCTTAGGGTATCCTGAGGCATCCATGACTCTGATAGTTCATATGGGAACTAACATGAATTCTGGGAAATTTACTAAGCATTTGAAGGACATTTTTGAACAATTAGTAAATGCTGGAAATCCTGGATGACAAAAATAGAATCATGTTCAGTTCTGGAAAAGGTAAATGTGTGGCTCCATCTGCAATGTTGCTAAGAATATTTCCTCAAACCCTTATGATTTTCCTGTAATCAACCTTGTAAATGATGCAATCACTGGATGAAGACAGAGACAAATGTATTTTGGAAAAAGAAACCTAGTTAATTTAGGGAGAAAAAATTTAAATTGATTAGGTTTCAAAGATTGCACAAAGCTATATGGAAAAGATTCTGCTTGGTTCATATACTCATAGTAAATAAAATAGTACAATTACTTGAAGCCTTGGTTAGTTTAAGCTTGGTCAAGTTTCTTTATTTGTCAGAACCTAGTTTGGTCATATTTTAAATTTTGGTAAAAATACCTACATTTCAGGCTTGACATAAAGTCTGAATGAGATAATGTAAGTCTAGCTGTCAGATTACTGCCTGCCACATAGTAATGAATGGATACTGCTGTATGATAACAGTGGTTATTCTTTTGAAAAACATTTCATGCAACAGAACAGAATGGAACATATTAAAAGAAATGCTTTGATGGAAATGTTTTGTTGGATATATTCAGTTCTTATTTTTTAAGATACTGCTATATGTTTCAGTTCCAAAATGATTTGTTGCCTTTGTGTAGAACTTGCCTCTTTAGTCATTTTTACTCAGGTGCCTTAATGAAATGTCATGGAAACTCTCTAAATCTCACAAAAAAATCTTGAAAGGGGAGGACCTTCAAGATGGTGGAGGAGTAAGACGTGGAGATCACCTTCCTCCTCACAAATACATAAAAAATACATCTACCTGTGGAATAGCTCCTATAAAACACCTACTGAACGCTGGCAGAAGACCTCAGACTTCCCAAAAGGCAAGAAACTCCCTGTGTACCTGGGTAGGTCAAAAGAAAAAAGGAAAAACAGAGACAAAAGAATAGGGATGGGACCTGAACCTCTGGGAGGGAGATGTGAAGGAGGAAAGGTTTCCACACACAAGGAAGCCCCTTCACTGGTAGAGATGGGGGGTTGGTGGGGAGAAGCTTCGGAACCATGGAGGAGAGCGTGGCAACAGGGGTGCAGAGGGCAAAGCAGAGAGATTCCTGCACAGAGGATCAGTGCCGACCAGCACTCACCAGCCTGAGAGGCTTGTCTGCTCACCCACCAGGGCGGGCGGGGGCTGGGATCTGAGGCTCAGGCTTTGGAGGTCAGACCCCAGGGAGAGGACTAGGGTTGGCTGCGTGAACACAGCCTGAAGGGGGCTAGTGTGCCACAGCTAGCCAGGAGGGAGTCCAGTGAAAAGTCTGGACCTGCCTAAGAGTTAAGAGATCATTGTTTTGTGGTGCATGAGGAGAGGGGATTCAGAGCACCGCCTAAACGAGCTCCAGAGAAGGGCGCGAGCCACGGCTATCAGCGCAGACACCAGAGATGGGCATGAAATGCTAAGGCTGCTGCTGCAGCCACCAAGAAGCCAGTGTGCAAGCACAGGTCACTATCCACACCTCCCCTCCTGGGAGCCTGTGCAGCCCACCACTGCCAGGGTCCCGTGATCCAGGGACAACTTCCCCGGGAGAACACATGACGCAGCTCAGGCTGTTGCAATGTCATGCCAACCTCTGCCGCCACAGGCTCTTCCCGCATTCCGAACCCCTACCTCCCCCTGGCCTGAGTGAGCCAGAGCCCCCGAATCAGCCGTTCCTTTAACTCCCTCCTGTCTGGGTGGGGAACAGGTGCCAGAGGGTGACCTACAAGCAGAGGCGAGGCCAAACCCAAAGCTGAAACTCAGGAGCTGTGTGAACAAACAAGAGAGAGGGAAATTTCTCTGTGAGCCTCAGGAGCAGCGGATTAAATCTCCACAATAAACTTGATGTACCCTGCATCTGTGGAAGAGACAACGAATCATCCCAAAACTGAGGCGGTGGACTTTGGGAGCAATCTATAGACTTGGGGTTTGCTTTATGTGTCTAATTTGTTTCTAGTTTTACGTTTATCTTAGTTTAGTATTTAGAGCTTATTATCATTGGTAGATTTGTTTATTGATTTGATTGCTCTCTTCCTTTTTTTAATATTTATATTTTTTCCTTTTTCTCTTTTTGTTAGTGTGTATGTGTATGCTTCTTTGTGTGATTTTGTCTGTATAAGCTTGCTTTTACCATTTGTCCTAGGGTTCTGTTTGTCCGTTTTTTTTTTTTTAAGTATAGTTTTTATCGCTTGTTATCATTGGTGGATTTGTTTATTGGTTTGGTTGCTCTCTTCTTTTTTTAAAAAATTACTTATTTTTATTTAAATATTTTTTAATTTTTTATTTAAATAACTATTTTATTTATTTTTTGTTTCTTTTTTTGTTTTTTCTTTTCTCCCTTTTCTTCTGAGCTGTGGGGCTGACAGGGTCTTAGTGCTCTGGCCTGAGCCTCTGAGGTGGGAGAGCCGAGTTTAGGATATTGGTCCACCAGAGACCTCCCAGCCCCTCGTAATATCAATTGGCGAGAGCTCACCAGAGATCTCTGTCTCAACGTTAAGACCCAGCTCCACTCAACGATCAGCAAGCTCCAGGGCTGGACACCCCATGCCAAACAACTAGCAAGACAGGAACACAACCCCACCCATTAGCAGAGAAGCTGCCCAAAATCATAAGTTCACAGACACCCCAAAACACACCACCAGACATGGTCCTGCCCACCAGAAAGACAAGATCCAGCCTCATCCACCAGAATACAGGCACCAGTCCCCTCCACCAGGAAGCCTACACAACCCACTGAACCAACATTAGTCACTGGGGGCAGACAACAAAAACAGTGGGAACTACGAACCTGAAGCCTGTGAAAAGGAGACCCCAAACAAGTAAGTTAAGCAAAATGAGAAGACAGAGAAATACACAGCAGATGAAAGAGCAAGGCAAAACCCCACCAGACCAAACAAATGAAGAACAAATAGGCAGTCTACCTCAAAAAGAATTCAGAGTAATGATAGTAAAGATGATCCAAAATCTTGGAAATAGAATGGAGAAAATACAAGAAATGTTTAACAAGGACCTAGGAGAACTAAAGCACAAACAAACAATGATGAACAACACAATAAATGAAATGAAAAATTCTCTAGAAGAAATCAGTAGCAGAATAACTGAGGCAGAAGAAAAGATAAGTGACCTGCCTGGAAGATAAAACAGTGGAAATAACTACACAGAGCAGAATAAAGAAAAAAGAATGAAAAGAATTGAGGACAGTCTCAGAGACCTCTGGGACAACATTAAATGGACCAACATTAGAATTAGAGGGGTCCCAGAAGAAGAAGAGAAAAAGACAGGGACTGAGAAAATATTTGAAGAGATTATAGTTGAAAACTTCCCTAATATGGGAAAGGAAATAGCCACCCAAATCCAGGAAGTGCAGAGTCCCATACAGGATAAATCCAAGGAGAAACATACCAAGACACATATTAATCAAACTATCAAAAATTAAATACAAGGAAAAAATATTAAAAGCAGCAAGGGAAATATGACAACATACAAGGGAATCCCCATAAGGTTAACAGCTGATCTTTCAGCAGAAGCTCTGCAAGCCAGAAGGGAGTGGCAGCACATATTTAAAGTGATGAAGGAGAAAAACCTACAACCAAGATTACTCTACCCAGCAAGTATCTCATTCAGAACTGATGGAGACATTAAAACCTTAACAGACAAGCAAAAGCGAAGAGAATTCAGCACCACCAAACCAGCTTTACAACAAATGCTAAAGGAACTTCTCTAGGCAGGAAACACAAGAGAAGGAAAAGACCTACAATAACAAATCCACAACAGTTAAGAAAATGGTAATAGGAACATACATATCGATAATTACCTTAAATGTAAATGGATTAAATGCTCCAACCAAAAGACACAGGCTCGCTGAATGGACACAAAAAACAAGACCCGTATATATGCTGTCTACAAGAGACCCACTTCATACCTAGGGACACATACAGGCTGAAAGTGAGGGGATGGAACAAGATATTCCATGCAAATGGAAATCAAAAGAAAGCTGGAGTAGCAATTCTCATATCAGACAAAATCGACTTTAAAATAAAGACTATTACAAGAGACAAAGAAGGACACTACATAATGATCAAGGGATCAATCCAAGAAGAAGATATAACAATTGTAAATATTAATGCACCCAACATAGGAGCCCCTCAATACATAAGGCAAATGCTACCAGCCATAAAAGGGGAAATAGACAGTAACACAATAATAGTAGGGGACTTTAATGCACCATTTTCACCAATGGACAAATCATCCAAAATGAAAATAAATAAGGAAACACAAGCATTAAATGACACATTAAACAAGATGGATCTAATTGATATTTAAAGGACATTCCATCCAAAAACAACAGAATACACTTTCTTCTCAAGTGCTCATGGAACATTCTCCAGGATAGGTCTTATCTTGGGTCACAAATCAAGCCTTGGTAAATATAAGAAAATTGAAATTGTATCAAGTATCTTTTCTGACCACAATGCTATAAGACTAGATATCAATTAGAGGAAAAAAATGTAAAAATTACAAACACATGGAGGCTAAACAATATGCTACTAAATAACCAAGAGATCACTGAAGAAATCAAAAAGGAAATCAAAAAATACCTAGAAACAAGTGAGAATGAAACACAATGACCCAAAATTTAAGGGACGCAGTAAAGGGGTTCTAAGAGGGAAGTTTATAGCAATACAATCCTACCTCAAGAAAGAATAAACATCTCAAACAACCTAAATTTACACCTAAAGCAATTAGAGAAAGAAGAACAAAAAAACCCCAAAGTTAGCAGAAGGAAAGAAATCATAGAGATCAGATCAGAAATAAATGAAAAAGAAATGAAGGAAACGATAGCAAAGATCAATAAAACTAAAAGCTGGTTCTTTGAGACGATAAACAAAATTGATAAACCATTAGCCAGACTCATCAGGAAAAAAAGTGGGAAGACGCAAATCAAGAGAATTAGAAATGAAAAAGGAGAAGTAACAACTGACACTGAAGAAATACAAAGGCTCATAAGAGATTACTACAAGCAACTATATGCCAATAAAATGGACAACCTGGAAGAAATGGACAAATTCTTAGAAAAGCACAACCTTCTGAGACTGAAGCAGGAAGAAATAGAAAATATAGACAGACCAATCACAAGCACTGAAATTGAAACTGTGATTAAAAATCTTCCAACAAACAAAAGCCCAGGACCAGATGGCTTCACAGGCGACTTCTATCAAACATTTAGAGAATAGCTAACACCTATCCCTCTCAAACTCTTCCAAAATATAACAGAGGGAGGAACACTCCCAAACTCATTCTACGAGGCCACCATCACCCTGATACCAAAACCAGACAAAGATGACACAAAAAAAGAAAACTACAGGCCAATATCACTGATGAACATAGATGCAAAAATCCTCAACAAAATACTAGCAAACAGAATCCAACAGCACATTAAAAGGATCATACACCATGATCAAGTGGGGTTTATCCCAGGAATGCAAGGATTCTTCAGTATACACAAATCAATCAATGTGATACACCACATTAACAAATTGAAGGAGAAAAACCATATGATCATCTCAGTAGATGCAGAAAAAGCTTTCGACAAAATTCAACACCCATTTATGATAAAAGCTCTCCAGAAAGTAGGCATAGAGGGAACTTACCTCAACATAATAAAGGCCATATATGACAAACCGACAGCCAACATCGTTCTCAATGGTGAGCAACTGAAACCATTTCCACTAAAATCAGGAACAAGACAAAGTTGCCCACACTCACCACTCTTATTCAACATAGTTTTGGAAGGTTTAGCCACAGCAATCAGAAAAGGAAAAGAAATAAAAGGAATCCAAATCAGAAAAAAAGAAGTAAAACTGTCACTGTTTCCAGATGATATGATACTATACATAGAGAATCCTAAAGATGCTACCAGAAAACCACTAGAGCTAATCAATGAATTTGGTAAAGTAACAGGATACAAAATTAATGCACAGAAATCTCTTGCAATCCTATACACTGATGATGAAATATATGAAATAGAAATTAAGGAAACACTCCCATTTACCATTGCAACAAAAAGAATAAAATACCTAGGAATAAACCTACCTAGGGAGACAAAAGACCTGTATGCAGAAAACTATAAGACACTGATGAAAGAAATTAAAGATGATACAAACACTTGGAGAGATATACCATGTTCTTGGATTGGAAGAATCAATATTGTGAAAATGACTATACTACCCAAAGCAATCTACAGATTCAATGCAATCCCTATCAAACTACCAATGGCATTTTTCACAGAACTAGAACAAAAAATTTCACAGTTTGTGTGGAAACACAAAAGACCCCGAATAGCCAAAGCAATCTTGAGAAAGAAAAACAGAAGTGGAGGAATCAGGCTCCCTGACTTCAGACTATACTACAGAGCTACAGTAATCAAGACAGTATGGTATACAAAAACAAAAATATAGATCAGTAGAACAAGATAGAAAGCCCAGAGTTAAACCCACACACATATGGTCACCTTATCTTTGATAAAGGAGGCAAGAATATACAATGGAGAAAAGACAGCCTTGTCAATAATTGGTGCTGGGAAAACTGGACAGCTACATGTAAAAGAATGAAATTAGAACACTCCATACCACCGTATAAAAAAATAAACTCAAAATGGATTAAAGACCTAAATGTAAGGCTAGACACTATAAAACTCTTAATGGAAAACATAGGCAGAACACTCCATGACATAAATCACAGCAAGATCCTTTTTGACCCACCTCCCAGACAAATGGAAATAAAAACAAAAATAAACAAATGGGACCTAATGAAACTTAAAAGCTTTTGCACAGCAAAGGAAACCATAAACAAGATGAAAAGACAACCCTCAGAATGGGACAAAAGATTTGCAAATGAAGCAACTGACAACAGATTAATCTCCCAAATATACAAGCAGCCCTTGCAGCTCAATATTGAAAAAACAAGGAACCCAATCCAAAAATGGGCAGAAGACCTAAATAGACATTTCTCCAAAGAAGATATACAGATTGCCAACAAACACATGAAAGGATGCTCAACATCACTAATCATTAGAGAAATGCAAATCTAAATTACCACGAGGTATCACCTCACACCAGTCAGAATGGCCATCATCAGAAAATCTACAAACAATAAATGCTGGAGAGGGTGTAGAGAAAAGGGAACCCTCTTGCACTGGTGGTGGGAATGTAAACTGATACAGCCACTATGGAGAACAATATGGAGGTTCCTTAAAAAAACTAAAAATAGAACTACCATATGACCCAGGAATCCCACTACTGGACATTTATCCTGAGGAAACCATAATTCAAAAAGAGTCATGTACCACAATGTTCATTGCAGCACTATTTACAATAGCCAGGACATGGAAGCAACCTAAGTGTCCATCAACAGATGAATGGATAAAGAAGATGTGGCACATATATACAATGGAATATTACTCAGCCATAAAAAGAAATGAACTTGAGTTATTTGTAGTGAGGTGGATGGACCTAGAGTCTGTCATACAGAGTGAAATAAGTCAGAAAGAGAAAAATAAATACTGTATGCTAACACATATATATGGAATCTAAAAAGAAACATGGTTCTGAAGAACCAGGGACAGAACAGCAATAAAGACGCAGGTGTAGAGAATGGACTTGAGGACACAGGTAGGGGGAAGGGTAAGCTGGGATGAAGTGAGAGAATGGCATGGACATATATACACTACCAAATGTAAAATAGATAGTTAGTGGGAAGCAGCCTCATAGCACAGGGAGACCAGCTCGGTGCTTTGTGACCACCTAGAGGGGTGGGATAGGGAGGGTGGGAGGGAGATGCAATAGGGTGGGGATATGGGGATATATATACATATAGCTGATTCACTTTGTTATACAGCAGAAACTAACACACCATTGTAAAGCAATTATACTGCAATAAAGATGTTAAAAAAAAAAAAATCTCGAGAGAGTATTGTTGTTCCCAGACTTTTCAGTTTAGGGGGAAAAAGAAAAATTGATAAATGTGAAGAGAAATATAACAATTATTGTAGCTTTGGATCTTTGGATTAATGTAGATCATCTTATTCTTTTAAATTTATATGTTAATATACACCAAGATACATTTTAGAATATAATGTAAATAACACACATATTAAAATTCAGTTCTTTTATATATATCTACTTATATGCTTAGAGGTTTTCTTGAAATTTAGTGTCAGGCCAAATAGGTTTTAATCAGGCACAGTTAATTATACTCATAAAATTACTAATAAAGTACTAAAATAAAATCATATTACTTACATTGACATCACTTCTGATGACAAAGAAGACCAATAAAAGAAAAATCAGTGTTTTATATTCTGGAACAACTTTCCAGTTAAGATATAAGACGTCAACATAAGTTTTTCACAAGTTGTTTTCATCATGTTTTTAGACTAGTGATGAAATCATTTGTTGCATTTAAAAATGTAAGTAAAGAGCTTTATCCTTAAAATGTGGTGATGGTCACATCACCTTTTAAATCATTTCTAGTAGAAAAGATCTATATGTAGCTTATAACAGGGAAACAATCAAAATTTGTTGACTAATGAAATCATTTTTTTTATCAAAAGAATAAGATAATTATCATGAAATCAGAATAAAATGCTAAGAAAACTGGAAGAAACAAGATTTAAAAGAGTTTATTTTGGTTGTTTTTTCATGTTTCTATTTCTTTTTCCTTTAGAGCATTATTATTATTTTTTTTATTATTGCGGCCAGACACCACACAAAATAACTCAAGCTGTTTTTAGTGTTTCACCACACAAAAGAACAAAGTTTAACCTTACCGGATCTTAATATTTATTTTCTGAATTATTTATTCTCTAACCATTCTAGTCATTGCCCATATGTTATGTTCATATTCTCTCAGGTTTCAATAAAATGAATAAAATATCACAGAGGACACTTAAAATATTTTATGGTGTTATCATGGGACGAATGTGGAGAGAAGGATTCCACAATGCCAACCAAACACTGTAGGATGTGAAATATTTTTACAACTATAGAACAGGAAATTATTAAACAAGTGAATAAAAATTTACTAGAAAATATAAAGGTTTAAAGCTATTAATGTGAATTAATATGTCAAGGTCAAGTCAGGACCACACCTAAATATCACTCACAGGAATTTCTACATCCCTTATGCAACAATTCCTAGGTGGCACATAACTCCAAAGAAAGAAAAGAAGAGAAAAAAGAAAAGAACTAGTTGCTTATGTATGGAAATAGGGTGTAAAGAAACTAAGAAGAGGGACTGAAATTCTTAATTTTTAAAATTATGTTTACGGTGTAGGTGAAGCATAAGAACACCAACTTGAAGGCTATTTATGATGCAGAATAATCTATTTGGAAAGGATATTCAGGGAGAAAAGTGGGGTAATATGGGTTATTATAAGCATCTCCAAGTCTCTGTTTCAACTATACAATGAGAAAAATAAAGAGGGATTTTCAAGATAAGTGTTTATTATTGTACTCCAAGTTATAGACATTTTCTTAGGGCAATTTTGTCTCTACATTGAAAATATAGCATATGTCAATAAGTAAATTATAGGAATTGGGATGGTTACAGGTGAAACATAAAGTATATAATATTGTGTTCATATAATGCCTAGACCAGAACAAAATCACTTAAGTAGCATATCTTTAATATGTGTGGTGGTCACTAATGCTGTTTACAATGGTTCCGGTTCTTATTCTGGGCACAAGGGAGAACTTCATTTTGTCTCTCCTTCTGAAGTTTGATGTGGTCACGTAATTTGTGTTAGCTAATGAAATGTGAGTAGAACTGTGTATCATTTCACGATGGAAGCTTAAAAAACCAGTGCCGAATCACTGTGTTCCCTTCCCCAAGACTAGCGTTTTAGAAGAACGGGTAAAGATGGAACCTCTATCATCCTGGGTGCCTGAATGACCCACACAGCAATCATGTGAGATTTTAATCTCTTTAGGTTGCAGAGAGCCCTTGAAGTCTACACAATAGTAGTACCTATATTCTAGGATGGTCGTGAGAATCAAAGATAACTCATCTTTGGCACTTGACATCATGTCCAATAAATGTTCACTATTAGCACTACTGTTAAAAATGAAAACAAAATGCTTAAAGCTTTTTCTGGAAATTTTATATTTTTCTTCCTAAATGATAACTTTAAAAAGTGAACCATTTTATCATACTAATTTTGTGACATTTTTTCCTTTTCCTTACATTGTGACTTGCTTCCAAAGAAAGAGTCAGCATTCAAAAGTCACAGAGTTTCCACCTATGCTTAACATAGAAACCACATGAATAATCTCACTAGACAGGAAACTAGGTAAGGCACAAACATCAGTGCTTAGCAAAAAGGGTGGAGAAGAGAATTATAGTGGGTTAGCCTCTGGCTGTCCAAGGGGTTTATGGTGTTCTAGGAAACTAGAAGTGAGTGGTCAAGAATTATGTTTCCAATATTACCAAAAGAGCGAGGGAGTTTTTTGCTGAAATCTTGTAATTCAAATCTACTTGTAACCTCGGAATCATTCAAAAATATGATAAAATAGTGAAGGTCATCACTCTCGAAGAGCTTCGGCTGTGAATTTTCCATTTGATAAGAAAAGAGTTAACAATTCTTGGAAAGAAGGAGTACACATAATAAGATATAATGTAAGCCAAGTAGGGCAAGTTCCTTTTCTTTAGTAAATAATTTCGGTCTACACTGTAGACTTTGGACAAAGCTCAAGGATTGGCAGTAGAATGCATTTGGTAAGGAAGCTGCTGGAAGTAAAGTCCTTCACTCAGGCCATTGTTGTTGTTGTTGTCATTGTTGACCAAGGTTTTGCAATGCAAAATGGGGCCGCTTAAATCAATTTATTGACCTGTCATTGATTAACAGAGACAATATGATTTATGTAAATTGATTACAGTATGCAAGACAGCTAGCTATTTCCACATCACCTTTAAAGTGAGGCTTTCTGTAAAATGCAGGCTGCTTAGAAGTTATTTTCAGAGTCACCTCTGTCTTAATATTTAGAATAGCCTTGTGCCTTTTTCTCGAATTTTTCCATTCTACACCAATATTTTACCAGCCCACTCTTCCAGTGGAGATTAATCTGTTAAATAAGATGAATGAAGCTACTATTTAGTTTTGTTTATTGTACATATAGTTTCTCTCCTGTGCCTGTTCTGAGAAGAAAACAGGACCTGATTCACTTTGGCACCTACCGGAAGTCCTCAATGCCTTATACTCTACTCTGCTGTTTTTCTGTTCAACTCACCAATAAAACAAATTTATTAAAGTGGATTACAGGCAATAGCTTTAAAGTGTTAAAGGCAACCACTAGGGTGGCCCAAATATTAAAGAACCTGACTTTTTCTACCTTCAAAATCAGCACTTTGGACTTCTGCTATAAAATAGGTCCTTGGCATTTTGGAAACTTCTTGGCATAGAGTTTTACAGCTTAAGGCCAACCTTGTTTTTCACAGTGATTGAATAGAAAGTCGACCAACTCTTCACCTTCATTTAGCTTGCAATTCAAATGTACACTTGATTAAAAATAAAATATCTGAAAATAAGTGGTATCTGCCCAGTACTTTGGGGTTTTCTAAAGGCCTTTACATAAGGTATTTTATTTAAGCCTTATAACAGTCTTGTTTGCTCAACATTATTACCTTGATTTACATAAAAAATGAAGTTCAAAGAGGTTAAGTGAATTGTTCACATAAGTATAAACTGAAGAAGCCCAGGCTTCAATGTATTCTACGTATTCTACACTACCAAATTTGTCCTTTGCAGCTGTACTGTCCAACAGAAATATAGCAGGGGGCACACATGACATTTACATTTTTCCTGGAGCCACATTACAAAAGGTAAAAAGTAATCAGTGGAATTAATTTTAGTAATATATATATTTTACTTGATCCCAAATATCAAAAATACCATCATTTCAACATGTATTCAATTTAGAAATTGGTAATGATTTATTTCATGCTTTTTTTTTTTGTACAAAATTTATGAAATCCGGTGTGTACTTAAAGTACATCTCAACTTTGGGTGCTAAATTTTCATGAGAAAGACTTAACTTGTATACGACATAAAATTTAAAGTCAAAAAAGCAGATTCACATACTCGAATTATTCTAAGCATACTTAAAAATTTTTTCCAACAATGAAATTCAGTGTTAGTTTTCAAATTTAAATTTAAATTTAAATTTAAAATTTAGTTCCTCAGTCATAGCAGACACGTGTGAAGTGCTCAATAGTCACATGTGACTGCCATATAGACAGAGGCCTTATAGTGTCTGTGTATTAGCAGTAGAGTTTAAAGTTAGTTTCATACTGTTTATTTCATCTTTCACCTACATCAATTATGAAGAAAGAGATAACATGTTAAAGGTGGGCAATTACATATTCAGATGGGCTGATTTTCTTTCTTGGTTTCCAGATAAATTTTTACAGGTTGAGCTTTTCATGGAAACACGTAGACCTAAAAGAAAAAAAAAAAACAAAACCAAAACATTCCTTTGTAGGTCAAGTAAATAAACAATATTTAAGAAAATACAACTCATTTCCTTTACCACTCCATCAAAATCCTGGTTGTTAGCAGTTAGTTCATACATTTTTGTTGAAGGTAAACATAGTTTGCTTCTCCCTCTGCACTACTGCACTCTTTTCAGCTCAGTGAATGTAGAGTTTATAAGAATTTTTATGAAATGTTGGAATGTGATAAAATAGTGAGGTGAAATTTGCCTTGCAAGCCGGAATAAACTTCTCTTCGCCTGTCTCTCTCCCTTCTGTGGTAACTCCTTCACCACTTAAATGCTGTATGTTTCCCTGCTGCCCTTAGTCATGAAGTCAGATGATTTCGGACTTGAGTCCTTCCTCTTTCTTGTCTTCATTTGACTCACTCTATGATTTATTTCTCTCAGGAAAGGACGTTATAAACTTCTTTCTCTAAGGGATGATTGTCACCTTTCTAGAGATATTAAACATGAGATGAGAATTTGAGGTAGCAGCAGGCTATAAAGAATATATTTTGGGGGTCAGGAGAGGTGCGAAGTCATATCACTTTGTCGGGAACTCCTGCCTGCCCTTCACTGGAAGCCTTCAGCCAGCTTCCGGTACACAAACTTTAATATAGAAAGTATTGCTTCTCATCTGAGTTTTAATGTTGAAAAATTAAGTTATGATCATTGTTAAGAAGCTAACTAAAAGGAAGCCACCTTTAGTTCATAAAATTCAATTCACATATCCATCTCCGTAAGGCAGGGCTATAATATCCCACGGGTTTGGGTTCTTGGGTGCCCTGTTAGAATTTACTCCGTGCTGAGAGGGTTGTCTTCCTTTGTGAATACATTTCTTTAAAAATCCATAATAATTCATGACTAATTATTGGACATTCCGAGATCCATTGGAAGGATTTCCTCTTGATTAGCCGTTATCACCTTCTGCCAATAATACACTACCTAAGTTTACAAAAGGGCTTTGGTGTAGAGAACAAATGTATGGACACCAAGGGGGGAAAGCGGTGGGGTGGTGGTGGTGGTGGGATGAATTGGGAGATTGGGATTGACGTGTATACACTAATATGTATAAAATAGATAACTAATGAAAACCTGTATTTAAAAAAGAAAGGCTTTGGTTGCCAGAAGTTGCTGAGTTCCAAATATTGTGAAATATTCTGTCTAGGCTGTGGAGCCAGTGTACCATTTCTGGGAAATTATTGGCAGACTATTATGGCTACTTAGAGTCAGTCTAGGAGAATACCTAAACTCTTCTTGAAAATTGCGCTTACAATTTGAATAGTTACAAAGGATTATTTATAAGACAGATGTCAGATATCAAGGATTATGAGATATTGAACGAAGTTTAACAAAAAAGAGCATAACCATTATCTTTGAATTCCCCAGTGTATCCATCAGAGGTAATCACTACCTGGCTTATGCTTTAATCATTACCTTATACTTTGTTTTTCTTTATAGTTTTACTACATATGTTTATTTCCCTAAATGATGTTTGGCTTCATTTTCTAAGTTTTTGAATTTCATATAAATGAATTTATGTTTGTTTGCAATTTGCTTATTTTTTTGTTCAAGAATATGTTCTCCCACCAACACTAAATAAATTGATCTAGTTGTTTTTCATCCTTTATAACACTTGGGGTGGTGAGTATTAAGTGCTCTTCTTATTACATTATTTTTTCTTTATTTATGTGTAGATGTTTTTATATATCTGAGAACTAATATGCCACAAATACTTCTCCTAGTTTGTGGCTCTTCTTTTTATTATATGATGTCTTGATGAAGAGAAATTCTTTAGTCATCAAATTTCTCATTATTTCTCTTTTGCTGTCTATTTTTGTGCCTTGATTAAGAAACCCCTCCCTTCCTTGAATTGATGAATAGATTTTACCGTCTTTCAAAATTTTGCCTTTTACATTTGCTTTAATTTACCTGAAAACAGTATTTGTGGATGGTGTCAGGTAGGGGTCCAATTTCATATTTATTCCACACATGGATACCCAAATGTGCAGGTATCTTTTATCAAATTGTCTCTTTCTTCTCCCAGGTGTCTGTAATACCTGCTCTGCCATAAACATGTGTCTTATTTCTGGGATCTTCATGGTCAAATGTGTCCATCTTTGCACTAATACAAAAATGCCATTATTTAAAGGTATCATTTTGTTATCTTGTGAATCAAATCTCACCTTTCTCTAATTCTTCAGAATGTCTGTTTGTAGTTTTTTGTTCTTTGATATACATTATAAAATTAGCTTATGACATTCATTCTGTTTCCTCCAAAGTTGTGATTTTGATTTGAAATGTCTTGATGGAAATAACTTTGACTGTATAGATTAATTTGGGGAAAAGTGCCACCTTTATAATATTGTCATCCAATCCATGATTATAGTACATTTTCTAGATTATTTAATTCTCTAATGCCTTATAGTAATGCTTTATAAGTTTCTCTATAAATACCATACACATCTTTTATTAGATATATTTCTGAGGGTGTCATATATTTTGATGCTATTGAATATGATATATATGTTCATAATTTTTAAATCTGCACCTTGATGAATGTTATGTATGTATGATAACACATATATCTTTTTATGTTGTAATATGTCCTTTATATTTCTAGATATGCTTCTTGCTTTAAAGTACAAGTTACTTTAAAGTACAGTACAAGTTATGATTATAAATGTATTTCCAAAAGGCAATGTTATTATTTATCTTTATTTAGATTTACTAACATATTTACCTTTTCTTTACCCTTAATTTCTTTTAGCATCTCTATACATCCCTTGAATCATTTTCCTTCTGCCTAAAGAACCCCTTTTAGTAAATCTTTTAGTTTGGGTCTATTGATGATATATTTTCTCAGTTTTTGTTTTTCTGAAAATATTCTTATTTTACCTTAATTTTGTTGAATATTTTCACTAGGTTGGCAGTTATTTTCTACTGGGAAACTGAAGATATCATTACACTGACTTCTGAATTACATTTTTTTTTGTTGAGAAATCAATATTTAGTCTTATTTGTCATTTGAAGATAATACTTATTATTTCTTGACTAATTTTAATAATTTTCTTTTATTTTCACCAGTTTTATTATGATCTACATAAGTATGCATTCTTTCTTCTTTATTTATAGTGGTTTTTAGAACTTCTTGGATCTATGCCTTGATGAATTTTATCATTTTTGTCCTTTATATCTTCAGATATTGTTTCTGTTTCATTATTCTCTCTTCTGGAGTTCCAATTACATCATGGTAGAAGTTTTGACTATGTATCCTATGACTCCTAAGTTTCTTTTAATATTTTCATCTTCTCTTTAAGATTCAGTCTTATTGTCTTCTAACCTATCTTCAATTTCATTAGTTTTCCTTCAGCTGTTTCTAGTCTGCTGTTAACTACATCCATTAAACTTTATTATTTTTAAAAATTTTATTTTCTTATTGAAGTATGGTTGACTTACAATATTATATTAGTTTCAGGTGTACAACATACTGAGTCAATATTTTTATAGATTATGCTCCATATAAAGTTATTATAAAATATTGGCTACATTACCTGTGATGTACATTACATTGTTACAACTTATTTATTTTATATCTAGTAGTTTGTACCTCTTAATCCCGTTCACCTATGTGTCTCTCCCCCTAAACTTCTCCCCTCTGGTAAACACTAGTTGGTTCTCTGTATCTATGAGTGTGTTTCTCTTTTGTTATATTTGTTTTTGTTTGTTTGTTTTATGTTTAGATTCTACATATAAATGAAAACATATAGTATTTGTTTTTCTTTGACTTATTTCACTAACCCTCCATGTCTATCCATTTTGTCATAAATGGTAAATTTTAATTCTTTTTTATGGCTGAATAATATTCCATTGTGTTTGTGTGTGTGTGTGTAAAATATTACTCAGCCATAAAAAAGAAGTAAATGTATACACCATATCTTCTTTATCTATCCTTCTGTTGATGAATGCTTCCATATATTGGCTGTGGTAAATAATGCTGCTATGAACATGGGAGTGCATATTTTCTGAATTTGTATTTTTGTTTTCTTCAGAAATACCCAGGAGTGGAATTGCTGGATCATATGGTAGTTCTACTTTTAATTTTTAAGGAACCTCCATACTGCTTTCCATAGTGGCTGCACCAATTTACATTCCCACCAACAGTGTAGCAGGGTTCCCTTTTCTCCACATCCTAACCAGTGCTTGTTATTTCTTTATATTTTTTTAAAATAATAGCTGTTCTGACACATGTGAGGTGATATCTCATTGTGGTTTTGATTTGCATTTCCCCTATAATTAATGATATTGAACATCCTTTCATGTGCCTATTGGCCATCTGTATATCTTTAGGAAAATGTTCAGGTTTTCTGCCCATTTATAAAACCAGGTTGTTAGTTTTTGGGGTTTTTTTGATGTTGAAATATATGAGTTCTTTATATATGTTGGATATTAACCCTTTATCAGACATATCATTTGCAAATATTTTCTCTCATTCAGTAGGTTGCCTTTTGGTTTTGTTGATCATTTCCTTTGCTTTGCAAAAAGTTTTAAGTTTGATTAGGTCCCATTTGTTTATTTTTGCTTTTGTTTTCCTTGCCTGAGGAGACAGATCAAAATATATATTGCTAAGACCAATATAAAAGGGCATACTGCCTATGTTTTCTTCTAGAAATTTTATGGTTCCCTTTCTTAAATTTAGGCCTTTAATCCATTTTGGGTTTATTTTTGTATATGTGTGAGAAAATATTCTAAGTTCATTTTACATGTAGCTGTCCAGTTTTTCCAGCACATACTGAAGAGACTTTCTTTTCTCTATCGTATATTCTTGCCTCATTTGTCATAGATGAATTAACTATATGTGTGTGGGTTTATTTCAGGGCTCTCAATTCTGTTCCATTGATCTATATGTCTGCTTTTGTGCCAGTACCATATTGTTTTGATTACCATAGTTTTATAGTGTAATTTGAGATCAGGGAGCCTGACACCTCCAGCTTTGTTTCTTTTTTTCTCATGATTGCTTTGGCTATTCAGGGTCTTTCATAGTTCTATTCAAATTTAGGGATTATTTGTTCTGTGAAAAATATAATTGGTATTTTGATACGGATTGCATTAAGTAGTAGTTTGAGTAGTATGGACATTTTAAAAATATTATTCATCCATTCATGAATACAGGATATCCTTATATTTATTTGTATCATTTTCAGTTTCCTTCATCAATGTTTTATAGTTACAAAGTACAGGTCTTTCACTTTCTTGCTTAAATTTATTCCTAGGTATTTTATTATTTGTGATGCAGTTGTAAATGAGATTGCTTTCTTTTTTTTTCATTATTTTTTTTCTATTAAAAAAAACAGGGCTTCCCTGGTGGCGCAGTGGTTGAGAATCTGCCTGCCAATGCAGGGGACATGGGTTCGAGCCCTGGTCTGGGAAGATCCCGCGTGCTGCGGAGCGACTAGGCCCATGAGCCACAATTGCTGAGCCTGCGCATCTGGAGCCTGTGCTTCGCAACAAGAGAGGCCGTGATAGTGAGAGGCCCACGCACCGTGATGAAGAGTGGCCCCCACTTGCCACAACTAGAGAAAGCCCTCACACAGAAACGAAGACCCAACACAGCCATAAATGGATAAATAAATAAATAAATAAATAAAATTAAAAACAAAAAAAACAAAAAAACATTATTTACTTATTTATTTTTGGCTGCGTTGGGTCTTTGTTGTTGTGCAGAGGCTTTCTCTAGTTGTGGTGAGCAGGGGCTCCTCTTCCTTGTGGTACGCAAGCTTCTCATTGCGGTGGCTTCTCTTGTTGGGGAGCACAGGGTGTAGGCACGTGGGCTTCAGTAGTTGTGGTGAGTGGGCTCAGTAGTTGTGGCTCACGGGTTCTAGAGCACAGGCTCAGTAGTTGTGGTGCATGAGCTTAGTTGCTCTGCCACATGTGGGATCTTCCTGGACGAGGGTTCGAACCAGTGTCCCCCGCATTGGCAGGTGGATTCTTAACAACTGCACCACCAGGGAAGTCCTGGGATTGCTTTCTTTATTTTTCTTTCTGATAGTTCATTATTAGTGTATAGAAATGCAATCAATTTCTGTTTATTAATCTTTTATCCTGCAATTTTACTAAATTCATTTATGAGTTCTAAAAGTTTTTTTGTGGAGCCTTTAGGGTTTTCTAAATATAGTATCATGTCATCTGCAAATAGAGACAAGTTTACTTCTTCCTCTCCAATTTGGATGCCTTTTGTTTCTTTTTCTTGTCTGGTTGCTGTGGCTAGGACTTTCAATACTATGTTAAATAGAAATGGCAGGAATGGGCATCCTTGTCTTGTTCCTGATTTTAGAGGAAAAGCTTTCAGCTTTTCATCATTGAGTATGGTGTTGCTATGGGTTTTTCATAAATGGCCTTTATTATGTTGAGAGATGTTCCGTCTAAACCATCTTTGTTGAGAGTTTTTGTCATGAATGGATGTTGATTTTTGTCAAGTGCTTTTTTCTGCATCTATTGAGATGATCATGTGATTTTTATTGTTTGTTTTTTTAATATGGTGTATGACATTGATTGATTTGAGGATAGTGAACCATCCTTGCATCCCTGGGATAAATCTCACTTGATCATAATGATCCTTTTTATTTATTGTTGAATTCTATTTGCTAATATTTTGTTGATGATATTTGCATCTATATGATAGACACATCAGTGATATTGGCCTGTAATTTTCTTTTTGTGTAAAATATATATCTGGTTTTGGTATCAGGTTACTGCTGACCTTGTAGAATGGGTTTGGAAGTGTTCCCTCATCTTCAGTTTTTTTGGAATTGTTTGAGAAGGATAGGTATTAACTTTTCTTTAAATGTCTGTTAGAATTTCCTGTGAAGCCATTCTTTCCTGGACTTTTGTTTGTTAGGAGTTTTTTGATGGCTGATTCAATTTCAATACTAGTAATCTGTTCAAATTTTCTATTTCTTCCTGTTTCAGTCGTGGAAGATTGTATATGTCTAAGAATTTATCCATTTATTCTAAGTTGTCCAACTGGTTGACATATAACTGTCTATAGTCGTCTCTTAGGATTGTTTGTATTTCTGTGATATCAGTCGTAACTTCTCCTCTTTCATTTCTGTTTTATTTATTTGGGCTCTCTCTCTTTTTTTCTTAGTGAATGTGTTTAAAGATGTATCAATTTTGTTTATCTTTTAAAAAAAACCCAGCTCTTGTTTCATTGATCTTTCTTTTTTTTTTTTTTCCTTTGGTCTCTATTTTATTTATTTTCACTCTGATCTTTATTTCTTTTTCCTTCTGCTGACTTTGGGCTTTGCTTGTTCTTCTTTCTCTAATTCCTTTAAATGGAAAGTTAGGTTGTTTATTTGAGGTTTTTCTTATTACTTAAGGTAGGCCTGTATCAATATAAAATTCCTTCTTAGAACTATTTTTGCTGCATCCCATAGATTTTGGAAAGTTGTTTCCCAAAGCATTTTCTGAGTTTTCCTTTGATTTCTTTGTTGACCAGTTGGTTTTTTAGTAGCAAGTTGTTTAGTCTCCACATTTGTGGATTTTTCTGTTTTCTCTCCTGTAATTATTTCTAGTTTTATACCATTGTGGTTGGAAAAGATGTTTGATATAATTTCAATCTTAAATTTATTGAGTCTTGTTTTGTGGTTTAGCATGTGATCTATCCTGAAGAAAGTTCCATGTGCACTTGGTATTCTGCTGTTCATCTTATCTAATGTGTCATTTAAGGCCACTGCTTCAAGTCTGGGTGATCTATCCATTGATGTAAGTGGGGTGTTAGAGTCCCATATTATTGAATTACTGTCAATTTCTCTGTTTATGTCTCTTAATATTTTCTTTATATATTTAGGTGTTCCCATATTAGGTGCATATATGTCAACACATGTTATATCCTTTTCTTGGATTGACCCCTTTATTGGTGTGCAGTGCCTTTCTTTGTCTTTTATTATAGACTCTGTTTTAAAGTCTGCTTTGTCTGACATGAGAATTGTTACCCCAGCTTTCTTTTCATTTCCATTTGCATGGAATATTTTTCCATCCCTTTATTTTCGGTCTGTGTGTGTCTTTAGCTCTGAAGTGAGTCTCTGGTAAGCAGCATACAGTTGGGTCTGTTTTTAATCCAATTAGCTACCCTATGTCTTTTGATTGGAGCATTTAGTCCATTGACACTTTAAATGATTATTGATAGGTATGTACTTATTACCATTTTATTACTTGTTTTCTGGTTGTTTTAGCCATTCTTATTTGTTCTTCTATTCTTTTGATCTCCTCCCTTGTGCTTTGATGATTTTCTTTAGTGCTTTATTCAGGTTCTTTTCTCTTTATTTCTTATGTATCTAAGTTTTTTTATTTGTGGTTACCATGATATACATATGTATCAACTTATCACTACATCTACTTGTTTTAAGCTGATAATCATTTAAGTTCAAACACATTCTAAAAGATCTATGTTTTTTACTCCCCGCACCTTTTGTGTTTTTGACATCATATTTTATGTCTTCATGCCTCTTAACTGTTTATTGTAGTTATGGTTGATTTTATAGTTTTTGCTTTTTAACTTTTATACTGGCTTATTTAACTGGTTGATCCACTGCCTTTACTGTATATTTGCTTTACCAGTGAGATTTTTCTCTTCCTATATTTTCCTATTTCTTGTTACAGTGTTTTTTGTTTTGTTTTGTTTTTCACTTAAAAAAGACCCTTTAACATTTCTTGCAAGGCCAGTGTAGAGGTGATGACCCCTTTCAGTTTTCACTTGTCAGGAAAACTCTTTATCTTTCCTTCAATTCTGAATGATAGCTTTGCTGTGTAGAGTATCCTAGGTTGTTTGTTTTTTCCTTTCAGCACTTTAAATATATCATGCCTCTTCCTTCTGGTCAGAAAAGTTTCTGCTGAAAAATCAGTTGATAACCTTAGGGAGTTCCCTTGTGTGTGACTCTTTGTTTTTCTCTTGCTGTTTAAAAAACTCTTTGTTCTTAACTTTTGAGATTTTAATTAAGATATTTTTGGTGTGGATCCCTTTGGATTCATCTTGTTTGGGACTCTCTGTGCTTCCTAGATCTGGATATCTGTTAGGAAGGTTAGATAAGTTTTCAGCCATAATTTCATCAAATACATTTTCTGCCCTCTTCTCTCTCTCTTTTCCTTCTAGGATCCCTAAAATACGAATGTTAATATGCTTGATGTTGTCTAAGAGGTCCCTTAAATTATCTAAATTATCTTCCTTAAAATTTCATTGTTCTGATTTGGTGATTTTTACTCTTCTATCTTCCTGGTTGCTTGTGTGTTCTGTATCACATAACCTGCTGTTAATTCCTTCTAGTGCATTTTTATTTATTGTATTCTTCAGCTCTGATTGGTTCTTTAAAAAATTTTTCCTAGTTCTTCACTGACATTTTCAGTGTGCTCCTCTACTCTTTCCGGAATTCAGTGAGCATTTTTATTACTATTGCATTGAACTCTTTATCAGGTAAATCATTTATCTCTGTTTCATTTTTTTCCCCCTGGGGTTTTTATCTTGTTTTTTTGTTTGGAACATATTCCTCTATCTTCTTATTTTGTTTTACTTTTTCTGTTTATCTCTATGAAATTAGGCAAAACAGTTACCTTTCCCAGTCTTGAAGGTGTCTCCTTGTGAGGGAAAGTCCCTATGCTGTCTGTGTGTGCCCAGTGGCTTTGATGGGAGAGCTGGATCTGAAGTGAGAGGGGGTACATTATATCCCAGTGTGCTCTGGCAGCCACTGCCTTGATGGGAGGTACGGCTGTAGTAGGATGGGCTAGAGCCAGAGCCAGGTGTGTGCCTGGGCTTCTCCCAGGCTCAATGGCAGTCTCTGTCCTATTGGGAGGTGGAGTGGAGCCTGAGGGTCTGGAGCAGGAGTCCTGAGGGAACTGGGCTTTGCTTCAGAGTAATGGGAGTCTTTGCCTTGGTTGGGGGCATGGAAGAGGCCTGAGGGTCTTGAGCTGCACTTTTGAGCTGGCTCTGCTTTTCCCAGTGCGTGCACACGTGTGATGGCAATGGTTGTTTCTGCCTTGGTTTGAGGCTTGTTTGGGGCCTGATGGGTTACAGCTGCACTTCTGAGCTTGTTCTACTTTTCCTCTAGTGTGTGTGCATGCGATGGTGATGGTGCCAGAGAGGAGGGACTGGGGCAGGAGCTTGGTCCCGGCTGCGTGTGGTGTGCAGTGGCAGTCCTGGCAGGCTGGCCAGAGCACCAGACAATTTTCAATCTGCTGCCTCTGTGCTGGGACAGGGAGCCGGGAAGTTCATCCATGTACTATTTCAAGAGTGGAGTCTCAGTTTCTCACAGCTCTCTGGTAAGCCCCACTCTGTTTTGAAACCAGCTAATGGGGCTTTTCTTCCTGGTGCTGGACCCCGGGGCTGGCATGCCTAATATGGGACTTGAACCCCTTGCTCCTTAGAGATGATCCCTGAGCCTATAATATCCCCCTACTCTTCTGGGTCACCTGCTAGAGGTGTGGGTCCTAACTAGATTGCTTCTCCTCCCTTCCTACTATACTGTGTATTGTTCTATCTGTATAGTCTTGGTTGTAGAAGAGCTGTTCTGTTAGACTTCAGATCATTTGAGTTGTTCTATATGTCTATATGCTGTGTTCCACTGGGGGAGATGAGCTCAGAGTCTTCCTACTCTGACGTCTTAATCCTGCCTCTTACGTTCCTTAAATTTATTTCAACTTTATATGTATTCATTTAAGAATACATATTTGATTCTTCTTTTATAGTTTTCAGTTATCAAATGACACTTTCCAAATTATTATTTTGTTTGTTTACTAGACAAAATAAATATACTTTTTTTGTGATAACTCCAAAATCTGGGTGACCGCCAAGTGTTTTTCTACCATGTTTCTCATCTTGCTTGGTCATATGGTCTTGTGAACTAGTATTTTGGGTAATTTTTTAGTGATGCTGAACATGGTGTAAGAAAAGTTTTAGTGGTAATATGATTCTCTGGATGTTTTCTTGTCACCTAAAAGGGATATAATTAGAGACTGAGCCTCAGTCTTATGAGATCTGCTCTATTTCTGGTTCAATTCTACTCCTAGCATGTAGCCTTTCATTAGTTTCAGCTGAAAGCATGAGGCGTTTATTAGGGATTTTTCCTCTATGGAAGGGTCAGTTACACTAATTGTTGGCTCCATAGCCCCTTAAGATTGCTAAAGTTGTGCTTTTAGCAAATCAGCAAACATGTTGAGAATAAAAGTGGGAATGAATGAAGCTGAAGTGGGCTGTTTTTCACTTCCTCCAAGATATTTGTCCATTAAATCTTCATTGCATTACTGTGTCTTAAATGTCTTTGGACTGATAGTTTTTATATTTTGTCAGGGTTGGTCTACAATAAGAGAACCATTATTACCAGAATGAGAAATCCTTTATGTAAGCTTGAAACTAATATGTGTTCTGAAATTTTAGGGTGCATTGTTATATCTGTGTGTGTTGACCATCTATAAATGTTTCTGTTTACCTCTTCCATATTACTAATGATTTATTTTGTCTGCTTAATCAATAATTACATGTGTCAGAATCTACCAGTACAATTATGAATTTGTCAGTTTCTCTTGTTTTATTAATTTTTATTTTGTATGCTCAGAAGTCATTAGTCTATACTATGTTAGAATCTACATTTTTTCTGGAGAATTGAAAATTTTCTCATTATTAGTATCCCTCTCTTAGAGTTAATAATATTTTATGTAATCTTATATTTGCTGCAATCAAAGATAGATTTATTTCCAACATAATGTTTTCCTCTTTTCTTGCTCTCTTTTGGATTTATCAAGTATGTTTTCTCACTGAATTAATTATACTCTTCAGTTCATGGCACATTATCATTATTACCAGTGGTTGTGTGCAAAATCCTCTCTTGTACTATGTGCATATTTTTATACTTATTCCTTTTTCCTCATAATTATTATTTTTCCTCATAATTTACCTCATATTAATCTTTTTGATTTTATGTGGTCTTACAAAATGTGGATGGTTTCTGTATGCAAGTATTTTTTTTTAACATCTTTATTGGAGTATAATTGCTTTACAATGTTGTGTTAGTTTCTGCTGTATCACAAAGTGAATCAGCTATATGTATACATATATCCCCATATCCCCTCCCTCTTGCATCTCCCTCACACCCTCCCTATCCCACCCCTCTAGGTGGTCACAAAGCACCAAGCTGATCTCCCTGTGCTATGAGGCTGCTTCCCACTAGCTACCTATTTTACATTTGGTAGTGTATATATGTCCATGCCACTCTCTCACTTCGTCCCAGCTTACCCTGACCCCTCTCCATGTCCTCAAGTCTATTCTTTACATCTGCATCTTTATTCCTGTCCTACCCCTAGGTTCTTCAGAACTTTTTCTTTTTAGATTCCATATATATGTGTTAGCATATAGTATTTGTTTTTCTCTTTCTGACTTACTTCACTCTGTATGACAGACTCTAGGTCCATCCACCTCACTACAAATAACTCAATTTTGTTTCTTTTTATGGCTGAGTAATATTCCATTGTATATATGTGCCACATCTTCTTTATCCATTCACCTGTCGATGGACACTTAGGTTGCTTCCATGTCCTGGCTGTTGTATATAGCGCTGCAATGAACATTGCGGTACATGACTTTGTGAATTATGGTTTTCTCAGGGTATATGCCCAGTAGAGGAATTGCTGGGTCATATGGTAGTTCTATTTTTAGTTTTTTAAGGCACCTCCATACTGTTCTCCATAGTGGCTGTATCAATTTACATTCCCACCACCAGTGCAAGAGGGTTCCCTTTTCTCCACACCCTCTCCAGCATTTATTGTTTGTAGATTTTTTGATGATGGCCATTCTGACTGGTGTGAGGTGATACCTCGTGGTAATTTTGATTTGCATTTCTCTAATGATTAGTGATGTTGAGCATCCTTTCATGTGTTTGTTGGCAATCTGTATATCTTCTTTGGAGAAATATCTATTTAGGTCTTCTGCCCATTTTGGGATTGTTTGGGTTGTTTTTTTTTGATATTGAGCTGCATGAGCTGCTTGTATATTTTGGAGATTAATCCTTTGTCAGTTGCTTCATTTGCAAATATTTTCTCCCATTCTGAGGGTTGTCTTTTCATCTTGTTTATGGTTTCCTTTGCTTTTATGCATGTATTTTTAATTTAGATAAATGTTATTGTGTTAGATCTCTCCATCTTCTTTATATATATATTTTTTTCACTCAGCATGAGCACTTTAAAATTTGAGTTTTTACTCACTGTGCATCTTGTCTGCCTTCTAATTGCTGCCTAGAATTTCATGGTGTGCATCCACCACATTTTAACTATCTGTTCTTCCTATTGTCTGCTGCCACACACACAAAAAAAGCAGCAGTGAAGCTTAATCAAATACGAATCCTAGAAATCTATTTACTCTCCACATCCATTGTCTTGCCTTCTCCATCATAGTCTCTGCCTCAGGAGACTGACACGTAAGAACTACATCAATATATTTCTTTGCCATCTATTTCCTGGTAGGATTCAGCTAACAACAAACCCTGGCAGGGCAATGATGATAGAGAGGAGAAGGATTCAGGGTATTTATTACTTTGTGTGGTCATCTCAGGTTGACTTTGTCACCTTATTCATGTTTACAGTTCCTCTCAAGGAAGCCATCTCTGTAGGCTTTTCTTCTTGAGGATTCTTCCCTCATCCCGTTGGATCTGGAGGTGGTAAGAGCCCAATATACTGAACTCTCCCTTTAGGTTCCCCTGCATTATACTCATCCCCTTTTAATTGTCTTTTTAGTAACTCCTTTCAAATTATTCTAAAATGCTGGGATCTTAGCTTGTTTAAACCTTTATGGAATTGTAAGAAAATTGACATTCTTTTACTGTTGCTATTACTGATTTTTTAATTGATCAAAATCTAAAGCTAATCAGTACCATTAGCCTCACAAATGATACAACAACTAAAAGAACTTTTTCCTTGTCATGAACCCTCCGGATTTATATACTCTTTTTTGTCTCATACGTTAATCTATCTTTTGTATTTTAAAAAAATCATCAAGTTGCAATTATTAATGTTGTAAAGAGTTATTTTTTGTTTAGTCTTACATATTTACCATCTTTTAATTTTCATTCCTTTTCATGACTTAAACATTTTATATTGGGTCACTTTCCCTCTTCCTGAAGTATAACTTTTATAATATTTTTTGCAAAGTATCTAATTTGAAGTTGATGGATGTTTTCTTTCAGTACATTGATGATGTTATTTCACTGTATTCTTCCTGTTGCTGTCAGTAAGTTAGCTGTCATTCTAAATACCCTTCCTTTTAAGCAATCTGTGTTTTTCTGTTTGGCTATTTTATGATCTTCTCTTTTTGTCTGTGTTCTCTACTGCCACTGTGGTATGGATTTCTTCTTATTTATCCTGTTTGTAATACAATGGCCTTCTTGAATCTGTATTGGCGCTTTTCAACTTTTGTCAAAATTTCTATCATTACTCTTAAAATTGCTTCTGCTCTATTCTCTTCTTCTTCCCTTTTTGCAGCTGCAATGGAATATAAGTTGAACTGTCACTTGGTCCGTGTCTTTCAAACACTGTTTTTTACAACTACATCTTTGTATTTCTGTGCTGCCCTTTGGATTTATATATATACGGGAATTTACTATTTCTGTCTTCAACTATTCTAGTCTATTAATCTCATTCATTGACTTTTTAATGTCTATTTTTTTTTTATTTCTAGAACTTCTATTTGTTTACATTTCAAATATATTTGGTAATTAATTTTTTGCCTTTCCTTTGTCATTCTATTTTTGCTTTAAACTTTTAAATTATATTATTTCTTTAAATTGTGTAAAGTACAATTACATGGTGTTTTATATCTGACAATCCCAACACCTCATATCTTTTGAAGGACTGCTATTGTTGTCCCTCATGGTGTTTTGTTTCCTTGTGTGTTTGTTTTTTGGACTGAATCCTCATATTTACTGAAAACTTTTTTGTGTTCAATATTAAGAATTTATATGGAAGTTTTTCCTCCAGTAATGATTTTCATTTGTTCCTTCCAGAGGTCTGAGGCATTTCCAATCCATGACCTCTTTAAATCAAACTCTTAACTTGAAGCTTTTTGAGCTGGTTGTAAACTGAGGGAAGACACACTTATGGTTATAAATTCCCAGCAGATACCACCTCAAACTCACCACTAAGTTTTTACTTGGCCAGTTTTCTGAAAATCTTCCATAGTAGACATTTGGGGTCCAGGATTATTTCTAATTCACCTTTAAATCAAAGCTGAAGAACTTTGAGTTCCCAGGGATATCTGGAAGTTTTCTAGTAGCCTCTCTACCTTGGATGTTGCTTGGGCTTTTCTTTAGGCATCCATTTCCTTAAAGCCTATGAAAACTAAAGCTGAATTTCTCTTGGTCAACAAAATCTTTCTCTCCATTTGTAAGACTCAGTGCTCTGGTTAATTCTCTGAAATACAGCTTCTACTTTCTTTTTAACCTCTTTGTATTCCTCAGTGCTTTTGTCAGTTCATTAATGTGTTTTAAAAGATTAGAAAAAATATTTTATTCAGCATTTTTAGTTGTTTTTCAATGACGGGCACAGTGAGAGAATCTAATCCACCATTACTCCTAGAGCACAGTTTTAATTTTGTGGGGCTTTGGCAGTACTATATATACTTCAGTTATTCAAACATTTACGTTATTGGCATGATTAATATTTAATTTGTTTAGAACAATATTTAAAACCTATTACTAAGACCCATTTCTTTCTGATTATTCCAGTTGTTCTTTTATCATTGCTATGGGCAATGGATTCTCCTGAAATGTGGTTTCTCAAGGCAGTTTTCTATATTTGTCTTCTGTGATTCACTAACAGCTTGTTTGATTTCCATAACAGAAAATAATTCTCTCCATATGCCAAAAGACAACTCATTTAAATAAGCCTGGTTCATAAAAAAAAAAAAAAAAAAAAAAAAAAAGAATAAGCCTGGTGCATGGTTTATCAACTTGATTACATCAGTTCTTTGAAAATATAGGAGTTTATACTATGGTTTTAGAATAAATTGCCTTCTCTAGTGTCATTTATATTGTACTAGAAAACAAACATGTAATTTGTAAAGCTATGCCATCATACTAATAGAACAAGGAGGGATTTATCCCTCTATTTCATCAAAAAGTCAAATGCATAACAAATCATTGTCAATGATGAAAGTATTTCTTGTGCATTGTAAGGATCAAAGTAGACTAAATGACTTCCTCAAGGCAAGGCCATTGTCACCAGTTATCATAGTGAAGCAGAGACATGTTGTAGGATGGAGAACACTTTGTTTTTGAACTTGTAATACCTGTTTAAGTTAGTATTTCCACCATGTAATTCATATCAAAGGAGTGTGAAAGCCATTCCAAAATCAAAACACATGGTATATGCTGATAAACTGTTTTTTACAAAAGTTGTATATTCTTGCCTTTCCTAATAACCTTGTAGAGCCTGTGACAACTAAAGAAGTTATCCTGTTTGTTTTTTCCCACAAAGAATAAGAACAATATGAACTAAATATCAAATGTACGTACCTAGTTAGAAACAGATATATGATATTATATATCTTAGTCAGATATTGTTACAGTTTTGAAATTAAAAAGTTCAGACATCTCTACCTAAGATTCTCTGATGGTTGTCATTACACATAACTGATAAAGAAACATGAATCCATTTCTGCAGTGGTTCTTTTCTATGAATATTCTTTTTTTAATGTATAGTTTACATTTTATTGAGCCTAATTCTTTCCACAAATGGACAAACCAAAAAAATGGTTGTGTAATTTACATGTTGCACATAGCACAACCACAGTGAGAACAGTTATTCAACTGAAAAACTTTTTACACATTAATATATTCTTTTTAATTGAAATATAGTTGATTTATAATATTATATTAGTTTCAGGTACAGCATAGTGTTTCAGTATTTTTGCAGGTTATACTCCATTACAAGTTATATAAGATAATGGCTATAATTCCCTGTGCTACACAGTATATCCTTGTTGCTTATCTATTTTATATATATTAGTTTGTATCTGTTAATCCCATGCCCTTAACCTGTCCCTCCCCCATCCCCTTTCCCCTTTGGTAACCACAAGTTTGTTTTCTATATCTGTGAGTCTGCTTCTGTTTTGCAAATACATTCATTTGTATTATTTTTTAGATTCTACATACAGGAGAAATCATATAATATTTGTCTTTGACTTACTTCACTAAGCATAATATTCTCTAGGTCCATCCATGTTACTGCAAGTGGCAGTATTTCATTCTTTTTTGTGGCTAATATTCCATTGTATATATATATATCACATCTTCTCTATCTAATTGTCTGTTGATGGACACTCAGGTTGCTTCCATGTGAATATTCTTATTTTTAGAAACAAACAAACACCCAAGCAAAGCCAAACCAAAAACTTAAAAAATAATTAACCTAGTCAGATTCATTATAGCCTCATGAGTATTCTGTCCTTAAAAAGTGAAATAAGGCCAGGGCGAGGGGTGCAGCCTTGGAGCTGCATGCATGGAAAGCAAGGGCTGGTGGGCTGCCCATACCATGTGGACCTGTGGGCCCACCTGGCCCCTGCTATCCTCACAGAGAGCACCCCTTTCTTCACTTAAAAAAAAAAAAAGGGAAAGAAGTCACATATTAGTCAAATTCTATACCAGATTCAACTTTTTAATCTTACTACAGTCTATGAGATAACTGTGAAATAATTAAACACATAGTTTGTTTCAACTAGGATCTAATGCCTCTCACCCTTCCCCCACCCAAACCCTGAACCCATCATATAAAACTAGCTTTTCTTGAAATCACTGGAATACCTTTTTGGTATGTAGAGAAAAGAACACTAGGAAAATACAGAACAGGGAGAATAAAATGGCATTTGAAATATCCTTGGTTTTATTTAAAATAATAATAATGATGATGAAGGAAGGACAAGAAGACATGATTACATTTTATTTGACATGCTAGAATAGCACTGTTCCTTTTTCTTTCCAAGTGGAATTTGTAGATTATGGATAACAAAGGAACATGTACAAAAATAATATCGGTAATTTATTTCTGAGAAACGAAGACAGTATCAAAAGTGTCCCTAAGTTTTTTCTTCTGATTTTTTTGTAGACCTAATAAAACTATTTCTTACTTTTCTAAATGCAAAGTATAAAGAATATAAGTAAATATAAAGTATGGTTCTTATTCTCAGGCAAGTTATAATCCAGCTGGGAGGAAAAACTCTGTAATTCTTATTCCTGGAGATATCCTTACCTAAATGTGCCCAGGTTGCTTTTTTTGGCCAGCCATGGGGATAAAAGTTTGTTACTGAGGATGTTGGAATACACTGTAGAGGAGGCTTGAATCCTCAGTGATGTCAAATACTAAATGGAGTATCTAAACTGAGGGTGGGCAAATTTTTCCTGTAAAGGTTTGCAACCACTCAACTCTGCTATTACAGTGAAAAGGAGCCATAGACAATATGTACATGAATGGCTAGGACTGTATTCCCATAGAAAGACCAGTAGTTTACTGATCCCTGCTCTATATCCTCTGCACTGCCTACCACCAGATTTCATTTATCTTTTGAGATAAACCCTTGGAGTTCAAGCTACCGGCATATTCCTCTGAAATCTGATGTGCTAAGACCAGATTTAAAGAGTAATAAATGAAAACAAATGAACTGAACTACAAGGTAGAGATCATGTTGAGGGGGCCCCACCTGGAACTGTTCCATGAAGATGGGATCTAAAGTGCATCTTGAAAAAAGGTCACTTTTGGTATGGGAAGAGAAGAAAAGTGTTCCAGGAAAAGAAATGACTGGATACAAGAGGAGATGAGAGAAAATGCAGCGTGCACATTGCGGACTTCTTTGACTAGAGTGGTGGACTAAAGAAAGAAAGAAATAAACAAAATTGGAATTATATTCTATGGTTTTGCTGTTTAATGACTTTGAAAGCCAGGCTAAGAAATACATGTTTTCCTTCTCTTTAATTATAATTCATTGTCTTTGTCCCTCCCCTTGCCCCTATTCTTCCTCCTCCTTATCCTCCTCCTCTCTCCTAACTCTGTTTCTTGATCAGAGGTCAACCTTGGCTAAACAATAAGTAGGATGATCTAATGATGTCATCAGCAAAGGGTGTATGTGGAAGTTGCCCAATTATTCTCCCTTAGTGCTTATTCTAGGGGTTCGAAAGGCACTTTTCCATCTATCTTTCACAATATGCAGAATATTGTAAGATAGTGTATTTACTTTCAAGAGATTTCTAGGTGTGAAAAGACAGTGCAGGTCAAAGCAAAAGATGAGATAATTTAGAAAAATCCAAAGCCCCTCTTCCTGTAACCTCTGTATACCTCTCTGTCTCATCAACTCCAACTAGTTTAAAATCTCGTTTTACGTGTATTTTTTCACTTCTTTCCAAAATTGGCATAAAGTATAGAAGTTGTTATATATCAAGTACTCAGAACGATCCACTTCTTTTCTTTTTTTGGGTAGTTGTTGTTGGGTTTAATTCTTGAAGTAGGGTGTTAATGGCAAAGATGTATTTAAAATTTATCCTTTAAAAGAAAACAACAACCTGTTAACAGAATCCTTGACCTTTTCCTTCTCTTCTAATTGCTAAAATTTCCTAACTTTTAGTAACACACACAAGACCAATCATGTCTGCTTAAATAACTTTAATAACAGTCTGAATTTTAGAGAATTATCTTTCCAAGATTCATGTACAGCATTTAATTGCTGAAAACAGTAGTTACACAGAAAAAATCTTGAAAGGAGTTTGGATCAAGACAGAGCAGAGTGGAACTACTGAGTTCACTCCTTCCATTTTATTGTCAGATTTACTTTAAACAATTGCTCATGAGCCTTTCTCAAAGTTGTTTCATGTGAAACCAAATATGGGAGGAGACCCACATGGGTCTTCTTTATTCCTCAGATCAAGCCCTATGTATGAAGAAAAAATAGTGACCTCAAAGTAATATGTGCTGCAAAGACAATTTTTGCCTGATTTGTGATGAAGACTGCAGTAGGCACTCAATAAATGCTTGCTAAGTGGCTAGTCCTCAGGATATTGCTGTCCTTAAATCATTTCTCTGAGGAGTGGATATGTTGCAAAGTGATATGATCTAGTATATCCATGTGTCTGCCACATGTTCACTGGGTTGATCTATGAAACCCCATCACACCTATTCTACAGCTTTACAGATTAACACATCTGGGGTTAGGTTCCTAAGTACAAAGGGATACCTATTGGACCAAAGCTGTCTTTGCTTTAAATCTCCTGAATGTGCAGACTTCATTTGACACTTTGGTCTTTTGACAGGACAGCCTCACTTCCTGAATAATGTTAAGTAGTGTGCTCTAATAAATGTGGGCTTGGTAAATGAACGGCATCATTGTGTGTGCTCTCTACAAGCCTGGGAAGATGAGACTGACAATTTATAGGAATATAATACCGTGTCTAGTCCCTGTACAGAAATTAGGTATATGGCTTTTTAGTGGGTATTTCAGGAGGCTGTCATGCTTAAGAATTTTGAGAAATGATGATCAGATAAAGAACTCTAAGAAGTGTTAAATAATGATTTAAACAGGAGTATAGGAGCTAAGGGGGAAAATCTTGAATGATCCACTCTAAAGACTATTAGTTGAAGGAGAAATTAGATTCTAAAGGTTATGATTATATTTTACATGCCGTACAAAAACTCCCACTAAATCTACTTAAAAATTCTAGGTGGGGAACAATGGGGTGGCACAATTATTATTTGAAAAAGCACAGAGAACAAATGCAGCAGTTTCATTTAGTGCTAACATCCTATCTGTACTGAGTTATATACCCTTTGTCTTTTGGAGAAAACCAAAAATATTGGAAGTGGTGCTAATTCCGGTTTGCAAAAGACCACTATTATTCTCAGAGGAATGGAAAGATAAAAACAAAAAGAAACACAGAAAAACTACAAACTATGTTTTTATGAACATGAAAATCTGATACTCTTATATGGATGACATCAGCATATGTTTATATACAAAGAACACAGTATATTCAGTATTCTCTAAAATGTATCTACATGTACGAGCAATGCAATGCTATTGTGATTTTAAATATAGTATGGAGGAATAAGAAATCTCTGACTATGTAATAATTTTGGTCTAATTATATTGCCTTGTATAATATAATTCTGAAATACAATGAAGTTTGAATCCTAAATCATTATTACTGATATGTTAAAAATTACACTTAATTTAATGATTTTTATTCTCTTAAGTAAAATGACTTGTTTCATTTTAGTAGAATAAGGTGGATTCTCCTATTCTCATCATAAAATAATAGTATTATTTTATTATATGTTATATTTATTATATCAATATATAATATAATTTAATCTAAAATATATTCTAAATTAAACTATCAATTTATAACCACATTATTATAAGTATATATTATGTTTGTTTTAATAATAATAATATGTTTAAACAAATGAATATTATCATCTTTACCCAGTTATCTTACCTGATCTTCTTGCTTCCTTGATGTTTTTTATTAAGACCTTTTTATAGTCACTTACATTTTGCCTTCCATACTAGAGTTTATGCTCATTGATGGTACAACCCATGATTTATTGCTTTTGCCACCTTCACGTTGTATTAAGAAAATACCTATTTTAAAACATGATTTTTACATTTAGGTAGCTTCTTTCATCATAGCTGAAGTACCACAATGGAAAATATGATTTTTGCTACTCAATTGGCTTCTCTTTTACTACCAGATTTAGTGTTAGGGTGCCTAAGTCTTTTTGGCAATGAAATAATCTGTATCTCCCTCACTTCCTTTACATTTTCCAGTAATTCTATTTCCCTTGACCTAATCTTTTATTCTTCATGCCAGTTAATCCATGGCTATTGGAAAGTGATAGAATGACTGGCTTGGAGTTCAGCTTTGCTTAGTGTCAGTTCCTGGCTCTCACCATTATCTCCTATAGCCTTGGAGTGAAGTTTCTTAATCTCTCCTTCTCTTTGACACTTCTTGCAAATCATGTTTACAGATTGTACAGAAAAAAATGTATACATATCTAGGGTTGGTTGAACAATTTAGATTTTTATAACTGATATAAAAACTATAGGGTAGGACAAACCATGGGTGTTAGCATAGGATCAAAGAAGAGAGTTTTTTAACAGGCTCTAGGTTTTATTTTTTTCTCTCTTGTGTTTCTTTGAATTTTGTAATAATGAAAAATTATATAATTCTTTATCCTTTTTAACACTGGAACTTTTTTTTTTCCTTTTGAAACAGCCTTTAGAAACTACTATTCTGTAGAAGTGTAATTTTATAGATGATTTAGGAGGAAAAGATTAAAGATAGTATCAGAAAACAATTGTTATTGCACAATTAATGATACTTACGTAGGAGCTCAAACATTTTCCAAAAAAACAAAAACATAAACAAAAACCATAACTCTTTCTCAAGAAGGAAATATCTGGCTGCTTTACATGCATGAGAAAATGTACGTTTTTGAGCTACTTATGCATTTGTTTCTCCCAAAATATCCTGGAGGATTTTTGACAGTAAATGCCAGAGTTATTGAAAGTTTTAACTTTTACCTTGCTGTTTTGCTGTTATCCAGATCCTTTAACTACATATTAAGTTTAGAAATAGAGTATTTTTAAAGTTTTTAAAAAGAATATTTTAAAAGTTTTAAAAAATACAACTTTAAACTTGCATTAATTCAAGACATCTATATAAAATTTGTTCAATCTTTCTGAAAGTATTCTAATTCTGTGATTACACAATTAAAATATGATCTAAGGAATACTACTTTTATTCATTAATCTTATAATGCCAAAAGGTAGCTTTGTATTTGTTCTTTGATCAATGTTGCAATGATTCATTTACTCCAGGGATTAATCTAAACGCTATTATTTTAGCAGTATTTATTTACATGATTTTGAGTGATATAAAGTAAGATGTCTTATTTCGTTTTATATTTTGCAGTTACTTTGTCCTTTTAAAAATACAGCTAGACATTAACATGCATATTTACTTCTCTCTCCTCTTTTTGGCAAGGCCATTTGTTATGGACTTTTGTTTGCATCCCCTCCCAGAATTCATATGTTGAAGTTGGAATCCCTAAAGTGATGGTGTTAGGAGGTGAGGCCTTTGGGAGGTAATTAGGTTTAGATGTGGTCATGAGGGTAGGGCCACATGATGGGATTAGTGTCCTTTTCTCCTACCTTGTGAGGACACAGAAGGAAGAAAGCCTTCCGTAAGAAGGAGAGCTCTCATCAGATATCAATTCTGCAGACACCTTGATCTTGGACTTCCCAGCCTGTAGAGCTGTAAGAAATAAATGTCAGTTGTTTAAGCCACACAGTATATGGTCTTTTGTTTGGCAGCCCAAGCTGACTAAGACATAATTTTAGTTCTGTTCTTAGGTTTAGATTTTGTAATTATAGTCTGAAGTTAGGGAGCATGATTCCTCCAGCTCCATTTTTCTTGCTCAATATTGTTTTGGCTATTCAGGGTATTTTGTGTTTCCATACAAATTTTAAAATTATTTGTTCTAGTTCTGTGAAAAATGCCACTGGTATTTTGATATAGATTGCACTGAACCTGTAGATTGCCTTGGGTAGTATGGTCATTTTAACAATATTGATTCTTCCAATCCAAGAACATGGTATATCTTTCCATCTGTCTGTGTCATCTTCAGTTCCTTTCATCAGTGTCTTATAGTTTTCAGAGTACAGGTCTTTTGCCTCCTTAGATAGGTTTGTTCATAGGTATTTTATTCTTTTTGATGAGATGGCAAATAGGATTGTTTCCTTAATTTCTCTATCTGATACTGCATTACTAGTGTATAGAAATGCAAACGATTTCTATGTATTAATTTTGTATCCTGCTACTTTACCAAATTCATTGATTAGCTCTAGTAGTTTTCTGGTAGCATCTTTAGGATTCTCTATGTATAGTATCATGTCATCTGCAAACAGTAACAGCTTTACTTCTTCTTTTCTGATTTGGATTCCTTTTATTTCTCTTTCTTCTCTGATTGCTGTGGGTAGACCTTCCAAAACTATGTTGAGTAATAGCGGTGAGAGTGGCAGCCTTGTCTTGTTCCTGATCTTAGTGGAAATGGTTTCAGTTTTTTACCATTGAGAACAATGTTGGCTGTGGGTTTGTCATATATGGCCTTTATTATGTTGAGGTATTTTTCCTCTATGCCTACTTTCTGGAGAGTTGTTATCATAAATGGGTGTTGAATTTTATTGAAAGCTTTTTCTGCATTTATTGAGATGATCATATGATTTTTATTCTTCAATTTGTTAATGTGGTGTATCATATTGATTGATTTGTGGATCCTGAAAAATCCTTGCATCCCTGGGATAAGTCCTACTTGATAATGGTATCGTTGGATTTGATTTGCTAATATATTGTTGAGAATTTTTGCATCTACAGGAGGCCTATCTGAGGAATTTTAGGCATTTTAGGTGGTACTGAATGGTGATAGAATGGGATGATAGATAGCAAAGAGTCTTCTAGAGAGATGAAAACAAGTGAATCAGGAAAGAGAATAGCATATACAGGGATAGAAATAAAGCCAGTGTGGTTGAAGTACACTCAACAAGTTGGGGTGTGATAAAAGGTGATAACAAAAGGGAAAACAAGGGTTAAATTATTTAAAATTTTATAAGCTATGAGAAGGAGTTTAGATTTTTATTACAAGTGCAGAGTCTTGTAAGTGAGGAAAGGGGTAACAGAACCTAATTTAAACTTTGAAAGATCATTCTGGCTTCTGGGGAAGGGGAACGAGAATAGAAGCAAGAAGACAAATTAGGAGGCTCTAACGGCAGTCCTGGTGAATGATGATGGTGCCTTGGCTCAAGATTCTACCAGGAGCAATACTTAGTTGTCATCTGGTTCAGGATACAACCTTGGAGCAGTGGTTGATCAATTGGAATTGGTGTGTAATGAAAGGAAGGAAACCAGGGACAAGTTAATTCTGAGATTTAATGTGTTATGCAGTCAAGTGGAGATTTCGACTAGGCGACTGGATATAAGAGAATGGAGGTCTTTGGTGAAGCAGGAGCTTGGAAAATAATTATAACTTAAATGATTAGGGAAGGGGGAGCTCTGATGAACTGTTTTTTTTCTGAACATTTGAGAGTTGATGAGACATCTTTTTGGCTTTTAGAAAATCTTTCCAAAATATATCTCTGCTGACCTGTCTTAGACCTTCATAATGCAACATGGTATGTATTCAATGCACATAACATGTCCAGTGAATGCTAACTGATTAAGTGGTTTATTAGTAGTTTATCATACTGATATTCTTTACCTTTCAATGTTGATTGAGGCATCTCTTTGGACAAAGGGCTTACCTGGGCAATTTCTTCTAAAATGAGTATAACAATATGTTTCTTGCAAGGTTGTGAAAAGGACCAGACACATAGTAGGTATCAGTGTGTAATGACTATTACTGTAGATTGAATACTGGTCAATGTAGATCTAACAGTAAGGCAGTCTGAGAAATTGTTTCTCTGAATTGAAAGAGCCCCAATTGAAACTGCCTCAGCAAAAGTATCATTTCAGGAAATAATACTCAATAGGCTAGCATTTCCTTTCAGAATGAAGAAAATGGCTTCTGAGTAACCTGTGGTTTATTCAGTCTTTGACTTGTATCAAATACCTGTATTGTTGGCTCCAAGAAATCCAGTGGTAACATGTTTGGTATGTATTTTTATTAGTCACGGTTTTCCAAAGAAACAGAACTAATAAAATATGTGTGTGTGTGTGTGTGTGTGTGTGTGTATGTTTGTGTGTAAAAAGACTTTGTAATTAAACTCAAGTCCAGACAATCCAAGGAACATAGTATGAATTTTCATGGTTCTAGTGTTTCATAACCCAACAACTTTATTATATTTTATCCATATGTAAAAGAGGTTAAGTCAGATTTGTCTAGATGATATATAAATAAGGGGCAAAAATAATTTTAAATGAATTAAAAAGAGATAAGGCAATTAAAAAGGGGGAGATAGAATTGAGAAATACCTGTTGAAGATAACATAACATACCACTATTTATTAACAGTAGTCTCGGCTGTTCCAGGGACTTTGTACATAGCAACTGATTTACAAAGTGTGAAACTTGCAAAAGGTCAGGAAGGCTATGATTGGGGTGATCTACTAGGGAAGTATACATTATTTTGGAGCACATATTAGGTACAGATTGCATGACAGTTTCTTGTTCATAGATGCAGAGGAGAAATTTAGAGAGATTAAGCAGCTTGTCTGAGGAAAGCCAGCTTAGAAAGAGCAGAGGTGATGATTGGAGGCCATACTCTTTCTGTAGTATCATGTTTTCTTACTACTTTGGACACTCTACCTTGTTAATCCTTTTTCTCATTTCTTCTCTAATTGGTCAGTAGCTCTCTCTCTTAACAGTTAAATCCTTGAAATAAAGAGAGACAAATAAAGGTCCCTGGCATAACATAAATAGCAATTGGCTCTACTGCCAATAACACAGTAGTTTTAATTCACATCTTTCTGACTCAGGAAACACACAATGCACTTAGATTCTTTCACTCTCTGTTTTTTCTTTCCTTCTAAATACTATAATTTTCATTATTCCCAAAGTAATATTACCATGTTTGTGCTGGATGAGGTTTAAAGGGTTAACTTTGCTGGATTTAGAATATATGTTTTCTGCTTTATTCTGTCTCCTATTGCCACAAATATGAGAAGGGTATTAACTGAAAGGAGAAAACACCTTGGTGTCCATTGTATGTAGCTTCCACATTCTGGGCCCCCAGAGTGATATTGGGTCTGAACATTTGGGGAACTAAATCCCAATCTTTATACACATAACATATAGTAACTTTATTCTCAAGACTCTTTTATATGTATATGGTTTTCAAAATTCTTCCTCAGCTTTTCAGGTTTACATCTTAAGGCCTGGAGGGTTATATTCTAGAGGCTTGAATACATCTGTTTTCCATAGATATCTTCCACAGTGAGATAGAGGGAGTGTTGGACTATGAAACAAAAAGTCAAATTCTAGTTCATTTCTAACACTTTTTTGCTTTGTGACCCTTCCAGCTCAACGGTCTATAAACTTTTGTCCCTTAGGCTCTTTAGAGGAAGTAATGTGAACCACACAAAAATTTTGTTATCAACTGGGAAACAAGATTCAAATTAGGTAGGGCTATGAAGTTGCTGGTTTGGATATTTGTGGTCATTATTAGTGCATGAAATGCAATCAAGTATTTTGTGACACACTTACTACTCCCAAATGAGTTGGCATTGTATCCCTCCCTTGTGGTTTTGGTGTGGGTGAGAGAAGAGAAGGAAGCTCTGCTGATGGGATTCAGAGGAGCTCAGGCTCATGGAGCATGGAGGGCTCTCTCCCCTCAGGACCTGGACAATACTAAACTAGGACTGTAGAGCTGAGTCAGGGGAGAATTCAACTCATCAACAACTCAACAACAGCACATGACCTATGATTTAGTTTTCTTTGGTTATGTTCTAGACACTTTGGAGAGCAATTAGCAAACATGCTTCCATTTCCTTCACTCCTTCATGCATGTTTCTCAGTGTGTGCTGTGTTCCAGGTGCTGTTGTGGGCATTGAGATTGTAATGATGAGCAAGGCACACGAGTCCCTGCTTTCATGGAGCTTAATTTTAGTAGGAAATGCTGACAATAAATAAGAAATGAACAAACCAAAACATAAGATTATTTCAGAAAGTGCTGTGCTAGGAAGAAAACAATACAGGTAATGTAGTAGAGAGTTAAAGAAGGGGAAGGGAACGTAATAATAGGTTGGGTTATTATTATAGCTCAGGAAAGGGCTGAATGCAAGGCAACATCTGAAATGAGACCTGAATGATAAGAAGTCAGACATCATAAAGATCAGAGGGAGGTACAATCTAGGTAGAGGAAAGATCAGGTGCAGAGGGCCAACTGAAGAGGGAATCGCTTTGGATTATCAGGGAATGCAAAGAAGGCTAGTGTGACTGGAGCACAGTGAGTGGAGAAGAGAGGGATGAGAGTTGACACTGTGGAGGTGGGCAAAGGTTAGACCATACTGCAGTTTGTATGCCATGGGAGAGAGTTTGGATTTTATTTTAGGTGTAAAGGAAAGGTTTATACAGGGCAATGGCATGGCCTGTTTCATGTTTTAAAGTGACCATTCTTTAGTTAGATAAAGTATGGATTGTAGAGGGATGAAGTGTGAAACCAAGGACTGAATGGGAGGCTACTACAGTACTCTAGGCAAGAGATGCTGGTGGCTGGAATTAGAGTGGTGGGCATGGAGGGAGAGAGAAGTAGAAGGTTTGGAGATGAGGTTTGAAGGATTTCATAGGCTGTGCTAAAGGATTGAGTGTGCATTTTAAGTGAAAAAGAAAAATATCTAGTAACCAGAGAAGTAGACATACTAATTTTGAGATGCAGATTTAGTTAGGATGCTGGTTGAACTGTTGAAAAACATCTGAAAATAAAAGTGGCTTAAATAAGATAGACTAGCCCTGGTCCGGGAAGATCCCACATGCCGTGGAGCAACTAAGCCCATGAGCCACAACTACTGAGCCTGCACTCTAGAGCCCGTGAGCCACAACTACTGAGCCTGCACTCTAGAGCCCGTGAGCCACAACTACTGAGCCCGTGCGCCACAACTACTGAAGCCCGCGCACCTAGAGCCCGTGCTCCACAACAGGAGAAACCACCGCAATGAAAAGCCCGCGCCCCACAATGAAGAGTAGCCCCCAGTCGCCACAACTAGAGAAAGCCCGTGTGCAGCAACGAAGACCCAATGCAGCCAAGAAAAAAAAAATAAGATAGACTATTTCTTTGTAACAGTCTGAATATAAGCAGTTTATGACTGAGGTCCTAGGGAATGATGGGAACCTAGAGTTCTATTATTTTGTTCTTCTGTTATCTTCAACATTGAATTTTCTTCCTATGGTTTATGGTAACTGCTTTGGATCCTTTTATCACTTTCCAAGCACTGGAAAGGGAGAATGGGAAGAAAGATTGTGCATTTTTTTCTTCTTAAGAATACAACTCTAAAATTACATTTATCACTTCCACCTTTATCCCATTGTCCAAAATTAAGATATATGGTCCCACCTACCTGCAAGCAGGGGTCAGGGGTAGGAAAATGTGGGTGGTGACATGACTGAGAACTCTGACCACCTACATCAATATGACATAACTGTTAGTACTAAGAACCAAGAGCATCTGTGTCAACATGATGTAGTTGTTTGTTTCAGCCCAGAAAAGATAAGACTGCAAATCAATAAATAACTTCGCTATATGCTTCAGGAAATTATCAGTCAGTTTGTCTGTTGCTCTCATCTGTTCAAACAGGTTGCTTATCAAACAAAGTTTACTTTGCAACACTTACTTCAAGACCCTTCCCTTACTATCCCCACCAATCTTCAGCTACTATGTCTTGAACTTTGATCCCAATCAGTTCCCTTCTTTGAAAAGCCTGCTTTAAACCAGTTGAGGCCAGAATCCAAACCCTATAAATATCTCACTTCTAAAATCCCCCTACTGATACCTTAAAACTTTGTCAAGATGGTCTTTCTCTCTTACTGAAGTGAGTTTAAATAACCTTAGTTTTTACTTTATTAAAACTAGTTATTTTGGAAATTTCAACTGTCTTGAAGTTCACTTAGTCCAACTAAGATTCCTCTCAATGCTACAGCATAAGACCCTGGAGCTTCCCCTGACTAGAACGGGGGTGGGGGGCAAGTCTTTAATTGGATCAGAGCTCCAGTTATTTTTCATTGAGCCATAAATGGTAAGTTTATATTTCTCCCTAGGAAAGTATTTCTCCTTTGAGAATTCTTTGGTAACTAATTGGATTGATGAACTCTCATCCTTGATTGGAACTTGCCTTGTGGCTAATAAAACCACTGTTTGTTTTGTCCCTGTCTATTCTTGTCTCTGTGTGTTTTAAATTTACTACAGTGAGCATGTAGGAAGAGGATGGGTTTAGATTTGATAAGCTCATCTATGAAAACAAGTTCAGAAAGTCTTGTTGGACATCCCTGTAAGCTTTATTCCTTGGGTCATCTTATCTAGACATTATAAGACTTTCCTCAGTCTTATTTTTATATCCCCTAGAATGATTTGGCTTAGGCCCAGCTCCGTGGAGTCTGGAGTTTTGTCAGATTCTCAGTCAGGGTGATTTGTCAGTTGGTTACATTCTGGAGACATGAAGTTGCACACTTAGCACTCTGACTGATCATGGTAGTGCTCTTGGGATTGTCTTAGTCTAAACCTAAAGATTGTTTCTCCCCTGGGCTATACCCCTTACATGTATTTATACTGTAACTCTACTCCATGTGTCTATCTTATCGAATGGCACAATCTCACAAGCATCATTTAGAATTATTAAAAAAATTTTTTTTAACATTTTTATTGGAGTATAACTGCTTTACAATGGTGTGTTTGTTTCTGCTGTATAACAAAGTGAATCAGCTATACGTACAGATATAGCCCCATATTCCCTCCTTCTTGCGTCTCCTTCCCACCCTCCATATCCCACCCCTCTAGGTGGTCACATGGCACTGAGCTGATCTCCCTGTGCTATGTGGCTTCTTCCCACTAGCTATGTATTTTACATTTGGTAGTCTATATATATCCATGCCACTCTCTCCCTTCATCCCAGCTTACCCTTCCCCCTCCCAGTGTCCTCAAGTCCATTCTCTATGTCTGCATCTTTATTCCTGTCCTGCCCCTAGGTTCTTCAGAAGCATTTTTTTTTTTTTTTTGGATTCCATATATATGTGTTAGCATACGGTATTTGTTCTTCTCTTTCTGAATTACTTCACTCTGTATGACAGACTCTAGGTCCATCCACCTCACTACAAATAACTCAATTTCGTTTCTTTTTATGGCTGAGTAATATTCCAAGATGTGCCACATCTTCTTTATCCATTCATCTCTCGATGGACACTTAGTTGTTTCCATGTCCTGGCTATTGTAAATAGTGCTGCAATGAATATTGTGGTACATGAGTCTTTTTGAATTATGGTTTTCTCAAAGTATATGCCCAGTAGTGGGATTGCTGGGTCGTATGGTAGTTCTATTTTTAGTTTTTTAAGGAACCTCCATACTGTTCTCCATAGTGGCTGTATCAATTGACATTCCCACCAACAGTGCAAGAGGGTTCCCTTTTCTCCACTCCCTCTTCAGCATTTATTGTTTGTAGGTTTTTTGATGATGGCCATTCTGACCGATGTGAGGTGATACCTCATTGTAGTTTTGATTTCTCTAATGATTAGTGATGTTGAGAATCCTTTCACGTGTTTGTTGGCAATCTGAATATCTTCTTTGGAGAAATGTCTGTTTAGGTCTTCTGCCCATTTTTCATTGGGTTGTTTGTTTTTTAGATATTGAGCTGCATGAGCTGCTTATAAATTTTGGAGATTAACCCTTTGTCAGTTGCTTCATTTGCAAATATTTTCTCCCATTCTGAGGGTTCTCTTTTCATCTTGTTTATGGTTTCCTTTGCTGTGCCAAAGCTTTTAAGTTTCATTAGGTACCATTTGTTTATTTTTGTTTTTATTTCCATTTCTCTAGGAGGTGGGTCAAAAAGGATCTTGCTGTGATTTATGTCATAGACTGTTCTGCCTATGTTTTCCTCTAAGAGTTTTATAGTGTCTGGTTTTATATTTAGCTCTTTAATCCATTTTGAGTTTATTTTTGTGTATGATGTTAGAGAGTGTTCTAATTTCATTCTTTTAAATGTAGCTGTCCAGTTTTTCCAGCACCACTTTTGAAGAAGCTGTCTTTTCTCCATTGTATATTTTTGTCTCCTTTAGCAAAGATAAGGTGACCATATGTGTGTGGGTTTATTTCTGGGCTCTCTATCCTGTTCCAATGACCTATATTTCTGTTTTTGTGCCAGTACCATGCTGTCTTGATGACTGTAGCTTTGTAGTATAGTCTGAAGTCCAGGAGCCTGATTCCTCCAGCTCCATTTTTCTTTCTCAAGATGGCTTTGGCTATTCAGGGTCTTTTGTGTTTCCACACAAATTGTGAAATTTTTTGTTCTAGTTCTGTGAAAAATGTCATTGGTAGTTTGATAGAGATTGCATTGAATCTGTAGATTGCTTTGGGTAGTATAGTCATTTTCACAGTGTTGATTCTTCCAGTCCAAGAACATGGTATATCTCTACATCAGTTTGTATCCTCTTTAATTTCTTTCATCAGTGTCTTATAGTTTTCTGCATACAGGTCTTTTGTCTCCCTAGGTGCGTTTATTCCTAGGTATTTTATTCTTTTTGTTGCAGTGGTAAATGGGAGTGTTTCCTTAACTCCTCTTGCAGATATTTCATTGTTACTGTATAGGAATGCAAGAGATTTCTGTGCATTAATTTTGTATCCTGCTACTTTACCAAATTCATTGATTAGCTCTAGTAGTTTTCTGGTAGCATCTTTAGGATTCTCTATGTATAGTATCATGTCATCTGCAAACAGTGACAGCTTTACTTCTTCTTTTCTGATTTGGATTCCTTTCATTTCTCTTTCTTCTCTGATTGCTGTGGGTAGACCTTCCAAAACTATGTTGAATAATAGTGGTGAGAGTGGGCAGCCTTGTCTTTTTCCTGATCTTAGTGGAAATGGTTTCAGTTTTTCACCATCAAGAAGAATGTTGTCTGTGGGTTTGTCATATATTGCCTTTATTATATTGAGGTAAGTTCCCTCTATGCCTACTTTCTGGAGGGTTTTTATCATAAATGGGTGTTGAATTTTGTCGAAAGCTTTTTCTGCATGTATTGACATGATATGATTTTTATCCTTCAATTTGTTAATATGGTGTATCACATTGATTGATTTAGTATATTGAAGAATCCTTGCATTCCTGGGATAAACCCCACTTGATCATGTTGTATGATCCTTTTAATGTGTTGTTGGATTCTGTTTGCTAGTATTTTGTTGAGGATTTTTGCATCTATGTTCATCAGTGATATTGGCCAGTAATTTTCTTTTTTTGTGACACCTTTGTCTGGTTTTGGTATCAGGGTGATGGTGGCCTCGTAGAATGAGTTTGGGAGTGTTCCTTGCTCTGCTATATTTTGGAAGAGTTTGAGAAGGATAGGTGTTAGCTCTTCTCTAAATGTTTGATAGAATTCGCCTGTGAAGCATCTGGTCCTGGGCTTTTGTTTGTTGGAAGATTTTTAATCACAGTTTCAATTTCAGTGCTTGTGATTGGTCTGTTCATATTTTCTATTTCTTCCTGGTTCATTCTCGGAAGGTTGTGCTTTTCTAAGAATTTGTCCATTTCTTCCAGATTGTCCATTTTATTGGTATATAGTTGCTTGTAGTAAATTCTCATGATCCTTTGTATTTCTGCAATGTCAGTTATTACTTCTCCTTTTTCATTTCTAATTCTGTTGATTTGAGTCTTCCCCCTTTTTTTCTTGAGTGTGGCTAATGGTTTATCAATTTTGTTTATCTTCTCAAAGAACCAGCTTTTAGTTTTATTCATCTTTGCTACTGTTTCCTTCATTTCTTTTTCATTTTTTTCTGATCTGATCTTTATGATTTCTTTCCTTCTGCTAGCTTTGGGGTTTTTTTGTTCCTCTTTCTCTAACTGCTTTAGGGGTAAAGTTAGGTTGTTTATTTGAGATGTTTCTTATTTCTTGAGGTAGGATTTTATTGCTATAAACTTCCCTCTTAGAACTGCTTTTGCTGCATCCCATAGGTTTTGGGTCTTTGTGTTTTCATTGTGATATTTTTCTAGGTATTTTTTGATTTCCTCTTTGATTTCTTTAGTGATCTCTTGGTTATTAGTAGCATATTGTTTAGCCTCCATGTGTTTGTATTTTTTACAGTTTTTTTTCCTGTAATTGATATCTAGTCATATAGCGTTGTGGTCAGAAAAGATACTTGATATGATTTAATTTTCTTAAATTTACCAAGGCTTGTTTTGTGACTCAAGATATGATCTATCCTAGAGAATGTTCCATGAGCACTTGAGAAGAAAGTGTATTCTGTAGTTTTTGGATGGAATGTCCTATAAATATCAATTAAGTTGATCTTGTTTAATGTATCATTTAAAACTTGTGTTTCCTTATTTATTTTCACTTTGGATGATCTGTCCATTGGTGAAAGTGGGGTGTTAAAATCCCCTACTATGATTTTGTTACTGTCGATTTTCCCTTTTATGGCTGGTAGCATTTGCCTTATGTATTGAGGTGCTCCTATGTTGGGTGCATACATATTTACAATTGTTATATCTTCTTGTTGGACTGATCCCTTGATCATTATGTAATGTCCTTCTTTGTCTCTTGTAATAGTCTTTATTTTAAAGTCTATTTTGTCTGATATGAGAATCGCTACTCCAGATTTCTTTTGATTTCCATTTGCATGGAATATCTTTTTGCAACCTCTCACTTTCAGTCTGTATGTGTCCCTAGGTCTGAAATGGGTCTCTTGTAGACAGCATATATATTGGTCATGTTTTTGTACCCATTCAGCCAGTCTATGTCTTTTGGTTGGAGCATTTACTCCATTTACATTTAAGGTAATTAATGATATGTATGTTCCTATTACCATTTTCTTAATTGTTTTGGGTTTGTTTTTGTCAGATTTTCCTTCTCTTGTGTTTCCTGTCTAGAGAAGTTCCTTTAGCATTTGTTGTAAAGCTGGTTTCGTGGTGTTGAGTTCTCTTAGCTTTTGCTTGTCTGTAAAGGTTTTACTTTCTCTGTTGCATCTGAATGACATCCTTGCTGAGTAGAGTAATCTTGGTTGTAGGTTTTTCCCTTTCATCACTTTAAATATGTCCTGCCACTCCCTTATGGCTTTCAGAGCTTCTGCTGAAAGATCAGCTGTTAACCTTATGGGGATTCCCTTGTATGTTTTTTGTTGTTTTTCCCTTGCTGCTTTTAATATTTTTTCTTTGTATTTAATTTTTGATAGTTTGATTAATATGTGTCTTGGCATGTTTCTCCTTGGATTTATCCTGTATGGGACTCTCTGTGCTTCCTGCACTTGATTGACTATTTCCTTTCCCACTTTAGGGAAGTTTTCAACTATAATCTCTTCAAATACTTTCTCAGTCCCTTTCTTTTTCTCTTCATCTTCTGGGACCCCTCTAATTCTAATGTTGGTGCATTTAATGTTGTCCCAGAGGTCTCTGAGACTGTCCTCAATTCTTTTCTTTCTTTTTTGTTTATTCTTTTCTGTGGTGGTTATTTATACTATTTTATCTTCCAGGTCACTTTTCTGTTCTTCTGCCTCAGTTATGCTGCTATTGATTCCTTCTAGAGAATTTTTAATTTCATTTACTGTGTTGTTCATCATTGTTTGTTTGCTCTTTAGTTCTTCTAGCTCCTTGTTAAACGTTTCTTGTATTTTCTCCATTCTATTTCCAAGATTTTGGATCATCTTTACTATCATTACTCTGAATTCTTTTTCAGGTAGACTGCCTATTTCCTCTTCATTTGTTTGGTCTGGAGGGTTTTTACCTTGCTCCTTCATCTGGTGCATATTTCTCTGTCTTCTCATTTTGCTCAACTTACTGTGTCTGGGGTCTCCTTTTCGTAGGCTGCAGGTTCGTAGTTCCCGTTGTTGTCAGTTGTTTTTGCCCCCAGTGGGTAAGGTTGGTTCAGTGGTTTGTGTAGTTTTCCTGATGGAGGTGACTGGTGCCTGTGTTCTGGTGGATGAGGCTGTATCTTTTCTTTCTGGTGGGCAGGATCACGTCTGGTGTTGTGTTTTGGGGTGTCTGTGACCTTATTATGATTTTAGGCAGCCTTTCTGCTAATAAGTTGGGTTGTTTTCCTGTCTTCCTAGTTGTTTGGCATGGGGTTTCCAGCCCTGGAGCTTGCTGGTCATTGAATGGGGCTAGGTCTTAGCATTGAGACAGAGATCTTTGGGAGAGCTCTTGCTGATTGATATTTCGTGGGGCTGGGAGGTCTCTGGTGGTCCAGTGTCCTGAGCTCCGCTCTCCCACCTCAGAAGCTCAGGCCTGACACCCGGCCAGAGCACCAAGACCCTATCAGCCACACGGCCAGGTATGTGGGGAGTTTCTTTCCTTTTCGGAAATCTGAGGTCTTCTGCTAACACTCTGTAGGTGTTCTGTTGGAGTTGTTCCACATGTAGATGTATTTTTGATGTATTTGTGGGTAGGAAGGTGATCTCCACGTCTTACTCCTCCACCATCTTGAAGGTCCTCCCATTCCACCAAGCAGTGACTGTGGCACTATGTGTTAAGCTTATTGTTCAAATAGCAGTGGGAGGATGGGGCTGGATGACCTTTAAGTCATTAGATGCTACGGTTCACATCTTTAACACTGTGTATCTGTGTGCTCGTGTGTGTGTGTGTGTGTGTGTGTGTGTGTGTGTGTGTGGAGTTGGGAGGGAGCAGACAAAGAGACAGAGAAACAGAGACAGAGATCAGAGATGAGATGAGGTGAGACGCAGTGCAGTAAGAGCAGATCTGTTGATCTTTAATATTAACAAAATTCATTTGAGAAGTGTCATATTCTGAAGAGGGACTAAAATTCCAAACATTCAATAGCCATTAATTTTTTCATTGGTATAAAGAAACTTTCAAAATAAATTTAGATTCCAAAATTCCTTTCTTAGTAGAGTGTTTGGCAAAGGCAAATGAAAAATGTGGAAAATCTGAAACTAGATTTCTTTTAATCTCCCCAAATCAAGACCTGCACCTAATGAGATAAACATTACTATTATATTAAATTGGCAGAGGAGGAAACAGGCTTAAGGAACAAATAACTTGTCCAGTGACAGATAGTTAGTGTGGTAGGCATAATAATGACCTCCCTTCACTCCTAAAGATGTCCATGTCCTAGTCTCCAGAATCTGTGGATATGTTACCTTACATGTCAAAAGAGACTTTGCAGATGTGATTAAGAATTTTGAGATGGTGATATTATTCTGGATTATCTAGATGGGCCCAATTTAATCAAAGAGGTCCTTATAAGTGAAAGAAGGAGGTAGGAGGGTCAAAGTCAGAGATAGGTTTGAAGATGCTACACTGCTGGCTTTGAGAATAGAGGCAGGGTCATGAGCCCAGGAATGTGGGTGGCTTTGAGAAACTGAAAAAGGCAAGGGAACGCATTCTTCCCTAGAGCATCCAGAAAAAATGCAGGCCTGCTGACACCTTCATGTTAGCCCAATGGAGCACATTTTGATGTCTGACCTCAAGAAGTGTGGATGAAAATTGTGTTGTTTCAAGCCATGAAGTTTGTGGTGATTTGTTACAGTAGCAATAAAGAAATAACAGAGCTAGTAAATGTTGAAGCAGATACTTGTCTGACAGTAAAACACATATTTTCAACCAGCCCAGATAGCTCCCCCAAAAGAAAAGCACCAAATAAGCAAACCTCACAAACCCAAAGGGGGCTGAAAACAAAATGGAAGCCAAGGTAAGGAACGAGGAACCAGGAGTAAAATCCGATTTTAAAAATGTGTGTGTTTGGGCTGTGTGTGTGTGTGTGATGGTGATGGTGGTGAGGGGAAGCTGTGAAGTGAGGGAGCTGCTTTATTTTTTAAATGCTCAAATAAACATTGGTTTTATTACACTCTGTTCAAAGTGTGTAACTGGGAAGTTCAAATAAAAAATGTCCAAACAAGGCAGGCACTACCTACAACACCCAACACTTCAGAAATATTTTCTTTTGAAAAGTGCTCTTATCTTTCATTGATTTGCACCTCTGTTCATTTCAAGAAAGCTCTTACTAAATTTAATGTGCTTCAGTTCAAAGGTATTATCAATGGAAAAATATTTTTATCATGTTTTCACTTTAGGTCCTCCTGGTTAACAGAAAGGTTTTTGACATTACTTCAGGCAGGGGAAGGTCACATGATAAACCAAAATTAGAAAGGAGTATATGTGGTTTTCACAATGTTATATCCTTGTACACTCACATTGATACAATAACAGACTTGCTAATTAGTCTAAAGACCTTGGTTGCCAGTGTTCTCAAGGTTCTGTGAAACTGCTGCCTATCACCTCTGCTCTCATTACTATAATTGCCTACAACTATCTATAACAAACTCTCTCTTCACTCAAACATCCCTGATTTCAGTTATATCCTAAAAAAGCTAGAAAAAGAGAAATCTTACCATAGATCCTACTCCATATTTATATATGCTATTGGCATGTCCCCTTATCCCTGACTTGTATTTATGAAGACAGATTTAGAGATTCCAAAGTTCTACCAAATATTATTTTTCATCTCCGAGTCACTTCTTTTCTACCTCAAGCAAAAGATATCTGAGCAAATAAGTGTGGTATCATGAGCATGTGTGTGTGTGTGTGTGTGTGTATATATATATATATATATATATATATATATATACACATATATATATATTTCTTGAACAAAGTTTTGGGTTAATTTAAATTCCTATAAAGACACCTGAATCTATTTTCAGTGATAGTGCTTATATTAGTACTATGCATGGGATACTCTTTTGTGAAACTACAGTAATAAAGAGCCACATGTTCTCACTAAAAAAGCAAACCCTAATCCCCTCTTCTGCCCTTTCTGTTTCCCAACTGAAAGTTTGGTAGAGTGTACATTTGCTTCTCTCTCTGTGAAATATACAAAGCATGTAATCTGGTCACCCTTTTCAGCACTAAGTATGGACAGCACCAAGGATGACAGTCTATCCCAGGCAGGAGTTGTTCTTCCTGGGTAAAACAGATTCGGAGGTAGATGTTGGGAATTATAATCTTCTTTAAGTAATCTGCTTGTTGTACTGACCACAAGACAGAAGCCACTCTTCAAATCACTGTAAACAGGGAGAATAAAATGTTGTTCTTTTATAAAATTATTTCTTTTTTGATTCAGTAATACATGCAAGTGATATAAAATTCCCCAAAGTGCAAATCCACTGTAGCCATATTTTTTTCTCCATCATATATTTTTCTCCATCAGGCACATCAAAGCCTTTTTGTGCCGAGTAATACTAGTCAGCACTTGGGCACTATGCTTGGGGCCATTTTAAACAGCAAAATCTCGAAAAAAACCCCAAAATATAAAAAATGAGGCACTAAACAGAGCCCCCAAAGAATACTTCTTTACAGTATAAGAATGAAATAAGAAGGCAGAGAGTCACCTTCTTTGACTTCAGCTAGGGACATGTGCACTGGGGGACGCAAATTTTTTGCTGCCCTGTGCATATCCACAAATGAATGCAAAGTTCGAGTATTGATTTTGAAGTTACAAAGAAATTTTACCAAGTAGGTGAATCTGCAGATGCAGAAAAATGAATAATGAGGATCGATCTCCTTAACAATATACCTTGGCAGTCTTTCTTAATAGTACACAAAATGCTGCCTGATTCTTTTAAATAGTTACATTTTATTCCATTTAGAAATACAACACAATAGATTTAACCAACCTCTTGTTAATGAAGATTTAGATTACTATTTTTTGTTGCTGTTGCAAACAATGCTACAAGAAATATTCTTGTAAACTGATTTTGCACATTTGTAAGTATAACTGTAGTATATTTTTCTAGAAATTGGATTGCCAGATCAAAGTATATGTAAATTTTCCTTTTTGATATTTTCCTTTGCTCTTCTGTTACTTTTAAATCATAAAGCTACTCCACTAAAATATTGCTCTCCAGATTTTGTGAATAAACATATCATCTTTTATTAACAGACGTATAGCATTCCTTTAAGAAGGAATATCATATTTTTAAGTGGAAAATCTAAAACTTGAATTGAGTTCTATCCTGTAGGAAAAAAGCAAGATTCTTTTTTTTTGAGGTCAAAACAATGGTCTTTTTAAAAATTGAAGTATAGTTGATGTACAATATTATGTAAAGTTACAGGTGTATAATGATTCACAATTTTTAAAGGTTATACTCCATTTATAGTTATTATAAAATATTGGCTATATTCCCTGTGTTGTACAATATATCCTTGTAGCTTATTTTATTTTATTTTTGAATGATTTTGATACTGTGAGACAAAAGTAAGTTTAAAAAAAAAAGATGGTGTGTTTTGCCTCATTTCATACTGGTTACTGGGACTTGGTAAAAGTCCAATGTGCTTCAAGCAGAACATGATGATTAATAAGTGATGACAAGGTTCAAAGGCAGTCACACAGCCAGGCTGCTACAGACAGCTCCCATCTCACCATGCTTCTTTTGGCAGCAGACTTGTTGGTACTGGATAATGGTAACAAGAATTCCATGACTGTCTAGGGAAGGAGATATGCATATTCTTCCTGTCAAATAAAAATGTGGAAGGAGATATAGAATGACCTTGCATACATAGCTGGCCTACTCAGGATTGTAAGGTTCCTTATAATTGTGAGAAAAAGAGTATATTTTGGCATTTCTTTTGTTCAAGGAACTCTACTGTTGTCAACATAAACCCAAGCTGGTTTTGCTAATGATGTTTGACCTGAATGTTGACTTTTCCTTTTTTTCACCTATATGACTGAAAGAGTGGGGAAATTTGGCTCTCCTTCGTGGGAAGAGAGAGCTTGATAAGACTGCTCACTATACAAGGATCTGGGGACATAAGAGGTTTGAAACTCAAGAAATGTGCTTTAGATAAGAAGCCCAAAGCAAAATGTAGAAAGTAGATTTAAGTAGGTGATAAATTTATGAGCTATCTGTGCTAAGAAAATAATCAAATCAGAATCAGAAAGAGGATGAAATATCAGAATTAGGCAATGAGTCAGAACAGATAGGTCTTGGAGGACCCGGAAGGCATTGAAGTTGAAAATGAGCATGACATGTGCGGATTATCAATTATAGATCCACTAAAAACTGAAAAGCGTGATTAAGGAAACCAAGGCAATTTGTGTAGGTCAAAACTTTAATACATTGGATCCATACATTGACTAATGAACTGTCTCATCCTTGGTATATTTAGGTTTCTATCAGAGTAAGAACTAATTTCCAAGTTTGGCTCTTCTGGATTCTATAGTTGAGCTGAAGCAGGAGCACGAGGTAGTGAAGGAGTCTCAAAAGCTTTAGGTACCATATTTGCTCAGTCTTAGAAAACTTCTATTATATCAGTATTATAAGTTCTGCTTAAAAATAATGCTTCAGAATTCTACTGCCTACAAGATCAATTATAAACTCTTGAATATGTCAAAGAAGGGCCATCATTTTCATCCCCAACCATCATTCTTGACTCAACTCCCAGCATTCCACCACATCTACTACTCCACAGCATTAGAATTTTTTTTACTGTGCCGTGTTCTCTCTTGCCTAAGATGTTGTGCATTCTGTCGCTTCTGCCTACAACACCTCACCCTTCATCTTGTCCACTTGTAAGACTACCCACCAATCAAGTATCCCTCCTCTTTGAAGTCCTCCTTGACCATCCAGTGGAACTAAGTCCTCTTCTCACAGTACCCATAACATCTTGCACAAATCTCTTTGTTTGTCTCATCCCTGCTGCTATTGATAGTAGTGGAAATTGAAGCTCAGAAATTACAGCAAAAAGGCACCTGCCCTGAATATTGTTTTTCCCAAACCGTAATCACTGATTGACCTTATTCAAGAGGTTTAATTGTCTATACTTTCTAATATAGAGTGTTTGATACTCAGTCTCTTTCTGTCTGAATGGGATAAAATGTATGCCTGGCTGTAAAAATACAGTGATAGCTGAATTTATTTTTAAAGGGAAAAGGCCAATAACCTTGAATTAAATTCCAGTAAAATTACATATTTCTCATGTGAGAATTACTCTTTTCTTATCTACCTCCAATTATGCCTAAATATCATCTGATGATATTGTTTATATTCTTAGTCATAACCATTACAATAATACATGGAACTAGTGTGATTTACAAACTACTCAGAAATTCCCTGGTCTTTTTCTTCAAAACAAGCCATTAGGATAGTTGTTTAAGAATTATTACAGACAAGAAAGTGTGTTTTACTCAAAGTAATACTGTCAACAGTGGTGATGGGACTTGAACACAACTTTTCTGATTCTTTGTATACTGATCTCTCTATTATGTTGTTAAATAAATAAACTTTCTGTTGATTTCCCACATAAATTCTCAACTAAATTTCTACAAATTGAGTATTATCTGGCATCATAATAAAAAATGAGTACTTAGAATTTTCTATGGGCATGAATGTCACGCTACAAATTCGGCAAGCAAGGAACAATACACTTCTCTATTTTCCATCGATCAGTTGATTCCCACATTAAGCCTAATATCTTACTCAGAGGGCAGAGAAATTAATCTCAGTTAATCTTGGGCTTCCCTTCTTTTTCAAGGTTATGTAAGGGTCTGGGACTTCACAGTGTTAGATTTGTCGGGGAAGGATCACCAAATCATACATTTCCACAAGTTACCCTAAGACAACCAATATTCCTGACCAAATAGCACCTTCAGGTCTGCAGCTTTGTGCCAGACCCAGAAATACATTTCTTTCTGGGGTCGTGTCTGCACCAAGCCAGGGGATCCACCACAATAAACCCCTTCCTCCTTCCCTTCCCAGCACTAAGTTATATACGTAGTTTGTGTAGGGGTTGAAAACATGGCTAAAGGATGTCTCCCTGAGCTCTTCAAATCAACCTGCCTCTACTTTCAATCTGCTTTTTTTCTTTTTCAACAAACTTACTAATTTTTCTAAAATGTTGCAGGCTACTCATTTTTTGAGTTCTTTTACATACCTTCTTTCCTCTGAGCTGGCTCCCTGTTTGGAACAGGAAAGAAGGCAGTTGAAATATGTGTGGTGAGGGGAAAGGGAAAATACAGCAGGAAAAAAATTGTAAATCAATCACAAATCTCAAAATCGCAATATTACCTGTCAATGTTTTTAACCTTACAGTAAACCTCTTTTCCACACTATAGATGCAGGAATAGGGTATAGGATTAGGAGAAAAAAAAAAAGCATATGTAGGGGCATAATTTTTAGGATATTTCAACATCAGGCCATTGCCTCTGAAAATATGGTTATCATATCAGATATTAACAAGCACATGACTTTAAAACCTGGACTAATCAGTGAGTGTGCACACAATATTTTAATGAAAGTTTAGTCATTTAAGAAACTTGGCTTGGCTTCTGAGCTCCCATAATTGATTTTCTTTAGGAAAGAGGTGAATTCTTTCTAAGCATTTGATGCTTTTGTCCTGTGTCAGTGTTGAACTCTAGGGTTTGGGTTTTTTTGTTCCATTATGAACTTTAGTTTCCTGATAATACTTTTGGGTGGAAGGGAAACTTTCATGACAGTTTCTGTGTAGGAGGATATGTTTGTGTCTAAATACTCTCAACCTTGAATCCTAACATTTATTTCTCCCCAAGGAGGTGGAGAGAGTTCCTTCACTGTTGACTTTGGCAGAAGCACTGGGGATCCGACCTCAGCCTTTCCCCACCCTTCTCTCCGGGGTCAACCTGCCTGTAGAAAACAGGCCTTCTGACCTCTGCCTGGAATTAAGTTTGACAGAGAAAGGCTCCATGTAGGGAATTTTGCCTTGTTCAGCCTCTGAGTGGGTGGGTGAATTGTCCCACTCTGGGCAGCCTTGAGGGAGCAGTTGTAGTTCCCTTTTAAATCCACATTAATCAGTGTTAGTTTTATCAGTAATACAGATGATTTTTAAAATCTTCACTCTGTCTAACTTTTTGTCTTATTTTTTAATTGGTTCACCCATTGGGTGTGGAAAAACAACAATATAATTAATTGGGTTTCTTCTAAAATGTTAACCATCAGTTTGACAAGCTCTTTAGTTTCTGGAATTTAAAGCTGTGGCTCACATGGAACAAAAGCAACTGGCTGAAAATTTCAAAGCAAAAAAAGAAAAAAGAAATTAATCAACTTTTCAACACATTGCCAAATAAGGATGGCTGTATTGTTTTTTATTACTTAATTGAATTTCTAAATTGAGGTCAACTAAATCTACCATTCATTTTGTTGTCATAGTTTCAGTGTCTAATACAGTTAAATTCTTTTTGGGTATTACTTTAAAAATTTCCAGTTAAAAGGCAATCTCACTTATTTCACAAATATTTTTGAATATGACTCAGACATACACATTTATAGCCTTAAACCCAATCATTTCTTTTTCCCTTCCAGTTCTTGCATCAAACACATTTCCTACAATGGTACTGGTCAGAGTAGTCTTTGTCTTTTGGATATTTTCAATAATACTGAAAGTGGAGAATAAAAAAATTTTGACTTGTTCATTCTAGATCTTATGAATATGACTTCAGAACAAATTCAGAACTAAATGGATATAATCTTCCCCAGTGTTGATAAGCTGTGACCTCAAGACAGAATTTTCAGCAGTAGTCCCCAGTGTTATTTGGTCTTTTTTGGTACTAATTAGGAAATGAACAGTTTGAATGAAAATAATAATAAGAATCTAATTTTAATGCATTTTTGCTGGGCATATAGATAGTCCAAATGTAGAGAACAAAGTTAATGCAGGTAGGAGGAAGTTGAGTTGGTTTTTCCCAATAATAATTAACATTGACTTAAAGACAACCAACATTTTTATAAAGTGATTAGCAATTGAGTATGGCTATAATTTCTGACTTTGTCTATACATATGTAGACCGTGTATAAATTTCTTAGATTTCTCAGATTTTAATATTAATAATATTGTGTTTCTTGGTCTATAAATGTAATGGGAAAATAATAACATGAGTATGCAATAAGTGGTTTTGCACATGTACTTTCCACATCTTATTTATTTATTTATTTATTTATTTATTTATTTATTTATTAACTTTCCACTTAGGATGACATCATTGAAATGAATCAATGGTTTGTTCAGTTATTATTTAATAACAATTTAAAAATCCTAATTCTTTAACCACGTTGGCCATCCAAGAAGTAAATTTTGAACTAAAGACCTTTTTCCATTACCATCCTACACCCCTGACTGCTCAACTCCTTCAACATACGTTTGTTCATTTTCTTGGTAATGAGATTCTTACTTTTATGAAAATGTCTCTCTCATTTGTGAGACCAACTATGATTATTCATTAACTATGATTAGCCCTAATAAGTTAGCAGTGGAGAATGAGCTGTCTCTGGCATATTCTTTAGAAATGGGTGATCTAATAGTGAAATTTTAAAGAGTTATATCAGACTAATAGAAGACTTGTTTGTGGCATTTAGAACATAATAGGCCAATAGAGGAAGTATTTGAAGTAATTTAGAACTTTCATGTTGTCATTTAGCAAATCATTTATACATTGAACAAAATTTCTTCAGCATCAACTGTATACCAGACACTACTGTACTAAAGGCTAAGGTTGCAGAGCCTCATGCAACTTCTCAGGTCATCTATTTTAGTATGCATTCCATTCATCCATCTGTCCATCCATCCATCTAGTTATCCATTACTGAATGTCTTTTATGTGTCAGTCTCTAATTCAATGTTTGTCTTTCCCATCAGAATATAGTTTTACAGAGGAGTTTCCAGTGTTACATGCCTGTGCCTAGCATAGCATTTTGCATATGGTAACTTAATAAAGATTTATTGAGTCAGTGAATGAATATGCCAGGTCCTGTGCTTGGTGATGGGGAAATAAGATCAAATAGCACACTGCCTTTGCATACTATATCTGAATGCCTATTTAGGAGATTATAGTAAATTCAGTCTTGTCATCTGAGTGATTAAAGGTGAAACATAATGTTATTTCTCCTAAAGAAGAACCTAATTTCTTAAAACTAAATTTTTCCATCTCTTTACCATAAGCCAATATTATATTTTCCATGTCCTCTTCATTAGCCTAAGAATGATTTACCCCTCTGACTTATTTTAACACCTTCTTTTGCTCTTTTCATTAAGTTAATATAAATAAAATACTTTTACATGCTAAGAGCCTTTCCCTCCCTCCCTCCCTCCCTCCCTCCCTCCCTTTCTTCCTTCCTTCCTTCCTTCCTTCCTTCCTTCCTTCCTTCCTTCCTTCCTTCCTTCCTTCCTTCCTTCCTTCCTTCCTTTCCCCTACAGTCACCATTAAACTGGAATAACTGGATATAGTTCTGAATTAATACTTGGCTTTTAGAATATATCTGAAGGTTGTATGAGAATTTGGAGACCATCATTTCTTAAAAGGTTTTATTTCATTGTCATGTCTGCACTTATCTACTGATATTAGAGTGTTGGTAAAATTTACATATTCCATCAAACAGTTAAAGGTAAATCTGTCACAGAGGTCGCCCTGGCCCTTATTTCAGTTCAGATGTGTACAAATTTGGCAGAGTAAGCCATCTCCCAAGTACTCCCTGGGCAATTCCTAAAGCTTAATATCTCATCATACACATGTTGAAAATATATCTGGACTGAGGTTTGACCAATGGACACACCGAGTAAAACATATTTTTACATTGTTTGTATTCACATTTAGAGCAGGCCCAAGGAATGAAGATGTCTTCAATGTTATCTCAGAAGAGTTTTGATTTTTCTAGTTACCATCAAAGTGCTTCCAAGAAGCTGCTATGATGCAATGACAAACATCTGAGGAAACAAAATGTCTGTTACTAGGAAAGTACCATTAGTAGAACAACCCGTTGCCAGGTGCCAACCTGAATTAGATCACAATTAGAAATGGGGAAGTCTCAGGAAATATGCTGAATTGTAGTGGTGGGGACTGTTGGCGTTTTGGCCTCTTTGGACCTTTGCACACTTCAGTGACTTTTCATTAATTATGTTGTCAGTGCAGCAGACCCTGGACACCTGAAACAGCCTGTCTACTCCTCGGAGGAAAATGTAATGGAAACATCTACCAAGTATTTGCCAACCAAGTACTTGTCAGAAATATTTACCTTCTACTTAAATCAGTGTGAAAATAAAGGAAGTCAAGAAAAAAAATAAGGATTTTTTTTCTGACTGGAGACCCTTGTGCTCACAATGCAGAAAATTTGAAAGGATTTGAATCGCTCACATGCCAGTTCTTTTCCTTCCTATTCCTGGAATCCACTTAGCTTATGCAAACTTGGAAACAGGGTATTGTAGCACTGTAGACTGCCATGAATCAGAAGTAAATCTTACTTTCTATTTTTCTTTAAAAAAAAAAACATGAAAAATGAGCATTTCTGCAGTTCATCATAGAGATGAATGGATTAGATTTTCTATCCATATTGTCAAACGGATCAAAGGATGAAAATTTAAACCTAATTTGGATAAGTTAACTAAAAATATAAAAGGCTAAAGTCAACCCAAACTTCTAGGGCATCTATATCAACAAGATAATCAGTTTGAATGATATTTCCTTACTATGTGGCCATTAATATTAGCGTTAATTAGATATGCTAGGCGTTAGGTTTCCAGAAAAAAAATAACAGATATATATATATATATATTTGATACATATTGCATGTAACATCTGAAATGTAAAACATATATTAATATCTATTAAACATGTATCTTTTTGAATTCATGTTTTTATTTTTTTTGGATATATACCCAGGAGTAGAATTCCTGGGTCATATAGTAATTCTATTTTAAGTTTTTTGAGAAACCTCCATACTGTTCTCCACAGTAGCTGTACCAATTTACATTCCCACCAACATGTAGGAGGGTTCCCTTTTCTCCACATCCTCACCAACAGATGCTAATGGCATCTAGTAGGTGGAAGTCAGGGATATGGTTACTCATTCTGCAGTGCCCAGGACGCTCCTCCACAACGAAGAACTATCTGGCCCCAAATGTCAATAGTGCTGAGGTTAAGAAACACTACTCTAATTCATTCTCATCACTGCCTCCAGAATCATTTAGTAGGAAAGCAAATTTGATTAGACCCGACTCCTGTGTGAAACCTTTCAGGTCTTCTCATTGTTTATAAAATCACATTCAAAAGTTTAACGTTGGCCTCCTTGCTTACCCTGCCAGATTTGTGATGTGAAACTTTCCTTCTCATTTGCCAATGTTGGGACATACTCTACTTTTCAACATTCTTTCATCTCACTATATTCTTTCTGGAGAGTGATTTTATATTCGTTCTATTGTCTGTCTGGAATGCCCTCTAACCCTCTCCCTTCATCTGGCCTAGGTAATCCTACTCACTCACAGGTCCGAGGATAAATGCCACTTCTTCAGAAGCCTTCCATGATTACTGAGACCAATTTAGTTCTCTCTGTTATACAGTTCTTAGAATTCTGTATTTCTCTCTCATAGCGTTCATAAGACTTTCATTATTTCTCCAGTCGTCTGTTATCTGGCAAACTAAATAAAGGTGTAAATTGGGTCTATATTGTCTATCTTATTTCCAGTGCCTGGCACGTACAAGGATCTCAGATTGTTGTTAAATCAATTACTATTATGGAAATCAATCCTATTTACACTTATTGTCATAATGCATCAGTGTCATAATATTTAGATAAGTTTGTTGTTTTCCATCTTGTTTATGTTTGCTCTAGACTTCTTTGTTGGTTTCATTATTTTCTAAATTTTGCTATATCGTCTGTTACCCAATCCCTAGCCACCATTACCAGTAATTTGTTAGGTAGGCTGCATGTTTTCAGTTCAACTAATTATTACTTTTATAACTTCAAATAATAAACTTAAATGTATACTTAATATATTTCCTAATTTGTAAACTTCTGAAATTAAACAGCAGACACTGAATTTCTTTATCCCCAAAGATGATGAAATTCTCCACTTCTTTTTTCCTTTTTTGGTAACACAATCTTGGGTTTTGGTGCCAATCTATTATTCAGTTTTATTACTATTATAATTTAAATTCCTTCTTTATAGCATTCTTTTAACTTTTACAATAGTTCAGCTGTTGGGAATATAAATACTAATAAAATTTAAGATAAGTCAGTGCTTATATTTATCCTCTGATTCCTATTAGCCAGTTCATGCTCTAAGTTCTTCATTTGTGAGTTTTTTATTTGAATATGTTTGTTGCCTGGATTGGGTTAAACATTTTTCTCCCCAGGAAATATCTGTCTGTCTATCTATCTATCTATCTATCTATCTATCTATCTATCTATCTATCTATCTATCTATCAATTCCACAGTCCCCGAATATTTAAGACTGCCTGTTTAATCCCTTCAGTCATGATTAATAACAGACTGATTGAATACATAATTTTGTCAAAGACTTTTCCCATCAAAACTTTGTTATCTGAGGTTGCTGAGAATGTTCAGGCCAGTCACATATTTCTTCTCTGATTGGTAGATAATCTCTTCCTTTTTTTCCCTATTAGGTAAGGTTTCCTTCTTGCCCCTTGAAGCTAAAGAATATCATCATTAAGGTATACCTTGTTTTGTAACTCTTTTTTTTTTTGGGATAGGGCGGCCTGTTCAACTGTAGATTCAGGTCTTCCTTAATTTTTTCTGTTTTTTTCTTATTTAAAAATGCATTTTGCTTCATTTGTACACATCTCTTCTTTAGATACATCAAATACCTATATGTTAACTCATATTTGTTTGCCCTCAATATCCTTCACCTTTCTTCCTCGTTATTCTTCTCTTTTATTTTTCCTTCTGTGATTTTTCTCAGAATATCTTCCCCATCGAAATAATGTATATTCTCTGCTTCTCTATAAAGTTTCTATTCCTTCCAAGGTAAGTCTTCAATTGCATTATTATCCATTGAATTTCTTTGTTCAGGCAATAACTATCTGATCAGTCAGTAACTGCTTCATCTTGTTTTCTTACTGAATAACCTATTCTGAATATTTTGTTTCAATGTCTACATCTTCTTTTATATCCTTGATAACATGAATCAGTTATATTAAAATTTCTTTTGTTTTCTGGAATAGTGAATTAAATTTCTTAAATTATGATCTTAACATACCTTTCTTCATGAACTTTTTATTTTCCTTCCCCACACCCAGTACACAGCTACAACCCATCCCACAGTACCCTTTAATTGTTGCACAGTTTTGTGTTTATTCTGTTTGTTTAACTCGTCTTACAATAGCAGACATTTTCCCTTGAAATGTTATACATCCCACTTCCCTGTTGCCTAAATCCTTCTCTTAAACCTGAACAGAGCTGGATATTGACAGTTTATATCATTTGTTCAGCAACTCATCTGTGTAAGATGTTGGAACAGTACTTTGAGCAGTGAATGATTATTTGGGGATCATTATCTCTGTGCTTCTCTAGAAGCATCTGCATTAAGGATTGCCTTTCCAAATTGTTGGCATACAATTTTGAATCAGAGAAAGGCTCTTAAAGTTTTCCTTAAAATCTCCCTATTCAACCACATTGATCTTATTGGTAAGATTGTTATTTGATTATTATAAGTCCGGTTTGCAATAAATATTACAATCCATTGACTTTTGTTTTATAGTAACTTCAAAACTATTACTGCTTCCCATGCTTGGTGTTAATAAGCAACAATGTCTCCCTTAAAATTGTTTCCAATCTATACTGCTTTACCCACTTCTCAGATAAAATTTTTGCTTTTGGTAAACAATGGAATAACGGGATAATATTTAACCTCTCATCAAAAACAACTAGAAAATAAGAAAAAAAAAAAATGAACAGGTTTCATATATTGGAAAACATCCAGTGCAATACTGTGATTCTTGAGAGTGGGTAAGGAAACAAAGTTATCCCTACAGTTACCTCGGCTTTCTCCTTGGAGGCATGATCTAGACCTTAGAGCAGGGAGAAGGATCACAAGTAGATCATGGTTGAAAGTTGTGGCAGTAGATTTTGAAAATAAGGGATTTACAGGGAACAAGTGCTCCATAAATCTGCCTAAGTGCCCTATTGATTCTATTCTGAATATTAAATTGACCAAGTATAGGATGAAACTCCATATGGTTGGACAAAGGAGTATGAGTGACCTGTGAGCTGAATTGTTTCTAGACCTTGCACAACGGGATTGAAAGATGTTTAATTTCCCAGTAGTCAGAGTTGCAAGTCCTCATTGATCACTCAAGGCATTCACTAGACATCCAAAAAGTTATTCCTTAGAAATGTGGCTAAACATTCCCTAGAGTATAAGCTACTATAGAAGTACCCCAAAAAAGTTAAAGTAAATACTGAAAGGATCAAACTTAACTTTAAATAACATAACTGATAAGCAGAACAATAATCAACACCCTTTAAAGGTAATGAGCAAAGACCAGACATTCAACAACATAAAGTTCACAATGTTTGGCTTTCAATTAAAAGTTACTAGATATGCTGATAAGCGAGACATTTTAACACAAAATCAGAAGAGAGGTAAGTGTATAGAAAAAGGTCCACAAGTGAAAAGTGATGGGATTACCAATATGTTATTACAAATATGCTCAACTACATAAAAGAAAATATGAAGATAAGTGAGAAATGGAAGATATACAAAAGAACAAAATAAAAGAAAACTTCTAGGAAAAAACCAGTATCTAAGATGAAATAGTCACTGATGGTATTAGCAGAAGATTGGAAACTTCAGTAGAAAATCAGTAAACTTAAATCCTAATAATAAAGACTATGCACAGTCAGAAAAAAATTCTGAAAAGTAATGAACAGATCTTTAGTGAATTGTGTGACAGTAAAGTATCCTAACATATATGTAGTAAGATTCCACAAAGGGAGAGTGTCAGAAAAAAGATTTAAAGAAATAATGGCAAATTTGTCTCAAATTGGATGAAAAATGAATACAGATCTAAGAAGTTCAAAAATCTCCAAGCAGGAAAAATACAAAAGTCACCTCATAATGAAATTTCAGAGAACCAGTGATAAATAGAATTTCATAATAGTAGCTGGAGAAAAAAAATACACACTATATATGGTGGAAAAAAGATTAAAAGACTATAAATTTTCATCAGAAACTATGCAAGAGAGAAGACAATGGAAGGAAAATTTATGTAAAGTACATAAAACAACTGGTAAACATAGAATTTTCTACCCTGCAAAAGTGTCATATAGCATAATCTATACTTAAACCCAACAATACCAATACTTTCATTAGATGTAAATAATCGAAACACTTCATTAAAAATCAGAGATTGTTAAATTGGATGATAAAATCCCAATTGAACTGTCTCCGAGAAACTCTTAATATATGTAGAAACAGCTAGATGAAAATTGGAGGGATGAAACAATATATACTAGGTAAACAATCTTAAAAACATTGACTTCACAACAAGGGATGAAGAGATGAATTTCAAATGATAGAAGGTCAATTTATTAATTAGACTTAGTAATTCTAAATGTGTATATAATTAATAATAGAGCTTTAAAATGCATGAATCAAATACTGACAGACTGAATGGAAAAATAGCTAAATCCACAATTATATTTGGAGACTACAACAGTCTTCTGTCAGTAATCAGTAGAATAAGGAGACAGAAAATCAGTAAGGATATTGAAGACTAGGACAACATTGTCACTAACTTGACCTGACTGACAATATAGAAAATTCCATCTAGCAATTGCAGAATACACATTCATTTCAAGTGCACATGGAAACATTCTTAAAGCTAGACTATATGCTGCTATTAAAAAGTCTCAATAAATTTAAAGGACTAAACGCATACAAAGTATGTTCTTTGCCAATGATATAATTAAATTAGGAATAGACATAATAAGATATCTAGGAAAGATTCGAATACCTGAAAATTAAAAAAAACAAACATACCTCTAACTAATGGGTCAAAAAAGAAATCACAAGGGAAATCAGAAAATATTTAGAAATGAACAAAAGCAAAAATATAAAAATCTGAAATTTTAGGATGCAGTTAATACGACACCAAGAGAAATTTTACAGCTTTAAGTATTTATAATTAACAGAAGTAAGGTCCAAAATCAATTATCTATGTTTCCACCTTATGAAGCAAGAAAAGAAAGGGCAAATTAAATTCAAACTAAATAGAAGTGGGGATATAATAAGAAAGCAGTGAAAGAGAAAATGAAAAGACTCAGTGAAAACGAAAGCTTGTTCTTTGAAGAGAGTGATAAAATTGAGGAACTTCTAATTAGATTAATCAAGAGAAAAGAGGAAAGACACCAATATCATGGATGAAAGGACATCAACACAGATTCAACATTATAGGGTAATAAGGAAATATTATGAGTAATTTTATATTAGCAAATTGTACCACCTTCATGAAATGAGCAAATTCTTTGACAGACACAAATTACCAAAATTGACTCAAGAAGAAATAAAAAATTTAAATAGCTTTATATCTATTGAGGACCTTGAATTAATAACTGAAATCTTCCCACAAAGACAACTCTGAGCTACAATGCATTTGATGGTAAATTCTATCAAACAATTAAAAAAATAATAACACTAACTCTACCAAACTCTTTTAGAAAATAGAGCAGGAAAGGAATTCTTTTAGATCATTTTATGAGGGCAACACTACTCGGAAGTGAAAATCTGCCAAAGACATTAATAAAAAAAAAAAACTATACACCAAAATCCCTCAAAAAAATAGGTGTAAAAACTTTTAAATAGAGACACTGGAACTCACCAAAAAAGATACCCCACATCCAAAGACAAAGGAGAAGCCACAATGAGACGGTAGGAGTGGCACAATCACAATAAAATCAAATCCCATAACTGCTGGGTGGGGGACTCACAAACTGGAGAACACTTAAACCACAGAAGTCCACCCACTGGAGTGAAGGTTCTGAGCCCCACGTCAGGCTTCCCAACCTGGGGGTCCAGCAATGGGAGGAGGAATTCCTAGAGAATCAGACTTTGAAGGCTAGTGGGATTTGATTACAGGACTTCAACAGGACTGGGGGAAACAGAGACTCCACTCTTGGAGGGCACACACAAAGTAGTGTGTGCATCAGGACCCAGGGGAAAGAGCAGTGACCCCACAGGAGACTGAACCAGACCTACCTGCTAGTGTTGGAGGGTCTCCTGCAGAGGCGGGGGAGACAAGGACACTGGCAGCAGAAGTTCTGGGAAGTACTCCTTGGCATGAGCTCTCCCAGAGTCTGCCATTAGCCCCACCACAGAGCCTGGGTAGGCTCCAGTGTTGGGTCACCTCAGGCCAAACAACCAACAGGGAGGGAACCCAGCCCCACCCATCAGCAGACAAGTGAATTAAAGTTTTACTGAGCTCTGCCCACCAGAGCAACAGCCAACTCTACCCACCACCAGTCCCTCATATCAGGAACTTGCTCAAGCCTCTTAGATAGCCTCATCCACCAGAGGGCAGACAGAAGAAGCAAGAAGAACTACAATCCTGAAGCCTGTGGAACAAAAACCACATTCACAGAAAGATAGACAAGATGAAAGGGCAGAAGGCTATGTACCAGATGAAAGAGCAAGATAAAACCCCAGAAAAACAACTGAATGATGTGGAGATAGGCAACCTTCCAGAAAAAGAATTCAGAATAATGATAGTGAAGATTATCCAGGACCTCAGAAAAAGAGTGGAGGCAAAGATCGAGAGGATGCAATAAATGTTTAACAAAAACCTAGAAGAATTAAAGAACAAACAAACAGAGATGAACAATACAATAACTGAAATGAAAAATACACTAGAAGGAATCAACAGCAGAATAACTGAGGCAGAAGAACGGATAAGTGACCTGGAAGACAGAATGGTGGAATTCACTGCTGTGGAACAGAATAAAGAAAAAAGAATGAAAAGAAATGAAGACAGCCTAAGAGACCTCTGGGACAACATTAAACGCAACAACATTCGCATTATAGAGGTCCCAGAAGGAGAAGAGAGAGAGAAAGGACCTGAGAAAATATTTGAAGAGATTATAGTCAAAAACTTCCCTAACATGGGAAAGGAAATAGCCACTGAAGTCCAGGAAGTGCGGAGAGTCCCATACAGGATAAACCCAAGGAGAAACATGCCAAGACACATAGTAATCAAATTGGCAAAAATTAAAGACAAAGAAAAATTATTGAAAGCAGCAAGGGAAAAATGACGAATAACATACAAGGGAACTCCCATAAGGTTAACAGCTGATTTCTCAGCAGAAACTCTACAAGCCAGAAGGGAGTGGCATGACATACTTAAAGTGATGAAAGGGAAGAACCTACAACCAAGATTACTCTACCCGGCAAAGATCTCATTCAGATTTGATGGAGAAATCAAAAGCTTTACAGACAAGCAAAAGTTAAGAGAATTCAGCACCACCAAACCAGCTCTACAACAAATGCTAAAGGAACTTCTCTAAATGGGAAACACAAGAGAAAAAAAAAGACCTACAAAACAAACCCAAAACAATTAAGAAAATGGTAATAGGAACATACATATTGATAATTACCTTAAACCTGAATGGATTAAATGCTCCAACCAAAAGACACAGGCTCACTTAATGGATACAAAAACAAGACCTGTATATATGCTGTCTACAAGAGACCCACTTCAGACCTAGGGACACATACAGACTGAAAGTGAGGGGATGGAAAAAGATATTCCATGCAAATGGAAATCAAAAGAAAGCTGGAGTAGCAATACTCATATCAGATAAAATAGACTTTAAAATAAAGAATGTTACAAGACACAAGGAAGGACACTACATAATGATCAAGGGATCAATCCAAGAAGAAGATATAACAATTATAAATATATATGCACCCAACATAGGAGCACCTCAATACAAAAGGCAACTGCTAACAGTTGTAAAAGAGGAAATTGACAATAACACAATACTAGTGGGGGACTTTAACACCTCACTTACACCAATGGACAGATCATCCAAAATGAAAATAAATAAGGAAACAGAAGCTTTAAATGACACAATAGACCAGATAGATTTAATTGATATTTATAGGACATTCCATCCAAAAACAGCAGATTACACTTTCTTCTCAACTGCACATGGAACATTCTCCAGGACAGATCACATCTTGGGTCAGAAATCAAGCCTCAGTAAATATAAGAAAGCTGAAATCATATCAAGCATCTTTTCTGACCACAATGCTATGAGATTAGAAAAAAATTACACAGAAAAAAAGTATAGAAAAAAATTACCCAGAAAAAAACGTAAAAAGCACAAACACATCGAGGCTAAACAATACGTTACTGAATAACCAAGAGATCACTGAAGAAATCAAAGAGGAAATAAAAAAAATACCTGGAGGCAAATGACAATGAAAACATGATGATCCAAAACCTATAGGATGCAGTTCTAAGCGGGAAGTTTTTAGCAATACAAGCCTATGTCAAGAAACAAGAAAGATCTCAAATAAACAATCTAACCTTACACCTAAAGGAACTAGAGAAAGAAAAAGAAACCAAACCCAAAGTTAGTAGACGGAAAGAAATCATAGAGATCAGAGCAGAAATAAATGAAATAGAAACAAAGAAAACAATAGCAAAGATCAATAAAACTTCTCAAAGCTGGTTCTTTGAGAAGGTAAACAAAATTGATAAACCCTTAGCCAGACTCATCAAGAAAAAGAGGGAGAGGACTCAAGTCAATAAAATTAGAAATGAAAAAGGAGAATTTACAACAGACACCGCAGAAATACAAAGTATCCTAAGAGACTACTACAAGCAACTCTATGCCAATAAAATGGACAACCTGGAAAGAAATGGACAAATTCTTAGAAAGGTATAATCTTCCAAGACTGAATCAGGAAGAAATAGAAAATATGAACAGACCAATCATAAGTAATGAAATTGAAACTGTGATTAAAAATCTTCCAACAAACAAAAGTCCAGGACCAGATAGATGGTTTCACAGGTGAATTCTATGAAACACTTAGAGAAAAGCTAACACCCATCCTTCTCAAACTCTTCCAAAGAATTGCAGAGGAAGGAACACTCCCAACTCGTTCTAGGAGGCCACCATCACCCTGATACCAAAGCCAGACAAAGATACTACAGAAAAAGAAAATTACAGACCAATATCACTGATGAATATAGATGCAAATATCCTCAACAAAATACTAGCAAGCAGAATCAAACAACACATTAAAAGGATCATACACCATGATCAAGTGGGATTTATCCCAGGGATGCAAGGATTCTTCAATATATGCAAATCAATCAATGTGATACACCATATTAACAAATTGAAGAATAAAAACCATATGATCATCCAAAAAAAAAAACTTTTAAATATTAACAAATAAAATCCAGTTTAAAAAAAAGGTTAATATATCAAGTAATTGACCAAGTAATGTTTATATCAGGAATGTAAAAATTTGGTTTTACATTTGGAAATACATTTCACCATAATAACAGAATAAAGGAGAAAATCCATATGATCATCTAAATAGAGGCAGGAAAAAACATATAACAAAAATTTAACAACAAATTTGTGAGCCAACTATCACCAAATTAGGAACAGAAGAGACCTTCCTCAATCTGATAAAGAGCTTCTACAAAAAAAAATATAGCACTGACGCCATGCTTAGTTATCACAGTGAATGTTTTTGCTCTAAAATTGGGCACACGGCAAGATTGTCCTCTGTCATCACTCTTATTCAACATTTCAGCAATAATGTGTAAAAAAGAATTAAAAGACATTCAGGTTGGACAGGAAGAAGCAAAGGTGTCTTTATTTGTAGATTTCATTGTTATTTTAAAAACGCTAAGAAATATACACCAAAACTATTATATTTAATAAATAAATTTACCAACATTAGAGAACAATAGGTTAATATACAAAGATTAATTTTATTTTTATTTACTAGCAGTAAACAATTGGAGATAAAATCTATTGAGATAGATACCAATTTTTCAAAAAGGACATAAATGCACCAACCATAAAAAAATAAACTGATAAAGGTACTCAGGAAAAAAAAAAACTTCTCACAGAAGACGTTTAATAAAATGACAGGGGGAAAATCTTTATAATACATATGTCTGATGAAGGATCTGTGTCCAGAATATGTAAAAAGTCTTACTACTCATTAATAAGTTGAGCCAATTAAAAACAGGCAAAAGGTTGAAAATACATGACATAAAATAATATAAGCAAAAGGCTAATAATCACATGGAAATTTGCTCAACATCATTAACCTTCTGAAAAATGCAAATTAAAACCACAAAATATACCATTACATACATACTATAATGATTAAATTAAAAGGTATAACAAGTACCTATGTAAAAACTAGGGCAAAAATGTTATATCAGCATTTTTCATGACACCCTTGACTGGAAAAATCTCAAATGTTCTTCAGCAGTTGGATGGATAAACAGATGACTATGTATAGACAGTGGAATACTACTCAGCAGTGTAAAGGAATAAACACACTGATACAAGCAACCATATGAATAAATCACACTGAAATCTTGCTGAGCTATAGAAGTCAGATACAAAGCCTGATGTAAAACTTCATTTATATGAACCTCTACAAAATAGGCAAGTTTAATCCAAAGTGAAAGGAAGCTGGTCAATGTTTGCCTGTGGCTGGGGGCAGAAGGAGAAAGATTGATGGAAAGGGGTACATGGAACCTTTTGGGGGTGATGGAAATACTCAATATCTAGATTATGGTTAAGGTTACACAGGTGTATAAATTTGTCAAAACTCATTGACATGTACACCTAAAATGTGTGCACTTTATTTTATGCCAAGAAAACTTAAGATGCTGTCCTTAAGTGTATTTGCAGGGACAAAGTATCAATAAATATTCTGGAGCTGGAGAATATAAGTGGACTTATTTATAAGCATGCACAGTGCAGACTGGGGACTCCTAAAAATGATTCAGTAGCTGTGTGGGGTTTGGAGGTTGGAGCTGTAGCAATTTACAGGTGGATTACAGAACCAGTAAAATGTGATGTGGTAAAAAATCTGATGTGACCTCATTCATTTCTGCAGGCTGGTAAGGTCTGAAGATGTATGAATTACATACAAGGGTATACAGAATCCGTTTTTTTTTCTCTTAAGTTTAAAGAACAGTAATTAACAGAGTTTCTATGTAATTTAACTGTAGTCCTCCCTGGAAATAGAACAATAAATGTATTACATAGCTTAAAGCATCTATAGTATGTTATAAATTCAATCTGCACAGATACCTATGATAAGTAGAGTAATGAAAATAATTTGGAATTGTAAAGCAATATGTTGAGAAGTTTATACAGAACCATAGTTTTAGAGCTAGAAAGGGCCTAAAAGTATCAAGTCCAATTTCCTTATTTCAAATATAGTGATAGCAGGCTAGCTGGGGGTGGGGTGGTGGGTTGCCTTATGGTCCTTGATTTTTTATCTTTCTCTCTATCTGGGCCCTTTGACATGTGGTTTTTTTAGTTTCTCACATAAAAGTGAAGTGTATTCCCTGACCATTGGCTTTTGCGTTTAGTTATGTGACTTGCTTTGGGTAACAAAGTAAGGCAGAAGTGACAGGGTGTCAGTGCCAGGCCTTGAGTGAATTCAGAGTGGTTCTGTTGTGTTTCTGTTAACACCACAAAGAGAACATTCCTGAGTTAACTTGCTGGTCTGAGGAAGTGAATGAGATAGGTGAGCAAAGTTGCCCCAGTTGAGATGTCCCATCTAAGTCAACTCTAGAATAGCAGATCCCGAGGCAACCTGCAGAAGCAATGTCTTCTTATCAATGTTAACTTATTACTTTTCTAATGTCTAGTAAAATAAGTTATTTGGAGAGAGTCTGGTGTTGGTATAATATAGGCCATGGGATTAGAAGCGCTCAGTGAAATCTAGTGTTTCTCCATTAAATGGAGAATGGACTTTTATGAAAGTATACAAGAGTATAAGGCCCAAAGCAAAATATGTAAAAAAAAAAACCAAAATTAGCTTTGATGCACGTTTAATCTATTAGAAGCTAAGTATTTTCAGGTGACCAAATATCTGCTTCACTCTTTTCCCTACACATAGAGATAACCCAGAGTCCCATCTGGCCACCATATTTGCTCAAAGTCCAGTATTTCTAGGTGTTGCTCATAATCTCCATCAGACTAAAGTGTGGCATCTTCACTCAGTGACCTAAGACTAAAGACAAGTTATCTCCTCCATCTTTTCCCCCACATAATTGTGAACCAGCAAAAGATAATAGCAATAAAACTCCTATGCAGAAATAGGAAAAATGGTAGAGATATGGCAATAATTGGTTCATAAAAGTTACAAAATCTTACCCAAAGAGTAAGGAAATTTCCTTGATTAGAACATGATTCTGCTCTTTTGGAGGAACTGCCTTGTTTGTTGTTCTCTGTGAACTCGGGCTCCATCTTCTGAAGATGCTTTCTTTTAAATTATCTAAAATCGACACTGAAGACTGTTCTCTCCTTAGCGGCTACATGGTTTTCTGAGCCCATTTCCTGCTGGTGCAAATTTGAGTACCCAAAATTTATATTAAGCCTGTTACAAACAAAGGTGTATTAACTCTGGAATTTGCTTTTGGTAATACAATTCCCTTATAAACTTAGTAGGCTGCTGATGTACTTGCTTGTAGTAGGTTTCATGTATCAGTGACTACCAGCCAAATTCTTTCCTAGATATAATGCTCAAGCTTGATTTACGTCTATTCTTTTCTGCCCTCATGCCTCCTTCTCAGTTTGTATCTGGCCACTTTAATGCCTTCTGAAAGAATAGATGGGACGGCTACAGTTGGAATCTGATCATTTTTGTGGGGCTGAGTATTAAGGGACTTCTGTAGCTCAATTTTTTTTTTTTTTTCCAGTCTTAACTCTTGTTTGGAGTCTGAAGTAGGCAGTGCTTTAACTGTCAAGGCTCCAAACTTCTGGATTCTCTCTCTTCCCCCATCTACTGCCTGGATACAGAGAATTCAACAATGGAATCAGAGTTAGGGCATAGTAGAGCCACAGATGGATGGAGTTTGTGTCCCTGAGATATTACCTGTAGGATATCTGTCCAAAATTGCTGCCTTAAACAGAGCTTTTGCTGGAGTGAGAAATAATCCTTTAGTATGCTAAGCTTCAGGAATTTTGATGCTTGTCACAGTAGTTAACCTATCTTTACTGATTACAGGGGCAAAGCATAGAATTTTCTTATCATACATTTCTTGATCTAGACATCAGCTGTCTCTATGTATATGCCCTAATTTTCTCCACATTCAGTATAAAAAGCCTGGATTAGAGTTTATCTCTTTCTGGTTTGGTATACTCAAAATCTCTGAGAATTACCAAGCATATTTTCATATTCTTTCAGTATATTTCCAAAGAATGCTAGCTTCAGGCTTGGCTCAGAGGGAGTCCTCATAGCTAAGCCGTTGTGGCTCAGCCAATACCACACTTTCTCTTAGAGCCTGTTACAAGAGATGCTATTTCCTGGTATGAGGATTCAGAGGTATTTTATAGAAGGCAAAAGTAGAAAATATAGCTAAGCCTTGAAACTATTGATAGAAAGTCATCAGGAACTGGAAAATGATGCAGAAGCAAGGCAGTCTCTCTTGGGGCTACCTGGTCTTCGCCTCTGCTGCTCTCTGCATGTCAGCTTTACTCCTGTCTTCTGCTGATACTCTTCCTACAGTTCTTCTGGCTGCCCTGCAGTCCCAGAGTTTCCATTACTTCAATTCAAGTGAATAGCTCAGACTGGAAGAGAACCTCTCAGTTACAGTGCTAAAATCCTAGAGTGAGAATCCTATTGGTCTAACTCAGTCCAACTCCAATGTCCATCTACAGCTTGTAAACTGCAGGGTTGGGTCATGTAGTCCAAACATGGCTACAAGAGGTCCAACCCTTTGAAATGTCAGGGAAATTCCCAGAAATAAAAAAGGGGAGGTTACAGGCCAGACAGATACTTTGTAAGATTTACATGCTAACCAACCACAGTGCTTAGGGAACTGATAGGCTCATATTCAATCTGGGATGATGACTGATGTCTACATTTGAGAGAAAAAAAAAATGTTCCATTTTATATAAATAAGTAGCCATGGTATCGAAAACCCTATGGTGTGGCTAAAAAAATATTTGATTTAAAGTCAGCAACCTGCTGTAAGTTGTGGCTTTGCTTATGCCAGAAGTATGACATTAGACAAACCATTTGACCTCTTCAGGTCTCATATTTTAGTGCTTGAAATTGGGCTAAGGGTCTCACAGTTTCTTTTTGTAGATTTGATAGGCCCTAACTGGTTGTTTTGACTATATAGTTTGATAAATACTAACTGTTGCTGTTCAGATGGTGATAGTTTTACTTTTAAGGCCTCAGGCTGTCTTTCTAATGAACTGAGTGAACAAATGTATTCTAAACACCCAAATTCATTAACCTTATACCAGTCCCTATACACTAATTTCAGTGCAACAGGATCTTTCCCAAACAGGCACTAGTTTCTAAACAATCCAATGTGGAAAATCTATAAATTAAACCTTAATTCATTATTAAAACCATATTTGCTTAGATCACACAACTGCCAAATCTGAGAGCCTTATCTGCCACAAATGAGATTTGCCTAAATGTGTTTTTAATCACTTTGTTTTCAGTGTACCGTAAGTGTCTTATCTAATCTAAATAAATGTTGGTACTAATTCATAGAGCAGTCAAAAGTTTCTTCCTCTGTATATTGATAGCACTCAAGAACTCTTTGACTGTGTCTGCATACTGTTCAAAAGGATTGCCGCAGGCTCAAGGGTTAAATTGTTGAAGCGGGTGGTTTGCTTTGCACAGCTTTAATGCTCCAACTCAGCCAGGGACCCCAGGAAGAACTTCCATATTAATTCATCGTTAGCTGCACAGAAGAACCTCATCCTTTCTAGTGATGCAAGGCATATAGACAATGCAGGAAATATCTCCTTCCCCTTCATGAAAATTAATCAATTTCCTATGAGTAGAGTGTTCTTTCAGGAGCCTGTACTTCAGTGGAGCAATGGTAGTAAATTAATCTGAAGCTAAATGGATAATGCCACTCCCTGGGTGGCATCTTTTTGGCTACTGGTGTTACTGGAGTCCCCCATGATCCACTGTTAGGGTTACAGTTATTGTTACGGTTATGGTTATGTTTATGGTTATGGTTATGCTTGCCTCTTAAACTTCATCTTTTGCCACTAAAGTAAGGATGTTTTACTGTCCATTATTGCTTATCTCCCTACACTTTCCAGGCTATTCCATACAGATTGTTACATTATTTCTCCTTGTAATCCCATCTCCATATTTTCTACTAGGTGGACACCTAAAAATTTAAATTGCATGCTTCTGTGAAGAGTTTCTATACCAAATTAAGCACAGTGACTTATTAACCCTTCTTTGTGTCTCAACTCTTCAATACTTATATCCAAAATAACACTCATCAAAATGTATTACAATGATTTAATTTCATGTTTAACATCCCACTAGATAATATGGACTATTGAGAGAAAAAAACATCAATTTTTTTTTTTTTTATACAGCAGGTTCTTATTAGTCATCAATTTTATACACATCAGTGTAGACATGTCAATCCCAAGAAAAAAACATCAATTTTATTTTTTTAGTATGTACCCATTTTCTACCAGGTTATCTGGTACTTATAGGGAGCTCAAACTATTTTTGTTGAATATAAAAATAATAATATTTGTTAAAATTCCAGAGAATTAGTGTGTCAGTGCCAAGAAAACAATGTTTTGGACAAGAAAAAATAAAATCCCTTAAGAAATTATAATGTTTAGATCTGAATTTTTATCCAAGCAATGTTTCCTTCTTCTACACTTGTAAAATCATAGCACAAGTATTGATTGCTGGGTTTAAAGTTGTTGCTAGTATTAAATATTTGGAAAATAGTTGAAAGATTTTGTCATTTGATTATCAGTTCCTTGAGTAATTAACATTGTGTAGGACAACTGGCACTTGGACTTTTATCTAGATGTTTGAGAAAAATGGCAAACAAAATCAATGCTCCTACATTGCTTTGCATATACATCTCATCATGTTTGTTTTGATTCAACATTTTCTCATGGGAAGAAGAAAAAAAGTCTAGCTATTTTTGACAACCAGCATATATAAGGAATGTGAACCTATAAAATGACAGAAACTGTTAACATTTTTTTCTTGTTAGTATTAAATATGTAAAATAACAACTGAAAAAGTATGTAATGGGATTCTTTCTAGTATGAAAGAATGCTTGACGATTTAAAAATATTGTATTTTATTAGCAGACAGTAGTGATTGTCTCACCCCTCCCCCAACATTTTTCCTCTTAAGAGCAAGTAAAATAGAACATTTTCTTTTGACTTTGTAACCCTTTAGGTAACACATAATCATACTGTCCTGATTAAACATTTAGAAGACTACTCCTGTACATCAGCAATGTGCTCTGCTATTTTGGCTTGTAACTGTGGTTGCATGAGTAATTTGGGCTTAATTCTAGCTCTTTCATGGTAACTTTAACTGAATTATTCACAGATTTGAGTTAATAATTCTTTAACTTGCTCAGAAAAATGGCTAATCTCCCAAAATTATAATTTAGGGACAAAGGCCAAGGTATATTAGCATGAGGTGTTGCTCAAAGATCTAGGATCTTTTGAACACTGTAAGTGTAAAAGAATGTTTTGTTTTTTTCATGTCTGTATAGGCCTCTGAAACTGTCCTACTTTGCTGAATTTCTATATTCTTTTGTAGTACTGATGATCTAAAAGTTATTTTTAGGTGTTTGCCCAAGTGAAAATATATTATAGTGGAGCATTGGTCCATGTGGGCTGCTATACAAAAATGCCATAGACTGGATAGCTTAAACTACAAACATTTATTCTCCACAGTTCTGGAGGCAGGAAAGTTCAAGATCAATGTACTAGCAGATTTGATGTCTGATGAGGAGCCACTGCCTGGTTCATAGATGGCATCTTCTCACTATGTCCTCACATGGGGAAAGGGGTGAGGGAACACTCCAGGGTCTCTTTTATAAGGGCACTAATCTCATTCATGAAGGCTCCACCCTCATGACCTAATCACCTGGCAAAGGCCCCACCTAATACCATCACATTGGGGTTTAGGATTTCAACATATAAATTTTGGGGGGACATAAACATTCAATCCATTGTAAGTGATTAATCAATTATTAATTATATTTGCTGAGTTTGTTGAGGAAAAAGCTTAAGGAGTAAGGACCTGGTTCCAAAATTTCCTTAACTACTGTGTTGTTTATTTTTTTGTTTTTATGAGTTTTATGTACTATTAAAGACATATAGCATTGAACTTTTTTCTTTTTTAGTTTAATTTTTTACAAACAGAGTCCTGTTGTCTCAGTTTGTATTTCCTTTCACTAGTATTTCTCAAAGCATGGTTCCTGGAGCAGCAGCCAGCATCCTCTGAAAACTTGTTGGAAATGCAGTGCTTCAGACCCTGACCCAGATTTATGGAATCAGAAACTATGGAGGCAGAGCCCAGATATTGGTTTAACCAATCTATCCAGGTGATTCTGATGGTGCACACAAAAGTGTGGGAATCACTATCTTAGGATGTTTTTGTAACTTTTGCCCTTCCTTTGTTGATCTGTTGGGTTCATATCATTTTAATGTTTTCCAGTTTTATTCTATACCTGTCTTTGGAAGCCACATAGTGCCACTTGTGATACATTCTATTGGTCACAGTCACAGAGTTCTGCCCAGGTTCAAGGGGAAGGGCTAGAGACTCCATCTTTGATGAAGGAGCAGCAAGCTTATCTTGTAAAAAGAATATACAGGATGAGAAATAGCATCATGCCATCTTTGAATAAGACAATCAGCAACACCCTGTGAACCCTAAACATATTTAAAAATGTAAGACAGAATAAATGTGATTATCCCTGCTTAAACAAGGCATCAATGAATAAATAGCTAAAAATTGAATCAATCTTTATGCACAAAGAAAATAGACCTTTATGTTCACTGGAGACTTGGTTGAAAAAAGATTAGATGTTTCTTTTCCCTTTAAAAATCCCTCCTACTGAATTTAAGGGATTCAAATGAGATGATAATTTCCTAGTATTCTGACCATAGTGTGTAAAATAAGAAAAATATTTAGAAGAAAATAGAGAAACTCAAATCTATAACTTAATAGAAGTTGATATTATAGGTTTATGTTTTCCCTGGAAAGGAGTATGTGGGTCCCATAAAGTATTATCAGAGCCTGTTAGACCATACAACTGGTCCTTGAGAAGTTTGAGCCAATGTGCATAAAGTACTCATTTGAGAGGCATTCCTGGCCATTGAAACTAGCCCTATGAGTATGGCAGAAGGTTTTCCAGGCTATTGTACATGCAAACACAAGGAAACCAAAACTCAGCATTTTGGACTGAAGAAGGAAGTGAGAATCAAACAAGCAATTGAGTAGAATAGTCAACTCAATGGATTGAGAAGAATGAGAAAATCCATGATGAAGGCAATAGAATATACTGAATAATCCTAAAGCAAAAGGGGAAACTAGGGCCTTGGAATGTTCCTGGGGGCTCCAAGGCTAACTCTAGGCTTCTGTGTCCTGTGGCTTTTGTGTCTTGTGGTCGATGAGGATACTATGTCAGATTGAACATTCAGTGCTATTTACTGTTAATAGGTTACAATCAGTTTATAGATCAGCTGAACATTTCTGCTGGTCTGGGCCAGATTTGGCTGATCTTGGCTGAGCTTCCTTGTGCATCTGTGATCAACTGCATGCAGAGGAGATAGACAGATTTGTGGTTTTGGTTGAGCATTTCACATGTCTATGTCCTTTGTTGGCAAAAATGAGATGAACCAGCTCTGACCCATGAGGACTTCTTCACTGGGCCACTGGGCAGGAGTCTGAGAGGTATATGGAATTGTGCGAGGCCTTTTGAGGCCTAGAATTGGGACATGTACAACCTTATCTCATCTTCATTCTACAGACTCAAGAAGAGCTTGGATATGAGGGGTGAAGAGACAGACCCCACTTCTTGATGGGAGCTGCTGCAAAGTCACATTGAAAAGGAGAATGGGTGTAACAGAGAGAGTAATCGTGGCCATTTTCACAATCTACCATGGTCCCTGATAGAACGGAGTTTACTTTCTAGTGAGGGGAAGATTGACAATGTTTATGCAAACATAAAAGCAAGGAAACAGCAGGCAAATAAACAAATAGACAAAGTAATCTTACATTATAATAAGTAATATGAAAACAAAAATACTTGGAGAATGAGCACCCAGGCAGAGGAACACTTGTATAAGAGTTTTGGGTTAGAATGAGCTTGAATATTTGCACATAGTTAAAAGAAAGCCAATGTGGCTACAGTGCAGTGTTCCAGGGGTGGGAAAAACAGGTGAGATGGGTACTTGAGGGGTCTCAGATTATACTCAGCCATGAAGGACAAAGTTGAGTTGGTATTATATTCTAAATATTGGAGGTTTTCAATCAGGAAAGAGATCTGTTCTAGGTTAAATCCCACTTTGTGGCTTCGGCAACGCAGATGTCCTCAAATGACCTTTATGTCTGGAAATACTCATGAGTGTTCTTCTTTATGTTACTTGTAGTTTTCTCTATCAATTGCAATCTCAGCTGCTAAGAGTACTGTCAACAGGCACTTTGCCTGGCAAATGCTGCTTTCAGTTCAGTGGCCTCATGTTACCTCAATGAACCCAAATTGTCCACAGGGTCAACATGGGAGAGGTAAGACCTGAACTCCAGAGGAAAGGGGGAATGTATTATAATCACCATATGTAGCACTTCATTCTACCTCCATATTTTTTCCTGTGGCAAATAACTAAGAGGGATATGAATGAGTACATTCGTTGTGAGAAAAATTTGTGATTAAGTTCCTAAACATAGAACCACTGGAAGCTATAAAGACTATCAAGTTTTCACCTGATGTTTTCACCCACTAAAGATCCAGATAATGAAATTCTTCTAGACAGAATACTATTAAATTGTAGTATGGAACTTGCTGTATCTCTCTCAGAGGCAGCTGTTAGATACTGACCGACTAAAGAACATTCTTTCAAGCCATGCCTGCACAAGACCAAAACACTAGTTAGGAACAAAGAGGTAAACCAAAATATTAAAGTCAAATGTAGACACACACACAGACACACACACACACACACACACTGAAACATAAAGCCTCTTTCCTAAAACAATTCCTCCTGACTTTTTCACATCATGGCACACATAGAAAATTATAGAATTTGTACAGCACACTCGGATAATAAGGTAAGGCTGCTGGTTGAAGTAGGTGACTATGACAGAGTTCTGAAAAGGTGAGGGATAGGACTAGTTAAGAAGGGTTACATGCTTATGTGGCAATTCTGAATAGAAAACCAAAATACAGTAAATAGTTTATGAACATATCAACAGGGCAATGAATTTGTCTCTTTGCTATGTTATTTTCATTAGCAGCACGTTTTTTGGGTTAGCTCTATAAAATGAATATGTCACTCTTGAAATGCTCCTCCTGTCACACTTGTTTACAATAAATAGTTCAGCAATCATCAAGATACCAGCAAGAGGCAGGCTGTGCATGGGATGAGTTTTAGCGCCACGCAAGTAGCCATGTTTACTTAATTTGGAAGATAGCACAGTAATTTTCCACTTAAATTTCTGTCTGTGAATCTATAATAGAAACTGTTTACTTGGTTGTGGCTTTTGCTGTTTTAACATTGTAGCAGTTGTTGTTTTGGTTATGCATTGCTAGCCTTACTTTCCTTTTATGAATTACTTCCAATTATGCACTAACTTTGAGAATGTATCTTAAAGGGAATTTTCTATTTTCCTAAATGAGTTTTTGAAGCTCCTCTCCGTGTTCAGGTAACTATTTCTTACAGCTTTATTGATTTAGGTCTAATTACTTGACCCAATTTGTGTCATCTCTCTGTATTAAGGATATTTTATGGCTTTTTGTCTCAGGCTTTTAGTCTATACTTCATTAATGATGTTTTTTAAAGGTTACAGACATTTTCTATTGAAAGAACTCTTCCTTAATTCATCATTTTAAAATTTGCAAGTATATTTTCTAAGCATTTAATATTGTTAGTATCATTAATATTACTAACAGCATATTAATGAAGTGTCAATGCACTGAATAATCTAGAGCACATGGAGGGAAATATTCTCCCTCCACAGCCAGCTCAAAATTTGTAGAAAACATTATATTCTTGTCTCCCGTTTAGTTGAGAAAATGAAACTTTTGGGATGGATGGAGAAGATGCTCTGACATTTCATGCATAGTTATTATTTCTTCAAATATCTACTGTGTGAGTGGGCCAGGTGCCATACATCCTGGAGCATAATGAAGTAACTGACTCCAAGAGTGGTGTTTTGTTCTATTGGCAGTGGATTCACATTTTCCTTCCTTTTTGTGTACACTTTTTGATGTGGCATAAATGATGGCAGCAGTGGTAAGAGACAGAGAAAGAAACATCCTGCCATCCAGAGGATACAAGTGGACTCTGACATTTGCTTCTGCACCATCTGCCTTCTTACCTATAACACACCTTGAGAAACAGACACAGAGGCTCCCCAAGACTGTGCATGGTAGAAGGCAATTGACCAAGGTTCTTCTTCAGAACATGCGGGAAAAGACAGGAAACTTTGGACCAGGTATTTTCAATTGCTGTGTCTCGGATTCCAACGTCAATGAAATGTTTCTTAGGAGTTGGAAACATGGGTGAATGACAGTCATGCAAATCCACTTACCTCTAAATTGTTCACCAAAGACAATTGCGTTCACTTGGGGCAGATACCTGGGTCCTTGAATATTGTGACTCTTTTGTGGAGCATATCGGGAAGTTTGGTTTTTCTTTAACTCTGCTCTCTCCCTTATCCCAGATCTAAGTATAGGCATACCTTTGTTTTATTGCACTTCACTTTATTGCCCTTTATAGATACTGCATTTTTTACAGGTTGAAGGTTTGTGGCAACCCTGCATCCAGCAAGTCTATCAGCACCATTTTTCCAGCAGCATTTCTCACTTTGTGTCTCTGTGTCACATCTTGGTAATTCTTACAATATTTTAGAACTTTTGTTATTATTATATTGTTATGGTGATCAGTGATCGCTGATGTTACTATTGTAATTGTTTTGGGGCACCAAGAACCGTGCCCATATAAGATGGCAAATTTAACTGATAGATGTTGTGTGTGTTCCGACTGTTCCACCAACCAGCCCTTTCTCCATGTCTCTCTCTCTCCTCAGCCTCCCTATTCCCTGAGACACAACAATATTGAAGTTAGGCCAATTAATAACACTACAATGGCCTCTAAATATTCAAGTAGAAAGTAGAGTTGCAGGTCTCTCACTTTAAATCAAAAGCTAGAAATAATAAGCTTAGTGAGGAAGGTATTTCGAAAGCCTAGATAGGCTGAATGCAAGGCCTCCTGTGCTAAACAGTTAGCTAAGTTGTGAATGCAAAGAAAATGTTCTTGAAGAAAATTAAAAGTGCTACTCTAGTGAACACACAAATGATAAGAAAGTGAAACAGCCTAATTGCTGATATGGAAAAGTTTTAGTAGTCTGGATAGAAGAGCAAATATGCCACAACATTCCTTTAAACCAAAGTATAATCCAGAGCAATCCTACCTCTCTTCAATTCCAGGCTTAGAGTGGTGAGGAAGCTGCCAAAGAAAAGTTTGAAGGTAACAGAGGTTGGTGTGTGGAGTTTAAGGAAAGAAGCTGTTTCCATAACAAAAAAGTACAAGGTGAAGTAGTAAGTGCTGATGTAGAAGGTGTTGCTTCCAGAATTTATCCAGAAGACTTAGCTAAGACAATTAACGAAGGTGACTACACTAAACAACAGATTTTCAATGTAGATGAAACAGCCTTATATTGGAAGAAGATGCCAATTAGGTCTTCATAGCTAGAGAGGAGAAGTCAATGCCTGGCTTCAAGGCTTCAAAGGACAGACTCCTCTCTTGTTAGGGTCTAATGCAGCTGTGGACTTTAAGTTAAAGCCAGTGCTCATTTACCATTCTGAAAATTTTAGGGCCTTTGTGAATTATGCTCAATCTACTCTGCCTGTGCTCTATAAATGAAACAACAAAGCTTGGGTGACAGCACATCTGTTTACAACATGATTTACAGAATATTTTAAGCTCACTGTTGAGACCTACTGCTCAGAAGAAAAGAATTCTTTCAAAATATTACTGCTCATCAGTAATGTATCTGCTCACCCAAGAGCTCTGATGGAGACGTACAATGAGATTAATGTTGTTTTTATGCCCGCTAACACAACATCTGTTCTACAGCCCATGGATCAAGCAGTCATTTAGATTTTCAAGTTTTATTACCTAAGAAATACATTTCATAAAGCTATAGCTTCCATAAATAGTAATTCCTTTGATGGATCTGGACAAGGTAAATTGAAAACCTTCTGGAAAACATACGCCATTCTAGATGTCATTAAGAACATTCATGATTCATGGGAAGAAGTCAAAATATCAACAGAGATCTCATTCCTGCAAGGGAGAGTCAGTCGATGTAGCAAACTTCATTGTTGTCTTACTTTAAGAAATTTCCAAGCCACCCCAACCTTCAGCAGCCACCATCCTTATCAGTCAGCAGCCATCAACATCAAGGCAATACCCTCCACCAGCAAAAATTCACTGAAGGCTCAAATGATGGTTAGCATTTTCTTAAACAATAAAGTATTTTTTAGTTAAGACTTTTAAAAGACATGATGTTATTGCATACTTAATAGAGTATAGTGTAAACACAACTTTTACTTGTACTGGAAAACCACAAAATTTGTGTAACTCACTCTACTGCAATATCCCCTTTTTTGTGGTGGTCTGGAACGAAACATGCAATATCTCCAAGGTGTGCCTGTAATACAAAGCCTTGCCAATTTTGTCTTTAAACATTTTTCAATTATGTCCCCTTCTCCATCTGCAAATGCTATCTTGGGTGACACCCTCATCATCTTGCAAGCTGACCCTGAAACAGTCTATAAACCAGTTTTCCCAACTTCAGCCTTTTCCCTTCAAATCCATCAGACAGACCTAAAATAGAAACCCAACCCTGTCATTCCTTTGTTTAAAACTCTTGAGTGGCTCCTGTTGCCCAGAGGATATAGTCTAAGTTTCTTAACACAGAGATCAAAGCTCTGCATACAGACTCTCCACCCCTCTGGCTTCGCCTCCACTCTGCTTCAGCAACACTGAACACGTGTCATGCCATTTCTCTTTTTATGACTTTGCTCCTGATGTCCTAACTGCTTGGAATATATCTTTTCTCCTATTCATGTCTGACTCTTTTTCATACTTTAAAATTGCACAAATATCAACTCCTCCAAGAATGCTCTCTACTCCCTAAAAGGCAGGGTTAGATGCCCTTACTCTGTGCTTCATATGCTTGTAATGCATTTCCTTTATAATGACACTTACTATATCATCTGGGTGCTCATTTTCACCACTATACTGCAAGCTCTTTGAGGACAGAGGATCTTATTCTTTGAATTCTTGGCCCCTGACCAAGTACATGACTCATTAAGAACACTCAGCACATGTTTGTGTAAAGAACAAACTAAAATGCCTCTGTGAATAAATGAAACCCCTATGAAGTGAGGAGAGAGAGAGAAAGAGAGGAGAGAAAACTGGAATAAGCCTTTGGAAATTCCCACAAATTATGTTCTCTATTGTATTTTACTTCATCTGTCTGTTCTTTTTATCTTTAGATCAAGGGCTATAGCTGATTTCCTGCTTTCTCAGAACCACTTCAAAATGGATGGTATGGTTCTCAACACACACACTGTGTGTTCAGTGAATATTTGTGATTGACTGATAATCCTTGGGACACCACTGAGATATTGCTCTGTGTCATGACTGAGCAATGTATAAGAAAAATTGGTTCAGAGCAGAGATATAAATACTCAACATTATATTGCAAGGAATATTATTGTGCTTTATAGAAAAACATATGAGAACATTTGTGAAAGAAAGAAAAATGAAAAGCGGAAAGATCCATCCCTTCAGTCTATTTATCTTATAATATATCATCCATCTGTTACCTTCCTAATCCATCTCACTTTACCCATCATCTGTTTTCCCACCACCAAACATTGCATTAGTTTAATGCAGTGGCATATATTTTATTTCTGTGGCACCAATTGGATATATTTGTAAATAGGAGGGCAAACTGAATGCCAACTGTAACTGATAACATACATCCTACACTTATATAGAAGCCAAGGTCATTTTCTTCTTCCTGTCATAACTATACAAGTAGACAACTCTTTACCTGGTGAAACAGGAGCAGTTATGTCATTCTTATATACCTAGAAAATCAGAACCAAGTGCTTTCCATAAAATTGTTCCATGTAAAATTGGCATCAATTAATGCACTGAACTATTCTTTCTCCCGGATGGAAATGTCATTTAAGAAATATGAAGATATTATTTCATTGTACTAGGAGGAAAAACTAGGCGTCTGGAGGATTCTTATTCAGGCATAGATTGCTATTAAAACCTTACCTGAGGTGCCCTGTAACAGGATCTCTTTCACTTCCTGTCTTATCTTTGACAACCTGTCTTAATGCAGACTTAAGGCCAGAGCCAGGCCACAGCTCAGGAGGGGTGAACACTGTGTCTATTGCACTAGATTCTATAGTAAATGCTTTTATCCATGAATCCCAACAGTCACTAACTTTCTTTATAGCTGTGTATGTCTATGAAGCTCGTGACGGTTGACATATGTCAATCAGAAAAGGTTTACTCACCCCCCTTGCCACTCACAAGGCACTTAGATAATTGAGGCAACACAATTCCATTGAATAGTATATTTGGCCACAAAAGGATGTTTCACGTTTACTTGAAGAGCAGCAAGCTAGCATGAAATGAGGCAGGGTTAGTTCCAATTATACACTAGATCTCGTCAGCAGAGATAAAATTCCTTGCTGAAATATCTGAAATTCTTAATAAAAATTCCTGGAAGCCTGTGAACTTCTTGGCAGCATATGTAAATTTAGGAGAAAGAAATAATCACAAATCTGTCATGCTGAAAGGGCTGATTGGGGTTTTGGGGGAACACTGGAAGAGTTACTAAACATTGGCATAGCTCTTTTCCCTGAATAATGAATATATTCAATATTCCCTGAATATTGTGCATATTTCCCTAAGACATGTAAAATATATGAAAGAAAGGGAAAACTAATCTATAATCAAACCATGGATCTTGAACAACCGCTTGACACACTTTATAAAGAAAATCTGGCAGATACAGGGAAATTTTGAACAAAATGAAAGAGAGCTCTGAGATTCACAATAACTGCAAAATGACAAATATGATGTTGTTCTCAATAAAGAAAAAGATAGATTTGGGGATCATAAAAACAATAGTCCTTATCATGGAAAAACAAGCATAAGGCACATGAAGGAGCCAAGAGTGAAGAGCAGTGAGGGGCCCACTGCTTGAGACCTATTGTCTTTTTTTTAGGAGAGTTTAGGAGAGTATGGAATTGGACCTGAAAGAGCTCTTGAACTTCTATGTCATCTTAACTCTACATAGGGCTTAAACAGAGAGGTAGCCTGGTGTCAAATGATACTCTAGAAGCAAAAAGAAGACAGGCATTGGTGAAAGAACAGTAGGCCATCTGAGAAGACATAGTTTCTGGAGGAAGTAAGTGACAAATGTTATGACTGAGAGATGAAGGATGTCATCTAAAGCCAAGGAACTGTTTCTGTGCAGAGGACAGAATAGATTTGGAACGTAGAGATAAATGTTTATACATTAGCCGAGTGTTGCCCCGAGACATTTATCATTTCCATTGTTTTCATATTTTCAACACTCACAAGCAGTTAAAGAGGGAACCAGAGAAACAAAATAAACAAACAGTATTTAGTTCTCCAGCTGGAGACATAGAGGAATGATTCTGAGGACATCTTACTGAAAAAGGAGGTAAGCCAATGAGGTTCACCAACACTATCTTTCTGCACGTTGTAAATCAGATACCATGGTCTGCATTTAAGGATGACTAATAAATACAAAAGATCTGGCATGCATAAAACACTACACAAGCAAATGAAGAAATGGTTAACATTCAAAAGACTATGAAGATTGAATTTTAGAAGAGGAACTTAGGAAAGAAAAGAATGTTAAAAATTATCTGCATTCTCAAGGAAATTAAAGTGAGTATGGAATTTCTATGTAACAAGGGATCATATAAAATGGAGTTACTAACAAATTCAGGGAAAGACATTGAGAAGAAACATAAAATGTGAAAATACTTAAAAACCACATTTGAAGAAACTAGAACTGGTACAGTGAAAATCAAGAAAACAAACCACAGTAAATACTAAAAAAGAAGGAAGTGATGTAGGAGGTAGGGTAGATAAGATCATACATACTGAACAGAAAAAATTTATAAGAACAAAAATGACTAGAGGGAAAATGATAGTTATGGGGGAATGGCTATATATCCCCACACAATATGTGGATAACTAATGGACAGTTAGGGTTTCTTAGGAAGAGAACGCAACAATGAGATTATGAAAAATATTTAAGGAAATGTAGGCAAAAACTTTCTTTAAATAAAGGGGGATTTAAATATGCATATTTATCATTATCTATTGATGTATAACAAATTAGTCCAAATCTTAAAAGCTTAAAACAATAACAATTTAAAAAAAGAATCTTTCATGGTTTCCTGAGTAGTTCTGGCTCAGGACTCTCATGGGGTAGCTAGAGCTAGAACAGCTGAGGCTGGCCAGGCATCTCTCTCTCTTTATGGAACTATTAGGGCCTCCCCATGGGGTCTCACGGTGGCCTACTTTGGGTCTCTTCAGAGCATTAGGGCCTCAGGGCAGTTGGACTTACCAAGTGACTGAAGACTTCCAAGAGAATGTTTCTTAAGAGAACAAGGCAGAAGTCTAGGGCATTTTCATCACCTACCCCCAAAAGTTGCTTAAGTCCATTCTCTATGTCTACATCTTTATTACTGCCCTGCCACTATGTTCATCAGTACCATTTTTTTTTAGATTCCATATCCATGCATTAGCATACAGTATTTGTTTTTCTCTTTCTGACTTACTTCACTCTGTATGACAGACTCTAGGTCCATCCACCTTGCTACAAATAACAGAGAATGGACTTGAGGACACAGGGTGGGAGGGGGAAAGCTGGGGTGAAGTGAGAGAAGCATTGACATATATACACTAGCGAATGTAAAATAGATAGCTAGTGGGAAGCAGCAGCATAGCACAGGTAGATCAACTCGGTGCTTTGCAATGACCTAGAGGGGTGGAATAGGGAGGGTGGGAGGGAGGCTCAAGAGGGAGAGGATATGGGGATATATGTATACGTATGGCTGATTCACTTTTTAAAAAATTTAATTAATTAATTTTAATTTTGGCTGCGTTGGATCTTCGCTGCTGTGCGCGGGCTTTCTCTAGTTACAGCGAGCGGTGGTTACTCTTCGTTGCGGTGCGTGGGCTTCTCCTTGTGGTGGCTTCTCTTGTTGCGGACCACGGGCTCTAGGCACGCAAGCTTCAGTAGTTGTGGCTCACAGGCTCTAGAGCGCAGGCTCAGTAGTTGTGGTGCATGGACTTAGTTGTTCCGCGGCATGCGGGATCTTCCCGGACCAGGGCTTGAACCTGTGTCCCCTGCATTGGCAGGTGGATTCTTAACCGCTGCGCCACCAGAGAAGCCCCCAGATTCACTTTGTTGTACAACAGAAACTAACACAGCATTGTGAAGCAATTATACTCCAATAAAGATGTATAAAAAAAAAAGAGTCACTCAGAGTCACGTCTCCTAGAGTCACAAGCCTGCCAACATTTCAGATAAGGGCCCATACACTCCACCTCTGTATGAGTGATAGTGTCACATTTTAAGAAGAGCATGTGAGCTAGAGGATATTGTGGTGATTTTGAAAACACAATGTCACACATACTGAAAGGGGTTACTATGAGTGTAGCAAGACAATGAAAAATTAATAGAGAATAATAGACAGAGACATAACATAGTGAGACTTTTGAACTTTAAGGTTAAGGAAAGAACAATATAATCATTCTGGAAGAAGAAATAATCACATGCAAGGGGGAATTCAGGCTGGGCTGAGATTTCCACACAGCAATGTTCAAGAACAGGAGATGATGGAGCACTTTCTTTAGAGTTAGGAGAAAAGACTTTTTCCCCAATAACTTATATCTAGTCCATACATACAAGTGTTGTATATAAAGATGACAGGAAGAAATGTTTAAAGGCTCACAGTATATATCATCTATTAACCATTATGAAAAAATCTTCCTGAAGACCAAATCTAGCCACATTAAAAATAGAAGAATGAAAATTCAAAATAAAGGAATCATGAACAGATCTCTTTGTTTGAACATAGAAATGTAAAAATCAGCATTTTCCCCTTACCTTCTAGAACTCATCCAAAAACACCAAGGAGAACAATGAATGAAAGACAGAAAAACCATGTCTGGTGAAATTGGAAGACAGCTAAAGTCCAAGATCACAAGATACAAAAAATAATAATAAGTAAAGAGGGTAGGAGGAAACTTTTGGGGACGATGAATATGTTTATGGCATAGATTGTGGTGATAGTTTCAAAGATGTATCCTTATCTCCAAATTCATTAAGTTGCATATTTTAAATATGTACAACTTTTTGTATGTCAATTGTACCTCAATAAAATGGTTTTAAAAAAAGATATCTGGAAGAATGGCTTAGAGCAGAAATCATGCAGTGGTGTGAGTAGAAAGAACCCAATAAATGATGATGTAGAGATGGCATAAGAGAGCTTCAAATCGGAAAAAGAGCCAGCAAAAAGTACAGTATCAAAGATGAAGGTCATGCCAGGTGATAAACCCAAGTTTCTTATTTTCAGCAGCAGATAGAGCGATACATCTGGCATTAGTTTTACTTGACTCAGTATGGTCCCAGGAAGCAGAGGAATTGGGACTAAATGAGCAATCCTATGGACAACCCATATGTGCAAGCAGTACTGTCTCTGTTGCAGCAGAAAGGAGATTGAATTGAGAAAAAGTTCAGTGATACCTGTCTCCATTGCATGGGGAAAATCACACCCAGAATCCTTGATCACAAGAAGAATTCATGCTTGTCCTGAATACTATTGTTTTTTGTCTGACATATACTCCTGGCAAATAGTTGGTGCAGGAAACACTCACATTTTTCAATGATAAATAATACAAGAAAGCACCAGCACAGGATCTGTTCAAAGACAGAATTGGAAAACAGGAAGGAAATTTTTCATTATAAAATTAAAAAGATATCAATATATAAATTAACTCTCCTATCAAGGGTACAAAGCAAAAATGCAAAAGCTCGGGGAAGATATGTTGAGAGACAACGTATCATCTGGTTGAGCTCAGGGAAGTATTAAAAAACACAAAACTATTAAGCAAATTAAGCTGAACTTGCAAGAAGTTCACTTAAGAATAGACTGTTCTGAAAACAAAGACAATGGAAAAAGTAAATGAAATTAAGTAGAAAAATATATTAATATGAGAATTATGTAATTAAGGAAAAAATGACATTTAAAATATGACTGATTTGGAAGTCACATGCTTAATTGGAATCCTCTATGAAGAGATGGTAATTGTGAAACAGAATGAATATATAAGGATATGTTAATAACTATTTTTGAAATAAAAAAAAACATGAACTTGCAAATTGAAAGGCTATATTGTGTTGTTCGCAGAAGAAAATGATGGTTAACAATGAGACATATTTCAAGAAAGTTATTTGTCTTTTAATGTACAAAAAGAATTCATCTGGGAAGCCTGATGAGAATATAAAGCAACTTATTGTATAAATTAATTTAACTTATACTTCTCCACAGCAATCTTTTACGCAAGTAGTCATAGACCAATACCTACAAAATGCTACGGAAAGAGAATACACCCAAGGATTTTATGTCTAACCAACTGTCATTTGAGTATAAAGGCAATCTACATGGTTTTGGGTGTTTTAAATATTTTTTACTTATTCCGTCAAATTTTATTTTAGAAATTTTAAAAAATACTAGAATAGTTTGATAAATACTTGTATATATCCTCCATTTGAATTCAACAATTTTTATCTTTTTTGGTATATTTGATTTATCTCCAGCCTCATCTCACTCCCTCCTTCCTTTTTATGCCCTTAGCCCCTCCCCTCCTCTCTCTCTCCTCTCTTCTCTCTCTCTCTCTCTCTCTCTGTCTTTATCTATTTAAAAGTAAGTTTAAGGGCTTCCCTGGTGGTGCAGTGGTTAAGAATCTGCCTGCCAATGTAGGGGACACGGGTTTGAGCCCTGGTCCAGGAAAATCCCACATGCCGCAGAGCAACTAAGCCCGTGCACCACAACTACTGAGCCTGCGCTCTAGAGCCTGCGAGCCACAACTCCTGAGCTCGTGTGCCACAGCTACTGAAGCCCGCACACCTGAAGCCCGTGCTCTGCAACAAGAGAAGCCACCACAGTGAGAAGCCCACACACTGCAACAAAAAGTAGCCCCTGCTCGCTGCAACTAGAGAAAGCCCGTGCACAGCAACGAAGACCCAACGCAGCCAAAAATAAATAAATAAATTTTTAAAAAAAAGTAAGTTTAAGACTTCAAGTCACTTCATACCTAATTACTTAAACATTCATTTCCCAAGGATAAGGGTAATTTCTTATATAACATTATGCTGTTACCACATCTAAGAAATAGAAAATGATTCCATAATTTCATTTAATATCCAGTCCATACTAAAATTTTCTAAATCATCACAATTTATATATTTGGTAGTTTTCTATTTTAGAAACTGAAATCCAACCTAGGTTGTTGCTATGCCATTGGTGATTTTGTCTGCTTATAGTTTATTTTAGTAAGAAACTCCCCCTGCCTTAACAATTTTTTTCACTACATTCACTTTTTGAAGAATTCAGGACAAGCGACATACATATTTTTCCAATTCTGCATTTATCTGATTCTTTTCTCTTGGTGGTGTTTAACCTGCTCCTTTATCACTCTTATTTCCTGTAAACTGGAAATTAGATATAGAGGCTTGACAAGAAGTTTTTGAGTTGCACAAATGTAGAGAATATTTTCCCCATGAATTCTTTTTGAGGAATGTACCAGAGGAAAAACTTTAGCTTATCAAGATGTGACTGGAAAATTTACAAAAAAATTTAAAAATCAATGATGATCATTGGATTTATTTTAGTATTACCTACAGTAGAGGCTAAGCCACTGTAAGAGAATGACTCCAAATTCACTGGCTTAAATTGGATAAAAGTGGGTTTTTTGGTTCTGTTTTCATGAAATAATCCAGGTGTGAGTAGTCCAGGGCTGATGCAGTAGCTATACTCCAGGAGGGCACTCAGGTACCTAGACCTACACATCTTATTTCTTCACCGTCTCCCAGGATGACTACAGATTTCATCTGCATGACTTATACTGACTTATCCCCAATCCATGCTCCTAGGGAATTATGGAAGTCAAGAGCAGGCAGCTTCTTCTTTAAGGAACTATCCTGGAAGGAGAACACATTGCTTTAGTTCATACTTGACTGGCTTGAACATAGTCAAAAAGACACGCTTAGGTAGATTGGAGGCTGGGAAATTTAGCCTATTGTTTGATGACTATGAGCACAGCTAAAATGAAAGGACCTTATTATTAAAATGGAAAATGATATTACTGTGGGACCACTAGCAATCCTTACTACAATTTGAATGTACTAAAAACACTGAAAAGCATGGGGATGGGGGGACAGTAGAATGTAAATGCTAAATGCACTGGCAATGTACAAAATTAGAATTAAAAGGGAAGAGAATTAATACATACTGTCAAACAAAATGGAGTATTATCTGTATTAGATAAGATTATACACTAAGTTATAAGCATAAACACAGGACATATTAAAAAACTTTAAAACATGACATAGTGAAATGTTTTAAAGTAATGGAATCAGAAAATATAGCATAAGTTAAATTAATTAAAATCAAATTTATCAACAAATATAAATAGACATCAATGAAGAAGACTTTCAGATTGGATTACAAAGCAAAGTCACATACCATGCTATTTACAAGAGAATTGACTTCCAAAATAATTTAGAAAGGTTGAAAAATAAATATATGGAGAGAGAGATGTTGGGCAAATGCAAAAAAAAAAAAAGCAGAGTTATGATTTTACTTTCAGTCAAGTTTGAATTAAAGAATTAATTGAGGCAAAGAAGAGTGTGCTAAGGTTTGCAATTAACAGTGAAGACGATCTAACAGTTATAAATGTCTATGAATGAACAAACCTAACATCATTATGCATAAATTAGAAATTACAGGAAATACAAAGAGAAATGAACATATATCATTGGCAGTAAAATATAATTTAATTCATAGATTTTAGTCCATGACAGATGTAAACAAAAATTATATAAAGATATCAAAGACTCGAATGGTATAATTAATACAATAGGTATCCTTGAAATATATCAAATTTCATACCTAAAATTTTATATCCCTTTACCTACTCTTTTATTTTTATTTTTTTAACATCTTTATTGGAGTATAATTGCTTTACAATGGTGTATTAGTTTCTGCTTTATAACAAAGTGAATCAGCTATACATATACATATATCCCCATATCCCCTCCCTCTTGCGTCTCCCTCCGACCCTCCCTATCCCACCCCTCTAGGTGGTCACAAAGCACCGAGCTGATCTCCCTGTGCTATGCGGCTGCTTCCCACTAGCTATTTATTTTACATTTGGCCTTTACCTACTCTTGAAGGAGTTATAAAAATATATAGACTTCAAGGGAAATCCTAATAAATTAAAAAAGTGTCAATTTAAGAAAATATTGAAACATTGCAAACTGAAAACAGAGATACAAATACATCTAGAAATTAAATACACAGGAAGTCACTACTTTTTGTAAACTAAACAAATAAATCTACAAAAACAATAACAATTTCTTTCATTGATTCCTGTTGTAAGAGAAAACCTAATTCTCAATTGCAAAACATCTGGAATATTATAAAAATGATAACACTACTAATTAGAAACTGCAATAGAGCTAAAGCAGATCTTAGAGAAAATTTTATATCCTTAAATAGTTATATTAATAAGCAAAAATTAATAAAAATTAATTCAGGATTTACCTGAAAAAGTAGGAAAAGAACAATAAAACAAAATTTAGGGTATCGTTAATGATATTAATAAAGATAAAATGGGAAATTAGTAATTTAGAATACACGGAAAACTGGATAGAAATAGATGCAGAAGTGTGTTCATTGAAAGAAAAAGTAAAGCAGATAAACTGCTAATCTGATTGAGAAAAAAAATGGGAGGACACACAAATACTTAAAATAGGATAGAAATGAGAACCACAAATACAGAGAAAATAAAAATGCTCATTCTAGACAATATAGTTAATTCTACTCAGAGATTAAAAAGAATTGAAAATTAATTTTTGTAGGAAAATTAACCAAAACTAACTTTAGAAGTAAAAAAACAAAAACAAAAACACATGTAAGGACAAATTATCACTGAAGACATAGAGAAAGATGTCAAAGAACTATTACCCAGTATAGCACTAAGCTATGTAGTTCCAAGGGAGAATTCAACCATATCTTTATAACCAATATCTCCAGGGCTATTTAAACAATTACAAGACACTGAAAAATTATTTTATGAAGTAAATATATTAATTGACAAAAAGAATCAAACTCCCAACAAGTTATTTCATGTATATCAAAAAACTGATTTTAAACGTTATATAGAGAGGCAAAGACCCAGAATAGCCAGCACAATATTGAAGAAGAACAAAGTTGGAGGACTGACTTAAAACTTACTGCACAGATACAGTAATCAAGAAAATTGTGGCATTAATAAAAGAATAGACAAATAGATTGATGCCAGAGAATAGAGAACCCAGAAGTGGACCCTCATATAAATAGCAACTGACCTTTGACAAAGGAGCAAAGGCAATTTAATGGAGCAAATATAGTCTTTTCAACAAATGGTCTGGAACAACTGGGCATCCATATGCAAAAAAAGAAAAAAAAGTTAGATACAGACCTTATACCCTTCACAAAAGTTAACTCAAGATAGATCATAGACCTAACTGTAAAACACAAAAATATAAAACTCCTATGAGATAACGTAAAGGAAAACCTATGGTGATGACGGTGATAACTCTTTAGATAGAACACCAAAGGCATTATCCATGAATAAATAATTAATAAGCTGGACTTCATTAAAATTAAAAACATCTGCTCTGTGAAAGACAATGTCAAGAGAATGAGAAACAAACCACAGACTGGGAGAAAATATTTGCAAATGACAAAACTGTTAAAGAAATGTTATCTAAAATATACAAAGAACTCTTAAAACTCAACAATAAGAAAACAAATAACCTGATTAAAAAATGGACCAAAGACCTTAACAGACACTTCACCAGAGAAGATATACAGATGGCAAATAAACATATGAAAAGACGCTCGACATAATATGTCATCAAGGAAATGCAAATTAAAACAATGAGATACCACTACACACCCATTGGAGTATCGAATACTGACACAACCAAATACTGGCTAGGAGATAGAGTAGTAGGAACACTCATTCACTGTTGATGGGTGTGCCAAATAGTCAAACCACTTTTGAAGACAGTTTGGCAGTTTGGTACAAAATGAAACATAATCTTACCATATGATCCAACAGCTGTGCTCCATGGGGTATTTACCCAAAGGATCTAAAAATGTATGTACACACATAAAAGTGCACACAGATGTATAGCACCTTTTTCATAAACTGCCAAAACTTGGAAGCAACCAAGACGTCCTTAGTAGGTGAATGGATACATTAACTGTGATACATGCAGACAATGAAATATTTTTTTAACTTTTTATTTTATATTGGAGTATAGTTGATTAGCAATGTTGTGTTAGTTTCAGGTGTACAGCAAAGTGATTCAGTTATACATATACATGTATATCTATTCTTTTTCAAATTCTTTTCCCATTTAGGTTGTTACAGAATATTGAGCAGAGTTCCCTATACTATACAATAGATCCTTGTTGGTTATCTATTTTAAATATAGCAGTGTGTACTTGGCAATCCCAATCTCCCTAACTATCCCTCCACCCCCACACCCTTCCCCCCTTACAAATGAACTTGTAAATAAGTTCATTTGTATCATTATTTTTTAGATTCCGCATATAATCGATATCATACAATATTTCTCTTTCTCTGTCTGACTTACTTTACTCAGTATGACAATCTCTGGGTCCACCCATGTTGCTGCAAATGGCATTATTTCATTCTTTTTAATTGCTGAGTAATATTCCATTATATATATGTACCACATCTTGTTTATCCATTCCTCTGTTGATGGACATTTAGGTTGCTTCCATGTCTTGGCTATTGTAAACAGTGTTGCAATGAACATTGGGTTGCATGTATCCTTTTGGATCATGTATTTCTCTGGATATATGCCCAGGAAGGGGATTGCAGGACCATATGGTAGCTCTATTTTTAGTTTTTTAAGGAACCTTCATACTGTTCTCCACAGTGGCTGCACCAATTTATGTTCCCAACAACAGTGTAGGAGGGTTCCTTTTTCTCCGCACTCACTCCAGCATTTATTGTTGAATCAGGCTCCCTGACTTCAGACTATATTACAAAGCTATAGTCATTAAAACATTATGGTATCAGCACAAAAAATAGAAACAAAGATCAATGGAACAGGATAGGAAGCTCAGAAATAAACCCGTGCACCTATGGTCAATTAATCTACGACAAAGGAGGTGAGACTATATAGTGGAAGAAAGGCAGTCTCTTCAATAAATGGTGCTGGGAAAACTGGACAGCTACATGTAAAAAAGTGAAATTAGAACATTCTTTAACACCATACACAAAAATAAACTCAAAATAGATTAAAGACCTAAATGTGAGACTGGACACTATAAAACTCTTAGAGGAAAAGATAGGCAGAACACTCTCTGACATATCTTTTTCAATCTGTCTCCCAAAGTAATGGAAATAAAAACAAAAATAAACAAATGGGACCTAATTAAACTTAAAAGCTTTTACACAACAAAAGAAACCATACAGGAAATGAAAATGCAACCCACAGAATGGGAAAAAATATTTGCAAATGATGTTACTGACAAGGGATTAGTCCCCAAAATTTACAAACAGCTCATGCGGCTTAATATCATGAAAACAAACAACCCAATCAAAAAATGGGCAGAAGACCTAAATGGACAGTTCTCCAAAGAAGACATACAGATGGCCAAGAGGCACATGAAAAGATGTTCAACATCGGTAATTATTAGAGAAATGCAAATCAAAACTACAATGAGATATCACCTTACACCAGTCAGAATGGCTACCATCAAAAAAATCCATAGATAATGAAATATTATTCAGTGCTAAAAACCATGAGCTAAACCATAAAATGATGTGGAGGAAACTTAAATGCATATTACTAAGTGAAATAAGCCAATATTGAAAGGCTACATACTGTATGATTTCAACTATATGACATTCTGGAAAATGCAAAACTATGGAGACAATAAAAAGGTCAATGGATGCCAGTGGTGTGGAGGGTAGATATAAATAGAGCACAGAAGATTTTAGGACAGTGAAACTACTGTATGATATTATAATGACAGATAAATGTCATATGCATTTGCCTAAAACCATAAAATGTGCAAAAACAAGAGTAAACCTTGAGGTAAACTATGGGCTTTGGATGATTATGATGTGTCAATGTAGATTCATTCTTGGTAAAAAATCGTACCATTCTGGTGAGTGATGTTGATAACAGGGAAGCTATGCATGTGTTGGGACAGGGGTGTATATGAGAAGTCTCAGTCACTTCCTTTTAATTTTGCTCTGAATCTAAAACTGCTCTTACAAAATAAAGTGTTTTTTTCTTTTTTTAAAAAGCAAAGAAGAATAGTAAAAGAAAAACAAACACAAACCAAAGAAGTTTAATATACAAAAAGAAAACTACAAGCCAATCTCACTATGAATATGGAAGCAAAATGCCGAAGTAATCAGCAGCACATAAGACCACCATATACCTCTGCAAAGTGGTATTAATTCAAGAAATGATAGTTCTATAATGACTAAAATTAATCATAATAATTGATCTAAGAAGAAACAGCCTACGATCATTTCCATGTTGAAAAAGCATTTTCCAAGATTATATATCTATTCTTGATATGAACAGTTAAAAATGTCAGAATATATGAATACTACCTCAACATAATAAAAAAAAATTTCAAACAAAAGGCTGAAACAATCCTTATTGATAAAACTTTAGAAGTATTCTCATCTATGTCAGGAACAAGGCACATACTCCACTATTACGACTATTAATTAAATTGGGTTTGCAGATACTAACCAACATATTTAGATAAGAGGAAGAAACTACAAAAATTGGGGAAAAAAAGAGGTTAAGTTAATACTATTTACAGATGAGATGATTATATATTTGAAAACCTTAAAATTTTCAGCTAAACCCACTAATTCAGTAGGGAACTCAGTAAGGTGGTAAGGTACAAAATTAATATACATAGTCAATAGTTTCCACTGATACAAATAATAAGTTACATGACATAATGCAATAGAAGACCTTATTTATATTAGGAACAGTAAAATACAGAATGCCTAGTATATTAGTTTTTTGTGGTGGCTGTAACAAATTACCACAAACCTAATGATTTAAAACAACACAAATTTATTATCTCACAGTTCTGGATGTCAGAAGTCCAGAATGGTTCTAAATGAGCTAAAATCAGTCGTATTGTATTTCTTTTGGTCGCTCTAAGGGAAAACACATTCCTTGCCCTTTACAGTTTCTAGAGGCTGCCCACATTTCTTGGCTCAGGACCTTCTTCCATCTTCAAAACCAGGCCAATTCTTTTTGCACTGCTAGCTCTCTGATTCTTCCTCATCTGCCTCCTTCTTCCACTTATAAAGGAGCTTTGTGATTACATTGGGCCTACCTGAATAACCCAGGATAATCTCCACATCTCAAGGGCAGCTGATTAGCAATCTTAATTCTATCTGCAACTTTTGTTCCCCTTTGCCATGTAACTAACATATTCAAAGTTTCTGAGCATTAGGGTGTAGACATCTTTGGGGCAGGGAGGGGCATTGTTCTTCCTACCATATCTAGTAATAAATTTAACAATAAAATTGCAATGTTTATTATAAGAAAACTTTGAGATGATTCAGGGAGCTACAAAATAGTGCTTGAACAAATGAAAGGCATACTATTTTCTTGGCTAAGAAGAAATAGCATGTACTTTAATGGGAAGAAACAACATCACAAAGATATGTTATCCCTAAATAAACCTATACATTTAATTCAATACAATAAAAAATTACCTAACTGAATACTTTTGGAAAGAGACAAGTTAATTCTTAAAATACATGTGGAAACCAAAAACTAGCAAGAATAAATAGGAAAATTCTGAAAAGGAAGAGTAAGGAGGTGTTACCAAATGTTAAAGCATATTACTAAGGCTCAGTGATTCAAACAGTGTGATATTACTCATAAATAAACACATCAATGGAATCACATAAAAAAGTCCAGAAACAGGCCCAAATCACATGGGAATTTACTAAATGATAAATATTGCATCCTGGTGAAAAAATTATTTATTAAAACCGGATGGTGTTGGGACTCTTGCTAGCCATCTGGACTGAGAAGTTTTCTTCCATGTCTCATATTTTATATCAGGGTATCTTCCAAATGAACAAAAAATTTAAAGACAGAAATAAAGCCATAAAACCACTATAAGAATCCCTGGGTAAAAATGTTATAACAGAACAAGGAAGGCTTTTCTATGACAGAAATCCCAGAATCCATAAGAGAAATGACTGAAATTTTCAGCTACTTAAACACAATAAAAACAGCAATAAAAAAAGGCCAAAATTCATCACAAGTAAATCAAAATTCAAGCAGGTTAAAACTATTTGTAACCCATAGAGAAAAGTCTAATTTCCCGCACGTATAAAGCATTCCTACAAATTGAAAAAATAAAGACCAATAAATAAATATAAAAATATTTAAGAGGTTATGAAAAGATGGCAAAGAAAAGGAAAGACAATTTGGATTTTAGATATGTGGAAATATCCTCAACCAAACTCACTCATAATGAGAGAAATAAAGAGTAAATCTACAGTGAGATACCATTTGTCACCTTTTAGGTCATCAACAATCCAAGAGGTTAATAGCATCTGCTGTGAGTGAGGGTGAAGAGAAAAGCCACACTCATTTATTGCTTGTAAGAATGTAAATTGGTACAGTCCCATTGTGGGGGAGGTATTGTCTATCAAAATTACACATCACATACCTTAGCATCCAACAATCTGACCCCTACAATGTATCCAGTTATGCACAAAGTGAAAACATTAGTCACTGCAGCAATCTCCTTTTAAAAGAAAAATATTACAAAAAACTTAAGCATGTATCAATAGGGGACTAGTTAATTAAATTATGGTACATCAGACAATGAATATTATTTAGCTATAAAACATAATGATAAAAGTCTTTATGTAGAGTATGGAAAAACCTCCATGATATATTTTTAAATAAAAAAAGCAAAGGGTAGACCAATGTGTACAACATTGAGTTGTGTGAAAAAGAACAAAGAATATACATGTAAGAGCCAACCCTTACAAAGCACTTCTTATCCCTTCTAGTCGAAATCACTCTGTAAGGAAGGTACTATCATTCCTTTTCCTACACCATAAGCAACACATCTGTATTATTTACTGCTTTTTAAAAAAATTTAATTTTATTTATTTTGGTTGCGCCGGGTCTTATTTGCGGCTTGCAGGCTCCTTAGTTGCAGCACATGTGCTCCTTAGTTGTGGCTGGTGGGGTCCTTAGTTGTGGCATGCATGTGGGATCTAGTTCCCTGACCAGGGATCGAACCCACATCCCCTGCATTGGAAGGTGGATTCTTCACCACTGCGCCACCAGGGAAACCCCATTATTTACTGCTTTATCTTCAGTACCTACCACAGAGCCTGACACATAGAGTGCTCACTAAATATTTGGGCAATAAATAAATAAAGGATTTCCTATTTAAAGATGAAAAAACTAAGCTCAAGTAGATTAAATAGCTTGACCCACGTCACACAACCAGTAGGTGGAAGAGTCTCATTTCTGGATAAAATATCTTTGGAAGTATACATGCCCCCTCACTCAAACACACAAACTCATCCCATTAGTTATCTGTGAAGACAGAAACTGGCTGGAGGGAGCTGAGGACACAGGTAAAGGTCAGACTTTTTCTATATGCCCTTTTATAGTTTTTGAATGGTGAGGTATTTGGACATATTACATATTCCAATGAAAGTACATGACAATACAGCTCACAGATAGGAATGTTGACAAATAAAACACCAGAGGCAAGCACACGATTCATTTAAAATATAAATAATACAAATAAATTATATAAGTAAATGTGGTTAATACTGTTACACAAAGGACAATTCTTGAAATATATCTTAAGAGAGTTATGATTGGAAAATAATAGACTGAGAGGAAACCTCAAATAGAACCACAAAAGCTGGGGTGGAAAATTACAAGGAAGAGAAGTAGTGGGATTACTCTAGTTTCTGTGTCTCTCTTGAATGGTAGCCTCTCTGGACAGTTTTTCTGAAGAAGGTACATTGATACATAGGCACCTAACTATCTTATTTAAGTGTATAAACATAATCTCTAACAGTATTAAAAACAGTTTCTACTCCTGTGGGCAATGAAAACAAAGCATAACAAAAAATACCACTGGAAGGAATATTATATGAATATTAACTGTACAATAACCCCATATGGGCTCATAACTAAATTCTAAATCATGTTAGTAAATTGTCCAAAATAACTAGGAAATTTGAAATAATGGGCTAAGATATAATCAGCATATGTAAACAAAAAGAAGGGACTATCAAGGTTATGCAAAATATAATTTTAGAAAAATATTTATTAAATGGGAACATGGTGGCTTTAAAATTATGAATTAAACAAGTTCTCAATGAGCCTTTCTGTTCCACTGACATAACATCAGAATACCTGAAGAAAATGTTGTGGGAACTGAAATGAGAGACAGATGGAAGAGCAATGGGAGAGAGAGAATTTAAGAGATAATTTTTTCGTCCTTCAAATATCATGTATATAAAAGTTGTTCCTACATGAAAATCTAAACAGTATTGTGAAAGATTGATATATTCTAGTCTATAAATAAACATATATACTAAAAGCTATAACCTATAAAATTTTTTTTTTCCAATGGCCCCTGGAGCATTTTACAAAAAATGTAATCACATATTAGCCAAAAAGAAATACTCTTTCAGTTCCAAAGAGGAAAAATACTTTAGATCATATTCTAAAACCACAATCTAATAAAGTGAAAAATAAATGTCAAATTTAGAAACAAAAAACCCAAAGCATTTGACATTTTAATGCCTTTCTTTTCTAAAGAACTCTTGGAGCAAAAGGAACTAAAAAACCAGTTTCATAGTATTTATAAAATAGTGATAATAATAGTCTCAATATTTTTACTGCAAGCAAAAATAATGAAAATAATGAATAAAATCTATAAGTGATGAAAAACAACCAAGTGAACCTAAGGACCACAAATGGAAAAAAAATTAATGAAGACAAAAGCATAAATAATTAATTAGGAAACAGAAATGGTAGACTTGCCAACAGCTTATTTTAACGGAAAAAAATAATTTGAACCACTTAGGAGAAAAAGAGAAAATGCCACTGAAACATAAGAATATTAGATAGGAGAAAAGAAAACTAATTATTGATGACATTAAAGAATTTTATGATAATACTTTACTATTTCACCCAACTCTATGTTAATAAATCGATAACCAAGATAGGTAAGTTATACTGTATTAAAATTGGACTATCTAAAATGGACCTAAGAATGGAATGAAAACACAAAACACAAAAATACAAATAACCAGAGGTAAAAACTCTCAAAGTTGTCTAAGAGTTATACTTAAAAAGATTACCAGGTTCAGATGACTGTATGGTTTAACTTATCAATCCAATCTCAGAACATCTAATTTTCATGTTGAATGATTCCACCAAAAAAGCACAACCCCCCAAAATAAAAGGTCTGCTTTCTATTTCTTGTTATGAAGCCATGGGTCTAAGATGGCAAAATTCAACAAATATGGCACAACTCTAAAGACTAATATTCAAAAACTCACATAATAAAGCCACATATTAAATATAATTCAATATGATTACAGTAGGGTTTATCCCAAGGTGTGCAAATAGGGTTTAATGTGAGGAAATTTATTAGTACAATTCACTACAGTTAAAGAATAAAAGCCATATAATTATTTTGATAGACAGGAAAAGCCTTGGATAAAATTCCATCTTTGTTCCTGATAAAACTTTATATATACATTATAATCAAACACTCCAAATGCTTCAAGCTGTTTTGAAAAAATCTTCAACAACTTCAAACAAAATTTTGAAGCTCTTTGTTCAGCCTCTAAATCTTATTTCCAGTTTATAGAAAATAGAAGTGATAATGGAGTAAGTTAACACCAAGAGAAAACAATCAGATAGAATCAGATTTGGGGAAAATATGTAAGACAGTTTATAAATATATACATATATACACATATAGAGATAGCAATTATATTCCTATATATGATTCTTAAGTGTTCAGTGATAAAACATTGTTGGAAACAATAGAAAAGTTATTACTCAATCACCATTATTTTTCACATTTTCTTGCAGATACTAGCCAATGCAATTAAGACAAAAAACTAATTGGCAAACATGTTTAAAAGAATAGGGAGAACGTGTTTATTTAGGGAGGTTATGCGAGAAGTAAGAATTAAATTAAATTGATTCCTTGAAGGCTTGCATCTCTAGAGAGCTCTATGGATCTGAGGTGATGTCCACAGGTTCTGTGCTTCACTGTCAACTACAGTTGAAAAGTTTGAATTCCAGTCTTATCCCACCTTTTAGAGGAGCTGATGTTTCCTTAAACATGAAGGTTAAAGGCTTACAGCTCAAGGTCTGGGGCCCTCTCCCAGAACCTGAGGCCCAGCTCTGCTGGATCTCTGTGCTCTGCCCTAGAATACAAAAGACAATAGGAGAACCACTCACTTGATACTCCTGCTAGCTCTACAATCACCTCAATAAAAGCTGTACTTTCAACCTTGGGGAAATCCAAGAAAAACAACTAAAAAATAAAATTTTTATAAACAATAATAAAGTTTAATTAGATTTTAATTATTATTAAAATACCATTAGCTTTGCTATATACAAACCAGCATCTGTTAGAAAGAAAATGAAAGCCAACATCCGGACCAAAAAATAAATATCCAGCCTGTGAAAATAGAAAAATGTAGATACTGATATGTATGGATACTGATGATCCTTAAGAATTGTCTAAGTCATAAGAATCGATCATAATCTCACCAGCCACAGATGTTATTTACAAATGCCAGCAGGGCAAGTGGAATCTGATTGAGCAAGGAATATTTGAAATGATAAGAGGCTAGAGGAGATAGAAGCTAGATAATCTTAATTCTTCTCTACACTGTGAGGCTTCAAAGCCATACCCTTTTCCCTCCCAGTCCTCATACCGAAATGTCATCTTGAGTATAAACTGGGTTTGGAGAACCTAAAACTGAGAAATCTGAGTGATTGAATTAGCATTACGTTTCCCTAAGCACAGAACACATATACTGAGAGGTGCTCAAAATTGCCCCCCGCCGAAGACAAACCTATTTAGATTATGGGATGAGACTAAACTGTACATCACATTGGACACCATTACTTGTTTTATTCTGCAAGCTAGTTGTTGGGGGTACATGAGGAAGACTAGATTCACTGTGTAAAATGAGTGAGTTTACATTTTCTCTGAACAATTGAATTGTAGGGTGAGTTAAGTTTTGTTATTAGAGATATATAGACGGATTTTCTTTTTACAAAGGCACCAACAAAATACGAAAGAAAATAATAAATGCCAACATTTTAACATGATTTTCTCAAGATTGGTTAAGATTTCAGAGACCTTTCTCCTCTTATTTTTCACGTCTTTAAAAAAACTTATAATATGGATTATTTTGGCAATTATAAAAAGTAAACTTAGAGCAAAAAATAGGATAGAAAAAATAATAGGTAACAATTTTTAAGACATACTACATGCCAGGTAGTATGCTAAGCCCTTAACACGTGTTAACTCACTTAATTTTTCCATCAACTCCATAAGTTATATTATTATCGCCGTTTTACAGAATTGAGGCTTGGAAAGACTAACCTGACCATGGTCATAAAACTAGGTAATACTGTATCATAGATTCACAACCAGGCCGTCCAACTTCAGAGCATCTAAGTTTAATTAACTTGCTCTATTGCTTCTCCTGAGATACCATAGACCTCCCATTCTATAGACTCTATCTGGCTCCTATACCTTTTTTTACCGTCTCATCATTTCTATGAGCACAATTTCTGCTTGGCTCATTTAGGACTCCAAATGCACTTTATGTGCTATCTGTGGAAAAATTTGAGAGGAAGGGAAAACATAATGTCACCCGTATTTTTTTCCTTTTAGTTACCAAACAGCATTTCTGGCGTTCCTAGAAAAATAAACTATCAAACCCACAAGAAAGACAAGACACCATCTAGTCTACCATACTCAGTCACTTCAAATTATGTTAAAATGTGTTTACCAGTGCCTAGAGCAGTGCTGGTAACATATTAGGTGGATAATATGATTTATTGCTGTTATATCAATAACTCTTTTCTTTGTATTGGTAACGTATTTTCACAGATCTTTCTGGCCGATCCTGCCCTTTGTGCTTTATTTTCAAAAGTTCATTTATTGACCGTCTATATTGTAACCCTATTTTAGGGGATATAAAAATAAGACCCAGTACCCATCTTCAGAACGTTGTAAGCTAGTAGTGAAGATAAGGCACATTTATACTCTAGGCAGAAGACACAGATGTAAATGTCTATGAAAATTTTGTGTTGAGAGAGATCCTTTTTAGTCAGAGAAAAAAGAAAGCTTTATGAAGAAAATCACATTTAAAGTGAGATATGGGTAGGATTTCAACTAGAGGAAATGGGAGAAACTATGCTGGATGGAAAATCGATATGGCAATGGCATGGGGGATTGGAAAATCAAACATGCACAAAGATTTGTGAATAAGCCAGGTGGATTTTAATGAAGACCAAAAACATAGATTGAGAACCCATCTGATTATCCCCAAATGTCCAATAAGAGAGTATGCACTATATTCATTAACAAGGGAAGTCATTTACATTTTTTCAAAAAGTATCACAAGTAGAGATTTAATCTTGTGACCATGCACTATTTTCATTAAAGAGGAGAGAAATTAAGTGTTAAAAAAATAAATCAGAAAGTTGGTATAACAGCTCAGGTAAGAACCTATAAGAGGAAAGTAGAAATAGAAAAAGAGAGGGCAGACGGGGCTGCAATGTCAAGAAAATATCTGTGGAACTTAGTAACAGATTGTGAGGAAAGAAGGAAATAAAAAGATATGATTCTGAGTTTGCACATCAGGAAGAATTTTGGTATTTTGAAGAAAATAGAAATTCAGGACTAGGAACTTGTCTGAGAAGGAGAAATTACTAATTTACTTTTGTATATGAAGAATTTGAAATACCTGTGGTACTTGGAGATAGATATTAATGTCCTACAGGTGGTTGGAAATATCAATATACAATATACAATTGGAAAGAGTGGTTAATTTTGGGAACTGTAAATTTTGGAGTCATTCACATTATATGACAGTCATAATGTTGAAATGGTCAGGCTAGGCATGGTGAAGATTGAGAGGAAAAAAAAGAAAGCTGTGCACACAACTTTGAGGAATGCCTACCTTTTAGGAACAAAAGGATTAGAAACAATTAAGAGAGGAGACAGGAAAGAAATGGTCAGAGACTGAGAAAGAAAATGAGAAATAATGGATACATTAAGAGGAGTTGGTTTTATAAAAGAAGAGTTGGTTAACAGTTCCAAATGTTGGAACTTTTTTTTTTTTTTAAAGATTTCTTTTCTAAGTTTTTTTTTAAAATTTTATTGCATTTTTAAAAATTTATTTATTTATTTATTTATATTTATTTTTGGCTGCGTTGGGTCTTCGTTTCTGTGTGAGGGCTTTCTCCAGCTGCGGCGAGCGGGGCCCACTCCTCATCGCGGTGCGCGGGCCTCTCACTATCGTGGCCTCTCTTGTTGCGGAGCACAGGCTCCAGACGCGCAGGCTCCAGACGCGCAGGCTCAGCAGTTGTGGCTCACGGGCCCAGCTGCTCCGCGGCATGTGGGATCTTCCCAGACCAGGGCTCGAACCCGTGTCCCCCTCATTGGCAGGCAGACTCTCAACCACTGCGCCACCAGGGAAGCCCCAAATGTTGGAACTTTTGAAGTTGGAGAAGGGAAGGCTTTGAAAGGAGCATAGGAATAAATGTTGATAAATGTCATTATTGACAAATACCTCTAGTGGAGTAATTGAGAAAGAAGCCAAAATGCAAAATTTGGGGCTGTGAGTGTATTACTCCCGATTTCCTTCATCCTATAACTTGTTTTGTGCACTGTATATTTTTGTGGGTGCTAATCTTGTAATCTAATCTTTACTTAGATTTAGTAGCTAATAATGGCCTACCAGTTTTATTTTGTCTAGGGAACACATTTCACAAGTGATTTCAATTTTCTAAGGAAAGCATTGGTGAATAATTATTTGTTGAGAGGAACTGTATTTAAAACACAGTGGAAATTTTAGATTGGAGATACTTTAAGACATGGAGAACACAAAATTTTGGTGCTCTTAAATCACAAATAATGCCTATTTCACCTGCTTGATAAACTACTTAGATTCCATCCACTCAGAATATTCACACACCAATTATCAACCATCTTTGCATCCCAAACATTAAAAATATGGGGTCACCATATCTTGAGAGCAATTAATTACCTAGAAAAGAAAAAGATTGTTTCTTGCATTCTTCTGACTAGGTGGAGATGAAATTTCTGGAACAATAAGTTTTTCACTTGTGAAAAGATCATAGGTTATTCATTAGATGGTTATTTAGCACAGAAACACATTTTATCTTATAGAATATTCAGTTGAGATTTTTTTTTGAAACCTTAGCAACTCTGTTTTGACATGGTTTCAAGATTCCAGGTAATTATTTAAACTTCAAAAGCAATGGTTAAAACCTATGAAATTTCTTTCTGAAGATAAATATAGACTTTTAATTGTGTGTTTATGTGTTTATGTGGTGTGTGTGTGTGTGTGCGCACATGCTTGGAGATGATAGGGTATTTATAAAAATGAAGTGAGTTAAAAAGTGAATAATACTTAATGAGATCAATTCCTTTATAACAGTACTTTCTATATACTTTTATGAAGGACAAGTAGGAGAAAAGTAAGAATATATTTAAAAATTCACAAAGGAAAATAGAGTTCACGTTGAATTTGAGAATTCTAATTTTTTATTTCTTCTACTGCTTTCTAAGAGAGAAAAGCAAATCAACACTGGTCTCAACTTCTTTTTAAATTGTTAATATTTTATATTGTGAAAAAATAAAGGAATGCCTATATTATTTGATGACACACTAGAGAAGTAATTCAGTAATTTTAATTTTAAAGTAAATACAAAATTATTTGGTGGGTTAATCAGACATGGAATTATAATCCAGTGGAATAAATTTTACATATCACCAATGACTATGATTACTCTGCAAGGCTTAAATATAATTTCTAGCCTTGAATTAATATTTTTCTTTGATTTATATGCAAGGTATTTCCTATAAGATAATGTGCTTAAGTATTTTCTTTAACAAAGCATCTTTTTGAAAATATAATTTGATAAAATAAAATTCACTCATTTTAAAGTACAGTTTATTAAGTTTTGACAAATAGGTAATTTGTGTAACTACCACCACAATCATGATATAGAATATTTTCATTTTCCCAGTATTTCCCACATATCCCTCTGCAGTTAATGTTTTTCCTCTACCGTTGCACAACCACCGCTCCACCTTCTGTCATTGTAGTTTCACCTTTTCTATACTTTCATACAAATGAAACCATACAGTTTGTAATCCTTTGTGTTGACTTCTTTCACTCAGCCTGATGGCTTTTAAGCTTTATCCATGTTGTTGCTTGTATCAGTTTATTCTTTGAATTGTTGAATAGTATTCAATTGGTAAATATGCCACAATTTGTTTATCCATTTGCCAGATGATAGACATCTAGGCTATATTTATGTTAACATATGCTTTCATTTTTTGGATAAATGTCTAGGATGAGGATTGCTAGGATGTATAATAATTATATGTTCAACTTTATGAGAAAAAGCCAAATTATTTTCTAAAGTATCTTTATCATTTTGCTTTCCCATGAGCAATGTATGTGAGTTTCAATTGCTCCTGTATTATGTTCATTTAATTTTAGCTATTCTAGTGTATGTTTAGTGGTTTTTCATTGTGGTTTTATATTGTACTTCCCTGATGATTAATAATGTTTCCTTAATGATGAATTTGTCTTTTGCATGTTTCTTATGGTGAAGTATTTGTTCAAATCAATTATCCATTTTTTAAAATGTCAGGTAGTTATTCTTAATATTGAGTTGTAAATGCTCTTTATATTTTCTGGATAGAAGTGTTTATCTGATGTTTATGTTTTGCAAATATCTTCTCCCTAGGTACTTTTTAAATTATTTTTTGATGCTATTGAAATTGGAATTGTTTTATTAATTTCATTTTTGAATTGTTCATTGCTAGTGTATAGAAATACAATTGATTTTTGTGTATTGATCTGGTATCCTGCAGTCTTACTTAATTTGTTTATTAGTTCTAATCGTTTTTGGTGGATTCCTTAGGATTTTCTGTATATAGAACCATGACATCGGGGCTTCCCTGGTGGCGCAGTGGTTGAGAATTTGCCTGCCAATGCAGGGGACACGGGTTCGAGCCCTGGTCTGGGAAGATCCCACATGCCGCGGAGCAACTAGGCCCGTGAGCCACAACTACTGAGCCTGAGTGTCTGGAGCCTCTGCTCCGCAACAAGAGAGGCCACGATAGTGAGAGGCCCGCGCATCGCGATGAAGAGTGGCCCCCACTTGCCGCATCTAGAGAAAGCCCTCGCACAGAAACGAAGACCCAACACAGCCAAAAAATAAATAATAAAAATAAAATAAAATAAAATAAAACCATGACATCTACAAATAGAGATACATATATGTCTTACTTTTTAGTCTGTCTGTCTTGCTATTCTGGATGCTTTTTCTTATCAATTTCCCTGGTTAGAAACTTCAGTGTAGTATTAAATAGAAGTGGTAAGAGCAGGCATTTTGTCTTGTCCTTGGCGTTGGGGAAAGCATTTACTCATTTACCATTAAGTATAATGTCAGCTATGTTTTTTTCATAGAGGCTCTTTATTTGATTGAAAAAGTTTCCTTGCATATCTTGTTTATTAAATGTTTTTATCATGAAAAGTGTTGGATTTTGTGAGACAATTTTTCTGTATTTATTGAGATGATGTAGATTTTGTCCTTTATTAATACGATGCTTTACATTAACTGACCTTCAGATGTTAAACCTACTTGGTATTTTGGGGATAAATTCCACATTGTCATGTTTTATAATCCTTTTTATATGCTGGTGAATATGTTTTACTAGTATTTTGCTGAGGATTTTTGCATCTATATTTATAAATGTTATTGGTTTGTAGTTTTCTTGTAATGTCTTTGGTTTTGGTAACGGTAAAACTGGCTTCACAGAATGAATTGGGAAGTGTTCCCTTTTCTTCTGTATTTTTAGAAGAGGTTGTGAAAAATGGGTACTAAATCTCCTTTAAATGTTTGGTCGAATGCACCAGTGAAACTATCTAGACCTGGGTTTTTCTTTGTGAGTAGATGATGATGGTGATGATGATTACTAATGGTATTTCTTTACTAATTATAGATCTATTCAGATTTTCTATTTATTCTTGCGTCAGTTTTGGTAGTTTATATCTTTCTTATAATTTGTCCCTTTCATCTAAGTTATCTAATTTGGTGACATACAGTTTTTTATTTTCCCCCAGCCTCTGGCATAGAGTATTTTTAAATAGTATTCCCATTTTAACTTTTTATTCCTGACTTTAATACTTTGTCTTCTTTTTTGCCTTCTTCGTCTGTCTAGCTAAAAGTTTGTCATTTTTTCTGATCTTTGAAAGAAACACCTTTTGGTTTTCTTTATGTTTCTCTATCATTTTTTATATTCCCTGTTTCACTTATTCTCACTATAATTTTTAGCTCTTCTGCTTGCTTTGGGTTTCATTTGTTTTTCTTTCTTAAGGTATAATCTTAGTTACTGATTTCAGATCTTTCTTCTTTTCAAATATGGGCATTTATCACCATAAATTTTCCTCTAACTACTTCTTTAATTTTACCCTATGAATTTTGGTATGTTGTATATTAATCTTCTTTTATCTAAAAGCATGTTCTAATCTCCCTGTGATTTCTTCTTTGATGCATATTTATGGATTACTTGTTTAATTTCCACATATTGGTGAATTTTCCAAATTGATTTCTGATTTAAATATTCTAAATATTTTAGTCCTTCTTAGTTTATTCTCTTTTGTCAATATCCAGCTATTATTTCTGAATGGTTTATTTCTTTCTAAGTCCTGCCAGTGTTGGTTTCATGTATTTTGGTGCTCTGTTGTTAGATGCATATATGATGTCTCTGATCACTTATTTTTTTCTTAATTTTACATCTGGCCTCCTAGAAGTTGTACTGGTCAGCAGTATTAGTAAATGCTCAGGGATTGTCTTTTGAGATTGAGGTTTCTAACTTTTATTTTTGTATCTGTATGTGGCTAGGTGATTGCTTTCACTGTACAGTAGGTGATTGCTGTCACTGTACAGAGAGAGAGTCTATGGGGTTATCCCACTTTCAACCACGACTTGTAGTTCAGGATTTCTTTTTCTAGTTATTTATTTTCATTCTATTTTATTTTATTTTCTATCTCTCTTTGGCTCTGTTTTTGTTTATTTTTCCTCCTGGTTATGGGTAATAGTTTTCTTCTTTTCTTCATACCCACTCATTTTTGATTGATGTCAAACATCATGCATTTTACATGATTGGAAGCTGGATTTTGTTGAGTTCCTTTTAAGAGTATTGGATTTTGTTCTGGCCTTTGGTTAAATAACATGTCAATTAGTTGAAACTTTTCAAAAATTTTTATGGCATTCAGAGTGGCATTTAGTCTGGGACCAATTTAGCTGCACTCCTAAGGCATGACTTATTGGAGGACTCTATCCAATGTACAACATGTTACAAAGTGTCTCTACTTTGAAAAATGGAGCTATTTTAGTGGCAAAGACAGCAGTGAGAGGTATGAGGATTGTTTGCCATGCTGCTCTCTGGTCATTCCTTTCTGGCTTCAGGTAGTTCCCTATTGCTCATGTGTTGATGAGTACTTAGCCAACCACTCAAGGATAGTTCTGTATAGATTTCTGGAAAACTCTATCTCCTTCTCTTCTAAACTCTGTCACACACATTCTAGCCACCATGGCCTCCCCAACCTCCTACCTTGTTTTTTTCACTCTGTGAGTCTGCCAACCTCTGTTTGCATTGTCCCTCCATTTACTGAAGCCTCAAGCTGCCTCTAGGCAGTAAACTGGAGCGATCATAGATTCACTTTGTTTCCCTTTTCTAGGATTACTGTCTGAAAAGCATTTTAAAAAATATATATGTTGTCCCATTTCCTAGTTGTTAATGGTGAAAAGGCAATTGCTATAGCAATTAATCTTCTATGGGCATAAGCCATGTGACTGCGTTTTTTAACATAAAATTTTCTATCTAAATGAGTGATTATCTTTCAAAGTAGTAACAGTGTTCCAGCATTGTTAATATTTCATAATTAAAAATAAATAAAAATAGCTAACATTAATCAAGTGCTTACAACTGTGCAATAAAACTTAGAGGCGTTTTATAAACAAATTTTGAATTTCTATTAGAATCCTCTTCACAAGCTGTTGCATCATTTTAGAATATCTTCTATGACCATAGATATTCATCTTGAGGATTGATTAAATCATTTGATCAAGTTCATAAAATTTGAGGAGTTTGAGAACTTAATAAAATATATGGTCAATATGAATATTCAGTTTTTGGAAGTAAATAAGTTGTGATTATTTAAAAAGATTAGACTCCTTATAGTTTTACACTTGTTTTCCCTTTCTTTTGCCCTGGTTAGCTCTTACATGTGCTTCAAGACTCAACTTAGGTGACATCTTTACAAATGTGGACTCTTTTCTAGCTCCCCATAACTGTGTTTGGTGTTCTTATGTGCTTTTATATCTTTCTGCCCACACTACATTTTGTGGCATCTACCACTCCAGATAATATAGTCTGTCTCCTTTTCCACTTCTTCCCTTTCATGTGTTTTTCTTCTCCATTGTGGAATCCCTGACATATTCACCCTTCACCAAGTATGCTAGATTATATTTTCCCAATTATTTTTATATTTCCTCCTTTTCTTTATTTCCACACTATCTGCTTTCCTTAGGACACTCGTTAGCATTCTTCTCTACTTTAGTAGTAAGATTTTGAGTATATTTTCCCATCTTCATATGGACCCACCTTCTAATCCTATCTGACTAAATGATCTTTCAGTGGCTCCCCATTATTTCACCACTAAGTCATGTTTCTTTAGCAGAATATAGCACACTTACTCTGATTATTAAGTTCCCTATTTACTTGCATTAACACTGTGAGCTCCTCAAAAACAAGAGGTTCTATCCTTGATTGTATCCCTTCTAGCATCAGCACCTGGCATAGTGCAGGAAGTAGTTCAAGCAGCTGGTTTGTAATCTCTTTCCCTCTCATTACCAAAGGATTCTCCCAAGGAAAGAAAGCACATAATTGGTCTAACTTATTTATAAACATGCTGATGGTAATGAGCCTCATGGTAAACAGATTAATGCTATTGGCTAGAGAAAAAGTACTTATCAGTACTTTTATACAGTAGAAAGATTTTGGCAGAATATCCATGTTTTAGGATTTCTTATAATAGACAAATATCATATATGGATTTATGAAGCAAGGTTCCCTGGAGGATATCATGTAAGCCATTAAATGATCTGAGTATAAATTGAAGATGATCAACAACATAAATGCTCCTTGCTTGCTGAAAAAAAAACTTCTATATCTTACTTAGAGATGCCCTCTGTTGTTCTGGATGGTCTAGAGAGTGCATATTTAGAATGGTGAGGACTTGGGGAGCTACATGGATGGCCGACCTGTCCTCCCTGTGCCTCTTAATTGCTTATTTTCTTTAAATCATTAGTAAAGCTTGATACTAGCTGTGGTAGGCAGAATATTGGCCCATCAAATGCATCCACATCCCAAATCTCAGCACCTGTGTATATGTTATGTTATAGGGCAAAGAAGAACTAAGGCTGCAGATGTGATTAAGATGATTGCAAATCAGCTGATTTTGTTACGGGGTTATTAACCTGGATCATCCGGATTGGTCCGATGTAATCACGAGGGTCTTTATAAGTAGAGGAGACGGGCAGATGAGTGAGAAGTACAGAAATGGTAGCGTGGTAAGGACTCAGAGCCCCAACTTTGCTGGTTTTTGAAAATGGTGACTAGGACCATGAGGCAAGCAATGCAAGCAGCCTTTAGATACTAGAAAAGCCAAGGTTATGGATCCTCTCCTAGTTCCTCCAGAAGGAATGCAGCCCTGTTGACATCTTGATTTCAGCACAGTGAAACCTATTTCAGACTTCTGACTTGAGAATGGTAAGATAAAAATTACGTGTTTTGTTTTTTGTTTTTTTAAATTTATTTATTTTTGCTGTGTTGGGTCTTCGTTTCTGTGCGAGGGCTTTCTCTAGTTGCGGCGAGCGGGGGCCACTCTTCATCGCGGTGCGCGGGCCTCTCACTATCGCAGCCTCTGTTGTTGCGGAACACAGGCTCCAGACGCGCAGGCTCAGTAGTTGTGGCTCACGGGCCCAGTTGCTCCGCGGCATGTGGGATTTTCCCAGACCAGGGCTCGAACCCGTGTCCCCTGCATTGGCAGGCAGATTCTCAACCACTGCGCCACCAGGGAAGCCCTACGTGTTGTTTTTAAGTCACTAAGTTTGTGGTAATTTGTTACAACAGCAAAAGAAAACCAAAAGCAGATAAGACCTCTGATTCATGTGGTTCTAATTTGATAACCCTATCACTTGTGTTAGTTCAGTAACTTAAAATAGGTTTTCTTTTTTTTTTTAGCATCTTTATTGGAGTATAATTGCTTTACATTGTTGTGTTAGTTGCTGCTGTATAACAATGAATCAGCTATGCGTATACATATATCCCCATATCCCCTCTCTCTTGGGTCTCCCTCCCACCCTCCCTATCCCACCCCTCTAGGTTGTCACAAAGCACCAAGCTGATCTCCCTGTGCTATGTGGCTGCTTCCCACTAGCTATCTATTTTACATTTGGTAGTGTATATATGTCCATGCCACTCTCTCACTTTGTCCCAGCTTATTTTTCTGGGCTAATGAATGGTGTACTCACTGTCTTCTAAGATTGACTTAATCATTGTTAGGTTTTTAAGCATTTGGTATTAGAAAATCACTTATATAATGGGATAGAGGTTTACAGCTATAAAAACTAAACTCTCTATTGGTAAGAGGGCAAATTTGAGTAAGTGTGGTCAGTATAACTCAATTTAATTCAGTAAGTATTTAACATGATCTATGTTCGAAGCACTTTAGCAAGTTCTATGAATGAATTTTAAAGAAGACAATTACAAGATAAGAGTCTGTCCTCCATGAAACAAACATCTATTAGTAGATATAGATAATGCATATAAGAATCATTAAAATATAGCTACAAAAACACTGTGAAAATGCTGAAAAGAAAAATTTGAGGCTTTGTAAAGAGTGCTCTTTGATTTAATAAATAAAGAATTAATACAACTTGGAAAGCCAGAGGTGGGCTATCATGTAGACTGGTGTGGGAAAATTGTGGAATAAAGCCTAATTACAGGCATTGAGGTGACTGGTATAGGGCATATTTAAGAAGAGTCCAATATTCTGCTTTGGTGGTATCTTGCAAAGCCAAGCCAAGCCGTGTTCCATGCACATTAGAAAGTGTGGGTCAGATTGTGCTGTGCCTTGGATCAAGCAGGTGAAATTCTTTTCCTATAGCAGGTGGGGAGCCACTGAAGATGTTTGAACAGAGCACTGCTATGATTGTAACAGTACCTGAAAGGATTTTGTGGGCAGGTGTATGTAAGAGTGATTGGAAGTGGATTGACCTTTTCGTAGGCTATTACAGTTTTCAAACAGAAATTCATCAGTGCTACTCTAAATATACTGGCCACTTCCATTAATACTCTGAGTTATGGCATCTGGAATGCTGTTTTTGTACACGATCAGTTCTTCTGTGTGTTCTCTTACCTGCCATTTGTAAATATTTTCTTTGCAAGATACACATTACTTTTAAGCTGTGCAATTAAATCCTGAAAATTAACAAGCAGCAAGAAGAAAAAGCAATTTAAAATATTCTAAAGTCAAGGTCTAATGGATCACTATGTTATCATTGTAAACTCATGTTTACTAAGTATCCAGTGGAGATGTATAAACTCTACTTGACTTTAGAATTATCATTAACCAAACGCTAAATATCTGCAGTCATACGGAACCAGGATCTTAATGCCATAAGAATAAAAAGTCTACGCTTTCTTGCACCAGCAATATACCTCTTCCACAATAAAGAGCTCCATTAGTAAAGGGAAGATGCTATTTTAATATATTAATGGAATTTGTAGTACTTTCTCATAAAACTAGCTCTTCTCCTTTGTTCCCAGCCATATAACAACCAAATGCTTATTCATTGAGGTCAGTAATAATGAAATTAACATCAGTGTGTGTCAGCTACGCTCCAGACATTGTTCTAAGAATTTAAATACATCATATCATTTTATGTTCACAGCAATTTTAGGAGGTTCTATTACTAATCCTAATTTAGAGGTTTAGAAATAGGAGCACATAGAGAAGGCAAGTAACTTGTCTAAGATCACAGCTAGTCAGTGATGGAGCTGAGATTTGAACCTATTCAATTGACCTTTAGAGTCCAAATTCTTTACTACACCACATTCCTTCCAACAGTGTATTTCTTGGTGATTTATTTGGATACACCATGTATTGGTATCATCTTCCAATACAACGTCAATACTGGTATGCACTCCCATCCCACCTGGCTCATTTGGTAGGAGCAACAATCAGGAGTAACACTGAATAGAGAAGGTGAGGGCAAATTGAGAGGAGAGGCACAGGGGGAAGAAAAGGACATAGGTCATTCTTAATATAAGTAATGAAACCTATTCTTCAAACAATTAAAAGGTTGAATACAGTATTATTTTGTAACAAAGTCTATGTTCCAAAAAAAGTCTTAAGACATTAACTAAAGACTGTATCAGTTTTAATAGGTGGAAAATGGATTCCTAAGTGGTTAAATTACTAGCCCAAGGCCATGTACTATTAGTGGGAAAGGAAGTATTTAGCTGTCTTAACTCATGAGAGTGTTCAGTCTAATGCTGTATTTTGGTAAATGTGATTATAGAAAAAAAAAAAGCTCTTTAGAGAACTCCGTGTGTATGTGGGCCTTAGAATGATTTTATCATTATTATTTGTCATTACAGCAAAAGAATTACCATTATTTGTTTCTTTTGCTGAGTTTCATTTGTTTTTATCAGAGTTACAAATGCACATATCTACATGCATTCTGTAAGTCTTCAGGTGAAAAACAGCATCACCCTGCTCTCACTCCAACTTTCCTGTTCCTCAGAGGTAACCAATGTTTTCAGCTATTAAAAAACCTATTAGCTTTACTCTTCTCTCCATATCTTCAAATAATATGCTTTTATCTCTACTCTTTGCTTTTTCAACTTTAAGCATTAACTGTTCATATCTTACTATGGAAGATGATTCAGCTCAACCACACACACATTTCCCATGTCCTGTCCTTCCACCTCTGTTGTATCATGATTTTGATTAGATCAAATACTTTGTGTGCATTGCAAATTGGGTTGCTTCTTGGTTCTTTTCAGTGCTTGCTTGAGTTTCAACTTCTTTGGGTCTGCTGATTCATTATTGCTTGCTCTGTTTTACAGTTGGCAAAATTGTGTGGCTATCACCTTCTATCCCTTTTTATTTGTCTTTGTATGCTTATGTCTTTAAACATATCTCCTTGCTGAGGGATATGTGTTTGTGTGTGGAGGGGCTGCCAGTGTGTTCGATATGCTCTTTTCCCAGATGTCCTTTTAGTTCTGTATTATCCATTAGAAATCTGGGGCAAAACCATAATCTAGTTTTCACTTGTACAGGATCAATGCCTTGAGGGTAATCAGAACTCTGAGTCAGGTAAATAAAGACAGTAGAAAATGAGCTGTGTATTTTGTAAAATGGATTTAGAATGTGAAGAACTCTGCCATGGTGCCAAACTCATTTTAGTGGCAACAGTTCTCCTATAAAAGGTGGTTTGGTTTGTAACACAATATTAAAATGGCTCAAAGACTGATAATTTGGAAATATTTTTTACAAAGGTAGATTAAATTTTTGTTTACATGATGCTATAACTCCCTTTTATACAAATAGTGATAAACAAATTATAAAACTGAGATTGGTAATCTCTCTTCTAAATCAACTTAAAGGAATGTCTCATTCAAGATAGAAAAGATGAAAGAGATATTAGTGTAGAAAAACTGGAGTTTTTGATGCTTACAGCAAAGTATTGATTTGTATTTCTTAAACTCTCAGTTCATGTAGATAGATAAATTTGGATGGAATGTTCAGTTATTTCGAGGATTTCCTAAAAAAGCAATACTTCTTGGATGTTAGCAAATTATAGTTATGAATCATTTGGACCTATCAAGATTGTATATATTTTATTTTCTTTTAGTTACAGCTGCAACTTCTGGTATGCTGAATTTGGACGTACATATTCTAATACATTACAATTATGCCTTTTCAATATTGGAATGTACTCTTGGGTTTTTTCCTTTTAAATGTTATAAAATTTTTTCCTGGAATAAGAAACACATTTTGAAAAAAATTCATATAACCATTAAAGAATTTGTATTTTTTTCAGAGACAAGTCAAATATATCTGCAGAACTCACTCATATTTAGATAAATTTTTCAGTCATTCATTTATCACCTATAAGGCAATTAATTCATTTGTTTATCTAGCATTTATTGAAAATATTCAATGTGTGACATATCATTGGCCCTGCTGATGCAATGAATGACATACACTATGGCCTTCAAGGAGCTTGGAGTCTAAGAGAAATGCCATTGTGCCATTGTTGACGTCATTATAAAATAAAACCTGGTGTGTTTACATTTCCAAGAGAATGTTAATGTATAAGGGGAGCAGTGCTGAAGAAAGTATGTGGACTTTGGAACTATTGAAGCTTAAATTTAATTCCTGGCTTTGGCAGTTACTGACTGGCATTTCTACAGGCATTAAGTATCCTACAGGCTCGTTGTTAGGATTAAATGATATAATATATGCAAAACAGCAGACATATAGTAAAGCTTAACAGTTTCCTTTTTTTCATTGATTTTGGAATACGCAGTATCCCCAATATAGCATTCGCTCCCTGGGTAAAGAGTCACCACTGAAGTGCCAACAATTTCCGTGGGAACACTGCAAATACTTTGAAAAAAACTTCCAAACCAGAAGGGACTTTAGAAGTGATCTAATCCATCTCCTTTATAATGACCTAGCTCAGTCACACAGCTAACTGAATCAAAGCCAGGACAGAACAGAACTCAGATTCCTAAGTTTTATGCTCTTTAACCTTTAAAATAGAAAAGATATGAAAAATAATTTTTAAATGGTGGTCCATTATGAAATAAAAATAAAATAAAAATTGAGCATTTCATAACCATCCTAGATAATAGTTTTAATTTAATGCCTTGCTATGTCTTACAAGAATTAAAAAATCTATGACCTTGAGCTTTTGGAGATTTAAGTGACTGAAAAAGAATTCACCAGATGTTTGTGCTATTGTTTCCTAGCTCTGTTTTGAAATTGTTGCGGTTGATATTGGATGTTCACTCCCAGTGCTCTGTGTTGTTAAGTCAGAAACCATAAACAGCACCAGAAAACAACTTCCAGTCCTACTGCAAATGTCTAACTCAGATGATAGTTGGCTGCTTTCAGAATTGTTCTCTTTGATACCCTTTCTGTAATCTGTTCCTCCTGAGAAGAAAAATGGTCTGGCTGCTTCTGTTCAAATCACCGTCAGATACCTGGGTGAGAAAAAACAATGAACTGTAGGAACATCTATTTCTGATGGACTGTAATGATTTGGAGAATAATGGAATACTACCTAATTGGAGCTTTCTCATAGCAGTTTTTAAACACAGATAGCAATAAGCTGTAGTTTGAAGAACTTTCTACAGCACACAGATTTGGAATCTGTCCATTCTTGGGGCCCTCCCTAAGTTACACCGGGTCTTATTAAAACAATCACAAAACAGATGGAATCTTCTTAAAGATGGCACTCTTCTTGTTGCCTCTTTCCTTGGAAGGTGTTGTGTGAGCATAGCCCCTAAGAAGGGAGGCAGGCAGCAGCTTGTTCAGTTGCCGAGCCTTTCAAGGGGTTATGATTCAGTTACTTTGACAGGCCATTAGATTTGGGGACCCCCTTTCTCCCTTGTTTTTGTTTTTCACTTGAATCAAGGGAAGTGGCTTCCCCTCTGTGAGTTATCTAAATCACGGTGAAATAAACAAATGCTGGGGCAGCTTAAACACTTGGCCTTTAGGGCTGAATTCAAATCTCAGACTGCTTGCTGTAGAGCAGCCAGAAAATGCCGATTTACGATGAGAACAAAAGAAAGGTGGCCTCCACAGTCCTGTTTTATCCTACAAAGCCATGACTTTTCAGATATCTTAAAGATGAATTCCTGTTTTAAAGGTGAATTCACACCCCTTCCATTGGAATTCTCTCATCCTTTAGATCTGCAGACACTGCAGGGTTTACTCTTCATTTCCTCTGGACCCATACTTTTATCAGAATTGAATTATCCTCTTTTGATGCGTATGTGTTACATTATTTGTCATGCACTTTCCCTCTGCCGTGAGTTGAAATAAAAGCAACTATCCTGTGGCTTCCCTCTTTCATTCCTCGCCTGGACTTTCTGAGTACAACTAATCAGAACGAAGCAGACGTGAGCATTTTCCGCAGCAGACACTGACCCAGTGTAGAGACTGCTTTGAAAGAAAGAGACTGATTGTGGTTCTCGTGTTGCTGTCATTCTCTTGCCTGAGTAAGAAATAAATGAGAAACCACCAATTCTCGTAAGGAAGGTACTTTCAGACTTTTCAGTTAATGGTTAAGGTGCTCTCGACTATCGGTCTCTCAAAACATACACACTACTGACCTCACTTTGATTGCTGACATGTAAAATATAATGTGAAACTAGCATGGGAAACCATATTGAATAAAACAGAATGATACCAGTGAAGGTTCAATGACTATGAGAACTGTTTCTGGAGCTCTTTTCCCCTCATCGTTCAGATTTATGTGGCCTTGCCCTGTACCATGTACATTAACTGTTGGCTAGAAATTTCCTTGTACAGCATGGGTGGGTCCTTGTAAGCTGGCTGTTGGGAAAATGATTACAAGACCCTTGACTCTTATTCTCACTGCATGCGGGGAGTAAGTTGATGCAAAGACCTTTTAGTGAGTCAAAATGGAATGAATTGCATCTGAACTGATGCCTCCCTCATCGCCTTTCTATCTTGATACCCAAGGTTCCCTATTTCCAGCAGCAGCCTCGGGGCTTGCAGGAGGCCCTCGATGCTGGTATGTTACATAGTTATTTGTGGTGGAAGTACAAACAACGTGTATACATGCTCACACAGGCAGATCCACACACACTTTATTTATTGAAAATCTGTGTGCCAGACCCTACATGTCAATGATTTCGTGATGTATCTTTCTCTTTCAATTCTTACAATGGTTCTATTCCTTCGATTAACAAATATGCTGAAGGTACCTATTCCGAAGAAGGTATTTGTATTCTCATTTAATGTGAGAAGACTGAAACTCAAGATGATTAAAGCTTTTGCCTGAGTGATTGCAGAATCCCAAATCCACGCTACTCACTCTTAATTGCTCCGTCCCAGTTCAATTCCCCTCCCCCTACCTCACCTCCCTGCGTCCTCTGACTGGGTACCAGAGCTTCTCAGGCTGATCAAGACAAAGACTTCTGATATATTACCTTGAGCACGTCTCGCTTCACTGCTCACAGCTGCAAATGCGGAACTTTAATAGATCCGGGATTTAAAAAAATATTTTTTGCATTGTCCAACGTGTGAAGCAAGCTATTTGCAAAGCTGCTTTAGCTGAAGTAGGACTGGGGTCCAGGGCCCAGATCTTGGCTTCTTCTGCTGAAGGGGCATTTCCTCGTCTTGAATCAGAACTAGCTGCTGGTCTACTTGCTTCCTTCCTGCTGGTTTTTTTTTTTTTTCTTTTGAGGTTTTAAATATCTATAAAGTGAAATTAGTAAAAATGAATATAAATATTACCTAGGATTCATAGAACAGTTGGTTCTGCTATAATGATATATATGTGTTCTAAAAATCATTGTGCTATGAAAAATAACAAGACCATAGGGATTATTGAACAGAGTGGAGTCAGGGGCACAGCACTCAAAACCTGTCACTGACACCTGGTGAAGCTGAAGAGGACTGACCACCCCGGCTTCTCAAAGGTTGGGACCTGCTCTGATGATCCCTTCCTGACCTGTATATGTGGCCATCAGCCTGACTGTCATAGTGGTCGAGTGATGTGTACTGAGGCAGTCATTACAGATAAGGGTTCCACTGCTATCTCTTCCTCCTTTTTATCCTCTGAGACCCTGAAAACCAAGCTCCTGACTTGCTTGCTCCCCAAATTTCATTTACAGACAATTAGACCTAAATTCTTAGGGGCTAACTAAAGATCTCAGGTGATACAGCTAGCATTAGTGAGAATGACCACCATGTAGCAGGGATCAGGTGAAGTTCTTTAAAATCATTACTTCATTTCATCTTCACAACAACATATGAGGCATGGATGATTATTCTCCTTCTAGCAGATGTATAAAAGAGACTTAGAGAGGTTTAGAAATTCATCCCAAATCTGCAGAGGAGATAAATGACTGACTTAGAGATGGAAACCTCTGATTTGTTTGCTGCCTGACTGATGTATTCAGGACGCTGCACTAAGCCCTGATGCTTCCTGAGCGGAGTCCTGGGAACTGAGGCACAACCCAAGATGTCTTCTGTTACCTGTGTACTGACCCCTCTCGCTTCCCACTTGTAACTCCTCTTGCCAGATTGGATGTCCCTTTTTCCCTCTGACTCCCCCTTCTCCCTTTCACTTCTCCTGCCATCAGCTGTCTATCTTTCCTAACCAGATGCCCAAGGTTTCTGGGATTGAGCTTCGGATTAATGGCATCCATTTGTCACTGTGTCTAGCCTGCCTGACTTGACCCAAGAGTCATCTTTGCCACTAATCTGGCCACCTTGTGCCTACCTGGACCTGGATTTGGTTCTCTCATTAAGTGAGCTGAGACCTGACTTTTGGGCCACAGTCTTCCTCAAGGGCCCTTGCCTTACACCTGATCCTGAATGAATCCTTAATGAAACCCTTTATTTTTGATCATGAAATAAAGTTCATCTCCTCTACAGAAATGAGTACTTCCCTACCTAGGTTGGCCCTGAACCTTACAAACAGACCAAGAACGCTCATGTTTCAAGTAATGTAAAACGAAGGCAAAGTCTTTCTCTTTTTCTCAGGAACATCTAACTTTCCAACCAGCATCCAGTTCTAGCATCAAAATTCCATGTGTCTTCAAGTGGGTTCAATTTTTTTCCCCCTTATGATGTAGGTTATTGAGCTTTGAACAAACTTGCAGTGAATTGTTCGTTTCTACAGGGAATTTATTATCTTTGCTCTTTCTGTGTTCAAAACCAGGACACCTACTGCCCTTTCACACTCAAAATGATAGCTGTCACAAGTAGATTAATGGGCATTATCAGGCTGGTTTGGAAAAGGCTGGAGCAGTGATAATTGTGTCACCGACAGTAAGAATGGGTGATCGAAGCGAATGAGTTAATTGATTTGTACACCAAACCAATCTTTTAGAAATCAAATACTTTTCAAGATTTAGGAAAGGATGGTCAGTTTTTCTTGGCAGTCAAACTCTGTTTTCTGCTGCATAAAGTAATTGTGTGACAACCTGTCTGTCCTTTCGGAGAAAAAGACTTTGCTGCCTTCAAATTACGCTCTCATGTACAAGTTAGATTTTTGCATTGCTATTATTCCTCTTCTTTCTATTAGGAACTGAGACTTAAAAGAAAGTCTTATTCTCTGGGTGGTTGTTTTGGTCACAGTGTTTTAGTGTAGAAACAACTCTTTTGAGGTAGTCAAAAAAGAGCAGGCAAACTGTTCAAGCAAAACCAAATAGCAACTCAATTGTTGGGAAAAGGAGGCAGGGCTGAAATGTACCATCTACACAAAGCCTCCCTTCTTTTGTCTCCATTTTATACCTTCAAAAATGTTATTTGCTGAAAGTTATTTTCTGGGACAGAAATACTTCCTTAATGTACTTTTTAAAAAAAGGTATTTATTTATTTGGCTGCATTGGGTCTTCCTTGCTGCATGCGGGCTTTTTCTAGTTGCGGTGAGCGGGGGCTACTCTTCATTGCGGTGCGCCGGCTTCTCACTGCAGTGGCTTCTCTTGTTGCGAAGCACAGGTTCTAGGCACGTGGGCTTCAGTAGTTGTGGCACGTGGGCTCAGTAGTTGTGGTGCATGGGCTTAGTTGCTCCGTGGCATGTGGGATCTTCCCGGGCCAGGGCTCGAACCCATGTTCCCTGCATTGGCAGGCGGATTCTTAACCACTGTGCCACCAGGGAAGTCCTCTTAACGTACTTCTAAATGCACTGAAGAAAAAAAGGCTGTTTGTCAGAATCCAGTTGACGAGAGAAACTTTTTATGTTGCTTTTGTGCATTGACAGCCAACCCTTAGGTTTTTTTTAAAGGAAGTGAGGATGCGTGTTTTTATGCTAAGAAAATGCTATTTCTTTCCTTATTGTAAAATGAGTGCTTTGGGGACAAAAAAAGTAGTGCCTTTTTCCACACCCTCCCCAAAGCATAGTGTCTCAGTTGATTGATACAATAACAGACTTCCTGCTATGTAAAATAAGTCCTATTGAACACTCAAATATCCTTCTTTTATTAAAAGGAAACTTGGAGGTCACCTTTCATCCCCTTTATTTTACAAATAAACAAATAGAAACTTCTAGAGGGTCAGTACTTGCCCGAGTTCTCACAGATCTTTAGAGGCTGATTGGAGTATGCCATTGTCACATTGTTCCCCACTTATGATTATATTTTCTCTGTGAACCTCCATATATTTATGGGTTTATGACTGAAATAAAATTTGCCCCCTGGAACTTTGCACATCTGGAAGAAAAGGAGAAATAGAATAGGTATACTCCCCACTGGTGGAGAGGCCCTGACGCATCCCCAATTCTGGACTAAGGGGAGGCCCAAGGAGGCTCCAAAGATCTTTAGGAAAGTGCCCAGGCTTGGCCAAAAACAGGATTATATAAAGATTAAACAACCCCTTATATCTTTCTTGTGTCCTTCTCCCTGCTACCTCCATTCAGTTATCCCACTATCTTGGACCACTTTCCTGGGGAAATTTATGACTGCCAGGCCGTTCCAGTGAAGGAAAAAAAAAAGTACTGTTATTTCCATTTCAACACATCAGAGATATACTAAATTTCACTGATTTTATTCTTGAATATATTTTGTCCTACATCGAAAATCTGGTTTTAATAATATCAAAATTATGACTTATTTGCTTTATCCTAATATATTACTTATATATGTAAATATAAAAATATAAATACATTTTTAATAAAATATATTACATATTTATATTAAGATTAAATTTACTATATATTTTGAATTAGAAAATATATAAACTAGCATAAAACAGCAATTTCAATATTACAAGTAACAATTGTTTAGTGCAGCTTAAAATTTCCTTCTAGTTCTTTGTTACCATAGGATACATTCTATTAAGGATGGACAAGTAAGTACTGTCAACTGAAATATCTTTTGTTCTCTGAGGTGGTTTGCTATTAATTTGTTATACAGTTAGGTTTGCTTGTTTTATTTTGGTTTCAATTTTAGGTCTTGCTTTTTTGTTCTTTTTGACTGGATTTAAAATTTTAATATGTAAAACATTGATATGGTCTCCCAACCAGAGCTATAAAGAAAGGCATACTTAGAAGTCTTGTTTGTGTCACCACTGCACTCTTCTTACTACAATATGTACTGTATGTAACCATTTTTATTAACTTCTGGATTATCTTTTAGGATTTTTGTGGTGGTAGTGATTGTTTTTATAAGTAAGTGTGTATTGCATGTATCTGTTCTTTTTCCTTCCCTTTCTTACTAAACATAACATGCAATATCCACTTTTCTTCACCTTGTTATATTCACTTGACAATATATCCTGAAAGTTCTTCCATATCAGTACAGAGAAATCTTCCACATTCTTTTTGTTGGGAGCTGTGTGTGAGGTGGGGGCTATATATTACTCCATTGTTTTTATTTTCCAAAATTTATTTCACCAGCTCTTTATTAATCAACATTTGATAGATTTCCAATTTTTGCCCATTACAGATAACGCTGCAATGAATAATCTTTTCACAATGTCATTTTGTATTTATAAAATGTGTCTTTGGGATAGATTTCTAGAATTGGGGTTGCTGGATGAAAAGGAACATTCATCTGTTGTATTGCTAGAAGTTGCCAAATTCTTCTCAAAAGGGGAATTATCTTGTATTCCGCTATTGATGTGTGAGAGTGAGTTTTTCTAAAAGTCTTGACAACCCAGTTTATAGTCATTTTAAATTTGCCAATCTGATATGTGAGAGGTGATACTTCATAGTTTTATTTTGCTTTCTAAAAATTGAGTGAAGTGAACATCCTTTTATATGTTTAAGAATGATGATTTAAGTGTTGTTTTGAAGTTCAGTTTTTTTTAACATAACAGGGTTAAAACTCTGATAAAATTTCACAAGGATATAATCCTTCTTTGTGAATTTAAATCGATTACATTTCATATTGTAAAAAATACGAGGATATTACATAAAACAAAACTGTTAATCACTGAAAGTTTCTGAATTAAGCTACTGATTCAAAGTAGGAGTAATTATTTTCCTCTTATGAAAGTAATGTATGCTTTTATTTGGAAAGTCTATAGTGTAGAAGTAAAAACAGTTATACCACTTAGATGTAACATATTTTGGGATATTTTCTTTCAGTCTTTTTCTATTCTTTTGAAACATTATTGTTCACAGTAATATTTTTCATTTAATTAGACTTTATTTTTAGAGCATTTTTAGGATTAGAGAAAAATTGGGCAGAAAAATACAGAGTTCCCATGAATTCCCGTGGAATATCTCTTCATTTACTTAGCTCTTTGATTTCTTTCATCTGATTTTTGTAGTTTTCCTCATTTAAATCTTGTATATATTTTGTTAAATCTATACCTAAGTATTTCATCTTCTGTTGTTAATATAAGTTGTGTTGTTTTTAAATTTCAGCTTCTAATTGTTCATTGGTAGTATTTGGGAAAGCAAATTTACTTTTGTATATTAACTTTGCATCCTGAAAACTTGCTACTTCACTTACTAGATCCAGAAAATTTTATTGATTCCTGAGGATTTTCTACATAGACAGTCAAGAAATCTACAAAGAAACACTTTTATTTCTTCCTTTCTAATCTGTATACTTTTTTCTTGTCTTGTCTTACTGCATTAGTCAGGATTTCCAGTAGAATATTGAATAGGAATGGTGAAATTATTTTTGCCTTGTTTCTGTTCTTAGGGAAGAGCATCCAGTTACTTACCATTAAGTACAATGTTAGCTGTAGGGCTTTTGTAGAAGTTATTTGTTAGGTTGAGGAAATTTCTCTTTATTCCTAGTTCGCTGAAAGTTTTTGTCCTGGATGAGTGCTGAATTTTGTTAAATGCTTTTTCTGCATCTATTAATATGATCATATAATCTTTAATCCTTGGTCTGTTGATATGATGAATTACATTAGTTGATTTTTGATTGTTAAACAAGGCTTGTATAACTAGAGTAAATCTCACTCAGTCATAGTATATAATTCTTTTCATACATTGTTGAATCTGCCTTATTGATACTTTGTTAAGGATTGCAGCTATGATCATAAGAGGTATTTGTCTGTAGGTTTCCTTTCTTGGTAATGCTTTTGTCTTATTTTGGTATTATCCTGGCTTCACAGAATAAATTAGGATGTATTCCCTCTGCTATTTTCTGGAATAGATTACAGGGATTGGTATCATTTCTTTCTTAAATATTTGGTAGAATTCACCAGTGAGACCATCTGGCCTTGGTGTCTTCTGTTTGGAAGAAACATTAATTATTGATTTAATTTCTCTACTAAAAGCACTCTCTCAGTCTCTTTTAACTGGTATATTTAGAACATTAATATTTAAAGTGATTACTGATATAGTTGGACTAATATCTTCTATTTTGTAGCTGTTTTCTAGTTGTATTTAATTTTTTTCCTTCCATGCCATTTATGCTTTCTCTGTTTTTTAAAATTAATTAATTAATTTCAGGTAACATTGGTTTATAACATTATCTAAGTTTCAGGTGAACAACCTATTTCGACATCAGTACACACTACAGTGGGCTTATCACCAAAAGTTTAATTTCTATCTGTTACCATACAGTTGACCCCATTTACCCATTCTGCCCTTCCCTTCTGGTAGCAATCTGTTCTGTGTCTATGTGCTTGTTTTTGTTTTGTTTGTTTGCTTATTTATTTATTTATTTAATATTCCATATATGAGTAAAATCATATGGCATTTGTCTTTCTCTGTCTGACTTATTTTACTTAGCATAATACCTTCAAGGTCCATCTACATTGTTGTAAATGGCAAGATTTTATCTTAATGGCCAAGTGGTATTTCATTGCACTTATATACCACATCTTCTTTTTCCATTCATCCATCAGTGGGCACTTAGGTTGTTCAATATCTTGACTATTGTAAATAATGCTGTGATGAATACAGGGCTGCATATATCATTTTGAATTAGTGTTTTCAGATTCTTTGGATAAATACCCAGAAGTGGAATAGCTGGATTGTATGGTAATTCTATTCTTAAATTTTGAGGAACCTCCATACTTTTTTCCATAGTGGCTGCAATAATGTACATTTCCAGCAACAGTGTATGAGTGTTCCTTTTTTCTCCACATCTCCAACACTTGTAATTTCTTGTCTTTTTGATGATAGCTGTTCTAATGAGCATGAGGTAATATCTCAATATAGTTTTGATTTGCATTTCCCTAATTAGTGATGATGAATATATCTTCATGTGCCTATTAGCCATCTGTATGTCTTCTTTGGGAAAGTGTCTGTTCAGATCCTCTGCCAATTTTTAATCAGGGTGTTCTTTTGTTGTATGATTTCTTTATATATTTTGGGTATTAACCTCTTATTGGATATATCATTTGCAAATATATCCTCCAATTTGGTAGGTTGTCTTTTTGTTTTGTTGATGATTCTCATTGTGCAAAGGTTTTTTAGTTTGATGTAATCTTATTTGGTTATTTTTGCTTTCCTTTTCCTTGCCTGAAAAGACATATCCAGAAAGATATTGCTAAGACTGGTGTCAAAGAGCATACTGCCTATGTTTTCTCCTAGGAGTTTTATGGTTTCAGGTCTTACATTCAAGTCTCTAACCTATTGAGTTAATTTTTGTGTATGGTGTAAAATATTGGTCTAGTTTCATTCTTTTACATGTGGCTGTCCAGTTTTCCCAACCCTGTTTGTAAGAGACTGTCTTTCTCCATTGTATATTCTTTGTTCTTTTGTCGTAAATTAATTTTTTATATATATGTGGGTTTATCTCTGGGCTCTCAATTCTGTTCCATTGACCTCTGGTCTGTTTTTCTGCCAAAATCATGCTGTTTCGATTACTATAACTTCATAGTGTACTTTGAAATCTGGGAGTGTGATACCTCCCTCTTTGTTCTTTTTTCTCAGGATTGTTTTGACTATCTGGGTCTTTTGTGGTTCCATACAAATTTTAGGATTATTTGTTTTAGTTCTGTGAGAAATGTCATGGATATCTTGATAGGAATTGCATTGACTCTGTAGACTGCTTTGGGTAGTGTGGACATTTTAACAATATTCTTCCAATTTATGTACATGGAATACCATTCCATTTATTTGTGTCTTCTTCAGTTTCTTTCATCAGTGTCTTATGGTTTTTAGTGTAAATGTCTTTCAGCTCCTTGGTTAAATGTATTCTTAGGTATTCTTTTTGTTGTGATAGTAAATGGGATTGTTTTCTTAATTTCTCTTTCTGATAGTTTTTTATTAGTGTATAGAAACACAACAAATTTTTGTATATAGATTTAGTACCCTGCATTTTACTCTATTTTTTTATTATTTCTAATTTTTTTTCTTTTTTTTCGGTGGAGTCTTTAGGGTTTTCTGTATATAAAATTATGTCATCTGCAAATAGTGATAGTTTTCCTTCTTCCATTCCAATTTAAATGGATTTTATTTCTTTTTCTTGCTTAATTGCTCTGGCTAGGACTTCTAATACTATGTTGAATAACAGTGACAAGAGTGAGCGTTCTAGTTCTTGATCTTAGAGAATAGCTTTAAGTTTTTCACTGTTGAACGTATGATGTTAGTGGTGAGCTTGTCATATATGACATTTATTATGTGGATGTATGTTCCCTTTATAGCTATTTTATTGAGAGTTTTTATCATAAATGGATGCTGAATCTTATGAAATACTTGCTGCATCTATTGAGATGATCATTAGTTTTTATTTTTCATTTTGTTAATGTGGTGTATCATGTTGATTGATCTGTAGATGTTGTACCATTGCTGCATCTCTGGAATAAATCCCCCTTGATCGTGGTGTATGATTCTTTTAATATATTGCATGCAGATTGCTAATATTTTGTTCAGGAATTTTGCCTCTACATTCATCAGAGATATTGGCCTGTCATTTTCTTTTTTTGTGTTGTCCTTGTCTGGTTTTGGTATCAGGGTTTGCCTTATAAAGTGAGTTAGGAAATACTCCTTCCTGCTCAGTATTTTGGAAGTGTTTGAGAAGGATAGGTATTAAATCTCCTAAGAATGTTTGGTAGAATTCACCTGGACTTTAGATTTTTAGGAGTTTTTTTAATAACTGTTTCAATCTTCTTACTAGTACTCATTCTATTGAAATTTTAAATTTCTTCATGATTTCTGTCTTGAAAGGTTGTATGATTCTAAGAATTCATCCATTTCTTCTAGGTTGTCTAATTTGATGTACACCTATTTATAGTATTCTTTTATAATCCTTTGTATTTCTGTTGTATCCCTCATATATCTACTGTTTCGCTTCTGATTTATCTGAGCCTTCTCTCGTTTTTTCCTCAGTGAGTCTAGCTAAAGAATTGTCAATTTTGTTTATCTTTCAAAGAATGAGCTCTTAGTTTCACTGATATTTTCTGTTGTCTTTTTAGTCTCTTTCATTTATTTCCACTCAGATCTTTATTATTTCCTTCCTTCAACTAATTTTGGGCTTTTGTTTGTTCTTCTTTTTCTAGTTCCTATAGGTGTAAGGTTTAATTGTTTATTTGAGATTTTTCTTTTTCTTGAGGTAGGCCTGTATTGCTATTAACTTCCCTTTTAGTATCATTTTTGCTGCATCCCATAGAATTTGGTATGTCATAGTTTCATTTTCATTTGTATTTAGGTATATTTTTGATTTCTCCTTTGATTTCCTCATTGACACGATAGTTGTTCAGTAGCATGTTGTTTAGCCTCCACATATTTGGTTTTTCCAGCTTTCTTCTTGTAGTTGAATTCTAGTTTTATACCACTGTGGTCAGAAAAGATGTTTGATATGATTTCAGTCCTCTTAAATTTATTGAGACTTGTTTTGTGTCCCAAAAAATGGTCCATCCCTGAGATGTTCTGTGTGCACTTGAGAAAAAGGTGTATTCTGCTGCATTTGGATGGAATGTTCTGTATAAATCTATCAAGTTTATCTGGTCTAATGTTTCACTTACAGCTGCTGTTTCCTTGCTAATGATCTATCTATTGATGTAAGTGGGCTGTTAAAGTTTCCTACTATTATTGTGTTGCTGTCAATTTTTTCCCTTAGGTCTCTTAATATGTTTTATGTATTTTGGTACTCTTATCTTAGGTGCACATTTATTAATAAATGTTATGTCTTCTTAATGAATTGTCTGCTTTACCATTATATAATGTCCATCTTTGTCTCTTGTTACATTTTATCTTGAAGTCTATTTTGTCTGGTATGAATATGGCTACACCTGCTTTATTTCAGCTGCCATTTTCTTGGAGTATCCTCTTCCATCTCTTCACTTTTAGCTTATGTTTGTCTTTAGAACTGAGATGAGTTTCCTGGAGATAGCATATAGTTGGGTCTTGTTTTTTAATCCATCCAGCCACTCTTTGTCTTTGACTGGTAAATTCACTCCATTTACATTCAGACAATTATTGATAAGTGAGGACTTAGAACTGCCATTTTATCTTTTGTTTTCTGGTTGTTCTATATCTCCATTGTGTCTTTTTCCTTGTGTTTCTGTCTGACATTTTGTTTGGTGGTCTTATATGATGTTTTCTCAGTTTCTTCTTCTTTATGTTTTTTATCTGCTCTAGATGTATGTTTTGTGGTTACACTGAGGGTTTGTATAAAGCATCTTATAGATAAAATAGTCCTTTTTCTGCTGATAGCATTTTATCTTCATTTACCCATATAGTCATTTTCCTCTTTCATTTTTATGTTTCTGTTGTCTCAAATTATCCCATTTTATTTTGTGAATTCTATTATCAGGTTGAAGTAGCTATAGTTATTTTTACTATTTTTTCCATTTAATCTTTATGCTATAATTAAATGTTTAACCACCTTCTGACATAGAGTTGCAGTTTTCTGATTCTGTCTATCATGCTACTCAAAGTTTTGTGTACTTATGCCTTTTCATTTCAGGCAGAAGATCTCCTTTCAACATTTCTTGTAAGGCTACTCTAGTGGTGATGACTCCCTCAGCTTTTGTTTGTCTGGGAAAGCCTTTATTTCTCCTTCACATCTGAAGGATACCTTTGCTGGATAGAGTATACTTGTCTGACAGTTTTTATCATTTAATATTTTCTGTGTGTCATTGCACTATCTGCTGTCCAGTAGTTTCTCTTGAGAAATCTGTTGGTGGCCTAATGAGGGTTTCTTTGTAGGTTACTGTCTTTTTTACCTGGCTGCCTTTAAGATTCTTTGTCATTGACTTTTGACAGTTTTAACATAACGTGTCTTAGAGAAGGTCTTTTGGCATTGAGATAATTAGTTGTTCTCTTAGCTTCAGAGATTTGTTTATCCAGTTCCTTCCCCAGGATTGGGAAGTTCTCAGTTATTATTTCTTTGAATAAACTGTCTACACCCTTCTCCCTCTCTTCTCCTTCTGGGATACCCATTATCCTTGTGTTGCCCTTTATAATGGGCTCTGATAGTTCTCATAGAATTTCTTCTTTTTAAAAAAGATCTCAGTTCTCTCTCCTCTTCTACCGGAATTATTTCTAGATTTCTACTATTGAGCTCGCTAATTCTGTCTTCCATATGGTCTCTGAGATCTGTCATGAGGTATCTTGTCATGAGGTATCTTGTCATGAGGTGTCTGTAATTAATTTTGGTAAAATTTCAGTAATTGTTACTTAAAATATTCCTCTGTTTCTTTCTCTCATTCTCCTCTCTCTGATGTTTCCATACATGTATGTTACACCTTTTGTAATTGTCCTACAGTTCTTGGATATTCCATTCAGTGTTTTCATTCTTTTATTTTTTTCTCTTTTCTTTTCAGTTTTGGAAGTTTCTATTGACATATCTTCAAGTTCATTTGAGATTTTTCTCAGTTGTGTTTAGTTTACAGATGAGCCCATCAAAGAGCATTCTTCATTTCTGTTATAGTGTTTTTGATTTCTAGCATTTCCTTTTGTTTCTCAGTGTTTCCATCTCTCTGCCTACACCACCCATCTGTTCTTGCATGTTGTCCAGTTTTGCCATCAGAGGCTTTAGCATGTTAATCAGAATTATTTTAAATTCATAGTCCGATAATTCCAAAATTGCTGCTGTATCTGAAATCTTGTTCTGAAGCTTGCTTTTTCTTTTCATCCTGCATTTTGGCCATTTATCATATTTTTTTTTTTTTTTTTTTTTTGCTGAAAGCTGAACGTGATGTCTTGAGTAAAAGGAGGTTAGGTAAATAGGATTTTTATGTGAGGCTGTGTTATGGTTAGTAATTAGGGTGTGTTCATTCTTTGCTGTAGCTGTGGTGTCAGATAATAAAATTTCCTTTAATGTCCTTATTTTTATCTCACTGCTGTCTTTGGTTTTCCCTAGAGACCCTTTCTTAAATAGAGCCTGAAGCATGCTATCCTTTTAGCTGTAATTCCCTGTTATACATAAGCCTATTGTGAGGTGGTAAGGTGTGGGGAAAGAGAAAATATTTTATAATCTTTTGATTAGGTCTTGGTAATTTTAGTGAACCTGTGTGCCTGGGCTGTGACCTTCACAAATGCTTCTCAGCTTTTACCCCCACCCCCTCAATGATGAAGTCTACAGGGCTTGGTGTTGGGTATACCCTTCCCCCACTTCAAAAGCTAGAAGGGGCTGGAGTTTGGGTAATTTCCTTCTAAGTTCAGTTAGTGTCTTGGAAAAGCCAAGTGGCTTTGGTAAAATAGTTTCCCTTGCGGGTAGGCCTTTTCTAAGGAGAAGAGAAAGCTCTAGGTATATTTCAAAGCAGTTACTTTTCCCCTACCCCTGAGAGAAGCTTGAGGGGACTTTCTTCTAATCTTTTATCTGAGAACTGGGAGGGCTCCAGGAGGTAAATGCCATGGAAATGTGGGTACCTCTCTAAGGACAGGCCCCCCCAAATTTTTAATTCTCAAGTTAGTCCATGCTCAGCCGCCAGTAATTAGGCAACTATACTTAAATATTCTTACCAGTTGCTGGCTCCAGTAACACTTCTGCTCCCTGCAAGATGTGATTCTCTCTATTTGCCTATCTCTCCAGTTTGGGGGCAGTAGTTTTTATAGCCTCAGTTCTCTGATGGATCTAAAAAGCATTACTGATTTTCAGTTTGATTCACTTTTTGTGTGTGTGTGCAGATGGGAGTGAGGACTTCCAAGCTCTTTGCATGTCTGACCACAAACCGATGTATCTTATTGATTTTTACAAACATTATAAGAAAGATGATAATCTGGTATATTTAGTTATTTCTAGTTTTTTGTTTTCCCATTAATTTTCATGTTTTTTGATTTACACAAATATTTCCTTTTTATGAGAATTTAGTAATAGAAATTCATGGATATGGGAATTTCAGCACTGCCTTTTAAAAACTGAGTAAATGTCCTTCTAAACTAAATGATACAAGTTTAGAAGATTTTATTTGGAATGTAAAATTTTAAATTTTTTCTTGATATCTTATATGTATACAAGCCTACTTGTAAAAGATTCCTTCTTGAGATACCAATTGAATCTTTTTCCAGCCAAGTAATTTTCCAGATATTTTCACATAGGTAAATATCCATTTGTTTTGAAAAATAAATCTTGTGGGAGAAAAATTATTCAATTTTTATGACTAACTTTTCTCAATAACAACATCTATATCAATTATATATTACATGATTTCTCTTTTTATGGGAGCTAACATTCATAGTGTTATGACCAATAGAACCTCCTCCAAAATTATTGGTGGTGTTGCTTTGGAAAAATAAAATTAGACTTTGATTTTACTCTGAACTTCCTAGTAAAGTAATAGTAAATTAGTATGACCTCTTTAAAATCCATCGATACCAAAGTCACATCTATGGAACCATTTTTGTTTCATAAAGCAATGGATACTTCCCAACTGCTAAAGTAATTCTATTAGAGTACACTGGAAAATCCAAGTTATAAATGAGGCACATGGAGCCAACATCATCATCACTCTTTAGGGACAAAAGCACATATGGAAACACTTTATGGATTCATTAAATACCAATCTGAAATAACATAACATCAATATTGGTAGCTCAAAAATGATAACAGCTGACAGATGGCAACCAATTAGAGCAATTAGCAATTAACTTGTGTGTCCCTGTCCCACCTTCATTCTCCTTCACTTGCTGCATGAATTCCTATAATCCCTGGAAATGTGCCTGAGATTCAGCCTCTGCTACAGATCATTGGGATAATATATTTGGGCCAATTACTGAAAATGGATTTGGAGAGAAAGAGCATGTCACTTTTTAGCTTTTGTTTAAAATATGTCTATTCTTTTTAGGGAAAATCTAATTTAAAATATATCCTAAGATATATTTTTTCTAGAATGAAAAAGAATGTTATAAATAAAGTTACAAAACTTTAAAAATATTTATATACTAACACATAAATAGTTTTACTATATCAGTGGCCCTATAAAATAGTTCAACTCAACAAACCTTTCCAAAAATATTTTTTTCTTAAAAGCAAAAATACAGTTGTGAAATATATGTCCACTACAACCTATTCCAAGAACATCTCTGTTCTTTAGGCTTTCTTAACTGAGCAATAATATTGTTTATTTCATGACACTCAACATTGACCATTACCAAAATTTGTGTTCATATTTTCACCACAGAAAAATTAATTTTTTCTTAATGTTGAACATTTAAAATGATTTTATAATAACTTTACAATGATATTAGCTGTTTCACCTTTGACAGCATAAGATTCCAAAATATTTACTTCGATTCCATGAACTGAATGAAAAAAATTGAACCATTATTGGAATTAACTGATTTTCTGGCTTGAAGCATCCAACGTGACTGATATAACATTGGCATCATTTAACTCTTTGCAAAGTTCTTCTCTAAAGAAATCAACACAGGCAAACTTCAATGAATGCTCCCTCCCTTTTAAAGACCATCTTAAGTTGTTTTTGCCATGTTGATTGTCTTCAATTAGTAAATGAAGAAACAGGAAGATTAGAGCATGGTCATAGAGGTGGGAAAAAATGTGCCCTATACTAGTTTGAGCCCTGTCCAAAGTTATTCCCTAGAAAAAGGAAACAATCTGGGTGACAAAATACAACCCTTTCTCTACTCCCCAAGCCATGGTGCCCTACGGGGGTTGCATCATCCTGGAAAAGTGGGTGAATTTTTAAATTAGCACAAAGTCACTGACTACTTTCAAACCATATGTCCACAGAGCTGCTGCTGCCCACCCAGAGGGAGCTTTTTTCTAAATCACATGAAGGTTCCCTTTAGACTAGGTGTTGATCTGAATACAACAGTGAGGGAAAAATCCTTTGAAGGATCAGAAGAAAAATTAGCCTTCCCCAAATCATTTCCATCTAGCTCCTAACATATTACGTTTCCAGACACCTTTGATTAATTTAAATTTTATTTGAATAGAGAGACCATTCTGCAGCTCTAACCTCTTAAAGTTCAACCATAACTGCTCAACATGAAACATTTTAAGGGCTTTTCCATCAGTTTTGGCAAGTTTTTTTGGTCTTTTTGAATGTGCTTCCATATGACTAGCTGTCAAGGAATACTGTCGGAAAAGCTTTTCCTATAACTTTATGGTGTGCCAAAAGAGACATTGGTTTGATGAAGTATGTAATTTTTCCAAATGTAACTTTGTTTTTCTTTGGGGGGTTTAATTACAAACCCTATCAATTTATAGGGAATTATCATTTCAATAAAGAAATCATTATCGCTGTAAAATATTCCAATTAAGTAGTTTCTAGAACTAGTCTTTTCCCCAAAGTCCCTTCTAACCTGGCATTTAACATAAGCTGTATTCTACAGATTGGAGGCATACACAAAATTTTGGAAAGGTGAAGACAGAGAAAGAGCTTCTCTCTTCTGTTCTTTGGACAAAATTTCACTTGTTCTTTTTCTAGTTCAGAGAGACACTGAAAAACAGCTAAAGATAATTCATTAATATGAAGAATTCAACTCTCAAAAGAATGCCTTTTATGATAAAATAACTTTTATCTACAGAAATCCAAAGACTTAAAACATATACATAGGGCTTTCCCCAAACTGTGTGAACAGCGTGACCGAACTATATGTCATTAATCAGATAACAACAGTGTTATACAAAATCAACCATAGCATAGCCTCCTTACACAACACATGTAAGATTAGGGCATGATAGCTTTCATTTTCTTCATGTTATTTTATTCTTTTGCTCATGGAATAGTAACAAAAACTATTGAGTTATTTACCACTCCTTTATTATTTGTGGTTGAGTCATCTTCATTCTGCTAAATAATAATTTAAAACTCCCATATGAATTGAAATGGGATAAAAGAGCTCAACAGATGTAGCTGTATCTCTCATATGAAAATAAACGGAATGTTTTCCTTAATCAATCAGAATGAATAATGTTGATGGGCTTGGCAGTGACTAAATCAGGGCTGCCAGCTCCAGCTACCTTGCGTGATTTCATCTTTTCAACCAGACTAAAAAATGCTTTCCCTCCTTCACACTGGACAACTTCATTTTCACACGTTCAATTTAACAAAACTCAAAAGGAATTCTAAAACCTTCGCCTGTCTCATAAAATGTTTACCAGATATGTCTACAGGATGGCAGCTGTGCTAGCATGTTTCATAATAAGGAGAAATAAAGTGGCCAAGTAAACTCTACTGAGGATCATAAACAATCATATTCATGGGAGGTTGTTTATTGTCGGTCATGCTACAAGGTCACATTTTTTGGCAATTTTGTTTAAAACTTCACTTAAACAACTGTCTGCTGTAGAACATCCTGGACAACTGGAAGGCTGCCTTTGTTTAAATCAGCTTTGAGAATATGACTGAGTCAGTGACACCCCTTAACTTTCTATTTTTCACAGGAGTTCAAATGCATCTGTTTTTTGAGCTTCAATGTATATTTCCACAATTATTACCATAACAACCCAGCATAAGCACATTAAAAAAAGAGGCATTGGCCTTCTTTACCAATCCTCCTGTTTACAACATAGTCAACACAGTAAGACCTTCAGGGAATAAGAGGTAAAAGAATAATAAATCTAATATGCTGAGACTTTTGTGCATTTGTTATTATAAGCATTTAAATATATTCCAGTTTGAAATAATTTACATAGATTATTGCTCTATTGTTATTATCCTATGAATAATAACATTACTAATTGTATCTCTATTATCATTATATAACTATTATTATATAAATATCTATTATTATTCACAAAAATTCCATTTTACAGATGAGTAAACTGAGGCATAGAGATTTCAGTTCCTTAACCAAAGTCACACTGCTGGTAAGTAGTGGAAACAGATTCCATCCTCAGCCAAATCTGATTACAGAACTCATGTACCTGACCTCTACCCTATATAGTTTTGTAGGGATCAGTTTTCTTCTTTGTTTGATCTTCTTGAAATATTCCTTTCTACTCTTTCTGAGGGTTCTGGGGTCTCAGAGATTACCAAAGCTAAGCTAAGATTTACACTTCTGTTTTCATGAGTGGTGTTGGGCTGTGAGTGATGAAGAAAGATATATACATAAAAATTTCCAGTAATTACATTCCTGGATTACTTGCAGTGAAGAGAAAGGAAGTCAGTCACATTCTTCTTGAATGCTGCCATTAAGTCACGCTTTGGCATTTCTACACTGACCCACAAGTAAACTATGGTTTTCATCATCTTAATCCAGTCTGTAGCCATGCTAGTATTACTAAACAGAGAAGCACTCATTCTCTTATGACAAATTGGTGCCTGAGATATCACTGGTGGGCAAAGGGTCTTCTCTGAAAGCCATGCAGCCTGTGGCCATGTAAAAAAGTATACATCCTAGAAGGTGGTCAGTCATTGCCACCTGGTGGTTAAAGCGATTTAACCTTCTATGTAGGTAGAGAAATCAGCAAGGCCATGGTTGGCTAGTTCACTCAATTTTACTGACTTTTGGCAGTGGAGACACTTATTTAGTGACAGATGGTTTTAAATGTTAAACAGAGTTAATTCCTACCCCAAATTCATTTCCATCTCCCATATTTTTATATCTCCTCTATCTTACTTTTCTGTTTCTGCTCTACTTTCATAGAGTTGGAAAAATATCCTACCAAAGCTCTAGATTCAGGACTTTTCACAATGCAGTCCATTCTGAGACAGACTTTATTATCTCAGAATATATCTCGATTGCCCTGAAGACATAGCTGTAAATTTTTTAAGGACATTATTCAAAGATTGTGGTTTCTGAAGGGCTTTGGGATCTGATACAGGGAATATATTCTTTAAATATTGCCTGTTGGTATTGTCATGATGTGTCAGAAGCCAGATGTGTGATTTGGGGTCCAGAAATAAAAGAATGATGGGGTAAATATCTAAATCTAAAATGAAGCCAGTAATGACTGGCTCATGACATTAAATAGGCTAAAAAGAGAGGAGAACCAACAGAAAAATATACAAAACTGGTGCATATAAATTGCAGTCCTTCTGATTTCATTTAATAGCAAGGTGATGGTATATATAAAAAAGATCATGGTGCTTAAAAGAAAGACATACTTTACTTACAAATACAATAATAAATGAATAAAGTGAATATCCTAGTTACTTCTCACAGTTTTTGTCCCAAGGCAAGAAAAGAGCGGGCTAAAGCCACACAAATGTAATCAGCAATCCATGTCCTTCTTTCCTTGGCAATTTTCTGTCTCCATAGTTGTAGAAACATCGTGGAAAATCACGTGTCTCAGATGAAGTCTCTTCTTTTCAGTTATGGGAATAACTTGGTCCATGTCTCACTCTTTTTGTGACAAATTACCATCTTAGAGAAGGTTCCGTAGCTTTTATTCTATACTGTGTGGGGTGTCTATTATTAACCCCTCTTCCTTTGTCTTTTCCTTCTAGCAGGGACAGAGTGATCTGAGGAAGTATTTAAAATACAGTCACATTTTCTGAAGCCATATTAAAATATACCACACGATCAGTGTTATCACTAGACAACCACAGAAGCAAGCTTTGGACCATTAAGCCGAATAGATAATATTTTGACAACCATTTTAGAGACCATACTTATCTCCTAATCTCGAGCTATGGTTTCACTACCTATATATATATATTTTTTCTAGTTCTATAATCATGCATAAAAATACAATAAAAGGGGATTAAACACCCCTCTCCCTTGTTGTCAGCACCACATCTCATTGTACATTTTATTTCTACAGAATCCCATAAAGACAGCTATGCATCAGCAGGAAAATATACTTCCTAACATTCAAAATCAATGATGCAGATAATAGGGAACCAGCATCCTCAGTGTGAGATATATACTGTCCTTGGTCCCTGGCCCAGATGTTGGTAACAACCAATAAACTGTATTATACACATATATTAAAAAAAGCAGCTTGAAGGAATGGTCTGCTTAGCTTAGATTTATTAGGAGACGTCTTTAATATGCCATATGGCAGCTTGGCTCTTGGAAGCAGTGCAACCTTGTGAAGGAACGGATTGAAGTGTGATGACCAGTCCCAGCACAAGCATGGATACCCCTCCAGGGAAACAAGTGCTTGCTGCAGGATTTTTCACCAGTGTCACCCATGATATGTGTCTTAGTAGTCCATTATGTCTCAATACGTTTTCAGTCAGAGCCGGGATCTCCATTATCCCCACTGTTTAGAGAAATCTCTATCCATCTCTAGGACGGGGAATGAGCGAAAGAGAGGGCAGGGCTGAGATCCATCATGTTATTTAACCTAACTTCTGCCTTTTATTGAAACACTTTGTCTAGAAATACAAACTAGGGGATTTGCAATGTTTTTAAAAGCTATTATTCAAGTAAATGGAAAAGTGGCATCGTGTAGGTTGTTTGGAACACCAGAGAGCACAAAATAGATTTTTCTTCTACTTGAAGATGGCTGTGTGAGAACTACTTTCCTTTATTCAAACATTATGCCTTCCACACATAAAGGCTTTTTATTCAATTATCTGTATCAATAGTGTGCTTCCTTTTCATTAACATGCAAGATAATGTTATCAATATGTTAAAGCTGATAGGGAACAGTCACTGTGATACATGTGTACTAACTGCATCTTTGCAAGTAAAAAATGCAAATATACTTTCTAGGCAAATGACTGGGCAAGTTTTATGGTTTAAATTTTTGTAAATTTATTATTTAACTTTTTGTAAATATTTCAGGTCCTTGCTGAGTCCAAGAGCTGGAGTTATTGAAAAGGAATGGCATAACATGTTTTGCAAATGCAAACTCAGTGAATAGAGGCATATTTAAAATTAAGCCATGCGAAGAATACACATCACTTATCTGATAATTCTGCTAAAATGAAAAATCTGAATCTAATCATGAGGCAATATCAAGCAAACACAATTTGAGGAACATTCTGAAAAATAGCCAGCCTGTAATCTTCAAAAGTGCCAAGGTCATAAAAGTCAATGAAGGACTAAAGAATTTTCCTAGAGTCAAGGAGACATAACAGACATGAAAACTAAATAAAACATAAGATTCTGAACAGGACCCTTTGGCTTAATTAGGGACACTATTGGGGCAACTGGTGAACTTTGAATGGGGTCTGTGGCATAGACTGAACCAATAATGTAAATTTTCTGGTGTTGATGGTTGCATTGCGGTTATGTAGGAAGTGTCCTTTTTGGTAGGATATAGAAAATAAAATATTTAGAAGCGATGGAGCATCATGTTAAAAATTTACTCAAGCGATTCTGTAAAAAAAGTTGTTCTTTATACTATTCAACTTTTCTGAATTGCAGTTATTTCAAAATAATAAAAATTAAGCTGCCTTTTATCTCTGATTTTTAAATTTCTTTGGTGGCTCCTTGGGAATGGAAGTACTTGCTAATTCAATTGGTAAAAGCAGCCAAATCTAAGAATTATATGAAAGAGATAACTGGCTAATTACTTATCATTATTTCTGGAATATATTAGTGATATAAAATTAAAATAATTATGAAATAATTGCATGAGTAAAATGGCATTTAATATTTTAATTTGTTCCTAAATCATTTGATTAATTTTTAGGTAATATTATTAAACTGAGTAAATGCCACAGAAACAGTCATGAAAGCATTACGCTATTAAAAGACAACGCATGCTGTTCTATTCAATGAAAAGTTTCTCATTAACTTTTTAAAGTGCAAGTTTCTCTTTGTAGCAAGGCCAACTTCATCTATAAATACTGCGTCTTTGACAGAAAACTTGTAGTACTATAGGCACTGTCTTGTTTAACCTTTGAGCATTAACTGATATTTGAGTAGTGATATTTGCACAAGAGCTGCTATGGTTTCAAGTTGACAAGCCATTAACTCTTCTTTCCCTAAAGCAACTACTAAACAATTCACTTGGAAATTTTACAATTAGATTTTCCACTTAGCTGTTTACCGCTTATTACTTCATTCCTCCTCCTTGAATCTTTGAATTCTTTAAATATCACTAATATATTTGGTTTTTATTTTTCCACCAGTTTTTTTTTTTAATTTTTTTTTTTTTATTGATTGGCAACTAATTGTGGAAGAAAAAACTCAACATGGGCATGCATTCAATTTGATTGTGTTCATGTTTGTCTTTAATAGCAGTTTATTTTAATGTGGCAGGATGTTTACTCAGGCTTTTGAGCCAAGGCATGCTGACTGAAACTGTATCGCTTGCTGAGTAGTTGATAGGGTGACTGGGGGTAGACTTTTTGCAATAATGAGTGAAGAGAAAAATATAACTATACCTAGGCAGGGATTGATAAAAATCTTAAAAATCATCAAGTTCATGTCTTTAGTCTTCTGAAATGAAGACCCTGTGACTACATGAAGCTACAGGAACGGTCCATTGATCCTCAGGTATCCACAGCGATCCATGGAAGCACAAAAACCAGGTAGAGACACAGGCTCATTACAAATGTCATATTGAAATAAACCCTAAGGGATTTTCTATAAAGATCTTCTTCTGTAGAATTTTTAAAACCTCTGCATTCCTTTCCTTTTTTCCTCTTTTTTTCTTTTGCATGTTAAATGGGGAATTTTTTTGGGCATTATTTTCTTTTTATAATTTTATCCTGGTGGCTCAGGTGAGCCAAGAAACCGTGAAGAGGAAATTAACTTTTAGTTATAAATTGGCGATGTTAAGCTTAATGGGCTTTATGTTTTCTCTGAGCTCCAAGCCGTTGACGGCTTGGTACTCTCTTTGTGCAGTTGTGCTCGTTCCATGACTAAATATTTTCTCTTTCTCCTCCACTCGGAGGAACATTTTCAGAGGTGGGGCAATTTTCTCCTTCCCTGTGACAAAAGAAACATCTGTGTTCCATCTTATTTCATTCATGTTTTCTGTCCTGAACAGACTGGAGATAGTGTGTTGCCGGGTGTTTGAGAGCACAGGGGCAGTGCTCTTCATGCAGTGATGTTTCCCTAGGTCACCTGCTACTGGGGCACCATATGGCATCTGTGGTAGACGTCCAGCTGTAAAGTCCAGAGGAGGAGGGAGGAAGTTCTCTCTTCTTTCTGGTCTGAGGGATTATTTTTTATCCATCTTGAGTGTAATAGGAATATCTAAGCGAGTTGATAACAAAAATTTTAGAAGACATGGTAGGATTATGTGCATTACAAGCCATAATTTATCGTTTTCTAAGTAAAGGGCAAAAAAAAGAATGTTGTTTATTTTCTTTGCTTTAAATTTTCATTATGGGAAGTTTTTAGATAACTTATGTTTTCCTAATAGGTATTTTACCAACTATAAGGCAGGAATGTAGGAAGAATTTATTTTTTGTTATAGTTCTGGGGTCTAAGGTCAGTAAGAAAAGAAATTATCTGAACTTAAACTTGCTTTTAGTTACGACTAGATCATTTTGGCATTCCAAATATTTATGTATTGGCTTTATATTTACACATTTTGTCTAAAAATATTGACATGTTATTAAAAATAGAAGATACTGGGCCTTATTTTTTTACCAAATTTTTTCATATTTTAGCACATTATGTACAGTACATTTAAATTCTAAAAAAAGTTTTGATGGAGAGAATTTTTAGAGCTAAAATAAATGCTGTTTTAAGAAGAATGTATTCAAAGAAAAGAACCTTCTTAAGGAAACCTTTGTAGCAATAACATTTTTCAAAATTTAAGCTCATAATGTTTATTATAAAATGTGGTGCACTTCATCTGGAGGTCGGGTGTAGATAAGAAATATCAACTTCTGAAAGTTAGTATATAATAAGGTAAGAGATTTATTTCCATGAAACTTCAGCATCTAGTTTAAAAATGTTAATTAAATAATTCAAATATTGCTTAACATCACTGATAATTTAAACTCAACCAAATTTTACAAATTTGGAGCAACTTAAGACTTCCCAAAACAAAAATTATTGAAGTGGATCTAAAATATTAAAAACTATAGACAAAGAAGAAAATAACCTGAACTTTCCTCAAAACTTAAAAAATCCTCATGATTATTAAAACCAAAATATTGCTTTAACTTTTATAGCTATGAGACAGCTTCTGGTAGTCTGCTTATTTTACGTTTAGAAATATCCAGTAATGTCAAATACTTAGCTGGTATGGTTTCTTGATTCAAGTACATTAAAAAAAAGTTTTGGAGGGAGGGGCAAGATGGCGGAAGAGTAAGACGCGGAGATCACCTTCCTCCCCACAGATACATGAGAAATACATCTACACGAGGAACTGCTCCTACAGAACACCCACTGAACGCTGGCAGAAGACGTCAGACCTCCCAAAAGGCAAGAAACTCCCCACGTACGTGGGTAGGGCAAAAGAAAAAAGAAATAACAGAGACAAAAGAATAGGGACGGGACCTGCACCAGTGGGAGGGAGCTGTGAAGGAGGAAAGGTTTCCACACACTAGGAAGCCCCTTCGTGGGCAGAGACTGCGGGTGGTGGAGGGGGGAAGCTTCGGAGCCACGGAGGAGAGCGCAGCCACAGTGGTGCGGAGGGCAAAGCGGAGATTCCCGCACAGAGGAGCGGTGCCGACCAGCACTCACCAGCCCGAGAGGCTTGTCTGCTCAGCCTCCGGGGCGGGCGGGGCCTGGGAGCTGGGGCTCGGGCTTCGGTGCTAGCCGGGAGGGAGTCCGGGAAAAAGACTGCAGCTGCCGAAGAGGCAAGAGACTTTTTCTTGCCTCTTTGTTTCGCGGCGCGCAAGGAGAGGGGATTCAGAGCGCCGCCTAAACGAGCTCCAGAGACGGGCGCGAGCCGCTGCTATCAGCGCGGATCCCACAGCAACAGGGACGCAGAGGGAAAAACGGAGAGATTCCCGCACAGAGGCTCGGCGCCGAGCAGCACTCACCAGCCCGAGAGGCTTGTCTGCTCCCCCGCCGGGGCGGGCGGGGGCTGGGAGCTGAGGCGCGGGCTTCGGTCGGATCCCAGGGAGAGGACTGGGGTTGGCTGCGTGAACACAGCCTGAAGGGTCTAGCGCACCACAACTAGCCGGGAGGGTGCACGAGAAAAAGTCTGCAGCTGCCGAAGAGGCAGGAGACTTTTTCTTGCCTCTTTGTTTCGCGGCGTGCAAGGAGAGGGGATTCAGAGCGCCACTTAAACGAACTCCAGAGACGGGCGCGAGCCGCGGCTATCAGCGCGGACCCCAGAGACGGGCATGAGACGCTAAGGCTGCTGCTGCCGCCACCAAACAGCCTGTGTGCGAGCACAGGTCATTCTCCACACTGCCCCTCCCAGGAGCCTGTGCAGCCCGCCACGGCCAGGCTCCCGTAATCCGGGGACAACTTCCCCGGGAGAGCGCACGGCGCGCCTCAGGCTGCTGCAACGTCACGCCGGCTTCTGCCGCCGCAGGCTCGCCCCGCCTCCTCCGTACCGCTCCCTCCCCCCGGCCTGACTGAGCCAGAGCCCCCGAATCAGCTGCTCCTTTAACCCCGTTCTGTCTGGGCGGGGAACAGACGCCCTCAGGCGACCTACATGCAGAGGCGGGTCCAAATCCAAAGCTGAACCCCGGGAGCTGTACGAACAAAGAAGAGAAAGGGAAATCTCTCCCAGCAGCCTCAGAAGCAGCGGATTAAAGCTCCACAAACAACTTGATGTGCCTGCATCTGTTGAATACCTGAATAGACAACGAATCATCCCAAATTTAGGAGATAGACTTTGGGAGCAGGATATATTAACTTTTCCCCTTTTCCTTTTTTTTGTGAGTGTAGATGTGTATGCTTCTGGGTGAGATTTTGTCTGTATAGCTTTGCTCTCACCGTTAGTCCTAGGGTTAGGTCCGTCCGTTTTTTTTTTTTTTTTTTTTTTTTTGGCTTAAAAATTTTTTTTTCCCTAATAAATGTTTTCTTAATAATTTTTTCCTTATTTTCTATTTTTAAAAAAATTTTTAATAAGTTTTTTCATATTTTTTATTTTAAAAAATTAAAAAATTTTTTTTCTTAATAAATTTTTTCTAAATAATTTTTTTCTTATTTTTAGTATAAAAAATTAATAAATCTATTTTTAAAAAATTAAAAAAAATTTTTTTTCTTAATAAATTTACTCTTAATAATTTTTTTTCTTATTTTTTATTATAATTGCTTTATTTTATTTTTTTCTTTCTTTCCATTTTTTCTCCCTTTTATTCTGAGCCGTGTGGATGAAAGGCTCTTGGTGCTCCAGCCAGGCATCAGGGCTGTGCCTCTGAGGTGGGAGAGCCAACTTCAGGACACTGGTCCACAAGAGACCTCCCAGCTCCACGTAATACCAAACGGCGAAAATCTCTCACAGATCTCCATCTCAACATCAAGACCCAGCTTCACTCAACGACCAGCAAGCTACAGTGCTGGACACCCTATGCCAAACAACTAGCAAGAGAGGAACACAGCCCCATCCGTTAACAGAGAGGCTGCCTAAAATCATAATAAGGCCACAGACACCCCAAAACACACCACCAGACGTGGACGAACCCACCAGAAAGACAACATCCAGCCTCATCCACCAGAACACAGGCACTAGTTCCCTCCACCAGGAAACCTACACAACCCACTGAACCAACCTTAGCCACTGGGGACAGATACCAAAAACAACGGGAACTACGAACCTGCAGCCTGTGAAAAGGAGACCCCAAACACAGTAAGATAAGCAAAATGAGAAGACAGAAAAACACACAGCAGATGAAGGAACAGGGTCAAAACACACCAGACCTAACAAATGAAGAGGAAATAGGTAGTCTACCTGAAAAAGAATTCAGAATAATGATAGTAAAGATGATCCAAAGTCTTGGAAATAGAATAGACAAAATGCAAGAAACATTTAACAAGGACGTAGAAGAACTAAAGAGGAACCAAGAAACGATGACAAGCACAATAAATGAAATTAAAAATACTCTAGATGGGATCAATAGCAGAATAACTGAGGCAGAAGAACGGATAAGTGACCTGGAAGATAAAATGGTGGAAATAACTACTGCAGACCAGAATAAAGAAAAAAGAATGAAAAGAACTGAGGACAGTCTCAGAGACCTCTGGGACAACATTAAACGCACCAACATTCGAATTATAGGGGTCCCAGAAGAAGAAGAGAAAAAGAAAGGGACTGAGAAAATATTTGAAGAGATTATAGTTGAAAACTTCCCTAATATGGGAAAGCAAATAGTTAATCAAGTCCTGGAAGCACAGAGAGTGCCATACAGGATAAATCCAAGGAGAAACACACCAAGACACATATTAATCAAACTATCAAAAATTAAATATAAAGAAAACATATTAAAAGCAGCAAGGGAAAAACAACAGATAACACACAAGGGCATCCCCATAAGGTTAACAGCTGATCTTTCAGCAGAAACGCTGCAAGCCAGAAGGGAGTGGCAGGATATACTTAAAGTGATGAAGGAGAAAAACCTACAACCAAGATTACTCTACCCAGCAAGGATCTCATTCAGATTTGATGGAGAAATTAAAACCTTTACAGACAAGCAAAAGCTGAGAGAGTTCAGCACCACCAAACCTGCTTTACAACAAATGCTAAAGGAACTTCTCTAGGCAAGAAACACAAGAGAAGGAAAACACCTACAATAACAAACCCAAAACATTTAAGAAAATGGGAATAGGAACATACATATCGATAATTACCTTAAATGTAAATGGATTAAATGCTCCCACCAAAAGACACAGACTGGCTGAATGGATACAAAAACAAGACCCATATATATGCTGTCTACAAGAGACCCACTTCAGACCTAGAGACACATACAGACTGAAAGTGAGGGGATGGAAAAAGATATTCCATGCAAATGGAAATCAAAAGAAAGCTGGAGTAGCAATTCTCATATCAGACAAAATAGACTTTAAAATAAAGACAATTACAAGAGACAAAGACGGACACTATATAATGATCAAGGGATCGATCCAAGAGGAAGGTATAACAATTGTAAATATTTATGCACCCAACATAGGAGCACCTCAATACATAAGGCAAATACTAACAGCCATAAAAGGGGAAATCGACAGTAACACAATCAGAGTAGGGGACTTTAACACCCCACTTTCACCAATGGACAGATCATCCAAAATGAAAATAAATAAGGAAACACAAGCTTTAAATGATACATTAAACAAGATGGACTTAATTGATATTTATAGGACATTCCACCCAAAAACAACAGAATACACATTTTTCTCAAGTGCTCATGGAACATTCTCCAGGATAGATCATATCTTGGGTCACAAATCAAGCCTTGGTAAATTTAAAAAAATTGAAATCGTATCAAGTATCTTTTCTGACCACAACGCTATGAGACTAGATATCAATTACAGGAAAAGATCTGTAAAAAATACAAACACATGGAGGCTACACAATACACTACTTAATAACGAAGTGATCACTGAAGAAATCAAAGGGGAAATCAAAAAATACCTAGAAACAAATGACAATGGAGACACGACGATCCAAAACCTATGGGATGCAGCAAAAGCAGTTCTAAGAGGGAAGTTTATAGCAATACAAGCCTACATCAAGAAACAGGAAACATCTCGAATAAACAACCTAACCTTGCACCTAAAGCAATTAGAGAAAGAAGAACAAAAAAACCCCAAAGCTAGCAGAAGGAAAGAAATCCTAAAGATCAGATCAGAAATAAATGAAAAAGAAATGAAGGAAACAATAGCAAAAATCAATGAAACTAAAAGCTGGTTCTTTGAGAAGATAAACAAAATTGATAAACCATTAGCCAGACTCATCAAGAGAAAAAGGGAGAAGACTCAAATCAATAGAATTAGAAATGAAAAAGGAGAAGTAACCACTGACACTGCAGAAATACAAAGGATCATGAGAGATTACTACAAGCAACTCTATGCCAATAAAATGGACAACCTGGAAGAAATGGACAGATTCTTAGAAATGCACAACCTGCCGAGACTGAACCAGTAAGAAATAGAAAATATGAACAGACCAATCACAAGCACTGAAATTGAAACTGTGATTAAAAATCTTCCAACACACAAAAGCCCAGGACCAGATGGCTTCACAGGCGAATTCTATCAAACATTTAGAGAAGAGCTAACATCTATCCTTCTCAAACTCTTCCAAAATATTGCAGAGGGAGGAACACTCCCCAACTCATTCTACGAGGCCACCATCACCCTGATACCAAAACCAGGCAAAGATGTCACAAAGAAAGAAAACTACAGGCCAATATCACTGATGAACATAGATGCAAAAATCCTCAACAAAATACTAGCAAACAGAATCCAACAGCACATTAAAAGGATCATACACCATGATCAAGTGGGGTTTATTCCAGGAATGCAAGGATTCTTCAATATATGCAAATCAATCAACGTGATACATCATATTAACAAATTGAAGGAGAAAAACCATATGATCATCTCAATAGATGCAGAGAAAGCTTTCGACAAAATTCAACACCCATTTATGATAAAAGTCCTGCAGAAAGTAGGCATAGAGGGAACTTTCCTCAACATAATAAAGGCCGTATATGACAAACCCACAGCCAACATTGTCCTCAATGGTGAAAAACTGAAACCATTTCCACTAAGATCAGGAACAAGACAAGGTTGCCCACTCTCACCACTATTATTCAACATAGTTTTGGAAGTGTTAGCCACAGCAATCAGAGACGAAAAAGAAATAAAAGGAATCCAAATCGGAAAAGAAGAAGTAAAGCTGTCACTGTTTGCAGATGACATGATACTATACATAGAGAATCCTAAAGATGCTACCAGAAAACTACTAGAGCTAATCAATGAATTTGGTAAAGTAGCAGGATACAAAATTAATGCACAGAAATCTCTTGCATTCCTGTATACTAATGATGAAAAATCTGAAAGTGAAATTAAGAAAACACTCCCGTTTACCATTGCAACAAAAAGAATAAAATACCTAGGAATAAACCTACCTAAGGAGACAAAAGACCTGTATGCAGAAAATTATAGGACACTGATGAAAGAAATTAAAGATGATACAAATAGATGGAGAGATATACCATGTTCTTGGATTGGAAGAATCAACATTGTGAAAATGACTCTGCTACCCAAAGCAATCTACAGATTCAATGCAATCCCTATCAAACTACCACTGGCATTTTTCACAGAACTAGAACAAAAAATTTCACAATTTGTATGGAAACACAAAAGACCCCGAATAGCCAAAGCAATCTTGAGAACGAAAAATGGAGCTGGAGGAATCAGGCTCCCTGACTTCAGACTATATTACAAAGCTACAGTAATCAAGACAGTTTGGTACTGGCACAAAAACAGAAATATAGATCAATGGAACAGGATAGAAAGCCCAGAGATAAGCCCACGCACATATGGTCACCTTATCTTTGATAAAGGAGGCAAGCATATACAGTGGAGAAAAGACAGCCTCTTCAATAAGTGGTGCTGGGAAAATTGGACAGGTACATGTAAAAGTATGAAATTAGAACACTCCCTAACACCATACACAAAAATAAACTCAAAATGGATTAAAGACCTAAGTGTAAGGCCAGACACTATCAAACTCTTAGAGGAAAACATAGGCAGAACACTGTATGACATAAGTCACAGCAAGATCCTTTTTGACCTAGGTCCTAGAGAAATGGAAATAAAAACACAAATAAACAAATGGGACCTAATGAAACTTAAAAGCTTTTGCACAGCAAAGGAAACCATAAACAAGACCAAAAGACAACCCTCAGAGTGGGAGAAAATATTTGCAAATGAAGCAACGGACAAAGGATTAATCTCCAAGATTTACAAGCAGCTCATGCAGCTCAATAACAAAAAAACAAACAACCCAATCCAAAAATGGGCAGAAGACCTAAATAGACATTTCTCCAAAGAAGAGATACAGATTGCCAACAGACACATGAAAGAATGCTCAACATCATTAATCATTAGAGAAATGCAAATCAAAACTACAATGAGGTATCATCTCACACCGGTCAGAATGGCCATCATCAAAAAATCGAGAAACAATAAATGCTGGAGAGGGTGTGGAGAAAAGGGAACACTCTTGCACTGTTGGTGGGAATGTAAATTGATACAGCCACTATGGAGAACAGTATGGAGGTTCCTTAAAAAACTAAAAATAGAACTACCATATGACCCAGCAATCCCACTACTGGGCATATACCCTGAGAAAACCATAATTCAGAAAGAGTCATGTACCAAAATATTCATTGCAGCTCTGTTTACAATAGCCAGGACATGGAAGCAACCTAGGTGTCCATCATCGGATGAATGGATAAAGAAGAGGTGGCACATATATACAATGGAATATTACTCAGCCATAAAAAGAAATGAAATGGAGGTGTTTGTAATGAGGTGGATGGAGTTAGAGTCTGTCATACAGAGTGAAGTAAGTCAGAAAGAGAAAAACAAATACAGTATGCTAACACATATATATGGAATCTAAGGGAAAAAAAAAAAAAAAAAAAAAAAAAAGAGGTCATGAAGAACCTAGTGGCAAGATGGGAATAAAGACACAGACCTACTAGAGAATGGACTTGAGGATATGGGGAGGGGGAGGGGTGAGATGTGACAGGGTGAGAGAGTGTCATGGACATATATACACTACCAAATGTAAAATAGATAACTAGTGGGAAGCAGCCGCATAGCACAGGGAGATCAGCTCGGTGCTTTGTGACCACCTAGAGGGGTGGGATAGGGAGGGTGGGAGGGAGGGAGATGCAAGAGGGAAGAGATATGGCAACATATGTATATGTGTAACTGATTCACTTTGTTGTAAAGCAGAAGCTAGCACACCATTGTAAAGCAATTATACTTCAATAAAGATGTTTAAAAAAAAAAAAAAAAAAAAGTTTTTCTTTATATGTTTAAGCATGCCCCAACTTCTGAATTAATTATATTCAAATATTATTTTGGTTGGATTTTGGAATTTAGAATGTATTAACCTGTAGAAACAATAATTTAAACAGTGACTTGGATTATGGTAAATCTTATTTTATCCCTGTTTTTGGCTGAGAGGTGGTGTGTTTTAGTCTGTTCAGGATGCTATAACAAAATACCATAGACAGGAAGCTTATAAAAAATCAGAAACTTATTTCTCACAGTTCTGGAGACTGGGAAGTCCAAGATGAAGGTGCCAGCAGATTCTGTGTCTTGTGGGAGCCCACTTCCTGGTTCATGAACCAATATCTTTTTTTTTTTTTTTTTTAATTCTTATTTATTTATTTATTTATTTTTGGCTGTGTTGGGTCTTCGTTTCTGTGCGAGGGCTTTCTCTAGTTGCAGAGAGTGGGGGCCACTCTTCATGGCAGTGCGCGGGCCTTTCACTGTCGCGGCCTCTCTTGTTGTGGAGCACAGGCTCCAGACGCGCAGGCTCAGTAGTTGTGGCTCACGGGCCTAGTTGCTCCGCGGCATGTGGGATCTTCCCAGACCAGGGCTCGAACCCGTGTCCCCTGCATTGGCAGGCAGACTCCCAACCACTGCGCCACCAGGGAAGCCCCACGAACCAATATCTTTTCACTAGTCCTCCCATGTTGGAAGGGGAAGGGAACTCTCTGGAGTCACTTTTATAAGGTCATTAATCTCATACATGAGGACCTTGCCCTCGTGACCTAATCACCTCTCAGAGGTTCCCCCTCCTAATACCATGACATTGGGGATTAGGTTTCAACGTAAGAATTTCGAGGGGACACATTCAGTCCATAGCATAGTGCTAGTACTTTTCTAGCCCTTGTGTAAGTTTATAGCAATATTTCTTGAGGTTCCATCTTAGAAATAATAGAGATGCATCTTCACTCACCATTGCACCTTTTTTAAAAATAATTTATTTATTTAATTTATTTATTTTGGCTGTGTTTGGTCTTTGTTGCTGTGCGCGGGCTGTCTCTAGTTGGGGCGAGCGGGGGCTACTCTTCGCTGCGGTGCGCGGGTTCTAGGCGCGCGGGCTTCAGTAGTTGTGGCACGTGGGCTCCAGAGCGCAAGCTCAGTAGTTGTGGCGCACGGGCTTAGTTGCTCCGTGGCATTTGGGATCTTCCCAAACCAGGGCTTGAACCCATGTCCCCTGCTTTGGCAGGCGGATTTTTAACCACTGCACCACCAGGGAAGCCCATGCACCTTTTTTTATTTGCCTGCTTCCATTCCCCATGTATTTGTCTCCACTCTCTACTACTTCCCCAGCTCATGGGGGATAGTCAAGTGTTCAAACAGAAACAGATGTTAAATGTCACAGCTCCAGAGTTGTTAGAGAAGGGGCAAGTTCTCTCAGTACTAAAGATGGAGTAAAGTCCTCTTCTGGAGGTGGAGGCAGGGGTATGGGTATAAGAACTGGAAGAAGGGCAGGAGATTACATAGATAAAGCTAGATTACCTCTGGTAGAAGAGAAATGTCAGTATCAGAGGAAGGGTTTTGAGAGTTTTGCTACTCAAGGTGTGGTCCCTTGGCCAGCTGCATTAGTAGAAATGAAAATCTTGTCAGAAAAGCAGAATCTTAGGCCCTACCCCAGACCCACAGAATCAGAGTCTGTATTTTAATTGGAGAAGAATTTAATTTGAGAAGCATTGCTTCGGAGGAGTACAAGATTTTATATCAGGGAGGACATTATATGCTCTCTCTGTGCTTTTATCAGCCCAGCATACTCATGTATCTTTTAAAAAAGATTTTGGTATTGTTTGGGAAACTGACCTAGATCCTCTAGATTGTCATTAAACCACTGGGGCTCTTATCCTAATTTCTTCTGATTCTTTTTTTCAACCATCATCCCGAGTCTCTGCCCTTTGGACTTGACCTTCATTTCTGTATTAACTCTTAGCTCCTGTTCAAGGTCCTGATGTATTCTCTCTTTACATGCATTCTCTCTTTACATGCTTTTCTTCTTAGAATTACCATTGGCATTTATTTTGCTTTCCTCCCCCGGTATGCTTTCTTAGATTCCATATAATACATTCTAAGCGAATAACTGCCATGTTTGCCGGGCACACTGTACCTCTCAAAGAGGGATTCGGACCATGTCTGGTATCCTTTTGAGGTTAGAAAGCAGGACATATATCTTCTTTGGATCACGCTTTTCAGAGGGTGAGAAGAAAAAGGAGTAATACTATATTGGTGATTAGAAGGTATCTTAGTTTGTTCAGGCTGCTATGACAAAGTACCATAGATCAGGTGGCTTATAAACAACAGACATTTATTTCTTAGAATCCTTGAGGCTAGAAGTCTGAGATTAGAGTCCTACTGTGGTCAGGTTCTGATGAGACCCCTTTTCTGGGTTGCAGGTGCCTACTTCTCATGGTATTCTCACATGGTAGGGAGCAGAGAGTGAAACAAGATCTCTCATGACTCATATAAGAGCACTAATTCCATTCATGGGGGCTCCACACTTATGACTTCATCTAATCCTAATTACCTCCCAAAGGTTTCTCCTCCTAATACCATCATACTGAGGGGAGGGGCAGTGTCTCAATAAATGAATTTTGGGGGAATCTCAAATAGTCCTTAACAGGAGGCAATAGAGTGAGTTCATATATTCAGTGTATGTTAGAGATGAAAGGGAATCTTGGGACCAAGGGTGGTCAAATGACTTGATTAAAATTTTAAAGTTAGTGAGAAAGCTGAACTTGGTGCACAATTCATTTGTGTTCTATCACCATGGTAACCACTAGTTTCTGAGGCTGGCTTGTGTTGTATATTTAGATTAATAAAGAGACTAATAATGAAAGAAGCATCCTTGTTTTAATTTCTACTACGTATGTGGTACTGTTTTGGGCACTATCTACGTATTTGGCTAGTGAGAATTATATATGTGTGTATATGTATAAGCATATATATATATATATATATATTTTTTTTTTTTTCCCTAATCTTCACATTAACCCACTCATAGGCATTCCTCTCCTTATTTTTCAAAGAGAAAACTAAAGCTCAGGAAAGTCAGGTCACTTGCCTAATATCACATACTTAGTTATTGACAGAATCAGAATTTGAACACTGTCCAACTTTAAATCATCTGGAACTTTTATTATTCCCCTAGGTCTACCTCTTATCATAGATAGTTCCTGCCTGGGTCATCAATTCACCTGAAAAGGTACAATAATATAGTAATTGAAGGCATAGACACTGGAGCCAGAACCTGGTACAAATTCCAGCTTTGCGTTTGTAAGCTGTGTGATCTCTGGCAAGTTACAGAACCTCTTTGTGCCTCAGTTTCCTCAACTGTAAAATGGGACTGATAACCAGAACATCCATCTAGTAGAGTTGTTACAAAGATTAATTTAAGGCATTTAGAAGAGTTTCTGGCCATGAAAAATGACTAATAAGTGTTATCTATAATTGTTATTATTATTAAAGATGCATCATAATTATTTATAAGCATAATTGGGAAGTAAAGATATTCAGTAAGTGTGAATTATTTGATTAAGTTTGTGGTACTTGCAAGATCCTTTCCACTGTCTGTTTATACAGGTAGCTGGTATATACAGTGGTTATAAAGATATGTGTTGATGATATAAATTTCCAGAGAGTTCTCAATTTTGGTTTTGATTAGCAAGGTTAAAAAATACAAAATAATTAATTTTTGCATGCAGGGTGTATTCTTCTGAGGTCAATTGTGATTATCCTAGCTTTTAATAGATTTCAAAACCAATAGTTACTTTTAAAATAATATGTTAGCCTAGTTTTGAGCCCAAAGGGAGACGTGCCCCATGAAATGATTAAACATATGAGAAGATGCATGGGAAATGAGCATCTAAACTCAGATAGAAATTTATTACCTGGAATGGTAAATTATATAAAGGTTGTATGAATTAGGGGTCTTAAAAAGGTTCATGCAAAAGCCAAAGCTCTAGTATATATATATTACGGATTTTTGTTTATGATCAATACTACAATTAGAGATCACTCCATTATTTTAAATCATGCTGGCCCAATGAACTCATTGACATTCACAGTTATTTACGTTTGCTCAATACCAGAAGGAAATTCGCTTGATATGAATGATGTCACACAGTGAAATGACTCGATTGCATATTTGAAATTATATCCTTCAGTTTCATTCAAAAAAGAGCTGCACTTTAAAAATTGTTAAGTGCTTAGGAGTGCAATAAAGACTAAAGGAAAACATTGACCTAATACTGTTGATCAGCATTTTAGTTTTTTTTCTTTTTTTAATCTCAGAATTTGAGCTAAACACCCAGCTCAAAAGTTCCAAGAGAGAAAGTTTTCAAGGTCAATCTCTTTCCACCCTGTGGTTTAAAGCCAAGGCCTCTTATTTAGGTAGCAATTATTTTTTAAATAGCCTTGAAGATTTGTGATCTTGGGTATAGAATATGTAATAAGCATTGATTACTTTTATTCTGTTCTAATTTAATTTTACTCTTTATGTCTTTTATACCTTAATGCTTTTATGTTAAAAATAAGGATCAAATGAGTAAAGTAACGATAGACGACATTCATCAGCTCATAGAGTTATATGCTTTTCTATTTTTAGAAAGAATTCAGTCAAGATGGTTAACTTATATGTTCTCTTAAAAATGTGATTAGTAGTAGAACATTTAAGTACCAAAGTATAATCCCTTGCAAAAGTTGGGTTGAGGCAACCCAACCCAGGTCCCTGTCCAGCTGTGCAGTCATAATGGGTCTAGTGCATTGATGGCTTTCTCTATGTCATTTCTAGAGTGTGGCTCTTGTCTCACAGTTCAGACACTGGGTTCACATTCTGTTGCAGTAGGTTAGAGAAGGCAGGGAGAAGGGGAAAAGTGTAAATTCTAACTCTTTTTTTTTTTTTTTTTGCCCTGAGAGCAAGAGAAGAAGATGGATGTCCCAGCTTAAGCAGAGAGAGTAAATTCACTCTTCTTGTGCCTTTTTGTTCTTTTCAGGTCCTCATTGGATTGGATGATGCCCACCTGCTTTGGGGAGGGGGATTATCTTTATTCAGTCTACTGATTCAAATGCTAATCTATCTCTTCCTGAGACCCCCTCACAGACACACCCAGAAATAATGTTTTACCAACTATCTGAGCATCCCTTAGCTCAGTCAAGTTGACACATAAAATTAACCATTGCAACTATGGCTTACATTTCATTGGTCAGAACAAAGTCATGGCCTCATCTAGTTGCAAATGAGACTGGGAAACCTTGAGAATCCTTACTGGAAAATGAGTGAGTTCTATTACCAAAGAAAGAAAGAGAGAATGGATATTGGGTGTTTATTAGCAGTCTCAGTCCCCCATCTATTCAATCGATCTGAATAGTAAGTTGTTTACGGGAAGGGATGGCAACTAACTTTGTACCCTATAACAGTTCACGAAGAGAAAACAAACATTTCCAGAAACCTTGTAAGGAAGATGAGAGAATCTCAGATTACCACACCTGGAGGAGCATTGACACATCATTTTCAAATATATGTTAGGGAGTCAGTGTTCACACTTCTAGACTAAAGAGAGAAAGAATGACAAGAGGAAGAGTCAGAACATGTTTTATTTTGAGAGTGATAAGATAAACATGTCAGCTTCTCAATCTGATAGCATCTCAGAGGGTGGCATTTCCTTCATGGGCCAAGCAGAGGAGGGCAAGAGCCAGAAACTAGATTTTTGTCAGGGCATTTGGAATTAACAGGGAGACGTTAGCCATGTTCTCCAAAATAATAAGAAACTGGTATATAAATTGGAATTCCAGTTGAATTTATAATGTGCAGTTTGTAGCTCATTTTCAGTGCTTGTAATACTTTTCTTCATTGTCTTTCACTGATAAATATCATGATGCATGGAAATCTCCATTAGTAAATAGAATATTCTGAACAAGCAGGGAATCAAAGCAAAATAAAATTGAATCGCTTTCAGGGATAGTCCTGGTGATTTCTAATAAGCATCCTTGTCCCCTCAAAAGGGAACATCTTTCTAGCACTTTCTAAAACATATGTGTACCAATTAGGCTCTTTCAGAATGCAAGGAATAGCAACTTGCTCAGTTTACCTTAGTTAAAAAGAAGGTGGGTATAGAGCTGGAGACAAGGGGTGATGGTTATATCGAGCTCCTGTGCTACGTCAACTATAGGAACCTGCTAAGTTATGCTTTCCTGCTTGTATTATTCATGTCCTGCTTTGGAGTCTTCCTATTTATTAGAATCACAAGCAGTCTTAGATAAGAGCGTAACTGCCTGGGCAGTGGTAGTGAAATGTTAATCAATCTGTATAGACTTCTGCCTGGGGATGTTCTGTGTCAAAGAAATGTGTTCAAAGGTCCCAAGCTGATAAAGCATGATGGAGTCAAAGGTTCCTATGTCAGATGGATGGGCATGAGGACAGGGGATGGAACAACTGAGCAGATAAGAAAAACAGACTTAATGTGTCAAAGAATTTTGCAACTGACTACTTGGAAACCATGACCCAACACAGATGCTAAGGCGTGGATAACATAGGCATGGCAGACTTCATAGATTGGGGGCAGATAATACCCACAAGCAGCATTCCAATGTGAAACATAATCATATACATGGATTTGCAGGATGTATAGTCTGCTTTCTTCAAGGCATTCTTATTATGTAAATATTTGATAAGCCAAAGTGTTTAATGTCTGGGATGGGGCAGCTGGAAGGAGAGAAGCAATTCTAATAGCTTTTGCGACGTGGAACTAAAATCTACCCTTGGATATTGTAACCACCACCAGAAATTGCATTGAGAGGGCCTGCCATAACACCAACCTGGAGAGTTGGTGCCTAAGTGTCAGGAGGGAAATTCAGAGAGATTTTCCACTTGCTGGGAGATGACAGTGGGTTCTAGTGTGGAGGATCGACACACTTCCTCAAATTACTCTCTATCAAGGAGTTCAGTGATTTATTTTTCAGCTCTTTTAAATCCCATTGTATATTGTGAAGTATCATTTATGGCAAAAAAAATTTTTTTGTAGTGTGTTAAGTTGTTCAGGCTGCTATAACAATACACCATAAACTAGGTGGCTTAAGGACAACAGAAATTTATTTTTCACAATTGTGGAGACTGGGAAGTCTAAGATGAAGGCACCAGCAGATTTGGTGTCTGGTGAGTGCCTACTTCCTGGTTCAGAGACGGCCATCTTTTGGCTGAAATCTCATAAGGCAGAAGAGGACAAGGGAGCAATCTGGGGTCTCCTTTACAAGGGCGCTAATTCCATTCATGAGAGTTCCACCCCCCATGACCTAATCACCTCCCAAAGGCCCCACCTCCAGATACCATCATATTGGGGATTAGGTCCAACATATGAATTTTGGAGGGACACATACATTCAGTCTACAGTAGCAGCAAAGACGTGTTTCTGTGAACAAGAAGCATTGTCTTTAAAGGCTAAGTTTTAAGCAGTAAGTTTCTTTGACTGCCCGGGATGCAGGTATAGCTTCCTGTCCTGGGCATGGTAGCTCTTCCAGGGCATCATCTCATTCCTCAGGGTTAGGTCAGTAAAGGGAGATCACACCAGAATGACAGACTTCCAGGAGTCTCCCTTTGACGCATTCATACAGACATTTAACCAGGCCACTACTCTTAACCACCCCAACCCCAGCCAGGGTCTTCTAGTAATTGCCACTTCAGTGTCTCAGAAATTCCAGCCCTCTTCCTTTCTGGGATCTGTCCCGGGGTTTGGGAATTTTATTCTGTGAGGGAGGGATTTCTCTATGCTGCTATTAAGACTTGGTTGGGAATCCCCTTGACCTAATTTTGAATCAGGAAGAAAGAAGTGATTTTTAAGAATTCAAATTCTCCTATCCTTTTCTTTTTTAACAGCTTTATTAAAATATATTACATATACCGTAAATTTCACCCATTTAAAGTGGACAATTTAGTGGTTTTTAGTATATTCACAGAGTTGCGCAACTATCACCGGACACTTTCATGACCCCCAAAAGAAACCAATATGTATTAACAGTAAATTCTCATTCCCTCAACCCCCTGACAACTATTAATCTACTTTCTGTCTCTATGGATTTGTCTATCCTGGATATTTCATAAACATAAAATCATACAATATGTGGTCTTCTGTGATTAACTCCTTTCACTTAGGATATTTTTTTCAAGGCCTGTCTATGTTGTAGCATGTATAAGTGATACATGCTAATGTATTACTAATGTCAAATAATAATGTCAAATAATATTCCATGTGTAGACATACTACATTTTATTCATCAATTGATGGTTATTAGATTTTTACTTTTTGGAATTATGACTAATGTTTAATGTACAACCTTTTATGTGGATGTATGTTTTTATTTTTTCTTGGGTATATACTTAAAAGTGGAATTGCTGGATCATATGTTTTAACATTTTGAGGAACTGGCAAACTGTTTTTTAAAGTGGCTGCATCATTTTACATTCTCACCTGTGGTATATGAGGGTTCTAATTTCTCTACATCCTTGACAACATTTATTATTTTTCTTTCACTTTAGTGGATATGGAGTGGTATCTCATTGTGTCTTTGATTTCCATTTCCCTAATGACTAATTATGTTGAGCATTTTATCATGGATTTATTGGCCATTTGTTTATTTTCCTTGGAGAAATGTCTGTCCAGATCCTTTGCTCATTTTTAATTTGATTATGTATCTCTTTATTATTGAGTTGTAAGAGTTATTTCTATATTCTGGATGCAAGTCCTTTATCACATATATAATTTTTAAATACTTTCATACATACGCTTTTTTGATGGTGCCCTCTGAAGCACAAAAGCTTTTAATTTTAGTGAGGTTCCAATTTATCTCTTTTCGTTGCTTCTACTTTTGGTGTGGTATGTGAGAAACCATTATCTAATCCAAGACCACAAAGATTTACTCATATGTTTTCTTCTAACATTTTTGTAGCTTTAGTTCTTGTATTGAGGTCTGTGATCCACTTTGAGTTAACTTTTGTGAACAATGTGATCTAGGAAATCAATTATGGGCTCACAGTTCTATTCCACTGACTTATATATTTATCCTTAAGCCAGTACCACACTGTCTTGTTAACTGTAACTGGGTACTAAGCTTTGAAAAGAGGAAGATTGACTCTTCCAACTTTGTTCTTTTAAAGATTGTCTATTCTGGGTTTCTTACATTTGCATATGAATTTTAGGATCAGCTTGTCAATTTCTGCAAAAAAGCCAAATGAGATTTTGATAGAGATTGCATTGAGTCTGTAGATCCATTTAGCCATTTTAACAATATTAAATCTTCCAATGCATGGACATGGGGTATCTTTCCATTTATTTAGATCTTTAGTTATTTTCAACACTGTTTTATATTTGTGTGTATAAGTCTTGTGTATGTCTTGCCCTTATTTTGCTAAATTTATTTCTAAGCACTTTTTTCTTTTTGATGGTTTTTTTTTTTTAAACATCTTTATTGAAGTATAATTGCTTTACAATGGTGTGTTACTTTCTGCCCTATAACAAAGTGAATCAGCTATACATATACATATGTTCCCATATCTCTTCCCTCTTGCATCTCCCTCCCTCCCACCCTCCCTATCCCACCCCTCTAGGTGGTCACAAAGCCCCGAGCTGATCTCCCTGTGCTATGCGGCTGCTTCCCACCAGCTATCCATTCTACACTCGGTAGTGTATATATGTCCATGACACTCTCTGACCCTGTCACATCTCACCCCTCCCCCTCCCCATATCCTCAAGTCCATTCTCTAGTAGGTCTGTGTCTTTATTCCCGTCTTGCCACTAGGTTCTTCATGACCTTTTTTTTTTTTTTTTCCTTAGATTCCATATATATGTGTCAGCATACTGTATTTGTTTTTCTCTTTCTGACTTACTTCACTCTGTATGACAGACTCTAACTCCATCCACCTCATTACAAATACCTCCAATTTCATTTCTTTTTATGGCTGAGTAATATTCCATTGTATATGTGTGCCACATCTTCTTTATCCATTCATCCGATGATGGACACCTAGGTTGCTTCCATGTCCTGGCTATTGTAAACAGAGCTGCAATGAATATTTTGGTACATGACTCTTTCTGAATTATGGTTTTCTCAGGGTATATGCCCAGTAGTGGGATTGCTGGGTCGTATGGTAGTTCTATTTGTAGTTTTTTAAGGAACCTCCATACTGTTCTCCATAGTGGCTGTATCAATTTACATTCCCACCAACAGTGCAAGAGTGTTCCCTTTCCTCCACACCCTCTCCAGCATTTATTGTTTCTAGATTTTTTGATGATGGCCAATCTGACCGGTGTGAGATGATATCTCATTGTAGTTTTGATTTGCATTTCTCTAATGATTAATGATGTTGAGCATTCTTTCATGTGTCTGTTGGCAATCTGTATATCTTCTTTGGAGAAATGTCTATTTAGGTCTTCTGCCCATTTTTGGATTGAGTGGTTCTTTTTTTTGTTATTGAGCTGCATGAGCTGCTTGTAAATCTTGGAGATTAATCCTTTGTCAGTTGCTTCATTTGCAAATATTTTCTCCCATTCTGAGGGTTGTCTTTTGGTCTTGTTTATGGTTTCCTTTGCTGTGCAAAAGCTTTTAAGTTTCATTAGGTCCCATTTGTTTATTTGTGTTTTTATTTCCATTTCTCTAGGACCTGGGTCAAAAAGGATCTTGCTGTGATTTATGTCATAGAGTGTTCTTCCTATGTTTTCCTCTAAGAGTTTGATAGTGTCTGGCCTTACACTTAGGTCTTTAATCCATTTTGAGTTTATTTTTGTGTATGGTGTCAGGGAGTGTTCTAATTTCATACTTTTACATGTACCTGTCCAATTTTCCCAGCACCACTTATCGAAGAGGCTGTCTTTTCTCCACTGTATATGCTTGCCTCCTTTATCAAAGATAAGGTGACCATATGTGCGTGGGCTTATCTCTGGGCTTTCTATCCTGTTCCATTGATCTATATTTCTGTTTTTGTGCCAGTACCAAACTGTCTTGATTACTGTAGCTTTGTAATATAGTCTGAAGTCAGGGAGCCTGATTCCTCCAGCTCCATTTTTCGTTCTCAAGATTGCTTTGGCTATTCGGGGTCTTTTGTGTTTCCATACAAATTGTGAAATTTTTTGTTCTAGTTCTGTGAAAAATGCCAGTGGTAGTTTGATAGGGATTGCATTGAATCTGTAGATTGCTTTGGGTAGCAGAGTCATTTTCACAATGTTGATTCTTCCAATCCAAGAACATGGTATATCTCTCCATCTATTTGTATCATCTTTAATTTCTTTCATCAGTGTCCTATAATTTTCTGCATACAGGTCTTTTGTCTCCTTAGGTAGGTTTATTCCTAGGTATTTTATTCTTTTTGTTGCAATGGTAAACGGGAGTGTTTTCTTAATTTCACTTTCAGATTTTTCATCATTAGTATACAGGAATGCAAGAGATTTCTGTGCATTAATTTTGTATCCTGCTACTTTACCAAATTCATTGATTAGCTCTAGTAGTTTTCTGGTAGCATCTTTAGGATTCTCTATGTATAGTATCATGTCATCTGCAAACAGTGACAGCTTTACTTCTTCTTTTCCGATTTGGATTCCTTTTATTTCTTTTTCGTCTCTGATTGCTGTGGCTAACACTTCCAAAACTATGTTGAATAATAGTGGTGAGAGTGGGCAACCTTGTCTTGTTCCTGATCTTAGTGGAAATGGTTTCAGTTTTTCACCATTGAGGACAATGTTGGCTGTGGGTTTGTCATATACGGCCTTTATTATGTTGAGGAAAGTTCCCTCTATGCCTACTTTCTGCAGGACTTTTATCATAAATGGGTGTTGAATTTTGTCGAAAGCTTTCTCTGCATCTATTGAGATGATCATATGGTTTTTCTCCTTCAATTTGTTAATATGATGTATCACGTTGATTGATTTGCGTATATTGAAGAATCCTTGCATTCCTGGAATAAACCCCACTTGATCATGGTGTATAATCCTTTTAATGTGCTGTTGGATTCTGTTTGCTAGTATTTTGTTGAGGATTTTTGCATCTATGTTCATCAGTGATATGGGCCTGTAGTTTTCTTTCTTTGTGACATCTTTGTCTGGTTTTGGTATCAGGGTGATGGTGGCCTCGTAGAATGAGTTGGGGAGTGTTCCTCCCTCTGCAATATTTTGGAAGAGTTTGAGAAGGATAGGTGTTAGCTCTTCTCTAAATGTTTGATAGAATTCGCCTGTGAAGCCATCTGGTCCTGGGCTTTTGTGTGTTGGAAGATTTTTAATCACAGTTTCAATTTCAGTGCTTGTGATTGGTCTGTTCATATTTTCTATTTCTTCCTGGTTCAGTCTTGGCAGGTTGTGCATTTCTAAGAATCTGTCCATTTCTTCCAGGTTGTCCATTTTATTGGCATAGAGTTGCTTGTAGTAATCTCTCATGATCCTTTGTATTTCTGCAGTGTCAGTGGTTACTTCTCCTTTTTCATTTCTAATTCTATTGATTTGAGTCTTCTCCCTTTTTCTCTTGATGAGTCTGGCTAATGGTTTATCAATTTTGTTTATCTTCTCAAAGAACCAGCTTTTAGTTTCATTGATTTTTGCTATTGTTTCCTTCATTTCTTTTTCATTTATTTCTGATCTGATCTTTAGGATTTCTTTCCTTCTGCTAGCTTTGGGGTTTTTTTGTTCTTCTTTCTCTAATTGCTTTAGGTGCAAGGTTAGGTTGTTTATTCGAGATGTTTCCTGTTTCTTGATGTAGGCTTGTATTGCTATAAACTTCCCTCTTAGAACTGCTTTTGCTGCATCCCATAGGTTTTGGGTCATCGTGTCTCCATTGTCATTTGTTTCTAGGTATTTTTTGATTTCCCCTTTGATTTCTTCAGTGATCACTTCGTTATTAAGTAGTGTATTGTGTAGCCTCCATGTGTTTGTATTTTTTACAGATCTTTTCCTGTAATTGATATCTAGTCTCATAGCATTGTGGTCGGAAAAGATACTTGATAGGATTTCAATTTTTTTAAATTTACCAAGGCTTGATTTGTGACCCAAGATATGATCTATCCTGGAGAATGTTCCATGAGCACTTGAGAAAAATGTGTATTCTGTTGTTTTTGGGTGGAATGTCCTATAAATATCAATTAAGTCCATCTTGTTTAATGTATCATTTAAAGCTTGTGTTTCCTTATTTATTTTCATTTTGGATGATCTGTCCATTGGTGAAAGTGGGGTGTTAAAGTCCCCTACTCTGATTGTGTTACTGTCGATTTCCCCTTTTATGGCTGTTAGTATTTGCCTTATGTATTGAGGTGCTCCTATGTTGGGTGCATAAATATTTACAATTGTTATACCTTCCTCTTGGATCGATCCCTTGATCATTATATAGTGTCCTTCTTTGTCTCTTGTAATAGTCTTTATTTTAAAGTCTATTTTGTCTGATATGAGAATTGCTACTCCAGCTTTCTTTTGATTTCCATTTGCATGGAATATCTTTTTCCATCCCCTCACTTTCAGTCTGTATGTGTCTCTAGGTCTGAAGTGGGTCTCTTGTAGACAGCATATATATGGGTCTTGTTTTTGTATCCATTCAGCCAGTCTGTGTCTTTTGGTGGGAGCATTTAATCCATTTACATTTAAGGTAATTATCGATATGTATGTTCCTATTCCCATTTTCTTAAATGTTTTGGGTTTGTTATTGTAGATGTTTTCCTTCTCTTGTGTTTCTTGCCTAGAGAAGTTCCTTTAGCATTTGTTGTAAAGCAGGTTTGGTGGTGCTGAACTCTCTCAGCTTTTGCTTGTCTGTAAAGGTTTTAATTTCTCCATCAAATCTGAATGAGATCCTTGCTGGGTAGAGTAATCTTGGTTGTAGGTTTTTCTCCTTCATCACTTTAAGTATATCCTGCCACTCCCTTCTGGCTTGCAGTTTTTTTGATGGTATTTTAAGTTGAGTTGCTTTCTTAACTTTGTTTTTGGATTATTCATTGCTAGGATATAGGAAAATAATTCATCTTGCAATCTTGCTGAACTCATTTATTAGTTTTAATATTTTTAGTGGATACCTTATATACACACAAGTTCATGTCATGTGTAATTTAAGATAACTTTACTTCCTTCTTTTCAATCTAGATGTCTTTCATCTGTTTTTCTTGTCCAATTGCTTAATTGTCCTGGCTAAATCCTCTAGCAGAATGTTGAATAAATGTGGGGAGAGCCAACTTCCTTCTATTGTTCCTCATATTAAGGGGAAAGCTTTTCATCTTTTACCATTAGGTATGATATTAGATGTGGGGTTTATTACAGATACACTTTGTCAGGTTGAAGACGTTCCCTTTTACACAGCATCTCTAGATATTGATTCCTCTCCAGAGATTATTGTTATCATCGTTTGTTTGCTTGCTTTTTAATTTGTTTTGTACTTGGCTACACTAGTACTTGGCTGGAACTTGTATCTCTGCTGGCTTACCATTACACCCAGTATGGATCGTCTGCAGAACCTAGGAGGATGGGATCTGCTGGGACTGAACAGCTGTCAAATCTATCTGTAGTTGCTCTTCCACACTGGGGAGCCAGGGGAGGTGGAAGCTGCAACTCGAGTTGCCTGAGAAAGAGGAACTGCACTCTTCACCAACCGCCCCAGCCTATATCTTCCCTATTAAGTGGGAGTTAGGAGTGAGAGAATAGGCATTTCTACCAGGCTGCAGCCAGACCCAATATAGGTCTCCTATAGCACTAAGCTGTGAAAAACGGAATCTGCTGATGATCACCTGCTGCTGAATCTACCTAAAATGGAAGGAGGCAGGGGAGCGACAGGGTGGGGTGTAGATGGAAACTGACTTTCAGCTATGGCTCCTGTTGGAGCAGTTTTCCCCCAAGGCTTACCTGTGGGGGATGGCTGCAATCCTAACTGGAATGCCACTGCCTCAAATAGTTCTTACTGGATTTCCTTAGATTTGATGAATAAATGCTTCTCCGTTTGTATAAACCCTTTGAACAATTTTCAGAGAATTTGAAAGATTATCATTGCTAATTTTGACCAACTTAATAGATGCCCTTTACTGGGAATGTTTCCCTGAGTCTTCACAGTGCCATTCTGAAAGTCACAACATTTTGTTAAAGAAAAGAAAGTATTAATGACACTTGTTAAAACTGTAAGGCAGACTTTATTTAGGGGGGCAATTGACATAGGTTGTGAAGACCACTGCAGTGGGGCTTTGTAGTTGGGAAGAGAGGTTGGGCTTAACTCAGAATACAAGAATAAGTGGGAATTTATAGCCAAAGAGCAAGATGGGCGTCAGCTGATGGAAAATTACTCAAGAGGAAACCTCACGGGTATTGGGAAATTCTCACTAATGTGACCCAACAGGATTCTTGCTGAAGGCAGTCTAAGATCAGAATCACCTGGGGAATGGTAAAGGATGAAGAACCTGGGTATTGTGGTAACCAGATATAGCAGATGGAAGATTCTGGCTAAACTGACCTAGTAGGATTCTTGCTAAAATTGGACAATGTGGAAACCAATATGGAAACCCCAAATCAGGGCTTAGTTAAGTAGAGTTCAGAAATGGCTGAGTAGAATTTGGTCAAGGAGAGAATATCTGTCATCTTCAGAGACATCTCTTTGAGTTTTCAATTCCTATCTGTGTTTAGAAGGACAGGTTTTGCTAATACATTTCTCCAAATTAAAAAATATTTTCTTGCCTCAGATTTATGACTTAGGGAGGCTTCTCATGTTTTTCCCTTATTAATGATCTTTTTTCTCAAGGTGCCTTGGTGTCTCCACCTCTCTCTATGTGTTGTCCAATACAAGAACCACTAGCTCAGCAGCTGCAACACAGTGTGTCCACATTGAGATGTGCAGTAACCACATGCTGGATTGCAAAACAATGAATATAAAAATGAATAGAAAATATCTTACTGTTGATTTTTATACTGACTACATGTTGAAATGGTGGTAATCTTCATACATTGGGTTAAATGTATTATTAAATATCAGCTGTATCTTTTTACTCTCTCTCTTTTTTTTTTTTTTTTTTTTTTTTTTAGTATGGCTACTGAGAAATGTTAAATTTCATAGGTGGCTCACATTACACTTCTGTTGGACAGTGCTGTCCTAGATCATCCCCACCCAGTCAGCTGTAAAGGAAAGGGGATCATAGTTTAATTTTCTTCAGAAGGCATTCTGAGCTTGGCAGGCACACAAAGTCTAATAAACTCCTTTTCAGTACAGACATCTTCAAAGTATTGTGGCTCTCAGGTTATATTTCACTATTAAGAGGTCAGATGTGAAATAATAAAAAATGTATAAACCCCCAGCAAATAGGCCATTTGGTTGTAACAATAACAATTATAATCTGTATTATTTTCCTATTTACAAATATTCTCACATATTAATCTCATTTGCTTCCAAGTTTCGTTTGATACAGACAGGAATTATTATTAATATTACAACTGTTTTTAGGATTTTTTGAGGTTAAAAGTTTCTAAGGTTTAATGAATTATAACAAATATAGTAAAATAACATCTTTTTTTGCAACCTGTTGTAATTAGATTTCATTCAACACATATATATGGACATCTAAGTTCAAAGGACTGTATTACCACAAATATTCAGAAAGCCATTAGTAACCTTTAATCTGCCAGGGAAAATAAGACACAAATGATTGTAGTCTGATTTTGTAGTATATTGATTAAGGAGAGAATTACTTTCAATTAAGGGGAATTAAGGAAGCATACAAGGTCACACATTATGAAAAAAATAACTCATATCTTTATTATTGTTTGTTTGGTTCTTGGCTGCACTGGTCACTCCAAGTGGAATAAAGCATCTTCATTTCCTATCCCACCTAAGGAAGGAAAACGAATCTAAGAGTATAATCATGGAGGTGTGTAAAATTTAGTTTATAAAGATTCTCATTGGAACATTGTTTATGACATATTGGGAATAATTAAATATTGTTCAATAGGGAATTGATTAAATAATGTGATATTCATATGAAAAATAGATGAATCAATTATAATTATTTTTAGAATTATATATATTGGCCTAGAAAACATTCATGATATATTGTTAAGCAATAAAGATGCTTAAAAAGAAAACATCACATCATCACATCTTAAAATATCCTATCTTTATATACTTATGTAAATATATAATCACTATATCCATCTATCTATATGTAGATATACATGTGTCTTCTATATAGATATCTGTAATTTAATATAATGTGTGTATATTATATATAGCTGCATTTCTACAAGCTAGATTTTTTAAAATGCAGCAAAATGTGAACAGAAGTTGGAGAATTTTTGATGATATTTATTCCCCTATTTTCAAGAATTTTCAATGGAAATATTTTTTATTCAGAAAAAAGTTGATTAAAATAAAGTTTCATATGCATCCTTGAATTTAAATAAGTCTTGAAGAACAACATGATTGTAAATTGTTCATAGTTACTACCAGAGTTAATGTCTACGAATATACTGTCTATTAAATTATTTTCTCTATATCCTACAGTGGAATTCATCTTTTAGTTGCTAAAATTTCCTGTTATATGGAGATAATTTACTCTGTTTTAGAAAAAAGCAGCTAATAAGAGAAGTATAAGAGGATTTTTCTTTTGAGGGCAATGAAGACAAATAACTAACAACTCTCTGGATTTTAAGAGAAAAATAGAACTACAAATTAAAGATTACATACTTCAACTATAGCTAACTTGCCCTTATATCTTATAATATAGTGAAATAATGCTCCTCTAAAGGGAAGTTGTTTAGAAAGATTTCAAATATTCATATTTTCTCATTATTTTAAAATCACTAGAAGATGCTATAGTACAATAAACTTGTTTAATTTTGAAATAACAAAAAACTTACTTCCAATTAAAATGAACATGAGTGATGGCCATTCAAGATGGTGGAGTAGAAGTACGTGTGCTCACTCCCTCTTGTGAGAGCACCGGAATCACAACTAACTGCTGAACCATCATCGACAGGAAGACACTGGAACTCACCAAAAAAGATACCCCACCTCCAAAGACAAAGGAGAAACCGCAATGAGATGGTAGAAGGGCACAATCACAATGAAATCAAATCCCATAACCGCTGGCTGGGTGACGCAAAAACTGGAGAACACTTATACCACAGAAGTCCACCCACTGGAGTGAAGGTTCTGAGCCCCATGTCAGGCTTCCCAACCTGGGGGTCCAGCAACAGGAGGAGGAATTCCCAGAGAATCAGACTTTGAAGGCTAGTGGGATTTGATTGCAGGATTTCAACAGGACTGGGGGAAACAGAAACTCCACTCTTGGAGGGCACACACAAAGTAGTGTGCACATCAGGACCCAGGGGGAAGGAGCAGTGACCCTATAGGAGACTGAACCAAACCTACCTGCTAGTTTTGGAGGGTCTCCTGGAGAGGTGAAGGGTGGCCGTGGCTCACTGTGGGGACAAGGACATTGGCAGCAGAAGTTCTGGGAAGTACTCCTTGGCATGAGCCCTCCCGGAGTCTGCCATTAGCCCCACCAAAGAGCAGGGTAGGCTCCAGTGCTGGGTCACCTCAGACCAAACAACCAACAGGGAGGGAACTCATTCCCACCCCTCAGCAGACAAGCAGATTAAAATTTTACTGAGCTCTGCCCACCAGAGCAACACACAGCTCTACCCACCACCAGTCCCTCCCATCAGGAAACTTGCACAAGCCTCTTAGAAGCCTCATCCACCAGAGGGCAGACAGCAGAAGCAAGAAGAACTACAATCCTGCAGCCTGTGGAACGAAAACCACATTCACAGAAAAATAGACAAAATGAAAAGGCAGAGAGCTATGTACCAGATGAAGGAACAAGGTAAAACCCCAGAAAAACAACTGAATAAAGTGGAAATAGGCAACTTTCCAGAAAAAGAATTCAGAATAGTGATAGTGAAGATGATCCAGGACCTCAGAAAAAGAATGGAGACAAAGATCGAGAAGATGCAAGAAATGTTTAACAAAGACCTAGAAGAATTAAAGAACAAACACCTAGAAGAATTAAAGAAAAAACAAACAGAGATGAACAATACAATAACTGAAATGAAAACTACACTAGAAGGAATCAATAGCAGAATAACTGAGGCAGAAGAACGGATAAGTGACCTGGAAGACAGAAGGGTGGAATTCACTGCCACGGAACAGAATAAAGAAAAAACACTGAAAAGAAATGAAGACAGCCTAAGAGACCTCTGGGACAACAGTAAATGCAACAGCATTTGCGTTACAGGGGTCCCAGAAGGAGAAGAGAGAGAGAAAGGACCCGAGAAAATATTTGAAGAGACTATAGTTGAAAACTTCCCTAACATGGGAAAGGAAATAGCCACCCAAGTCCAGGAAGTGCAGAGAGTCCTAGGCAGGATAAACCCAAGGAGTAACACGCCAAGACACATAGTAATCAAACTGACAAAAATTAAAGACAAATTATTAAATGCAACAAGGGGAAAATGAGAAAAAACATACAAGGGAAATCCCATAAGGTTAACAGCTGATTTCTCAGCAGAAACTCTACAAGCCAGAAGGGAGTGGCATGGTATATTTAAAGTGATGAAAGGGAAGAACCTACAACCAAGATTACTCTACCCGGCAAAGATCTCATTCAGATTCGATGGAGAAATCAAAAGCTTTACAGACAAGCAAAAGCTAAGAGAATTCAGCACCACTAAACCAGCTCTTCAACATATGTTAAAGGAACTTCTCTAAGTGGGAAACACAAGAGAAGTAAAAGACCTACAAAAACAAACCCAAAATAATTAAGAAAATGGTAATAGGAACACATATATTGAGAATTACCTTAAACCTGAATGGATTAAATGCTCCAACCAAAAGACACAGGCTCACTGAATGGATACAAAAACAAGACCCGTATATATGCTGTCTACAAGAGACCCACTTCAGACCTAGGGACACATACAGACTGAAAGTGAGGGGATGGAAAAAGGTATACCATGCAAATGAAAATCAAAAGAAAGCTGGAGTAGCAATATTCATATCAGATAAAATAGACTTTAAGGAATGTTACAAGAGACAAGGAAGGACACTACATAATGATCAAGGAATCAATCCAAGAAGAAGATATAACAATTATAAATACACATGCACCCCACATAGGAGCACCTCAATACATAAGGCAAATGCTAACAGCTATATAAAAGAGGAAATCGACAGTAACACAATAATAGCGGGGGACTTTAACACCTCACTTACACCAATGGACAGATCGTACAGACAGAAAATTAACAAGGAAACACAAGCTTTAAATGACACAATAGACCAGCTAGATTTAATTGATATTTATAGGACATTCCATCCAAAAACAGCAGATTATACTTTCTTTTCAAGGACCCATGGAACATTCTCCAGGATAGATCACATCTTGTGTCACAGATCAAGCCTTGGTAAATTTAAGAAAATTGAAATCATATCAAGCATTTTCTCCGACCACAACGCTATGAGATTAGAAATCAAATACAGGGAAAAAACCATAAAAAACACAAACACATGGAGGCTAAACAATATGCTGCTAAATAACCAAGAGATCACTGAAGAAATCAAAGAGGAAAGTAAAAAATACCTAGAGACTAATGACAATGAAAACACAATGATCCAAAACCTATGGGATGCAGCAAAAGCAGTTCTAAGAGGGAAGTTTATACCAATACAGTCTTACCGCAAGAAACAAGAAAAATCTCAAATAAACAACCTAACTTTACAAATGGTTATGGGATACAGCAAAAGCAGTTCTAAGAGGGAAGTTTATAGCAGTACAATCCTACCTCAAGAAACAAGAAAATCTCAAATAAACAACCTAACTTTACACCTAAAGCAATTAGAGAAAGAAGAACAAAAAACCCCAAATTTAGCAAAAGAAATCATAAAGATCAGATCAGAAATAAATGAAAAAGAAATGAAGAAAACAGTAGCAAAGATCAATAAAAATAAAAGCTGGTTCTTTGAGAAGATAAACAAAATTGACAAACCTTTTGCCAGACTCATGAAGAAAAAGAGGGAGAGGACTCAGATCAATAAAATTAGAAGTGAAAAAGAAGTTACAACAGACACCGCAGAAATGCAAAGCATCATAAGAGACTACTACAAGAAACTCTGTGCCAATAAAATGGACAACATGGAAGAAATAAGAATGTGCTATATAAAAAAATAAAATAAAATTCAAAAATAAATAAAAAATAAGATGAACATGAACATGATTTATTGATCTTCATGTTTCAAGATATAACCTAATTATAATCTGGTACAGAGATGGTAAATCTAAAGATTGCAAATCAAAATAATATGGTAGAAAACAATAACAGCAGAAAAGAAGAAATGTTTCTTTTAATACCTTTAAATGTGACATAAAATATATTTTAATTTTATTTCCTATAATTTAAAAGTAAAATAGTGATAAATTTGAAAATTGTAATCTGTGTTAGAATAGGTTATTTATCAAGATGTCCCACATACTTTAGCAAATTGGTCAGTTTATCAAGAATCAAAAGTGAATTTGAAAAGAGATTTAACATTTATATTAAAACTATTACGTTCAAATTCTATTACATTATCTCTACTATTTTCATCAATGTCAGGGTAGTGTTAGATTTTATAAGTTCTCTAGGTAGCCTTATTTTCATTTCCTGAAAATCATGCATAAGCATGATAAGTCTAAGCATAGTCTAAGCATAGTCTCCCAAGTTGGTAGGTTTGCCTGTTTCTGTTTAGTCCCTGTGGTTATGGTGCGATTTCTGTTGAATATTAAGATATACAAACATGTATTTTGATTCAGTACAGTGCACAGAACTTAAAAAAACGAGTGTTTGCTGGTCTTTTGTTTTAAACTAGTTGTGTTCTTACCTTGGGTAATTCACTTATGTGTTCTGGATTTTAGCTTTCTCTTCTGCAAAATACAGAAATACATGATATTTAGGTTTCCATATAGTTTTTTTCTTTCTTTTTAAAAAAATATTTATTGGAGTACAATTGATTTACAATGTTGTGTTAGTTTCAGGTGTACAGCAAAGTGAATCAGTTATACATATACATATATCCACTCTTTTTGGATTCTTTTCCCATATAGACCATTACAGAGTATTAAGTAGAGTTCCCTGTGCTATACAGTAGGTTCTTATTAGCAATCTATTTTATATACAGTAGTGTGTATATGTCAATCCCAATATCCCAATTTATCCTTCCCCCCCTTATCCCCTGGTAACCATAAACTTGTTTTCTACATCTGTGACTCTACTTCTGTTTTGTAAATAAGTTCATTTTACCCTTTTTTTAGATTCCACATATAAGCGATATCATATGATATTTGTCTTTCTGTGTCTGATTTACTTCATTCAGTATGACAATCTCTAGGTCCATCCATGTTGCTGCAAGTGACACAATTTTGTTCCTTTTTCTGGCTGAGTAATATTCCATTGTATATATGTACCACATCTTCTTTATCCATTCCTCTGTTGATGGCCTTTTAGGTTGCTTCTGTGTCCTGGCTATTATAAATAGTGCTGCAATGAACATTGGGGTGCAGGTATCTTTTTGAATTATGGTTTTCTTGGGTATATGCCTAGGAGTGGGATTGCTTCCATATAGTTTTAAAATCAGATGATTCTTCATTAAATCAGTCGCTTACATCTTAGTGTGAAAGATTTCACCTAAAAGCAAGTCTTGATAAAATGCTACCTCATATTTACTTAATCCCCACAATGTGCCAATCACTGTAGATACAATCACTCAGTAAATCTTGCCAATAAATCAGTCAAGGGTGGGGAGGTATGATCATCTCAATTTCACAGATGTTTCAGAGAGCTGATATTCAAAACCAGGACTAGTCTTATTTCCAAGCCCGAGTTCCATTTTGCACGTAGTGTCCCACACAGGCACTGAGAGTATAGATAACAAAGGCAGCGGGACAGTGAAAGGTGAGCATCACTATGGGAGAAGACAGCACAACTGGTGACTTGAGGAAAATGAGGATACATTTGAATTCCTTTGAATTGTCATTCCTTTCTTGCTCAGCTTAACTTCAGTTAGTTGCTAACCTAAAAGCAAGTGAGTAAAGTCACACTTTTACGTATTTTATAGTAAGAAACATAAGCTAACTACTTGTGCTTTTGCATTGTTCTCCAGGGAACAGTCTCTTAAAGACAATAGAAAGGGTATATATAAGGCTGTAGCAGTGAGGCTTTCTGCAATATAAACCTTATGTATGTGTCCTCTTATTGCTGCAGTGGCCCTATACGCTCTCTTTGTATAATAAGAGCTTTGTTCAACGTTGATCCATTTGAAATGAAAGATGAAAGTCCATATGGAAAAATAATAAGCAGCAACTTTATAAAAATTATCTATTTTGCTGACCTTCTCAGTCTTTGACTGAAAAGCCAGAAATAATTGATATAAAGGCAAGTTTTATGAAAATGTAACATAAAAAGCCTTTATATGTTATATTTTATCTAAACCTGTAAATATATGAATGTATATGTGTATTTTATAGATAAATATAGATAAATGTGTATATGCGTTCACGTATTTACATTCAGTTACATCCATACTGTAATAGATGTGTAGGAAAAGTAGTAGTAAAGTAGAATTAATTTATTATAAATTTATTGCAGTTAACCATCTGTGATGAAATTCTCATAGATTCTCATTAATATTTTTAATAAATGAAGAAAACAAAATACTAAAATTACCAACGCACAATATTTAGAAACTATCTTTTCAGGTAAGCTGTGATTACCAGCTTCTGTCTGCTTGCTCACCGGATGATACAGAGCATTTGCTCCAACTGCTGCACTTCTGGTCTCTTTATTTTCTGAATTAGCCCCTATACTACAGGGGACCAGCTAACACGCCCCTGTGCTCTGTCAGCTTGTTCTGCAATAAATCATCAGAGACAATACCATTTGTTTAGGCCTATTTAAAAGGGTCTCCTGGGAAAATCTGTGAGAAGAGAAAATACTGTCAAACTCACTTTTATTATTCATCTCTGACTTCCCTACACATTATCTTTTGTTCCCTCAGTGGTGCCACTCTATGTACTATTCATTTTTAAATATTGTGACACACCATAGCTGAATTAGTGAAGACCCCATATCATAGCTGCTATAAGATTAGCTAAAACAATAAGCAATTAGTTGCTAAATATTTAATGACAGGATAGATTTCTTTTCTCAGGCATATTGTTCTGTCCATTAAATGAAAGCTAAAGAACTTTTGTTCTAGCTATTCTCCCCTTCATTTATGAAAAGATAATTCCACTCAATCTCATGCAGAAAAGCCACATCCCTATATGTGATAAACAAATTAGAATTATCACCATATGCATAAAGTTGTAAATAAAATCACATTTTATGCATTATTTTTAAAGTGTTTTTTATGTATTAAGTAATAGTAGGTTATCATATAAGATATCGAGTAAATAAATGTTCTGTATCACTGCATCAATGTTTTCTGTTTTAGACTAGAGATCTAGAAGGAAATTTAGTGATCATTTGGCTCAAGCATATTATTTTACAAATGAGGAACTGAAGTTCAAAAAGGTGGTGGGACTTGCTGAAGGTCATACAGACGGTTAGGTCTAAAACCTTTGAAGCTGTGTTTGTTCTGGTTTCTCCAGCATTTTTGGATAACCGTGAGTCAGTGGTCGAGCCAATCTCCCCATCAGATGGCCACACTCGGGCATCTGGCATATGGAATCTCTTCAGGATGCTCACCTTATTACCAGAGCTAAATTTGAGAAGAAAGAAAGATGGAAGAGAAAATTATCCGAGAGACTAGATGAGAATAAAAAGCGAATGGAACAAGGGAAATTTTAAAAATATCCTGTAAAACCTACAAATAACCTAAAAAATAACCTAACTTAATCAGCTTCCTTCTCAAGGGTTTTCTGAGTTCAGGGATATTGAGTGGTGCAGTGGAAAGGATTTTGAAGTCTGACCTGTTTTAGAATACTTGTTTTGTCACCTGTTAGCAACATGAACTTAAGGAAGTGATCTTGCCATTCAGAAATCTCCACTTGGTGGTGACTTTAAGGGAGATACTGAGTAATACACTGCTTGGTCATTGATTATTAGCTCCCACCTCACCTTGGGCTGCTCTCTAGCCCGTGCTGTAATCACTCTGACATGCGGTCTGAACCCACCAGTCAACTAGGCTTTCAGGTGGGTTAGGGGGTGTTGAGGTTTTCAATCTGTTATAGTTAGAGACCAATTCACATGTATACACTGTGACAGGGCTAACATCCCTTTATAATCAATAAAAGCAAGACCCCTCTCTAACTCCGTATATTTAGGAAATACATTTTCAGCGAATGAGCCTTGTAGCCAGGCTGAGGCTAAGCAAAACATGAGACATGAAACAGGCAGGTGGGTCTCTCCTGCACTTTTACTCTGTCTTCTTTCTCCTTCCTAAGCTCTATTCACTCTCAAACCTTGTTATGCTGTTTCCCTATCAAAAGCTTATCCACAGGCAGAATCCATAATTCTATAGTTTGGTATTGTCCCAACCTGGGCACACATGCATTTTAACAGAAGGCTTAATGGGAAAGGAACAAACATGGATTATTAAGGCTTATCATGTGCCAGGTGGGTCCTAAATATGTGTTGCATTATCTAGTCCTGTAAGCAATTCTGAGTTAGATACAGCTATCTCAATTTTACAGATAAGAAAACCAAAAGGCAATAGAAACAATAGCAAGAAAATGTGTGTGGGGCGTGAGAGTGTGTATGTGGGCGGCAGGGAGAGGGGTGAGAATGTGGGGTGAGCTGGAAAAGCACAATGACTTGGCTAATTGTATTCTGGAAGTCTTTGACAATTTTGACCACAATTTTGTAGTTGGAATCCTTCTTGATTCTATGTGGGTCTTTCAGTGTTTTTCTGAAGAAATTGCAGTTGTTAAAAATTCTTTGCTGGTCAGTGCCTAGATTTCTTAAAGAGGTAGAATAAGACAGGTGCTTGCTAAACACACAGTACTGCTCATACATTTATTTTGCAAATTAGGCTTCCCCCCCCCCCCCTTCTAATGCTGCTGGCTTTGGCTGGGTAATCTCAGGCAAAGAGAGACCCCCTGCTTCCTCTCCTTCTAAGACCCTTAGTTCCTTCTAGTTCAGTGGTGCTCAAAGGTGGGTATTGAAACTCATAAAAATAGAATTTACTCACCAAATTACCCAAGTTATTGCTAAGGGTCAATCCCTGTCTCCAGCCAGTTTGATCCTTAGAAATTCTCCAGTCTATTTTTAATTCTATGGCATTTCACATTCCTCTATCCCCTTCCCTTTCTCTTACTCTTTGATATAGTGAGAGTAAAAATTTCCAGGGAAGGTGAGATGCATGATCCTCTCATATATTTCATGGTGAAAATGATTCCAATGTGACAATTGACAAGTGCAGGAAGGGGAGAGACTCTTGCATTAGATGTTTGCAAATTTATCCACAAACATCCATCTCTACCATGACCATGTTCCAAATAAGTTATTGCCATTGTTACAGTGAAGATATTAATCATATTGTGATGAAATTCTTCAGTTTTTTTTTTTTTTTTTGCATATGGAGGCAGACAGGATAGCTTAGGAACTGTATTTGATTAAATCTCCATTTACAAAATAATGATGATATAAGACTAATTCAGTCATCATGTAATGCTAGCAAAGGCAAAGAAAGCAGATTTTAAACCTGAGAAATGTTTTATCTATATTTTAATCAGAAATGATTGATATACAACAATCTACAATTAAAGAAAAACTTGATATGCCCAATGTCATACCTAACAATTATTTCTGTTTTTGTACAACCCATGTCGTTGTACAGGATACCAATTTTGCAACCTAAAGAAATACTGATATCACAGACTGCTCAGGGAATATTTCATAGAATCGCAAGTCTAAGTTGAATGAATTCACTCAGGAAGAAACAATTTTAATTGTACCTGAAGGGTTCTGATGACAGAAACAATATTTTAAGTGATTGAAAACAATTAGCAATAAATTGAGTCCTTTTCAAAACATCATTATTGAGTACTTCAGAAAATCTGAGTGTTTGGGAAGAAATAGCTTATTAACTTCTGTCCTTTAATTAGAAAAGAACACTCCAGGCATTATTTCATTATTTGTTTGTTCCTGAACAAATAGAGGATAAAAGGCAAATCTAAGATTTTTAAAAATTATATTCTGCCACACCCTTCCTTCCTTCCTTCCTTCCTTCCTCCCTTCCTCCCTCCCTCCCTCCCGTCCTTCCTTCTTTTCTTCCTTCCTTCCTTATTTTTTATGCCATCCTTTTTCTTATGGCCAAAGAAATGTTTCAACCCTTCAGCTGCACAGAAAACAAAATGAAATTTCATGATTCTGTTATAGTTAAAAAATGTGTGTGTGTTTTCTCATTTTTGGTAGCTGGTTTATTTTAGAGGCTGATGTGTTTGAATAGAATTTTCACATGTGGGAGAGTATTGATTGGTAGGGAAGAAAATGTTCATGTTTACATTTTTCCTTTTCACTATGCTTTTACACTAATATGCAATTTGATAACTATACAATTAGAATTGTACAGTTAATTGTATTTGTTTTTTAAATCCTTGTTTGGAGACTTAAATCACCTCTGAATGACTTTTATGCTAACCTCAAGATTCTTTACCACTGTTCTAGAACTATTATATCTTTTAACCGGGAATGTATATAGTTCATTTAGAGATATTACTTACCTGTCTGATTCTACTCCATTTGTATGACACCAAACAAATTACATAATATTTCTAGCCTCAGTTTCCTCATTGGTAAAATGGAGGTGGTAATATTATTGGCGAGATAGTGCATAAAAGCATTTATCATGGTATATACGCATAGGGAAGGCCAAGTGAATGTTAGCTCGGATTGTTAACTGATTCTTCTCCAGTACATGCAAAACACTGGACTGTTTCATGATTAATTTGTATAAAAATAACTCAGAAATTCAAGAAAATTCCTTTAAGTGATCCCAGTATGTGACTATAACTATGTGAGCGATATTTTAAAATACATGTATATTCACCTGAATGCTATCCTTTAAGTCATCTTGAAAAGTACACACGTATTCTAACAATTTTACCATTGCTTAAGAACTTTTTAGACTCTACTGATGGAAAACTCTTCCGTAGCAAATTCAGAGCCATATTAAAAAAAAAAAAAAACAAAACCTCAGTGTTATTGCTTTTATTTGACTAAAAATTGAGCCCATCCTTGAGGGGTGAGGAAGGTCAGATGAGATGTTTTATCTCATCTGAAATAGCCTTGTAAATTATAAAGAGCTATACAAATGTAACCTGCTACAGAGTAGAATATTAAAGAATGAATAACCTCATTGAGAATATTAAGAAAGTATGCCTCAGGCTCTTCAAGAAATTCTGAAAACCTCCAAGTGTTTTGAGGTCTAGCTACACGATTATGGTATATAAATGGTCTCCTAAGTGCCTACGTGGAGGTAGACAACACCCATTTGAGAATGTAAAATTTAGTTGATAAAAAATATTCATTCATACTATTGATTTTGTCACTACTCTGCTTTTAACCATTTCCTGTGATACCTAAAATTATCTCTTATCAACCGATTTTATCCAGGTACATCTCAGACTGCTGAACCATGTTCTTCAGTTGGTTTTTCTTACTGTTGCCTCAAGGTTTGGGTCAGAAGCATTGTCGTGGCAAGCCAACTGTGACTTGGGCTGGAGTGCCACAAATGGTTGACTTCATATTACTCATTTCAGAGCTATTTAAATAAAGAGCTGAAGTTGAAATGAAAATTTTAAAAAATATGTTAAGTTTGTAATTTTTGGAGCATGGTGGTGCAAATGAGCTATAAGCCAAGCAGATCATGGAACACATATTAAGGTGGAATGGAAGCTTAGGAAAATGACCTCCAAATGACCTCCAGAATTGGCAGGTAAAGTAACACTTCCAGTTCTGAGGCATGTTTTAACAGACAAGAAAATGTGACTGGGCGGTATAAACATAGTGTGGTTTAAGGTGACAATCAACAGATCATTTAAATAATTGAGAACCTGAGGGAGAACAGGGTTTGATCATACAGAGTTTCCTCATTTGGACAGATTAATTTCATCTCGCAAATCTTTGCTGTTGATCGAGTCCCCTTCAGTTCTTTTTCAGAGGTCATTTCAAATCCTTTTGAATTTTTTTTTTAATTTTATAAGTTCAGCACTTCTCTTTTCTATTCTGTCACTTTGTATTAATTATATTTTCTGGTTATCAACTGGATGTGATACTTCTTAATAAAAGCTGACTTATCTCTTCCTCCTAAGTACAGCAATAGACACATCCTAATCAGTGCCTGCTGAGGCACCTTATCACAACTGGGAAATCAGGGACTGTGGATTAGCGGCTCTGCTAATGTGAAAATAGGAAAAGAGCTAAAACAGTGCATGCCATATTTTCTGTATTAGTACATCTTTAGATATTCATAGGAACCTTAGAAATGTATAGTCAATTGTTTGTTCAATATCAAGTTTAAAAAAACAGCAAATAATATTTTGAAAATGGATGAATATATCATTTTTCCAGGAGAAAATGATCAATGTTCTTTAAAGTTTTCCACCAAATAATTAACAGCTTTATTAGCGATATTCCTAGAGCAGGCATGTGTTTGCAATGTAGCTAAATCCATTCGGCAAAGAGAGAGGAGGGAACAGAGTCACAATACCAAAGATGCATTTTGTATATAATGGGATACAAATCAGATGTTATCAAAATACTCAGCTTTAAGGTTTGTCAGTGGCTAAGTTACAGTGGATAAAAATTATCAAGCATCTTCAATGAAATTACATGAAATGCTCCTCGGCAATCTACTCTATAACTTATAGTCTTTCAGAAATTTCTTTCTATAACTTGCAAAATGGAAGAATCTCTTGAAAATGCATGCATACTACTTGCCATTGTTTGTTTTGATTCATTTAATGGAATTCTAATTCCAATATTTTAAGAAACACTATGTACTGTTTTCAGTGTCCTGAATATATACCTTCAATTTAAAACATTTTTCTTTTAAAAAGGAAGAGGTTGGAATTGAGGATAATAAAATTACAGATATACTAAATCCTTCTTATTCAGAGTCACTTCCGTGCTCTTCACATATGCAGGTTTAATATGTTAGAATTTAAGAATGTTTAAATTAGATTCAAAGAAGACATGTTTTCAAACAGTCTTTCATTTAAATGTTGATTTCTAGATACTTTGTGAACATACCAACTTGGCTTCTAAGAAGTTAGTGTGACATACCTTTTCATAAATATAATTGTTACATTTGAAAAGATCTCTTATTCCACTCGGAGAAAGAGAGGGGAGAAGTTAAGACTCTAATAAGACATATATATCAGGGCAGAAGAGTTCAGTTACCAAAGCCCAGGAAGTAACATCACTGCACCCATCAGAGCCAATGCCATAGTTTCAGTTGTTGCTGTACATCCTGCTCCAGTTGTGTCTAAAGTACTACTACCGTCTGTTTGATGGATTTGCTTTACATCACTGAGGTTCATCTCATCTGGCATCCCTGTAGAGGCAAATAAGAAAAAACAGAATGATGGATAACTAGCTCACCATGATACATCTAGAACAGCTCTTAAGCCAAATCGTGGACCCCATTGTTTTATTCTTTTTGTGTAGCATTCCCTGTGTGTTTCACCTAACTCTAAAAGATGAATATCACACATACTCCTGCTCTTCTTAAATTGGAAGGTACAGGACCTTGAGTGGGAGTGTTCAGAAACTTTATAAGAACAAAGCAAAGCACTTTCCAGCTTTTTAAAGCACTTGGAATGTTTCTCTAAATGTTATTGCAGTAAAGCAATTTAATTAAAATGACCTGAGGTATAGCATTATTGCTTGTCCCAGAGATGTAACAACTGTAGGAACTGTGTGAAATCTTCTTATGAAAATAAAACCATGTAAGGAGAAATAAGTAGGACATTTTTAAGAAATAAAATTTATACAGATCATATTTTGTATTAGGCTAAACTTTGCATAGGATCCTTATTGAAATATATCAAAGAATAATAACAAATATTAAATGTTATCTTTTATACACATGCAGAGCTATGGGGATACGGGTATAGTCAATAGATCAAAGAATTTGTTAGTAGGATGGATTGTGGCTTGAAGTTAAGGATGAAGTGTTTGATTAAATTAAAAAAATGTTGTGCAAAGTTACAGACCAAGATCTAGTCACATCCTGGTTATTACTTCTGTGTGTTGTAAAACCTGACAAACTGAGGAGGAGACCAGTTCTCAAATTATTGGGAATGAAATAGTTATTTTGTTAAAGAAGTTTACCTTACTATGGTATACCTAGGGAATTACTGATTTATCAGTTACTATCTAGTGCCACCAGTGTGTTCAGACCATAAGACTGTCTGGATTATCCCATGGCATGCCACCATCAGTCACAATTAACAAGTTTAAATTCAATGTTACTACAGCCACAAATATTGTCATTGTAATTACAGTGAGACTGGAAAAACAAAGCTTCATATAAGGAAAAGTCAATATTTATGTAATTAGGTCAATACATATATATAATTCAAAGGTAAGCTCTACTGCATTTAGGGATGAGAGCATTAAAACGAAGCTCAGCTCTGCTGATCTGACATATTGATTTTACAGTCTGAGCTCTTGCATTATTATTCATTGTCTGGGTACTTGTTTTGCCCTTCTGTGTCATTAGGCAAGATGAATAAACTAGCAATTCCTTTTTTTATAGTGACTGGAGTGGAGTGTGAATATTTTAGTCATGGTTTTATACTCCTTGTTATGCTAGGGTATAACAAGGAGCTATGCAGACTCTAGGTAATTAAAAATTTTTTTCCAAGGTAACTACATAAATTTGAGCTTTAAGGGATTTACTTTTCTTTTTAAAAGCACTGTGAGGAGGTGCCTGGGTTGGATTCATGAATAACTTTTCCTTATACCTTCCTGAGCTGGTATTTTCCTCATTCATTCATGAGCCAGGCACTGGTCTGGGTTCAGGGGGTACCATGGTGAGTACAGATATGAAAACAGAAACATGTTAAATCTTCCGCCTGCAAGTCAGCCAGTGCCAGGAGGGGTATCCCATCTTCAGTCAGATGCCATTTTAACATCAGAGGTAGTGATTTGATAGTTCTAAGGATGATGGTCCCTTGAGATAAGAATTATATGAAAAGAAAAAAGATCCCTTGAGGAAAGGAATTTAATTAGCTAAGTGTGTAAATTATACCAAAGCTCAACCAAAGACCCATAAAAGAAAAATTGGTTTGGAGATTTCTCACATTAATAAACAAAAATGAAGTAATTTAAAATAACCTTTTCCACACATAATAGCGACACACAAAGATGACAATAAATTCATATTTCTGCCTTTGGTGGCTTACAGTCTGGCGGGGGAAGACAGATAGCCATGCTATTACAAAAACAAATGTAATATTAAAACTCAGGCACATGCCTGATGGTTGGTGCTATGAAGTGATACAATCTTATACAAGATGAGGTGTCAATTATATACCGTCCGGTTGACAAAGGCAGGACAGAGAGGCGATGACAGCCAGTTTGGCAAGGATATAACCCTTTATCAAGGAAGATTGCCAAAATATACCAAAAGTGTTTAAAATGTACACTTACCTAGACCCCAGAATTCCACTTTAATGGAGAAATTCCATGGGAATAATTTTTAAAATATGCACATATTTATTCACAAAATGTTAATCTGTGCATTGTTAGTGCCATTAAGTGTCCATTAGTAGAGAACTAGGTTAAGAAAAGTCTATTCACTTATTTTAAAAGATTCAAAAAGTAGATATTGGTACAGAAAAATGTTTTAATATAATTTTATACACATACTTTCATGGTCTTTAAGAATCTTTGAACTCTGTTAGTCTACAGCTGCCTTTCTTTGAGAGTACGGAATCTGTCATTAATTTCCGTATTCACCTAGTAAACATTTAGTAATAACTAGATGAATGAATAAATTGATGAATTTAATCCAGGACAGAGAATTACAAAACTATAAAAATACATTTCTCCAATTCAGTTTGATCCCCGCCCCAGTTTTATTGAGATATAATAGATATATAACATTATTTAAGTTTGTGTATAATATGTAGACTTGATGTACTTACATATTGCAAAATGATTACCACCATAGTGTTAGCTAATGTCTCCATCATGTCACATAATTATCATTTCCTTTTCGTGGTGAGAAGATTTGAGATCTACTCACTTAGCACTTTCAAGTATATAATTCAGTATTAATCACTGTAATCACCATGCTCTACATTAGCTATCCAGAACTTTTTTACCTTATAACTGGAAGTTCGTACCCTTTGAACAACATCTCATTTCCCCCTACATCCCAGTCCTTGGCAGTCACAAATCTACTCTGTTTCTCTGAGTTTGGCTTTTTAAAATTTATACCTATACGTGATATTATACGGTATTTGTCTTTCTCTGTCTGACTTATTTCACTTGGCATAATGCCCCCAAACTTCATCTAAGTTGTAGCAAATGGCTGGGTTTTCTTTTTTCTCATGGCTGAATAATATTCTATTGTTTTTATATACAATACATCTTCTTTATTCATTCACTCATTGACAACTGTTAGGCTGTTTCCATATCTTGGCTATTGTGATTAATGCTGCAATGAACATGGGAGTGCAGATATCTCTTCAAGATCCTGTCTTCATTTCTTCTGGGTATATACCCAGATGTGGAATTCCTAGATCATATGGTAATTCCATATTTTAATTTTTTAGGGAAACTTCATACTGTTTTCCATAGTGGCTGTACCAATTTACATTCCCACAAAGAGTGCAAAAGGGTTCCCCTTTCTCCACATCCTTGTCAACACTTATCATTCGTCTTTTTTGATAATAACCATTCTAACAGGTGTGAGGTGATATCTCATTGTTTCTGTTTGTTTGTTTTGGTTTTTTGTTTTTTCTGGCTGCACAGAGCGGCATGTGGGACCTTAGTTCCCTGACCAGGGATTGAACCCGTGCCCTTTGCAGTGGAAGCACAGAGTCTTAACTACTGGACCACCAGGGAAGTCTCATTGCGGTTTTGATTTGTACTTTCCTGATAGTTTGTGCTGTTGAGCATCTTTTCATGTACCTGTTCACCATTTGTATGTCTTTGGGAAAATGTCTATTTAGTTTCTCAAATTCAGTCTCTTTTAATATAAAGGCATAGAATTATATTACAGCAACACCAAGTGTAGAATAAAATATTAGAATTAGATGTGAACTTAGAATTTTCACCTAAGAAGAAAAGTGGTGAATATAATGGAAAAGATTCAGTATGAGAATATTAACTTAGCAAATACGTGTTAAATAAAGTTGCTATGGATCTTGTTATGTTAAATAAAAACTATTACCCTTGGTCATTACTTGCTGGACTTGGATGGTCATTTATACCAAAATCAGTCATATTGGCAGGACATTTAGGAGTCTAATAAATCTGATATGGCTTATATAACAATTTACCAATACTTAGTGATTACTCCATTCTTATCTCCCAGGAAATATGATTGATAGTTCCACCCAGGGTACTGAGTCACTTGAATCTAGGATACATCCTGAAAAATGCTGAGTAATTTTCCAGTTTTCCTTGGGGGCTTCCATGTAATCCAATTACAAAAGCAGAGTAACTGTATTTTTGAAGAGAAAAGGTCCGTGGTAATCATGAACACCCTAACTGAAGGTGATCTCTGTGATTATATATTTGACTTTCAGACAGTCTGACTAGTAAATGGGGCTATTCTCATGACAACCTCTTCCATTCTCTATGGGCAAATGTCTGAGATTTATTTACAGTCCCATTGGTCGACCCTTTATAGCCATGAGTAGTCTTCCTTTTTGACAATTGTGTAAGAATAATGAAGTAATTCTAATTGCTAATAAATTAAACAATGGATTAAAACATTAATGGGAGATTCTGACTATAAACCAAAGTTTACTTTAAAATAGTATGATGTATTGAGATATTTCAGCTCTGGGTAGTGTTGGAGATTGTTATTTATTTGTTACTGCATCAAATGAATTATTGGTTATTCTCCAATAATTAATGATAAATAGATTTTATTTTTCAGGATAGAGTTGGTGGCACAGAAAATATTGTTTGGATCTTTTTTCAGTTCCTGATGCTATTTTTTTTTTTAACATCTTTATTGGAGTATAATTGCTTTACATTGTTGGTTTCTGCTGTATAAAAAAGTGAATCAGTTATACGTATACATATATCCCCATATCCCCTCTCTCTTGCGTCTCCCTCCGAACCTCCCTATCCCACCCCTCTAGGTGGTCACAAAGCACCGAGCTGATCTCCCTGTGCTATGCGGCTGCTTCCCACTAGCTATCTATTTTACATTTGGTAGTGTACATAGGTCAGTGTCACTCTCTCACTTCATCCCAGCTTATCCTTCCCCATCCCCGTGTCCTCAAGTCCATTTTCGACATCTGCGTCTTTATTCCTGTCCTGCCCCTAGGTTCTTCAGATACATTTTTTTTTTTTTTAGATTCCATATATATACGGTATTGGCTTTTCTCTTTCTGACTTACTTCATTCTGTATGACAGACTCTAGGTCCATCCACCTCACTACAAAAAACTCAATTTCATTTCTTTTTATGGCTGAGTAATATTCCATTGTACATATGTGTCACATCTTCTTTATCCATTCATCTGTCGATGGACACTTAGGTTGCTTCCATGTCCTGGCTATTGTAAATAGTGCTGCAATGAACATTGTGGTACATGACTCTTTTTGAATTATGGTTTTCTCAAAGTATATGCCCAGTAGTGGGATTGCTGGGTCATATGGTAGTTCTATTTTTAGATTTTAAGGAACCTCCATACTGTTCTCCATAGTGGCTGTATCAATTGACATTCCTACCAACAGTGCAAGAGGATTCCCTTTTCTCCACACCCTCTCCAGAATTGATTGTTTGTAGATTTTTTGATGATGGCCATTCTGACCAGTGTGAGGTGATACCTCATTGTAGTTTTGATTTGCATTTCTCTGATGATCAGTGATGTTGAGCATCCTTTCATGTGTTTGTTGGCAATCTGTATATCTTCTTTGGAGAAATGTCTATTTAGGTCTTCTGCCCATTTTTGGATTGAGTTGTTTGTTTTTTTGATATTGAGCTACATGAGCTGCTTGTATGTTTTGGAGATTAATCCTTTACCAGGTGCTTCACTTGCAAATATTTTCTCCCATTCTGAGGGTTGTCTTTTCATCTTGTTTATGGTTTCCTTTGCTGTGCAAAAGCTTTTAAGTTTCATTAGGTCCCATTTGTTTATTTTTGTTTATATTTCCATTTCTCTAGGAGCTGGGTCAAAAAGGATCTTGCTGTGATTTATGTCATGGAGTGTTCTTCCTATGTTTTCCTCTAAGAGTTTTATAGTGTCTGGCCTTACATGAGGTCTTTAATCCATTTTGAGTTTATTTTTGTGTATGGTGTTAGGGAGTGTTCTAATTTCATTCTTGTACATGTAGCTGTCCAATTTTCCCAGCACCACTTATTGAAGAGGCTGTCTTTTCTCCATTGTATATTCTTGCCTCCTTTATCAAAGGTAAGTTGACCATATGTGTGTGGGTTTATCTCTGGGCTTTCTATCCTGTTCCATTGATCTATATTTCTGTATTTTTGCCAGTACCATACTGTCTTGATTACTGTAGCTTTGTAGTATAGTCTGAAGTCTGGGAACCTGATTCCTCCAGATCCATTTTTCTTTCTCAAGATGGCTTTGGCTATTTGGGGTCTTTTGTGTTTCCGTACAAATTGTGAAAATTTTTTGTTCTAGTTCTGTGAAAAGTGCCATTGGTAATTTGATAGGGATTGTATTGAATCTGTAGATTGCTTTGGGTAGTAGAGTCATTTTCCCAGTATCGATTCTTCCAATCCAAGAACATGGTATATCTCTCCATCTGTTTGTATCATCTTTAATTTCTTTCATCAGTGTCTTATAGTTTTCTGCATACAGGTCTTTTGTCTCCTTAGGTACGTTTATTCCTAGGTATTTTATTCTTTCTGCTGCAATGGTAAATGGGAGTGTTTCCTTAATTTCTCTTTCAGATATTTCATCATCAGTGTATAGGAATGCAAGAGATTTCTGTGCATTAATTTTTTATTCTGTTACTTTACCAAATTCATTGATTAGCTTTAGTAGTTTTCTGGTAGTGTCTTAAGATTCTCTATGTATAGTATCATGTCATCTGCAAACAGTGACAGTTTTACTTCTTTTCTGATTTGGATTCCTTTTATTTCTTCTCTGATTGCTGTGGCTAAAACTTCCAAAACTATGTTGAATAATAGTGGTGAGAGTGGGCAACCTTGTCTTGTTCCTGATCTTAGTGGAAGTGGTTTCAGTTTTTCACCAGTGAGAATGATGCTGGCTGTGGGTTTGTCATATATAGTCTTTATTATGTTGAAGTAAGTTCCCTCTGTGCCTACTTTCTGGAGAGCTTTTATCATAAATGGGTGTTGAATTTTGTCAAAAGCTTTTCCTGCATCTATTGAGATGATCATACGGTTTTTATCCTCCAATTTGTTAATATGGTGTATCACATTGATTGATTTGCGTATACTGAAGAATCCTTGCATTCCTGGGATAAACCCCACTTGATCATGGTGTGTGATCCTTTTAATGTGCTGCTGGATTCTCTTTGCTAGTATTTTGTTGAGGATTTTTTCATCTATGTTCTTCAGTGATATTGGTCTGTAGTTTTCTCTTTTTGTGACATCTTTGTCTGTGTTTGATATCAGGGTGATGGTGGCCTCGTAGAATGAGTTTGGGAGTGTTCCTCCCTCTGCTATATTTTGGAAGAGTTTGAGAAGGATAGGTGTTAGCTCTTCTCTAAATGTTTGATAGAATTTGCCTGTGAAGCATCTGGGCCTGGGCTTTTGTTTGTTTGACGATTTTTAGTCACAGTTTCAATTTCAGTGCTTGTGATTGGTCTGTTTATATTTTCTATTTCTTCCTGGTTCAGTCTCGGAAGGTTGTGCTTTTCTAAGAATTTATCCATTTCCTCCAGGTTGTCCATTGTATTGGCATATAGTTGCTTGTAGTAATCTCTCATGATCCTTTGTATTTCTGCAGTGTCAGTTGCTACTTCTCCTTTTTTATTTCTAATTCTGTTGATTTGAGTTTTCTCTCTTTTTTTCTTGATGAGTCTGGCTAATGGTTTATCAATTATTTTTTATCTTCTCAGAGAATGAGCTTTTAGTTTTATTGATCTTTGCTGTTGTTTCCTTAATTTCTTTTTCATTTTTTTCTGATCTGATCTTTATGATTTCTTTCCTTCTGCTAATTTTGGGGTTTTTTTGTTCTTCTTTCTCTAATTGCTTTAGGTGTAAGGATAGGTTGTTTATTTGAGATTTTTCTTGTTTCTTGAGGTAGGATTGTATTGCTATGAACTTCCCTCTTAGAACTGTTTTGCTGCTTTTGGTTTCGGGTTGTCGTGTTTTCATTGTCATTTGTTTCCAGGTATTTTTTGATTTCCTCTTTGATTTCTTCAGTGATCTCTTGGTTATTTAGTAGCGTATTGTTTAGCCTCCATGTGTTTGTATTTTTTACAGTTTTTTTTCCTGTAATTGATATCAAGCCTCATAACGTTGTGGTCAGAAAAGATATTTGTTATGATTTCAATTTTCTTAAATTTACCAAGGCTTGATTTGTGACCCAAGATATGGTCTATCCTGGAGATTGTTCCATGAGCACTGTTGTTTTTGGATGGAATGTCCTATAAATATTATTTAGGTCCATCTTCTTTAATGTGTCATTTAAAGCTTGTGTTTCCTTATTTATTTTCATTTTGGATGATCTGTCCATTGGTGAATTGGGGTGTTAAAGTCCCCTAGTATGATTGTGTTACTGTCGATTTCCCCTTTTATGGCTGTTAGCATTTGCCTCATGTATTGAGGTACTTGTATGTTGGGTGCATAAATATTTACAATTGTTATCTCTTCTTCTTGGATTGATCCCTTGATCATTATGTAGTGTCCTTCTTTGTCTCTTGTAATAGTCTTTATTTTAAAGTCTATTTTGTTTGATATGAGAATTGCTACTCCAGCTTTCTTCTGATTTCCATTTGCATGGAATATCTTTTTCCATCCCCTCACTTTCAGTCTGTATATGTCCCTAGGTCTGAAGTGGGTCTCCTGTAGACAGCATATATATGGGTCTTGTTTTCGTATCCATTCAGTGAGCCTGTGTCTTTTGGTTGGAGTATTTAATCCATTTACATTTAAGTTAGTTATCCATATGTATGTTCCTCTTACCATTTTCTTAATTGTTTTGGGTTTGTTATTGTAGGTCTTTACTTCTCTTATGTTTCCTTCCTAGAGAGGTTCCGTTAGCATTTTTTGTAAAGCTGGTTTGGTGGTGCTGAATTCTCTTAGCTTTTGCTTGCCTGTAAAGTTTTTAATTCCTCTGTCAAATCTGAATGAGATCCTTGCTGGGTAGAGTAATGTTGGTTGCAGGTTTTCCCTTTCATTACTTTAAATATTTCCTGCTACTCCCTTCTGGCTTGCAGAGTTTCTGCTGAAAGATCAGATGTTAACCTTATGGGGATTCCCTTGTATGTTATTTGTTGCTTTTCCCTTGCTGCTTTTAATATTTTTTCTTTGTATTTAATTTTTGATAGTTTGATTAATATGTGTCAGTGTGTTTCTCCTTGGATTTATCCTGTATGCGACTCTCTGTGCTTCCTGGACTTGACTGACTCTTTCCTTTCCCATATTAGGGAAGTTTTCAACTATAATCTCTTCAAATATTTTCTCAGTCCCTTTCTTTTTCTCTTCTTCTTCTGGAACCGCTATAATTCAAATGTTGGTGTGTTTAACGTTGTCCCAGGGGTCTCTGAGACTATCTTAAATTCTTTTCATTCTTTTTTCTTTATTCTGCTCTGCAGTAGTTATTTCCACTATTTTATCTTCCAGGTCACTTATACGTTCTTCTACCTCAGTTATTCTGCTACGGGCCCTTTTAGAGAATTTTTAATTTCATTTATTGTGTTGTTCATCACTGTCTGTTTGCTCTTTAGTTCTTCTACGTCCTTGTTAAACGTTTCTTGTATTTTCTCCATTCTATTTCCAAGATTTTGGATCATCTTTACTATCATTACTCTGAATTCTTTTTCAGGTAGACTGCCTATTTCCTCTTCATTTGTTTGTTCTGGTGGGTTTTTACCTTGTTCCTTCATCTGCTGTGTATTTCTCTGTCTTCTCATTTTTCTTAACTTACTGTGTTTGGGGTCTACTTTTCACAGGCTGCGGGTTCGTAGTTTCTGCGGGTTCATTGTTTCTGGTGTCTGCCCACAGTGGGTATGGTTGGTTCAGTGGGTTGTGTAGGTTTCCTGGTGGCAGGGACTAGTGCCTGTGTTCTTGTGGATGAGGCTGGATCTTGTGTTCCTGGTGGGCAAGACTACGTCTGGTTGTGTGTTTTGGGGTGTCTGTGAACTTCTTATGATTTTAGGCAGCCTCTCTGCTAATAGGTGGGGTTGTTTTCCTGTCTTGCTAGTTGTTTGGCATGGGGTGTCCAGTACTGGAGCTTGCTAGTTGTTGAGTTGAGCTGGATCTTAGCCTTGAGTTGGAGATCTGTGGGAGAGCTCTCGCCGACTGATATTACGTGGGGCCGGGAGGTCTCTGGTGGACCAGTGTCCTGAACTCGGCTTTCCCACCTCAGAGGCTCAGGCCTGACACCCGGCCAGAGCACCAAGACCCTATCAGCCACACGGCCAGGTATGTGGGGAGTTTCTTGCCTTTTGGGAATTCTGAGGTCTTCTGCCAGTGTTCAGTAGGTGTTCTGTAGGAGTTGTTCCACATGTAGACATATTTTTGATGTATTTGTGAGGAGGAGGGTGATCTCCACTTCTTACTCCTCTGCCATCTTGAAGGTCCTCTTCCCCGATGTTATTTTGTATTCCATAGTGATCATCCAGAACTTTTTCCTCAGTTTGTTTTATTGATTTTTGAAGACTTTGGAAAGGAAACATACACCTCATATGAAAAAAGTCAAATTATTTTAAGCTATTTTATAATATTACTATTATGGGTTTTTTTTTAAACGATTATTGTGAAATTTCTTCTAGAAATAATTTTTCAATAGAAAGTTTGAAATGCCATTCTTTGTGCAATTGGTAATAAAAACCAAATAATAAAAGTAAGTCTATTAAATATACTAGTCCTCATTTATATACTACAGACCTTAGTTATAAGAATTTACAGGTATTGGAACTATTATAATTAATGCTTCTGAAAATTATTTTTATAGAGTGTAAGACTTATCAAATATTCCTAGTTAATCATGAAATATTTGTAGTTCCTCAGTTAGTAATAATATGGGGTTAAACACTACTAAAAATTAAGATAATAAAATATCTATACCTAGACACATAGTAGTAATAGTCAATGGTATCAAAAATAAAAAGATTTTAAAGCACTCGGAGAAAGGACAGGTTCCTTTGAACAGAACAAAATACCTGTATTGTATTAATTTTCAAGAGCAATAATAGAAGTTAAAATTTTAAAAATTTTCTAATTATGAAAGAATGTATAATTCTATAAAGAGTTAAACTATATGGAAGAAATAAAGGTAAAAGTAAAGGTATTTTAACAAAAAGTGTTTTTAATACTCTCCAAACAATTCTAAAATCATTGTTAAAGAATATATGTAAAAATACAAGAAAACAAGCACAAAGGAGTGGGATGAACGTTATAATAGTGTTCAAAATAATTGACAAACATCTTGGTTACTGTATATAAGTGTGTTGGTTAAGAAAACAACAACAAAATGGTTAATTTACATATAATTTTATGAGATATAATTAAAATACTTGGAAGCAATTGTTAAAACATTCTAAAGTATTTGTATGTTTGAGAAGAAATGAGAAATATCAACTTAAGGTTTTGTCAAGACCACTATGTATTTTAATGAATGTTAAAAATTCAAGCCTAAGAACTTAAAAAATTCATATGGAATATATATGTTCCTAATCCATTAAGGCAAAGGGGATTAATAAAATTTAATGGAAGTCAGAAAAGAATAAACACACAAACAAATATGCCTGGCAAATAGAAAGCACAAAATCAGATGTTAGAACAATATGCAAATAATTTAGTAATCTCTAAATGAAATGAACTGAATAAAATTAGAAAAGAGACACTCAGTTTGGATTTCAAAAGAAATTGAGCAGCATAACAAAATGATACATAAAGGGTGAGAGTAAATGTTTGCAAAAACACACTTCAAGCAAATAATAACCAAAGAAAGGTGATGTCATTATATTAATAAAAGATAAAATAGGTTTTGAGCATTAAAAAGGATAAAGAAGGTCTTTACATAATAACAAAAGAAATAATTCAACATAAAGATATAACAATTCTGAGCCTAACTTACCTTAGCATATTCTCAAAATAAATCGCTATTAATAAAGGAAAATAATTGGGTAAAATAATAAAGCAAAATGGACACATACACATTCAGTGGGGGATTTTAACCCTACTATCTTGTTAATTAATAGCTCAGGCAGATGAAAATTAGTGAAGATATGGATGACTTAGTCATCAGAATCTTTGGGGCAAGAAAAGGAGAACTCCATTGCCTTCTAGCCTTGGTTCTTGTAACAATCCTAGTATCCCTTTGCCCTACATCCCCATTCCTTTACATGCAAAGAGAACAGATTGCCCTGATTCCTAAGTTGGGAAGAAGAGCCAGAATGCTGAGCTTTTTGATTTCTCATCCTCTTTTGGATTTGCTTGCTCACAGTAAGGATGCATTCTTCCTGCTCTTCACCACGGCATAAATTGAAGTCACCTTTTGCTGCAGGGAGGACCTGTAATTTTCTAGCTATGCTTCTGACTTGACAGTAATTCTTGGTTGAAATAATAGGTGTCATATGTCAGGACATTCTCTAGTCCAGCTTTTAACAATAAAATGTTTTTATCTGTCTGATATGTGTGCTTATATTTTAATTGGTTCTAACCTCGGATGAAGAATAAAGGAGTATTATTTATTACACTAGATCCAAATACAAACTTTCACAAACTTGGTCCAATAAACAAATAAATACAGCTAGCTAGCCAGATTAGATAGCATCATGCAGTTAATGACTAGTGGATGTAGTGTGTAAATATTCTTTTAAAACACACCTAAGACATTAATAAAAGTGATCACATAACAGGGTACAAAGCAAATATCAACAACTAACAAGGAATTTTAAACAAAGAATATGAATTCTTTGACAGTAACACAATAAATTAAATGTCAAAACTGAAGGAGAACCATGATCCCTACAGCAAACCTTATCTAAGGACATAAAACAAGACCTAAATAAACAGATGTATCAAGTTCACAGATGAGAAGATTTAAGTTTATATTGTGTCTCTTTCACTATATTCTGAAATTCCATCATGATGTCCCTTGGTGTGGGTCTATTGGATCCGTTGTTTTGGGCACTTAGTGACCCTTTCTACCTAGAAACTCATGTCCATCTGGGGAAATGTTCTTGAATTCTTTATTGATGATTTCCTGTCTACCATTTTCTCTGTTGTGTCTAGGTGTCCCATTATTTAAATGTTGGATTTCTGGAAGGTGTCCTCTGCTTTCCTCTTCCAGTTTCCATAATTTTACTCTAGTTTCTAGGAGATTTCTTAAACTTAAGTCTTTTTTTGAGGTTTTCATTCTTGTATTCAGATTTTAGATTTACTAAACTTGATATTTTTTCCTCTAAATATCCCTTTTGTTTTTGTTTGTCTTCTCAGACCTTATTAAGACAATAATTACAGTATTTTTTCAAAGTTCTCTTCTCTCTGCAGTCTTTAATACAAATTACTTGTTTTCTGCTTGTGGATATGACTTTTCATGTTACTCACTTAGATAAGTGGTAATCCCTGATCCATGGTTATGTGCTAATATTTAAGAGTAGGAAGTGAAAATTTAGTTAGAACTCTGAGTGTGTGAATGGGGTTCTGTAATTAGTAGACAAATGTGGTCTTGTTTACATGTCTGTTGGTGAAACTACCTGTCAGTAGGATAGGGTAAGTCAGGCTGAAGAAACAAATGCCTCCAAAGTATTGGTAGCAATGTCTACTGCCTATTGAGGTAACTCTGCGTTGTAACTTAGTACCTCACATCCATATTGACACATCCTTCCATGATCACCACAACGTGGGGAAATGGGTGGAGAAACAAACTGGCAATTATAAGCCTCCATCTGGATGGGGTACATGACACTTCTGCTCACTAGGTTTATTGGACAAAGCTAATTACATGACTGTCTCTAACCTCAAAGGACAGGGATGTGTAGTCCTACTATGTGCACAAAGCGGACAAGGCACAGAAATATTGCAGACCAGAAGTCATGTCTATCAGGTGCCCTTTAACTGTCTTTATTTGTTTCTTCTTAAGCTAGGTCTTCTCAGCAGAGACCTTACAGTATCCTGCCTAAGAGTAATTCCCTGCCTGCAAGAACTCTGGGAGCCAAGTGGGAGCAGGGTTGAGGGAAGGTATAGGTTTCAACATTCATTAAAGGTAAATAGGTAGATACGTAGGTAGATTTGCCAAGTATTATTTTTGAGAATAATACTCCTGCTTTCAAATGTGCTTGGCATTCCCCAGTCCAGAGACACTTTCTGGATTATACTTCCTGTAGGATACTGACTTATGGGAGAGACATACACCTATTGGTCAGGAGTGGAGGAAGAAATCATGGAATGGTACAGCTATTGACTAGTCCTTTTGTAGACCCTCTTCTGTCAACCCCTTCTTACCAGAAGTGACAGATGATGCCTATTCCTGTCTCTTTTGAGGATTCCATTGAGCAAATTGGGTTGGTTCTCTGCTTTCTTCAATGGTGTTTGGGAGTTGGCTTCCCTGGGTGTCCTACATTAGGCACCACTCATCCGTTTGCTTTCTGGCTTCCAAATGTTGTTATCAAACTTCTTCAGTTTCCTCTGCTCTCAGTAAATTTAGATTTTTGTTAAAAAAAAAATTCTTATAATGTATTTTAGTGGGGTGGCAGGAGGGAATAAAATTAAATGTGTTTGATCAATCTGTCATCTTGAAGGCAACTTGCTGAGCATTTCCAGCGTCTGGCCACTGAAGCTCCATCTTGACTCTCTGGATAAGTCTAAGTCTCTTCAGCCCATTCACACTGGTGTAGTTCAGGTTGTTCTGGTTGATCAGTGTTCCTGCTGCTAACTATTTTTGATGACCATCCCTGATAGGGTGATTATTTTCATTAAAAGTACTGAGCTGTGTTGCATTTTGGCCAGGAAACTTAACAGTAAAACATGACTGTTCCCTCCCCACTGATAGTAAATAGTGCAAAACTGCCTTATGGAAGAATGATTGAATGCACACTGGAAGACTGGAAGGCAGGTTATTTTACCTCTGCATTGCCTAATCCAGGGTGCATTTGCTGTATAATATTGTAAAGATTGGTAAATATGCCAGAAGAAGGCCTAGCTGGCTATAGAGCTATGGGGATAAATGGAAAATTGAGACTTGCCATAATTTGGGCCCTTTAAATATTTTCTTTTATTTGGACTTTTTGTTGGACCCATAATACATATCTTTAAGATACTGGGTTGGGCATTGATTAAATAGATGACATTTCACTTACTAGTAGTTGCTAAAGATTAGCTGCAGCAAGTAAAATGTGAACACTGATGAGGAGACAGTTTTTCTCCCAATGAAATGTGAAAATTAACTTCAGACAAAATTTGCCTGTTTTACTTCAGTAAGTGAAGAATATTAAGTAGCTAATCCTTAGAGCCTAAAAAAATTGTCAAAATGTCTAAGAATGTTGTGCAAGAGAGATTGTGAAGCTTATTACATTTATTAAATGGAAATGAATTATCTTGGCTTGCATATCCGATTCACCATGTATATTATAAATCAATATGTTTAACTTAGTATTTCAAGCCCTAAATATTTTGTATGTTATTTTTTAAGAAGAAATTCCATTGGCCCAAGGGATAGCTAAACAAAATATAGGGAACTAGCCATTGCCATCATCCCTGAGAAGAATATCAATGTTATTCATGAAAATATCCACGAAACACAGCACACGTGAGGACAAGTACTTAGGTTGTGGAGGATGGCTGTCTGCTCACCCTCGTGGTATTCTCAATCGGATGTTTGTATTTAGATGGGACTATGTAACATTTTAAAGTATGTTATTTGCTCTACTTTGGGTTGACAAGACATTATGAAAATAACAAGGCGTGTGTGAGGAGGGAAGACTCTCATACTGAAAGCAGGGGAATTATGCGGATGTTGAAAATTACAGGATCACCTTCCCTGACCCTGTATGGAAATGCATCCTTTCTTGCATTATATCTCCTAGAATAAATAACATCCATACTCATTCTCTCTCAAACCCACAATTCATTGTTGTCCCAGTGTCTAATTCCATGTGATATATTCTAATAAGTGGCACAGTTTTCCAACCACTGTAAGTTTTCTGGCATAAACGTTTCTGACAACAATCATGTCAATTCTTTCTGTCCTTGTCTCTATCTGTTGTCCAGTTATAAATACTGCTGTGTTTTTACCCTAGGTGTGTGTATGCTTTCTTGTCATCATTACTCAGCTTAAGACTGTTTAAACATATATATCTATATCACTTATATTTAGGTTTGTATGTTGATCTCATTCACTTAATTTTAAGCTCATCGAAGTCATGATTATATTTATGTTTTCTATTTCTTGGGCTTATAAGTAGCTATTCACAGTATTCTACATTTGGTAGAAACGATTTTTGAATATATGACTTACCATAAATATTTGATACATTAATAAGCACTTAACTCTTTTTAATTTATTTAAATGGGAGCTACCCAGACTTTTAGAATTCATGATAGAAAGCAGTGGAGTATAGTAGAAAGGAGCTAGGGTCAAGCCCCAGAAACCTTAGAAAATTCATATAGTCATTGAGATTCAGTTTCTTCATCTGTAACATTTACATGATAATAATGCCTTCTCCCAGATAGGTGTAAAAATTAAATGAAATCATAAATATGAAAAACACTTTGTAACTTTTTTTACATAGACAAAAAATATGGTTATTTGAACGTTAGAGGCTGAGGCAAGCAAAGTGAGTTGAACAGCAAAGTTTCCTTGGAGAATAGCTGATAGAGCCCGAAATAGGATGCCAGTCTCCTGACTCCCAGTCAGGACCTGGCAAGGGGACTCATCACCTTAGATCAAATAACCTGCACTATTAAAAAAGAAAAAACTAGTCTGATGTTATACAATGTAAATAGGAACCCAATAAGTTAGAATCATCTCTATTATCAAAGAATTGTTATTATAAAGATAATTCAACTGCTTATATACATATATGTGCTTATTATATAGATAAGTACTTAAATTTCAAAGTTTAGCTAAGATGATTCTTTAGTTTATGTGTAGGATGAGTCCCTACATAGTTGGCACTTGATAAATGTTTTTGAACAGATAAATTTATATGAAACCGTGGCATCAATGAGTATTAGCCACACACAAAAAACAAACCTTCACTACAACACACCTGACCCCTGCATTTTCCTGTAAAGACAAATGTTCACCTTGTTCCCAGAGATTTTTTAAGACTTTAAGTTTTAGAGCAATTTTAGTTTTACAACAAAATTAAGAGGAAGGTACATAGATTTCGCCTAAATGCCCCACGCCTACACATAGCCTTCCCCGTTATCAACATCATTCACCAGAATGGTGCATTTTAAAACTTTCACCAAGGATGAAACTACACTGACATATCATAGTCACCCAAAGCCATAGTTAACCTTAGAATTCCCTCTTGGTATCATACATTCTATAGGTTTGGACAAATGCATATGACATATATCCATCATTATAATATCATACAGAGTAGTTTCACTGCCCTAAAAATCCTCTGTACTGTCTGTTCATCTCTACTCCCCACACTGCTGGCAACCACGGGTCTTTTTAACTGCCTCCGTAGTTTTGCCTGGTCTAGAATATCATGCATGGTATCATACAAAATGTAGCATTTTTAGATTAGTTTCTTTCTCTTAGTAATATACATTTATGGTTCCTCCATGTCTTTCCATGGCTTGATAGCTCTTTTCTTTTTAGCACTGAATAATCCATTATCTGCCTGGACCACAGTTCATTTATCGATTCACCCACTGATGGACATCTTGGTTGCTTCCAAGATCTGGCAATTATGAATAAAGCTGCTGCAAACATTCCTGTGCAGGTTTATGTGTTGGGATAAATTTTCAACTCATTTGGGTAAATACCAAGGAATGTGATTACTGGATTTTATGGTAAGAGTATGTTTAATTTTATTAAAAGGAGAAGCCACCAAAGTGTCTTCCAAAGTAGCTATACCATTCTGCCTTCCCACCAGCAATCTATGAGAGTTCCTATTGTTTCACCACCTCACCAGTATTTGGTGTTGTCAGTGTTCCAGATTTGGGCCTTTCTAATAGGTGTGTGGTGGTATCTCATTGTTGTTTTAATTTGCATTTCCTTGATGATACATGATGTTGAGCATATTTTCATATGCTTAGTTTCTATCTGTATATCTTTGGTGAGATGTCTGTTAAGATCTTTGGCCCATTTTTCATCAGGTTGTTTTCTTATTGTTGAGTTTTAAGTGTTCTTTGTATATTTTGGATAGCAGTTCTTTATCAGATGTATCCTTGAAAATATGTTCTCCCAGTCTGTGGCTTGTCTTTTCAGTCTCTTGATATTGTCTTTTGCAGAGCAAAAATTTTAATTTATTCTTTAAATCACAATGCTGTGCATTAGAGCTTCAGAACTTACCTTCTAACTGCAACATAAGTGTTAAACATTAGTGAAGTCTAGTTTATCAATTATTTCTTTTATGGATTGTGTCTCTAGTGTTTTATATAAAAAGGTAGTATTCCTAAAGAATTTTAGGTAAATTATTTCCCTGAAGGTTTCCCATGGAACTCTGCTTCCTGACTTTTAGGAGTGTACAGGACTTTTGTGCACAAATAATCTATTATTTTAAGGATATTCTTATGTAAAAAAGGAAACTGGGTCTCTAAATGATAGGTGTTACTCTGAGGAATGGTCAGTTTCAACACAGAATGAGGATTGAAAAAATCATTTCCAAGTGGAAATCCAGAGAGAATGTGTCCATGGAGGTGGGGTTGGAGGATATTGCACAATAAAACATGAGTAAATGGGGACCAGAGGGAAATGATGCTCTCTGAGCACTTCCAAGGAGTCTTACAATATCTCCCTACCTCTGCATACTAGACCAAATGTGAACGTATACTTCTAACTCTAACAATTAATGCATCATGAGTAGGAATGGTGACAATGAAAGTATTAAAGAAAGACTTTAAGATGGATATAATCTATAGTATATGTACCAACTCAAAAATTTTGTACACTTCTGTTTTCTAAAATTTTTTTTGGATATGTGAAGCAAAATTTCAGCAGCTTGTGCAGATAAAGCTTCTAGAAGTTATTTAAATATTAGTTAAACCAAATTTATTGTATGAAACTGTCACTTACAACCACATGGTACACATTATGCACATGATAAAGGTCTCTCATAACATTCTCATGGGATATTAGCTTGTTTGTGGAATACTAAAGCTGGGACACAAACTGACAAGCTCTGGGATGCTGCCATTCTAGTCTCAACTCATTCTGCAGTGCATAAATAGAGTAGCACAGTGGGTGCTAGGTAGGATCTCAAAAATCATTACAACAGTAGGATTCAGTTAAGGACAAAATGAATCCCATATTCAATACCAAATTTCTCCCTTAAACAATATCTATACTTTATTAAATGATTGTCTTGAGACAGTGGCTGTCTTTCTATGTAACATAGTTTCTCAATCTTGTTTATGTAACTTAGGGCCAATTTTAAATGAAAAAAACTTTTTTTCACTGCCCCAGTTTAGAAAACTGATTTTAATTACAATGTTAGTTAAATATGTGTAACGGTACAACTACACAGAAACTTTAATGATGTAAAGCTAAAATAAACTTACAAATTGAAGTCAAACATTGATGAAATTAACATTAGAATTATCACTCAGTGTGATGGATGATAGTCCTCCCAACTCTAAATCCCCAATATACTATGAATACAGACAGTGTGATGATTAGTTTTATGTATTGACTTTATTGGGCCACAGGGTGCCCAGATATTAGGTCAAACATTATTTTAGGTGTTTCTGTGTAAGTGTTTTTGGATGAGATTAAAATCATAATGGGTAGGCTGAGTAAAGCAGATTGCTCTCCCTAGTGTGGGTGGGCCTCATTTGATCAGTTGAAGACCTGGCTAGAATAAAAAGGTAGACCCTCTACCAAGTAAGAGAGAATTCTTCCTGCATGACTGATGTTAAACTGGGGCATTTGCTTTTTCTCCTGCTTTCAGATTTGAACGGAAACATTGGCTCTTACTGGTTCTCAAGCTTACCAGCCTTTGGACTGCAACTATATCATTGGCTCTCCTACGTGTCCAGCTTGCTGACTCACCCCGCAGATTTTGGAGCTTACTGGCCTCCCTAATTATGTGAGTCAATCCTTAAAATAAGGAATAATATAATATATACATACATACATCCTATTGGTTGTGTTTTTCTAAAGAACCTAAAATAATAGAGGTTTTGGTACCAAGAGTGATTCTAGAGGAACAGAATTTTGATGAGTTTTCTGACTTGGTTCTGAGATTTCTGGAATTGATTCTCTAATCTGATTAGATTTTTTTTTAATTAATTAATTAATTAATTTATTTATTTTTGGCTGTGTTGGGTCTTTGTTGCTGCGAGTGGGCTTTCTCTAGTTGCGGTGAGCGGGGGCTACTCTTCGTTGCGGTGTGCAGGCTTCTCATTGTCGTGGCTTCTCTTGTTATGGAGCACGGGCTCTAGGCATGCAGGCTTCAGTAGTTGTGGCACGTGGGCTCAGTAGTTGTGGCTTGTGGGCTCTAGAGCTCAGGCTCAGTAGTTGTGGCGCACGGGCTTAGTTGCTCCGTGGCATGTGGGATCTTCCCAGGCCAGGGCTCGAACCCGTGTCCCTTGCAATGGCAGGCGGATTCTTAACCACTGTGCCACCAGGGAAGGCCTGATTAGATTTAAAGATGCTAATGATTCCATTTCCAGTAGTAAAGAGAACACTAAGAGTCTTTGGCATAATCTGGCAATAGAAATACACGATATTTCCATTGGATACTTTTAATCACCTACTTATAAGAAGCAAAGATCTGGGTAACTGTGGATGTGATACTTTCTAATATTTTGTTAAACTAATGGATAAAATGGATTGGCTGGTTGCTCCTAATGTTGATGGACAAAGTAAGGAAAGAAAAGGGTGAGCTCAAGGATTTGAATTCCTAGTTCAAGTGCTGTTTAAATGACCTGAAAACTTCTACCTGAACCCTGAAGAGTCCTCTTATCTTCTATAGCTGCAGGGCTGAGTTTGCTGAAAATCAAACCTGGAATCTCATCCTGCCACTGGCTGAATTACAACACAAGTTAAAGTCTTAGCCTTGAAAGGTGTCTACTATTAAAGTGATGGCATTGATTGGAAAGGAATGGGATCCTTAAGGTTGGAATGGGGGTGTGTGAGAAGACCCTGATGAAGTTGGGGACATTGGGCCCCTAAATCCTAATAAGTTGTCTTTGCCAGTGGAAGCAGTTTCCCCACCCCCAATGGAAGTGTCTTCTCCACCTACTTTTGATGGAAATAACCCTGCATTGCCTGAGGGAAACATAATGGCCTCCTCTGAGGCAGTTGACATTGAGACAGTATAATTCTCTCCAGGGTCCTCCCCTGACTACCCTTTTTTACTTCTAGACTTATAGCTGGATTCAAGTTCTACCAGGCCCCTAAAAATAAGAAACAAATTGTAACTCATGAGGAGGTGCTCCATATTCCAAAAGAACTACTTGAGTTTTCTAATTTATACAGCAGAAAGCTGCTAGGGAACATGTGTGGAAATGGGTATATAAGGTGTGGGTTAATGGTGGAAGGAACATAAATTTGGATCAGGCTGAATTTATTGATGCGGGTTTACTAAACAGATTCTGCATGAAATGTTGCAGCTGGAGGAGTCTGAGAGGACGCTAACAGTATGTTTGGTTGGTTAGCTGAAATATGGTCCAAAAAGTGGTCCAGAATGAGTGAGTTAGAGATGTCATATGGGTCTTGGTTTAATGCAGAGGAAGGGGTTCAAAGGCTTGAGGAGATTAGAATGTTAGTGTAGATTTGTCATTTAAGACCTACTCATCCACCCTGGGTACATCCAGAAGAAACAATTTTCACCACGACTGTGAGAAATAAACTTATGAGGGGAGATCCAGCATCCTGAAAAGATCTATGATTGTAGGCCAGTCTTTACAGTGAAAACTGAGGTCACTGAATCAGGAAACCTAAATGCAATGGGAGTAATTAGATCCTGAGGTGGAAGGGGCTAAGTGGTAGCACTCAACCACCAAAGGCAGGTGGGTATGGTTACCTTATCTTCATAGCACAGTCAAAGCAGCAGTCAGAACACTCTAATGCAGTCCTGTGGCCTAGTTGATCATGGTGTTCCTAGAAGTGAAATAAATAGGAAGCCTACTAAATTCTTACTTGATCTGTATAAGCACAGAAATTCTAGGTCGAGTGAACAAAAGTCTAACCTGAATCATAAAAACAGAGAGGCATGTCTTCTCAATCAATTCCTAGACTTGAACAAGTTTATAGATCCAGAACCCTTTGAATGAAGGGGAAGCCAGGTCCCTTTGTGGAAAGATCTTGATACAATGCCCCAAATTTATACTTTTAGTCTTTCTCCCAACCTTCACCAAAGGGACCTATGACCTTTTACTAGGGTAGGTATGCATTAAGGAAAAGAAAATCAGATATCTTAGGTACTACTGGACACTGATTCTAAACTGACACTGATTCCAGGAGACTCAAAATGTCACTGTGGTCTACCAGTCAGAGTAGGGGCTTATGGAGGTCAGATGCCCAATGGAGTTTTGGCTTGGATCCATCTCACAGTGAGCTCAGTGGGTCCCTGAACCCAGCCTGTGGTTATTTCCCTGGTTTTGGAATGCATAATTGGAATAGAAATATTCAGTAGTTGGCAGGATCCCCATATTGGTTCCTTGACCTGTGCAGTGATGACTATTGTGGGAAAGTCCAAGTGTGAAGCCACTAGAATTGCCTCCATGAAGGATAATAGTAAAACAAGAGCACTACTGAATTCCTAGAGTGACTGCAGAGGTTAGTGCCACTATCAAGGACTTGAAAGACACAGGGTGGTGATTTCCACAACATCCCTATTCAACTCAACTATTTGGCCTGTGTAGAAGACAGATGGATCTTGGAGAATGACAGTGGATTATTGTAAGCCTAGGCAAGTGGTGAGTTCAATTGCAGCTGCTGTGCCTGGTTTGATTTTATTACTTGAGCCAATTAACACATCTCCTGGTACCTGGTATGCAGCTGATAATCTGGCAAGTGCTTTTTTCTCTAACTCTGTCATGAGGAACACCACAAGCAGTTTGCTTTCAGCTGGCAAGGCAAGCAGTATGCCTTCACTGTGTATCAGGGGTGTATCAGCTCTCAAACTCTGTGTCGTGATTTTTGTCATAGAGAGATCTTGATCGTCTCTCTCTTCCACAAGGTATTATAATGGTTTGTTACATTGGTAGCATTCATGCTGATGGCCCTAATGAGTAAGAAGTAGCAACTGTTCTAGACTTAATTGTAAGACGTTTGCATGTCAGAGGGTGGGAAATAAATACTATAAAATTTCAGGGACCTTCTACCTCAGTAAGATTTCTGGGGGTTCAGTGGTGTGGGGCATGTCAGGATACCCCTTTTAAGGGGAAGGATGCAGATGTCAAGTTCTGATTTGGGCAAGCTCATTCTTCTATGTGTCACATGATAACAATTCATGTGCCAATTTTTCTCTGTGTATTTATATTTAATATTCATTTTTACTGTGAACCATGATGACATTTGGCCTTCACTTGATGGAATCAGACCTTTACATTTTTAATCGCTGTGTTCCTTTCTCATTCATTAGATGTGGGCAAGTAAGTAGTGTTATTTTTCAATGTGATTCTAAATACAAACATGGATATTGACATTGGTGTCTAATATTTAATTATTAAGCAATTTTCCAGGTGATTCAGAATGAACATGGACATTGACATAAATTGACATGAAATATTTACTCAAAAAATCAACTTTACAGTGGATCACAGTCAATAATCATCCATGGGTATTGCCGTGTTCTGCATATTTCTATTTGAGAAATACTATAGTGAAGTGGAGTGGCTAAAATTTAAAAAATAGAATCAGATCAACCCCAACTTAAATCCTAGTTCTTTTATTAGCTATGGGTACTTAAGAAATGGGGCAGTGCATATATAACATTTAACACAGTGACTGGGGCATGGTGAGCAATAAATACCAATGGTTATTATTCATAAATAATAAACAATTCAATCCTTACGACTTTGAAGATTTTTTTCTAATCCAGTGCCTTTCTCTGCCAACTTTCTACTCTGGGAGACCTGTTCTGTCTGTAATATCGTTCAATCATGAACATGAAAAAACTCCTTCTGTGTTCAAAACAGCAAGAGTGAGGAACTCTAGGAAACTTTGTATACATTCAGCCAGTTGTTTTCAAACTTAGACACATATTAGTGTCACCCAGAGCGTACAACTTCAAATACTCAGGTCCTGTCACCAGAGATCTTGCTCTGATTGGCCTGAAGTGAGGTCCTTATATGCTGTAGTTTTAAAATGCAGTAGGCTCGGGAAGGCATTATGTTTAGTTCTTTTTCCTTATTATTTTTTTAGGTGTTAGTAAGTAATATTTAGAATTTTAAAGAATGTATTTAGACATAGCTGTTCAGAAATGTTAATTTTTTCCTGTAGGGCCATTAGTAATTATGGAAGCAATAGGCAATTGCTGACTGGTGGAGTATCTTAGGCAAATTATATTTTATCAATGTGGAGGGCATATCAGAGGTAAGTGTTGGGCTCCTTTCCAGCAGCCTCCTTTGGCAAGTAGGCACCAATGGTGCTGATAAGGATGTTCAGCAATTACCAACTGAGTTCCAATCCCCAAACTTTCATGCACAATGCAAAATAAAATAAAATGATTTTGTTTTAACTCCCAAATAATTTCAAGTACATTGAGAACATGATTGAGTTTGCTGAGTTGTTTTCTTTCTCTTTCTACCCTTCTTCTGCTATGCTACCAAATTTAATATGGCTGTTACTAACAAATAATTTAATGCTGTTTTATTTCATATTGATTTTTTGGAAAACCCCAAAATACTTGGGATATTTCAGTAATATTTATACATCATACCTAAAAATTAATAGTTCACATTTAGGTTTCATAGGTGAGCTACCATGCTGAGCTATCATAGGAAGGAGATTTTATGTGAGGGTCTATAAGCATAACTACTATGATAAAGTTGAAATAAAAACCTCCACTTCTAGAATTTGAGAGCAACAGAAATGTCATTAAAATTACTACTTATATCACATTATGTTTATATAGATTTAAATGCTGGAATTTAAGTTCACTGAAGGGAATCTAATGAGAATTGAGTTCAGGTGAATGCAACATAAACTATTTTCAGTGTGTAATATCTGATCATTCTCTTTCTTATAAAAGACATTCTTTTTGAATCGACTATATGCAGATTTGGATGAGAGGCTACACATTGGACCTGGTATCATTTAGAAAATTTGGACCCTTCTCTAGTGAATCCATTCTTCTAGTGTGACAAGATTGACATTGAGATGATTGAATAGAATTGATTAATTAGTTTAAACTATGAGAAAAATATCACTAAGGGATAATTAGATTTACCCGACTTAGTCTATCAAATTGAATATTGTATTTATTTCCAACACATGGGTGTGGTCCAGTGTTAGGAACCTGCAGGTAATCATTCTGACAGAGCCAGGTACCTTCTGCCTCATTTTTATAAGACTAAATAATACGTAAAACACAACTGCACTCTTTCAGGAGCAGCACATTGATAAAGCTTTATCCAGAACAAGAGTGAGAACATGGAGGGTAGCATCTCAGTCAAGGACACGTTAAGTCAGCACTCTCTGGAGACATTGTTTTCTTTTCATATTTTAAATATATGAAATATTCAGTTTACCAAAAGTCTTGTGCTCCAGTTTTGCATTTTTTGAAACCTGTAGTAAAATGCAGCACATAAAAAGCATGTAATTTTCCTTTATGGACAACAATGTATTCAATTAAATCAGGAAGGGGATAAAACATTGCAAGCTGTTCTGACCACTGAATGGCAGTTCCAACAATTTTTCTCAAAATTTGCTGAGAAGGAAACATGGAAGCCTGTGGAACAGTTATGTCCCCAATTGTAGCTATGTTGGTTACTCAGCAAACACAGAGAAAGAAAAATAGAGACTCAGAAATAATTTTCCTCCCAGTCATATCTTTGAGCAGCATAGGTATGGAGAATATAGAAGTTCAAGGAAAACTTCTTGCTCTCAAGTGCTCCAGAGATAAGCCTTCTCACTTGGAAATGCATTGGGCATTTATGGGTATAAATATTTCAATTCAGTAAACATTTGTTGGCTTCTTACATAGTTCTAGGAATTATACTAGGTATATTTTGTATTAATTGCCATATATTCATATATGTTTTATAGATAATACTGATCAGAATATTCCAAAATACCAGGTTAGTATATGTGTAAGTCAAAAATAACTAATTGTTTACTTAATGGTGTGAATACTTGTGTCCAAGTCATAATACAGAATGAAGAGAACCTAAGCATTTACCTAAATGGATAAAATCAGAGACTCAACACATACACACACACAAAACACACACACACACATGCACACACACACACACACAAATTGTCCCTGTGAAAGTAAAATGAAAATACAAAAAGATTTGTTAAGAAATCTATTGTATTTTTAGGATTCTGTTAGAACTGACTCTGGTTAACCCCTCTGCCGGCTTTCCATTATGTCTAAAGTACTTTCACACTATGTGCTTATGGACCCTGGTTTATTTCTATGCCTGTTTTATGTGGTGGGTGAGTTTTCATTAGACTCCTCCTTAATATATCATGTTGTGGCTGAGAGTCAGCATTCTAGTAGTAGAAATATCACTAAGTGAATTTCCCTGCTGTTGAGACAACTGGTAGCTGGTTACTAAATATTTTTTTCACTATAAATTCTTCTGGAGAATTAGTATAAAAAGAAGTCTTTGCTATAAACAAAGTTCTTAAATAGCAGGTTTGTAACAAAATGATAAGCAACAGTCACTTGTAAAAATCAGTCAGCACATTTCTCTCACCAGCATGTGCCTTTTGAGTCCTCAGTTTCGTCATTTGTAAAACGAGGTGTTTGGAGAAGACACCTTCAAAGTCTCCTCCAGCTTGGTCATCATGAATCATAATATTTGAATGCCATTACCGCCTAACAGCTGGGGTTCAGGATTGGGTGGGTAAATTCTGACCATCTGAAGTCCCATCCCTCTCTCCTAAGATCCTGTCTTCCGTATAAAGATAACAGCTGCACTGTTATTCTGTAAAGACTATTACTTTAAAAAGAGTTAGGCTACACAGTTACATCTGCTGTGTAATTTTCTCACTTGTCAGTTAGCAACATTGATGACAGATTTAGTCAAATTACAGCTGTTTTTTTCTTCAAGGACAAAGACGATGTGATGCACTTGTAATATTTGGAAGTAATGAGTGATGTAAGGTTAATGAACCAAGGAGTCTTTCTTGCTTTAGACGTTATAAAATGCAGAGCCATATCCTGCTTTTGATCTGTTTGTTCTTTGTGATCTAACCCTTCAGGTGTGAGATGTTTTTATATGTGCTATCCATCTAAGATTCTGTCTAAGAATACCAAAAGAGTGTAGGGCAGGTGGATGCCTTTGGAAATGTCTTTGTCTTTCTTTAGCCCCAAATTCAACTCTGTATTGTTTATACAGTTTACTGTTCCTTTTGTTCCCACTGACTTTATTTTTGGCATTGATTAAGCACAGATATACTTGGATCAGTTTAATTCAGTTCAACTAGACTCAATTGAATTCAGTTTATAAGTATTCGCTGAATGCTGGGAGGATGAGAGACTTATACCAGAAATTTGAGTCTGTGGTCCTAAGGGATTGAATAGTTGGATTGCATAGCATTTATTGTTTCATAAAAGGAAGTACCTTGGTTCATCATGGGAGATAAAGTTCATGGTTAAGAGACTGAGGAAAGAGAAATATTGACTGCTTTTAAATTATGCTATAAAAAGATATCAAAACTGTGAAAAACAATCTGTATTATGTGATAATTATGTGATTTCATCCAATTTCAATTACAGAAAATAATGTGATAGACATTATTGCTTCTTGAACAGTTATAATCCCAGTAGCAAGAAAAATACCTGACACAAAGGAAGTGCCTAATAAATATTTGTTGAAAGAGTAAATAAATTACTGGATCTGCGTGCTTACATCTGGTTTAATTGTCTTCTTCCAGGCCATTTTTTTTTTCAATGGGGATCTTAGTGATAACATCTTACTTTAAAAAAACACTATAAATATCTTTTTCCTCTCACTTTTGAATGATTGGTAAGCATCATATAAAATTTATTTTAATATTTTTATCTTAGCAAGTTGAAAATACTACAGTATTTTGACATTAATTTTTATTGATGAATATATTTGTTTCTCTAACTGTAATTCCTTCATAGGTAATCTTTCTTTTCTGGTTGTCTTTTTAAAAATCTCTTTTCTTATGTCAGTATGATCTGTCTAGGTTTGGATTTATTTTATTTGGGATTCATATATTTGAGTATTCACATTGTTTTATTAACTCTAGACAAATATTTATCCTTTCCCCTATCTCTCGCAAATTGTTATCATGGAAACATTGGATGTTTCTATCCCATTGGCCATGCCTGTAACTATCTCTTTCACATGTTCCATTTCTTTATCTTACTGTTTTGACTTTTGAGAATTTTTGTTGTTGTTGTTAACCTTCTGGTTTATTAATTCTCAGTTTTGTCTGATCTGAAACGATCCCATTATTTTAGATTTTATTTTTCATGATTGTTTTTTAGTTTTTAAAGTTTTAGTGTTTTATCAAATAGTTATTTTTCATATCTCTTTGTAATTTCTTATACTTTTGAAGCTTTTTTTTAAACACTTAAAATATTCTTACACTATAGTCTCTATCAAATTGCTCTATCAACTAACATTCTTGTCATGACTGCTGTCTCTTACTTCTGATGAATTACTTCCTTGTATATTCTGTAATTTTCACGTGTATACTAATATTTCTTGGGACTTGAATCTCAGTAATTCTGTGACACTTAATAGAGTTGTGGTTTTCTATAATTGCTTTATATTTGTTTCTTTTAGGAATTCAGAAATTTTATCTTGGGGCTTTCTCGATTATACTAATAATGCAAATTTGAAGTGTTAAGTCACATTTGATTCAAGCACACAATTAAATTTTTTAAATTTCCTCCTACATTTAAATCTTAGTCAGAGAAAAGCTTCCTTGTCACCTACCTGTGCTGCTAAGTTAATTTTCTTCCAGTTCACTCTTTAATGATGGTGTATAGAGGGCATTTCGGAATGCTTAGATTTTAGTCCCGACTCTGTTGTTTACTTTGTGACCCTAATTCACGTGGAGCCTTAATGTCCTTTTTAGAAATGTTAGAAAACAATCTACTGTATCTATTGCTGGAAGATTACTCTTCCTTGGACCTATAGCAATCCTACTTGTCTTTCCGGTGTGCCTATAAGACTCTAACCGCTCTTCCACAGGCCATTTTTCAAGATTGTTTATGTACCTGGTGACTTTCAGAGGTGAGAGAATTACTCATCTCCTGGCCAAAGAGATGCTTGCTTACTGCTTGCTATAATTTTGTCGACCCCCCAAGCTAAGTGTTGTTACTCAGCTATGACAGAACCCCACTGTATGTGTAGAACCCATTTGGGCCATTTCCCATCACTCCCATGGGACTAAGAAGAAAAGGAAAGCAACACAAATATGTTGATGTTCATGAGTAATGCATTCCTTGCTCTGCGACCCAGGACTCTGTTGTTTTATGCCAGCATCCATGAGCAATAACACGTTAACTTATTAGTTTGTAACTGGGTAAAATCAAGTCCTGGACCTAACACTTACCTTGCAGGAATATTGTAAAGGTCAGTGTACTTGTGTATATGAAAGTAATTTCGAAACTGTAAAATCCTATGCAATGATAAAAATTATTACTCTAAAATAATAATAATATTTAAGGAAGAGTAAAGCTACTTAGAGAAAATCAGCCATGAAACTCCTTTGAATGGAAGTATCCAAGACCACTTATGAAATATTCTTGACAAACATATATACACACACACAAACGCAACAAACAAAAAAGCCCTGAACTTATATCTGATCAAATTTCTAGATCTTGCTACCAATTTAAGGAGATATAGGGAGAGGGAACACATCAAGCAATACTATTGGAATGCAATCAGTAAAATCTAAACTATAGAAAACTCTTCTGGACAATTGACTCAATTTTTAAAATAAATTGTAGAAAAAGGAGAAATGTATAAATTACATGAAATTTAAGAAATGTAGCAACTAATTACAATATATAGACTTTATTTTTATAGTTATTTGAACAACCGCTCTAAAAAAAATTATGATAGTCCAGCAAATTGATCCTATAGTAGATATTTGATAATTGAAGAAGTGCTTAAAATTTTAGTGTGGTTATGATATTGTAATTAATTTCCTCTTACACATATATTTTGAAATATCTGTGGATGCAATAATATCTTGGAATCAAAATAATCTGGAAGTGGGGATAAATGGATGTGTATGTACATGGAACAAGACTGGCCAGGATTTTGTTGCAGCAGATGATGAGTACATGGAGGTTCATTATACTATTCACTGTACTTTCTCATATATAAAATATTTTCAATAATAAAAATTTTAAAAATACTACTTTTTTTACTTCATTGAAAAATATTCTCTTCATATTCTATCATTAAATTGCTGATTTTGAAATTAGATGTATTGGAATATATAGGCTTTACTAATCTGATGACTTGTTCAATAAGACTGAATGTTAATATTATTAACAGACACAACAATGACAATATCAAAAGCCAAATAATCAATCACAAAAATCAAACCTACCAACTAGCCAGAACACCTAGACAGAAGAATAAAAATTTGAGAATGCAGAGCAATTAGATAAGAAAATTAAATAAAAGCATACAAACTGGAAAAGAAGAAGTAAAATCATCTCTGTTCATGGATGACATAATCTTATATGTAGGAAACCCTAAAAAGTCAACAATAACTGCTAAAACTAATAAGTTCAGCAAAGTTGCAGGAAGCAAAATTAATACACAAACATCAGTTGTTTCTATGTACTAACAAAGAATTGTCCAAAAAATAGTAAGAAATTAATTCCATTTATAGTAGCATCAAGAAGGTGGTAGAAGACTTGTACACTGAATACAACAAAACATTTCTGAAAGAAATTAAGATGACACAAAACAAATGGAAAGACATCTTATGTTCATGGATGGGAAGACTTAATATTGTTAATATGTCCATACTACCCAAAGCCATCTATAGATCTGATGCAATAACTATCAAATTCTCAATGGTATATTTTTCTATTTCTGCAAAAATTATCCTAAAATACATATGGAATCTCAAGGGACCCTGAATAGCCAAACATTTTTAAAAAAGAACAAAATTGGAAGACTCACACTTCCTGATTTTGAAACATAGTATAAAGTTACAAAAACAGTGTAGTTTTGATTACAAATAGAGACATATCCATAGACAAATCCATAGACCAACAGAATAGAATAGAGAGCCCAGAAATAAATCCTAGAATATATGGTCAAATGATCTATAATAAGGGTGCTGAGACCACTCGATGGGGTAAAAATTGTCTCTTCAACTAATAGTGTTTGGAAATGTGGATATCTATATGCAAAAGAATGCCATTAGAACCTTATCTTACATACAAATATTAACACAAAATGGATGAAAGATCTAAATGTAAGACTTAAAACTACAAAACTCCTAGAGAAAACATAGAGGAATAGCTTTATGACATTGCACTTGGAAATGAATTCTTGGAAATGACACCAAAAGCAAAGGCAACAAAAGCAAAAACATACAATGGGACTACATCAAACTTGAAAACTTTTGTGCACCAGAAGACATAATCAACAGAGTGGAAAGGCAACCTATGGAATGGGAGAAAATATTTGGAAATCATATATCTGATAAGGGGTTAATATCAAGAATACAAAAAGAAACCTACAACTCAGTAACAACATCAACAACAACAAAAAAGTCAAATAACCTAATTAAAGAATGAGCAAAGGCCTTGAATAGATATTTCTCCAAAGAAGGTATACAGCTGTCTAACAAGCATGTGAAAAGATGCTCAGCATTGATAATCATGAGAGAATACCAGTCAAAACCACAATGAGATATCCCCTCACACCCATTAGGATGGTTACTGTAAAAATAATAGAAAATAACAAATGTTGGTGAGGATGTGGAGAAACTGGAACCCTTGCACTCTGATGGGATTGGAAAAAGATGCAACTGCTATGAAAAGCAGTATAGACGTTCCTCAAAAAATTAAAACTAGAACTACCATATGATCCAGCAATCCCACTTCCAGATATAAAGAATTGAAAGCAGGGTCTTGAAGAGATATTTGCATACCAATATTTATAGCAGCACTATTTACAATAGCCAGGAGGTGAAAGCAAAAAAATGTCCAACTGATGAGTGGATAACAATGTAATATACAAATACAATGGAATATTATCCAGCCTTAGAAAGAAAGGAAACCCTGTCACATACTACAACATGGATATACCTAGAGGACACCATGCTAAGTGAATTAAGTCATTCAAAAAAGACATACTGTAAAATTTCACTTATATGAGGTATCTAAAATAGTCACATTCAAAGAGACAGAAAGTAGAATGGTGGTTGCCAGGCCCTGGGAGGAGAGGGAAAAGGGGAGTTGTTGTTTAACGGATATAGAGTTTCAGATCTGCTAGGTGAAAAAGTCCTGGAGATCTATTTCACAACAATGTGAATATATTTTACTATACTATATACTTAAAAATGGTTCAGATGCCAAATTTAAATTATTTTTTTACCACACACAAATTTTTTTTGAGGAGTGCACTTATAAAATGTAGATATTTCTGATGAGGGCAACTGATCAGGATGAAAATGTATTATTAAAATAGAAAAAAATAAGTTAATATGCAAGAGATTCTTCATACAATTTCTGTTTATAAAATATAAATACTATGTCATTTTGTATTCATTAGATGTCAAATGCGTGAAGTTAGTAGAAGTAGGTGTGTATAATTTAGCAAAGAGAAACTTTTTGGATCAACATGAAACTTGTAAATTCAAACATATTAAAAAGGAAGACATTATTAAGTTATGACATTCTGATCACAAGAAGTGGTGAGCCAAGAATACAGCCTGAAGTCTACAAACTAGAGCCAATATATAGACTGTACATCATATATGCAAGCTCCATTCTTGGTTATTTCTGTTAACAAGCCCTGAATTTATGCCAATAATATCACAATGAACTAATTTTTATGCAATTAATAGAATAGTAAGCTTTCGGAAGGCCGTGTATGTGGATATTCCTATTCAAAGAGTTTCAAATGGGGTTTAGAAGTTTACAGAGAGGAAAATGACTGAGAAGATATATGGGAAAATTTGGGTTATGGTTAAAAAGTAACATGGTCAAACATTGGTTGGCCTGGCAATACTGGCGCTTCATTAACAGGGTTTATATCTCAGAATTGTATTTGAAATATAACAGACACATAAATAAGATACATATATAAATCTCTTATAGAATTGAACATTACAATTAATATAAATTTTTCTTATGACTAGTCAGTATCATAGTATATATACTATCATAAGTGCTCAATCTATTTTTTTTCTCTTGGATTTTAGGTATATGTTCTCATCTTTTCATGTGTCTACTAAGTTTTTCTTGAATTGTGTGTAAAAATTATAGAGTCACCAGGTGATATCATCTATAGCAGGGGTCCCCAGCCCCTGGCCTGTTAGGAACCGGCCACACAGCAGGAGGTGAGTTGCGGGCGAGCGAGCGAGCAAAGCTTCATCTGCCACTCCTCATCCCTCCCCATCACTCCCCATCACTCCCCATCACTCCCCATTGTGCGCATTACCACCATTACCATCCCGCCACCCCGGCTATGGAAAAATTGTATTCCGTGAAATTGGTCCCTGGTGCCCAAAAGGTTGGGGACCACTGATCTATAGGGTAGGTTGCCCTTCCATCTGCTGGAGATAGAGTTGAGGTCACTCACCTTAAACCAATCAAGAAAGGACTGAGTAGAACTTGGATTATGACCTTATTGAGGCCCCCTTTACCTCTGGTTCACCTGGGCCTCCAGAGTTCTAATTAAGAGGCTTGTGTAGTTTCCATGGCTCCTCTTTCTGACAGGTTTTACACCCTGGTATTTGTTTCTTAAGACTATTGAGTGTGAAAAATTGCTTTTTGGAGGCATTCTTCTTAGGTGTTTGGCTCTGCCCCTACTTTGCCCAGGCCCAGAATTCAGCAAATATCTTGAGAGAAAACTTGGCCATTTTGGTTGTCTCTCCCCACAGTGTACCTCTGCGAGTGCAAAACCTGGGATCTCAGTCTGCTGTTTGGCTCCTATTGGCAAACACTCTTGCTCTACGAGTCAAAGCTCCCCCATAAATCAGCTCATTTTTTCAAAGTTCTCCCCACTCTGAAATCTTAGCCTCTCCAAGTATGGTTGTCTCAGCAGCACTCTGCTGTTTTCTAAAAGATGATTTGTGTTTGTTAATCTGATTTCTAATACACTCTCCCTGCCCCTGCAGTTGGGAGTGTGGCCTCCTGCTTACTCCATCCCCCAGGGAAGTGGAAGGCCTTGCTCTCTGAATTCTTCCATATATGTAGTTTTGGTTGGATATATCTCGGACTGCATTTCTTTTCCCTCAGTAATCTATAGGTGCCATTTTGGAATCTCCTAACTTCCAGTGAAACAGATATGAAGTTGATACCAGTCTGATTATTTAGCCATTGAAAGTAATACTATCATTTAGTCTGGAAGCTTCTAAGATTTTCTTTTTATCTTAGATATCAGGGGCTTTCCCAGAATGTGCCCAAATATTCAAACTTATTTCCATCAATTATTCTTAGCTATTCTACTATTTATCCCTGCTACATTCCTTGTCACAATGTGAAGGGATCTATTAGGAATGGCATCAATTTCTTAAGCTTTTGTTGCACTTTCCTTGGTCTTTTACTCTGTGGGACAGCAGTTGATTATGGACTAATTTTATTATTTCTAAACAGATACTATGCTACTGATGCTTGTGAAGAACTTTTCCCTTAATATGACTTTTGGAGTCAGGGTCAGTAGGAACAGCCTTTGGATAAATCATGTAACAATACCCATTAGGATACAACAGGGGTACACTTCAGTTTCTTTTTTTTAAATCTTGTAAATTACAATTTGATAACATGTTTGTGTAACATGTATGTAACTTTCCCCCTACAATTGAAATAGAGAATAAAAAAGAAAGGATTCTCTTGCATGTGGATGACACAGCTTTATTTCATGAACTAATAGGCAAGAATAATAACTAATACTTTTTGTCTTAGTAGGCAATTTGCTTTTTTATCTATCAACTGCCTGGAAGTGAAATCTGTCTGTTTTCTCTCCAATAAATCACTGAGTCTTGGCAGTTTTACCTTCTGTCTCTTTAATCCATCTCACCTGTCCAGTTCCACTGTCACTAGCCTAATCTAGACCATCATCAGTTCTTTCCTGACTTCTAAGCTAGGGCTACAAAAATTCAAATCAGATCATATTGTCCTGCTACTTAACATATTTCAGTGGCTTCTATTGGTCTTCGGATGAAATCCAAACTCCTTCTCATGCCTTACAAGGCTCTGTATGAACTGGTTCCAGCCTCTGTCTCCAATTTCAACCCTTATTCTGACTCGTATTTACTATTTGGTTCCAGTTTTGACATAACTTCTCCCATGAAATTGTCTCTGCCCTCCTTAACTAGCTTAGCATTTTCTGCCATATATCCCATAATACTGTATTTCTCACAATAAATGTTACAATAAAATACCAATCTCACTGTATTATATAAAAGCTTGTTTGATGTCTGTATCAATTCCCAGACTATGAGTTCAAGATAAAGGGACAGTTTCTCTCTTTTATATGCTATATTGCACAGTGTGCAGAGTAAAGAAAATCTAAATCAACAAGTTCTCATGGAATTAATTAATTAATTAATTAATGAGTGAGTGAAATAAAATGTATGTTACCTATTTATCCAGATTTTCTAAAACTGATTCCATGGTTAACTAGATAATCAGAGGACAGGTATTTGGATCACAATGTTTTGACTCTACATCAATTTGCTTTTTGTGAAATCTACTTAAATATTGTGCTACCTCCTTGCATGTTGTACCGTTTCCTGGGAGGATGGTGTCCATCCCATAGTCATGAGGTGTTCAACAACAATTCTCTCTGGCTTTGGTAGTAATCACAGTCATGTGATTCCCGAGCAGTTGGTTTGCTTTTATCAGATGTTGGGAATCATGTAAGTGATCTACTTTCCCTCTTTCTATTGGCTCCTGGAAAGCTCAAATTCAAGTAGCTAGTCTGTCTTTCAAAGGTTACAGGGTTTAAAGGAATACATTTTTTATATTAACTCAAACCCAGGTTTCATTTTAATTTCTCAGTTGCTACTGTTTCACTGTAAATGTATCTCATTGTGCTATATTATGGGTATTTCTGGAAACCACCTTGAATCCCTCAAATCATGGGAACTTGGATTCGGGTGGGTGGGGAGGTGAGTGAGTGGGGGTCCAAAAGAGGTGAATAGGGACTAAAATATGTAGAACTAAGTAGCTGTGGTAAAAAGTGTAGACTTCAGGTAAGGTGAAAATAAATAAATTAAAATATTACGTAGTTACTTTATTCACAGACTTGTGATAGCAATAGCCTGTTAAAGAACATTAGTATGGAGTAAAAAAAAAAAAAAAAAAAGATTAGAAATACAAATAAAATACTTTTATTTAAGTAATCTTCAGGAATCCATTGTATAACTAATTGGAGAGTTAAGTGACCAGTTACCCCCGTCATTTCTTTGAATACAAAGACAAATAAGAGTAGGGTTCTGAGCTCATGGAGCTCACAGACTGGAAATGGAAATAATCTTGTAGTGAAATATTATGGCACCAATAGGCCTATTTGAATTAGACTTTTTGGAATGAATAATCTCAAAATAATACATATGTCCTAAGTAACCAAAAAATAAAGGTTAAAAAGTTGCACAAATTCAAGTAGATCTCTTTAAGTGCAAGAAATGGTGATTTCCTCTAATTTAGGGCAATTAAAATCTGCTGCACATCTAGTACACAGGCACAGGAGTTTAATTTTATCGTTCTACTGATTCAAGCCAAACCTACTCATGAATACAACTTTGTATAATTTTCTCACCGGGATCATTTCCTGGTGTTATTTGCGAACATGAAATCTTTGTGAAAGTAAGCTTTCACCAACCGAATGAGGCTTACATCAAGTCCTAAACCTAGAGCAAACAAGTAGACTGTTCTCAGAACATTTTCTTTGGATTTGTCATCAAACAGATCTACATCGAAACAGCCAAGCCCCGCTGCTCGAAAACAGAAAACTCTTATTTAAAAATAAAAAGATACTTTTTCTTTCTCCAAGTTAAATATGTTCTACTTTTCTGACAGAATTCTTTCTCAATTTACCCTAAGAAAGATTAACCATATTTCAAAACTATTTGCAGTTAATATTTGGGAAATTCAAGTGTTTTACTATTTCATAGTCTAAAAGCTTGTGTAGTATTTGTATGTTTAAACCTTTTTTTTTTCCATCTCATAGGATGCCAAGGGTGGCTGAAAAGAAATTGTCTTAAATGGTGGCTTTTAATAACTCTTAATAAATAGAACTCCTTTTTTACTGACTGTACAAAGTGTTAAAAATCTCATAATGTGCAAAATATTGTAAATGTAAATAGCAGTGTTCTGAACATACATTTAAATATAGCCTTGACTTTCAGAATGTGGCTTATTTTATATTGTCCATTGTTATTCTGGAAATAACTGAAATATAAAGCCATGCATAGCTGTGGTGTGTCTGTTTTGCGGCCCTGTATTCAGAAAGATTTTTAAGTGCTGGACCATTGAGCTCTATGAGTTTTTTTTTTTTTTTAAACATCTTTATTGGAGTATAATAGCTTTACAATGGTGTGTTAGTTTCTGCTTTATAACAAAGTGAATCAGCTATACATATATCCCCATATCTCCTCCCTCTTGCATCTCCCTTCCACCCTCCCTATCCCACCCCTCTAGGTGGTCACAAAGCACTGAGCTGATCTCCCTGTGCTATGCTACTGCTTCCCACTAGCTATCTATTTTACATTTGGTAGTATATATTAGTCCATGCCACTCTCTCACTTCATCCCAGCTTACCCTTCCCCATCCCCGTGTCCTCAAGTCCATTCTCTACATCTGCATCATTATTCCTGTCTGACCCCTAGGTTCTTCATAACCTTTTTTTTTTTTTTTTTTTAGATTCCATATATATGTGTTAGCATACAGTATTTGTTTTTCTCTTTCTGACTTACTTCACTCTGTATGACAGTCTCTAGGTCCATCCACCTCACTACAAATAACTCAATTTCATTTATTTTTATGGCTGAATAATATTCCATTGTATACATGTGCCACATCTTCTTTACCCATTCATCTGTCGATGGACATTTAGGTTGCTTCCATGTCCTGGCTATTGTAAATGGAGCTGCAATGAACATTGTGGTACTCATGGAACATTCTCCAGGATAGATCATATCTTGGGTCACAAATCAAGCCTTGGTAAATTTAAGAAAATTGAAATTGTATCAAGTATCTTTTCCAACCACAACGCTATGAGACTAGATATCAATTACAGGAAAAAATCTGTAAAAAACAAATACATGGAGGCTAAACAATACACTACTTAATAACCAAGAGATCACTGAAGAAATCAGAGGAAATCAAAAAACACCTAGAAACAAATTACAGTGAAAACACGACTACCCAAAACCAATGGAATGCAGCAAAAGCAGTTCTAAGAGGGAAGTTTATAGCAATACAATTCTACCTCAAGAAATAAGAAATATCTCAAATAAACAACCCAACTTTACACCTAAAGCAATTAGAGAAACAAAAACAAAAACAAAAACAAAAAACCCAAAGTTAGCAGAAGGAAAGAAATCATAAAGATCAGATCAGAAATAAATGAAAAAGAAATGAAGGAAACAATAGCAAAGATCAGTAAAACTAAAATCTGGTTCTTTGAGAAGATAAACAAAATTGATAAACCATTAGCCAGACTCATCGAGAAAAAAAGGGAGAAGACAAATCAATAGAATTAGAAATGAAAAAGGAGAAGTAACAACGGACACTGCAGAAATATGAAGACTCATGAGAGATTACTACAAGCAACTATATGCCAATAAAATGCACAACCTGGAAGAAATGTACAAATTCTCAGAAAAGCACAACCTTCTGAGACTGAACCAGGAAGAAATAGAAAATATAAACAGACCAATCACAAGCACTGAAATTGAGACTGTGATTAAAAATCTTCCAACAGGGCTTCCCTGGTGATGCAGTGGTTGAGAATCTGCCTGCCAATGCAGGGGACACGGGTTTGAGCCCTGGTCTGGGAAGATCCCACATGCCGCGGAGCAACTAAGCCCGTGAGCCACAACTACTGAGCCTGCGCGTCTGGAGCCTGTGCTCTGCAACAGGAGAGGCCGCGATAGTGAGAGGCCCGCGCACCGTGATGAAGAGCGGCCCCCGCTCGCCGCAACTAGAGAAATCCCTCGCACAGAAACGAAGACCCAACACGACAAAAATAAATAAATAAATAAATAAATTTATTTAAAAAAAAAATCTTCCAACAAACAGAAGCCCAAGAACAGATGACTTCACAGGAGAATTCTATCAAACATTTAGAGAAGAGCTAACACCTATCTTTCTCTATGAGTTTTTGACTGGGGAATCAGGTGAACCAAGGCACTGAATCTTCCTAAAGGAAAATATCTGGAAATGTAAAGCGATATCATGAAGTAAATTTTGTAGGATCCAAGGATATGCATCAGACATTTCCAGCACATCCTATTTCAATTTATTTTTGGCTTATGTAGACCAATCTTAACCTAGAGATGAAACATGGAAAAGGAACGAAAATGGTTAATCTGATTTAAGACATTAAATAGGAATTATGATGCAGAATAAGAATTATGGCATAGCCAAGGACATTTACACAAGCACACATCATTAATCAAATATGGAGGGGCAGTTGCATATTCAATAAGAAGCAACAGCTCTTCTGGTAGTTAGGAGGTCATGAGAGCCTCAGTTTGAACTTTCTTGTCTGGTCTTTAACATTAAACTTAATGCCTCCAACTACCTGAATGACTCAATCTTTATATCTTGGGTTGAGCCAAAAATCTCAACCTGCCTTAGAAGCAGGTAATGAAAATAATGTAAAAATTTTGAAAATTAGTTTGACAGGTAGATTTTATGTTGTGTAAACTACAAATGCCCTAAGTAAAAAATATATAGAGACTTGATTCTACTGATAAACAACTTTAAGTGATATCCATTCAAGATCTAAAGCACTATAATATTTTATATATGAATTTTTGCATTTGAAGGTACTGTGTATTTGAATTAATTATCCAAGGACATTTAGTTCTAAAGACAGCAATGAATGAAAATATCATGAGATTAAAATTTGTCCACTGAAAACTGTATCTTGTTTTGACTAACAGAAGATGAGACCTGAAGATGCTGTCATATGTGTTTTGTTCTGCTGAAACCATGCTCTGGCAAAACAAAATATAATAATGGGCTTGAGACTTTATTTCATGTCCATGTTCAGCAAATTCAGAATAAAGTGAACAAACTTAATTATTTCTGTAGCAAGTCTGAACATCTTCTGATATAAAAATGCCATTTAAATAAGTATGTCTTAATTTGGAATAATATTTTACGGTGTTCATGTGAGCTGGCATCTTTATGGCAATAACTTGTCATATCTAACCAAACTCCCTTTCTAGAAATACTTTTCTCCCCACATCAAAGACTGAAGGAAAGCGATTCCTGTTTTAGAAAATGTGTTCTGACTTTGTGGTGATTCTCTTTCAGTGTTCTGAACATAGATTCTGGGATACATATGGGCACTTATAGTCTCTTCTGGGCATGAGTGGGGTGCTTTGCCTAGATATATTACATTCGTTTCCATTTCTCACTTGAATTCCCTGATTAGATTGGGAGGTGACTCTTCATAATACATCTGCCATGATGAATGTCTCCCAAGGGTGCACTTCAATTTAATGCCATGCTTGTGAAGTTTTAGTGCATGTCTTTGAATGTGAAGTAGAGTACTATGCTCATTTTTACAAAGTTCCAGCCATAGGATCATTCTAATAGTATGTTAGCGTTCAGCTGAGTTTTCCTACGGTACGTGGTCACACTCCACCAAAGAAAGATCATCATAAGACAAATGGAGGTCCCGGGGATCCAGAGCAGCATTAAATGATTCACAGCTGTGTCGGATTATGTTGTGATGTTTCTAAGTGTTGGACTGAGTCTACATCACATCAAACATACAGTGAAAAAGTGCAAAATTTTGCTAGTTAGCCAGATGTTTTGCATGCAACTGGGCAAACCTGTCAACATAGGGTGAAACATCTGGGAGTTTCAAGTATGAGTTAACTGACACCATGAAAGAAGACATTGGTATGAATAGCTAATTTTAAATAACTAAATGAAAACAAAGATGTTTTTAACACTAAGTGGTCACAGTCTTTGAGTGGCCTCGTATTTATATGAAACAGGGCAGGGTGGAATGTTTAAGTCACACTGCTATGCAGATGTGCAAGTGGAAAAAAAAGCAGCTTCTTTATTTTGTCTGTAACCAACCTGGTCTTCCTTCTGAGCCCCCCGCAGTTGGTGTGGGAATGGAGTGGAGTAAGGTGGAGAGTTAGCATTGACCTAAAAGTCTTTCTAGTTTGAACTGTTTCTTTTGGATAAGGTGTGAGCTTCCTGTGCTTCTTTCCTTATGGTTTGCCTGTGTGGCTGGGGGTGTGTGTAGCTAATGGGTCCTTGGCTAACAGGGGAAGGGTTGAAGTCCTCAAGTGTGGTGCCTTGCAGCTCCCTTGGGGTCTCTTGTGCCTCTTCCACCTGGCAATGGTTGGTGGAGTTTGTAGTCTGTCTGTCTATCTCTCTCTTTCTCTCTCCCCCTCCCTTCCTTCCTTCCCTCCCTGTTCAGGTTTCCATGATTCTCCCTGTTTACTACACTCATCTCATTTTCCAGCTGTATCTCCCATGCAGTTTTCATCTGGAGGTCTGACCTGTAGCCTCCATGTCAGTGCTGCAGAGTCTCCACTGGCTTTCCAGTCAGGTCTGTCAGCTACCCTAGGTTCCAACTATGCCATCAAGGAACCAAGAGGACTTAAGAAAAGTAAACATTGTACCAACTTCTGCCCAGAAGTAAAGCAGGTTGGTAGGGGTGAACACACAAAGCAATCCATTCCCAGACTCTCAAATTGCAAAAAGGGGCAGGATACTTCTTTCATCTCAATGTTAAATTGTTTAGCTAAAGTTTCTCCCTCTCTCTGTCTTGCAATTTAGAATTGGAAAACTTGAACACACACCTGACCTACCCAATCTTTGTCTCCCCTGATTTACCAACAACTCCCAGTCTGGAACGTTGTGAGCTTTTCTTCTAGGTCATGAACTCCCTCCTCCAATCTTATGAATAAGAATAAATCATGTCCAGAGATGTTTTTGCTACACTTTCAGAGACATCTGATTCTAAATCATCCAGGATTAGCCATTGCTGTGTTAAAGGCACAAGAATATAACAACAACAACAGCAAAAATTCCTCTTTCCATAGTCCTGTCTTTTTTTTTTTTTTTTTATTAATTTTTATTGGCGTATAGCTGCTTTACAGTGTTGCGTTAGTTTCTACCATACAGCAAAGTGAATCAGCTATACGTATACGTATATCCCCTCTTTTTTGGAGTTCCTTCCCATTTGGGTCACCACAGAGCATCAAGTAGAGTTCCCTGTGCTGTAGAGTAGGTTCTCATTAGTTATCTATTTTATACGTAGTATCAATAGTGTATATGTGTCAATCCCTATCTCCCAAATCCTCCCACCCCCTTCTTTTCCCCCTTGGTGTCCATACATTTGTTCTCTACATCTGTGCCTTGACTTCTGCTTTGCAAATAAGATAATCTGCACCATTTTTCTAGATTCCACATGTATGAGTTGATATACGGTATTTGTTTTTCTCTTTCTGCCTGACTTCAATCTGTATGACGGTCTGTAGGTTCGAAAGGCTGCTTTCTGGATGCCAAATCCTACTCTTGACTGTCAGAAGCTGTATACTCCCTCCCTTTCTCTTTGCCTTCCTCCTGTGTCTGCTTTCCAGTCTGCGTCTTGTATCTTTCCTGCCTCCCTTACGTATTTTTTAGGTGGATGAGACCTCAGACTTATTAGTCCTACACAGAGATGTACTCAAATGGTAAGCTTCACTATTAAAATAATAACTTTCAAACTTTGGAGGAAAATATTAATGAATTTGATGACATTAAAAGTAAGGATTTATTCCAAAAAGCTAGCATGAAAATATTTATAAATAGATGACAGATAGGGAAAAGATGTCTGAGGTGTCTAGGACTAATGAGGATTAGAATATACAAACAACGCTTGCAAAACAACAATCAAGTCAGCAAACCTTGTAGAAAAATGTCAAAAAATATGAACAACCAAGTTACAGAAGAGGAAACCCCCCAAACTAAGGACATAAATAAGCAAATGAAAATTGCATAAATTCACAAGTAATAAGAGAAATATAATATCAATGAGATAGATTTTTACAACAGTTATGTTGGCAAAAATTAAAGTAGAGGCAGGGACATTGAAATTATAGGAAACCTCATACTCTGATGGCCAAGTTAAGTATTACATGTACCTAGTGACCCAGAAACTCTGCCCTTTGAGATATATCCTAAAGAGATTCTCAAACATGTCCAACAGGATATTATTAGTTTTCCATAGTCATAGAACAGATGATCACTACCTTGATGGTTTCAAACAACACACATTTGCCTCACAGTTTATGTGGGTCAGAAGTCTGGGTTTGGCTTAGTTGGGCTCTTTGCCTAGGGTCTGACAAGGGTGCAGTTTAGATGTTGTCTAGGGCTGTGGTCTCATCTGAGACTTGGGGTTCTTCTCCAGGCTCATGTGGTTGGTGGCAGAATTCATTTCCTCACAGCTATAGAACGCATGGTTCTTTGGTTCCTCAAGGCCAGCAAGAGAATTGCTCTTCAGGAAGGATCAAGTTCCTCTTTTTGGGACTTTCATTATTAAGTCAGGCCCACCCTGGAAAATCTGCCTTTTGATTAACTCAAAACCAACTGTTTTGGAACCATAACTACATATGCAAGATCCCTTCCCTTTGGCCAGGTAATGTGATCTAATCACAGGAGTGAAATCCCATCATGTTCTGAGATCCCACCCATATTCAAAGGGAAGATTATACAAGGGTCCTTGAGGGTTATCTTAGAAATCTGTCTTCCACAAGGGATATGCATGAGGACATTCACTGGAGCATTGTTTGTCCTGGCAAGGTGTCGTAAGCATTCTGAAAGCCTATCACTGGGGAATGGAGAGATAAGAAATGAAAAATGTTTTCCAAAGATAAATATTCTGTTTTTAGAATCAATAGATTTTATGTATTCACAACATCATGAATAAGTATGAGAAACATAGCACTGAGTGAAAAAGGTATGAAGCAGAATGAGATCTGTAGCATAATGCCATTTATGTATACCAAAAATACATGTACTTTTAGATGATATAGATTTTTACAAGGACAAAATAAAGAAAAATGAAAGCTACCCCTAAGCATTGTATAGCAGGTAGGTATGGTAAGGAGAATTAGAGGGGAGAAGAGAGTTAGAATATTAATTAATTAAATTGATATATAAAATTCTTGGTAGATATTACTTTTGGCACCCTATTTGGTATGCTTTTTTTTAAAATAAATTTATTTATTTATTTATTTTTGGCTGTGTTGGGTCTTCGTTTCTGTGCGAGGGCTTTCTCCAGTTGCGGCGAGCGGGGGCCACTCTTCATCGCGGTGCGCGGGCCTCTCACTGTCGCGGCCTCTCCCGTTGCGGAGCACAGGCTACAGACGCGCAGGCTCAGTAGTTGTGGCTCACGGGCCTAGCCGCTCCGAGGCATGTGGGATCTTCCCGGACCGGGGCACGAACCCGTGTCCCCTGCATTGGCAGGCGGATTCCTAACCACTGCGCCACCAGGGAAGCCCACTATTTGGTATGCTTTTGATATACATACCATGTTAACGTTACATATGATACCTTACAAATGTATAATTCATGTTATACTGCATATACAATGATATATATCCAACATAACGGGGTTATTTCAGCACTTTAATACTTTGGGAAAATGCCAACCAGAGTTCTAAAAGTGACCATATATAACCCATATACATATTGCATTTATAACATTTGTATTGTTTTGTGCTTTCAAAATTATTTTATACCACTTTTTATTTTTTTCCACTGGTGGATTACACATATCTTTCTACTGATTTAATCTTTAGCACATATAAAATTTTAGGATCCTTAAAAATTCAATGTAAATTTATATGCACCATAAATTATGAATGCTCTACTGCTTAAATTCTTCATTCTTAATGCTTTTTGGCTTAAACTGGAACATCAGAAAAGAAGGAAGCTCAGGTACATAGATCTTGTGGTGATTCTATTTAGAGAAGGGACCTTCCCAGGAATAGGGCTATATAGATTTGATCAGAGATCAATAGCGATGAACAGAACTTCAAATTCCCTCTCTAGGAGGTGTCTTAGTCCCCCAAATAGAATTGGGTGCCTAAATGATACAGTCTGTAACTTGTGTTAATAGATTCACAAAAGAAAAGTTTTAAAATTTCTCCTTCACCTTGGACAAGAACTGAGTCAAGAAGCTTCATAATAGTAAAGCATTCAGAAAATTTCAGTGCTTTTTGATGCCATGCCATACAAAATATTATTGGAAAAAAGAATTAATTTTTTTTTTTCTTCCAGATGAATGTAATTATGGAGAGAGGCTGGTAGATTGTTTACCACAAGGGATAGTTTTCTTTCTGAAGTATATGTATGCTATGCTGGAATGTAGTAAGATTTTTATCAAGGTGTTTGCTATTTTCAGTTAAAATAAGACATTAAAAGTTGCAGTGTTCACTTTACTGATACATTAATGTATGTATTAGAAAAGAAACTTCGGTTGTTGGAGCCAGAGGATGGTAATGTCTACACTTTTTTTTCTTCGTCTTCTCTTCTGCTCCTCCATTGAACACAAATACTTGGGCACCTTGTGCATTACAGTGTACTAAGAATTATGAAGCCATTCACTAAGAAACTTACATTCCAGGTAGCCAGTCCAGAGGGCTTCCCATGAACCTATAGCAAGCAAGAGAAGAAGATGTCTTAAAGGATCTGGGAGAAGCCAGAGATGATTGAGGGCTAGAAATAGCCAGGAACGACTTCCCAGAAAGCAGAAATCACCAGAACTGGGTTTTGAAAGGCGGGCCCCCCAAAATGAGTCAGCTTAGAAAAATGTCTGTCAAGTTTGCTGCACAGTGAGAAGAGGTTTTCCCTAGAGAAGAAGGTTTCCCTAGAGAAGTTTTCCCTAGAGAAGAAGGTGTTTTGTATCCCCGGAGGAGTAATAGTCCTGAAAGGTAGGTGGAACTAGGGTAATGTAGACTGGTGAAAGGCAATTAGAGGAAATGGAAACCAGGGGAAGAGACAGGGATTTGAACAAGCAACTGTGTTTTAGAATATAGAATTTAAGAACATTAAGTACGACATTAGGAGGAAGCTACGGAAGTCATCTCTAGCCAGGACCCATTACTGCACTTCTGATGGGAAGAAATGAGAGTACAAAGTAGACAGTGTAGGTAGAATGGCAGGGTCAGATATAAATTTAAAGAAAAAAACAAAAGCAAAGGGGATAAAAGGATAGCCATAATGCCAGCCCAGGGAAATCAAGTTGATATTGAGATGAATGATATGGAGAAGTAAACTTGGATGTTTGTATTTTAATAGCATAGAGTATTTAGAATATTTCCTCACATACATATGGCTTTAATGTGTTGTGCTATTACTCTCATTCGAACTCAGTATTGTTTTCTTTGCATGGTTTACCATTAGAGCTCATTGCAATTTTTAAATTGCAAAGCTAGTAGTTAAGCACAGCTCACTATGCTTTTTAATACAAGTTTTCGAGATCAATAAAACTTTTTGCACGGTCCACATATTTAAAATGATTTTGTTTTAGTCCATGTCCCTATTGTTGGGCTTTTTAACAATCCTAAACAGATGTTATGAACATGGGGGAACATTCCATGGTATTTAGTCCTTCCGGGGTAGTTTCTCTCTCTGTTCACTCGAGATTTAATATAATTTTCTAGACATACTCTCTGTTATTTTTATTAAACCATATGGTAGCAAACCAGCTGAATCCAAATAATTGCACTAGTAAGTTGTATTTGTACGATCCTTTGTATTTTCCCAAGTCATTTCTTATACATTATGTCATCTGAAAGAAAGTAAAATTTTAGATAGATACTGACATTTAGAAAGAATGCTTTATTTACACAGCTGGTTAGTTTTTTTCTGATAGGGAGGTTTGTTATAGCCAACTATTTTTCCTATGCACCTGGTTCACCTGTTTTTACAGGAATATATTAATTCTCTACTTCTCAGTTTAAGTGACAGCAACATTTTTGAAATGGCAGTTTAATTTGAAAGTAAAAAAAAATGTATAGTTGTTTTCATCTGTTGATCATTTTTGTCCTTTTACTAACTATGGTCGTCATCTTTAACCTTTTAGTGGGAAAAATAGCAAGAAGTCTGGTACCATCTGTGGCACTCTCATAATTTTTTCACACTTTCTCGGAAAAGCATTCACTGTAAAGAACCCAGCTTCTTTTCAAGTAATACTTTTTTAATGAAAAAATCTTTATCTGGATTTTGACTATCTGCTGAAAAGTTGTCACTATGACAATATCCAAGATATGATCCCTAGATGCTTTACATTGTTTTTGAAATTTCTATTTCCATAAGATACATCTGCTTCTCTTTGTGAAACCCAAGGATAATCAGCCTATTCAATTACTGATTTGTTCCTCTTCTGCAGGTAAGATACAGGTATTTTACACAAGTGTATGATGCTATTGCCTTGGGAAACAACAGAGGCATCTTTTAAGATCCTCCTATCATTTCTGCCTCTTAGTTCACCATTTCATATTGGTGGTAAATTTAAAATCACTATAGGGTCACAGTTCAGTTTCTATTGAGCTGCCTGTTCTTCACCTTAAACTTTATATTAACCACAAATATCCTAGTCATTTACCACTAATAAGGCTAATATATTTTATAATCAGCAATGCAGAGTACATTAAATTTCAAATCAGACTTTCTGGGTTTGAGTCAGGAGTTCCCCCACTTACTAACTTCTCTACATTTCAATTTCTTCATTTATAAAATGGGGATAATAATATTCCTTATGTCATACAGCTGTTGTGAGGAGTAAATGAGTGAATATATAAAATGAGTATATGTCCAGGGACTGCCATATATTCAGTGCTAAATAAAGGTTCCCTATGGTAATCATTTTACTATTCCATAAATTTTACTGTGAAAAAATACTTGCATAATACAAATTTGTGAGGCAGATAATATTAATGTTAATGGAAAAAGAGGTAATAATCAGGAGGCTAAATAACTTTTCCAAAGTCACATAGGGATTGTTTACTCTAGCTCCTATGTGAGCCTGTGTGATTTCTGTAATGCATACAAGTATTATACCTTCCTGGTAAGCATGTAAATCCCAACTTATTTATTCTTTCCCATGGGCTAAAAAAAAAAAATTTGTGGTCACCCATTCTTTGAAGGCTGATACAAACAAATCTCAATTCACAATAGGATTATGTTCTGTGAGCCCATTTCTAAACCTGTGGTTGTTATCATAGAATTAATTTTGCCAGAGGAAAAAAATATTAAAAGTGATAGTTGGGTTCCCAGGAGAATACAGAAGTTATCTGATATACAAAACTCTTCATTTAAAAAATAATATTTGGCCATTTCATTTTAACAGTTTCAGTATTTGGATCAATCAAATATACATTTGTGGGACAGCTCAGAGATGCTAACGTACTTTAGAAATATTGGTTTATGAGAAAATGCATTCTAGGGCAAATGATAAGTATGCAGTGTAAAAGATGGAAGAAAATCCAGGCTTCCAACTGTAGCTACGACAACAAAAAGAGTAATTCTGCCTCTGATAGACATTGCCTGATGTTGTACAAGCATGGCCAGACGTAGAGCAAGAAAAGACTGGGAGACCGTTTGTAACTCTTTGGGATTGCTGAGGCAAATGTGTTGAATTGTGAAGTATACACATGATTATGAATTGGCTGTTTTTAAGAGGAAATGCCTACCTAATTCTAATTTCACAAATTGTTAAAAGGAAGTACTGGAAATACAGATAAAGCCTTTGCCTGAAGTCCCGGGAATATTTAACAAATGCCAATGGATGTAGAGAGTTAATAGTTCTCTTTTGGTCATTCATTTATCCATTCCTTTAATAAATGTGATTCCTGCCCTTGAGAAGTATATAGTCTGGCAGGAAAGATAGTTCAAAGGCAGTGACTTAAAATGCAAGTGCTTTGGGAGTGGGCGCAGGTGACATGATGTCGGGAGGTATGTCAGGAGCAATAAACCTGTCTGGGTTTGAGGCTGGTGGGGCAGAGATAGCACAAGTCTTAATGGGGAAGATGACTTGAGAATAATGCTCAGGATCATTGGCTCTGCCAGTTACTGCCTTTCTGATTTGGGCTGTTCCTTAACTTCACTGTTTTTTTTTCACATTTCTCATTATAAAATAGAGATAATAATAATAAATAGAGCTGTTATGAGAATGAAAGAAGTAAATATTTGTAATATGCTTTAGAATAGGCTGTACACCTAGAAATTACTCAAAGTACTTTAAGGACAATTATTTTCTGCCTCAGCTGAGAATTGAAAAGAAAGAAAAAATGTTTTCCAGGCAGAAGAAATAGGGAAGAGCAGAGAAAGGAATGACATATTTCAGGAACTGAAAAATATTCAGCGTGGCCGTAAGCTTAAGTTTGAGGCAGGAAGAGGGGAGAGATAGAAGCCAGAGGATAAATGAAGGTCAAGTAATGAGGGGCTTTATGAGCCTTGTTAATAAGTTTGGATTTATCCTAATGTTAATGGGAGACAACTAAAGGGGTTTAAGTAAGTGAGTAATATGATCAGATTTGCATTTTGGTAGAGTCACTCTGTCTGCTGGGAGGTGAGAGTGAGGAGTAAGGAATGGATTTCAAAGGGGAAAGACCGGGAACATGATGCAACTGAAAGAGAATGGTTGTTTGGATCTAGGGGTGAGAGTGGATTTGGGGGGAGAAAAGTTTCAAGACATGTCTCTAAAGGTAAAATTGATTGCACATGGTTGTTGCTTAATGTAAGTTTGAAGGAGAAGCTAGTGTTTTTTGATGATGTAGAGACTGAACGGTGGATGGTGAAATTCACAAAGAAGCATTAAGAAAGGAGCAGGCCAGGGTGGCGGGGCATGAATGTGACTTTTATCCATGTTGAGATTTGTGGCTGTGAAACAGTCAAACAGGGATGTGCACCAGGCAGTTGTATATACTAGTTCGTGTCTCAACAGAGAGTTTGGGTTGGGGAAATTGATTTGGGCATGTGTTAACATTTGATGATTGAAACCTTGGGCACAGATGAGATATTCAAGAGAGAAGATGCAGAGGAGAGAAGAGAACTTAGGGTAGAACACCAAATAATGGATGAGGAGCATATAATGGAGACTTTGAAGAAATAGTGGAACAAGAGAAGGAAAGCCAAGAGGCCAAATATGTATACACATACATATATGTATATTTTTAAATAAGGGAGGAGTTGGTTATGTTGAAAGTTGTTTAGAATTTAAGTGAAATAAGAACTGAAAAGTGTCCACTGAACTTAACTGCAAATAGTTCTGAAAAGTATAAAAGATTCCTCCCCATCCTGCCTACTACAAATAAGATCATATATAATACTGTGCCTCATATTCTGAATTCTATTAAATCTTTGGGTTTTTTGGTCAGCCAGTATCTACCCCAGGGGGATGAATCTGGAATGACAGATAATACACACCCTCCAACACCAAGTGAGAACTAGAAAAACATATGACTTAAATGAAAAAAATCAATAAATGAGTAAAAGAAAATTTTTCTGCATAAAAAGTAATTTAGATACACAGACCATTAGAACTAAAAGACACTTTACAGTTTACCTAGTCAAACAGCCTCATTTTTTCAAATGAAGGAATTAATGTTCAGCGAATTAGCCCAAACTTATATTCTTTAGGATCAATTTCTTCATTCCTTTTGAATGTGGGCTGGAGTTTAAAAATTCTTTCAGTGCTTATGAAGTCCACATACAGAACACTGGATAAAAGTAATCTGAGTCAAGGCAATCTAAGCCTGTGCTAGATATTTTTTACATATAAATGAGAGGAAAGCATCCTATATGTTTTAAAACCTTTGTTATGCTATCACAGGGTTGTTAAATAAGACTGGTTCTTTATGAGGATTGAAGAAGTGAACAAAATCACTTTTCATAGGGTGGGGATGCAGTATGAATAGCACCTCACGTACATAAGAAATATACCCTTAAACACTGGTAATTTCTGTGCAAGATTTTTTTCCCTTTATATGTTTTTACTTTTGATGGAATGAAGCAAGCAGCAAGTAACAAACAACAGGAGAGACAGTCCAAATAAGCCTTAAGGAAACCTAATTTAAGCTCTTTCCTTATGTGATCTGTTTACAGTGCTTTAGAAAGAACTATATTTGCCAGTGGGTTAGAGCTGTGTATTATTTTTGAATCAATCTTTCCTTTTTTCCAAGTTCCTAATACTTCTCATTCTGCCCTAGTCAGACACTTGAATGAGGGAAGTTCTGTATTATTCATCAAATACCTCAAGCTGTTCCTGTCAAGCTTGTAAACTCATTTCCTACAGATAGTCCACAAAAATAGAGCCAAAAAACTTCTCTGCCAGGTATAAACCCATCTGAATAAAGAACGCAGAAGCCAGACATATTGCAAAAAAAGGAGAGAAACTGAAAACTTGTACTCTTTCAATACCTCCAGTTTGTTTACTTTCTACCAGCTGTTAAACCCTATTTCCAACAATCTGATTATTCATTTTTATCTTGTTCAGCCTCCCTCACTAATAAAAGATAACTCCTTCCCCAGGAAAGAAGGATATATTCATAAGGAGAGCACAGTTTCCTATCTTCTCTTTAGTTAGGTTAAAGGCATTTAATTTTGAGTCAGCGAAATAGTTTTTTGTAAAGCATATGAAATAAGTAATGAAAGAGTTAAGAATAAACTTTAAAATATAGAAAAGAAAACAGGCAATTTATGCAAGATGTCCATTACCTGGGTGGAACATTTTGTAAAAATGCTAGTTTCTAACCTAAATCTTCTGCCATGTAAGTTTTTGAAAAATTCTGAATATTTAAATGAGATAAATAGAAAACCAAAATATTATTTTTCATTAAAACATTGTTCTTCTATGTGTCTTATGATTAAATAACATGATTTGGAAGACTGAAGTGGAAATAAAACACACTAAAAATGCTTGCTTTTCTTCTTCAGTTTTAGTCTTGTTTCCCAGGCCTTTAGTAAATGGGTGTATTTGTATGACTTGAAGAGGGTCCCAAGAAAAAATAAATATGTTGATTTAGAAAATAAATTTCCAAAGAAACATCAACAAAGAACAGAAGTGTTTCTATAATAACTATTGTAACAATTCTTATTAATTTTACAAAGATCAAAATATATTCGAGAAATGGTAAACACTAAATCAAATAGTTTGATTGATGTTGGTATTTAAACTAATTTTGTAGGCTTCATGTAGAACAGCCTTACAACTTAGAATGTAAACAAAAAGCTGCTCTTCACTCAGTCTTAATCACCAGTCAGTATATTTCACTCAGGGTAGATAATAGAAGAAAAATTTCCTGATAAAAGAATAGCTAAATATTAGAATTTTAAAATATGATTCTATCTGTAAATAATACATATGCCAGATGAATTCTCAAAATCAACATTTAAAGTCTTAAATTCTTGATTTTAAAGACAACCAAGCATTTCAAATAGTAAACCATAATTTAGATTAAAAAAATTTAGATTTTTAAACCATAAAAATCCATGGGTAAATATTTTTACAGTGACTTCTTTGTATCCATTACTTTCTTAGATGCAATGGAGAAATTGCAATGGAGAAATGTCAATAAATTTTTCATTTCCTCTAAGAATATAAAATACATTAGAGTGCAAAATTATTACAGAAATAGTCAATAATATGAGACAGTGCTAGGGGAGTTCAGAAGAAAGGATTATTAACACATGTGAAGGTCAGGAAAGGCTTCATGTCCAAGGAGCGCTTATCAGATAATTTCAATCTTTACAGGAAAATATGAAACTAGTTAACTGGTGGAGGATAAAATGGGTAAAAATGAGTTTAGGGGCTGTAAACAATATAATGTAGTGCTTAAGAGCCTGGGTTTTGGTGTCAACTACCTAGATGCAGAATCCTGATTCTGTAACGCATTTTTTATATGACCATGGGTGTAACCCTGTGTTCCTCACTTTTTTTAAATTGAAGTATAGTTGACTTAAAGTATTATATTAGTTTCAGGTAGACAACATAGTGATTTGCTATTTTTATAGATTCCACACCATATAAAGTTATTATAAAATATTGACTATATTCCTTGTGACTTATTTTATAACTGGTAGTTTGTACCTCTTAATCCCCTTCACCTATTTCACTCCTCCCCCAACCCCTCTCCTCTCTGGCAACTACTAGTTTGTTCTTTGTATCTGTAGTCTATTTCTGTTTTATTTGTTCATTTGTTTTGCTTCTTAGATTACACATGTAAGTGAAAACATACAGTATTTGTCTTCCTCTGTCTGACTTATTTCACTAAGCATAATACCCTCCAGGTCCATCCATGTTGTCACAAATGGCAAGATTTCATTCTTTTTTTATGGCTGAGTACCTCACTTTTATTATCTGTGAAATAAGAAAAATAACACTATAGACTTGGACAGTGGTGAAGATTAAATAAGTTAATACCTATAAGTTACTAGAATATTGCCTAGAACTCAGTGAATACCAATAGTTGCTAGCTGATGTTACAATTATTATTAAAAATTTGGGGAATAGTTTGGAAAGGGCTCTTCAAAGATTATAATCAATAACAATTAGTAATTATTGAAGAATTATCAAGGAACTTGTCAGATTTTCAGTTATGTTTGGGTAGTGTAATTTCATATTTTACCTAGTCTATTATATACAATAGATTTAGTCTATTACAGTAAGTATCTCTTTATCTTCTGTTATACTTACTTATGTACAAGTTCTATTTTACCTGGGAGTTGTAAGATCCTAGAAGACAATGACTGACAGCACTAATTTATTTCCAAATCTTCAGAGCATGTGGGATAGCACCTTACAAATAGTAGATGCTTACTAGCTTTAGTTGAATGAATGAATAAATAAATAAATAGTTGTTGTTAAAATATAATACTAAGTTTGTGTGGAATCTTCAAGCAGAGTTAAAAGGACTAAATCTTTGGACATTATCACCATGAGGAAGTAGGAGGAAGGGAAAGAGCCCACCAAGAAGAGCAGTTAAAGAGATGGAAGGAGAAACAGGATCCAATGAAGCCTTGAATTCTAAGTAAGATGTGGCTTTCACAAAGATTGTTTTCTGTCCAAGTTTATAAAGCTACACTTGTTCCAGGCTTTATATTTCAACTTTCTGAAGATAGCAACAAATAGTTCTTTAATAATAACTAAAATGTATAATATCTGTTATTTTATTGGAAGGATGATAAATGATCAGCACTGTGAAATCAGCACGGACTTTGAATGCATATGGAAGAAAGTATTTTCCTTGAATTGATGTAGTTAATTCCTTTCTAAGAAAAATTAATGTCTTCTACTTATGTAATATTGATAGAAAGATACAATTATTTAAAAATTCATCCAAATGCTAAGAAGAGTTTTTTTTTTAAGACTTCTTGGTCTAGCAGTCAAAATGCACTTTTAGTTCCATGGGGAATTTGTATTATTTATATTTGTGAGGAAACAAGACTTAAAATATATCCATAGTGATTTTACCACATGTAAAATATGGTACTAATGAGAGACTTTAAAAATCAAAAAATTATGTACCCAAAACAAAATATTTGAAAAAATATTTGTTTTATGTTTTAGAAAATATAAATCATATTTATATTACTCTCATATTTCCTGTTGCATAATAACAACACATGAATGTGTGTAGGTGGTATGTGTGGTGAGGCGGGTGGATCAGAATAATTTAAATATGATAACTTAGAACAATTCTTTCCCCCCTCCGTCCCTCCCACCCTCCCTCCCTCCCTCCCTCCCTCCCTCCCTTCCTTCCTTCCTTCCTTTCCTTCTTTCTCTTTCTTTCTTTCTTTCTTTCTTTCATTCTTTCTTTCTTTCTCTCTCTCTCTCTCCCCCCCTCCCTCCTTCCTTCCTTCTAATTAAAGCCATTTAGGGGTAGCTTCATTCTTCTTTTATGAGATATCATCTGAAGGTCCCAACCTGAAAGTTAGAATCCTTCAAGCATGTTTATGCTACATGAACCCACCCTTGCTTGGTCATAGCTAACTAGACCAGGGATGGCAACTGATTGACAAAGCATCAAAAGAGAAGCTGGGCAGAGCCAATCAAGTTTTCTCTCCCAGGAATTTGAATTTGAGACATATAGAGACTAAGTCTACTATCTGTGGAAACTGGACTTGTAAATTTACATATTTCAGGGATTCAAGGCACTTCTTGGTGGGGTCAGGACAGATTTTAAGTAAAGAATGAAGACTAGCAGCCTTCTGTTTCTTGTTTCTGTGTCTCAGGAGGCCTGGAAGCACTTCCTTGCCCTTGAGATTTGCAAGATACCCTGGACCTTCCAACACATTCTCTTTCTGCTCAGGCTAGTTTCAGAGAGTTTCTGGCTTTTGAAAACAAACCACCCCTAAGTTACAGAACAATAAATTTAAGTGAAAAGCAACCCCCAAAATAAGAAGCCAGTGCTATGCAAGTACAGCTGCAAAAGGTTTAGGGGGGTCATTACAGATGACATAAGTCAGGTTCAATGTAGCTAAATCTTCTTTCCTACACTAGTAGCTTTCCTGCCAGGGAACCAATGAATCTCAAAACCTTAGTGTTACTCTTTTTCTTATTCCTCCTGCACAAACAGTCAACAAGCTCTATTATTTTAATTTATAGATGATGAAACTGAAGGCCAGGGAGGGAAGTCATATAGCTCGAGGCCATGGATCTAGTTTCCAGCAGATCCAGGGTTAGATGGCTTAGTTCCAGGACCTGCCCAATAGCCCTTCCTATTATCTCTTTACTTCTGTGGCTATAATGCCATAACAGAATAAAACAGAATGAAAAATTCTGTATAATAGACACATTGAGAAAATCTGTTCTTCTTAAATAGAAGCAATTTGCATACATTTCAGGGTTCAGTCTTTGGCCTTCTCCATAAACATTCATTAACTACTTGAGCTGATGCAGTCATATGGTTTTAAATATCTTATATATGCTCATGACTCTAAAATTATATTTCCAGCTCTCGTCTTTCCCTGAGACTCCAGAGTTTTATTTCCCACTGTTTATTTGACCTTTTCCCCTGGGTGTTTAATAATTATCTCAAACTTGACAAGTACAGAGCCAAACTCTTGGTTTCTATCCCCTAAACTATTCTTCCTTTATGTTCCCATTTCTGAATATGGCACCTCCATTCATCAGTCATTCAGACCCAATGCCTGGGAATTATCCTTGACCTTCTCTCACATTCCACATTCAAACTACAGGCACAGCATGTCAGTTCTGCCTTCAAAGTATACTCCAAACCTGACCACTTTCCCCCACTCTACCACTCCCACTGGAGTCTAAACCACCACCACTGACTTCTACTGCCTTTGTATAGTCCATTAGCAACACTCCTGCCAGACTAATTTTCTACACACCCAAATACAATTAATGTGACTTTCCTCCTTATAATATCCCAGTAGTTACCGATCACATGTGGAAAGAAATCCCAAAGTCTATAAGACCTACATGATGAAGCTCTGATAACCTCTCTGTCCTGGTTTCCTGCCTCCAATCATCTCCTCTGATTACTTGCCCATCCACATGGGCCTCCTTGCCCTTCCTCCAACACAGTAGAATTTTTCTTGCCTTGGGCTTTTGTATTTAGGGATTCCTCTTCTGGGAAGTCTTTCCTCTGTGTTCAAATGTCCCCTCTTCATGTAGCCTTTCTTTGATCTCTCTACCTAATGAAGCAGTCCTATACCCTTCACCTTGATCTCCTTACACTGTCATTTCTTTCATAGTACTTAATGCTATGTGGCATTAAATTACATATTTTTCATTCATTATTGTTAATCTCTCCTATCAGAATGAAGCTCCAAAAGACAGAAATAATATTCATTTTGTTCACTGAAGCATCCCCAGAACCTAGAATCACATCTGGCATATCACAGGTGCTACATTAATACATATTGAATGTATCTAAGCTTTCCAATACATAAAATTATTTATTGTTCTTAATTAAACATTTTTTGAAAATGTGATTTTGGATTTTGGAAGATGGATAAGAGTTTTCAAAACATGATACTTTGTGTATTTAAAGTGTACAATTTGTTTAATTTGTTTATGAAAACATGTTTAAAGTGTACAATTTGTACATGCTTAAATGTACAAATGTACTGTTTAAGGTGTACATCTTGACTATTTTGACACATGTATATGCCTGTGAAACATCCAGGACAGTCAAACAACAAAGACTGAAACTATCCTTCACCAACCCCCCAAAATTTTCCTTAAGCCTCTTTGTAATATCTCCTTCCTGCCCCTCTTCATGCACCTTACCCCATCCCCAGGTAACCACTCATCTCTTCCAGTCACTGCAGAGTAATTTGCATTTTCTAGAATTTTATATAAATAGAACCGTACAGTATGTATCTTTTAATTGTTGTTTTGTTTTGTTTCAGTTCTTATTTTGTTTATTTGGGTTCTCTCTCTTTTCTTCTTGATGAGCCTGGCCAGAGGTTTGTCAATTTTGTTTACCCTTTCAAAGAACCAACTCTTGGACTTGATTTTTTCTATTGTTTTCTTAACCTCTATTTTATTTATTTCTTCTCTGATTTTTATTATTTCCTTCCTTCTGCTGACTTTAGGTTTTGTTTGTTCTTCTTTTTCTAATTCTTTTAGGTGGTAGTTTAGGTTGTTTATTTGAGAATTTTCTTGTTTTTTAAGGAAGGCTTGTATTGTTATGAACTTCTCTCTAAGAACTGATTTTGCTCCATCCCATAGATTTTGTATTGTTGTGTTTTCATTACCATTTGTCTCAAGATATTTTTAAATTTCCTCTTTGATTTCTTCATTGACCCACTGGGTTTTTTTAGTAGCATGTTGTTTAGTCTCCATGTAATCGTTTTTTTTCTCATTTCTTTTTCTGTGGTTGATTTCTAATTTCATGCTGATTTGGTCAGAAATAAGTTCTATACTCTTGAATTTGTTGAGGCTTGTTTTGTGCCCTAGTATGTGGTCAATCCTAGAAAATGTTCCATGTGTACTTGAAAAGTGTAATGTCCTGAAAATATCAAGTCTAACTGTTCTACTTTATCATTTAAGATCTCTTCTGCCCTATTGATTTTCTGTCTAGAAGATCTGTCCACTGATGTGAGTCGGGTGTTAAAGTCTCCTACTATTATTGTATTCCTTAATTGTTTTTTTTTTTTACTCAGAATGATTTTGAGATTCATACATATTATTGCATGTATAAACCATTCCATTTTATTGCTGAGTTCTAGTTCATTGCACATCACTTTGTATCATTGAACCACAATTTGTTTATCCATTCAGCTTTGATGGACATTAGGGTTCTTTCCAGTTTTGGCTATTAGATATAAAGTTGCAGCAATGAAAATTCAAGTGAATGTTTTTATATGGATGTATATTTTCAGTTCTTTTTTGTGTGGAATGAGAGGAGTGGAATGCTTTTTCATATGGTATGGATTAAACTTTATAAGAAATTGACAACCCATTTTCCAATGTGGTTGTACTGTTTATATTCCCACTAGCTGTTCCACATTCTCACCAACATTTGTGATTGTGAGCCCTTTTCGTTTTGGACATTTTAATAGGCATGTAGTGGAATTTCATGATTTTAACTTATATTTCTCCAATGACCAATGATGTTGAGTGTTTTTCATGTGCTCATTTGCTATCCTTATATCTTTTTGGTGAAGCATCCTTTCAAATTTTTGCCCATTTTAAAAATTAAGGTATTTCTTTTTACTCAGTTTGGAGATGTATTTTTAAATTATAAATAAAAGTGGTTTGTCTGTAATTTGCAATTTTTTTCCCAGTATGTGGCTTGAGTTTTTATGCACTTAATATTATCTTTCAAAGAGCAGAAGTTCTCAATTGTGATAAAAAAATTCTTCTCTATTATAGATTGTGCTTTTGTTGGCATATCTAAGAAGTCTTTGCCTAACCCAAGTTAGAAAGATTTTGTTCTATTTTGTTCTGCTAGCTTTATAGTTTTAGGTTTTATATTTAGGTCTATAATAAATTTTGAGTTAATTTCTACACATGGTGTAAGGCATAGATTAAAGTTTGTATGTGTATATCCAATTCTTCCAGGAACATTTGTTGAAAACACTATTTTTTCCTTCACTAAATTACCTTTATACCTTTGTTAAAAAATCAGTTGACTGTATGTGTCAACACACACACACACACACACACAAACACACACACACACATATTCTGTTCCTTTTATCTTATTTGTTTACCTTGATACCAATACCATACAAACAATCACTGTCACTTTCTACTAGGTCTTTAAGTCAGGTAGCATAAGTACTCTAACTTTACTCTTTTTCAAAATTGTTTGGGTCTTCTACATCTTTTGCTTTTCTGTATTAATTTAGAATCTACTTGTTAATTTCTACAAAAAACTGCAAGGATTTTTATTTGGATTTCATTGAATGTACATATCAATTTAGGAAGAAGTGACTGCTTAATAATACTGTATTTCACAGTCCATGAGCATGCTATATAACTCCATTTAAGCCTTCTTTATTTTCTCTGAGGAATGTTTGCAGTTTTTAATGTACAAGACTTACATACTTTGACAGTTTTTAATAATTTGCTAAAGAATATTGTTTATATTACACAGAAGAAAGTTTTGACTAAAAATTTTATTGTATCATCTTTGCATCTTCCACATCCCCTGCACACACACTTATCATTTTGTTACTTGAATTTATTACATACTGTCATAATAAAGAATTCCTAAAAACAATTATAACCCAAATATTTATGTAAAAGTATATTGGAATTACAGAGAAAGGGCGGCAATATAAGTAGTAGAAATGTTAAATAAAAGATAATGACCTGAAGAAATTTTAAGGAGCACTGAGATTTAAGATTATTAGAATTTTCAAGTAAGTGCAGTTTTGATTTTAAAATAGATTATTTACTTTGAATTATGCCTATCGTTTTAATCATAATCAGTACTAAAAGGAAGACTGCAAAATTATTTTTATTCATCTTCATGGCCTTACTAAAAATGATTCAGCAGTTTCCTTGGTGAATTCCAGTCTCATTTCAATAAAAATGGAAAAAGAAGATTTTTTCTGACACTTGCAGGATGCCTTGGGGTTCTGCCCAACCATCATTTAAGAACACCAACTCAGAGCAGTAAAACCAGGGCTCCATGGCAGGGATTGTTTAAGATACACTATTTTTCTGTAATAAACTTTGAAACTCTAATATTTAAAATAGGAGTCTTAATTTTATTATCATTTTTCCTAAAAGATAGAAATACTATTTCACAATTAGTTCATTAAGTTTTAGGTTTTTTAGCACTTACCAGGAAAATCAAGAATGAATTATTTGGAGGGGTTCTGAGATGATGAAAGTTGGCAAAATTAGGAACTATTCAAAATTTGAATTTATAAAACAAGTATTACATAAAACTAAAAATCTATGTCTCCTTTTCATGTTGTTCATTGCTGGTGTATAGAAAGACAATGGATTTTTGTGTGATGATCTTGTACCCTTCAACTTTGCTGAATTCATTTGTTAGCTCCAGCATCCTTCTTGTGGATTCTTTGTGATTTTCTAAGCATAGGATTATGTCATGTGCAATAGAGATAGTTTTTATTTCTCCCTTTTCAATTTGGATGCCTTTTTTTTCTTTTTCTCATATGTAATTGCCTTAACTGGATTTGCCAGTAATGTTCAATAACAGTAGTGAAAGCAGACATAATTGCCTTGTTCCTGACCTTAGAGAAAGGCTTTTACACCTTTGAATATGATGTTGTGTTATTCATAATGCCCTTTTTCATATTGAGGAAGTTCCCTTCTATTCCTACTTTTCTGAGTAAGTTCATCATAAAAAATACGTTGAATTTGATCAAATGCCTTTTTTACAACAATTAATATTATCATGTAGATTTTTTCCTTCATTCTATTTATGTGGTATATACATTGAGTCAATTGTATTTTATACACTACCAATGAATAATCTAAAAAGAAAAGAAAAAAAATCCCACTTACAATAGCATCAGGAAGAATAAAATACTTAGAAATAAACCTAACCAAGGAGGTGAAAGATTTGTACACTGAAAAGTACAAAACACTGCTGAAAGAAATTAAGAAGACAAAACAAATGGAAAGACACCTTGTGCTTGTGATTGGAAGATTTAATATTGTTAAGATGTCAGTACTACTCAAAGTGATCTGTGGCTTCACTGCAATTCCTATCAATATTCTAACAACCTTTTTTTGCAGAACTGGAAAATCCTATCCTCAAAATCATATGGAATTGCAAAGGGTTCTAAATAATCAAAACCATCTTAAAAAAGAAGAGCACACTGGGAAGGCTCATACTTCCTGATTTCAAAACACTACAAAGCTACAGTAATCAAAACAGTGTGATAGGCATATTTTAGATATACAGACCAATGAGCGAGAATTGCGAGTCCAGAAAAAGAAAAAAAAAAAAACCTCACATATATGATCAGTTTATTTTTGACAGGAGTGCCAAGTCCTTTCAATGGGGAAAGAACAGTCTCTTCAACAGATGATGCTGGGAAAACTGGATTTCCACATACAAAACAATGATGTTGGACACCTACCTGACACATAACAAAAATTAACTCAAAATGGATCAATGACCTAAATATAAAATCTAAAACTATAAAACTCTTAGAAGAAAACTTAGGAGAAAATCTTCGTGACCTTGAATTTTGCAACGGATTCTTAAATATGATATCAAAGCAACAGGCAAAAACAACAAAATAAATAGATAAATTGGAATTTATCAATATTAAATATTTTTGTGCGTCAAAGAACATTACCAAGAAGGTAAAGAGACAACCTACATATTGGAATAAAATATTGCAAATCATATATCTGCTAAGGTTTTAATATCCAGAATATATAAAGAACACCTACAACTCAACAACAACAACAAAACACTCAAATTTAAAAGTGGGAAAAGGACTTGAATAGATATTTCTCCAAAGAAGATATACCAATGGTCAATAAATACATTGAAATCATTAGTTATTATTATTTGTTGCAGCATTATTCACAATAGCCAAAAACTGGAAATAGTCCAAGTGCCCATTAACAAATGAATGGATTCTTGTGCTATATACATACAGCCCTAAGAATGAATGAAGTTTTGATACATGCTACAACATGGATGAAACTTAAAAACATTACTCTCCGTGAAATAAACAATACACAGAAGGGCAAATATTATATGGTTCCATTTATGTAAAGTATCTAGAATAGGCAAATTTATAGAGACCAAAAGTAGATCAGAGGCTACCAGGGGGTAGAGAGAGTAAAGAATGGGGTAGTTATTGCTAAATGGTTACAGAATTCTGTTTGGGGCAATAAAAAAGGTTTGGCAAGGTAATTAATAAATAAATAAATAAAAAGTGGTAATGGTGGTACAACATTGTGAATTAATGCTATTGAATCATATACCTTAAAATATCTAAAATGGAAAATTTTATGTTACATGTTTTACTACAATAAAAAAATCATTTTCCTGGTAGCCTATCTTTTAATGAATTAATCACTTATAATTAAGGTTTTCTTTGTGAGATATTTTTATGCTAAGCTGATTTATTTACATAGATCATCCTTTGTGAAATTATGTTTGACCTAGAAATGTATATGAGACAATTCTTTTCTAATAACTTACTATAGAAAGATGATCTTTATGGTTAATATCAGCTACTTAATAGGAGTGATTAATAGAGGCAGAACTTTGTGATTATTTAGTAGAACTCATTGTTTTAAAAGTATAGAGTTTTTAAATAAATGAGAGTTTGAGGGCTTTATTAAGGCAGAATAGGGACATTCTCAATGTGATACAAATATAAACGAGGTCTCTTTTATAAAAAAAATTCCTCCCTTAAACAAATGTTATACAATATTTTTTTCAGTATGTGAACACAGTATTTAGGGAAAATGAATTAATCCATTTTATTGGTACTATACTAACTATATATATATTTTTTAAATATATGAGAGATTTCATATTCTAGAACTGCATTTTTGCTAACTGGTTAGTTTAGTTTGTATATATTTTAGGGTAAACATTTATTTTGTATAAAGTCGAGCAAAATTTGAGTTCTATAGTTACTTGATAACAAACTGAGACCTTTTAAAAGGAAGTTTCATGTGATATGACTTGTGGTTGAAACTACGTCACTCACTAGAAATACCCACTGGAACCAGCATTATCATGATCACTCCATCCAACAATAAAATAACTGAGTGGACATTTTTTCCAAAGAAGACACACACATGGCCAGCAGGCACATGAAAAGGTGTTCAATATCAGTAATTATCAGGGAAATGCAAATCAAAACCACAATGAGATATCACCTTACACCTGTTAGCATGGCTGTCATCAAAAAGACAAGAAATGAAAAATGCTGGTGAGGATGTGGAGAAAAGGGAACCTTTGGTGAGAATGTAAATGGTACAGCTACTATGGAAAACAGTAGGGAGATTCCTCAAAATATTAAAAATGGAACTACCATATGATCTAGCAATTCTACTTTGGGGAATATATTCAAAGGAAATGAAAACAGGAGCCCCAAGAGCTATCTGTACTCCCATGTTCATTGCAGCATCATTCACAAGAGCCAAGATATAGAATCAACATAACTGTCCATCGATAGATAAATGAAGAAGATGTGTTTATACACACACACACACACACACCACTAGAATATTATTCTTCCATGAGAAAGAAGGAAGTCCTACTATTTGTGACAATAGGGATGGACTTTGAGGTCATTATGCTAAGTGAAATATGCCAGATAGAGACAAATAATGCATGGTATCCTTTTTATGTAGAATCTAAAAAAAAAAAAAGGTCAAATTCAAGAACAGAGAGTAGGAAAGTAGTTTCTAGGGGCTTGGAGGTGTGGGAAATAGGGAGAGGTTGGTAAAAGGATATAAATTTTGAGCTATAAGATGAATAAGTTCTGAGGATCTAATGTAAAACATGGTGACTATAGTTGATAACACTGTACTGTAAAATTGAAATTTACTAAGAGAGTAGAACTTAAAAGTTCTCACCAAAAATAAGAGAAAAATATAAATATGTGAGGTGATGAATGTGTTAATTAACTAAATTGGAGGAAACCTTTCACAATGTGTACATCTATCAAATCAAAACTGTGTACATTTTAAATATCTTACCATTTTATTTGTCAATTATACCTTAATAAAGCTGAAAAAATAGAAAAAGAAGATGCAATTGACATTTACTTAAGCGTAGTACTCTTTGCTATAACTTGGGTACACTGTACATTTCTAAATACATGAATTAAAAGAATATCTCAAACTGTTTATGAAACAGTTGTGCAATTTCGTGTGTGTGTGCATGAGCATTTATGTGTGTTTAATTTTCTTAAGGAGAAAAGCAGTTCTTTTACAAAGCATTAAAATATGCAAGCAAGTAACCTCAGACCTAAACAATTGGGATGTTTGTAATAAAACTTGTGCAGCAGATTTCTAGAAATGTTTTACTCATTTTTTTAATGATTACGTATGTTTTGGGAGAACAGTATATGCACTGTTGCAAATGTTAGACTTCTTCCAGTAACCTTGAACTGGTGCTGATGCATTCATATACCTAATCAGTCCATGCAATCCCTATATAAACATTTAAATGATTGATAATTTTGATATGTTGTCAACATGGTATATATTTATGTGTACAACTGCTTTCACATTTAAAATAAATCACCCATTCAAAATAAATTAGTTAAATTCAGTACCTGGCACATTCATTCTGGAAAAAGCCAAACCAGTTGTCCAGTGTTACGTATTAAAATACCTAGGGATATATCAGTGTACTGACTTATAAATAGGCACTTAAAAAAATCCTGCTATCATTCCAATTTTACAATAAAGGAAATAATTTTTACTGTTTGCAATTTCCCTCATGGTTTTCCTTGGGATGAAAGCCCAAAGATCAAAAATGTTCCCTAACACTGAGTTATTCTATAAACGATGCTTTCAGTCACCCTCCTGCCCCTTCTCTTTGTCAGCAGAAACAACTGCTGGTCGCTTTCATGCAGTCAATGCTGAATTTTGACAAGGAGGTAAAATGATACAAAGCCAACAAATGCCAGAGGAATAACGCAAGGAATCTCACCTCAAACTGAGAGCACACAGTCAAGCAGTGGCAATGGGAGAGCTGACTCTAATCTTGATTTTGATAATCTCCCTCAGGTTTCAAAGCATGACTAAAAATAATTCATTCTTTTCCATAAACTGACCTTGTGAACAAGTTACACAGATGATTATCAACCATAATAGATATTTTGAGTTTTAACACTTTTCCTCCTCCTCCTTCTTTTAGTTGTTTTTCTTTATTCTAGTAGCTTCTATAATGTTCCAAACTGTTGAAGTCTGTTTTTGTGTATGCAGATTATTAGTAAACCAGCTCTCCATTACTGCACATAGTTAAACAATCATGGTATTAATAATAAATATACAAATATAGCAACAAAATCCTTTTACAGAGCTTGCTAAATTTCAGGTATTGTGCTAAGGACTTTACATATATAATCCCTTTCACAACAACCCTATGAAGTATTTTTTTTAAATTTTATTTTATATTTTATTCTGTAACCAAACTATGATGTATTATAATCTCCATTGAGCAGATGAAGAGATTAAAAGTGAAAAAAAATTGTCTCACAACCAATAAGTGGAAAAGCTTTTCCTTTTCCCAGTCATATCTAAGGCTGAAGGCTGTTCTTTACCACTATGTTCCTCTGGGTCCTAATAAAATAAATGGCACTTTTGTCACTTGAGGGCTCTAAGAAACACCTATTTTAGAACTAAATATTAGAGGACAAGAATATTTGTGTTTTACTTTAAGTATCCTGTAGGGTACTTCATATGAGTGATATGGATTTTGTTGTTTACAAACTACAAGATGATTAATGCAAAGAATTCCTAGTGGGTAGAGAAAATCCTGGGGCCCCAAAGTAGTTTTCTTCTCAGGAGAACCTGAGTTCTCACCAGCTGTTCATACCACTACTTCATTTCCTCTAAAGACCAAACTTTGGCCTTCTTGTTCAGAAAAGTCTTTGCGTTGCTTTCTACTGGTTTAGAATACACAATTCTGAGTCAAAATAGATTACATTTTGGGGTGAAAATATGAATGTGGTATCTACATGATGCTGAACGAACCATTGTTAAGGGAAACAATAAATAAATTAGCTTGTGCATTATAATACCTATCATCCTCTTATTAATTTCAGATATGATGATATTAGTCCTTTTAATACAAAATTAGATTCTGTGGTCTTTTCAGATCAAAGTAAGTGAATATAAAAGGTTGAAGAATAAAATCTACGAGGAAGAGTTAAAAATGTAGGGTTATATAAAATTAGAGAAGACAAAGCTGTTAACGTAAGACCCTAGCTTATAAATAATTATTTCAAGGAGAATAGAACAAGAGATTTATACAGTAATACTACAATAAGAATGTAGATATTACACAAAAGAAAAAACTTCTCTATTGTAAAGGGAATTGGGCTCTGAAAGAAATTTATGAAATTTCCAATATGGAGATTTAAAAAAAACTAAGATCTTACAGAATCATCTCTGCTGAATAGTTTAATTGCTTAAGGCAAAGGAACTAGGCCATATTACTTGAGGTTGCTGAATTTATGCTTTGAGATCTGATTATTCATAATCATGGAAAGGCCATATTAGTCAGTGGTACATTATTGATACAGTGTTCAAATCAGCATTATTTCCATAAAACATTTAACTACTGATTAAAATAAATTTAGACACACTTTCCGGAGTACCATTTTTATGTTGGCTCTAAAGTAGAATATTTTTTATTTGCTTAATAAATATTAACATATTGAGGAAAGTGGTTTTCAAAAAATTTTCCAGCCAAGTTAAACAAAGAAGTGACAACATTTCCTTTTACATTTTCCAAAGGTACTTAACATTTTGGGGAATGTGTTCAAAATCTAGAATATTCCAGCCCACATTCCAGGAAATTCTTTGGCAGTATTCAAATTATGAGCCTCAGGCACCAAATAACTCAGTAAAAATGTTGTGTCCCACTCATAGTGTAGACATGTGAATGTTTTTGAACTGTATTCATTTTGTCAGATCCCAAACACTTTGAAATGGTCATAAGTAATATTTAACCAAAGCAAGTGTGTTGAAAGGCATTAATCTTTAAAGTGGTTCAGAGAGATTGCAGAGAGATATTACATAGCTAGAACATTTAGGTATGTAAATGTATATACATTCATTTATACACACACACACACACACACACATACACATATACATATAATTTTAATCACAATTTTGGTAGATGTTCCTATACAAAAAAGCTATTTCTCTTTTTTCTTTCTTTTGTCACATTTGGAAGTCAAGAGTAATTAGAGATAGTTTTGTAAATTTTGAAATGACCTTACACTCTTTCTAATAGTAACTGTTGACATTTACAATAATATGAAGATTGGAAGGTTATCATTTAAGGGAATAATAAATGGCTAAAAGAATACTAAAAATATTATTTTAGGGTTGGAAAATTTGACATTTATTCACCCTCCTCAAAAAAAGGAACCCAAACTAGGGTATTATTGAGAATTGAGAACATCAAAGTTAAATTCTTGTTCTGCTCTTACCTAGTTCTGTATCATTGAAGAAGTCATTAAATTGCTTAGGACTCTTTATCTGCAAATTGAGGGAAATGGGCATTATAGGGCCCTTTACCACTTATATCTATATCATTCTTCACCTCTGTTTCTTTTCTAAACTACCTCTTATCTTTCCCCAAAAGGGGGGAGCAACACCCACTAAAATGTTGGTTATTCCAGTTGTACAGGGTTCATTAGTGGAAAGTCATGCTTAGGAAGATTAAGACATGCTTCTGTCAAAAACATGGGATGCTGACTGTTTGGACAGAGCTTTCACATTCTACAAATTGCTGTAAAATGTGTTATCCCACAAGGAGACATCCCACAGGCTGTGCAGTTAGGGTTAGGCTTGAGCAAATGACTGAAGGAGGGGTTGCCTTTTGGTTCTTATTAAATGACCTTCATATCTTCAGGAAGTGAGGAGAGACCATGGAATGTGTGTCAGAGGAGTGATGGCAGTGTGCCCGTCTTGGTTCTGAGAAGAAAGTATATTGATGTAAATCCCATAGTGAATACCAGTGATTAAAATGACAGTGGTTATACATAGCCCTTACTTCTGAAAGAAGGATATTTTTGTCAGAAGTGTGGAAGCTTTGAACACGCTATAAACTGAATACTTGGATCGAAGTAAATGGTTTGGTAATTTTTACCTTGTGTGCAAGGAAAAAAGAGTGAGTGGTTATTTGGTTTTGGATATATTTGAAGATCCAGAGCTGTTATCATGTCTCTGGAACTGGAATTGAAAATAAGGTGAGAACTAGCCAACATATCTAGTCAGGACAAATTTTAAATTCTAGCAACATGATATAAAGTGATGGGAAATGTAAACCATGGCAGCTGATGTTCTGTCATCTGTATTTCTCTTTACTTTCTCCTCTCTTCCCTGATGGCACAAATTATTTGAATGCATACTTATCTACAGTTACATAGCAAAGAAAAAGGGGAAATTAATAGACATGCATTTAGAAAACATGTAGGTAGAGAGGGTGGGTATTTTCTTTTATTGGAATGACTCCATGGTAGTGTCAGGGCTAACAATCAAACCCCGACATTTTTATAGGACCCAACAGTAAGACGCCCAAAACAATTATAAAATAGAAATCCACTGAAACGATCCCTCTGAAACGTGGTACGCATTACCACCTATCACCCCTCATTTCTTACCTGATTTTGCTTACACTTCATTTTCAATACCTTGTGCCTTTAAATTCATTTCCCAGACATTTCTGTTTCCTTCCTCCTGTTCCAATGCAAATTTTTAAATATCATGTGCAGCATTTCTCTTGCCATCTTTTCAAAAAAAATTTTAAGATTATCTGATTAGCTATCATGTGTTAATATGGTCATGGAATAAAAAAAAAACAATGTCTGGCTCATGTAAGCATGAAGTAATTTTGGATGAATGAATATATAGAGCAATGTATAATGTAACATATAAACATTGTATATTAATATGTGTTCCCTTGGACACAGTAGCTTAATCTGAGATTTTCAAGTGGATGAGAGGAAGATTTTCTGGACAGTAGAGATTTTAGAGTATGTGAAATCAGCATGAGGCAAGCCACCTTCCCACTTATGTATATGTCAAAGACATTTATGCACCCTCATTTACTCTAGGAAGGGGGAAGTAAGTTACAAAGGGATTTTTGTTTCACTGAAAGAAAAGTGTAAGTCTGATAACAAGTCTTGCTAAATATTCCAACAGATTGCTAAAGAAAGCGTAATTGGAATCTTTTCTGAAGGTCTTTCTAATTGACCTATTCCTGATGACTTTTATGCAAACTTTCTTAGAGACAAAGCAAAGAAGAGGTGAAGGATGAAGCATACTACATATTTGAGGACTGGAGTTCATATAGAACAGTTAATAGATACAAATCATAAAGTTACTTTTATTTCTTTAAAAAAAATTTTATTTTATATTGGAGTACAGTTGACTAACAATGTTGTATTAGTTTCAGGTATAAGCAAAGTGATTCAGTTATACATGTACATGCATCTATTCTTTTTCAAATTATTTTCCCATTTAGGTTATTACAGAATATTGAGCAGAGTTCAATACCCTGTGCTATACAGTAGGTCCTTGCTGGTTATCTATTTTACATATAGCAGCGTGTACATGTCAATTCCAAACTCCCAGTCTATCCCTCCCTGCCACCTTCCCACCTGGTAACCATAAGTTAGTTCTCTAGGTCTGTGAGCCTGTTTGTTTTGTAAATAAGTTCATTTGTATCATTTTTTTTAGATTCTGCCTGTAAGCAATATCATGATATTTGGTTTTCTCTGTCTCACTTACTTCACTTAGTATGATAATCTCCAGGTCCATCCATGTTGCTGCAAATGACTTTATTTCATTCTGTTTAATGGCTCAGTAATATTCCATTATATATATATACCACATCTTCTTTATCCATTCCTCTGTCGATGGACATTTAGGTTGTTTACATGTCTTGGCTATTGTAAACAGCACTGCAATGAACATTGGGGTGCATGTATCTTTTTGAACCATGTTTTTCTCCAGAAATATGCCCAGGGGTGGGATTGCTGGATCATATGGTGGGTCTATTTTTAGGGTTTTTAAAAAATATTTTAATTTTATTGGAGTATAGTTGATTTACAATGTTGTGTTAGTTTCAGGTGTACAGCAAAGTGATTCAGTTATACATATACATATATTCACTCTTCTTTAGATTCTTTTCTCATATAGGTTATCAAAGAATATTGGGTAGAGTTCCCTGTGCTATACAGTAGATCTCCATCAGTCATCTATCTATCTTATGATATAGTAATAAGCGTGTGTTCATCCCAAGTTCCTGATTTATCCACCCTCCCCCCCCACTACATTTACCCTTTGGTAACCATAAGTTTGTTTTCTGTATCTATAAGTGTGCTTTTGTTTTGTAAATATGTTCATTTGTATCATTTTTTAAAAAAACTTTAGTTCCACATGTGAGAAACATCCATACTGTTCTGTATAGTGGCAGTACCAATTTACATTTCCACCAAGAGTGTGGGAGGGTTCCCTTTTCTCCACACCCTTTCCAGAATTTATTTTTGATGATGGCCATTCTGACTGGTGTGAGGTGATATCTCATTGTAGTTTTGATTCACATTTCTCTAATAATTAGCAATGTTGATCACCTTTTCATGTGCCTCTTGGCCATCTGTATATCTCCTTCGGAGAAATGTCTATTTAGGTGTTCTGCCAATTTTTTGCTTGGGTTATCTGATTTTTTTATATTGAGCCATATGAGGTGTTTGTAAATGTTGAAGATTAATCCCTTGTCAGTCACATTGTTTGCAAATATATATTCTCCCATTCTGTGGGTTGTCTTCTCATTTTGTTTATGGTTTCCTTTGCTGTGCAAAAGCTTTTGAGTTTAATTAAGTCCCATTTGTTTATTTTTGTTTTTATTTTTATTACTCTAGGAGATGGATTGAAATAGATACTGCTGCGATTTATGTCAAAGAGTGTTCTGCCTATGTTTTCCTCTAGGAGTTTTACAGTATCCTGTCTTACATTTAGGCCTTTTATCTATTTTGAGTTTATTTTTGTGTATGGTGTTAAAAAATGTTCTAATTTCATTTTTTACATGTAGCTGTCCAGTTTTCCCAGCACCATTTATTGAAGAGACTGTCTTTCCTCCATTTTATAGTCCTGCCTCTTTTGTCGTAGATTAATTGATCATAGGTGCGTGGGTTTATTTCTGAGCTTTCTATCCTGTTCCATTGATCTATATTTCTGTTTTTGTGCCAGAACCATACTGTTTTAATGACTGTAGCTTTGTAGTATAGTCTGAAGTCAGGGAGCCTGATTCCTCCAGCTCAGCTTTTCTTTCTCAGGATTGCTTTGGCTATTCGGGGTCTTTTGTGTTTTCATACAAATTTTAAAATTATTTGTTCTACTTGTGTGAAAAATTCCATTGGTAATTTGATAGATATTGCATTGACTCTGTAGATTGCCTTGGGTAGTATAGTCATTTTGACAGTATTGATTCTTCCAATCCAAGAACATGGTATATTTTTCCATCTTGTGTCATCTTCGATTTCTTTCATCAGCATCTTACAGTTTTTGGAGTGCAGGTCTTTTGCCTCCTTAGGTAGGTTTACTTCTAGGTATTTTATTCTTTTTGATGTGATTATAAATGAGATTATTTCTTTAATTTCTCTTTCTGCTCTTTCATTGTTAGTGTGTAGAAATGCAACAGCCTTCTGTGTATTAATTTTGTATCCTGCAACTTTACCAAATTCATTAATGATCTCTAGTTGTTTTCTGGTAGCATCTTTAGGATTTTCTATATATAGTATTATGTCATTTGCAAACAGTGACAGTTTTACTTCTTCTTTTCCAATTTGGATTTCTTTTATTTCTTTTTCTTCTCTGATTGCCGTGGCTAGGACTTCTAAAACTATGTTGAATAAAAGTGGTGAGAGTGGACATCCTTGTCTTGTTCCTAATCTTAGAGGGAATGCTTTCACCTTTTCTCCATTGCATATAATGTTAGCTGTAGGTTTCTCATATATGGTCTTTATTATGTTGAGGTATGTTCCCTCTATGCCCACTTTCTGGAGAGTTTTTATCATAAAGGTGTTGAATTTTGTCAAAAGCTTTTTCTGCATCTATTGAGATGATCATATGGTTTTTATTCTTCAATTTGTTGATGTGGTGTATCACACTGATTGATTTGCAGATATTGAAAGATTCTTGCATCCCTGGGATAAATCCCACTTGATCATGGTGTATGATCCTTTTAAGTTATTGTTGGATTCAGTTTGCTTGTACTTTGTTGAGGATTTTACGTCTATGTTCATCAGTGATATTGGCCTGTAATTTTCTTATTTTGTGGTATCTTTGTCTGGCTTTGGTATCAGGGTGATGGTGGCCTCACAGAATGAGTTTGGGAGTAGTCCTTCCCATGCAATTTTCTGGAAGAGTTTCAGAAGGATAAGTATTAACTCTTCTCTAAATGTTTGATAGAATTCACCTATCTGGTCCTGGACTTTTGTTTGTTGGGAGTTTTAAAATCACAGTTTCTATTTCAGTACTTGTGATTGGTCTGTTCATATTTTCTATTTCTTCCTGGTTCTGTCTTGGGAGATTGTACTTTTTTATGATTTTGTCCACTTTTTCTAGGTTGTCCATTTTATTGGCATGTAGTTGCTTTTAAATAGTAGTCTCCCATGATCCTTTGTATTTCTGTGTTGTCCGTTGTAACTTCTCCTTTTTCATTTCTAATTTTATTGACCTGAGCCCTCTCCCTTTTCTTCTTGATGAGTCTGGCTAAAGGTTTATCAATTTTTTTTTTTTATCTTTTCAAAGAACTAGCTTTTAGTTTCATTGATCTTTTCTATTGTTTTCTTCACCTCTATTTCATTTATTTCTGCTCTGATCTTTATGACTTATTTCCTTCTACTAACTTGGGGTTTTGTTTGTTCTTCTTTCTCTAGTTGCTTTAGGTGTAAGGTTAGGTTGTTTATCTGAGATTTTTCTTGTTTCCTGATGTAAGATTGTATTGCTATATACTTTCCTCTTAGAACTCTTTGTGCCACAACCCATAGGTTTTTGATTGTTGTGCTTTCCTCTTCATTTGTCTCTAGGTATTTTTTGATTTCCTCTTTGATTTCTTCAGTGATTCATTGGTTGTTTAGTAGCATATTGTTTAGCTTCCACGTGTTTGTGTTTTTTAGAGTTTTTTTCTTGAAGTTGATTTCTAATCTCATAGCATTGTGGTCAGAAAAGATGTTTAATACGATTTCAATTTTGTTAAGTTTATTGAGGCTCTCTTTGTGGCCTAGCATGTGATCAATCCTGGAGAATGTTCCATGTGCACTTAAGAATGTGTATTCTGCTGCTTTTGGATGGAATGCTCTATAAATATCAATTAATTCCATCTGGCCTACTGTGTCATTAAGGGCTGTGTTTCCTTATTCATTTTCTGTTTGGATGATTTGTCCATTGATGAAAGTGGGGTGTTAAAGTCCCTGACTATTATTGTGTTACTGTCCATTTCTCCTTTTATGGCTGCTGGTATTTGCCTTATATATTGAAGTGCTCCTATGTTGGGTGCACTTATGTTTACAATTGTTATGTCTTCTTCTTGGATTGATCCCTTGATCATTATGTAGTGTCCCTCTTTGTCTCTTGTAACAGTCTTTATTTTAAAGTCTATTTTGTCTGATATGAGTATTGCTACTCCAGCTTTCTTTTGATTTCCCTTTTCATGGAATACCTTTTTTCATCCCCTCACTTTCAGTCTATATGTGTCCCTAGATCTGAAGTTTTTCGAGTTTTCTTGTGGCAATGTGTATTTATAATTAAATTATTGTCATTTTAATTTTTGAGTGTTTTGTATTTTGGTTTGTTTAATTTTTAATTTTTGAGTGTTTTGTATTTTGGTTTGAAATATTTTAGAAATATTTCACTACCATGAAAAAGAAAATTTGCCACAGCCTAATCCAAAAGTTAGGTTTTTCCTTTGTAAAAGTTGAAAATTGCAGCAAGGGAATCATATTTCATAACTAGTATGAAATTTAAAGATTAAATTAAAAACAGATATGAAAATTCCACAAACAGCTGAGATAATATTCCTGTCTGAATACCTTGTATTTTTATATCCTGAGAAATAAATTTGCTTGAATTACAGTGTAGGTTATCATCACATAAGGCAAACTAACTAATTTTCCCTTCTCAAATACTCTAGAAAGTCTTCAATAGGGAGAATTGAGGATTCCTTTCAATTTCCAGGAAGAAAAAAATATGTAAATAATTCACTAGCTGTTTCAAACTTGGAAACCAAAAAATCACTGTATTCTGTCTGCATCAATTTAGTAAAATTATGAAAAAGCAGAGTAAGTGCCTGCCTTTGCTGACTATTGTGTCCTGCAAATTGCTGACTACCTTTCATATTATGATGCTCAACAAATATTCATAAACTTTGTCTGATATTGGAATTTGATAGAACCACAAAACTATGCTTAAGCTCATGTGTCCAGTTTTCCCGGGGGGAGATTTTCTCCTCAGTACTGTTGTGAATGCCGAGTCTAACAAACATGAAGCAGCATGGCTTGCTGGTGCTGAATGATATACTAGTGTTTAGGGGTGGAAATTTAGTACTGAGAGTTATTAAGAGAGATGGGGAGAAAGGTGAGGAGTGAAGAGGGAAGGAATTAATACTATGCATTCCATAGTCTAGACTGTATCTTTCTATCACATTTAATGCCTAGCACTTAGTAGTTACTCTACAATTTTTTTGGAAACATTGGTTGAACTTTCAAAACATTTTCACATCATTGAAAATTGAGATAGATTTTATTTTCTCCTTCCTTTAAGAGATGGAAGAGCTGAGCTCAAAAGCATAAATGGCTTATGTAAATTTATACAATTAGTGAGTGACAGAACATGACTCAAGGTGAGATTTGTCGGATCCTCAAACCTATCTTCTTTTGGTACCCCCTAAGGAAGGCAAACTATTTGCATAAGAAACAAAAGAGAAAATATAGCAGTTGAAAGAATAAAAGATGCATTGTCATGTAATTATTGAACTGCAAGGACTCCTAACTGTTATGTATTTGAATTGCCTTATTTTAAAGATGAGAAAATAAATCAAGAAACAGGTTAATAAACAGGTTAATCAAGAAACAGGTTAATAAGGTTAATAAATCAAGAAACAGGATAATGAGTCAAAAGTACAATAACAGAAGGTCTTCATATTTTAAGTAATCACAAATCTATAGAAGGCTGAAATTCGTTGTTGAGTTCTACAATTATGTTTTTGAAGACAGGTTTTACATTTAGTGAGTAAATCGACATTCATTATTATTAGCCTTGATATTTTGATCCTCTAATCAGAAATCAAGATAGAAAGCTTTAGAAAAGTTCTCAGTGTCATCACTGTCAAAAATGTGGTCACCATTCTTTGAAATGTATTCATATTTCTTTTTCATCTATTATGTGGTCAACTTTTGTTAAGGTTCCATGCATGCTTTAAAAAAACCATAAATTTTATATTTGTGGAATTCAGGTTTCTCTATTTATAAGAGATTGTTGTTGTTGCTGGTTTTTAACTTCACATTGTCTGTATCCTCGTAGACCTTTTTTTCTACATGTTTTATCATTAGCTGAGAGAGATATTTTGACATGACCCTATATTTCCTTGTAATTTCTCATGATTTTCAAAAACATTTATTTACGGTTTTAGGTGCACACAAATTCAAAATTGGTATATGTTCTCACTGGCCTCTTCCTTTATCTCATTATGTAATACCCCTTCTTTTCCTTTCTAGTGTTTTATATTTAAATTCAATACCAGAGTATAAATTTATTTCTCATGCTTGTCAGCAATAGATATGCACTTTCAATCAAAAACCTCATGTAATTCTTTACATCTGGAAAATTCTTAATCATTCCTAAAATATTATTATTTCTACCATCCAATTTTGTCTCTCCTATTAAACATACTGTGGCAGTTATAACCTGTTTTCTGTGTTTAAAATTTTTATTTCATTTAAAAAACTCTTTCATTAAAAAAATTTACTGTATCCTACATTACTCATTTATTATTTTACAACTTACTATTTTCCTTTGACTGATTTAAGATCAATTTAATTGTAGGCATTTAATTTTGTTTTCATTTTAATAATTACATTTTTAAATTTCCTGGTTTTCTAAGGGAATTTTTTTTGTCCACTTCTTCTTGGTTCTTATATGTCTATTTTTTGTTTCACAATTTATCATTTTTAAAGCAATAAGTATTATTTTACACTTTTGGGTCATAACTTTCATATTTTAAAGACAGTTTCTAATTACTCTTCCATTTTGACAGTGAATTTATTTTTCAACTGGTGATTTTGTTGGTCACTTTTCTTTTAATTTTTCTTCTGCCATTGGGAGTATTTTTGTAGGGAGCTTATGTTGAATTCAATATTCCCTCTGCTTCAAGTCCAATAATCAGTTCCAAATTGTTCACTGAGGGCTCCTTTCCTTGCATAAATTTGGTAAAAGATTAATTTGGACCAAGTTCCATCCAGATGGCTTTTCATGCTTTCTTCAGGTATATTTACCTGTGTAGAAGCTGAAGTTCCAATCAGCTGGGCAGCCGTGTTCAGGCTTTTTCCAGTTAACAGTGAGGTTCTTTGGCTACCCATGTAGAACAGTGAATCTGCCTGTACTCCTGCACCGTGCTCATGGTTCTTGTTTTTCTCACTACCCCACAAGTAACTCTTCTTGCTTTTTATTTTTTATTGAAGTATAGTTGACTTACAATATTAGTTGCAGGTGTACAACATAGTGATTCAATATTTTTATAGATTATGCACTATACAAAATTATTACAATATTACTGGCTATATTCTCTGTGCTGCACATTACATCCCTGTGACTTATTTATTTTATAACTGTTAGTTTTTACCTCTTAATCCCCTTCACCTACTTTGCATCCCTCTGGCAACTGCTAGTTCTCTGTATCGGTGAATCTGTTTCAGTTTTGTCATACTTGCTCATTTGTTTTTCAGATTTCACATATAAGTGAAAACACAAAATATTTGTCTTTCTCAGACTTATTTCACTAAATGAAATAACTCTTCATGCTTTTGGATCAAAATGCTAGTGGATTGAAGCTTAATGTCAGAGTTCTCACCACTCTGGGTTTTTGTTCCTTTACTGATCCAGAGAGTATTACTTTGTTTTTGAATGTGGCTACATTTGGTATTTATTATTTATTTATTTTATTTTATAATTTCTGTACTGTGTTTGGAGTGAATGTGGAAGTTCAAAGCATAAATTCAAAGCACTATTTTACAAGAATAGCTTACCAAAAGTTTCACATGATTCTCTATACTACTGCCAATATTATATTTCTAACAATCAGAGTCAACTTTATCTCTGCTCTGTTTAAACACTTCCACTCACTCTCTCATCTCAGTATATGTCAGTCTCCTTTGGGCAGCATCTAAGTTCCCTGACATTCCCAAGCAAGACCTAATCTATTTGTCTAATCATCTCCTACTATACCTCTCTGACTCCTTAGCCACAGAAAAACTACATTATCCAAGCAGGTCCACCTGCCAAAATCATACACATCTTTCAGTCCAAATATTTCATCCAAATAAAAAAACTTTGAAAGGTCACTGGAATTAAATAATGCCCATGCCTTTATTCAGCACTTTCTATATCCTGCATTTTATTAAAATCCACTATATTTCTTTCCATCATGGGATTATAATGTCCTTCATGTGAAAAGCCATGGCTTATTTATGTAAACATTATATATAATCATTATAGGTCAATTGGCCAAATTATTGACGTTTGGAATCAGCTCTACCAATTTCTAATCCATATTCCAATTCAGTATTACAACATTCATCACTGGGGAACATTTACTCTCCATATTTTGAGAAAGATTGATTTTTTGAGTAATTGAGACCTAGGTAGCACATGTAATCTCAGCAATGAAAACTCATACTTACACAAAACTTCTCATGTACCAGATTCTGTGTGAGCACTTAACATATGATAACTTCTTTCATCCATGCAACAACCCTATAAGGCGAGTACTATTAGTGTTCTCATTTTACAGATGAAGAAACAGTCATGGAAGCTGGTAATGCACAGAGAAGTGTTGTCTGAAGTTAAATAGCTAATAAATTGCAGGCTGGGTCTTGCACAGAGGCAGTCTGTCTCCTGGGTCTATGCTCTTAGCCACCATATCTTACCAACTCTCAATATACATTTGTGACCTCTTAATGGACTAAACAAATGACTGGTGGAAAGATCACTTCACATGGCTTTCAGAAAACAAACCAAACCACTATGTGATGGATTCCTCGATTGATTGTATATTCCATGGAGAACTGCAGTTAATGATTTTATCCTGCCATGATAATTTCACCTCCATAGATGTGACATGATCTCTTTTCTTTCTCTTATAAATGTTCATGGTTGCATGACTTAAGATTAATTTTCTCAGCTACCTCCTTCTGTAGGAAAAAAAAATACTTCAAACACAAGAGCTAACTTAACAATTTGGGTAGAGGAATATGGAAAATAAGTTAATAGTTCTCATTCCTCCATGCCGTATGTTTTTTTTTTGCTGTTTTTTTAAAAAATTTTATTTATTTATTTATGGCTGTGTTGGGTCTTCGTTTCTGTGCGAGGGCTTTCTCTAGTTGTGGCAAGTGGGGGCCACTCTTCATCGCGGTGCGCGGGCCTCTCACTATCGCGGCCTCTCTTGTTGCGGAGCACAGGCTCCAGACGCGCAGGCTCAGTAATTGTGGCTCGCGGGTCTAGTTGCTCCGTGGCGTGTGGGATCTTCCCAGACAGGGCTCGAACCCGTGTCCCCTGCATTGGCAGGCAGATTCTCAACCACTGCACCACCAAGGAAGCCCCCTATGTTTAACCATATAAAAATGATGAGAAAGGCTGTATTTTCTGGAGGATCACTTCACATGTTTTCAGACTGGAGAAGAGAGGGGAATCAGACATTAAATACATAAATGATTTAATAAGGTTTTTAATAATTTCTGTTACACATTTATATTTGGCTAATATTTGTTTGGGCTTGTTGCCTGCAAGAATATATGCTTCTAGTAAGTGATCAATTCTTTCAATACTAAAGGTATCCTGATGTATTTTAAGAGCCCTAGGTAAGTTTTTCTCTTCATATTTTAGTTTGACTTGTGAAAGCATCATCATCTGTTGATCCATTGCTCAAGGGAGATAAAAATAATCCCCAGTTTCCTTCTACATTGAGTGGCTAGAAGAATTACAATGGCTTGGCCTTTGCTAAATGTTTGTTTTTAAAAGTAAACCACACACGAGTATGACATTTACTCTTGTCTTAATATTGATGGAAAGATTACCAAAGGAATGTCACAGATGAAGTGACCTTTTAGATAGACTGTACTATCAACCCATTCATTAATATTATGCAAAAATCAGACTTCTGAATGCAGTGCATCTTCTCACATCTATGAGTTTAATGATTAGTCATGCTCTATTTGGTAGTTTTCATCATGGCTAAGCTTACCAGTCTTGTGGCAGAACAACTTTCTTCATAAACATTAGCCAAATTATTACATAATAGATACTCACTTAAAATCTGGGAGCAAGACATACCCGCTAATTATAGCAGAGTGAATTCATTCACTCAAAATTATGGTGACATTAGTTCTGTCTCTAAGTGTAAACCAACCTACTTGTTTGATTGATTTTCTTTTGACTGAAGGGAACTTATTGAATTGACCAAACATTTCAAACCGAATTGTCAATGATTCTTTGCTGTTGGAACAGTTGATGTTTCCCATGAAACACCCTTGTGCATTGCTTTGCTTTTGGGTAAGAGGAATTTAATTATAGTTTTGTCCTAAATTTTCTGTTCTTTTAAAAATAACTCCTCTTTCATTAGGGATATTATACCAAGCATGTTTTTAAAGATCTGGCTTTAACTACTAAAAAGAATGATCTTTTCCAGTTACATTTAAGCAGAAGTAAAATATGTTTCTAGTATATTTTCTTTCTTAAAATTAAAATTTTCCCTGTATGACACATTCTTTCTAAGCTGAATTCTGAGTTCACTCTTTTCTCTCTCTGAAGAGCCAATGTTCTAGCCTCTTTTCATTTTCTTTTAAGATGTCATATGGCATCACCTTTAATCTCAACAGGGAAGTAGACATGGGGCAAAACAAATACAAAATAAGGAAGCCCAAAGTTTGAGAAAATATCTAAGTTTTATTATTGTTTTTGGCCAATAGCATCTAATTTCTTTGCTAAATGGCACCAGAAAATGTTGATGGATTTTGGCCCTTTTATTGGGAAGGGGAGGGTCATTAAATCATCCAACCCCTCATTTTTGGTACCTCTCTCTGTTTAGCTCTTAGAGCTTGAACAATCAAATCTAGGCTGTTTAAAATTCCCTTTATTTAAAGTGAAGAGTTTAAAAATAAGAGATTTTCAGTTCAGTGGTTCTCACATCGCTGTGACTAACCATCCAGAGATCAGAATAGGGAAGATCTCCCATAGGACGTTTCTTCCCAACATCAATGAACATTTCATTAAATCAATCAATATATATGACCTGCTAACTGCAATCAAAATGTTCAGTAGTCTAATGTAGCAGATGAATAACATTGTATAATCAATTGATAATGGTATCTAATAGGTCTGGAGAGAAGCATGAGAGAGGAGAGGGGGTGACTGGAAATCTTCCTGGAGCAGGTGTTACCTGAAGCATGCTTTGGAATTTACCAGCTAGAAAATGGGAGGAGGGTCAGTTTGTGCAGAAAGAAGAGGGATATAAACCAGCATGAGTTCTTTGATATGATGATAACTGAACAGTAGAACTGTTTGGTAGCTAATATATAAAATATATGAAATAACTGAAATAATATTACTAAGATGTTAGTACCATATTGAGGCTCATTGATAATCTGGTTTCCTAAAAGTATTCTGATGATATTGTGTTACTTTCTAAGCAAATATCTTGATTATACTTTCTATCCTTTGCTAGAAAGTGAAATGAAATCATAGCTAAATGGGGCCTCTGACTTCATCTCTAAAATTCAAGCTATGAATCACAGACATTCACAAGTAAGTCTAATATAAAGTCCGTAATATTTTATGGTTATAGCAATGTCTGAAGCTCAGAGTTGCCTTTGATACCTTAGATTTTGGGTATGATAACCAGAAACAAACCAGTCCTTAGTCACAGCAGAGTTAATAGGATATTGATTATCTTCATGAAAAGTGAAAGAAAAGAGAAAAGCAGTTTATTATGTAGTATTTCACTATGATAAACGTGTTTGGCCACCTTAGCATCTTTGAACATAATGTTCTCTCAAGTCACAATGATAGTGCCTCCTGTTGTCAGAAAGTCTTTCTCCTTTCACGTTCTTTAGGATTCAGTTCAAAACTCACCTATTCAGACCTTCCTCGGTGGTATGCCCCAGTCCTTGTTCCTCATTGTCTTCACATCCCTGGACTTTCTTTACAGAACTTGTCATGATCTGCAATTACCTTGTTTGTTTATGTGCATCCTTATTCTGGAGTAGATGTCCCATAGATGCATGACCTATTCTCCTTTGTACATTAGTATATACCCAAGACACAGGCAGCAGTTCAATAAGGATTTGTGGAAGGATGTAAGGAAGAAAGGAAGGAAGAAAAAAAAAACCAAAACTTGTTCAGAGTCGTAGCGAGATGAATGGTGACGGTAAATTTGTGATTCCTTTCCTTGCTTCCTCTCTCCCTCCCACCCTCCCTCTGTTCCTCCCTTCTTTCTTTCCTCCATTTATTCATTCATAGGTCAATGGGCCAGAATGCCTTTCACACTGTATTCAATACATAATAATATTGCCTCTGAAAATTGTGTGGAAATTAATTTTATATGCATTATTTGTAATTATTTTGGCAATTAACTTGCTCTGCAGCTTCACAGCTGCTCAGTCTCAATTTCTAGTTGATCCTTGGCTGGCAGCAGCTACTAACGCTGTAGCTATGATACATTATGTCTGTTTATTGGTCATAGTTAATATTGTAAATATTTTTAAATGCCCAGGAGAATTTGCCATTAAAACAAAAATTTGTGTGAAGTTCTTAATAATGTCATCTTTAGTTTATTTATTTTACATATCCTCACTTGCATTCATTGGTGATATTCAGCATGGAGCCTGAGAAATAGCAGTAGAAAGAGAAATGCTCTTCCCAATGTTAATTTTACAAATGGTTCCATTAACCACTCTGTTAGTGCTTTCTTATTTATATATAAGAGCTGGAAACATTTATTTGGCAGTGGCTGTTCTGTACCATCTAGGGTTCTACTAAACAAATCTATACAGAGAAATAGATAAAAATTATACTCTTCTGAGTGCCCATTATATTTGTGAGTATAACATTCAGATTTCTGGATGAGTGTGGTGCCATATGGCATGCACATTGTATTCATGAAGAAATTTTAAAGTATTTAGAGAAAGTTATCAGATACCCAGAAAAAATTAATTTTTAAATTTACCACACTATCATGTAAGCTATATGACTCTAAAAAAAAAAGGAAATACAGTTAGCCCTCCATGTTTGCCAGGTTCTGCATCTTTGGATTCAAACACCATGAATGGAAAATATTTGGAAAAAACAATTCCAGAAATTTCCAAAAAGCAAAACTTGAATTTGCCACAAACTGGCAACTGTTCACAGAGTATTTACATTGTATTTCCAACTCTTTATATAGCAGTTACATTGTATCAGGTATTATAAGTAATCTAGAGATGACTTAAAGTATACGGGTGGGGTGTGAAGGTTACATGAAAATACTAGTGCATTACATATAAGGGGCTTGAGCACCCATGGGTTCTGGTATCCTCAGGGGTCTTGGAAACAATCCCCCACAGATACCAGGGGGCAACTGTATACACGGGATAAAATTGTTTAGCAGTAACTGTTTGTGAACTTTGGAAATGGAATGAATATATATAAATTCATATATTTACACATATATATGTGTTGAATATATACGTATATATATTCTGTATAAACTGTATTAGTTCTTTTTTTTAAAAAAAAGCACCATTTGTTATAGCAGCTAAAGTGTAAATTTCCAGAAATGCATTATCTTTACATAATCCCCTTATTGGCTTCCAGAATTCTGATTTGCCAAAGAAACTTGAAATGGACTTATCTTTTTCTGTTATTACGTTATTGTCTTGGTTAAATAACTCTGATGTAAGGAATACGTAGTTTTATTCATCATAGCTTTTTAGTTAAGGAAACCCCTGTCAAAATTGTCATAAACTTTTTGATGCGAAGATGTGTCCGTATGAGAGTGTGCATTTATATTAGGTTGTCCAATGTCAAGTGTCAATTCCCTTTACTTACATAAGTTGTCTAAAAGAATGAAGATGTTGATTCATATAACGTGGATATACATGCTAAAATAAGTTAGAGGTTTTTTTTTTTTCCTAAAAATCAGGTTTTTGTCAAATTAAAAAAAAATTCCTTTAAAAGAAGGACCCACTGTGGATAAAATAATTTCATTTTTAACTTAAGTGACTGACATTCTAAGACTGAATATACTTTCATGGTGTTTTTTGCTTGTTGTCATCTTGCTGGTGATCTGTTGCTGTTATCTAGAGACAATCATAATCAATATTTTCACAAAGTGTGTTTTACATGGAGAGGTTTTGGATTTTCCAAGAGGGTGTAATCTGGAATCTAGATTCTGGACTAGAATCTGGACTCAAGATCATAATGATATTTTCAGAAAACTTCCCCCCGACCTTAAGCTAATGTGCATTATCTTTGATATTAAGTTTTATGAACTACCTGTTAGCAAAATCTCAGAAATAAACTAGAAATTATCACTTGGCAAGAGCACTTTGATGAAATTCAGGTACTAGAATGCAATGGCATTAAATGAATTATAAGTTAAACTAAGACATTGTAGTAATAATAAATATTTTAGTGATACAAATTTTGAATTATAAGGAATTTTAGCCAGGTAGATTTAAAGGATAATATTTAGTAACTGTGTTTCCAGAAAAGTAAAATGAATGGAAATTGTACAGTAAACAGACTGGAATATAATGATCCACTTAATAGACATACCACTATGTTAATTAATCCACCTTTAATAAAGGTGAAAATTTTGTAGCTTGGGGATATAAAAGAGATTGCTTAACTTTGTTCACTGATGACTTTCAACTGTCAACTTCCTAATTTTAAAATTAGTACAGAAGAGGTTATCTTCTGTAAAGAGATAGCTTACTAATACTTGTGTTTTGAAACACTTGGCATTACTATTTCTAAATACAATGAATAAATTAGCTATCTGATTTATGAATTTGTCATTAAATTTTAGTTAATTTGTATCATCTTTTGGAGACCAGTGACTTCTGGGTCAGCTGAGAAATTAATATTTTGAACTTGTGTATTTTTTATAAAGCCTTAGATCTCTTGTGATTCCACAAGACTTCACAGAGGAGTAGCTGTCATCCATATGTGGTAGGTTTAAGAAATAGATTGAATAGTAAAACCCATAACTGTTGCTACTTCAGAAGAGAAGGATCATTGCTAATACAACCTGGGAAAAAAATGTAGAGTCAATGTTTTATTTTTTCCCTAGATGATACTCAAATTAGAAGTTACTTTCTTCTAACTAAATTATCAGGCTAGTCCAGGTAACCTCTCCCAGCTTTAAAGCATAGTTGAGAAAGAGGAAGAGGGGGAGAGAGAAAGAGGAGTGTGGAGGGAGAAGGAGAGGAAAGGGGAGTTATTTGTATATGAACACACACACACAGAGAAGAGTTACACTTTTATGTTCTAGTATTTCATAGTTGCAAACAAAGGCAAATAAGTAGCAAGGATTAAAGTGCTTTTAAAATTATTGATCAAATTTTATACTTTGTCATTTTGAGTGAATGCAGATAGAGAAAAAACTGGCTACACTCAGTATAAAATACAAAATATATGAATACTGTTACCTTGTTTAAATTGACCTACATGGAATGCAGATGAATATCAGTGGCAAAACTCAAAATAATCAAAGTAGAGGATGTGAATGAGACCAGAATAGACATGATTCCTTCCTCAGATCTTCCAGATTCACCAATTCCTTTGTGGGGTGGGATTGGGACAATATGCCATATGCATTAAGTACATGTTAGCAGTTTCATACATAATATGTGATTCAGCCCATAATGTAGGCCAATCTAAATTAATATTTACTCTTAACAAAGACCCAAATTGAAATAACTTTTAAAGAATTGTTCTTCTGAATCTGGTGGACACGAGCAGAGAGCAAATTGTGAACAGGTCATGTCAGCAGCACTTCTTAGAAAAATAATACCTTTAAAAGCCGGATTTGTGTCTAGAAATCCACACATTAAAAGCACACCATGAGGGGCTTCCCTGGTGGCGCAGTGGTTGAGAATCTGCCTGCCAATGCAGGGGACACGGGTTCGAGCCCTGGTCTGGGAAGATCCCATATGCCGCAGAGCAGCTGGGCCCGTGAGCCACAATTACTGAGCCTGCGCGTCTGGAGCCTGTGCTCCGCAACAGGGGAGGCCACGATAGTGAGAGGCCCGCACACCGCGATGAAGAGTGGCCCCCGCTTGCCACAACTAGAGAAAGCCCTCGCACAGAAACGAAGACCCAACACAGCCATAAAAATAAATAAATGAATAAATAAATTAAAAAAAAAAATCACACCATGAGATACAACCTCAAATAGTCAACAAGTGGAAGCATTCTTTATAAGACATATATAATATCATTAAGAAGCTATCAGTAAAAAATTATTAAAAATAAGTATTAACAAATAAGGCAGGTTATTTGAATTTGGACAAAATACTTGTGAAAATGTTTTGTGTTTGTATACATTCACCTTAATATATGACAGGAAAGTCTGTACTTTCAGTGTTGTGTTATAACCTTCAGGCGTTGCTTCATTCCCATGAAAATAATTTAAACATCCTAGTAGTTCAATAAATTTGCGACATCCTGTGGCCTCAAGGATCCATTAGCAGACGTATTTTTGAGTGTACCCTTTCCAGAAAAGCCTTGCTTAGTAACTCAAACTTTAAATTTTTATTCAGTGGTGGTGCTGAACACTGTGATAAGTGCTATGGGTACAGAAAATCAAGGGCAGAATCCTTGTCCTGAAGTCATGTGGAGGTCAAGGGCAAAGGTAGGACATAAATAAATCTGTAAAGTTCTAGAAAAGGGGAATCTGTACTCTGGAGGGAAAAAGGAGGCAGCAGAGTGGCTGTGCCCCAGAGCGTCAGGGAAGAGCTAGTAAAAGAATAACCTTTGTGTGGGGCATTTACCGCATTGAAAAGCTGGGGTAAACCTTTCCCAGTTTCTATGCGAGAGGCAGAGGCGTATAACAAAGGAGAGTCTGTGAAGGGAACTGTGAGTGTCCTACTGTGTAGTCTAGCATGTGCAGGGCCAGAGGGCTGGCACTTCCACCAAGAAGACAGCGTGTTAACAGTCAGCCAGCCTGGGTCTCTGCTATATCAGGAAGGAGACTCTGGATTCCATTTGATAAATTGATTGATAGGGTATAATTTTTACAGTTAAAACTTTTTTCTACAACTAGAAATTTAGTATTTATTTATTTTTTAAAATGTATTTATTTTATCTATTTATTTTTGGCTGCATTGTGTCTTCGTTGCTGCACGTGGGCTTTCTCTAGTTGCGGCCAGCGGGGCCACTCTTCGTTGCGGTGGCTTCTCTTATTGCGGAGCATGGGCTCTAGGCGCGCGGGCTTCAGTAGTTGTGGTGCACGGGCTTAGTTGCTCCATGGCATGTGGGATCTTCCCGGACCAGGGCTCGAACCCGTGTCCCCTGCATTGGCAGGCAGATTCTTAACCACTGCGCCACCAGGGAAGCCCCGAAAATTAGTATTTATTAGTATGAGAAAATTTGGAAAGTATAGAAGAGTAAAAAGAATTTGAAAATGTCACCAAATATCTGCCCATTCTATTAAACAAGGATGGTAGATACAGTAATGCTGGCCTCCCCCACCCCAAATGCCTCTGTCCTAATCCCCAGAACCTGTGATTATGTCACTTTACGAGGCAAAAGAGACTTTGATGATGTGATTTAAATGAGGATTTTTATGATATGGGAGAATATTCTGGATTTCTTGGGCAGGCCCAATGTGATCTCAGGTGTCTTTATGAGAGTTAGTTAGAGACAGAGAAGGAGATATGGCTATGGAAGCCAAGGGGTGTGTGTGTGTGTGTGTGTGTGAGAGAGAGAGAGAGAGATTTAAAGATGCTACACCACTGTCTTTGAAAATGGAGACAGGAACCCAGAGTCAAAAAATGCAGGCAGCCTCTGGAAGCTGGAAAAGGCAAGGGAATGGATTGTCCCCTAGAGCCGGGGTCCCCAAAGCCCCAGCCGTTAGGAGCCAGGCCATACAGCAGGAGGTGAGCAGTGGGCAAGCAAGTGAAGCTTCATCTGCCGCTCCCCATTTCTTACATTACAGCCTGAACCATCCCCCCCCCATCCTGCCCCCCATCCGAGGAAAAATTGTCTTCCATGAAACCAGTCCCTGGTGCCCAAAAGGTTGGGGACCGCTGCCCTAGAGCCTCCAGAAGAAGGGCAGTCCTTCAAACATCTTGATTTCAGGACTTCTGACCTCCAGAACTGTAAGATAATAAATTTGCATTGTTTTAAGCCACTACATTTCTGGTAATCTGTTACAACAGCAATAGGAAACGAATGCAGCAAGTAAGCTCCAAGAGGGCAGGAATTAAATCTCTCACACAGTGATGAATCCCTCTTAGGCTTGCCACGCAGAACGTGCTGAAAGCTGATTTGGTGATGAATGAGAATTTCATCAAGAACACTAAAACTTACAGAAAGTAAACAAGAGCCTGTATGATTTTTTTTAGAAACTGATTTTAAACTGATGTCAAAGAAGGTTTTTTTAAGCAGGGGCATGATATGATTAGATTTGTGCTTTAGAACTGTTAACTCTTGTGGATGTGACCTAAATAAAAGAAGAGAACCCAGCTAAAAGCCTATCCAAGAAGTTTAGGCACAAAGTCATAAAGTCTATACCAAGACAGAGGCTGATTGGAAGGACAGGAAGGGAGCAGGTACAGAAGTTGTGATTGAAGGTATGTAATAGGCAAGAGGACTTGGTGATTGCGGATTAGCTGGACAGCAGATTCCAGCCTAATTGATTTTTGTTATTAGCCTCCAAGTGTGACCTGTAAGAAGGCATTAAATGATTGGTAGCTCTATTGTTCTAGATTACTTTAGGGGAAAAAAATACAAGGATCTGTTGATAAAACATACTATAATTGACTCACAATTGGCTTATTTGAAGTGAAAACTAAGCTGCAGAATTGTGTTACGTGGCTTTTCTTAGAGGCGGAGTACTTATTTATTGGTCACTATGTTAATATTTAAGCTTCTTTTGCTATTTACCTCTTTGTTATTTGAGGAAAATGACACTTTATGCTTTTTATTCTCTGCTGTGAAATGCCATTATTTCCTGAAATGGCTTAGTTGCACTTAATAGTGAAGCTTATTCAAGAGCTCTGTTTTCTTTGTTTCAAATTGTATTATATAAAACACAACAGCTGCAGGACAAGACCATAAATGAATGATATTACTCAGTTCACAGCCTTCAAATACTGTGACCATTAAAAACTCTGATGGGTAAATTGCCTGGTATCTCATTTTCAAGGTAAAGAAATGGAGGACAAAGGGAGTACGTGGCAGTGTCCTTTCAGCCTAGACAGAACTGCCACAACATCACATAGAAATAAGTTAATTTTGTCTCTATTTTTTGTCAATGCTGACAAGGGGCAACTTTATTTTAAATTATTATTTAGTATACTCAAACCTCACACATCAATACAAATTCTGCCTAACTAAAGAATAAGGATTCCCCCACAAAGAAATTATTAAATAATTTTTTTCTTTATCAAATTAACAGATTTAAAAAATATTTTACCTTGGGAAAAACCAAAAATTCAGATGGTTAATCAAATCTTTCAATCTTTCATGATGTCTTACTTTCTTGATCCCAAACCTGACAACATTGAGCTTGTATCTTCTCTGTGCTAAATTGGGCCAGATTCAAGAATAAAATGGGAGATTAAGAGAAGGTACTATCTGGAAAAGTACAGAATTTAGTGATAAATTTAGATATATACTCAGCTTGTTATGATTAAGTCAGGAGCCTAATCTAATTCTGATCAGGGAGGGATTCAAAGGGGAGTGGGTGGAGGAGGCTTTACAACCTGGAAGCTCCAGGAAGATGGGATCTATGTATTATTCACACCTAAGCAATGTCAGAAACCTGAAAAGTTTTCCAGAATTTTCCTTCAATAAGGAAAGTGACTTTTAAGTCAGCCTTGAAAAATATACAGAACATTCCTAGTTAGACAAGAAAGAAAGGTGCTTGAGGTAAAAGTATAAGATACTTGCAAGGTGTGGGTTGTTAGAGACCTAAAATCTGTACTTGCAAGGCTTGGTAGAGATGATGCGGCTGGAAGAAGCTGAAGGGGGTTAACCCATGAATGGCTTTGTTTGACATGTGAAAAATGTAGGCTTTTTCTTCTTTGCACATTTAAAAGCCACTGGAGTATCTCTGAAAGATAAACTTTGAGGTCAAGGAACACTGTTGTAAAGAGAGAATGCGAGATGGATTGGTAGGCAATTAAATAGTCTGGTGGCAAGAAAACTAGTTTGGAAATCATTGCAATCAAGAGAACTGAAAGGCCTGATAAGACAAAGACATTTATAAGTATGGAAGTATGAGTTTTGTACTTTGCAAAATAATATTTGTGATTTTCTTAAATTATTGGGTGAATTTCATTCTAACTAAGGATACAGGAAAATCATTGGACACTGGACACATCTGAAAATTTTAGTAGAAAAATTAGAAAAATCCTTTTTGCAGATGTCCAATTATTTTTCAGAATTATCATGAAGAAAGTGAACTCTAACTTCAGAAATAGATTTCACTCGTGTTCAACAAGCAGAAATTCCCAGAAAGTTTACAATCAATCTGGGGGGAAAAAATGCAATACAACAAATTCTAGCAGCTCGTAGAGTAATGCCTCCATCTGCAATTAAGAGATTATCAGTTCACAAAGGAACAGAATTGAGCATAAGAATTAAATCCTACCATTAAAACACATAAGCTGATGATAAGTATTAAACAGAATGTATATCTCATTCAGAAGTAACATACGATGCTAAATTCTGGAAACATTACTTTTTCCTATTATTTCTCTATAACATAGGAAAGAGTATTTTAATGGAATATCTCTATTTCTAGCAATTTGTTTAAAAGAAGATAGACATTTCAATGAAAGAAGAATATAATAATAACCAGCTCTGAATGCACAGACTTTTAATAAGAATGATCATTACTTGTTTTCTGTTATAGTTTGGTACTAATTTAATTGCATGCTTCCTTGGGGGAAAAAAAAAGGAGAGACACAAAATGAGAGCTGAAACATTATATGTTAAACATATATCTTTGATTTGATCTTTCCTGTATTTGGCAGGGGATACATTAACGAGAAAGAAAGTTTTTCTTAATTGTGGTAATAAATATTTTGACTAATTTTAAATTGATCAACAAATGCTTATTGAGCACCTACATGTGCCACTAACTCTTCTAGGCACTGGAGCTTTCCATGGAGAAAATCAGAAAGCAATGACTAAACAAACTACTGTATGTCAGTTGGTGATAACAACTATGAAGACAAATAAAGCAGGGTAAATGAGATTAAGAAAATTGGGAGAGTACTAAAATAGGCTAGGTGATCTGAGATGTCCTCTCTGATAAGGTAACATTTGAGCAGAGATCTGAACAAAAAATAACTAAGATATCTGGCAAAAGGACTTTCTACAAGTGTAGAACAACAAGTGCGCAGATCCTGTGTTTGTATTGTGCTTGGCCTGTCCATTGGTCTGTAGGGAGGCCAATGAGGTAGAACAGTGTGAACAAGACGGATGGTGGTAGTGGTTGACGCAGAACTTTGTACATTACTGTGAGTAAAATGCGATGACTTTGGAAGTTTTGAGCAGAGGACTGGGTTTCCATCTTAAAATAATTACTCTAACATTTGTGGAACTAGACTCAGGGAATAGAAAAGGTTGGAAACAAGGAACCAGGAGGCTATTGCAGTGGTCCAGGTAAGAAATGATGGTGGCTTAAGCTCAGATGGTAGCAGTAGGGTTTTTTTTTTTTTAAATGGTTAGGAATGTATCTTGAAAATTGAGCCTCTAAGATTTCCTGTGTGATTAACTCAGTATGAGGGGTTAAAAAAAAAAAGGAGGAATTCATAGTTTCCAGCATGAGCATCTGAAGAATGAAGCTGCTGTTTTCTGAGGAGACTGAGAGAGAAGTAAATCTGGGAGGCAGCAGTAGAGATGGGAGGAATCAAATTTGCTTTGCCTATTAGATGTCAAAATGGAGATGCCATCTAAGCAGACATATATGTGAATTTGGATTTCAGGAGAGAGGCTGATGCTGGAGACAGAAACTTAGGAGGCCAAAGAAACAGAAGTTATTTATAGGCATGGGATTTGATGAAATCATCTAAGGAATGAGTGCAGGTGGAGAGGTAAACGTTGTTGACTAAGCACTAGGAAACTATCATTTACAGGTATCTTTGTCAATTGTTAATGCTTCAGAACAACTGGATATGAAAAGAAGGTCTTCTGAAAGATAAATTAGTTCAAAGTCTAGATTCTAAATGTTTCTTAAGATAAGTGGTGGGAATCCTACAAAGCCAAGGGGTGAGTGTAGAATCCCACCTCTGCCAGGCTGTGATGAAGCTTTCAAATTCCCTGCCAGGGTGATGTCAGACAAAGTTGAGCAGAGAGACCTTTATCCCTGCCAGGATGTAATGAGGTCCCACTCTGTTGTGTCAGTGGGGGCCATGGGGGGGGGAGTCTGGACTCCACCCCTTCCCCTCTAGGGGAGTGTCAAGAAAGCCTTGTGGAGAGTGGGGACTTTCACTCCCACCCAGTGGTAATAAGGACACCCCCAGTCTCCTGGTGTAAGTGAAAGCCAAATGGGGACCTAGAACCCACCAGAAGTAGTGAGGAATAACCACCCCACTCCCCAGTGGCAACAGGCTAAGTGGGGAACCTGGACTTTTACCCACACCTATCAGTACCCAAGTGGTACTTTCCCCTGCAGGGATGGTATCAATGGAAGCCAAGGTAAACAGAAGGTTGAACTAGGATCTAGAGACTCTTAACATAATACCCAATATACCTGGGTTTCAAATGAAAACCACTCCTCAAACCCCAAACCAGAAAGGTGTCAAAGGTAAGGGGGTGAGGGCGTGTGGATAATCAACAGATGCCAATACCGAGATGGCAAAGATGTTAGAATTAATTGATTAAGGTTTGAGAACAGCCATCATGAAAATGCTTGAACCAGCAATTACAAACCTGCTAGGGGCAGATGAAAAAAATAGCAAGTCTCCACAAAGAAACAGAAGATGTAAAGAAGGTCAGCTAAGAAATATAGGATGTAGTTTACAGTCAGCAGAGAAATTATTTTAAATGGAAAGAATATCATGAATAAAGTTATGGATGTGAGAATGTTCACAGTGTCTTTTCCACATGGAGAAGTTTTGGGGTAAGAAAACAAGTGAGGCATCAGGAAAATCAAATCTGACTGCAGAAGGCAAAAAACAGTGAAACAAGCAATAAAAGGCATTCTTTAACTCAATAATTAATCGATGAGAACTTTCAGTGAAGATTAATACGTACAAGTCAAGTCTTGGATTAGGGTCTGGAAGTACAAAGGGGTTTAAACTATGCTTCTGCCTTTAAGAAAATTAAAATCTAGATAATGAGACAGGACACACATACAAACACATTTAAAGAAAACAAAGTCTTCTTGATGAATAGATAGAACAGTATAGCATTAGAGAATCAGTAGATAAGCAGTATACTATCATTTAACTCAACGCATTAAAACTCAGGCCCTCTGATACATTTTTAGATATAGCATATTTTGGGTTTTAATTTAAGTAATAATCTATAAAATAATGTAAACATACTGTATGCCATCTGGATGCTAGCCTCCTATCTACAGACTGCAAGATTAGTTCATTTGTGTGTGTTATCATTCATTGCATGGCAATCAGGTAACACTGCTTTATTTTAGTGAACTAATGAGAAAAGAATCCAGGTGGACTTAAGAGGTAAATGATGCATTTGAAACCACTGAAGGTAAATGACAACGCAGCACATAGAAGGCATGAATGTTTTGGAATATTTTGAATGCAGAAAAGTTTTGGGAAGATTACATCACCTCACATTACAGGGCATTATTTATAGTCCTGCCATAATACTGTGTTCCACAAGATGATGTAATCCACCCAACACTTTTCTTAGGCTTGCCAGTTTGCAAAATGTAGCAATTATTCCAATATTCACAGAGTGGGTGGAATTTATTTTCATTCATTGTAATCATTTGAATTATATTAGCTCCATGATTTTGTTAGTATTCGTTGACAATTTATTTGATTTCATAGTTACATAGGCTCTGTAAGAAGAAGGTACTTATATGTAGGCTAAAGATAGTACTTATTTATATTATACTCTAATGAAAATCACTTAGGTCAACATTGGTGATCTATAGGGTATGCTTGATTTTAAAATGGATCCATGCATTCTTGAAGAAGGAGAAAGAGCGATTTAAGTGGTTCAGCAGAAGACTTACTTGATGCCATCAGGTAGTTTATAGTAGATGGATTGCAGCTGGGAGAGGGTGGACCAGGCAGGCATGTCAGATCATCAGAGCAGCCAGGGCTCCGGCGATGAGAATATGAATTTTGAGCAGCAGAGAGAAGACAGTGGAAAAGGCATAGAAGGAATCCCACTGGCCAGCTTTGGGAATTGGTAAGTAACAGAAATGAAGGAGTGGTTGGGGGAAAATGAGGGAAAGATTTTGTTTGTTTTATAAAAATAAGATAAATCAAGAGGAACAATAAAACATCATCCTTCCACCCAGAGAAGCTAAGTGAAATTAGTATTGTGCATAGAAAATGGTTCAAAGATAGGATTGAGTTAAGTAAGAACAAAAATTTGCAAAGGAGCATAGTATAGATTAGAGGACAAAATGACGTGAAATCCAAACAATATATAACAGCCACCAGAATAAAGTGAATTAACCCTCAAAAATTAGGCTCATAAAGTGTGGAGTAAAGTCGATGAAAATTATAAATTTTCTTAAAGCAAAGCAATTTATCATGATGGACTCCTAGGTAGGTTTTTAAATCTACAGGGTATCAATAATCAGTAAAACATACAAATCTTCAATTCATTTTTAATTTGCATTTAGATAAATCATTATATCTATACTTTTAATTCTACATGTGAGAAAATTGCAATTATGTTAGATAACAGAAGAGAAATAACACTACATTATTTCTATTTGGCTAATGCACTGTGTTAACATTCATCCACATGGACGGGAGGTTTTTACATATTCTCTAGGGAGATGAATGACCTGGGTTTATAAATTGTGGACCCCAAATTGTGGCTGTTTCTATACATATCATTTAAGAACGTATCCAGTCAGAGTCAATGATTTTGAGCAAAAAGACACACAGAGACGACTATGATTGCATAAAATTCTGTCCTATGGTGATATAAGTCACAATAGTGTTTACCTCTGGGGTTGGTATTGACTGGCTATATAGTGTGGACAACGTTCTCTCTTGTGACCTGGGGGTGGTTACACACAGGCATATGTGTACAATTTCATTGAGATGTACACTTAAGACTAGTGCACTTTAGGTATGCTACCGTGTGTCTATTTTACCTCCCTAGAAAATGAAAAAGGAAAAAGAATAAGCAGTTAATCTGTATGTCAGTGTAGCCAACAGAGACAGCAGGAATCCGAAGTTTCATTCTTTTCTAAGGAGAAATACCAGTGATTGAGACCTGGCATGAAGATATCCTTACACCTCCTTTTGGAAATTTTGCTGCAACGTCCAATGCAAATACCAAAAGAAAGTGAAAGGAGCTACTTTTCCACCCATTCAGGAAGGAAGACCTTTCTGGTTTTACATTATGAACAAAAAACTAACGTTTCACCATCCCTCCCGAATTCCATGCAGCTGACAGACTCTCTGCTTGGTGCTGAGCACTTTGACTCAATTCTTAGCAAATGCACACGTGCACCATTTCCACAATAGATACCCTCACACCAGAGCGGGCCGGTGAACTGCATTATTCACACACTTTTGGGGGGATACTGAGCTCTTCTTCTGCATAGCAGAGAACATAGCAACTAGAGGCAGTGCAGTGGTTCTGAGTCAAGGGGTTTGGAGAAAATGGAGCCCAAGCAAGGTTTAAAACTGAATAATCATACCCTTATCAATGCCCTAAAGAATGTATAAAGAAATTAAACTAGTCAATTGAATTAATTGCAGGAGGCAACCTTCTGGCAAAAGCAAATGGATTCCACTAATTTGTGCCCTCTCTCTGTTTTTACTTAAGATGGAAATTTTGATTAAAAATATCCATTTCTCATATTCCGACCTGGATGGGTAAAAGAAGATCTGAATAATATGTCTCATTCAGAGTTTGATAATAGATAATTGCTTGAGATATTAAGTTCCTGCTATATCTTATTTAAAAGAACATATGACTTTGATAGGTTTTATTTTGGTTAATCTCTGAAATACTGCTGACTTTTAACAGTCTTTGCCCCAACAGAAAATAAAGAACTCACGAAGAATATTGCTGATGGATACTATATCATATTAAGGTGTATCTATAAGACGGTTATTAGTATTTCGCTTCACTCTGGAAGAAATCAATTCAGAAATACAAGAACCCGTTTTGGACTTTATATTTTGCTCAGACCCTTACTGTTTAGTTTTTGTGAAAGATCTACATGTAGTTGTGGTGTTGGGTGGATGGGGTTAGGTTGAGAATGGTGTGTCAGAACTCATAATTTGGGTTTTTTGTTTTTTTTTTAATTTTTATTTTATTGTATAGTTGATTAACAATGTTGTGTTAGTTTCAGGTGTACAGCAAAGTGAATCGGTTATACATATACACGTATCTATTCATTTTCAAATTCTTTTCCCATTTAGGTTATTACAGAATATTGAGCAGAGTTCCCTATGCTATACCATAGGTCCTTGTTGGTTATCTATTTTAAATATAGTGGTGTGTATATGTCAATCCCAAACTCCCAATTTTTCCCCCCCCGACCTTTCCCTTTTGTTAACCATAAGTTTATTTTCTAAGTCTGTGAGTCTGTTTCTGTTTTGTAAGTAAGTTCATTTGTATATTTTATTTTAGATTCCACATATCAGTGATATCATATGATATTTGGTACAAATATCGTATAATTGGGGTTCTTAATTTTATCCAAAGAAAAGGAAAAATTAGAGGTAAAGAAATTTAACATTGATGCAGGTAGATTCATAAATGGTGGAAATGAAGAGGACTTAGAGATCCTCTGTATCAGGGGCAGCAAACTCTGGCCTGCAGGCCAAATCAAGCCTGCCACCTAATTTGTATGGCCCAGGAGCTAAGAATGAATTTTATACATGAGGATATGCAATCGATTTGATGATAGGGAACATTACCGTTGCACTCCAACTCAGCAAAAGAGTATCCTTTCTCAAAAGGATTCTATTTTTTTTCATTAGTAGACATATACAACACAAAATTGCTCTTAATTACTACTATTACTGTTTTAAATTATGTCAAGAAAAATTGTTTTTTTCTCTTTTTATATAAATATCTGCATAATATCCTTGATTTTGCTTCCCACACAGCCTAAAATATTACTATCTGGTCTTGTAGAGAAAATGTTTGCTGATCCCTGACCTACAGTAGTGGTTCTCAGACTTTATTATGAATCAGAATCACCTGAGGTGCTTGTGAAATCACAGCTATCTTGGTCACATCCCCAGAGTACTGACTCAGCAGGTCTGGTATGGGACCCAAGAATGTGCATTTCTAACAAGTTCCCAGGTGGTGCTGATGCTGCAACCCCTGGCATCACATGTTTGAAAACAACTGATCTAGATCAGTCCCTAAATTGGAGGAAACTGAGGCCCAATAAATTAAATCACCAGTCTAGGCTGAACTATATGGCAAATATAGAATTCGGTCTCAGGTTTAGAGTTCTTTTCAGCAGAACCAGACTTGTCCAGGCCTAATGAATTACATACAGATTAATGAATTAAGAGAGAAAAGTCAAACTGAAATCTATTTGTCTGTGGAGTGATGTCTCAAGGGTGCAAACCCTATTGTTTTGCAGGCCTAATGACTTTTGAAAGCTGTTTGCAAGGCTACATTAAGCAGTCATTAGAAATTTGTATGGAGACACAAAAGACCCTGAATAGCCAAAGCAGTCTTGAGGGAAAAAAATGGAGCTGGAGGATTCAGACTCCCTGACTTCAGACTATACTCAAAGCTACAGTAATCAAGACAATATGGTACTGGCACAAAAATAGAAATATAGATCAATGGAACAAGATAGAAAGCCCAGAGATAAACCCATGCACCTATGGTCACCTACTGTATGACAAAGGAGGCAAGGATATACGATGGAGAAAAGACAGTCTCTTCAATAAGTGGTGCTGGGAAAACTGGACAACTACAAGTGAAAGAATGAAATTAGAACACTCCCTACCACCATACACAAAAATAAACTCAAAATGAATTCGAGACCTAAATGTAAGACCGGACACTATAAAACTCTTAGAGGAAAACATAGGAAGAACACTCTTTGACATAAATCACAGCAAGATCTTTTTTGATCCACCTCCTAGAGTAAGGGAAATAAAAATAAACAAATGGGACCTAATGAAACTTAAAAGCTTTTGCACAGCAAAGGAAACCATAAACAAGATGAAAAGACAACCCTCATTTGCAAATGAATCAACGGACAAAGGATTAATATCCAAAATATATAAACAGCTCATGCAGCTCAATATTAAAAAAACAAACAACCCAAACAAAAAATGGGCAGAAGACCTAAATAGACATTTCTCCAAAGAAGACATACAGATGGCCAAGAAGCACATGAAAAGCTGCCCAACATCACGAATTATTAGAGAAATGCTAAATCAAAACTACAATGAGGTATCGCCTCACACTGGTTAGAATGGGCATCATCAGAAAATCTACAAATAACAAATGCTGGGGAGGCTGTGGAGAAAAGGGAACCCTTGTGCACTGTTGGTGGGAATGTAAATTGATACAGCCACTATGGAGAACAGTATGGAGGTTCCTTAAAAAACTAAAAATAGAATTACCATATGACCCAGCAAGCCCACTACTGGGCATATACCCAGAGAAAACCATAATTCAAAGACACATGCACCCCAATGTTCATTGCAGCACTATTTACAATAGCCAGGACATGGAAACAACCTAAATGCCCATCGACAGATGAATGGATAAAGAAGATGTGGTACATATATACAATGGAATATTACTCAGCCATAAAAAGGACCAAAATTGGGTCATTTGCAGAGACATGGATGGATCTAGAGACTGTCATACAGAGTGAAGTAAGTCAGAAGGAGAAAAACAAATATCGTATTTTAACGCATATATGTGGAACCTAGAAAAATGGTACAGATGAACCGGTTTGCAGGGCAGAAATAGTGACACAGATGTAGAGAACAAACATATGGACACCAAGGGGGAAAGCGGCAGGGGGGTGGGGGTGGGGGGGTGATGAATTGGGCGATTGGGATTGACATGTATACACTGATGTGTATAAAATTGATGACTAATAAGAACCTGCTGTATAAAAAATAATAAAATAAAATTCAAAAAAAAAAAAAAGCAGTCATTAGATCTATTCTTAAATTCATTAGCCTGTAAGCAACATGTGTCTGGCCCAGAATCAATAAGAAGACCATGGGGAAAATACCTATGCAGTGAGTTTTATATGGCAGCTTATTAATCTAATGAGACTGTTCCACACTGATGTCAACAAAATCACCAACCTGCGCATTGCTTCTCATTCTCATAGTGTCCTTTCTTATGCCCCAAATAAAACCTATAAAGAAGTCTGAAAAAGAAAATCTCTAAAAAAATCTAGGAAAGAGCTTGGTAATTTTGTCAGCATTACAGAGTGATTTTTGCAATTAAATTCCACAGAGTGTGTGGCCTTGGTCTTGACATGTTAAACTCAAAATTTCTATAACTTTTGCTTGGAAATGGGAGAGTGAAATTACTTCATCCATTTTAATGACATAAATTTAAGTCTTGAATCCTTTCCACATAAAATTGAACAATTTATTTCCATTGTGATTTTTGGCTTATTAATTGTTATAGATAAAGGGAAAATCATTACTCAATATTATTGAAAAAGAGAAAAGAAATAGGATCAATATAATGAGTTTAATAATCCTGAAAATAAATACAAACAAACACAGGTGATATCAACCCATCTCATGGCCAAATGGTTGCAATGGTCAAAGAATGGCCACTCTATGTTCAGAGCAGTTATCACTCATAATGTTCTGCCCACGGTAATTATAATCCCATAATTTCTCCATACACTATTTGCCAGATAAGGTTCTAAGCACTTAGATTTTTTTCAAATCTTTACAACAATTCCATCAAGTAAGTACAATTATCATTTGTATTGTTTCCACAGGGGATGGAAAAATAAGAAGCTAGGCTAATATTACTGTAAAGTAGTGGTTCTCAATCGGGGAAGGATTGGCATTGTGTCCTCCAGGGGACATTTGTCAATGTCCAAAATGAGGTATTTTGGGTGTCACAACTGTAGGAAGGGGAGTACCAGTAGGATCTAGTGGGTAGAGGCCGGGATAATGCTAAACATCCTCTAATACACAGGACAGCACCCGCAACAAATAATGATTTGTTCCAAAGTGTAGCTAGTGTTGAGATTGAGACACTCTGCTCTAGAACCTTTGCCTTTAACTTGTACAATATACAGTTTAGAAGGACCAAGACTCCTCTGGTGCCTGAAAGTGACTTGATATATAAATTTGGCAGCTGCTAGGTAACTCCTCAGTATCTCTTAGGCAGAGAAGCTTTCTTGTATTTGTTAGACTGGCATAATACTAGGTTTCTTTGTTTTCTATAATGTTCCAGATTTCATAACTGGAGAAACTAAGGACAAAATACTAAGGCTTTATGAGTTTGGAAGGTAAGCGTCTATCTTTCCTTCTGGTTCATTTTATTAAAAAGTAATGAGGTTGCGGATGACCAAAGATTTTAGCCAAGACTTTTTTCCCACCAGATTTTGAAACTTTTAACTGGTAGTATATCTAGTCAGTAGTAGTATGGAGTGTATTGCTTATGCTAAGACCTTATCCATTTATTTATTTTCCTTTTTGTACACTTATCTAGCAAACTAAACTTTTTTTTAACCCTTTTTACACATTTCTCCCGCCCTCCACCTCTCCCTTCTGGTAACCACCAATCCGTTTTCTGCATCTATGAGCTTATATTTTTTAGATTATATATGAGAGAGATAATATGGTATGTGTCTTTCTCTGATTTATTTCACTGAGCACAATGACCTCAAGGTCCATTCATTTTGTTAGAAATGGCAAGATTTCATTCTTTTTTTTTTTTTGTGGCTGAGTCTTTACTACTAAATATATCTTTTTGAGTTAGTGTTTTCATTTTCTTTGGATAAATATCCAGAAGTATAATTGCTGGATGATAAGGTATTATCATTTTAATTTTTTGAGGAAGTTCCATACTCCTTTCCATAGTGGCTGCATCAATTTATATTGCCACCAACATTGCAAGAAGCTTCCCTTTTTTCCACATCCTCACCAATACTTGCTATTTCTTGTCTTTTTGATAATACCCATTCTAACAGGTGTGAGGTGATATCTCATTGTGGTTTTGATGTGCATTTCCCTGATGATTAATGATGTTGAGCCATCTGTGTATCTTCTTTGGAAGAATGTGTATTCAGATCTTATGCCCATTTATTAAATCAGAATTTTTTTTTTTTTTTTTTTGGCTATTGAGTTGTATGAGTTCTTTATATATTTTGGTTATTAGCCACTCATCAGATTGATGATTTGTAAATATTTACTCCCATTCAGTAGGTTGCCTTTTCATTTTGTTGATGGTTTCCTTTGATGTGCAAAGCTTTTTAGTATGATGTAGTCCCACTTACTTAATTTTTAATCTCAGGCCAATATCCCTGATGAACATATATGCAAACATCCTCAACAGAATATTAGCATTCCATCCAAAAGCAGCAGAATACACATTCTTCTCAAGTGCACATGCTGGGCCACAAAGTCTCGGTAAATTTAAGAAAATTGAAATCATATCAAGCATATTTTTCAACCACAATACTAAGATTAGAAATCAACTACAAGAAAAAAAAAACTGTAAAACACACAAACACATGGAGGCTAAACCATATGTTACTAAATAACCAATGGATCACTGAAGAAATCTAAGAGGAAATCAAAAAACACCTAGAAACAAATGAAAATGAAAGCATGATGATCCAAAACCTATGGGACACAGCAAAAGTAGTTCTAAGAAGGAATTTCACAGCAATACAATCTTACCTCAGGAAACAAGAAAAATCTCAAATAAACAACCTACATTACACCTAAAACAACTAGAGAAAGAACAAACAAAACCCCAAGTTATCAGAAGGAAAGAAATCATAAAGATCAGAGCAGAAATAAATGAAATAGAAAAACAATAGAAAAGATCAATGAAACTAAAAGCTGGTTCTTTGAAAAGATAAACAAAATTGACAAACCTTTAGCCAGACTCATCAAGAAAAAAAGGGAGAGGGCTCAAATCAGTAAAATTAGAAATGAAAAAGGAGAAGTCACAACAGACACCACAGAAATACAAAGCATCATGAGAGACTACTACAAGCAAATATATGCCAATAAAATGGGCAACCTGGAAGAAATGGACAAATTCTTAGAAAGATACAACCTCCCAAGAATGAACCTGGAAGAAATAGAAAATATGAACAGACCAATCACAAGTAATGAAATTGAAACTGTCATTAAAAATCTTCCAACAAACAAAAGTCCAGGACCAGATGGCTTCACAGGTGAATTCTATCAAACATTTAGAGAAGAGCTAACACTCATCCTTCTCAAACTCTTCCAAAAAATTGTGGAGGAAGGAACACTCCCAAACTCATTCTAGGAGGCCACCATCACCCTGATACCAAACCAGACAAAGATACCACAACAAAATAAGAAAATTGCAGGCCAATATCACTGATGAACATAGACCAAAAAATCCTCAACAAAATACTAGCACACTGAATCCAACAACACATTAAAAAGATCATACACCATGATCTAATGGGATCAAGTGGGATTTATCCCAGGGATGCAAGGATTTTTCAATATCTGCAAATCAATCAGTGTGATACACCACATCAACAAATTGAAGAATAAAAACCATATGATCATCTCAATAGATGCAGAAAAAAGCTTTTGACAAAACTCAACACCCATTTATCATAAAAACTCTCCAGAAAGTAGGCATAGAGGGAACATACCTTAATGTAATAAAGGCCATATATGACAAATCTACAGCTAACATCATACTCACTCAACAGTGAAAAGCTAAAAGAATTTCCTCTAAACTCAGGAACAAGACAAGGATGCCTACTCTCACCACTTTTATTCAACATAGATTTAGAAGTCCTAGCCATGGCAATCAGAGAAGAAAAAGGAATCCAAATTGGAAAAGAAAAAGGAAAACTATCACTGTTTGCAGATGACATGATACTACACATAGAAAAGCTTAAAGATGCTATCAGAAAATTACTAGAGCTCTTCAATGAATTTGCTAAAGTTGCATGATACAAAACTAATACACTGAAATCTTTTGCATTTCTATACACTAACAATCAATGATCAGAAAGAGAAATTAAAGAAACAATTCCATTTACCATCACATCAAAAAAAAAAAACCTAGGAATAAACCTAGCCAAGGAGACAAAAGTCCTGTACTCTGAAAACCATAAGATGCAGATGAAAGAAATCGAAGATGACACAAACAGATGGAAAGATATACCATGTTCTTGGATTGGAAGACTCAATATTCTCAAAATGACTATACTACCCAAGGCAATCTACAGATTCAAGGCAATCACTATCAAATTACCAGTAGCATTTTTCACAGATGTAGAGCAAATAATTTTAAATTTTGTATGAAAACACAAAAGACCCTGAAAAGGCAAAACAATCTTGAGAAAGAACAGAGCTGCAGGAATCATGCTCCCTGACTTCAGACTATACTACAAAGGTGCAGTCATCAAAGCAGTATGGTACTGGCACAAAAACAGAAATATAGATCAATGGAACAGGATAGAAAGGCCAGAAATAAACCCACACACCTATGGTCAATTAATCCACAACAAAGGAGGCAAGACTATACAATGGAAGAAAGACAGTCTCTTCAATAAATGGTGCTGGGAAAAATGGACAGCTATATGTAAAAAAAAAATGAAATTAGAACATTCTCTAACACCATACACAAAAATAAACTCAAAATGGATTAAAGACCTAAATGTAAGACCAGACACTATAAAACTCTTAGAGGAAAATATAGGAAGAACGCTCTTTGACATAAATCACAGCAATATCTTTTTTGATGTGTCTCCTAGAGTAATGGAAATAAAAACAAAATAACAAATATAACCTAATTAAACTCAAAACCTTTTATGCAGCAGAGGAAACAACAAACAAAACTAAAAGGCAACCCACAGAATGGGAGAAAATATTTGCAAATGATGTGACCCACAAGGTATTAATCTCCAAATTTTACAAACAGCTCATGTGGCTCAATATCAAAAACAACAAGAAACCCAATCAAAAAATGGGCAGAAGACCTAAATAGACATTTCTCCAAAGAAGAGATACAGATGGCCAAGAGGCACATGAAAAGATGCCTAACTTTGCTAATTATTAGAGAAAGGAAAATCAAAACTACAATGAGATATCACCTCATACCAGTCAGAATGGCCATCATCAAGTCTACAAATAATAAATGCTGGAGAGGGTGTGGAGAAAAGGGAGCCCTCTTACACTGTTTTTGGGAGTGTAAATTAGTACAGTCACTATGGAGAACAGTATGGAGGTTCCTTAAAAATCTGAAAATAGAGCTACCATATGATCCAGCAATCCCACTCATACCAGAGGAAAACATGGTTCAAAAGGATACATGAGCCCCAATGTTCATTGCAGTGCTGTTTACAATAGCCAAGACATGGAAGCAACCTAAATGTCCATCGACAGAGGAATGGATAAACAAGATGTGGTACATATATACAATGGAATATTACTCAGCCATTAAGAAGAATGAAATAATGCCATTTGCAGCAACATGGATGGACCTGGAGATTATCATACTAAGTGAAGTAAGTCAGACGGAGAAAGATAAGTATCATATGATATTGCTTATATGTAGAATCAAAAAAATATACAATTGAACTTATTTATAAATTAGAAACAGACTCACAGACTTAGAGAATGAACTTGTGGTTACCAGGGGGTCAGGGTAGGGGGGGAGGAATAGATTGGGAGTTTGGGAATGACATGTACATACTGCTATGTTTAAAATAGATAACCAACAAGGACCTACTATATAGCACAGGGAACTCTGCTCAATATTCTGTAATAACCTAAATGGGAAAAGAATTTGAAAAAGAACAGATACATGTTTATGTATAACTGAATCACTTTGCTATACACCTGAAACTAACACAACATTGTTAATCAACCATACTCCAACATAAAATAAAAATTTTAAAAAAGAATAAAATCATATGATCTCAATACCTATAGAAAATGCATTTGAAAAAATTTAACATACATTTATGGTAAGAAGTCTCAACAAACTAAGTATAGAGGGAACATATTGCAACATAATAAATGTTGTATATGACAAGCCCAAAGCTAACGAAACTTTTCCTCTAAGATCAGGAACAAGACAAGGATACCTACTGTCACCACTTTTATTCAACATAGTATTCAAAGCCCTAGCCAGAGCATTTAGGGAAGAAAAAGAAATAAAAGGCATACAAATTGGAAAGGAAGAAGTAAAATTGTCAGTATATGCAGATGACATATTATATATAGAAAACCCTAAAGACTCCATCAAACAACTGTTAGAATTACTAAACAAATTCAGTAAAGTTGCTGGATACAAAATCAATGCACAAAAATCTGTTGAGTTTTTACACACTAATAACAAACTATCAGAAAGGAAAATAAAGAAAACAATTCCATTTACAGTTGCATCATAAAGAGTAAAATACCTAGGAATAAATTTAAGCAGGGAGGTGAAAGATCTATTAAAGTCTATAAGACATTAATGAAAGAAATTGAAAAAGATACAAATGAATGGAAAGATATTCCATGCCCATGAATTGAAAGAATCAACATTGTTAAAGTTGATTACATAATACACAAAGAAGTCTACAGGTTCAATGCAATCTCTATAAACATGCCAATGGCATTTTTCAAAACAATTGAACAAATAATCCTAAAATTTTTGTGGAACCACAAAAAACCCCAAATAGCCAAACCAATCTTGAGAAAGAAGAACAAAGCTGGAGGCATCACACTCCCTGATTTCAAACTATACTACAAAGCTATAGTCATTAATACAGTATGGTACTAGTATTTAAATAGACACATAGATGAATAGAACAGAACAGAGAGCCCAGAAATGAATCCATACATATGTGGTCAGTTAATTTACAACAAAGAAGCCAAGAATATACAATGGGAGAAGGAGCGTCTCTTCAATAGATGATTTTGGGAAAACTAGGCAGTCACATGCCAAAGAATAAAACTCGACCACTACATTACACCACTTATTTTTAAGTTATTTTATCTTAAAAATAACCCAAAATGGATTAAAGACTTGAATGTAACACCTGAAACCATAAAACTAAAAGAAAACATAGGTGGTAAGCTCCTTGACATAGGCATTGGCAATGGTTTTTTGAATCTGGCAACAAAAGCAAAAATAAATAAGTGAGATTGTAGGTTCCTCTTCAAATGTTTCCACACATTGACACAGTCATGAAACAGTATGCTTTCTCTAGCCCAGTCTTTGGAAAGTGTTCAATCACAGTAGCAGAAAAATATTCATATCTTAGGTTGTACTTCTAATGAAAGATGAATTTTATCATGGCATAGCAAAAGGTTTCTAAGTATCAATTTTTCATAAACAGTACATTTTGTGCTTCATTATACCTTAGAAGAGCTGCTTCCAACTAGAAGCATGTCTATTTTAAGCAACTGGTGAAAACAGAAATCCTAGAACAATGTAAGTAATAAGTATTTTCCTCATTCTTTTTTGTTTCTATAGAAATGCTTTTAGTGTGGGAGTGTTGTAGACATAGCATTTTTAAAGGTCACAAAACATACATATCATACTTGGTTATAAACAAGAGAGATAATGGGTTACCTAATGGTTCAGATCTCTGAGAGGGAAAATGCAATAACATGACACTATACAGACCTAAAGCATTTCCATTGTTTTGGAGTTTGTGCTTAGTTCAGAATAAACTGAATTTAAGAATTAGTCCTCTTTGGGACTAAGGGTCATGTGAGCCTGAGCGATTGCCGTAAGTATAGAAAATGATTTAAATACTAGGAGTGGTACATTGATTCAAGAGAGCTCTAAGGAAGTACAGATACTAAAGAATTAATAAAGACAATCTCCTTTCATGCAACTAGAAGATGCTAGTTGTACAGCTGTACCTGGTCTCTTAATTCCTCTTCTTAAGACTTATTGTCCTCTCATTTTCTGCGTTATCTGCCCTGCTTTTCACTTCATTTCTTTTTCTTTTCCTCTTCTGGCATTACCTTTTCTCCTCTGTAATATTGTTTCAAGGAGGTTTAACTCAAGAAAGGAAAACTGAAAATGATAGGATTCACTAATATATAATAACCTTGACATAAATACCCTTAAGAAGGACAAGGCAAAAGAAAATGCATTTGTCTAGAGAATATCATCACAAGTTGGAGATATAACCAGTTTTCTCATAGTTTACAAAATGATTGAGAGGAAGCATCTTCTTCCTAGAGTCCTAGGAATCAGCATTAATATGTCTCTTCTTTTTATTACTTTTCACATTGTGTAGAAAAGAAAACTTTAAAACTTTTCTAACTATTATTTGGAAATTGAAGAGATCATTATGGAGACACTCATTCAAATGCTCCGGTGAGATTATTCTGGTTCAGCCTACCTTTTATGTCTGTGGATAGAAGTGAAAAAATATTCAGTCCAACTTCAATACTTGTGGCAATAATAAAGCTGCAGAGCTTAGTGAACCAGACTCTAGCTGGGAGAGAAATAGTCTGGCTCAGGGACTTCTACTAGAAAGCTCCCATGGATTTTTTTTTTAATATGTAAATTTATTTATTTTTGGCTGCGTTGGGTCTTCGTTGCTGCGCGCCGGCTTTCTCTAGTTGCGGCAAGCGGGGGCTACTCTTTGTTGCGGTGCGTGGGCTTCTCATTGCGGTGGCTTCTCTTGTTTCAGAGCACGAGCTCTAGGCACACGGGCTTCAGTAGTTGAGGCACGTGGGCTTCAGTAGTTGTGGCACGTGGGCTCAGTAGCTGTGGCTCAGGGGCTCTAGAGCGCAAGTTCAGTAGTTGTGGTGCATGAGCTTACTTGCTCCGCGGCATGTGGGATCTTCTTGGACCAAAGATCGAAGCCATGTCCCCTGCACTGGCAGGCGGATTCTTAACCACTGCACCACCAGGGAAGTCCCACTCCCATGGATTTTAATGCACAGAGAATCTGGCCCTCTAATTTTTCCCCAATACTTGCTATCATTCATTATGCAACTATGAGAAAGTTGAGTTGAATTTTCTGACTATGTTTCTTTCCTTATTGAATTACACAAACTAGTGGCTCTTTGAATTTCAGAGGTCATTCAGCATAATTACATATTGCTCTATTTTCTGCTCATGTGCCTCCTGCATTTCATTGAACTAAAATTATAGCAAATATGTTCATTGAAATATGTTATTGGAAACCATATAAACCAGTCAAGAGAAGCATATTAATGTTAATATATATCTCTATATACTTTAGAAACATTATTTTGTCAGAATCAATTGACCCCTTGGTGTCTGAAGTACTGTGCTGAATAGTCACATTTAAACGGTGTTGTCACTTAATTCCATCAAAAAGGACACTAAGCAAAACTAATGATCTTACAGATACTGTGAGAGATAAAATAGCATGCATTGTTTTCTCATAAAAAATGAAAGTGTTATGTACATAATGGCATTCTAAATATTATTAGGTAGTTAATATGACATGATTTAACAAACTTCCACCTCTGTTAGCAATACCTAGCAATGATGTAAGAGTATGATGTAAGAGTACATTGAATATAATATACCATATACTCAAAGGATGGCCCAATGGTTCCTTAATTAATATCTAAAATATGCTTTTTAAAGTAATAAGCAAATTACCTTATAGTTTACATTTTAACAATTTGGTGTAAAGCTGCTATGCTGTTAATTTGGTTTTCCTGGTGACATTTAATAGTCCAGTAGACACCCTAAAATCTCTTAGAATATAAAAGCAGTCCAACTTGAAGACATGGGGTGGAGAGGGGGAAGCTAGGGAGAAGTGACAGAGTGGCATGGACATATGTACACTACCAAATGTAAAATAGCTAGTGGGAAGCAGCCGCATAGCACAGGGAGATCAGCTTGGTGCTTTGCGACCACCTAGAGGGGTGGGATAGGGAGGGTGGGAGGGAGACGCAAGAGGGAGGGGATATGGGGATATATGTATGCATATGGCTGATTCACTTTGTTGTACAACAGGAACACAGTATTGTGAAGCAATTGTACTCTAATAAAGATCTATTAAATAAATAAATATGAATAAATAACCTAGGAAATAAATAGGCTTTTCCAAACCTTAAAAAAAAAAAAAAATAACAGTCCAAGAGTATATCAGTATATTCTCGCCTGGCCAAGAACTCCCAAAATATATTTGGAACAGTGCCCACAATCAATGGTGCAAGAGGTCTGAAAAAGCTGTTTTTTTTTGGTTTTTGTTTCTACTTCTGAAAGGGAAATACAGAATGGATGTTTTAAAGTAAAGGCTGAAACTGATACTCTCCTGACAAACTAATATTCAAAATTTCATTAGAACTAGAGAGATGAAATCAAGATTCTCATAACTTTTACTCATTCATTCATCCGTGTCATTCATTCATTAAATCATCCAGCAAACATTTAAATGCCTACTCGAAAGAGAGAAAAAAATGTACTGGATGCTTAAAATAGTATCACATTCATAAATACAATGGTGTGGAAAAGAGTATTTCTGTCAAAAATTAAAGACAGAAATACACTTTTAAATTTGATTGTGTTCCAAAATCAGACTTTTATAATTTAAATAAAATAAAAATAATTGCGTATTTAAAAATGTTCTCAGGGTTGATTAAATGAAAGATGCCAGTTTCTTCAGCTTTTCAGTTCAGAATAAAACTTGTCTTATATTGTTATTGTTTTAGCAATAATGTCGTATATCAAACTAGCTTAAGTGCCAAGTGTATAGTTCATGATTTAAACTCAAGGAGAAACTGGCAACATGTCATTTTCCATTTCCCACTTTTAGGACTGTTTCTTGTGGTCCTATGAGGTAGACCAGTAGAGCATATCATATTAAATCTTCTTTTCAACAAGAAGTCTTTATTACATATCACACAATTCATAGACTAGCTCAGGCCTTCATTTTTCTGGTTATCCAAAGAAAATTGAAGTTACTAAATAGGTATATACGTATTTTAATTGTGGGAAATAATTTGCAGTCAAAGTGACTGCCTGCTATGTGTCGTATCACTGGCTCATTTTATGGTTGAGCTACAAGCTTCTAAAAAAAGGATTTATAACAGAAATGCTTACAACCTCTTAGCTGTGGCACTGTGAATGGCAATATCATAATACATTGTAGCAGTAAACCCCCAATCAATAGCAGCTCATTAAAGTGAGAAGCATGGATTTAATCAGGGAGAATCTACATGTTTTCAATGATCAGTGGAAGGTCTTGTCCATCAATGTCTAGTTCAGTTCTTAAGTTGCATCTGACATGTTACAGTAGGTTTCACTAAGATTTGTGTGCAAGCTAATGTGAAGGCCATCTGTCATTTTAATATATGATCAATACAATCCATAACCAGTGTTCAGACTTGAAAGGAAGAGGTCAGTGCACACCCCAGAGACCTGCTTATTATTTCCACAGATCTTCACTTGTACTCTCTATTGAAAACATAAAGTGTCTTCTCTTTTCCAACATGAAACTAAATATAACCACTCAAAGGCTGAAGAAAATGGTTATGCACTTGTTCTTTGATTTTGACATTTTTCTTCTTTTTCTTATTAATTTCCCTTCCCTCTGGTTCAAAGATATAATCCAAGAGAATACCACTGGGGTTAAATGAATGCGATGCTTTTAGCTCTTGAATGCTATTTCCTCATCTACAAAATGGGGATAATATAACTTACTTTGTGCACATGAATCACAAGTAACTGTTAAGCCAGTTTACCAAAACACTAAAAATGGATGTGTCAGTGAGGAGTATTCATATATACGATAATAACTTAGGAGCCAAATTCTACCATTTGTGAACATTTGGGATGACATCATATTAATAAAATTATGAGATGAATACTTTTATTTAAATAGAATGTTATCATCATCAAGATATCCAGTGTTGTCCTTAAAATCTACTGTAAGGCCCTCCATAAAATCTACTGTAAGGCCCTCCATATTGAGTAATTAAACAACATTGTAGTAAACTTTCAGTACATTCAAAATATGACCTGCAGTTATTGATAGACAAATTGGGTAGTAAAGTTATCTCACACAAACAGAAGGCAGATAGAGAAACCTATAGGAATTCCTCTGCCTTTAGAGGTAACTTCAGAAGGGCTATTGGGAAGATGTATCATGCCCATAATTATTTGGTGGGAGAATTACTTACAATAAAATGCAAGTAAAAATTAATTAAACAAATGTAGGTAGCTCTAAAGCAAATATTGTTAGTTCTCTAGGCTTGTAAAAACCTTTCTATTTTGCTTTTATTACTTGGAAACTCTTACTTGGAATTATAGTGAGCAAAATATTTATTTTGAAGTAAGTTGGTTTTGCAGAAAGACCAAAGTCAAAAATTATTAAATATTTAAAATTTCAAATGAAAGCTGAGGTATCCCTATGAAGTAACTCTTAACACAGCTACTGTATTCATTATGGCTTAATCTTTCAATATGATAAACTTAGATGTACGTGCTGAGTCAATACCCCATTTTGACGAAACTATTAGATGACAGGTTGGGGACCAATATTTTTATTGTTGTTGAACTAGTGACCAATCAAATGAATATCCTAGAACTCAGAACTCAAAACCAAAAAAAACTGATTAAATATAAGTAATGGATTATATACCATGTGTTTTTCTAAAGGCTTGTGTTCATCAATAATGCTGAATGCTTTGAGAATTCTTTAATACAGAAATGATGAGCTCAAATCTGTAAAGAAGAAAATTTCAATTAAAAAAGAATCAGCCAATAAGATGTGGTATATACATATATACACACACACATACAGTGGAATACTACTCAGCTATAAAAAAAGAATGAAAATTTGCCATTTGTAGCAACATGGATGGACTTGGAGGGTATTATGCTAAGTAAAATAAATCAGACAAAGAAAGAAATACTGCATGATATCATTTATATGTGGAATCTGAAAAATACAACAAACTAGTGAATATAACAAAAAAGAAGCAGACTCACAGATACAGAGAACAAACTAGTGGTTACCAGTTTGTGGGGAGAGGAGGGGCAAGATTGAGGTAGGGGATTAAGAGGTATAAACTATTAGGTATAAAATAAGCTATAAGGAAATATTTTTTTCTTTTTTAAAAAAAAGAAAATTAAAAAAGAATCAATCATATTCTTAAAGAAGTCAAACAATGGCTTAGAGTGTAAGCTACTTAAAGGTAACTTTATGATCCATGTATATATATAACTAACATGACTGAAAAATTGAACTATTAGTTTTTACTTGTTGATGATTAGCTTAGAGTTTTAAAAATGCCTGACATCAGTCAAAAATATCACGAGTTAAAAACTGTATATTCATGATCAATGAAGTGAATAATAGTTATAAGCAAGACTAGCCAAGGACTTATAAATAAATACTATTTCACCTCCATGACCAGAGGAATCAGCTTGTTCAGAAAGGCAGTGCCATCTGGAGTGGCAAGCTGGCTGGAGGGAAGGTTTTGGGACCATGCCAAATCTCTATAAACCATGTGAGTCCAAATTATGAGGAAAAGAAACACATAATTATTTCAGACCTAAGCATTACCAAGAGACCTTCTGCACCACTGATTCCAGAGAACTAAAATTCAAATTGTTCTGATGTGACTTAACATTTTCAAAGGTGCCAGGTGTGCTGTAGAAATGCACCTAGCTTGTGGAGGTGTCAAATGTGCTAAAATATGAAGAGTGTGTGGTTCTTGCCACTGGCATCTCAAAGCATAAATCACCACTTAGAAGACATCAGTAAAAAGACCCATGTTGCATCTATGCTGGACTACCAGAATCCTAACTTGCTTTAGGCAGCTGATCCCTTAGAAATAAGGTCATCCTAATGTGAGATGCTGGTCAACATTGTGGACCAAAATCTCAAAACGAATCCCAGGTGACCAGAGGAATAAATCTGGTCTTTTCATAAAGAAGACATCCTACATATCTCAATATATTATCAGTCAATAATTTTTTAGCATTTTTCAGTAACCAACTATTATACTGTGGATTATAGGATATTGTATATAGTATAGACATACTCTGGGGTGGATATCTCTATCTACCTACATCTATCTATCTACTTCTATTTCTATATAAAGTCTCACTTTATTTCTTTCTAGGACCGAGGTGTGCTATGGTCTGAATTAGGCTTATTCTCTCTCTAGATAATCCCTCACTGCCGTTACCCACTGCTATAGCTTCACTGAAATCTTTTTTCAACCTGGTATTATGTCATTGCTTTAACTGATTCCCTCAGTATCCTCATGTCTGATTTTCTGACCATTATCTCATGAATCCCAATCTTGCTTGCCACACTATATCCTTGGTAGCTTCTTTTTAGATACCTCTGGGTGTTCCTGAAACATCTGTACTCTCAAGGTTCTTTCTACACTCTTCCTAAAGTCAATTTCATCTCCTCTTAAGTACTCAATTATTACTTACAAATCAGAAATTCCAAAATCTTGAGCCTTGATCTCTCACCTGAGTCCAAAGCCATTCAGTACCTGTGCACTGAGCACCTCGTCTTGGGTGGTTATGGACACCGTAGAATCGTCCTATCCAAAAGGAGCTTCAGGACCTTTTCTCTCAAACATCTTTTGCTCTCACTTTCCCTATCTCATGGATGTTGCCTCTATCCATCTAGCTTTTCAAACCAGATAACTGTTATTCAATCTTCTCCCTCATTCTCACATCTAAACAATTACCAAATTTGGTGAAATTACTTTTGAAATCTGTCTGTCTGCTTCTCTCTATCCACACAGACAGTAATCTAGAGGAGATGACCTGAATCTCTTCCCTGCATCTCTGGATCACTGCAATATTCTTCCCAGTCCTTCCTCTGATCTCTATTCCCTGCCCCCTACTGTTTTACCCAGTATTCGGCGGCCAGGGACATTTCTAAAATTCAAATTAGATCATATTTCTCCCCTGTTTAAAGCTCTCTCTGTGTCCTAACACCTCATCAAGATAGCCAGAGACTTTCCTTATATGGCCTTGGAGCTCTGATCCATCTTCATCTCATGCTATAGTAACCCATGCTATATTTGCACAATATGCTGGAGGTTATATTAAATGTCTTGCTACATTTTGTACTGGAGTTTTTGTTTACAGTGCTATGACTTCCAGAAAACCTCCTCTCATGCTTTCCTGTTCACATTCTCTCCCATCCTGGAGGGGGCAGATGAGAGAGTACATATTCCTTTATCCAGACAAATCGTGTAACACCTTCCTTCTGAATTCTCATATTTCTCTCCAGTAACAGAGCCAACCTCTAGCTCATTGGTGCCCTTAATGGAATATACAGCTGTTTCTAGCATCATAAACAATACATGTCTATGATTACTATACAGGAAGCACCTTGAGAGGTAGAAATCAGTTTACCAAACTTTTTAATCCATGTACTTGGCAAAAAAAAAAAAAAAAAAAAAAAAAGACCACAGTGAATATTGGCTGACATGAATTAATAATTAGTTGGTCATACCATACAACAAATAAAAACTAGAAGTTAACTCTATAGTAACCAAAAAAAGAGTGGTACCATGATATTATTAAACTCTGTCCCTATGTAGAGATAATTATTTTTAAATTATTATTCAAATATATTTACTACCTTTAGTTTCACCCAAATTTCTGCCAATTCTTTATCCACAAATTCACTTGACTTATTTTCTCAGTTTCTACTTATATTGTTATTATGGGTTTTTATTGACAGATCACACCTGCACTAATTCAAAAGCCAGCTTGTAATTTTTTTCTTTTTCACTCGACTCTAACTCATCCAAAGAAGAACAATTATAATAATCAACCAGAACTTTAATCATTAGCTCCTTGCAGGTGTACCCAAAATCTATACTTTTAGCATTGACCTCTTTCCTTAAACTCAGATATAACTGCTGTTTCCTAAACATCTCTACCCAGATGGCCAAAGGCACCCCCCAAGTCTAAACTCCAAATCACATTTTATCAAAAACCTTCACATTTCCCTCTTTCTGACAATGGCTCGACTTTCTTTAAATCTCTCAGACTTAAAATCTTGATGTCATAATTAAACATTCTGTGATGTTCCCTAAAATGAGAACCTGCTAAGTCTTATAGCTGATACCTAACAATAGTCTTCTTTTTTGTCCTCTCTTTCCCATCTTCATTTGTTCCACTCTACTTCAGATACTCATTACCTCTTAATTAGTTGGAATTACCTATTGGAATTATCTCCCAGATGGCCTCCCTGTTCTGAAACCTCCCTGCAGCAATAAAATCTATGATACTAGATTAATCTCTCTAAAGTACAAGTTGGATTGTGACTTTCAAGTATAAAAATCTTGTTTAGGCTTCCATTTCCTACCACAAACTCAAACTGGCTAATGTTAGAGAATCTCTAAAATCTTTCCTCATTCTACCTTTTCAATATTTTAGCTGGGTAATTTTGCAATTAAAGACGTCTGCCTTTATTAATACAACAAACTTTTATTGAATGCCTACCAGGTAGAAGAAATCATCTTAGCCAGAAATTGAAATAAGTATATGAATCAGGTGGCTTTTACCTTTGAGGAACTTACTCTAGAACAGGGGATATATATACATACATATCCATAAACATACATACATAAATAAATAATAGTTCATGGTAAAACTAGTCAAATTAGAAAGGCCTATACAATAGATACAGATAATGTAAAGAGATAGTGCCTATCTCTGAATTTAAGAAAAAAGAAATATAGATTTACAAATATTTGAGAGGAGGGGAAAGGCTATTTTGATATTTGGGCTATTTTTTCAATATATTCTACCTGATTTCCAACTCAATAGCAAAAATCCCCAAATACCTTGATTTAAAAATGGAGAAAAACCTGAATAAACATTTTTCCAAAGAAGATGTATGAATGGCCAGCAGGCACAGGAAAAGTTGATCAACATCACGAATCATCAAGGAAATACAAACCCAAAACACAATGAGATATTACTTCACATCTATTGGCTATTATCAAAAAGACAAGAGATGACTAGTTGGTGAAAATGTGGAAAAAAGGGAACCATTGTACGCGGTTGGTGGAAATGTAAATGGTACAGCCACTATGGAAAACAGTATGGATGTTCCTTACAAAATTAAAAATAGAATTACCATTTGATCCAGCAATCCCACTACTGGTTGTATATCTAAGGGAAATACAATCACTATCTTGAAGAGATAACTGTACTCCCATGTTCACTGCAGCATTATTCACAATAGTCAAGATATGGAAACAACCTAAATATCTCATGAGGAATAGATAAAGAAAAGTTTATGTATATAAAATACTCCATTATTCAGCCTCAAAGAAAGAAAGAAATTTGCCATTTGTGACAACATGGATGAACCCTGAGGAAATTATACTAAGTGAAATAGGCCCAAAACAGAAAGACAAACACTGAATGATTTCACTTTTATGTGGAGGCTTAAAAAAAAAAAAAAGCTCAACCTATAGTAACAGAGGGTAGAATGGTAGTTACCAAAGGCTAGGGAATGGGGGGGAAAGGGAAATTAAAAAAAAAAATAGAATGATGATAGCCAGGGGCTAGAAGGGATGGGGTCCTGGGGAGTTACTATTTAACGGGAACAGAGTTTCAGTTTTGCAAGATGAAAAGAGTTCTGGAGATGGATGGCGGTGATCGTTGCACAACAATATGAATGTACTTAGTACCATTGAACTCTACACTTAAAAATGGTTAACACAGGAAATTTTATGTTATGTGTATTGTACCACAATTTAACAAATTAGAAAAAAACTCTACCTGTTTCTTTTCATTCTCAACCACACTATCTGTTGTTTTAGACAAACTATGTTAGCCAAGTATTTCCCCAACACTTTCCTACCTTTGTGCTTTGTTTATTTTATGCTTGAAATTCCAAAGCACTCCATGTGTGGATGTCCTACTAATCTTTCAGGAGAAGTCCAGTGTCATCCATGAGGTCTTCCTGGTACTCTTAGCTAATATAGCACCATTACAAGGATCAAAAAACCTGTATTATTCATAATTGAGCTATTTAATTCCTAATCTAATGTCTTGTACATACCAAGCACTTGATATGTGTTCACATTCATTAATTCAGCAGATATGCAAGGAGTACCTATTACATGCCAGGCACTACTCTACAGCTAGGGATGCAACTAAGAACATCGTAACAAAGCATCTGCCCTGTAGCACTCACAATGTAGTGGTGAAGTAAGTGAGACCGACAACAGTTGGTCATTACTTCTAGGGCAAAGGAACAAGTACATTTTGAACAGTTATTTGTTCAACTCATAAATGCTGGTGAGAAAATAAAGCAGGGTACTAGTTGATATAAAGTGCCAGAGCGTAAGGTACTTAGTCTATGTAAGTGGTCAGAGAAAGTCTCACTAATAAGGTGACAATTTATCCAGAAACCTACAGGCAGTGGGGGAATGAGCTCTCTGAATATCTGAGAAGAGAGAATTTCAGGCAGACATACACCAAGTGCAAACACCCTGAGAAAGGAGGCTGCTTGGCACATTTGAGGACCAGCAAAGGGCAATATGACTAGAGCAGCAGGGGCAAGGGAGAGAGATGAACAGAAGATGAGCTCTGAGGACGAGCAGAGGAGGCTGTGGGCCTTAGGGAATACGTACTCTGCAGTCATTAGTGACTTTGAAAATAGAGGGATAAAACATAAATTGCGTGAGTTTTGAGAAGGAACTTGAGGAGAAAAAAATAAAAAAAAAAGTATAAATATCTCCTTCTAGGGTTCTTACTATAAAGGAAGCAGAAAAGTGGGACAGGAACTAGAGAGGAATGTTGGATCAAGGCATTATTATTATTATTATCATTATTAAAGTAATAACAGTAATCTTGTAGGATGTTCCAGAAGGGAGAGAAAAGTTGAGCGTGCTGAAGAGAGATGATATAATGATGGTCTTGCCAAGGTGAGAGGAACGGGCTTTAGATCACATCCTCAATACAATCATGTTCAGTTCATTCTAAGAAACATGAAGGAAGGCAGAGTATGGATCCAGTGACAGAGAAACGGAAAGATGTGATATAAGCTGGCAGAAAGTCTAGTGCAACTGTTCCTCTTCATGGAAAGCAATCTGCAAGTAGGCTTAAGAATTTTGTTCCTTGTTTAAAGAAACAAAACCCAAAGCCTATCGGTGGCTACAACACATAGCCTCTAACTTTAAATTTCTCTTCATGCTCTTAACTCTTAGGTCAATTATTACTTATCTTACCTAATTAACGGTATTTCCAATTTTCAGTCTAAAATTCTAGCTCTGTTCAGGCATACTAATTGTCAAATCCAGTGGCAGTCACTAAATTTAGAATGAAGAGTGAATACTCTGAAATATCTTGGAGTTATTTTATACATATGAATTTGCTAAAAACATGCAGAGACATATGTTTATAAATAAGGACATTGTATGTGTATTTAAAAGTCTATAATGACCCACCAAATTACCATTTCATGCAGAGGCAGTAAATTAATTAATTAAGAATAAATACTATGAAAATTGATTGCAGCCAGCAAAATCGTAATTAATGTAATATAATCTTCACGGCTATTATGACAAAGCAAGGACCACAAAAACTGTTCCTGTGGTTTATTAACAGACATCACAAGTAAAAGAGTACTATGGTCAAATAAGTTTGGAAAATTCTAGGTTAAACTTAGAACTTCACTCCTGGATTTCTGTGAGCCTTTTAGTTTACTCTATGCATGTAAATTCTCAAAAGGGGGATAGGTCCTTTTGAGAATTTACATGCATGGCTTCTCAAACCTGTTCGACCATGTAACCCCTTTTCCTTTGAAAACCCTTTAGGACTACTTGTCTACAGAATAGACTTTGAGAATGCTGGGTAATGTGAGGCTTGGTTTGAGAAGCAGAATAACATAAGCAAAAATAAAAGAAAATACTCCCTTGAATTATGAGCAGAACAGGAATTGGCCTGAAAAAATCTTTTAAGTTGTTATTTTTGAATAGTTTGCTTTTCACTAAACATCATTATCTCTCTACACTCAGATAGCACATTTTCAACATTAACTACAATGGGATCATTGCCTAATAGAACCATCCCTACATATGTGTTTTCTCAAATTCTCAATTTTTGAAATAATTCATCACTAGAGTGTCTGATGAAAAGTCAATGAAAAAAATTAAATTTTAAATGAATATAAAAATACATGTTAATCTCCATATCTAGAAAAGCTATGGGAAATGACAAGAAGCTGTCATCCTTTACATATTTTAAGAAGTGGTCTTTACTACTGAATAAGAAAGGGTCTTAGAAACTAGGTTGCAATTATTAAGAATGCTTATAATTATTCTAATAATTTCTAAGAATTTATGTGTAGTAATTTTATCTCTTTGGAAAAGGTAAAAACTTTTGTCAGAGTGCTGACATCAATATATATAGTACAAAACATATTTCAGTATGGCTGTGTTCAATTTTATATCCTGAACCAATATACTCTAGAGGTGACACACTTAGATTCCAAAATACTAGAAGAGACAACTTTTAGGAAAATATATCATTTTTCATTTTAGAGTTAGATTTGCAACATACTTCAAAAGGTGGTATTTATTTGTATTACTAATCTTTTAGATGAAAATGCATAAGTAAAAGCAAACACATCTTCTGTACCATTCAATGAGGGAAAAAAAAAAAAACCCAAATACATGAAGCAAAACAAGTTGTAAGTTATATCTACTTGACATCATACTTCTAAGTAAATACTAAACTTTCATTCAAACTTGCTACTTGATCAGTTTTCTTAATTTCATAGTGAATTCAATATCCTGTTTAAGGAACAATTGATATGATGGAATGAAGTAGATTTCCAGGCATATCTGGTTCAGATTTTTCTTTCAATCAGATTTGGTATGCAATTTCTGATAGGCCTAGGGTGAAGCTGTTTGCAAATACCACAGAAGTATGAGCTGCTTAAGTGAACATGTCTCCCTTCTGCTTTTTTTCTGAACTATTTTAAGCTGTAGTTTCATACTAAACATGGAAGGAATTAAATTTAATTCACCATATATTTATTGAGTATCCTCTGGGCCCAGGTATTAGGGATGAAGAGACGAAAATATATATTTGCTGCCTAGAAGTTGTCAGTTTTCTAGTTGGATAGGGAGATACTCTGTGATGTAGATACGATGACGAATTGTTCTATAACATGAGGAATGCCACACTATCACTTTGGAAATGGAGGCGGAAATAACTAATTTGGGGAAACACAAAAGACCCCGAGTAGCAAAAGCAAACCTGAGAAAGAAAAATAGAGCTAGAGGAATCAGGCTCCCTGACTTCAGACTATACTACAAAGCTAAAGTAATCAAACCCATATGGTACTGGCATGAAAACAGAAATATAGATCAATAGAACAGGATTGAAAGCCCAGAAATAAACCCATGCACCTATGGTCAATTAATCTATGACAAAGGAGGCAAGAATATACAATGGAGAAAAGACAGTCCCTTCGATAAATGGTGATGGGAAAACTGGACAGCTACATGTAAAAGAATGAAACTAGAACATTCTCTAACACCATACACAAAAAAAACCTCACAATGGATTAAAGACCTGGATGTAAGACCAGATACTACAAAACTCTTAGAGGAAAACATGGGCAGAAAACACTTTGACATAAATTGCAGCAATATCTTTTTTGATCCACCTCTGAAAGTAATGAAAATAAAAACAAAAATCAACAAGTGGGACCTAATTAAACTTAACAGATTCTGCACAGCAAAGGAAACCATAAACAAAATAAAAAGACAACCCACAGAATGGGAGAAAATATTTGCAAACAAAGGAACTGACAAGGGCTTAATCTCCAAAATATACAAACAGCTCATGCAGCTCAATATCAAAAAAAAAAAAAAAACAACAAACAAACCAATCAAAAAATGGGTAGAAGATCTAAACACACATTTCTCCAAAGAGGAAACACAGATGGCCAAAAAGCACATGAAAAGATGCTCAACATCGCTAATTATTAGAGAAATGCAAATCAAGACTCAATGAGATATCACCTCACGCTGGTCAGAATGGCGATCATCAAAAAGGCTACAAACAGTAAATGCTGGAGAGGGTGTGGAGAAAAGGGAACCCTCCTACACTATTGGTGGGAATGTAAATTGGTACAACCACTATGGAGAACAGTATGGAAGTTCCTTAAAAAACTAAAAATAGAACTACCATATGACCCAGCAATCCCACTACTGGGCATATACCCTGAGAAAACCATAATTCAAAAAGAGTCACGTACCACAACATTCATTGCAGCACTATTTACAATAGCTAGGACATGGAAGCAGCCTAAGTGTCCATCAACAGATGAATGGATAAAGAAAATGTGACACATATATACAATGGAATATTACTCAGCCATAAAAGGAAATGAAATTGGGTTATTTGTAGTGAGGTGGATGGACCTAGAGTCTGTCATACAGAGTGAAGTAAGCCAGAAAGAGAAAAACAAATACCGTATGCTAACATATATATGTGGAATCTAAAAAACAAAAAATGTTTCTGATGAACCTAGGGGCAGGACAGGAATAAAGATGCAGACATAGATAATGGACTTGAGGACAAGGTGGGGGTGGGGAAGAGGAAGCTAGGACTAGGTAAGAGAGTAGCACTGATATATATACACTACCAAATGTAAAATAGATAGCTAGTGGGAAGCAGCTGCATAGCACAAGGAGATCAGCTCGGTGCTTTGTGACCACCTAGAGGGGTGGGATAAGGATGGGTGGGAGGGAGGCTCAAGAGGCAGGGGATATGGGGATATATGTATACATATAGCTGATTCACTTTGTTATACAGCAGAAACTAACACAACATTGTAAAGCAATTATACTTTAAAGATGTAAAAAAAGAAAGAACGAACTACCATATGATCCAGCATTCCCCCTCCTGGGCATATATCCCAAGAAAACTATAATCTGAAAAGATACATGCACCCCAATGTTCACTGCAGCACTATTTACAATAGGCAAGACATGGAAGCAACCTAAATGACCATCGACAGAGGAATAAATAAAGAAAATGTGGTATGTATATATACAGTGGAATGTTGCTCAGCCTTCAAAAAGAATGAAATAATGCCATTTGCAGCAACATGGATGGACCTAGGGATTGCCATACTGAGTGAAGTAAGTCAGACAGAGAAAGACAAACATCATATGATATCACTTATATGTGGAATCTAAAAAAAAATGATACAAATGAACTTACTTAGGAATTTGGGATTAACATATACACACTACTATATATAAAATAGATAATCAACAAGGATCTACTGTATAGCACAGGGAACTCTACTCAATACTCTGTAATAACCTATATGGAAAAAGAATCTGAAAACGAACGGATATATCTGTTTGTATAACTGAATTCCTTTGCTGTACACCTAAAACTAACACAACATTGTAAATCAACTATACTCTAATATAAAATAAAAATTAAATTTAAAAAGTGGGGCAAAAAAAATCTTTACAGAGGCGGCCTTTGAATAGGTACTTAAAATGTTAGGCCTAGTTCAAAATCTAGTGGCTTAGCAAAAAGTGACTATTAAGAGAAGATGTGGCCTATGTACTTGTGAATTTAATCATTTCAATTTTTTTCATTTATTTATTAATTCAAGCCATTAGTCATTAAATATATATTTAGTGAGCATATATTATGTATTAGGCATTTCTTTTACAGAATTTAGTTGTAAAACTGAACTAGACAGGTAAGGACCCTGCTCTCATGCATGTTATATTCTCAGGGTGGGGGAAGACAGGGTGAGAACAGCTAGGAAGCATGTGTGTTTGTGTGTGTGTGTATATATATATATATATATATATATATATATAATATATAAAATTTCAGAATGAGGTAAATTTAGTGGAGGATCTAAGTAGGATTATATGAGAGTATCAGCAAAATGAGAGCTGCTTTCCTTTGACAGCTCAAGAACAATTTGAGAAAGTGACATGTGTGAACATGCACAGTACGAAAAGGAGCTAGTTAGGCATAAAGAGTTTAGGAAAAATATGTTCGGGGCAAAGGGAATATCAAGTTCAATAACCCACAAGTGTACTGATATTGCAAGGACCCAATGAAGAAGGTGTGTGATGGGTAAGTTGACCTTGGGGTATAGGAAGGAGCTAGGATAGGGTAGAAGTCTATACAACAACAAGGGGTTTTAGTTTCATTGTACTTTCAGTATGGTGCAGGTGTGGCAAGGACTACCTAATTATGTTTTATAAAGATAACTCTGGCTGCTCCAAGGAGAATGCACGTAGGTGAGGAAGTAGGAAGGTGAGCAGGACATCTAGTTTGGAGGCAACTAGTGCATTAAAAACAATGATGGTAGTTTCCGTTAGAGTGGTGGCAGTGGAAATAAACATATGCCTAAGAACTGAAAATACAGTTTGTTGGTAGATCAGAAAGACTATCCTGTGAGAAAGTGGATGGGGAGTAAATGGAAGAATCAAATAATGCACTTAGATTTTGTTTGTTTGTTTGAAGAACTGGTTAAAAGGTGATGTAGTTCTCTGAGGTAGGGAAGACTGAATGAGTAGTCATTTCCTTGTGCTCTCATGTATTTCTGTATACTTATATTATGGGATTTATCACACAGCATGTACAGTGGAGCCCCTATTATGACACACAACATTCTTCTTTACATCATAGCTAACACTCACAGGGCAACAACCACTGAGAGAGGTGCTTTACATACATTTTCTCATTTAATTTTTACAATAACTCCATGATGAAGGCACTATTTTAACTACTATGATATAGATAAGAATGCTGACCTATAAAGATCCATGATTTGCTTGTGTTGATTCAAGGAATGAATGTCAAGAATTGGATCTTAACCCAGGCCTGGATCTAGTTCCAGACATGGGCTTGGGCTTGTTTAGAAAAATATGATGTGGGTAACATTCCTTTCTCAATTATCTCTCTGGAGGGACTGACTCTGTGTAGTACTTTGTAGTTTAAAAGTATTTCTTAATATTTTCTCATTCAATATAGGTCTCACAAAATCTGCAAGATATTCAACTTTAAAGAGGGAATATATAGCAACAAATTTAATGTAGTTTATCAAGTTCATACTGTAAGAAGAATCAGTGTTTAAACAAAGTCCACTGGAGGCAATAATCTATGCTCATTCCTCAGCATAAGCTACTGTGTTAAATGGTTGGCCAAAGCATGACTTCAGTGGGAAAACGTCAGCCCAGAAGGAAAATGTAGTCAACTATGCATTATTTGGCTGAAGAAATGGAGATGACATGGTGCTGAAAGCAAAGAAATCTATACAATAAACAGAAATTTAATTTAACGAGATGACTATATTTTAAAATATCTGTACTATTTAAACAATAGGAAAATCAAACTTTGTAAAGATTACAAATGTTACATTATATGTATTTTGAGACTTTGTAAAGACTACAAATGTTACATTGTATGCATTTTGTTTTTAAGCAAATATTTTTCTATGTATTTGTCAACAATAGATAGATAGTGAAAACAGAATTTGATAAAAGAGCTGATTTGTTGATTCTAAAGCACAGAAACTTCAAAAGATAAAATACTGTCATTACCTGTATTTGTCCCTTCTGTATTCAAACACAATATAAATTATTGATAATAAAAATCATATCTTTTAAAGAATGTTGCCATGGTGATCGGTTTCTGTGAAAGTCTGCATACATTTACAACTGTATTGTATGTAGAATAGAGAAAAATAACAAAGTTAATGTTTTTAGGAAGACTCCAAAATATTTGTGTTTGAATCTAAATGCCATGGATATTTTTCTGCAGTGGAATCTAGAGACAAAGGCGCATAAACTAAAGGTGCTGCTTCAACAATTTGTTTTCCATTGAAAAACAACAAACTAAGAAAAAGAAAACAATGAGTATACCGAATACGCTAATTTGAAAATAATACTGTATTTTGTAAGCATCGATACAATAGTGTTTATATAGACTGTCAGGGAGAACAGGAGAATGACTTCAAAATATGTAAATGGAAGTGATACAGACAATTTTTAGAATTCTACAAATAAAGATTGCTCCTCTCTCTAATTTGGAATTGTTATTTTTATCCCATAAATTATTGTCTTTTAATAACAATAATTTTTAAAAACAGAATATATTTATCTATATAAAACATAGTATTCTCACACACAATATCTCCTAGTGATTATGTTCTCACCCTGGCTGTATCTGATCTAGACCAACATTAACATTAATCTCTGATATCTGAGAGCTCACAGAGGGATGATAGGAAGAAGGGCTCCAACGGATCAACCAGGGCTAACCTGAGAATGAGTGGGGAGTCACTGAGTCTTAGAATCTGAGAAATTTAGACTTGGAAGCTACCATGGACACCTTGCCCAAATCCATCCTTTTGACATGAAGAAGCTGAGAGTCAGAGAGGGCAAGCAATCTGCCTAAGACATGCTGTGTTTGTGGTGGTGTGGTATATGGTGACCACAGGCCAATATCGCACAGAAAACTTTGAGATTTAGATGAGACACAAAGGAGAGAAAACCAATTATTTCAGCACATTTTCCCGGCTGCCTCAGCCATTCTCTAATAGTTAAAGAACAGCTCAGACACTTAACACTTTCAGATTTTAGTAGCTAACATTTATGGAAGCAGTTTTCCAATGTAGAAAATTATTTCCCAAATTCTCACACCAAAGTTAAAAAAATAAATGGACAATGACCTATTTTAAATAGAACTAATGGCCCACTGTAGCATAATGCAATGCCGTGTTGTAGTAATTTTACTGTTAAGAAAAAAAGTTGTTCATAATGATAAAAAAAAAAAAGAATTAAGGGAAAAATACAAGTTTTGTTGATTAAAAACAAAATAAGACACAATAATCTACTTTGGAAACACAGAGAGTACCTATTGTGCTGAAAGGATTCAACCCTCAGAGAAATGTGAACTTTCACTGTAACAGTAAAATAATTGTTATATTTGAAATTCTACAGGTTGCTGATTTTGGTCACATTCTCTTTTAATTATGTAAATATTGCTTGCATTTAATTTTCATACAAATTATTTTAATCAACTCAAAGGTTACAGCTCAGAGAGTGTCTAACCCAAGCAATTTAACAAGGACAATGTTCACCAATCATGGGTGAATGATTGTAACAATAGTAGTTTCAACTTTCTGCCTATTGGTACCAATGAATAAAAGACAAAATATTTGAAAACAAAGATGATTCACTTACCACAGAAAACTTCAATCCCCTCAAATACAAGTAAAAAAGAAAAGACCAAATTCTAATATAATAAGGCAAATGCTTTGCATATCAGGTTTTGAAGACGAGGACAGTATTGGGCTTCAATTGATCCTCTACATCTTCATTATGGTATCAATTGACTCAACAATAATTTTATGTATCTATTCTTTTTTAAAAAATGTAAGTCAATAAATTTAACTATTGGCCATAAAAATTTATAACATTTTATATATTAAAAAAAAAGAACAGGTAAAAAAATGTAAAGGTAAACTTCTTTAGACCACAATAATAAGGTAGGATGCAAACATTATATTCAATGTAAGAGAGTGGTAGGTTCATATTATGTTCAAAAGAAAGATAAAAGTACATATCTTAAAATTATTAATGAATGTTTATAGTGAAGTGTGTATTTTTCAATTGAGGTATAGTTGATTTACACTATGTATCTATTCTTGATGCTATGAGTAGCTTCCACTGTGATTTTTCAATTATTTCTACTTCTCTTAGGCTATAAATTGAATGATGACACCATTATAATTCATGATAAACTGGTACTCATTAACTACTGAGAGCAAGATTATCAAATGAAGAACCTTTCAATTGTTCCCTTGTATTGGTACAGCAGAAAGAAATTGGATGCTGAAAAAACTCAGGAAGAGTGAATAAAATCAGTTCCCAGATAGGATCTTGGGATCTTAGGGGAGGGATAAGAATCTGGGAGCCAAATTTGAGTGGGAAGAAAGAACTAGGAACCAGATAGTCATGTCAGGAAACAGTTAAGTGAGGCAGACAGCATTCAAGGAGCAAACAAGTGGGTTATCAGAACACTGAAGACCAAAATAGTAGACTCACCCTGGTGAATTCATGTGGAAAGTCAAACCATCCTTCAGTAAATTGTGCAGCAGGCTTTGTAAGAAGGAGTTAGGGATTGATAGATTAACTCTATCCATTCTTAAAGATGTAAATTATCTTCCAGAAGTTGTCTAAATCTGACATTACTTTAAACCTCAAAATTCCTAAATCTTCTGTTTGCTTTGTTTTCTTTTCTCACTTTAAATTATACACAGATATGTATAATAAAACGTCCAAATTTACAGGAGGATTAAAGGAACTAAGAAGACGCAACTAGAGATTATCATACTAAATGAACTAAGTCAGAAAGAGAAAGACAAATACCATATGATTTCACTTATATGTAGAATCTAAAATACGACACAAATGAACCTATCTATGAAACAGAATCACGGACATAGAGAACAGACTGGTGGTTGCCAAGGGGGAGGACTTGGGGGAGGGATAGAGTGGAGGTTGGGGTTAGCAGATGTAAGCTTTAAGATGTAGAATAAACAACAAGGTCCTACTGTATAGCACAAAGAACTATATTCAATATACTATGAAAAACCATATGGAAAAGAAAAAAAAGAATGTGTGTGTATATCTGAATCACTTTGCTGTACAGCACTAATTAACACAACATTGTAAATCAACTATGCTTCAATAAAAATAATTTTTTTTTAGTGTCAAACATTGCCTAAACCCAAATGATCATCACAATAGCAAATGCTGACCAAGGATAAGTATTAAATATGAGGGAAAATCGAAAGATAAATTTCCTCCAAATATAAAATATACATAGTAAGATGGACAGCAATATCAATAATTCCTAAGAGGCAGATTATCCTCAGAAATTTCCCTTTCATGAATTTGTTTTCATAAAATCTGAAAACTCTGGTGGATTTTGCACTTCAGAAACACATTTCTCTTTGTTAACAGGCTGCGAGTAAAATCAAGATTTTGAAAAATAGTTGAATAAATGACGACAAAGATAAATATTAAAATTTAAAATATTCCCAGTATCTTAATGTAAACATAATGCATATTTGAAAATTAATTCATGCTTTTAAAAGATCAGATAGATGAACTGTGTTAATTAGAATCTAACTTTTAAAATGAGGGCAAGAGCCTGAACCAAGATGGTGGAGTAGAAGGACGTGCTCTCACTCCCTCTTGTGAGAACACCAGAATCACAACTAGCTGCTGGACAATCATCTACAGGAAGACACTGGAATTCACCAAAAAAGATACCCCACATCCAAAGACAAAGGAGAAGCCACAATGAGATGAAAGGAAGGGCACAATCACAGTAAAATCAAATTCCATAACTGCTGGGTGGGTGACTTACAGACAGGAGATCACTTATACCACAGAAATCCACCCACTGGAGTGAAATTCTGAGCCCAATGTCAGGCTTCCCAACCTGGGGGTCCGGCAACAGGAAGAGGAATTCCTAGAGAATCAGACTTTGAAGACTAGTGGGATTTGACTGCAGGGCTTTGACAGGATTGGGGGAAAGAGACACTCCACACTTGGAGGGCACATACAAAGTAGTGTGTGCATCGGGACCCAGGGGAGGCTGAATCAGACCTACCTGCTAGTGTTGGAGGGTCTCCTACAGAGGTGGGGGGTGGATGTGTCTCACAGTGGGGACAAGGACACTGGCAGCAGAAGTTCTGGGAAGTACTCCTCAGCGTGAGCCCTCACAGAGTCTGCCATTAGCCCCACAAAAGAGCCCAGGTAGGCTCCAGTGTTGGGTTGACTCAGGCCAAACAACCAACAGCGAGGGAACCCAGCCCCACCCATCAGCAGTCAAGCAGATTAAAGTTTTACTGAGCTCTGCCCACCAGAGCAACAGTCAGCTCTACCCACCACCAGTCCCTCCTATCAGGAAACTTGCACAAGCATCTTAGATAGCCTCATCCACCAGAGGGCAGACAGCAGACGCAAGAAAAACTACAATCCTGCAGCCTGTGGAACAAAAACCACATTCACAGAAAGACAGACAAGATGAAAAGGCAGAGTGCTATGTACCAGATGAAGGAACAAGGTAAACCCCCAGAAAAACAACTAAATGAAGTGGAGATAGGGCAAATTCCAGAAAAAGAATTCAGAATAATGATAGTGAAGATGATCCAGGACCTCGGAAAAAGAATGGAGGCAAAGATCGAGAAGATGCAAGAAATGTTTAACAAACACCTAGAAGAATTAAAGAACAAACAGAGATGAACAATACAATAACTGAAATGAAAAATACACTAGAAGGAATCAATAGCAGAATAACTGAGGCAGAAGAATGGATAAGTGACCTTGAAGACAGAATGGTGGAATTCACTGCTGCAGAAAAGAATAAAGAAAAAAGAATGAAAAGAAATGAAAACAGCCTAAGAGACCTCTGGGACAACATTAAACACAACAACATTCGCATTATAGGGGTCCCAGAAGGAGAAGAGAGAGAGAAAGGTCCAGAGAAAATATTTGAAGAGATTATAGTTGAAAACTTCCCTAACATGGGAAAGGAAATAGCCACCCAAGTCCAGGAAGTGCAGAGAGTTCCACAGAGGATAAACCCAAGGAGAAACACACTGAGACACATAGTAATCAAATTGGCAAAAATTAAAGACAAAGAAAAATTATTGAAAGCAACAAGGGAAAAATGACAAATAACATACAAGGGAACTCCTGTAAGGTTAACAGCTGATTTCTCAGCAGAAACTCTACAAGCCAGAAGGGAGTGGCAGGATATACTTAAAGTGATGAAACGGAAGAACCTACAACCAAGATTACTCTACCCGGCAAGGATCTCATTCAGATTTGATGGAGAAATCAAAAGCTTTACAGACAAGCAAAAGCTAAGAGAATTCAGCACCACCAAACCAGCTCTACAACAAATGCTAAAGGAACTTCTCTAACTGGGAAACACAAGACAAGAAAAGAACCTCAAAAACAAACACAAAACAATTAAGAAAATGGTCATAGGAACATACATATCAATAATCACCTTAAACGTGAATGGATTAAATGCTCCAACCAAAAGACACAAGCTTGCTGAATGGATACAAAAACAAGACCCATATATATGCTGTCTACAAGAGACCCACTTCAGACCTAGGGACACATACAGACTGAAAGTGAGGGGATGGAAAAAGATATTCCATGCAAATGGAAATAAAAAGAAAGCTGGAGTAGCAATACTCATATCAGATAAAATAGACTTTAAAATAAAGAATGTTACAAGAGACAAGGAAGGATACTACATAATCCTCAAGGGATCAATCCAAGGAGAAGATATAACAATTGTAAATATATATGCACCCAACATGAGAGCCCCTCAATACATAAGGCAACTGCTAACAGCTATAAAAGAGGAAATCGACAGTAACACAATAATAGCGGGGACTTTAACACCTCACACAAATGGACAGATCATCCAAAATGAAAATATATAAGGAAACAGAAGCTTTAAATGACACAATAGACCAGATAGATTTACTTGATATTTATAGGACATTCCATCCCAAAACAACAGATTACACTTTCTTCTCAAGTGCGCACGGAGCATTCTCCAGGATAGATCACATCTTGGGTCACATATCAAGCCTCAGTAAATTTAAGAAAATTGAAATCATATCAAGCATCTTTTCTGACCACAACTCTATGAGATTAGAAATCAATTACAGGGAAAAAAACACAAACACATGGAGGCTAAACAATACGTTACTAAATAACCAAGAGATCACTGAAGAAATCAAAGAGGAAATCAAAAAATACCTAGAGACAAATGACAATGAAAACATGACGACCCAAAACCTATGGGATGCAGTTCTAAGAGGGAATTTTATAGCAATGCAAGCCTACCTCAAGAAACAAGAAACAACTCAAATAAACAATCTAACCTTACACCTAAAGGAACTAGAGAACAAAGAACAAACAAAACCCAAAGTTAGTAGAAGGAAAGAAATCATAAAGATCAGAGCAGAAATAAATGAAATAGAAACAAAGAAAACAATAGCAAAGATCAATAAAACTTCTCAAACCTGGTTCTTTGAGAAGGTAAACAAAATTGATAAACCCTTAGCCAGATTCATCAAGAAAAAGAGGGAGAGGACTCAAATCAATAAAATCAGAAATGAAAAAGGAGAAGTTACAACAGACACCACAGAAATACAAAACATCCTAAGAGACTACTACAAGCAACTCTATGCCAATAAAATGGACAACCTGGAAGAAATGGACAAATTCTTAGAAAGGTATAACCTTCCAAGACTGAACCAGGAAGAAATAGAAAATATGAACAGACCAATCACAAGTAATGAAATTGAAACTGTGATGAAAAATCTTCCAACAAAGAAAAGTCCAGGACCAGATGGCTTCACAGGTGAATTCTATCAAACATTTACAGAAGAGCTAACACCCATCCTTCTCAAACTCTTCCAGAAAATTGCAGAGGAAGGAACACTCCCAAACTCATTCTATGAGGCCACCATCACCCTGATACTAAAACCAGACAAAGATACTACAAAAACAGAAAATTACAGACCAATATCACTGATGAATATAGATGAAAAAATCCTCAACAAGACACTAGCAAACAGAATCCAACAACACATTAAAAGGATCATACACCATGATCAAGTGGGATTTATCCCAGGGATGCAAGGATTCTTCAATATACACAAATCAATCAATGTGATACACCATATTAACAAATTGAAGATTAAAAACCATATGATCATCTCAATAGATGCAGGAAAAGCTTTTGACAAAATTCAACACCGATTTATGATAAAAACTCTCCAGAAAGTGGGCACAGAGGGAACCTACCTCAACATAATAAAGGCCATATTCTACAAACCCACAGCAAACATTATTCTCAATGGTGAAAAACTGAAAGCATTTCCTCTAAGATCAGGAACAAGACAAGGACGTCCACTCTAACCACTATTATTCAACATAGTTTTGGAAGTCTTAGCCATGGCAATCAGAGAAGAAAAATAAATAAAAGGAATATAAATTGGGAAAGAAGAAGTAAAACTGTCACTATTTGCAGACATAGAGAATCCTAAAGATGCCACCAGAAAACTACTAGAGCTAATCAATTAATTTGGTCAAGTTGCAGGATACAAAATTAATGCACAGAAATCTCTTGCATTCCTAAACACTAATGATGAAAAATCTGAAAGAGAAATTATGGAAACACTACCATTTACCATTGCAACAAAAAGAATAAAATACCTAGGAATAAACCTACCTAGGGAGACAAAAGACCTGTATGCCGAAAACTATAAGACACTGATGAAAGAAATTAAAGATGATACAAACAGATGGAGAGATATACCATGTTCTTGGATTGGAAGAATCAATATTGTGAAAATGACTATACTACCCAAAGCAATCTACAGATTCAATGTAATACCTATCAAATTACCAATGGCATTTTTTATGGAACAAGAACAAAAAATCTTAAAATTTGTATGGAGACACAAAAGACCCTGAATAGCCAAAACAGTCTTGAGGGGAAAAAACGGAGCTGGAGGAATCAGACTCCCTGACTTCAGACTATACTACAAAGTTACAGTAATCAAGACAATATGGTACTGGCACAAAAACAGAAACATACATCAATGGAACAAGATAGAAAGCCAAGAGATAAACCCACACACCTATGGTCAACTAATCTATGACAAAGGAGGCAAAGATATACAATGGAGAAAAGACAGTCTCTTCAATAAGTGGTGCTGGGACAACTGGACAACTACAAGTGAAAGAATGAAATTAGAACACTCCCTAACACCATACACAAAAATAAACTCAAAATGGATTAGAGACCTAAATGTTAAGACCGGACACTATAAAACTCTTAGAGGAAAACATAGGAAGAACACTCTGACATAAATCACAGCAAGATCTTTTTTGATCCACCTCCTAGAGTAATGGAAATAAAAACAAAAATAAACAAATAGGACCTAATGAAACTTAAAAGCTTTTGCACAGCAAAGGAAACCATGAACAAGACAAAAAGACAACTCTCAGAATGGGAGAAAATATTTGCAAATGAATCAATGGACAAAGGATTAATCTCCAAAACATATAAACAGCTCATGCAGCTCAATATTAAGAAAACAAACAACCCAATCCAAAAATGGGCAGAAGACCTAAATAGACATTTCTCCAAAGAAGACATACAGATGGCCCAGAAGCACAGGAAAAGCTGCTCAACATCACTAATTATTAGAGAAATGCAAATCAAAACTACAATGAGGTATCACCTCACACCAGTTAGAATGGGCATCATCAGAAAATCTACAAACAACAAATGCTGGAGAGGGTGTGGAGAAAAGGGAACCCTCTTGCACTGTTGGTGGGAATGTAGATTGATACAGCCACTATGGAGAACAGTATGGAGGTTCCTTAAAAAACTAAAAATAGAATTACCATATGATCCAGCAATCCCACTACTGGGCATATACCCAGAGAAAACCATAATTCAAAAAGACACATGCACCCCAATGTTCATTGCAGCACTATTTACAATAGCCAGGTCATGGAAGCAACCTAAATGCCCATCAACAGACGAATGGATAAAGAAGATGTGGTACATATATACAATGGAATATTACCCAGTCATAAAAAGGAACGAAATTGGGTCATTTGTTGAGACGTGGATGGGCCTAGAGACTGTCATACAGAGTGAAGTCAGAAAGAGAAAAACAAATATCTTATATTAACGCATATATGTGGAATGTTGAAAAATGGTACAGATGAACTGGACTGCAGGGCAGAAATTGAGACACAGATGTAGAGAACAAACGTATGGACACCAAGGGGGAAAAGCGGTGGGCGGGTAGGGGTGGTGGGATGAATTGGGAGATTGGGATTGACATGTATACACTGATGTGTATAAAACTGATGACTAATAAGAACCTGCTGTATAAATAAATAAATAAAATTAAATTAAAAAACTAATACTAAACTTTCTTTGGGTTATTTGTATGGAAATATGTTAATATAAATGTTTCAGACATTACATGAATTCCTAAAAATCTTGTATGTTCTGGCATAATGTTATAAGTCATAATTCTAGTTATTACTTTAAAATGTATATCTCAGAAATAACTAAATTTCCTTGTGAATTGAATTATTATGAACTTTCATCAAATCTTTAACTGTGGTCATTTTTATGTCTTTTGTCATTTACAGACAGTTCTGGGTGTACTCTGATGCTTTTGCAAAAATGTTCCTATAAAAGGGTTTCACCTTCAAGGAATTCATGGAAAAGACTCTGACAAGTACAGGTTTCTGGCAACTGACTATACTGCTGAACTCAATGAATAAGCATTTTCAGAACTCTAATGGAAAACTGATGAATTCGTAAAAGTGCTAACAAAAGATCAAGATAAAAAAAATTAATTACATGGGACTGAGTGAACTGATGAGGATGATTATAATTTTTGTGACTTCGTTTGAATAATAAAAAAAAAAGTACTAAGAAACCAGGTAGTATATCCTCATCATCTTTATACTGAGCAAGGAAGAAAACCAAAGTGATTATAATTAGTTTATATTTTAATCTCTGTGTCCTGGGGCACACTAAGTGAAAAATACTTTCAGCACAGTTAATAATGTAGACATCGGCTAAGCTATACAAGAAATAGAAATTATTTTTGAGTTGCAAGACTGGTTTGTTTCAAGGTGGCCAACCATTTTAACAAAACAATTAGTTTGATTTTTCTTTTGCATATATAACTTAGAAAAACAAGGTCCCACACATTATAATAAATTGATTTGTGATGATAAAGCATTGCAGGATGAATCAGAAGATGTGGGTTCCACGCCCATCTTTCATGTCTTACTTTTGTGATTAGAGCCATTCAAGCAACATCTGAAACTGTATCAATCAACATCAACAAACAGATAGTGATCAGTAAGCTAAGTGCTAAAGCCTTAGGTGATGGGTATGCAAAAATAGAAAACCTTGGTCATTTTAAGGGACCATTAATAAATTTATGGTCTGCAAGCAACGCTGTCCAATAGAAAAATAAGGCAAACCACATATGTAAATTTAAAATTTTCTAGTAGCTACATTAAAAAAAAGATGAAAAAGAAACAGGTAAAATTAATTTTAAGACTATATTTCAGGACTTCCCTGGTGGCGCAGTGGTTAAGAAACCGCCTGCCAGTGCAGGGGACACGGGTTTGATCCCTGGTCCGGGAAGATCCCACATGCCGCAGAGCAACTTAAAGCAACTTAAGCCCGCGCGCCACAACTACTGAGCCTGTGCTCTAGAGCTCGCAAGCCACAACTACTGAAGCCCGCGCACCTAGAGTCCGTGCTCCGCAACAAGAGAAGCCACCGCAGTGAGAAGCCTGTGCACCAAAAGGAAGAATAGCCCTCGCTCACCTCAACTAGAGAAAGCCCGTGCGCAGCAACAAAGACCCAACGCAGCCAAAACAAACAAACAAAAAGAATATATTTCATTTAACCCAACATATCCAAATATTATCATTACAACATGATGATACATTTTACACTTTTTTAAACTAAATCTTTGATATTCAGAGTGTTTTATTCTCACAACATATCTCAGTTTGTACTAGCCACATTTCAAATGCTCAGTAGAATATGTGGCTAGTGGCTATCACATTGAATAGCACAGGTCTGGAAGTAGAATAGATATGGGAAAAAACACGATAATTTAGGTGGTGGGTGCACAGAATGGCAGAACACATTCCTACCTCATCTTAGGGAATTTAGAGGACATTTCATAGAAGATCACAACTGAGTGAAACTTTAAGGCTGTGTAGAGACAAGGCAGATATCAAAGGAAGAGCAGCCTATGAGGATCCTCAAGGGGAGAGGGGCACTCTGAGTGAAGAAAATAGAAAAACAACAGGCATCTAAGCTATGCAGGAAATGTTTTGCAGGTATATTGTGGGTGAAATGGGTGGAGGGAGTTGAAGCAAGCAAAGCATCAAACCTGGATGAGTATTGAATTCTGGGGTAGTGTTACAGAAATAGATTTTATGAGAGGGTGAGTGAACTGACTCCTTGCACCAGTACTGCTTTTAACCAAATATGGGACCTGATTTAAGTCACTTAAGCTTTTTAGCTCTAGTTCCTAGTTTCCACAGTTGTAAAATCAAGGAGTCGAACTTGGTAATCTCTAATTATCTTTCCAATTAAAAATGCAATGTGCAAAAATTGCTAAGTATGAATTAAAATGGTTCAAGATTTAAATATATGCAGAAATGTCAAAGATGGTATTTAGAAGGTAGAACAGTATAATTATGCAACATGGCTATTTAAGCCTTTTCTGGGAAAACACTAAGATAGCAATTGAATTTTATAATAATAACAATGTTATATTCCGTAAGTGTCTTAATTTCTTACCTCCTTCTTTCCTGGAAGGGGAAACTATTTTAATATAGTCAATCAGGAGGTTTTCTCTTACTTTTCATGCTAAATGAATTTTAAGCCCACTAAATCTCTGTGTATTTTGCTTAAATACATTCTTCAGAAGTAAACTTGGAATTTGGTAAAATTGTAAAATTGGCTGACTCACAGGAAATCAACAAAAATTCATATTCAATTTCTATGTCTACTTCTGTATATAAGGTCAATTAAATAATCAAGAAAACTATAGAAATTTAAAAGAAATTAACAAGAAGTTAGGATCTAAGCAAATTAAAATTGTCTGTGGCTGACACATTTCATCAAGATGGACATGTCTATCAAACCTTCCTAGAGCCACCTGGAAGAGAAATAAACTATCTTTGGCTTCAAAATAATAAAGAAATCAGTTTGTTTATACAAAAGAATTCCTACAGCAAATGGGGCATTGAGAGACAAGCTATGTATAAGGCAAGCAGTCCTAAAAGGTAACATACTAGAAATTATCTTCTAATTCTATGCTGCTTTCTTTGAAAATTATAGTCCAAAGACTTAAATTAGACCATGAAAAAAAGTCATCAAGGGTCATCAAATGAACAAAAAAACTACAAAAGGTGAAAATTTAAAGCACCGAAAAACACATATCAATACATATTTTCATTTGAAGTATGAAAATAGACTAAGTCAATGAGTTGGAGATGGGAAAATGCCTGTTAGAGAAGATAAAGATGCAAAGAAGATGTGGTGATTCAGAGACCAGATGATATGGTGACGGCAGATAAAGGACGGAGGAGACAGTTCTCAAGGAGGCTGGTGTATAAAGAAGGCCATCTCCCATGAAGTCTTGAAAATGAATGGAGAGTCAGCAGAATCCATTAAGAGCATGTTTCTTTTCACAAGGGAGAAGGTGGATAGCAGAATTCTGCACAGCAAATGAAGCCTGAAGAAGTGTCTACTGAACTGAGAATCCATAAAGAAGACAGTGGATAATAAAGAGATGAATTGCTTGGGATTTCTGCCAAGGTTGAGTGGGGCCACTTGTAACTTTATTATGGAGGTTGTGAGGCCTAACAGGAATTCAAAGGTAGACATCCACACACAGACTGGTTGGAAAGGAAGCTCTTGATTTCTGGGAGGTCTGTTAGGAGGCAAAGGGAAAACCCTTGCGAACAACGGCAACATCTGGACTGAAAATAGAAATGGAGGAAGTTGAATTGTGTTTACATTAAGTGAGCTCTCTTAGTGCTGAGACCAGCATCTGGCTTTGGTTACATTTATCTGAACATAGTGAAAATGTTTGAATTAACCAAAAAAAGATTAGACTAAATTTCATAACAGTGTTTACACTGCAGAATAAATGACAAAACAGATACATGGAAAAAAGTGTCTGTTTACGCGCACATTTCAAAGAGCATGGATATAGCACCCGAAGCTACATTATCTTAGTGTGGTTGACATAAAACAGGGTCCACATAAACTCCTCATGATGGCCATTACAAATTATGTTAAGCCAAGGTGGTTTAAACACAGATATCCTATGTCTTTTGTTTATTGCTATGATAAAAAGAATTTGAGTGCCTTTCTACCACAATTAAGGGAAAACATGGTTAGGAAGTATATTTACATTTTATTTTCCACTATCAATAGCATTTCAGGTGACATCCTTATTCCTAGGAATTATAGCTCTCAATAAGGTTTTTCCCCTTTTCTTTCCATAAATAAATGTATTTGGGGGGCTTTAATTTGTTAGCAAATTCAGAACGGAGTATTTATCTTTACAGAAGCAATCTCAATTTTCTGTGGCCATATTGATGGGGTCTTTAAAATCTCATAGACCACTAATAAAATACATTGTTTATTGCTTGACCTTGTTTTGGAACCTGATCTTCTGCTCTCATCATTGTAACACCTGATTTTGAACAAGGAAACAAAGGCAAGTAACATATGCTGGGGAACAAGCTGTGGTCCCATATCAAGAGAGAAAGTGAATTTAAGAATAAGCAGTTAAATTTGGAAGGCTTTATCATTTATTAAGAAATAGTTCAGAATTCCTCGTTCTGAAGAGAAACAATTGGGTTGAAAGGGTCACAAGAGCAAATACAAACATTATCTTTCAGTGACTTAAATAGAATCATCTGTTCATAGAAAGAGAAACACAAATGCATTGATCTCCGGTATGTTGAACAGATGGAATCATGTAGAGCAAAGGTGTTTTAGTTAATCTTAAATCATGGTGCCATGGTTTCAAGACACCATGATGGGAAAAGTGACTGAATTAAATGCAGTTAATATCAAACCTGAAATGGTAGAGAGATTCAAATAAAAGCATCACCTTTTCTAGTACTTTACAGATCATGCACTCTCTCCTGGAGGTCTGCCTCTAACCTTCAGCTCTTCTGTGAAGCAGCTAAGTTTATGTCACGAAATAATGTGACTTTTGGCAGAGACTAGAGGACACTCAGAGCAACACTCAGGACCATCCATCAGTGCAGGAAGGTGAAGCCTGGTACTACCTAGTCACTCCAGAAAATGCTTGTTTCCTAGCACATGATCTGCTACTTTAAAAGGCAATGGGAACCACTAACTGGATGTATCATTATTTGAAAAACAAGTTTAATATGAAGTCATAAGTTATACTTTCAGGTTATATTATGAGTAAGTGATTAAAAAACAGTATAAAAGCCATAGCCATTTCATTCTATTTAAAATCTAAAGCTCTCTCAAATTCTCTGTTTCATAGTTAGGTGAAGTGGAAGTGTTCCATTTTGATCATTTCTAATCAGTTTAATTTGAAGCAATGCTCAATTTTCTTAACATTTAACATGGGAATTTTAACAATATGTGAGTTTTATCTCACAGAACATTGGCTTATTAAAAGTAACCTCACTGAGAACTAATCTCCAAAGAGAGACTGATAGATTTATCTACTGATAGGTAGACTTAATTCCTCGAGTAGACTTCCTTACACACTCAAATTGATCCTAGATTCCAAATTGCCAAACTAATGTCACTTATTTGTTTTAAAGAAGGATTTTTAATTTGGGTCATAGACTTTGCTTACCCTTGCTCAAGTCTGAAACTGAATTGTGTGTTTCTAAGCATTTCAATCTAAAAGAAGAATAGAAGAACAAATATGTATTTGGAAAGTTTATGTCATTAGGTAGTATGGTAATAAATTTAAAGGAAGATTATAATTTAGGAAATAGTAACATAGCTGTCATAATAGTTGGGAAATGAAAAGAAAGTTGGACTCTTATAGCAAAAGGATATCTTCTAAAGTTCAGTATCTAAATACCAACTTTAGGAAGATGATAAAACTGTAGACACCATGGTTGAATTTATTAAGTAGGCCTTTGTAAAACTCTGCCCAAGGTTTAACTTAAAACCCATTCTATAGTCCTATATCTGAAGCTTTCAATGTTGCATTTGTGAAGATGTAGTCTGACAGGTGATACAGTTCATCACCTGTAGACCATTAACTACATATCCTAAACATGTATAAAAGTATATTGACCTAACATGATAAAGAAGGCCAATGCTTTATTTTTATTAAGAAATTGGTGGACCTGACTTCTTTTCTAAGAATTTTCTGCCCAAAATTCCTGAAGTACAAATTCTATAGGCTGAGTAAAAAATTTAAAAAGTATAAGTTGTCTTTGAGAAAAAATTTCTGATCCTGAAGAAGCAATATTACTTTATTTCTGACCTAGCATAATTTCAGAACTTAAACTTCTTTGAAAGCAATAATGATAATTTAACATATTTTTCCATAAGATGAAATTTAAACTTATGGATTAAAATCAATAAGACAAAATAAATCATATTTGGAGTTTTCAAAAAATAACCTATTTTTTCTTAGACTACAAACCCATTTACAAAACACAAGGAAATTGTTCAATTAAGACAATCATTACTTAAAATGAGAGTAACAGGAAGGGGGAAAATAGTTTTTTCCAACATGGTCTTTTATTCTTTAATTATTCTACTGTAAAAGAGTCTCACTGTAAGGTAGAATTTGATTTCAGACGAGATATACACCATTCTGACCTCAAACTGACCTAAAATTTTTTAGTTCTGGAAACAAATATGCAGTGAGAGCCTGAAGAAACTAAGCTAAAAAGAAATATCACAAGGCATGCAAAGACACATTGCCTATTACTTTCTATCTTAGCAACATCCTGGCTGAGATGAAAGAAGGGGAAAAATAACAATAGAAAAAATCTTTTTTTCATAGGAATATTTATTGTGGACTCAAGTCCAAGTTTCCTCCAAAGTTTCTTTCCCTATTAAAAACCAGAAAACAGAATTTACTTGGAGGAGGGCTGGGGTGAGTGAGAAGTCCTGTGGTGATTTTTCAGTGAATTTATGAAACTAAGAGAGTCACGTCTGGCTAAAGTGATACATGGCCATTATACCAATATGGCCATAATACTGAGGCACTCTAAGTACAAATCATGATTTTCAGTAGCAAGAAATAATGAGGTACATTTGACTCTTTATCAGATTTGACTACGGGTCTGTGATTAACTTAAATATTTTCTATTAGGGAAAGAAAATAAGGAACTGCATTTTGTCCAATGAATACTAAGAAGAAAGAGTTATTTGGAGAGTTAAGACTCTTTGCTTGATCTAGTAAATCAGGATAGATGCATATTTTATTCCTGTGAATGTAATGCTGAGTTAATATGAATCTTAACCTTAATTGTTTGAATTATGAAAAATGAATTGCAATCCTCAGTAACAGGATTGGATGTTTCATGTAGCTATCTCTAATCCTCCCAATAGCTCTAACAGTAGATATTATTATCCCATATTTTCCAACAGAGGAAATCAAGCTTTAGGTATGCTCAAAGTTACTTCGTTAATATGAAGCAGAGCTGGGATTTTAACCCATTTCAAAATCTATGCTATTTCCATTATGTCACATATCATCTAAGAACATATTTTTTTGTCTTAGCCCAATTATATGGATTCAAAGTGAAAATACATAATGGGAAATATGAGTCATGTACTGAGTAGCAATTTTTATAATTTCTGCTGAAGAATAACTTTAAAATTGGCAAGTAATCTAAACTTTGTATTTAAAATACATGACTGTCTTGACTTTAGACATTCCTAACTAAATTAGCTTTTCTTTGTGTAATTAAATCACACTCTGGAATTCTAGTCTTTATTTCTATCAAAACAAATCAACACTTTTTTTGTTGTTACAGTAAAGAATCTGCCCATATCCCATTAATCTGTTTTCCTTTTGTTTTATAATCCAAAAGAGAGGTTTGATAGAATGTTTTCCCTCTCATGTTTGGGAACTCTTAACTGGACCCCATGTATTTCTTAAGTCTTATGAAAATATATGCAACATTTTGTAATAAGTGACTAAGTGCATTTTTCTGGCAATGAGTTCCTTGGCTTTCACTGGATTACAAAAGAATCCATGGCTGAAAAGAAAGATAAAAACTACTTACTTCCTAGCAGAGACTTTTTGTTCTTTTTGATAGTGTCAAATGAGATGGAAAATACAATACAATGATGTTTAGTTGTACCCTTTCAAACAGAAGCAAAGTATTTACCCTTGAAACCATACATAAACTACATACATTTTATAGTCATTTCTTTCTTTCTTTTTCTTCTGTCTAGGTCATTTGAAATAAGCTTACCTGTTTAAAAAAAAAAACTTTGGAGACAAAACTTTAAAAAATTCTATGGAACAATGCAGTGTTTTTCCAAAATTGGAAGGAAAGTTGAGATGAAGTCTACTTTATACTGAGATATATAGCCCAAACTTGTCTTGAATAAAGACTAAAATCAAAAGAAAGAAAAATAAATAAAATATGATTAAAAATCAAAAGAAAAATAGTAGGGGCTTCCCTGGTGGCGCAGTGGTTGAGAGTCTGCCTGCCAATGCAGGGGACACGGGTTCGCGCCCTGGTCTGGGAGGGTCCCACATGCCGCGGAGCGACTGGGCCCGTGAGCCACAATTACTGAGCCTGCGCGTCTGGAGCCTGTGCTCCGCAACAAGAGAGGCCGCGATAGTGAGAGGCCCGCGCACCGCGATGAAGAATGGCCCCCACTTGCCGCAACTGGAGAAAGCCCTCACACAGAAACGAAGACCCAACACAGCAATCAATCAATCAATCAATCAATCAATAAAATATTTAAAAAAAAAAAAAAAAAAAAAAGAAACAAGGGTCTGGACTTTAAAAAAAAAAAAAAAAAAGAAAAATAGTAGGTTGGCAGTTTAAGGGTTTCTAATCAAAGTTTCAGCTAGGTACCCATCTGTGTTGTCTAAAGAGTCATTTCTCAAATTTACCCTTGAACTGGATATTTAATGATAGTTTTATAATGGCAATGACCCCTAAATAGGACAGACAGAGGTTTTTCCTTGCCTCATTAAACCTGGAAGAGGTCAAAGTTATAAGCCTCTTTGATTTTCTTCCATAGGTAGTGACTTAATAGCATGTGTGAGTAAGATATTTACTTAATCCATCATGTTAGAATGTTTTTTCCCTAGATAATATTAATCCCAAATTATATACATACCTTTTATTACAAAAGAATCCAGTCCATCACTTTCACAAGAGTTACTTCTTTTCTAAGCCTAGCTGTTCAATGTGGGATGCAGAATTATACTTTTCTGAGCACTTTAACAAAGTTGGCAGTACATGGAAAGGCACCGACATGGTCTAAGGGCTGGGGAGTTTGGTGAGTTTCCTGGTCACAGATTTTGGGGTTTTGAAACTAGCAATTCTTTACTCTTCCTTGTTCAGATAGCCTAAAATAATGATCATACTTTATTTGGACTATAAGTTGATTTTGGATACAGACTTTTTAAAAATCTGAGTTTTTTTTGGTTTTAACTGTGTTATTAAGAAATTCTCATTCCTTAAGCCTAGAAATAAAGAAGTTACATTTTTTTTTTCTCATTTTCTTACATTCTGCTCCAGAGTCTAAATTCTGCTTATTTGTGGAGTGGCATTATTTTGCAGTTTAGTGGCTCCCAGCTGTGCAGTTTTTCTGGACATCACAGCGATAGCAAAAGCATAGATTTTGGCTGTCTTCCCTGTGCACCAAGAAGAATTTTTGGCATTACACTCAGTTCACTATGCATCTAGCTCTCTGTATAATGGATAGAGTTCTTCTGTTTCCATGGAAGGAGGAAAGACTTTTGGAACATACATATCCACTGACCCTTGCTGGATTCTTTTTCAGCCTATATCCAAGTCCATCTCAACAGTAGTCAGGAGACAGAGTATATACAGCACTTAAATATCCAGGAAGAGAATCGCTACACCAAGTATAAATGATCAAACCCAAGCTCGCATTTTTCCGATACTTTGCCTTAACAAGTTTGAGTGTCTCCCTGGGCAGCTCGTCCTTGACTTTGCTGCATGATAACTTTTGGTAGAGGAAAACACATTGCACAACCTTGCAGTCCTCTGTAAATAGGAGCAGAACTAGATACATTATCTGTTTCACACGTCAGAAATTCCCCCCCATATAATCTTGTCATGATTTTCCCCTGTAACCATGGCCACATTTGTCAGGCAATAGCAACAAAATATTCTCTGTAAAAAAGAAGCAATATGTTTGATTTCAAAATGTATTTGAATTTATGTGCATCATATAACAGGAAACTTTTCCTTATTATGTTCATCAGTGTTTATTTTTGATAACTGCAAAGAAAAGTCCTGAGATTAATTATAAAATAATTTTTCTATTTATTATTTTAGGATAACTTAACCACAAATTTTACTCAAATATAGGTCCATAAAGAATCAAATATTTTAAAGGCTTAATCTTTAAAGTAGGATCTATTATTGACTTTCTTTTCATAACATTTCCAAATGCCTCTGGTTATGGTGTTTGTGAAAGCCTCTTTAAATCATTATTTTTCTCAGTCTAGCTTATTTAATGCACCAGTTGCTGCTTACATGTATGATAAATAAATATAAAGTAAAGGCCAGCCCTTCAATGGCATCTTGGGGCACTGTAAAAAGAGCGTTTTTCCTTTACCCTTGACTTATGTTAAGTATTCAGTTCAGGTTAGAGAAGATGGTTGTCTGATTGCTTGTCCTATTTTTCTTTGCCAGAGCAGATAAAGTGTGCTTATCTATTAAAAGCACTCAGAGTAACATTAAGCCAGGACACCTGTGGAGTTTGAAAACGTAGGTTCTCAAACAGGTCACTGGCTGCTGGGGCAGCTTCAAGAACAGAATAACAAGCACTCTTTAGTATGGGAAACAAGGATCTCAGTGCTTTCACTGTGGTCTGTGTAGAAGGAAAATTTATCAACAGCGAGAGAGAAAGGAAAAGATCTTCATTTCCCACTTTTCTTAATCAGTCAATCTATAGATCTATAGTCTTATTTATAAATCTGTGTCTTAGGGGTCCATTCCCATAGCAAAATGTATTATAAATATTTGAACAGAAGCTGCATGGTTTATAAGGGCTTCACTTTTCTTAAGTTTGAAGACAATATGTGACATCAATTTATAGCAAATGATGCTTTAACTGGTATCCCAACCATTTCCCTTTATAATAATAAAAAATCAGCAAAGTAGGCAAATTTGGGGGTATAACTTAGAGTTGTTAGGAGTTTGGGATTGTTAGAATCATTTGAAAGGAGGTCTTTTTAGTGTCATAAAATGTCTAAAATAAGTTCTTGATAATTTTGGAAAGTTATAAAGTGCAATAATTTATACTTAGATTATTCAACTGGCAGTTAGTAGGTAGCAGAATAAAATAAATTCTAAAGGAATATAGCATAAAAACTAACTAGTCAATGTCCAATTATGGGATCACTGTAGGAATTTATGTAGAAATTGTATTATGAGCAATATTGCTTTTTGTGAGAACTGGCTTTTTTTTTTTTTTAGCTTAAAAATGAATGGTTTGTGGAAGATTGGTTCAAGATGGTGGAATAGAAGGACATGCTCTCACTCCCTCTTGCGAGAGCACCAGAATCACAACTAACTGCTGAACAACCATCGAAAGGAAGGCACTGGAACTCACGAAAAAAGATACCCCACGTCCAAAGACAAAGGAGAAGCCACAATGAGACGGTAGAGGGGCACAATCACAATAAAATCAAATCCCATAACTGCTGGGTGGGTGACTCACAAACTGGAGAACACTTAAACCACAGAAGTCCACCCACTGGAGTGAAGGTTCTGAGCCCCACATCAGGCTTCCCAACCTGGGGGTCTGGCAATGGGAGGAGGAATTCCTAGAGAATCAGACTTTGAAGCCTAGTGGGATTGGATTGCAGGGCTTCGACAGGACTGGGAGAAACAAGGATTCCACTCTTGGAGGGCACACACAAAGTAGTGTGCACATTGGGACCTAGGGGAAGGAGCAGTGACCCCATAGGAGACTGAACCAGACCTACCTGCTAGTGTTGGATGGTCTCCTGCAGAGGTGGGGGGTGGCTGTGTCTAACCATGAGGACGATGACACTGGAAGCAGTTCTGGGAAGTACTCCTTGGCATGAGCCCTCTCAGAGTCTGCCATTAGCCCCACAAAAGAGCCCAGGTAGGCTCAAGTGCTGGGTCGCCTCAGGCCAAACAACCAACAGAGAGGGAACCCAGCCCCACCCATCAGCAGACAAGTGGATTAAAGTATTACTGAGCTCTGCCCACCAGAGCACACACAGCTCTGCCCACCACCAGTCCCTCCTATCAGGAAACTTGAACAAGCCCCTTAGATAGCCTCATCCACCAGAGGGCAGACAGCAGAAGCAAGAAGAATGACAATCCTGCAGCCTGTGGAACAAAAACCACATTCACAGAAAGAAAAAAAGATGAAAAGGCAGAGGGCTATGTACCAGATGAAGGAACAAGATAAAACCCAAGAAAAACAACTAAATGAAGTGGAGATAGGCAACCTTCCAGAAAAATAATTCAGAATAATGATAGTGAAGATGATCCAGGACCCCGGAAAAAGAATGGAGGCAAAGATCGAGAAGATGCAAGAAATGTTTAACAAAGACCTGAAGAATTAAAGAACAAACAAACAGAGATGAATAATACAATAACTGAAATGAAAAATACACTAGAAGGAATCAATAGCAGAATAACTGAGGCAGAAGAACGGATAAGTGAGCTGGAAGACATAATGGTGGAATTCACTGCTGCGGAACAGAATAAACAAAAAAGAATGAAAAGAAATGAAGACAGCCTAAGAGACCTCTGGGACATTAAATGCAACAATATTCGCATTATAGGGGTCCCAGAAGGAGAAGAGAGAGAAGGACCCAAGAAAATATTTGAAGATACTATAGTTGAAAACTTCTCTAACATGGAAAAGGAAATAGCCACCCATGTCCAGGAAGCACAGAGAGCCCCATGCAGGATAAACCCAAGGAGAAACACACTGAGACACACAGTAACCAAATTGGCAAAAGTTGAAGACAAAGAAAAATTATTGAAAGCAACAAGGGAAAAATGACAAATAACATACAAGGGAACTCCTGTAAGGTTAACAGCTGATTTCTCAGCAGAAACTCTACAAGCCAGAAGGGAGTGGCAGGATATACTTAAAGTGATGAAACGGAAGAACCTACAACCAAGATTACTCTACCCAGCAAGGATCTCATTCAGATTTGATGGAGAAATCAAAAGCTTTACAGACAAGCAAAAGCTAAGAGAATTCAGCACCACCAAACCAGCTCTACAACAAATGCTAAAGGAACTTCTCTAACTGGGAAACACAAGAGAAGAAAAGGACCTACAAAAAGAAACCCAAAACAATTAAGAAAATGGTCATAGGAACATACATATCGATAATCACCTTAAATGTGAATGGATTAAATGCTCCAGCCAAAAGACACAGGCTCACTGAATGGATACAAAAACAAGACCCATATATATGCTGTCTACAGGAGACCCACTTCAGACCTAGGGACACATACAGACTGAAAGTGAGGGGATGGAAAAAGATATTCCATGCAAATGGAAATCAAAAGAGGGCTGGATTAGCAATACTCATATCAGATAAAATAGACTTTAAAATAAAGAATGTTACAAGAGACAACAAAAGACACTACATAATGATCAAGGGATCAATCCAAGAAGAAGATATAACAATTATAAATATATATGCACCCAACATAGGAGCACCTCATTACATAAGGCAACTGCTAACAGCTATAAAAGAGGAAATCGACAGTAACACAATAATAGTGGGGGAATTTAACACCTCACTTACAACACTGGAGATCATCCAAACAGAAAATTAATAAGGAAACACAGCTTTAAATGACACAATCTACCAGATAGATTTAATTGATACTTATAGGACATTCCATCCAAAAAGAGGAGATTACACGTTCTTCTCAAGTGCACACGGAACATTCTCCAGGATAGATCACATCTTGGGTCACAAATCAAGCCTCAGTAAATTTAAGAAAATTGAAATCATATCAAGCATCTTTTCTGACCATAACTCTATGAGATTAGAAATCAATTACAGGGAAAAAAACGTAAAAAACACAAACACATGGAGGGTAAACAATACGTTACTAAATAACCAGGATGTCACTGAAGAAATCAAAGAGGAAATCAAAAAAAACCTAGAGACAAATGACAGTGAAAACACAATGATCCAAAACCTATTGGATGCAGCAAAAGCAGTTCTAAGAGGGAAGTTTATAGCAATACAGTCCTGCCTCAAGAAACAAGAAAATCTCAAATAAACAACCTAACCTTACACCTAAAGGAACTAGAGAAAGAAGAACAAACAAAACACAAAGTTAGCAGAAGGAAAGAAATCATAAAGATCAGAGCAGAAATAAATCAAAAAGAAACAAAGAAAACAATAGCAAAGATCAATAAAACTAAAAGTTGGTTCTTTGGGAAGATAAACAAAATTGATAAACCACTAGCCAGACTCATCAAGAAAAAGAGGGAGAGGACTCAAATCAATAAAATTGGAAATGAAGGAGAATTTACAACAGACACAGCAGAAATACAAAGCATCCTAAGAGACTACTACAAGCAACTCTATGCCAATAAAACGGACAACCTGGAAGAAATGGACAAATTCTTAGAAAGGTATAACCTTCCAAGACTGAACCAGGAAGAAATAGAAAATATGAACAGACCAATCACAAGTAATGAAATTGAAACTGTGATTAAAAATCTTCTAACAAACAAAAGTCCAGGACCAGATGGCTTCACAGGTGAATTCTATCAAACACTTAGAGAAGAGCTAACACCCATCCCTCTCAAACTCTTCCAAAAAATTGCAGAGGAGGGAACACTCCCAACTCATTCTATGAGGCCACCATCAACCTGATACCAAAACCAGACAAAGATGCTACAAAAACAGAAAATTACAGACCAATATGACTGATGAATATAGATGCAAAAATCTTCAACAAAATACTAGCAAACAGAATCCAACAACACATTAAAAGGATCATACACCATGATCAAGTAGGATTTATCCCAGAGATGCAAGGATTCTTCAATATATGCTAATCAATCAATGTGATACACCATATTAACAAATTGAAGAATAAAAATCATATGATCATCTCAATAGATGCAGAAAAAGCTTTTGACAAAATTCAACACCCATTTATGATAAAAACTCCAGAAAGTGGGCATAGAGGGAACCTACCTCAACATAATAAAGGCCATATATGACAAACCCACAGCAAACATCATTCTCCATGGTGAAAAACTGAAAGCATTTCCTCTAAGATCAGGAACAAGACAAGGATGACCACTCTCACCACTATTATTCAACATAGTTTTGGAAGTCCTAGCCACGGCAATCAGAGAAGAAAATATACATCCATGGAAGAGGGTAGAAAACCCAGAGATAAACCCACGCACGTATGGTCGACTAATCTATGACAAACGAGGCAAGGATACACAATGGAGAAAAGACAGTCTCTTCAATAAGTGGTGCTGGGAAAACTGGACAGCTATATGTAAACGAATGAAATTCGAACACTCCCTAACACCATACATAAAAATAAACTCAAAATGGATAGAGACCTAAATGTAAGACCAGACACTATTAAACTCCTAGAGGAAAACTTAGGAAGAACACTCTTTGACATAAATCACAGGAAGATCTTCTTTGATCCACCTCCTAGAGTAATGGAAATAAAAACAAAAATAAACAAATGGGACCTAATGAAACTTAAAAGCTTTTGCACAGCAAAGGAAACCACAAACAAGACAAAAAGACAACCCTCAGAATGGGAGAAAATATTTGCAAATGAATCAACGGACAAAGGATTAATCTCCAAAATATAAAAGCAGCTCATGCAGCTCAATATTAAAAAAACAAACAACCCAAACAAAAAATGGACAGAAGACCTAAATAGACATTTATCCAAAGAAGACATACAGATGGCCAAGAAGCACATGAAAAGCTGCTCAACATCACTAATTATTAGAGAAATGCAAATCAAAACTACAATGAGGTATCACCTCACACCGGTTAGAATGGGCATCATCAGAAAATCTACAAATAACAAATGCTGGGGAGGCTGTGGAGAAAAGGGAACCCTCGTGCACTGTTGGTGGGAATGTAAATTGATACAGCCACTATGGAGAACAGTATGGAGGTTCTTTAAAAAACTAAAACTAGAACTATCATATGATCCAACAATCCCACTACTGGGCATATACCCAGAGAAGACCATCATTCAAAAAACACATGCACCCCTATGTTCATTGCAGCACTATTGACAATAGCCAGGTCATGGAAGCAATCTAAACGCCCATCAACAGATGAATAGATAAAGAAAATGTGGTACATATATACAATGGAATGTTACTCAGCCATAAAAAGGAATGAAACTGAGTCATTTGTAGAGACGTGGATGCATCTAGAGACTCATACAGAGTGAAGTAAGTCAGAAAGAGAAAAACAAATATCGTATATTAATGCATATATGTGGAACCTAGAAAAATGGTACAGATGAACCAGTTTTCAGGGCAGAAATTGAGACACAGATGTAGAGAACAAACTTATGGACACCAAGGGGGGAAAGTGGCGGTGGGGGGAAGAAAAAAAAAATTAGAATGTTTAACCATAATATTTAGCAACTCAAAATCACTAGAATAAAATAAACATTTTGCTTTAAGGAAAAAAAAAGTGAATGGTTTTATTACTTTGGTAGTAGCATAATTTTTTTTTCCTAATAGACTAAAAGCCTCATTTTATATTTGTGCCATTTGTAAAAGCTAAATGGAGATATTGAGACGTCAGCTACGAATCAGATCACTGGAACTTATATTTTACCTTCATTTTATGAAATAATCATTTTAGGAGCTCTAGGTACCATTTATGTATTTTCAATGTATTTTATAGCAATTTGAGCAACATTATTTCATATGAAAAATCACATTCACTACTAAATAGCAATGAATGATTTCCCCAAGTTACCTACCTATAACCAATCCTCAGTGTTTGTACAAATTGAAGGAAGAAGGAGAAAATGATTTCCAGCCCCAATTATTTCCCAGAGGTTTTTGCTTTTGGCTTTTTAATACATGTTGAATTTCTAAAACAAAACAATTTATTATTTCCTCTAACAACTGAATTGATAAGTATTTAATGAAACTGATGACTGCTGAAGAAAATCAGCATTTGGTGTGCAGTAGGAATAAAAGAAGAAAGTGTAGAGAATTAAAATGTAGCAAGAGCTTCTCTACAGATTGAAAAATCCCTGGATGAATGAATTCTTAATCTGGGAGTAATTTTTGGTAAATTAGAATAAAACTGTTTCTTTAATGGCTGAACATGACTCTGGGTCAAATTGATTTTTTTAAAAAACATTACCCAAAAGAAAGTTAAATATTGTAGTCATGTTATATATCCAGAAGCAAAGGGATGTGTGTGGGGGTGTATGTGTATTTTTCTCTTTTTTTTTGTAAACTAATGTTCTTTTTAAGTTTCTCTTGGATGAATCTTTAGGAGTAGAATTGCTATTACACAATGAGGTATATGCTTAATATTAATAAGAAGTTTTTAATCTTCCAAAGTGGCTGCACTCTTGTAGATTCTCACCAACAATATGAGAGTTCTAGCTATACCACTCTCCTGCCAACTTTTGGTAGTAATCAGTCTTTATTTTAGCCATTTTAGTGGATGCATTGTGCTGTCTCATTATGATTTTCATCTGCAATTTCCTGATAACTAGTGCTGATAAGCCTTTTAAAATGTGCTTATTGGCCATCTGTATATCTTCTTTTTTGATGTGTCTGTTAAATTTTTGCTCATTTCTTATTTGAATGTATTTTTATTATTTAATAAGAGTTCCTTATATAGTTTGGATGTGAGTCATGAGGAGGGTGTATTTGCTTAAGTCTACCATTTAGGCAAGTGCTGAATTTAATAATTCATATAACTAGGATCTCCTGCTCTCCAGCTGGGGCCCCAGATCCTCATCAATAATAGACAGTACATTGATCATATCTCATTCAATATCTAGTGCTATTTTACCAAACATGGGTATTTGCTGAACTTGACCAACAGATACAAAGAATGGACTAATATTTTGGAGGAGTAATCATAAACATATCAAAAAGGATATGATTTAAGAAGTTTTATAGTCTCATGCATCAGTGCACAGATTTGGAGTGAGTCAGAACAGGGCTTGATTCTTAGCTCTTCTGTTTTTGTGTATACCGTTTTGGGAGAGTTACAGAAGCTCTGCAAACTTCAGTAGTCTCACTTGGAAGAAGGGGTAAACTTATCTATGGTTCCTTCTGCAGAGTTGTCAGGAGTAAATAAAATATTTTTAAATGGCTTGTGCACAGTCCCTGTATGTTAAGTGGTATTAAAGGAAGCTTCTGCTGCTGCTTCTTTATTTTTTTGGTTTTGTTTGTTTATTTCAGTATATAGAAGACTTGTTTTCAAGTCTAAGTTTCAGCACCCAACTAGTGTGAAACGTTCATCTCTCTGAGCTTTACTTTTTTCATTCTGCTCTAATTACTTCTCAAAGTTCAATAAGGTAACATACTGGGAATCTATAAATTCTGTATTTTAAAATAAAAGGTAAAAAATAAAAAGGAACTCTCATATACTGTTGGTGGGAATGTAAATTGGTACAGCCACTATGGAGAACAGTATGGAGGTTCCTTAAAAAACTAAACATAAAGCTACCATATGATCCAGCAATCCCACTCCTGGGCATATATCTGGAGAAAACTCTATAATTTGGAAAGATACATGCACCCCGATGTTCATAGCTGCACTATTTACAATAACAAAGACATGGAAGCCACCTAAATGTCCATGAACAGATGAATGGATAAAGAATATGTGGTATGTATGTGTATACATACATACACACACACGCACACACACACACACACATACACAATGGAATATTACTCAGCCATAAAAAGAATGAAATAATACCATTTGCAGCAACATGGATGGACCTAGAGATTGTCATACTGAGTGAAGTAAGTCAGACAGAGAAAAACAAATATCATATGATATCACTTATTTGTGGAGTCTAAAAAAATGATGCAAATAACTTATTTACAAAGTGGAAACAGACTCACAGACTTTGAAAATAGATTTATGGTTACCAAAGGGGAGAGTGGGGTGGGGATATAAATTAGGAGTTTGGGATTAACATATACACACGACTATACATAAAATATGTAAACAACAATAACCTACTGTGCAGCACAGGGAATTATACTCAATAGCTTGCAATAACCTATAATGGAAAAGAATCTGAAAGAGTATGTACATATATATATGAATAACTTTGCTGTACACTTGAAACTAACGCAACATTGTAAATTAACTATACCTCAATTTAAAAAACTCACAGAAAAATCCATTGTGAGAAAAAAAAAAAAGGTAGTACCAGCCATACATTAAGATTTATCAGACATCTTTTGCACACAAAAATTGTGCCAGATACTGTTTTAAGCACCAGGGATACAGTGATACTGAAATCACAGTTCTTCACTCCAAGGAGCTAGCCGTCTAACAGGGGGGCAGAAGAACAAATAGGTATTACAATCTAGAATGAAAAAGATTAAGAGAGGGATAGCAATGGTACCCTCAGCACCCTAGAGGGAAGGCTTTCCAGATGTGATCAACCTGGAGCTGAGTCTTAAAGATGAGAGGAAGACAGCGAGGCAAACAAGGGAGAAAGGGCAACCAGAGAGCAAAAGAAAAAAAAAAAAAAACAACCACAAGCGTAGGGTTTTCAGTGAAACATTGACAATTCTGTGTTGATGGCATATAAATCAGGAGGCAAGAAGCAGGAGAGGATAGAGGAGGAGTGGCAAGAGTCCACTTCATATGAATATGAAAAGAAATCATTATTTTCATTACTTGTATTATCAGTGACAGATTATATGAGGAATAAAGCCTTAGACAACAGGTTTCCAGACAGAGATGGAATGATCGACTTTTGGCTTATTCACTGAATTCACTGGCCAAAGGCAAAGTCTTCAGTCACTGCTTCTTATACCCTCTGCAGCCTTTCATCTTTTACAACGAGGACAAAGAAAGAAAACCTAACAAGCAGAAGTGTGTGGTGCATTTTAGAAAGAATTTTATAAGTAAGATACCTATAAAAAACAGTCACATTTTGCGTAATATCTGTTAGATCAGAATCTTCACTAACTAGAACAGCTAACTATTTAAGCATTCTATGTGTGCGTGCACATACACAAGATCAGATTATAGGAATTGATATGTAGACAGAATTGATATGTAGAATTGATATGTAGACAGAATTGATATGTACATATCAGGAATTGATATGTACATATCAGGAATTGATATGTAGACAGAATTGGTATGTATTGTGTAAATCCCTGTCCTTCACTGCAACATAATTTTTCCGTAATTGTCTTTTACTCTTTGTTTTTCCTTTCCTATGTAAACTCTAGGGTCAGCTGTGGTTCAGGATGTCTGTAATTTCTTTACCATTTACAGTGGTTAATTCTTAGTACAGTATAATAATAGTTAAATGAGATTCTCCAGAGTTGAAAAAATTTATGAGAGATAAAATTCCAAAGCAACTGTAAACAGCCAAGTCAAGGACTGCATGCAGTTCAGATACTTTATTACTGATCATGAATGAGGTCACTATATTTTCTTGTTAATTGTTAATTCTCTGTATTACTTGCTATCAGGAGACCAGAGACATTCTGATTAAATTATCTTGTTTAGTTTATCATTTGGAATTATTTTTCCCTTCCTAAGCCTCCTTTAAGACCTGTGTTTCTTGAATTTAGAGCTCAAGCTGGGAAAGGAAGAAATAGTAGCAAACTCTGATACATAAATAGCCTTGAGGAATTGGTTATTGAGAAATGTTCAAAATGTAAGAGTTTTCCAATCTCACAATCTGTAATAAATACTTCCAGGGTCACTCTGAAAAAGAGACATGCTGCACACCCTCTCATTGAAAAGACAGATCTTTTATTTCCCAGCAACATGCCCTGGTAACTCGATGCTACTCTTTTGAGAGTAATTCTTAATTTTATTTTTTATTACGGCATGCATAGACGTAATGTCTGAACATTCAACCATGGAAGGAATGGAGTTATTGTGCTGATTGACCAAGTCTTTTTAGGGGAACATTGTTATATGGGGTATGGAAAGAATATTCACATTTAAGAAATACGTCTGCCAATTGCAACTGGAGTAACTTTACACATATCACTTCATTTTCCCGAGCCTCTCTTGCCTCATCTATAAAATGGGAATGATAGACACCTAAGGAGATTAATATTTTGTTTAAATGGATAATGAAGGTGGAAGAGCTTAGTCAACTGTGAAACTTTATATGAATCTAGGGTGCTCTTTTCTCACAATTGCTGGCAGCTTTATTCTTTATTCAGATAACCAAAGTGAACAAAACACAACAGTAGACAAAGAAAAAAATCCAAACTTAAGTGGGAGTTTCTAAGCCTATCTGGCTATAATTCTTTTGTTCATGTTCATATCAAAAATAGCTATGGGTTATCTATCAACCGTTTCCTGGCTCTACTCTGTGCTATAATGCCCTTTCAAAGTCTATATAAATAGCCAATACAGGAAGGGGCATAACATGGTCAAATACCAAACCTTTGAGTAGCAGAGGGAAGGGAAAGAGGACATTGAACATAATGACCCAGGAAGTTCCTAGATTTAGTGATTTTTGTGTGAAGCCATGTCAAACTGTAGCAGGGAAGTTATTTTCTTCCCATCTAGAGCCAGAATGGCACCTAAACCTGCCTCTAAAGTAGTACATGGCAAATAACAGTAAAAAAAATTTGTTCACAAATGAGAAATGTGCCAGATCAGAAATAAAACTGGGAAGACAGAGACCATCACTTAAATGGGATGAGCTATTTTGAAGAATAAACAGACTTTTATCTTAATTACCTTCTTGAAGACTCTTTTTCCTAATATAGTCATATTTTGAGAAACTAGGGGTAAGAACTGCAACATATGAATTGGGTGGGGGAGGAGCATATTTCAGTCTATAACATGTGGTTTGCAAATATTTTCTTCTAGTCTGTAGTTTGTCTTTCCATCCTATTAAAAGGATCTTTCACAGAGCAAGGATTTTTAATTTTGAGGAAGTCCAGTTTATCAATTGTTTGGATACCAAAGATGTTACCCTGTATTTACTCCTAAAAATGTTATGGTTTTGCCATTTACATTTAGTTTTGACATCATTTTGGTCAATAAAATTAACAAGCCATAAGCAAGACTGACAAATTTTGTTAGAGAGAGAAAAGACTCAATCAATATTAGGAATGAAATGGGGTATATTACTAAAGACCTTGCAGACATCAGAATGATAATAAAGGAATATGTACTAGGAATAACTCTACATACATAAATTTGACAAGTTACATGAAAAGGACAAATTCCTCAAAAGTACAAGCTACCACACCTAATCCAAAATAAAATAGATAATTTAAATGGCCTTATTAAGGAAATTTTATTTGTAATTTAAATGCCCCTCCCAAAACATCCAGACCCAGTTAGTTCATTGGAGAATTCTACCAAACACGTAAAGAAGTATTAATACCAATTTTATATAACCTGCTGCAGAAAATAGAAGAGAATAAAACACTTTTGAATCAATTTTATGAAGCTAGAATTACTCTGATACCAAAATGAGACAAAGACAGTAAAAAAAAAGGGAAAACTGCAGACCATTATCCCTCATAATTATATATTATCAAACAAATTTCAACAATACATAAAAAGAATTATATACCAGAGCCAAGGGGGTTTATTCCAAGGATGGAAGTTTGGTTCAATATTTAAAAATCAATCAATATAATCCACCATAATAACAGGATAGAGCAGAAAAATCCTATGAATATATCAATGAGTGCAGAAAAAAGCTGATAGGAATTGAAACACGGGATGTTTCCCTCTTTTCTAATGCAAACATTTAGTGTTATAAAAATTTCTCTCAGGTAATCGGTGTGCCACACTATTCATATATTTTCATTTTTGTTCAGTTCAAGGTATTTTTAAAAATTTTTCTTGAGACTTTCTCTTTGACCCACGGATTAATTCCAACTGTGTTTTTAGTTGGTTGAAATTTTTCCTGTTATCATTCTATAGGATTTCATTCAAAAAATTCTTCTAAATTTTTTGTGGTTTGTTTTAGGGCCCAAAATATAGCTTATCTTTGCATATATTCTGTGGGTACTTGAAAAGAATACATGTTCTGTTCTTCTGGAGGATAGTGTTCTATGATAAATGGCAGCCAGACCCCATTAGTTGATCATGATATTTTCTTGTATTCCCTTGCTAATTTTCTTTCTTGTTCTATCAGTTGTTGAGATAGAGTATTAAAGTCTCCAAATTGTGGATTTGTCTATTGAACACTGAACCAGGAGTTAAAAATAAAATTGTGGGATTGAAATATATATATTAAATGATAAAATATATATTTTCTACCCCAAATGCAAACTATGCTTTATTTTATCATCCAGCCATGATAGAAGGCTTCTTGAGGCAAGCATTTTGATAAAATTTAAAATTCATTCATATTAATTCAAAGTTTTGTGGACTATTATAACCATACTAAATGAAATTTTAATAAGTGGGTTTGTGGCAAGATGTTTTGCATATAATGTTTACACTGTTAACAAAGACAATCTGTCTCTTGTGATTTGACATATTTCTTTTTGATGTCAGAGTATTCTATTATTTTTAAAATGTCTGTCTTCTGTATCACAAAAACGCATTTAACATCTAAATATAAAATTACTTTGAAGAAACTGTACTGTACACATAATGTACAAAACCCAATTTTAAAATTTTAGTACATTACATACTTTTGACTAGAGTATAATTAGTAACTTTCATAATAAAAACTGATTTTTAAAATTTCAAAACAGAATAAAATGAATTTATGAAAATTGAGTCATTATTCAGTCTTCATTTTTTAAAATGCTTTCATAATTATCTTATAAAAATAATCCTTTCTGGAATATCATTAGGTGTTAATCTAAAAAAATATTTAAAAGATCTGATTTTTGGTTCTACACGTCACTGTTTCTCAAAGCATGGTCATATCTCACAAGTGCTTATTAAAATCGAGGCAACCAGACTCCACCAGGTTTGCTGAGTTAGCATCTCTGAGCCATTGCCTGGGGAATTCTGGGAAATAAGTGTTTTAACCAAGTTCCCCAAATGGTTTCTATGCATTGTACAGTTTGAGAATTTTGCCCTAATTCCTTAAAATTCAATGTGGGCTACCAGACCACCAACTTGTAATTTAAAATGTTAATGAATAGAATAATATTTAGACCCTTCTATTTATTGTAACTTGTTCTATTCTCTACTATGTGTTACATTCAAAACTCTAATAAATGTTGTTCTACATAGTTTTTGCAATTCTGATAACTTTGTGTGATTTTCCATGTTCTGCTTCACATTTCCATTCTTCTGTACTGTTTGTTACACTTCTTCACCACCTCGGGATGGCAAATTATCTAGAGGTAAAAACATTAATAAGCTCAATATTTATTTCCTACCTTCCTTTGAATTAATAACACCAATGATCTGTTAGATTTTCACTACATCCTTTCAGGTACATACAATATTTTAAATTATTTACAGAGATAATTCCTAGGTTTTGACAGCTGCCATGCCCTATATGACTGTGGTAGGATTATTTGTGAGTCTTAACTACTGTGGATTTTGGAGCCTTTGGAGTTAGTCTTGAAGTTCACATGAAAGCTGGAAACTCTTGTTGTCTCAGTACCATTTTCCCCCCACAGTTGTATCTCTGCTAGTGTCTATGAGTCCCTAAAAACTCCAGGTGTCCTTTGAGAGCCCCTGGGATTTCATCCCCTTTATGCAAATTCCTACTTAGAAATCTTTGTCTCTGAAGTTTTCTTAAGCTATGGTATTGACCTAAAACAGCAGGAGGAGGTACGGCCAGGACCAAACTGCTTGAGTCCCATTATTCTTGCATTTGGAACACTCTCTGTGGCAGACTATACTGTTGTTCCTAACTGTTGGATCACTTCCTTAAAAGAGGAGGACATACCTGCTCATTGCCATATGACACAAGGTACCTGACTAATGGTACATTACATATTTCCACCCCATTATCAGGCTTGATGTGAGCCAGTAGAATGTGAGAAAAATGACAGAGAACTAGATTTGAGCAGAAGCCTTAAGTGACATCCTGTGCTTCTCTTCCTATCAGCTTTTCCTTCCTGTAGTCCTTTCCCTCTGCCAATGAGGGTCCCAGAATGAGAAGACCCAATGCAGCAGAGCAGCACTTGCTGACCTGCCATCGCTGACATAAAACATGAGTGAAATTAAATTCTTGTCTTCAACAAATGGTGCCAGAACATCTGGACCTCCACATGAAAAAATTAATCTAAACACAGATCTTATACACGTCACAAAAACTTACTCAAAATGGATCAGAAACCTAAATGTAAAATGCAAAACTATAAAACTCCTAGAAGATAACATAGAAAAAAACCTAGATGACCTTGGGTATGACGATGATTATTTTAGGTACAACACAGAAGGCATGATCCATAAAAGAAATAATTGATAAGCTGGATTTTAATAAAATAAAAAAAATTCTACTCTGTGAAAGACAATGTCAAGAAAATGAGAAGACAAGCCACAGAATGGGAAATAACATCTGCAAAAGACACATCCAATAAAGAACTGCTATCCAAAATATACAAATTCTTAAAACCCAACAATAAGAAAACAAATATCTGGTCTATTAAAAAATGGACCAGAGACCTCACCAAAGAAGATATACAGATGGCAAATAAGGATATGAAATGATGCAAATTAAAACAATAGTGAAACATAATTAATACCTATTAGAATGGCCAAAATCCAGAACACTGACAATGTCAAATAATGGCAAGGATGTGGAGCAACAGGAACTCTCATTCATTGCTGGTGGGAATGCAAAATGGTACAGCCACTTTGGAAGTGAGCTTGGCAGTTTCTTAAAAAACTAAACATACTCTTACCATATAATGCAGCAATTGGTATTTACCCAAAGGAGTTGAAAAATTATGTTCACACAAAGACCTGCACATCAATGCTTATAGACTCTTTATTCATAATTGCCTAAACGTGGGAGGATCCAAGATGTCTTTCAGTAGGTAAATGAATAACTAAACTGTGGTCCATCCTGGCAATGGAATATTATTTAGTGCTAAAAATAAATGAGCTATCAAACCATGAAAAGACATGGAGGAAACTTAAATTCATACTACTGAGTGAAGGAAGCCAATCTACATACTGTGACACCAAGTATATGGAAAAAGCAAAACTGTGGAGGCAGTAGACAAATCAGTGGTTGCCAAGGGTGAGGGAGCAGAAGGGGATGAATAGGTGGAGCATGAAGATTATTAAGGCAGTGAAAATACTCTGTACAATAGTATAATGATGAATACATGTCATTATACATTTGTCTAAATCCACAGAATGTAGAACATCAAGAATGAACCCTAAGGTAAACTCTAGACTTTGGATGAAAATGATGTGTCAGTGTATGTTCATCCTCAGTAAAAAAGGCACCACTCTGGTGAGTGATGCTGGAAATAGAGGAGGTTATGCATGTTGGTGGGAGGGCAGGAGTTATAAGGAAAATCTCTGTACTTTCCTCTCAATTGTGCTGTGAACTAAAACTTCTCTTTAAAAAAGTCTTATAAAAATCCTTGTTGTTATAAATCACCAAGATTTAAGGTTGTTACTGCAGTAGAATGGAGAAATATACTAAACTCTCTGTGGACATTAATGCTATATTGATGAGAACCATTATCTCGAGAAGGATTTCCATAAACAGCTAAGTCCCACACTCACTGAGATCTCTGTGATTTTAACATATTTCACAATGAGTATTTTAAGGATACTTTTGCCCTTGCTGGACTTCCTAATAACATCTCTTGTCCCCAACCTTACTTATGTCTCCACAATTTTTTTCCAATCCCACTATCAAACTTTCACTCTCTGAGTTTTCTGTACAAGAAATTTAACTCTACCAATAAATTAGAGCTGTCTTTCTCATAAACGCTAACAGGAAAAGTCCAACAAGGACTTTCAACCTTTCAATTGAAGTATGTCTTTTCCAATTTATGGTGTTTATATCTGCACTAGAATGGAGAATTGCTTCAAATGTCCAATATATCATAAAATATATTTTAAGCACCCAAGTACACTTAGTACTCTATTTAAAGCAGTAGAGAGTATATATCCAGAAGAACCAGGTAAGAAGGATAAGAATTTTGACTGTCATTGAAACTTTTGAGTGTATCTTAAAGTACACTTTGAGGAAAAACAATGAGCACAGATAAATCCAGGAATCATGGGAAAATGTTCTATGAACTTGGAAGAGGCTATGAATTTTATCTAATCTACTATCATCTTCTCCGAATCATCAAATTGGACAAAATTAGTTTTATAACCTCTGTATTTGAAATTGGTTGAAAAATAATCCAACCACCTGAGTATGGTGTTTTTCAAGTTGATTCTACCTCTGTTGGAAATCAGAAACAGATATTTTTTTAAATAGGTACTCACATGACAGGGCCTATGACCATATCCTCAGTCCATCTTTGGAAATACTCTACTCTCTGTCTTGCTCACAAATTTCCAGAACTAATTATCCACTGAGCTGGTTTATCCCTGTAACACTTGCTCATCCATGCCCATGAGCTTTTGAGATCTGGAATCTGATTGTCTTTTGTTGGCTCATTGCCTCTGCTCAAAATGTAATTCAGGGAACATTCAGAAAAAGAATCAGAGATCCAACCAAGCAAAAGCCTTCTCATCATCTTGCCACTGATATTGGGTCTCACTTCTGGTCATAAACATTTTTATTCTTTCCAACCAGATATACTGTGTATTTTGGAGAATTGTAGCCCAAGTTTAGAATCACTAAAACTGTTCTCATTAGAACTTGTCTGGTCTTTCTTGGATTAAGGGTGTATTTAGTTCTGTAGTTTAGTACACATGTATTTACAAAAAAGAAGAGCTTGCCCTTTAAATAATTATAAAGTATTACTCCCACTATGATTATGTGGGAAAACTGGCTTTCTCAATTAAACTTAGTAGCATGCAATTTCTGCACTACCACATAGCAAATCTGTGCTCTCAGCAGCCTCTTTTATTCGATTTGCTCTGTTGGCTATCAAGCAAGTCCAAGGCCATTGGGAAAAAACAACTAGGAAACAGATTCTAGAAAACTAGCCAACGTGTTCATTGAGTTGAATCTGCATTATATATCTGAGAAGCAGGTGGACAGTCAAGGGTGAATTTCCTCCCTGGTAGGGTCGATTTTCATTATCCACCTCTAAAGGACTTTATGTTCTAGACTTTTTGGAAATGGAACTTAAAAATACAGATATATCAAGGTAGCAGGGTGGTAAAATAAGAAGATGGAGCATGAAACACAAATTACTTCAAGTGGGTATAGTTTAATTAAAATGTTTTATAATATGTTGTGTGAGTACTTCACTTTGTCTTGGGATTTAAAGGAAAATATTGGTGACTGCTTCATTAATAGGGAAGGCCAATGTTACCCTAGAGGTAGAAGAATTATATTGGCAGTTCAACTCTCTTTGCCAGAAAGTTCATGAGAAGGCAGAGTAAGGAGCTGTCTAATGGTCATTTGTTGGCTGAGAACAGTAAGTTGAGCTCACCAATACTAGGGTAAAAGAGAATCTAAGTATGGCAGCTGGCTCCATCCTTTCTTGGAAACTTTGTTTCACAATACTATTATTATAAAAATTTTTTTCCAGTTGAAATCCTCCACTTTTGGTCAGGTTATCAAATCAATACATTTTAATAGCCTGCTGGATATAATCACTCATGAGGTAGAATAAAAATGAGGTTAATTCATATTTATATGAAATTTATATACAACTTGAATTATCATTTTAAATTTCTGGATTATATATAAGACATCTGCAAAATGCCTGTGCCCTACAAATATGGAAATTGAATCAATTATACAATAAAGGAGAAAAGGAAAGGAATTGTTTATCTATTTAATTGGATATTAATATTTACTGATGGATTATATCTGGGCTGGATATCTGGATAGAGTAGGGGAAGAGTACAGTATAAACAAGAACCTTTCCATTACCTTTAAAAATCTTGTAATATCATTTTTTGATATTATTGGGTTGGCCAAAAAGTTCGTTTGGGTTTTCCATGGGCTGTTTCTGTAACATCGTACGGGAAACCCAAACGAACTTTTTGGCCAACACTATACTTACTATGAGAGAAATGGAAGCTTAAAGCAAAAATCTTACATAGTGCTGTCCAGTACAAATACCCTGTGAGCCACAAACGCAAACCACATTATTTTAAATTTTTGAATAGCAACATTAAAAAAGTAGGTGAAATTAATTGCAATATATATTTATTTCACCCAATATATGCAAATATTACTATTTCAACATGTAATCAACACAAAAATTATTAATGAGATATTTTACGTTCTTTTTTATACTAATTTTCCCAAGTCATGGTGTATACTTTACACTTACAACACATGTCAATTTGGAGTAGCCACATTCATGAGCTTCACAGCCACATGCGGTCAGTGATTTCTATATTGGATAGCATTGCCCAATAAAAACTTACTAAGAATGAAATTTGTATCTTATTTAGCCCTTGTTAACTACATAATAAACTGACTTGAAAAAAGAGCAGGAAAATAAATTTTCAATAGAAATCGAAGTGGGAATATAGAACCTCATAGGAAATAGTACATTATTTTTCTTACTACACCAGATTCAAACCTTTTTAGAATGGATGGCCAGATAAAAATTTGTCAAAGTCAGTTTTAAAATATTAGATGGGGTTTGTTGGCAAGACAAAAAATAAAATAAAATAACAACTAGAAATTATTTCACATACTCTAAATTTAATCAGAGTAAAGACATACTAGATTTTTAGGCATAATATCAACTCTAGTACAACCCATATTTGCATCCCTCACTAGCAGACTGATGAGCACTGTCAATACTCAACACATCAAGATCTTTAAATGCTTACTAAGTGCATAATACTTGTACACATACATATTTATGTATTCAAGTTTATATGTATATATGTACATATATATGTGTGCATGTGTGTCTGTGTATAACCTCTTAAGCAAAATATTTGACCCTTAAACAAAGAGGGGGTTAATTCAGGTGTAATTTATTGTGGGCCCTCTAGCTTTAGCCGTGGTTCATCTGTATCATCAGGTCCTACGTGGTTCCTAGGTGGATTCAACCAACCACATATCATGTAGTACTATTTAATACATTTACTATTGAAAAATATCCACGTAGAAGGGGTCCTGCTTAGTTCAAAGCCACTTTGTTCAAGGGTCAACAGTATATAAAACTCCAATTATCTTAGTATGCCCAGTAATGCAAAAATGACTACTTAAGAGAAAAAATGTAAAGGAAACGTCCCACCCTACGTAGAATTCCTCCTTTCTTTTTAAACCTAAGCATAATCACTAATAGGTCATCATTCATTTCTCATCATTGATATCATCCAATATCAGAATGATAATAAGGCCCTCTCTTCTGTAAAAACACATTAGTGGTTCTAGGATCTAAAAAGGGAACTATACATAAAGGACAATTTAACTTGATGAATTTTTAAATCATGTATTCTTGAAGGGATTTACTTCTGATAATTTTCCAATTGGAAAAATAACTTTCAAAAAGGCTTAGCTAAAACCCCACAGCTAAACTTCTTTTTTAATCATGAAACCCTATTACTAGTCAATATTCATTCATGGAAATTCTCTCATATTTCCATGCAACTTCAGTGTTCACAATAGTCTAAGCAAAGAGTCTTAATACTATCTAACTTTACTGTAACTGTAGTTTATTAGTTTTTCTAAGTTTGTTGCCTTGGAGAATAAGCATTATTTTGGGAACATAAAAATTTAGAAAAGACTTTGTAAATTAACAAAGCATTTTTTTTCTTGGTTTACTCAAACAATTTAAATGTAATTGGAAATGTAAACTTCCAGTGCCAAGGAGAGAAACTACTTATTGGGTCATTCAGCCAGGATTACCTGTATATTATGGCACAAATACTCCTGAGTACATAGTCTATTTTTTTTTTTACATATTTAATATCCTATTAAAGAAATTATCAGAGTATAATGTTATCAAGATAATTATGCACCAAACATACATTTTATTCCTTTTATGGAACAATGATATTCAGCAGAATAAGAGGTAAAGAATAAACCGAGAACTTCAAAGCTCTAAAAAGCTACTGTGTTAAACAAATTACAGTATGTATCAGTGTTGGTACTATTTTAGGTGATTTACTTAGTCCCAAGTATCTATTTTAGTTAATATAAATGGGCACTTCTAGGAATATATTAAATCTTACTGAACAGAACAATTAATTAAAATCTACCATTTAGTTTTTTGCATACCCTTCCTCAAATTAATAACAACATACCACTCAAATCTCTGAATAAAATATTCCTAGAGTATTTATATTATTTATAAATGAATAATGTACTTACAAATAAATGCTTTATAAATTTTAAATAAATTCTTTAAAAATAAATAACTTATCAATAAAGAATTTTTTGTATCCATCAAATTCTATCAGGTAATTAAATAAATGGTTGAGAGATTCAAAGAGTTCTACAAAACAAATTGAGAAAAACTCTGACCTTTTCAGAGACAAACATAATATAGAATTTTGGGAGAAGTATTTATCTTTGTATTTCTAAATAAGCTACTTATATAATTATTTCTTAATTTCTACTATTAGGTGTTACTATCTTTCCTACATTTGAGGATGGGAATTGAGCTCTCATATTCCCTGACCCAGCTCCCACTACACATATGTACAAATTCCCTGATATTCCCAATATTGATTAGTTAAATTAAAAAAATATTGTCTCTATTATCTGCCATGTATTATTGTCAGTTCTAAGGTGACAGCATTACAGAGAGGTGATAAAGTTTCCTGCACTCATGAAGCTTACAGATTACTGAAGGAAGGTAGAAATGAATACATTTGTTATATAGTACATAGAACATAGTAAGTACTATGGAAAACAGTAAGTGGGAACCAGGGATGGGGAGTATGGGGGTGGAGGGAGAATTGCAGTTTAAAACAGGTAGACCTCTCTGAACAATTGACATTTGAGCATGGATTGAAAAAGGTAAGACTGTGAGCCATGCTGTTGACTGTTGAGCAACAGACGCAGAGAAAGCAACTAATATGAGTATGTCAAGTGGAATATGCCAAATGTGGCCAAGGAGACGAGCAGTGCTGGAATAGAGTGAACAAGGAGGAAGTCGTGGAGCTGGGAGAGAGGTGAGATCATCTAGAGGTACGTATGTAGGACGTTTGTAGGCTCATTCTCTGTATGAGCTGGAGAGTCATTGGAGTTTTGATCAGAGGACTGACATGCCTTCATAAAATTCACTCTTGCTGCTATGTTGGGAATGGACTCTGACGGGCAAAAGTGTAAGAACAGTGGACGATTAGGACACTATAGCAACGACATAGAAGAGAAGATGGAGGCTTGGACCAGGGAGGTAGCAGTAGAGGTGGTGAAAAGTGGCTGAACTCTGGACGCATTTTGAGATAGAACAAGGAGAATTTCCACATGGATTCCTATTGTCATCTGGGTCGTCATACAGTAAGTCAAAGACGTGTCAAAGATTTTTGGTCCTGAGGACATGGGGAGGGGGAAGGGTAAGCTGGAACAAAATGAGAGAGTGGCATGGACATATATACACTACCAAATGTAAAATAGATAGCTAGTGGGAAGCAGCTGCATAGCACAGGGAGATCAGCTTGGTGCTTTGTGACCACCTAGAGGGGTGGGATAGGGAGGGTGGGAGGGAGATGCAAGAGGGAGGAGATATGGGGATATATGTATATGTATAGCTGATTCACTTTGTTATAAAGCAGAAACTAACACACCATTGTAAAGCAATTATACTCCAATAAAGATGTTAAAAAAAAAAAAGAAAAAGATTTTTGGTCAAAGAGAGAGATGGATAGAATTACCACTAATTGAGATTGGGAAGAATATGAATGAAGCAGAATTTCTGAAGCAAGAGGAGAGGGAGAGAATTCATTTTGGATAGTCAAGTGTGAGATGTTGATTAGGCATCTTGATAGAAATGTCTAAGTTAAACTGTCTCTAAATGTCTAATTTAGAGACAGGGAACTGATATCTAGGGGACTGAACCTGTGGATTTCCAATGCTAAAACCTTAAAGTACAGAGGAGAATCCAGCCAAAGAGACACCTAAGGAGCATGCCACTGTGAGGCATGTGGCAAGCTGTGAGCCCCTTCCATTCAGTTTCTCTGGAGAGGATACTTCCAGTCTCCTGTCACAGTGGAGAAGAGCAGGTATCTCCGAATTGGAGTGGTTCATAAGCACTGAATGAGTTTAAGAGTTTCAAAGAAATCTGGTTTTCAGTCCTATTCCTGTACTCTGACATTTGAAAGGTATCCAAAGCCTTTATTTCTTGATGTTTCTGAGTTCTGAGATTGGAATTAGCTTTTATTTTCCCTGGTATGTACTTCACCCATGAGCTCAGTTTTTAGATGTCTCTGGTATGCCAAGTCATTCATTACTTTTCATTCATTCTCCAACCTTTCTAAAATAGATTCCCAGAACATGCATTATGACTTAAAGGGTATGAAGAAACATATGATTTTTTTTTTGAAATATACAGGAAAGGATGTATATAGATTTTGCATGCTATAGAGAATCTCCTCCTCCTTTCTTCCATCATCGACTGATTCGAGTTTGTACTATCTGATATCCCAGCTCTGATTTCTAATTATATCAACGTGCTATTGGACTGTGATGTTGCTGAAAATCACGTGGAGCTACTCCACCACCATGTAGTTCCTTCCCCTGGCAGCTATTTCAAGATTCAGAATCATTTCAGATCTCAGGGAATCCCTGAAAACTGATTTCTAGATAGTCAACATATAACTCTCTATATCTGAATTTTCTAAACACTTGCTAGTTGTAAATTCTTTTACCACATGGGTAGATTTAATGCAGGTGATTTTCACACAATGAGAGTCAGTAGGTAATATTTTACAGTTGGTCTGGAGAAGTACATTTGATGACTCATTAGAAAAAATACAACATAAATATGTGATCTCTAATATCATTCCTTATGTGATTTATTCTTTTATGACTATCAAAATATTTTTGTAACTTCTATAAGTTAAAGACAGTATCATGTGTTCTAAAAGGACAAAAATAAATTAGACATGTTTATTAAATATCATGCTTTGGATTCTCTACTCATTTTATTGACCAAAGCAAGTCAAATTACTAAGCACTTGATGTCAAAGGCTTAAGTGTAATCCTCTTTGGTGGAAACAGCAAATGATTGGGAGCAATGATACAATTTATCACAGTGGATTTCATTATCACACTCAGAAACTAACATGAAACCTGAAAGAAAGCCCGGGGACCTGTGGACTGGAAAAGAAGGGGACTAAATGCCAGAATTAGAGATTGATCTGAAGGCAAAGTTTTTTGGCTTATACTCTTTCCTCTATCCCATAAAGACCTGAGCAGAACAGTACCTGATTCTCTTCTTATTTTCCGCCATGAGGCAGGAGAACTGATCAGCCAGATGTGGCAGGGTAACCTCAGAGAAAAGTTGGAGACTACTTGAGGTGGGAAGTCTATATAAGTAGATGGTTCAACATTAGAAAGTTTAACAATTCAACACATTCATAGCGTACAAGAGAAAAATCAAACAGACATTGCAATAGAAGCAGAAACTTGAACTTTTTCAGTTATTTATTTTTTAGAGACTCATAAAATTTTGAATACAAGGGAACTTCTTCAAGTTCATGATCTCTATTGATCAAAAATCTATAGCATATGTCATACGTGATAGGGGTACTTTGGATACATTTCCTTTAATTTGGGGAAATATATATGATGACCATCATTATCACATCTGCTAGCATAATATTGGAGAGTTTGGTCGGTATCATAAGATCGTAAGATTTAAAAAAAAAAAAAGAGATGAACACTTAGAAGGAAAACACAGAAGTGTCATCATTTGAAAATGCTATGATTATCCATAGAAAAGTCCAATTAAACACAAAGCCGTTAGAACTTATAAGCAAATTCAGCAAGACTATTGCAAATGATGAGAAACCACACACACACACAATCCAAAATTTTCTCCTATACCAGCATTAATTGAATTGAAGGCGTAAAACTGTAATAGAAGTTGAGACACTACAGAGTACCTTGTATTTAACCTAGAAAAGAATCCTAAAGTCATTTATATACAAAATTTTAGAAACTGATTTGACCTAAATAAATGGAGACTATGTCATGTTAATATGTGTGAAAATTTAACGTTTAATTATGTAACTTCTCCCAAGAAATGCAATATGGTCATTGATTTTTATAAAAATATTTAATTCTAAAACGTGCATAGAGTATTAAATTCTCATAAATAATGTTAAAAAATGTACAAGTAGGGCTTGTTAGTTGAAAACTTACATCTATCCAAAACCCCATACACATAGCTTTATTCAAAATTGCCAAAACTTAGAAGCAAGCAAGATGTCCTTTAACAGGTTAATTGATAAACTATGGTATATCCTTACAATGGAATATTATTAAGCTAAAAAGACACACACAAACACACACACACAAAGAACTTTAAATGAATATGACTAAGTAAAAGAAGCCAATCTCAGACAGCTACATACTACTGGATTTCAACTATATGACATTCTGGAAAAGGCAATAACTATGGAGACAGTGAAAACAACAGTAATTGCCAAGGGCTCCTGGGGAGGGAGGAAGAAAGGGATGGATAGGTAGAGCACAGGGGATTTTTAGGGCAATGAAACAATTCTGTATGATACTGTAATGGTGGTTATCTGTAATGGTCGATACAAGTTGTAAAACCCTTAGAATGTACAACAAAGAATGAACCATAATGTAACTATGGACTTTATTTAATAATAATGTATCAATATTGGCTCATCAACTGGAACAAATGTAACATACTAATGTTAAAAATATCACATAGGGACTTCCCTGGTGGTCCAGTAGGTAAGACTCCATACTCCCAGTGCAGGGGGCCCGGGTTCAATCCCTGGTCAGGGAACTAGATCCCTCATGCATGCCACAACTATGAGTCCGAATGCCTCAACTAAAAGTCCGAATGCCGCAACTAAGAAGCCCGCATGCCGCAGCGAAGATCCTGTGTGCCGCAACTAAGACCCGGCACAGCCTAAATAAATAAATAGATAGATAGATAAATAAATATATAATATTAAAAATAGGGGGATTGGGGAAGGGAATAGGAGCACATGGAATCTCTTTTCTTTCAATTTTTTCCTGTAAACATGAAACAGATAAAAAAATAAGGGCTATTGATTAAAGGGACTATATGGCTACTTCCATGTCCCATTTAGATGAACGCACATGGAGAGGACATGTCCAAGAACTGACATAGTCTTTCATTTGAATAATAATGTTGAAATACTACAATAATAAATTTAAATCTAAATTAATATAGGAAAAATAAATGAATATTTTATATGAATTATTTATAACACTTGACTATTGAAACAACACACATTAGTCCTCATCTCTAAAGACTGATACCTATGTAGCTCTGATCCTTATGTAGTAATTAAAGGCCTCCAGAAGGACCAATGTCATTCATTCCTTGAACCAGTACGTTTCTCTCCAGCAGGTCACGAGTAAGAGATCGTTCAACTAACAGTGAACTCTAGGAAAGAAAATACTGTGTTCTATTTTTCCATGGAGAGAGGCAGAAACCTGGGCTTGGGTGTGTCATGATCTTCCAGGTTTCTGTGTAACCCATCTTCCCGAGGAGCAGACTGTATGAAAAACGCTTTGGTCTGGATCCTTCTGGTTTCTTCTCCTCTACTTTTTGTTTTTCTTGTTGTTTACCATTTTCCCCCTGTCTGACCAATAATTCTTATCATTCCTTTTGCCCTAGGACTGGGTCTCATTTATCATGCTGGGAATGGTCCCACCCCTGACATTGGCCTTGTTCCCAAGTTTACCCACTTCATACCTAATGTTCTGTTGTAGATACCTCATCCCACTGTTAGTCATAACCCCCAGAATCAAATTTCATCTCACACCTCAGAGTCACAACCCCCTTGACCACACTGAGTTTTGTTGCATCTTCCTCGCTCTGGGCCCTGTGTCTTTGTTCTATCCTAGAAATGGGCGGCAGAATGGAGAAGAGCTTTCTCTTACGTTCTAACATTATCCTTACTCTTACATGCTTTGCAGAAAGCCATGAAATATCAGCACCAATGTTTTCCATTCAGTTTATATTTTATCTCTATTTAACTTTTCAGTTGAACATGAAAAAGTTGAAAACTTCTTGAAATATCATAAACAATTTGATAGAATCTTGTAGGTAAAACTTACACAATCTGTATTAAATAATTTACTGACATATAAACTTATAATAAATATTTTGTTTCATCATGCACTAATTCAGTTACTCTATTGAAATAAAACTACATTTTTTGATATAATTGTGCTTGTAAGTCTTTTCCTGTGTTCTGCTTATGATTCTATTATCTTCTAGATGAGCACTTTTGTATATTTAATTTAGAAGTTTTACATTAAAAATAAAAGAAAATCCTTTCATCTATATTTCCTCTTAAGGTTATAATAACATGTACTCCATCACATACAGATCTTCACAAAACATAAGCAAATATGAATATTTTATCATAACTACTTATGAAAAAATAGCAAGGCTCCTATTTCCTATACTATAACAAAATAATCTATAAGGTCATAACACATACTTTTTCTAAAGTCGCAATGGGTAAAAAAGGAGAGAAAGAGAGAGCACAGTGTTGTACCTAGAAGACACTGAATTTATTGCTACCACAGAAGAAATTTTGGGGAAGGATGAAGCTTCTTGATAACATATATAACAACAACAAAACCAGACAAACAGAGGTATATGAACTGGAATCTAAAGTTGAATCAAACTGTTTGTCTATAATGCAGTGTAAGAGACAGAGAAAAGATAGCAGTTGTTAGTTTCTCTTTCATCCATCCATCCATCCTTCCATCCAACCATTCATTCATTCATTCATGTAATACTACAAATGTATGTACACTATGCTAGTCCCTGGGAATACAAAATGGTTATAAGACTGTCCTCAAGTTTCTCAAAGCCAGCAGCGGAAATAGGCATATAAACAACAAATATCATACACTGTTATATTGGACATTTGAAGAATGCCTAGTGTACTAGGCATATCACAAAATAAGATACTGTCAATTTATCATAGGAAGGTCATTCACAGAGAAGACTGAATTCAGTCTTAAAGGAAGGGTAGAAGTTTCCAGGTTAACGTGGAGAACGGAATGCTATTCCAGATTGCAGGAACACTGTGTGCAAAGTTAAGAGGTAATAAAACAATAGGATGGGTGGAAGAGATGGAAGGAGATCCAAGTTGTTCAATACAAGGGGTAGAGGATTAGGTGGAGAGAAGTGAGACTTAGGAGAGAGAGATGGGTAGGGTCAGATCAGAAATGGTTATGGTCAATCTAAAGCTAAGGAGTTTAGATTTTGATCAGGAGACAAGTGCACGGTTGAAGGGTTTTATGAGGTGCACCATTATGGGATTAGCATTTTAGAACCACTGCCCTGATAGTGGTGTGGAGGCTGGATTATGGATGAGGTTGGAGGAGTTGTAAGTGGTGGGGATCACATAAAAAGTCATAGAGGAAAAGAGATGTGGCTATTTACTGGTGAGAACAGAGAGAAAACAGATCTAAGAGGAGGTGGAGGTAGAATTGAGAGGATTTGGTACTAATCTGAATAACAGAGCAACTGCTGATTGAGAGCCCAAGAAGTACCAAACATGTTATTTTAATCCTAACTATAATTAATTTTGAAAAAAATATTTATCCATACATTGACCTTCAAGGGAGATAAGTAGTTTCCTGAAGGTCACACAGATTTTAAGTTGTAGAATGAGGATAAAACTAGATACTACTGGACACAGAGCTAGTGTCCTGTTGATTAAAATCATCTCAGCCTCTAAATTAGACCAGACATATGAGACAGGACAGAGACTAGACCAGCTCATAATTCTCTGTCTTGGATGCTATTACTTGTTTGAAGGAAGATAATGAATTAAGTGAAGGTACCTGGATGATATCCAGGTAGGAATGACAAACAAGCCATTGGACATATGGATCTGAAGAAGTCCCCTGATAATACTGTTTTGTAAATGCACTAGAACTGAGACATGCATGCAGTCATAATTCTGTGGCTCTCTGTGTCTTCCTGCTGCATTTTATGGGCCAGCTTAATATATATTTCCCTCCATATTTTAAGAATAGAATTTATGATACATGTCTATTAGTTACTTCCTAAAGGATAAAAATCTTCTAGTTTTTCATTCATCATGTTATTCATTAGTATTATCTTCCACAAATATGTATTGAGTGGCCATTGGGTGCATTGAGCAAATTATGCTATGCAATTTGATTGGAAGAATGAGGTCCCTAAGTGATGATAGTCATCTATCTTCAATAGTTGGCTTCATTTTCTCTTAACACCAATTTATTTTTCTATCTATTATTCACCCTATTACATAATATTTTTGCTCAGCTGTTTCAAATCCTCTTTTGAATAAAAAGGACCATAAATGAAAACACACAAACAACTATAAAGCTTACAACCTTATAGTTGACACAGACATAGTTGTTGTCAACGCAAAAACATGAAACTTTTGCTCTTTTGCAGGTATGACTTTTGATTTGAGAGAGCAGGAAAATTAAGTGGCCAAAAGGACTTGGATATGAGTAACAAAAAGGAGATGCCAGGGACAGAACAGATACTACAGGATGGACAGAAATTACTTTTCAGACTGACTCTACCAGGGCAATTCTTGGCACTTCCCTAGAATAAATTATTTCCTGGTTTAGCTAAGAAAATATGAGACTACCTCAATTTCCTCAGGGTTAGCACACAATATTCCATTTTATTAGCCCTGGAACAACCCAAACAGAAGGTTTAGTGATAGTGTTATATTCCATGCTTGAAGCTTGTTATCAGTGCATTATTTTGTCTGTTCTAAAAGATGTGGTTTAGTTCAGCCAAGTGACTGGAGGTCACTAAAATACTTCAAAAAAAAAAAAAAGGGGGGGGGGAGAGGGATAGCTCTTTCTTCACAGAATAATTCATATTAATTCATGGACCAGTAGCCCTGAGATCCATTAATTAAATTAATTAGATTTCAAAGCATTCACTCATGAACCAAGACAAAAAAAATTACAAGGAAACAGGAAACACATACACTACAGCATATGGTTTTGCCAGTGTTGGACCCTTGATAATTATTAAATGATAGTTTGACACAGTTCAGAATTAATAAACTCTGTTCTCTGGAGGTGTATATGTTCTTAACTTAGGTAACTCATGCAAATTAACTTACATCAAAATGTGTGCTCTGTTGTTGCCCATACGTCAGCATGATTTCACAATTTATAACAGTAGTTTCACTAAGCAATGAAACTATTTTTCTATGAAATTAAGTGATATAGTTCTATCTGATTAAGAGTATTATACCTAGAAAATATTGCTAACAAATATAGGACCTATTTCATATTTTGAAGATTTACAGGGAATTAAATGTAATGGAATAGTAAACCCTACTGATGTCATACATTTGAGAACAACAGGTAAATCAAATCCTCATTCTTGTGGAATTTACTAAAGAGTTATTTTATGGCCAAAAAATTTAAAGTATCGATCATGCTGCCTGAAACATGATATGTTAGAATGACCTCATCCAGTCTCATGGCTTCAAATACCAGCTACAGTCTCATGATCCAAATTTCTGTGTATCCATCATCCCTCAGCTCAAATTTATCTACCTAACATGTCCATTTTCTTTCTCTACCTTAACAGATCTTAAAACAAACTCTTATTCTTTCTTCCCAAATCCATTCCTTCTTATTACACCTAATTAAATAGAAACTTTACCTTCCTGTCAGCTCAGGCCACACCACTTGGCTCACATCCCATGTGAAATCCATCAGCAAATCCTGTCAACTCTACTTTCAAAATTTCTAAAACGTTACCGTCTCACACCACTACGACCCTAGGGCAAATCATCCTGTGTCTTTCCGAGGTGGCTGAATAGCATCTTGACCATTTATCTGTTTCCACCCTTGTTTCCTAAACTCAATTCTCATCTCAGCAGCCAGCAGAGCATTTAAACTGTGAGTTATATCATTCTCTATTCAAAGATTCCATCTCACCCTCAGTAAAACCCAAATCTCTAAATCATGTAGCCTTTCATGGTCTGGCCACCCCTTTGCCTTTCATCTATGAACTTTTCTACTGTTTCCACCTCAGTCACTTTGCTGTAGCCTAGAGACCTCTTTGCTGTTCCTTGAACACACCATCATCCTATCCTGGTCTTTGCTTTTGCTGGTCCCATTACTTGGAGTATTCTTCCTTTCTACATCCACTTGATGACTTCTCTCAACATTTTGAAGTCTTTGATGGAATGTCATTCTTTTATTTAGTAAAGACTTCCCTGACCACCATATTTAAAATGAAAGCCTCAGTCCCCTGCCCGGTGCTCTTTGCACCCCTTCTCTGTTTTAGTTTTCTCCATAGCACTTACTGTCATCGGATATAATTAAAGCATGATAAAAATCTATTTCTTAATTATTTTATTTCTTGAGTACTTGTTTGCTTCCCTCCACAACCAGGTGGTTAGTGGGAATTATTGTCTATTTTATTCACAGTAGTATTCCTAATGCCAAAAACAGCATTTGTTATGTATAAGAGTACACTAAGCATTCTTTGAATAAAAGCACTAAGCATAAAAACATGATCAGATATTTGAGAAAACGTTTACTCTCTAAACAAATTGAATTAGATACCTGATAAGTTGTGATATAGTTAATTTGGGAAATATGCTTTTTTCTCTTATCACACTTGAGGGAAACCTTGTCAGGTGTGCCTTTCTCTATCTCCAGGTCTTTCCATTGAAAGCCCCCTCTATCACTTTCAAATCTGAAGCTGCTGTGGGATGAACCCAGCTGAACAGCTGAAGATTAGCTGGGACACCCAGTCCCTGTTCCCAGTGTGGGGAGCCCTCGGCGGATTGTGTAGGTAAAGAACATGGACTTCCAGTATTAACGTGGTCTGGTGCATGTTATACTCATGAGCCCATTCCAACCTTCACTCAGCAATACATACTCTCCTCCTGAGCAAGACCACGACTCATGTCTACTCCTGCCCTAGTCTTGGATTCAATTTCTCTCTATTTGGGATAAACTCCCTATGTTTTTCCTCCTTTTGAATCTATCCATCTCCATGAATAAAAGTTTAAGTACACATTTGACCTGCTACTGAAGCTTCTCAAATTATCTCTCCCTTTTCGGAATGCTTATTGCTTTATAAGTCCTGGAGCAAAAACAGAATTTAAGACATTGTTTTACTTGAGCTCCATTTAACTAACTTAATGGATGAACTGATGCTGTATGTTCTCCCTGTAAAATGACAGCATGCTTTCTATTAAGCCTATGGGGGTTGGCTGCCTCAACTTAGTTTTACGTTAACCAAAATTCAGATATGCTTGTTCACCTACCTGTTTATTTCAGGTGTATGCAATTTAAACTTTATTATTTTATTACCTAAATAAAATCAATGATGTGATTTTTAAAAGAGAAGAAGTTTTGTTCCTATAAAAATATATTGTGTTTTGAACAGATTAGAAAAATTAAGTTCAATTATATGAGGACTAAAGGACTATAAAAATTGAAGAAGAAATCACAAAATTATAATAAATAGAATAATAAAATTGGGACTTCCATGGTGGTCCAGTGGGTAAGACTCCATGCTCCCAATGTAGGGGGCCCGAGTTCAATCTCTGATCGGGGAACTAGATCCCGCATGCATGCTGCAACTAAGAGTCCACATGCCGCCACTAAGATCCCATGTGCCGCAACTAAGACCCAGTGCAGCCAAAATAAACAAATAATAGAATAATAGAATTAAAATTATTTTAAAGAATTTGACATTTCTATTATTGTTTTGTTCTACTTCTAATACATTGAAAATGAAAATTCTAACTGATTCATTATGATTTATATGAGGCAGAAAATGTATAAATCTTTAGTCAACAGACGGATAATCAAGGGGGTTCTGACCTTACATCAAAATGTTGGCCAATTACTATGCATTTGTATATTTTTTAATTCCCCTCTTTAACTGACTTTTTATATTAACCATCAAACAACTGGTCCCAATCACATTAGAATAATAGGTTTCTACACTTAATGTTTTCTAATTTGTCCTTTTATCTTGTATCCCCAACTAGATTGTATAATTCTTTAGGATAGAGTCATCATAATAGATCTTATGTTTTCTTCCCAATTAGTTATTTGCAAGCTAGCCAATAAAGAGCAGGTTGAATGATCTTGGGCTGAACCAATGTTAGTTTGTGGAATGCGAAGGTCTATATGTTTTCCACAAACCTAAGGAAGGAAGATAAGAAAAAGAAACGGCACCTTTGGAAAAATTATCTAGTTAATGGCAGAGCTTTGAGATTTTACTGATTATATAATCCTTGGTCTTATCCACAGTATCACGTTACAATTTCTCTCATTTCTTCACTTGAAGAAATCTTCAAAAAAATAGTTCGATGCTTTGATTTTTCCAATCAATGATTTAATCTGAATCTATACTATCATATTACAATGGCAACTGGATCTCCTGAAAACTTCACAGTGAGAATAGATTTGGAATAAATGCTGAGTAGTACATTCTACAAACTATCTCTATAGGCCCTGGCTTACAAATAATCACCATATGATGTTGGAAAAACAACACAAAAAGCTCTTCAAAATATACTCATTGCTTTGTATCCCAAATGTTGTTTTGACCAACTATCAATTGCCCGTGTTTATATATTTACTTGATAGTACTGTTATTTCAAAAATCTTGGCCAATAAGATTTACTAGAGTTTTAATTTTCTTATAACCACAACATGTCTTTGGAAGTAAGGTAGTGCTTGACATTTAATGCAAAAAATATCTGTTTAGGATTTCAAAATATAAACCATTGAATAAAATAGTACCATTTGCACTACCAGATGTAAAACCGATAGCTAGTGGGAAGAAGCCACATAGCACAGAGAGATAAGCTCAGTCTTTGTAACCACCTAGAGGGGTGGGATAAGGAAGGTGGGAGGGAGGGAGATGCAAGAGAGAAGAGATATGGGGATATATGTATATGTATACCTGATTCACTTTGTTATAAAGCAGAAACTAACACACCATTGTAAAGCAATTATACTCCAATAAAGATGTTAAAAAAATAAATAGTAACATTTGCTTTCAAAACAAGGACAATATTTCAATGGAAGGACATATACTGCTCTATAAAAAACAGAATGACCTTTAGGCCACATAAATATAATAAATATTCACACTTGGCACTATGTGGGAATGGCAGTGGTCATTTCTAATAAATAGTGTGTGAAAACCAGTAGGACAGTTACAGAAACACCTCCTGCTTGTTCATGGCGTAAGGCCAAAGTTCAGCTGTATGTGTATTATGTTTTTGACAAAACACCTAGTCTTACACCAGACACAAATTTCTAGCTTCCTGAGCACGGAACTTTATTAATGTAAAGCATGTGCTAAGCAAACTGTAAGATTCATATAAAAAATTGTTGTCCTGTAGCTGTGTTTATTTTGGACTGAAAAAATGGCACTGTTGTACATGCACTTGCTTTAAACGTTAAAAAAAAGTTGGAAAAATAAATTAATCAGATACTCAATGAATCAAAGATATCAATACTTTGAGTTGAAGTATGAATCATATCATTATAGGGTCATTTTCCTTTGCATCATGAGGTCACACAGGACTAATGTCAAATGGAGTAAGAAATAGGCAAAATTTTCCTTAAATTGTCTCAGTTAACAGATTTAAACAAGACTTGGCTATAGTTTTTGAAGCAATGGGTGATTAAAATCAAACTACTTGGTGAAAAAATTAGGAACGAGGGATTGTTGTAGTGTTGGGGAAAATTTTGTATTATAATAAATTAACTTTTAACTAATGGAAGATAAATGAAATAATAAAAGGTTGATTTTTCAATATACAAAATTGATGACAAACTATATCTAACATGAGTTTATTATGTCCAGTACTTTCCTTACCTCCCAAATATTATTTTTGCAACTCTATGGGAATAATTCCAAAAGATACTCATCAGATGAATACTTATGTCCAAAAAAAAAAATCAGCATTTTGAGCTAGCATCAAAAAGAAAGTATATGGTGTAGTTTTATTTACTGGTTTTCTATATAAATAAGATTAAATAAAAATAATGATAATAATGAAAACTGCATACTCACAGTTTTATATTTTATATTTGTTTTTCCTCTATACAAAAAGGTGGATATGTCCAGTGAATACAGACTTATTTAATTGCTTTTTGCTTTTTCTATAGTTTGATCAGTTAGCAAAGTGTAAAAAATTGTTGATGGGGGCTTCCCTGGTGGCGCAGTGGTTGAGAATCTGCCTGCCAATGCAGGGGACACGGGTTCGAGCCCTGGTCTGGGAAAATCCCACATGCCGCGGAGCAACTAGGCCCGTGAGCCGCAACTACTGAGCCTGCGCGTCTGGAGCCTGTGCTCCGCAACAAGAGAGGCCGCGACAGTGAAAGGCCCGCGCACCGCGATGAAGAGTGGTCCCCACTTGCTGCAACAAGAGAAAGCCCTCGCATAGAAACGAAGACCCAACCCAGCCATTAATTAATTAATTAATTAATTAATTTAAAAAAAAACAACAGAAAACATAAATATAACCCTCTCTTTAAAAAAAAAAAAAAAGTGTTGATGTTGAAAAATTCTATTATTTTCTCTCTAAAGTGTAGTGCTCAAAGAAATATATAATTTGAGTTTGTGAAGAAGCCTTTCTTTTTTAGGGCTAACTTCTTTCTTTTGTATACTCTTTAGAAGTACATTTTTAAAAATTCAACAAAAGAAAGAAATAGGATAAAACCATCATGACATAAAGGCTTTTAGAAATTAATAATGTTCTTTATTAATAATGGTATGATGATCTGCCATCTTATAAGCTCCTGATCATACCACTGTTTGATTACTAACCAGCAACATGGAAACAGTCTTTGTCCGAACTCAACACAGTGCCTATAGTTTTGCCACAGAAACAGTCATAATTTTACCTGCTTTGAAGTAAAGCAGTTTCCATGTTAACTTCACAGAGGGCAGCCAGATAACTTTTAAGAGTTTGAAATACTAAAGACCACTCAGCTAAGTGCCCCAGGGAGAAATTTAAACTATGATAAAGGCATCTCTTTGACTCATAGTGCTAAAGTTGCTGACTAAATAGACCCACTGTAAGCCACAGACAAAGCCACTGAGAAGAATATGTGAAAGTTTGAATGTGAGGCCCCAAGTTTGAATGTCAACCCTTTTCCAGTGGGTTTACTGAGGCTAGGAGAAAAGCAGTTATCCACCAAAAAAAAAAACCTCAAAAAACCCACAAAAACAAACAAAACATACAGCGAATCTAGTAGAAGCTATGTATTTAGTAATCCAATGCAAGTATTTGTCATTTCCTTTAATAGGGCCTTAAACAGGTAACCTAAATGGTTTATGTTCCATCTTCCAGATGTGAGCATGAAAATATTTTTAATTAATGGTTGTATTACTATATTTAAATATCATTTTTTGAAATTGAAAATGGAATACCAGTCTTACTAATATTTCCCTAATTCTCTTATTTATTTAATAAATAGTCTGCTTTGTTCTGAAAAGTGGTTTCCTTTATTTCCTAGGTTTTTTTTTTTTTTTTTTTTTTTTAGTTCCCTGACCATGAATTGAACCCTGGCTCTCGGCAGTGAAAGCATGGAGTCTTAACCACTGGAGCACAAGGGAGTTCCCCTGAAAAGTACTTAAAATTGCTAGCTTTGTGGAGTTATTCTTAATGCCCATTCTCTGAGAGTTTTATGCTATAAAATATCTTAACATAAGGTCAATAGTGTGTCTTTAGGTTCTAATTTTAGAGGAAGATGTTATTTTCTCATTATCTTAGAGTATTATTTTATCTACTGTGGAATAATAACAGAATTTATTAAGATAAAACTTTTCAAGTTGCCATTTATTCTATCAGGTTTTTCTGTTGGTTCCTCAAAATGCAAACACAGAGAAGCACTAAAATACAGGAAAAGAGCACCATTAAAAGTAATTCATTGGAGCAGAAGCAAGAACTACAATCCTGCAGCCTGTGGAACAAAACCACATTCACAGAAAGATAGACAAGATGAAAAGGCAGAGGGCTATGTACCAGATGAAGGAACAAGATAAAACCCCAGAAAAACAACTAAATGAAGTGGAGATAGGCAACCTTCCAGAAAAAGAATTCAGAATAATGATAGTGAAGATGATCCAGGACCTCGGAAAAAGAATGGAGGCAAAGATCGAGAAGATGCAAGAAATGATTAACAAAGACCTAGAAGAATTAAAGAACAAACAAACAGAGATGAACAATACAATAACTGAAATGAAAACTACACTAGAAGGAATCAGTAGCAGAATAACTGAGGCAGAAGAACGGATAAGTGACCTGGAAGACAGAATGGTGGAATTCACTGCGGCAGAACAGAATAAAGAAAAAAGAATGAAAAGAAATGAAGACAGCCTAAGAGACCTCTGGGACAACATTAAACGCAACAACATTTGCATTATAGGGGTCCCAGAAGGAGAAGAGAGAGAGAAAGGACCAGAGAAAATATTTGAAGAGATTATAGTCGAAAACTTCCCTAACATGGGAAAGTAAATAGCCACCCAAGTCCAGGAAGCACAGCGAGTCCTATACAGGATAAACCCAAGGAGAAACACACCGAGACACATAGTAATCAAACTGGCAAAAATTAAAGACAAGGAAAAATTATTGAAAGCAGCAAGGGAAAAACCAAAAATAACATACAAGGGAACTCCTGTAAGGTTAACAGCTGATTTCTCAGCAGAAACTCTACAAGCCAGAAGGGAGTGGCAGGATATACTTAAAGTGATGAAAGGGAAGAACCTACAACCAAGATTACTCTACTCTGCAAGGATCTCATTCAGATTCGATGGAGAAACCAAAAGCTTTACAGACAAGCAAAAAGCTAAGAGAATTCAGAACCACCAAACCAGCTCTACAACAAATGCTAAAGGAACTTCCCTAAGTGGGAAACACAAGGGAAGAAAAGGACCTACAAAAACAAACCCAAAACAATTAAGAAAATAGTCATAGGAACATACATATTGATAATTACCTTAAGTGTGAATGGATTAAATGCTCCAACCAAAAGACATAGGCTTGCTGAATGGATACAAAAACAAGACCCATATATATGCTGTCTACAAGAGACCCACTTCAGACCTAGGGACACACACAGACTGAAAGTGAGGGGATGGAAAAAGATATTCCATGCAAATGGAAATCAAAAGCAAGCTGGAGTAGCTATACCCATATTAGATAAAATAGACTTTAAAATAAAGAATGTTACAAGAGACAAGGAAGGACACTACATAATGATCAAGGGATCAAACCAAGAAGAAGATATAACAATTATAAATATATATGCACCCAACATAGGAGCACCTCAATACATAAGGCAACTGCTAACAGTTATAAAAGAGGAAATCGACAGTAACACAATAATAGTGGGGGACTTTAACACCTCACTTACACCAATGGACAGATCATCCAAAATGAAAATAAATAAGGAAACAGAAGCTTTAAATGAAAAAAAAAAAAAAGTAATTCATTGAACCACCAGCTTGCAAAGCAACAGAAAGGCCTTGATATATTCAGTTTTTCTCATTTCAAATGTAACATTGTCTTTAAAAACTCTGCTAAAATTTTGCATGCTTATGAAGAGAAATGAATATATACATTTCTGAAGGCTTTTCTGGGGCAAGATTGTAGAGATTAACAAAATCAGGTTGGGAAAGACAGAACTAAATTTAGGACCAAATTAAGCTATCCTAGAAGGAAAAAAAACCCCGGAAATCCTAAACTTATGAATAACTAGTGCTGACTTCCTTCTCTCTGCTAAGAGTGGATTGTCAGATTTTTTTTTTTTTTTTTTTTTTTTTGCCACACTGTGTGGCATGCAGGATCTTAGTTTCCCAATCTGGGATAGAACCTGTGCTCCCTGCATTGAGAGCATGGAGTCTTAACCACTGGTCCACCAGGGAAGTCCTGATTGTCAGATTTTCTCACTGAGTTGTCCTCACCCACTGCTTGGGTCATCCAGTCAATGGCCCTGTCCTGTATTCCACGGCAATGACTTTATAATGAATTTAGTTCAGCCTCTTAGCTCTTCGAGATCATTTTTTTCCTTAAGTCCTCTCTGCCTTCAAAGTCTTCAGTGTCTTATCTGGCCTGCACATGGAACAGATTATTTATCCTCAAATACTATTTACTTATGTCACTCTTGATTACCTACATGATAAAGCACAACCCTTTTAAACTTTACCCTAACCAATTTGGAAAAACTTAACCCCCATATTTGCTGTCTCATAGATACAACTTTTTGTTTTTTAATTTTTTTAAATTTTGTTTTTATACAATTTTTAAAGGTTACTTTACATTTACAGTTATTACAAAATATTGGCTATGTTCCCTGTCTTGTACAATACATCCTCGTAACTTATCTTACACCCAATAGTTTGTACCTCCCACTCCCCAACCCCTATACCGCATCTCCCCACACTGGTAACCACAAGTTTGCTCTCTATATCTGTGAGTCTGTTTCTTTTTTGTTATATTCACTAGTTTGTTGTATTTTTTAGATTCCACATAAGTGATATCATACAGTATTTGTCTTTCTCTGTCTGACTTATTTTGCTCAGCATAATGCCCTCCATGCCAAAGAGCCCACTTGTAATAATCTCCCCAGTCTATTTTTGTTATTTATATGAATTTTGCCCATTTGATATCATTGATCACAGTAGCTAATCATAATAGCTCCTGATCAAGAACTTCTGGAGCCTTAGTGTTTATACTTTGTAGACTTATCTTTATATGTATATTTCATTTATACAATATGAAGACTACAGCTTCCATAGAAAATAGCAAAGTGACCTACATGAAGGTGTCCTTCCTCTCCTTTTTTATAAATGTAAATAAGATATGTGTGTGTAGTCATACATATATACATCATATATTCACCATCATTTATTTGAATTTTCAAACTTTTTCAAATATTCATTGATTGTAGTTTCTACTATGTGCGAGGCACTGTGCTAAAAAAATATGTCATATCCTCAAGGAACACTAGGTAGTGACAGTCATAAATACACAAGTGAGTAATTTAAAGCAGAATGATAACTATCTACATAATGATAACTTTGTATAAGGTGACTGACTTGAAAAGTTATTGACTAGGACAAAGTTTTTTATTTATTTTTTGATAAATTAGAATTGGGGGAGTCATAGAACTAATACTAATATTTAACAATGATCAATTAAGCATTTTACATGTGACTAAATCAAAGAGATTATCGTTTAAGCTTATTCCATCTTCAAAACAAACCTCTGAGGTAGGTATATCATTATCCCATTTTATAGATGGGACAACAGATGCTCAAGAAGACTAAGCCACTTTCCCTAAACCATTCTCTCAGTAGGTGTTAAGGAAGGTCAGGAAAGCATTTAAAACATCCTTTGCTCTTATGCTGAGATGTAAAGAATATAGTGTTAGCTAGAAAAAAGCATTCCAGGTAGAGGCACCATCGTGTGCTAAAATGCAAGAACTTTACTTATATAATTAAAAGTATATATATATATATATATGCTGCTATTTCAAAATTTTCAAAATTTCAAGATACTGTGCTATTGCATCACCTACTGTCTCTCTGAGCTCCAAGTCCACCATCCTGTATTCTGTGCTGTCAAGCTTGCAAACATTTCTCCGACTCCCCTGCCAGCTGACTTTCTCTTGGGGGGAAACACAAGAGGGAGAACGGAAGGCAGGACGAAGGCAGAAGGGATGACTTTTCTGCTTATACTTCACGTCAGCTTCTCAAGGCAACAAAAGACAACCACGACTTCAGCCTCCAGCTTCTTTTGACACACCGAGCACCAGTCATTCTGTGTCCTCTTTAGAGGTGCCTGCACCAACTCACAGTGCCCCCTGGTGGTCCGAGCACCAATTACATGGCTTCACCTGTAGAGTAACTGGTACCAGTTGTTACGAGCCCCGTTCCATGCTATATTCTGGGAACCCCACCTCTTCCCTTTTGTTCCCCCAGCTCTGGTGTGGCAGCTGCTTCCTGCAGTTATTAATTTATGGACTATTTTAGCATCCCTTCCTTGATGTTTCAGCCTTTGAACATCTGGTGGCCAATTTCCTGCTTGAAATACCTACCGTGGTTTCAGTTTTCCTGATTGTATCTTGATTAATACAGATCCCTTTATTTAAGTGTCTCTTTAATAATCCCTTGAGACAAATGTCACATCCTCTTTATTGCCTACCTGCCAGTTTCTACTTTTCTTCTATTAGCAGAAACCCAACTTTGTTTTTATGGCAGGTAGCCATGGTCTAGAGAGGAGACTGGGCTCCTCTACAGATCCAGGGTGGAACATAAATTCACTGAGCTAATTCTGCCATAGAATATAACTTTGATGCGAGGAGACATATGACGGGGGTTCTTGAAGGAGGTTTATCTCACTCTTAACACTGAAAGGAACACCTTCTCTTCAAGCTTTTTAAATATTTTTTCCTGAGACTATGAAAGATGGAAACTAGTATGTTATTTCTAGTTGATGAAAAAAAGCAGTTGACACTTTGAGGATAATGGGAAGAACCTAAGCATTTGATAGCACCGTTGGGCCACAGAATCAATTATCCCTAAATGTTTGCAATCTCTGGATTTCTCTATTTCTCTATTTTGTAAAATGAGACATTTTCATTGTTGGTTAAAACACTTTTATTCGAGCTGTCTATTCCTTGCTATAACAATCATAAATTATAGAGTAGGAGATATGTGTCTCTTTATCTATATATAGATTTAGATATAGATATAGATACACACATATATGCAGATATAGTTGTCTATATCTACCTATGTATAATGCATATACACATAAACATATATAAATACATATGCTTTGCTTTTATATATTTTAGTAGCTAAGACTAATGGTAAGACAGTAGCTATTTACTAATGGCTAAATAAATATATTTTTACATTTTGTCTGTATAATGATTTTTCAACATAAGAAAAGGTAAGGTAGAGCTTAAAACAGAGGAGGTAGTATAAAGTGACTGACCATGGAGAATAAAAGCTGGAAAGGTAAAATGATTAACACTCACAAATTCTAAAGTAAAAGACAGGTGATTTCATTGTCATCCAAAGTGCCTCCAGAGAGAGTTATGGACATTTGTTTGAATTATATACACTTTTAAGGATGATTTTAGCACGTCCCATTGTCGAGCACCTATTCGGATCTGGGCACTATCTTAGGTGACACAGGAGAAGGGTGAAAAGCACGGGTTACAAGGCTTTCCCCTCAAGCCTTGTTTATTTCTGAATGTTCTCACCGAGGACTCAGTTCTGCTTTCATGGAGATTTTTATGTTACATGTACAGGATAGAATGTAGTGACTAGGGAAGACCTGAGATTTCTGGTGAATCTGTTAAATAAATACTACTACTTTTTTCAGCTCCCTTACTGCTTTCATCTTAGGATCTGCAACACTCTAAAATACTAGTCAAACTTTAGAACGCCCCTGTGCTATGTTTATGGGTGTTCTTTTTCTGAGGTTTACTGAGGGGCAAACTGATGGATCATAGGCTGCCTAGAAAGTTACCTGGAAAATGCAGATCAGACCAAGGAGCAGCCTTTTTGCCATAACAAGTAGTCACATTCCCGCTACAGAACTGCGAGATGGACTAGATGAAAGCATCGTATATGTGGAGAGGCAGAACAGTGCGAGGTATTTGAAAAGGTAAAACCTTATCCTTAGAAAAAAAGAAAAAGCTGAGGGCTAGTAGATACACAATAGAGATGGCTCTGGATACCTGGAAGGGCAAGCTGATTTTTTTTGCCTTGAATGCTGGGCAGACTCTTTTTTTAACTGTGGTCCATTTTTGCCAACTAGCCTCTCTATAATCTTAGTCACATACCTACATAGGGATGACCATCTTTGCATCATTAGTTCAAGCTTAAAAGAAAGAATGAGAAAGCAATCTAAATGGAGACACAGAAAGGATTTAGCAGAAAGAAAAAAAAAAAAAACAACTGAACATCACTGAGAAATGGGTCCTACATAGTTCGAAACATAAGTCGGTGAGACATTTAGAGAAAATACTTTTGCACTCTTGTCCCCAACCAAGACAGACCTCTAGACTATGAATAAAAATAATGTTTGGGGACAACCAATCATTGCTGGAATCTGCTTATGAGTTTCCAGTAGACCTCCCCAGCCTTTGGCTTCCTCACGTTGATCACTGGTCTGTGTACCTAGTGTTTACCCAGCCACATTGTCTTGACATCCATATGGATTAGCTTTCTGGCTCCCAGTTTAGCTCCATTTCCTTGATTCTGGCAACTTTCACGTTGGTTTATTGCCTCCAAAAATGATCACCACTTATATTCCACATGACTTCCTACACATATGTACAGCACCCATTAATTCATTTCTTTATAAAATCTAAATTCGGTGAGTGCCAACCATGTACCAAGGACTAGCTACGTGCTGGAGATCAGTTGTGAACAAGGCTCTGATCTTCTGGAATTTACATGTTAAGGAGAAAGGACTGAAACATTAAAAATTATTTAAGCAAAAATTATTAGTATAAATAAATGTTATGTAAGAAAAACGTAGGGTATGTGTTGGCAAACAACCAGGTTTCTTGTCTGTGTTTCAGGAACATTATCCCAGAGGAAGCGACTTCCAGACTAACATCATGACTTGAATATACGGGGACATGAAGTGAGGTGGAGTAGAGAGGACTTCTGGGTAGGACACCTTGTACAAAATTCTGAGTTGGGAAGGGTCTACTCTCTCTGAGGAACGAGAGCAGGACAAGGATACTGGAGCAGATTATCACAAAGCAGGGAGAGAGGAAGGTTTAACGGACAAAGTCTCGGTGGCAAAAGGAATAATGAAGAAAAGGGGATGGATTCAACTGCTGTTTACAACTTGGGGACACCTAAGGAGTGGAAATGAAGGGAGCAAGGTGTCTAGCATGACTCCAAGTTTCCAGATGTTGAAAGGACCTCCCAACTCTGCCTGATGTGCTCCAAACCTGTGATGCACAGGAAATGGGTGCCCGACCTACGGTGCAAGAGTCATGAAAATGTAGCAACGCAGTTCCCCTTGTCACATGTCTGTGAAAGTCTGTGTGTACATTCATGTGTGCCCAAGTGACCATGTATATGCAGTGTGTGTTTAAGGTATGGAAATCAAGGAATGGCAGCAGTCATGTCTGGGTGGTCTTTGAGTAGAGAGAGGAAGGTGGTCTCAGGAAACAAAATGTGAATGAGATCCATAGTCTTGAAGTAAAAACAAAAATGGAATGGGAAGTGACCAGGAATTAGATCCTTAAGGCTGAGTTGTCCTTGGGAGAACATAGGATAGGCAGCTTAGCTGTTGGTTACAAAAGCAATACCCTTGCACTTACACAGAAGTACATTACTGTAAGTAATCTTTGGTGTAATTAAAGGCAGGGCATTAATTACTGAGCATTATATAGAGAGAGCCATCATTTGATATATATATTTTTTCTATTCCAATTATAGTGGTATTATTATTATGGGAATAGAATATTATTCAGAGTATTATCTGGAAATTAAAATCAAATGTGCTATAAATGTTCTACAAATTAACAAATGGTTTTATATACAGTATAAGCAGTTATTGATTTATAACCACTACTGTTTTCATGTTTTAAACATTTCAAATCAAATTCATTAAAATATTTTAATTGATTCAAAATCTATTTCTATAATTATAGTTTGAATGAGGCCTACATAATCATTATTTTCATGAGAACAAAATGTTTAAAAGCCAAATACATAAGGTTAAAGTTTTATTGCAGACCAAAAACGAATTCAGGCTTATTTCTCAAACAAATATATTTTCTCTTAATGTCAAATAAAACATTGTTGAGCTAAATATTACTTTGCCATGAAAAGAAACAAACAACAAAAATCAAAATCAGGACTTGAGCCAAGCAAGAATCAAAAACCTTAAGGAGCAGAGTAGTCAGGGGCAATTTTAGCATTAACTATGCAATCTCTTAAAATGACACACAGCTGTAGAAAGACTGAAACATCCTCTTGCTGGATGTGATATTGCAATTCTACGGGAATGCTGACAAGGTTTGACTTCTCAACTGCCTAAACTTAGCCTGAAAATGCAGATTGTTGCTACTCTCTCTGCCCTCCACAGTTTAGATACCTAGATCTTTTAGTCTCACCATTTCCGTTATACCCAAGTATGATGAAACAGGAACAAGAAAATATGTTTTCATTGCCTTAGGATGATTTATTTTGTCAAAGTTCCCAGCTAATTTTCATAGTATCAGAACTTCTATAATGACAATAGTTTATACTGAGAATAAAAGGAATCCTGAAATTTTCCCATAACGAAATATATTAATATTAGAAAGGTTTATTTTAAATTATGTAACTGGTTCATTAAAAATTATGTGCAATCACACACATGCATATATTCACAAATGCCTACAAATTAACAAATTTGCAGGAAATTCGTAGCAAATTTGGAATAGAAACAAATTTGTAGAAAATGAAACTGAAGTTTAAAGGAAACACATTTTAAAATTTGAAAGCAAAGACCATTTATAGTTCTAAACAAAATTTTAAATATTTCTTCAGTGTGTCTAGCATTCATAGGAACATAGAAATTACTCCTGATTGATTTTATTTCTGGATACTTTTTGCTCATTTGAAACTTCTAGGAATTACGCCCGCCATATTTACGAAACTTTTAGAGCAACTTATGAATTTATCTACTTTTAGGTAAAGCTTCTTTGTAATTACTCATCGTTGGGCTATATCCCAATCCACAGGTAAATCATGGTTCAGAATTATCTGAATTATATATATATATATATATATATATATATATATATATATACTTTAGATGCAATCAAAGTCAAACATGTCCCAAAATAAAATAAATACTTATTCACCTTATCGGCATGGCTCAATGGCAAGGGTATACCCCAGGCATCGATTACAGCCATCCTCTCTAATCTTCACAGACTACTCGCAGCTCATAGATGAAAGTATGTCCTTTGCTATGGGCTATTCTCTCTTGATTAAGTGGAAATCCACAATTTCATAACCTTTATTACCCATGAAGGCAAAGAGGAAAAACTCTCATTCTTTCATTCTCTATGGTGCCATCTTTACTGTTTGCTTTTTCTCTTTCTGTCTCTCTATTTTTTTATCTCTTTGTGTCTCTGTATCTTCTTTTTAGTAAAAAAGTACGTGCTTCTGGTTCCAACCATGGCCTCTTTTCTACATTTTTATTTTCCAAGACTTCTCTGCATTATCTATCCCCCAGCTCCTATTCCACTCTAGAATGCATCTATTCCCTCTTTTTAAATAAATCCGGTGGCCTTTTTGTGAGCACAGCATATTTGTGTTCACACAGACACACACACATGTATACACATATTAATATATCTCTGTTCACTAAATCCCAGAAAGCTCTGAAAATCTAGATCAGAAATGTACTTTCTTTCAACAGATGTCAGGCAAATTGGGGGACAAAATATCTTTTTATGACTATATTGTAAACTTATATTCTCATCTACTGAAAATTAAGCCTAATGCCACCATTAATGTTGAGAGGCATGTAGTACAGGGCAGCCTTTTTCCCTATTTAAGAACTCAACTGAATTTAATATTAAGGAGTGACAGATGAGATCTTTTCTTGAAGCAGAGGAGGAAAATATAAGGTCCATAATACAGCTCCTCTGTCAAATATTTGTGACTAACCATCAAATTACACTAGTCTCCTTGTTAAATCCTGCATTTCAGAAGCATGTATGTTACTGGGAAATTACAGAATACATGTAATTCCTCTATATATGTAGAGATTTTAGTCCAAACACCTAAAGATAAATTTTAAATCCTGAGACTAATATCTACACTTCAAATTTCAATAAAAGTGTTCTCCAGCATAGGAAATGGAAATTTTACTTCACTAGTCTACCTCAACTTCAAGTTAATCTTCTTATAAGATCATCTGTCTTACAAAATATATTTACACATCAATGTACTAAACTGGAATCAGAATGTGTGTAAGAATTGATGTATGTACAAAAATGTTGGTTATATGTAATATAGGATTTTCATTATTGATAGTATTTTTCAATTAGAAGAATTATAATTTGTTATATTATAGAAGGAAACAGAAACATTAACATATTGCCAGATTTTATCTTTAAATATTCACCAATTTTTGTTTCCATTTTATCTCTCCCAGTTTATTAAATTAGTAATATTGAATTTGGCAAATATATTGGGTAAAATTGCTATGTATCCATTTCAATACATAGTAAAAATCAATGGTAATTTGAATGAAGCATTGGAGGAAGGATCCTGAACAAGACTAGGATGGAATTCATTGCTAATGTCCTGAAAGTTACATACAGCAAATCCATCTGTTTTCCTAAAATAACAAAATTTATTTGTAATTTCCTACAGGTAGATGGGTAAAGTAATTAAAAAGTTTTCTTGAATAGTAAATCATTTGTTTTTTTCAATATAAGGCAATTCTAACAAAAGGAAGCACATAATAGTCATTTCACTCACATTTTAGTGATGGCTTCTCATTTTCCAGAGTGATATTTGAAATTTTATAAGATTAGGCATTTCATATATGACAAACCCACAGCAAACATCATTCTCAACGGTGAAAAACTGAAAGCATTTCCTCTAAGATCAGGAATGAGACAAGGATGTCCACTCTCACCACTATTATTCAACATAGTTCTGGAAGTCCTAGCCACGGCAATCAGAGAAGAAAAAGAAATAAAAGGAATACAAATTGGAAAAGAAGAAGTAAAACTGTCACTGTTTGCAGATGACATGATACTATACATAGAGAATCCTAAAACTGCCACCAGAAAACTGCTAGAGCTAATTAATGAATATGGTAAAGTTGCAGGATACAAAATTAATGCACAGAAATCTCTTGCATTCCTATACACTAATGATGAAAAATCTGAAAGAGAAATTATGGAAACACTCCCATTTACCATTGCAACAAAAAGAATAAAATACCTAGGAATAAACCTACCTAGGGAGACAAAAGACCTGTATGCAGAAAACTATAAGACACTGATGAAAGAAATTAAAGATGATACCAACAGATGGAGAGATATACCATGTTCTTGGATTGGAAGAATCAATATTGTGAAAATGACTATACTACCCAAAGCAATCTACAGATTCAATGCAATCCCTATCAAATTACCAATGGCATTTTTTACGGAGCTAGAAAAAATCATCTTAAAATTTGTATGGAGACACAAAAGACCCCGAATAGCCAAAGCAGTCTTGAGGGAAAAAAACGGAGCTGGAGGAATCAGACTCCCTGACTTCAGACTACACTACAAAGCTACAGTAATCAAGACAATATGGTACTGGCACAAAAACAGAAACATAGATCAATGGAACAAGATAGAAAGCCCAGAGATAAACCCACGCACCTATGGTCAACTAATCTATGACAAAGGAGGCAAGGATATACAATGGAGAAAAGACAGTCTCTTCAATAAGTGGTGCTGGGAAAACTGGACAGCTACATGTAAAAGAATGAAATTAGAACAGTCCCTAACACCATACACAAAAATAAACTCAAAATGGATTACAGACCTAAATGTAAGACCGGACACTATAAAACTCTTAGAGGAAAACATAGGAAGAACACTCTTTGACATAAATCACAGCAAGATCTTTTTTGATCCACCTCCTAGAGTAATGGAAATAAAAACAAAAATAAACAAATGGGACCTAATGAAACTTCAAAGCTTTTGCACAGCAAAGGAAACCATAAACAAGACGAAAAGACAACCCTCAGAATGGGAGAAAATATTTGCAAACGAATCAACGGACAAAGGATTAATCTCCAAAATATATAAACAGCTCATTCAGCTCAATATTAAAGAAACAAACACCCCAATCCAAAAATGGGCAGAAGACCTAAATAGACATTTCTCCAAAGAAGACATACAGACGGCCAAGAAGCACATGAAAAGATGCTCAACATCACTAATTATTAGAGAAATGCAAATCAAAACTACAATGAGGTATCACCTCACACCAATTAGAATGGGCATCATCAGAAAATCTACAAACAACAAATGCTGGAGAGGGTGTGGAGAAAAGGGAACCCTCTTGCACTGTTGGTGGGAATGTAAATTGATACAGCCACTATGGAGAACAATATGGAGGTTCCTTAAAAAACTAAAAATAGAATTACCATATGACCCAGCAATCCCACTACTGGGCATATACCCAGAGAAAACCATAATTCAAAAAGACACATGCACTCGAATGTTCATTGCAGCACTATTTACAATAGCCAGGTCATGGAAGCAACCGAAATGCCCATCAACAGACGAATGGATAAAGAAGTTGTGGTACATATATACAATGGAATATTACTCAGCCATAAAAAGGAACGAAATTGAGTCATTTGTTGAGACGTGGATGAATCTAGAGACTGTCATACAGAGTGAAGTAAGTCAGAAAGAGAAAAACAAATATTGTATATTAACGCATGTATGTGGAACCTAGAAAAATGGTACAGATGAGCCGGTTTGCAGGGCAGAAGTTGAGACACAGATGTAGAGAACAGACATATGGACACCAAGGGGGGAAAACTGCGGTGGGGTGGGGATAGTGGTGTGCTGAATTGGGCGATTGGGATTGACATGTATACACTGATGTGTATAAAATTGATGACTAATAAGAACCTGCAGTATAAACAAACAAACAAAACAACTAATACTAAACTTTCATTGGGTTATTTGTATGGAAATATGTTAATATAAATGTTTCAGACATTACATGAAATTTCTAAAAATCTTGTATGTTCTGGTATAATGTTATAAGTCATAATCCTAGTTATTACTTTAAAATGTATATCTCAGAAATAACTAATTTTCTTGTCAACTGCATTATTATGAACTTTCATCAAATCTTTAACCGTGGTCATTTTTAAGTCTTTTGTCATTTACAGACAGTTCTGGGTGTACTCTGATGCTTTTGTAAATATGTTCCTATAAAAGGGTTTCATCTTCAGGAAATTCATGGAAAAGACTCTGACAAGTACAGGTTTCTGGTACCTGACTGTACTGCTGAACTTAATGAATAAGCATTTTCAGAACTCTAATGAAAAACTGATGAGCTCATAAAAGTGCTAACAAAAGATCAAGATGAAAAAAAAAATTAATTACATGGGACTGAGTGAACTGATGAGGATGAGTATAATTTTTGTGACTTTCTGGTTGAATTTTAAAAAAAGAAAAAATCCCACAAGAACTCAGAGGCAAAGAATATACAAATCAATTTTCACTGCAAAGTAAAGGAGCTGTTGCAGTGGAGGATTACTGGACTGAATGTCAATATTATGACATAGTATGAGTGTGTTTCATGTTTGGTAATTGCAATCATTGTTGCTTTTGTTGTGGTCATCCATGTACAATGCTTGGTGTCAGTCTATTTATCTCTTGTAAAAATAAAATACAGTGTGTGTGGAAAAAAAAAAAAAAAAAAAAAAGATTAGGCATTTATACTTTATAGCAACAAACTAATCAGTTGGTGCTGCCCCAGATCATACGTGCTAATATTTCACTTATACTGTGCTTAGGAGGAAAATTATTGGAGATATGTCAGCTTATCTATGGAATAGGTAAGCTGTTTGGCATACTCTTCCTTACCAAGCTTTACAGTGCTACTGCATAGTTTATTTGCTTCCAATTCAAAATTTCTCTTCTATTAAATTAGGGACATAGACAAGCCATATTTCTCAGTGTTTTAGAAAGCATCCTTTTAGAGGGATGGTATTGAATTGAGATATTCTGAGCAGTATACATCAAAACTTCAGGGTCCCACAGCCAACTCTCCAAAATTTCTGATTTATTTAAGAACTCAAAATCAATCCCATATATTCAGAGAAGGCAGAAACAATGGCTGAGAACACTTGCATCTCAGTTGATTTGATTTTCTTGTTGTAGATACTCTATTGCTTAAGATAATGGAGAGAGCACCAGGGAAAGGGTCAGGAGATCTGAATTCTAGTCCTTCATTAGGCATGGAGTGTGTAAGGAGTCTCTATTTTCCTATCTGTAAATGCACCTCCTATTTTAAGGTGTTAATGTGAGGATTTTATTTTTATTTAATTGTATTTAATTCCAACAGAATTACATATAATTTTTATCTCCCATCCCCTCTGTTCACACACATGTAAGAAACTAAGATGTTCCTCCTCATTATCCCATTATTGTTCCTTTCTTTTCATTTATTTTAAGGCCAAATTACTGCTGGTAATGGGAAAAAAATATAGCAATAGTGAATATACAGCATCTGCAAGCCCCAGTGGTAAAGTGTGTTAGCACTTTTGAGTGCATCCTTTTAGAAATTTTTAATGCATGTATATTCTCACTATGTGAGTACAAGGCCACATGCTACAAACTCATTTCACTATTCTTTTGCAACAAAATATTTATTGGCCATTTTCATATCAATACTTCTTTATAATATTTGCATAATATTCTGTAGAATGACCATTTTATAATATATTTAATTAGTTTCTATTAATAGACTTTAAAATAATTTAAGATCTTTGCTATTATAAATATACTGTAATAAGCATCTTCATATATTTATCTAGATTGACTTTTATTTTAAATTATTAGCAGTGCCATTGCTGCATCAAAGGAAATGAGCATTTTAATTTTAATATGGGAGATAAAATAAGTTTATTAAATAAGCTTAATAAATAAAATTAAAATTAAATAACAATTATTATTTAATTGTTCTCCAAAAATTTGTACATGTTACACTATCACCAGTAATGCATTAGCATGTTTCCTTCTTTATACTTGCCAAAATTAGATGTTTTACACTTAAAATTTTTGCTGATCTGATATTATTATTTTTAGTTGACATTTCTTTGGTTACAAGTGAGGTTGGGCAGTTTTTTCACATAAACTCTGGTTATTTTAAATCCTTTGAGGCATTCATTTAAGCAGTTCTTTAGTAAGTAGTCTGTACATTATAATTCCAGTTTTAACTACCTACCTTATTTAAAAAGTGAATTAATAATAGATGAAGAGAATTTGGAGAATATAGAAAATCTATCAAAACAATTGAACGAGAACTTCAGAAGGAAGGGAAATGCTGCTATCAGATTAAGTAGGATGAAGACTAAAAAATGTCCAATGGATTTGGTCATTGAGATGGGTCCAAAGCCTAGAATCTTCTTTCTCTCTCCCCAGACCTAATAAATTACCAACTATTGCCAGTCCTTCCTTCTAATATTTCTTATTATCTCCTTCCTAAGCCTTTCTTATCCACCATATTTAATTTCTGATTATCTTTTTCCTGAACTAAGCCTAATGCAACAATCAAATCTTCACTCTCCCAGTCCTCCATGATGCCTCCAGATTAATAGTTAAAACTCTAAATCTGATGGCATCACTGGTCTGGTTTCTTCATTTGTTTACCATCTTCAAAAGATAAAACAGATGAAGTCCTTCTATGTCACTCAATGAATGTTTTGAGTGTGGATTTCTTCCATGTTACTCACCTGCCAGAACCAATCCTCTGTCCCTCCCTTTGTCCTTTGATAATAATAAATAATTTGAGTTATTTGTATTACCTGAAAATTTGCATGCTTTCATATCATAGTAGTTTTGCCCATGTTATTCCCTATGAAGAGTTTCTCTTTGCTTCCTTCCTGCGTCTCTCTTCCTTCCTGTAAGTAAAAAGTCTTACTTCTTAAGTTCAGGTCAGATGTTACTTTCAGGTTGCAGACATCCCAGTTTGAATTCTCTCATCTGGGGTAGGTATTCCTTCTATCTCACTGGAGTTTGATACCACCATTATTATAGTAGATATCATATTAAAGTTGAAAGAGTTGGTTCACACACCTGTTTTTCTACTTGGTGTAAGCTCATTTGCAGTAGTGATTATGTCTCTGGTTTGAATAAAAGTGTCTCAACAAGGTTTTTTTTTTTTTTTTTTTTTTTTAAGAAGCAGACCCTAGGAGTAGCAGAGGAGAATTCAAGTGCAAGTCATTTATTAAGGAAATGCTTCCAGGGTAGCTGGATAAGACAGTAGGTAAAGCTGGGTAAGGAACAAGAGGAGGCCAGGTAAGGATGTAACCCCAGGAAAAAGGCCCACAGAGGGTAGGCTGCAGCCTGATGCTATGGGGAAACTTTGGAATGTAAGCTAAACCTCAGAGCTGCTAAAATCCAGGCAATGGATCTGGGGCTTTCTTACAGCTGCATTTCTCAGTCATATGCTAGTGGAAGCCTCAGGGGAGGTCAACTCCCAGGCACTTCCAGACCTCTTCACGCAAGGACCTAGCATCTCCAGTAGCTGAATGTCACTGCTCTACAGATAAACTGTAGGCAGGCACTCAAATTTTGAATGGCTGGCTGGCTGGATACATGACAAACTATGAAACTGGGGGTTGCTTAGAAGACAACAGGGAGGCATTGAAAGCTTTTGATGAAGAGAGCAGTACCCGCAAAGTGATGTTAAATAGATGAATTTAGAAGCATTGTGAAGACTAGATTAATAACAGGAAAGTCTAAAAGCTGGAACATTGTTTAAGAGCAAATTGCCATGGTGATAAGGGCCTGTTTTTGCATTTAAGTGGCAGTAATGGAAGGTTAGACATGATTTGATTGAAACTGCAAATGAAGATTCAATCATTCATTGATGACGGACTGAATATGTGAGACAAAGGAAATAAGAAAAAAAAAAAGTGAGGTTTTTTTTGAACCCAAGTAACAGTGAGATTACTTACAGAAAGGGAAAACCAGAACATATAGGGAGTTGAGTTAGGGTGGGTTGGGGGCAGGGGTAATGTTAAAACTCAGATCCTAGACATGATGGGTGTCAGTAGGGACAAGAAGGCATACTTGATCTCTGAAGACATGGCAGCCTGGAAATACAGATTTAAGATTTAGGTTTGAAGATGGGAGAGCTGAATAAGGGACGGGGAGGGGACTTTATGAGAGGTTATGGAACAAAGATATTAAAGACCAGAACTATGGCAAATGCCACATGTAGAGACAAGAAAGAAAGGCAACAGGAAGAGGGAGAGGAGAAATAGAAGAACAAACTCACAATAACACAGTGTTAAGGAGGCAAATACAAGAGAAAGTTTCAAAAGGGACAGAGTAGCTTAAGCCTTAAATCCTTAGAGAGTTCAAATATAAATAGAATTGAGAAAAATCCTGCATATCAAACAGAGGATATGCTTTATGTCCTTAGAGAGTTTATGCTGGGTGGTAAAAACTCAAGTCAAATGACAAAGCATATATCCATAAGAAGAGCCTGTATTCTTATGTTCCTCTAATGGAAACAAATTGGTACAACTTTTCTGGAAATCAATTTAATATATGACAAACACACTTAGTCAACGGGTACTCTATTCTAGCAATCCCACCTTAATCTCAGTAATCCTAAGAAATCAACTAGATTTAAAGTCCATATTTTAGGTCCACAGGCTATTCATAATCCTGTGAGCAATAATAGCAAAATATTGTAAAAAGTCTTACTATTTAGCAATAGAAGAATATTTAAATCTAGACAGAAACAAAAGAGGACATCTTACATAATCGTTATAGACAATTATTTTAGATACTACTTAATAACAGAATTCTTTGATAAATGTTAGGTGAACAGGGAAGGCTATAAACGTACCTATAATGCTGTTGCAAAAATTTATTTTCTGTATATTACACATATGTGTGTATATTTGTAAACATAGACAATCTCAGACACAAATATACATATATATGTGTATACATATAATTATTAGATAAAATATGAATGTTGATAAGTGAATCTTGCTTCATTGATTATAATTGTCTGTTTTTTTCAAATTTTTCAAATGGAGCATGTTAGTTTTTATTTTAAAAGTATAAGTGGATGGTGAAAGTAGAATAATTATAGAATCATAACATATAGACCTTTGTTGTCTAATATGGAAGTTACTAGAAATGTGTGGCTATTTAACTTTAAATTTTAAATAATTCAAATTAACAAAAAGTTCAATTCTTCAGCTTCATTAGCTACATTTCGACATCTCAATGGCTATAAGTGGTTGGTTGATATTTTATTGCACAATACTGATTTATAGGACATTTGCATCATAGCAGACAATTGTATTAGATAGTGCTGATATAGACTGCTCATTTAAAAAAACTGTCAGGTAGATCTATTTTTTTAATTTTAAAAAACAGACTAATAGAAATTTTTGAACAATGCAATGACCAAAACAGTAACCTAAATTAAGAACTCAATAAGATACAGAAGAGAAAATTAATTAACTGGAAGATAGAGAAGAAGGAATAATTTATAATGATGCAGAAAGACAAAATAATGAAAAACAGAATATAGGAAAACAGATATAATAGTATATAACATTACATTACTATTACATGTATGCAGGTTTTACATATATTCTTATGTAGGATGGCATATACCTCTGAGTATTTTTTCCTAGGGAAATGTCATGTGTATGTGTTCCAAGATATTCCAAAATGCTCTCAATAACATTACTTGTAATCAGCAGAAGAAGAGAAACATCGAAATTGTCTATCATCAAGACAATAGGTAAATATATCGTTGCATATCCATACAAAGAATCCTATATAGTCCCCCAAATGAATGAACTACATATATTCATTTAAAATGAACAAATTGGAAAAGCAAAATTTACAGTGAGTGAAGTCATACACAAAGATTATATGCTTTATGATTCCATTTATATAAACATAAAACAGGAAACTAATGGTTAGGGATTCATATTTAGATGGTAAGTCTATAAAATAATAGAAGAATAATTACTATGAAACTTCATACAGTGTAGTCAGTATCCTTTCAGTGGGAAGAAGGGAGTTGTGATTGGAATAGAGGTACAAAAAGCTTCTGGAGAATTGGCAATGTTTGATTTCACCATATAAGTGGCGGATCCTTGTTGCTTACATTATACAAATTTAGTGTGCTATATATTTACGTTTTATGGACACTTCATAGGTGTGTTCTTTAGCAAAGTTTTAAACAACTAACAGCCAACCCAGGGGATAAAATACGCTTAAACTTACACATAGCCAACTTAAATGCAGTTTAGACACACACACACACACACACACACACACACACACACACACACACACAATCTGGTCATGCTGAAATCCTCTCCCTGGTTTTTCACTGCTCAAATAATAAAGACTCAAGTCCTTAAAGTAGCTCATAAGCTCCTATGTGGTCAGTTCTCATCTGGTCTGTATCCTTCTCCACCTCGCTCTGTGTGTTCCAGCCACACTGGCTCTCACAGATGCTTTGCAGTGCTTCACCTCAACTGATAGTCTTCCTGTCCTCTTCAACCTCCTATCTTAGCTCAGAGGTCACTTCCTCAGTGAGCACCAGCCTCTCTGAGAGCAGAGTAACTTGTTCGTACACACCCTTTCAGAAGGGCATTCTTTCCTTCCTTCAGGGCATCCTCCAGTTTGTAGTTTTTCTTCCTCTGTGCAATTACTTGGATAATGTCTCCTTCCCTATGAGTCAATAAGCACTGTCAGGGATATGACTTTCACCATTGAACCTCCAATGTCTAGGACACTGGCTAATAACATTGTTTAATGAATGAATGAATGAGGTTTTAAATAAATTAGCTTTAAGATGTCTGCAGGATGCACAGGTGGATAGGTCCAGGAAGCAGCTGGAAAACATCATTCCTAGGAATGATCTGTCTAGAATTAGTGATCTGGGAAATGTTAATAGATACATGCTAGCATAACTGACAGTGGATTTAATTGCCCTGGAAGAGGATATAGAAAGACAAAAAAATATAGGAGCAAAACATAAGCCCCCTATAATGTAACCTTGATGCGTTGTTCCAGCTATATTTACCACCACTCAACCCCTTCCCAAGATCTACACTCCCAGCACTCTGGGACCCATACCTTTTCTGAAGTTATTTCTTTTCTTTTCCCACTTCTCTATTTCCTCATGCTTCTTCCCACTCCTTAAAATGCCTATCCCTTCCCTCTCTCATCATTATCTGAAACCTGTTCATACCTCTTTCCTAGTAGATATTGATTCTATTGTTTCTCCTTCCCTTGTTTAATTTGTGACCCTTAATCAACAGGAAATATCTCCTGCTTCCTATTAAAAACTTATTTTCTCTCCCATATAAAATGTTAAGGTCTTTCAAAAAAAGAGTCCTAGTCATCATTCTTTGCCTCACAACATGTTTGATGGTACCTAATTCTGAAATTTAAAATAAAACCGTTAAAACCAGATTTTTTTATATTGTATTTGATTTGGCATCAAAACCTGATCTAATTTAAATTTATTTGATGGCAAAACCTGACTTGAAATGATAGGTGTTCAAACGTGGTGCTGTCCAAAGCTTGAATAGGTATGGCTTTAAAATGGTGTGTTCATCACATTATCGTTCTAAAATCCAAAAAGAATTTTTAAGAGTCGAAATTCTGAAACACATATATCCTCAAATGCTTCATATAAGACTGTAGGTTTATGCTTTGTATTGTGTCTTGGATTTAGTAGTATTTGATAAATATTAATCATTCCCCAATAGAATGCCAAGTGAATAAATGATTGTATGGTTTTATGAAGTCCTGACAATTTCATACAAGGTATAGAATCCTTACCTCTGTGGGATGCTGGAATCTAGCTGATATAATTATGAATAATGTATGTGTTTTGCTCCAAGAAGGTCCCTGTCTACTGATTAATGCTTATACAGACAACAAGACTGTGACAGTCTGGTAGAAATTCCATGTACGATAAACGTGTCAGGATGGAGAAATTCTACAATAAACATAAGAGCAAAATTCTGTGATGTTATATATTAGAGTAGGTAGTTTTACAGTGTTTTAAGTAAGAAAAAGAATCTATTAATGAACACGATTGTTTACAGAAGTATGATTCATACCAGTGTGGAATAAATAGATCGGAAAGCAATTTACATGATCCCAATTTTCTTAGTTTTCCAGCAAACACTCAGGCTGAGTATATAGACTCTAGTAGCAGTGTGAAGAGTTAAAAGAGTATTATTAACATTAGAAGTCAAAGACTGAAGAGTGAAGAATCCATTTCCTGTTTTCTACAGATTTATCTTGGAGAATTTGAAGTATTCAATGAACAGAATGTGTAAGTATATTGAAGTTACTAATGCGGATGCTACTGAAAAGAATGGCTTCAGAGAATCCATCTATCCTTTCCTCCACTGTTTTGAACTATAAAAAAACAAAAAAACCAAACCTATAGAAAACTAGTAGTTCTGACTTCCACCCACTCCTCTTAGCTGTATCTCTAATTAATTTCTAGATACTGGTATGTTTGTTTTTATCATATGCTAGTTAAGAGCACTTACACTAATGAAAAATGTTAAAACAAAGGAAACTGGGTGTGGTGTGTATGGAAATCTCTGTACTATCTTCACAAATTTCCCCTAAATCTAAAACTATTTTAAAATTAAAGGTTTAAAGTAGTGTCCTTGATGTTCAATATCACTAATCATTAGAGGAATGCAAATCAAAACTGCAGTGAGGTATCACCTCACAGCGGTCAGAATGGCCATCATCAAAAAATCTACAAACAATAAATGCTGGAGAGGGTGTGGAGAAAAGGGAACCCTCTTGCACTGTTGGTGGGAATGTAAATTGATACAGCCACTATGGAGAACAGCATGAAGGTCCCTTAAAAAACTAAAAATAGAATTACCATATGATCCAGCAGTCCCACTACTGGGCATATACCCAGAGAAAACCATAATTCAAAAAGACACATGCACCCCAATGTTCATTGCAGCACCATTTACAATAGCCAGGTCATGGAAGCAACCGAAATGCCCATCGACAGACGAATGGATAAAGAAGATGTGGTACATATATACAATGGAATGTTACTCAGCCATAAAAAGGAACGAAATTGGGTCACTTGTTGAGACGTGGATGGATCTAGAGACTGTCATATAGAGTGAAGTATGTCAGAAAGAGAAAAACAAATATCGTATATTAACGCATGTATGTGGAACCTAGAAAAATGGTACAGGTGAACCAGTTTGCAGGGCAGAAGTTGAGACACAGATGTAGAGAACAAACGTATGGACACCAAGGGGGGAAAGCAGCGGGGTGGTGGGGGTGGTGGTGGGATGAATTGGGCAATTGGGATTGACATGTATACACTGATGTGTATAAAATTGATGACTAATTAGAGCCTGCTGTATAAAAAAATAAATAAAATTAAATTTAAAAATTAAAAAAAAAAGGTGTGTTTGAGAGTGGGTGGGTGTATAAAGAAATTAAACGTAAACAATAAATCTGTATCTCTGAACACAGGCTATCAAACCTGCCTCTTTATCTCACACCCTGATTCCCCTCTTCATCTTGGGCTTCCTGTCTCAAGAAAGTGCACCAACACCCCACTAACTTCCAAGAATCTGGAGGCTGCCTTTGGCTCCTCCTTCTTGCTTCCCACACCATCCCTTCCCCCAATTTAAATATCTTTTAAATTCATCCATTTGTTCACTATTTCCTTTTATTGTCAATTTGCTATGTGAGGCCACCTTATCTTTTTTGGAATCTCTACTCTAGTTGCCCAGCTGGTCTCCCAGTCATTACAGCCTGGCATCTGACCAAACTCCTCCCCACTTGGTATCCAGTGCTGTCTTCTGAACAACAAATTCCATCCTGTCGCTCCCCAACTTCAAACTCCTCAGTGGCTTCCTAATGCCTTCAGCAAAAAGCTCAAAGTGATATGCACTATTTTATTTCTGTAGCCTTCAGAAAATATCCTCTCAAGGAGCTCATATTGCCCTGGGGTATGCTGGATAATCTCTATCTGTTCCTCTGGACTCACTTCCCGTTATCCTACTGTGCTTGGAGGTTGGTCACTGACCTCAAAGAAGTGTTTGATCCCCTTGTTCTCTGGCTTCTTGTTGGTTTGACCAGTGAAAAGCACAGGCAGGAGATCAGAGGTGGGAAGAGAGAGCCACCTAGGCATTATTTCTCATGATCCTTCCCTGCTAGGGTACGTCTTGACAGTGTCTGGTTTCCTCTGTTTACACAAAAGCTACAGCTATTACAGGTTCAAGTATCTACTCTTATTCTTGCTCCTTCTGGAAATGGAAGTAACATTAGTCCAGCTAGCTTTCTCCTGGGATTACTTCATATACACACACACACACACACACACACTCACATCCTTGCTTGATGGTAAGCTCTGCAAAATTCTGAGGAGAGGAGAGACATTGTCTAATTTAGGTTCTTATAGGCCCTCTCTGGATATTGTGTTGAGAGAGACTTGAAGGGCTTTGAGGGCAGAAGCAGAGAAATGTGTTAGGGAGGTTAGTTAGTTCACTGAAAGAGCGTAACATGGTACTAATCCAGGAGAGAGACAATGAGGGCTTGCAGGAGAGGAGTAGTAGTGAAGACAAGAATGGTCAGATTCTGGGTATTTTTTTTTTTTTTTTTATCTATAAAGTATCTCCTCTTTATTTAAGTTAAACAATTTTCAAGGATGGTTTCCATCTATAAAATGGAAAAAGTACAAGCTCTGTACAACAGTTCTTTTTAAAAATCAACTGGAAAAAAAATTACCAAACTATATTTTGAATTTGCAAAACGTACTCACAGATACCATCATTTTAGCTTTTATGAAGACATAAGAAAGACCAGCACAGAGAGGACAACTAACTTCGCCATGCTTTGCTCAAACGGCTTTTAGGAAAGAATCTTTACTTGTGAAAACAAGAGCTGGTACAGATGAACCAGTCTGCAGGGCAGAAATAGAGACACAGATGTAGAGAACAAACATATGGACACCAAGGGGGGAAGCTGGTGGCGGGGGAGGGATGGTGGTGGTGGGATGAATTGGGAGATTGGGATTGACATATATACACGAATATGTATAAAATAGATAACTAATAAGAACCTGCTGTATAACAAATAAAATAAAATTCAAAAAAAATTAAATTAAAAACAAACAAACAAACAAACAAAAACAAGCATGGGAGAGGGGAACAGTCCTGATGACTAAAAAGTAATGCAGCCACAGTAAGTCACTTTGGCACACTGTGTCATGTAAACATAGCTCACCCAAGGGAGCCCTCCCAGCCCACCTCTGCTCACAACGCCCTGTACACCATCCAAGGCCGCCGACCCCACCAACTCAGGGACAGGGAGCTGCCCCTGAGGGCCCAGGGGGACCCATCTCAATGGTACAAAGGTTGGTAAGACTTCTGGGTGGGGTGGAGGTGTAAGGGTGAAGGATTTGTCAAGAACCTGATTAAAATTTGTGTTACTTTAAAGCCAAATTTGTTTTCCATCCGTGAGATTTTGTTTCCTAACAGTAGTAGTAGCCTGACAATGGAACCCAGGGGCTGGGTGACTGCTTGCTGCCCCACCTGTGTTCAGCAGCCTTGCACAGGTTCCCAGGACTCTCCCTAAGAGCTTACTGGTGGCCACGATCAGCCTCTGAAGAGAGATGTGCAGAGTTAAACTAGCTACGGCCTCCCAGTCCACTGAAAATACACCTGGTTGGTTGGCAGGGGGCAAAAAGACGCAGGACGAAGTCACCCACCCACGCCTCCAGGCCCGAGCCCACCGTCATAAAGCAAACACATGTGGAGCTTCTGCAGTGGAGGAAGAAAGACCAACGTCCCCTTTCCTAGAAGAAATAGGCAGGAGAGAGCTGCACTTGGCCGAGTGTCAACCTCGCAGAACCTTCTGGGGCCACTTCTCTGTGACCTAATAGGCCCTCCAACAGGGGCCTGAAAGTGTGCCCATGTGACACCTCTTGGACACGGGGGATCTGTGTGCTGAAGGGCTGGGCGACAGGGGTGCAGGAAGGCAGGAGGGCAGTGACCACGAGAGTGACCGAGGCGCCCCGTGGGGTCTGCGGCTGGGCTACCACTGCGTGTGGGCACCTCAGAGGCAAGGAGGACTCTGCAGAGACACGCCTGGGTGTCAAGGCAGTGCCCAGACCTCTATTCCTGCTTTACTTTTAGTTCACAACTATCTGGTGGTTTAATACCGACATAAGCCTCCTAAGCCACAAAGCTCCTGTTTTGTGCCCCAAATCCTCAGCGTCATTGAGCAGGTGTTGTTTGGTCTTCACTTTTCCTAATTCTTAACCCAAAGTCCCTGAGGCAGGCGGGACAGGGCCCAGGTGACCTTGACAGTGGTGCCAGTACACCAGGGTCCTCACCATGAGCCCAATGCTGCCTGTGACAGCTTCCCCCCATCACTGGGATCTGGGAGATTCTTTTTTATTCGCTTTATCCTTAGAGAAAAGAAATTTAATTTACAAAGACCCAAAGCAATAATTTGTCAAAGTAAGTAACCCATCCAGGATTTACAGACACCAACGGCACGAAAAGTGGATTCCAACACAGAGCATGCGTGACATGACTCCCAGCTGAAGCCAAGCCGAGATGCCGCCGGGGTCCAGGCCTCGGGGCAGGGCTAGCCTCCCGGGCTGGCAGCCACAGCAGCACCTACCCACCTATAAGGCTCTGGGGGCAAAGGAGGCCACTTCCTCCCTCTGGCCCCAAAGGGCTCGGCCCCTCCTCCTCACGGCTGTGATCTGCTTTGTGGACAATTTACAAGATGAGGGTGACCTACAGAAACCATAGGAACTGACCGTACATTCTTTCTTCATACATGTCTGTGTGCAGCGTCCCACCACAGAAAAGTTCATATCCAAAGAGAGCAGGTACGCCACGTGGAAGGGGGTCTGCGCTGGGAAGACAGCTGGGAGGGCGGGGCAGGGAAAACACCGTGACCGTGACCGTGACCGTGACCGTGACCGGGATGGAAACCGTGCGTGACGTCAGTGGATCCACGTGGAGGTTGGAGAGCTCCCCTCGCTGTGCTGTGGCCGAGGCCCCTTCCCTCCCGGTCCTGCCGCCCGCCGGCGTCGTGCTCCCGCCCGCAGGCTGGGGATCCCGCCCTCCATCTGCGGTGGCGCTGGGCGGGCAGGGACGGCGGGGCCCAGCGGTCGGGGTGGGGCAGCTCCCTCTCCTCGCGGCTCTGATGCCGCCCGCACCGTGCTGCGGTCCTCCGACCTTCAGACAGTGATGGCACACTGAGGTATACAGTTTCTCGGAAAGTTTAAGAAACAGAATCAGTCACGTGCTGCTCGGTCGGCCTGCTGGGGCGGGAGGACGCGGGCGGCTCCCCCGCTGCTGCAGGTTGAGCGAGAACTTCCGCCGCTGGGATGGCGCCGGGCCGCACACCGAGATCTGATCGCTATTTATCGAGCTATATTATGTCTCAGGCCCTATGCTGAGACATACCAAGACAGATGCAGTCCCATTCCTTATTTTAGGACTAGACTAAGGAGACAGATTAGGAAAGTCAAGCAGAATATGCAAATTCCCAGCTGCAGAGCCCACATCTGCCCAGAGCTCTGGCCTCCCCGCTACAGCGCTTCCGTCAGGGAGGCTGTCCTAACATCAGCTTGAGTAGAGCGGTAAAAACAAAAGGCAGTCGGCAGAGAACTGACAGTGAGAAAAATAGGAAAGCAGAAATAACTCGGGTAGACAACGCTTTCAAGTAGTTTCGCAGCAAAAGAAAAAAGAGATCTGGAGTAACTAATAGGCATAAGGTGGCTTTTTGTTTTGTTTTGTGTGCTCGTTTTTCTTTTTAACCCGGGAGAAACTTATTCCTGTTTACGTGCTTAGCAGAGGATACACTGGAAAAAATATTTGATGTTACAGGAGTTAAAGAAAATAATTGATTAAGGAAGGCTTGGTAGCAGAAAAGATAAAATATATACAAAAAGTTTATTTTAAATCATACGTAACTCACAAATATCGCAAATACATGCTCATTATAAAGTATTCAAATAAGAGAAAAGAATACGGAAAAAAGTCTGTACCTATGTGTACCCCGTTAGCTACAACCCTACACGCCGCTGCGACCTTAAAATAATCACACTTCAGGATGCAGCCTTACAAATATTTGTGTGCATGTACATGTGTGTGTTTAAATTTTTGCATAAAATGAGTTACAATGTTGTGTTTTTGTGGCTTTCTTTTTTCACATATTTTCAACATTTTTCCATATCAGCACACATGAATCTATTATGTTCTTAAGTTTTAACTTATGACATCAGCTGCATAAAGACACTATTTTATTTATTTTTTAACATCTTTATTGGAGTATAATTGCTTTACAATTGTGTGTTAGTTTCTGCTGTATAACAAAGTGAATCAGCTATACATATACATACAACCCTGTATCTCCTCCCTCTTGTGTCTCCCTCCCACCCTCCCTATCCCACACCTCTAGGTGGACACAAAGCACCGAGCTGATCTCCCCATGCAATGCAGCTGCTTCCCACTAGCTATCTATTTTACATTTGGTAGTGTATATATGTCCATGCCACTCTCTCACTTCGTCCCAGCTTACCCTTCCCCCTCCCCGTGTCCTCAAGTCCATTCCCTAGTAGGTCTGCATCTTTATTCCTGCCCTGCCCCTAGGTTCTTCAGAACCATTTTTTTTTTTTTTTTTAGATTCCATATATATGTGTTAGCATACGGTATTTGTTTTTCTCTTTCTGACTTACTTCACTCTGTATGACAGACTCTAGGTCCATCCACCTCACTACAAATAACTCAATTTCGTTTCTTTTTATGTCTGAGTAATATTCTATTGTATATATGTGCCACATCTTCTTTATCCATTCATCTGTCGATGGACACTTAGGTTGCTTCCATGTCCTGGCTGTTGTAAATAGAGCTGCAATGAACATTGTGGTACATGACTCTTTTTGAATTATGGTTTTCTCAGGGTATATTTCCAGTAGTGGGATTGCTGGGTCGTATGGTAGTTCTATTTTTAGTTTAAGGAACCTCCATACTGTTCTCCATAGTGGCTGTATCAATTTACATTCCCACCAACAGTGCAAGAGGGTTCCCTTTTCTCCACACCCTATCCAGCATTTATTGTTTGTAGATTTTTTGATGATGGCCATTCTGACCGCTGTGAGGTGATACCTCACTGCAGTTTTGATTTGCATTCCTCTAATGATTAGTGATATTGAACATCAAGGACACTACTTTAAACCTTTAATTTTAAAATAGTTTTAGATTTAGGGGAAATTTGTGAAGATAGTACAGAGATTTCCATACACACCACACCCAGTTTCCTTTGTTATTAACATTTTTCATTAGTATGGTTCACTTGTCACAATTATTGAATAAATATTGATACATTATTACTAACAAAAGCCCTGTTCAGTTTTCTTTAGTTTTTCTGTAATGCTCTATTCCTACCCAGGATCCCATCAAGGATGCCATTTACTTTTAGTTGTCATGTTTCCTCAGACTCCTCTTCGTTGCAACAGTTTCACAAATCTTCATGTTTTCAATATCCTTGACAGTTCTGAAAGGTGCTGGTTAGATATTTTGTAGAATGTCCCTCAATTGGGATTTGCATGATGTTTTTCTCATGGTTAGACTGGGACTATGTGTTTGGAGAAGACCAGAGAGGAAAATGCCATTCTCTTCACGACAGAATCAAGGCCTTGTATCATTAACAAGACTCATCACTGTTGATATTAACCTTGATCCCAGGCTAAGGTAGTATTTTTTAAGTTTCTCCGGTGTAAAAGTATTCATTTTCCTCCCAATTTCCATACCATTATCTTTGGAAAGAGTTTGCGTTGCATAGTTCATACTTAAAAAATGAAAACCCATATATTTATTTATATAATTAATTAAAAATATCAATATGGATTCATAGATACTTTATACTTCGGGTTGTAACCCAGTACTACTGCATTTATTCTGTTAACTAAAGCCCCTGTTTAGATATCATTAGTTTTTCATAAATGCTCTCTTCCTGTCCAGGATCCAATCAAGGATCACATATTACATTTACTTGTCATGTTTCCTTTGGCTCTTCTTGGCTGTGACAGTTTCATAGATCTTCATGTTTTTGATGACCTTGACAGTTTGGAGAGGTGCTACAATTAGGTGAATGGATCAAACTGCTTCAGCTTTGGCTGTTGGGGACTCTTTCAGTTGGCTCCTTTGTCCCTTCGACCTATCCCCATTTGTGTGTGTGTGTTTAGCACCTCCTTACTTCCTGGTGCTATAAAATGCTATAAGCCCATTTGCATATTTCCTGCCCCATTCCTAGAATTAAGTATTTCTCCATGGATTGATTAATCCTTTTATTGGAGAATACAGGAGATGGGTACCGAGTGTTCTCATTGTTAATGGAGTGTGATTGCTTCTAGGCCCTCTCAGCTGGTAAATCAAGGAAATATGTGTTTATAATAACCTGTGCGTAAACACATGTCTAAAAATATGTATATGTGTAACCATCTCTATCTACATTAAACTAAACATGAATTCATACTGATGTCTCCCAACTCTAATCCATTATAACATGGATCATTCTAGCCTCTGTTCCTTGCTTGTCTGTCACCTCCCACTCTAATAGAGAGACTTAGCTCCCATCCTCTGTTATCCATTTATTTACTTCCTCAGTTTTGGTACACGTGTGTAGTAGTTTCAGAATTGTTAACCTCCATGCCCTTGTAAAACACCTGATGAACCAGTCTACAATGCTTATGTATGGCTCTTTTTGCCTTTAGTCTTATAGAATCCACTCATTTCCAAAGGTACTTAGCTCAGCACCTTTCCCCACACTCCCTTCAATGAGACTATAACACAGTTAGATAGTTTTGACACATTCTGCATTCCATCCTAGGATGGAATATATATGTATTTTTAATTGGCATACACTAATGTTCGCTTTTGTGTTGCAAAGCTCAATGGATTTTGACAAGTGTATAGTGTTATGTATCCATAATTCCAGTATCATACAGGGTATTTTCTCTACTCTAAAGAATGTCCTGTGTTTTTCCTACTCAGTACCTCCCTATCCCATTCTGAACCCCTAGAAACCACTGATCAGTGTATCTTCTCTATGATTTTGCCTTTTCCAGAATGGAAATAATAATGATAAATGCAATAATACAATATATAGTCTTCTCATCCTGGCTTCTTTCACTTATCAATATCTAGTTTAGATTCATCCATGTCTTTACATGCCAAGATAGCTCATTCCTTTTTACTGCTGAATGGTATTCTATTGCATGAAAGTACCACAGTCTGTTTACCCTTTCACCTAATGAAGAACATCTTGGTTGATTCCAATTCTTGACAAGAATGAATAAAGCTGCTGTAAACATTCATTTACAGATTTTTCTATGAGCCTGAGTTTCCAAATCAGTTGGAAATATGTAGGAGGATGATTGTGGCGTCAAAGGGTTTAGCTATGTTAGCTTTATAGCATATGATCCAGCAATCCCACTCCTGGGCATATATCCAGAGAAAACCATAATTCAAAAAGATTCATGCACTTCAGTGTTCATTGTGGCACTATTTACAATAGCTAAGACATGGAAACAACCTAGATGTCCATCGACAAATGAATGGATAAAGAAGATGTAGTACATATACACAGTGGGATATTACTCAGCCATAAGAAAGAATGAAATAATGCCATTCGCAGTAACATGGATGGACCTAGAGATTGTCATACTAAGTGAAGTAAGTCAGACATAGAAAGACAAATATCATATGATATCACTTATATGTGGAATCTAAAAAAAAATGATACAGATGAACTTATTTCCAAAACAGAAATAGACTTACAGACTTCGAAAACAAACTTATGGTTACCAAAGGGGAAATGTGGGGGGGGGGGAAGCGATAAATTAGGAGTTTGGGATTAACATATACACACTACTATATATAAAATAGGTAATCAACAAGGGTCTACTATATAGCACAGGGAACTGTACTCAATATTCCGTAATAACCTATATGGGAAAAGAATATGAAACAGAATGAATATATGTATATATATAACTGAATCACTTTGCTGTACACCTGAAACTAACACAACATTGTAAGTTGACTATACTCCAATATAAAAATAAAAATTAAATTAAAAAAAAAGAAACTGACAAACTGTCTTCCAAAGTGACTGTCATTTCACATTTCCACCAGCAATGGAAATTCAGTACGTGATACCCATTATTATTCATGCAATATGTCTAGTGTCTTTCTTTTTTCATCCATTAAGATGAAAAATTTACAAGGACTTTCACAAATTCACTCAAATTTCAGTTCCTCAGGTTTATTTTTCCCAGAAGTTCCTAAATTCCTCAACCATGAATTCTGTTATGTGGTTTTCTCAGGAACTTCTGGCCAGTGTCTATTTTCAGATTTTCTATTCAAGAACCTAATGCTGAGTCACAATTGATGTTTTCATACCAGATATTCATAGTACAATTATTTAACTATTAAATTCAAACGAAAATAGGTATTTTTATCTAAGACAATTGGAAGTATCTTCTCTTCAGATGACTTTTTCCATTTGCAGGGTATACACTCCAGAAATCACTGAGAATAGAGATATTTATGAGAATAGAATCCTATTGTGGGTGAAGGAAATTTCTTAATAAAATTATAGTCATAGTATGTCAAATAGAAAATCAGGCCCTTTGCTATTGAGTTTGTTATCCTAAAAGCCTAGAACATTTACTTCAAAGTGGAAAATTCCAAAACATTGAATGACCAGCATTCCTACCTAGTGTATAAAAAATATGAGCACTGAAGAATTAGAGAAATTCTACACTCAGTAAAGAATTAAAATATCAGATGTAAATGAGATCAGTGATAACAAACAATATTCAAAATAAAATCTTACCGATGAACTGATTATGAGAAACAGCAACAAAAACACTTCAAATCAAAATTGTTTCCACACTTAGAGTTCTGCATATTTTTCTAAATAATAAAACTGACCACATCAGTTATGATGTTTCTCAGGCATAAACTGAGTAAATGGGCCACACCTAGCATTTTTTCAAGTGTTCAATGAACTGTCATAGATTAAAGACAATAATCATAAATTGAAGTTGTAGAATTTCAGAGTTCAAAGAAAAGGATCTATAAGAATAATGAATTCAACCTTATTTTACTGACAAGGACACAGGCAGAATGAAACCAAGTGAATTTTCTAAATTTAGAGAGTCAGGGAGTGGTTTGGTCAGAAGGATAATCTGAATCTCCTGATTCACATCAAAATTTGTTTGATTTTTCCCCCACTAGAGAATTTATTTCAAAGATGTTTACTTAATCTCCTGTAATTCTATTTGGACCTAAGTCAATTGAGAAGAAAAATAAGTTATACCAGTTTTGGATTTAAAGTAAAATGTCATTGCCATATTATCAACAGTTTACTTAGTATGTCATATATTCAGCAGAGGCTTTATGTCAATTTTAAATCAGAATTTAATAGACAACTGAAAATTACCAAGGACTTCGGTGGGGAATAAACAAATATACAAAATTATGCTGAATAAATGCAAGTCAATATGAATAATAAAAGTACCATTTACCATGATAGATTTATTATTAGAAAAAAATCAAATTGTTGAAGACAGTATAGGGGAATTATAAATATCTAAGTTTCCTACAAAAATTAGAGAACAATTTGTGGAAGAATTTAAGTCATACATGGATTAAATGTTTACACGTATCCTAATGTCAGCAACAAGATTATGGAAATAAATATTTATGATTCTCAGTTTTCTTATTAATTTAGAAATATGCCACAGTCTGCTTTAGATTAGAGAAGAGATATAGTGCATTTTCTGGATATTATTGCAATATATCAACAGTGTTCACCGAAAGCTCCAGCTGTAAAGACCACTGTAACATATGAAACCAGAAGGAAGCTCATTGCATATTGAAAGTTCTAGCTGGTGAGTATACACACTTGGCTCCATGAGAAGGTGGTCTTACTAGAAGCTCATACATAACAGTGGCAGAAAAAAGTTACACCCAAAAAGCAATTCAGAGCTACCAATTCAACGGAGATATTAAAAAAGTGCCAGATGCCCACCTTTGATCATCCATTCATCCAACAACACACAGTATCAAATAGCACAACTTTAACAGGAATTGATATTGTAGTCTATATAAACTAGTTAGAAAACAATGACTAGAGTTTTGTTTTATTAAATAATTTAAGGATTCAACATAACGTCCTTAATGTATATAGCTAAACTGGAAACAACAACAACAAAATCTAGACATGGACTTATTAGCTCAAGTAAAATGAGTCTTATTAGAAGCTGGAGGGTTGGGCAAATCAAAATAGGTGAAAGACATTAAAATAACTGCAATTACTTAATGAAAGAGTATTTGATGATAGAAATGAATAGTGAGTACTCAAATCTTCACTAGGAGGAAGATTCACTTTGTCTATTCCACAGAAGCACATAATATTCCTAATGTTTTATGTCAGTAATTAGTTTTCATATATTTTAATAAAGAAATTAATATAATGCTATAAATATGAATTGAAGAATATATTTTTAAATAACTCTAAAAGACTAGATGCATTAAAAAGACTAAACATAATGCTGTTTATCAGTATAAATAATGTAGAAGACCTCATTGATTTATTTCACTAGTAGCAACGTTGCACGATTCTATTTAATAAGAGGTGTCGAGCTATAAGAATATACTAAACTGTGTAAAACTAAATGCTTTTCCCCTAAGATTGAATACAAGGTTAGGATATCTGATGTAACAGTTTCCATTCAGCATTTTACTGGAGGTCTAAGTGAATACAATAAGGGAAGAAAAATATAAAAGGCAGGAAGTTTGGAAAAAAACAAACAAACAAACCTGTTTCTTCTCCAGGAAAGTTAAAATAATTAACACATGGATTTTTCAAGGCCATAGGATGCTGGGTCAAGACACAAAAATAACATATATATATATATATATATATATATATATATATATATATATATATATATATATATATATTATATTAGCAAAAAGTATTTGGAAATTGAAATGAAAAAACAAATACCATTTGTAATATATCAAATCATGAAATTATTAAGAATAGACAATAAAATATGCAAGATGTGTATGTTGGAAATGAAAAGTGATTGATGAGAGAACTTAATACGGATCTAATGCAATGGAGAGGTTTCCTATGTTTATGAATTGAAAGGCTAAACATTTTTAAGATTTCAAGTTTAAGAATGAAATCTTGCCATTTGCTACAACACGGATGGACCTAAAAGGTATTATGATAAGTGAAATAAGTCAGATAGAGAAAGGCAAATGCCATATGATTTCACTTATCTGTGGAATCTAAAAAAACAAACCAAATGAATACACAAAACAAAACAGAAGCAGACTCATAGATACAGAGAACAAACTTCTGGTTGCCAGAGGGGAGAGGGGTAGGAGACAGGCAAAATTGGTAAAGAGGATTAAGAGGTACAAACTTCTAGTTATAAAATAAATAAGTCACAGGGATGTAATGTACAGCATAAGGAATATAATAAATTATACTGTAATAACTTTGCATGGTGACAGATGATTACTAGGCTTATCATAGTGATCATTTCATAATATAATTATCAAATCACTATGCTGTACACCTGAAACTAATATAATATTGTAAGTCAACTATACTTCCAGAAAATAAAAAACAAAACAAAACTGAAGGTGGTGAAAAAGTTTTAAAGCCTATTCAGAGGTGAAAAAAAAAAAAAAAAAGCTTACTATGTACTCTATATTATAAAGCTGCACTAATCAAGATAGGATGGTATTGATGTAGAGAGAGACACAGGCCAATGGAACAGAATAGAATGTCCAAACATAGATCTACATATATATGGTCAACTAATTTTCTGCAGTAATTGATTTTCAGTGGTGAAAGAATTGTCTTTCCAGTACATGACGCTTAATAACGGGCATCCTTATGAAAAGAAAAAAAAAAGAGCCTTGATCTTTACGTCTCAACTTATACAAATATTAATAGATCACAAATATTGAAATAGATCACAGGCTTAAATGTAACATATAAAACACTATAACTTCTAGAAGAAAATTTATAAGAAACTCTTTATGAACATGGTTAGGTAAAGATTTCTTAGACAATGCAAAAAAATAGACAAAGAAAGCAAAAATTGGAAAAATTGGACTTTATAAAAATTAAGAACTCTTGCTCTTCAAAGATAACCATTAAGAAAATTAGACAACCCCTATATAATGAAAAAATATTTGCAGATAATTTATCTGATAAGGGACTTGTATCCAGAATATAAAGTTCTTACAACTCAATATTAAAAAAAACCAAACAATTCAGTAAAAAAAAAAAAAAAAAAAGGTAAAAGATTTGAACAGATACTTCACCAAAAAACAATAAAGATGACAAATGTAAAGATGATTAACATAATTAATCATTAGGGGAATGCAAATTTGAAATCACAATGAGATACCACTACATATGTATTAGAACATAAAACAAAAATAAAGATATGGTAACAATGATAACAAAACCAAGTCATGGCAAGGATGTAAACCAATTAAATTCTCATAAATTTCTTATGAGAATGTAAATTACTATAGCCACTTTGGAGAACAGACTGGCAGTTTATCTTATAAATTCACGCATGTACTTACTCTATGACCCAGGAATTCCATTCCTAGATATTTGAACGAAATGAAAATATATGTCCACACAGAACCTGTACACAAATGTTTATAGCAGCTTTATGTAGAATAAGCCCAATTCGAAACAACCACAATGTCCATTAACTGAGGAATAAATGAACCTATCATGGTATACCAACACAACAGGATACTACCAATAAAAGGAAGGAATGAACTATTGGGGGAGGTAACAAAAAGAATGAATCTGAAAAGCGTTATGCTGAGTGAAAGAAACCAGGTTCAAAAAGTTACCTAACGTATAATTCCATTTATATGAAATTCTGGAAAACACAAAACTATAAGGACAGAAATCAGATCAGTGGTTCCTAGGAGCTGGGTGTGACAGAAAGGTATTGATTACAAAGGGCCATCAGAGAGGTTTCTGGCTTGATAAGAGTGTTCTATATTTGATTGTGGTGGGGGATATACAACCATGCATTTATCAAAACTCGTTGAACTGTACAAGTAAAATTGGTGAATGTCACCTAATCAAATTATGCTGCAATAAAGCTGAATAAAGAGAGAATCCCAACCATCTATTTGTGATGGTCTATTTCCCAGTCTGATAACCACATTCATATCTAACAAAGATTCACCTTACATAGTTCCCACCTGACATGCACTCTCTCCTCTTCCCATTTACTGGAAGTATCTGTGGGTTTTCATTTCCAGTTCTTTTCTACGAGCTCAGCACTATACATACATAAATCTATACACACAAAATTTCTATATTTATTCAGTGTTTTAATTGTTTGCAACAGAAAGCATTTTGTATTGACTGAATTATCCATGTCTCCAAAAGAGTTCTATTTTATACTGTGTATGTATATTAAATTATGTATTAAATGAATTATATTACATTTTATATATATTAATTCCCATGACAATACTTTAAATAATACAGAAAGATATAAAGTAAAAAGTGAAGATCTACTTTTATACCCAATTAAATCCTTTCACTAGGGGAACTGCTATTATTAATTTACAATATATGCTCCCAGAACTTTTTCATAAGATAGGATAATTGTATCTGTATATTGGGCAGCATATCTTTTTCATATAACATTATGTCTTAGAAAACTTTATGTCAACTTACATAGATATATTTCAATCTTCATAATTGTGGCATGTATGAAATAGAGCATAGGTATTACAATTTGTTTAGTCATTTCTCTATTGTTTGGCACTTCAGTGTTTTCCAAATTTGATAGTTTGCATTGAAATGTTAAAAGAGATTCCACTGGATATTTATTTCTAAAACTAGCAAAGATTGTACAGGTGTAACATCTTGGGCTCAACTCTTAAGCAAATATGTAGCCTACTATGTGAGAAGTGCTGTGCTTGTGTAGAGAGAGAAATAAATCTGAGAAATGAGCAAGGACACCCTGCTTCTTAAACACTAGATGAAATTGCCTTAAGTCTTCAATCCACATTTTCTGGAAAATCCTACTCATGATTTTAGCAAATTATCTGTCGACTTATAATTTTGTGGTCATCCCTTCCTTCTGAGTTTCTGCTTCTTCTGATTTGGTTTCATTTCACAATTGCGTAAGTGTTCCATGCCTATGGTTCTTATTCAAATTGTTCTGAGCCAGTCATGTAACTTAGCATTTTCCTTCATGCTCATAAAACAAAAATCTTATACACATTGTATATATTTTAACATACTCAAGTTTTGGAGAGCCATAAAAATGTATATTGCAGCCCATTGTAGCATTGCAAATACCTGAAGTTGTGTGTTAATCGTCGTCCTTAAAAATACAACAGCTCTTGGCCTGGTCTGGATTCTAGCTTTAGTTTTCTGTCCTGTGGTGCAGACTGCCTCTCTACTTTCTCTCTCTCTTATTTATTCTTTGTTTCTTTTCTCTCTACCCATTTCTTTTTGGGGAAAAAAAAACCCCCACATTTCTCCCATTGCTCTACACAGAACATTTAAGGTCCCCTCAGCTAAGTGGTCTACGCACACATTCAACTCAAGACACTTGTGATGATCCCACCCCATTCATTTAGTAGACAGAGGTGGTGTCCTCTTAAATCTCTCTGTGGCTGGAAGGGTTGGAGTGGCTCCTGCCTTCGAGGAATTCATAGTCTAATAGGGTACAGACCTGCTGAGCCACCACTGAATGACCGTGTAATGGAAGAAGTGCAGGCCACTGAGCTGGGTAGGATGAATTCTGCCTTGAGGCATGAAATTCTGTTAAGAGGAGGCTATAATTGAGGATGAATCCCAGGTGAGAGTGGCTTTCCATGAAAAGATAGGAGCTCTCTGAATTTCAAAAAAAAAAACCCCAAATAACGAAAATCCTGGCAGACACCTGCTGTACTGCTGATCAAGAGCCCACTCCAAGAAACCTTACCAATTTCATTGCCTGCAACAATAAGTTACCAGCCCAATGAATGTGGGCTCCTCCACTCACAGCAAACACACATTATTATTCAGGGGAACCAAAACACAGGAAAAGCAGAAATAATACAATTGTCATGATATGCTTACAATACACATTCCCAGCTTCCATTTCAGAAATGTTATTTTCTCTGTCATCCTCAGCAGTGAAAGTAAGACTCTGTATACTTTAAACATGTCTTGAAGGGCTAAGCATTGGGCTCTTTGAGGAATCTGGTAACAGAAATAATTAAGGAAATTCTGGTTCTGAAAAATAATGGCAGTTGCCTATTTGACCTGCATTCATGGCAGTGAAAGGACAAAACAAAGTAAAAAGGTAAAATTAAGGAACATGCATCAGTGAAAGAGAAGCAAGACATGCCAATGATTCTCTTTCTACCCAAACTGCAAGCATCTTCCACTAAGGAAACTGCACTTTGCCACACTGATAGAAAATGATGTTCTTGAACTGGGAACCCTGTCCACAGAACACTTGACAATAGAGAAATAAAGAAAGAAAAACCACAACTCTATAGCAACAAAGCTACAATAGAAGAAAATAGAAAATATGAATCAAAACATTTCAGCTGAAGAAATACCCTAAAACCGACCATGAAGTAGAAGAAACAGTGATATGACTCTCCAAACTTAAATAAATAACTGGAAATTCAGGAAATAAATTGCAGAATAAATTTTGGAAATTTAACACTGAGATAATATTTTCATCTAATCTATAGTCCACCTGCCAAGTCTGGAGTCACATACTGTGTTTATAATTTTCATATCTCCTTCATCTCCTTCAATCTACAGGAGTTTCTTAGCCTTCCTTTGTCATGATGTTGGCATTTTTGAAAACTTCAGGCTAGTAATTTTATAAAATTAGAAATTTTCTTAAAACATTTCTAATTTTATACAATTTCTTAATTTGGGTTTGACTAAAGTGTTCTCATGATTAGACTCAGGTTACGCTGCTCCAACTGATATATGCAGGAGTGATAAGGTATCCTTCTCAGGGTATCATATACCAAGACACGTGATGTGTATATGCCCCTTATTGAGGAGATTAATCTGGATCATCAGGTCAAGTTGCTTTTGTTTTCTCCACTCTTTAGTTTACTGTTTTTCTCCTTGTTACTACTCAACAGTCTGTGATGAGACACTTTGAGAACATGCAGACGGCCTGCTCCTCATCCAGCCATTTCCACAAATATCGTATCCTGTGATGTGTCTTGCCTGAATCAATCTTTACTATCATGGTTACAAAAGATATTTTTTCACCCCATCACTCCTTCCACGTTTATCAGTCTGCACACTAATTTAAGAAAATGCCATCATTTCTCTTCTATTTATGTAGGTACTTATTTCCTACTTCATTCAATGGGTTACAATCCATTGACATGCTCATTTATTTTGATGATCAAACTGTCTTCAGCTTTAGCCAGTTGCACCCTGTCAAGCTAACTCTGTTCTTTTGACAGGTTTCTATTGTTTTCCTGAGCACTTTCTTATTTTCTGTCATACCAATATGTTTCAGTTTCATCTTGTACCTTCTTTGCCCCAGCCCTGGAATCAGACATTCCTCTAAGAAGCTCTTGTTTCTTTTGGTAGGGATGGATACTTAAAAACCAAGATCTGGACACAAGGTTTGCTTATGGCTACTGAAGTATCAGTTCAGTGCTTCTTTCTGTAGATGGAGGTAGAGGGAAATACTTGTCTCAGACTCAGACTCCAGTCTGTCCCCTTAGCTACATATTTGTACCTGTTTCAGTGAGAACAAGAGTGAGAACGATAAGAGGAGACGTTCTCATGATCTTTTCTTTTGTTTTTGTTTTTTTGTTTTTTCTTTTTTGTTTTTGTTTTTTTTTAACATCTTTATTGGAGTATAATTGCTTTACAATGGTGTGTTAGTTTCTGCTTTATAACAAAGTGAATCAGTTATACATACACATATGTTCCTGTATCTCTTCCCTCTTGCATCTCCCTCCCTCCCACCCTCCCTATTCCACCCCTCTAGGTGGTCACAAAGCACCGAGCTGATCTCCCTGTGCTATGCAGCTGCTTCCCACTAGCTATCTATTTTACGTTTGGTAGTGTATATATGTCCATGCCGCTCTCTCACTTTGTCACAGTTTACCCTTCCCCTTCCCCATATCCTCAAGTCCATTGATCTTTTATAGAGCGATTTCTGGAAGCAGTGAGTAGAAGAAAGAAATCTTGGCTGCATTTTACTTCTAGACCCTAAACATATACTTTGCCCATCTTTATCTTTAATGATGTTTTCTGTTCAGATGCTTACCATCTTCACCCGTTTGCTTTACAATGCCTCCTGGATTTTACTAGGTCCTAGAGGATTCCCTACCCAGGTGCAAAGTACAGTCTGTGCTCAGTAAGTTTTGGGAGTAAAAATTGTAAGATAGGACTGAAGGGATAATCTTTGAGTAACTGATTTAAAAATGCCCAGACCACCCCAGAGAAAAAGGAAAACTGTATACAGATTATGTTATCATGCCCACAGATCACTGTGACAAATTAGACTCCATAAACAAACGTGAATAGTGCACTGTTCTGTGAGCAATGCATTTGAGAGAGCCAACAACTCACAGGACTTAAATCAGGCAGGATTTCACAGCATCCGTGATACAGTCCTTTTAAAAACCACTTTAGATAGTCATTTGATTTTTCATTTTATCTTTAGCAAGCAAAGAAAAAGTGGGAAATGGCTTAGCTTCAATGGGAACTAAGAAGATTTGATACTTTTTTTGATACTCTTTACAATAGAGTCTATTCTTTAATGATCAGCATTATGAAAGAAAATAAGATTATAATGAAATAAAAAGCTATTTAATGTTCATCACTGAATTTAGTGGCTGATAAGTTGTGACAAGATTATTTCTAAAATCTTTTGGAGGTAATGTGCAATACATTTCTTGATTCTGTGGCTGGTGTTAGTCTATAATTTCTATGCCCTTTACCTAAAATATCTTACTGAACATATAAAAACATATAAATAAAAAGATAGTGATCTATGGTGCAAGATGTTATACAACATGTGGCCTGATTTTTTTTAACCATTTCTCCATCTATTTATACTCAAATCTTACATGGTGTCAACAGATGGCCAAATACAGTAATTATTGCAAAATGATTTTGTAAAAATCCTTATTTGTGTATAATAAAAGGCTAACACAGAATTATGTCAAACTAGAAAGTCAGAATATGTCTTTTGTGTCTAGAAATTGCTGAGATATAAAGTTTCTTCCATGAATGCTTTCCCTGTTGTTTCCTCTTCCAGCTGAGTTAACAAGTGGACATCCCCTGGGCTTTGCTCTAGATACGGACCAGAGTGGGTGGTAATGGTCGCTAAGGACCAGAGTGGGTGGTAATGGTCGCTAAGAAACAAATAGCTCACAGGCATTATTGACCTCTGTTTTATGGAAGATTTAACCCTTAGGGGACAGTAATTCATAGGTAGATATAAAATATTTGAAGAAAGAAAAGAGAAGTTTTCATAGACATTAAAGAGAGACCAAGGATATCTGGAAGAAGAGTATAAAAGAAAGCAAGAAGCTGATAGTTTATCAGGGGAAGAGTCTAAAACATGGTGTGAATCCCAGAACTGCTGCCAGGTGGGTGGGTTATCCTTAATAGAACCATCCTGGTGTCGTAGTGTTCTAACTCTGCAACCAGGTGATCATTCACTCCAGCATTTCTTTTGGTGAGGATCTGGAACTCTTTCTAGCCCTGTCATGTAAATTGGTCAACAGGAAGTTTCCTTTGCTTTGTCTCAGCCTCACTTATTCCACGTGAACTTGTCTCTTAGCAATGCTTAATTCAGTAGCAAGTTCAAGACAGGGAGATGAGACTTTGGACATTCACTGGGCCAAAGAGGGCTCTGTTTACCACATTTATACGATATTCAGCAATTATTCCTTCAAATATCATTTTTCTGCAACTCTTTCTCCTCTCCTTCGGGATATCTAATTACCCATTTTTAGGTCACCTGAAGTGTTCTCACATCCCACTGACACTCTTTTTTTTTTTTCCCCCAGTCTTTTTCCCCTTCTTTTTTCATTTCAGATAGTTTTTATTATTATGTGATTAAATTCACTAGTCTTACTGCAATGGCTAATCTGCTCTTAATTGTATCTAGTGTATTTTTCATCTCAGACATATTTTCCTCTGGAAGTTTATTTAGGACTTTTTTATACCTCCCATATTTCTCCTTTCATGCTTTCCTTTACCTTCTCAAATAGATATGACTGTTTTAATGTTACTGTCCACTAATTCTATCAACTTTGTTATTTCTGGTTCTTTTTCTATTGATTACTTTTTCTCTACATTATGAATTATATTTTCCTGCTTCTTTGCTTGCTTGTAGGTTTTAAGAGGATGCTAGATATTGTGAGTTTTATAGGATTCTAGACCTTATTTTTGTGCTGAATATCTTTGTATTCTTCTAAATATTCTTCAGCTTTGTTCTGGGATGCAGTTAAATTATTTGGTAATAATTTGCTCCTTTTGAAGCCTACTTTAAAGCACCATTTGGTGGAACCAGAATAGCTTTTAGTCTAGGTAGAATTTTTTCAACTAGTGAGATAGTACTGTTCTGAGTATCCTACCTGATTCAACAGTTTTGCACTCTGGTTAGTAGAAACACAAACTATCCATGGCCTTGAGTGAATTCTGGGTGTTGTTCTACTTTCTCCTCTCCAGTGGTTCTTTCCTTAGCCTTGGGTAGTCTCCTCATACACGTGTGTTGATCAGTATTCTGATAAAGATTCAAGGAATATTCTCTACAAACCTCTGAAGTTCTCTCTTTGTATAGTTTTTATTTTCTTGGATATTCTTCCCTGTCAATTCTAGCTGCCTTGCCCTCTCTGAATTCTCATCTTTGTCAAGAAGAGCTAAATTTAACTATGAGCTAAATTTAATAATCAGATTTTTGTTTTAAAAAATAATATTTGGCAGGAATCTAGAAAATAAATTGGAAGGGACAGGACTATTAAAATGACAGGAGTCATTAAAAACTATAAAGGCCTTGATCAAGACCGTGAGAGTAGAGAGGAAGGAGGTCATGGATTCAAGAGCTATTTAGGAAGGAAAATAGACAGATAAGACTTGGTTATCAATTAGTTATTAGCAGTGAAGGGAAAAGAGAAACACATATTGGCTCCTAGGCTCCTGGCCTGTGTAAATAGGTGAGGGTTTTAACTATTCATCAAAATAGGAAATACAGGAGGAGAAAAACCAAACTGAGTAGAAAACAAGGGTGGAATGACGAGTTTAATTTTCTACACCCTAAGTTTCAAATGCATGTGGGATATGGAAGGGGGTATATATAATCAGTACTTTGGTTCAATTCAATTTAATATTCACTGAATACCTACCATATGCCAGGAACTTTGCTAGGAGCTAGAAAGAGAAGGGTGAATAAGATACAGTACTTCCATTGGTGGGGAACACAGAGAACTGGGCTACATATATAAGTTTGGTCTATAGTAATATCTTATTTTATCTAACAACCAAACCTGAAAATTCTAAACAACAGCTGTAAGTGTAAAGTAAGGAAAATCAATGAAATAAAGATTTTTATTCTTTTCTCCATAAATAAGGCCCCCAGGCCATTCTCAGAGACATTTGACCCTCACTTAATACAACATTCAGGCTGGCTCTGACTCTCAGCCAAACTAATTTTCTGCTTCTGCTTCAAAGTAGGAGATTAGAAGCAGGGAGGGAACTGCTAAAGGCAGTTATATTTTCAGTCGTGTGAAGTCATCACTGACAGTTTGACAAGAAGGACAGGAAAACAAATAGAGAAAACACATCTAAGCCCAGGAATCTAGGTCCTACACATATCTCTGTGTTTACTTCTGTATTGCAACCCAAGACAAAGATGATAGTTTACAGTGATGTCTCTCAGTCAACAAGAAGAATTTTCATTATGCCAATTCATTTTATACAACATCTATTGCATACAAAATAAACATTTAACAGATTTTATTACGTCGTTTCTTACAAATGCTTTGTGGTCTCATTAAAACACAAAGATATATTTTCTACAATACCATAACGAGGAATACTGGTTAATATTTGTCCGGACTCCAGTAGTAAGGTTCATTAATAAAAAGACAAATTCAGTGCTCAAGTAGAACAGTAAAGTCTTTTGGTAAAAAAGAGTAGATTACATATTCATTAATCCACTCTATTTTCAGTCCATCTCCAATTCCCTTGGTCATTATTGACCATGACCAATGGACAAGACCTGACTGAAAAACTGGTCATGGTCATTTTATCCCTTCAAATTTACCATTAGCTCCTTTATATCTGTATCTATTCTAGTCCTTGTATTCGAAAAAGTCCAATCTATGTTGAAAGTGCAAGTAAACGATAAGGGCCTTTACTAGGAATGTAAACTTGGCAGAAGAAAAGAGCTAAGCTTGGCAAAGGTGTGCATCACTTCTAAATATCTAAGATTGATTAAAGGCTGGGTCTATCAAAGAGTCTTCAACCTATGTCTGTTGAGAATTCCACCAGTACAGATGGTCCTTGACTTATGATGGTTCAACATGATCTTTTGGACTTTGTGAAGGTGCAAAATCCATACACGTTCAGTAGAAAACTATTTTTCAAGTTTTGAATTTTGATCTTCTCCTGGTCTAGGGAAATTTGCTCTGATAGCCTCTCATGATGCTGGGCAGTGGCAGCGAGCACAGCTCCCACTCTGTCACATTTATTATAAAGTAAGCTTTGTGTTAGATGGTTTTGCCCAACTCTAGGCTAACATAAATGTTCTGAGCACATTTAAGGTAGACTAAGCTAAGCTATGATATTTGGTAGGTTAAATGTATGAAGTATATTTTCAACTTACGATATTTTCAACTTGCTATGGCTTTATCAGGATATAATGCCATAGGAAGTCAAGAAAACTCAAATTGATAGAGAAGGAGTTGAGAGAAATTTACACACACTGTTTATGGGAAATCAAGAAAATATGTAGATCTTGCCTTATTTAAAAATTAGTATATGCACGTATACAAACAATAGCATAGGAACTTAAAAAATGTTTAACAATGTAATAGGCAAACACAGAAAAAGGTAACAGATAAAGGTTTCTTTTCTGAATAAAATATGAGGTATACCTGTACATTTTGGAAAAAAATATTTTACTGTGTTAAAATATTTAAAACTGAAAAGATAGTATAATATAAAAGTTAAAATATAAGATACAGAAGCTATTTTTTTCTGGCTAAATACTAGGCTTCAAAGAGTTAGCTGAATTAAGGGAACATTTTAAGGACACTTGATATATGAAAGGAGATTAAAACACTGCATTAGGGACTTCCCTGGTGGCACAGTAGTTAAGAATCCACCTGCCAATGCAGGGGAAACGGGTTTGAGCCCTGGTCCGGGAAGATCCCACATGCCGCGGAGCAACCAAGCCCGAGCACCACAACTACTGAGCCTGTACTCTAGAGCCCGCAAGCCACAACTACTAAGCCCACGTGCCACAACTACTGAAGCCCGTGTGCCTAGAGCCCATGCTCTGCAGCAAGAGAAGCCACCATAATGAGAAGCCTGCACACCACAAAGAAGAGCAGCAACCCGCTCTCTGCAACTAGAGAAAGCCCGCACACAGCAACAAAGACCCAATGCAGCCAAAAATAAAAATAAATTAATTAATTAAAAAACAAAAACAAACAAACACTGCATTAGAAGCAAAGAGGAGAAGAATTGAAGCTTTAGAATACTCAGTGATGGTTAATGCAAACTTAGAGGAGTCCTACTCAGCTTCCAAAGAAGGAGGCAAAGAGACTAAAAGAGACGCAAAAGAAAATGATACATATGGAGGAATGAAAATATACATCCTAGGTATAAAACTACGTGTTTCTAGAAAAAAAAGATAAAAATAAATGATATTGGTGGAAGAATCTAATATTCAATATAAGGAAATACTCTTGACCCAGGGAAATGCCAGGGGGACCACAGAATACAGACAAAATAAATGAAAAGAGAATAATATCTAGAGTTCAAAGGCATCACCTCCTCATCTTCCTTACTTCCCCTACTCTAGAAGGACACCAGAGCTCACTAGTGTCTTGAATTAAATCTATCCAAACTTTGAAGAATGGTTAATTCCCTTGATAATTAAAATGTTTCAGAACATGTGCAGAGAAAGACAACCTTGGGATTCTGTTTATGATGTCAGCATAACATTGCCATGAAAACCTGACAATGGAGCCTGATAATTGATGTAAAAAGACACTAAGTAAAATATTAGCAAATTGAATTGAGCAACACATTAAAAAATAATGTAACATGACCAAGTGAGATTCATAGTAACAATGTGAGAATGGCTCCATATTGGGAGAACTGTTGGTATATTTCATCCTATTAATACATGAAAGAGGAAAAATCATAGGATCATCTCCAAAGATACCAAAATACATTTGAGAATATTAACATTACTTCTAAACTTAAAGTAAGTTTAATAAAGTAGGATAGTCCTATTTCTTAACATGATAATTACACACACATACATAACCCATGTACACACAAAAACAAACACAAATATATATAAAACATACATGTGAATATATGCAGACACACATTGTCTTTAAAGGTAAGAAACCTGATGCACTCCAATTAACAAGGGAACAAATGATGGTGTCTACTATTATGGCCATTAACAGTCTTTAGAACTACTGGTTAATAAAATGAAAAAACATAATAGGTAAAATCTTTAAAAAGAAAAAAAGCAGGCTTGCCTGGTGGTGCGATGGTTAAGAATCCGCCTGCCAATGCAGGGGACACGGGTTCGAGCCCTGGTCCAGGAAGATCCCACATGCCGCAGAGCAGCTGGGCCCGTGTGCCACAACTGCTGAACCTGTGCTCTGGAGCCCGTGAGCCACAACTACTGAGCCCACGAGCCACAACTGCTGAGCCCACATGCTACAATTACTGAAACTTGCATGTCTGGAGCCTGTGCTCCACAGCAGGAGAGGCCACCACAATGAGAAGCCCACGCACCGCAACGAAGAGTGGTCCCCGCTCGCCGCAACTAGGGAAAGCCCGTGCGCAGCAACAAAGACCCAACGCAGCCAAAAATAAATAAATAAATATTTTTAAAAAGTAAAAAAATTAAAAAATTTTAAGAAAAGAAAAAATCATCATTAATCAACAGGTTCAGATTAAATTACTTGTGAAAATAAAACTACTGTAATAAAAATTCAGTAATATGTTGGGAAACAAAATTAACTTAAAATAAGATATAAATATAACTAAAATGTCTGCTGATGGATGAATAAATGAAGTGTGAGATATGTACAGAATGGAATATCATTCAGCCTTAAAAAAGAAAGAAATCCTGCACTATGCAACAACATAGCATAGCATCCTCAAGATTCATCTAAATGAAATAAGCCAGACACAGAACACTAGAAAATAAGCCAGACAAGTCCTGCATAATTCCACTTATATGAGATATCAAATAGTCAAACTTATAGAATCAGGAAGTGGAAATGGTGGTTACCAGGGGCTGGGAAGAGGGGAAAGTGGGGAGTAGCTTATCAATGAGTATAAAGTCTCAATTATGCAAGATGATTAATTTCTAGAGATCTGCTGTATACCACTGTGCCTAAAGTTAATAGTACTGCATGGAACACTTAAAATGTGTTAAGTGGGTAGATCTTATGTTACATGTTCTTACGAAAATAAAATTTTTTTTCAAGTATAAAAGTCTAGAAATAACTAGCCAGTCAGAAAATTTAACATTTAAATTTAAAACTTGTAATACCCAACTAAGGATAAATAACATATCTTTTTATGCATATAAAAACCAAATAATGAAAAGAAGTCAATGTTTTAAAAATTTATACATTTATCATGATCTAAAAAAAATGCCAGTTTATATCTTTGTTTCTTTTACTAAGATAATCTGATTCTTAACTTTTGTCAGAGAGCAAAAATGCAGGAATAGGATATATCTGAAAAATAAAACTAAGATGTTTGTGCTATTAAAAAATTAAATATCAAAATGCTACTCTGAAATTTACCTCTTTAAGTCTATCTGAGCTTAATTATCAAATGTAGAATTAGAATTCATACACTGTTGTTTTGTATACGTTCTACATATTAGCCAAAGGACTACACAGGGAAAAGAAGGGCATGATTTTATTTCATTACAATAAGGAAGAGTTTGTAATCTTCTTATACCTTCATTTTCACATGTAAATATTTGCTTTTTCTCAAGCTCAGCAACAGATGTTAACTTTCCTCTCTGTTATGCCAGCTTAGTCTATCTGGAGAGAAGATTGCTTTACTTGTACTTAATCAGGTACCAGAATTCTAAGGAAATCAAGCCATAATTCATCCTAGTAAAAGTTTTTATTCTCGCCTTCCTTTGACATTCAAAAGTGTCAACCAACACCTTCGAATGCTACTGCAGATAGACAGCCAGAAAAGGATGTATTATATTTGTGATATCATCTTCCAGGTGTCTAGGAGTCACACATGATACTTTTTCTCAAAGTAAATGCATGTGTGGCTGAATTTTATAGTTATTACATACCTAGTATGTTTTCCTTGATATTATGTCACCTTTTAAATTTTATTCCATCTAATTTTAGACTGAGTTGAGAAAGAAAAATAAACTTTGGCTGTCTGGAAATGCAAAGAATACATGTGAAGCAATATCATGGTATTGCATTAGTTGTGAAAGCGTGTAAAATATTTGATTTTACAAGCAGAGTTCTACTGTTATTTTTTAGAATAGAAGAATAAGTAAAAATGACAATTTTCTTCCTTGGGGTAAATAATACACCCTTAGGTTTTAATAACAAGTGGACAAGCATTTACTCATTTTGTTCTCTCACCCATCTTTTAATGTAAAGTATCATTATTTCGTTTTACATTTAAAGAGAAAATTAGCAAAAACTCAACTGAATTTATGAAAATCTCATAGATAGTACATGAAATTCTTATATGTATCTTTTATAGTCCAAATCCAGTGGTTTTCACATTCAAAAATGATGGTTTAGAGGATTAACCAAGATGGCGGAGTAAAAGGACGTGCTCTCACTCCCTCTTGCGAGAGCACCAGAATCACAACTGGCTGCTGGACAATCATCGACAGGAAGACACTGGACTTCACCAAGGAGGATACCCCATGTCCAAGGACAGAGGAGAAGACACAGTGAGACGGTAGGAGGGGCGCAATCAGAGTAAAATCAAATCCCATAACTGATGGGTGGGTGACTCACAGACTGGCGAGCACTTATACCACAGAAGTCCACCCACTGGAGTGAACGTTCTGAGCCCCACGTCAGGCTTCCCAACCTGGAGGTCCGGCAATGGGAGGAGGAATTCCTAGAGAATCAGACTTTGAAGCCTAGTGGGAATTGATTGCAGGACTTCGACAGGACTGGGGGAAACAGAGACCCCACTCTTGGAGGGCGCACACAAAATAGTGTGTGCATCGGGACCCAGGGGAAGGAGCAGTGACCCTGGGGGAGACTGAACCAGACATAACTGCTGGTGTTGGGGGGTCTCCTGCAGAGGCGGGGGCTGGCTCTGTTTCACCGAGGGGACAAGGACACTGGCAGCGGAGGTTCTGGGAAGTACTCCTTGGCGTGAGCCCTCCCAGAGTCTGCCATTAGCCCCACCAAAGAGCCCGGGTAGGCTCCAGTGTTGGGTTGCCTCAGGCAAAACAACCAACAGGGAGGGAACCCAGCCCCACCCATCAACAGTCAAGTGGATTAAAGTTTTACGGAGCTCTGACCGCCACAGCAACAGTCAGCTCTACCCACCTCCAGAGCCTCCCATCAAGCCTCTTAGATAGCCTCAACCACCAGAGGGCAGACAGCAGAAGCAAGAAAAACTACAGTCCTGCAGCCTGTGGTACAGAAACCACATTTACAGAAAGATAGACAAGATGAAAAGGCAGAGGGCTATATACCAGATGAAGGAACAAGAAAAAACCCCAGAAAAACAACTAAATGAAGTGGAGATAGGCAACCTTCCAGAAAAAGAATTCAGAATAATGATAGTGAAGATGATCCAGGACCTTGGAATAAGAATGGAGGCAAAGATTGAGACGATGCAAGAAATGATTAACAAAGACCTAGAAGAATTAAAGAACAAACAAACAGAGATGACCAATACAATAACTGAAACGAAAACTACACTAGAAGGAATCAATAGTAGAATAACTGAGGCAGAAGAACAGATAAGTGACCTGGAAGACAGAATGGTGGAATTCACTGCTGCGGAACAGACTAAAGAAAAAAGAATGAAAAGAAATGAAGACAGCCTAAGAGACCTCTGGGACAACATTAAACACAACAACATTCGCATTATAGGGGTCCCAGAAGGAGAAGAGAGAGAGAAAGGACCAGAGAAAATATTTGAAGAGATTATAGTTGAAAACTTCCCTAACATGGGAAAGGAAATAGCCACCCAAGTCCAGGAAGCACAGAGAGTCCCATACAGGATAAACCCAAGGAGAAGCACGCCGAGACACATAGTAATCAAAGTGGCAAAAATTAAAGACAAAGAAAAATTATTGAAAGCAGCAACGGAAAAACGACAAATAACATACAAGGGAACTCCCATAAGGTTAACAGCTGATTTCTCAGCAGAAACTCTACAAGCCAGAAGGGAGTGGCATGATATACTTAAAGTGATGAAAGGGAAGAACCTACAACCAAGATTACTCTACTTGGCAAGGATCTCATTTAGATTTGATGGAGAAATCAAAAGCTTTACAGACAAGCAAAAGCTAAGAGAATTCAGCACCACCAAACCAGCTCTACAACAAATGTTAAAGGAACTTCTCTAAGTGGGAAACACAAGAGAAGAAAAGGACCTACAAAAACAAACCCAAAACAATTAAGAAAATGGTCACAGGAACATACATATCGATAATTACCTTAAACGTGAATGGATTAAATGCTCCAGCCAAAAGACACAGGCTTGCTGAATGGATACAAAAACAAGACCCATATATATGCTGTCTACAAGAGACCCACTTTAGACCTAGGGACACATACAGACTGAAAGTGACGGGATGGAAAAAGATATTCCATGCAAATGGAAATCAAAAGAAAGCTGGAGTAGCTATACTCATATCAGATAAAATAGACTTTAAAATAAAGAATGTTACAAGAGACAAGGAAGGACACTACATAATGATCAAGGGATCAATCCAAGAAGAAGATATAACAATTATAAATATATATGCACCCAACATAGGAGCACCTCATTACATAAGGCAACTGCTAACAGCTATAAAAGAGGAAATTGACAGTAACACAATAATAGTGGGGGACTTTAACACCTCACTTACACCAATGGACAGATCATCCAAAATGAAAATAAATAAGGAAACAGAAGCTTTAAATGACACAATAGACCAGATAGATTTAATTGATATTTATAGGACATTCCATCCAAAAACAGCAGATTACACGTTCTTCTCAAGTGCGCACGGAACATTCTCCAGGATAGATCACATCTTGGGTCACAAATCAAGCCTCAGTAAATTTAAGAAAATTGAAATCATATCAAGCATCTTTTCTGACCACAACGCTATGAGATTAGAAATGAATTACAGGGGAAAAAACGTAAAAAACACAAACACATGGAGGCTAAACAATACGTTACTAAATAACCAAGAGATCACTGAAGAAATCAAAGAGGAAATCAAAAAATACCTAGAGACAAATGACAATGAAAACACGACGACCCAAAACCTATGGGATGCAGCAAAAGCAGTTCTAAGAGGGAAGTTTATAGCTATACAAGCCTACCTCAAGAAACAAGAAAAATCTCAAGTAAACAATCTAACCTTACACCTAAAGAAACTAGAGAAAGAAGAACAAACAAAACCCAAAGTTAGCAGAAGGAAAGAAATCATAAAGATCAGAGCGGAAATAAATGAAATAGAAACAAAGAAAACAATAGCAAAGATCAATAAAACTAAAAGCTGGTTCTTTGAGAAGATAAACAAAATTGATAAGCCATTAGCCAGACTCATCAAGAAAAAGAGGGAGAGGACTCAAATCAATAAAATCAGAAATGAAAAAGGAGAAGTTACAACAGACACCACAGAAATACAAAGCATCCTAAGAGACTACTACAAGCAACTTTATGCCAATAAAATGGACAACCTGGAAGAAATGGACAAATTCTTAGAAAGGTATAACCTTCCAAGACTGAACCAGGAAGAAGCAGAAAATATGAACAGACCAATCACAAGTAATGAAATTGAAACTGTGATTAAAAATCTTCCAACAAACAAAAGTCCAGGACCAGATGGCTTCACAGGTGAATTCTATCAAACATTTAGAGAAGAGCTAACACCTATCCTTCTCAAACTCTTCCAAAAAATTGCAGAGGAAGGAACACTCCCAAACTCATTCTATGAGGCCACCATCACCCTGATACCAAAACCAGACAAAGACACTACAAAAAAAGAAAATTACAGACCAATATCACTGATGAATATAGATGCAAAAATCCCCAACAAAATACTAGCAGACAGAATCCAACAACACATTAAAAGGATCATACACCACGATCAAGTGGGATTTATCCCAGGGATGCAAGGATTCTTCAATATACGCAAATCAATCAATGTGATACACCATATTAACAAATTAAAGAATAAAAACCATATGATCATCTCAATAGATGCAGAAAAAGCTTTTGACAAAATTCAACACCCATTTATGATAAAAACTCTCCAGAAAGTGGGCATAGAGGGAACCTACCTCAACATAATAAAGGCCATATATGACAAACCCACAGCAAACATCATTCTCAATGGTGAAAAACTGAAAGCATTTCCTCTAAGATCAGGAACGAGACAAGGATGTCCACTCTCACCACTATTATTCAACATAGTTCTGGAAGTCCTAGCCACGGCAGTCAGAGAAGAAAAAGAAATAAAAGGAATACAAATTGGAAAAGAAGAAGTAAAACTGTCACTGTTTGCAGATGACATGATACTATACATAGAGAATCCTAAAACTGCCACCAGAAAACTGCTAGAGCTAATTAATGAATGTGGTAAAGTTGCAGAATACAAAATTAATGCACAGAAATCTCTTGCATTCCTATACACTAATGATGAAAAATCTGAAAGAGAAATTATGGAAACACTCCCATTTACCATTGCAACAAAAAGAATAAAATACCTAGGAATAAACCTACCTAGGGAGACAAAAGACCTGTATGCAGAAAACTATAAGACACTGATGAAAGAAATTAAAGATGATACCAACAGTTGGAGAGATATACCATGTTCTTGGATTGGAAGAATCAATATTGTGAAAATGACTATACTACCCAAAGCAATCTACAGAGTCAATGCAATCCCTATCAAATTACCAATGGCATTTTTTACGGAGCTAGAACAAATCATCTTAAAATTTGTATGGAGACACAAAAGACCCCGAATAGCCAAAGCAGTCTTGAGGGAAAAAAACGGAGCTGGAGGAATCAGACCCCCTGACTTCAGACTATACTACAAAGCTACAGTAATCAAGACAGTTTGGTACTGGCACAAAAACAGAAACATAGATCAATGGAACAAGATAGAAAGCCCAGAGATAAACCCACGCACCTATGGTCAACTAATCTATGACAAAGGAGGCAAAGATATACAATGGAGAAAAGACAGTCTCTTCAATAAGTGGTGCTGGGAAAACTGGACAGCTACATGTAAAAGAATGAAATTAGAATACTCCCTAACACCATACACAAAAATAAACTCAAAATGGATTAGAGACCTAAATGTAAGACTGGACACTATAAAACTCTTAGAGGAAAACATAGGAAGAACACTCTTTGACATAAATCACAGCAAGATCTTTTTTGATCCACCTCCTAGAGTAATGGAAATAAAAACAAAAATAAACAAATGGAACCTAATGAAACTTCAAAGCTTTTGCACAGCAAAGGAAACCATAAACAAGACGAAAAGACAACCCTCAGAATGGGAGAAAATATTTGCAAACGAATCAACGGACAAAGGATTAATCTCCAAAATATATAAACAGCTCATTCAGCTCAATATTAAAGAAACAAACACCCCAATCCAAAAATGGGCAGAAGACCTAAATAGACATTTCTCCAAAGAAGATATACAGACGGCCACGAAGCACATGAAAAGATGTTCAACAGCACTAATTATTAGAGAAATGCAAATCAAAACTACAATGAGGTATCACCTCACACCAGTTAGAAAGGGCATCATCAGAAAATCTACAAACAACAAATGCTGGAGAGGGTGTGGAGAAAAGGGAACCCTCTTGCACTGTTGGTGGGAATGTAAATTGATACAGCCACTATGGAGAACAGTATGGAGGTTCCTTCAAAAACTAAAAATAGAATTACCATATGACCCAGCAATCCCACTACTGGGCATATACGCAGAGAAAACCGTAGTTCAAAAAGACACATGCACCCGAATGTTCATTGCAGCACTATTTACAATAGCCAGGTCATGGAAGCAACCTAAATGCCCATCAACAGACAAATGGATAAAGAAATTGTGGTACATATATACAATGGAATATTACTCAGCCATAAAAAGGAACGAAATTGAGTCATTTGTTGAGACGTGGATGGATCTAGAGACTGTCATACAGAGTGAAGTAAGTCAGAAAGAGAAAAACAAATATCGTATATTAATGCATGTATGTGGAACCTAGAAAAATGGTACAGATGAGCCGGTTTGCAGAAGTTGAGACACAGATGTAGAGAACAGACATATGGACACCAAGGGGGGAAAACAGCGGTGGGGTGGGGATGGTGGTGTGCTGAATTGGGCAATTGGGATTGACATGTATACACTGATGTGTATAAAATTGATGACTAATAAGAACCTGCAGTATAAACAAACAAACAAACAAAACAACTAATACTAAACTTTCATTGGGTTATTTGTGTGGAAATATGTTAATATAAATGTTTCAGACATTACATGAAATTTCTAAAAATCTTATATGTTCTGGTATAATGTTATAAGTCATAATCCTAGTTATTACTTTAAAATGTATATCTCAGAAATAACTAATTTTCTTGTCAACTGCATTATTATGAACTTTCATCAAATCTTTAACTGTGGTCATTTTTAAGTCTTTTGTCATTTACAGACAGTTCTGGGTGTACTCTGATGCTTTTGTAAATATGTTCCTATAAAAGGGTTTCATCTTCAGGAAATTCATGGAAAAGACTCTGACAAGTACAGGTTTCTTGTACCTGACTGTACTGCTGAACTGAATGAATAAGCATTTTCAGAACTCTAATGAAAAACTGATGAGCTCATAAAAGTGCTAACAAAAGATCAAGATAAAAATAAAATTAATTACATGGGACTGAGTGAACTGATGAGGATGAGTATCATTTTTGTGACTTTCTGTTTGAATTGAAAAAAAGAAAAAATCCCACAAGCACTCAGAGGCAAAGAATATACAAATCAATTTTCACTGCAAAGTAAAGGAGCTGTTACAGTGGAGGATTACTGGACTGAATGTCAATATTATGACATAGTATGTGTTTCATGTTTGGTAATTGCAATCATTGTTGCTTTTGTTGTGGTCATCCATGTACAATGCTTGGTGTCAGTCTATTTATCTCTTGTAAAAATAAAATACAGTGTGTGTGTGTGTGTGAAAAAAAAAAGAAAAGAAAAAGAAATTCAATGTCAAACTGCAATAAATCTGTAATAAATCTGTAGTTCAAAACCTGAAAAAAAAAATATGATGCTTGATCGGCAATATGGAAAGAGAACTTTAGGGAGTGTATTCTCATATTCCAGATGACTAAGGGAGTGTCTATCACATGTTTAATTATTGGCAACTGGACTTTTGTCATAAATAGAGAAATTAGGTGCAGGCTTTCCACACCAGAAGGTGGGTATATTGATGTATAATATTGTTTTGCAACAGTTTTCCTGGGACGAATTGAGACACAGGTGGCCATCCAGGCTTACAGGTTGTAGCTAAGCTGTTCAAATTATTTTTAGCCATAGAATCATGTTTCTGTGATGTTCTAATGTCTCCATTTTGATTACAAGAAATTTGGTTATCTCTCATATTTTCATTTTGTATAATCAGAAAGTATTTCCTTAATTTTAAGATAATATTAATAAATTTAATAGTATTAATAAATAAATGACAAAAACGTTTTGCCCAACAATCCATTTCAATTAATCTGAAAAGTAAAATATGATAATATACCAATAAAAATACTTATATAAATATCTTGTTTTTCTAGTGTAGGCTTAGATTATCTTTTTGAAGACAGTAAGGAAAATACCTGCAATTATATATTATTTTAGTCTTTTATTATATTGCCAATTCTTTCTGCTCAATTTCTGCCTTGGTATCATTTAATGTTCTTTCAGATTAAATATGTTAGCATATTTAAGATAACTTAGTATAGTGCATTGCATATAATAATTGCTCGTTAAATGTTAGCTGTGTTAGTAACTTATTTATTTTCCAGCCACCCTTTCCCATTCTGTAGTAGACTTATACATTCTGTTTTCTACTTTAAGTACATAAATTCCTGCCCTTTTGGTCTCCCTTTATTCAAATGTCAAATGAAAATTACATATCTCCTGAAGGAATGCCATGAGAATAGTCACATCTCTTGCTCCAAATGAGTTAAAACTGTAGATTTTTATGGTTGTTTCTCTCAAAGGCTTCCCTTAGGACCTGTCTTCAAGTATTTGAAGATAATCAGAATCAACTGAATTACAGAAAAATCACCAATCCTGTGTTGTATTGTCATTATTTGCTATGAATGCAGTCCTATTGATTTTTTGGTACTCACGCCTTGTGGATTTTACAATTCTGCATTTCCCCAAACATCAGTCACAGGTAGCATTTGTCTAATGGCACAAAAATAGCTTGAAGTTGGGGGGGGGAAAAAAGAATAGAATCATTGCAGACCCCTCTTTAGGTGGTCCACATTTTATTATGTTATTATTATCTTTGTGATCATCATGACTATGTATTCAACAATGTTTCTATATGTTCTTAACTGCCATCTTAGGAGATTTGTGCTTTCCTAGGCTTATTTGTCACATCACAATTTAAATCACTGTTTTTTATATGTACCAGGTAGAAGTTCAGTACACAAATTAGGGGCCAGGACCAGAGCTAAGAACAAATGAATAAGTCTCTCAACACTGTATTCAGAGCAGACAGCTGGTTAGGAGCAGTCGGGACATGACAGCTCCTAGCTGAGTCTCACTAGGAAGAAGCCAAATCGCTCTGCTTCCTCAACCATTCCTCATGCTTTTCCCCGCCTCCAATCAATTTAAGAAGAGAACTGAGCTAGCTTAATGAGAATGAAGGATACATTTCTACCATAATTTGCCTTGGTTTAACAGGAATGGATATGAGTTATCATTTCTAAAACCAAGTGAGGGGAGCACCAAGAGAATCCTGGTTAAACATCCAGAGATCTCACGGAAGAGAATCCTGGCATCTCATTCCTTGATGGCTCTTCCTTGTGCTGAAGTACGGGCAGACTTATTCTAGGACTGCTGTTGAAGGAAAAGTCTTTCCTATGGGTGACTGAGATTGTGTGCCTGTGGTTGGCAGGAGGGTAGGTAACAACAAAGCTTGAAGGGAATTTGGTGTAGTGTGACTGAAAGGAAGATGGGAAACCATTCCCACCACTTTCTAATTCCTTGAAGTCCTCTCTTAAGATGTGGAAACATTTCCAGAAGTCTTCCTGGTTCCATGAGGAGAGTACGGAAGTTAGAAAAAACGACAGGAGCTGTGGGATAGCCCAGTGTTTGCCAAACCAACAAGATTCTCAACTTGGAGTTGGAGCTAGAGGCTTGAATACTTGGACAAGGCAGATGGGAGGTCCAATTTCCTTTCTAAGGTGGTCTTCAGAGATGAAGGGGGCCCTAAACCAAGCTCATCATTTCACATTGGACCAGTTTGAATCACAACGATGGTGGGAGCACGTTACCACCAGAAGAGGCAGCCATCAATGAGGATTCTGCCACCTCCCCTGGCCCTACTTCCCATCCTGGACATCTGAGAGCTAGGGCTGGGCCTGGAAGAGGCAGAATCCCCAATCTGCTGACCTCCCATGAAGCCTACATCATGGCTCTAGCCTGGGGGAAGGGAAGTATGAATCCTGAAGATCATAGTTTTAAAGAAAAATGGGATTGAGTCTTAGGAACAGAAAATAAGACCTACTAAGTTTTTTCTACGTGACTTTTAGGTCATAAAGGAAATTTAGCTGCGGCCCCTTCTCTCTTTTAGTGTTGGGTAAGTGGGAGGGATGTCAGGCTGGGGTTGAGAGGAGATTGTTTAAGGCTTAAAATAGCTCAAAAGTAGGAGGTATTCAACACCTCCAGTCTACCTCACCAATGTCGTACTAGAGAGTGTCAAAAAGAACAATACCCTGTCTGAGAAGACAATATATGCCATTGACATGAATTCATTTGTGCTATTTCAGAACTGCCCAAACACTTTAGGCAGGCTACAGGAGGGGGAGTATACACTGATAGGAAAGTAGAGGTAGATAGGAGAACAGATATATTTTAAAGCTCATTTCAGTTGTAAAATATATTTTAAAGCCAAATTCTAGTGTATCACTTGAAAGAATTCTAATTACTACTTTGTAACTGTTCCTTGACTTATAGTAATCTGTTGAGATTGAAAACAAGGAGGGAACCTTCTTACATAATTCAAAACCAATAATGTGTCATCATGGAGTTTTTGCTACTAATGAATGTAGAAATACCATATTTAATTTTGTAAGTTGCAGTAAATACTGTTGTGACATACAATAGAATATATGAGCGCATATTTTAGAAGTACTGTTGTCCTTTAATGTATGATAAGGAAGAAACTCTTTGCACATATGTAATTTTGCCTGACCACTAGATTATCCCAGGAGCACAGTGGCTACTAAGGGATGGAACTTGATAAAGGAGAGCTGTGGAAAGTGCAACCAATAAACAAACCCAAGCTGTAGCATGGTTCTAAAAACTGTAGCTGCCATGCTGAGTGAGTAATTATGCTATTGCACAAGTGATAAATAATGCCGTGCTATCTTCACTGGGAAAATGAAGTATTTCTTGCCCCTCAAATTGGTAAAGGTGAAACTTGCTTTCTGGGCCCAATCTGTTAGAAGGAAAGTAATCTGACAAGATAATTCTTCTTAAAGGCCTACATATTTGTCTCTATGGCATGAAAATATTTAGTTTATAAATTTTACCCACTTTCCTTGTGATGTAGTGAGGTGGAAAATTAAGGCCTAATGGAGATTCAAACAAAGATGTTTTTAAAAAATCAGAATCTCAGAATAATCTTGATTATGATTGGTATGCTTAGTTAGTTTTATTCATTAATGAAAATTACTTTTTAAAGTTTCATTTAATGGGGAACAAATAATAGATTATTATTTGATCATGTTGTGGAAGTCTAAATATAAAATAGTGCAAAATTTGTGCACAAATTGTTTGTATATGTATTTCCTTGCACAGTGAAGAGTCACCGAAACTACTACTAAGTCTAAGCTATCACCATACATTAATATTATATTTGTTGAAATAATATTGTATGATAATTTTGCTCCTGTCTTATTTCCATATGTGATTAGTAGAATTATATGTAACTCATCTAAGTTAGGCTACCTCTCATCTAAGGCAGCATTAAATCAGCATCCCATCCAAAAAGGCATCAAGCTCTAAACAGAGACTCAAGATGAATACAGACATTTACGAAAGATGTTTTGAGGAAGCAGCAATGAGGCAATTCACAACATGGCACAGAGCACAACATGCTTACAATCCTCTTTAGATAGCTCTTTCTCTCCTCAAAGTCTTACCTCAGGTAGCCACAGCTCATATTTTTCTTCTCCTTCTCATTTAAAACTCCTTCACATCACATGGACTCCCTCTTGCCCTGCCTCCTCTGGGCTGTACCTATTACTCTCCATACCCTTAAAATTCCATGCTACTAACCCAGGAACCTCCCCACAGCACAAGTTCTTGAAACCTGAGCTCCATTGTCTTTGAATGCTCTATTGGGATCCTGAGGAAGGAGCTTCCCCTTCAATCCGATATTTTCAACAAATTCATAAATTTTTCTTGGAGGATTTTTCTTGAAGACTTTTTCTTCAGTTGTCCATAGAGTTCAGCATTTGTACTCTTTAACTTCTTAACTTTGTCAAGATTTTTACTGTACAATCCTAGTAAATATTACAATTACAGAAAATAACTAACAGTTTTATTTAATTGTAAAACGTAAGTTGAGATAAGCCATCTACTTTGACTGAGTTTGTATGGTGACAATTAAAGCAGAATGCATTTTCACTGCAATGAGATGGAAAGATACTTAGAAGGGATCTGGAAGTCCAGAATCCTTGATCTGATCCCTATGGTAGACATAAGCTTCTGAAAGAGCTACAAAGTAGGGACCCAAGAGAAAAAGAATTATATTCTGTACTGTTAAAGCTTTGTCCTATATGGTTAACTTGCCCTGACCTCCTTAGTGACATCACCTATAAATCTCAAGGACTCCTCCTGCCCTTAGGACAAAAGGCTTAGACACTATGTCCTATGCTTGCACTTAATCTAGATATTTAGGTCTTATCCAACCCAATGATGAGAAAGGGCCAGTAACAATAACTTTAAGAAAAAGACTGCTAAGGGAAGAAGAATTCTTCTCCCTAAAGCTGAGAACGCTCAACTTATGTCCACTGCGAGAATCCTTCCCACTCCCGTAAGGTCTTGGTTAGTGTGCTTGGGGGAAGTTGGCTGTAGTCCCAGCATAAAATTGCATTAGGATAAATACTTGTTCTCTTCCACTGAACTCCACGTTGATATTCCAATTTTTTGTCTTTGACTAATAGCATCTTACTTCTCCTCTTGGTGTAGTTGGAATATTGAGTTTACACTATACATTAAAATGTATGACATAATTATAGCTATGTCCTAAAAGAACTTCATTAATAAATTTCAACTCAGATGTTAGGCAGCCAAAAAAACTTCCCAATGATACTCTGCAGCCTTTTTGTAAGTGACCAAGAATAGTCATATCCCAACTGATATAAATTTTATAGTTATGCATTCTTTTTCTGAAAATTCAGTGTTACGCATTTTTTCTTGGAAAGTAAAATTTACAACCTCAGTCCATGAAAATCAAAGAAACTAATTTAATATGGGAATTCATATCACCAAACACTATTAAAGCCTTGTATTAGTAAACTTATTTGAGATAATAACTCAGATTATATACTAAAATTAATCTAAATTCTCATGGATATCATTATACTATCAAAATCACACTGACACAGGGTCTCATAGTAATAGAACTTGATATCAGAAGGTTAATAATTTCTGGACATATTATTATGATAAAAAAGCAAGCTGTGTATTAGACACAAATAAGGAATTTTGAATGCTGGAGATTGTAAATCTAAATTTATGTCAAATATAAGTACCTCTTACTGCATCCCTTTCAAGCAGAGATACTGACTGTCCTTTGTTTAGATTATCTCATCAAGGATGTTTGCATAGTGAACAACCTTGGAAAACAATGTGTACATCTAGAGCAAAGGCCAAATTTGCCTACAGCCATGAAGATCATGACAGTATCTCCCTGTCAAACAAAGGCAGGTGTATCTACTTCCATTATAAAAGAGCGGGGTCTCTAAACTCAGGGTTTCTCCCCTGTAATACAACCCATTTTGTAAGCATGTTACCTGACCCTCTCCATATTGATTTGTGTGAATTGGGTCTTAAAGAACTGATGCCAGAGTATCAGCACTTTTTGCAACTGTTATCATGAGAGAACTGTCTCAATCTCTGCCATTATCCATGAAGCTATGCCTGGATAACTTGCAAGTAAGATAAACACTCACACCCTTCCTAGTTCTAGGTACACTTCATACTGAAAATCGTGTAAACAGATGTCATCTATAAAAGATGGGCCAAGTTTCCTCTCAAGGGCTTTCCTAGATCTGAGGATCTTTTCCATTGGATTTAAATTTGATTATTAACAATAAACTTTCTAAGAGAAATTACTGAAAAGAATTGTATTCCTGAGTAGTTTGCAATGCTCAAAATCAACTAATTTGTTCAGCTTTTTTAAAATGAGGAAGTGTCTCTATACACTAGCCATGCAAAATTGCTCGTGTTTCCTTTTTAGCAACAATTTTATCTCAAATTTGAAATCAGAGCTTGATCCTTACTATAGAAATCTGACTTGAAGATTTTTCATAACAACCCACTAAATTTACTTGGAGATAAAATAAACTTCAAGAATTGGTAAAAAAAAAAAAAATGAGTTTCCTTCCTTTATTTTAATGTGAGAATTACATGTTGCCTAAAAAGTCGCTTTTGATTTTATAGCCCACTGTATAGGAGAAGGTTGTAAAGTGTGCGGGGGTATTTGGGAGTGGTTATTTTGTAGGGGGAACAACTTCTGCAGCCCTCATATCTGTTTAGCAATTCCTCCATTTACCTCTATTTGACTTCCTGTGTAGTCTTCAAAGCAAATGTTCTAAATGTTTTTAACTCTCTCAGGTCTTCAATACACTTCCTTCTCATTCTGAGCAGGTGAGTCCTCTGACTACATCACTCTTTTACAGACAACATTGAGTCCTGTAGTCTTGCTTTTTATCCAAACATTTGTTCTGTGCCCTCTCACATAACTCCTTTGCCTCCCTATTTTCTCAGGGGAAGAAATATTCCTCCAATTTCCATGCCTGAACCTTTCTTGCCTTCCTCCTCCCCCCAGATCTCAATCCATAAAAGTTTAACAGGATATTGAAAAGTCACTCTTTATTTTCTCTCTTTTGCCACATTCTCACTGAGGTACTAAATCACTTCTGCCAAATAGTTTCAAAGTTATGAAGCTGCTTTTACCATCATTAGCCCATTATTCGCTTCCAGGTTAGATAAGAGTACAATTTAGTATTAAGTTTTGCAAGACTAGGATGAAGATTTCTTTAAAGAGAGCAGTTAGCATATTAATATGGAGAAGTACAGAATGCTAGAGAGTAACATGGAGGGAGTAGGGGTGCTTCCCTTCACTTCAATCCAAGTGTAACATTCAAGGTCCCACTAGGAAACCTGAAGTGCTAATTAATAACATTTTAATAAGGGTACAATTTAAAAAGTTGTGGAGAAAGTTGTGGGAAAGCAAAAATGGAACAGGGAACAATCTGGAGCAAGCGACAAAAGGGGAATAATTCCCATCTCTAAGCCTAAAGGGGAAACAGAAACAGTTGTTCTCAGAACTCAGAAGAACTGGAGTTCCATAGCTGTAGGAGAGGGCCTCCAGGAGGAGGTGTGCCTTCAGGAAAGGAGCAGAGCCCCTGCCAACCTGCAGCCTGGCAAGGGTGGGGCAAGGAGAACAAGTCCCAGAGCTTCCATTCCTCCTCTGGATCTAACCTAACCAGAAGCCAGAGGATCAGAAGCTGGGGCCAACCATCCCAGGGTTACACAGAGCAGGCTGGAGATGGGTGGAGAATAGACATGAAGGGGCAAAGGAAAACATAGAAAGTATCAACTAAAAGGCCCTTTTGGAAGAATACATAGCAAGCTAATTATATTTGCTAATTATCATTGCTAATGATATATATATTTGCTAATTATCATTATTACTATTACTATTAGTAGATGATAGGTAGGGATTTTTACCTAATTCTTGCATTAAAAAGTCTAAAGATTAGAGACTAGCTTGACCCGGAAAGTGAGGAAAGATAACATTAGGAGTGAGATGCTTCAACTTCACCAAAAGTCAGGGCAAAAGCTTCGCATGTTTACTGTGTGCTAGATGTAGACCTCATAAAAGAAACCTAAGAGAATCTATCTTTACTAAAAGAGATTTTACCCAAGAATATCATCATAGATGACCTTAACTGAGTGTTGGATCTCTGGAAGCTAAGACTTGAGACCAAGGTCATAAGCATCCTGCCCAATATGGAGGCTGGTGATGGGAGTGGAGTCTGGGAGTAGGGTGAAATCAGCAGTGAGTTTTCAAGGAATCTAAGTGGCCCATGGTAGAGTCAGCTTTGGACATTTGCTTCAACCAGCAGGTACCATTGTCTGATATTAATACTTTGGTTATGCAAAACTTTATCTTTTCCCTTTCTTGCAATTTCATTCCCTGGACCTATGCAGCAGCTAGTGAGTGGGGTATTAGAGGAGACAGGAGAAAGAGAAGTTGACTCCACCCCACTTTCCCCCTAAATGATTCCCAGCTCATGTAGGAATGAGTGGTGGAATAAGAATTTTATATTAGCTGGGTTTGGATTTAACATTGGATTGGAATATTTAATCCTTCAGAAATGAGAATGTAATTTAAGGCCTGAGTGTGAAAAGGGAAGCTATACTATCTTTGTGAGATTTCATCCAGGGATGACGTGGAATAAATCCACAGAGTTTGTTCAAAGACAGTGGTATGGGAAAAGAAAGCCATTTTGTAATGTCCTCCATTAGAAGCCCAAACCTTCAGTAAATTATAACATTTACAACTATTGTAAATTTACATTCCTTTTCCCCTGGGTTCCCACATTCTGCCTGCTAACATGCTTCAGTCTCCCACATTCTAAATGTCTTCTCAACTCTTGATATTGCTAATCCTTCTAGCCATGTTTCAGCTCCTTCTCTTCTTTGCCAAATACTTGAAGTGGTAGCTTTTGGTGCTATTCACTCTCCTGACTTTATCTTTTTAATTGTTTTGATTTACTTCTATTAGTATTTTAAACTCTAATTAACGTTTGGAATTACTTCTGTATGAACATTATCAGTGATCTGACATTTTAAAAAATGCATTTAGTAGATCACCCAAAGATCTCCTTTCTGGAGGACCCTGAACTGCACTGCTCAAGACTGTGATTCTAAGGCTGCTGTACTACATTTTGATAATTGCAGTAGTCCCCTTCATCAAATGATAGGCCTTCTGGAATGATTGATCAAGTCTCTTCTCTTTTGTCTCAATTTTTAAAAATTGCTTATATGTGGAATCTAAAAAAATGGTACAAATGAACTTATTTACAAAACAGAAATGGAGTCATAGACATAGAAAACAAACTTATGGTTACCAGGGGGAAAAAGGGGTGGGGGAGGATAAATTGGGAGATTGGGACTGACATATACACACTACTATATATAAGAGATAACTAATAAGGACCTACTGTTTGGCACAAGGAACTCTTCTCAATATTCTGTAATGACATGTATGGGAAAAGAATCTAAAAAAGAGTGGCTATCTATATATACGTATAACTGATTCACTTTACTGTACAGCAGAAATTAACACAACATTGTAAATCAACTATACTCCAATAAAAATTTTAAAAAAATCTTTATCTTTTTATTACGTATTTTTCTGAGATTTATTTTTTTCTTAAATTTTTGGTTTTCTAAGTCCTTTTCCTTCTTGTCCTTATTTCTTCAATTATTTTTCTTTATGTCATAACATTTTAACAAAATTATACATGCATTTTAAAAATAAAGAACCAAGTAGTAATGAAAATTAAAAATAAAAAACAAATATTTTTCATCGTCTAATCCCGCTATGCTCTTCGAAGGTAATATTAATTCTCATTGCTATTTTTCTGGTATTTATTACCATCTGTCTAACTAAATAAATTGTTGTGACAGCTTGATTTATTTATTTTAGAATTACATATTGTCTTCCTCCACTTGTAGATTAGTAATATAATTACTACTAATAAACAAATATTAAATAGTATCACAATATTCAAGTAAATCAATAATCCATATTAACATAATTTGGACTAGCAAATATTACTTAATGTGAAGTCAATTAGCATATTATTTCCTTTATAATTCAGTACAACCTCTGATTTTTCTAGAGATAGAAATTTTATATTTTGGTTAGTCTTTCTTTTCATTTTTTAAAATATACTATTTTAATTACCAGCCAACCCTTGTCATACTTCAAATGATTGAGCAGTCATTTATCTATGATCTCTCCTACATTTGATGTCCCATAATCATTTTTACCTTTAATAGTAATTATTTTCTTTTATTTTAAAATTCTTTTCATCTTTCATTTTCAAATTTGTGTATATGATTCATTTACATTATTAAATTGAAGTTATTTAAGAGAAGAATCTTATCTTGTTCATCTTTGTACTCGTCACGATGTTTATAAGATGCATGTTATTTTAATTTAAGTAAGTTAGTTGATTTAAAAAAGTACATGCTATCCATGCAAAGAATGTGTAACCTAGAAATAATTGGTGATTTATTTCATCAAGTTGCTTACACAATAAATACTAATATTTTAAAGTTTGCTGTTCTATTGCAAATAATAAATGTTCTTTAGTGCCTACAAATATAAAGGCATCCATAATAAAAATGCAGTTATCAGGGCTATAAGGAAATTCAATATGAAATAAAAATGAAATATGCCACTTTAAGAATAAATAAAAGAACACATGGGTAGTTATTAATAACTTGTTAGAAGTCATCTTGGCTACCAATTCTCAGCATATTATCTCTGTGCATAAGTGATAATGTGTTTTTTGATATAGTAAAGCATTTTTCACAATTGCTTTACAAGAAGCCCCTTAAGTACTTTCTTTATTTTTTAAAAGACAAAGTGAGTGATTTAGTTTTGAGAAAATTAATGATCATTATTCTACAATTATTTTTTTAATTTCCCATTATAAAGGGACAGTTGTGATTTAACAAAATATTTTTAACGTTACTGAATTTATTCTTAGATACTGAATATGTGAGCCAATATGGACAGAAAGTTAAATTTAATAAATTCTTAATTTGTTTTACTTCAGTATTTTAGTACTATTAATAACATAAATGATTACACTGAGATAAAAATTAAGTTAATATTTTTATGATGATACACACATTACCTAACAACATTCATCTTTATTTTATCTGTCTCTAGTTGTGACATGCATGTGGTCAATATTATTGAGGACATGAATATTAAGCTATACTTAGTCATATTGTTTTCCCTTTTATACTATTTTTTAACATTTTCTGACAATTTAAAGTTATTCAGTTTGTCAACAGCATCTCTATTAATACATAAGTTGAAACCCACAAACACTTCTTATGACAATCTTTAGAAAAAAATGAGTAAAGGAGAATTAAAATGATCCATTTTTAATCACTGGTATATCTAATTCCTCATGCTATCCTTGTTCCCCATTATTAGTATTAGAAAGAGTTAGCTGTTAACTCTTAAATCTTCTATGGTTTATCAGATCACAAGGAGTGACTAATGTTAAGCATTGGTGGCAGGGGTGGAGGTCAAAATAACTCAGAAATTTACCATCTTTTTTTCTATTTTTCCTTGCAACAATCTATCTTTAGTTTGTCAGTGATCAGATTATCCATGACGACCTCTTGTGAGGAAAACAATACTACTTTAGTTTGGCCTGAAGGGAGCATGTTAATAAAAACTTAGACGTGGTCATTTGTGCAAAAAACTGTATAATTAAGATATCCATGGAAATTTGCCTTAATTTGTAGAGGTTATTTAGTAAGAATCAGAAAGGACCAAAAAAAACAGTGCAGAGAGCCTAGCTTTTGTTCTTAATTCCATTGGTGAACCATTTGCTTGACCAGTTTTCATTAATTTCACCATGGCAATCACCATGGGAAGAGTACTGAAGGGCTGCACATAGCTGAGGCATTAGATGTTATTTGCTTTTAAGCTACTGCCAAAAAAAAGGGAAGGGGTGCCATTTTAATTTAAATGCCTGTAAAGTATGTAATTCCTATAGTTTGAGCCTAAACTTTGTAAATCCTAGAAAAGGGTAATAATTATAATCCTTGTTATGTTACTGCCAGTCATTGCAATTTATACACGTTCCCTGAAAGAATATATAGTACAATTTTTGGATGATCACAGTTATCTGTTCAATAATGAAGATGTATGGCTAAGGCCTGGAAAGGTAGAAAAAAATCAGAAACATTTATCAAATGAATCTTTTGTGAGAATCTCACATGGTGGGACATAGGGATAGAAAGTAAGAGACCTGAGTAGGATATTTAGTAACAAGTGAAGCCTGGTAGACCAGAAATCTAAGGTAAGGCTCGAGTTATGATGAATAAAATAAGGTTTAGAATGTGAAGAAGAGCTAAAGGAATTGAAAGCTGGATTGTCAATTGCTACTTAAAATGATGCCACTGGCTTCTATGTGGAGAATGAAGTCCCAGAGGCAATACTTGATGTGGGGATATAAAGTGGAAGAAATTGCAGCTGACCAGCTGTGAGATGATAGCCTTTGAGGAGAGACATAAGAGGGGCAATAAGGAGAAGTAAATGTGTTTGTGATGTGTCTTGAAGGTAAAGCCGATTTAATTCAGTGTACTCAGGGATGGGATATAGAGGGAAGGGTAGAATCAATGATTACTCTTGCTACTGGGTTGAACAACCAGAAGAATAATGGTGCCAGAGTGGATTATCATTGGGTGGGGAAGCCTAAAACTAAAACAGATTTTGGTGGAGGTGGAATCAATAGTTATGGTGTGATTATCTTAAATTGGATAAGGGGAGAGGTCAGGTCTGTATTTCAATTTATTTTCTAATTTCTTTTTATTTTCTTCTTGTGATTACATACGTGCCTTCTTCCTTCTCTGCTCCCCAACTCCCACTCCCTTCCCCACTGTTAGGTTACGGTCCAGCTTAACTATTGTAAATTTGCTGCTGATTTAAAAAATTAGCTCCTGGATTTATTCATCGGCACTTTTTCTCTTTTTCTAATTTACTAATCTATACATCTCACTAGTTGATTTTGCCTTTTCAACATTTTTGAAACTAAATGTTTAATTCATTTTTTATTTTACTTTCCTTTTGAAGCAACAGGAACACTTAAAGCTATTTTGTATTTGTTCTCAGAGCACCGTTTTTCTGTAATCCATAAATCTTAATATGAAATATTTTTACTACCATAGTTTAAAATATCTGCAAATTCAGTATTTTTTTTTAACTTGGCTTAGAGGTGTTTAATAGAGGATTTTAAAATTAACCAATTGTAAGAGTTTTATCAGTGCTTTATAATTTCATATTCAAGTCTTACAGCATCATGTGTGTTCTTTTTCCAGTTTTGAACTTACTGATTTATTTCAATATTACATAATACTTGAAATAAGGGTATTCTGTTTTTTACATAATTAAATATATAAACACATATGTTTATATATTATATTCATTATTTTATTTATATTTTCCTGATCTTTATTAATATTTGGCCTATGTTTTTTCCATGGTCTTAGAAAGGGAAATTAAAGTATTTTAACATAGTTTCCTATCTTTTTCTCTCTGTAGTTCCAACAGTTAATACAGTTAATGCTTTAAGTATTTTGAAGCTATGCTATTTGGTACATAAACATTCATAAGAGATAGGCTTATATCATAAAATATTTTTATGTCATGTTCTTATTACAATGTCCATCTTTATAGTTGAAAATTTGAGTATTAAAATATTATAAGTCTTTGCATAAATATATTCAATATTATCAACAGTATGACAGATCTAAATGTGGTAGTTTAAAAATGCACTTACTAAAAAAAAAAAAAAAAAAAAAAAAAAATGCACTTACTAAGATATATTATAATAGAGTCAAATTTATATAATAAATTCCTTGCTAATTTTACTCAATATTTAAATATTGAAAGTATAAGGTGTTCATAAATCACTGCACACAGTCTATTTTTTGTTTACCAGTGATGTCCCACAGAGTATATGTAGACTTTTCCTTGTATAATTTCCTGCATGCAGAGTATGCGATAGTCTTGTTAAGTAAGCATATTTGATTTAAAGATGTAAATTCTGATTGATGTACATTATCAGAAGACTAAAAACATTGAAAACTCACTTTCTCTATTTTCCTGTATTGAGAATTTACTGAAGAGAGCACACACATTAATTTTTACATTAAAGTACCCTGTAGGTATCAACATATTTTTCTTCAGAAAACTTAATTTTTTCCCATTATTCCTTTAGGTTCTCCCGGGAAAAAAGTGAATCTTTATTTATATCAGCTTTTCCATTTGCCTTACATGATTTTCAGGTGTATATGTGGTTGGTGGGGGAGGTTTTCTTGGTCAAAAGAGTTCGGGAAACATTGTGGCCCTCCCGCCCTTTATAAACCTTCTCAGAGACGTAAAATGAACATTAGCTGGCATACTTGAGACTCTAAAAAGTCTATTTTACTGTCTTTGTAAAATTTAACACAAATTATTTTTAAAAAATATTTTTTAGCATCCCAGAGAACATACATTGGTAAGGCTACTCTGGATATATTTTTTAAAAAGCGTGTTCAGTATGGGTATATAGCTTTTTAAAGCTTATAAAAGATCAATCTTGAATGTAAAGTAAAATAAATAGCCTGAGGTCAGGCTCCTTCTGTAATCGCTGTTGTGGGTTCCCCCCGAGTGCTTCTGCTACATCGCACGTTCTGTAGAAATGTGGGCACACTGATGGTTCTACATTTCCTACTTTATACTTTATACACAGCTCTAAATGCAAGCGTCTCTTTTTGTGGCTTAAGTGATCGATACATTTGATTTTATGCCTATTATCTTTTTTATCACCGTTTGACTTAGAGTATTCCCATCATTTATGAAATTGGCTATATCACTAGGTCTTAATTGTCAGCATAAAACAACTCTTGCAGGAATATGAGCAGTGAACTTGAAATCAGAAGACAGAAATTGAGCCTCCAGCTCTGCCACTGCTTAGCCAGGTGATGCTTGGAAAGTCACAAATGACCTGACACTGCTTCCTTAAATATAAAATGGAGATAATCTTATGTATAAAATGATTTTTACAGATTTCATCATATGACCCTTTTAACGGGGAAAGCATTATCACTATGTCATTTTAGTTTCATATTAAATGAATGACTTGAATGACTCCTGTTAGTTGTGTATATTAATACAAAAAATCAGTTGCTCACATTAACATTTTACCTTTCCATAGAGTTAAATCTATTTTGCAAAAGATACTTCTAAAAGAAATCTAGATCTGGAATCAGAACTTGCCTTTTGTGTAGGGTAAGATTAGTATCATAGACTAAAGATATAAGAACTTGAAAAGGCATAGGAAATGAGCTTGTCTCCCAGCATCCCTCCCTCACTCCTTTTGTTATTGAGGAAATGGAAGGCTGGAGAGGCTAAATGACTTGCCTGAGGTCACAAAACGAGTGAAAGACCAGGGAATTGAGTCTAGTACCTGCAACTTGCAACTCTACCATGCTTTCCTGTAACCAACCGTCTTAACTATTCACAGGCGTAAGAGGATGGTTGCTCTGCCCCAAATCATCTCATCATTCTGCTTAGTGGCCTGAAATTCCAGTATTAGAAAACACGAAGACTTTGTAAGTCTTCAAATATTCCTTAAAAGAATTCAAATATCTTTGGAGAATAATTTAGCGACTACTCATTTATATCGAATTGTTTTTTATTTTATCGGTATCAGCCAAGGAAGCCAAGACAGCAAGAAAATGGGACAATACATTACATTTCCTGAGTGAGAGCTAGTAAGATTAAAAGAGTTATTCTTGTGCTGAAAATCTGTGGGTGGAATGAGCCTCCTTAGAACCGGAGCGGGGGCGGGGGCGGGAATTAGGCTCCGCTGGGTGCAGCCCTTTTTTTTTTTCTTTCCATTTCTTATAGGCAAGACTCCAGCCTCCATGACCTTCCTTGAGTTCCAAAGGGCTGATTCAAACAGTTGCTAATCAAGGGAGAAGCAGCCAAGAAACTACCTGAGGCAAGATTAAAGGGACCAGAGAAGCTCATGGAGATTAGGAGACCACCTGAGACCCTGCACACACCCTAATCTTGTCAGCAACCCCACCCTTAAAGTATGGTCATGAAACTCCTCATCAAGTCCTCCTGGGTTGGGGCACATAGTTTTTTGAGGCAGGAGCCTGCTGGGTCCCCCTTTGCCTGGCAAAGCAATAAAGCTATCCTTTTCTACTCCACCCAAAACTCTGTCTCTGAGATTCGATCCAGCATACGTGCAGAGAAGCTGCGCTTTAGGCATCAGAACTCGTCATAAACTATGCCTTCTTTGGCTTCATTTCTTTGCATGTTCCCCTTCTATCATATGTGCTAGGTATACTGAATACTCATTTGGAGATTCCCAAACACCGTATATCTGTTTACATCTCTGTGACTTTTTCACATTCTGTGAAACAATTCTTATCTGATTAATTTTCCTCATCATGCCAATCCCTCATACTTTAAGAACTCTAATTCAGGTTCCTTCCCTCTATAAAGCCATTAAAAAATATGTTTATTTATTTATTTGTTATTTATTTATTGATTTTGGCTGTGCTCGGTCTTAGTTGCAGCATGCAGACTCTTAGTTGTGGCATGCGGACTTCTTAGTTGCAGCATGCATGTGGGATCTAGTTCCCTGACCAAGGATTGAACCCCAGCCCTCTGCATTGGGAGCGTGAGGTCTTACCCACTGGACCACCAGGGAAGTCCCTATAAAACTATTGTTTATCAGACTTTGAACCACTAGATAAAATTAAGTTTCCTTTCCTTGGCAATATCCTTTGGTACTTAACTGCACTGCATCTCAGTTTCCTCATCTGTAAAATGAGGATACTGATAGCATCTACTGATATCCTCATTTGTAAAATGAGGATACTGATAACATCTACTGGGTTATAAAGATTAATACATGTAAAGTATTTAGAGGAGTTCCTGACAACTAAACATTATTTGTTATTTTTATTATAGCACACACTAATATGTGTCCATTTTTCCAACTGGATCATGAATTACTTTAGGGCAGAGAACGTTAAAAACAGTGTGTCCCAGTAATTTTTAATATATACATCTTGTGCCTGACATAGAGCATTCAAGAATCCTATTCTTTCACCGATTAGATGGGTAAATTTTGCTGGGAGAATGAATATACTTTCTACCTAAGAGGTCTCTATAGTGCAATGCTGGATACCACAGACTAACATGAGGGTCCTGAAACTCCATAAGAGGAGGTATATATTTGTCTTTGATGCAAGAGTTGCCATGAATTAACAGTACATGCACAGGGAAACGTGATGGTATCAGGTACAAGTTGACACAACTTTTTAATTTTTCTCAGAAACAACCCTCTCTGTCAAATATGTTTTATTGGCCTCATTAAATAACTTATCCTCTTATTTGGATCAACCTTATGAAGAATATAATAGAAAAATTTTATGTTGTAAGATTTGTATCATTTTTGGACACCAAGGGGGGAAAGCGGCGGGGAGTTGTGGTGGTGGTGTGATGAATTGGGAGATTGGGATTGACGTATATACACTAATATGTATAAAATAGATAACTAATAAGAACCTGCTGTATAAAAATAAATAAATTTCAAAAATTAAAAAAAAAAAGATTTGTATCATTCTCTATATGTATTCAAGTCTCCAGAAGGTTAATAGTAAATTATTCTAATGATAATGACTGAAACTCAATATTTATGGAAAATTTACACAAATGTAGATAATAGCACAATTCTTGATGTGCTTTGTTCTGAAATGGCAGTTTTCAATAAATATTGAAATTAGGTGATAATAGCTCACATTATATATTATTTATCAGCATTCAGATTGCCATGAATAGGGATGCTCTTTTACACATTAACCTCCCTTCAAAGAGCTTAGAGAAAAAAGCTAATTCAAAATGCAGTATTATCTTCATACCTTTTTCATTCTTCATTATTTATTGTAGAAATGTATGTGTGCTCTTGGGGTAGTAAGGGAGTTTCACTTTTTCCCAGTCATGTCTAAAATAGCTCTGAGTTAAATTATTCTCCCTGGTACCCAATGCAAATAAGTTGACCATGCAATTTTCATGGCTGATTCTTTGAAACTTTTGAAAACTTAAGCTCTAAAGTATTTGGGATCTCAGAGAAGTAGAAATAGTAGGAACATCGTGTTTTATATACTGGCATAAAATAGACACCAAAAATCACAAATTCACTGCCTCTGGAATTCGTTGCTTGGTTATACTGCCTGAGAGAAAGATGCATGTTTCTCTCAGGCAGTATAGACTTATAGTAGAGAGGACACTGAATGCCTTCAGTATTTTAATAATAATTAGAATTTCTCCTTCAAATTTATTAGAGAAGTTTTTTGGAATAACTCCTATAACTAGAATTTTTAAATGTTCTAAAATTTTTTTAAATTTTTTTTAAAGTTATTTAAAAATAACAGAGTTATAAAAAGTTATTTGCAAAGGGAAAGAACATTGGCCTGGTAAGTATAACAGTAAGAATCTTGAACACAAATGACCAATTCCATGTTATAGACATTTAAGATACTATAGAATTTTGAAGGTGGATTTTTGTCAAAGGAAAATATTTTGAATGGATTACTTTAATGGAACTTAAGTATGAAGTGTCCTTGTTTTGGACATCTGTTTCCTGAAATGTTGGTGGTAAAGATGTTGGTTGTAAACTCTAGTCTCAACAACTGTTTCTAGACAAAGTGAAAAGAGAACAAGGATGGAAGACATCTGATGGTCACTGTTTTTAACTGTATTTTTAATGCACTTGTTTTATCGGACTTTAATCCTGTCTGCCATTTACGCTAGTTCTTTCTTCAGAAGCAAAACCTGATTTTATTATGGCCATGAAATTATCTTAGACTTTCAGATACCCCTTAGAAAAGTTTGGACTGCCCAGGGACTTCTGTGATTTTGGTGTAGTCTGTAGGACCCACTGAATGATTTCTCAGAGAAGAGAAATCTACTCAGATTAAGAGGAAATGTATTGCTGTGAAATCCTTTTTTCTCTTCAGATGGTCAGAATGTTGTTTGTAGATTTGCAAGAGCAATACATGTCTAAACTACCTCAGTGCGCCTCAGTGAAAGCGACACTTTTCTTTAGTGAGACAAATAATCGAGGTATTGTTTTATTACCTCGGAATTGTCATCAAGACAGTTTTAAAGCAAGAGAGGAGTACATTTTTTGATGCTCTCCCTAATTGAAAATGGAAAACATTTATAGACTATAATCAAGATTTCAATGGGCAAACTATGAATTATATGATAAACTGCCTTGTGAATTATTCAGAAACAATTAATGAGCTGTCTGGATTAACTGTACTAGGGTGAAATCAAATGCTCCTATTTATTTTCTTTCACAAAGTAGTTGTTCTTTAAAGAATCAAATATCTATATCAGTGATGAAACCGGAGTGTGTTTATTTTACCTGGCATCAATTCTAGTTCAGTTCAAAGTTCAATAGACACTTTGCTTTTTTTTTTTTTTTTTTTTTCCTTTAGATAGAAAATTCAACTTTGTCCAAGGAAATGTTAAGGTTGTTTTTACATTGAACTTCAATTTTAATACCACTCAAGTCTTGATTTAGTTTAACTAGTGTGAATCTTATGTTTTCTTTACTTAAAGGCATTAATAAAATCCATTTTAAGATTAAGTGCTTGTGCCTCATAAGGTTTTTATGCATGAAGGCTGGTCAACACAGGAGAGCATAAATCTCATTACTGGGGGGTGTTTCAGGTTCATTACATTAACTGGTCTCATCACAAAGCACTCTGATTTTGCTTATACACTGAATAGTAAGTGGAGGTTAGATAAAGTTTTATCTAGTGAAGCAAAAGATCTGGCCATTTCTAGTGTTTTTCTTTTACCTTTCTTTTGAGTCTTAGGACAAATCTGTTAGATACCTACCATTTTCCCCTTCAGAAAGCTGAAAGAAAAGAGGCAATGATTTGTCCAAGGTAGTCAATGTCAGAATCTATATCTGCTTTAACCACCCCTCTCATTCCCCCTTCATCTTTCCTTGCATTCTTCCCTCTTCTTTTTTGACTCTTACCATTAAATATGGAAGTGTGTTTTCATAGGGAAAAAAGACATTCACTTAAATAACAACAGTGAGATTATGAAAATCTGGAAATTTAACATTGTTACAATACTTTTACCTACAGACTTCATTAAAATTTCACCAATCATCCTAATAATGCCCTTTGTAAAACTTAAAAAAATGGCCAGAGTCAAGCACTGCATTCAGTTTCCAAGTTTTTATGTCTCCTTACTATTGAACAGTTCCTCAGACTTTCATTGTCTTTTGTGACATTGACATTTTTGAAAACAACAGACAAGTTATTTTCTAGAATGTCCCTCAGTTTGGGGTGGTCTGATGTTTACTCACACTTAGATTCAGGTTATTTATTTTTGGCAGGAATACTATACAAGTGTTGCTGTGTTCTTTTCAACACATCCCTTCAGAAGGCACATGATGTCAATTTGCCCTATTATTTGTGATATTAACTTTGATCACTTGGTTAAAATGGTATCTTCCAAATTTCTCTACTATAAGTTACTATTTTTCCTTTTATAATTGTCCGTCTTATTGATACATTTATTAAGTACCAAGTATGTGCTAAACCTTTTGCTTATTTCCAGGGTTTTGAAGATGGGGCACTATTTTTTGCACTCAAGTTGCTCAAAGAGTATTGGAAAATCAATATTCAAATACAAATAATAAACTAGCATGTCATATGATAATCAACAAAGAATAATGCACAGAATCTCCTGCAAAGAGAAGGAAATAATTAACACTTTGGTGGGGAGAGAAGTCAGGGAAAACAATATAGAAACCACTTGGACACATCAAAAAAGCAGTAATAGCTTTTCAAGGTGGAGAGGGAGAATTCAGGACAAAGGGATTGCAGATGTAAAGTCACAGTGGCATGAGATAGGTTATATATAAAGACTAGAACGATTGATGCCTATGCAGTATGGTTAGAACATAGGAAAAAATGGAAAGAAATAGGCTACACAGTGTGAACGTAGCTAAGTCATGAAGATAACGATGATCATGTGTAACAAATGAGCATTAAGATCACAACTCTGTACAATAACATCTCACAGATAGGGTCACACAATAGAATTCAGGGCTGCAATTCATCATACACACAGGCACACACACATATACATAAGTCTGGGTGAGAGTTTTTCTATTTTAAGTTGAATAAGACTGTCATTAGTTGGAGCATCCATTCTTCATGTTTGACAATTCCTCCCACTCCCTATTGCATTTAGGTTCAATAACACACTTATTAGAAGAAGAGGAACCATTTAAGATTTAAGATTTTACTTAAGATTTCTAGGCAAAACCAATGGAGTAAAGGAAGAAGCAGCAAATTCCAATCTCAGCTGAGCAAGTACTTTTAGAGAACTAATTTGTATGGGTTCTAAGCTTTCAATTTGTACAATGAGGAAGTAAGACAACATGATCCAGGTTTCTTTAAAATTCTATAAAGCAGGAGGAACTCTACTAATTTAACTATATAAAAGTAAAACTAATATAGAGCATAATTATGTTATTTAATTATCTGTTTAGTTAGTTTATCTCTGTGCAACAGTGTTGAAGTTTATATTTTCCCGTTGTGCAGGATAACATTCAAAACCTTATTAATGCAAGGATTTTTCAATATCTGCAAATCAATCAATGTGCTATGCCACATTAACAAATTGAAGAATAAAAAAAGTATGATCATTTCAATTGATGCAGAAAAAGCTTCTGATAAAATTCAATATCCATTTATGATAAAAATTTTCCAGAAAGTGGACATAGAGGTAACATACTTCAACATAATAAAGGCCATATATGACAGACCTACAGCTAACATACTCAATAACAAAAAGCTGAAAGCATTCCCTCTAAGACCAAGAACAAGACAAGGATCTTCACTATTGCCACTTTTATTCAACATAGTTTTGGAATTCCTAGCCACAGCAATCAGAGAAGAAAAAGAAATAAAAGGAATCCAAATTGGAAAGGAAGAAGTAAAACTGTCACTGTTTGCAGATAACATGATGCTATACATAGAAAATCCTAAAGGCTCTATTAGAAAACTACTAGAATTCATCAGTGAATTTGGTAAAGTTGGAGGATACAAAATTATTATACTAAAATCTATTGCATTTCTATACACTAAAAACAAACTATAAGAAAGAGAAATGAAGGAAACAGTGCCATTTACCATAGCATAAAAAAGAATAAAATACCTGGGAATAAACCTACCTAAGGAATAAACCTACCTAAGGAGGCAAAAGACCTATACTCAGAAAACTACAAGACACTGATGAAAGAAATTGAATAGGACACAAATAGATGGAACAATATACTATTTTCTTGGATTGGAAGAATTAATATTGTTAAAATGATCATACTATCCAAGGCAATCTACAGATTCAATGCAATCCCTATCAAAATATCAATGACATTTTTCACAGAAATAGAAAAAAATTTTTTTAATTTGTATGGAAACACAAAAGACCCTGAATGGCCAAAGCTGTCTTGAGAAAGAACAGAGGTGGAGGAATCATACTCCCTGACTTCAGGCTATACTACAAAGCTACAGAAACCAACACAGTATGGTACTGGCACAAAAACAGACATATAGATCAATGGAACAGAATAGAGAGGCCAGAAATAAACCCACACACTTATGGCCAATTAATCTATGACAAAGGAGGCACGACTATACAATGGAGAAAAGACAGCCTTTTCAATAAGTGGTTATGGGAAAACTGGACAGCTACTTGTAAAAGAATGAAATTAGAACATTCTATAATACCACATACAAAAATAAACTCAAAATGGATTAAAGACCTAAATGTAAGACCAGATACCATAAAACTCCTAGAGGAAAACATAGGCAGAACACTCTTTGACATAAGTCACAGCAATATATTTTTTGCTCCATATCCTAAAGCAAAGGGAACAAAAGCAAAAATAAACAAATGGGACCTAATTAAACATAAAAGCTTTTGCACAGCAAAGGACACCATCGACAAAACAGACAACCTACTTAATAGGAGACAATATTTGCAAATGATTTGACCGATAAGGGGTCCATATCAAATATATATAAACAGCTCATAAACTCAACACCAATAAAACAAAAAAAACTGATTAAAAAATGGGCAGAAGAACTGAATAGACATTTTCCCAAAGAGGAAATACAGATGATCAACAGGCACATGAAAAGATGCTCAACATCGCTAATCATGAGGGAAATGCAAATCAAAACCATAATAAAATATCACCTCACACCTGTCAGAATGGCTATCATCCAAAAGGACACAAATAACAAATGTTGGCGAGGACATGGAGAAAAGGGAACCCTTGTACAGCATTGGTGGGAATGTAAATTAATGCAGCCACTGTGGAAAACATTATGGAGGTTTCTCAAAAAATTAAAAATAGAACTACCATATGACCCAGGAATTCCACTCCTGGTTATATATTCAGAAAAAAACACAAACACTAATTCGAAAAGATACATGCACCCTGATGTTCATAGCAGCATTATTTACAATTGCCAAGGTATGGAAGCAAACTAAGTGACCATTGCCAGATGACTGGATAACGAAGATATATATATACATATATATATATATATATACACACACACACACACACACACATATACATACACACACATATACAATGAAATACTATTGAGCCATAAAAAAGAATGAAATTTGCCATTTGCAGCAACATGGATTGACTTGGAGAGCATTATGCTAAGTGAAATAAGTCAGAGAGAGAAAGACAAATAGTGTATAATATTGCTTATACTCTGAATCTAAAAAATACAATAAAGTAGTGAATAAAACAAACAAGAAGCAGACTCACAGATATAGAGAACAAACTAGTAGTTACCAGTGGGGAGAAAGAAGGTGGGGGCAATATAGGGGCAGGGGTAAAAAGGGGGTTATTATGGGATTATATGAAATCATGTGTTCAAACTTCTGAAAATTGTAAGGTACTATGGAAGTTAAAGAATCTTTCATCCAATAAAAAAAGCACAAAAAAACCCTTATAAATATTTTTTAAACTTTCAGAAACAGACCATCCATAAATAATGCAGAAGGGATAGTTTTCAATTACTTTTTAACCAAATATAAATAGGATTTGTTTACACTCTAGAGTGAGGCTTACCATGACACCTCATCAGGTTATACAGGTCTCCCCTGCTTTTCGAAAGTTCACTTTATACCACTTATGGCATAAGTGCATATGAAAGACCTACATTAGTACCTGTTTTCGCTGAGAGAAATCTGTAGAGGATTTCTGCTTTTATGAATAAAGGCCTGAAGTGAAAATAGCATTCAGCATTTGTTTTGCAGTGAGCCCTTAGAGAAGTGGCCTGCGCTTGAGCAGGGAGGGTACCACCACCAAGCTCCTTCCCTGGGAACTACACTTAGCCTCCCAGCGTCCAGCTTCCACAGCTTTGTACAGTGTCTGTGAGCATCTGTACTTTGTCTCGATTTATTTTGTGCATCTGTTAGCAAGATGTGTCCCAAGGTAACTGCTTCTTTACTTTACACCATTTGAGCTACAAAGGGTTTCACAGGAACACTCTACTTCCCAAGAGTGGGTGAAACCTGTATTGTGATTATTACATCTATCAATATACACCTATATATCTATATCAATTTTCAGAATTCTTTGTTCTGTGGCCATAGATATAGTCATAACTACAACTTGGTAGCAGGAGAAAAAAATCCAGCAATATCCAATCAATCTATTCACTTACTACTGGCACCCGTTGTGAGACGACCTTCCCCAATCCACACTGCCAGCCTATGTGAAGCTATGATGCAGGAGATGCTAATGTGACAAGCTCCCTCTTAAAAATTAATTATTAAGAAAAATGTTCCAAAGTAAAAATAATGCAGAAGATACTAGATTAAAGCACATCTTTTCAACATCATACAGGAGTACTCTCTAACAACCCACCCAAGTATTATTTAATTCTCTAAGAGAATATACCTGTGCTTGACTTTGCTATTTACTTTATTTGTTTAGAGGCCAGACACTGTGAAATTACACATTAACTTGTAGGTTTCTGTCTAGTAGAAAAATAAGTCTGTAAGATATTGGCCAGTTGCATATCAACCATTTTAATAGTCTATATTTTTAATATGTCAATAAATACCCAGTTCTTCAAATGACCTTATAACCAGCTTTGGTATCTTACTGGTTTCCCATTAATGAGTTAAATAAATTTTTGATAGACATTTATTTTATATTTGCATGACAGTCATGCATTTAACTTTTGACACTTTTAACACTGACACTAAAATTCACTGGGTACCTACTATGTGCACTGTTCTAAGAATTTTAGAAATACTATCTACTTTAAAATTCACAAGTCCATAAGGAAAGTATTATTAACACCACTTTCTCAGATAAGGAGCCTGAGTATGTGAAAGGAAAATTAAGTATTCCAATATCAATAACAATACATTTATTTCACTATTTATGCATATTTATTGAACACTTATTATGTGCCAGTTACTCCTCTAGGCACTTGGAACAAAACTGGCCAAAACAGGTACTATTTCTTATGCTCATAGAGCTTACTTTCTAGTCCATATAGGAGAGAATGGGGGAAAGACAGACAATAAATAACATAGAAAATAAACAAATCTAATACTTTATGGAACTTGGATTAGAATTTAGTTGTCTGCTTTCACACACCATAATCTTAATTACTTCACCTTAAAATCAAAAGTGTTATAAATGAAAGGAAATTCATGTGGAAAATCTAGGTGACTACAGTTATTGATTCTCTCATGTCCATGAGACAGCTCACCCTGAACTACAAAAATGAGACTTTATGAGGGAAAGTTATCTGATTACTTGTTCCTCAAATCTGAAAATGCCTCTAATGTTCTCAAATCAGGTTAAATATACACATGCAATCTTGAAAAGGACTGTAAACAATTGCAGAGACAGTACGAGCCTCTATCTAGTAGATAAGGATTAAGGATCTTCTTTTGCCTTCATATCAATGTCTTCTATTGGAAGGGGAAGAATAAAAAATGTCTGCTTTTACTTTTATATCTGATATACCTAATTTTCTTTTCTGTCCCCTTCCATTCCCTTAGAGGGACCAGAATATAGGCAGCATCTTAAAAATCTTCTTAAATGACAATTATTATGTCTCTAGTATGAGCTACTATATTTGGTCCACTATGAACAGAATTGTAGGTACCACTAGTAGATAAGGAATTTGACTACGTTGCTCTACACAATCATTAAAAGTAATTGTATTGGTCTTCAGGAAGAGTAAGGTAAGATGGGACAGAGAGTTTTATATTTCTTTTCATAGGATATCATTTTCAAAAGACAAAAAATAAATATCCCCGAATTATTTTGTTTTTCTGATTTTATTATTTTATGGTCCCACTCAAACTATTATCATCCAGATAATTTTCCACATAACCAGGTAAATTCATTAAAACCTTTGAAAGTTTCAGAACATCCGGTTCACCTATAAAATGTAAATACTGTTAACCACTGAAATTATTAAAAAAGATAATTTTCCTTAAGATTTGATGGAAATTCCAAAGAAAGTATAGCAATTTTTTTAAGGGAAGTCAGTTTCACATGAACTGAAGTCATTACTTTGAGGCGACATATGTGAGTTAATAGTTGATGAAATATTTATAAAATGACACATGCATTTTGCCATACTATTGAACTTAAGATTTCTTCATAGCCAAGATGATAGTCATTCTATTCCAGAGGAAAGCAAAAACAAAATAAAACAAAATATAAAACAAAGGAAAAAAAAGCAAGAAACTCAAACGTGAAGTCGTCTTCCTATTATAGCAACAAACAGCAAAAGTAGTGTTAAATATCTAGGATTTGCATTCCAGGTTCTCATAGTTAATACAAACTTTCTTCCTCTCTGAACACTATGGAAAGGAAATAGTAGACAAGAGCCATTTGCAGGAGAAAGCACCAAACTCAATATCAATCTATAAACAATCTACACATCTATAAAAGTGAAAGGAAGGAGTATGGTTTTATTCAAATTTGATCAAAATTAGATTAAATTACCAAAAACTGAATTCCTTTTTAAAGTAACTTTGTAGAAAATACAATTTTAAAAATTTCAACATATTTGAATTAAAAATCTGTTTTCCCTCATTACCTTACATTTAGCCTAACATATAGCACTAATATCAGATAGCACTACCCAATTTTCTAGCTCTTTAATCAGTGATATAAAAGAACTAATGTTATATACCTTTTTTTAAAAGTCTTCCCATGCTATCGTTAAAAAAAACCCAGGCAAACTTCCCCCCCCACCCCCTGGTGTCCTAACAGTATATTTTCTAAAACTAGTGAATACGGCTGCTCATTTATTTTTCAGATCTGTCTGATGCAGAAATGTTTCAAAGGGATAAAGTACAGACAGAATTCTAATTTAACTATTTGCAAAATACTACTCTTTGCCAAAACTGATTGAACTTCAAAGCCTCCCTAAAACATCATACATAATTTATTTTAGGGAAGAAAACAATAAAATCCAGGACCAGAGTTAGAACAACAGTATTTTAAATAAGCCATAGTGACAAGCAAAGAATTTGCTTGGAGATGAACATACTTTTTATCAGCCAAACCATTTTAAAAAAAGTATAAATCTCATAATACTGTAGGATTAATGATGATAAGAACACTTCTAGTAGAGCACAGGAAAGTTCAAAAAAGAGCAAATAATTCAGCATATTTGACTTCCCTTTTTTATAAACTCTGAGTTTAATTTTTCCTTAATCATATATTCCAGTCACAAATTTTTAATTGGTTTTTGACCTACATACCATCATGGGTTGATTAACAATCCTCTAATCAAGTTTGCATAGAATTCATGTGTGTTCAATAATTCAGCCACCCGTCTGGGAAATGTAATGGGACCCAAGGTTCTGGTGGTCATTCAGTGACTGCTGAAAGAACCAGAACATTTTATGCCCAAATTGCACTCAAATTCCTTAATGAAGAATCAGCAAGATTCCACAAATGCACTTACTGCTACATACTCTAGGTGAATGTTGATGAGAAAAACTAATCTTTATTAAGTCTATTCCATGACAGGCAGTGCTGGGTTCCAGGAGAAACAACAGTGGGGTAAAGGTAGCCACTGTTCCTTTACTTGACAGAAGCCTTCCCTAAGTAATCCTATAAACACATGACATATCACAGCTGTGATCATCCTGGGTCCCGACTGGGTGTGAGTGATGGGGGTGGGAGGCTTGAGCTAAGATGGGAGGGTGAGGAAGAGTTAACTATGGGAAGGCTCCACATAGGCCTTTCTAAAGAGGTTCTGAGGGTTTTGGTTTGGTTTGATTTTGCCTTGTATTGGTTTCAAAGAAATTTACTAAACTTAGATTATACAATTAAGAAATGAAAAACCCCATAGAGAACATCTGAATTTTTTTTTTTTTTTTTTTTTACAGCTGAGGTATCAAAAATAGAAGCCCATACGTTTGTTCTCTACCTCTGTGTCTCTATTTCTGCCTTGCAGACCGGTTCATCTGTACCATTTTTGTAGATTCCACATATATGCATTAATATACAATATTTGTTTTTCTCTTTCTGACTTACTTCACTCTGTATGACAGTCTCTAGATCCATCCACATCTCTACAAAATGACCCAATTTCGTTCCTTTTTATGGCTGAGTAATATTCCATTGTATATATGTACCACATCTTCTTTATCCATTCATCTGTCAATGGACACCTAGGTTGTTTCCATGACCTGGTTGTGGTAAATAGTGTTGCAATGAACACTGGGTGTATGACTTTGTGAATTATGTTTTTCTCAGGGTATATGCCCAGTAGTGGGATTTCTGGGTCATATGGTAACTCTATTTTTAGTTTTTTAAGGAACCTCCATACTGTTCTCCATAGTGGCTGTATCAATTGACATTCCCACCAGCAGTGCAAGAGGGTTCCCTTTTCTCCACACCCTCTCCAGCATTTGTTGTTTGTACATTCTAACCAGTGTGAGGTGATACCTCATTGTAGTTTTGATTTTCATTTCTCTAATAATTAGTGATGTTGAGCAGCTTTTCATGTGCCTCATGGCCATCTGTATGTCTTCTTTGGAGATATGTCTATTTAGGTCTTCTGCCCATTTTTGGATTGGGTTGTTTATTTTTTTAATATTGAGCCACATGAGCTGTTTATATATTTTGGAGATTAATCCTTTGTTGATTCGTTTGCAAATATTTTCTCCCATTCTGAAGGTTGTTTTTTTGTGTTGTTTATAGTCTCCTTTGCTGTGCAAAAGAAGCAAATGTTTTAAGAGATTAAACCTAAGAGTTACAACACAAACTGTCTATGCAAGCTTCAAACATATCAAGGGCTGATGGACCTCTTTCATGGTTGTATTATTTAGGGTAAAGCTAGATGACTTTAATGAGGAGACTCAATATTAATTCATTTGCTTAAAGAAGAAGATGTCTCTTGCGTTACGATTTGAAGTGTGCAGTTAGGTCTGTGGGAGACTCTATTATATGAAATCATTCAGGAATGAAGTTTCCTTCCACTGTATTGCAGCATCATTCAGGGAACGGTCATCATCCGCAGAACCAAAGCAAAATCATCGTGGGTACCAGACAGGAAGAAGAGGAAAGAGAAAGTACAGGACCCATACCACTCTCTTAAGGACCAGGTCTACAAATGGAAAGCATCACTTCCAAACCCCTCCACTGGGGGTCACATGAACACATTTAACTTTAAAAGGGACTGGGAAATGTGGTTTACCTGTGTGCTCCAAAAGAAGAGAAGAATGGATTTTTGATACTCAACCTGCAGTTTCCACTTCATGTAGATAATTTTTTTTTTGCCAGAAATTAATAAATTGAATGTTGACTCAAAGATCGTAAAGCATTTTGAAAAACATCTTTTTTGGATTAAAATTAAAAGGATCTCTGCATTTCCTAAAATATATTTAGGCAGTTACATGTGAAAAGTTAGAATTGTTTCAGAAATAGATATTTTATTTAAATGTTCAAGTGATTTAACACAATATTTTAAAATATTTGGTATCTGCATTAAAACTATAAAGCTACACAAATAAAATAAAATAAATGGCATAGACTATAAGCAGCCTCTATAAAATAGCACAGCCAAGTGCATTTTAAAAACTGAACTCTCACATTTTCCTTTTCCTGGGCATCTAGAACTTTCTAATTTATATATATATTTTTCCTCAAATTAACCCTTTTTGGTGGGAGAGATTTGAAGCAAACCACGCTGAAACTGTGTTTTGTGTAATTTCACACTCACTTTCTTTCATGCAATTTTTTCTAAGTTGAGTCAAGAATTGAGTAGAAATAACTTGTTTTATTTTAATCAGAAAAATTACTTTTTAATGAGCATTTACAGCACGTGTTAAAAGTCTGGCACTTCTAAGGAATTTTATCTCAGTATTGCTGGTTATTAGGTGCCTACAAAGAAGATGATATTACTATGTGTTTTCACTTTACATTTATGTTTTAGTATTTCACATACAGATTTTTCAAGATGATACAACCACTCCTTTTTCTCATCAACATTCATTGGTTTTCTATTCATCTAGAAAGTGTGGCAGTAAGTGCATTCATAGAAACTTGCTGATTTTTCATTAAGGAATTTGAGGGCATTTGGGGCATAAAGTGTTCTCAGAGAGCTGCGGTACAAGTAAGCCAGTGCTTTATAGTCCTTAGAAGTCAGAGGTTACGATGGTGTAGAAGAGAACAATTTTCTAAATTAAAAAAAACTGCCTTAGTAGCCATCATGAGAATTGGAAAAGCTAGTTGGGAAAACAGCCCAAAGGGAAGATTTCTGTTTACTTCAATTGGCAGAGCCCTAGGCAAGCATAGCCCAACCAACTGGGAAGCAAGTCAGAGCAAATGTGTGTTAAGGTTGCTGAATATTTGTTGATGAATTACTCTTGTGAAAGACACAGCAGGCTCAGGAATTATCTTCCATAGTGTACCCATAAAGGTATTTATGTGTGTATGTATACTTCCTTAAATGATAATTTAAGTAATTAAAATACATAAAATACAAGCCAACAATTATTTTCAAGGTATTGGGCTCTGGGAGATGTAGACATAAATACTACGATTTTTGCCACCATAAAATGGAATTGAGATATGTACGAAACTGATTTATAATAGGTCTGAGTAAAATAAATAGCAATAAAAAGGCAAAATATTAAAAATATATTCTTTAATAAAGAAAGCTTTTGGAAAATGGCATAGAAGAAATTTCCATGCATCTGTCCTTTTCATCATGATCCACAGATTTCTGGATTTCTCTCCCATAAATTTAGCCTCTAAAATTTAGCTAAATTCCTCTTTTATCTCTGTATTTAACAACACTAAGATGCAGCATATTAATACAATCTTACAAAACACTTTATTATGTTGAAATTTTAAAATGTTTGTTTAAAACACACAGGCCAAAATCTTATTATGTTCCAGGAACTATGTGATGCCTTTGGAAGATATACTAGTGAACAAAATTTGCTTCTCATCCTTCGGAAGTTTGCTCTTAGGACGTACAAATAACTGTATTATAATGAAATAAGCTTAGCACTGGAAATGAGGTAAGGAGAAAAATTAAAATCAAGACACGCTAGAAAGTTTTCAAAATGCTATAGTGTAAATGAAGATGGAGGTTAAAAAATTTATTGAGTCTGTGACTTATAACTATATTACTGATGAATGAGAAAGGTATTTCATTTGAGTGTTTGGGATAGAAGTTATACTGCAAGAGACTGAAGTGAAAGTGTGGTAGGATGAGACAAGGACAAACGTATTTCAAGAAATTTGGGGTTGAAGAGGTAAAGTCATGTGAGAGTTGTTTGTAGGGGAGTTTAGGGTGAAGGGTAGGTTATTTTTATATTTGGGTAAATTTGGGTAAAAGTGACAGGATAGAAAATTCAAGAAAATATTAAATTAAAAAGTGAACACCCATGATAACAAGAATAATAACAGGCAACATCTGATCCTCTTTTTGAGTGAATTAGATATTCCACGTTCCAATTCTCTAAGCCAGAGCCCTGGACATCACTCTTTACTACTTCCTCCACTGTACATTATATAAACCACCAAATCCTGATGTTAAATATGTCTTCAATAGTTTACAATGTAACCCTCCTCTTAACCCATAAAACTTCTCCATTACCAAAGGCCCCTTAAACAGATAACTGCAATTACTTCCTAACTGGGTTCCTTGCTTTCGGTGTTATGTCCTTCCATCTGTTATCTATAATAAAACCAGAGTAATCCTTATATCACAACACCCTCTCCCCAGCCCTCCCCCTGCTGCCACCAATGGTTCCACTTTGCCAGCAGGTTAAATTCCAAACTCATTAAATATCTTATCAGCTCCTTCATTTTCCACACCCTGCTAATCTTTGATCTTTAATCTCATGATAAATCCTCCACCACATCTATGCGCTCTTCAAACGTCTTTCAAACAAAGGTTGTGAGGCTTTTCCTCCTGTCTAGAACACACTTTCCCTTTTCCTTACTCAGTCTTCAGCCTCTCTTTTCCCATCTCACTGCTACCCTGGCTCACCTCTCTAGCTAACCCCGCCTAATCTTCATGTTGTTGCATAGACATCCCTTCCCCCAGAAGCTTTTCTGATGCCCTAAATACAGATTAGGTTTATATTTATGTTACAATTACACATAGCACATAGTATGAGAATCACCTGCCTAAGAGTCTGTATTTCCCACTATTTTAGGCAATAAGGCAAGAGATGTGCCTATCATGTTGAGCATTTAACCTCTGGATCTAATACTTCACTAAATAATTATTTGTCAAGCCACTTACAATGAAGATGTTATTTATTATTTTCTAGAGACCTGTACAAGAAAATCTCTGGAATGATAATAGTAATTATGCTCATCACCAAATAGTACTAAATAGCTAGAATGTCAATTCTGGATTAGTCTACATTTGGGGTTACATTTGGCTGAAAAATCTTTCCTGATATTGATCAAAAGGCAGAAAGGAACAAAATCTAAAGGGTCTCCCCTTAACATGATAATCAGTTAGGTGTCAGTTTAGTTTGAGATGGTATCAAAATTATGCCTTTATACTTCTACATGAGACATTAGCCAAAAACAAACACTAATTTCACGTTAAACTTCCACTTATTTTTATAATTTGACAATTATCTAACATGGATAAAAAAGAGTTAGGTAAAAGGAGATCAGAACTAACAAACTTCATCATCTAAAAGCTAAAATCCCCATGAAAAACAAGCTGGAAAGCTTTTAATGAAACTAAAGCAACAAAGATATCCAAGTTAGAGATGATAAACTAAAAAAAAAAAAAAAAAAAAAGAAAAAATTGATCTGGCGTTCCAAACACATGAGAGATGGGTGAGAGGAAATTAAAAATTAAAACAACAAAACACATTTTGCTAAAGTCTAACCTCCCTAGCAAATATCTCCATCCACGTGCATTTTATATTCCATAGCTTGACTGTGAAATTTAATTAAAAACAATATAAACATAACTCCCTGAGGCTACTGAGGATTTCACAGTTGGAATCTTTATTTCTGAAGCATTTGATTCTCTTGAAAAAGCAGGCATCATTAATGGTAGTGTCTTCAAAGTTTGGATTGAGAAGAATTGACTACTTGTCTCATTTAAATACACCCAGATAAGCTAAATTTAGATGAAATGACCTAGGCACCTTGACCCAGAATTGAGTCAATACAGCAAGTGAATAAACTGAAAATTGTTCCTATGGTTCCAAATTTGGCCTTGATGATCATTCATTTCAAATGAAACTCCAAGGAGAATACAACAATAGAGCTGTCTTAAGTTCTACTGGAGTATAGTTCTGTGAGAAGATACTGGATGAACAAAAAAATAAAATAACAAATAAAAAGGCCAGTTGCCATAGTACAAGCATTTTAGGGCTAGAGAAGGTCTAACATAATGATCTATCCACTTAAGACTATTCAGTTTGTGTTCCCTTTTTTCCTTATTTTCTTCTGACCCCAAAGTAAACCTCCAAGAAAAATGTCAATGTATGGAACCCTAAAATGAAAATGCAATCTGGTTTGTTTCCTCAGCATTATTTGGAAAAATTGCAGCCCTCTGCTTCTCTTTGACATTATCTTAGATTTTTTTGTGAAGTAAAAAGCCTGATGCTGATTCCTCTACTCACCACCCAGACATACTCAGTGATCTCTGTGGAAATGTAATTGATTTCTTTTTGTTTATACGATAAATTCAACCCTTTAGCTAGGAGGATGTCAGACTTAAATGCAGTTTTATAGTCTCTTCTGAGGATGCAGTTAGTCAAACATCATGTAGATAAAATATGTGTCTGGCTCCTGAATGTCTTCAGAACATGAAAGTAAGTGCCCTGGTTACAACGTATTGTTTTTCCAAAGGTGCATTAAAAGTATTTCCTTTTCTCTGCCTCCATGTTGAAAGCACTGTTTTCCCCCTGGCATTATATACTTGGTGTATTGGTGTACATTATGTACTTGGTGTATTGACTCCAGGAGTCGAGGGTGTGGAAGGATAAGATATGCTTCAGGAACTCAGACGTAATAAGAGTAGATTATAATTTTCTGAAAGTATCAATATTAAAAAAAATAAGACCTGACACTCCCTGTTAAATCATTGTAAACAGGATTCTAACAGAGCGTTAGTGATTCATTAAATATATATATATTTTTAAAAAGTGTTCTGAATTCCCAAAATATTTACATTACAGTGGAAAGGGGGAAATTAAAAACAAACAGGTGAAGCACTTGTCTTTTCCTACTGTGATTAGAGAGCCTCAGAGCCATTGTTCATGCCAAAAAAAGTTCTACAATCTGTGTGCCTTTTGAGAATCCTTTAAATTATTAAATTTTCTTTTAATGTTGTCACTAAACATGTATAGAGACAACTCATAAATAAGGAGCCAGTTTTTAAGAATCAAATTAACCATCAGTATTATGACTCTAGACTTACACGGAATATATGTTGCTACCAATCTTTGAATAAAAGTATAGTTAAAATAATCTCTTTTCTTTACATTTTTCTAACATTTAATTGGGGCATATTATGTGTCATCTTGAACATTCACTCACAGAGTCTCATTTCATACTGTATTTATGCCTTATCAACATAACAGGGCTTTCAACATTAAGTCCTAATTTTTGAGAAACTAACTGGGTATAGTTCCCAAATAGTGTGGGTTCCAGAGGACTGAGTTTTAGGCTGGGGTCTGCCACCAGTTTGAGGTGTGGCCTTGGTTTATCCTTAAAATTTGATGGGTGAACATTTCTTCACCTGCACAATTAAGAAGGTTAAATAGATTATGTGAATCAAGGTACTCAAGACATATCTCTTTGAATGAATGGATGTATATAGTGTGAAACAAGTAGGGAATTTTTCTGTAAGAACAGAAGAGTAGTGATAAACAGGTCCTGAAAAAAAACCCAAACGATAAAACTATTCTTTTTTTTTTTTTAATACTTCATCATCTTTGATTTTATTCCTATTTTGAGAGATTCCAGGAGGAGGATTCCATTTTACAGTGAGAGAGAATGAGGATCACTAAAGATGTGTGACTTTCTCAAAATTACCAAAAAGATTACTCCATAAAATAGAATGAATGCTATCTTCTGACTTCCAGATAAGGTCTAAGTACAACTCATAATCGTGAGTATATATAAGATAGGTGACTCTTACTAAAACTGTTGTTTATGAAAACATGAGACATTAATTACAAGCTAATATAATTGTGCATATGCTCTTGGCAGAAAGATTTGGATGAACAATGTCTGATTTTATTGATGGTTGCACTGGCCTAAAGCGTCTAGGTGTTTGGTTTGCTTTGTTTTTAGATCTCCATTTAAAACTTTGGAAAAGGGGACATAAAGGTTATAACAGCATCGTGTGCTTGATTCTGAAAGTCTTCTATGACAATTTATTTAAAAAAAACAGTTAATATATGAATTTAATAATGTTGTGCAGAAAATGTGGTAAGGCAGCTGGATCTCTGTCTCTTTGAATCTGAGTAATGATTTGGAAAATTGAGTTTTTTTTTTAAATTTATGTCATCAAATATCATTAAACACCTAGATGCATGTGTTGTTGTGCCAGGTCTTCTATCTATCACCATGGACCATATGTTTTCACACCAGAAATTACAATAATGTCTGCACATATTTTAGTCACATCCAACTTACAAAAAAAATTAACAAACAAAAAAACACAGTAAGATGAACTGTATTAAAAAAAACAGCAATGATTAGTTATAAATATTATACTGTTAATGTCCTTTTGGGTTTGATATAACACTCTAAGCTTGGAAGTAAATGGGAATGGGGACATTTCAACTGATTTTTTTCATTTTTTGTAAAGAAGATAACGCCCTCTGGATTAAATTTGGCTTTTCCCAATATAGGAAGCCTCTTGAGAGGCTTTCATTATTGGTAGCAGAAAAATTGGATGGTGTCAATGAAGATAAAAGTAAGCAAAGACGTAGTGGGAGAAGTGGGTTATCGTGATAGGATCACATCCTTAAAGCTGAAGGTGTTTTTTTGTTGTTGTTTTGCTTTTTTAAATTTTTTTGGCTGCACCATATGGTATGTGGAACTTCCCCGACCAGGGATCAAACCCACGACCCTGCAGTGGAAGCATGGAGTCTTAACCACTGGACCACCAGGGAAGTCCACGAAGGTGATGTTTTTAGATTGATTGATAGTGGGAGGGCAGTGGTATAGGCCTGGCAGCCAGCTTTGTGAAGGTAAAGCAGAGAAACAGCCAAGGAGCTGGAGCCTGGGGTGTTGACCATTCTTTAAGAATTTTACTCAAAAACTCTGTTTTCAATAAGACACTGCACTCCTGCCCTCACTTAAGTCTGGTATCATCTCCAGAGGCTAACCCTTTTGTCTAACTTTTCCAGGGAGTGATTTTCTAGGCCTCTGCTGAGTCCAAACAGATAATTTCCTATCTGCCCAAGTCTGGAGAGTGAAGCCTGCTGTCTAGTAACTACTTAAAAAGACTTTCCATCAATCCTCCTGTTTTTAATACCAGCTCACACTCCTGCCATTCAAGGAGACTGATTCTCCAATTTCTGAGCTTTCTTGGGGTTTATCAGTATGTAGACTTGCATCTCTCTGACATTCTTGATGTAGGGTTACATTTCAGATTCTCTGGTCTACTGAATCAGTTACTACTACTTCATGTGTCTCCAGATGATAAAATTTTTTTGACATCAGTGTTTTGCTTGTTGTCTCCTTTTCTATACTCTTTGTCCTTGTAGTTTATGCCAATTAAAAAAAAATTCTACTACATACATTTTAGTAGTGTTTTGGGAGGTGTGGAGATGAAGGTATTTAACTAGAAGTTTTCCCTACTCTCTCTTTAATCCTCTCCAATCAGACTTTCATCCCCACAAATCCACTGAAATGCCTTTGTCAAGGTTATGTCTTACTTGCCCTTTTAGGGCATATGATGTGGTTACCTCCTTCTTGAAATTCTTTCCTAACTTCTTGGACATATTCTGCAGGTGTCCTCATCTGATTTGTTGCTTCTTCTCAGTCTCCTTCACTGCATCCTTCTTCTTAAGAAGGTCAAGGTACTCAGACCCTCTTCTTTCCCCATTATAAACTTACTCCGTGGTTGATCTCCTCCAGTCCTCTGATGCTAAACACCACATCTATGCTGGTGATTCCCACATTTATTCTTCCTGCCCAACCTCTCTCCTGAGTTCCTGATTGTTTATGCAGTTGCCTATTGACATGGCCACCTGGTTGTCTAATAGGCATTCAAATGTTTTCTTCCCCAAAACGAACACTTGATCCCCTCCCTTCAACACCTCAACCTCCAGTCTTCCTCATCTCAGTGCATGGCCTCAATATTCACTCAACTTTTACACATTCATTCCATCAGCAAGCACCTTCATCTCTACCTTCAATGTATATCAAGTTGCAGTCACTTCTCCACCATGCAACCAGCCACTGTCATGCACTCCCCCGAATGTGTTTATCTTTTCTTCTTGTTTCCCCTCTTTTTTCTACAGTCAGTTCTACCCAGAGATGGTTTAAAAACTTCAACAAGTCATGTCACTCATGCTCAAGTCACACCAATAGTGCTCAATCTCCCTGATCTGGTCTCTCCTGGCCTCTCCAGTTCATTCGTTGCTCTTTCCCCCCTCACTCACTCCAGTCTAGTCCCAGTGACCATATTGCTTTCTCTCCATCATGTCACAGGTATTCCAAACTTGGGACTTGTGCAAACACTAATATCTCTGACCAGAAGGCACTCTTCAGATTTTGACCTAACTCACTCCAGTATGACATTCAAATATCTGCTCTCAAATAGTGCTTCTTCAAAGAGCTCTTCCAGGATTGCCTACCTCTTTTCCAGTCACTTTCTACTCCCTTCATTTTTCTTCATGTGATTTATCATCTCTTGATATTATTTAATATATTTACTTCTTTATTATCTATTTTCCTTTCTGGAATGTAACCTCCATGAAGGCAGAGAATTAGTCTGTGTTGTTAACTACTCATCCCTGGTACTTTAGAACAGTGCCAGAGAGGAAGTAAACATTTGTTGAATAAAAGAAAGAAGGGAGAAAAAAATAAATAAAAAATAAATAAAAAAAAGGGAAAAAAGGAAGGAGAGAAAGTGGAAGAGAGGGAAGCAATCAGACATGCGTAACTCACTCTGCCTACTCTTACCCTAGGCTAGGAGAGGATGTGGATATCTGAAATAGAAATGAAGGTTACCTGGGTTGATGAGAGAGTGAAGGTGGGATATGGTCTCAATCCTTATGGAGAAAAAACATGCCCCTCCCATGTTTCTCCTCTCCTCACACACTCACAATACTTCTGACACCACATGTGTGGGTTTTCCAAACATCAAACAATTCTCTGTGACACTAGCAGGGTGTCCTACAATTTGACTCAACTCTGGAGATAGTATCAGGTTCCACAGGTTAAGGGCTCAGTCCCACAAGTCCTCCCCCTTACCACACACACACTTCAGATGTCAGTTGCAGGTCCCAGGTTGTCACCAGTATTTCTAACAGACTAGCTATAAATCAGGGTTCCTATGACCCCCTCCTTGGGTCCCCCAATTTGCTAGAATGCCTCACAAAACTCAGGCAAACACTTATATTTACTGGTTTAATATTAAAAATATAATAAAGGATATGAATGAACAGACAGATGAAGAGATACATAGAGTGAGATCTGGAAGTGTCCTGAGCACAGGAGGTTCTATCCCTGTGGAACTGAGGAGCACTGACCTCCTGAAATTTAGATATGTTCACCAACCCAGGATCTCTCCAAGCTTGTACTACTAGGATTTTATGGACGCTTCATCACATAGCTATGATTGATTATAAACTACATTTCCAGCCTCTCACCCCTCCCCAAAGAATGCGGGGGTGGAGGGGTGCTAAAAGTTCCAAGCTTGTAATCACACATTGGTCTTTCTGGTAAGCAGTCCACATTTTGAAGCTATCTAGGAGTCCACTAAGAGTAATCTCAATAGAACAAAAGACAGTCTTATCATTCAGGGTATTTCAAAGGATTTAGAAGCTCTGTGTTAGGAAACAGGATCAAAGATTAAGCATCAGAACAAAATATGCTCCACAGGAAACTTTATTCAATATTCTATAATAACGTATATGAGAAAAGAATCTGAAAAGAATGGATATCTGTATATGTATAATTGAATCACTTTGCTGTACACCTGAAACTAACACAACGTTGTAAATCAACTATACCCCAATATAATTAAAAATTAAATGACAAAAAAGAACAAAAGATGCTCCTAGTGCTCTTGTGACTTAGGAAATTACAAGATTATATAATTATAATATAGATTTATATATATATAATACTTATATATTAATTACAAGATAAAATATCTAATTTTTAAAATTAGATATCAATATATATATATATTCCTTATTATTTCACAACCCACTTGGGCACTGTTCATAAATTTATAGAGAGGAAAGCTCAGTTGGGGTTTTGTTTTCAAAGCCTGTCACCAGTCCTTGTATGACGTAGATGGATCAGTAGACCTAACACGGTGGCAGTCCCTTTAGGGCAAAGTGGCCCTCATTTGGGGTTAAGACTGGATCCCCCCCAGGTCAGTGAGCTGAATGAAGGACTTGGAAGAGGCTCGCATTCACTGACAAAGAGAGCTTGCTGGAGTTCAACTGGGTTGGTTCTCCCTGCAATCACTACCAAAGACAATGGAGAAACAAGCCAACAGTGGACAGAGCACCCAAGGAGAAAAGGCATTGCCCTCGAGACACCCAGACACCAGCCATAACACACACTGGAAGCAACAGAAGCCCAAGGTACATGCCCAGGAACAGGAAAGCACATTAGCTTCCCCGGTCATTACATCCAAATGTCATCTTAGGGAGGGAAGTTTTGAAAGGGGAAGGTGATCTCTGAGACACAGCATTTTCCAGATGAGAGATTGAGCCTTTCAACCCTTGCACGCTGTTGGTGGACATGTAAATTAATACAGCTATAATGGAAAACCGAATAGAGATTCTGCAGAAAATTAAAACTAGAACTACCATATGATCCAATTCTGGATATATGTCCAGAGAAAACGAAATATCTTGGAGAAGTAGCTGCACTCCCATGTTCATTGCCACATGATTCACAATAGCCAAGATATGGAAACATCCTAAATGCCCACTGATGGATGAATGGATTAAAAAATGTGATACTGTAATATATATATGCATATCTGAATATTATTTAGCCATAAAAAAGGATATCCTATCATTTGCAGCAACATGGATGAATCTGGAGGGCATTATGCTAAGTGAAATAAGCCAGACACAGAAAGACAAATACTATCAATACATGTTTGTCCTGAATCAAAGCAGCAAAACTTACACCAAAATATAGAATTATGTAGCAGAGCCGCATAAGTCAACTCACTAAAATTTGAAAGCATGAAAAATAAATGTAAATGTTTAGAACAATTCTTCAGGACTCCTTCATAAGCCCCTATGTGGTGACTAGGAAAATTAATTAAATGTTTAGATCAATTTAACTTAGTTCAATCAGATATTTTTCCAGCTTTATTGAGGTATAATTGAAAAATAAAATTATATATATTATAGAAAGGACAGTGCAAGGGTATAAGCCTAGGAAGAGACAAACATAACACAATAAAATGCATTATATTACACAAGGTAATTACTGAACAACAAGATCATGGCCAAATGAATAAGGAAAACTATTTGGAAAGGTTCATCTAACACAGGCCTTGACAAACACAAGTGTCCAATAAATAAGGTCAGTGAAGAAACAAAACGGTGGGTAGGCAGTGCAGATGACTAGTGTCTGTTTCAGAGAGCAACACACACAACATAGAATCTGCCGTAAGAACGTGGACTGAGACCTTGACCTTCAATCCTGAATTGGTAGAGGAGTGCTCAGTTCTAACACTCCTAGAACTGCAAGTGTACAGAAAGAGAAGGAGAAGTGAATTCAGGAGGCATGTTTGGGGGAATTGTTGAATGCCAGGACTGCAGGTCTGATAGCAGATTAGACAACCATGAGCTTGACAATGGAAGGGAGCCAACGAAGTGACTGGTGACGTCAAGTTGAAGGTTTTGTTCAAATAATTTGATTGGTTCTTAACATACGTACATCCTGTAACACCAATGCTCGTAATTTTTTTTTGTTTTGGCTTAAATAGAAGAAAACATACCTCACAAACATGAAACCATGATGAATGCAGTATTTCCCTAGAACACAAAATACTATTTCCCAACTCTGTGTGGACTGCTCCCTGGTTTAAGTAATTTTATACAAGTGGAGGAACTTTTTATTAGGTCACCAAAGACGTAATTACCTTGTACCACCGTTATTTGTTATAAGAATGAAATCAGACATGGGATTTAGGAAGAAATTTTTAGAAAATTAACTATTTATTTGGACTGGAGAATAACACAGTTGCCATAAGAGTAAAAATCTCACGAGTTGTTTCTTTGCTCACTAACAATTTAATGACATTAAAAAAGAAAAAAATGTCTTTCATACTTTCAAAATAAAAGGAACCAAGATCTGATCTAAAATGCAGAGCATAAAGGGACAGGAATGGGATTTAATCTGTAGAACAATTCTGAAAAATAATATTTGTGACTAAAAGAATACGGCTTCTGTCCTCAGGAATTAAAAACAAGAGGAGAAATTTGTAGCCCTATGTGTAAATGCACGATGCACTTAAGTAGTAATTCTGAGGATTTCAATAAATCATCTTATCTTCAAAGGCAAGAGAAAAGAAATATTCCTTCAGCATTTTCTACGTCTTGGTGCAGATGGAAGAGAGAACTCTTTCCAGTGTTCCTCAAGCCTGAAAACAGCCTCACGGTAACAGGACATCATTAAAACTAACTGGGACCTACGAGGAATGCATTTGGCAACCAGATTCAAGCGATGTTTACTCAACTGACTTGGAGACATAAGAGACAGATTCAAGGTTCTGGCTGCTTTGACATATTTACTTGTAAACCTTTGTGCATCACATAACTCCATGAATCCCCATTTCTTCATATTAAAGTAAAAGAATATTAATTCCCTGTACCTCCTGAGTTTTGTATGTGTAAACTAAAATATCATATGTATGGTAATTTATAATTTCATAGACATATAAATATAACTGTTATTAACTTTCTTTAGGTATCAATCCTGTATGAGGTATGACAATTCAGGTTATTGAAGGAGAACCCAGAAAAAAAGTAATCCTTTTTTTCTTCTTTTTTTTTTTTGGCCACGCAGCGTGGCTTGTGGGATCTTAGTCCCCTGACCAGGAATCGAACCCGCACCCCCTGCAGTGGAAGTGCAGAGTCTTAACCACTGGATGGGCCAGGGAAGTCTTCTTCTATTTTCTAAACCAAGTTATGAAATTCAGTATTTAGAGTAGAAAAACAGTCATTGTCTCAAACCATACACATTTCTTAATTGTCAGCTAATCAGGAGATGTTACTGAAGGATTCAATGGCTCAAGAAGGAAAGAGAGCTCAGTGAATATAACTGTGTCTTGTGTGTGTGTGTGTGTGTGTGTGTGTGTGTGTGTGTGAGTGAGAGAGAGAGAGAGAGAGAGAGTGCAATCTGTAAGCCGCAGGAGTTGTCACCGCCTAGCTGATAGGGAATGATGGTGCTCGGCTTCTGTCACCCTTGTTCCTGGTCTTTCTCTCTCTGCTCCCAGAACTCTTGGGGTTAAGGCAGGTCTGTGTCATATTCACGGCTGTCTGGTTGGCATCTACCCTGGTGCTGGCACATACTGACCATCCTTAAATGTGAAACTTCACTGAGTAAAGCTTAACTCACCTGCTTTTGTCTTCTTTGTCAGCTCTGCTTCTTCTGCCCAATTCTCCAATTCACCCTGTACAATGACACCAAAGTGGTTGCTTAAAGTGCAAAAATTCATCATGACAACGCAAGGCTAAAAATCCACCTTCACGTCCTGGGCGTCTAAGCCTTTTCACTATCCATCCGCAGCCTGCTTTTCTGAACCGATTTCTCGTACTCTTCTCATAGGCTCTGCTCTCTGTTCATGCTGGGGTTACTTGCAATTCTAAGAATACTGCATAGTCTTTTATTTCTCTGGACTTTTGCACACGATATGCTTTCTGCATGATAGCCTTCACCCTCATGCATCTATGAGAGTTAGCTCTTCATTTTAGATTCTCTTCAGACCTCTCCCTGCAACTCCTCTAACCTTACTGTTTTCATGACACACACTGGAAGCTATTTCGCCTGCTTACCACCACTCCGCCCCACGGCAAAGACAGACATCGGGAACCTCTCACAGCGTCCTCATGGGATACAGGATCAGAATAGGTCTTCGCACCCATTAAAAGTTGTTTAGCATTACCATATAAACTACATGTGCCGTCAGGCTCACAATACTGCATCACTCACAGGACACAAATGGGCATTGTATTCTGTATACATGGTGTCCCGTGCAACACAGGGACCCTCTTTTCTATCTCTGCTATAACCATATGGATGGAACTCATTCTACTCTTTTAAATATTTGTATGCTTGAATGTCTTTTCATCTAGATTGTCAACTTCTCTAAGTCAAGCATGTTTCACTTTGTACCTCCAGCACTAAGAGTAGTGAATGACACATAGAAAACAAACACATACACACTGGTTGAATGAATAAACGAAGGCAAACGTAATTTAGTCGAAGCTGTTATGTTTAGATCTAAATAATGGAAAAATATAGGAAACTTATGTAAACTCCATTAGAGGTTTATTCTCTTTATATTTCTGTATATGATAAAAAGAGTGAGAGTTTTGGTACACAGCTCCATACATCTTAGTATCTGATCAATGATGTCTCTGTGAGGCAGTGAGATATTCACTAATATTTCTCAGGAGTGAGTTAAATGTATCTATAAACCACTAAGAAAGAATAGAAAATATCTGTGTTGACAGATAAGGCCTTCTTGGTGAAGTAATCTTGTACTTTTCTAGTGGGTAAGTGCCCTCAAGGGATTCCTAAGGAGGTATAGTAAATATCTAAGATGGGGCAGTGGAGGAGCAAAAAATTCCACTTACAAGGAATATGAAAAAAAGTAAGGATGAGAATAATGTGGATGTAAGATACTCTTCTTTTAAAATCAGGTAGATAAAATTGATTTACTTTCTGAATATAAATGCAATTTTTATTAAGTTTTACAAATGTGAAGATGCCAGTATCACTGGATCTAGGTATGCATGATCATATGTACTCTATTGATGTGCTAATATATCCATGTTAAAATAGAGAAGGCCAGCACTCTAAGCCTAAGCCCTTAGCATCTCATGCCTGGACCACTGTCATAGCCTCCCGGCTGGACTCTTCCCTTTCTCCTTTGACCCAGCAGGTTAGTCTGTGCTCTCACACCAGCCACAATGATCCCTTAAAAATCTACGTCAGGGCCCTCCACTTCACTGCTAAAAGCCACCGCCATCAGCCTCCATCTCACTCAGAATAAGAACTGACCAAGGTCTACAAGGCTGTGCACCCTCCAGCCTCTGCCCCCTTCTCATCCATGTCCTTTGTGTCTCCCTGGTCTCTTCTAGCAATATTGTCCTTCTTGCTCTTTCTCAAAGATGCCTAGCGTACATCCACACCAGGGGTGTGTATCTGCCCATTTTTCTGCCTGAAAGGCTCTCCTCTCAGCTGTTCTGTGACCCATTCTTTCATTTCAGTCACATCCATTTTTCACAGAGGCCCTTCCTTCCTGATCACCTACCTCCTACAACTGTTGCCCCTGTTTTGCTTTTCTTCCTAGAATTTATCACATAAGATGTATTACACATGTATTTGCTTCTGTGTTTACTGTATGTCTCCTTGCACAAGAATATACATTCCATATGAGCTAGAACTTAATATGTCACCCTGCTGACTGCGCACCCTACGCCTAGAACAATGGCAGGCACCTGGTCCAGGCTCCAGAAATATTTGCTGAAATTTGCAAAACCAGTATAATTGATTGTGCTGATGATCGTACCACTCTATCAATATATTAAACATCACTGAATAATGCACTTCAAATGGATGACTTCTACACCAGGTGAATGACTTATATCTCAATAAAGTTATTACAAAAAATTAGGAAAGGCAAAAATTTAGACACGATTATATGCTTTGTTATTTATCTAAGAGCTTCAGGATTTTCACAGGAGGTACAGGGCTGTTCATTTATAAATAATGTATCTTTAAAGTAAATTGTTTATCAGTGGGTGTTCATCAGCCCGATTTCTTCAGGTTACGCTTTAAAAATCCAACCATAGAGAGAAGTTGATTTGCATGTGGGATTTTAAGATTATCATTTGAAATATCTATACATGTGTTAAAGACTGGTGAAGAAACTTCAAAAGGTGAATTATATTTTTAAAATATTTTAATAGCTTGGCTTGCAGTGAGAGGCAGTGGGGAGAACCTTATCACAATCTGTCAGTATTCAGAAAAGCCTAGTTGTCATACTTTTACAGTTCACTGGAAACATAACTGCAAAACCAATTTAACAACATCATTATTTACCAGATATGACATATTTTGGAGCCAATTTTCCTTAGTAAAGATCACCTAGAAATTTATATCACTTTGGAGATGAAATAATGATTTGTTTGGCTTTTATTTAGCCATGGATAAAACAGAGAAGTTAGAGCTATAATTTTATGGTTGAAACATTCACCTTTCTGGTTCCATCATGAGGTGAGCAGGGCTAAATAAAATATCCTCATGACAATTAAGTTCTAGGTCTTAACTGGAGGTAAATTACCACTTTCATGTTCACACTTGACATGCAGAAGAGCAAGTTTCTATGGGTTTCTTGAGACAATGACTTTCTAGGTTTTTTAAATGACTGGATATAACTACTGGAGTTAAATGACTATTTGGGGGAAGACTTGTAACAGATTACCATTAATATTCCATTGCGTGTGTATATACTATGTTTCGTTTATCCATTCCCCTGTTGATGGATACTTGGGTTGTTTCCACCTTTTAGCTATTGTGAATAATGCTGTAATGAACACTGACATACACGTGTCTGTTCAAATACCTGCTTTCAATTCCTTTGGGTATATACATAAGAGTGAAATTGCAGGGTCTCATATGCTTGTTTTATGTTTACCTTTTTTTAACAACTGCCAAACTGTCCTCCATAGCAGCTGCAGAAATTTGTCTTTTAATATTCTGATAATCGCATTACAATATAATTGGTTTTTACCTAATCCTATGTATTTTCTTGTATGCATTTGGAGACATTGTTCTAAGGAGGGCCCCAGAGGTTTCCCCAGACTGCCAAAGGGCCTCCGTGGCCCCAGAATGTCCAGAACCTCTGCACAATGCCTTTTCTTTCATCTAAGGCAAAATAATTTAAATCTATAAAATCCTGGCAGGTGTTTGGTGTCAGGAACTAAAATGAATAATAATTACAAAAATAGTGATTTTGCATTATCTTGCAAGTTCAGTACAGATCATCTAGACTAATAGCATTAAAAAAATGCTTCCAGAAAAAAAAAAAAAAAAGAAGAGCAAGCTTCTGAAGCATCTATCTCAGAATTAAACTATATCGTTAGGCTACTAGAATATGTAAAATAGAGTTGTAAAACCTGTAGTCATTTTTGTGGTATTGTCTTTTCTGTGAAGATGCTTAAGAGAAAGGATAAAAGTTTTACAGATATATATATATATATTTTTCAAAATGACACTGGATGATTTCATACCCTGCAGGTTGGCACTTCCTGCCGTATTTGTTATAGCAATTTTTACTTTGTTATATATAATTTCTATTTCCTTTGATTTGCCTAGTGTTCCTTGAGGATACTGTTCTTAACAAGACTTCAGACAGCAGCTGCTTTTCTACTTTAATACTACTTTAAATATTTATTTATCTATTTATCTACATGCAATCTCCCCTGTGGACCATGAACTCCTGAGGTCTGGCCTCTGCCTTAATCATCTCTATGTCCTCAGGATTTTACTACAGTTATTTGGAATAGAAGACCTGCTGTGGAAAATAATGTCCTTTCCTTATTCCTAAGTTTCTTCACCCATTAAAAAAGGAGTCAATTGAATAAATGATCTTATAATTGCACATCTGACTTGGGCGTTGGACCAGATAACTTCCGCTTGCTCCTCTAGGTCCACTCCACCCTTTTAAAGCCTGCTCTCTTCTCTAGAAAGCTGATCTACGTGAATGACAGCTGCAGGCTGCCTTGCTTCTGGCTCCTAGTTGGGTGTGGCCACAGGACTCATGGGCCAGGTTTCAGAGATGGGAGTAAATGAAGCTCAGCACTTATTTATCTGGATCCCTTTCTGTCTTGTAACCTCAGTCTGAATGTGTCCTTCAAGCAAAGGTGACAGTCCCTCTCAAGCCCTTTCCTCAAGACTGTCCCATTCTAGCTTCCAGAAACCCCTCCACTAGCCTATTCAGGCCTACAGACTATAGTGACTTTGCAGTCACTAGTAGGGGATGCTGAACTCATCCCTGTGTTTTCCCTATGTCTTATCTTTAAGCTTTGTAAATAGGTCCTTAATAAACCTTCTCCATCTACCCTGATTTGTGTGTGACTTTTGTTTCCTGCTGGTGCACTGGCTGTTATAGATAATATAGAATTACCTCTCATAATACCAAGATAATTTTCGCTATTTCAGTATATATGAATAGGTATATTTTATATGTATATGCGTATAGATTATGTATGCGTCAAGTTTACTTGTGTTTATATCTATACTATGTATAATCATTAAGATATACTATTCCTGATGACACAAATGCTACCTCGGTGTGCAGTTTAATGGACTAGTGACCACAGTTCCTGCAATGGATAATCATCCTTCAATCACATCTGCCAGTCTTTGCAAAACATCACTATGTTTTGGATCTGTGCTTAGCCCAAAATTTTGCTCAAAATGAGCCATCCCATTCTTGAGATGTATTTTTTCATGTTTTAACGTTTAGCTTGTCACCTTTCTTCAGTTTGAGTTCTCTGATTTGCCCACAGCATTTTCCCCTTGAACATACTGTCCTTAACAAGGGCTGCATGCAGCCATTACATTTCAACTTAAAAATGTATAAAGTTATCCAAATTGAGCAAGGAAAGTGACAGAGGTCTCTTTCACCTCGATAATAAAGTCCTGTCCTTCAAATGTGGAGGAAGCTGTTGGAATGTTGTACTTGCTTTATTGAAAATATTCAATTCTCTTATAAAAGACAAATAAACAGGAATGATGAAACTCATAAGAATGTTAAGCACCAATAGTGAGAAAGCTAGTAGCTTATAAGAGAGACAAATCTCCTAGGAAGTGTTAAGCATGAATATGAATAAGCAAGCAGCTTGTGACACACAGGCAGAATTCAAAAGAGATATTAGTGATTTCTCAGATGTGTTAATGGCAGAATAAGTGGAATACATGATACAAGTGTTTCTTCTAGATAAGAAGGGATAGAGACTAAGCCTTAAGACATGATTCTCTCAGCTCAGTTATGCTCTCCCTAAATTGGCTGCCCATTCGTAGCACACATAATAGCCCTATTCTGGCCCCACGTACGCTCTGCCCAAGAAAAGCAGATAAAAGCCTCACCTGTTCAGTGGGCTCACCTGTGAACTCTTCTGTGGCCAGACACCCTTGCCTGATTCTCTCAAATACAGCACACGTATCCTGTTGCTCCAGGCACCACCTGTTGGTCCCCTTTGTTCAAACATCAATTCTAGTCTTCAAAACTATACTGCCTATGGGGAAGGGTGATGAGGCAGAGAGAGGCGGGGGGTGGGGGGGAAGAGAGAGAGGCATAGACTAGAGAGGAGAGAGGGAGAGAGAAGAGAAAGAGGTGAGAGAAGAAGCAAAGGGGACTCCTAAATATTGCTAATCTAGAATCTAGGATTCAGGAAGAATGGTCCTTCTATCATCTTGCATCCTCTCCTACTTCATCTTGTTCCTCTATTTCTTGCTATGAGTTTAAAACGGATTTACTTTCTGTGTGATTGGAGAATCTTAATTTCAACTATGAGCCTTTCTGTTCTACGTCCTCTAAGATAACTTTCCTAGAAGTGTTCTGGGAAGCTACTCTCACATCAAGGGAATTTTCCACATAACAGTTGTACTTGCACTGAATAAAAGTTGCATGCCATTATTTTTGTTCAGAACTGCCACAGGATTTCAGTCCTTCTGTGTGAATTCTCTGGGGTTATTACTTACTGTGACCGCATAATGTATTTTTTCAAGATGGCTGACTCATGCCATTCCTCCATGTGGTGCTAAAGCTCATAACTTGGCCCCAATTCTCTTCTAGAACAAGTCCCTATGCTGACACTATCCTATTCAGTGAAAGCAGTAGTTTGCAAATGAAGCAACAGACAAGGGGTTAATCTCCAAAATATACAAACTGCTCATGCAGTTCTATGTCAAAAAAACAACAACCCAAACAAAACGTGGGCAGAAGATCTAAATAGACATTTCTCCAAAGATATAATATGGCCAAAAAACACATGAAAAGATGGTCAACATCACTAATTATTAGAGAAATATAAATCAAAACTACAATGAGGTATCACCTCACACAGGTCAGAATGGCCATAATAAAAAGTCTACAAACAATAAATGCTGGAGAGGGTGTGGAGAAAAGGGAACCCTCCTGCACTGTGGGTGGGAATGTAAATTGGTACAACCACTATGGAGAACAGGTTCCTTAAAAAACTAAAAATAGGACTACCACATGATCCAGCAACCCAACTCCTGGGTATATATCCAGAGAAAACCATAATTTGAAAAGATACATGCCCCCCAATGTTTATGGCAGCACCACTTACAATAGCCAGGACATGGAAGCAACCTAAATGTCCATCAACAGAGGAATGGATAAAGCAGATGTGGTACACATATACAATGGAATATTACTCAGCCATAAAAAAGAACAAAATACTGCCATTTGCAGCAACATGGCTGGATGTAGAGATGATCATACTAAGCGAAGTAAGTCAGATGAAGACAAATATCATATGATATCATTCATATGTGGAATCTAATTAAAAAAATGATACAAACGAACTTATTTCCAAAACAGACACAGACTTACAGATATTGAAAACAAACTTATGGCTACCAGAGGGGAAATGTGTGGGGAGGGATAAATCAGGAGCTTGATATTAACGTACACACACTACTATATATAAGATAGATAACAAACATGGACCTATACTGTAGAGCACAGAGAACTCTACTCAATATTCTGTAACAACCTATATGAGAAAAGAATCTGAAAAAGAATGAATATATGTATAGGTATAACTGAATCCCTTTACTGTACACCTGAAACTAATGAAACATTGTAAATCAACCACACTCCAATAAAATTAATAAAAAAAAAAGAACGCAGTAGTTATCACCTTTGGTAGCCCACTGGAATTACCTCAGGGGGAGTTCAGAAGAATGAAGATGTTGGTGTTTTCCCCCAAAAGACTCTAATATAATCCACCTGAGATGTGGCCTGTGCACCAGGATTTTAAAAGCTCCCCGAATCATCCTAATGTTAGCAAGGTTTGAGGATCACTGCATCTAACCCACTGATGTAATGACATTTAGCTTCCTTAGGCAGTTTTTAAGTACAACAAAAAGTAATAAATGAGGTTCAGAAAAATTCACCCCAGTGGTTGTCTTGTTGAGTGGTTAATAAAGTGACCTGGGGAAAAACTGCACATCTAGTTAGCCCAGAGTTCAGACCCTGTGACGCAGATTCATTGAGGCCCCAGCTGCTCTTTGGCACCAACTGGTAGGAGGAGTTTGCAACAGCTTGATATCCGGGGATAATTTTAGGGGTTCTGTGGCTGAAAAAACTTTAAGGAGAGGAAAAATAATTTCATCAATCTTCTCCTCATTTGGAGCTTATTTTGTTGATTTGGTTTGAGATCTTGGGCTGAGAGAACACAGCTGACCCTTGAATGACACAGTTTGAACCGTGCAGGTCCACTTACATGGGGACTTTTTTCAGTAGTAAATACTACAGTATTTACTGCATGATCTGAAGTTGGTTGAATCTGCAGATACAGAACCCCAGATACAGAGAAGCCATGGATAAGGAGGAAGGAGGATATGGAGGGCCAACTATAAATTACACTTGAACTTTCAAGTGCATGAAAGGTCTACCTTCCTAACCCCTGCATTGTTCAAGTGTCAACCATACTAGGAACAAAAGACCCTTCCTGACTCTGATATTCCAGAAACAGTGTCTACTTTCAGCATTCTCTGGGGCTAACACATATGGAAGGTTTGCCTCCTATTTTTCCTATTACCCTTACCTTGCCCTCCATAAGCTCAATTGCATTACCTGCAATAGAAAATAGGAATGCTTGTCCATTTCTACTAAAACAGGTGTATGAAATAGGGAGCCAATGATCAATCTTCTCATAGGTAAATTCACAGTTTTGCACAGCTTCACTATATTTGCAGTCACCAGTATTTTCACAGGTAACCTTTGTCACTATGACATCATCTGTCCTTATTGGCTACCAAGTGTACATTTTTTGTAAAATCTTCTAAAGAAAAATCCAAACTAAATCCACAAGATGACATCATTTTGCTTGAAAAATGACTGATAAATCTATTTATTCTCAATGTTTTGGTTTTCCTTGTTCTTTTTTTTTTTTAATTTACTTTTTCTCTGTCAACTTGCTTTCATGTGCTCCTAAGTGATTTCCATTCACTGCTTTTTATGATGAGATTTTGTAATTTGTGACTTAAAAAAATATTAATAAAAAGGAAAACTTTTAAACTCAAGGATTCAAAGAGCATTTACGTTCATTACAGTTTTATCTTTTTATCATCTGAAATCTGAAGTTTTGTTAGTGAGACAGGGTGACTATGAAAACCACATGAATTTTGGAGGCAGATTCTAAATTGAGGTTTGCATCCTTGTTCAGTTACTCTATAAGCTCAAGCAAGCTATTTATACAACTGCAAAACAAGGCTGATAATACCACATTCTCAAGGTTGTTGACAGGAATATACACATATATACATACAGATACATGCATCTATATCTACACTTATAACTATATTTATCTAGCTATCTATATAGTGCTTGGAACATATCAATGCTCCAAAATGATAGTTACTAATAGATTGCTGACTCTGGACTGAAGCACGACTGACGATCTGGGTGATGGGTTGGTGGAAACACAGATCTTGGCAACTATTTTCCAGACATACTTTCACAGTTATTTTAAGTAGAGGGCACCAAAATCTCAAAAGAGGAAAATTCCAAAGACAAGTGTGGCAGCTAGAATACAGATTGAACATAATGGACACATGAGACTTTCCCCTTGACTGATGATTAAGGGTAGATGACTTCTTATAATTTTTAACATTGCAGATGAAGTGATACAGCCTACTCTCTTGGAAACTTTAGTTAAAATCTTAATGTGTCTGAGTGATCCGTTTTATTTTAAAGTTTACTTCACTTCAGTTTTTTAAAATATTTACTTCAGTGAAGGATACAAAAGATGATTAAGATACAGTTCTTGGGCTTCCCTGGTGGCACAGTGGTTAAGAATCCGTCTGCCAATGCAGGAGACACGGGTTCGAGCCCTGGTCCGGGAGGATCCCACATGCCACGGAGCAACTAAGCCCGTGTGCCACAACTACTGAGCCTGCACTCTAAAGCCTGTGAGCCACAACTAGTGAGCCCACACGCCACAACTACTGAAGCCCACACGCCTAGAGCCCATGCTCCACAACAAGAGAAGCCACCGCAATGAGAAGCCCATGCACCACAACGAAGAGTAGCCCCTGCTCGCTGCAACTAGAGAAAGCCCGCGCGCAGCAACAAAGACCCAACGCAGCCAAAAATAAATAAATAATTTTTAAAAAAACAAAAAAGGACACGGTTCTTGACCTCATTGGATTTGTAATCTCAATAGGGAAGCAAGATATACACAAGTGAATGAGTTTAGATGTGGCTACAAAATGGTGTATGATTATATGTTGATAATTGACATAGATAAATACAGATAAGGTCTTGAAGAGAGACTTTCAATGTGGGTTGGAATTATTCGAGAAGTTTTTCTAGAAGACACATGAGTTGAGCTGGCTTTAATATATTAAGGGTTAAGGGATGGAGGGTATTTTCTGATATCAAATGATTTGAACTATGGTTTCCTATCACACAGGGAGTCATTAAATTATATTTTACTTGCTCTAATTTTTCTTAGAGTTGCAGGGTTATTCATTTTTAATGCCTAATTTTCAGGGTCTGACATCAAAGGGAGATACTTAAGGAATGTTCTGTTGCCTTAGCGCTGAGCACCTTGCTTAGCAGAAGTGCCACACAGCTTCTCATTTGTAAAACTATATGCATTTACAGAGAACTTATTGCAGTAGCAAGGCACAAAAATTCTTTCAATTTAAATTATCTTCACACTGAGAGCTAAACTTTAAAATGTCTTAATGAAGAAAAACCCATGTGACCACCCAGGCTATTCCTCGGTGCTGTCTTTCAATGTCCTCTTTCCATTTACATAACTAATTCTTCACTGGCAGAAACAGATCACTGCGTGATTTTTGCTGGAGGAAAGACATGGTAGGAGATCTTTGTAAAGCACACTTAGGTCTCTGAAGGTTTGAAGTTAAAATTTAATGTTAATAAAGGGAACTGGTTTTATACTTATTCTGACTGAAATTAAAATGAATATTGGATATTTCTGAAGGGATCTTGTGAAACAATGCTAGTGGAAAAATTAAGAACTTAACATATACACACATACACATACCTTTACGGCCGAAATGGCGTGGGAACCAATGAAGCTCAGTAAGTAAGCTGTCAAACCCATCAGTCTAGATTGGCTTTCATTTTAAATGCATTTGTTCTTATACCATTGTATCTGGGGAACACGTACTCTCTGTGCCACAGAACTGAAATTAAAGCTCCTTTCTTTTAGTTGAATGCTTTCTCTCAATGTAGCCTGAATCTGGATATGAGGACAAGATTGAAGATAGACTCGATTTAAATATTAAATACTATTTTAAAATTTTCAATGTAGATTGAGAGTCGTTAGCTTCTGTTACAGTCAAAAGAAACAAAATGAGATAAATACAGAGCAGTGTTGAGAAGAGTATAGGGTCAGAGGTTACATGAGCTGCTCAGAGATTTTGGAGGACTTCTGAAAGACAGGATGGTAAAAGAATTCTATTTATATTAGTTTCCCAAGGCTGCCATAACAAATTACCACACACTTGGTGACTTAAAACAAATGAAATATTTTCTCTCACTGTTCTGGAAGCCAGGTGTCCAAAAGCAAGGTGTTGGCAGGGCCACGTTCCCTCTGAAGGCTCTAGGGGAGAACGCTCCATGCCTCTTCCAGTTTCTGGTAGCTTGTGGCTGCATAACTCCACTCTCTGCCCCCATCCTCACGTGACCTTCTGCCTGTGTCTCAAATGTCCCTCTCATCTTCCTTCTAAGGACACCAGCTCCGGGCCTTAGAGACCATCATAAATCCAGAATGGTCTCATCTTGAGAGCCTTATCTTAATTACATCTGCAAAGACAGTCTTTCCAAATAAGGTCACCTTCACACTTACCGAGAGTTAAGATCTGAACATATCTTTTGGGGGCCACTATTCAACCCACTGCACCATTACAGAATAAAACAGCACAGAGGAACCAATTGTCCCAAACTTGCCAAGGAGGAAGCATCAGAAATAGTGAAGGTAAGAACTATTTTTCAGGGCAAAGCCTCAAGAAGTTCTGAGCTCCATAGGAGTGACTGAGCAGAGCAAGAGTGGGACATGGAAGAGAAATCAGGGGAATGATGGACGTTCTACAGAGGAGCAACGACATCCTTCTTTACAGCTCTCCTGCCCCCCCCCCCCATCTCTTCCTATCCTAAGAAAAATCTGGCATGTGTGGCTTTTATTCCTGATCTTCTTACCAGTGAAGACCAGAAAATAATGCTCTCAGGTAATAAACATTCTTCTTGAGGAGGGTGAGTCTTTTGAGCTATTATTTGAGTTATTATTACTCCCTGGCATTTTAGGGAATATCAGTTGCTCCCCTTCTGCCTACTTTAAAGTTGTCCTGTGTGCCTGTCCACATGCGGAGTTCAGAACCAACCTCCCGTTCAGGAGAAAGACCTGCTGTTGAACAAATAACCTGCTCATATAAGCTATGTGTGGTCATCCATCCAGTACACACACAGGAGTAAAAAGAGGGAACCAGGGGCTTCCCTGGTGGCGCAGTGGTTGAGAATCTGCCTGCCAATGCAGGGGACACGGGTTCGAGCCCTGATCTGGGAAGATCCCACATACCGCGGAGCAACTAGGCCCGTGAGCCACAACTACTGAGCCTGCGCATCTGGAGCCTGTGCTCCGCAACAAGAGAGGCCACGACAGTGAGAGGCCCGCGCACCGCGACGAAGAGTGGCCCCCACTCACCGCAACTAGAGAAAGCCCTTGCACAGAAACGAAGACCCAACACAGTCAAAAATAATAAAAAAAAAAATTAATTAATTAAAAAAAATAGGGAACCAAGGATCATCAGACTTGTGAAGAAAAGTCAACACCATGGGAGAGAAAGATCAATTTTTTTTTTATAATTCATATCAATTATGATAATTTATAACACTTAAATAGTCCTTACTGTGTGCTAGAAACTGAATAAAACTCTTCAAAATAAAGCAAACAAACTTTGAAAAAACTCAAATTACTATTTTCAGAAAGATTTCAAGGAGCTATGGCCTTGATTTCCCGTATCTGTGAAATAGGGTGGTTAGAGGATTAAGTGAGTTCATAGATGGAAGCACCTAGAACAGGCTCTAGCGTGACTGCATCAAAAGAGCCACAGTCATTCGAGATTTAGATAAAAATCATTTTCTCGGAAAACGTTCTTTATATTATCTGTATCTCTCTGGGTCCAAGCAAGAGACAGACACGTGCCTTTGTAAACAAGGGAGAACCCTTCATATAAAGAATTATTAAGCAATGAGAGGACAACTCTAAGATGCGGCGAGGAAGGTAAAAGGTGTCTTAGGTCCGAGGGAGAGGACCTGAGCGGGGTGTCCCAGGAAGCAGACTTGCAGGGAGCCTCCCCAGGGCTCGGCTTCAGGCCTTGTGGGAGAAGGTGTGGCTGCAGTGCTCTGGACGGCCAAGAAGCTCGTTGGCCTGCCCAGACCAGATCTCGTCCACAGCCACGAGGCAAGGAGGAAGCACCGTGCAGGGTGCAGGTAGGCGGGGATGTGGAAGGGGCTAGTGCACCGGTGGAGACAAGAGGGCTTTGCACTGTCCACACGGGGAGGGCTAAGGGAGGGGGTTACCAGCCTGGGCTGGAACTGTCATGTCGCTGGGGACCACAGATTCTGGTCTCAAGGCTGGAGCCGACCATCACCAGTCAGTCGTTCTCAGATGTGCACTGCGACCAAGGGCGCGGCAGCTGGAAGCAGCCAGACGCCCTCTTCCCGCCCGCGGCGTCTCTCCACCGCCCTCTACTGAGGAATGTTAACATCGTGCTCAATCTTGGCGGAGAAATGCCGAAAGGAATACCATGCGTTATCACAGAGCAGGTATTGAAGAACAGATTTAAAGCTCAGAGGCGATACGTTGATAACTATAACAGAATCTAAGAAATCACATTGGAAAATACTTGTATAATTGAAAATCAGCTGCCTTCTTGTCCTGGAGGAGTGCAATGAGGTAATTATTAAATGTTCAGCTTGACTTTCTTCTCTTTCCTCATGATTGAAATATACATATGATAGCTAACACTTTAGTGCCAGGTACCCTGAAAAGCAGATTAGATGCTTTAACCTATTAAATGTTCACTATAAACCATTGAATTACGTACTGTTATTATTTACACCTGAGGAAACTTACATATACTTTACCCTAACTTTGGATCAGAGACCAATAGCCAGTCTTTATAGCCACCTGTGGGGAGAAAACAAACAGAAACAAACCAACCAAAAAACCCCACGTATTCTAATACTTGCACAAATGTCATGATGATAGTTTTGATGAAATTCCACCTCTGTATACTTACAGTCTTATAAAAAAACAAACATTGGGCAGGGAGCAGCTATTGGTAAAATTGAATTCAATAGACCACATCAAATACAGTTAATTATTTTTATTTTTTACTAAGAATAATGGAAAGTACCTAGAAACATTAGTTGTGCTTTAGCACTTCAATGAGGTCAATATCTAAAATATCTAATCCTTCCATAAGAGGTTGTTACTTTTCTTGGGGTGAGGAAGGTGGGGAAGAGCTACAGGCATAGAAAACTACAATCCCCCGGTAGAATTGTTGACTTTTTATTATTGCTGTTGTTATTTTGCTAACCAATCTTCCTTGCTTTCAGTTGAGTATATAATAATATATCATAGAGCTAGACTGGTCTTATGATGGGCTTTTTGAGTCATATGCTGGGATAATATATTGAGGAAAAATACCTTGGGGGAAAAAGTTAAGGTAAAGGAGAACACTTCTTTTATTCTTAAAGGATCATTAAAGCTTAAATCTTAGCACTGATCAGGGCATAGAGAACCATATGCAAACTCTAATGTCATTTTTTTCTTCGAAAAGAAACTTTTTGCCTAATGAACACCATGTAATAGAACATGCCACCTGGCACTACTGCCCCTTCCCTGTCCAGTGGGAAACAGAACAATGGTATTCAGCTTGTGGTGAAAGGGCAAAATGTCCCACCAAAAGTGATACCATTAGGAAAAAAAAGACAACATTGCTGGAAGCTCAAAAACTTCTTGACAACCAAACTTTGCTTTAGAAAGATTAGCTTCCTTTAGCATAGTATGTTCACTATGAACATTAAGAGATGGTACTTTCTATTGTTTTGTCACCTCAGACCAAATTCTTTATTCTGAAAGAAAATTAACATATACATGAACAAGTTTATTTAAAAATATTTGTATAAATGTTTATTTCAAATATCTCAAGCAGATTTTTTTTTCTCATTGCACTACTCCAGGGACAAAAAAGCAGCTGATTTTCATTTACAGTAAATTATTTTCCAATATGATTTATTAGATTAGTTAACAAAACAATTTTAACTTCACATTAGAATTTAATCATTCAAGATGCTTACTTTGACAGCAACACAATTGTTCAAAATCACAGCCTGTTATCTTCAATGCTTCATCAATTTCTTGTGTAGCTTTAGTCTGCACCATTGCAGTTGCTAAATTACAATTTATCAGTAATCTTACTTTACCTAGATGAAGTGGAGTTATATTTTATGGTAATTTAATATTCCTGGTAGCTCATAGTTTTATATATACAGAAAGTAATACTGAAAATGATGTTTTGAGGTACTGGATGTGCCAAACAAACTTTCCATATTTAAGTTTGCAATAAAGTTCCACCTTTACATTTAAATTTGGATTTATTTGATTATTTGGAAACTTTATATTACTGGAAAGATCATGAAGCACGCTGATCTCCTTGGCTCCTGTCCTGCTTCCTCTTTTCACTTACTGCCTGAATTGTCCTGTTCAGGTCATTTAATTGCTCTGTTAGGAAATATGCCTAATTGCTCTCTCTTCATCCTTTAAGATTGTGAGGGTAGGATTGGAATCATGCATGGGGCAGCAATTTGTCTGAACAATCAGACAACGCTCTAACACTCTTTTCTGGAATCCTTGCTTCATCTTCTTATCTGTTTCTCCCTCATTTTTGGAAATAGACAAAACTGGCCCCCTCCCAGATGACATAGGCAGCAGCAATTCACTGCATACTTCCTCAATGGAACGTTTCAGGCTTGGGGTGTCTCCCAAACTCTGTAGACATAAGCTTAAACAGAGCTGGTGATAAGCCTTGGTGGAAAGAGTCTGAGTTTTGGAGACAAAAGAAGGGAAAAAACATGGAGCAGTCACCACCAGCTATGTGGCTTTTGGCAGTTTGTTACTGCTCAGAGCTTTAGTTCTGACATCGCTAAAACTGAGATAATATTTGAACTCAGCAGGCTGTGCAGCTGTTGTAAAAATCAGCTCTAGAAATGTAGGTGAAAGTACTTTACAAATCATAAAAATAGACATGTTATAAAAATAATATTCGGAGGCATAATGATAGATGATAAATTTCAACTCGGACGTACTTTCTTTGGAATATTTGTTATGCCCTGCTGTGTTGATTTTACATGGGTTTTCTCCTGTACCCACTTTTTGGACCTAATTTTACCTTTTTTCCATATTTAAGCATATCATGGGACCCTATGTATTACTTAATTGAAAGTTAATTTTACTGACCAAGGAAAATAAATCTTTAAACAGTAATAGTGCAATTTGTTTATACTCGGGTTATAAAAAAAAATTGCTAAAAGCTTTTAAGTTGAATATTTTTTTAATATGTTACTAAAAGGCTCTGGAAAAAGCAGATGGAGTTCAGTATGCCTAAGGAAATTATTTTTAAAGACCCACTGAGTGAATCAAAAAGAAAAACTCATTCCAAATCACAATTGGCTTGCTCAGAATAATTTTCAGAATTTAATTTGTAATTGATAAAGAAATTAACTCTTTCCAGTTTGGGAACTATTTTCAAATTGTACCTGAGTTTTCTTGGGAATGATAGGAAATAAATTCGCTAAACTCTACTAACTCTTGGGATTAAAAATATGTTTTTATCATTTCGATTTTGCTTGCAATTTTACAGCTTACTCTGATTTTCCTCTTCTTTTATGATTTTCAAATATTACCTACATCAAGCTTGTATAAAACATTGTCTTTCTTTAAACACGTATGGTGAAAATCATTCAAGCAGATGGCTATCCACCGTGGTTGGTAACCAAGGATCCAGTGTCGGCTCAGTTGTTCCTGAAATGGAGTCCAGTTTAATAACTCAAATGAAGACAAGAATTAAATTGGAAATTGCAGGCTGAAATAGTCTGCATTTGATCAGAAAGAGATTATAGGAAGGAAAGAACACAGTGAAACAGCCTGTATTTTAAAAGGAGCCGGGTTTCTGATAGTTCTGTGCTTTATGAGTTCATAATCAAAGTAAGCGATATAAACCCATTTTTAAAACACTAATATATGTTTGTTTTTTGTTTTTTTTTAGGAGAAGCCAATTCCTTGCAGATGTTAGTGGCATTAACATTCTCTTTCTTGACATTTAGAACCATAGTGTTCTGGACTTGCAAAAGAAAATTTAGTTTTGCTTTGTTGGAGGTTTGGGGTAGGTAATGATTCTAGCCTGTCCTCTGCCCACTCTAGCTAGGTGTTCAGAGGTTTCTGAAACTTCCTGTTATTCCCAAACTCCCAAGATTAGGGGTGGGCAATTTTTTTTAGTGCAAACGAAACCTTGTAGGATGAGGCAAGATTGGGGTTGGTCACGATCTCTTACTTGTATAACTATATTATGTACCAACTGTATAACTAGTAAAATTGATTCTACTGTACCATAAGATACAAAAGCCCATTTGGTGAAATTTAAAATACTGTGGAGCAGAGAGATTAGGGCAAGCCATGTAGCCTCTTTAAGCCTTAATTCCCTCCACTGCAAATGGGTTTAATAATAATACCTACAGGAAGACATTATGAGGAGTTGTTGACACAATCATATGAGATTCATAGAATATTCCTGACCTTGAGAGAGCAGAGCAGTTAGGAGTACACAGTATCTCTGAGTCCAAATCCTGACTCCATTACTTGCTTGCTGTTGGACCTTGGGCAAATACCTAACCTCTCTATTCTTTGATTTCCTCAGTTATAACATGGGATTAATAAAATAATAGCTCATTCATAGATATGTTATGAGGATTAAATGAACAAATGTTTATAAAGCATTTATTACAGGGTCAGCACTTAACTATTGTTTGCTAACTAAATAACTTAGCCATAAGCACACAAATGTAAGTTTATCATTATCATATTTTCTCAAAAGAAATGAAATATTTTTGGTAAAACTTAAAAATTGCCATATTAAGAAAAAGAAATAAAAGGTATCCAAATGGGAAGGGAGGAGGTAAAATTGTCACCATGTGCAGATGACATGATACTATATATGGAAAACCCTAAGGACTCCACACAAAAACTACTAGATGTAATAAGTGAATTCAGCAGAGTAGCAGGATACAAGGTTAACATTCAGAAATCAGTTTCATTCCTTTACACTGACAATGAAATATCAGAAGGGGAAGGTAAAAAAAACAGTACCTTTTAAAATCACACCAAAAAATAAATAAATAAAATACCTGGGAATAAACCTGACCAAGGAAGTGAAAGACTTATACGCTGAGAACTATAAAACATTAATAAAGGAAATAAAAGAGGATTCAAAGAAATGGAAAGATATCCCATGCTCTTGGATCGGAAAAATTAATACTGTTAAAATGGCAATACTACCTAAAGCAATCTACAGATTTAATGTGACCCCTATCAAATAACCCATAACATTTTTCATAGAAATAGAACAAATAGTCCAAACATTTATATGGAACCATAAAAGACCCAGAATTGCTAGAGCAATCCTGAGGGAAAAAAATGAAGCAGGAGGCATAACTCTCCCAGACTTCAGACAATACTACAAAGTTACAGTAATCAAAACAGTGTGGTATTGGTACAAAAACGGGGATATGGATCAATGGAACAGAACAGAGAGCTCAGAAATAAACATACACACCTACAGTAAATTAATCTTTGACAATGGAGGCAAGAGTATAAAATGGGAAAAAAACAGTCTCTTCAACAAGTGGTGCTGGGAAAGTTGGACAGTTGCATGTAAATCAATGAAGTTAGAACACACCCTCACACCATTCACAAAAACAAACTCAAAATGGCTTAAAGATTTAAACCTAAGACACAACACCATAAAACTCCTAGGAGAGAGCATAGGCAAAACATTCTCTGACATAAATTGTACCAATGTTTTCTTAGGTCAGCCTCCCAAGGCAATAGAAATAAAATCAAATGAACAAATGGGACTTAATCAAACTTACAAGCTTTTGCACAGCAAAGGAAACCATTAAAAAAAAAAAAAAAACACAAGACCACCTATGGAATGGGAGAGAATATTTGCAAATGATACGACAGACAGGGGCTTAATCTCCAAAATATAAAAACAGCTCATACAACTTAACAGCAAAAAAATAAACAACTCAATCAAAAAATGGGCAGAAGACCTTAGTAGACATTTCTCCTAAGAAGACATACAGATGGCCAGCAGGCACATGAAAAGATGCTCGACATCACTAATTATTAGAGAAATGCAAATCAAAATTATAATGAGGTATCACTTCACACCAGTCAGAATGGCCATCATTAAAAAGTCTACAAATAAATGCTGGAGAGGGTGTGGAGAAAAGGGAACCCTCCTACACTGTTGGTGGGAATGTAAGTTGGTACAGCCACTATGGAAAACAGTATGGAAGTTCCTCAGAAAACTAAAAATAGAATTACCGTATGATTCAGTGGTCAGACTCCTGGGAATATACTCAGACAAAACTCTAATTCAAAAAGACACATGCCTATTTAGGTCTTCCACACATTTTTGGATTGGGTTGTTTGTTTTTTTGATACTGAGCTGCATGAGCTGCTTGTATATTTTGGAGATTAATCCTTTGTCAGTTGCTTCATTTGCAAATATTTTCTCCTATTCTGAGGGTTCTTTCTCCAAAGAAGATATACAGATTGTCAACAAACACATGAAAGGATGCTCAACATCACTAATCATTAGAGAAATGCAAATCAAAACTACTATGAGGTATCACCTCACACCAGTCAGAATGGCTATCATCAAAAAATCTACAAACAATAAATGCTGGAGAGGGTGTGGAGAAAAGGGAACCCTCTTGCACTGTTGGTGGGAATGTAAATTGATACAGCCACTATAGAGAACAGTATGAACGTTCCTTAAAAAACTAAAAATGGAAATACCAAATGACCCCAGCAATCCCACTACTGGGCATATACCCTGAGAAAACCATAATTCAAAAAGAGTCATGTACCACAATGTTCATTGCAGCACTATTTACAATAGCCAGGACATGGAAGCAACCTAGGTGTCCATCAACAGATGAATGGATAAAGAAGATATGGCACATATATACAGTGGAATATTACTCAGCCATAAAAAGAAACAAAATTGAGTTATTTGTAGTGAGGTGGATGGACCTAGAGTCTGTCATACAGAGTGAAGTAAGTCAGAAAGAGAAAAACAAATACCGTATGCTAACACGTATATATGGAATCTAAAAAAATAAAAGAAGAAATGGTTCTGATGAACCTAGGGGCAGGATAGGAATAAAGACGCAGACGTAGAGAATGGACTTGAGGACACAGGGAGGGGGAAGGGTAAGCTGGGATGATGTGAGAGAGTAGCACTGACATATATACACTACCAAATGTAAAATAGATAGCTAGTGGGAAGCAGCTGCATAGCGTTGGGAGATCAGCTCCGTGCTTTGTGACCACCTAGAAGTGTGGGATAGGGAGGGTGGGAGGGAGACACAAGAGGGAGGGGATATGGGGATATATGTATACATATAGCTGGTTCACTTTGTTATACAGCAGAAACTAGCACAACATTGTAAAGCAATTATTCTCCAATAAAGATGTTAAAAAAAAATAGAAAAGACACATGCATCCCTATGTTCATAGCAGCACTGTTCACCATAGCCAAACCATGGAAACAATGTAAATGCCCATTGATAGATGAATGGATAAAGAACATGTGGTACCTATATACAATGGAATACTACTCAGTCATACAAAAAAACAAAATAATGCCATTTGCAGCAACATGGATGCAACTAGAGATTAAGTGAAATAAGTCAGAAAGAGAAAAACAAATACCATATGATATCACATATATGTGGAATCTAAAATATGGCACAAATGAACCTATCTACAAAACAGGAACAGACTCATAGACATAGAGAACGGACTTGTGGTTTCCAAGTGAGGGTAGGGGGAGGGATGGATGGGAGTTTGGGGTTGATAGATGCAAACTATTACATTTAGAATGGATAAACAACCAGGTCCTAATGTATAGCCCAGGGAACTATATTCAATATCCTGTGATAAACCATAATGGAAAAGAATATGAAAAAGGAATGTATAGAAAATTTGCCCTATTAATACATTGTGAAATTTAAAAACCTAAATAAGGATATAATAATGAACTAAATATTCTGTTAACACAAATATATTTTAAACAAAACAAGCTAGAATGATATTTGTCATAAATTGGCACTGAAAAAAATTATTCTTCCATGCTGACTAATGCTAAAACTTATTTTCATTCTTGTAATTTTGTTTGTTTAATTTTGGGCAAAAAATATTCCATTCTAAGCACAGTTTGGGAAATGTCAAACAAAATTACCTGCAATTTTTTAATGATATTTTAAAATCACTCTCACAGGTACATGATAGGGTGCTCTACATCACTAACTATAGAGACATAAAAAATCAAAACCATGATGAAATATCACCTCACACCTGTTAGAATGGCTATCATAAGAAAAACAAAAGATGATAAATACTGAAAAGATATGGAAAAAAGGGAACCCTTGTGCAGCAGTGATGGGATTGTTAATTGGTGCAGCCACTGTGGCAAAAAGTATGGATGTTCCTCAAAAAAGTAAAAATGGAACTACCCTACAATCCGGCAATTTCATTTCCAGGAATATATTTGAAGGAAGTGAAAACTCTATGTTAATGATATTTCTGCACCCCCATGTTCATACCAGCATTATTTACAATATGCAAGACATGGAAACCACCTAAGTGTCCATCAATGAATGAATGGCTAAAGAAATTGTGGTATATATATACAATGGAATACTATTCAGCTGTAAAAAGGAAGAAATCCTGCCATTTGTGACAGCATGGATGAACCTTGAGAGTATCATGCTAAGTGACCTAAGTCAGAGAGAGAAGGACAAATATCATATGACCTGGCTTATACGTGGAATCTAAAAAGAAAAAGAGATCCAGTTTGGGGTTACCTGAGGTGGGGAGTGGAGGGAGGGGGAACTGGATGAAGGTGGTCAAAAAGTACAAACTTCCAGTTATAAAATAAATAAATACTAGGGATGTAAAGTACATGACTCTAGTTAACGCCACTGGGTGGTATATTACAATGTTGTTAAAAGGGTAAATCCTGAGATCTGACCACAAGGAAAAAGACAATATTTTTCCTTTTCTTTTTCCTTTTTTTCGTGTCTGTATGAGATGAAGGATGTTAACTGAACTTGTTGTGGTGGTCGTCTCATAGCATTTGCAAAACAAATTATTACGTTGTACACCTTAAACTTATGCAGTGCTGTTTGTCAATTATATCTCAGTAAAGCTGGGGAAAAAAATCACTCCCAACAAATTGGTTGATTACTTTTTTTTTCAAATTTAAAAATTCAAATTTCTATTTTAATCAATATATGCAAAAATTATTTGAATTGGTAATAAACATTAGTAACTTAAATATTTCTTTTACTTTCTTTTCATTATAATTCATTTAAATTAGTTGGACCTCATTAAAACTGGGGAAAAAAATTAAGATACGCCAAGAGCCGGTGTATTAGTTTTATATTGCTGCCTGTAACAAATTGGCCCAAAACTTAGTGGCTTAAAATAATAGTTAATTCAATAATTTATAGTTCTGTAAGTCACATTCTGGCACAAGCATCACCAAGTGGAAATCAAGCCATAAACAGTGCTGTGTTTACTTCTGGAGGCTCTGGGAGGAGCATTTGTTTCCTTGCCTTTTCAGCCTCTGAGGCTGCCCCCATGCCTTGGCCCCTGGGCCTCTTCCTCTAGCAGCTGGGCATCACATGGCATCACCTTGATACTGATTCTTCTTCCTCCTTAAGACTTTTAATAACCCTGTGGTTACAGTGGGCCCACCCGGTTAATCCAGGACAATCTCCCCTATTTTAACATCAGTTGGTTCATAGTACTCTATCTGCAACATTAATTTCACTTTGTCATAGAACCAAACATATTCAAAGTTTCTAGGGATTAGGTCATGGACACCTTTGAGGAAGGAGCATTATTCTGTCCATCACAGTTAGCAACCATAATCAGCCTGTGAATTCTTGTATCTAACTGGGTTATTATGGGTATATTATGGGTATCAATTATGTGATGAAAAAGATAAATTTCATTCACCTAAAAATGCTTAAGACTAGTGTAAAGATGGTGGGTTTTCTGTCCAGAGGGTGAAGCAGACAAAGCAAGAAGTTCTTTTAAGTATCATCAAATCTCAAGGAAATTTTGGCCTAGGGAAATTTTTAGCACTGGCAACAAGATTAAAAGGATTGGTTTTCACACAGCCTTTAAGGCAATGACTGTGTCCATTATTTGTGAATATGTGATGTGTGCAAAGACCTCCTTATTCTTTCAAATAAAAGGCAGCTAAATATCAAAGTTTTATCAATTTCTATGACACCTCTCTTTGCAGATGGTATTGAAGACTTCCCCAAAGTATTGCTAATATAGTAGATCTTAAAGATGAATCATGGAGAATTTCAATGTGTCATCAAATATTTGTTATGTATTATGGTCTCCCAGGCAGGCTAGAATATACTATAATGATTTAAATAATAGTTAAAAACCAAAAGTTCTTCTTTTACAAAATGAACTCTGAATTTGCAGAATAAATGTAACTAATGTGGTAATCTCTTAGATACAATTTTCATATTGATATTTTTTGGTATCATGATATTCAGTTTTTGCAAGTTGGGCTTTCCTGATTAGGAAGTTGGAGGGTATGATCAAAATGCATCAACACAATTGAAGAATAAATTTACACTTTGTAGGTCTTGGAAATAGAGTACACTGGGACATTGAAGGATTTTAATTTACTGTGTTACCACAGAAGACCAAACCATAACATTGTAGCCAGTTTACCATGAAAATCAAGAAAAAGTTAAAATATATTCAAGCACAATTCCATTTGTTTACTAACTGTGCCAGACTGACTTTAAAATGCATTAGCCTCTTTAAGGGCCATGATCAATACTTTTAAAACTTTCAACTCTCCTGGGTCTCTTAAAACCCATGGGCTGTGATGTAATCAATTGGCGGTATCAGTTGCCTTTCAATATTCTTCTATTCAACCTCCTAGTCTGTATCCCTGATTGCTTTAGCCCAAAGAAAATCAAAAGGGGATTTCAGAAATTGGAAGCAAAATTCTTTTGAATTAAGTTCTGTATGCCTCCAAATATTTTTATTTTAACTCATGAGAAGATGGGCACTGTTGATTTCTAAGCTGATGTCTACTCACCAACTCTGAGCATAAGATCGTCTTCCGGCCCAACTTCTATTAAATTCTGCCTGTAATATCAGTTTTTCTGTAGTGAATAGGATCTTCAGTTGTCTGAGTAAACCTTTCTTATGGCCTCTGTTCAACAACTGATCCAGATTAAATGACAACATGCCTTACACTCAAGCAGATCTTTGCTCTTGTTAGCTGGGTTTTAGCTATTCCCTAATCAGTTTGTATTTATTATTGTAATTATATGATTCAATTAAGTGACTGTGAATAAAAATAAATTTGGCTTACTATAAATAAACTAAATGGAATACTTTGGAAAGGCTGTTAAATGTTAGTCACTAAAAGCTTATGTCAAATTTGGGGTGGGAGAGGCACCTCTAAACCAAAGGGTAAAATCTCCACCCAGATTGAATTAAAGCAATCTTAAACACAACTGGTAATAAAAGTTTATGGTGTTTATGTAAGAAAGATGAAGTGCAACTCCAATTTACAGTCTGAAAAAATAAAAAAGGAACTCGGTTTAATCAAAAGTTTGGCAAATGAATGTGCATTTCTATATATTTAACTGAAATAAAATGTTGAACATATATATATATTTATATGTCCCTATGAGTTTTTATAACTTTGTGTTCTAACCAAGTTTTTCGATTAACTGACAAACTCCTGGTCTTAGTTTGAGATAGGAAGACTTTACAGAAAGTTATTAACCTTTTCTTTTAATTATCTCTGTAATCACTAAGCACTGTGGAATGCTGGCTCACTGAAAATGAACTATGTGGCACTGAAAATGAGCTATGTATTTGACAATATCATTCAGGGATAAGAACTATGGCTTTGAAACTAATACAACATTGTAAATCAACTATACTCCAATAAAAATTAAAAAAGGAACTATGGCCTTGAAGTTAGCTTGGCAACTCTTATTTGCATGACCTTGGAGAAAGTTCTTAGCCATGCGAATTTAGTTTCTTTGACTCTGGACAAAATTCTTAACCACTCAGATTCAGTTCCTTTATTTTTAAAAATAGAATTTAAAATACCAATCTTAAGGAGAGCACATTAGTAAATATATGTAAAAATGCCTGGCACAGAGTAGTCATTAAATAAATGTTAGTTTCCCTTTCTTTAACTGGAATTATATATATGCTGTTTTAGAAGACTTACGTAGTACTGTGTTGATTTTCTTCAAGATCTATTTTCCTTTACATTTTTATCTACAAAACTTAATATTGCAGCAAAAATTCTACTTAATTTGTGAATATGCAATAGGTATTTGTGAGTTATAAAACTCATAAAGTTTTATGAGTCTTAAAAAAAAATCAGTGTATTTCCACCTTATTGAAGAATTCTGCTTTTCTTGCTTAAATGTGAATACAAGAACACTGTAAGAGGTGTCATGACTTTTATAACTAGGTACTTAATGCAATTCTCCCCTTGACTTGCCTTCTGTAAACTTTATCTGATTGTCTTCTAAAAAGTTCTGATTAGGGTAAATAAAGAATATAACATTTTATTTGGATTTAAACATATTTAATCAGAAGTAAATTGTCTCAAAATAATAGTGTTGGCCATACTGCATTAAAATACAACACAAAACACACAAATCTATTTAATATCTGAATTTTCACTAGGCTAGTGAATAATGAAAGTCATAGAAGAGCTCTAGTTGTAAATTTCATAATCTAGGACACTGATGACTAAACTAAGCTCTCTTATTCCACAGATGGAAGTAGGCAAAGCCTATTAATGTAAGAAAAGAATAGACTGTCTTGGATTTTCATTTACCTGCAAAAATGGAATTATTACCTCCTGAGTGACCATTTGAACAACTACAACCTGGAAGAAATCTTCCTGCTCATATGTTTAAAACATATTGTATACGATAACTTCTTTTATTAAAAAAATTTCTTGAAAGAAGTATTTCTCCCCAAGTACTAGGCAATAACAAGATAAAAATGCAAGACTTTTCCCCTATAGTTTGGATGTTTCTCAATCCCTCTTATTTTCCTTTTTTAAGTAATAAAGTGTATAGTAGTTGGGTGTAATAAAAAAAATTGATGAATAATTAAATGCATAATGAAAAAGACCATCCTAGACTTTTCTCCTTGTAGGTAAATTTCTAGATCCACAAGAGAGATGTGGCATTAGTGGATGAAAGTGTTTAGCATATAGTAAGTCTGTAATAACACTAATTAAATAGCTAACGTAAAATGGTATTGTCAGAGAAAAACTTATCTCATATTACCACAATCAATAAAACATATCAATAGATACCATCATTATTATAATAAATAACTTAATCCTATTTACCAATTCAGATTAAATCATACGTTTTGAACTAATCTGGATTCAAAATATGGTACTCTGTATCTTACTGTAACTTTTGATAAAATGTCTATTTTGCTATATTATTTAATGTAGACTAATATATATTATTAAGCATTGGATTTTAACAGAGAATGATTAGTCTAGCATATATTCATGGTTTCTTTGCCCAAGCCAAAGAGATAATGCATTAATCAAGTCCTTTTTCTACATAAAATGTATTTCATACAAGTTAAACAGAAACCTGCATTTAAGTAAATGGTGATAAATTCAAATAGAAGAAATCGGTGTTTGCTAGCTCTTTTTATGTTTAGTCATCTATTATTCTTGTTTTAAAAACCATTAGATAAGAAGCTTAGGTAGAAAACTTAAAACTAAAATAGCCTTTTCATGGGGAGGAGCTCTTTTGTAGACAGTGCTCAGTGAAATAAGATTCTTTTTTATTTTATGTTAAAAGTGTACATGGAAGTATTCATTCTAAAATGCTAAAAGATATTACAGACTCTATAGAGGAGATACAGAAAGAAACAGAAAGCAAACTATTATTAGCTGTGTGCCAGGACCTTAAAAATTTAAGCCAAGAATAGAGAATGATGTTGGTTGGTACCTGCCCATCACCAGTTTGGGGTGCGGGCATTTGGAAATTAGAGATCGCTTACATTTTTTATACTTCAGACTAGTATTATTGAATTGGTCATCATTAAACTGTCTCCTATTTTGATACTTGACTTGTATCATTCTACCATGCTAGGGGAAATAATATGATGGTCTACCATTCAGCCATATCTTTTGTTTTCACACAGCAGTGGTCCTGAGAGTAGTGTTTAAACAGTCTCTCATGTATGGATACTGTGGCTTTTAAATTCAGTGCTATTTTCAGTAGATGTGAAAGACAAAGTCAAAAAAGGCTGTTACTGTTTTGGTAACTTCATCCACTTTTCTAAGACTTAGGAAGAGTTATCTGCAAATATTTAATTCTCTTGGACTGGAATCTAGTGCCTGTACCTACGATGAAGCAAAGACTGTTTCCCCACATTGAAGAGATAACAAAGGAAAAGGGAAGAAGAGCCTACATGGGGGTCTCTTCCTTCTGTTTCAGGAGGCCAACATTTTCTGGTTGCTGAAACACAAACAGAAAATGTCAGAGATTGAAGGAGTATGTAGAAACCACAAATCCACAAATCCACCTCCTACTGTTTGCAGGAGGTGATGGAGAAGATGATTCTTTGCCAACTGTGTGTCTATGGCCTCCATTCCACCACTGAAAGCTCAGTGTGGGTGAGCTAGAGGGGGTGTTTGTGAACGAGCATCCCAAGGATGGAGAATAGAGAGAACTTGGTAAAAGCAGAACACAAACTTCCTGCCTAGACACCGACAAATTGAGGGAAGGCCACACAGAGGGAGCCAGTGTGCCCGGGAGAGGAGTTCACAGGAGTGAACAGGAAATTCATAAGAGAGTTTTCCCAGATTTAGAACACTGCTGACAGCTGGAGAGCTGGTAAGTAGATGAGAAAGAATCTTAATAAGGATTGCTCTGTTCTGTGTTTGGATCTTATGGTAACAGTTCTTTGAAGGCATGAGGGAAGAATTAAAGTTGTTTCTGAATTCCTATTGGAGGCTAAAACTGTTTTTTTTTTTAATTTTTTTAAGCTTGCAAAACATCAGGAGCTAAATCAAGTGGGTCTCTAAGATCAAGAGTTTATAATCCTAGGATGAAACAGAGATCAGGAAAGACAAGATACTTATCTAACAAATTGATCTCATTGGTTACTGTGGCCAATGTCATTCACCCAGGGCATGGTTCCTTCCTTTCTAATCATCCCCAAGTTCATCTCCTGCTAGAGTCATGTTCAGCAGCAGAAACTGATTTCCCGCGATGTATCAAAGCAGCTGCCCTCCTGCCAAAGTCCAAACCTTCTCGTTTCTCTTAAACTTGCTCTCATGATAGAAGATGCAAGGCAGAATTCCTAAAACAAAATGAACATTACTAAAAACAGTTGTAGAGAGAGGAGAAATTTTGGTTGGAATTAGTGATAATACTACACAGTACACGTTTTAAAGAAATATAGGGATTTCTCCATTTATTTATGACGGTGGCACATATATAGAAATTACCAGCTGCTATTTGCAGAGTGCTTACTTTGTGCCAGATGCTCTTCTAACAGCATCACACAGGTTAATTCATTCAGTTCTCACGGACTGAAATAGTTTCTGTTGGGATCATTCACATTTTTCCTATAAAGAAACTGAGGCACTAAGCACTGGGGGGCTCGCTCAAGTTCACACATTTGGTAAATAGCAGAGCTGGGATTTTGATGCTAGAGACAACATGCTCAACCATCACGCACACAGGGACACCTTGAAGATGTTGCAGGTTGGGTTCCAGACCATCACAATAAAGCCAATATTGCAATAAAGTCACACAATTTTTTTGGTTTCCTAGTGCACATAAAAGCTATGTCTACACTATACTGTAGTCTATTAAGTGTGCAATAGCATTCTATCTAAAAAAAAAAAGTATATACCTTAATTTAAAAACACTTTATTGCTAAAAAATGCTAACCATCATCTGAGCCTTCAGCAAGTCTTAATCTTTTTGTAATAGTAACATGAAAGATCAGAGATCACCATAACAAATATAATAGTGAAAAAGTTTGAATACTGTGAGAATTACCAAAATGTGACACAGAGACTCAAAAGTGAGCAAATGCTGTTGAAAAAATGGCACCAATAGAATTGCTTGACACAGGGTTGCCCCAAACCTCCTTCAATTTGTAAAAAAAAAAAAAAAAAAGCAGTCATCTTCAAAGTGCAATAAAACATGGTATGCCAGTAGTGCCTTTATTGACTCAAGTTAAATGATGTCTGGTTAAAATTCTTATTAGATGTTCCTCATCTTTATATAGTCCTGGCAATTAATATGACAATTTTATGTAAATAAGCATTATGTAATTTGTTGAAAAGATGTAATTGTTTCAATTAGGCTTATTAGAACTTACATATTGCACCAGTACTTTACCAGACGAGGATGTTAATATTACGGCTAGTGTCGTGGATAGTGCTATGGCTAAGTCAAGGTCATGTCTTAAAAGTAATCCTCTTTCCAATATTGTGGTCCAAATTACAAAGGTTTTAACTGTATATATTAGGCTGTGTTTTCTCTGAAATGTACTTAGGGAATTTGGAATTGTGCTTTGGTAGACTTCACTGGCTCCCCAACCCTTTATGACCTGGCCCTCGGGATAGGATCTATATATAGTTTGTTTTTCACTCTAATATTTGTACTCACTGGGTAAAACCTGGCCTTTTTCCTTCTGAATGCTTACTATAAAATGGACATACCTGCTCTCTGCTCTGGTTAAGGATGGTGTTTCCTGGTATCCAGGGGAATCATTTTAATTCTCCAAATCTGAGACAGAAAGATTTCCTGTGTAGAATAAAGTGAGGCTGTTCCTAATCTGGGATTCTCCTACTTTCTGCTTGGTAAGGACTCTTATCTGTAAGTGATGCTTTCACACCAAGGTATCAGTGATACAGTGGGCCAATGATGTTCTAGATTCCTGCCATCTGCACATGTCCTTTCCCCATTACTTCCCCGCCCACATCATCATGGTGGCCAATCTTAAACCTTAACCATTTTTGCTACAGCCCGATCCAGAACTTTTTTGGCCTGTTTGCTAGTTAGAAATGCCAGGACCTGGAAGGGGCAGAGGTCATTTTGCTTTGTAGTTTCGACATCGGCAAAAATCATGAGGCAATGGCTCCTAAGCGGGGGTCCCACTGGGGTCTGTGGATAGAATTCGGAGGTGGGGAGTTCATGAACTTTGAAGGGAAGAAGATACACTTTTATTTTCACTAACCTCTAGCTGACATTATTTCCCTCAACCATTATTAACCACAACTGTAGTATTGGTTGTGACTTTGTCACTAGGAGAAACTGGATATTTTCCTATCATTGTTGTTGTAGAGATCTCCAAGTATCATATACACACATCACTCTTTTATAATCAAAGCAGCTCCTAGACTTACTAGCAGATTTTATTGCTTAATATGTTAAAAAATAAGCATAGGCCTTATTACAATTTGTTTGTATTTTGATAACAATATTTAATAGAATTGCTTTATTTTGCAATTCTATCTATTGTATTTTACACATTTAAAGTCATGATTTTGGGAAACAAACAACAAGGTTAAGAATCTCTGTTATAGGGACTTCCCTGGTGGCGCAGTGGTTGGGAATCCACCTGCCAATGCAGGGGACATGGGTTCGGGCCCTGGTCTGGGAGGATCCCACATGCCGCGGAGCGGCTGAGCCTGTGCGCCACAACTACTGAGCCTGCGCTCTAGAGCCCATGAGCCACAACTACTGAAGCCCGCGCCTAGAGCCCGTGCTCTGCAACAAGAGAAGCCACCGCAGTAAGAAGCACGCACGCTGCAACGAACACCCAACACAGCCATAAATTAATTAATTAATTAATTAATTAAAAAAAAAAAAAAGAATCTCTGTTATACATAGAAAACAAATTTATGGCTACCCAAGGGAAAAGGTGGGGGGTGGGGGAGGGATAAATTAGGAGGTTGGGATTAACAAGTGCACGCTACTTATATAAAATAATCAACAAGGACCTATTGTATAGCACAGGGAACTATACTCAATAGTCTGTAATAACCTATATGGGAAATGAATCTGGAAAAGAATAGATATATGAATATGTATAACTAAATCACTTTGCTATATACCTGAAGCTAACACAACATTGTAAATCAACTATACTCCAATATAAAATTTTAAGAAAGCAAAAGAATCTCTACTATAAGGTGATATCCTAGGGGAAAAGAGTAGAAAAACAAATTAATTGAGGACCTTCTCTGCTTGTTTTGGAAGTTAATGCTGTACGTCTGGTGCCTGCACAGGGGTGCCAAAGAATGAGAATCTAGGGAAGCCGGTGGAGCTGTCCAGATGATGACATACTGTTGCTAATGCATATATTTTTACCCCAACCCACTGCATTGTACTCTGTCCATTAAGTGTAAGAAATCTCACACTTAGAGACATAGTGTTGGAGTTTCTTTAGAGACATAGTGTCTCTCAACTTTGTTTAGAGACATAGTATTGGAGTTGTCTCTTTCATATTATCAATCACCAGGAGAAGTGTGCCCTGGGGGAGAATAAGCCAGGAACCACGTGTGGACCTTGATCTCTTCCTAGCCAAGCAGAAGTTGAAAAAGGAGGTCGGTAGTCTTTTAAAAGGAACAGCCAATGGACTGCAACACCATGACTACAAGTGTATCTTTTGAGGTTTGCTCCCTGCTGATCATGCCTGCAAAACAGTGTAGAAATCAGATGTGTCAGAAGAGGACTCGATCATGCTGACTTCACAGTACCAGTATCATATGGAGCCCCGAGACAAGGGGAAATTTCAGGACACTACTTCCTGCATGTGGTGAAAGTATATTAATATTTATTCAGATATTTGTTTTATTTATTTTCTCTTACTATATACGCTAAATAATACAGTATCATCCTAGACTATGTTCCAAGAGTTAGCAACAGAGTTCTTTGTTTTATGCCTTGTATCTGTGATCTTAAGAAGTGTACAGCAGAATCATCTGTAGCACTTAAAAAAAAGTATACATTCCCTGCCCATCACAAAGATATTCTATATCAGAGGCATTGGTAGGTTTTCATACAACTGTGTTTTTTAAAAGGCACATATATAACAAACACAACCGTAGGTGAGAAAAATTACTGAGTCCATGAAAAACTAAATCCTTAATTATTTTGATTAAGATAATGAGTTTAAGAACTGATATAATACTAAGGTGACATGAGTTTATATTTCATGCAATTATGTACATTTTGTAATTTTTGGAAAAAGTTACAAAGTAACTAATTCTAACCTATAATATCTAATTTGCCTCTGTTAATTTTTTGTATTATAAATTACACAGTTAACTATACACAATGAAGAGCATAGAGGCAATCATTTTAATCTACTTAGTAAATTTATAGGCCTCGTATAAAAGCTGTAAAAAGGTTATACAAACATTGCTTCCCTTTATTGAAAGCGCTACCTTCACCAGCTTTGCTCAAGTCCTGTGTGCTTGATCTATTGCAAAATCATGACACACATCTCTAAATAGATAACTTTTATCTAATATTTCCATTGTTTTTCTTAGTCCCATCTTGATTTTCCAGTTACCTGCTTTTACTAATGAAGAAAATATATCTTCCTTTATTAACTTAGATCCCAGGTTTTTACTCTCTTGAATCCCAAACTCTCTGTATTTATCATTTCCCATCTTATCTGGATATAGAATGTAATTTTATTCTTCAAACAGTTTTCCTCTATTGTCTCACTGATTAAATATCAAGGAACATCTGATGTTAAAGGTACTGTGTCAGACTCTGGAGATATGGAGATAAATATTTGGTCACAGTCTTCGGAGGGAAAACAGGCAATTACAACATCATGTGACAATTGCTATACTCTAGGGAAAACTGAGGAGCTGATTTTGGGGTGACTTTGTCCAGGTTGGCCAGAGGAAATGATTCCTGAACTGATTTAAGTCATTAGTGGAGTTAGGTACTCAATAAAGGTGGAGATGATTGAAGCATAGGCGGGACATGGAGTTTGGGGCAACTGAAGATAATTATCTGGGTCTCAGTATGGATTGTAATTGATGGAGAAGTTCAGAAATGGGTTTGAAAATATGCTGGGGGCTATAGCATTACCTTCTCTGCCAAACAAAGGGATTTACATTTTAAGACAATGAGATTTCAATCAGGGGGAACATATCTAATTTACTTTTTATAAAATCTACTTGGACTTCTTATGTAAGCTTCATCTTTCTAACCAGCGTGATAGCGTTTCTCCCAACCTCTTACTAAAGGATCTAACAGATTAAGAAAAAAGAAAACATACTTTAACAACATCCAGATGTCAAGACAGAATACCTATTCATAAAAATCTACAAGAAACTTCTACCTATTTGTGAAGCTGGATTGAGAAAAGTGATTGGTGGCCTAACCATTACTTCTGTGACAAAAAATGCAGACCTAAGCCATCAAACAAAGGTAGGAAAGCACTATATCTCTCTTGTGTTGCTTTCTTGTTCAGAGATCCAAAACACATTCTAAGAACAAAACAAAACCAGCATCCGAAGTGGTTACCCCTATACTCTGTGACAACTGTTGTGTAGATAAAAACACTATTCCTCTGTCTCTCCTTTCCTTCTCTCCCCACTATCTTATACTGTTTCAGAGATGCCAATAAGAAACTTTTTTCCCCTTCTGTTTATGGACTACTTAGAAGAAACACCTATTTACCAGACTACAGAGACTATCTCAGCATATGCAAAAGACCATAAGCTGTGCAGGTGACATTTAGACCACAGTCAATACAACTAGACATTGTTAACACAATTAAGAAAATATAAAGATCTAGAACAAAATACAAATGTACATGCAGTTGATCTCTGGATAGGCAATGACTTCCTAAGAATTTAATTCTAACAGGAAAAAAAAATTACATAGGTGACTATATGAAAAACAGCAACAACAACAAAAACTCCATTTGGATGCTTCTTTTTGCTCCCTAGCAGCATTTGCTTGCTGTTCCAGAGCACTTATTACAGTGATATCAACACTGAGCAGATCCATGTCTGTATTCCATACGCTTCCTGAAGGTTGCAACTGTGCATTTCTGGTCTCCACCTACTGCCTGTCACATATTAGGTATCAATAAATATTTCTTCAATGACTTTTTCTAAAATCACAAAGATAGAAAAAGAACTTTCAACAAACATAAAAATAAAATTTGCAAGTCAACAAGTAAACGCTATTACTCTAGTAGAAAAACATGTTTAAAATGTCCAGATTCTTCAGACATCTGAATTATTAATAAAATATTTCTCAATGTTTATTCTCCCTTCTAGTAAAACCAGTAAAATTAAAACTAGATAATACAAATTTGCTTATCAAATTGGCAAGTTGAGGTACCCTGTTGCACAGGATGGTGATGTGAATATAGATTTATCACGATCTTGCTAGAATAATTGTAAAGAGCCAAAGCAAGAGACATAGTACCACAATTTCAAAACAAACAAACAAAACAAAACCCAGTCGTATTCTTTATAGCCCCGTTGAACACAATAAACTCCAAATAAACAATGTATAGGAAATAAAGGGAAAATATAAAAATACATATTCATGAATTAAGTCAAATAAGATTACTGAAAATAATCCAGCCACAGCCCCAAAACATGACTTATGTTATTCTCCATGAAGGAAACACTTGTGTATAAAATATATCTCCTACTTGATGATATTGCAGACTTATTTCTCTCGTATTCTTAGATATATATTATTCTGATGACTTTCACTAAGGTTAAGGGTGCGACACAGGGAATAGACGTATTTTGGTAGCATATGGATTATGTATGTTCACATACTGTGTTAACATACAAATTTGTAACATATTCATGTTTTATTCTGTATGTGATTTTATTTTATTTTTAAGTTAAAAACAAAACAAATTATATATACTTTTATATTATGTATATTCATATAACTATATTTTCTAATTAAACATGTATAAACAGTGTATAAATGTGTGTAAACATTTCTGATGATGATGGCAAACCTGTTCATTTCTGACTTTATTAGACATCTGTTCATTTAAGTAGGTTTCTGCTGCATATGTGCATAGGATTATTTTTTTATTCTAAAATTTGTTAAAAATTTCATTTAAAAAATAGATGTTTGAGTTATTAAGTACTTTTGACATCTTTCAAGATGATCATTTGATGATTATTTTGAATATGTTTGAATGAATATTTTCTAAAGTTAATCATTCCTTGCTTTCCTGGAGTAAATCCTACCTGATCAGGATGTTCTACTATTTCAATAAACGGTTGATTTTGATTTGGTAGTATTTTATCTACTATTTTATACATATGTTCGTAAGTGAGAATTTGGTAGAGAGAAACAGATTAGATAAACAGACATACAGATACAGATAGACAATGCATGCACACCTTGTCTGGGTTTATTTAGCTAGCTTTGCAGTCTCGTATAAGCTTTTTGGAAACTTTCCTTTCTGCCTATGTTCTGGCACTGTTTTAAAAAACCAGAAATGGGGAATAGGGAGTTACTGCTAATGGGTACAAGGTTTCTTCTTAGGATGATGAAATGTTCTAAGATTAGATTATGGAGATGTTTGCACAACTGTGTAAACATAAAAACCATGGAACTGTACACTTTAAACATGTGAACTTTATGGTATGTGAATTATTTCTCAATAAAGCTGTTTAAAAGAGTATTATTTGTTGAAGATTTAACAGACTCAACCAAATGTTTTTACCTAGTAATTTTCTTATCAAATTTTCAAATCTATTTGTACAAAATTCCACATAATATTTCATACGTTTTACCTGTTGTCATGTTTTCTACCTCTTTCCTAACATCAATACTCTCTCCTTTCTGTCTCTGTTTATATTTGAGAAAGAATTTCTTTAGTAGCCTATTCAAGTAAATTTTTTTTTCAAGTCCATTTCAGGTGAGTTTATATTTCATTAAGTTTTTTCTTATAACATCTTAATTTTTAACTTATGTTGGATTATTCTGTCGTTCTTTCTCTAGCTTCTTGGTTAAATCTGTGTGTATAGAAAAAAACAATGAAAAGAAATGGATTAAAACTAAAAGTATGGTGTAGTTGGTTTATCGGTGATTTTAATTTTTAACCTCAGGTTTTCTATATTTCTGGTGTTATCTAGAGTTAGCATGCAACACTGTTATAATAAAAAAGTACCACTATTTTAAAAATCACATTTATATGAAAATACTGAGGTTGTTTTTAAGTAGAAGAATTAACAGTAGGACATTTTGATTGATAACGTTCAAAGCATTTGTGACATGGCTGTTTAGGAGAACCTCTGTTAAAATGGAAATCTATTTTTCATTATCAAATAATTTGTGCATAACGTTTCCTCTTACTCTGTCCCCGTTTGAACCATGACTATGAGAAAATCTTAATTTTGGTCTTCTTTTCTTCTCTTCTGCATGGATACATATTAATAAATACATAAATTATGTGTCCTTTGTCTTTTATCATAAGATCTACAAAAAAGATTTCTAAATTTTTGGTTATAACCACATTTGCCTGGGAGAAAGCATCAGTCATACTGTCAAATGCCATCATTATAAAAGTGTGAGCTCATTAAATATAAGGGATGGAGTTTGTATGTGTGGGAGAAATGTTAAAATGTTAACTGAGGAATTCCTGTGAAGTTACGAGAGGACTCATTCTCGGGCCCAAATAGATTTCTCCACATTTTTTATAAAGTTGAAGAAATCAGAGTATTGGAAAGGTAGACCACTCAAGATCCTGGGAAGTTGTCAGACAATAGAGAACAATTTTCCTTAGGAAGATTAATGGATCTTACAGTTTAAATGTGTGATTTATCTGCCAGATGGTTCATTCTCTGTTCCTTCAGCGTGGATCCATTTTCGATACCTACCTTCTTTGGTCCCATATTGTATCACACTCACAAGTTGGGAATGGTTTGTGAGTTGGAAATGTTTTGGGACATTACTATGCAGTTTTATTGAAATCCAAAACTATGAGTGTGTGTGTGTATTTGTTTCATAATGTCCACATACCAAAAGGGTTGCTTCCAAGTAGTCACCTCAAACCAAAAATAACAATAGTAAAATAAGAGTTGTGGTGACTGACCCAATCATCAAGGTGAGAAGTGAGGAGGACTGAACTAATGCAGTGACACAGGTGGCAGAACAGACATTAGTTTTGAGACAGGGTAGAACTGCCAGGTTTGATAATGGGTTAGAGATCATCATATTGGATATGATGGGCTAGAGATTAAAGTCGATGTTGTCTAACAGATTTCTCTTTTGTCACACAAGTTATCTGAAGGTTTATTTATATATATTGAACATATAAATGCAGAAACAAATAGTAGAAGTAAAAGATCAGTTATGTAATTTTTGAGTTTGTACTGCCTATAGTGCATATGGGTTGAGGTGATGAGGAGGTATGTGGAGACCTAGTCTGGAAATCAGGAGGGTATTAGGGACTGGAAATATCAACACGGTCTAATTAAAATGCTGTCATTATGAAGCCATGGGGTAGGTTAGCCACGGAGAATGAATAGACTGAGAAGAAAAAAAGTCCAAGCCAGAATCTTGGGAAATAAAACAGAAGCCTTTGAAGCAGACACAGAAGTTTCAAAGCAGAAAGAATAGAGAGGTTGTTGTGGAGACCAAGGACCTATCAATGAAGAGGGAGTCATCAACAACATTCAATGCTTTAAACAGGTCAAGTTATTTAAACACTAAAAAGTATTTCTTGGACTTAGAAATCCTAGAAGACACAGGGAAATATCAGAAGAAATCTGTTGAGGATGTGAGTCCAGAATGGAGAGGTAACTGAGTTGAGGAATCATATGTAAATGAAAGAAAATTATTTCAAAGAATTTGGCTCTCAACTCAAAAGCCTTTACAATTCATACTTCTGAAATGAATAACATTGTGATGGATGCCATTGGTAAATATGAGCCTTTCCCCTGGTTTAGTCTTTAAACATTATTTCCCATTTACCATTCACTTACAAAAGTAACTTAGCTTTTCAAAATTATTTTCAATTATGTCTTTATTATTTTATTTTAATTTCTTTAAAATTTTCATTTTCTTTAAATAAGAACCCTACTCTTCTTCAATTTTACAAAGTTAGACTATGTAAAGTCCCAGTGAATCCTACATGTATATTTTCTTTCATTCTTCTTTATTTTTTCCTCCCTGTCAATCTTTCTTTTGTGACATCTTTCTGAGACCACAGGTATGTTCTTGAGGGCAGGGGTTATATCTTATTTGTCTTGGTATCATGGCACTAAGCTAAGTGCCTCTATTTCAATATACGTGTTTGATGGGTATTATTCTCTTCCCTCAATCTTCAAACATCTCAATTCAGTATTTCTGAGAGGGTTTTGTGGACTACTGGTTGCTCAAAATTCTCAAAGTTAAAAAAAAAAAAAGATTTTAGCTGAAGTTTGGGAAATGCTGTATATTATTTCCCTTCCTGGAAATTCTAAATGTACCTTAGCATAGAAAAATCTCTGAAAAGTTATAAATAATTTAATATTTTAAATTAATGCATATCAGTATATTACAGTACTAATTAGAAAATAATAAACTTTTTGAACTAAAAATTAGTTTTAGTTTGTCCTTCAGAGAAAGTCTCCAGACATTAACTTGACTCTTGCTCACCAAATGGTCTACGCTTTGATTAATTTTGTATTTCCATAGAGGGTTTCATAGTTTCCATTTTTTTTGTTTCTTCTTCTCACATTATTCTCACACAAGCAATATATATTGTTACACCTCCTACCTCCTACTGTTTCTCATACCAAATGAGTTTAACATCTAGACTTCGTCTCAAGATCCCTTATGCTTCACCCCAGTGAAGAAATTTTCATGCTCTGCCATGCCAAATCTAAATCAAAATCTAAACGGGTTGCTTTCTTCATGTCTTTACACTAAGCCTCTGTGTTACTCTTGCAGCCCCTCCAGTTGAAGTTGTATTCCTAAGTGCAAGTCAAATATGGCAGTTCTCTGGTCTTGCCAAGTAAATGACTTTGGAGAAATTTCTTGGTTGCTAAACACCTCAAGTTTTCCTTTTATTTAGATGTTTTTTGTTTTATCTTTGAAGTTTGTGCTTACTCTGACCAGTTTTGACTTTTAAGAATTTAGGAAGGTTTCTGAGACCCCAATTTTTATTTAGTTATTTTTTTCTCTTTTAGCTGCCTGTGTTTATTTCATCAGTGTTTCTGGGCGATTACCATAGTAATAAGTACATAAATCTTAATCTACCATATATTGGGCTGTACTGTGTACTTCAATTCTTTAGCCTTTTGATTCAGAATACAAAGAGGTTTTTGTTTGTTTCTGAATGCAAAGACTCCTAGAATCAGTGTTCAGTTTTTTTTCTATATTTATTGACTATCTGGTCCCGGGATTATAAAGATGAGTATAACTAATACCAATAACACAAAATCGAAAATACAATGCCAGTACCATTTTCTGGACACACTGCGTTCACCATTAGGGTTAAAGCTCTATTTATTTTCCCAGAGCATGTATAAGGGCACTCTCACTCTAACATCTTTAAGAACATCAATCACTTGACTATATTTAGTTTATTTTAAAAAACAAACAAACAAAAAACAAGGATAGGCATGTGTCTCTTTCCTCTCTCACTGATTCAAATATTGCCAAGATAATGACTTTGCTGCTTATGCTACTATTGCTGCTGCTAATGATATATACTTACTGATATTTTCAAGTGCCAGAAAGCAAGTTGTTTTTACATAAAATGAAATGCATAAATCCTAAGTGTACATATATTGAATACATATATTGTATATTAATTATTATATGTATTACATACAGTATTAATATATTAATAATTATTAATATATTATTATTATTAAATATCTCAAATTCCAGTCAACAAATAGATCGCAAACAAGTTTTAACAATCCTCTTTACAGGTTTTATATAAATAGTATTACATCCGACCTTGGTATATGCTACTTGACACATACGTTTTTAATCTTTGCCTCTGGATCCTGACAAAAGAGGTCCATTTCAACATCCAGTTATTTCTGTAATTTGGTAAAATTAATTTATATTCTATTTCTGGTTCCATATATGCCATACACTATATATATAGGTATATACATATATATATATTTTTTTTACTAATTACTTATCAGAATGACAAAAGCATTATCAGAGACATGTATACTGAGTAGAGATAATGTATTTCCTTGGGGCTGAAGAATTTAATTCCTTAGAATAGTTTAGTAAGTAGTGATAGATTGAATACCTGGATAATAATGCTTACTTCTTACTGAGAATGTACAAAAATGTTAGTAAGATACTTATGTGCTTATTTTTTATTAATTCTATTATTGAAATGAAATAATTTATAAATGGATACATATATATCCAAATAACATGTAAATAATATCAATGGAATGAAACTAATTATAGGTACATATAAGAAATATCACAACCCCTAGATTTAAAATGTTTAAAGTGAAAACACTGAAAATAAAACCACTTTCCTTTCTCTGAAGAACAGATATTTCTGGCTTAAGAAACAAGGGAAAATATTTAGTATCCTTGCACTGTAGTTGTCTGTGTTATTTTATGTTACAGAAAAATAGCTATATCTATTTTTCTGTAACAAGAAAGACATAAAAAATGTAACAAGACCAAGACATGTAAAAAAGAAAATTTCTTTTGGTAAAAGAAACTTGCCCCTTCTCACCCTCTATCATCCAGACAAAAAAACCTTACTTAGCAAAGGAATGTTTTTTATCACTTAAAATCAGAAAAGCAAAATGAGAAAAAGGCAAACTGTTTGAGGATGTAAGATGAAAAAATACTTCCTTCTGTAACAGATTTCATTTTCTCTTTGACTGTTAATGGGCAATAAGTTCTAGTTTATTTTTACTTTGTAGGAGGGGGTACTGTTTGTTCACATTCACTGAACATTCAAGCTCTGTATATACTAGTGCATGATGGCAGCCCATACAAACATAAAGCCATTTCAATGCCAGGAAGTGGCACAAGACATAATGAAAAGTATAGATAAACTCTAAACTGATTTTGATTTTGTTCGAGGTCTCTGAACAGCTGAACTCTGCCTTAAAACCCACAGAAAGAACAGCTTGTGAAGAGGTGGATTCTCACTGGCTTTGCTTGAATGAGAATTATTAATTTAGGTCAGAGAGAACATTTTTAAACACAGCTCTTCAAGAAATAAATATCATTCATAACCTACATTGTCAGAAAAATAAAAGTTTTCTCTCTCTGTTAGCATGATGAAATAAATAACTCAACCACATAGAAATGAGCTGCAGTAGAGTAGTTCTAGTTTCATGTCCTAGTTTTATTCACCTGACATGTTGAGTGGAAAATAAGAATAATACTCGTATTTGTAGTATGGGCCTAACTCAATAAAGTCCATAATTTAGGAAGGTCACTATGGTTAACCCGCTGATATATTTCACCATTTGGTAATGCAGTTTCACTTTCTGTCGTTTTGAAAATGACAACATTAATATTTTAGATATAGTAAGACAAAAATACTGGGCATTAGTATAAGGATGCCCATTGGAGATAACTTATTATCTATTTTAAATGCTTCTCTCTAAATTTCATTTATTATATTCTCCTCACTTTCAGCATTGTATAATTTGAAGAACAGATTCTATATGATGAAATACACCAAGAAATAACACCAAGAAATAAGAATTCCTAGAAAAGTCATAGAAAGACTAAAGTGTTGAGACTATACCACATGAAAAAGAAAAGATCAACAAAGTGAGGAAAGTTTTAAAGTTTATATACATATTTTTTGGGGGGAGGTATATTGTTGTATTAACATTTAAATTTCACTAGGAGTTGAAGTATATGCTAACCCTATGTTCAGATTTTTAAAGTAAAGATAAAATGGACAAACAACTTTAAGGGTGCAATGTATTTAACACTGCACAATATATTCACCAACTAGACAATTTAGAGGGTGGTGTAACTATACACTTAGGAGCACAAGTATAGGGACAAGCCCTGGAATTGGGAGGAAAAACCCACCATTCAGGACTGAACAGAGGTCCTTGGTTGCTGACAGAATCTCCCCTTGACTTCAGACTTGAGACAAACCAAGGGAGTCTGACAGTATACAAAAATCACTGATTCAGAACAGACAGTAATGGGCTAGATTGGCCAGAGCCAATTCGGATTCTGGGGGCCCGTCTGAAGCGAGCAGGGTCAGCTGGAGGTGGAAATGTTGCAGCTGAAGTCCAGGATCGGTAGACGAGAGCAGCCATCTGCTAAAAAATCGTTGATTTCTACACAAGTTCCTAAGATGCATTTCCCAAAAAGGGATTAAAGTTTATATACTTATTTTTAAAAGAAAGCTGTGACTGGTCACCACTTTTCCAGAGAAAAGTTTGCATATTTTTTTCCTTAAAACATGATAAATCTTCATGCATAAGTATTTCTAAACATTGTAATTATTATTAATTTTAAGAATTTTTGTGTGTGAAATTTGACCAACACAGGAGAGGAAGGCTTGGAGGTTTTCTTTCATGGCAGTTATTAAAATAAACAATATTATTATTTGTTTGGCATACCTTAAATATGATATATTTTATATATTTATACATAATATATATTTTATATCTAAAACATTACATATATTTAAATAATTTATATACATTAAAAATAGAGGAATTCACCAATACATGACATCATTAAAGTCTTTTTTATAACTTTGATTCTTTAGTTCAAATTTGGTATATTTACTTTTAACATTTGATAGTCTTTAAAAATGAGTTTAGGGACTTCCCTGCTGGTCCAGTGGTTAAGACTCCATGCTCCCAATGCAGGGGGCCCAGGTTCCATCCCTGGTCAGGGAACTAGATCCCGCATACTGCAACTAAGAACCTGCATGCCACAACTAAAGACCCTGCATGCTGCAACTAAGACCCAGTGCAGCCAAATAAATAAATAAATAAAATAAATAAATATTTTTAAAAAATAAAATAAAGGGACTTCCCTGGTGGCACAGTGTTTAAGAATCCGCCTGACAATGCGGGGGACATGGGTTCGAGCCCTGGTCCAGGAAGATCCCACATGCCGCAGAGCAACCAAACCCGTGCACCACAACTACCAACCCTGCGCTCTAGAGCCTGTGAACCACAACTACTGAGCCCGTGTGCCACAGTTATTGAAGCCCATGCGCCTAGAGCCCATGCTCCGCAACAAGAGAAGCCACCGCAGTGGGAAGCCTGCACACTGCTACAAAGAGTAGCCCTCGCTCACAGCAACTAGAGAAAGCCCATGCACAGCAACGAAGACCCAACACAGCCAAAAATAAATAAATACATAAATTTATTTTAAAAAGTAAAATTAAATTAAAAAACTGATTTTAAACCAATATACATTCTATTTCATGTCCTTTACCTGAATATGAAATTAAGTTGATCACAACAAATTTTTCTGTTCCTCATGAAGAAAAAAATAGCAATAACAATAATTTAGCTTTTATTTTGGATTTTTTAAACTAAAAATCATTTTATATTACCAACAAAGAATTATGAATAGAATATAAAGATTTTTCACAGGGAGTTCTATGCCCTTCAGCCTGGAGGCAGGTTTAAATGTTAAACTGCTGTATTGATTATAGAGAAGAATAGCTGCTCAAAGGTTGGCTGTCTGGGGCTACCCTATCAGAGCATGATTAATTTATCCAGTCTAAGGTTGGCAAGTTCACAATGAGTGAGAACAGAATTCCTTTAAAATCCTACTGTTTTATTCCTGGCAACTCATTTTGAATTTCTCTCTTGATATCAGTGAATCACTAAAAAAGATTTCCTTCCTTCCACATATGCCTCCTATGACTAAGACAGCTGAGAATAAACAGATAAAAATACCTCAAGCATCAGCATAGACTTCAGGACTTATCATCAGGACACTTTTCAAATAGAAAATTTGGGGTAATGTCATTCAAACATTGTCTTTCCTTATAGTTAAATTTCTCTCTCCAGCACTTGAGCAAATACACTCCTTGACTAATTCTACTTTATGTTTATTATTATTTTAGTTCATCTTCCCCTCTTATGTTTCCCTTAAGAAAGCACAACTCATTTCACCTATATAAACATTCCCCTTCCAATCAAAATGATTTCTTACTTTCTCATTAAAAACACCAACATCAATTTATTTCTTCCTAAACGTATATACACCTAGAATCATCATACTAAATTATCTTTTAAAATTAGAAACTTCTAGACTCTCAATGAGAAAATACTTTTTTACATTTCCTCTCTCCATTCACATAAATACAGAAACCTTATGATCAGATACCATAATCCTAAATCAAATTTTTAAAAATCTCTGAACAATATGGAAACAAAATTCCTATTTCAAGTTAGTGATTTTAGCTCACACAATTAATGTAATCTTCCTCCCAAAAGTTTATTAAATGACAAAAAGAGAATTAAAAAAGTAAATTCTGCTTCAGTAGTAGCATAACATGCAATTTTGTGAGGCACCACTTCAGCAGAACCAGAAGGGGGGTGGGGGGGCAGGGTACCAAGTAACCATGTGTTTGTTATTCAACACATGGGCTTGGAAAAAAACAACCAAACAAACCCCACTTGGAATGTAAGATGGATAAAAGCTGAGAAAAAAACCAAAGGATGAAAACAGAAGATACAATCAACAGTAAAGCCTAAATTCTATCACTTGAGAAGCTGTCATGTAAAAATTTCATGCTGTTCCATTCTGGCAAAACAGTAAATTTAAATGTTCCTTGGGCAATGTTAAACTCCTTATGAGACAATCCTATAAATGGGTCTTTTTAGTTATAAAAATGTTAACAAAACATTCTTTTATGAAATATCAATGTGTTTCCAAAGAGTCCCTGTGGTTCTGGAATGAGGCTGTAGAAATTCAGTTCATTCCTGAGGTTTTAGCTAGTTCCCTTAAACACTTGTTTACCCTTTAACACCACAGATAGAACAGAAAGTTATGAGAATACTAAGCAAGTCTACCAAGGGAACCCAGTTTCATGGAAAACAGGTAAACAAGCATAATTTTCTCCTAACCCAGGTTGGTCATAACTGGCATTTGACATTAGTCAGTATGGCTAAGTAACTTGTATAACATCTCTACTTCTTCAATGCATGTTCACTACATCAAGAGTACTTCTGTTTGGATCCAGTATAGGACAGGAGTCCAACACAGTAGCATAGAAAGATTGTGAATTCACTTCTTCCCACGAACACACTGAATCTGAAGAAACCTAAAGGGTGATTAAATAGCTACTGTACATGTAAGGACCAGATAGAAATGAACAGAAAAGACAGAGAGACAGTATACACAGGAATACCACCCCCAATGTGGTGACCTGCAGGGAGTGATATTGCTGAGAGCTTGAGACAGACTCACCAGCCCCAGGACACAGTGAAAAAACAGCAGTTTAAAGGGCATCTAGACTATACAGGAAGGATGCCTTCATACAAGGCCACTCCTTCAAGACCAGGAGAGGTAGCTGTTTTGTCTAATTCATAGAAACAAAAATGAAAAGTCAAACAAAATGAGGAGACAGAGAAATATGTTCTTAACCAAAGAACAAAATAAAACTCCAGAAAAATTCTAATGAAACAGAGATAAGTAATTTACCTGATAATAAAGTTCAAAGAAATGGTCACAAGGTTGATTACGGAACTTGGGAGAAGAATGGAGAAACTCAGTGAGAACTCCAACAAAGACTTAGAAAATATAAGACAGTCCCTAAGACTGAATCATGAAGAAATAGAAAATCTGGGCCGACTGATCACTAGTAATGACATTAAATCAGTAATCAAAAAAAATCCCAGCAAACAAAAGCCCAACTGTCTTCACTGACCTTCACCAAATATTTAAAAAAGAGATAATACCTATCCTTCTCAAATTATTCCAGAAAAAAAAAAGAAGAAATGAAGAAAAAAGGAACATTTCCAAATCATTTTATGAGGACGGGATTACCTTGATACCAAAATCAGACAAGGAGATAGAAAAAAAAAAATTAAAGGCCAATACCACTGATGAACATAGATGCAAAAATTCTCAAATATTAGCAAACCAAATTTAACAGCACATTAAAAGAATCATACAACATGATCATGTAGGATTCATTCCAGGGATGTAAAGATATAACATATGTAAATATTTATGTACCCTATATAGGAGCACTTAAATACATAAAGCAAATATTACCAGAAATAAAGGGAGACATAAGCAGCAATGCAATACTAGTACCCCACTTATATCAACAGATAGGTCATCTACACAGAAAATCAATAAGGAAAACTGCCCTTAAATGGCACTTTAGACCAGATTGATTTTATAGATATATACACATCATTCCATCCAAAAGCAGCAGAATATGTATTATCTTCAAGTGCATATGGAACATTCCCCAGGATGATACACCACATAAAATAAAATGAAGGATAAAAATCATATGATCATCTCATTAGATGTAGAAAAATATTTGACAAAATTCAACATTGATTTATAATAAAAACTCTCAACAAAGTGGGTACAGAGAGAACACAATAAAGGCCAAATATGACACACCTACAGTTAAGATCATACTCAAAGGTGAAAAGCTAAAATCTTTTCCTCTAAGATTGGGAAGAAGACAAGGATGCTCACTCTCACCACTTTTACTCACACAGTATTGGAAGTCCCAACCACAGCAATTAGGCAAGAAAAAAAGGCATCCAATTTGGAAAGGAAGAAGTAAAACTGTCACTATTTGCAAATGACATAATAACATATATAGAAAATTCCAAACACTCCACTAAAAAACTATTATAATAAATGAATTCAGTAAATTTGAAGGATACAATATTAATATACAAAAATATGTTGCATTTCTATATGTAATTAACTATACAATAAAAATAAAGAAAACTATCCCATCTACAGTGGCACCAATAAGAATAAAATACCTAGGAATAAACTTAAGGTAGTGAAAGACCTGTACTCTGAAAGCTATAAGAGGCTGATGAAAGAAATTGAAGACAACACAAATAAATGGAAAGATATATCATGCTCATGTATTAGAGGAATCAATATCATTAAAATGTCCATAATACCCAAGCCATTCTACAGAGTCAGTGCAATCCCTATGAAAATACCAATGGGGCTTCCCTGGTGGCGCAGTGGTTGAGAATCTGCCTGCTGATGCAGGGGACGCGGGTTCGAGCCCTGGTCTGGGAAGATCCCACATGCCGCGGAGCAACTAGGCCCGTGAGCCACAACTACTGAGCCTGTGCGTCTGGAGCCTGTGCTCCGCAACAAGAGAGGCCACGATAGTGAGAGGCCCGCGCACCGCGATGAAGAGTGGCCCCCGCTTGCCGCAACTAGAGAAAGCCCTCGCACAGAAACGAAGACCCAACACAACCATAAATAATAAATAAATAAATAATAATTAAAATACCAATGTCATTTTTCACAGAACTAGAACAAATAATTCTAAAGCTAGTATGGAAACACAAAAGACCCCAAATAGCTAAAGCAACCTTGAGAAAGAAGAATAAAGCTAGAACTATAGTGCTCCCACACTTGAAACTATACCACAAACTATCAAGTTAACAAATCAGTATGGTACTGGTGCAAAAACAAACACAAAGACTGATGGAACAGAATAGAGAGTTCAGAAATAAACCCATGCTCATACAGTCAGTGAAGCTATGACAAAGTAACAGGCAAGAATACACAATGGGGGAAATATAGTCTTTTCAATAAATGGTGCTGGGAAAATTAGACAGCTACATGCAAAAGAATGAAACTGGACCACTTTCTTATACCATATACAAAAATAAAGTCAAAATGGATTAAAGACTAAATGTAAGACCTGAAACTATAAAACTCCTAGAAGAAAATATAGTCAATGATCTCTTTGACACTGGTCTTAGCAATAGTTTTTTGAATATATATCCTCAGGCAAGGACAACAAAAGCAAAAATAAACAGATGGGACTACATCAAACTAAAAAGTTTTGCACCATGAAGGAAACTACCAAGACACAAAGGCAGCCTACTGAATGGGAGAAGATATTTGCAAACAATATACACAGTAAAGGGTTAATATCCAAAATATATAAAGAACTCACACAACTCAACAACGCAACAACAAAAAAAACCTGATTTAGAAAATGGGCAGAAAATCTGAATAGACATTTTTCCAAAAAAACATACAGATGGGCAAGAGGCACATGAAAAGATGTTCAACATCAATAATTAGGGAAATGCAAATCAAAACCAGCTCACACCTGTTAAAATGGCTCCTATCAAAAAATGCAAGAAATAACAAGTATTAGAGAGAATGTGGAGCAAAGGGAATGCTTGTCCATTGTTGGTGGGAACGTAAATTGCCGCAGCCAGTATGGAAAACGGTATGAAGATTCCTCAAAAAATTATGAATAGAACTACCATATGATCCAGCTATCACAGTTTTGGGTATTTATCCAAAAATATGAAAATACTAATTTAAAAGATATATGCATAATAGCATTATTTACAACAGCCAAGATATGGAAGAAACCTAAGTGCTGATGGATGAATGAATGGATACAGAAATTGTGAGATATATATATATATATATATATATATATATATATATTTACACACACACACATACACACACACACACATCCCCCACAATGGAATATTACTCAGGGATAAGAAAGAATAAAATTTTGCCGTTTTTGGCAACCTGGATGGACTTGGAATGTATTATGCTAAGTAAATAAGTCACATGGAGAAAAACAAATACCATATGATTCCATTTATATGTGGAATCTAAAAACAAAACAAATGAACAAACAAAACAAAACAGGAACAGACTAACAGACACAGAGAACAAACTGGTGGTTAGGTGGGAAAATGGGAAAATGGGAAAGTGGTGGGGGCAGAGACAGATTAGGGAAAGGGGATTAAGAGGTAAAAAACCCAGCTATAAAATAAATAAGTCATGGTAACATAATGTACACAGAGAATATACAGTCAATAATATTGTAACAACTTTTTATGGTAATGGATGGTAACTGGTCTCATTGAGATAACCATTTCAGAAAATATCTATTCACTAGGCTATTCACTATGTTATATACCTGAAACTAACATAACATTGTATGTTAATTACAACTCAATAAAAAAGTACTTGTTTGGCATTTTAAAATTTCAGTGTGGCAATCTAAGTTTGAAAAAAAAAGTCAAAACAAAGCAGTACACCCCAGCCACATAACAAAAGAACATATTTGGATCGGCATACAGGAACTGATAACTCTTGTACGCATAAGAGCTGCATTTTTATGTTGCAAAACATAAACTGCAATCTGGTTGAAAGATAACAAAAGTGCAAAGCCAATTTTAAAATATATGGAAACGATCTTAGAGGAGCATATTTTGGGAGGCTGTTCAAGTAAAATATATTGAAAAAGGCCAAATTTAAATGATAAATTTTAGTATTCTTTAAGTTGAAAAAAAGACAAACCATCACGTAATACTGAAGTGTCCATATAATATTTTATCCTTTTCCTGATGAGAGTTAAAGGAAGCTGTACTATCCCAGACAAACCAAGTTATAAGGTCACCCTATCTAAGAGGAAACACAAAGGAAAATTTTAGTATTTTTTTTCTTCTACAGAATAAGAATAAACTGATGAAAGGGTTACTGAATCTGGGGCAAAATCATTATTTTATATACTCTGATATATTTGAAACATATATAGTAAGGAAATAGGCTTTCAAAGAAATAATGTAATTTATAAAGAGCTGTTAAAGTACTTTCACCTTAAACATGTAACTTAATAGTCTCAATAGTTGCTGATGAAAGTGGCTTAGGAATTATTATTCTCATGTTACACATGAAGAACCTAAGGAGAAAAAAAAATTAAGTTCAATGCTTGCCGAGACACTTTGTAAATGGGCAAGTTAGAACCAGAACACTTTATACTTAAATTAACATTCTCTATCACATGATACTATCTTTCCAAATACATTTTTACCAAAAACCTTATCAAATTTCATAAATGAAGTTAGCAATTAACATAGGAAATATACATCTAAAAATCCTCCCATTATAGTCCACATGATAAAAGTATAGATGGAGAGTCTATATGGGGTAGGTTTTAAGACCATGGGCTTTCCCAGTAGGCAGGCCTGGGCTTGGGTCTTGTTACTATCACAAGCCTGCTATGTGACCTATACCCACAGGTCCTATAACAAGACATACTGAGAGTGAACAAATACCAGGGTCAGGCACACTGTAAATGCTCAATAAATGTTTACTCTTATTAGCTACTATTATGTAATAAGTATATATTATGCCATTTGATTTTTTATCCTTTTTCTTGAAATATAACATACAAACCCTAGAAATATAAACCCCTCCCCCTGAAGAGTAATTAAGGACAAGCTAAAGAAATGGAACTTGCTCATGAATTAGAACACTTGGCAGTGTGAAGTCAGTTCTTTGCTAAATTGATATACAGACTTAATGCAATCCCAATAAAAATCAGAAGAGATGTTTCTGCTTGTTTATTTTTATTGTGAAAATTGAAACAATTAAATCTATCATTTGTGAAATGCCAAGAACTAAGACCTGTGAAGATATTTTTAAGTAGAATAAAGCTGGGAAACTTATACATCTGCTACAAAAATTTATTACAGAACAAAAGTAGTCAAAGTAGCATGTTTTTGGTAGAAGATTAGAGAAGTAAATCAACAGAACAGAATAGACTGCAGAGACAAACTCACAAGTATTTACTCATTTGATTTGAAATAAATATGCACAGGAGTGAAGTGTGAAAATAATGTATATCCAGTAAGTGGTATTGTACCAATTAGATATCCTTATGGACAATATAAAATGAAATGTTGGGACTTCCCTAGTGGCGCAGTGTTTAAGAATCCATCTGCCAATGCAGGGGACACGGGTTCGAGCCCTGGTCCGGGAAGATCCCACATGCTGTGGAGCAACTAAGCCCATGTGCTACAACTACTGAACCTGCCCTGCGCGCTAGGGCCCGCGAGCCACAACTACTGAGCCCGCGAGCCACAACTACTGAGCCCGCATGCACAACTACTGAAGCCCGTGTACCTAGAGCCCATGCTCCGCAACAAGAGAAGCCATCGCAATGAGAAGCCTGTGCACCGCAAAGAGCAGTAACCCCCATTAGCCTCAACTAGAGAAAGTCCGCGCACAGCAACAAAGACCCAATGCAGCCAAAAATAAATACATAAATTTATTTAAAAAAAAAAGAAATGTGACCTCATTTACATGACACAAAAATGAATTCGATATGGATTTGTAGGCAGAAATGTGCAACACAAAGCAACTTTTAAAAAATAGCATAGGAGAATATATTCATGATCTTAGAATGGGCAAGGATGTTCTTCAAAAACATTATCCATAAAAGAAAAGTAGAATGGACTAGACTCCATTAAAATTAAGAACTTGCGTTCATTAAAAAAAAAAAAAATTAAGATATAGTAACAATATAACTCATAAGTAAAAGATAGAAAATTCAATAAGGCTGAGCAAAAAGAATTTAACAGGCACAACACCAAAACAGAATATTCGAATAGCTAACGTATTAACTTTTTATACATGCAATAAATTGAAGATTTTGCTTCTCAAATTGTATCTTTATTCCATCTAAGTTTAGGATTTTTAAATTATTATTTTCCCCATAATATATGTGGCACATAATATTTCAGAAACACTGGGAAGTAGCACATAGCTACAAAACCATCCATCATGCCCTACCCTGACAAGCACATAGTGACTCACAAAGGATTCACTGTCTACATTTTCCTGTATCACCATACATGCACTTCAGGAACATTTAAAAAATATACTTGTGATTACTAACAGATTTTTCTTATATTTTACACAATATTATGACCTCAAGTTTTCTATATAGTACTCTATAAACTTTATAAATATAATTTTAATAACACCATTATTATAAACCACTTGTATATGTCCTTATGTATTTGAATCATCATCCATTATTTCCAATATGAGGATCTAAAGGTTCTACGAGCATTTATGTATCTTTTTTCCCCTCTTTGGTCAAAATCCACTAATGCCTTATTTTTTATTTTTTATTGAATGAAAGGTTTTTAAATTTCTATAGTTCTTTATAATTTTCAAAAGTTTCACACACATTTTCATATAATCCCATAATAAACATTTTTTTAATGTATCCTTTTTTTTTTTTTTTTTGCCTGTGCCCTGCGGCATGTGGGATCTTAGTTCCCCGACCAGAGGTTGAATTCATGCCCCCTACATTGGAAGCGCAGTCCCTGCCAGAGAAGTCCCCCATAATAACCCTTTTTTAAAATCCCCTTCCCCTATATTGCCTCTCCCCTCCTTCACTCTTCTCACTGGTAACCACTAGTTTGTTCTTTATATCTGTGAGCCTGCTTCTTTTTTGTTTTATTTACTAGTTTATTGTTTTTAGATTCCACATATAAGTGACACCACACCGTACTTATCTTTCTCTGTCTGACTTATTTTACTTAGCATAATGCCTTCCAAGTCCACCCATGTTGCTGCAAATGGCAAATTTTCATTCTTTTTTTATGGCTTTTTTATAGTTAGGGAGTAGCATTCCATTGTGTCTGTGGAATCTTCTTTATCTATTCATCTGTTGACGGACATCTTCTTTATCTATTCATCTGTTGATGGACACTTAAGCTGCTTCCATATCTTGGAAATTATAAATAATGCTACTATGAACATTAGGGTGAATGTATCTTTTTGAATTCCCTATCTTAACATTTTAGAAGCAGCAGCTTCTGGTCCAGTGATGTCTGAAAGGAGCTTCAGGTGCTAGCATTCCCTATAGGCCTCCCATTATGCTTCACCCAACTGGGTAAGGCTCCTGGTCTCCGTGGAATTTAGTGTTCTCCTTGTTTTAAGATAATTCCCACTCTAAGATGTTGTGAGGATAATGATCACATAAGAGAAACAAAAGCTCTTTAAAATGCAATATATGCCAAGTCATTAGGCCAAAATTTCCTCAGTCCCTGGGAGTACTCATCATTATAATTTTGTATAGAAGGCACAAGTAGACATTTCATTTTCTACTGAATAAAAGTTTCTTTCTTTCCCCAAACCTTCCTCCATTTTTCCCTAATCAATTAGATCTACTATTTTTGAATCTGCCCACTTACAAAATAGGCTGGTAAAATCAACTAAAGTACACCCACATATTTGTAAATGGGTCAAATGTTGTAGATATATATTACATCCACTTTAAATGTAGTTATAAATATCATTACTAAATATCACTGGTAAGAAAGTAACTTCTATTCCCACTGCCTCATCACCAAAAACTAATACTCCTTTTTATCACAAGTTATGTTTCTCTTTTTAATTCACATTTCTTGACTATACTTATTCATAGGGCCACTATTATATTATTCATCTTTGTATTCATCTAACATCTTAACATCTACTTCATATAGTTACGGAAGTATGTAATAGTTGTTTTTATGTGTATTTTAGAAGATAAAACTGCTACCCAATACTTTTGCCTAAAATGGTTTTCTTCAAATAGACTGTCATAGTATTAGTGATGATGCTTTTTATATTAATTAATAGGCATCATGCAAGAGAGTTTGTTTTAATGTATACCAATATATTATTATTCTGTAGTTCCTAGGGTGTGGCAAGGCTCCAATAGTCCACACACTATTACATAATAAATATGAAAATCAAAGTTAATTAAAGCAGATGATATAACATCCTTAAAAGTGCACTCTTAGGGAAAATATTTCTATAATAATCTACAAAATTCCCCAAAGAATATTACTGTCAATTATTCTGTAAAACCATTTGATTAATTCTGACCTTTTTGGCCCTTTGACTAAAAACTAGATCTAAGCATATGGCTTAAGGAATTGGAGGATAGTAATTAATAACAAGCTCTGATGGGCATCTTTCCAAAAAATCAATGGTCGTGCAAGAGAAAATGTCATACAAATATCATATGTAAAATAAGTGCGTATAGAGAGGTGAGTAACAGCGTTGCTTAGATACTGGGGCAAAACAGGTATAAAGGAGGGAACTGAAGGAGGGAGAGAGGAAGGTAAAATGAAGGAAGGAGGGAGAAGGAAGGAAGGAGGGAAGGAAGGAGAAAAGGAAGGAAAAGGAGGGAAAGAAGGAAAGAAGGAAGTGGTGGAGAAAGAAGGAGAGAGGGAGAGAGGCTGGGAGAGATGGATGAAAGGAAGCAAGGGGACGGAAGGAAAAGGAAGAAAAAGAAAGAAGGAAGGGGAAGGAGGAAAGGAAGAGCAGTGAGGAGGGGATGAGAGGGGAAGGAAGAGAAAGGGAGGGAGAAAAAATAGCTAATCCTTTTTTAAATATAGTGAAATGCAGTTGCTCTAAGCAGACTCACTTGGGAAATAAGTTATTTGGTGAGTTAGCCCAGCATAATGGAAGTAGCACTAGACTAGGAGTCAAAATACTTTAGCTCTACTTCTAAATAGATCACCAGCTGCCAGTGTAATTTTAGACAAATATATTAACTCTTATCGTCAATTTCTTAATTTGCAAATTTAAATGTTTAGACTAGCATTTTAAGGTCTCTTCTGGTCTTAAAATCCTATGCTTTTATGTATTTCCATAGTAGAGGACAAATTGATTTAAGGAAAATGAGAAAAGACTGAGACAATGATGCTGTTTAGATGAGAGACATTCTGTCTTCATAATTGACTGGACTTCTAAAATGCCTTCTTTGTGCAACTAGCGCAAACTTTGTATATTAAGCGTTGTTTGATTATGGAGCTTCCAACAAGTGCCGCAGTTGGTGTGTTGGCAATGAGACATGGAGATGGATAATATACTCTTAGGTTGGCATGATTCTGACATTCATTGTCAAAGATGTCACTGTTTGGGATATCTGTGGAGAGCCGTAATGTACTGGTACACCTAGGAGACTGGTTGTAAACTTATATTAGGTAATCAGGGAGATGATGATAAACACGACCTGAAAGAAGCTAGTGACATGAACATATTTTACTAGATGCCTGGAATACAAAAATTCAGATAAGCCTATGCATATGTTTAGCTCTGGCAGTAGAATTTATACCCTGCAAGTTGATCAAATCACATAAAAATCAAGACTCCTTGAAGAGGTCAGTCGTCTACTTTCACTGATCTCTTGAACTATACGGTGCAGGTTGAGCTGCCTTTGAAATGGAAAGTATTTATTTAAGCCACAGATAAAAGGTTGTTCTCAGGAACCTTTCAACCACTATTCCAATTATTTTCTGGCATGATAAATTTTCTTTCACAGATGCTTATGTCAACTACACTACTGTAACTCTGCACCTGAAAAATGCCTTAATTTTTTAACTTTGAAATATGCATTCAGGTATTTGCATTTAAAAGGTTGTTCACAAGTTGCTAAAACATAATGTAAATGAATACCTTTTCTTCCTATTGCTTTGGAGACAGCATTTTAAATGCGGTAACAGTCCTTGGAACACACCTTAATTATAAGTCAAAAACAGGGAGCCTAAATCTTTTCAGAGCTAACAACTGTATCATACCTTGTTATATATTTTCTCTGATAAATATGCAAAAGTAGAAGATTTGGAAAATGTCAAGAGACGAAAACAAAAAAAAAATTAAACACACAATTTGCTACCTTTTTCTTAACTTTATACCAAGAGACTTGGTCCAGATGATTAAATATTCTTCAAAACCATGATGTTAGGGACTACACAATATTATATTTATACATATGCCATAATTTATTTCATAATCTGCCTAACTAAAAGCACTTGCTTCAGATGTTTTGTCTTATAAATAATGCTAACATGAAGATCTTTACTCAAAAACTTTCTTTTACTCTCTGGTTCTTTCCTCAAGCGGGACACCTAGAATGTAATTGCAAGATCAAATGATATGCCCTTTCTCAGTGCCATTGATAGGAATCACCAGATTGCTTTCAGATCCAGAAATTGTGAGAGGTCTCTCTAAATATTCTGCCCTCTGCAACAAAAAGTATGTTAATTGGTTTAAAAAAATCATGTTGTTCAAATTTCCTTCCTTCTTAGTAGTGGGGTTTAACATTAGGTTACTTTTATGGGTACATAATCTTTCATTCATATGTTTATATATCTGTGTATGTATTTGACATTTATTAAGACTTTTAACTGACCTTCTCATTGGAGATGTATCTGACATAAAACGTTGGGGACTGCAGTCAAATGATTTAAAAATGCTACTAATTTTACTATTTCACTTGAAGAGTAATAATAAACATTGGTGTGTGAAAGACACAGATGATGCAGAGTGAATTAACCTGTTGAACTTTATGTAGTCCAAAGATACTCAAATGCAGTTTAGTATTACTCTATTGTTCATATAATACTTATACATATTCTGGTGAGGTAATGTCTATGAAAAACACATCCTGGAAATTCAATATTAAGTATATCAGCTCCTTGTCATATTTTTCCAAATGTTTTTTCCATGCTTGCTTCTTAGAATATTTTTTGTTTAAAATCACCATGATTATCAATACTCACTCTACCCCAGTGAGGTCAAGCCTTACATTATCCTCACACCTGCTGTATTCATTCTAACCTCCATATCTCTGCTTACTGGTTCCACCGCTAAAACACAAGTGCAAGGGAATGTGCTGGTTCAGTGTGAAACTTGTAAAGGCCAAAGCTTTTTGTTTTAGTATGATCATGCTATCAGAAGAAACCACCATTTGTTTTCAGGTCTTCACTCCGACTTTTTCTCAAGGCTTTTGTTGTTCTCTGGGTGAACAGGGTAGTGGTGTACATGTGCGTGTGTGTGTGTGTGTGTGTGTGTAATAAAGTAAGGATGTAGAGAGGAGGAAGTACTGTTTGTCTAAAATTTTCTTCTGCTCTGAGCGCTCATACTTCCTAAAATTGTCCAGCTCTTTACATAACACTTGGTAAGTGCACTGGACCTGACAAATTGTTCTCAACTCTCTCAGAATTTCACCTCACAAATTTGTAAGCAACATGAAGACAGAGACAGGCTTCCTTATTTTCTCTTCCTGCATGTCCTTCTGCAGAACTTGCCCTCTCTACAGCAATACACGCCATGCCATCCTCCCCACCCATCTTTGTTTGGCTGGAGCAGAAACGAACTCCTGACTCAGATCCAGGCAATGCATCTGCAAAGTGGGTAAAAATTCAATTTTTTTGTGCTTAAAATACCATCTAAGAAACCTAGAAACTAGCAACAGTCATGGCTAGGCACTTGAGGAGACATAGAAAAATACAGACCCGAGAACATAACATGCCAAACCAAAGCAGTGTGCAAAGTTAAGTTATTGGCAAAGATGACCATACATGAATTAAAGAAAGTGACTGGTTAAGATAGAACAGAATGATGTAGATAGGACAAACATATAGACCCAGAGAAGGAATGATCAAGAGAGTAGCCGCTCTCATTCTTGATAAATTTCTATTTACCCTCTTAGAACTAGAGGAGGCCCAGCTATAGACTTGACCATGGTAGTCCATCAAGTTTCCCAGAATTATTCAATAGCAAACCTTTGAAACTAAACTAATTTATATGGGTTTCTAATTCTTGCAATGCAATGAGTTTTGATTTGAACGCTAACAGTCTTATTTGACTTTGTGGCCCTAGAATCCAGCACAGAAAGATTCAGTCAAAGACTGAGGAAATGATTAAATGCATAGATATCTTCAGAGTTCAACTGAAAAACTAACATCAAGTTCTTTCTTAAATCTCTGGACTTGTACATATTTTTCTTTCCTATCCTCCTCTAAGAATTATTTCTTGCACTATGTATTTTTCATTTTATTATTTTCTGTTTTGTACTGTTCTTGAATTGTTTTACATACTGAATGTACAACCCATTTGAAATTTAATTATATATTGTTTCATATTATTATTAATTCATGTTTTGTTTCCTCTACTACTTGTAAGTCCTTTGAGTATAGGGAATACATCAAAATCTTACATTTTCCATATATTAAATTCTCACTAAAAGCCAATTAAATTCAGTGTCTTGTGGTAGAAAGGCTCTGGAGAATGTTCTCACCTTACTAAAAGCTTCCCTTTTTCTACCTATGAAATATGGTAATGATTCCACCTCCCAATGAAAAGTGCTACACAAAACATATGTAAAATGTCATGAGCGCAAATTATAGCATTGGTAGTTATCGTTATGAAGTAGAACATGTATGAAAGAAGTGATTGCATGCCATCAGCCTTCCTCACCGAGCTGTTTTTTTTTTTTATTGAAGTATAGTTGACTTACAATATTTTATTAGTTTCAGGTGTACAACATAGTGATTCAATATTTTTATAGATTATACTCCATTTAAAGTTATTATAGAATATTGGCTATATTTCCTTGTGCTGTGCAATATATCCTTGTAGCTTATTTTATACATAGTAGTTTGTACCTCTTAATCCCCTACCCCTGTGAGTTGGCTTCTGTTTTGTTGTATTCATTTGTTTGTTTATTTTTTATATTCTACATATAAGTGTTAACATAGAGTATTTGTCTTTGTCTGACATTTCACTATGCACAATACCCTCCAGGTCCATCCATGTTGTACATACGTGAAGAAAACGAAAACACTAATTTGAAAAGATATTCACCAACATTATTGTTGTTGTTCTTTGGTGTGTGCAAAGGTTTATTATTCCAAAGTGAGCCCTGAGAAAAGAAGAAAGCGAACTAGGACAAACCCATCTTTCAAGGGAAGCCCAAGCTGTCCTTTAGTGTCAATACCCAAGTAGGGTGGGGGGGAAAGAGCTTGTTTAAGAAATTAACATCCCTAGTTGGGTTTTTCAATTTTGAACCTAATTTGGGTGTAAAGGTTTTATTGATGAGATAAACAAGTTCAATCTTATATATTTCTCCAAACACCATGAAAAAGATGCAGTGCCTATGGTAAAAAAAAAAAAAAAAAAAAAAAAAGGAGGGGGATGGATGAAAGAGCAAACTCTTTCCCATCAATTGGGGCAAAGTGAGAATAGCATCGACATATATACACTACTGAATGTAAAATAGCTAATGGGAAGCAGTAACATAGCACAGGGAGATCAGCTCGGTGCTTAGCAATGACCTAGAGGGGTGGGATAGGGAGGGTGGGAGGGAGACGCAAGAGGGAGGGCATATGGGGATATATGTATACGTATAGCTGATTCACTTTGTTATAAAGCAGAAACTAACACATCATTGTAAAGCAATTATACTCCAATAAAGATCTATTAAAAAAATTTAAAAATAAAAAAAACCCTCAAAAAAAAAATTCCCATTAATTTTACTTTGCCCTACCTGATCTTTTTATTCTTATAAGGCAATGGCTTATAATATGGCAAGAACATATTTCTTCTGATGGAAGTTAACTGATGAGACTTTTTGAAATAAACTTTTATCCCCTAGTGACTGCTCTGGGGCAGCTGTTCCTACTGAGCGTATATTAAAACAAGACTTGGAATTGAGAGGATAGCTGTCTAAGGTTACTATTCAGGTACTCTTCTTATCTAACAAATGTTTATAATAATACCCAAAGCTATTGATAATAAGTCCCAGCATAATACGCTAGTTTCTTTCAACACTGAGACATAATAGTGCAAGTTAATGAATAGTCTCAAAATAAATAACTCAATTAGTGTAAAGAAATATATTTTGATGAAAATTCTAATGAAGAAAGAATGAGATGGAAAAAAGGAAAGGATTGAAGGGACATCTGACAATATATTAAGATAAAAGTATGAGCTATTTTATTTTAAACAAATGAACTTACAATGTCTATGGTTTTAGAGCATATAATAAGGGTGACAGTTAACTTTAAAATTTTATATACATTTTCCAGCCTACATATTTTATAGGTAAGTTATCTTTAAACCAAAATTATGTATACTAAAATCCTTTTTTTTCCCCTGAATTCTTCAGTAAAATTTAAAATTTATTCCTAGGATATAATAAATATCTGCAAAGAATGGGTAAACATTAAAATTTCTCTGAAGATGATATCTTTTCTGATAAAGTAAGAATAATTATTCTCAAATTTGTCATAAAATGTGAATATCATTTTGAAAGGGTCATGTTAGCTCTTGCCAAAATAACTTAGTTCTAAAAAGGAAAAAGGCAAATGTCAATTTAACTAAATTTCCACTTACCATCCACCTAAACCCCACATTGTTTTGGTAATTTATAACTCTGTTTGTTATATATTCTTTTATTCATAAAAGACGTGGTATTTTAAAAATAAATTGGTTTATTGGGACATAAGAGAAAGTGAAACAAGAATATAAAATAACCACTCTTGAAAATGTAATTATCAGTGACTAATGCAGGGCTCTGGGCCTGAAACCCCCAGTGAAAGTAACTCTGAGTTGTCATATAGTTTTACCATTTTCATAATTTTACAAATTCATGGCTAACCCAGACTCAGAGGATATAAAATGTAGAGGGGTGGGGATTAGACCCCCAACTTTTGGGGGATCCTCTGATAGTGATGAAAGGAACTGGAGAAAGGTTTTAACAATCCTTTTTGGTGTCACACGTGATGTGTGTTGTTTGTCCTTTGGGGATTTAGTAACCTAGATTTGGGTATTGTACTCTTTGACTCTACTGGCTGTGTCCCATTAATCATTAACCACTTATCTTGCATCATTTCCCTTGTTATCACATATCCAGATCTGTTACATGAAATCTTTTTATTTATTGTCATCTTATCCCTAGAAAATAAGTTCAATGAAAGTAGAAATTGTTTTCTTCATTTAGATTACCACCAGTGCCTGGCTCAGAGTTGGTGTACAATTCACATCGACTGACTGAGTGAATGAATGAATGCCTACATGAATGCATGAATTCTGTGTGGGAACGTCCTATTAAAGCCAAAGGGCTAAACCACAGCCTTGTGAATAGGAGGTTCCTCTGAAAGAAATTGACATTTGTAGTATGATTTTGGGAAATGAGTGAATTCTAAGGCATTAAATGAGGACTCAGGAAACTGAGCAATACATTCTCTTCTTTTGGCAAGTGAGTGATAAGTTTTATATTGAGGCCAGAGATATGGATATAGGGGATGAACCATCGCCTTTAATTAGAGACACTCTCAGAATGAGAGAAAGAAGCAGCCCCATAAAAATCTCTAAAATGAATCTGGGAAGGTGCCAGAGTGTACAGTTAATATACTGTCACCATACAATCCCATGTCCCATATTTCATTACTTTCAAATGAAAATGTCAACCTGATCTCATTTGGGCTATGGAGAATGATAAACATGCTTCTGCCTACCCTTAGGACAACATAATTCATGGGAAAGCAGGGTATCCTCCCTACTGTGAAACCAGAGTGGTGGCACCTGCCCTGGTCACTAAGAGTGGATATCACGGTGGAAAGGCAGCCTTAGTTGATGACACAGGCAATGGAATTCTGCAGTGGAAAAGGAGCAGAGGAGGTTGGGGGACAGTTCTTGAACTTAAGCAAGGCAGAGCATACACAGGGAACATTAATTTCTGGAAAGATCTGATGAGAGTGATTATCAGATCTGTCCATATACATACATATATAAATATGGTAAATATATAAAGTTATTTTCACTATAAATATTACTTTATTGTATACTATAAAACTAGTATACTTTTTATGTACTAGAATAAATAGTATATCCTAAAACTAGTGATTAATTCAATATCCAAGCATTTATTATTAAGCTCCAAATACTAAAGCCTCTGTTTCAACAATATTATCCAAAGTTAATATTTTATCAAATAGGTATGATTCTTTGAAGTTAAGACCAAGCAAAGACTGTGGATGATTCACATTCATCCATGATTCATTCCTGAGAGAAAAAGGATATAAGCTTTGGCTTCAGAGAAAGCTGCCAAATTTCAACATCTAGGATGTGGTATAACCAGAATGAAGGATTTTCTGCAGTCATAATGCTGGCCTTGATATTAACAACTATCACTATCTGTCAGAATGTGCCAAGTATTTAGGTCATTATAATCGCTGCTAAGTAGTTTAAACTTTTGCTATAGAGAAAGGTAACTACTTAAGGATTTAAGCAGGAAGTGACAGGATCACATATGCTTTTTCAAAGATCACCTGGGAATCTAAGTGGAAAGCCCTGGAAGACATTCAGAGGAGGATCGCTTGTTATGTGCACGGTTCATCGACCTTGATTAGAAAGACGAAGGATCTGAAATAAGACAGTAACATGAAAAGACACACAGAAGTGTGTGATTGTGTTAGATCTTAAGAAAGAGTGGTGGACAGCATTTATTCACATATAAGAGGATGTGAAAAGGGTGTCTGCATAGAAAAGAGAAAAAAACATGACCCACATTGTTTAAGCTATAAATATTCAACAGCTAAGATAATGCCTTGGGTCTATGAAACCCTTTTCCTCCTTTGTATACAGTTAGGCAACCATATAGAAACCTGGAAAATGTAGGCTAAGGCCACAGGAGTGAATTCTACCTAATATAATTGGATGGAAATATGTACCTCATTTTCTTACTGCCACTTGGCTGCATCCAGAAAATACAGTGGAGAACTGAGGCCTTAGAAGATGGATGAAAGAGCCACTACATAGGTTTTTGAGTAACTGCAGAGAGCTGAGCCCACCTCTTCACTCTGTCCCCACCCTCATGACCTGAGTGGGAAAAAGAAACAGCACATCTTTGTGTTAAAGCCTCTACATTTTTACTGTGTGTTTTATTACAACTCACTTCCTTCTCTATGGTTGCTAAGTGTTCTACTAGTTCCTTAGTGACTAGAGATTGGATACAAACTCTAGAATAATGCTGTATATTATTTGTAATGTAGTATAGATTTTTAATGCTTAATATGACTATCTAATTCTTATTCCACGGTATGGGCTTATTTTTTCAATTAATTCTTTTTGCTGTCTTTATAAAATTCTGAGTTCAACATCTTTCCTTATATCTTTTATGAGGAATATTTGAACTAGGTGAATTCAACTGAAACGGTGATCTGAATTCTGGAGGCTGGATTGGGCAGAGCACCTCAGCAGCAGGTTACTTATCTGCTAGTTACATTCATGAGCTAGACTGTCACCTAGAGACGGTTACTATTATTTTTGATGTATTTCTGTAACTTGTTTGATTTTATGTGTTGCTGGTTTTATTATACTTCTTCCATTGTTTGTAAGCCTGATATTTATAATATTTTAATATAATTTAATATTTATTTTAATATAATATATTTAATATTTTAATATAATTAAAATATAATATTTTAATATTTTTATATAATTAAAACATTTTTTAATATTATAATATAATATTTTAATATTTAAATAATACGTCATATTATCTATTTTTCTGTAGATGCTGATGTTTGAGTTTGTTTCCTGTTGACAATTTGCAATCTTCGATTAACACGAAGGCTGTTATATTTTCATATATCTAATTTATTTAAGAGCCAACCTAATTGTCATACGGAATCTTTGCAAATTGTTGATTTAAGACCCCTTGAACTGAGAATTTTCAACTATTGGGCACGAAGGAAAAATTTTACCTACTGATAAAAATATCCCAATCTGCGTGATACCTCTTTTCAATTAACAGTCGAATAGTTTGAACTCTTGTTCTTTTACTAAGTATTCTCAAAAGAAGGTTTCGTTTGCTCTTAAATTCCTTATTTTAAAGAAGAAATGCAGATATAATTGGCAAAAATAATTTGTATCATTTTTCCAATGCAAAAAGGATTAACAGTGGTACAGCAATAATTCAGTACATCCCAGTTAAACTAAAATTTACTTCATTAGGTTTTTACAGTTCCTACCATGCAAAAGGCATAATTTCTAAGTTTCACAATCACTGACAAGTATATCTTTATTTAAAAAATAGCCTAACCCTATTTTACAGAAATTTTGTAAAATAAGGGTATTTTATTAGGTAGAATTATTTTAGTGACATATTTGAAAAAACACTAAAAAGTGCTCAATCTTTCAACTGGGTTTGCCTAAAGAACACTTACCACATAGGTCAGCTTATTAAATTTAAAATTCATGTTGCCATCCAAAAAGTTCCTTTTCTTAGAATACTTTACATTAAGCATTTACAGAAGATGGTGAGTTAATGTAATATTTTGTTATATCATTTTATCAAGAAATATGGTATTTATTAAATCCTTTAAGTTTTGATGGGTCCCAAAATGCTTATTTAATTCCAAAACTTACTTACCATTTAGAGACAGAGATACTAGTGATTAATATGGATTTCATCCCACGATAAAAAAGAGAAATCTGTAACTGAAATTCCGTTATTGACTAGCATAAAAAAGTACTCAATATAGGGTACTACAGGTTCCCTTCATAAAGGAACTATGTAAGCGAAGCCAAGTTTTATTCCAGTTGGCAATGATTTGCATCAGTCAATAGGAGCTAGCTGGCCAAACTTCTGTCTTCCAAAGTTTATAAAAATGTGGCCAAATGCTAATAATTCCTGGAAAAATTAAGAAATCTTCAATAGTAAGAACAGGTGGCAGAGGTACTACAGCTTTCCCAACGAAACTGTACAATGTTTCACAGTTTTTGCAGAAGCTCAAAATTGCACAGTTGGGCACAGAGCTTAGCTTTATTGGACATCATTTTAGATATTGGCTCTCTAGTGGTTAACATTCTTGAAATACATGGACATTTCCAGTTAACTCAATCTTTTTCTAAGTTTCAAATTAGAGTATTGAATAAAATTTCAGTTTTTATACTCAAAATTATTATGAATGAAATGATATTGAAAAAGCAGCGATCAACCACCTTCTGGTAGTTTAAGCAGTTCCATTAAATTCAGTAGGAAAATAGCTTATATATCCCAGCTAAGTCATATTGAAACTTTTTTTTATCTAGGTTTTTTTTCCCCCATTTGTGGCTTGAATTGGTGACTTTCTTCATACTCAAGAAGCTAAACAAGCCTAATGAATCAAGAGAAAAACCTGGTTATTTAGCATCACAGAAGTAATGTACCTGAAGACCACTTGAAAGTCTTAGCAAGAGGCATTTTAGTGTTCTGGTGGAGGCAACTGCAGCAAGTTCTATTGAAAATAATGATACTGAGATAACAAGTTTATAAACTGAGCTGTTTTCTCTCTTGCACGTAAAATTTCATAAAAGAATAATAGCTTTCTTCACCTTCTTCTTCACCACCTTTTTTTTTTTTTTGTACCCACACCACTCTACCTAAGATCCCTGGCTTTTCCCCTTCTGCTGGGCCTCTAAAAGTGGTAGTTCCCTTAGTCTTCTTGGACTCTAACAAAACCGTAGAGTGAGTGGCTTAAACAACAAACATTTATTGCTCACAATTCTGGAGGCTAAGAAGTCGAGATCAGGGGGGCCAAGCTGGTCGAGTTCTCCTAAGAGGCCTCTTCCTAGTTTCCTTGAATAGCAGAGAGGGAAAAAAAGAGGCTTCTCTCTTCCTTTTCTTATAAAGACACTAATTTCAAAATGAGACGTAACTACCTCCCAAACGCCTCCACTTCAAATATCATTACACGAGGGCTTCAACATGTAAATTTAGCGGGGGAGGATATAAACATTCAATCTATACTACGTCCTGCTTTGGGATCCTTTTGTTTTTTCGGTCGATATTTTCTTTCAACAGAATTATATATATTCCAGAAATCTTTATATTTAAATGTTTACTCTGAATTTATAAGTCCAGCCCTGGCCATTAACTTAAACTCCAGAAGTATGTACCTAATTACCTTAAATTTAACATGATCTCTGGATTCTTTCCTGCCCTTGTTTCTTACCTGCACCTTTGCATCTCAGTCACAAATAGAGACGTGTACCTGTTTACTCAAGCCAAAATCTTAACAGCTATTCTTAATTCCTAGATTTCCATTACATCTCATATCCAACACTCTAAGATGTTTTGTCAACTCTAAATGCAAAACGCATTTTAAATCCTTCTGCTTCTCTACACCTACTGTATTACCTCCCTAGTTTAATATTAACTCTAGTTTCCTAACAAGCTCTATAGTTTCCTAATTGGTCTTCTTGCTTCTATTACTCTTTCCTTGGTATCCATCGCCACAAAACATCCAAAGGTAAGGCTAAAAAGCCAATTAGACTATTTGACTCCCTTCTTTAAAACCATCTTATGTCTTCCCAATTATATTTTAAGTAAAAGCAGCACTTCTTACCTTGGTCTACAAGGCCCTGTGTGATCTGGCTCCTGCTTACCAATCGGAATTTTCTCACGTTTCCCATTGTATACCTCTGTCACTCACACTGGGACTTATTTCTGTTTTTCAAATATATCAAATTGCAACCTTGTTTTGGGGTCTTCACACTAACTATGGAGCTAGTGAGTGCCCAAAGCACTCTGACTCATGATCACACAGCACAATTTTCTTAGCATTCAATTCTCAGTTTAAATATTACTCCTTTCAACGGCATCTTCACTAACCACTCCAATCTAAAATTGACCTTTAAGTCAACATTTATCATGTCTTTTATCCTCCCTTTATCTTTGTATGGCCCCTAATTATTTATCATTTTCTTACATTATTTGCATGTTTATTTCTCCACATTTCTATAATCTCAGACTGCAGAACACTCATAATACATGCACTCACCCCCAAAAGAAAATTTGTTGACTAAAGGAACAAGTCAATGAATATTATATACCCGTTGGGGAACATAAAGTCAAGGGAGGTTTCCTGTGTTTTTATAGTAACATTTAAAGCAGGAGCTGCTTGAGATGTTTATATAATGGAGGGACCAGTGGAAAGCAAGTTGGAGATTCTGGAAAGGGCAATGATAATTGATAGAGCCTGGAGGTAGTAAAGAGACATTCAATGACTAGCACTGCAGTATGTATTTCTTCATAGGACTAGGAAAGAGGTAGATAAGGAAGAGTTTCAGTGTAGATGAGTATATTGTTGTCTATATTGTGATCAGAGCCATTTCCCAGAAGGAGAAGCTAGTGACAGAGGTAATCTCCTTTTGCTCTTCCCTTGCTCCTTATTTGGGAACAAGAAGTATGGCCTTAAAGAAGGATCAAGGAGAAGAGAGAACATCAAAGGACTATTTGCTCTGATGGAACTCTGCTCCTATCTTTTACAGTGGTCCCTTTGGAGATTTAATTAAATATGCTGGCTGCAATCTCTGTTTTGATTCCAACCCGATAGACATATTACAGACTCTCAGCTTTCTCCACTTATATTTCTGCTATATTTTCCTCTTTTCATATACTTATTACTCTCATCCAGAATACCTTTGATGCTTTTCAATTCTGATTATTATTCTTCTCAAACACAAACACTTTTTGATCTATTTACTTCTGATTCATTTGGTACTACGAGTTTCTTCCCTCTGTCAAACGGGATCTTCAAATGAAGCAACCCATATGCTTCCTTGACTCACTGAAAATGTAACGTTTTTCTTCGAATCTATTGTTTACAATTCAGAGTATTATGATAGAGTAACGTATTTCCACTGTGTAGTTTCCACTGGGAAAAAATAAACACTAGTAATAAAAGGAGAATTCGCCAATAATTAGCAAATGATAGGCCAAACAGAAGTCATCCACTGCGTGATGGTTGAAGAAAATAGACCAGCAGGCCGCCGAGACTGTGCTGAATTAATCAGAGTGATGCACCATCACATGGGATGACCTTTCAGTCCTAACTGCCTTAACAACAATTTGCATTTAAAGGTGGAACAAAATTAAAAGCATAAACTTGTTTCTCTTAGTTGACAAGTCCCACTAAACTTTTTTTATTTTTCAATACAGTTAGAAACCCAGCATGGATCATTATCTGCAATGAAGAAGGAACTTAAAAGGTTTTCAATGTTACTCATCCCTGTATTTGTTCTTACATTGAGAGAACCCCTGCCCCACATCTGCTTCTGGACCTTCTATTGGGCTCACGAAACTTCATATTTAAAAATGATATGCCCCAATATTGATGTCTATCTAGAAGCTGTGGCCAAATAATCCAAAGCAAATAGACTTTGCAACAATAACTGCTTTTGCTTTCAAATGAAAGAATAATCAAACTATAATAATCCATCTGCCACTTTCCTTCTCCTTGCTTTTCTGACAGGCTCTCAATGGAAGGACTTTAGAAGGAGTTGACCTCACTACAGACCTGGAAGAGGTAGACAGAAGTTTAATCTGACTTTAGAAAAATAAATGACAAACTTGTTATTCTTTTGATTCTGCGGGGAGGTATGAGATATATATAAATACATATACTCACATTTCATTGCTAAAATAGTGAACGTTTTATTGTTAGATCTGTTAAAAGCAAATTACTGGGATACTGCTTCATCTTGTGAAATTCTGAACAGGTTCTAGAATCATCTAAAGTTTTTTTTTTTTTCTATTGAAATTGCATTGTTTTTGCTTTATTAAACTAATTATAACTACTATTTATTAAGTAATTTAAAAGCTACTATGAATTAAGTAATAAAAAGCCATACATAGATCATCGTACTCAATTTCCCACAACTTGCCAGAAAGTTAAAATGCCATTATTGACATTTCATAGATGTGGAAACTAATGCTTGTAAAGGTGGGATAAGTGGCTCAAGTGAGAAGGGCAAGTTAGTCTTAGAAATTCAAATTAGTTTTGAATCCAATCTGACTCTAATATTTATTATTTTAATCAAAATACTATATTGATAGTGCTATTGTTAACTATCCTATGTTATCATTGAATATTTAAATTCTTCACGAGGTTGTGATGATTAAACAGTTTTTATGATACAATTGGCATGTGAGAGTCTCAGACCCCAAAATGGTACAATGCTACCATTTTGCTTAGATCTCCAAATTTTGTTTAAAAAGAGCTGTACTTCAACAAATGTGCACTTCCTTGTCGATATATTATGTGAAATATTTTACTGTAGTAATATCTTATATATACTTCAAAACTTAAAGTGTAGAAAATAATACTGAATAATAGAGACGAAATATATAACTTTAAAACCAAATTTCATTACATTTAACATATTACATTTTTGTAATGTTGAGAAAAAATATTCTTAATTACTTTTAAGTGTTTATTTTTAATTGAGCATAGTGATTTGGAAGTCTGGTTCTAGGTTTGGTTTATTTTGTTCATTAGTTTAATAACCATCATAACTGAAAGAGGTGCCTCACAAAAATATTAATTCAAGTGAAATGATTTAATTGTAGACTATACTGAATAAATATTGATATGATGATGCAAAAGATTTTGTTCAAATATGGCTGGTTGATTTTCATCTTCCTTGGTGTTTGTTTTTACAAACAGATCATTTAAAATTCACTGTAGTGTTTATTTGGAAGATCTAGAAATGTCTGATTCTCAAGTAGTTTAGAAAACTGCTTCCATGTATTTGAACCATGGAGATCTGATAATTTTTTGCATTGACAAAAGCACACTGATTTCAGTTACAAAATCAAATACTCGAATACTACAGATATTTTTCTAAATCCTTTCTACTTATTAGCAAGAGTTATCTACTAAACAGAGATTTTTGTCAAACACTGATCAAATGACACTTTTGCCATGAAGGGATAGATGAAGCATGCTTATGTTCTGAAACATTGTTAGGTAGCATACCCTGTGATTGGTATCACAGAAAATGTCGGCTGATTTGAAACATTTGTAATTTTTTTGAAGGTATTATCTTTAAGTTTATCAACCCTATAGGGTTCCTTGCCAGAAGGCAATGAGTGAATATTTGGGTACCACAAAAGATTTTCTTGAAAACTCTGAGTTATATTACAATCTATTGTTAAATTTATTTTGCATTTTGAGAAAGGTCTTGTTTTAATAAAATCAACTGCATTAATGACATCCTGTAATACTATATGAACTTCTGGTTTCAACTTCTTGTCACAATCATATGCCAATGAATGATGTGATGGATGAGATTCACTTTTGTACTGCGCCTCTCTAATTTTCATCAGTGATTACATTTGCATTGTTTTCCCATACAAAATTGTTTTTATGAAGGAAGTCATTTATTTTTTGAAAAACATATCTTCTCTGTTATGCTTCCTTTATTGGCTCAGGAAGAAAAGTGCATATATTATAACACTGAGAAATAGAACTTAGTTAATATCATAAGTCGAAATGTGTTAGAAACATCTGGTCCTTTACCAGCTTTACAGAACACCTCCCAGAATGAATAACTTGTCCTAATACTTCTTTCTTCAAATATTCAGCAGCATATTCTCTTTATCTTGCAACATTATTTGCTCACAAAGGAATTCACTTCAGCCATTTTTGCTCTAGCAGGAAGAGATTTATGCCCAGAAGATCCCACGTGCTTTAGCAGGTCTACAAACTTGCATTTCTTTGATTTCATTAAAAAAAAAAAAATTTGACAGTTAAAAACTACTTTTAAAAGTCTACTAAGACCCAACGACATAAGACTCAAGTGTATTTTATGCCAAAGTTACTTTCCACATCACAAACTAGGTAACCAGTGCTATGTGGGTTACTTGTCTTGTGTAGATATCAGTACAATTTTTCCCCAGAGTGCATAATTTTTTAAAATGTAATTAATTTGCCTTGTAGTAGAAAAATTTTAGCTTTGTCTTGGTCCTTAAAAAAGAAAGTGGTACCAGCAAGTATGCTACAGTAGTATGTTTGGCCCACATAATTAAATACCAGGCAAGGCTCACAGGGATCCTTCAGCTAAAAGATAGGTCTTGCTATGAAATTAATAGTTGTATACAAACACATAATATACAATTTTATAGTGATAGTACATTAGGAAGAGTACAATGCTTCTTTTATGCTTTAAGTACTTCTTGTCTGATTTTTATATTCATGAAAAAATTTTTGAACAGTTGTTAATTATTGGTATTTTAAGTTAAAATTTGTAATTGAAAAATTCCTGCTGATGACTTTTACGTTGCTAAAACCACTGAATTATAGTCTCCTAGGGTTGCAACATGGTGTTGCATGATTTTCTCAACACTATACCCCACAAAACAACAATTGTCTTACTGCCTACAACTATCATCCATAAGCCAGAATTTCAATTTTTTGTGGCTAACAAAATATTTGCTTTAGATTTGGTTTATGGCATATAAAACAGTTATTGATTAACTCTTATCAGCTTTATTTTTAATAAATTACTAAATTTTATCTGCTTTAGATTTATGTTCATGCACAAGAGTATTCAAAAGAGTCTAGTGCTTGAAAAAAAGAAATCTTAATAATAAGCCATATTGTATTGTTGGTTGCAGGTGCATAGGTGAAGCAAAAATGCTACCTTCCCAAGCATCTATTTCAGTCCGAAACTTCATGTCACATTTTTACTGAGCTTCATGTTTTGTACTGGATTAAGAACAAAAATCTTGGAATGAGACGGGAAGAAACTACAGTTGGATCTATCCATCTCTAATCTTCTAAGTATCATTAATACCTGGAATATTTCCTTGGACTCTCAAAAATCCTTGCTCCCCATTTTCCAAATTTAGTTGTATTTTTGCCTGTCAACCATTAGATTATGAATTCTTTTGAGAGTAAGGATTATACATTCATTTATTTATTGCCAGTACTAAGTCTAGTAGCATCTGACACAAAAGAAACACTTGACAAATGTTTTGGTATTTAGTGAATTAACATAAATTCCTGTCATCTTTCTATAAAGACATTATCTCTTCTTTTACCTGACCACCTTTTTCCAGGTTATTTTGTACCTTTATCCTCCAAATTCTTCAGTTTTCTCTAACCCTTACCATTTCTGCTTACTGATTTTCAGCATACACATTCCCTTTCTCCTGTCATTTCTGTGGATTCTGCCAGTTATGATGAGTGAGGGAGTCATGATCATCACTGGGATGGTTGGAGTATTTGGTTACTATGGCCTTACTTTTTGGTTTGTTGTGCCAGAGAAGAGTCATGTATTTCTACAGTATACCTCTTGGATTCTTTGTTGGAGAAGAATGAATGGGTTGTACAGTCTGACTTAGTAGGTAATTCTGTTCTAATTTCATTCAAAGTAGTCCTGAACTGAAGACATCTTCACACAGCTTTAGCCATTCTTACCCCCAAAGCTTCTGACTCGTTTCTCCTGGAGGCTATGTAGCCCTGGATAATGTGCAGGCTCTAGATTGACAGCTGGAGACCCATATCCCTTCATGTCACTACTAACTTTGTGATCCAGGGCATGTTCCTTGCCTTCTGTGCCTCCACTTACTCATCTGTGAAATGGGGAGAATACAGTACCCATGCCATATATTTACTGAGGCTGAGATGAGGTATAAAGCACATAGAACAATACACTGTAACAAGGTAAGCATGAAATAAATGGTAGCTCTGTTTTTTTTTTTTTTTTTTTTTTTTCTTTGTATCACATTCTCTCAAGATTGCTTATCTGGGTTTGAACATGGAACCCAAGATAAGGTTTCCTGATCTAAGTTTCTCCAAAATCTTTCTGATAAATATTCACTGCTCTCTTTAATAGGACACCAAGCAATTTTGCTGCTGGCATCTCCAAAGCCTGTCTCCTGCTTCACAATCTTCAGATCTAGAAATTTAACCTCTGACACAATAACAGAAAAGAGCATATTTGAGAGAACCATTGTTAGAATAGTGTGTGTTTTACATCGGAGGAGACATTGACCGGTGACAGATTAATTACACCCCAGGAGGAATAATGAGAAGAGGTATGCGTCTTGCTAATGCTCCCTTTCTTTTTGCTGATCATCTTATTATCAGTAAATTACTGCCAATACACAGTTAATCTATGTTCAAAGTACACTTCTTTTAATAAACTCTTACTGAAATTCTCCTAGCCTGAATTAACAAAGAATAAAAAGAAATGTCTTGTATACCTTAATAAAATAAGAAAAACTAGAAAGAAGTGTCTTTGATTTTTAACTAGAGCACTGAAAAATATAGGTATAGATGTTTGTTCATTTCAATATAACAGCAGTCCATGTAAATTAATTCACAATAAATACTTCCAATTTTGATTATTTCACTTTTTTGCCAAAACTTTGGCTATAAAAGAGTTACTCATTCTCCCGCATTTCACTGTCAATTTTTCCTAAAGGGTTGTTTCCAGAAAGTTTGGAAATGAAAGGAGCCCTATTCCTGTTGATTGGTACCTGTAGGAAAGCAAGCCCTGTGGATTTCCTCTCTCATAGACGAACATTCAAATTCAAGGGTAGAAATCATACTCTCCCTGTCCCTCTGAACCTAAAATGGTCTTCTTCCCGGTGACCCTTTCAAGACACAGCACTGTGACCCTACTGCTTAGTTGTGCCTCCCAACATCTGTGTGGAAGACAGCCGCCCAGATGCAGCAATGTGGCCCTCAGCCAGGAACTCGGTCACAGTCATTCCACCCCATGCTGGCCTTGTTCAATTTATGAACAAAACCAAAGACCTGACGACTGTAATAATAGGAATGAGGGCTGTACTACCAGTAAGCAGAAGGGAAATGAACCTTTCAGAGCCAGAAGCTATAAAGCCAATTGGCTCAACTCCACAGAAAACAGATTCTAAGTGTGTTAATTGAGCATAAATCAATGTGAATGCAGTAATGATCCATGTGAATTTTAGATGGCGGACTATATCATTCATTGCCAAGGCATGAAGAGGAGCCACTCCCCTTCTCTTCTAAATGATTATTGAAAATACAGAAAAGCTCACTGGATATTGGCTTAGGGGAAATGGAAAAAGCAGAAGCAGCGGGGGGGGGGGGGGGAGAGTAACTCATCAACATCTGGAATACTAAAATCCAGAAGACAACTTTCTCCAAAACCCTTCCTTATTTGCTTAATATAGCATTTGTAGCACAGTTATTTCTCAGAGCTATTTCTTTCTGTCTTAATTACAAGATGTATCTTATCTATTGAAATTTTCACAGGTAACAATCTTTGAAAACTTATCTATTATTGGATTTTTCATTTAAAAATGCATTTGAAGTAGCTAGACTTTCTGTAGTTTCTCCCACTTGTCATTAATGTATTTAAGGTGACTTGGAAATAGGAAAAGACATACATTTTTCACAAAACAAAATGAAACAGGGAAAAAAAGTCCCACCTAGAACCCAATGATTAAGCTATTGCGAGGACAGAATCTGGAAGATATTTCAATGAAATATAAGGTGAATGGGTTGGATTGAGCAAAATTGTCAATAGCTCATTAATACCTGCTTTGTTACTGAAAGTAGGACAAGCCTGCTGGTCTCAAAGAAGGTCAGGAGCTACTTTTTCCTTTCTTACCGATGGATTCTAGCCCAGACACCCAAGGTACAAACCAACCAGAAATGCAGTCCTCCCCTGAAATTTACAACAGTAATGTTGCACTTTGAGACTCTCAGCTGCCCAATTCTTTGTCACCGTATGACTAGCAGAACCTGGTGAGAGGTAAAATGACCACAGGGAAAGCACTGCAGGAGATTATGGAGTTAGGAAGGGGTGGGGAATCACACAGGCTGTGAATTGCAGTTCTCCCTTACTCCACTGGTGGCAAATGTCAAAGGAGTAATCAGAGATAGGAGACAAACTCAGGCAACAAAATGACTTTTTAGAGAATTTACATTTCTTTAGGTTAAAAGGAAAGTAAAAGAAAGAAAGAAGCATGGGGTTTATGGGGGAAAAAAAAAAAAACATGGGAGAACTATGAAAGGAAATACAATTTCCAAAAAATATTCACAGAAATTATATAGCCTGGGACAAGGTGGTATTACAAGCAATAGAAAACATCTTAAAATGTTTACATTTTTTGTAGAATGTATGGCAGACTTATCTGAAATAAATACAAAAATTGATTAATAAAAAAGACTCCTAGATAAATAACACAGTAATTAAAAGTGGAATTGTTAAGAGATATTTATGGAAAAATACAAAAATGGAAAAAGACAGCATAATTAAAATCTAAATTTGTGCCAGTAGGAAAGAGTGGGTCTTACAGTAAATCCAATTGGTGCTACGAAGGGCAAATTTCAGATATTCTCCCAGACTGCAAACCACCAACAGTAAAAAGAGACAGAGAACAGAGCTATAGGAGATGAAAGATAGAAAATTGACTCTAAAAATAGCAGACTCAAAAAAAAATTAAAAAATTAAAAAATAAAAATAGCAGACTCATCTGAGAAAATGCCAGAATAATTAAAATAGAAAAAAATAAGAATATAATTGAAATCTCTGTTCAATTAAAAAAGCCAAACTAAGCACATCAACCAAACCCTAAGCTTTCAGATGAAGCCCTAGTCCTATGATATCCCTTCCATAAGATATCAATCTATAAATGTCCATCGACAGAGGAATGGATAAAGAAGATGTGGTACGTATATACAATGGAATATTACCTAGCTATAAAGAAGAATGAAATAATGCCATTTGCAGCAACATGGATGGACCTAGAGATTATCATACTAAATGAAGTAAGTCAGACAGAGAAAGACAAATGTCATATGATATCACTTATATGTGGAATCTAAAAAAATGGTACCAATGAACCTATTTACAAAGCAGAAATAGAGTCACAGATGTAGAAAACAAACTTACGGTTACCAAGGGGGAAAGGGGAGGGGATAAATTGGGAGAATGGGATTGACATATATACACTACTATATATAAAATAGATAACTAATAAGGACCTCCTGTATAGCACAGGGAACTCTACTCAATACTCTGTAATGACCTATATAGGCATAGAATCTAAAAAAGAGTGGATATATGTATATGTATAACTGATTCACTTTGCTGTACAGCAGAAACACAAAATTGTAAATCAACTATACTCCAATAAAAATTAATTTAAAAAAATGTCATTTCATGGAGAGTCCACCCTAAAAAAAAAGATATCAATCCAGAACTTACTGATGGTTTTAATGAAAGTCATAAAATTAAATTAAAATGATGAGAACAATTTATCTCATCGTACAGAAAAGCTCACACACTTATAGTGCGAACTTCTCCCCCAGCTCTCTCCATTCCCTAGAGGAATGAACTGGGGCTCCAACAGAATGAACACCTTAAAACTAATGCTGAGGGCTTCCCTGGTGGCGCAGTGGTTGAGAATCTGCCTGCCAATGCAGGGGACACGGGTTCGAGCCCTGGTCTGGGAAGATCCCACACGAGCCCTGGTCTGGGAAGATCCCACATGCTGCGGAGCAACTAGGCCCGTGAGCCACAATTACTGAGCCTGCGCGTCTGGAGCCTGTGCTCCGCAACAAGAGACGCCGCGATAGTGAGAGGCCCGTGCACTCTCAGAGGCAGCTGTCTGAAGCTGTTTGTTTGTACCTGGCCCCGCCTTTCTACTCCTCTCCACATGCTCTTCACACTAGGTGCTCTTTAAGGGCATTTGTTTAATCTTAGAAAAAATACTTAGATTTTTTTTTCAGCATAAAGCTACTGCCCCCACAACTTACCCATTGCCATCCCAGTTTATCAGTTCTTCAGTTCTACCAATAATGTTATCTGCTCAAAGTCCCAATACAGATCAGCTGATCTGACACTCAATTCTAGGCAACAGAGTGACAGGATAGTATAAAAGGGATGTTCCCAAGAAAGCATTTTAAGACAAAATTTGCCTCTACCACATTCCCAACCACTCCCTTTAGCTCACACCTTTTATTCTAACCCATTGGCTTCTTAGCAGAGGCTGTAAAGATTCTTAAATAAATAAAAATAAAATGGCCAAAAAGCACACGAAACTATGCTCAAACATCGCTAATTATTAGAGAAATGCAAATCAAAACGACAATGAGGTATCACCTCACAGCGGTCAGAGTGGCCATCATCAAAAAAATCTACAAACAATAAATGCTGGAGAGGGTGTGGAAAAAAGGGAACCCTCCTACACTGTTGGTGGGAATGTAAATTGGTACAGCCACTATGGAGAACAGTATGGAGGTTCCTTAAAAAACTAAAATAGAGCTTACCATATGATCCAGCAATCCCACTCCTGGGCATACATCCAGAGAAAACCATAATTTGAAAATATACATGCACCCCAATTTTCACTGCAGCACTATTTACAATAGCCAGGACATGGAAGCAACATAAATGTCCATCAACAGATGAATGGATGAAGAAGATGTGGTACATATATACAATGGAATATTACTCAGTCATAAAAAAGAACAAAATCACACCATTTGCAGCTATGTGGATGGACCTAGAGATTGTCATACTGAGTGAAGTAAGTGAGACAGAGAAAGACAAATAACATATGATATTGCTTATATGTGGAATCTAAAAAAATGGCACAAATGAACTTATTTACCAAACAGAAATAGAGTCACAGATGTAGGAATAAAAACTTATGGTTACTAATGGGGAAGGGGAGAGGGATAACGTGGGAGATTGGGATTGACATATACACACTACTAAATACAAAATAGATAACTAATAAGGACCTACTGTATAGCACAGGGAACGTAACTCAATACTCTGTAATGACCTATTTAGGAATAGAATCTAAAAAAGAGTGGATATATGTATATGTATAACTGATTCACTTTGCTGTACAGCAGAAACTAACACAACATTGTAAATCAACTATACTCCAATAAAAATTAATTTAAAAAACTAAAAAATAAATAAATATTTGTAAATATTTTAAAACACATCAATAAAAACCACCACAACAGGATAAAACAGGGAAAAGGAAAGAAAGTTAGGTTCACCTAAAAACCATTTTTAAAGTAAAGGCAATGAGTACAAAGGCAATTAGTACAGAAAATGATGCTGTCGATTATATTTAAAAAATTGTATTGGTTTCTTTTTTTAATAACTGTTGCATTAAAATGGTATCCCCTATTTATATCATTTATAACACATTATAGATATATTATTCCCTACTTATATGTATAATACACTTATATTATTTATACCCAAAATAACATGCTTCAAAATCACTTATATATTCTTTTATGTTAAGCATTCCATGTTCAGAGTATGTTTAGAGTACACACTGCAGATGATCATTGGACAACATGGAGGTTAGGGATGCTGACCCTCCAAGCAGTTGAAAATTCATCTATAATTTAGAGTCAGCGTTCTATATCCACAGTTCCTCTATATCTGCAGTTACTCATCCAAGGATTCAACCAACTGCAGATCATGTAGTATTTACTATTGAAAACAATCAATGAATAAGTGGACCCTGGCAGTTCAAATTCCCATTGTTCAAGGGTCAACTTTATATTAATTAGCAAAATGTGACTGCTATTTCAAGTGTAGTAATTTAGGACTCTTGTCTCTACTAAACATTGATTTCATTTGCTATCAGACTGGGGAAACATATCTATTCCTAGAGTCATTTCTCAGAGTCTCCTGTGCTAAAAACACATTTCATTTACAGTATTTTTTTTTTTTTTAATACAAACTGAAGGTTTGTGGCAACCCTATGTGGAGCAAGTCTATTGGCATCCTATTTCCCATCAACATTTGCTCACTTCATGTCTCTTTGTTACATTTCGGTAGTTCTCGCAACATTTTTAACTTTTTATTACTATTATATTTGTTATGGTGATCTGTGCTCAGTGATCTTCAAAGTTACTATTTTAATTGTTTTGGTGCCACAAACTGTGCCCATATAAGTCAGCAAACTTAATCAATAAATGTTGTGTGTGTTCTGACTGCTCCACCAACCAACTATTCCCCCATATCTCTCCCTCTCTCTGGGTCTCCCTATTCCCTGAGACACAATATTGAAGTTAGGCCAATTCAATAAGTTGAATTGTTAAGTTAGACTTAACCCAACAATGGCCTCTAAGTCTTCAAGTGAAAGGAATGGTCTCACCTCTCTCACTTTAATCAAAAGCTAGAAATGATTAAGCTTAGTGAGGAAGGCATGTAGAAAGCTGAGACTAGTTAGCCATGTTGTGAAAGCAAAGGAAAAGTTCTTGAAGGAAATTAAAAGTGCTATTCCAGTGAACACATGAATAATAAGAAAGCAAAACAGCCTATTGCTGATTTGGAGGAAGTTTCAGTGTTCTAGATAGAAAATCAAACTAGCCACAACATCACCTTAAGCCAAAGCCTAATCCAGACCAAGGTTCTAACTCTTTTCAATTCTTTGAAGGCTGATAGAGGTGAGGAAGCTGTAGAAGAAAATTTTAAAGCTAGCAGAGGTTGTATCACGAGATTTAAGGAAAGCAGCAAGTGCTGATGTAGAAGCTGCATCAACTTATTTGGAAGACCCAGCTAAAATATTTAATGAAGATGGCTACACTAAACAACAGATTTTCAATGCAGATAAAACAGCCTTACATTAGAAGGAGATGCCATCTACGACTTTCATAGCTAGAGAGAAGTCAATGCTTGACCTCAAAGTGTCAAAGGGCAGGCATGACTGTCTTGTTAGGGGTTAATGCAGCTGGAAACTTGAAGTTGAAGCCAATACTCACTTATCATTCTTAAAGTCGTAGGGCCCTTCAGGGTTACACTAAATCTACTCTGCCTGTTCTGCAACATTGGAACAACTAAGCCTGAATGACAGCACTCCTTGTATATAACATGATTTACTGAATATTTTAAGCTCACTGTTGAGACCTATTGCTTAGAAAAAAGATTCCTTTCATAATGTTAATACTTATTAACAATGAACCTGGTCACCTATGAGCTCTGATGGAGATATACAATGAGATTAATATTGTTTTCATGCCTGCTAAGACGAATCTGTTCTGTAGTCCATGGATCAAGGAGCCATTTCAACTTTCAAGACTTATTATTAAATGAATACATTTCATACAGCTATAGCTGCCATATATAATGATTCCTCTGGTGGATCATGGGCAAAGTCAACTGAAAACCTTTTGGAAAGTATTCACAATTCTTGACGTCATTAACATTTGTTATGCATGGGAAGAGGTCAAAATATCAACATTAACAGGAGTTTGCAAGAAGTTGATTCCAACCCTCATGAATGACTTTGAGGGATTCAAAACCTCAGGGGAGGAAGTAATTACAGATGTAGTGGAAACAGCAAAACGACTAGAATTAGAAGTGGCACTTGAAGATGTGACTGAATTTCTGCATTCTCATGAAAAGATTTTCACAGATGAGGAGTTGCTTCTTATGGATGAGCAAAGAAAGTGGTTTCTTGAGGTGGAATCTACTTTTGGTGAAGATGCTGTGAAGACTGTTGAAATGACAGCAAAGGAATTAAAATATGACATAAACTTAGTTGATAAAGCTGCAGCAGGGTTTGAGAGGATTGACTACAATTTTGAAAGAAGTCCTACTGTGGGTAAAATGCTATCCAACAGCATTGCGTGCTACAGAGAAATCATTTCTGAAGGGAAGAACCAATAGATGCAGCCAACCCCATTGCTGTGTTATGTCAAGAAATTACCACCGCTACCCCAAGCTTCAGCAACCACCACCCTGTCACCAACACCGAGGCAAGACCCTCCACCAGCCAAAAGAACTTGCTGAAGGCTCAGCTGATGGTCAGCATTTTTTAGTAAAAAAGTGATTTTGAATTAAGCTATGTACATTTTTTTGGACATAATACTATTGCACACTTAATGGACTATAGTATAAACATCACTTTTATATGCACTGGGAAACCAAAAAATTCCCATGACTTGCTTAAATTTTAGATTCATAATGCCAATTCCAGCTTCTCTATTTACTGTGTGTCCTTGGGCAAGTTACTTAATCTTTCTGTCTATGTGTTTCCTCATATGAGAAAGGATATTACCCACTTCACCTGTTCATTATGAAGATTTAATTATATAAACTCTGTGAAACTCTTAACACAGTACCTGATACATAATAAGTTTTGGCTTTCCTTGTATCAATAGCTATAAGTGTGCTTGTCCATGACACTTATCATTGTACCCAATTTGAGGACAAGGAATAAGACTTTTTTTTTTTTAATCTTCATTACCTACCATGATGTTCTTAATATAGTTGGGTGATTAATAAACTATTGTTCATTTATTGTGCCAAGTCAGAAACAGTACTTTCTTTTCAGCAATAGATCCATTCAACATACATGAAATGGTTTCATAGATTTAAAATACATGAACAACTATTTCAGATAGAAAAATTAAAATCTTAAGGTAAACCATTAAAGGTAGGAGGTTTTCTTTCTCTCAATTACTGAAAATTTTCACTTGCACATGGTATATTTTATTTCTGTGAACCCACAAAGCTATTTCCACTCAATTCTAAATAAGAGTACCTCAACATTTTTGTTCATTCAAAATAATGTACCAGTTATAACATTTTCAATTCTCAATGGCATAACTTGCAAATAACTTTGCTTTGCTTTCAGAAATTCTGCTAACATCATAGCAGAGATGCTACAAGTAGAGTGGGTGTGAGTTAATTCAGTATTGTCTAAACTGGTTATGAAAACAATCGTGCAGTCTTTTGTGAGAAGGGATTTCATCTATGCTGCCAGCTTTTGTAAATAACAGTTTCAAATACTTCACATACTGCAGAACGAAAACAACACGTTTTATAGAGGATATTTTATAGAGAGTTTATATTGAAAGAACTGAAGCCAAGAAACGAATTCATTCATGCATGCATGCATTTCTCCATTTATCAATCAAAATTTCCTGAATGTCTATAAGTATTGCTGGCAGCATTGAAAAAGTAAAACATAAATGAATTGGTAAGAGAAAATTTCCTCATGGTGCTGCTTAGTTTGGTAGGTAGACAAAATTAAAATATAATGAAGTAATAAGATAGAGGCAAATTCAACGAACTGTGAAGACAGTGGTGAATGGGGTGATGGAGGAGGTAGTCGGTCTATCGTGTGAGGAACAGAGAATAATCAGGGCAGATATGATAAAGGAAGAGCTTTTAAAAGACAAGGTAGAAATTATTAGGGTAAATAATGGGGGAAAGCATGAAGACATGAAAATTCAGGTGGATTTAGGGAACTGTGTATATTTGGGGCTGCCAGGGAAGTGAGGAGAAACCAAGCTGCAGACATGACCAGAGACAAATAAAAATAAAACTTCAATACATGACCAGTAGGTATGTAGATAATTCAAGGACTCAAAGGGGATTCTCCTGATTTCAGAAATTTTAATCAAGCCTGACACAGGTTACAGTAATAAAGTGAAGAAATGTACTCTTCTGAACCTAACAGTATTATATAAACCAAAGGTAGAAGATGCCAAAGGAATCACTCAGAAGCCTTGACACAAAGAAGTGATTCCAAAGTTCCCATCAAGAATGTTGTATACCTGAAGGACAGCAAAAGAGAGAGAGAGGGAGGGAGGGAAAGTGAGGAGAAGGAAGAAGAGAAGGAAAAGAAGAAGAAAACAGAGGCTGGAACTGCATTCTCTGATATTTACCCAGAACCACCAAATAAGAGTTGCAGGTGGTAGGTTAATTGAGAGTCACAATTAAACTATATTTTGGTCACCCTCAATAATTTATTTGGGGCAAAGAATGCCTCAGTTTGGGTTTACTTTTCTTGAAAAAGATCTAGAGTTTTCTTTGTATTATCCTGTCATGAACAACTTTTTTTTTTTAATGTACTTCATGTAGTCTTTTTTTTTTTTCTAAACTGGCCTTAGAATTTATCTTATTTCTAATCAAAATTTTATCTTGAAACTTTAATTTTGGAAATAAAAATAGTGATATATTGTTTCTTAAAGCTTTTTAATTTTTTTCCCATGAATTTTTAGAAAATGTATGTGTGTGTGTGTATGTGTGTCTACAATGATTTTACTTTTCATCATCAGAGACAACCTTCACTTTGCACTTTCACATAGCTTTTCTTCTAAGCATTTTGCCACTACACACTATGTCTGGTATTTAAAATAAAATTTAAATTTTTATATTAACGTACAACTGTGCTTTGTTTGTGGCATACAGTTCTATGAATTTTCTCTTATGCATATACTCATGCAACCACCAACCAAGTAAAGGATACAGAACAGTTACATTACCCAACCCAACCCAAACCTCTCATTTTATCCCTTTGTAGTCCCACCATAATCCATCCTTACACGCTGTCAATCACTGACATTTTCCGTAACTAAAGCTTTATCTTTTTAGACAGTATTATATACATAGAACCATAGAGATTATAACTTTTTGATACTGGGTTTATTCACTCAGCATAAGGCCTTTAAGATTCATTCAAGAATTTGTGTATACAAAAATAAGTTCCTTCTAATTGCTTAGTAGGCTTCTAAAATATGGATGTACCATAGTTTGCTTATCCATTCAACCACTGAAGAATATTCAGGTTGTGACTAGATTTGACAATTATGAATAAAGCTGCTACAAACATTTATGTATAAGTTCTTGTGTGAATGTAAGTTTTTTTTATTTTTCGGGGTAACTACCAAGGAGTGAGATTGCTGGATCACATGGTAAGTTAATGTTAAACATAAAAAGGAAAAAAAAAAAAAAACTACCAAAATTATCTTCAAGAGTGGCTGTACCATTCCACCCCTCAAACAATGTGTGAGAACTACTGTTGTTCCTTATACTCACCACCACTTAGTATTATTAGTAGTTTTTAAAGCTTATTCATTCTAATGGGTATGTAGCAGTATTTCATGGTTTTAATTTATATTTTCCTAATGGCTTTGATTTTGAATATCTTTTCATATGTTTATTTGACTTCCAAAAGTCTTCTTTGGTGAAACATCTATACAAATCATTTGCCTTTTAATTTGATTTTTACTGTTGTATTTTGAGATTTCTTTATGTATTCTGGATACAAATCCTTTATCAGATATATGGTTTGATAATACTTTTGCTCTTTCTATGGTCTATCTTTTCATTCTCTTAAGTGTCTTTAACAGAGCAAATGTTTTTAATATTGATAAAGTCATATACCTTTTTTTTCTTTTCTTTTACAGACTTGCTTTAGGTGTGAGATCTAAGAAGTTTCGATTTCTTTCCATGTTTTCTTCTAAAAGGTTATAGCTCTGTGTTTTACATGTAGATCTATAATCACCTTTGAGCTAAGTTTTAAAGTGCATAGTTTAGCTCTTTGTTTTTTTTTCTTTGAATGTGGATACCCAAATGTACCAAAACCATTTGTCAAAAAGCCTATCCTTTCTTCACTGAATTGGCCTTGTATCTTTGTCAAAAAATTGACTATATTTGGGTGGGTCTACTCCTGGACTATCTTCTCTGTTCCATTGATCTATGTGTCCATCCCTTTGATACTACTATACTGTCCTGATTATTGTAGCTTTATAGTAGTTTTTGAAAGTTTCTTACTTTGTTCTTCTTCAAAATTGTTTTGGTTATTCATTGACTTTTGTGTATCCTACATACATTTTGGAATCAACCTATCTATATAAGCAAAAAATCCTATTGAGACTTTGATTGGATTTGCATTAAATCTATAGATAATTGTGTTGAACTGACATCATTACTATGTTGAGTCTTTAAATCCACAAACATACTGTGTCTTCATTTATGTCTTCCTTGATTTCTTTTTTTAAAAATTTTTATTAGGGTATAGTTGATTTACAATGTTGTGTTAGTTTCAGGTGTACAGCAAAGTGAATTTGTTACACATATATCCACTCTTTTTTTAGACTCTTTTCCCATATAGGCCATTACAGAGTATTGAGTAGAGTTCCCTGTGCTATACAGTAGGTCCTTATTAGTTATCTATTTTATACATAGTAGTGTGTTACTTTGATTTCTTTTGACACTTTCATATTTCCCAGCATTCAGTTATTGTATCTTTTATATTTATAATTAAACATTTCATTTTTTGGATCAATTGCATAGCTTCCAATTGTTCATTTTTACTATATAGAAATGTAATTCATTTTGTGTGTTGAATTTGTATCCTACAACCTTGGTAAAAAATCTCATTAATTACAGGATTATTTTTGGAGGTTCCTTAGAGCTTTCTATATAGAAGATGTCATATACATAAGTAAAAATAAGTCTTATTTAAATGTTCCTTAGAATGTTCCAGAAGCAACGTGGGCCAGGATGATTTCATTTTTGGAAAAAAATTATAAATTCAAGAGTTCTTTGACTATCCAGGCTACTTAATTTATTTTGGGTATGTGTGGATTTTGGTTTTGAGAAATTAACATATTTCATGCAGTTTGTCAAAACTCTGTATGTGGAGTTTTTTAAGGTATTGTCATACTGTCATTCTAATATTTCTGGAATCTGTAGGGATATCCTATCTTCTTTGATCTTGATAGTTTGTGTCTTCTATCTTTGCCAGTCTTACTAAAGGTTTATTATTTTTTGACCTTTCTAAACAACAGCTTTTTTATACATATTTTCTTTATTGTTTTTCTATTTTCATTTTTTAAGGAAATTCTGCTCCTAAATCTTTTATTCTCTTACTTCTGCTTGCTATGGAGTTATTTTCCTCTTCCATCAAATTCCTTAAGATGGAAGCTTAGATTTTTTATGAAAGCCCTTTTTTCCTTTTCTAGTTTAATCATTTATTGCTATAAGTTTCTTTCTAAGAACTGTTTCAGCTGCATCACACACATTTGGATATGCTGAATTTTCATTTTCACTTATTTCAAAGTATATCTTAATTTCCCTTGAGACCTCTTCCTTGACTGCTGGATTATTAAAAAGTGTCTATTAAATTTCTAAATACTTGGAGAGTTTATTATTTTTCTATTATTGATTTTAATTCAATTCCATTATGATCACAAAGTATACTATGCATGATTTCAATTCTTTAATATTTGAAGTTTGTTTTATGACCCAAGATATGGGCTATTTTGGTGAATGTTCCATGTGAATATGGAAGGAATGTGTATATTGCAGTAGCTAGGTGAAGGGTTCTATAAATATCAATTAGAATCAATTGGTTGATGATGTAGTTTAGTTCTTCTATATCCTTGTTCATTTTTGGTTTATTTTTTCAACTGCTGTTTTATCAATTAGTGAGAAAGGAGAGCTGAAGTCTCTAAATTGTGGATTTGTCTGTCTTTGCAGTTGTGTTAGTGTTTGTTTACAGTTTGTTAGTGTTTGTTTTGAAGCTCTGTTAGCTTCAAAATACATATTTGATGTTATTTTATTTTCTTATATAATGCCCCACTTTATCTCTGGTCATTTTCCTTGCTCTGAAGTCTACTGTGTCTAAATAATATAGCCACTCCAGCTGCCTTTTGATTTGTGTGTGCATGTATGTTTTTTTCCCTTTCCTTTACATATAATCTACCTATATCATTATATTTGAATTGGATTTCTTATAGACAGTGTATATACCTTTTATATTTTTTAATCCATCCTGATAACCTTTGTATTTAATTGGTGTGCTTAGACCTTATGCATTTAATGTACTTACAGGTATATTTGGATTTCAGTCTACCATTTTATTATTCATTTTCTAATTATTCCCTCTGCGTTTCATCCTTTGTTTTATTCTTCCTGCCTTTAGGTTATTTGAACATCTTTTTAATTCTATTTAAATGTATCTATTGTGCTTTTGGCTATTTCTCACTGTAAAGTGTGTGGGGTGGCAGTTGCTATAGAGATTACAGTACAAATACTTAACTTTTCTCAGTCTACTTAGGTTTAAAATTTTAGAACTTCAATTAGACTGTAGAAAGCTTATGACTATGAAGGGTTTTTTTACCCTCCTCCCTTTATGATATCTTAAATAATTCATACATTGAGAATCACATCAGATGTCATAATTTTTGCTTTCAATAGTCAAACATATTTTAAGGAATCAGCAATCTGTTCTATTTATCCAAATACTTGCCATTTCTGTTGCTCTTCCTTCATTTCTGATGTTCCAAGTTTCCTTCTGGTATCATTTCTTTAACAGTTCTTTTAAAGCAATTCTGATGGCATATAGCGCTCTATTAATTTTCCTTTAACTAAGAATGCCTTTATTTTGTGTATAACATTATATATTCCTGGAGATAGCTATTGCTTGACTTAGAATTCCAGGGAGAAAGTTCTTTTATTTCAGTACTTTAAAAATATTTTCTACTTTCCCTGATCTTCATAGTTTCTGATAAGAAATCTATAGACATTCAAACAATTGTTTTTCTCTGGATGCTTTCAAGATTTTTCTTCTCTTTAGTTTTCAGCTCTTTGATTATACGTGTCTAAACATAAATTTGAGTTTATCTTTTTTTGGGTTTTCTGAGCTTCTTGAATCTGTAGCTTTATATCTTTCTTACATTTGGGAAGCTCAAATATTTTCTTCTGCTCTGCATGGTTTTGTCTCTCCTTCTGGGATAATAATGACACAAATGGTAGATGTTAAGGTTTATTCCAAAATCCGTTAACATCTGTCCATTTTCTTTCAATCTTTGTTCTGTTGTTTATCTTGCATATTTTCTTTTTATCTGTGCTTGAGTTTACTCTTTCTTCTGTCATTTCTATTCTGCTATGGAGTCCATCCAGTGATTTTTTTCCCCCAGTGCTAAATGATCTATTTATTTCTCCTTTATAAATTTTAGTTATTTGCTGAGATTGTCTATCTTCCCATACCTTTCTTGAATATTCACCTTTGTCAGAATATTTTTATAGTAACTCTCTAACCTGTGTCTAGTAATTCTAGATATTGTGTCATGTCAATGTCAGCATCTTTTGACTGGATGTTCACATATGAGTTGATATTTTCCCTGTTACCTATATGCTGGGTAATTTTCAATTTTATCCTGGACATTTTGAATATTAAGTTGTGAGAATCTAGGTCATATATACAGCTTATGGAATATCTTTTAATTTCTGGAGCTAGAAGTCAACTCATTCAGAGTCACGTCACAAGATTGACCAGCCTTCTGTGACTTGTGAATTGAGTGCCAATTCCATTTTCAAGCTCTTTGCAATGCTGTTCAAATGTCTTACATGTGCACCACTCAGTTATGTGTCTGGAAATGAGGCTGTTGTCTTTAATTAAATTCCATTCTCAGTGTCTTCGGTGTGTAGTTTAGCAGCCGATCTACTCATCTGAAGGTGATCCCAGGGGTTCATTTAAAAAAATGAGTTAGCTTTCCTAAGCTGCTCTCTCTCTCTCTCTCTGTGATCTCCCCAGTACTTTCCAATTCTCTCATGGTCTTTTTTTTTTTTTTTTTTTTTTTGGTTTTACTAGCCAGAAAGCTTGGGATTTGTTTATTCCATTCTGGAGCTCTTTTTGTGAGTTGCACGCATGTCTAGGGCATGTGGTGGGAGGAGCAATGGGAGTGGCCTCACCCTCTTGAAGCTACAGCTACTTCAATCAAGAGTCGAAGGTGTCCCTCCAGAGTTTAGGTGACTGCAGGCCTTTGCTGCTGTGGCCGCTGCTACCAACAAACCATTTTCTTCCTCCTGAATTCTAAACTAGAGAGCTTCCCTGGGGTTCCCTACATCCTTGCTGATACCCACTTCCATGTTTCAGTCTGTCCTGAGTCTAGGTCAGAGGATACTGGAGGAAAAAAGAAAAGGTAAACTCACCACCAGTTCAGTGATAACTTTGAATTGTGGTCTTCTACTCCCATCTACCTGCCACTATTTTCCTTTCTGAGTCCTCAAAGTGCTGCTCCATGAACACTGTTCAGGTTTTACAGCATATTCTGTCTTATCCAAAACTAGGAATCCTGGATTGATGATTTTGAATTCATGGTAAAAATAGAGTCAAAGCCATGATTCTATTTCTAGTGAAGACAAATGCAGCCAGCATAATTGGGTAACAAGAAGATTCACATGATCAGACGAGAATATTTTCCTGCTGAGTGGGTTAACCAGGGTATCAATGTACATGTATGACATTATATAAACATGGTATAATTTTTTTTTTTTAATTTATTTATTTTTATTTATTTTATGGCTGTATTGGGTCTTCGTTTCTGTGCGAGGGCTTTCTCCAGTTGTGGCAAGCGGGGGCCACTCCTCATCGCGGTGCGCGGGCCTCTCACTATCGCGGCCTCTCTTGTTGCGGAGCACAGGCTCCAGACGTGCAGGCTCAGCAATTGTGGCTCACGGGCCCAGTTGCTCCGCGGCATGTGGGATCTTCCCAGACCAGGGCTCGAACCCGTGTCCCCTGCATTGGCAGGCAGACTCCCAACCACTGCACCACCAGGGAAGCCCAAACATGGTATAATTTTTTCTTCCTTTAATATTGGTTCCGGTATTTATATACTCTTGTAGCTGGTTATGATGTGACTCCTATCTGTGAGAGTTACAAAATAAATTAATGAATTTTTTGGATTGATTCATTAAAAAAATATATAGTCCTCTTCATGTTTCTCAATCTCTTCCTGTGCTACTATCTTGACTAGATATTTCGAGAGCTGTCAATACTATTTATGAAAATATTTCCAATATTACCTTGCCAATTGATTCTATTTATCCAGCCCTAAAGAATTATTTGTTCATTGAACAGGCAAAAAAAAGAACAACAGATTGATTTTTCACAGTAATTTTCATGTTTCTTTTCTGAGATCATTCCTCAGTACAAACTGTTTTGCTCAAACAGCTCAAATGTGCTGTTGCCAGTAACATTTGGGAGAAGCTTTATCCTGTTAGAGAGATTTCTATTAAGCTGCCCACTGCCAACTCAGTTTTGTTGTTCTTTGAACCCTGAAGCCACCTAATGTGACAACTTTTGAACACTGTTACTTTCCCTTATGAAAGGAATGTTCCTTGGTGTATATCTCATCTGTATGTGTCCTATCCTTATATCCAAATTTTTCCTTTTTACATTAAGAACATTCCAGAATCGTCTCTATTTTGTCTCCTGCACCCAAACATAGTGTTGCATTTTGTAGGATGGAATTGGGAGACAAGTTCCCTGGTGAATCCTTTCAGCATTCTATCTATCAGGCAATCTTTTATTGTCACATTTATGGGAAGAGAAAAGGTTAACACCTAGCCTCAGGGAAGCCTGAAAATGTGGGACTTGTTTTTTTGTTCCTCCCTTTGCAATATTAAGTCAAGGAATTATTAGGAATTTACCTATTCTAGATGAGAGAGAGAGAAAGAGAGAGAGAGAGGGAAAGAGAATGAATGAGCATATCTGATCAAGAACCAAGGACTATGTACCAGGCCAAACTCCCACATTTCATTGTTGAAACTGGTTATGGAGTAATGAGTAATCTGTATAGATGAGAAAATACACTAATGGGTCTGACTGGTTAGGTATGAAAGGTGAAAGAGCATCAGCTTGGCTACATATTCAACCACCTTTTAATGCATGTTATGCGTCAGAATGAATGGGATATCATGACTGAGTCGAGAGAGTCATGACCTCTATTCTGTTGGTAAGTATGCTATATGTTTCCTGTCCTGCATTTTCTCTTAAACTTAGTAAACTTGGTGCTGGCTAAAGCCTACTGAGGTCTCAGTTTGACTGCCAAACTAAACTCAAGATCATTGCTGTTAGTAACAGAGTGGCTATTGAAGCAGTTTCCTTGTGTTTTCAAAGTTAAGTTTTCCTCATTTTGCATTTAAAAAAGAATTTTTATGGAAGTATTCAGGACAAGAGGATGAGTTATTTATTCTCTAGTTCCTGATTTGCTTGTGCATTATGTTTGATTATGAGAAAACCCTATTGAGTAACACACATTACATATTTGTCAATACTTCCTTGTTTTGTTCTCCTCAGTTTGGAAAAACTGAGCAAGTTATTATCAAAATAACTTTTGCTTGAAATTTTGTAGCTATGGAAATTGATGTGTTGTGAGTCTGATTTCAAAATTATCTTGCCAATGTTTTTGTATCTCAGTAATATTTTCCAGTAGTACTTAAAATTCTGGCTAAAAAATTTAAATAACATAAAATAAAAATATTTTACATTTGTTATGTTTAAGTTATTCTCCTATAATTCTTTGCTATTATAAATTGTTGGTCTTGATCTCATGATACTAGGCATGATCTTAATTTTTTCCAACATGAGTAATCAATAATTAAACTTGAATGTAAAAAGAGCTATACAATTTAGAGAGAAACTTGCAGCACTACTGCCTGCAATGTGGAGGATTAGGAATTCAGATATATCCTCCATTCACAGAAAATACTCAGATTCAGGAAAACCACAACATAATACATGGTAATTCACTGCAGAGTTCAACAGAAAATACATGAAGTCTCAGGGGATAGAGAAAATTAAGATAAAGCTAAAGCTTAAAATTTTTTTCTTAAAACAAACTTTGGTGCCAGTTTAACTCTAAAGGTCAAGCTAGTACTAGGAATTTCAGAATATTTGTGATGAACAGACACTAAGGGAAATGGGAGACCAGGGCTTATACTGGTACAAAATAGATGCTGACCTACAGATTCATGAATAAGACCAGCACACTTCTAAGTGTTATAGTTTAAGTGAAGATATAAATAGGGGAAGAAACTGTCTAGAAAAGGATTCAATGAAGACAACTCTTAGTTCTGTTCCTTCTCTCTGTGGCACAAAATACTCTTCTTAAAATGTGTAACCATAGGCTTATCGTTTCATATTGCTGGGTTTTGAATTTACATTCAGCCCTGAATCTGGGCACCCCAGTTTGAGAAGTCAAATTAAAGTGTTTTCAGACTGGTGGGACACCCTGACACCATTCAGAACGAAATTAAAATATTTTTCTGGAGAAAAACATAATCCAAGTTATTCAAGATTCCCCAGTGGTTAAATATGAATTCATAATGTAAAGTCCCCAAATACAGGAGGAAAAAATATCCATTGTAACTGAAAATACTAGCAGAAAGAAAAGCCAAGAGATTTATCCCCTCAAACACAGATACACACACTAACCCAGTCTAGGGAAATTTCAGATAACAAAGACAAAGGGAAGACCTAAAAGAAGCCAGGGATAAAGGCCACATCATCTACAAGAAAGTGTAATTTAAAAAGACAGCAGATTTTCTAGTGTCCATAATGACATAGACAATGTGATATTTTCAATGTGCTGAGAGGAAATATCTATTTTTCTGGATTTATGAACTCAGAGCAAGTGTGAGAGAAATACACCTTCACACAATAACTAAGAGGTTTTACCAACAAAAACTAAGAAGCAAGAACAATTTTAAAGAACGAAACTATCCCAGATGGAAAATCTGAGATGCAAGAAGGAATGGTGAAGGCAGAATTTTAAGTATTTAACTGAAATTAAAGAAACATCACCTATATAATGCAAGAATAATAATACTTCATTTGTGTGGGTAACAAAAATAATATAAGGAAGTTCTAGGACAGCAAATAACAATAATTCATAATCAGGGTTTCTGATGTTAATAAGAATACTTCAAATTTACTGTTTGATTCAAGATGATATTAAAGAAATTTTTTAACTTCAGATACTGTTTTGGTGAGTTTGATAAGTTTAGATATAAAATACAAACCAACAATACACACACACACAGACACACACAGAACAGAATGTTTAATTCTCAAACTGGAAGAATAAAACCAGAAATAAGAGAGCAATCAAAACTTAGGTCTCAGGAAGAAACTTAAATAAGGAAGTACAGCAGTTTTGGTTGCTGGGAAAAGAGAGAGAGGAAAAAAAAGACATTGAGAAAGAGAAAGATTGCATCCTGAATCCCAAGGTCTGTCTTCAAATCATCTTTGTTAATGTGTTCAGAGTGCAATTATTTCTAATTTACCAAAGCTTTTTTTCTTCCTTTTTAATGAAACACTAGAGGCACAGAAACATTCCCCATATAGTCAAAGTATTTAAAATAATTTAAAATAAACTAATACAATATGTATTAATTAGGGGCTAAAATAACTTTAATTTGGTAGTATTTAACATACCTTTTTAAAGGTAGTATTTGTATTTAAGATACATCTGTAATTATTTTACATTATGGTCTCCACATACTGAAAGTAAAAAATTAGAATCCTAAAAAATGAAAACTTTGCATATAACTTAATAAAGACAGTTCATACACTAATTCTGGGAGCCATAGAAAATCATATTTTATCATTTCCTTATAAGACTGAGAAAAATACAGTTGAAGAACTCAAAAATTGAAGATGAGTAGAGTCGAATTCTTCCTATGATTAGATCCAGCGTTCTGCAAATTCATATTCTGCATTAATCTCCATGCCTGAACAGTGTACGTATATTTTTGTAACCTCTAAAGATATGAGAAATAAAATTTATTGAATTCTTAGTATATACCAGACAATGTCATAGACCCATATCAGTCATTCTATTTAGTCTCCACAGCAATGGTCTGAACTATCATTCCCACTTTGCCTATGAGGATACCTATTCAGACTAGAAGTAACTTGTCCAATTGGTAGAGCCAGGATTCAGAACTAGATGTTTCTGAATCCAAAGCCTTTGCCTTAATTAACTACAACTCAGTACCTCAATAAAAGCAGTTGAATGTTCAAATAATTGGTCAATACTAAAGTAAACAAGAAGTAACAAATTCCCCTATTTCATTAAATCCTGTTAATGGTGTTACACTGAAGAAGAGTGTTTCCCTTAACAATTTCCCCTTATCTATTAAAATCATATCCATACAAATGATAATATATCTTATTTCTCTGAGAATGATTGTTCTGGTCAACATATAGAAATATAACTACAAAGTTAAATAATGTCTGTCAATCTTTATTGTTAAGAAAGGATTCCAATTTTAAATTATGTGTGCATTTCAATATACGTGTCTCAAACATGTCTCATATGGATGAGAATTTTAAGAACACAACTTCTGCAGAAATTCTATTAAAAAGTAACACCAGGAGCCTGTGGAGATTGTGTTAAGAAAAGAACAGCTGCGCACTCGGGGCCTTGGAAGGGGGCCATTCGGTGTGAATTTAAAAGGCAAACAACAGGTTTATTGTCATTTATTTGTGAGAGAACAGTCATTGGTTTGACATACTGAAGTCAGCCTCAGGGTGAGGCTGCTTTGTTCAACAAATATCAGACAGGAAAAATTATTCCCCATCCTCTTGATAGGGAGTCAAAGAGAACTCTGAGATAGTGGCGTGTGGAGAGAAATAATGGGCTGGGCAATGGTGTGGGGATTTCTAGGCACTGTTAACAAGAGGCAGATTTCCTTTATTTCTGAAACACTAAAAACTGTGTTTCAAGATTCAACAAATTTATGAATATTTACTTTTATTCACCTAGTTTTCCCAATGAAGGGGCAGAAGCATTGTGTTTACAGGATTGTTTGCTTGAGCTTGGCTCTGTTGCCTGTAATACCATCCCTTTGATCAAATACATAGCTAGACACTTGCAAGGTTTAGTCAATTATTTTTTAAGGAAATTAGTGTGCTACTCTATTAAAAATGAAAAAGAAAAAAAAACAAAAAATGCAATGTTGACATCATTAGAAAATTATGATGTACTAAAACACACAGTAGTTTTTTGTGTGCAACATACTGAATCTATACCTGCTTTTCACAAATGGTGTTGCTCTACCTCAAGAAAGATAAAATGAAAGCCTTTTAGGTACAGATCACAGCATGCAAAAAAAAAAAAATCAAAGGGAAAGGAGCCTGCCTTTTGAGGACAGACTTAAATGATGTAGACTGTGGACTGAAAAGATTAAAAAAAAAACTGTGAAGTTGAAGAAGGAATGATTCTGCAATTATGGAGGCTAAGGATATATTTTAACTGAATTCGGTTAAAAAGAACCTCCTTTGAACCCAGAGAGAAGAAAATTGAGGGCATAAAAGGAAATACTACTTGACACAGTAAATAATTTTATGAGTTTTAGTTTTCTAGTCAGAATTGACATAGTCTGAATTTATAATGTATTAACAAGATTTAGGAAACATTGTGAATGAAAGTGATAAAGGAGTAGTTTGAAAAATGGATAGTTTGAGAATGCACTGCTTAGTTTTAACAGTAATACTCAGGAAAACAACAGAACATTCTACAATCTTTATCTTGGTCTCCACATATTGAAAGTAAAAAATTAGAATCCTAAAAAATGAAAAGTTTGCAAATTCTTTATCTTGGTGCCTATTAGAGGAAAAATGCTGAGTTGGATAACTTACATGGTTTCCAAGCACAATAATTCTTATATTCCATTATCATGTTATCATTAAATTCTGTTTAGCCACAAAAATGATTATGAGAATGATTATGGAGAATACACTGTCCTTGCATGTTGAGAGAACCTTTGTTTTCACATGAGAAAGTATTGATCAAATAAACTTCTTCAGACATACAAATGGCCAAAAAGCACATGAAAAGATGTTCAACATCACTAATTATTAGAGAAATACAAATCAAAACTACAATGTGGTATCACCTCACACTGGTCAGAATGGCCATAAACAAAAAATCTACAAACAATAAATGCTGAAGAAGATGTGGAGAAAAGGGAACCATCCTACACTGTTGGTGGGAATGTAAATTGGTACAGCCACTATGGAGAACAGTATGGAGGTTCCTTAAAAAACTAAAAATAGAACTACCATATGACCCAGCAATCCCATTCCTAGGCGTATACCCAGAGAAAACCATAATTCGAAAAGATACATGCACCCCAATGTTCACTGCAGCACTATGTACAATAGCCAGTACATGGAAGCAACCTAAATGTCCATCAACAGATGAATGGGTGAAGAAGATGTGGTACATATATACAATGGAATACTGCTCAGGCATAAAAAAGAACAAAATAATGCCATTTGCAGCAACATGGATGGACCTAGATAGAGTCTGTCATACTGAGTGAAGTAAGTCAGACAGAGAAAGACAAATATCATATGATATCGCTTAAATGTGGAATCTAAAATAAAGGGTACAAAGGAACTTATTTCCAAAACAGAAGTACAGTCACAGATGTAGAAAACAAACTTATGGTTACAAGGGGATAAAGGGGGGTAGGGATAAATTGGGAGATTAGGATTGACATACACACTACTATATATAAGATAGATAACTAATAAGAACTTACTGTATAGTACAGGGAACTCTACTCAATACTCTGTAATGGCCTATATGGGAAAGGAATCTAAAAAAAAAGGGTATATATATATATATATAACTGATTCACTTTGCTGTACACCTGAAACTAACACAACATTGTAAATCAACTATAATCCAATAAAAATTAAAAAAAAACTTCTTCAGCATACAAATCATTAATCTGAATATGCATCTAAAACATTAAAATATGTATTAATTACATATTTAAAAATATACTAGTTTTAGAAGTGGAATCAGTGGTTGAATTTTAATCATATAAAATTTCCCTTTTATCAGGCCATATATTTGTGAGTTTGAAGACAAAAGTCACATCTCTTTTCGGTATAGCTTGTGATTTGAACCCATCAAAACTAATTAGGATAGCACTTCTATCAAGCATATTTCAAATAGTTTTCAAATTGATATTTTAATTAATATGGATCTGATAGTAAACCATTAGCACAGGTTTAATCCTGAAATAATCTGCAGTTGAGTAGTCACCTCCTGACAAGAAAACATATTAACAATTTGATTTGTCACTTAAGCAGAAGCCTAGTTCCATATACTAAAAATTCCACCTGAATCTTTCCCAGTTTCTGTAGGTATCCTGCAGTTTTTTCCTGTATGTATTTTTAATGCTCCCTTCATGATAATGAGCACAAAGTTTTCCACTGAACTTTTATTTCACCCTAAAGCAGGATGGCCATTACATTTGTTGGGATTTATTGGAGTATTACTAATATGGGTTCAACTCAATACATCTTTTTGGTCAATTGTTTTTAAGCTATTCTTGGTTTTTTTTTAATACACAATATGGTTAATTCCTTCCTATATCCCTATTTTGACTAAATATAGGTAATGTCAGAACTAGTCATAGAAGTGAATAGGTGAAGAATACAATTTACAAAGCACTTTTATATATGTTAGCCATTGCAACCCTAAGTAGTCCCACTGGGACAGGCATTATTCATATTTGTTTATTTTAGAGCAAAGGAAACAGAAGCATACTAAAGTGTTTAAAATGGCACAGCCTGTAGTGGCAGAGTCAGACTTCTAACTCTAAGCCCTGTGGGAACACCTTGTGTTCCTCTATAAAGTACATCAGGGATCCTGAGGAATGGGCAATCACTTTGGTGAGGTCCCACACATTTTCTGTAAGAGTAAGTTAATTATTTGCTCATTTATTTATTTGAAAAACATTCATTAATATCCTAAGATGTACAAAGCACTGAAACCTACATTGGAGAATCTGAAAAGATGATTTTTCACAGGGAAAATAAAGATTTTAAAATATTCCAATGGAAATGGGCAGAGTCTAGAGGTTAAGTTGACATTGTTGTAGAAATTCAGAAAGAATCACGAACAGTTCAGCCTGGAGATTACAGGAAAGAATGCACTGAAATGTTGAACTGGGCATAAATAAGATAAATAAGAATGCCCCACAGGGGTGTAAAAACCATGCCAGGAAAAAAGGACCAGTATGTTGAAAAAAGAAAAGACATTTATAATGTTTAGGGACAAAGGCATCATAATGAAGTTCCAAAAAATCATTTACAAGAGACCTGCCCTATGTTACCCCTTTTTAGGAGCTGATATTTGTTTTTTTCTGAGTTTGAAATATCATCCTCCTTTCTGATTTTCACCTTCAGCTGAGAGTCTCTGGCTTGTGAATGAGTGAATTAGACCTTAGTCCCAGCCCTGTGTACCCTCCAGGTATTGTCAATATTTTGCGCTTCTAGACAAACAAAAGAACATGGTGTTATTTGCTCATCCATGCTGTAGGGAATGTCAAGAAAATTAAGTTCATATTCTGAGGTCTTCTGAAAATAGTTATTGCAAGATCTGTGTGATTTTTGGAGAACATCCATACCTCAAGCATTCACTTGGGTATCCTCACTTCCTTTAGGTATCTATCTGCTCTAATGCCCCCATTCCTGTGACTCTGTCCCACTATCCCTTAGATAAAATAGCAACAGCAATGCCCCATCTCACCCCACACTTTCTATCCACATCAACTTGCCTAATTCTCCCCTGTAGTATTTCATCAACATCTGACACATATTAGACCATTTAATGGTTTCTATCCACCATCTCTCCACTAGAATAGAAGTTCCATGAGGGCAGAGAATTGGTCCACTGTATCATGTATCTCTAGCAACTAGAACATGGCTCAACACATTAATACTCAATAAATACTTATGGACTAATTAGGTAGGTGAATTGACATAAATAAATAAAATGTCAATTTTTTGTGGGTTTCTTTTTTCAGTAGTTAAATCATTATCCTTTGTCATTTCATCAGATTTCAGTCATAGAATAGCCATCTTGAGTTTCATAATCATTCTCTACTCCATAATTATATAAGTTGTCAAACAGAAAGAAACAAACATCCTGGTTAAATTACACGTATGCTGACTTACGTACAAATAATTGAGTTGACTAGAAATTTACTGATATATTAATATCAATGTCTGAGAAATTAAACATAATTCTGACTAAACTTTAAATGGCTCCCCCAAACTTTACTTGTTAAAAAAGCCACTTCTAACGTTTCATTTGTTAATAGCTGCATTTTTGTCAAGCCTTTAAATGATATTGCTATTAAATACTCTTAGTGCATTTATTCACATCGGCATGGACAGTTTTCCAGAGAGCAGTTTCACAAGTAGAATTAATTTTAGTCGATTTCACTTTCAAAGCCCCAATCATCATGAATCAAGTGAAATGGAATGCCTGTAGGAGACCACCACCTATGACACAGAAAGACTGTGAATTCTGACCATATGCACTGTAAACACCAGATTTTATATCATTATATTTCCTGTCTGGCTCTGAATGAGTTCTGCCCTGCAGAACTATTAGTAAACAACAAAAATGTTAGCAATTCACAAGCCAAGGGATAACTAACCTACTGAAATACGTCTTCCCTTTGGACATATAAAAAATGCCAGCAGTTAAGCAAGCTGATGTATAATCACGCCTTGTAAGGCAGGGATTTCTGCAAGAATATGCACTTATATCAAATATTACTGTTCCCATCACTGCCTGGAATTTATGTAATTTAATTAATTTATGCTTCAGTGGCGTTTTGGAAGTGAAGTGGTTCTGAAGTAAGCATTGGATAAGATCTACTTACCATTCCATCATGGAAGAGTGATGAATAAATCTAAGGCTTTCAGTAAAATAATGCTTTAATATAAATTAGTTTGAAAAGTTTGGGACTGTTTAATAAGTTTGCTATCTTTAAGTAACATAGTGATAGTCACACTGCAGGAACAATTGAGGTTTCCACACGAGGTTTGATATTAGTTTGAACTCAGAATACACACACACATATACATACATACGTATATATGTGGATATATATGCATACACATATCCCAGTGTATATGTGTATGCATGTGTTTAATTTTTATTTCAGTATAATATACAGATAGAAAAGTGCAAATATCATAAGTGTACAGTTTGATGAATTTTCACAGACTACGCATCATGACCCACATCAAGAAACAGAAGTTGACACATCCTTAAGAGTGCCTGTCATATTCCTTTCCAGACAACAATCCTTACCCCATCCCCAGCAAAGGTATCCATTGTCCTGACTTCTAACTGTAGAGACTAGTTTTTTTCTGTTTTTGTATAAAGTCCATGTTTGGAATCATGGTTTTCTTCACAGGAAAGCAGCAGAGTACGGACGAAAACTGTTTCACAACTCTAGACAAGCTACTTGGCCTGAGACACTGTTATAACTGAGATGATGATAAGAATTAATTTAGTTTATGTCAAAACACAACAAAATTGTATAAACAATCAAATGGAACGTTTTATTACGATTCATTTTCCTTTCAATAGTCTCCCCATTAAGCTAAATTACTACTGCATCTATTTTTCCTAAAATGTTTGCTTATGGCTAGTAAGCAAATACAAAATAAAAGGTAATAATATACACTCAAGTACATGTACTCTCTGAGGTTAGGGACTGTTTCTTATTCATCTCTGTATTTTCCAGTAGTAAGAGGAAAGTATTTGTAATAAAATCTAAGGCACTAAAAGCAAACAAACAAACAAAAATCCTAACTGAATGAGTGACTGATACTGGAACATTGATGAGACACTGTCAAATACACCCCATCATGGCTGAAAAACAGCAAAAGCTTTTCACGTTCAGTGAATACTTAGATTGTGCCATAACTTGTTCTAAGTGCTTTTGCTTGTACTTAACTTATTTAATCATCATAATAAATCCATGAAGTGAGCATCTCTATTACTCTCATCCCCATTTTACAGATGTGTCCAGTGGGTCACAAAGTTATTAGCACACAGCTAGTAAGTAGTGGATCCAGAATTCAATTCTGGCAGCCTGGCTCCCAAGCCTGAACTCAATCTTGACTCTTTACAACATGGGCATATTTGATACTCTTGAGAAAGAGGACGGTAAGACTGATGATGTTGATGTGGATTAATGATAAGAAACCATACTATGTTCTTTCAGAGTAAAATTTACCCTTCAGACCATATGCATACAACTTTGATTAATTTTTCCTCCTAAGTACATTATATATCAGGTAGGAATAATGCTGTCTCAAGGGCCATGATAAGCTATTAGAAACAAATCATAAGATGTAAAAAACACTCTAAGTAACAATAAAGATTAGGCAACTAAAAGAGGACAAAGGAACACAGCTCTGGCAGCAAACCCCCTAGCATAAATAACCTGCATTTCCCTGTGTTGGACTTAGAAACTTGCATAGAACCTGGGTCGGGGCCAGGATTTTGGATTTTACGGCTGCTCCTTAGAATAGATACCAGTACTTCCATTGTCAATTAACATTATTATATATCCTATCAATAATGACATTTAACATGGAGTAACTAATTTATTTCTTACAGGGATTCCACAAGTAACAAAAAAGAATTAATATTAACTTTGTCACACTGACAATGTAACTGTCACTATGTGACTACTATCAGGATAAATTTGGGGTACATAAGTAGCATTTTTAAAATGGCTTGGAAATAAACACCTCCACTGTTGAATGATGAAAATCACTGCTCTCTGAAAGACAGAAAGTTCTCCACTCATTAAAACATATGGAGGTTTATTTCTGGAAGTGGCGAATCTCATAATCATACCATCTTAAGTTATTATCTTATCTTAAAATACACATGGTGCATCATGACATGCCTTGGTGAATCATGACAAAGCAATTTCAGAAACAACTAAGTATATAAATAGTCTCCTGATTGTAAATTCCTTTAGACTCTGGCAATCACAGTTATAAATTTGCTCTCTCCCAATCACTCAGTTGTCATTTGTACCAGTGATCTCATGAGAAAACCCGTTTCTCACCTTGGGAAATCCCTCATCCTCCTCTAAGCATTCCATTAACTTCCCAGGGATGATGAGCAAAACTAGGATTGCATTAAAGCAACACTGTCTAATGAGACTTTCCAAAATGATAAAAATGCACTATACCGGTGCGGTCTAACAGAACAGCCACTAACCACACACGAGCATCAAGCACTTGACATGTGACTGATGTGACTAAAAACACTGTATTTTAAATTTTACTTAATTTTAATTAACTTTAAATTTAAATAGCCACATGCAACTAGTGTCTGTCATACTGGCCAGCACAGCACCAGGTATATTAGAAATTAATGTGATCCTTACCTCCCCATCCTTATCGTTTTCTTTCATGAAAGTAACCAAACACTTTTAAATTGTCAAAAAGACAAAGGTAAGATTCTGCCAGCAACCTTTGTTTGGGCTGCAACTCTTCGCAGAGTCTCTAGCCTGCTGGCCTACTACATCAGATTTTGGATTCACCAAGCCTCCACAATCATTGAAAATAGAAAACCTATCCTGGAGGACCTTCAAGATGGCGGAGGATTAAGACGTGGAGATCACCTTCCTCCCCACAAATACATCAAAAATACATCTACATGTGGAACACCTCCTGCAGAACACCTACTGAACACTGGCAGAAGACCTCAGACTTCCCAAAAGACAAGAAACTCCACACGTACCTGGGTAGGGCAAAAGAAAAAAGAAAAAAGAAAAAAACAGAGACAAAAGAATAGGGACGGGACCTGCACCTCTGGGAGGGAGCTGTGAAGGAGGAAAAGTTTCCACACACTAGGAAGCCCCTTCACTGGCAGAGACAGGGTGTGAGCAGTGGGGGGAGCTTTGGAGCCATGGAGGAGAGCGCAGCAACAAGGGTGCAGAGGGCCAAGTGGAGAGATTCCTGCACAGAGGAGCGGTGCTGACCAGCCGTCACCAGCCCGAGAGGCTTGTCTGCTCACCTGCCAGGGCAGGTGGGGGCTGGGAGCTGAGGCTCGGGTTTCGGAGGTCAGATCCCAGGGAGAGGACTAAGGTTGGCTCCGTGAACACAGCCTGAAGGAGGCTAGTGCGCCACAGCTAGCCGGGAGGGAGTCGAGGAAAAAGTCTGGACCTGCCTAAGAGGCAAGAAACCACTGTTTTGGGGGTGCGTGAGGAGAGGAGATTCAGAGCACTGCCTAAACAAGCTCCAAAGACAGGCATGAGCTGCGGCTATCAGCACGGAGATCACAGACGGGCATGAAACGCTAAGGATGCTGCTGCAGCCACCAAGAAGCCTGTGTCCAATCACAGGTCACTATCAACACCTCCCCTCCTGGGAGCCTGTGCAGCCTGCCACTGCCAGGGTCCTGTGATCCAGGGACAACTTCCCTGGAAGAACACATGGTGCTCCTCAGGCTGTTACAACATCACACCGGCCTCTACCACCACAGGTTTGCCCCACATTCCAGTTATAACTACTGTACCCCTCCTGCCCCATGGCCAGAGCCAGAGCCCTATAATCAGCCACTGCTTTAACCCCATCCTGTCTTGGGCGGGAAAAGAAGCCAGAGAGCAACCTACATGCAGAGGAGGGGCCAAAACCAAAGCTGAACCCCAGGAGCTATGCAAAAAAAGAAGAGAAAGGGAAATTTCTCTGTGCAGCCTCAGGAGCAGCAGATTAAATCCCCACAATCAACTGGAGGTACCCTGCATCTGTGGAATACTTGAATAGACAACGAATGTTCCCAAAATTGAGGTGGTGGCCTTTGGGAGCAACTGTAGACTTCGGGTTTGCTGTCTGCAACTGACTTCTTTCTGATTTTTATGTTTATCTTAGAACATTTTCAGCACTTGTTATCATTGGTGGATTTGTTTATTGGTTTGGTTGCTCTTTTTAAAAATTATTTTTAATTTTTCAATTTTAATTATTTTCTTTTATTATTTATTTCTTTCTTTTTTTCTCCCTTTTCTTCTGAGCCTTGTGGCTAACAGGGTCTTGATGCTCTGAGCAGGTGTCAAGCCTGAGCCTCTGAGGTGGGAAAGCCAAGCTCAGGACATTGGACCATCAGAGACCTCCTGGCCCCACATAATATCAATCAGTGAGAGCTCTCCCAGAGATCTCCATCTCAATGCTAAGACCCAGCTCCACCCAATGAACAGCAAGCTCCAGTGCTGGATGCCCCATGCCAAACAACTAGCAAGACAGGAACACAAACCCACCCATTAGCAGAGAGGCTGCCTAAAATCATACTAAGTTCACAGACACCCCAAAACACATCAATGGACATAGCCCTGCCCACCAGAAAGACAAGATCCAGCCTCACCCACCAACAGTCCCCTCCACCAGGAAGCTGACACAAGCCACTGAACCAATCTTACCCACTGGGGGCAGACACCAAAAACAATGGGAACTATAAACCTGCAGCCTGTGAAAAGGAGACCCCAAATACAGTAAGTTAAGCAAAATGAGAAGACAGAGAAGTATGCAGCAGATGAAGGAACAAAGTAAAATCCCACCAGACCAAACAAATGAAGAGGAAACAGGCAGTCTACCTGAAAAAGAATTGAGAGTAATGATAGTAAAGGCGATTCAAAATCTTGGAAATAGAATGGAGAAAATACAAGAAACATTTAACAAGGACCTAGAAGAACTGAAGAGCAAACAAACAATGATGAACAACACAATAAATGAAATTAAAAATTCTCTGGAAGGAATCAGTAGCAGAATAACTGAAGCAGAAGAACAGATAACTGACCAGGAAGATAAAATAGTGGAAATAACTACTGCAGAGCAGAATAAATAAAAAAGAATGAAAAGAATTGAGGACAGTCTCAGAGACCTATGGGACAACATTAAACGCACCAACATTCGAATTATAGGGGTCCCAGAAGAAGAGAAAAAGAAAGGGTCTGAGAAAACATTTGAACAGATTATAGTTGAAAACTTCCCCAACATGGGAAAGGAAATACTCAATCAAGTCCAGGAAGCATAGCGAGTCCCATACAAGATAAATCCAAGGAGAAACACGCCAAGGCACACATTAATCAAACTATCAAAAATTAAATACAAAGAAAAAATATTAAAAGCAGCAAGGGAAAAGCAACAAATAACATACAAAGGAATCCTCATAAGGTTAACAGCTGATCTCTCAGCAGAACTCTGCAAGCCAGAAGGGAGTGGTAGGACATATTTAAAGTGATGAAAGGGAAAAACCGACAACCAGGATTACTCTACCCAGCAAGGATCTCATTCAGATTCGACAGAGCAATTAAAATCTTTACAGACAAGCAAAAGCTAAGAGAATTCAGCACCACCAAACCAGCTTATACAACAAATGACAAAGGAACTTCTCTAGGCAGGAAACACAAGAGAAGGAAAAGACCTACAAAAACAAACCCAAAGAAATTAAGAAAATGGTAATAGGAACATACATATAAATAATTACCTTAAATTACCAAAAATTACCTTAAATGGATTAAATGCTCCAACCAAAAGACATAGACTGGCTGAATGGATACAAAAACAAGACCGATATATATGCTATTTACAAGAGACCCACTTCAGACCTAGGGACACATACAGACTGAAAGTGAGGGGATGGAGAAAATATTCCATACAAATGGAAATCAAAAGAAAGCTGGAGTAGCAAGTCTCATATCAGACAAAATAGACTTGAAAATAAAGACTATTACAAGAGACAAAGAAGAACAACACATAATGATCAAGGGATCCATCCAAGAAGAAGATTTAACAATTGCAAATATTTATGCACCCAACATAGGTGCACCTCAATACATAAGGCAAATGCTAACAGCCATAAAAGGGGAAATCAACAGTAACACAATAAGAGTAGGGGACTTTAACACCCCACTTTCATCAATGGACAGATCATACAAAATGAAAATAAACAAGGAAACACAAACTTTAAATGACACATTAGACAAGATGGACTTAATTGACATTTATATTTATAGGATATTTAATTCAAAAACAACAGAATACACTTTCTTCTCTACTGCTCATGGAACATTATCTATGATTGACGTTATCTTGGGTCACAAATCAAGCCTTGGTAAATTTAAGAAAACTGAAATCATATCAAGTATCTTTTCCGACCACAATGCTATGAGACTAGATATCAATTACAGGAAAAAAACTGTAAACAATACAAACACATGGAGGCTAAACAATACATTACTAAATAACCAAAACATCACTGAAGAAATCAAAAAATACCTAGAAACAACTGGCAATGAAAACATGATGACCCAAAACATATGGGATGCAGCAAAAGCAGTTCTAAGAGGGAAGTTTACAGCAATACAATCCTACCTCAAGAAACAAGAAAAATCTCAGAATAACAAGCTAACCTTAAACCTAAAGCAATTAGAGAAAGAATGAAAAAAACCCAAAGTTAGCAGAAGGAAAGAAATCATAAAAATCAGATCAGAAATAAATGAAAAAGAAATGAAACAATAGCAAAGATCAATAAAACTAAAAGCTGTTTTTTTGAGAAGACAAACAAAATTGATAAACCATTAGCCATACTCATCAAGGAAAAAAGGGAAAAGACCAAATCAACAGAATTAGAAATGAAAAAGGAGAAGTAACAACTGACACTGCAGAAATACAAAGAATAAGGAGAGATTATTACAAGCAACTATATGCTAATAAAATGGACAACCTGGAAGAAATGGACAAGTTCTTAGAAAAGCAGAACTTTTCGAGACTGAACCAGGAAGAAATAGAAAATATAAACAGACCAATCAAAAGCACTGAAATTGACACTGTGATTAAAAATCTTCCAACAAACAAAAGCCCAGGACCAGATGGCTTCACAGGCGAATTCTATCAAACATTTAGAGAAGAGCTAACAACCATCCTTCTCAAACTCTTCCAAAATATAGCAGAGGGAGGAACACTCCCAAACTCATTCTACAAGGCCACCATCACCCTGATACCAAAAGCAGACAAATATGTCAGAAAGAAAGAAAACTACAGGCCAATATCAATGATGAACATAGATGCAAAAATCCTCAACAAAATACTAACAAACAAAATCCAGCAGCACATAAAAAGGATCATACACCATGATCAAGTGGGGTTTAGCCCAGGAACGCAAGGATTCTTCAATATACGCAAATCAATCAAATCAGTCAATGTGAACCACCACATTAACAAATTGAAGGATAAAAACCATATGGTAATCTCAATCGATGCAGAAAAAGCTTCCAACAAAATTCAACACCAATTTATGATAAAAACCCTCCAGAAAGTTGGCAGAGAGGGAATTTATGTCAACATACTAAAGACAATATATGACAAACCCACAGCCAATATTGTCTCAATGGTGAAAAACTGAAAGCATTTCCTCTAAGATCAGGAACAAGACAAGGCTGCTCACTCACCACTATTATTCAACATAGTTCTGGAAGTTTTAGCCACAGCAATGAGAGAAGAAAAAGAAATAAAAGGAATCCAAATCAGAAAAGAAGAAGTAAAAGTGTCACTGTTTGCAGATGACATGATACTATACATAGAGAATCCTAAAATTGCCACCAGAAAACTACTAGAGCTTATCAATGAATTTGGTAAAGTAGTGGGATACAAAATTAATGCACAGAAATCTCTTGCATTCTTATACACTAACAACGAAAAATCTGAAAGAGAAATTAAGGAAACACTCCCATTTACCACTGCAGCAAAAAGAATAAAACACCCAGGAATAAACCTAGCTAAGGAGACAAAAGACCTGTATGCAGAAAACTATAAGACACTGATGAAAGAAATTAAAGAGGATACAAACAGATGGAGAGATATACCATGTTCTTGGATTGGAAGAATCAACATTGTGAAAATGGCTATACTACCCACAGCAACAGATTCAATGCAATCCGTATCAAACTACCAATGGCATTTTTCACAGAGCTAGAACAAAAAATTTCACAATTTGTATGGAAACACAGAAGACCCTGAAAGCCAAAGCAATCTTGAGAAAGAAAAACAGAGCTGGAGGAATCAGGCTCCCTGACTTCAGACTATACTACAAAGTTACAGTAATCAAGACAATATGGTATTGGCACAAAAACAGAAACATAGATCAATGGAACAGGATAGAAAGCCCAGAGATAAACCCACACACATATGGTCACCTTATTTTCGACAAAGGAGGGAAGAATATACAATGGAGAAAAGACAGTGTCTTCAATAAGTGGTGCTGGGAAAACTGGACAGCTACATGTAAAATAATGAAATTAGAACACTTCCTAACACCATACACAAAAATAAACTCAAAGTGGATTAAGGACCTAAATGTAAGGTCAGACACTATCAAACTCTTAGAGGAAAACGTAGGCAGAACACTTTATGATATAAATCACAGCAAGATCCTTTTAGACCCACCTCCTGGAGAAATGGAAATAAAAGCAAAAGTAAACAAATGGAACCTAATGCAACTTAAAAGCTTTTGCACAGCAAAGGAAACCATAAACAAGACAAAAAGACAACCCTCAGAATGGGAGAAAATACTGCAAATGAAGCAACTGACAAGGGATTAATCTCCAAAATATACAAGCAGCTCATGCAGCTCAATATCAAAAAAAAAAACAACCCAATCCAAAAATGGGAAGACCACCTAAAAAGTCATTTCTCCAAAGAAGATATACAGATTGCCAACAAACACATGAAAGGATGCTCAACATCACTAATCATTAGATAAATGCAAATCAAAACTACAATGAGGTATCACCTCATACCAGTCAGAATAGCCATCATCAAAAAATCTACAAACAATAAATGTTGGAGAAGGTGTGGAGAAATGGGAACCCTCTGGCATTGTTGATGGGAATGTAAATTGGTACAGCCACTACAGAGAACAGTATGGAGGTTCCTTAAAAAACTACAAATAGAACTACCATATGACCCAGCAATCCCACTACTGGGCATATACCTGAGAAAACCATAATTCAAAAAGAGTCATGTACCAAAATGTTCATTGCAGCACTATTTATAATAGCCAGGACATGGAAGCAACCTAAGTGTGCATCGACAGATGAATGGATAAAGAAGGTGTGGCACATATATACAATGGAATATTACTCAGCCATAAAAAGAAACGAAATTGAGTTATTTGTAGTGAGGTGGATGGAACTAGAGTCTGTCATACAGAGTGAAGTAAGTCAGAAAGAGAAAAACAAATACCATATGCTAACCCATATATGGAATCTAAAAAAAAAAAGTGGTTCTGATGAACCTAGGGGCAGGAAAGGAATAAAGACGCAGATGTAGAGAATGGACTTGAGGACACGGGGAGGGGGAAGGGTAAGCTGGGACAAAGTGAGAGAGTAGCACTGATATATATACACTACCAAATATAAAATAGATAGGTAGTGGGAAGCTGCTGCATAGCACAGGGAGATCAGTTCGGTGCTTTGTGACCACCTAGAGGGGTTGGATAAGGAGGGTGGGGATATGGGGATATATGTATACATATAGCTGATTCATCTTGTTATATAGCAGAAACGAACACACCATTGTAAAGCAATTATACTCCAATAAAGTATACTCCAATAAAGTTTAAAAAAAAAAAAAAGAAAGACAAAAAAAAAAAGACGAAGGTAAAGTTAAGTTGGATTTTTGGATGCTGGGAACTAAATTCTTATTTTTCAATTTCACTTTTCAGCTCCTCATATCAACAAAGCAAACTCTTTTTTAGAGCGCTGAAAATTTATGTTTTCTTCTTTAGTTGAAAATTATGTCATTTTTAAAGTGTGTCCTATGCAGTTTATATTTTATACATTTTAAGTCATAATCACTATTATTATAGTACATGTAATTATAATTAGGGTGATACCAACTGAAGAAAAAAAGTTTATCTAAGGTAGGTTGTAAATATCACTCATCAGTATGTTCCCTAATGGGAATCAGACTAGAGTAAATCTTGTTCTCATTGAAATCCATGTGTCAATTTCACCTGACAGCCCATGGAATTAAGTCAGGGAACTATCATGTTAACCAGCATTAGATGTTTTGATTAGTATGATAAATTCCAATGTAGACAAGACATTCAAGCCATAGTGAGACAATACAGAATGTGATGGAGCATGTGGCAGTTGCATTTATTTAATATTAAAATTAGAATTCTGGATTGTTCAGACCTCCAAGTGAATTTTCAGCCTGAATAATCACTGCCTCAGATTAGTCCATCTAACTGTGCTAAGTTTTAATTGTCCCGTTTCATTTTACTCACCTTTTGTAAGGTAGGTCTGTAATGATTCAAGATATCATCATAGTATTTTTTCAATTTTTACCATCTGGAAATATCTTGATTATCCAATTAATAAATCTACTTGGGGTTCCAATTAGTAAATCGACTGTTTGCCTAATTCTGCTGTAGTTACCATGATTGAAACAGGAGAAATATAAAGAGTGATTTCTTCTGCTCTCAGTGCACTTGTGATGTTGTCTTAGAGACAAAATAAAAACCTTTAAAAATTAGAGAAAAAGAACTTTTCTATGAGAGCAAGAACCATGTCTTTATTTTTCTGTCACTTATCTCTGGTGCTTATTTTGAACTCTGGCAATTAATTAGTACTCAAAAAGTACTTGTTGAATAGATGGTGAATAAATAAGAATGGTATGACTGTACCCAAATGTTAACTTCCTACAATACTGTACAACAGAAACTAAAATGGCACTGTGAAGCAATTATACTCCAATAAAGATCTATTAAAAAAATTATATCACTCATATATTTAGAAACAAAACTAACACAACAAAAAATTAGATAGAATTTAGCTGCATAGGTTTGCAGTGTTTGCTAACTTCTACAGCTTGATCTTCACAAACTTCCAGAACTCATTTCCTGTTCCATCCCTCCACTCCCTAAGCCATCTCAGAGTGTGAAATTAGGTCTGTGAGTCTGACTTATTCTTCCACATCAACCTGCTTCAATATGTTTTGTTCACTAAACCTGAAATGTCTTACCTTCCAACATCACCTTAACTGCATCTGTTAAACCCACATTCTAGGCTCAGATGACTTGTAAAGGTCCAAATTCACATCTTCTGTCTTTCTAGAGTGTAACTTTTATCATTTTTATTATAGTCATTTCATTATTTTTCCCACTGATCGGTGAATTTTGGAGGGTAAGAAGTGTTATTTTTTCTTGTTTTTTGTTTTCTTGGGTTCATTATTCATTCTCTCTATAGTTATAGTTTAAGTGCAATACAATATTGGGTAAAATTGGACCTGGTTTCTACTATAGTGGAGCTTAGGACTTAAAATAGAGGCATTAATCAGGTAATCACACAAATGAGTACATAATTATGAGCTAAAATTAAATCCTATAAAAGAAAAGAGTACTCAAAAAATAAATAAATAACATAGCCCAAACATGAAACCTTTGCTAAAGGATCTTTTTTCTCTGTAAGCAATGCTTGAGGAGACGTAAGGCAGTCAAGGATTTTTATCTGAATTCTAATTTCATTGAGAAGTTGTTAATCAAAAAATGGGTTAATAAAAATACATTTTAAGAAGATTATTCTGGCAGCATAATGGTGAAAAAATAAAATAGGGGTGAGTCTGAAGCAAAATAGATCATACGAGGAAAATTAGTTGATAATTTTAGTAATTCACAAGAGAGATGATGCTCATTTGAACAGAATGTTGGCTTTGCACATAAAGGTAAGACAAATTTTTGAAAGGAAACAGTGAGGCTTGCTGGTAGATGGGAAATGATGGGCATCATGGCAGACACCATCTGCTACACACCCAACTTCCCAAATACCTTCTCATACCCAACATCTGCTCTTCACCCTATGTCTCAGCATCTGCTACATGTCCAGTGTCCCAATGTCTGCTCTATATCCAGCATCTCATCATTGGCTATGTAACCAGGGTCCACTCCTCTTCGACCTCCTACTTCCTTTCCAACAGATTCTGTTTTTTTCCTACTAATGACAGAGATCAATGGATCTTAGAAAGGCAAACACCTCTTGCCTCAGGCCCAGGGCATGGACCATAATTGTCTAATACTAGGACATTTAAATTATTTTTGGTTAGTGATTGAATTAGGTTGGCCATGGGACCAATTCTGGATAAAAAGATACAAACAAATGCCAACTCATAGCATTTCTAGGAAGGCTTTTGCTTTCCTAATGTAACGTGACAAACTCAGCTGGCATGTTTCTTTCTCCCCTTTTGCCCATTCACATTTACATTAGTTTCCTATTGCCACTGTGACAGATTACCACAGATAACCTGGTGCCTTAAAACAACACACATTTATTATCTTATTATCTTAGTTATGGAGTTCAGAAGTCTGAAATGGGACTCACTGGGCTAAAATCATCTGGAGGTTCTAGGGGAAAATAGGTTTTTTCATGTGTTTTCCCACATCCCTGGAAGAAGCTACCCATATCCCTTGGCTCTTGGCCTCCTACCATATTTAAAGCCAGCATCTGCCAGTTGAATTTTTCACACTCTGTATCACTTTGCTTCTATCATCGCCTCCCCTGCCGAATCTCCTGACTCCTTTTACTTATAAGGACTCTTGTGGTTATACTGGGCCCACTCAGATAATCCAGTATAATCTCTCCATCTCAAAATCCTTAACTTAATCACATGCACAAAGTCTTGTTTGCTATGCTAGGCAACATATTCACAGGTTCTGAACATGAGGACATGGATGCCTTTGGGGAGGGGCATTTTTATTCCTACCACAGTGCTTTTCATTTTTGGAATGAAACATGATGCCTTAGCATGGAATAGTCTGCCATGGCACAACAAGTACGAGTGAAAGACCATCTCCAAATGCAAACTCTAACACTTTCTGGCCACTGGACACTTATTAGTAGATGCATATCTCAGTGACACAGTGAACTCTCAGTTGGTTAAGCATTTTTTTTGAATTTTCTTTTCTTGCAGCTATCCACAGGAAGAAATACATCTTCATGTTATAATCTACTATGTGTCATGGCACTTATTTTGAAAAAACACTGCCCTAACAATAAAGATCATTTTTAATTTTGTATATTTTTCTGTTTGCTTCACATTATACTATACTTCATTTGAACTACGTAACTAAAGCAGCATTCACACATAGAAATCACTTCTTAAAAGCTCCTCTTTTGGTACTGAACTCCATGAAGCTCTTAGCAGCACCCAATAACGTCAGTTGACTCCTACTTCATGACATTCCCCATCTTTGCATTGAAAATGCAGTTTCATTTTTTTTTGAATTTTTGAATTTTATTTTTTTATACAGCAGGTTCTTATTCGTTATCCATTTTATACACATTAGTATATACATGTCAATCCCAATCTCCCAATTCATCCCACCACCACCCCCCCCATCACTTTCCCCCCTTGGTGTCCATACGTTTGTTCTCTACATCTGTGTCTCAGTTTCTGCCCTGCAAAAGGGATCATGTGTACCATTTTTCTAGGTTCCACATATATGTGTTAATATACAATATTTGTTTTTCCCTTTCGGACTTACTTCACTCTATATGACAGTCCCTAGATCCAACCACGTCTCAACAAATGACCCAATTTCATTCCTTTTTATGGCTGAATAATATTCCATTATATATATATACCACATCTTCTTTATCCATTTGTCTGTCAAAGGGCATTTAAGTTGCTTCCATGACCTGGCTATTGTAAATAGTGCTGCAATGAACATTGGGGTGCATGTCTTTTTGAATTATGGTTTTCTCTGGGTATGTGCCCAGTAGTGGGATTGCTGGGTCATATGGTAGTTCTATTTGTAGTTTTTATGAGGAACCTCCATACTGTTCTCCATAGTGGCTGTATCAATTGACATTCCCACCAATAGTGCAAGAGGGTTCCCTTTTCTCCACACCCTCTCCAGCATTTGTTGTTTGTAGATTTTCTGATGATGCCCATTCTAACTGGTGTGAGGTGATACCTCATTGTAGTTTTGATTTGCATTTCTCTAATAATTAGGGATGTTGAGAAGATTTTCATGTGCTTCTTGGCCATCTGTATGTTTTCTTTGGAGAAATGTCTATTTAGGTCTTCTGCCCATCTTTTGATTGGGTTTTTTGTTTTTTTGATGTTGAGCTGCATGAGCAGTTTATATATATTGGAGATTAATCCTTTGTCCATTGATTTGTTTGCAAATATTTTCTCCCATTCTGAGGGTTGTCTTTTCATCTTGTTTGTAGTTTCCTTTGCTTTGCAAAAGCTTTTAAGTTTCATTTTGTCCCATTTGTTTATTTTTGTCTTTATTTCCATTACTCTAGGAGGTGGATCAAAAAAGATCTTGCTGTGATTTATGTCAAAGAGTGTTCTTCCTATGTTTTCCTCTAAGAGTTTTATAGTGTCCGATCTTACACTTAGGTCTCTAATCCATTTTGAGTTTATTTTTGTGTATGGTGTTAGGGAGTGGTCTAATTTCATTCTTTTACATGTAGCTGTCCAGTTTTCCCAGCACCACTTATTGAAGAAGCTGTCTTTTCTCCATTGTCTATCCTTGCCTTCTTTGTCATAGATTAGTTGACCATAGGTGTGTGGGTATATCTCTGGGCTTTCTGTCCTGTTCCATTTATCTATATTTCTGTTTTTGTGCCAGTACCATATTGTCTTGATTACTGTAGCTTTGTAGTATAGTCTGAAGTCAGGGACTCTGATTCCTCCAGCTCTGTTTTTTTCCCTCAAGACTGCTTTAGCTATTTGGGGTCTTTTGTGTCTCCATACAAATTTTAAGATTTTTTGTTCTAGTTCTGTAAAAAAAAAAAAAAAAAAAAAAAAAAAAAGCCATTGTTAGTTTGATAGGGATTGCATTGACTCTGTAGATTGCTTTGGGTAGTATAGTCATTTTCACAACATTGATTCTTCCAATCCAAGAACATAGAATATCTCTCCGTCTGTTTGTATCATCTTTAATTTCTTTCATCAGTGTCTTATAGTTTTCTGCATACAGGTCTTTTGTCTCCCTAGGTAGGTTTATTGCTAGGTATTTTATTTTTTTGTTGCAGTGGTAAATAAGAGTGGTAAATAATTTCTTTTTCAGATTTTTTGTTGTTAGTGTATATGAATGTAAGAGATTTCTGTGCATTAATTTTGTATCCTGCTACTTTACCAAATTTATTGATTAGCTCTAGTAGTTTTTTGGTGGCACCTTTAGGATTCTGTATGTATATTATCACGTCATCTGCTAACAGTGACAGTTTTACTTCTTCTTTTCCAGTTTGTATTCCTTTTATTTCTTTTTCTTCTCTGATTGCCGAGGCTAGGACTTCCAAAACTATGTTGAATAATAGTGGTGAGAATGGACATCTTTCTCTTCTTCCTGATCTTAGAAGTAATGGTTTCAGTTTTTCACCTTTGAGAATGATGTTTACTGTGGGTTTGTCATATATTGCCTTTATTATGTTGAGGTATGTTCCCTCTATGCCCACACTCTGGAGAGTTTTTATCATAAATGGGTGTTGAATTTTGTCAAAAGCTTTTTCTGCATCTATTGAGATGATCATATGGTTTTTATTCTTCAATTTGTTAATATGGTGGATCACACTGATTTATTTGCATATATTGAAGAATCCTTGCAATCCTTAAGTATATTGAAGAATCCTTTGCATATATTGAAGAATCCTTTACCCCTGATAAATCCCACTTGGTCATGGTGTATGATCCTTTTAATGTGTTGCTGGATTCCGTTTGATAGTATTTTGTTGAGGATTTTTGCATCTATATTCATCAGTGATATTGGTCTGTAATTTTCTGTCTTTTTAGTATCTTTGTCTGGTTTTGCTATCAGGGTGAAGGTGGCCTCATAGAATGAGTTTGGCAGTGTTCCTTCCTCTGCAATTTTTTGGAAGAGTTTGAGAAGGATGGGTGTTAGCTCTTCTTTAAATGTTTGATAGAATTCACCTGTGAAGCCATCTGGTCCTGGATTTTCGTTTGTTGAAAGATTTTTAATCACAGTTTCAATTTCATTACTTGTGATTGGTCTGTTCATATTTTCTATTTCTTCCTGGTTCAGTCTTGGAAGGTTATACCTTTCTAAGAATTTGTCCATTTCTTCCAGGTTGTCAATTTTATTGGCATAGAGTTGCTTGTAGTAGTCTCTTAGGATGTTTTGTATTTCTGTGGTGTTTGTTTTAACTTCTCCTTTTTCATTTCTAATTTTATTGATTTGAGTCCTCTCCCTCTTTTTCTTGATGAGTCTGGCTAAAGGTTTATCAATTTTGTTTATCTTCTCAAAGAAGCAGCTTTTAGTTTTACTCATCTTTACCATTGTTTTCTTTGTTTCTATTTCATTTATTTCTGCTCTGATTTTTATGATTTCGTTCCTTCTGCTAACTTTGGGTTTTGTTTGCTCTTCTTTCTCTAGTTCCTTTAGGTGTAAGGTTAGGTTGTTTATTTGAGATTTTCTTGTTTCTTGAGGCAGGACTGTATTGCTATAAACTTCCCTCTTAGAACTGCTTTTGCTGCATACCATAGGTTTTGGACCATCGTGTTTTCATTGTAAATTGTCTCTAAGTATTTTTTATATTTCTGTTTGATTTTTCAGTGATCTCTTTGTTATTTATTAACATATTGTTTAGCCTACATATGTTTGTGTTTTTTGCATTTTTTTCCCCTGTAATTGATTTCTATTCTCATTGCATTGTGGTCAGAAAAGATGCTTGATATGATTTCAATTTTCTTAAATTTACTGAGGCTTGATTTGTGACCCAAGATGTGATCTATCCTGGAGAATGTTCTGTGTGTACTTGAGTAGAAAGTGTAATCTGCTCTTTTCAGATGGAATGTCCTATAAATATAAATATCAATAAATCTATCTGGTCTACTGTGTCATTTAAAGCTTATGTTTCCTTATTTATTTTCTGTTTGGATGATCTGTCCATTGGTGTAAGTGAGGTGTTAAAGTCCCCCACTATTATTGTGTTACTGTCGATTTCTTCTTTTATAGCTGTTAGCAGTTGTCTTATGTATTGAGTGGCTCTTATGTTGGGTGCATATATACTTATAATTGTTATATCTTCTTCTTGGATTGATCACTTTATCATTATGTAGTGTCCTTCCTTGTCTCTTGTAACATTCTTTATTTTAAAGTCTATTTTGTCTGATATGAGAACTGCTACTCCAGCTTTCTTTTGATTTCCATTTGCATGGAATATCTTTTTCCATCCCCTCACTTTCAGTCTGTATGTGTCCCTTGGTCTGAAGTGGGTCTCTTGTAGACAGCATATATATGGGTCTTGTTTTTGTATCCATTCAGTGAGCCTGTGTCTTTTGGTTGGAACGTTTAATCCATTCACGTTTAAGGTAATTATCGATATGTATGTTCCTATTATCATTTTACTAATTGTTATGGGTTTGTTTTTGTAGGTCCTTTTCTTCTCTTATGTTTCCCACTTAGAGAAGTTCCTTTAGCATTTGTTGTAGAGCTTGTTTGGTGGTGCTGAATTCTCTTAGCTTTTGCTTGTCTGTAAAGCTTTTGATTTCTCCATCGAATCTGAATGACATCCTTGCCGGGTAGAGTAATCTTGGTTGTAGGTTCTTCCCTTTCATGACTTTAAATATGTCATGCTACTCCCTGCTGGCTTGTAGAGTTTCTGCTGAGAAATCAGCTGTTAACCTATGGGAGTTCCCTTTTATGTTATTTGTCATTTTTCCCTTGCTGCTTTCAATAATTTTTCTTTGTCTTAATTTTTGTCTATTTGATTACTATGTGTCTCAGCCTGTTTCTCCTTGGGTTTATCCTGCCTGGGACTCTCTGCACTTCCTGGACTTGGGTGGCTATTTCCTTTCCCATGTTAGGGAAGTTTTCGACTATAATCTCTTCAAATATCTTCTCGGGTTCTTTCTCTCTCTCTTCTCCTTCTGGTACCCTTATAATGCGAATTTTGTTGCATTTAATGTTGTCCCAGAGGTCTCTTAGGCTGTCTTCATTTGTTTTCATTCTTTTTTCTTTATTCTGTTCCATGGCAGTGAATTCCACCATTCTGTCTTCCAGGTCACTTATCCGTTCTTCTGCCTCAGTTATTCTGCTATTGATTCCTTCTAGTGTAGTTTTCATTTCAGTTATTGTATTGTTCATCTCTGTTTGTTTGTTCTTTAATTCTTCTAGGTGTTTTTTCTTTAATTCTTGGTCTTCGTTAAACATTTCTTGCATCTTCTTGATCTTTGCCTCCATTCTTTTTCCAAGGTCCTGGATCATCTTCACTATCATTATTCTGAATTCTTTTTTGGAAGGTTTCCTATCTCCACTTCATTTACTTGTTTTTCTGGGCTTTTATCTTGTTCCTTCATCTGGTACATAGCCCTCTGCCTTTTCGTCTTGTCTATCTTTCTGAGAATGTGGTTTTTGTTCCACAGGCTGCAGGATTGTAGTTCTTCTTGCTTCTGCTGTCTGCCCTCTTGTGGATGAGGATATCTAAGAGGCTTGTACAAGTTTCCTGATGGGAGGGACTGGTGGTGGGTAGAGCTGGGTGTTGCTCTGGTGGGCAGAGCTCAGTAAAACTTTAATCCATTTGACTGCTGATGGGTGAGGCTGGGTTCCTTCCCTGTTGGTTGTTTGGCCTGAGGAGACCCAACACTGGAGCCTACCCAGCTCTGTGGTGGGGCTAATGGTGGACTCTTGGAGGTCTCACACCAAGGGGTACTTACCAGAACTTCTGCTGCTAGTGTCCTTGTCACCATGGTGAGACAGAGCCACCCCCTGCCTCTGCAGGAGACCCTCCAACACTAGCAGGTAGGTCTGGTTCAGTTTCCTATGGGGTCACTGCCTCATCCTCTGGGTCCCAATGTGCACACTACTTTGTGTGTGACCCCCAAGAATGGAGTCTCTGTTTCCCCCAGTCCTGTCAAAATACTGCAATCAAATCCCACTAGCCTTCAAAGTCTGATTCTCTAGGAATTCCTCCTCCCATTGCTGGACCCCCAGGTTGGGAAGCCTGACGTTGGGCTCAGAACCTTCACTCCAGTGGGTGGACTTCCATGGTATAAGTGTTCTCCAGTTTGTGAGTCACTCACCCAGCAGTTATGGGATTTGATTTTATTGTGATTGTGCCCCTCCTACCATCTCATTGTGGCTTCTCCTATGTCTTTGGATGTGGGGTATCTTTTTTGGTGAGTTGCAGTGTCTTCCTGTTGATGATTGTTCAACAGTGATTCTGGTGCTCTAGCAAGAGGGAGTGAGCGCACTTCCTTCTACTCTGCCATCTTGAACCGGTAATTCAAAGATGCTGTTTCAATCTACTCTTTCCACTTTGTATTCTTTCTTATAATTGTCCTTCATCCTTCTGTCCTCTAACTGTAGTTACCTGAAGGAATTTTACTTTTAAAAATTTTGACCAAGATCTGTAAAGAGAACTGCATTTTACATCACAACCTACTACACTCACATACACAGTTTGTTCTCAGCTATAACTTTCTCAATTAAATTTAAGAAAAATAAATGTTATGTGGATGAAGGAACTCCTTTCCTATCAGCTGCCAACCCCTCTGTGTGCCAGGGCCTATAGTCTTGCATCTGCTGAGGATTTATCTTGGACAATTATCTAATTTCTTTCCTGCATGATTGATTTTTTTTTCTTTCTACAGTATTATGCCCAGAAAAATATGTTCTATTACAACTGTCAAAAAAAGAAGAAGACCAAGAGGATGAATTTCCTTAATTACAAATCCTCCTCCAGCTCTGCTCATTTTCTTCTGCCACCCTTAAGAGTAAAAGAGCTACCCATAATCACATTCTCCACTTCATCATCTCCATTCTCTATTTACACTACTCTGATTGCACTTTCATTGTCACAAGCCCACTTTTGTCAAGCTGCAAGCAGCTAAGTCCAGTGGCAGCTCTTCTGTTCTTGTCCGTAACGTTTTAGATGCTTTCAGCACAGTTTATCACCCTCTTCTATGCTAAATGCTTTCTTCTCATGGCTTCAGGAACCCCATGCTCTCCTTATTTTTCTCCTAGTCATTGACACATCTCTCATTTGCTGGCTCCTCACCCCAATCTCAGCAGTGTCCTAGACCCTTCCTGGATCCTTTACTCTCTTCCATGTACAAATATAGACTCTTGACTCAGTCTAATTCCTGGGTTTTAACCAGCATTTATAGCAACAGGACTGTAAAGTCTAAATCTCCCATTTTGAACTCTCTGGAGCTATGACTTTATAATCAGCTACAGACTTGTCATCTGCACATACATAATATAGAATTTTAGAGGTGCATGTAGCCTAAAGATGACCTTCTTAGTCCTCTTTATTTCCTAAATGGCAAAACTAACATTGTGAAAACAACAAGTAACTGACCCAAGTTTGTCAGGCACAGATTAGAGATGCCTCCGATCCAGCACCATCAACTATGCATTATTAGGACCAAAAGAACATGTGAATCAAGAGTGTAATATTCTTTTTCTGTTTGCTGGCAAAGTCCAACATTGGCCAAAGCCCCACCTGCTGGACTCCTGGAGATACATGCCCTGTGGTGGAGTTCATTCTATTCCAAGCTGAGTATCACAGCAGAGGCAAAACTACATTTCTCTTCAACTTTCCCAAATAATTCAATCTTATGTTGCCATTTTCTTCTTTTCTCTCCCTGCTGACAGGTTTTACTGCACTGATGCAGGCTTACATGTTCTCCAACCTGATTATATTTCAGTTTATTGATTAAAAATTATCAGTGGGATACTAAGTTCATGCAAAGTTAAGCATAATCACTTAGTGAATGATCACTTTTGTAGATAATCATCACTCCAGTGGCTGGCTCTTTAAATTATCCCATCAAATAGTTGCTGTTCATTCAGAGCTTGCTGAAATTCAGATCATTTATGCAAATTTCTAAATCCTCAAGACTCAAAGCAGATTTCCAAAAATATTTGGATTGAACAATATAGCTTCTTCAACTGAACTGTCTTCATTGACGAGCCTTTTAAAGATCAAAGAGATATTGCAGCCTTTGACAACCAACATCTAAAGGTTTATATTAACTATTAAAGAATAAATTTTCCACATAATATTTTTTCTCTGCTGAGTCTTCATGCATTAATGTTAATCATCAGGATAAACAATTCAAAATGAGATTACAGCTAAAAATTGAAATGGCTAAACAAATTCTCCATGATCATGAGGATGACTCAATTAAAGCAAATTGCAGCTAATGCAGGGCAGCAATAAGGGAAACAGGGAAATAAGAGAAATTATCTGTATCAAAAACAAAGTTCTAATGCCAAGATATTTAAGAGTAGTGCAAAATGGTCTGGCTCGAAAAAATAAACCAAATGCCAAGAGTTTACAATTACAGTGATCACAAATGCCAGGTAGTTTGAATACGTAGCATTTTGCCTGCCAGATAGTTTACTAGGGAGCAGCAATGACATGAATGTAGGCTGTGTAGTGAACTACTATTGCTTTTATTTTCCCCATAGCAATATCCAGCTATAACTCTGTAGGCTCTTCCATACCTACAATCTCTAAAGAGCCTTTGTTACAAGATGTCAGAGTAGTGAAAGGACAGGATTTCTGGGACTTAAACTTCATTAAGTTTCCAGAAGAAATGTATGACTACTTTGATTTTTGGTTGGTATTCTTTTACACAGGACAGGATTTGGCTATAGAGTTATTTTTATTGTAAAAGGTAGAATTTTCAGGGAAAAAACCCTAATGCCCTCATTTCATGCTATCAAATTCAGACAGAAAAGACCATTAAGCATCAGCCAATTCCAATCACTAGGGATAGCAGGCCAAAGGCATGGCCCCCATCCTCCAGTTCCAGCTGCTGGCAGATCGGGGAGGGAGGAGAGAATTGTGCAGAGCGGCAAGCTTGCTGACGTCCCACACATCTATGCCTGGGTTCCTCTGGGAAATACCTTCACTTATTCTCAGATACTGACCTCAGGACAGGACAGGTGGGACATGGCATTCTAAACAATTTTGGCTTGAAATGAAATAAGGGTCTTTGAAATTGTCAAAGAAAAACCAGAGCCTGAAGTGGTTAAATCGACAAAACCATTAAAGAAAGCCAGAGCTGGACAGTAGTTAAATGGTAAAAATATTTATTCTGGAACTGTTGCAATAAGAGAAAAGAGATCTCAATATAGAACTGAGCTCAATTCTGAATACAGCATGGACAAACGGAGGTTCCTACCCGAGTTGCAGGGTGGAAGTCTGAGGAAAGACTTCCTTTGAAGTTACCAGGAGGAAACATCAAAGGTAAACGGGGAATTCTGGTTAAACAGATTTGACTGGAACACTGAGGGAAGGTCAGGGTGATCACCTGTCACCTGGGAGATGAAGAACGTCATCACGTACAGAGCTTGATCAGATACTGAGTGTAGGGCATTCGAACTAGACTGACTGAGCAATGTTCCTGCTACAATTGGGCGATTCAAGCCCAAGAAAAATGGATGCCAAGTTCAAGGCCTAGAGGTCTTAAAGGGGTTTGAATCAAGTTTAGTCAAGGAGAGAGTCTTTGTCAGAACTGTTTTTAACAAAGGAGGACAACAAGTTGCTTCTCACTCCCAAACCCTTTCCTTCTGCTTTCTTTTTGAACTATAAATATAAAGTCATGATTTCCCAACATGATTGAATCTTTTCATATTTGTACCTAAACATAGAGCACAAAAGGAGTTTATTCATTATTCACTGTGTCAGATTAATTTTACCTTCACCTATTTTTAGCACCAAATTTGTTTGCACATCCTTAGTCTCCGTAGTTTGTGAATATGCTTCGTAGTTACAATTAATGACATAAAAATAATGGAGGAAGAACTATTTCCTATTTCTAGTATGACTAGGAAGACAACACACTGGTTTACTGGTTTTAAAAATAAAACTGGTTTTATGTGGCAAGGCTTGAACCAAGAATATAACTTTTCCATAATCACTCTGTGTTAGGCTCCTAACCTCCACAGTGGAGAATTCTGCCTGAATATATTTGAATAATTTCCCACACTCTTTGTATCTTCTTCATTTTTTTCAAACAGTTCAAGCCCAAGTGACTTTGGGTTGTTCACTGGTTACAACAGGAAGGCCTGACTTGGGATTAGGTTACTCCGAAATATTTTCTAAACTAACTCAATTTTACGGGATCAGAGTGCACTTGAAGTTCATTTTACAGCTATGCAGAATATGTATTTCTAATTTCTACTTGATGGTTTTATTTTTCCCCATCATAACTGAGAATTTTAATTCTGTGTCTGAAGAATTATACCATACAAATTTCCCTCAAAGCCATTTGGCATGAAGTACTGCCCATTAGAAGCAAGCTGAGCATTCTGAATATATATTATTCATCTCTCAATGCGACAGCCTTTCTCAGTAGATCATAATTTGAAGACCTACTACTTCTGTGATTAATATGGCTCCTCCCAATCAGTATCTGAAATAAATGCAAATAGCCACAGTCAAACAATTATTTGAAGTTTTCATTTTAAAACCTTTCTAATAAGAAAACAAATATACAGTAAAGGTTACACAGCTCTGGCTGACAGACCCTCAGATGGATGGACCTATCACAGTCTATCCAAACAGGAAGGCCAGGTCACTCATTAAACCATTGTCAATAAAAATGATGAGATAGGCTTTGTCCCAAGGACTGATGGCTAGATAATTTGACAAAAGGACAGAGAAGAATTGTGAAAAACCAGGAGATCAATGGCTATTAATTTAAAGGTAACACATATCCTAGAATGAAACAGTTTAGGTTGCTATGTAGGATAATTACCATTTTCAATTAGCTGACATTTCACATAGCTTTGGGACTATAGCAAGACAATAACACTCAGCATCTAATCTCAGCTCTGCCTTTTGTCACTGATCTCCTGGTATTACTTCAAAGGCAAACCCAATACTTTGTGAGCAATGACTTTCTTTGTCATAAATAGCAAGAAGTGCAGAGAGTTCAAAGGAAGTTCAAGTGATATACACCCTTAAACAAACTATCTCATGTTAATACTTCCCTGAGTGATTATTTTTTCCTGGCCATTTCACTAATAAGTAAGTGCTTTTAATGCAATAGGTCAGTAATTTTATTTTATTATGATGATATCATAAAAATAGTAGGGAAATAGAAATTCCAATACGCAGATTTCTATCCCCTCAGTATGTAAATAATTTACATAATCACTTCCCCCCCACTATATTGTAAAACTTAAATATTCACTTCCGTTTACCTAAGATGTTTGAAATTTGAAAATATAATAAAATATTACTTGTAGTTTAAAACAAATCAGCTATTTCCTATTTGAAATAAAAGTCTCTAATTTGTTTAAGAGAATATGTAATAATATTGATGGGGGTCATTTGTTTTAGAAAGCTCAGTCAGCCAGAGCACCAGGCCATTAGTCCAGAGACATAGGTTTGACTTTGTTTTGTGGCTCGTATGATGTGTACTTAGTCCTCTACCAAATACAAGACATAAATCACAAAGTTGGAGAGAATCAGCGTACGAAAATGTAAACACAGCATTACACCCATCACTCCTGAAACACAAAACTCAAAGTCCATATCTTACTTATAGTCATTGGTCAGCAACATCATGTCTGTGTTCGAGACACTAGTAATAACTGAAAATAGAAACTTGCAAAAATATCTTAAAAGTTTCGGCCATGATAAAGATCCAGACAACTAAAGAAATCAGGTGGTATATGTTTTCCAGACCACAATCCTTGGAATCTAGATGGGACATACTGCTCTATTCTACTTTGTAATTTTTATTAGAAACATCCTAAGTGTCTATTTTTGACAGTTTTTCTTAACCAGGCAAACGGTCAATGCTTTAGGTCAATCTTTTCTTTTGATATTGATACTACTATGGTCTGAATGTTTGTGTCCCCCTAAAATTCATGTTATGAAATTCTAACCCCCAAAGTGAAAGTAGCACATGAGAGTGGACCCCTCATGAATGGGACGAGGGCTTATACAAGATCCCCAAGCACAACCTTACCCCTTTTGCCATGTGAGACATAGTAAAAAGATGACTGTCTAGGAAGTAGGCCCCCACCAGACATTGACTATACACCAGCACCTTGACCTTTCGAGTCTTCAAAACTATGGGAAATATATTTCTGCTGTTTATAAGCCACACAATTTATGTTATATTTTCTAGCAGCTTGAAAGGACTAAGATATCAAGTGCAACTGTCTAAGTATGAAGAGTCAATCATAAATAAGGCACTTACCAACTGCATTGCTTTGTTCACACAAAACTTCTGAATTGCAATATAATTTTATATGCTTCTTAAGATTTTAATTTCACACCCTTCTGAGCCATGATGATATTGTCAATTAAGTAAGCCATTAACGAAATTGGAGAATCCTCAGACATAACATTGCAGTACAAGTTACAATTAATTCTGACTTGATAATGTCTGACATGCTTCCACTCACAAAATTTATCTTACTATAGCCCAACTAGTCTATGTCACTTTTTGTTCCCTTTATATCCACCTACAAAAAACAACAAAGTAAAATCATTTAAAATCTAAGAATTAAATGTATGTTAAACCTTTTATGTACTGAAAAGTGTTATTCCATGGACCCTAATTTCCTAGCCTCTGAACAAGTCGCATGATTTAGGGCAACAGGCAAGAGGTACTTGGATCTTTTATATAAAAGTGCCTAAGAAAATCTGAGGGCCTTTTATAGGAAAGAGGGCCCCAATGTTTATTGAGAAACTTTAGGTGAACTAATCTACATTCAACCTTCACAACAACCTCACTATCTTGAAATCTCCAGCAGGCCAGAGACAGTGTCAGTTTTTTTCAAAATTCTATTTCTAAGCATCCAGAAAAGGGCCTAAAAAGAGAACAAACTTTCAGTAAATATTCTCACAAAGGGAAGAGGAGGTACATAAAAGGAAAACTGACCTTGGTATTATTATACTCATCTTGATGAAAAAGCTGAAGTAAAGAGGGAATAAATCTCAAGATCACACTGTGAGGAAGTAATGCGCCTAGAATTCAAATCCTGATGTGTCAGCGTCTAAAACCCATCCTTTCTACACTAAAATATTCCCCCTTTATATATGGATTATGTTACTTTCCATTTGCAAAACCTTGCCCATGACTTCATTCATGCTAGCCACCAACTAAGAGGGTGACAGTTACCTGGAAGCTAAGTCAGAAGAGAAAAATGATTGAACAGATATTCTGTCAATATATTTCTGCATCTATTATTTTCTATAGTAACAGAACCACCTGTTCTGGTGAGGCTGGAACAGGTGAGCACTTAGTTCAACCCCCAGCTGCACATTCAGTGTCTCATGGTGGATCAAGTATATAAATGCCTGTGCTTCTTCACTGTGATCTGACACACACAGACATTCACACACGTCTTCACTAATGTCATTTTTTAGATAATCAAGTACTCATAAAATTGTTTTAACATCTCAGCAAAAGAACTCATTAACACCTGCAACTCCTTGCAGTCTCCCCAATTACTCAGTATTTTTTTTAATAAATAACTCTCTGCCAGTCAATTAACTAATTTTCATGCTCTGGCTGAATATAGTGTTCACCCCTTATTATCCATGCAACCCAAGGTCTCCAAGTTTCCAGCCTTGGCTGGTGTACCTATAAATAGGGAGAGACAAGTAACCAAATAATCCCAGCGTGCTCCCCTGGAACATCCCTTTCTATTCTGATGCTCGGAAAGTAATGGTCACTTCCACCTGCATGCAGTTCCTCACAGGTGCATGTTCCACCTGAAATTTCACCTCCAGGTTGGACAAAAATGCCTTCACTCCTTTTTAGTAGAGCTCAGATAATCTGGTATATTCAAAGATACGTTAAAAAATACTATCAAAGAAAATAAAATAAAAATAAATAAGGGAATATAAACAAATTAATAAATGAGCTTAGTTTACCTGTTTCTAATCCTCCCTTTATAACTAATTCTAGATCTCATTTTCATACCACTTTCTACACTCTGGCTCAGAGCAATGGTCACACTTTAGCCCAAAAGGGCTTGGCCACCATTGAGGACAGTGTGTCAGTCCGGGTGCAAGGAGAAGGCTCTTTGTTCTCCCCATGATGTGACAGTTAGCCTCCAATCCTTAACACTTCTAAGGCAAATTTAGGAAAGAGGTTCTTCTTCACCAGCCTGTCTCCCTCCATTTTAATCTCTCATCAGAGGAACTAGTTTCTTCTCCCACATGATCAGTAGATCTTTAATAGTTAATAAAAATGGATGTTCTCTGTCAAGTTTCTAACATCTAGAGTGCCAAATAAGTTTCTCAACATCCTTTAAGTACATAAGGACACTAATACTTACACATACATGTTAATAGAATGTCCTTGTGTCACTGTAAAGGTTAAAGCTGCATAATCAGAGGCTTTCAAACCTACCCACAATAACCAAAATGATTTTTTTTTCTTTTTTTAAGTGGTATAAGAATGACTGGTTAGGAAGGGATTAACCAAGATGGCGGAGTAGAAGGACATGCTCTCACTCCCTCTTGCGAGAACACCAGAATCACAACTGGCTGCTGGACAATCATCGACAGGAAGACACTGGACTTCACCAAGGAGGATACCCCATGTCCAAGGACAGAGGAGAAGACACAGTGAGACGGTAGGAGGGGCGCAATCAGAGTAAAATCAAATCCCATAACTGCTGGGTGGGTGACTCACAGACTGGCGAGTACTTATACCACAGAAGTCCACCCACTGGAGTGAACGTTCTGAGCCCCACGTCAGGCTTCCCAACCTGGGGGTCCGGCAACAGGAGGAGGAATTCATAGAGAATCAGACATTGAAGCCTAGTGGGAATTGTTTGCAGGACTTCGACAGGACTGGGGGAAACAGAGACCCCACTCTTGGAGGGCACACACAAAATAGTGTGTGCATCGGGACCCAGGGGAAGGAGCAGTGACCCTGGGGGAGACTGAACCAGACATAACTGCTGGTGTTGGGGGGTCTCCTGCAGAGGCGGGGGCTGGCTCTGTTTCACCGAGGGGACAAGGACACTGGCAGCGGAGGTTCTGGGAAGTACTCCTTGGCGTGAGCCCTCCCAGAGTCTGCCATTAGCCCCACCAAAGAGCCCGGGTAGGCTCCAGTGTTGGGTTGCCTCAGGCAAAACAACCAACAGGGAGGGAACCCAGCCCCACCCATCAACAGTCAAGTGGATTAAAGTTTTACGGAGCTCTGACCGCCACAGCAACAGTCAGCTCTACCCACCTCCAGAGCCTCCCATCGAGCCTCTTAGATAGCCTCAACCACCAGAGGGCAGACAGCAGAAGCAAGAAAAACTACAGTCCTGCAGCCTGTGGAACAGAAACCACATTTACAGAAAGATAGACAAGATGAAAAGGCAGAGGGCTATATACCAGATGAAGGAACAAGAAAAAACCCCAGAAAAACAACTAAATGAAGTGGAGATAGGCAACCTTCCAGAAAAAGAATTCAGAATAATGATAGTGAAGATGATCCAGGACCTTGGAATAAGAATGGAGGCAAAGACTGAGAAGATGCAAGAAATGATTAACAAAGACCTAGAAGAATTAAAGAACAAACAAACAGAGATGATCAATACAATAACTGAAATGAAAACTACACTAGAAGGAATCAATAGTAGAATAACTGAGGCAGAAGAACGGATAAGTGACCTGGAAGACAGAATGGTGGAATTCACTGCTGCGGAACAGACTAAAGAAAAAAGAAATGAAGACAGCCTAAGAGACCTCTGGGACAACATTAAACGCAACAACATTCGCATTATAGGGGTCCCAGAAGGAGAAGAGAGAGAGAAAGGACCAGAGAAAATATTTGAAGAGATTATAGTCGAAAACTTCCCTAACATGGGAAAGGAAATAGCCACCCAAGTCCAGGAAGCGCAGAGAATCCCATACAGGATAAACCCAAGGAGAAGCACGCCGAGACACATAGTAATCAAAGTGGCAAAAATTAAAGACAAAGAAAAATTATTGAAAGCAGCAAGGGAAAAACGACAAATAACATACAAGGGAACTCCCATAAGGTTAACAGCTGATTTCTCAGCAGAAACTCTACAAGCCAGAAGGGAGTGGCATGATATACTTAAAGTGATGAAAGGGAAGAACCTACAACCAAGATTACTCTACCCAGCAAGGATCTCATTCAGATTTGATGGAGAAATCAAAAGCTTTACAGACAAGCAAAAGCTAAGAGAATTCAGCACCACCAAACCAGCTCTACAACAAATGTTAAAGGAACTTCTCTAAGTGGGAAACACAAGAGAAGAAAAGGACCTACAAAAACAAACCCAAAACAATTAAGAAAATGGTCACAGGAACATACATATCGATAATTACCTTAAACGTGAATGGATTAAATGCTCCAGCCAAAAGACACAGGCTTGCTGAATGGATACAAAAACAAGACCCATATATATGCTGTCTACAAGAGACCCACTTTAGACCTAGGGACACATACAGACTGAAAGTGAGGGGATGGAAAAAGATATTCCATGCAAATGGAAATCAAAATAAAGCTGGAGTAGCTATACTCATATCAGATAAAATAGACTTTAAAATAAAGAATGTTACAAGAGACAAGGAAGGACACTACATAATGATCAAGGGATCAATCCAAGAAGAAGATATAACAATTATAAATATATATGCACCCAACATAGGAGCACCTCAATACATAAGGCAACTGCTAACAGCTATAAAAGAGGAAATTGACAGTAACACAATAATAGTGGGGGACTTTAACACCTCACTTACACCAATGGACAGATCATCCAAAATGAAAATAAATAAGGAAACAGAAGCTTTAAATGACACAATAGACCAGATAGATTTAATTGATATTTATAGGACATTCCATCCAAAAACAGCAGATTACACGTTCTTCTCAAGTGCGCACGGAACATTCTCCAGGATACATCACATCTTGGGTCACAAATCAAGCCTCAGTAAATTTAAGAAAATTGAAATCATATCAAGCATCTTTTCTGACCACAACGCTATGAGATTAGAAATGAATTACAGGGGAAAAAATGTAAAAAACACAAACATGGAGGCTAAACAATACGTTACTAAATAACCAAGAGATCACTGAAGAAATCAAAGAGGAAATTAAAAAATACCTAGAGACAAATGACAATGAAAACACTACAACCCAAAACCTATGGGATGCAGCAAAAGCACTTCTAAGAGGGAAATTTATAGCTATACAAGCCTACCTAAAGAAACAAGAAAAATCTCAAGTAAACAATCTAACCTTACACTTAAAGAAACTAGAGAAAGAAGAACAAACAAAACCCAAAGTTAGCAGAAGGAAAGAAATCATAAAGATCAGAGTGGAAATAAATGAAATAGAAACAAAGAAAACAATAGCAAAGATCAATAAAACTAAAAGCTGGTTCTTTGAGAAGATAAACAAAATTGATAAGCTATTAGCCAGACTCATCAAGAAAAAGAGCGAGAGGACTCAAATCAATAAAATCAGAAATGAAAAAGGAGAAGTTACAACAGACACCGCAGAAATACAAAGCATCCTAAGAGACTACTACAAGCAACTCTATGCCAATAAAATGGACAACCTGGAAGAAATGGACAAATTCTTAGAAAGGTATAACCTTCCAAGACTGAACCAGGAAGAAGCAGAAAATATGAACAGACCAATCACAAGTAATGAAATTGAAACTGTGATTAAAAATCTTCCAACAAACAAAAGTCCAGGACCAGATGGCTTCACAGGTGAATTCTATCAAACATTTAGAGAAGAGCTAACACCTATCCTTCTCAAACTCTTCCAAAAAATTGCAGAGGACGGAACACTCCCAAACTCATTCTATGAGGCCACCATCACCCTGATACCAAAACCAGACAAAGACACTACAAAAAAAGAAAATTACAGACCAATATCACTGATGAATATAGATGCAAAAATCCCCAACAAAATACTAGCAGACAGAATCCAACAACACATTAAAAGGATCATACACCACGATCAAGTGGGATTTATCCCAGGGATGCAAGGATTCTTCAATATACGCAAATCAATCAATGTGATACACCATATTAACAAATTGAAGAATAAAAACCATATGATCATCTCAATAGATGCAGAAAAAGCTTTTGACAAAATTCAACAGCCATTTATGATAAAAACTCTCCAGAAAGTGGGCATAGAGGGAACCTACCTCAACATAATAAAGGCCATATATGACAAACCCACAGCAAACATCATTCTCAACGGTGAAAAACTGAAAGCATTTCCTCTAAGATCAGGAACGAGACAAGGATGTCCACTCTCACCACTATTATTCAACATAGTTCTGGAAGTCCTAGCCACGGCAGTCAGAGAAGAAAAAGAAATAAAAGGAATACAAATTGGAAAAGAAGAAGTAAAACTGGCACTGTTTGCAGATGACATGATACTATACATAGAGAATCCTAAAACTGCCACCAGAAAACTGCTAGAGCTAATTAATGAATATGGTAAAGTTGCAGGATACAAAATTAATGCACAGAAATCTCTTGCATTCCTATACACTAATGATGAAAAATCTGAAAGAGAAATTATGGAAACACTCCCATTTACCATTGCAACAAAAAGAATAAAATACCTAGGAATAAACCTACCTAGGGAGACAAAAGACCTGTATGCAGAAAACTATAAGACACTGATGAAAGAAATTAAAGATGATACCAACAGATGGAGAGATATACCATGTTCTTGGATTGGAAGAATCAACATTGTGAAAATGACTATACTACCCAAAGCAATCTACAGATTCAATGCAATCCCTATCAAATTACCAATGGCATTTTTTACGGAGCTAGAACAAATCATCTTAAAATTTGTATGGAGACACAAAAGACCCCGAATAGCCAAAGCAATCTTGAGGGAAAAAAACGGAGCTGGAGGAATCAGACTCCCTGACTTCAGACTATACTACAAAGCTACAGTAATCAAGACAATATGGTACTGGCACAAAAACAGAAACATAGATCAATGGAACAAGATAGAAAGCCCAGAGATAAACCCATGCACCTATGGTCAACTAATCTATGACAAAGGAGGCAAAGATATACAATGGAGAAAAGACAGTCTCTTCAATAAGTGGTGCTGGGAAAACTGGACAGCTACATGTAAAAGAATGAAATTAGAATACTCCCTAACACCATACACAAAAATAAACTCAAAATGGATTAGAGACCTAAATGTAAGACCAGACACTATAAAACTCTTAGAGGAAAACATAGGAAGAACACTCTTTGACATAAATCACAGCAAGATCTTTTTTGATCCACCTCCTAGAGTAATGGAAATAAAAACAAAAATAAACAAATGGGACCTAATGAAACTTCAAAGCTTTTGCACAGCAAAGGAAACCATAAACAAGACGAAAAGACAACCCTCAGAATGGGAGAAAATATTTGCAAACGAATCAATGGACAAAGGATTAATCTCCAAAATATATAAACAGCTCATTCAGCTCAATATTAAAGAAACAAACACCCCAATCCAAAAATGGGCAGAAGACCTAAATAGACATTTCTCCAAAGAAGACATACAGACGGCCACGAAGCACATGAAAAGCTGCTCAACATCACTAATTATTAGAGAAATGCAAATCAAAACTACAATGAGGTATCACCTCACACCAGTTAGAATGGGCATCATCAGAAAATCTACAAACAACAAATGCTGGAGAGGGTGTGGAGAAAAGGGAACCCTCTTGCACTGTTGGTGGGAATGTAAATTGATACAGCCACTATGGAGAACAATATGGAGGTTCCTTAAAAAACTAAAAATAGAATTACCATATGACCCAGCAATCCCACTACTGGGCATATACCCAGAGAAAACCATAATTCAAAAAGACACATGCACCCGAATGTTCATTGCAGCACTATTTACAATAGCCAGGTCATGGAAGCAACCTAAATGCCCATCAACAGACGAATGGATAAAGAAGTTGTGGTACATATATACAATGGAATATTACTCAGCCATAAAAAGGAACGAAATTGAGTCATTTGTTGAGACGTGGATGAATCTAGAGACTGTCATACAGAGTGAAGTAAGTCAGAAAGAGAAAAACAAATATTGTATATTAACGCATGTATGTGGAACCTAGAAAAATGGTACAGATGAGCCGGTTTGCAGGGCAGAAGTTGAGACACAGATGTAGAGAACAGACATATGGACACCAAGGGGGGAAAACTGCGGTGGGGTGGGGATAGTGGTGTGCTGAATTGGGCGATTGGGATTGACATGTATACACTGATGTGTATAAAATTGATGACTAATAAGAACCTGCAGTATAAACAAACAAACAAAACAACTAATACTAAACTTTCATTGGGTTATTTGTATGGAAATATGTTAATATAAATGTTTCAGACATTACATGAAATTTCTAAAAATCTTATATGTTCTGGTATAATGTTATAAGTCATAATCCTAGTTATTACTTTAAAATGTATATCTCAGAAATAACTAATTTTCTTGTCAACTGCATTATTATGAACTTTCATCAAATCTTTAAACTGTGGTCATTTTTAAGTCTTTTGTCATTTACAGACAGTTCTGGGTGTACTCTGATGCTTTTGTAAATACGTTCCTATAAAAGGGTTTCATCTTCAGGAAATTCATGGAAAAGACTCTTACAAGTACAGGTTTCTGGTAACTGACTGTACCGCTGAACTGAATGAATAAGTATTTTCAGAACTCTAATGAAAAACTGATGAGCTCATAAAAGTGCTAACAAAAGATCAAGATGAAAAAAAAAATTAATTACATGGGACTGAGTGAACTGATGAGGATGAGTATAATTTCTGTGACTTTCTGTTTGAATTTTTAAAAAAAGAAAAAATCCCACAAGGACTCAGAGGCAAAGAATATACAAATCAATTTTCACTGCAAAGTAAAGGAGCTGTTACAGTGGAGGATTACTGGACTGAATGTCAATATTATGACATAGTATGAGTGTGTTTCATGTTTGGTAATTGCAATCATTGTTGCTTTTGTTGTGGTCATCCATGTACAATGCTTGGTGTCAGTCTATTTATCTCTTGTAAAAATAAAATACAGTGTGTGTGTGTGTGTGTGTGTGTGTGAAAATAAAAAGAAAAAAAAAGGAAAAAAAAAAAAAAAAGAAGGAGAGGAAACGGTTAAACGATAATAGAGACATAAGAGATAAATCAACCAAATTCTATAAAGGACCTTGTTTGGGTCCTGATTGAACTAATAGGACAATTAACAAATTTTGAGACAATCGAAGAAATTTGAACACGGATTGGAATAATATTTCAAATAATAATTTTGTTAGGTGTGATAATACTATTGTGGTTATATTGTTCTAAAGCCTTTATCTGTTAGAAATGAGGTATTTATAAGTAAAATTACTGTGACCCAGGGTGCAGACTGGTTAAACACAATTGGCAAAATATTGATAATTATTGGGGCTGGGTGATAGTACCATCAAAATATGTTTCTCTCTAACTCTGGATATGTTTGAAATTTTCCATAATAAAATATTTTAAACAAAACAAAACAAAAAAGAATGATTGGAATGAGAAAGCTACTGCTTAGCAGTGGTCAAGGGACGAAGATGCTGAATAGAAAGGTCAGTGTGAGGCCAAGGACATTATCCTCCAAATCATGTTTTTCTCACTATTGTTGGTCTCTCTTTTCTTCTCAGAAATTTCTTTCTCCTCTTCCCAGATGTTTTAGGGCCAAAGTCAATCATGTGTCAGGTAAAAGAAGGAACAGGATATAAAATATAATTGAAAATCAGTATAATGTTCATCTATTTCACAAAATACAACTTTGAATTCCATGCAATCTGCTGTGAAATACAAATTGATTTACTGTATACATATTAATTTCCTATCTATTGTACAGGAGACCTCTTTTTATAGGACCAATTCATATATATCCATCTTTATTCCCTGTAATTAAAAATAATCCTTAAACTTGCCCTATGGTGTACTAAAAAATAAATAAGCTGAATGATTTAGTTCAAGTTCAGGGAAAATGACTATCTAAAAATTATTAAGAGCTCAAAAGCTCTTCCAGTTCTGTAATATCAGCCTTTGTTTTATTTAGTACCTCAACTCATTTCTGATAGTTCTCAAATATTCACTGGACTATGTTATGAATTCAGTTTTAATATTCTTAAGATCCTCTGTCATGATAAATATTGAAATTCTATTTCTTATCTAAGTATGGGCTGTGAGTTGAAGCATCTATATCACTGATCCTGTGTGATATGAATTATTACAAGAAGACAGTAATGAAATCTGAATTTGGACACCATTACTTTTAAATTATCTCTTTAACCCCTAAATGACCCCCATTGCTATTGATTATAAATTCAGGGCTTTCCAAGAGATGCAGGAAATATGGTCTTAAACATGGAAGTTATGAGTAATTTAATTCAACAAATATTTACGCAGTGTCTGCCATTATTATGGCACTGCACAAAAGCATGAATGCACAGTCATGAGTTAAGCTCTAAAAGGACTTAAAACTCTATACTTTAAGTCAGAAATTATACAATGTGGAACAGATAGAAAGAGCCCCCTAAAGGAAATTAGGAGATAAGGATTCCACTCTCAGTCATAACACTCACTATCTAAGAGGCCCTGAATAAATGATTTAACCTTTCCACTACATATTTTACAGATGAGAAAACAAAGGTTTGAACTAGTCAACCTCCAAATTCCCTTTCAACTTTCACATCCTGTGATTAGGTAATACTATAAAAATGGCATTAAAAGTGGTATAGAAGTTTAGGGAGGACAGAAACCTTATGATAACCTATTTGATGTTTAAATAATGTAAGAATTTCTTTAACAAAATTAGCAACATCTGTTCATTCATTGAGACTCTAAATGTATGCTGCCAAGTCCTACACATCTTGCCCTGTGCCAAGCACTAGAAAATCAAAAATGAATAAGACATCAAGAAACAGTTAAACAGACAGTTTCAAGGCAGAGTATTGATTCATGTAATAGAGACAGGACCCTATGAGCATATTCCAAAACCACAAGGTGAAGCCACAAAAATGGCTCCCTGGAGGAAGTGAGGCTGAAGCAAAACTGAAGGAACAGCAAGGCAGGTGAAGGCTGAAGGCGGCTTTTCTAGGTGGACAGGACATGGATACAGAATGATACCCGGTGCTTTTCAGGGCACTGTGAGGAGTTGTGAATGGCTGGAGCATGACTGCAAACATGGCGAGGGGCAGACTGGTTCAAGATGGCGGAGTAGAAGGATGTGCACTCACTCCCTCTTGCAAGGGCACCAGAATCACAAGTAACAGCTGAATAATCATCGACAGGAAGACAGTGGAACTCACCAAAAAAGATACCCTACAACCAAAGACAAAGGAGAAGCTGCAAAGAGATGGTAGGAGGGGCACAATCACAGTAAAATAAAATCCCATAACTGCTGGGTGGGTGACTCACAAACTGGAGAACAATTATACCACAGAAGCCCACCCACTGGAGTGAAGGTTCTGAGCCCTATGTCAGGCTTCCCAACCTGGGGATCCGGCAATGTGAGGAGGAATTCCGAGATAATCAGAAGGCTAGAGGGATTTGACTGCAGGACTTTGACAGGTCTGGGGGAAACAGAGACGTCACTCTTGGAGGGCACACTCAAAGCAGTGTGCACATCAGACCAAGGAGGAAGGAGCAGTGACCCCATAGGAGACTGAACCAGACCTACCTGCTTGTGTTGGAGGGTGTCCTGCAGAGGTGGGGGGCGGCAGTGGCTCATGGTGGGGACAAGGACACTGGCAGCAGAAGTTTTGGGAAGTACTCTTCGGTGTGAGCCTTCCCAGAGTCCACCGTTAGCCCCACCAAAGGGCCTGTAGGCTCCAGTGCTGGGTTGCCTCAGGCTAAACAACCAACAGGTAGGGAACTCAGCCTCACCCATCAGCAGAAAAGTGGATTAAAGTTTTACTGAGCTCTGCCCACCAGAGCAACACCCAGCTCTACCCACCACCAGTCCCTCCCATCAGGAAGCTTGCACAAGCCTCTTAGATAGCCTCATCCACCAGAGGGCAGACAGCAGAAGAAAGAAGAACTACAACCCTGCAGCCTGTGGAATGAAAACCAGAGTCACAGAAATGAAAAGGCAGAGGACTGTGTACCAAATGAAGGAACAAGATAAAACCCAAGAAAAACAACTAAATGCGTGGAGATAGGCAACCTTCTAAAAAAGAATTCAGAAAAATGATAGTGAAGATGATCCAGGACCTTGGAAAAAGAATGGAGGCAAATATTGAGAAGATGCAAGAAATGTTTAACAAAGACCTAAAAGAATTAAAGAACAAATACCTAGAAGAATTAAAGAACAAACAAAGATGAACAATACAATAACTGAAATGATTCAATAGCAGAATAACTGATGCAGAAGAATGGATAAGTGACCTGACCTGGAAGACAGAAGGGTGGAATTCACTGCCGCAGAACAGAATAAAGAAAAAACAATGAAAAGAAATGAAGACAGCCTAAGAGACCTCCGGGACAACATTGGCATTATAGGGGTCCCAGAAGGAGAAGAGAGAGAGAAAGGACCAAGAAAATATATGAAGAGATTATAGTTGAAAACATCCATAACATGGGAAAAGAAATAGCCACCCAAGTCCAGGAAGCACAGAGTCCCAGGGAGGATAAACCCAAGGAGAAATACTCCAAGACACATAGCAATGAAACTGACAAAATTAAAGACAAAGAAAAATTATTAAAAGCAACAAGGGAAAAATGACAAATAATATAAACGGGAATTCCTATAAGGTGAACAGCTGATTTTTCAGCATAAACTCTAGAAGCCAGAAAGGAGTGGCACAATATATTTAAAGTGATGAAAAGGAAAAACCTACAACCAAGATTATTCTACCCAGTGAGGATCTCATTCAGATTCGAAAGAGAAATCAAAAACTTTACAGACAAGCAAAAGCTTTACAGACAAGCAAAAGCTAAGAGAATTCAGCACCATGAAACCAGCACTACAAAACATGCTAAAGGAACTTCCCTAAGTGGGAAACACAAGAGAAGAAGAAGACCTACAAAAACAAACCCAAAACAATTAAGAAAATGGTAGTAAGAACATACATATCAATAATTACCTTAAATGTAAATGGATTAAGTGCTCCAAACAAAAAACACAGGCTCGCTGAATGGATACAAAAACAAGACCCATATATATGCTGGTTACAAGAGACCCACTTCAGACCTAGGGACACATAGAGACCGCAAGTGAGGGGATGGAAAAAGATATTCCATGCAAATGGAAATCAAAAGAAAGCTGGACTAGCAATACTCATATCAGATAAAATAGACTTTAAAAAAATGTTACAAGAGACAAAGAAAGACACTACATAATGATCAAGGGATCAATCCAAGAAGAAGATATAACAATTATAAATATATATGCAACCAACATAGGAGCACGTCAATACATAAGGCAAATGCTAACAGCTATAAAAGAGGAAATCGAGAGTAACACAATAATAATGGGGAACTTTAACACCTCACTTACAACAATGGAGAGATCATCCAGACAGAAAATTATAAGGAAACACAAGCTTTAAATGACACAATAAACCAGATAGATTTAATTGGTATTTATAAGACACTCCATCTGAAAACAGCAGATTACACTTTCTTCTCAAGTGCACATGGAACATTCTCCAGGATAGATCACATCTTGGGTCACAAATCAAGCCTTGGTAAATTTAAGAAAACTGAAGTCATGTCAAGCATCTTTTCAGGCCACAATGCTATGAGATTAGAAATCAGTTACAGGGGGAAAAAAAGTAAAAAATCCCACAAACACATGGAGGCTAAACAATATGTTACTAAATAACCAAGAGATCACTAAAGAAATCAAAGAGGAAACCAAAAAATACCTAGAGACAAATGACACTGAAAACACAATGATCCAAAACCTACGGGATGCAGCAAAAGCAGTTCTAAGAGGGAAGTTTATAGCAATACAATCCTACCTCAAGAAACAAGAAACATCTCAAATAAACAACCTAAACTTACACCCAGAGCAATTGGAGAAAGTAGAGTAAAAACACCCCAAAGTAAGCAGAAGGAAAGGAATCATAAAGATCAGATCAGAAATAAATGAAAAAGAAATGAAGGAAACAATAGCAAAGATCAATAAAACTAAAAAAAATGGTTCTTTGAGAAGATAAACAAAATTGATATACCATTAGCCAGACTTATCAAGAAAAGAAGGGAGAAGACTCAAATCAACAGAATTAGAAAAGAAAAAGGAGAAGTAACAACTGACACTGCAGAAATACAAAGGATAATGAGAGATTATTAAAGCAACTATATGCCAATAAAATGGACAACCAGGAAGAAATGGACAAATTCTTAGAAAAGCACAACCTTCCAAGACTGAACCAGGAAGAAATAGAAAATATAAACAGACTAATCACAAACACTGAAATTGACACTGTGATTAAAAATCTTCCAACAAACAAAAGCCCAGGACCAGATGGCTTCACAGGCGAATTCTATGAAACATTCAGAGAAGAGCCAACACCCATCCTTCTCAAACTCTTCTAAAATATATCAGAAAGAAGAACACTCCCAAACTCATTTTACAAGGCCACCATCACCCTGACACCAAAACCAGACAAATATGTCAGAAAAAAGAAAACTACAGGCCAATAACACTGATGAACATAGATGCAAAAATTCTCAACAAAATACTAGCAAACAGAATCCATCAGCACATTAAAAGGATCATACACCATGATTAAGTGGGGTTTAACCCAGGAATGCAAGGATTCCTCAATATACCAAATCAATCAATGTGAACCACCATATTGACAAGCTGAAGGACAAAAACCATATGATAATCTCAATCGATGCAGAAAAAGCTTTCAACAAAATTCAACACCAATTTATGATAAAAATCCTCCAGAAAGTAGGCATAGAGGCAACTTACCTCAACATAATAGAAGCCATATATGACAAACCCATAGTCAACATCGTTCTCAATGGTGAATACTGGAACCATTTCCACTAAGATCAGGAACAAGACAAGGTTGCCCACTCTCACCACTATTATTCAACATGGTTTTGGAAGTTTTAGCCACAGCAATCAGAGAAAAAAAAGAAATCCAAATCAGAAAAGAGGTAAAACTGTCACTGTTTGCACAACATGATACTATACATAGAGAATCCTAAAGATGCTACCAGAAAACTGCTAGAGCTAATCAATGAATTTGGTACAGTAGCAGGATACAAAGTTAATGCACAGAAATCTCTTGCATTCCTATACACTAATGATGAAAAATCTGAAAGGGAAATTAAGGAAACACTCTCATTTACCACTGCAACAAAAAGAATAAAATACCTAGGAATAAACTTACCTAAGGAGACAAAAGACCTGTATGCAGAAAGCTATAAGACACTGATGAAAGAAATTAAAGATGATACAAACAGATGGAGAGATATTCCATGTTCTTGGATTGGAAGAATCAACATTGTGAAAATGACTATACTACCCACAGCAATCTATAGATTCAATGCAATCACTATCAAACTACCAACTGCATTTTTCACAGAACTAGAACAAAAAAATCTTAAAATTTGTATGGAGACATAAGAGGTCCTGAACTGCCAAAGCCATCTTGAGGGAAAAAAATGGAACTGGAGGAACCAGAGTGCCTGACTTCAGATTATACTACAAAGCTACAGTAATCAAGACAATAAGGTACTGGCACAAAAACAAAAATATAGATCAATGGAACAGGATAGAAAGCCCAGAGATAAACCCACATTCCTATGGTCAACTAATCTGACAAAGGAGGCAAGGATATACAATGGAGAAATGACAGTTTCGCCAATAAGTGGTGCTGGGAAAACTCGACAGCTACATGTAAAAGAATGAAATTAGAACACTCCCTAACACCATACACAAAAATAAACTCAAAATGGATTAAAGACCTAAATGTAAGGTCAGACACTATAAAACTCTTAGAGGAAAACATAGGAAGAACAATCTTTGACATAAATCACAGCAAGATGTTTTTTGACCCACTTCCTAGAGAAATGGAAATAAAAACAAAAATAAACAAATGCGACCTAATGAAACTTAAAAGCTTTTGCACAGCAAAGGAAAACATAAACAAGATGAAAAGACAGCCCTCAGAATGGGAGAAAATATTTGCAAATGAATCAAGGGACAAAGGATTAATCTCCAAAATATATAAACTGCTCATGCAGCTCAATATTAAAAAGACAAACAACCTAATCAAAAAATGGGCAGAAGACCTAAATAGACGTTTCTTCAAAGAAGACATACAGATGGCCAAGAAGCACATGAAAAGTTGCTCAACATCACTAATTATTAGAGAAATGTGAATCAAAAGTACAATGAGGTATCACCTCATACCAGTCAGAATGGCCATCATCAAAAAATCTACAAACAATAAATGCTGGAGAGGGTGTGGAGAAAAGGGAACCCTCTTGCACTGTTGGTGGGAATGTAAATAGGTACAGCCACTATGGAGAACAGTATGGAGGTTCCTTAAAAAACTAAAAATAGAACTACCATATGACCCAGCAATCCCACTACTGGGCATATACCCTGAGAAAACCATAATTCAAAAAGAGTCATGTACCACAATGTTCATTGCAGCACTATTTACAATAGCCAGGATATCTAAGCAGCCTAAGTGTCCATCGACAGATGAATGGGTAAAGAAGATGTGGCACATATATACAATGTAATATTACTCAGCCATAAAAAGAAATTAAATTGAGTTTTTTTGTAGTGAGGTGGATGGACCTAGAGTCTGTCACACAGAGCGAAGTAAGTCAGAAAGAGAAAAACAAATACTGTATATATATGGAATCTAAAAAAAAAAATGTTTCTGAAGAACCTAGGGGCAGGAGAGGAATAAAGACGCAGATGTCGAAAATGGACTTGAGGACTCGGGGATGGGGAAGGGTAAGCTGGGATGAAGTGAGAGAGTGACATTGACCTATGTACACTACCAAATGTAAAGCACATAGCTAGTGGGAAGCAGCCGCATAGCACAGGGAGATCAGCTCGGTGCTTTGTGACCACCTAGATGGGTGGGATAGGGAGTATGGGAGGGGTACGCAAGAGGGAAGAGATATGGGGATATATGTATACGTATAGCTGATTCACTCTGTTATGCAGCAGAAACTAACAACATTGTAAAGCAATTATACTCCAATAAAGATATAAAAAAAATATATATATGACAACAGATTCGGGGTCCTGTCGTTTCCACACACTTCTACACTTGGGACATTGAGCAAGTTATTACATCTCTGGGTTTCAGTTCCCTCACCTATGAAATGGGAACTAATAATAGAATCTATATAACATATTTATTTTGAGTGTATGTGAGAATTAAATAGAAGAATGCCCAACGTCTGTAGAACAGCAACCTATACTTAATAAATGCTCACCCTTTGCATCTATTGGGATAGCCTTTTCTCTACAATCTTGTATTTAGCAATAAGCATATGCAACTAAAAAGGAAAAAAAAAAAATCTAGCCAGACTCACCTATAAGCATAAACTTATATTGTTATATTCCTATGTGCTTAGATTTCCAATGCGACTATTCTGGAGTCATTCTGGGCTTCCTTTCTTAAGGTAAAGATGAGTTTCTGTCTGTTATCCCTTCCCTCTCTTTGTCTGCAAATAACAACGAGCATGCCTGAAAAGCTCAGAAGATAAAGGTGAAGTGAATGGTTCAAGGTCCTCATTAGCTCTCTAAGCAGTTTGATGATGTTCAAACAACTTCTAAGAGTTTCTTCAAAAGCCACTTAAGAAAGGCTGGCTCACATATCACATCGCAAAGTATTATTGACAGATGGAAATTGGAATTGCTGTCTTACAGTTGGGAAATGGAGGCCTCTTCCTCCAGCTTTTATTAGAAAGGACAGCCCAAGTGGCTTGAAGCCTACTTAGTATGATGGGTACCAAACCTTCAATTAACACCTCATATTTGGTACCCTCTTGCAGCCTCTCAATTGAATCAAAGTGTAATCTGCCTCATTTTCAGAAGGACCAATACTTTACTCACTGATTAATCTTTACTCGATGGTGTTTATGCCAGCTTTATTTATTTTTTTAAACTTTAACTCAATATCCCACATCAGGAACCACAGAATTTCCAGTGACCAACATTCTGCTCTTGACCACTGTTTAAACCTTCAAGGAGAGATTGAGCAAGAACAAAATAAAACTTTATCACTTTTTTTATTACTGCATCATTGGCTTTTGATTAGAAGATAAATCAGCTATGGTCTAAAGTCCTGGCTGTTATTGCTTCTATAAACTGTACATTTTACAGCCACGGTAAGACGGAGATGTAGCAAGAATAGTATACTGAAAGATCAAAATCTCAAGTGATATATTGTTAACCATTGTTTTAATCCTATATTCTTTAATTTACACCATAATGGTCTGAGACTATTTAGAGATGAACTGAATGCATAAACTTCTCTGAAAGTAAATGGGGAGATCAGTCTTTATTACTTGATGGGGTGATTTTATATACAAAAACTAGGACAGACTCATGGTTGAGTTATCAATCTAATCCTTATTTTTGCTATCATTAATACCACTGTTTTCCAAAGCATTCTAAGTAAGTTTGCCCAGATATGCAAGGTTATTTCACCATTGAAATTATCCTAGTGGCCACATAGGGAGACTTTACTGTTTAAGATGAATGTTTTTTAAGGATCATCTTTGGGCTAAAGTTTTGTGATAAAATCCCCTCTGCCATAGGCGTGGAACTCGGGTATTTTTTTTTTAACCAGCTCTTTTTCAAATGCTGAAATGAAATCAAAGTGACTTTTTGAGGACAAATCAACAGAGTTTTGCCTGAAGAAACCTCAGTGATTCAATCCATGTAGAAATGATGTGGCCATCCACCTCAGGAATAATAGATAAATAAATCATGGTTAGGTTTTCAAGTCTCAAAACAGTGTTGACTCTATAGGAGCTCATCTAATTTGTAAAGTATATAGAATATCGCTCCCTGAGTATGATAAAATATAAACACTAGGTCAAGTGAAATCACACTGTCAAATTGTTTGACATCCAACTAAAAATTCATGTTGAAATAAATTTCATGTAGCCTAATTCAAAGAAAAAAGCTACTCATCTTTTTCTTTATAGTCTATATTCCACCCATATGTGAGATTATTTCATCAGAAGCAATATTCCATTAGAACTGCTTGAATGTTAGAATAGCTTCATAAAATTTCTTCCATATCTGTTATAAAAATTGTTGTTAATAGCATACGCATTTGTACAGTGTTTGTGTTGCATGTCTCAAAGGTTCACATGAGAATTTTATTTTAGAATTGACTGCATATTAAATTATATTTGACCTTCGAAAACCTGATAGTATTTCTACTTTTTTGGAGGAGAATAAATTTGCAAATTCTGGCTTCTCTCCTTACATTGGCTGCTGGGAAACACAGGAGTGAATATGCCATCTGTTACAGTCACTTTACTAGTCATTGTTATCAGCATATTTGCCTCATTCCATTATGTTTATTCTGAACACATGTAACATTTAAATATGTATGTTTATATATAAAGACTATAGGTTTAGATATATAAATATATATGTAAATCTATATATATCTACATAATTATAATCTTCAAATAATTTTGGGTAAGGGATAGAGTACCAACAAACAAATATATATTGGGTGTAATTCTAATTCTGTCATGATATACTATATAATTAAATGCTTTAATGTGACTTTCAGAAATTTGTTTCTATTATTAATGACATGTATAATCAATATCACTATTATGCAATACATAACTTCAAATTTCTCCGCCATGCTAAGCGGAATACATTTTATACCACACAGGTTGTAGTGTAGAGTTGTGGAGGCCGTGCACTGCTTAACTCCACAGGTTCCACTAATCTCATAGTCTAAAATAGCACCACTTGGGCTTGTCCCATGCATAAGCAATGTGACTGAACGTTGGCCGCATTATGTGTAAGTGCACAGCTCTCCAAAGAAACTCAATAAGGTTGTAATGTATTAAGGCATTCTTGACTCTGAATCCATCGCTAAACTAATCATGGTGAAATTGATGGGAAATAAATGCAGACAATTTCCATTTATTAAAACTTCTCTGACTTTCTTTCTTTAGGACTGATGGATAAAAGTAAAGCAGCACAAAGATGACAGATTCTTACTAAAAATTTATGGATTTTGTGATTTATTTACCCATAAATTTATTCCTGACTCTATAAACATGTTTCTGCAAGATCTATCTCTAACTGTTTGGCATAAAAATATGGAAATTTTCATGGCAGACCTAAAAGATAGACCTGTTAATAAAAATTTAAGTAGGCATCATTTGATACAATTGGTTCACATGGATAGAGTGGGCCTTAAGCAATGCATAAAACTCGGTATTTGAAGTAAAATAGGGTAGCTGCGCTAAAGTATGAGGGGTTATGGAAATACCCTGTTCTCTCTAGTCAGACATGAGTGATACATTATGCAACTTTGACCAAGTTATTCAACCTTCTTGAATCTCATTGCCTCCTTAGAACACTGACTGATGACACCAATAATGTCCTCATCCTGCAGTTGTTTACTAGAATGATGCCTGCAAAGTAGTCAGCACTACCTAGCATTTACTAGCTATTCCCACTCCTCCTTTGAATTCAAAATGCAACAAAATATAACAGACAAGAAACAAAATGACAATTGAGTGTGCAGAGGGCAAAGACTCCTTCTTCCTGAGAAAACCCTAAGTCCAATAAATTCAAATGCAAAACAATTTAAAATTTTATTTTAATACTACACCTTAAAGGAATGAAAACTTTGGAAGTAAAAAATGTGACATTTCAGAGACAAAAAAGCTTTATGTCTTATAATTAGTAAATATTGCTTATGGAAACGTATCTGGAAAGATTAACTCTAAACTAGGGGAAATGTAAATAAAGGTTACTGAATATTATTTTGTGTATCTGTGTTATAAGATGAACAGCACAGTATCTTATAACTGAGGAGCTCTTAAAATTAACAAGTGTCCTCTAAACGGAGATCATTTAACATACAAATATAGTTTGATACAGGATAAGTATCAAATTACAAATTTGATATCAAAGTATCAAATACAGTAGCTTTATCCTAAAGCAATAAAATTCCACTCATTGTGCAGATAAAGCAGATGCTAGTGAGTGATGAGGGGGCAGTGGTAATAGACTCTCAGACATGGGAGCGATGTGGCAACCCTTACCCTTTGCTATGAGGAAGATGAGACAAAGAGGTTAAGCGTCTTGTCCAAGAATAGAGTTAGGTCTTAACAGACCAGGGAGCCCATCGACTTTCTGGGTATAAGGAGCAACCCAGGCAGCTGACACTCATCGAGTGTGCAGCAGAGAACTGCAACAGGCCCAGTTCAAAGAAAACAAAATTAACATCTTCTGTTGAAAACCTGATGTTCTGTTTATAACTCTTATTTGTCTTATAAACTTTAATGAATGGTGATCTAAATCTTGGGATAATTTTGATGTTTTCCTCATGCAAATCTGGTTCATCTGAGATTCCCAGTAAAGCTCTATCCCTGCTCCTTTATTCTCTGAACCAAAACAGGTCCTGAACGGCCCTGGCACAGGTCCTTTTCACTCTGGTACTGCAAATTCAAAAACTGGATACATTGTCCGATATGCTCTCATCTTTGCCATGCTTCCTGAGAGATGCTTTGTACTTTTCTTTTTTTTTTAAACTACAACAAAAAACATTCTTTTGGGGACCTCACCCAATCATGTGGTTTTAAATACCATCTATATTGGAACGACTCTCAGACTTATTTTTCCAGCACAGATTTCTCTCCTGAACTCTAGACTCATAGAACTAGATGGTCTACTATACATCTCTACATGGATGTGCAATAGGCATCTCAAATTTAACATTTTTAAAACCAAATTACTGCTCTTTTCTCCAAAAAACTGCATCTGCAGTCTGTCCTGTTTGAGTCAATCTCAACTCCATCCTTCCAATTACTCAAGCCAAAGATCTGAGAGTTACCTGGACCCTTCTTTCATACTCTACATTTCATTCATTCCAAAATCCTCCCCCTTCATCATGGATCTGATTCCTACCATTTTCACCACCTCTACTGTTGTCACGTTGGCTCACTTCACCATCATCTCTCACCTCATATGTTACAAAGCCTCATACTTTGTGCCTTGGTTTCCACCTTGAACCCTGTGTCTAGACTCAGTGAGGAAGCCAAACAGAATGATCCTGTGAAAATGTAAATCAGACCACATGAGTCTTCTGGCTCAAAACCCTCCAATGGCTTCCTCTGTCACTCTGATTAAATGTCCAACACTCACTCTCATTTGCAAGGCCCCACACAGTTTGGCATCCTGGTCTTTCTCTTGACTGCATTTCCTGATAGTTGTCTGGTCCTTCTCTCAGGTCCAGCCACACGGCATCCCAGCTGACCCTCAGATATTCTGGGCCTTCAGGCCTTTCCATTTGCTGTTTCCTTTACCTCCCTCTCTCAGGTCTTTCCTCAAATATCACCTAATCAGAGAGAACCTCTCTCTTAGTCTATTTGGGATGCTATAAGAAATGACCATAGCCTGAGTGGCTTAAGGAACAAATATTTATTTCTCATAGTTCTGGAGGCTAAGAAGTCCAAGATTAACCCACCAGCATATCTGGGGGCTGGTGAGGACCCTTTTCCTGGTGTGCAGATGGCCATCTTCTCACTGTTTCCTCACATGGTGGAGAATAGAGAGAGAGTGAATGAGTTCTATTATTTTCTCTTCTTCTAAGGGCACCAATTCCACCATGAGGACCTCACCCTCATGATCGACTCACCTCCAAAGGCCCCCATCCACAAGTATCCTCACAGTGGAGATTAAGGTTTCAACACATGAATTTTGGGAAGACAGAGACATTCAGTCCATAGCACCTTCCCTTACCAGTCTATTTAAAATTAAACTTTCCCTTTGACACACTCTCTATTCCCTTTTCCTGCTTCATTTGGCTTCATAGCACTTATCATCCTTCATCACACTATATATTTTAATTATTTTGTTATTGTCTGTCCACCTCAACTATATTATAAGCTCTATGAGGGCAGGAATTTTTGTCCTTTATATTAATTTTTACCCTTACACCTAAATCATGGCCTGAAACACAGGAAAAGCTCAATACATATTTATTGAATCAATTAATACATTTTTCTGCTCCAAACAAATCTTATTATTTTCCAATTTTCTTTCCTGTACTTTCATCTGAGCACCTTCCCTGTATATTTTGAGTCTACAGAGAGTGCATTTTACTTAGTTTCACCAAGTATAAAGCTTACAGGATTTATTTCTCATTCTCCTTGATGTTTTTGATTGAATTCCCGAAGAGGAAGAAAATGCTGACTTACACAGTCATGTGCATGGAGAAAATCTTACCAGTCTGTTTTTAAGACCAATTGTTTCTTCCTTTGCAATGTTTCTAAGTTTCAGTCATATTTCACAGCCTCCCAGCTAGTCTCCCTAACTCTAATACTTTTCCTGTAATACATCTTGTACCTCCTACTGGGAAAACACAACTTTTACTTATGTCACCTTGGGAATCTAGAATTCTCTATTGCATTTTTAGATTCTTCTATCTAGGATCCAAGGTCCCTGAGGTTTGTGTTCTTAGCTCTTAACACATATTTTTACTTTCAGACACACTCTAATATTCTTCTTCTACTTCAGTTAAGACTTTCAGTCTCTTCTTGCCCCTCTCCATTTCCTCTAATCAGTCTTCAAGACCTAGTTCAGCTGGACCTTCTCCTTATAGCACTTTCCAATTATTCCAGGGAACATTGATCTCTTCCTCATTGGAATAACTACTGAACTACTGTATTTTTAGTGTGAGACATAATTGAGCATTCAGTTGTTCCCTAGGACTACTTTATAAGCTCCTTAAACACTATGTAAGGACACAAATTTCTTCATTATTTTCTGGGACACGTCATCTTAAAAGCTAGTGTTTTGTTTTTTGTTTTTTGTTTTTCATCTGACAGAGCAAAGTTCCTAGCTCACATTGACTGCTTAATTTTTCCTTGATGAATGAAAGAGAAAGGAAGGGGGGGGGGGAAAGGAAAGGAAAGAAAAAGAAAGGAAAGGAGAGGAGGGAAGAAGAAGGTGGCCAGTAGTGACCTTATTTTTTTGAGTTCTATGTATTTTGTTTAATTGCCTTGTGTAATCCACACTTTTTTCTTCTTAAAACACATTGACTTTAGTGAAGAGACATAAAATTAAATGCCTATTAACTTTTAAGGACAATGCAATAAAAACATGATACAAATCATGACTTTTACATCCAAAAAAGTAATTGGTATTATATAAATGCAATTGAAAAGAAAGGATTTTATTGTACAGTTGTGTTATTATTATGGCATGTTCAGATAGATTATATGATAAACCAAATTAAGATTGTTTATACTCAAATGACTTATTCATAACGAATGACTATATTATATTATGTCTTTTAAGAAGTACCTCAAATGCTTTTACAGGAATTTTATTGAAATTCTACCAGTTTTTGTGCTATTTGGTGGAGATGTAAAGATAAATTTAAAACCTAGACTTCAACTTCAAGGAAATCACAATCTAAGGGGAAAAGAAATGTCCTTCCTATTTCCACATTATGGTTTTTTGTTTATAAACAAACTATAGTTCACTAGAGGTTTTAAATTAGGGAGAAAGAAAAAAAGAAAAAAAAAGTGGAATTTCAATTTTAAATATTAATAAAAGAAGCCTGCAACACGGGTTATATACCAAAATCTGTCAGAGATAACACGTATGCATTTCACAGGATTAACAGAGAATAAAGGTAGAATATTATTAAACAAAGCAAAGGAAATTTTGAAAGTAATATATGAATTCAAAAGAACATTTTAGAATGGTAAAATATTTGGTGCATCCAGGCTATTGATTCCCTGCAACAGATTTCTCATTTGGCCCCAGTGAACAATCATCCAGCTGTCAAGGGGAAATCTGTCATATTTGAACCAACTTCCTCTGTGCCAAGAACAAGGTCAGAAGTAAAGGAAAGGAATATCCTGTCACTTATTGGATTTGACAGTAAATTACTCTTTGATGAACAGATGGACTTGAAGTGATTTAAATTCATAACCAAAGTGTCATCATGAGGAACAGTGATTTGGAATCCTCTGGTAACACGTGAGTGAAGGATATATCTTGAACACTAGTCACCAAATCCTGTCTTGCTCCCTGAGAGCTGGTCCACCATCAAAGGAAGTGTATCGACATGCTACCAAAATTATATGGACAGGTCCGGAGGTGTGTGATTCATTTCTGTAATATCTTTCCTGTACAAAGATATTGTTTATAGATATTGTTTTCAATAGGATGTGGAGACTTTAAAAAGCAAAGCTGTTACTTAATTTTACAAAAAAAGAAAACATCTTTTTTTTTGGACAAAGTCGATAAAACACGTTAGTAAATATGCATATATGTGAACATGCTAAACTATAAACCTTTTATGATAACATTAGAGTAGAAGGATTAATAACAATAGCATCATTCAAATCTCCTAGAGTAGGCATCCACGGAGTATGTGGGTCTTTCAAAGGCAGTATGTATCCAGTGCTAAGAAAGAGCTCAGTATATGTTCTTCTCATTGTGTTTACTAATGTGATGGTGGTGATGACACTAACAATGACAAAGAAGGTTCTGGATATGCATATGCTGAGAGGCAAGGAAAGATTGTCTAAATACAAATCTGCAGCCCATTTATCGAGAGACCCAGAGCTCTTTTTCAAAATATGCTTCTTCTTTCTCTGTTTTCTCTTCTTCCTTGCATCCTCCCATTTTTCTCCCCTTTCCTCTTTCTCTTTCCCTTCTTTCAACAACTAATAAATAAATTGCTAGCATGTGTTAAGTAATATGCTATATTTCAGAGATATAAATATGTACAATGAGTGTTCCCTACCTTTCGACAATATGTAGACCAGTATATTGAATTAGGTGTGTTTAAAATCAAGTGTAATTTATGAGGGACATAACAGAAGTTTTTCTATTTAGAAACTTTCCCTATATGAACATATGTTCTAAAGTAAATTGGATTCCCTCACTGTAATGTTTCTGAAGATGGAATCATTTTTTTAACTTGTGGAAATGCTTTGAAGGACTGAATTACTTAAACCTCAATTAGTCATGTTAGAGTTAGAAACAGCACATCAGCACCTGGCACAATAGGCATAATAAAGGGCAGGAAGGAGGTAATAGTTCTGTGTGGGATGGCATAAAAATAGCCAAGATTTTATCAAAAGGAGATAATAGTCTAGCTTAATCTTAAAAGGTAATAAACCAAGAATTGGGGATGAGAAGAAAGATGAATGGCAGAAGCATATAATTAGATCGTAGTAAGCATAGTTTCAAAGATAGTAAAAAGCATGTGGATAAGACTAAGCCATTTGGCAAGGATGGACTGTGGAGTTCAAGGGAGAAAAAAGGGCTAAATGTGAGTTAGAGTTGGCGAGATACACAAAGCCAAGTTATGACAACACGACTATTGTGAGGAAGAGATGGACTTTATCCTATAGTCTTGGGAGAGTTCTTCCAATGTTATAAGATGGGGGTAGCCTGACTGCCTTCATATTTTGTAAAGAGCCCTCTGGTACGTAAAGCAGTGGTTCACATAAGGGGACAATTTTGCTCTTCAGAGGACATATGGAAATATCTGGAGATATTTTTGACAATCACAACCTGCTGTAAGGAAGGGTGCTGCTGGTATTTAAAGGGTAGAGATCACAGATGTGGCTCAATGTTTTCAAATGCACAGGACAGCCCTCACAACAAAGAATTATCTAGTCCAATATGCAGCAGTGCTGAGGTTGAAAACCGGGATAAAGAAAACAGACTGTGGTGGTGAAGTGGGAATACAGAAAATGAATGAAAAGAGAGCAGTTTCAAGACTGTAAGGATGCCAGTCCCTTGGTATCTGAATAAGATATTTAATAAGAGGTTAGGGATGGAGTGGGAGGTTGCTGTTAGCAAATGTAAGCTTTTGTATATAGAATGGATAAACAACAAGGTCCTACTGTACTGCACAGAGAACTATATTCAATATCCTATGATAAACCATAATGGAAAAAAATATTTTAAAAATGTATATATATGTATAACTGAATCACTTTGCTGTACAGCAGAAATTAACACAATATTGTAAATCAACTATACTTCAATAAAAATATTAAGGAAAAAAAGAGGTTATGGAAATGCTGGTGGGCGTGTGGTCTGTGCAGTCACACAGGGCTCCACACTCAGAAGTGCCCACATTTGGTTGAATGTTCTGTTATCACTTTACAGACATTTTTAGTATCTTTGAACAAGGCATCTACATTTTCATGTTGTAACCAGTCCTAGGTATTGGATTTTTAGAGTTGTTAAGGAGGATGAATGCTGGATATGGGGTGCTGAAGAAGGGAAATTTACTTAATGACGAGTCTCTGAGTAGTACTGTTATTAGCTAAGAGAAACAGGAGGTTCAGCTTTTGGGGAAAAGATAATGAACATAGTTTGATATACACTGATTTAGAACCACTTGTATATTCAAGTAAAATTATGCAGTAGACAGCATGCTGAGGCCTGGAGAATTTTAGGAACAAGGTACCTCTAGGTAACATTCATTGGTGTTAAGAATCTAAGCTCTACAGCAGAGAGGAAATGACCTACAGTGATATGGCAGTCAATATCTGGAAAAATTCACTTCTGGCTAACATAAACACTTTATTATCATGGAATATAGTTAGTAGTTATATACTTAGTCCAAAATACACAGTGATTATCTCATCCTTTTTGAGATATTAAAATATGTTTACATAAATAAAAGAATTTTTTAAATAAAAATATATTTGTATTTGAATGCTTGTGTTTTCTGTTTTTTGAAAGTATTTTAAATGTTTAGAAGTTTGTGTTTTAATGAAAGGACCCAAAAGAAATGTACTCTTCTTCCTTAAAAAACCCCACATTTTTGGTAATCTATAATATGCAGCAAATATGAGCATTTAGCTGAAATAGTAATAGTATGTTTAATTTTTCTGAAGGGTCTTGGGACATTGCAATTACAGATGCTAAAATTTATAGCTTAGATTTTAGTAGCTGCTAGCCCTGAAATGGACTGTAAAAATATTTTAACAAAAATATATACAATTTCAGAAGTAAAAAGGCTTTAAAACTTTAAAAAGTTTTTTTCATATCTCAGAATTTGGGCAGTAATTATAACCTTACTTTAACTAATGGACTAATTTTTTTTTTCCCCACACCTCTGATCAGTCATTTGGTATCTTTTGTGTCTTACTCCATTAAAATCCATTTGTAGTATGTAATATTGATCATAAAATCAGTATGCTTCTGTGTTCCATGGATACTGCTTACACAAGAGTTGTTTACAGAACATGTTTCTAGAGGCACGATAGACTGATTACACTTGAAGCTTACCTATTTTTCTGGTATTAGTTGAATTTTTCCAAATAAATGTTTTCAGAGATTACATATGAAATGTGTATAGTGCATTTCCTTAGGGAAAATTGAAAGTTTTCTTACCTTTAAATATTTCTATTCTGTTCCCTCAGAGCAGAATAGTGGGATAAACTGAGGTATTATAATTGTATCAATATTTATGAATGGTCACAGCTTAAGCTAGTCCTAATGGCCACCCTCAGTGAAACTAATTAAGTCACCAAGTTCCTTCAGTCTTCAGTTTCCACTATTAAAATTTCTGTCTGACTGTGGAGCCCTGGTATTCACACTGTTTCCAGTATGGGGAAGATGACTACTTCTCCCTTCCTTGTTCTGAGTTCATACTTCTTTTTCAACCTGTATTAGATCTATAGCATCTGCAAATTAAGTGAGTGATACTGAGACAAAAGATACAGCTCTTCTAAGGATATTAGTATTTAGTGGAGCTCTCATTACCAGAGCCTATTTTATTGCTAAATAAAACTAATTGGTACAGCTATTTCTTATAATGTCTTTTTAAATAGAATGACCTATTTTTTTTCCATTTTATACATGTATACTGGTAAGGGATTAATGTCCAACATACATAAGCAGCTCGTACAACTCAACATCAAAAAAGCCAAACAACCCGATATAAAAATGGCCAGAAAACCTGAATAGACATTTTGCCAAAGAGGAAATACAGATGATCAACAGGCACATGAAAAGATGCTCAACATCGTTAATCATCAGGGAAATGCGAATCAAAACCACAGTGAGATATCACCTCACACCTGTCAGACGGCTATCATCAAAAACAACACAAATAACAAATGTTGGCGAGGACATGGAGAAAAGGGAACGCTTGTACACTGTTGGTGGGAATGTAAACTGATGCAGCCACTGTGGAAAACAGTATGGAGGTTTCTCAAAAAACTAAAAATAGAACTACCACATGACGCAGGATTTCAATTCCTGGGTATATATCCGAAAAAAAAAATCACTAATTCAAAAAGATACATGCACCCCAATGTTCATAGCAGCCTTATTTACAATTGCCAAGGTATGGAAGCAACCTAAGTGTCCATGAACAGATGAACAGATGAAGATGATGTGGTATATATATACAATGGAATACTACTCAGGCATAAAAAAGAAAGAAAATTTGCCATTTGTACCAACATGGATGGACTTGGAGAGCATTATGCTAAGTGAAATAAATCAGACAAAGATAAATACTGGATGATATTGCTTATATGTGGAATCTAAAAATTACAACAAACCAGTGAATATAACATAAAAGAAGCAGACTGACAGATATAGAGAACAAACTAGTGGTTACCAGTGGGGATGGAGGGGCAATATAGAGGTGGGGAGTGTGAGGTACAAACTATTGGGTATAAGATAGGCTCAAGGATGCCCTGTACAACATAGGGAATATAGCCATTATTTTGTAATTACTGTAAATGGAAAGTAACCTTTAAAATTGTATAAAAATAATTTTTTTTAAAAAATCACTGAAAAAGTAAGAAGTAGAAAAGTGATAAACAGCAAAATTCTCTTTTTTTCCGGAGATATTGAGTTTTCTTCATTAGCTAGGATAAAGACTCCATCTTTGGCATCATAATTAGGCTCCAAATATGGGCAAATGTGTACCCTATCAAGACAAATCACACTAGCATGAAATCTCTTTGAGGGCAGGGACCCTGTCTACCTTGCTCACTGTTTACTGTTAGTCCTGTTCCTGTTACATCATGGATACACTATGAGTGTTTATTATGATAAGTAATTCCAGGTCATGATGCTTGTCATGAATCTGCTAGGATACTGTGCTGAGGAAACGCAAAAGACTGTTTTCTGTGCCTTGAATCTAGGATTATATTCATGAATCCATAAATTGATTCATGAATGGATCTTCAGGGTCCATACTTTCTAGAAACTACTACAGGGAAGCAAACACAAAGATAGTCAAGCCATACTGCTTATGATTAAAAACAAACAAAAATACTAGGAAAGTAAATCAGCTTCTAGTAATGCAATGTCCAAGTCATACTTATGAAGGAATGCTTGAACTTCATAAAAGGAAAGAAGATGTCCAAGGATAAATAACTTGTTATAAGCATGGAGATAAAATTACCCAAGTATCTGTTTTGATTTGAGCTTGGACAAGGTGGTTGAAACTAAGGGTAGGTATTTTTAACCATGGAAATGTACTTAACCTTGGCTTGATCTGGGTATCCTGGGATGTAGTTAGAATTCCTTCTGTGACCCTGAAAATAGTGCTGTTGAAAACTGCAGAGCCAGATGGATCACATCAGACAGATCGCACTTTGTTTACATGACAATGGAGATTTCTGTCATTAACAAGGACTGTGTAGCCTCAATAAGGATGTGCTCAGTCCTTGCTGCAACAAGAAGTAGGTAATTTTAAATGTAAGACATATACAGTCATATTTTCTAACATTTATGTAAAAATGACAGCCCAGACTGACAAAGAAAAAAAATGTGGTGTTACAATTCCACCTTGCCATCCTTTATGATGCCATGTTTCCGTTTCCCTGAAAAACATGCATGCATTATTTTAAGAAGGATTAGGGAGACAAGACAGTATGATTTCCTTTGCACCGCACCTTTGCAATTTCCATCAGAGTATTTTAGGAACTTTAAAACGCTTTGATGCCGTAGTCAGGAATATGTTTTCCTAAGAAATTACAAAGACTTAAACTTAGTTTGTGTGATTTCACTTTCTCTCTGTTCAGTGGATTTGTTCATCTTTCAGTCTGTACAGGGCTCCTGTTGTTCCGTGAACCAGTGTGACTTGGTCAACCTAGGCTTCCCACTGCTTACTTTCAGTTCAACCTATTTTTCATGTTTATGTTCACACCACAACCTAGAAGTCCTCTGCATGTTGATTTGGATGGAAAACTTTATGAGTGTCAAGATTAAGTTAGTAGGAAACACAGTTCGTGGGTAATTTTCTATTAGAAGGCCCATTATTTATATACCCAGTAAGTTGGAACTTGATTTTAAAGTTATATACAATTTAAACTGGAGAATTACAACAAGCAATATTTGTATTATATTTGTAAGACGTTTCACATTTTGGAAGGTGTGCTTTCCTTCACACATTATCCTATAAAATAAGGGATGATCAAAAATAATCGTATTCATATTAATTAAGGATGAAATGCCATTAGAGGATTATATTGGTATTGTCATCACAGTTCCCAATAGCTGAAATAAAGCATAGCAGTGTGGCATAGGGTCTGAAGAAGGACGTAGGCTCTGGAGCTAGTTTTGCCTCTTTTGAAATGCAGCCCTGGAATTTCCTTTGTATGTGTCCTTTGGCAAGTAATTAGTAGAGCTGGATTTAGCCTTCTGCACCAATTTCCTTACCTATTAGATGAGAGTAAAACAGTCTTTTTTCTAGGTTTACCCTATTTTAAATGTGAATTAATGCAATGAACAAAGCCAGGCACATATCATGATGTCAAATCGATAGCTATTATTTAAATTCCTTTCTATTTCAATAAAAAATTTAAAAAAGAAATTACCAAAAAATAAAAAAATCCTTAGACATTTTAGAAAAATAAATTCCTTTCCAAACTTCAGATATATTTCCATTGAATCTTACTTATTAAGGTATTTTTATTCTACTCCTCCTAAGAACTTTAGCTACTTTTGTTGTTGTTAGTATGGATTTAATGCACATTTCTGTATGTGGGCTTTTGCTCGAAAGTGACTTTACAACAAGGATTCTTTGGTAACTAGGACTTGTTAAAAATAATCATAGTTATTCTATATTTAGACCTATAAGTTAAAGCTCACTGTCTCTTTTTAATATACATTCTGCCATTGTTTCTATAATTCAGAAGTCTTAACACTTCCTTACACTTCCCTCCTTCAAGGTGTTTCCACCACAATTTTTAAAAGATAAAAACCTAAGTAACTGTAATATTTACCTAATAATTAGAAATTTACTAATTTTAACTGTACTATTATTTGTATTAGGATTGTATCATATTTGTCTGTCTGGCATCATATCCCTGTTCTTTTAAGTTCCTGATGCTACAGAATAGGACATATTCTTTTTTGTTTGCAAAACATTTATTACCACATATCAGAAACATTTGTACTAAACCTATGATTTATAAAAACCAAATACTTAGATTCCACTTGAATTTCCAGAATTTGAATCCACTTAAGGTTTATGGATATACATAAATATATATAGGCTTCCCTTCTGATCTTTTGCCAGTTTTGCAGTAACTCCAATTGTTGGTAATTCCATGATGAACAGAAAAATAGCTGAAACTCACATCAGCCTTTATTGACACTTGTTAACTTCTCTAAAAACAAGATCATGGTAGAGGCTTTTATTATAGACTATAATTACATATTTTTAAATACCTAGTGCTGATAGTGGCAAATGCATAATATATATCATTATGCTACCTATTCCTTATGATAGAAATCTTGACTGCCATATAAATAAGACTAGCCTGAGTCCCATTCTGCATGGCACTAAAATTATTTTGGTGGTTATTTCTCTGTTGAAGTGTCGAGATAGTATACAACCTTCTACGTGTACCATCCTAATGAACATTTTAGGAGGGGTGATGTCAAGGAAATAGACTAAGTTTCCATAGAAAGCTAGAAACCTGCGCAGATGTCCTGGGTAGGCCTAGCCCGGATTGCTCGTCTCATTTCACCAGGGGAATGAGTCAGGTAACTGATTTGTAATGCACTGCTGAACCCACGGAAATCTATCAGGACACTGGCATCTGGCACTCAGAAGTAATAGGACAGAAACTGATTTGAATCCTGCCTGCCACTGAAGGTACAGTTGTTGTTTTTTGAGGTAGAAAGAACCAGAAAAAGTATCGACACCTACTGGAGCCATTGAGATAAATGCTAATAGGGGGTATCTTAGTACATGTACACATAATTCATTAAATTGTACTGTTATTTAAACTTGGAGTAAAAAGAATAGGTTCCCAAGAGTCAATATTTTTCATATTAAAGACAATAAATAACCTTCACAGAGGACTTCCTCAGTGCTGGGAACTGGCTAAAAGCTTTACCTGCTTTATCTCATTTTATTTTCCCACAATAACTTATTGATAGTCCATATTAAGGATGAAAACAACTAAGACTTAGAAAAAGAAGAAAGGAAGCCTGCTGACTGTTACAGATAGGTTCTAAAGATACAGAGCCTCTTCTGGGGCCTCAGGGCAGGGATTAATCTCTTAAACACAAGGCTTTCTGACGTCACCCAGCTGTGATACATGGCATAATCCACATATTGTCCTTGCTTTTAGACTTGGGTGGTCAGTTTTACAAGTTCTTCTCTTTATCACCTTATGGAGTAAACATCAACCAGTCTGCTGCTTCCATTCAGAAGTTTGTCCTTATATGGGTATGCCTAAATAAACTGGTAAACTGAAATACTCCATCTCTACTTGTGCTGCTTGGGTGCAAGATACAAGCCCCCTCCCAACTTCTCTTCTTCAAAGTTCCCAGTTTTTCAAGATTCATTGTAAATGTAGATTAGGGGAAGAAAATGTTTTACTTCTGCAATTCTCTGAATGATTCACTAGTTCTGTTTAGTTATACTTTCCTTTACTTAAGGTCTGACATACAGATCTTTCTGCTTTTGATTTTAATTTATTAGACTATGATTAATGTATAATAACAAACTATATTTGTTTTTTTTTGTTAAACGGTTGAAATATAGGTCTTTGGGGCCTTGGTTTTTAATTTATTAGACTATGATTAATGTATAATAACATTAAAGTATACCTATGATGTTGTATTGTTTTAACAGTATGGTCATAAAAACATATGCTAAATAGTTGCTTTTGTTTTATTCAGTGCACGTGGAGGAAGGTTATCTTCAAAATGTAATACTCAAGTCAAAATTCCATTGCTTGCGTGATTATTATTCTTGATTTTCAGTATTCTTGAAACACTATAAACTGACATTATGCCCTACACCTGTTTTTTTGAACTCTTTAATAATTATTCCATTTCACTTCTATCTTTAGCTAATCTGTTCACTGTGTTACACACTGCTTAATGTCTAAGCAGAAAAAACAAAACCTGTAGATTGTTTCATTCTAATAAAGACACTAGGCACAATGCCATGTATTTCTACTTAACATAGATTAATATTTACACTCATATTTCAACATAAAGTGCAGATAGCAGATAATATGGGTTTTCCATGTTCTATATTTGATTGTGAGTCTCCCTAGGAGCAGAGAGTGGGCTGAAGGACCCACATAACTCAATGACACAGGAGGGCCACATCTGGGAGCTGGAAACAAGGAGGAGAGGAGTAAAAGAACAGTGGCCTTTCTCAGCCCAGTAGCATCCTAACAAGTGGTTGGGACTGCATATGCTTTTTAAAAATGATAACCGCTATCGTTATTTTTGTTTCATCTTTTGTTTGAGATCTAACTGGCTTTTTCTCTTTAACTACAAAGCCTTGAACATCACGTTTCTGTAATACATTTGGACTGATAAGAATCTTGGGAAGATTTATTGGTAGAAAAACTGAGCTTCCATACAATTGGTTGTAAAGAGAGTGCAGAGCCTGCATATTATGTGAGAATTACCAGAACAGTCTTAGACTATGTGGATGAAGTTCCACAACACATGATCTGACTTTGCATCTCTCTCTTCTTATAGGTCATAGCCCTCCCAGTGGGCACTTCTGCAATAGCCAACAGAATTAGCTTTACTGGGGGTATAACTGCATTGGCTCCATCACTCAGCAATGTCTCTCTTTCATATCATTAAGTAACAATCTTCCAAAGTTCTACAGCCAGGATAGATGGAGATTTAATATTGATTAATTCTATATGCTGAATATCAATCTTAAAGAGAATCTCTAAAGGCATTTTGAATGAGCAATTCTTAAACCAAAGTGAAATACTAAAATCAACAAAATCTAATGGTATTTTTCCTTAGGCTCATTTTACCAATTACGCTGAATCTAACTCTATGTCCACTAAGATCACACTTTTTTCTTCTGAAACCATCTAATACGTTTTAATATATAGGTAATATGGATATATATCACTGCAGTATTTACTAAGAATTTGCAAAACATTTTAAGAGTCTGAATTTGTTTAGACACCATTTAGTTATCTCATATATAACTTCAGATGGCTTTCATTTAGCATTTCATGTATCTGATTCCTAGCCAGTTTAAAAATCACATATAAGCTGGCTAATTTTTAAACAAAGTTAGATTTATTGTTGTACACTTTATAAGCACATTCTATTTGGGGTGTGATCCTAAAATCGTAAATTTTCTATACTCTGACTTCCACATACCCTTCAACAAAAATTCAGAGAAAATACACATAAGTACTCTCTTCTCTTTAAATAGCAAAATAGATAAAACCAAGATCAATCAAAAATGAAGCTGTTAAAGAATAAGATGTATGAACTTTTAAAAATCTTAAAGTATTTTAAAAGTCTCATTCATTTTTAGTTTATTTAAAAAAGAACTGAAATAAATTATTTGTCTAACTTTTCACATAATGTTTCCTTTGGGGGAAAAATAAGTAAAGCTGCATGTTCTACAACCACCTCTCTTAACTGCTGTTCAATATATGCTGCATCATGAAAAAGATTTTATAATTTACTCAAAGTGAAATTTGTCCATAAATAATTAGCAAATTCATAGTAAAGGATAATTATGAGAAAACTGATAGAAAATAATTCAAACTGTAATACCCTTAGATAAATCATAGTTAATTGTACATAAAAATTCATTAGCTTTATTTGGATACCTAGACAACTAATTATGTTGAAAACCCAATGGAACTCTTAAACATATGTTCACTTCCCAAAGCCCTGGAAGGTGGTCTTTTTTCTGGAAATCAAAAGACATCCATTAAATTGAAAAGATGTTTACATTTTGTATCATCTTTAAAAATTTGTGTTTTTTTTGTTTTTTTTGTTTTTTTTGTTTTGCCTGCACCGCCCAGCATGTGGGATCTTATTTCTCCAATCAGCTATCCAAGGATTGAACCCACGCCCCCTGCATTGGAAGCACGGAGTCTTAACAACTGGATAGCCAGGGAAGTCCCTCCTCTTTAAAATTTGAAGGCAATAATATGTGGAATTACTTGTCCAGTCAAAATAATCTACTACTGTACTTTCAAAAGCATATAATTTTACTCTGTGGGACACAGATATCATTTGAGGTTTGTGAAGAAATGAATTTAGCTTTAACTATTGAGGGTTTTTTCATTACCTTATGATGAAACGAATGTTTTTAACCATCGTTATTCCTACAAATAATACATCCCTATCCCTCCCTGCCCCCTGCTCAAGCATCTATTCTTACTGTGTTCTAGTTTCTTCTCTGTTTAGGTTAATTTTTGTACATCTTATGTATACCTTATATTTCTTACTGTACATTTCTCTAGTAAATGTTCACATCTTCCTTTTTACTTAAAAGACCAAAGATACAGGCTGTATTTTGCAATCATTAGACAGCCCTGAAAGTTGCTGGCCGTCATTGATAACACATAATTTCCTGAGTCTTTTATGTATTCCTCCACTGGAGGAATGCCACCTCGATCTGCTGAAATTGCACCTGCTAAGATAATCAATGCTTTCCTATTTGCCAAATCTATTCAAGCAATTTGGTCTTTCTCCTCGGGATCTCTGACTTACTGAACTATATGGACCATTCTTCTTCTGGAACCCTCTTCTTCATTTTTCTCAAAAGCAATTTTGCCTGGTCTCATCACAACTCTCTTTCAATGGATCCTTTCTTCCTCCACTTACCCCTCAATCTTGGAGTTCAGGAATCTACCCGCCCTCCCTCCCTCCACATGCTCTCCAGGGCCATCCTGTATACTCCTCTAGGTCTCTCCTATTCAACACTGACTTCCCTTCATAATTCAAATTTATGTATCTCGCTTGCTTGGTTTATACTGTTACTTGGGTTTTTATATCAGCTACTCAAATGAGTGCTAATTATAATTTTTGATACTGTCTTTTAATACTGTCACTCTGCCATCCACATTGTTTCCTAAGCTGGAAACATCAATCATTCCAGTAGACTGATCTAACTGAGAGCAAGCATTGTGTCTTGGCCATTTTTGTATCTCCAGCAGCTGGTATAATACCTGACACATAGAGGTTCTTCATTAAATATTTGTTGAATAATTAACTTTCCCCTTTCCCTTGCTTTTCACATCCAACTGACTCTCTTGATCTCTACAGTTTATTCTTGACTACAACAAATATGCCATCTCAAAAATCTATACATCTGAATTATATCCCTCTTCCAGAAAATACCTAGAATGCATTCATTCCTCCTGTATCTGTGTACAGGTTTGAAAATTCCTGATTCCCATCTCAGTATCCCTCCAACTTTCTTGATTTGTCAGACCTTTGGACCCCATTTCATTTCCTACAAAGTTTGAGTCACAGGATAGATTAACTGAATTCCATTAGTACCTTCAAGTCTTCCTTTCTATTTTTTGTTCTCCCACCCCACCAAATAGCCACATGTGAGTTCCTACCTCCAATAGCTGAGGACCACTGGAAAATAATATGAATCCGTACATGTATGGTTTTTAATCTCACTGGACCCCTCAGCATTGATCAGCAGTACTTTCCCTTGCAATTTGTCACCTCTGCATTTTCCTTAGCGATTGTTCAGATCTGTTGCTACTTTTCCCCATATCCTTCCTCCCTCTCTTACCCAGAGATGATCGCCTTTACTAATTATTTTAGAAATCTGAAGCCATGATGGACATGAAAACCACCAACTCCTCCTAACTCCACCACCTACAAATTGCTACTTGTGGCTATTTTAGGACTGTTTTTCCTCCAGTCTCCCAGGATAAGGTCTGTTCAAGGTCAACCTATGCACAGCACTCTTAATCCTGCTCACTCCTGAATCCTCTTGCACTTTGCTTTAGACAAATAGTCATTTGTCTCTCCTGAGTCTTTAATGACTCCCTTTGCACCGACTTGTTCCCCTTGGATCAAATTATACTCAGCATCCTCAGTCTCTGCCTCTCACTAAATCAGTTACTGTGCTTGGCCCTGAAGTGCTGAGTATTCCTAGATTTCCCTTCTTTTCTAAACTTTTTTAACCTTAATGCTTAAATTAGGTGATCTCATCTCCCAACTCTAAATTAAAAATTTTCAAATCTCTGTCTCTAGATTTGATAAAATCCATGCATTTCAGGTATGTATACCTAACTGCCTACTGGATAAAATCACCTGAAGTATAAAAACATTTATAAGTAAAATTATTTCTGCCCTTATTTCTGCCCACTAAAAACTTGCTCATTCCCTTTGTTCCTTCTCTCAAGGACCATCTCCATTCTCCAGCCAGTGGCTGGAGCCAGACATTCTGGGACATTGACTGCTACTTTTTCTGTAAAATACTTCTAGAAGCTTTTAATATTACTTTTTTTCTTAGTACCATCCTTATCTTTTTTTGATGACTCCTATTAGCTGTTAGTGCTGAGTAAAGAGTTTTAATATAGGTATGGAAAATATTGATAACTAAAGGTAATTGGTTTTTTTAAAACATGCTAATGATATCCTGAACATTATGGATCCTGAGGTGGATGCTCATCTGGCTCTAAGATACAGTCTTCCTTGATATAAATTATTGCAATTTTTCTGAAAGTACCTTGTGTAGTGATTCTACATTATATTCTTATATTTTTCTCAATTTTGCCATTCCATAAATCCCAGGATATCTACCTGAATCTGCTATGTAGCAAGAAAGAGTGAGATAACCCAATAGGGAGAGTTAGACATTATCTTAAAAACTTGAGATTTTAGCAAGGGTAATCTTTGATCTTTCAGTAGATAGCTAGTGCTTTGCATATATCAAGTCTATACAAAGATACTCATTTTTTGATTCCATTAGTGCCTTTAGCAACCATTTGAGACTGGTATTTTAAATTTTCTTTATTTATTTTGAGAACATTTCATTTCACTCAGTACACTCCTACCAACAAAATGTTGTATTTATTTTGTGAGTCAAATAAGATTTTTTTTTGCCTCTTAAATAATGCATACTACATTTAAGTACTTTGCAAAGCTACTAAGTATGCGGTCCTGACTGTCTCTACCTTACTTACCTTAACGTTTCTTCCAACTTCTTTCCCTTTCCCTCCACTACTGGCTTCGCATCTATTAACAGTCATTCCTCTGCTATACAGGACTTCTTTTTTTTTTTTTTATTGTTCTCAAAACGTATATTTATGACTCCTCTCGGTACATCTTTGAGCACCTCTGCCAGGATCTCAGGAATGTGTAGAACTCACTCCCACGCTGTACCCCACACCCCTCACTAGGCTTTGGTGACCAGGCCCCGCACGGCTTGCGCGATGGCGTCCCTGTCAATGCCGAACATCTTGAGCAGCTCTGCTGGTTTCCCGCTTCTTGGCACCTGGCTGACAGCCAGGCGAGTGACAGTGACGCCAGGCTCGCCCACTACTGCAGAGGCCACTGCCTCACCTATGCCACCTTCACAGTAGTGGTCCTCCACGGTGACGATCCTGCCCTTGGTAGCACGGGCACTGTCGAGAATGAGCTTCTTGTCCAGGGGCTTGATGGTGAAAGGGTCCAACACGCGAATGTTGATCTTCTCTTTCTTTAGCAGGTCAGCAGCAGCCAAGGCCTCATGCAGGGTCACCCCAGCCCCGATCACAGTCACCTGGTCATCCCTGCTCTTCAGGACCACCTTGGCCTGTCCGATTTGGAAATCCTCATTGTTGTTGTAGATGATGGCATTTTCTGGGCGGCTGGTTCGGATGAAGCAGATGCCCTTTCTATTGGCTGCTAATTCCACTGCCTTCTCCGTAGACACCCCATCGCTTGGGTAAAAGACGGTTGACATGGGGACAGACCGAAACATAGCCAGATCTTCCAGGGCCATCTGGGAGGGTCCATCTTCCCCGATGGACACGCCGCAGTGCGAGCCGCAGAGGTTGATGTTGCTCTCGGAGATGGCCGCCATGCGAATCTGGTCAAAGGCCCGCGTAAAGAAGGCTGCAAAGGTGCTGCAGAAGGGCACCGTCCTGTCACGTGTGGCACAGCCCACAGCGATGCTCACCATGTTCTGCTCAGCAATGTAGCACTCGATGAAGCGGTCTGGGTGCTCCTTTTTGAAGAGTTCTGAGAAGGTGGAATTCTTGGTGTCCCCGTCCAGGGCGATGATGCGGTCGCTGGCGTGGCCCAGCTTGGCCAGGGCCTGCCCATAGGCCTTGCGGGTGGCTATCTTGTCCCCAACTTTGTAGCTGGGTGGGGTGGGCATTCGGATGTTGGTGATGTCCACTGAGGGGGTGTCCTCCTGCGGTGGTGTTGCCAGGATCTTCTTTTTGCTGTGGATCTGGCTGTAGATTTCCTGGATGATCTGATCAGCCATGTTTTTGGGGAGGGGCTTCCCATGCCAAGACTCCTTATCTTCTATCCCTGTGATGCCTCGACCCTTGAAGGTCTTGGCAGTGATGGCCGTTGGCTGGTTCTTGACCTGCCCGAAGGCCTTGCACAGCTCCTCCACGCTGTGTCCATCTACGATGATGGCGTGCCAGCCGAAGGCCTCGCAGCGCTTCTGGTAGACGTCCATCTGATGCTGCAGCGGGGTGGGGTCGCTCTGGCCCAGGCGGTTGATGTCAAGAATGGCAACGAGGTTGTCCAGCTTGTAGATGGCTGCAAAGGCCATGGCCTCCCACACGGAGCCCTCTGACAGCTCCCCGTCTCCCAGCATGCAGTAGACACGGTAGCTGGCTTTGTCGAAGTACTTGCCGGTGTAGGCCATCCCGCAAGCGGCCCCAAGGCCTTGGCCCAGGGAGCCCGTGGCCACGTCGGTGAAAGCTTGCTTCGGGACAGGGTGCCCGTCCAAGTCAGAGCTGATCTTCCTCAGGTTCAGCAGCTCTGCCTCGTGCAGGAAGCCGGCTTCAGCCCAGACGGCATACAGGATGGGCGCTGCGTGGCCCTTGGAGAGCACAAAGCGGTCGTTGTGAGGGTTCCGGGGATCCATGGCCTTGTAGCGCATGGTGTGGAAGAAGAGGACAGCCATGATCTCGGCGGCGCTGCAGCATGACGTGGGGTGGCCCGAGCCGGCCGCCGTGGTGGCCTGGATGGAACTGATGCGCAGTCGGTTGGCCGTGTCCTTCAGGGCCTGCAGCTTCTGCTGGTCTGGCTTATGGTAGGCCTCCATGGCGCGGCCGGGCGAACGGGCGGGTGGGGAGGCCGAGGACGCAGAGACGCAGGGCAGCGTAGCTGCAGGCAACTGCTAAGCTATACAGGACTTCTTAAGCAAAAAATTTCTGGAGGCCTATGTGCCAGCTCCTTAGAGAAATATGTCTCTTTCTGGAGCTCTCTCAGTTAAGCTAGACTCTATGCAGCTCCTTTCCCATCTAGAGGGATAAGCACTCGCCATCCACCAGAAACTTGAACTCCCTCCAATTCATAGCTGAATCCTGAGAACCCTATTTTCCTTCTAGAAGAAGACTATCACAATATTCTATCTCCTTTATTGATTTATTTTCTTTTCCTATATTGTGTTATTTTGATACCAACTCAATGCAATCCATTGTATACCATTACATTGTTGGAACTCCCCAGATTCAAACCCAGTTTTCTATCTTCTTCTACATTCTCATTTTTAAAATACATATTTATTAAAGATATATGCCCTCCAATGTTCATAGCATCATTACTTACAATACCCAATATATGGAAGCAACCTAAGTCTCCAGATAAATAGGTAAAGCAGATAAATAAAGAAGATACACACACACACACACACACACACACACACACACACACACAATGGAATATTACTCAGCCATAAAAAAGAACAAAATTTTGCCATTTGCAACAACATGGATGGACCTGGAGGGTATTATGCTTAGTGAAATAACTCAGACAGAGAAAGACAAATACTTTATATTATCACTTACCTGTGGAATATAAAAATAAAAGAAATGAATGAATATAACAAAACAAAAACAGATATATAGAGAACAAACTAGTGGTTACCAGTGGAGAGAGGAGTTGGGGGAGGGGCAAGATGGTGTAGGGGGTTAAGAAATACAAACTACTATGTGTAAAATAAATATGTGTAAAAATATATGAGGAGATAAATATATATATACACACACACATATATACATACACACATGTGTAAAAAATATATAAGGATATATTGTACAGCACAGGGAATATAGCCAATATTTTATAATAACTTTAAATGGAGTATAATCTATAAAAATATTAAATCACTATGTTGTACACCTGAAGCTAATATTGTAAATCAGCTAGAGTTTAATTTTTAAAATGAAACAAAAATAAAAATAAATATATTTAAAATACATGTTTATTTCCCTGATCGAACGATGCAATGTCTCTCCTCTCTTCCAAAACCATTCCATTGTGCTCTCTGGTACCCATGGTTCACCGTAAACAAGTGCCCCTCCACCGTCACACTCTTTTCTGAACATTCTTCCAACCCTTAGCCTTAACTGGAAACTGGCTCTCCTGGAGAATAGCAATTATGAAATAAATATTATTGAAGGAGAAATTCCTCAGGTTTCTTTTAGAACTAAACCCACTTCGGTTTGGATTGCACACATGCTGCACCACCGAATCATACTGTGTCAAAGTCACCCATGAGTCCCTTGTCACTAACTCCAATCCACGTATCAGTCTTTTTTTACATAACTTGTATATAGTGCTTGAAAATTTTGCCTAGTCTCTTCAAATTTGGAAATTTTTGATATTCTCATTTCCTGGTCTTACATAACAGCAACTGCCCTAGTTCTTCTTTATCTAGTACCTTTTGTGTATTCTCTTCTTTGAGCCATTTCTGTTAGTGGACCCAGGTATCATGTCTTAGATCCTCTTCTCCTTTCATGCTGTATTCCCTCCCTAGGGATTAGCTTTCAGTATTATGACTCCAATTAACCTTATGTAGTCAGGTTTGTCAGTTGTATAACTCCAATCCAGATCTTTCATCTGAGTTCTATACTAGTACACCCAACTGTGTTACAAACATCTGCATTTGGCTGGCTTGAAAGGGTTTCAAACTTTTCATGTTCCAAACTGAGCTTCCCATCCATCGCTTCACTATGCTTGCTTTCCCTCCCCATTTCCTTGTTACAAAAAACAGCAAGTCAGCCTACCAGTGTGGCTCAAGCCAGAAACCTGGGTATCATCCTTGATTTCCTTTCCCCCTTCACACCTTTATCTATTTAACTTCAACTCTTTTAGGATCCACCTCCCACGTTCCCTCAATATATCCACTTACATTCTTTCATGTCACCACCGTAGTCCCAGTAATCATCATCTCCTACTCAGATTATATCTTATGGTCTTGTAACTGGTATCACTCCCTGAAATGTTATACCTCTTGGAGCTGTTTTGACTACTACAACCAGTATGATATTTCTAAACACACATTTGAAGAGGTAGCATCTTGATTAAAAGCCTGAAATATCTCCCCGTTGCTATCCTCTCTTCCAATTCTAGTCATCCTCTGCAAACACTGAAAACTGTGTCATCCGTGCTTAACTTGAACTTCTTTCAAGACATACCATGTTATATTATTCCCTTTGCTTTGAGCATCATTCCATCCTCTCACCCTATGACGGTCTTCATTTGAGTAAATCCTACTATTTTCTCCAGGACACAGCTTACAAGATTGGTTTGGTTGTTCCATTTACATGCCCATGTATACACAATGCTTCTTACACAGGTCATACTTTATTCTATGTTCCCTTCACTGAAATTTAAGATTTGTAAAAGTAGGAACTAAGTCTGATTTGCTTATCATTTTACTCCAGCACGTAGACCATGTGGTAGGCAGAATTCTAAAAATGACCACCAGCGACACTTGCCCTTGTATAATCTCCACCCCTTGAGGGTGGGTGTGTGATAAAAGGAATTTTTACATATGTAAGATTAATAATCTGTAACTCAAAGGGGAGATTATCCACATAGCTCCACTCTAATCCCAGAGCACTTTAAAAATATATAGTTTTCTACAGTTTGTAGTAAAATAGAGAGCCATAGAGATCCGAAGAATGAAAAGGATTCCACCCAATCTGCCAGCACCCTGAAGGAACATGGAAGTGGATTTTTCCCCATAACCAGAGCTCTGTCTCGCTGATTCTTGATTTCAGCTTGTGAGACCCTAAGCAGAGAACCCAACTGAGCTCAAATAGATTTCTGACCTAAAGAACAATGAGATAATAAATGGGTGTTGTTTTATGCCACTAAGTTTGTGGTAAGTTGTTATAGCAGCAATAGAAAACTAATACAGCACACTCTCTGAAACATAGCTGGAGCTCAATGTTTATAGAACAAATGAATTTAATGCAACTTAAGGAATATAATAAAAATGCTAAATTTTTCTGTTCTTTGATGTACAACTATTTTTTGTGTGTGTTTTTTTTTTTTATAACTATTTGTTTCTTTCGAAGGTGATATATATATATATATATTTTCTTTTTTAAGTTAATAGTGGATTCATTTTTTAAGTCAATTCATTTGATGTTGCCTGGATAATTTAAACAGCATCTCTAGGCCAAGAGCTTCTCAATGTTAAAGTCCATTTAACAGTCTATTATAAGAGAATATATAATACACCCATCAAAGAACTAAATAAAGACTCAATATCAGCAGTATCATTAGTAATTTAAGGAAAGATCCAGCACTCAGTGCTTGTCATCGGTTTGAAAAGGGTTGGATCTATTGATGTCACTGTCTCCCACATACATCCCTGGGTGACTGTCTTAGTTCTTGTTTTGACTTACCATTTTTCCCAGAGGCAACTCTTAAATCTGTCAGAGTAAGTAGCATGTCTGCTTATTCAAACCGAGTATTCAAACTACCTGCTGTTCTGGGATTGTCTGGCAATTATTTCTCTTTCAGTCTTAGTCTACTGCAAAACATTTCCTATGACGAGAAGGAAATGAAAGCTACGGAATCCTACCCTGGTTTCGGTTGTATTTTCCCTTTAAATAATTACAGTTATTTAGAGAACATTTTAGAAGAAAATCTAGATGAACATTTGAAATATTCATTGTGTTGATTCATTAAGATTTGTATTGAAAACTTTGGGTCAGGCACAATGCTGGCCACTTGGAATAAAAGAATTATCCACAATGAACATCATATATTGAATAATATCATACAAAGCTGATCTTAATGCAAAATAAAGTTGCAGATACTGCATTAATCTAACAATATAAACTAAATATTAAAAAGTCAAAAGTTCTGTTTGATGAGTGGTTTGAGCAGAAAAATATTTCAAAAAGAATGTGGATAAAATTTTCCTGTGTGGAAACGTATGGAAAAGCAATCTATAAATTAAGATACAGAATTGCAAGTTATATTTGAGAAGAGTGAGTAATTCACCTTAAGTGTCCTGCAGACAGGAATACAGGGAGCAGCAAGAAATGAAATTGGAAAAATTATGTCAAGAACTGTGAAGAGCCTGAGACTTTTATCTATTTCAAGCTAACAAGTTAGCCTGCCAGAGCTTCATGGATGTTATAGAACATACAAGACTTCTGGGTCAGGTGCAATGAGATTTTTAATCCTGGAAATACAATATGAATGACCAAATCCTGTTATAGCTGCAAGGGTATGCATATATACTTATACACACAAAACATACATTCATATACTAGATTGTGTAAAATATGAGCTACACTTTTCTAAATAGATCCAGGAATTTTAGGCATACAGGGAATGCATACTTCAACCGATACCACAAACAAAATAAGTCCTTAACACATAACTAAAACTTGGGCCACTTTTCCATCAATATTCAGGGATAGTATAGTGACTAGAATCTTATTTGACTGAATGGTATTCCATGGTTGGAAGGCATCACTGTAATATCAAAATAATGACAAATTAGTCATCACAATCAAGTTAATCAATTGGATACTACTACTTTTAGAAAAGATTCATTTAAAAATATAAATATTAAGTTAAATTAATCTCTTAAATTCAACATCATTGATGGTTCCAACATGTACTTTTGGCAAATGAAATGCTATATTTAAATGTATCAGATGGGAATCCCAAGTTATTTCATGTTGAATTAAGTGTCTTAAGGGCCCTGGATATACTCTGTCAAGTTCAGCCTGTTTCTAAATTTCATCCTCAGTTATTACTACAATCAATTATGCATAATCTTCTGATTTGCTTGTGTCATGACACACACTCCCACACATTTAGTCATAAATATGGCTGGTCGACAAAAATAATGATGTTTCAGTCTTTGTTCTTTTTCCTTCCTTTATAATCAATGCCCAGGCATGACCTTTTCTCCTTTCACATGCATGTCTATATCCTTTCCCCATAGTTTGCTCATGACTCAGTTCTCTTTTTCAGACATTTCTAACTTTGTCTTTATGAAGCCTTTCTTCACATCATATTTCCGACAGGATGTCAGTCCCTTTTAAAATTCTGCAATAAGTGCATTTTGTTTTTACCCAGAACGGAATCACCTTTTCTCTTTGACAAAAAGTTTCTGTTTCTTTCTGATATTTTAGATCCTTTTTTAGACTTCCCATAGGTTTTGGAAACCTTCCACAGAAGTTGTATCCTTTTAATCCTCCACCTCCCAGGATTGCCCAAATAAGTCACAATAAAAATACTTGGGAGACTTCAATATGTATTCTTTGTTTTTCTCCAAATTTTAATTGGATAAATTTAGTTTAATGCTAATACTGATAGCCAAACACATTGCACTTGTTGTGTACAGTTAATAAGATGTCCTTGAAGGATAATGCAATGGTTCCCTCTGTGCAGTCCCAGCTCAGATCCTGACTCAGATTAACCAGATGTAACTGGAATAAGTTATTTAATATCTCTGGATCAGAGTTTTATCATTTCTAAATGATGGACTTTATATTCCTAGAGATTTCTCTTAACTTTATTTTTTTATCATACTACAAAGGTATAAAGGTTTTCACTTTGAATGTTTTTCAACCTCTACAGTAGCAAGTTTAGGCTATAGTGGTATTATTTAAAGTACCATTTTGTCTTCAAATCACCAGATGTAATAAATTAATAGGATCTTGGGAGAAAAGGTCATCCTGAAAGTAGTCCATTTTCCCAACATTTTTCTATTATGACTCCAGAAAAATCTTGGTCATCTTAGTATAGTAAGAATATTTCTTCTGGCTTTCAAAATCTAATCAAAATTCAATGTCTCCTAAAATATTCTCACAAAGCTTCCTTTGTGAAGGATTTATACTGGACAGCACTCATCTTACAAAAAATATTTACCATAGTAAAATTTATCCAAAGATGACATATTCGTGATAATAATACCAAGTAAATAACTGGTCTCTAAAACCAGGAACATCATCTGTTCCCCACTCAGAAGGTTATCCAAAATATCTTCCTCTTGTAACTCATTCTAAGAGCTAGCCTTTACAGTGAAGATGATATTAAAGCTGTAATAATAAACAACTAAATAAAATAAATATCAAGGAAGATACAGAAGTCAGGAATAGATCCCAGAAACAGATGTTCAATAAAATTGATAGCACTTGTCCCCATATTAAGCCGATCGTATTTTTTTCTTAAGTGGCCACGTGCACTTCTTAGAATGGGATATAAACATTCCTTCTAATGAGAATGGGGTCCATGTTTCCTCCTTTTGAATTTGGCCTAGCCTGAGACTACTTTGTGATTTCTGAGACAAGGTCATAAAAGTTGATTCAGCTTCAGCCTGGAGCTCGGGAGATGCTTATCTTGGAAGCCAGGCACCAAGCTGTGAGGAAGAAGAGAGGCTACCTGGAGAGGCCAGATGGCCCTGTTTTCAGCTGGCAGCCTTAACCAAAGCTAGTAATCAACTTCCAGGATTGTGAGTGAGTGTGTTTTCAAATGATTCCAATCCTCATCTATCAGCTCACTTTCAGCCTTTGAGTTTTCCCAGCTGAGGTCCCAGACATCATAGGACATCATCGTTTCCTGGGCTCTGTCTGAATTTTAACTTACAGAATACATGAGGATAATAAAATATTCATGTTTTATGCCACTACATTTGGGACATTTTGTTATGCAGCAGTAGATTAACCAGAGCACACTATGTTAGCCCCAATTTTTTCCTTTGTCTACCAAGTGGGATATGGATCTGTGGTCCCCTATTCCAGAGGATTAATCATAAACAGCTTTATCTCTCATGTTAAAGGAAGGTGACGTTATACTGCTCACTTTACAACATGATTAATGCTTTTCTGCCTATTCACTGAAGTACAAATTATACTCATTAAAACACCCTTTTATATAAATTATTCATTATTCTTCAAAACTCCTAATGGATTGAAAATAGTACACTTGTTTGCTTTCTCAAACTTAATCCTGTTATCTGCCAAAGGCTGCATCAGCAATACACAATAAAGATTCCCTCACACTTGCCTCGCTTTTAACTTTGTTTATTTACAATCCATTTAAAATGTCACTGCCCCTCAAAACTCTCTGGGAAAACATATTTTGTTTTAGGTTGTTAGGTCACGTCCCTGGTATTTCTCTTTCTGCCTCATCTTGAAATTTCAGTCCCTAAATTCTCCCAAGTCTATTTGACATGATGGAACCAATTCCTCTTTATCCTTGTGTTGGATAAAGTGAGCCTCTGCCCATCCTACTGCTCTACTGCCCCATTTACGATTCTTTCTTCTCCGCTATGAGCTGAAAATTTATGGTTCATTGAGAGGAAGCTTCTATAGCTTCACAGATGTCAAAATATTATTAACAATGGCTCTATGACCGTGAAGAGTAGAAATGAATCAGCAAAATGCAAACTATTTTCTTTCTCAGTTGAAATACTAAAGAATAACGTGTAGAGGAAATAGAGTTACAAGAGCCGACAGAATTTATTTTAGAAGTAGAATCCAACCTGCTAATATCATTTAGATAGGTTAGAATAACAAAACAGCCAGATCACTCATGATAAAAATAGAGATTTTAGCTTCGGCATTCAAGTGTTCATTTATGTAACTTCTGCCTGTATCAGAAAATAGCAGAAAGCCATCAGCAGCCATTATTTATTAGGACTTTCAACGTTGTAGATATTTGATTAAGGTACTATCTCGTCATTGCTTTTAATGTTTACAAAAATGTTACAGAGTAGATACCAAAATCCTAATTTTCCAGACAAGAAAACTGAGGCCTAAAATTGTTAGGTAGAAATCTAAGATCAAAAGACTGGTTACATTCACTTACATGGAACTCAAGAGTTACTGCTTCTGTCACTTTAATTAAGATCCCCTTCAACAGCTAGTACAGTCACAGAAATGTTCCCATTTCTTTCTTCTTTCAACATCATAGCCATTTTTAAAGCCACTGTTCTTCCACTTTGTCAAGATATAATTCCTAGGAGATTTATCAAGAAATGCTATAAACCTAACCAAAGATGTAAGAATAACAGCAGTCTGATTTTTACTGATAATACAGTAATGATAAGGTATGCTATTGTTTGATATGATACTTAATTTCTTATTTAAGCATGTGTGAGTGTTTGCAAGAGAGAGAAGAGTGTGTGTTTTATCAGTGTCTAGTATACATTTAGTCACCCACCTACAGTGCTTTCTCTCTGGACAGTATTTAGACAATATATTGTCATTTGAAGGTAATTCCAAGATGCATTTGAAAATCTTATTCAATATCTTCATCCCAGTTCTTGAAGATCCCTGGACAAAATATTACAACTGCATTGACTATTTTAATTTTTTAATCACAGTTTTCAGAATTGTTCCCATAATTACTAGAGAGACTACACACCCATTTTTATTTTTACTCTCCAATTTTCCAAGATGTGTACTTCATAATTTCACCTCTCAAAGGTATACTTGGCTGATCCTCGAGAACACTGTTCATGTGAGGCTTTATTTTGGGGTGCACAGCTCATGTTTATTACCACCCAGAGGTAGATGTCATTCTCTGCTGCTTCTAAACCACTGATTTCCCTTACTCTTTCCAAACTCCCTGCTCCTTTAAAAATACATGACCTCAGGTATTTTCTCCTCTTTGGTATGATCTATTAACCTCTCATTTATTTATAATCCATTTATTGATTGCATCTGGTTTTCTGCTTTAACTCTATTAATTATTGAAGACATCAGCATTCATATAGAGAATCCATCTGGCACCTTGATCTCTCAGTTCTTGATCCCCTCAGCTTCAACTACCTTCTCCTCCATACCTCATCATTCATGAATTGCCATCTTCCAAAATGCCACTAGTTCTGCCATCATGATCTCAAGCACTCCACCCTCAGTTGAATATTTCCTAGTTTTGCATTTCACTTACTATAGTATTCCCACTCACCCAGCTCTATCTCATGAGACCTTCAATCAACTAACACTACTTTCTGTTCCACTCCCAGATGATAACCTTACCCCCTAACTCATAGGGAAAATCGATGTAATGACATAAAACAGCCTCTTATTTTACCCACCAAACTCATCAATCTGGTGGCCCTTATATCTACCATTTCTTACCTTCTCAGTGTCTCCACTTTTGTGAGTATTCTATTTTTCTCCTGCATCATACATTCTTCCCATTCTGTGGTTCATTATTATCGCACACAAACATGTCTTGGTATTAACCATCTTAAAACATTATCCTCTGATTTATTCTTCTCCAACTACCACCTGATTTGTCTGACATAAGACATTTCTCAAAATAACAGTCCTTGACATTCTTTTCTAATCTAGTCCAAAATTTTAAATATTTTTATACTGATAACTACTAAATATTTATGTTTATTTAGAGCACCTTCCTAAGCCATGGACTAAAAAAAAAATTCCAACTCCTCATTTACCTACTTTACTTGGAGGTTAATTGGCATGTTTTATTTAACCAAACTCTTGATTTTTCCTCATACTAAACCTTCTCCAAGCCTTATCTTACTTTGCAGAAAGTACCACCTGGTTTCTCCAGCTCAAAAAATTAACGTATTAATCAGCTCAGGCTGCCAAAACAAAAATACCTATAGACTGGGTGGTTTAAACAATAGAAATTGCTTTTCTGTCCCAGATAGCCACCTTCTGTGTCCTCGACATGGCAGTTGGAGAGAGAGAGAGAGAGACCTCTCTCATGTCTTCTTATAAGGACACTAATCCCATTGTGAAGACTCCATCCTCACAATCACATCTAAATCCAATTACCATCAAAAGTTCCATCTCCAAATACCACTGGAATGGGCTCTAGGATCTCAACATATGAATATTGAGAGATACACCTCAGTTCATAGCACCACAGTATATACCCTTGATTCCTCCTTTCTGATTCTTCATATCAATCTACCTACAAAATCCAATCATGTGTCCCCATCTATTATCTCAAGACCAGTTCAAGCGATGTGATTTGTCTAGGACACAACAGCTTTCTAAATAGCTTCCCTTCATACTCTAGTTGGGCTATAATTATTGCAATACTTTGAAAACTCAAAGGTGGATGTCTAAGTCGGTTTGGGCTGCTATAACAAACTACCATAGATTGGGTAGCTTATAAATAACGCTAATTTATTTCTCACAGTTCTGGATGCTGGAAATCCAAGATCAGGGTACCAGCATGGTCAGACTCTGGCGAGAACCCTCTTCTAGGTTGCAGACTGCCAACTTCTCATTGTATCGTCACATGGCAGAGAGCAGAGAACTCTCTGGGTTCCCTTTGATAAGGGTACTAATTCATTCATTAGGATTCCACCTGTAACCTAATAACCTCTCACAGGCTCCAAATCCTAACCATCAAATCAGAGGTTAGGGTTTCAACATACGAATGTGGGAGGGATATAAACATTCAGTCCACTGCAGTCAGAGTGATCATTTTAGGTCCAGTCATGCGACCGTGTTTTCCTCTGCGTATTAAAATCCTCCGGTATCTGTCTCAGCAGCTCTCCTTACGATGGCCTCACTTATCTTTGCTCAGACAATCAATTTAACTTAGTCTCCATCTTCTCTACACTGGCCTTGCTTCCAAACTTTGACTTTGTTCCTATATTAGCGCCTCTCCATTTGTTATTTAATCTTCTTAAGGTGCTTTTGCTACAGACCCTTGTATGGCTGCCTCAAGCTTTAGCCCAAATGTCACCTCTCCACTGAAGCTTCTCTGATGACAACCTTAGCTAAAGAAGATGCATCTTTAAAGGGCCCACACTCTACTATGTTGTTCTGAGTTATCTTCTTCATTGCAGTCATTATCTCTTCTTTTTAAACTTTTGTTTATGTGTTTACTGTTTGTGCTCAGCCATTAGGATAGAACCTCCTTGAGGCAGGAATGTTGTCTTTCTCACCATTTCATAAATAACACCTAGAACTGTGCCTACACAAAGGGAGTAGTTAATAAATATTTGCTGACTGGTTGATACTTTTTGGCATATATATATATATATATATATATATATATATATATATATATATATATATATATTAGAGTCATCTAAAATGCAGAGTCTCAGAATATCAGTAGTTTAATTGGTTTGGGAGAGAGAATTTAAAAAATGTCTAAATTACACATATACCAGACACCTATTGCCTAATACTAGTCAGCATCAAAGACCACTAACTTAAAAATATTTTACATAGTGTCTATCACTGATGCTTTGGCTTTCCATGTTAGGAAAAGTCACCATTTACTGTAAGAACTAATGTGTGCATTCATGTGTTTGCAAAAACAAATCCCAAGCCATATATTTTATCTAAAATGATTTTTCTCTATAAATTCAATGCTATCTAGTGCTGATGATTCCTTTATTCTTATTACTTAGGGTTCCATTATCCTGCATACAGTCATAGCCTCTCTCATAAAGTTTGTTACACCAATTTACCAGCCATTTTCAACAGGCTTTTAAGAAACTCTTCTAAAAAGCCACCATTCCTGCTGTTTAGATTTTGCTGATTTTAATTATCTTCCTAATTCAGTGATTCTCTTGCTTTAATGTGGCTGAGAACCATATGGGTAAACAAGGGAAGGGGCACAAAAATGTGATAAAAATGTAGATTCTGTTCCGGCCCCCAACCAAACTCAGAAATGTGCATTTTAAGTAAATACCCCAGATGATTCCAATGCAGGTGATGCCACATTGAATTCTCAAAGTAATTCATTAAGACAGTTTCTTGAAGACTTATCCTTTCTTAGTGGATAGCTGCATAATAGCAATGTGTTGGTAGCTGGGAGCTTTAAAAATAAACTGTCCCCGACAATACAAGAAAGGTATGTTTTCTTAGAAAATTTGGAAAGTGCCAAATAATAAGTAGCTGATGAATATCAGGCATAATCCTATGGTAATAGGTAATCATTGTTAACTTGAGAATATAACAAACTTAATATTAATGTTTTTCTATTTTTCTAAGCATATACTACATGCCAGGCATTCTACAGGTGATATGTGAGCTAGATGGAAAATGTCCCTGTCTACATAGAGCTATGTAAATACTTTTTTAAAAATTAGTGCTATGCTATCAATACTTCTTAATGGTTATAAATTACTTCATTGTATAGGTAGACCATAACTTTTAAAACTATCCATCTAATGTTCAAAATTTAGGTCACATAATAGACATCTTTGCGAATAAATATTCATCCAAATTCTGGATTATTTTCACGATACCTTCTTAAAAGTTCAATTTCCAGAGTATTGGATAGGAAATACACAACAATTGGTCTGTAAAAAAAAATGTCCTGCCAGTTTTCACTCTCAGAGGCAATAATCGTGCAGGTCTCTATTTCCCTCTGGGGAAAAGTGAGTATTTTAATTTTTAAAAACATGTTTTACTATAAAATAAGCATTAGTATCTAATATGTATGTATGTATTATTATTATTACCATTTTTTGTACCTGGTTGTCATAAAATTACGTGAATGGCACGCCTTGGAACTGTGCAACTTGGCTGCTCTGATACACCTGTTTTTTTTGTCTTAACGATTCTCCTAATAACGTGAAAATATTTTAATTTTAAATGGCTTTCATTACAGATATTTGCATATGTACTGTGTTAATCTTATCATTTTAATTTTATCCCATTGTTATTATGGACAGAAAGCATTTTCTTTTATAGAGAAAACAGTATACTTTTGTTCTCCTTTGTCTTTAATTTTTTCAACTCTTAACTTTTAATCTACAAAGGATTTATTTGTTGTAATGAATGAAGTTTAGATTTAAAATATCCCCCCCCCCCCAAAGCTAGACAAATGTCCTTAAAGCATTTATTGCTCTCGATTTATTCTTCCCTCGGGATTTATTATATAGTAAGCTTTAACACATACAAGGAAATTGTTTTCTCAGAATTTTTTGAAGTCAAGGTTTGCCAGAATTCTTTTCTAGCTGTACATACATTTTTGTTTGTTTAGTAGCATGATTTCACATTCAAAACCAAGGATCAGCAGGATTGATTACTAATGATTAGCTGTACAGGAGCATTCTTAAATTCTACCCTGGAGGTTGAAATGAATAAAGTAGATGTCAAGCCTTGTGTATGAATTTTCCTACGAAAAATGTCAGGTTTATGGGTACACTTGGTATAAAATACAATGTGAACCAAAGATAACTCTAAGCTGTCACTACCAACTGATTATTGGAGTATTTTGATGTTTCTTTTTATTCGAACTCAGTTTTGGTGATATATTTGAGCCAATAATAACCAGAGACCCACTCTTCTGACTGAATATTTGCAGGAAATAAGCCAGTAAGAGAACTAACTCCTACTGTAATAGTCCTGGGAAATAAAAACCAATTAGAGGCAAGCTGGCACCATGGGAACCAGGCTTTGTGGGTGGACTCTATAAAAGGGCCAAGGCTCTGGGAGAGAGTGGGGATGATTCAGGGTACATCTTTCTTGTTCAAGTGATACTTTGAGAGTTGACTTAATTAGAATGGTTTTCCTAGTCAAAGCAGGATAAACAAATAAGAATGTGGCTCAACTCAGCCAAAACATTGTCCAAGATAGGTGAACCTTATCTTTAGATCATCAGCACTTATCCATTCTGACAGAGGCCATGAGACTATCATTAGTTTGGGCCAGGAATGAGGACACCAGGAGAAGACATTTGGAATCAACTCTATGTATTCTTTTTTTTTTTTTTTTTTTTTTTTTTTCTATGACAGTAATATGACCATTTCCCTGTTTTGTTGACTAGTACTCAATAACACATGGAGGTGGGAAACAAAAAACAGATACAGACTGTCTACAAACTAGTCAATATTCTACTTTGGTAATTTACTTAAACTTTTCTATCTGTGTTTTTCTGAGACAATAAAATTATATTCTAATACCTTTGGAAAACATATTTTTTTTTTACTTAATTTATTATAAGTAGCATTTGTTAGCGTCTAAGGAGCAGGAGCAAAGAGAAGTTTTATCACTAATTGAGATCTTTGGTTCTATTTCACACAAGCTTCTAAAAGCAGTTGGACTAGGCTTGGATTTCCAGGTTAATCAACTTCAAGGAGGTGTCTTGCAAGATGACTTGACCCTAATGGAATCATTAAAAAAAAAATACTCCTAGTGACATCTAGCATTGATTTTCTTAATGAATACCTCCTAAGGCTTCACTAGGCTTACTTAGAGTGGACTCCTATACTTAATTGTTTTCCTCCCATCACTGTCAAAGTTACCTGGTAGATATTCACATATAAAGTTGTTAAACATTTTGTTCATGCTCTCACTCACTGCTCTCTCAACACAGAGCCATTCACAAATTTATATCAGAGCTAAATTCCAAGAAATACTTTGCTCCCCCTGAAGAATTTGTAGATGTTCTTTTATTGGACAATAAGAATCATATAATGAATCACGTGCTGTTTTCTAGGGGAGGTAGTTATCTCATATGCTATTTACCAGGCAACTGCAATGCAACAGAGACTAATATAGGAGTTAGGTCTTTAAGTTAGCAAAGAAGGCAAAATGATATATAGTCAAAGTCATCCTTAAAAATCTTCTAGCTGGGTTCTGCCTTAGAAACCAACCTACCATGTTTCAAAACACAAACACAACCAGCGTCTTATCCAATGTTGAAATGATTGTTATTCCTTAGATAAGTACTGTGTGAAATTGTGTTATATTTATATCCAGACTCCAAATTCACACACTGTTCAATAAGATGCTCCCACTATGATAGGCATCCTGAAATGGATGTGTGCAGGTAATGATCAGAAAAGCAGGTTCAGATCTCCCATCACAAATTCATTATGGCCATTGGTGGCTCAATTTCCAGCATGGTTTAACTAGTTCTCTTTCTTGCTTCTTTTCACAGCTCCCCTATTGTTAATTCACCATAGTTAAGTAGACAGATGAGTCAAGTGCACTGCAGCTTGTATAACCTACAGTCTATTTGTATACCCATGTTCCAGTTTTCTAGTCTTTGGGCCTCTATCTTGCATTTACAGTTACTGATATCTAATTTTCATTACTTTTGTTTTCTGGATTGTATATAATATCATATGTGATTGAAGGTGGGGTGAAAAATAGGTAGAGAAACACATGTAAAGTCAAACATGCAAACAAATACATAACACCAATGCAGAGGAATCCGGAAAAGGGGGAGGAGCTCATTATTTTCCAATGCACACTGTGATAAAACATTTTGTTTAAGAATAAATATAATTTTCCATTATCAAACTTATGAAATATTTTTATCTAGTCTTCCATCTAAGAATAAATGGAACTAATAGAGATTGAGAAAGATTGTCATTCTATGAGAACTATAAACATTTTTTTTTAATATAAAAAGCAGATTGAACCTTTTGAGGAAAACACAGCAGAGGAAGTCATTGTGGTGGCAATGCAGCTGACCTCTTTTGGAGGAACCACAGACAACAGGCTCAGAGTTGGCGTTGGCTTGTGTGGAAGGTGGGAGGAAAAATTGGGGCTAAGCAGGGGTATTCACTGAGGGTCATAATACTAAGTGACCTGCTGCACTCTGCCTTCCCCCCACCCCCCTCCTGCTTTATTCACAGGATGGATGGCCTGGCTTGTACTCCATGTTTGGGGAGAAGATAGGGAAGAGGCTCTTCACTAAATAAACTGAACAAACTTCCTGGAGAACTGAAGCATCCATTGTGAGTCTGGGTCCCTCAAAGAAAAGCATTCCTAAATCTGGAATCACAGAAGTGTTCCTTATGCAGTGCTGTACTGCTTGAAATAGAAAGTACCAGTGCCTAAATACCCATCAAGAGGGAGACTAATTGAATGAATGTAGATATACTGCAATGTAGTGTAGAGTTTCAGACAGCCATTAAAAATAGTAGCACAATTGTAAATGTGTAGCGATAATATTAGCAAGACGTTTTTAGGTGAAAAAGCACAAAGCATGGTATAGGATAATATTAAATAATATGTTGTTTGAGAAACAACTTAAAATGAAGATATGTAATAAACTACAAATTACCTAAAAATATTTATGTATTTGGAAGGGAAAAGCATTGGAAATAGATTTGAGGAAAATGAACTGAACCCTTTTCTTTCCTAGTGGGGAACCAATAGACATTGTCTACTGTTGATAAAAATAAAACAGGCAGGTTGTTTAGAATTATGGGCATAACCACCAGAAGGAAAGCAAGGATAATTTACTCTCATAGAGACTATAGGAGATAAGTTAAGAAAACAGGCTTTGAAATCTGACCCCCTGGTTTTAAACCTGGATAGCCATTCCCTAGTTTTATGACTTTAATTAGCTCACTTGTTTTCTCACTGCTAAACAGGTGATAAAAATAGAATCTTTGTCATAAGGCTGTTCTGGTCACTTTTCTTGGTGGGGGATGGGGAGCGGGGATAAAGAATGAAAAGACCTCGACCCAGTACCCGACATACAGAGACTAACCAATAAATTTTGGAAATGTCAGCTAATACTATTATTTGAGAGGTGTGTCTATGAGTGGGTAGAGGTGGAAGACACTGTATATATTTAACTTAAATGTTTGTCCCATCATGATTTACCAAAATAAAAATTTAAAATCTCATAAATAAGGATGTTTGGGAAACCAAGTGCCCCTGATATGAAGTAACAGAGAACGTAAGGCAGCAGTGGAGATTTATTGGGTGGGCATCATGGGGAGGGGAAGTTCAGTAAATTTAATCTAAGAGACTGGAAACTTGAAATAACCATGAACAGAAATAGATAATGTTGGTTGGAGATACAGTTTGGGATAAGCAAAGGCTTAATTTTAGATGTTGAACTTGAGGGGTTGTCAGCCTATATAGATAGAAATATCCAACATTTTTTTATCCCTCGAATCAGGGGCTGTGTCTTAATCATCTTTGAATTCCCACCACCTGGTTCATATATCCGGAATATAGTAGCACTCAATACTTGTTGAATGAATGAATGTCTGGAGGAATGGATGGCTGGATGAATACTGATGTAAGTATCGTGACAATGAAACCAAAGAGTGTGTAAGCAAAAGATAGGAAGTAAGTCGTAGAGAATATCTATATTTAAAGAAAAGTAAGCAAAAAAAGAGACCAGTGGCAGAGGCACCACATGATTAAAAGAAAACCAGAGAATATTGCATGAAGTCATGGAAGAAGAGTTAACTTACTACAGTATTTAAGCATTTTTGTTTGTTTTCTTCTCTTAGGAAAAAATGAATGTCCCCTGGCTTTGATAGAGAAATTGAACAGAAAATGTCTCTGTACTGCAAAATATAAAAGCATAATATTTCTATAATAAAGATAAGGATACTTAAAATTCTGTTTTCATAATTTAAAAATTAATTAATAGTGCCTGTCATATTGAGTGCTTGTGCTAATTATAAACAATTGAAAAAATACAAAAAAATTGGAAGAAAGAATAAATAATTGGTTTAACTATAATGTTTTGATTACTTTTGAGTTTCAATAGTTGTTATATTAAACTGATTTCTTAAGAAGTCATTACCCAAGACAGATATTCATATCATCAAAGGCATTTAGGTTTGTTAAAGGCATAATTATTCCTAGGTTATATTAAGAAATATTCATACATTTCTTATGAGGCAAGAACATTTGATACATTTTAGATTTTCATATTTCAAATTGTGATCTCGATATATGCATTCATTACACAATAATACATAGATATTTATATTTGGCAACATAACACACATGGAAATGATTCCTTTAATATTCTGAATTCATAGTGGATAAATTTTTATCCTTTTATTGTGGCTCTGTTACTGGGTCCTGTGCAGTCAATGCATGCTGTCTCAGTCACCGTCTCAGTGCAGCCGGTGATAGATCTTCAGGATGTAACCTTAACTCTTCTCTGGCTATGCAATCAAACATGCAATTTTACTACTAATGATGCTCCTTAGGCTACAGGGATATGAAATGGGTATTTTCAAAGTGAAGTTGCTAAGTAACATTAAGAAAATTGCTATGAAGGCAAAGTTAATGATCTCAGTTGGTACCATTTAGCTAAGGCATTTAAACTAATAGCGGCATCAGGCTGAATTTACTGGAACCTGGCATCTCCTTCACTTTGCTTTGTTGGAGACAACTTCATTCTCCAAACAACCATAACCGTTAGTGCTTTTGGTCTCAATTGCTCAGCAAAATCAACAAATTAATATACCACGCAATTATGGGATGGTTATTATTCCCATTTCACTATTAACAAAATAATAAGCAAGTAATGTGATTTGATGGGAAAGTAAGAAATTAAATGAATTAAGAGAAAGGAAAAACACTGAAATTTGTTGATATTAGCAAGGCAACATTCCTAGTTGTCTTATATATTGAAAATGTGTTTGATGCAAATATCTTATACTTGAGAAATTCTTAAAATATTTTCTTATCTTCCTGGATTTTAGGTTTCAGCCAGTGGTAACACAAAATACAGAACTCACAAATTAGAAGTAGGTGGTTCAAATTGGCTCACTGGATTTGCTAATGAAACTCTTGTACTATTGCTGTGTGAGAAATTTTGGGATACTAGTAGTCAAATGGCTTACAGAATATGTCCTTGGGCCCGGAAATTGTGAAAAATGGCCACACTCTTTGTCATACAGCCTCCAGAAGATGGAACCATCACTTTTTTGCAGGGTTCACTGAGAGACTATTGGTCAGAACCAGTCTTATGTACAGCCCACTCGCATCTAATACAAGAAGAAAGAAGAGAATAAAGGCAGGGTAAGAGACTAGCTTCACTTTTCCCAAGGGGAGAATGAGGGAAATGCTTACCTTTCCAAGAAGCCAAGTGTCTGTAATGGTGGTGGTGGTGGTGGTGCAGGGTGCTTAAAGGAATCTCTCCTGAAGTTGGGGGTGCAAGTACCTACGGGAAATTGGCCTCTTGATTTGGGCTGGATGCCTGCTCAACAGTGGAACCCACTGATTCATCCCAGTGTAGAGTTCTTAGAAGAACATTCTGGGAACTTGTGTCTAAAGTGTGTTGTCCTTGTTTAGACCTCATCTTCTATTACGACGGGAAGAAGGAAACAATTCAGATGTATCCCCTGAAGTTTAGGGAGATCTTTCAAACTAAGTCCAGACCTCTCTTCAGTTCTAGAGAATTTGAAGACAGGAGGCTCTGGAGTGATATGTATAAGCAGGGCTTGAAAAAAATGCCGGTAAGTTTTGGTTGGGAAGAATATGGAGCAACCTCCAGTTCACGTCCTATTTCTACACAGTCCTTGGAAAATTAAACCTTCCTCGCATGATTTTACAGTTCTAGTGATGGAGTGTGGAGGACCACTGGGTTAGTAGAGAGGCAGGAGCTGTGAGACTTCAGAATGTTAAACCCTAAGGAGGAGCTGGGGTGTGTATTCCTGGCAGGGCCACTTCCTGCAGTAGGAAGGTGAGGTATTCAGTCATGTCGTACTTGGGGTGAAGGTGATATTCACATCACCAGTAGAGAGACTATCTCAGCATTAGCAGAAACAGACAGAACCCCAGTGCAACAAAGAATAGCTCCCACCCTACCACTGGCATAAATATCTCGATTTCCCTCTCCCTCCTGCCTGACCCCAAACACTGAGGGAGGTGGGGTAGAGACCACTTTCCCTTTCCTCTGATCCAAGCAATCAGCACCACAGCTCAGGAGGAACAAGGAGTACTATTTGAATTAAGTTTGCTTGGAAGTCTTTAACATTAACAGGATTTTGTCTTACATTTAGAAAAGAAAACGTACTCTAAACCAAACATCAAACGGTATTTATGGAACTTGGCAAAGATGTCATCAAGGTACCTACTACATACAGTGAGAGACATGACAACATACAGATGAAAGGAAGGATTGAGAAACACTATCAAGTAAATTCACGTTCATACTACAACATTTGGGAACTTCTCACTAAACTGGTTCCACTCTATGTGTGGCTAGTTACCATAATTCAGCAATAAGGAAATGAAAACTATGTCAATCTGTGAATCAAAATTTTCCAACAAAATATTGTTAGGAGATTTCACTTAGAAGAATAATTGAAATACTACTACCTATGTTTAGGTTGGATATTGAGGATATTTTGGCTTGAAATGAATGAATCCAAAATAATTTTGTGCTAGACAATGAAGCCTTCACCAGAAAACAATGTTTTGATGTGTAATGTGTTCTTACAGAGCATCTCTCTAGAAAATGGTACAAGAGTTCAGACAATAGAAATTTGACCCCTATACCTTTGACTGGATTGAAAGAAATATGTTAATTTAAAGCTTACAGTTTTGTGGACTACAGGAAAATTGCAGATGATCTTGAACTAATAGAAAGGAACTGAGTGGAAGAAGGTGGGGTGAGGAGGACTACTAAAAGGTTTGAGCTTTGGCAGTAGGTCAAATGCAGGGCTTGATCCTGATCCATCCATCCTAGTCAGATAGCCATCTAAGAACCAAAATTCTTTAGAAGAGCCATGTCCTTCCTGAAGGGGAGAATATCCAGACCATCCCAAGATACAAGAATAGGAGATGAAGACGATGATCAACCAGGGGACACTTTGGTCTTTTCTGAAGAAACAGAGTAAATTAATCTTGCCCTTCAAATTCTTGGTGTAAACAATGTTTATAAATGCTAAACCGTGCTGGTGGACTAGGGAGAAATTGCACTTTGCCAGTCCAGAAACCACTTCCAATAACTGTCAAATAGTGCCAAAGAATCAAATGACTATTTTTTGAATGCAGGGTAGTGTAAATGTATCAATTCAATAAAAAGACAGAATCTAACATTATTATATATACCACCTGTAGGTCAAAAAGTCTATGTGTCTAATCTGACATTTCAAGACAAACATGAGTTTGACAGTATTAAATTCATTCTTCATTAAGGAAACTGAGGTTTAGCGTTGGCATTTAATAATATTTAATGTTGGCCATTTCGCTTAGATTCTGACAGTAGAAACAGGATTCAATCTGAAATTCTTGTTCTAGCGATTCATCTCTTTGCAGTGTACAAAGTATTTTAGCAAGGAGTCACTGTTTCAGAGAGAGTGATGTGTTATGAAAGGAAGAAAAAGTCACTTATTACTGCCAGAATACGCAATAACAAAGCTTATCAGTTTCTCAGCTGAAATAAAGAATACAGCTTGGTCTTGCCTGTGGCCTGATGAAGGATGCTACTTGTGTCTCATTGTTATGAAAGCTCAGATTTGTTTTCCTGCAGTGACAATGTTCCCTTGATGACCCAGGTGGCAAGCTTATTGATTTTTACGACTAAATGAGTTGCTGCAGCTTATATGCATAACTAGTCTTCAGTGCTTCCCTGAGTGAAACTGACAGTTCATTTTATTTGGTTTGCATAGTCTTGATCATTGCTGTACACATTTTATAAGCAATGTGAGAAAAAAGTTAATTTTCTGCTGTTTACATTAGTCAGGCAGTGTTTACTCTCCAGGGCCAGGGACGGGCTCCACTGAAGGGGTGGGACAGTGGGTTGGTATTTCCCTAGCAATAATCTTATGCTTTCTTCAGGTAAGAGCCCTATGGATAAAATGCTTGTCTTCCTGTGTATCTCTACCCAATTTCTCTAAATATTTCTAGCAACTTGCCTTTCATCCTGTTCAACATACAGAAGTTGACAATGAAGCAAAATGGTTGAAAGCTTCAGCTTGATCTGTCCAATTCCCATGGGCAGAGATTAATTTCTGAGAAACTCAGACTAAAGTATAATTTGTTGCTCTAACCTAAATTCTAGCATTATGCCATCAGACTAAATGTAATATTTTGATGAAAAATTGTTCATTACACATATATATTCAAAGATATATTCCAGTACCTTTCATCATCAAATGGAGGGATTACTTAAAGTAAATTACTGTATCACTGCTATCAATACATAATACATACATAATATGTAATATCATTGCTATCAAAGTTCCTTTCCCTCATACAGACACATTTCTTGAAAGACCTGTCTGTATCTGCTTTCTCTATGTCTTTCATATGTAATTTATGGCTAAATATGTCTTCAACCTGCCCCTTTCCACAGATATGTGTCTTGCAAGTTCACCAACAACCTCCATGGTATTACATCCAAAAGGTCTTTTTCAGTACATGTCTTACTTGAGCTCTCATCAGCAGCCAAAATTGGCTCATCTTCCTTGATATGACTCAGAGCCCCTCAGGGTGTGCTTCTCCATGTGTTCTCATCATTCAGTCCCTTCTGCATAGCCCACTACCATGGCTTCAATGACCAGGCCTCTTATTTTTTTCAACTTCTTTTTTCCTGTTGGGAACTTCCACTCAGCATCAGATTTATATCTAATTAAATCCTCAACATCTTGACTTGGATATCACACAGACACTTCAAACTCAGTATCTCAAACCAAACTTACGACATTGCCCACTAAACTCTGGTCCTGGGTCTGTGCTCTCTCTGTCAATAGTATGTTCATTCAACCAATCATACAAAGCTAGAATTATTCTGAAACTTCTTATTCCTTACATCCCACATCCAATTAATCACTAGAAATATATAATTCAACTTTCCAAATATATCTCACACCTATGGTCTTTTTCCTGCCTTTACCACTGTCATCTTTATCTTTAGCCTCCACTTGGATGGTGTTAATTATTTTCTAACTTGTCTTTCACATTTATTCTGAACTTCCTCCAATTCACTCCACCCTCTGGAGAGTTCCTTTAAAAATCCTTCTTCTGTTTAAAACCACTTCAAATTGTTGGTAGGATAACATTTTTAAAATCATGAACATGTTATTACAGTGCATGCATGACCTCACCCCTGCCCCCCGCCTGGCTCCTCAGCTTCACCTTCTCCCTCTCACCCTTCATTCTCTGCAGTACAGATTCCCTCCTTTCATTTCTCTCTGTTCTTTAAATAGATGCACCCCTCCTCTCCCAGCTTCAGGGCTCGTGGAAATATTCTTTTTTCTGCCACATTCCAGCCTCATTTAGAGAAACCCCTACTCATCTTTCATATCTGAGCCTAAAAATTCTATCTTCAAAAATCTAACCCTAATTCAGTTCTTCCATAAGCTTTCAAAGTACCCTGTACTTCCCCTTCATAATGTTTTTAATACTTTTAACTGGATAATAAATTATGTAATAAGTAGTTTACTATCTGTTCCTGCAATAAAAATGTGAACTTAAAGAGGAAAGAGACCATGGTGGTCTATGTTAGTAGATTCTCAGAACTAGCATGGTATCTGACCTCAGAAAGGGAACTCAGGAAGTATTTTGAATTAATGAGTTACTGACCCTCCAATTCACTTCCTGATAATTTGATTTAGCTTCTACATACAATTTATAAAACAGGGAAAATTAGAAACAGAGTTAAACCAGGAAAAGTTGAAAAATGGAAAAATCTTGGTAGATTATGATCCCATCTTTAGTTAGAACCCACACATGATGGAAAACATACTTAGTATTTTGTAAAAATGAGGAGCCCAGCACCCCCCTCCTACTATTTAAACTCTCAAATAAACCTCACTTCGGCCTCCCGTCTGTTTCTGCCCTTGTACAGGTGAACCCTGATGGTCTAGGTAAGTTTACTTCATACTTTTTACACAGCCTGTTTATCTGAATTCTCTGCTTTTACCTGAGCTGGTAGCTCACTGTTAACTATGGTTATCACTGCTGCAGTCCGTGATAAAATCAGTCCTGTTCCGTCTACCCTTGATCTTTCCCTTGGTCCATCTTATAAGCTCTCATCTGCCCCACCAGTCCACCATTCATCCCACCAACACATGCACAAATTTAGTTCTCACAAAAGAATAGAAAGTAACTGATACTCCTGAGTCAGTAAGCATAGAAAAAGCCAAGACGGGGTTTGGGCTTTATCAAGTATCCACATTGTTTTTGTGATAAAAGCAGAGTTGAAATCATTAAGTAGGAAGCATGTCTGTTTACTGTGTCTGGCCAATAAAATAAACTTGATTTACTCACTTTATTCTAGACTTAGATGGCAATCCGAACTCTTTCAACCCAAACTGCTGATAATATTTAAATTTCAGTGTTGTTTGATTGCTAAGCAGAGTGAAGGAGCTGTAAAGCCAATACTGTATATAATGCATGACTTATAGGGAACTCCAGGGTAGAGGGAACAATACTAGATGTAGAGTCAGGAGATTAGGATTTCATCAAGGTTCAACACCCCCTACCGCCTCCCAGTCCAATCTGACTTTGGAGAAGTTGCTCAAATTTCCTGTGTCTCAGTTACCTTTGTCTGTAAAATGGAAATAGAAAAATGTACTTCAGCTGATAGCTTTGTGAACTTAATAATGCAGCTAAAGCATTTGGCACATATTAAGTTCTCCATGATTGTTAGTTTAATGTAAATCATACTTTGAATGCCACATTTATCTGACAGTAGTGTATCTACTACTGGAGACATCTGGTAGACCTGACAGAACCTCTTTATATTTCTTACTAGAAAATACGCCAATGTTTGAGTTTTAATCTGGAGAAGACTTTAGCAAAGTAATGTATTCACAAACTGAAATCTATATATCAGTGTATCTATCTACAGATATACTTATTAACTGTGAATTTTGGTAAGGAAGTAAAATATTATTAAGTTATTTAATACAAAGGTTCGGTAAACTTTTTCTGTAAAGGACTAGATAGTAAATATTTTCGGCTTTGCAGACCATGTGGTCTGTGTCTCAGCTACTCAACTCATAGTGCAAAAGCAGCTGTAATAATTCTTAAGCCAATGAGTATGGATATATTTCATTAAAACTTACTATAATATTTTATCACTATACTTAAATTTAAAAAAAAACTAAGAACACAGGAATTTTAAGTTTACATGTCATGAAATGTTCACTTGTGAAGTTTTTCAACCATTTAAAAATGTTAAAAAAAAAAAAAAAATCCCTAGCTCACAGGCCATGTAAACACAGGTGGCAGGCCTGATTCAAATCACAGGTGCTAAGTTCCCACTGGGTACACTGTATCATTTACTGAATTATGATGTTCATTTTCCATTCACCCTCTGTTCTTCATAAAAGTTCCATAAGCACAAGGTTCTTTATTTTCTCATGTACTCCAAATGCCTTGAGCAGTGACTAGCATAAGGTAGATAATTATTTGTTAAATGTTTTTTTCCTCTCCTAAACTTTTTATGAAAGGAGTTTCTAGCAAAACAAGAGTTTTTACTTGCTCTTTGGCATGTCCTCACAGACACAGAGGATAGAAGATTTCAAAAGGTGAATTTTGACTTAGTGATTGTTACTCCAAAATAATAAAATAATTTAAACCATGGTGTTAAGAGATGTATATGCTAAAGTTTAATCACTTGTAGGCGTATGTGGTTAGAAAGTATGCACTGATATATATATACACACAGAAATATAAACACATATATGTATATGTACATACCTGTACATATACACATAACTATTTTGTAAACATATACAAGTTCTATGTTGGTGCTTATACTTTGCAAAGCTAATTTTTATGTGGGTTTACAAATTGTTATACAAATTATTTTTTTAAGTATGATACTTAAACAGATGTTTAACCAGGGCAGTTAAATGGTAATGACACTAATTAATCACAAAGTGAAAACACATTCACCTTAGAAAAATCAACACTATTAAACTCTAAGAGATTAATTGGCTTTATTAAAAAAAACACACTGCAACATAATTATCTTAGGACAATGTCAAATGTCCTGTTGAATCTATGTTTGTACTCAATAAACATAATGTCTAAACCATTTACCATAAATTATAATCCCCACTGACAATGAAAGGGAAAAGAATAATGCTTTCATGCAAAAATGTTTACATAGTAAAATTTCTCAGGAAAAAAATCCTAAAATTTTTGTAATCTTTAAACTTTTATATTTAAGATTATCTGTCAACTTTTTGGAATGGATGTTTTATATTGTAGATAAAAAATTGACCATATATAATTTACAGAAAACTTGATATAGTGTCACTATTTCAAGTATCTTTTGATAGAAAAAGTAGAATATATTCAGCTGTCAGAATTATACAACATCTTTAACAAAATGGGAAGTAGACAAAAAATAAGTAGCTTTTAAAGTCATTATATGATGGAGTTACTGCTATGAGATTTATTTAAATGGTATTAGCCTAAATCATAATTTAGAACTTGCAAATTTATTGTCATAGTTGAATGCTTGAGGAGAAAAATTTAATCCACTTTTAAACTCAAGTTAATTAAAAGTTTTTACATTATTTGCAACAAAAGTGTTACTAACATTTGGCACTCCTTGTGCATCACAACAGTTCTCAATCATAGCCTTTTAGTGTTTCTGTTATCACTGCTAGAAAGCCTAGAAAATTCAGTGCTTGTTTCTCCTCTGAACTGGAAAAAGGCATTAAGCTTAATGGGTTAAATAAAAGGGCCAATGTGCACAATGCTTTGAACATATTTAAATGCAACATCTAGTTCCCCTTCTAGTAGAAATGTCATCATCAAATGAGTGAACAGGGCAAGAATGCTTGAGTCACGCCTGGCATAGTGAGTGGCATCTGCATAGTAGGTGATTGATTAAAGGAATACTTGGAGATTAACTATTTTGAGTTTCATATTTTAAATCATAGAATTAAAATGTATCAGCTGTCATCTGTTTCTTCAGATGCTGCCCTCCCCCTCATTTCTTGGCATTGCTGATAGATTGTCATCTGGCCCCAGTGTGAACATGGTCAGTGCCAACTGTATAATAAAGAAACCCTTCACATTGTTTCTCTAACTTTTATTCATTGGTGCTTATTTTGGCCTAAGCAATATACTACAATACTCTGCAAAAACATCAATTATTAAAGAAAACATGTTTAATCAAGTAATACATGAATAAATCATTATTGCAACATGTTCAAATAATATGCTATTATTCATAAGTTGGGAAAACCCCTCTGTACATGTACATACACACACACCTTATTTCTACACATATAGGAACATAATTTATGGACTGTCTCTTGTCTTTTTTTCTCCTTGACTTCATAGCTTAGAAATTGATCCTTGCCAGTATTTATAGTTCTGTGCCATTCACTTTAAAGGCTGTAGTTTAGATATATCACAATTTATTCAATTATAACCTTATTTATGGACACTTAGTTTGTTTTCCATTTAATAGTATGATACACAATTCTGCAGTGGACATTCCGTGCTTACATTCTGGTAGGAATGTGTGACGATTACTCTAGGATAGATTCCTGGTGAGAAAATCCCATGTCAAAGGGGATGCACATATTAAATTTGAAAATAGGGCTAAATTTTCTTTCAAAATGGCTTTACCTATACAGTCTATGATTGGTGCAATTTTTTTGTATCCTCATTTGCAGCAGGTATTATCAGTCTTTCTGTTGATGGTCAAGTATATAAATTAAAATAGCCATTATTGTTTAAATATATTTCTTAGAATATTGTGAGGTCAAGCACCTGTTCATATATGAACATTTTTATAATTCTTGCTCTGTGAATTGTGTGTTCTTAATCTTAGAACATTTTTTTTATTGGGTATCTTTCATTGTTTCAACGGTGATAATCTTAAACCTATTATATTTATTAAAAATATTTTCTTCTAATTGTCATTTATATCTCCAGTTATATTTTAGCATTAAAGAATACTTAATTTTAGTTTTGCCAAATATGTAAATATTTGCATTATGGCATCTGAGTTTCTTTTTCTTAGTTAGTAAGGTCTTTCTCATCAAATATTATAAGACTATTTTCCACTGTTATTTCTTACTCTTTGAACATGTTTAATTTTAGCTTTTGACTTCCTCTGAAATGCATGTGTGAGGCTGTATGGTGTGAAGATGTGTGGTATAAGGAAGGTGTTTATTTACTTACCAATGAGTAGACAGTACTCAAAACATCATTTATTGAATACACTTCCTGTTTTAAAATGACAACACTATCATAAAGTATTTCTTGATGGAAACTGTTTATTTTTTTCTACTCATGTATATATTACTCTGTTTTTTCTATTATAGGTTAATGAACTTTTGGGGCACGTAGCAAGGGAGGACTACAATCATTGTACTTTAAAAAATTTTTTTCTTGGTTATTCCTTCACATCTCTTTATCTGTATAAATCATGAAATCAGTTTGTTGTATTTCATAAAAAAAAAGTCTTTTGGGATGTTGATTGGTATCACAGTGAACATGTAGAAAAATATACATTATATATAGAAACAAAGGAAAGAGAGAAATTGTATATTTATAATGACAAGATCTTAAAGGGTACTCAAGATGTCTACAGAGAAGCTGACACACTTTAAAGATGCCAGTATCCTGCTCACTGGGCTTGAGATGCTACCCTGTACTTACACAGGTGTGGACTGGACTCAGGGAGAATTACTCACAGGCGACTCAAATAAATAAAGCATAATGCTAATATTTTAAACTTATAATGTAAAGGATAATTGAATGAGTTAGGCCCTGATTTCCTCTGCATATCATATTGTCTCAATGTAACAAGCTACAGGGTAACACAGATTATAATCAAAAAGTTGATTGAGCATGAAATAAGAACAAAGGAAATTCATTATTTAATTCAAATATTTAATGATGTAGTGGATCCAACTATTCAATAGAGATTCACAAACCACTTGGTTTGGACAGATAAATGCCCTGTGTCAAGTTGTACTCTCTCATGGACATTCTTGGAGGCCTCTTGACAATATTTGCCTTTTCCACATTCACATTTCTATAATTCCATTGTATAGCAGACCCATTCCTGGTGGACAAAGATTTTCTCATAGGTGTTTTGTATCCATTAAGAATGTGATAAGCTGTGAGTAACTAAAATTCTGATAAACAGTAGCTTACATGACTCAATGGTGAATGACACCAAGGGGGAAAATCATGGTCCTATCTATCCATATAGGTCCATGGTTCATCCAGCTAATAATCTTACCAGTGTGGAGGTCACAATTCTGCTAAGACTGGAAATATCCATGTTATAGTGTTAGATGCTATTATTTTTATAGCTTTAGTAGATATCCAGTTTACATTATTTCCAGGTTCCTGAGAAGCACTTTATTTATTCTCTTAGGGTCTAGATGTACTTCTATTTCATTTTTCAAATTAGAGTTCTTTAACTAATTAAAAATAACTATCCTATCTCTCATGGTATGAATTTAATTTTTTTGTACTTTTTTTGTATGTTTTTCAAATATTTTGCCACATGATATGATGCCCATACACCTCTCCATCCCAGTCATTCTGTTCTGTTTGAACTTTAACTACTTAGTGTGCAACAAAAACATGGTGGCCATGGCTAGACACAATAGTCCTGTTGTTAGCCAGCACGTTCTTAACTTTTTTTTTGTATTGTCAGGTGTCCAGCGTAGTATCTTATTACACAATACTTGATCTATATACTTTCTTGTGTACCCATCTTTCACCAACATAAATATATTTTACTCAGAAATGTCCTTTCAATTCTGCTGATGTAATGTTTAAATTTTTGCTATTAGAGTCACAAAGATGAAAAAGTCACAATCCTTGAATTTACAGCCTAACAGAGGAGTATTACAAATTAGAAATACAACAAATGTCAAAAAGATAGATGGTCCTCTATAGGCCCAGTCCATTTTCCTTTCACCAGAGCCTCCTCTGAAGGAGTGGGTCTACGTGGTCCTTTCATCCCCTAAATAATCCCATTCACTTCGCTGGTCACAGCTGAGTGACAGAGGTGGACACCTGTCCCATGCCCCTTGCTTTAAGGAAATTCAATTCATTAGTCCAAGCTTACCCAAATAGACTCTTCCTTTCATAAATTTTGAATTGGAAAACTGAGACAATTAGATTCATCTCAGGTAGAAATGAAAGATCTTATAAAACTAAGTCTAGACAAAGTCACGTACAATTCAAAGCTGTGAAGTACAATGAAGCAAAGGAGGAGAGAAAGCTATTCTGCAGGGAAAATTTGAAGAGATTTGAGAAAAGCAGAGTTATCTGCCTCTGGGGTCCCATGAGGTAAAGACAGGGTAACCTTGACTCATGACTCTTCATTTGGCCATGGATGAAAAACGTTTGGTGCTTCGGACAAAAAATGTTGGTTTTTGTCCATTTACACACAGGTAAAATTGTCCATGAGGTGTAAGAAAATTATTTCCATTCTTTTGAATAATAAGTAACAATATCTGAGCATAAATTATTTCTCCTTCCATTCCATCTTGCATTTTATTAGTCACCAATTTTGAACAATTAGAAATTCTCATAACACATTATTTACTTCTCTATGACTTCATCAGTGCTGTTCCTTCACCTAGACAGCTCTTCCAACTTGTCTGCCTAGTGAATTTCTAACCATCTGTAAATTTCACATAGGGTTTTTCTACCTGAAGCTTTCCCTCACTTGCTCAGTTAAGTCCAACTTCCCCTGTGTTCCTTAGTTAGTTATCTATTACAGGTTAACAAGATTTATCTCTCTGACTATGGCCTACAAAGCTTCTCCACTTTTAAGCACTATGTGATTAAATTGGAGATACCAACATAATCCAGTGTAATCTTCCCGTCTCAAGGTCCTTAATCACATCTGCAAAATCTCTTTGCCATACAAAGTAACATATTCACAGTTTCCAAGAATTAGGATGTGGACATCTTTAGAGACCACTCTTCAGTCTACCACAACACCTAAAGCACAAAGGCATCCACTATAGAAATACCATTTGGTGTGTACAGTTGACCCTTGAATAACCTGGGTTTGAACTGTGTGGGTGCACTTACACGTGGATGTTTTTCAATAATAAATACTACAGTACTACCAATGTCATCCACCATTGGAATAATCCATGGGTGCGGAACCATGGATACAGAAGAACTTAGTATAGGAAAGGCCAACTATAAGTTATATGTGAGTTTTCAATTGTGCAGAGGCTTGGGGCCCCTCACCCACACATTGTTGAAGGGTCAACTGTAATTATTGATTTGCAGTCTATCTCTCCATGAAAGTGCACTCTTGGACATCAGGCTTGTTTTTTCCACTCACCATATTTAACACACTGCCTAATAGAAAATGCAAAGTAGCTCACTAAATATCTGATGAACACACTTATGAGTTAACAAATACATATTTAAAACTATATAGTATTGTTGAAACAAGAGACTATGAAAAATCAAAGAAGTAGCAAATGTTTATTTTAGATAAGTGTTTACTTATAGAGATCTAGACTATTTAAATATAAGGTTTTGTTTTATACAAGATTTTGGTTACTTATTTTGTATTTGTTTAAAATGAGCAAAATAAAGTATGCTAGATTTTTCAGTACCTTTGGGATATTTTCACATTGTAAATAACTCTATAAAATTAGGAGATAGATTCTGTATTTGTTATATGGATCTTCTGATCACATGGACAATTATTTTTAATGTATTTTTTTTTTAAATCATTGAAATTGAAATAATGTTGGGGTTTTTTGGTAGTTGTTTATGTTTTACTGTTGTGTGGTACAATAGCTATTAAATATTTAAATTAGGTCACTAATTGCCAACATCTGTGGTCATTATGCATAAGGAACTAATATTCTTTCAGAAGTTAGCCAGAAGTATAGATAGGCTACAATTTTTATTTTCAAATATGACAAGTAAATTAGTACAAGTAAAATTCCTTCACTATTTTGTAAAGATCTTTTTAGAGTTTGGTCATGTGGCCTAGTAACAGAATCGCCATAGATAGTTTTAAGATGAATTTGTTTTTTTAGCAATTTAAATGATAATTAAATTCACGCCTAATATATGTCTCTCTGAAAAGTCATTTGCAGGACAGAATCAAAAACTGAAGGATGTTCTAGTTTATTTAGCATAGTCTGTTTAATTTTACATTGCAGGAAATGAAGACCTGTAGAATCAAATGAAATGTTCAACTTTACAATGCTTAACACAGAGGAGAAGCATCTGTGCCTTTGCTAAATAGATTAGGACAGTTCAAGATGTAAAGAAACATTTTTATATCTCAAGGTGTTCATAAAGTAAGCATATTTATAATTTATTCTCTGTGTCAGAATTCTGAGTAGAATTTAAATAAAGGAATTTATAAAAATAAAACTTTGAGCATATTCTTCAACTTGATATGGTGTTACTTAATACTTTGGTTTTCAATATAGGTAACAGTGTTAATATTCAAGACAATAGTTTATTCAATTAATTACAAGCATCATCAAGTGCTTTGGTTAATATATGTTACTTTTGGACCTTCTCTTATAGACCAATATTTTACCTCCATAAAGTTGATTGAAGTTATTTTTTCCAATACACTTCTATTGTTTTTCAATATTTATCATCTTTCTCTTATTCATTATGGATTTTTCTTTAAATTTATTATACAATAAAATCAGACTGATCACACACTAATTACCTAGATTTTCTTTAGGTCTTCATATTCTATCAAATTTCTATTTATTCTATTACTTCATAAGTCTTCAAAAGAATTTTTTGTTAACCTACATTTTCCTAGTGCAGGGCAATGCTATGTACCAGTTTGCATAACGATACATTATTTAATTTCTGTAAGCAGTAGTAGAAGAAAAAAAGTTAATTTGAAGCATAGGTCTCAATAAGTAGTATCAAGAGAATAAGGTCAGTAATTTTTTATTACAAACTTGGACTTAGTATTTTTAAAAAAGAATAAATAATGTCTATATTTGAAATAATGGCTTCTTAATTTAATGAAGGAGTAGGTGGTTTAAAATCTCAAATATAAATTTCCATTAAAAAATAGGGATTAGTTTGTAAAGATTACCAATAGATCATTTTATCAATCAGTGGTTAAAAACAACTTTTTTTTTCCTTTAAATGTGCATAGAACACTTAAGAATTAAGCCACAAAAACATTGTTTTTAGATAGACCTTCCTTTTTTCCCACACATAATTCAGACTGTGTATCCTTGGAAATAATTTTCCTGCCTCTTCACATTAGCCTAGAAACCAGTGAAAGAAATCTTGATGAATTCAATTTTTCACATTCTCCAATTTAAAGTGAATCAATAAAGAGCTAATTTCTTAGTATTAAAATCATAGAAAAATTTTAATTCAGTTATCATTGAATATTTACAAATAAACTAAAATTTTGTCTTCTGGAGAATTTCAAGATGTTAATTTCGAGCTTCACATTCATCATTCAAATCATGATTAGAAAAATCATTAGTGAAGGTTAATAATATAGTCACATTTTAAAATCTGCAAAAAGGTGAATATTATAATAGACAACAAATTGCCCTTAATGTTCAGTAATTGAGAATTGGTTACATGTTCCTTTTTCTAACTTTTTAAAATTGAAGCATAGTTGATTTACAATGTTGGGTTAGTTTCAAGTGTACAGCAAAGTGATTCAGTTATAATATATACATATATACATTCTTTTACAGATTCTTTCCCCTTACAGGTTGTTACAAAATATTGAGTATAGTTCCCTGTGCTATACAGTAGGCCCTTGTTGGTTATCTATTTTATATATAGTATATACTTTCCTGCTTCAAGGACACTTATCAGAAGACAGGAGGGCAAACTTTCCTTTTCCAATGCATGGTTGAATGTTAGATTCAATTATTTATCATGCGGAGTACTTTGTATTTTGTATGACAATTTGTTAAGACTTACTGAGATCTTTGTCTTTAAGTGTATGAGATAGGAAAACACATCTGACTGGGGAAAATACGATTTTGGTTTACTGATACACTTTAGAGTAAACATCTGATCTGAGTTTAACCTATACACTTGTACATTGATGTCATAAAGGGGTCTCCATGTGTTGGATTTTCCATCAGAATGGTCTATGAATGAGTCCACAATGGAGCAGACCACGTGGCTCATAGTAGATACACCACAAATGTTCATGAACTATGAGTCCCTCAGTGACTTGGTTTTCTTAATTATAAAACAATCTCCAAATTCCTCCTAGCTCCAAATTATTATAGTGGTAGAATAAGATGTTTCATTGCTTTAATAGATATAAAGAGCATTAAAACAGTGAGTTCAGGGGAATGAATGAGTTAGTAATGAATGAATGAGTTACTGTCTTAAAACACATAAAAGTAATGATACCCAGAGTCAGTGCTTCACAACAAAAATAGCAATGAATAAAACAAAAGTTAAACTGGAGGTGCCCCTCTCTTGGTTGCTTTGATTATAATGACCCTCTTCATCTTAATTATATATATGAAAAAAGATATATTCATGTTAAATAAAATGTAATTATTGGTAGAAAAATTCACACTCCAGGTAGTTCTCACTTGGGAAATGTGTGGTGGATTTGAACGGTATCAGTGTCACACACAAAGGATGAAGGGTAGGTTAAACAGATGTAATGAACTGGGTACTCAAAAATTCCCTGAATTAAGAGACCTGGTGTAGTCCTTAATCATAGTCATTGCAAATCTGTCTATCACATATCTGTTTTGTGTAGATTCACTTTATTCCACCTTTTCTGACACTTGGAAGGATACCCTAGGAGGGACAGCAAAGATGGATCAACTCTAAAAACATCAGAGGCAGTCAATCATCATCTCTGTAATTTTCAATTAAATGTGAGATCAGAGAGGACATGTAAATGCAGATGTTTTTTCAAAGGTTGAATATATTGGAAAATACTTGAAAGAGAGATGAGAGTCTAGAGATTTTAAACACTAGTTTCATACTGCTAATTTTCATATCCCTAATCAGTTGTCATAAATAAAATATCATGTCAGTATTAGGAACTTCAAATATTTACACAAGGACAAGGTAGCCTTGAAAATAGTTCACTCTTTCTTACTTAAATGTCATTTGTCTGACTTTGCAGATCTAGTGTTCATGACAGAAAAAGAATTTTGAAAATTTTGAATATTAAAAAGGGATTCTATATTTACATTTAAATGTACATTTAAAGTAAACTGTCTTTGATGGACTTAAAATTACTACCTAAATAAGCAGTTTAAGATGATCATACTTGGGGAAAACATATTTATCCCATTAAGTATCTTCTGTGGAATCATCTTGGGGAAATGTTGGCTTAGTGAAAAGAACCCTGGGGTCTGTCAGAAGATTGGCTTCAAGTTCCTGTTCCCCTATGGTGGGACGTCGGGAAAGACATTGAGTTTGGGCCTCAGTTTCTTTCTTCCAAATAGGAATAATAAAGTCACCTGTTTCCTAGATTCTGTGAATGATTAGCTATTCATCGAGTACATATTTGTTCAAGGTCTTAACTTCTTACTAGAATAATAAAAATAACAATTTAATGAGTAAATAAAGGAAATATTAAGCACCTACTATTTGCCAGGATTTATGCTAGATGCAAAAGGATACCGAGTTACATTATTTTGCTTTTTTAATTTTTAAATTTTATTTATGAAAACAAGCTCAAGCTTTGAATCAATGGGCAATTTGTCCCTAAATTTTCTTCCTTCATTCATTTGTTCAAGAAATTATAATTGAGTAGCTCCCATGTGTTTGGCACTATTTCTAGCGTCTGGTGACACAGGGTCAACAAGACCAACAGTACTTTGACTTTCAGGAATCCGCTTACCTTCTACTTTTTAAAATTAACACTAAAACAATCAGAAAATAATATGAATCAGAAGGTAACAAAAGTAAGATGACTAATACAGAAGAAAAAGGGGGAAAGTTAGCTATTCTGAAAACATATTTTCTTAACTCTCTTCTTAGTAATTTCATATAATTAAAATCACTTGCATTTCAAATATGAAGCAATTTATGGATTATTATGAATATTGGGTGATTTAATAACAGTTAAGTGAATAAAAGTCTATTTGGAAAAAATAATATGGGATATAACACTGCTAACTAATTTGTTTTCTAAAAATAAAATATTTTTAAAGAGGGTGGTAGATTTCTTTTCAACAGAATAAGTTACTAATATGCTTATTTGTTTCTTTTGCAGAAATCATTAGCTCCATGAATGATCTTATCATTTAACAACAACAACAAAAAATGTGAAATCAGTAATACTGAGAGTGTTTACAATTTCTCGATTAACATCTGGATTATACCCTTGCAGTTCATTGACAGGAATCTACATCCTCTCTTCTACTCCCTCATTAAAAAGACACAAATGTTGCATAGTCACAAAACAATATCTTTAGACTGTTTCAACTTGCTAGTCTGCTTCCAGTTGCTTTTTATAGTACTTAATGCACAGTTAGGAAAACTATGTATTTCTAAGTTGCTATGAGCTAGGTTATTTAGCCCTTAAATCCTTAGACCTCAACTATTGACATTTCAGCAGTTCAGTAAAATTTTTTAGCATCTTGCTTAAAACTTCACAAAATGTCATAGAATAGAAATACATTAGACAAAATTGAGTGTGAGAATATAGCACAGATGTCCTATACTGAAGTAGGGATTTTGAGTTGTAGCTACAGATGTCTCTTGATCTGAATATAGTCAACTACGATTTGACATAAGGAACATTCTTAGGTAATCATAAGGGAGATTTGAGAGGAAGGCTGATTCCATTCACCTAGAGAAGAGCAAACAGAGATATGCTGCTCGACCAATGGAAAGAAATCTTAAAACCTGAGTTTAAAGTTGGGTGGAAAAGAAGCATGAAGAGATGAGGAGAGCCTCTGTACACCCTATGAATCTTCTGTGACATGAGTAAGACACTCCAAATGAGCACCATTAACTCAAGGAGGGGGTTTCTAATTGACTTTGAAATCCTTAGATATTTGTCAAGAGCTGACAACTGACTTTCAAGAAGAGCTTTTTTGCTTCCGCTTTGATTCAATTCACTTAAGGACAACAAGAAACGAAGCTACACCCTTAACCAAATAAAAAATACAAAAGCAAACACAGACAAAAGCATTATTCTTCAATATTCTTGGAAATGATACTGGCGATCTCAAAGTACAAAGGTAAAGATCATAGAGAAAAATGACATATTATTATGCTGTAGAAAATTAATGTGGCCCCAAAATATCACAGAAACCCATAAACTCTGAATCTGAAAAATACTTAGACTCACATATTAATTGCTGTGCTGAAAAGGAAGTTTTATGTAACTGCCTATTTTCAGGTTTGTTATTGTCATTAGTAAGCCACCCAAATCAAGTATAGACATGATATTTACTGTATTTCTTTTGCTTCAACTCTTTGCTGTTTATAAAGTGATGGATGAAGTTAATATTGAAGAGGCTGGCTACAAGAGGAGATAGTATTATCTAATCCTAGTTAGTTCAAATTCTGGTTCAAGTCGTACCTGGTTGAACAACTAAGCTCACCCACTTTCTTCCCACTAAACATATCACCCAGAGGAATACAGGCTTTCCAAGAAACGGGGATCAACCATTCAATTGATTTCAAAAGAGAGCCTTCTGATGGCTTAGTGAAAGCAATGTCATAGGGTTAAGAACTCTTCCCTTTAGCAAACAGGGAGCTTTCAGACAATTCTTCCTGGGAACCTAGGCAGCCTGCCACAGGAAACTTAGCAAGATGTTATCTTAAGCCATTTACCTCATGATAAATGAGGAGAGTATGCAATGAAAGCACGAGAGCAAGAGCTCTGTGCTCTTTATACAGAAAGATGTTAATGGCTTCTTCATGCACATGCTCTCTGACTGAATTTATGCTCAGGTAATTAAAGGCAAAATGCTGGGATCTTAAGTAAAATTCACCATAATGATTTTTACTCTTAAGTCTTTTGAATTCCTGTAAGAATATTATAATGAAATGACTTTTAGAAACCTTGCAAATATGGATTATATACAATGTTTTCTTGTGCATTCTCATATTCTTGACTTTCTCTTTAGAATTTTAATTTTACTATTTATTCAATAGCTGAGTAAAGTTTTTTCAAGACACCAGAATAATTTCTATAAATTGAATACATGGCTTTAAACTTTTCTATTTTTATGAATTTCATATAAGTTTACATGATTTATTAAATAATTTTTAAAAAAAGATGTCATTTTTTATATTCCTGGATAAAAGTTCACACCAGTTGAATTGAAGTATATTAGTCAGTAAAAGGAAGCCCAAACACAATCTGATGCTTTGATCTCTAATAACGTGTAGTCATTTTTATTAACTCTTTATCATTTATTTAATGTGTAACTACACAGAACATGTCATAATTCTATGTACCTAGAGGATATAAAGACTTCCATCATATCCTCAAGGAGCTTACAGTAGTGTAGAGAAGACCAAGTTATGTAATATTTTTCCTTCAATTTTCTCAAAAGAATAATTCTTCAGAAGGTTAAGCAAAAGCAATTAGAAAACAAAACAAATAGTAGGAAGTATGTCAATTATTGGCCAATCCAAGAGTCTACTGTGCAAGTCTCTCACTGAAAGTTCCACGTTGGGAACAGAAATACTTCATGATTTTACATTATTTTAATCCACAAATCATTATTGTAAGGGAATTTTGAAATCAAGAACCTCTGTCTGCCCCTGAATATGTCTAAGATTTCTCCATGTCCTAGGGGAAAAAAGCCAGTCACCTTATGTCCCATCGTAAGAGCCAAAAGCCTCACTTTAAAAAAAAAACATATAAGAGAGTTCAGGTAATATTTTATTTGTCAAGCATTTATAGGCCTGAAATGGAGAAAGGAAACATGATTTAGGCATAATCTCCTTGTTTTGAAAATTTCTTAATTAACCAAATGATGTAAAAAACATTCCTGAACTCTTACTAGCAGAATAAAAAATGACTAATAGAAAACAAAATGAAAACCGTGGTAGGAAATATATAATTGAGTGCTTTGTAAAGTTTAAGAGAGGAAAGAGAACTTCGCATTGCAGGGAAAAGCAAAGGTTCATAGCACTTGTTAGATCTTTAAAAACTTGGGCATATGGAAACAAGAAAGGGGAGTTCCAGGACAATGAAAGAGCAGAAGAATAGAGTTCAGAAAGAAAATAGATTTGCACAGTATGCCATGATTAGTGTTAGATGGCATGAATTTATAGAAATCATGGGATATAAGGTTGTCGGGTTAGTAGCTAAATCATTAATGCTATACATGTATAAGAAAGACATTATTCTTTTTATAATTATTCTTTTTTGTGCTTGTTATTTAATACTCCTAAATGAAAGGAGAGGGCTTTTTAAGTCATAGATGTTTCTAAACACACATTGGAACTTAAACTTTTTTTTTTAATCAAATACATCTTGAAGATGTGACATAAATCATAAAGCAGCATGAATGTCAATTTATCTAATTTGAGTTCAAAATCTCATCGAAAATGCTAAGAAGATACTTTTAGCACCTAATCTCCCACTCCTTTCCTTTTTAAAAATGGACTTTGTATAATAGTAGGAGGCAATTCATGAAGAAATAGTAGTAAGCTACAGCATATCCCACAGGCCAGGACCAACTGCAAATTTGATTTTTTTTTCTAAACTCAACCAATACCTGACCACAAACTGAATTTTGAAAGCCTAGAATCAGTCAGCCACAAATAATTCTGCATTGTCTATTAAAGGTAAGCTGCTGTGCTAGATGCCCTTGGGGGAAAAAGAATGCGAAATTATTACTGCACTGAAATAACTTAATTTCCTTTTGAAGAGATGAGACAGAGGCACACAAAGTCAAATAATAATGAATGATAATGCATACTTAGGTAAATACATAATAGATGTGGAAGACAGATAATTCTGACGGGGCAGTACTTTTTATTCTGGGGCACCCACATACCCTAGGTCACTGTGGGTAATAACTTGCTTGTGATGAAAGTATTTTCAGTATTGCAAAAGGCCTAATGGAAGGGGCATACATTGCCTAGACTCACATAAACTCAAAGTGACAATGCTGTTTTAAAAAAATAGGCTACTGCTACTGGGTTCCAATTTGTAAGTGTGTGTTGGAGGGTGGAGTGCCTGGGGGTTTTTGAGAAGAGTAAAGGAAGAAGCAATCGAGATTCAACTAGAGGAATGGCCTGGAAAGAGTATATTGTGTAAAATGACGCCAAAGGTCTCTTCCAGACTTAATTTCTATCATGGGACTAACAGAGGATAAACCACACGAAGTCACAGAGTCATAATATTGACTGCTCTCCAGTTGCACTTAACAAGGGTTTCTACTAATACCCTCATCATGATTTCCATTTTAATTATTTTAAGGGTCTTTGTTTTATCTTCTTAGGCTGATTGTTCAAGTAGGCTCTCTTTATTCATCTCTATAACCCAGCCCCCAGCATAACACTTGACATACATATATTATATATACATACATTTATACACATGTATTATATATATACATACATATAACTATCCATATATCCATATATATATATATACACATATATAAAACAATAAATGTTTATGGAAGAAATAAATAGAAACCTGGAACCAAATCATGGAGAACACTGAATGTGAATTGGCAGGATCTAATCTGTAGAGAGGTTTTTGTGTGGAGGTTTGGCTTGACCAGAACTTTAGTGTAGGATGGCAAATCTCATAGTACCACGAAACACAGATTGGAGAAGGGCATAAAGAAAGGGAGAAGGAAGTTAGGGGTTGTTGAAAGAGTACAGGAGGGGAGTGAGGAGGACCTGGGTTAGGATAGAGATAAGGGGAAGAGAAAGAGAGAGATTTTAGCAGTAGAATAAACTGGATTTAGTAATTATGCGGCTATGGCCAAGAAGCAAAAGACCTCAAGCTCTTGCGTTTGTGGGTCTGCAACTGTGATAGACCATCAACAGGAACAGGAAGAAGCATTGGTATTAGATGAAGTGATAATTTTAGTTTTGGACATAAGGAGTTTAAGGAATACTTGATTTATTTCGGTGGGAAAGTTTAGCAGATAGTTCACCATTCCAGAGCAATGATACTGGAGTAAAAATTATAGCTGTAATAACGTACATTATTCTAAACATTTGGGGAAAAGGGAGGAAGTCTGGGAGAAAAAGAAGTAATAAACAAATATTCAAAATGTCATTGTGTTATTGTTGTTTAAAACAAATTGAGTGGAATTATTTCAGAAAATAAATAATTCCTAGGTTGTAACTTGTTATAATTTGTGCATCAGGCCACCTTTTAGGGCTCTGAAGGAAAACTTGGCATACCAAAATACGGTGGTAATCTAAAATTCATTATCAGGACACAGTTTACATTTTAGGATCTCCCACCCTTCTGCCCTCAGCTTTATGCTCCATTCTGAACAGCTAGGGTCGATGGTAGTTATACAAACATATAAAATATATCTAAGATAGTACACCATATTTTTATCAGATATCTATTATGGTGCCTTACATAAACTGCAGAATAACAGGATAATAACTTTCATACTCGTCTAAGATATATATGCTTTGTAAATAAGTTCATTTGTATAATATTTTTTAGATTCCACATATAAGTGATATTATATGATATCACAGAAACAGACTCACAGACTTCGAAAACAAACTAATGGTTACCAAAGGGGAAAGGTTGGGGGTAGGGATAAATTAGGAGTTTGGGATTAACATATACACACTACTATATATTAAATAGATAATCAACAAGGACCTACCATATAGCACAGGGAACTCTACTCAATATTCTGTAATAACCTATATGGGAAAAGAATCTGAAAAGAAATGGATATATGTATATGTATAGCTGAATCACTTTGCTGTACACCTGAAACTAACACAACATTGTAAATCAACTATACTCCAACATAAAATAAAAAATTAAATTAAATTTAAAAATAAAAATATATATGCGTACATTGTGAATGAGAGAAATTTTCTGAGGTCTCAATTATAACAACATGGAGTAATAACTTCCAGTTTCAGCCCCAATATATAAGAACTTATAAGCCGTCACTCCTGTCCTTATAAGACAAAAAAATCTGAATAAACAGAAAATCAGTGACTTCTCTTGGTTCCATCAGAGAACTGAGTTTGTGGGGAAATCCCCTCCCCACACTCGAAACTGGGAGCGATAGGCAAATCCACAGAGTCACAGCTGACATCTTCAACTGGAGCAAAAGTTGCTGGAACCAGAAAATTATAGAAGCACTTATAAAGTAATTTTAACCAATTGCTGAAGTTAAGTGCAGGATAGCATGACTGCGGGAAACTCCTGGGGTCAAATCTTAGGTGGAACCCACTCTTTTGTGAGTTTCACCGCCAGGAAAACCACCCAATTCTCACAATAAAGATCCAACAAATCTCCCCTTTTGGTACTAACAGAGGGAGGCGAAGAATAATCATTATGAAATATGCCCAGAGCACTCTCCATAAAAAGGGCCTACTCTCCAGGGGAAAAGACTTTACCAGAGTCTTAGCTCAGCAGAGAGAAAGACATTGCTCCCACCAGATAATGCTATAGCTTTCCTGCTTTGCCAAAGTGAGGGAGCTCTGTAAAGGCCACCTGAAGATCACAGTTCAGAGACACAGGCCCACGGAAAGACTGAGATCCAGTTATAAAACCACAGGATGCTTATCCTCCCTCAGACCTTGCCTCTACAATAGGACTCCAGTATTTACAGTGAATTACAGCTGAAAGGGGTGCAAGGCAGAGACTGTCTACTAGACAAGTCCAAAATTGAGAAGGGATACAAAAACAATAACCCTAGATCAATTTCTCCAGGCTGCCATCCTGCCCTATAGATTTTGGAATTGTCAGCCCCCAAAACTGTATGAGACAGTTCCTTAAAATCTATAAATCAATCTCCCTTTCTGTCCCTCTCTCTCTTCTGTGTATATACACACACACATATATATACACACACACATGTGAGTGTATAAATATGTATATATATATACATATACATACATGTATGTATCTCTCTCTCCAACTGCGCTTTTTTTTCTGGAGAATCTTGATGAATACACTAGGGACAGAGTATGAATGGTTCTTTCTCTTTAGTTCTATCACAGTAACTCTTCCGGAGTTTTGCTTTAGCATCTAACATCGGTTTTATATAATTGCATACATCCTTAAGTGGATAACACATGTAATTCTTTCCTCTTATGAAATCATTAGGGTAGGTCAGGTAAAACTATTTACAGTCTCTTTGCCTCCAAAATTCATCCCCTCCTGCCATCATGATGCAGCTTAACTTGAGGAATCTGACCTACATCTTGTTAGTCATGACCTTCCAGAAAGTCATAATCAACATGCTTTGGCTTCTATACGACTGCCTAAAGGATTTGGTAGTGGCCTCTTAAATAAGGAAGCCAGAAGAAGATTGACCAGTACTAGTAGTGAAAGTCTTTACAAAAAGTCATGAATAAAAACAGTATCAGATATTAAGGTAAAAAATTAGAATATGTATTATTCATGTAAAGAGTAGTAATACAGAAGATGGATAACATAATTCCAGTAGCAAATGAATGGATCTATACTTTAACATTTCAACTACAAAATAGAGCCTTTGGAATATTCTGTTATACTTGAAGATCATAACAAAGTATACGAAGTCCTAAATAACCATATAAAGCATTCAATAATATATACAAAATCTTATTCTGCATCTAAGATTCCAAGCAAATGAAATACACAAAGCTGTGTTTCCTTTAAATGAAAATTTTTAAATTATCTGGCATTTTAAACAAATTACTGTGAGAAATTCATTACTGTAGTTTATTATTCACAATAGAATAATTTGTGTTCACAGTTGGCTGTATCTTAATGGAAAAGCATATCTCATTTCTGGTAAAAATTCAAAACTAGTAGAACTGTGATACAGCCGTTGTACCTGCAAAATTAATGTTTACCGTTGCAAAAACAGCAACTAAAAATATGGATTGGAGAATTAAAGACATTAATGTAAAATGTGATTTGTTCTCTGTGTTTAATAAATACATCAAGAGTTCTATTAATGAGGAGACCTTTCTGAATGAAATCTGTGATGCCTCTCAACCAATACAGGCAGGCCACTAACCTTGCTTAGAGAGAGTAAATAAAAAAGCCAGAAAAGTACACCAGAGAAAGCGAACATTAATTTCTTATATGATTTCATAATTATGTCTCTATAGTTTGAAGCAAAATTACAACCTAAATCCAATTCTAACACTGATTAATAAATAAAATTAATCTATACATTGATAATGTGACTAGTTGAGCCAAAGCCCTGCATATTTGCCAGGATTTTTCTAAAAATCAATATCACTAATACACTAAATTTAAAATGAAAATGATAACTTCCTTGGTGAAAATATATATATATATTTGATGAAACATATTTAGCTTCTGAAAAATTGCCTCTCTCTTCTCGTTGGCCATACACACACATGAAAGAAAAAAGTGTGCATAAAATGTCAGTGAGGATAAGAGAAACATACTGATGTACACAGAGAGCCACAGAGCCAGAAGAAAAAATCTAAGTCAACATCCTGAGTAGGACCATGAATATAAATGTCTGTGGGCACCAGGCGTAGACAGATAAAGTGTGCCAGGTGTGTGATTCCCTTGACCGCAAGCCCATAAAAGGCAGCTGCTCCTTCTTTACTCCAGCTGATTATGTCATGCAGAAATATGGGACACACAGACGTCTCCATCATCATCCGGTTGGTTTATTGTTTATCTTTGTAGAGATCAGCTTACATTTTTTCTCAAAAATCCCTGAGTGGATCAATACCCTGCAGACTAAACAAAACAAGTCTGCAAACTGCATTTTTTCATAGGCTGATAGTTTGCCACATCTAATCCAGACCATTCAGTGGCTCATATAACTTGCTTTCCTAATATAAATCTCCTGGGACTAATACTAGTTATAAGATCTTCACTACGTATTTTAAGGTCTAATATAAAATAATCTTTCTTCAGTTCATACCGATTTCATCCTGCCTTCAGAAAAAACTGTTATATTTGACTTTTTTTTTGATATTGGGTTCACACTGTAGATTACTATTTTTTAACTCTCCTTCATGACCACATGCAACATTTAACCAAGTCCCCCAAATACAAAATTCTAATCAAGTTGTAATATGGTGATAAGATTATTATTTGGTTCCTATCTTTAATAACATTACCATAAAGCCAGTTTTATCTGATGAAGTAGTAAGAATTCGTAGTAAATTTTCTAGATCACAGCATTTTACCCATTTAGCAACCAACTTGTTGGATTTCATACTTTTCAGTATGCTGTCTTAAATTTATTGTCTCCATAAACAGTAAAATTTTCATTTCACTTTTATTGTAAAATTTGGAGTCATCACGATGACTATAGTCATATAAATGTTTTATTATATTCATGCATTAATAGCCTCAGAGAATGAATATAAAAACAAATAGTATAATCTAAGGTCCCAAACTGATTTGGTCTTTGAGGTCATGTGTAGGTTAATTAGGATCTTCTGTTCTCAACCAGTAGTTAGCAGTGTGGTTAAAATGCAGAACTCCCCCCCTCACCACCCTGTTCTCATTTTGTTTTGTGTTACAGATTTTCTATGATTTGAGACTACGGGTGGTATGCTTATTAGAGAAACACATAAATTAGAGTTGGGGGATTTTAGAAGAGAGTTAGAATGGTTCTCATAGGAGCCCTTGTTTCCAGAATACATGGTGCAGTTTGAAGAAAACCACCCAAGTTGTTTTGTTTGAACTGGTGCCCTGCTTCCCTCTCTCCAGCAGGCTAACTGAAACACATGGAGGAATTATGCCCTAGTGCCAAGAGGCTGCATTTTGGAGAGAGTTGTTTGTGATCCAACCTTTAGTACATGTCTGACCTTAGGTAAATCACGTCATCTGAGTCTCAGTTTTGTTGGCTGCAAAGAAAGGTAACATTCTTGCTTTATAAAACTAAGACTCTTGTGCAGTATCAACACGGTCATGTATTTGAAGTAACCAGCACAGTCCCGGCACTTAGCTGCCCTAAAGTAAATATTGGTTTTATTTGCCAATATTTACTAACCTTGTATATTATGAACACGATGAGAAAGTGAGAAGCAGTGCCTGACTTCTTTCTGTTGCTCACAGATAGACTGTGGCATTTTCCTCTTGAAATAAAGAATTTCACAGAACTTCAACATCAGACAAGGTCACTCTGTGACAGCGATGGATCAAGACAAAAAACAAGACTCCTCCATAATCATTTCTGAACACAGAGCATAATTTCCAAATCAACAAAATTGACCAAACATCTCCCTGTCCTGGTATATAGAACCACTACTTCTTTACCAATTACAGCTGAGTCTCACTGTAGTCCTTCCCCGTTCTCCAAAGGGTTTACAAAAATACCCAGTCATAAAATTACTTCTGCTTCCTGACAGTACCCAATTCAGAGCAAAGAGCTCTAAACCTTCTCTCAGGTAACCTAAAGTGAGCCCCAATCTTCAACATCATCTTACTGAGATGGCCCATGTTTCCCCAAGGTGTGTGTTCTTTCTCACTACAATGAACAATGCATCTGACTTGTTCAATCACAGGTGTATTCCTGATAGTCTTTGGCTGGAGAGAATTCACCAAGGAATACCAGGCAAGTTCCAAAATGGGGAAGCCATTTGTCAGAGATGACATTTATAGCCATGCTGTCCTAGCCACCATATGGGCCAAAATTCCTTCAAAGATGGTGTATTATTCAAGTTAAATATCAAACTTACTTAAGAGGTTATACAAGTTACTAGCAAGATTATTTTTCTTTAGTCGAAATATTAGAAGTAGGAAATTCATCTCCATTCCCTTATACACTCATAAATGTGTTGAAGATCAAAATAGTTGACTTCCTTTTATATTTTTCACTAACTTAAGAAAAGTATTAATAAAATAGAATGAAGTCAATTACTTTAAACTTCTAAATTGGGAATTTTACAGTAAAAAAAGTTCAGGAGGAGTTTTAAATTCATATTAACATTATATTTTAAAGTCTAGCTTAGGAAAGGAAACTATTTATGAGGGAAAGTGTATATAACTTTAATTTTGATTTTAGTAATATTTGACGTGCTACAATCTTCAATAGATCTATAACAGCAGCACCACATGAATTATGAAATAAGGCTGTACTGGGCAAACAATTTATTCCAATCAGTGAAATAGTAATAATGCGTGACATCAATTGCACACAGATCACCAGCTAGGCGCTATTCTACATGCCTCACACCTGTCATCTGAATTAATCTTCAAAATCACCATTTGAACTGGAAGTTAAAACAATCTCCACTTTACTGGTAAGGATACCAGGGCTTCGATAGGATGAGAAACTTGTTGGAAATTACATAGTTTGATGATACAGTTGAAATTCAAACCCATAAAATCCAATTCCAGAAGTCACATGCTGAACCTTTAAGAATCACTTCCAAACTGCCCAAGGGTTCAGATTTCTCCTAGGAGCATCACACATATCCACACATAATGAACCCTGTATATAATAATTGGACTTTAAAACTTCAGAAAAACATCTGTAGTGAAGCAACTCTGAAACACCTCCAGAAATCAGGAAGTAACTCTTTGTGAAGTCTGAGGACTCAAGGGCTGGTGTCCTCGCTTCTGCACCATTGACTTGAAGCTCATTAAAGATGTTTGCAATCAAAATAATAAGTCATGCAGCACACTGTCAATAAAAGATCATGGGAAGGAGATGTCAGGACACATGAGTTCTTATCCTGACTCCATTAAAGTCCTCTGTCAAGTAACGCCCACCTTTTCAGAGGTGAACAAACTGGAGGTTAAATTCCGAAAGAGTTAGCAAAATATTTAAGTTCAAATTTGGAGCTAGGCATCAATGTAATGCCCAACTCTGAAAATTTATTTTCAATAATTATGTCATTACAGTGGAGAGTTTTTTTTTTTTTTTTTATAATACAGTAAGTTCTGGAATAGGACAATGAATTAAAAGTTAAAAAATAAATTCACTAAAGAATAATACTTATTTTAAACATGTGGACTCAAAACCTCTTAAAGAGTGGGCCATGTTTATATTTGGGAATGGCTATTTGTTACTACAATATGCAGGAGATGTAATTCCACAAACAAACCCTTCAAAAGCAGATAGAAATTGACATTCCCATTTAGTGATTTAAACACATTTATTACAGGCCTTTTAAGAGCTGAACACTGTACTAGACACAAGTGGTATATTAAAAATAACTCATCTGGAAAATAGTTTAATATCTACAGGTTAAGGTTTACAGAAAGTGAGAGAGAATCATGCGTAACTTGTAGAATCTACTTTTTAATATATAGTTATACCTCATGGTTTGATCAAGTTCAAGTGTCATTCAAAGCACACTGATCATGCCCAAGTATTATTATCTCTGTCCTTATGGAACCAGTAAAAGGGATATTGTTACATTCCCTTTGGTTCTCTACACATAGCTAATAAGTTTAGTTTTGCAGAAGGCTTGAGCCAAAATGGCAGAAAATAATTCTGTATTTAAGAAAAGCATATTGCCTGGAGCTCACATTAGTAAATTCATTATCATGAGTCTAAAAATGATTCTAAAATTCTACACCTTTTCAGCTTTCCTAGGTTTTTCATGGACCATGGCTTTTCTCATATGTTGAACTAAGAATTTAAAAGAAACTATGTCTCACTTGGTTTGTAAAGCTTTAAATAGGCTCAGTTTAATTTGATGAAGTAGTCAAAGGTAGTTACATCGACAGATATTCTATGGTCCATTACATTACCCTAGGTAGAAATGGGCTGGTTTTATAGGCCTCTCCATTGGAAGGACATAGATTATTCTACCTGCTGAAGCTTAAGTGAGTCACTGGGGTATGATTTGAAGTCCCTAAATGGAATAGTTTATGTTTCATTTCTTTGCATGTGAAGTTTATATATACATATATATATCTGCAAATAGCACCTATAGTACATAATGTAAACAAGTCCACTTGGGTACATGACAACCAAATTCTAAACTTACTACTTCTGCCATAATGGTTGAAAAATAGTGAAATATATTTACAGAGCATTTTTATTTAGAATTAATTGGCCAGGAGTAGGCTATCATCAAGATGTTTTGGCACATTGAAATGAAAGACAAATGCTTTGCTCCCATAATGATAATTGGAAAATGAAAGGTCATATCTGGGGAGGGTTTTCCTATCTGCTCTACAGATAAAATGTTTCCTCTAGTCATCCTGTAACACAGGCAGTTACAGCAACTTGGGATCACCGAGTCATCAGTGATACCTTCACAAAGCAGTCAGGGTCATAAGAGCAGATCAGCCCTCATATGAAGTTTGCCTTGGGTGTGCTTTCAACGTGAAAGGTGGTGATGGGTAAGGGAATTCTGGCAGCACCTGCATTCATCTAGCCCTTTAGTGCACATATGTTGTGACCACCACCCAATCATAAGCATCATTAGTCCACAATTCTGCCTGGATCTCTGTCAGCATAGACTATTGCTCACAGGCAAAAGAAAATAACCATTTGAAGCAAAGTTGCTGTTCCCCCTCCAAACCCCTCACACGTAACTTGCATTCATCTGGCACCAATTCTGCACTGATTCTGTCTGCCAGATGAGAATAAAGCTATTTGGGAAGCTACCTTACTCTTCCTCCGACCTCAAACTTCACATTCTGGAATTGTCTGCTTTTAAGATCACTCTGTGGGGTTTTTTAAGGAAGAGAAATGACACACAGGGCCTTGGTACTGCTGAGATATTTCAGCAGAAATATTTTTTTCAGAAAAATATTATAGGCGAGAACTATAAGTTGATTACATAAATGATGGGGTTGTAATTACGTTTCCTTAAGTCATGCTGAGTCTTAATAGAGCTGACTAAAATCATTTCATTTTTTAAAAGCAAGTTTTTGTCCAACATAGCAGGAAAATAAACAAAAAAATTACAAGAACAAATGACTTCTGAGGTTGTGATATCCCATCCTAGGTCTCCAAGTGAGTTTCAGAGTCCTGCCGCAGGAAGATGGGATGGATTACAAGCTGGGCACAAATGCCATGTTTGCATAAGCATCTATACCTGGATCAACCTCTGCCCCATTTCCTGGGAGACTTGGCTGCCAGTTAGTTCATCACTTACCAATCAGACAGCAACTGAAAGAAACTGGAGTGAAAGAATAAGCTGTAAAAACAGTGTGTATATATATATATATATATATATATATGCCTTAATATGGCATTTTGTGAATATATTTAATTGAAAATATTTCTCTCGGCATCATACCGATTCTCTAATTTTTCCACTTCCTAACTTCGGAAAAACTGCTGAACAAATGGCCTTAATTAACTAAATTGTGCTGTAATGGAATAGACCGATACTTAGCACTTTTAAACTGAATGCTAAGTATCTAGTTTTGTTCTCTGTGGACAGGGTTTACCTAACAGTTGCATTCTTAGAATTACTACCGGTTTTTCTGCAAAGTAAACTCCTGATCTAAAATTTTATTTCTCAGTAACTTTAAATTGACAAAAAAAATTCTGAGTTAAAATAGAACTTATTTTTCATCGGGCCTTAGGTGGTTAATTTACATATCTTCTAATGTGCATAAAGGACAGGTTTTACTAAAATGATTAAATAAAGAGTAATATATGATGACCTGAAATACTTTATTGACAAAAAAACTGACAACTGGCTTCAGTGCTTCCTCCTCTCAGTATTCCCTTCTTTTTAAGCCTCATTATATTTTCAAAGGATGCAAGAAGATTCAATATACCTGTGTGTGAAACCAAAATAAGCCTGGTGTAACTTTAGTCATCTGATCTTTTAATCTTGCAGGTATGCAAAATTTAATATCACCGTTTCCTTTGTTTATAAAGTTATTCAGTTACATGACAATCAGCCCTAGAGGCAAAACAAAAGGATTAGAAACCCTCTTTCCTGTTGATTTTGAAAGGCTAATAGATATTATTCTAAATGATAAATGATTTACCATTCAGTTTAAAAACAAGTAGTCATTTTATGATCATGTGTGGAATATTCTTTTTCAAGTCAATTTTAGTTGTTTAATATTCCATGATAATTTCTACATAAGGTATTGGCTTAGACATTCTCTACATTAAAAAACTTTAATGTTTCCTCTGGGAATGAAATGGCAGGTGAAGAGGATGTGAGAGCAACATGCCTCATACATATTGAGATGACACTGTCCTTTTTATGGCCAATGAACTGAATACTCTTGTCTATTGTCTTGCAATTATAAAAGTGCTCTACGTAATGTGAGTTCTTATAATGTGTATTATAATGTGCATGTCCCATTAACTGATATGAGCTAACCATGGGCACAAACTTCTTGTATAAGCACTTTGCCAACACTTTTGCTTAAGTTAAACTTGAACTATATAATGGAGTCTAGTGTACACAACCTTGACTAAAGAAATTTTAAGAAATTTATATAAACCTATCTGAGAATATGCTCTTGTCATGATCAGTAACACTGTAATTAAAGTATAAAATGCAATAATCCTTGTAACCACTCTCCAGACTAGTAAAATAACCTAAATTCCCATTTAAATCATAGATGTGAAACCAGGTCTTCCTAATGTTCAACAATTCACTCAACATCACCCTAAGGTAGGTAGGATGGATATAATTGATGACAGTGCAGGAAACCAAGGACGAGACAGTACAATTTAGTTTGCAAACTTAGAAGCCACTAGTGTTTTGCAGACACCAGATTTTATGCAGCATTCTGTGAAACTTGATTATAATGAATAGGAAATGACATACAAGGTTTGAGGTATAACATGTGGATCAGGAAGATACTGGCATTTTGAATGTTTCCTTACCAGCCCTACTTGGATTTACTCTGGTAGTTCAGTTCTATGTTTACATTATAATAGACAATTATTTCAGTAAGAATGAGCTAACAGAAGCTAGCATTTAGAGAAGTTTGTTACTCTCTGTAACACTGTCAAAAGAAAATTTCCCTGTGGTCTTAGAAAAAGGATAGTCTCAAAGGTGGAAACTTTAGGTATGCCCATATTCCAAAGAGCCTGAAGGAGCTTCCAGGTCCATCTCCATGAAATCTTTAAGTTGGCCGACCTGGCCCAGTTACCACCAGCAGACTACACTCCTCCAGTCTACAAAAGCAGAGCTATGAGAGAAAGGAAATTAGGTATGCTCTCAGGAGTGTACTGTCCTTGGTGAGAGATTATTTGGGGATGCAGAGGGTTGCCTCTCTCCCATAGGCCAGCCTAAGTGAGTAGGGCACACCAAGGGAATCACTCCTAGGGAAAGACGCTGCCAGAGAAACACACAGCAACATCCCACCCATCCAATGGAAGTTGGCTTATGCCGCGGGCTTGCAGATCTTTGCCCTTTGCCAGGCTGAGGAGGAGAAGTGAATTATACTGAGATGGCTGAGAATTTTAGCAGCAAAGCAGCCTGCAGAACAAGCCTTTGACATGGGAAGGGAGAGCGATGTATTGGTGGGTAAAATGGACACCGTTGACCGTCACCAGGATTGAGCATCTTTCCAGCATCCAAACCAAGAGAGCTGCTGCTCAGGTGAGGACAGATAGCAGCTAGCTAAACTACAAAGGTTAATAAGACCAGAAAACATCAAGCCGGAGAGGATCTCTTCTGCCAGAGAAACATGGGTGAGAAAAACACCCCCCTCCCAATTTCACATGTGTGAGCCATGAGAAAGCCAGCATTTGAGTAGTGACTCTGCAGAGGACACAGAGAACAACTAACAGTGTTAATTAAGGCTTTTGTCCCTTTTCTCTTACTCCCCCCCGCCCCACCTCCTCTTGTCCCAGCAGTGGAGGAATCAGACCAGAGGAGAGGAATAGAAGAAATAAGGAAAAGAAAGAGTGTTCTTTCTTGGCACTACAGGACTCAGGCTGGGACCTGGGCGGCACCGGAACGAGGGGAGAACATGAGCATCGATTTAGAAGGAACATTGACTTGACTAGGGTGAACTCGAGCAGAAAGACATATGATCTGCCTCAGATAATATCGATGTAGGGCAAAGGGAGTTTCAACAGAGTATGTTTGAGCCAGTGATTGCAGAAATAAGTCAAGTCTGAATTCCACTAAGATAATAAACTGGCTTTATGGGTAATCTTCAGACAGTTACTTAATATTGCTAAATATTGCTTAATATTGCTGGGCTTCAGTTACCTCATTTTAAAAAGTGAGATACTAGTACCCACTTTTATACATTTATCCCACAAATATCTATTAACTACATAGTGTATGCCTGATATTTTTCTTCAGGTAGAAGGCTAATATATATGATCAGAAGACTGGCCGTTCTGTGTATTTTATGGCATTGCAGAAAGTTAGAGGCCTTAATCAAGTAACAACCTTCAAGAAGTCAAACAAGGTAAGGAATACCCATCATTTATATCTCATGTCCTATATGCCAGAAACTGTATAATGCACTTGGGGAAAAAAAATATCCCCACCCTAAAGATTCTTACAATCTACAGTAAAAACACACAAAGGGATTATTATTTTTAATTGTGGTAAATGTAATGATGAATTTCTGTTTTCTATTTCAAATGTCACAAAAACTCTGTCAAAGGTCACATTAAACCAAGCTTTATGAGAAAATTAAGTCATGGTGCTAAGAAAAAAATATGCTATAGTTTTGAATAAAGGTCTACTTGGCTCCAAAGTCTATACTGTTTTGATTACATCATTCATCATAATCTCAAAGACAAAGCAGTGCTTCAGATATCCAATTTATAACCTCAAGATGAGCTAAAGTCTGGACATATCCTGTTAAAACAATGGTTTTCACATCAATAATGAGTTATTAAGAGAATTTAAGGACATTTGGAAACAGTAATTCCAACCTTCTTTGAAGGATGACATGGACAGACATGGCTTTAATGGTGGCTTTACTGGGCTGCCATTTTTACATGTTATCTTTAGTTGGTTTTAATTAAGCCTCATCCCTTAGTTTCACATATATGACCAAGAATGGTTATACTCCCAATCCAAAATCTTCTCGAGAATAGCAAGAAAAAGGTATTTTCTTTTGGCTGCGTCCCTAGATGTGAGGATGATTAAGCCTAGAGTTCTTTATGGCCAACTGGTAGACATATTTTCCATCATTTAAGGAGACCTGCCAGACAATAAAGGCATTAGAGAGAAAAGAGGGAGAGAGGAAGGAGTAAGAAGCGAAGGAGGGAGAAAGAGAGGGAACTTCTCTAGTTCCGTTTAGCTGGTTCTAGAACTCCAATATGTATGGGGCAAAATAGAAACTAAGGAGTTCAGCTTCCCTAGCTTAAGAATCATTAAGCAAGGATTTACCAGTGCATCCCTACTATACGTCAGCCTGCACAAAGTGCTAATGTGTGTTAGCCTAAGTAAAATAACATCCTACTGTATTATTCTAACTTAAAGATGATATCCTGTGATTAATGACTCTTTCTGCTCAAAAAAAAAAAAAAAAAAAAAAGAAATTCACTAAACGGTCCAACAAGACCAAGGTTTTGACAATTCCACCGTTTTTTCTCTATGGATCATTATGTGTTTTTTAAAATTTGACAATGTAAGACTACTATTCAAAGATAATTTCAATGGGACTTTTTTCTTTTTCTGAATTCAATCTAATATTTTCAATCATATGTCTGTGAAATATGAATTCAAAAGCTAGGGAAGTTGAATGATAAAAGAGAATTTCTATTGGTCAACTTTTCTCATTCCAATTTCCATGTATTAGGATGCCAATAATGTTGCACCCATCTGGCTCTACAAGGATTGAATAATTAGCCACTGCAGTTGCTGACATTTAACAGACTCTGAAAGGAGTTCAGGGTGGAGATCAGGAATGAGGCACTCTGTGCTGTGAGAAAACTGGCCGAACAGGCTTTCAGATAGATATTTTCAGGAGAAAATTTTATGAACCCAATTTCTAGCATCTTCCCATACTTAGAAAAGCCCTAAAATCATTAGGATATCTGTGCTTGGTAACAAGCAGTATCCTTCTACCAATTCGTGGGCTTGATTGCATGTATCCCTTTCTCCAAAATCATATACAGGCTGAACTCCCCCCTTACCTATTTGGAGCAGTTCCTCAAAGCTACCTGAGAGGCTGTATCCTGGGCCATAGTGCTCAGTAAGTCCCCAAATGCAACAAACTCACAGCTCTCACACCTGTTTTTATTTCAGTCAACATTAGAGAGAAAATTTGTTCCTTTGATTCCATATCACTTGGTCTTTTCAACAATTTTGCCCCATGCATACTATGAATCTAAGCCTAGCAAACCTAGCCAGCGATCCTTAGACTATGATGCTAGTGCAAATGCAATTTAATAAACATTCACTGAACACTGTACTAATCTTGTCCTTGTTCTCAAGGAGTTCACAGTAGAGTGGGGAACAGAGGCAAAATGTAATTAAACTTCATAGTGAGAACTGTAGCAGTGCAAGCATGAGCCACATATGAAGGCAACATAGAGGAGTAATTCATTCTATTTGGAGACATTTAGAAAGGCCTCATGGGAGAGTTGATTCAAAAACTAAGGTTGGAAGGATAAAAAGAAATTTGCCTGGTAGACCATCACAATAGAAATCAAGAACAATCAGAAGAGTTCTTTCTTGACTTTATTTCAGGACATTTTTCTGAGTTAAAAAGTTACTTCATTACTGAAAAAAGTTGTGGCAATTTTTTCTAGGAAGAGTCATGTAGTAAATATTTTCAATTTTAAGAGCTGTGTTGTCTCTATCACACTATTCACTTCTCAAGCCATAGCTTGAAAGCTGCCATAGGTAATACACAAAGGAAAGGGTGTGGCTGTGAGCAAATACAACTTTATTTAAAAAACAGGTGGTGTGTGGATTTAACCCATGGTTTGCAGTTCTTTGATATACAGTAATTACCAACAGCACAGAAGAAAATGATCTTCAATTTTTGCCAGAGTTCCTTGCACCAGTGAGAGAATATTCTGGCAGGGGGTGGGAGGGGAGACATTAAATTACTGAAGACTCCTTATTAATGTCTTCCTTCTTCAACTCAGAATCTAGGTGCACAGTTTATTTTCTTCCTAGTTCAATGTGTCTTTTCGGAAGGGACAGAACATTTTGAAGAGATTCTAATTAGCTTTCCAAAAGTGTTTTAATTCCTTTCAAATAATAACAATTTGGGGAATTGAGTAAATTTTGTCACAGAATAAGTTAAGAGCAAGAGATGGTATTTAAGGAACACCAGGGAAAATCCTTTGAACACAGGACAAAAATTATTACTAAAAGTGTTCTAAAATGCAGTAATCCCAAGCTTCTTTATAACTTAGAATATTCAAGTTTCATCAGTTACCACATGGAAGAATAAAACCAAATAAATATAAAGGCAAAACTGAAGGAAATAAAACTTTATTTCAAACAAGGGTAAAGAAAAAAAGATGAAATCTTGAAAAATATTACATCAAAATGGATTATACTTTGTAATATACATACAAATGTTTATTCAAGATAATGAAAATTTAAATTATTTATTATTTTTATTTTCATAAGATAAACAAGAAATAAATTGTGGAAATTATAACTCAAAATTAATTCTCCTGACTTAAAGATTTTTTTTCCTAAGCTCTTCTAAGTCATAGTATATTTTGTGACATTTTAGTTGTATTAAGTTGTTAACTTGTGTGTGTGTGTTTTTTTAGATGTATACATATGTTAGTAATTATAAAACAAAATTTTAAAAACCCTGCTAATCCTGTGCAACCTGCAAAATCCTTAGGGTCAATCATTGTATTTTAAGCTTGAGTCTCTAAAGGCTTTAAAATTTGGTTCATTAAATGCTCCTACTTGTAAGATTTAGAAATGTGGATGTTTGACAGCCCTCCCTCCAGGTGTTTCTGATGCAAGATACCGCACTCTGAAGAGGAAATAATAACACTTTCCTAGATCCAAACGACTGAGAAAAAACCAAACCTTGCTCTTTCAACTCTGCTCGTAGAACACATTTTATATCTACTTGGTCTTGGTGCTCTAACAATGCCACTTGAACACCTGTCTTGTAGAACTCTCTCCCAAAGAACTTCGTACATGTTAGGCACTGATGAGTTTGCATTAAAATTAGTATTCTGTTTTCCTTTTTAAATATAAATTTGCAAAATTTTCATTTTACAACTTATAATTTATTTTACACTGTTAAATCTCCATAACTTTCATCACTTAAGTTACATAGTTTGGGGTGAAAGTATAACAAACAAATGTAGTTTGTGAGGTATAATATATTTACACTTGTCATAGATTCTTAAAAAGGGAGTCTAATTCATTTTGAGAAGGTATATTTTGTTTTTTAAATTTTATGTTTTAAATTTTATTTTAAAACTTCAGTGAAAGATTAAATATACCAATGGACAACAGCTAGACATTCTATGACAAATGAATTCTGACCCACAGTTTCTGCAGCAACTAGCCTGGGAGGTAAAACATAACCTCTGGAGCAATCAGCTCACAATATGCATGAGTTTGTCAGTGTCTTCCAGCTCTCCTCTTTTTGGCCCTTGACTACAACTAGGACCAACAAATAACAGCCAAATATGCACCCCAAACATCTTATGAGACTCTGTTACTTGGTCCTTCTCATGGTACTTTTCACCTCTGCAACACCTAAATCCTGCCAATTTTCTGCCCTTACCAGGAGAAGGGAAATAGGAAGTCCATATCTATCAATAATTACTTTAATTATAAATGCATTTGAGAATTTTAATTTCGTCAATCAAAAAACACAGCATGGTTGAACGGATAAAAAAAAAAAACGAGAGCAGCACTGAGGAGCTTCAAGATGGTGGAAGAGTAAGACGTGGAGATCATCTTCCTCCCCACAAATACGTCAGAAATACACCTACATGTGGAACAACTCCTACAGAACACCTACTGAACGCTGGCAGAAGACCTCAGACCTCCCAAAAGGCAAGAAACTCCCCACGTACCTGGGTAGGGCAAAAGAAAGAAGAAAAAACAGAGACAAAGAATAGGGACAGGACCTGCACCAGTGGGAGGGAGCCGTGAAGGAGGAAAGGTGTCCACACACTAGGAAGCCCCTTCGTGGGCGGAGACTGCGGGTAGCAGAGGGGGGAAGCTTCAGAGCCACGGAGGAGAGCGCAGCCACAGGGGTGCGGAGGGCAAAGCGGAGAGATTCCCGCACAGAGGCTCGTCGCCGAGCAGCACTCACCAGCCCGAGAGGCTTGTCTGCTCACCCGCCGGGGCGGGCGGGGGCTGGGAGCTGAGGCTCGGGCTTCGGTCGGATCGCAGGGAGAGGACTGGGGTTGGCGGCGTGAACACAGCCTGAAGGGGCTAGTGCACCACAGCTAGCCGGGAGGGAGTCCGGGGAAAAGTCTGGAGCTGCCGAAGACGCAAGACTTTTTCTTGCCTCTTTGTTTCCTGGTGCGCAAGGAGAGGGGATTAAGAGCGTCACTTAAAGGAGCTCCAGAGACGGGCGCGAGCCGCGATTATCAGCGCGGACCCCAGAGACGAGCATGAGATGCTAAGGCTGCTGCTGCTGCCGCCACCAAGAAGCCTGTGTGCGAGCCCAGGTCACTCTCCGCACCTCCCCTCCCGGGAGCCTGTGCAGCCCTCCACGGCCAGGCTTCCGTGATCCGGGGACAACTTCCCCGGGAGAACACACAGTGCACATCAGGCTGGTGCAACCTCACGCCGGGCTCTGCCACCGCAGGCTCGCCCCGCCTCCATACCCCTCCCTCCCCCCGGCCTGAGTGAGCCAGAGCCCCCTGATCAGCTGCTCCTTTAACCCTGTCTTCTCTCAGAGAAGAACAGATGCCCTCAGGTGACCTACACGCAGAGGCGGGGCCAATCCAAAGCTGAAACCTGGGATCTGTGCGAACAAAGAAGAGAAAGGGAAATTTCTCCCAGCAGCCTCAGAAGCAGCGGATTAAAGCTCCACAATCAACTTGATGTGCCTGCATCTGTGGAATACCTGAATAGATGACGAATCATCCCAAATTGAGGAGGTGGACTTTGGGAGCAACGATATATATATATATTTTTCCTTTATTCTCTTTTTGTGAGTGTGTATGTGTATGCTTCTGTGTGTGATTTTGTCTGTATAGCTTTGCTTTTACCATTTGTCCTAGGGTTCAGTCTGTCAATTTTTTTTTTTTTTTTTTTTAGTATAGTTTCAGTGCTTGTTATCATTGGTGGATTTGTTTTTTGGTTTGGTTGCTCTCTTCTTCCTTTCTTTTTTTTTATTACTTAAATTTTTTTTTAAATAATTATTCTTTATATTTTATTTTAGTAACTATTTTATTTTATCTTCTTTCTTTCTTTCTTTCTTTCTCCCTTTTATTCTGAGCCGTGTGGATGAAAGGCTCTTGGTGCTCCAACCAGGCATCAGGGCTGTGCTTCTGAGGTGGGAGAGCCAATTACAGGACATTGACCCACCAGAGACCTCCCAGCTCCACATAATATCAAACGGCAAAAATCGCCCAGAGATCTCCATTAACGCCAAGACCCAGTTCCATTCAATGACCAGCAATCTACAGTGTTGGACATCATATGCCAAACAACTAGCAAGACAGGAACACAGCCCCACCCATTAGCAGAGAGGCTGCCTAAAACCATAATAAGGTCACAGACATCCAAAAACACACCACCAGACGTGGACCTGCCTACCAGAAAGACAAGATCCAGCCGCATCCACCAGAACACAGGCACCAGTCCCCTCCACCAGGAAGCCTACACAACCCACTGAATGAACCTTACTCACTGGGGGCAGATACCAAAAACAACGGGAACTATGAACCTGCAGCCTGTGAAAAGGAGACCCCAAACACAGTAAGTTAAGCAAAATGAGAAGACAGAGAAACACACAGCAGATGAAGGAGCAAGGTAAAAACCCACCAAACCTAACAAATGAAGAGGAAATAGGCAGTCTACCTGAAAAATAATTCAGAATAATGATAGTAAAGATGATCCAAAATCTTGGAAATAGAATGGAGAAAATACAAGAAATGTTTAACAAGGACCTAGAAGGAATAAAGAGCAAACAAACAGTGAAGAACAACACAATAATTGAAATTTAAAATTCTCTAGAAGGAATCAATAACAGAATAACTGAGGCAGAAGAATGGATAAGTGACCTGGAAGATAAAATAGTGGAAATAACTACTGCAGAGCAGAAAAAAGAAAAAAGAATGGAAAGAATTGAGGACAGTCTCAGAGACCTCTGGGACACCATTAAACACATCAACATTCAAATTATAGGGGCCCCAGAAGAAGAAGAGAAAAAGAAAGGTTCTGAGAAAATATTTGAAGAGATTATAGTTGAAAACTTCCCTAATATGGGAAAGGAAATAGTTAATCAAGTCCAGGAAGCACAGAGAGTCCCATACAGGATAAATCCAAGGAGAAACACGCCAAAACACATATTAATCAAACTATCAAAAATTAAATACAAAGAAAAAATATTAACAGCAGCAAGGGGAAAACAACAAATAACATACAAGGGAATCCCCATAAGGTTAACAGCTGATATTTCAGCAGAAACTCTGCAAGCCAGAAGGGAGTGGCAGGACATATTTAAAGTGATGAAAGGGAAAAAGCTACAACCAAGATTACTCTACCCAGCAAGGATCTCATTCAGATTCAATGGAGAAATTAAAACCTTTACAGACAAGCAAAAGCTAAGAGAATTCAGCACCACAAAACCAGCTTTAAAACAAATGCTAAAGGAACTTCTCTAAGTAGGAAACACAAGAGAAGGAAAAATCCTACAATAACAAACCCAAAACAATTAAGAAAATAGTAACAGGAACATACATATTTAAGGTGTTTAAGATAATTACCCTAAATGTAAATGGATTAAATTCTCCAACCAAAAGACACAGACTGGCTGAATGGATACAAAAACAAGACCCATATATATGCTGTCTACAAGAGACTCACTTCAGACCTAGGACACATACAGACTGAAAGTGAGGGGATGGAAAAAGATATTCCATGCAAATGGAAATCAAAAGAAAGCTGGAGTAGCAATTCTCATATCAGACAAAATAGACTTTAAAACAAAGGCTATTACAAGAGACAAAGAAGGACAACACATAATGATTAAGGGATCAACCCAAGAGGAAGATATAACAATTGTAAATATTTATGCACCCAACATAGTATTTGCCTTAGGTACTGAGGTACTCCTAACAGCCATAAAAGGGGAAATTGACAGTAATACCATCATAGTAGGGGACTTTAACACCCCACTTTCACCAATGGACAGATCATCCAAAATGAAAATAAATAAAGAAACACAAGCTTTAAATGATACACTAAACAAGATGGACCTAACTGATATTTATAGGACACTCCATCCAAAAAAAAACCAGAATACACTTTCTTCTCAAGTGCTCATGGAACATTCTCCAGGATAGATCATGTCTTGGGTCACAAATCAAGCCTTGGTAAATTTAAGAAAACTGAAACTGTATCAAGTATCTTTTCTGACCACAATGCTATGACACTAGATATCAATTAGAGGAAAACTCTGTAGAAGATACAAACACATGGAGGCTAAACAATACACTACTTAATAACCAAGAGATCACTGAAGAAATCAAAGAGGAAATCAAAAAATACCTAGAAACAAATGACAATGAAAACACAATGACCCAAACCTATGGGATGCAGCAAAAGTAGTTCTAAGAGGGAAGCTTATAGCAAAACAGTCCCACCTTAAGAAACAAGAAGCATCTCAAATAAACAACCTAACCTTACAGCTAAAACAATTAGAGAAAGAAGAACCAAAAAAAACCCAAGTTAGCAGAAGGAAAGAAATCATAAAGATCAAATCAGAAATAAATGAAAAAGTAATGAAGGAAACAGTAGCAAAGATCCATAAAACTAAAAGTTGGTTCTTTGAGAAGATAAACAAAATTGATTAATCATGAGCCAGGCTTATCAAGAAAAAAAGGAAGACTCAAATCAACAGAATTAGAAATGAAAGAGCAGAAGTAACAACTGACACTGCAGAAATATAAAGGATCATGAGAGATTACTACAAGCAACTATATGCCAATACAATGGACAACCTGGAAGAAATGGACAAATTCTTAGAAAAGCACAACCTTCTGAGACTGAAACAGCAAGAAATAGAAAATATGAACAGACCAATCACAAGCACTGAAATTGAAACTGTGACTAAAAATCTTCAAACAAACAAAAGCCCAGGACCAGATGGTTTCACAGGCGTATTCTATCAAACATTTAGAGAAGAGCTAACACCTATCCTTCTCAAACTCTTCCAAAATATAACAGAGGGAGGAACACTCCCCAACTCATTCTACGAGGCCAGCATCACCCTGATACCAAAACCAGACAAAGATGTCACAAAGAAAGAAAACTACAGGCCAATATCACTGATGAACATAGATGCAAAAATCCTCAACAAAATACTAGCAAACAGAATCCAGCAGCACATTAAAAGGATCATACACCATGATCAAGTGGTGTTTATCTCAGGAATGCAAGGATTCTTCAATATACGCAAATTAATCAATGTGATACACCATATTAACAAATTGAAGGAGAAAAACCACGTGATCATCTCAATAGATGCAGACAAAGCTTTCGACAAAATTCAACACCCATTTATGATAAAAACCCTCCAGAAAGTAAGCATAGAGGGAACTTACCTCAACATAATAAAGGCCATATATGACAAACCCACAGCCAACATCATCCTCAATGGGGAAAAACTGAAACCATTTCCACTAAGATCAGGGACAAGACAAGGTTGCCCACTCTCACCACTACTATTCAACACAGTTTTGGAAGTCTTAGCCACAGCAATCAGAAAAGAAAAAGAAATGAAAGGAATCCAAATCGGAAAAGAAGAAGTAAAGCTGTCACTGTTTGCAGATGACATGATACTATACATAGAGAATCCTAAAGATGCTACCAGAAAACTACTAGAGCTAATCAATGAATTTGGTAAAGTAGCAGGATACAAAAGTAATGCACAGAAATCTCTTGCATTCCTATACACTAATGATGAAAAATCTGAAAGTGAAATTAAGTAAGCACTCCCATTTACCATTGCAACCAAAAGAATAAAATACCTTGGAATAAACCTACCTGAGGAGACAAAAGACCTGTATGCAGAAAATTATAAGACACTGATGAAAGAAATTAAAGATGATACAAATGAATGGAGAGATATACCATGTTCTTGGATTGGAAGAATCAACATTGTGAAAATGACTATACTACCCAAAGAAATCTACAGATTCAATACAATCCCTAACAAATTACCAATGGCATTTTTCACAGAACTAGAACAAAAATTTCACAATTTGTATGGAAACACAAAATACCCCGAATAGCCAAAGCAATCTTGAGAAAGAAAAACGGAGCTGGAGGAATCAGGCTCCCTGACTTCAGACTATATTACAAAGCTACAGTAATCAAGGCAGTATGGTACTGGCACAAAAACAGAAACATAGATCAATGGAACAGGATAGAAAACCCAGAGATAAACCCACACACATATGGTCACCTTATCTTTGATAAAGGAGGCAAGAATATACAGTGGAGAAAAGACAGCCTCTTCAATAAGTGGTGCTGGGAAAACTGGACAGCTACATGCAAAAGAATGAAATTAGAACACTCCCTAACACCATAAACAAAAATAAACTCAAAATGGATTAAAGACCTACTTGTAAGGCCAGACACTATCAAACTCTTAGAGGAAAACATAGGCAGAACACTCTATGACATAAATCACAGCAAGATCCTTTTTGACCCACCTCCTAGAGAAATGGAAATAAAAACAAAAATAAACAGATGGGACCTAATGAAACTTCAAAACTTTTGCACAGCAAAGGAAACCATAAACAAGATGAAAAGACAACCCTTAGAATGGGAGAAAATATTTGCAAATGAAGCAACTGACAAATGATTAATCTCCAAAATTTACAAGCAGCTCAATATCCAAAAAACAAACAACCCAATCCAAAAATGGGAAGACCGAAATAGACATTTCTCCAAAGAAGATATACAGATTGCCAACAAACACATGAAAAGATGCTCAACATCACTAATCATTAGAGAAATGCAAATCAAAACTACAATGATATATCATCTCACAGCAGTCAGAATGGCCATCATCAAACAATCTACAAACAATAAATGTCAGAGAGGGTGTGGAGAAAACAGAACACTCTTGCACTGTTGGTGGGAATGTAAATTGATACAGCCACTATGGAGAACAGTATGGAGTTTCCTTATAAAACTAAAAATAGAACTACCATACGACCCAGCAATCCCGCTACTGGGCATATACCCTGAGAAAACCATAATTCAAAAAGAGTCATGTACCACAACATTCATTGCAGCACTATTTACAATAGCTAGGATATGGAAGCAGCCTAAGTGTCCATCAACAGATGAATGGATAAAGAAGATGTGGCACATATATACAATGGAATATTACTCAGCCATAAAAGGAAATGAAATTGAGTTATTTGTAGTGAGGTGGAGGGACCTAGAGTCTGTCATACAGAGTGAAGTAAGTCAGAAAGAGAAAAACAAATACTGTATGCTAACACATACATATGGATTCTAAAAAAAAAAAAAAAAAAAAAAATGGTCATGAAGAACCTAGGGGCAAGACAGGAATAAAGACACAGACCTGCTAGAGAATGGACTTGAGGACACGGGGATGGGGAAGGGAAACTGGGACAAAGTGAGAGAGTGCATGGACATATATACACTACCAAATGTAAAACCGATAGCTAGTGGGAAGCAGCCGCACAGCACAGGTAGATCTGCTCGGTGCTTTGTGACCACCTAGAGGGGTCGGATAGAGAGGGTGGGAGGGAGGGAGATGCAAGAGGGATGACATATGGGGATATATGTGTATGTACAGCTGATTCACTTTGTTATAAAGCAGAAACTAACACACCATTGTAAAGCAATTATCCTCCAATAAAGATGTTAACAAAAAACAAAACAAGAACCAACTTTGTGCTGCCTGCAAGAGATTCACTTAAGTTTTAAAGAGACAAAGACTGAAAATAAAGGGGTGGAAAAAGATATTACAGGAAAACGGAAAGTAAAAAACAGCAGGGGTAGCCAAACTTGTATCAAACAAAATAGACTTGAAGCTAAAGACTGCAATAAAAGACAAAGAAGGTCATTAATAAAAGAGCCAATTTTTTGAAAGTATAAACAAAATAGACAACTTGTAGCTAGACTTACCAAGAAAAAACATAGGACCCAAATTTTAAGTGAAGAGGAGACATAGAAACTAATACCACACAAATACAAAGCATCCTGAGAGACAACTATGAACAATTTTATCCCACGAAATTGGACAACCTAGAAAAATGGATAAATTTCTAGAAACATACAATCTAATAAGACTGAATCATGAAGACATAGATCCGAATATACCAATTATTAATAAGGATTTGAATTAGTAGTCAAAAAACTTCTAACAGAGAAAAATCTAGGACCAGATGGCTTCACTGGTGAATTCTACCAAACATTTAGAGAAGAATACATACTAATCTTTCTCAAACTCTTCCAAAAAGTAGAAGAGGAGCGACAACTTCCAAATTCATTTTATGAGGCCAGCATTACTGTGATACCAAAACTAGATAGGGACACTACAGGAAAAGAAAGTTACAGACCAATATTCCTATAAGTGGAAAAATCTTTAACAATGTGTCAGCAAACTTAATAATATATTGGGAAGATCATATGCCATAATCAAGTGGGATTTACTTCAGTGAAGAAAAGATGGTTCAACTTTTGCAAAACAATAAATTAAAAATCACATTAACAAAATGAAGGATAAAAATCACGTAATCATCTCAATAGATGTGGGAAAACCTATGACAAAATTTAACATCCTTTCATGATACAAAGTCTCAACACACTGGGTGTAGAGGGAACGTACTTCAACATAATAAGACAATATGAGACAAACCCACAGAGCTAACATCATTCTAAACAGTGAAAAGCTAAAAGTTTTCCCTCAAAGATAAGGAACAAGACAAGGATTCCAATCTCACAATTTAAATTCAACACAATACCGGAAGTCACAGCCAAAGAAGTTAGGCAAGAAATAGAAATAAATGGCATCTAAATCAGAAAGAAAGAAGTAAAATTGTCTCTTTGCAGATGACATGATATTGTATATAGAAAACCCTAAAGGGTCCAACAAAAAAATTGTTAGAACTAATAAATAATTTTAACAAAATTTCTTGATACAAAATAAATATACAAAATCAGTTGCATTTCTATACACCAAACTATCAGAAAGAGAAATTAAGAAAGTCCCATTTACAATACATGAAAAGGAATAAAATACTTAGGAATAAACTTAATCATAGAAGTAAAAGATTTGTTGTACACTAAAAACACTAAAGCATTGATCAAAAAAACAAAACAAAAAAAACTGATGACACAAATAAATGGAAAAATGGTTCATGTGGAAAAATATTGCTAAAATGTCCATACTACCTGAAGAAATCTATAGAGACAATGCAATTCCCATAAATTTCCAATGGAAGCTTTCTAAGAAATAGAAAACCCATCCTAAAATTTTATGAAACCACAAAATACCTGGAATAGCCAAAGCAGTCTTAATAAGAACAAAGCTGGAGACATCACACTTCCTGATATCAAATTATATTACAAAGCTATTTGAAACAGTATGGTATTGGCATAGAAAAAGATGCATGGATGAGTGGAACAGAATAGAGAGCCCAGAAATATACTTATGTATATATGGTCAATTTAAGACAAAGGAGCCAAGTATATACAATGGGGAAAGCACAGGCTCTTCAATAAATGGTGTTGAGAAAACTGGACAGCCACATGCAAAAGAATAAAACTGTACCTCTTTTTAACACCATACACAAACATCAACTCAAAATGGATTGAAGACCTCAACATAGGACCTGAATCTATAAAACCCCTAGAAGAAAACATAGGTGGTAAGCTCTTTGACATTAGTCCTGGCAACTTTTTTTTTTTTATTTGACTCCAAAAGCAAAAACAACAAAAGCAAAAATAAACAAATGGGATTACATCAAAATAAAAAGCCTCTGAATAGCAAAGGAAACCATCCACAAAATAAGAAGGCAAACTATGGAATGAATAAAATGTTTGCAAACTAATTATCTGATAAGGGATCCAAAACATATAAGAAACTAATACAACTCAACAGCAAAAAAATGAAATAACGCAATTATAAAATGGCAAAGGATCTTTACAGACATTTTTCCACAGAAGACATACCAATGGCCAATAGGTACATGAAAAAGTGCTCAAAATCACTAATCATGAGGGAAATGCAAATCAAACTACAATATGATATCACTTCATACCTGTCAAGATGGCCGTTTATCAAAAAGACAGAAGAAAACAAATGCTGGTAAGAATGTGGATAAAAGGGAACCCTTGTACACTGTTGGTTGCAATGTAAATGGGTACAGCCACTATGGAAAACAGTGTGGAGGTTTCTCAAGAAATTAAAAATACAACTACCTTATGATTCAGCAATCCCACTTCCGGTTATATACCCAAAGGAAAGAAAACCATTATCTTGAAGAAATATGTGTACTCCTGTGTTCATTGCAGCATTATTCACAATAGCCAAGGTAAGGAAACAACATAAATGTCTGTCAATGGATGGATGGATAAAGAAAAGGGACTAGTCAGTGTTATTATTGATGTCATAGTGGTCATTTTTCATCATAAAAAGATTAATTCCCTTTAAACAAAGACATTCTTATAAAGCATGCTAACTCAGGGGCACAATAAAAAAACATAACTTGTATATCAATTACTGGCAGAAAATCTAATTCCTTACAAAGCCTACACCATTGGGGAGAGGATACTTTCATACAAAAAAAGTACTACACTAATATATAGCACTTTTAATTGGGCATTTAAACATTTTTTGTAACCTCAAAAGGAATTGGAAGGACTACAAAATAAAGGACCAAGAAACTAAAACATAATGGATACAGAAGAAAGTCCTCAAATGAGAAATAACTAAATATGAACAATCAGAGACAAAATATAAGCTTGCTGAATTTCCTGAAATATTGTTATATGTAACAGAAATATCTATTTTTTTAAACACAGACATATACACAACGGATTATTATTCAGCCTCGAAAAAGAAGGAAACCCTGCCATTTGTTGACAACATTTATCCCTTATATGTAGAATCTTAAAAAAAAAAAAAAGTTGAACTCTTACAAACAGAAAGTAGAAAAGTGGATTCTAGGGTCTGGGTGATGGAGGAAATAGAGGTTGGTAAAACGGTACAGACTTTCAGTTATAAGATGAATAAGGTCTGAGGATCTAATGTTTAACATAATGGTGATTACAGTTGATAATACTATATTGTATAGTTGAAATTGGCTAAGAGTAGTACTTAAATGTTGTCACAAAAAAAAAAAGGATAAGCATACGAGGTGGTGGTTTGTGTTAATTACCTGATAGAGGGAATCCTTTCACAATGTATACATGTATCAGATCACCATGTTGTACACCTTAAATATCTTTTTTTTTTCAATTACACCTCAATAAAGCTGAGAAACACATAAAATTGAGTTGTGGATTGTGGTTATGTTTACTAAGTTGTCAAATTGTCACACTTAAGGCTGGGGAATTTTGTGGTATGTAAATTATACCTCAATAAAGTTGTTTCAAAAAAGTTAATCACTAACTCTGACAGTTATTAACAATACTCTCTCTGCCCTGGATAGAATACAGATCAGTTTCAACTCCTTGGCACAAGTAATGATACACAATTACATTGCTCTAGGTTTTTTGTTTTTTTGTGGGGTTTTTTGGGCTCATCATGGTGGCATCTATGCTACAGTTAGTTCTCCTTGCTGTACTTGGATCGATGAAACAGGTCAAGTAGAACAGGCATTACACTGGCCTAAGTAAAAAGCAAAATATGTCTCTAGGACTGGTCCTCATAGTCTGTTATTTGTTCTCTTGGTCTGAATGTTTTGGGTTCCAAAGCATCTTATAGGGACTAGTCATTATTTTTTTTGTCATAGTGGTCATCATGTTTTTCCACTGCATTCTATCTAGAGTCTAAATGCTTTTGTGCAGCTGCTCTTTCATCAATAATGGCCATGATGCAAAAAGTAAGTCACAAGGATGTAATATACAGTATAGGGAATATAGTCAATAATATTGTCATAACTTTTTATGGAGACAGATGGTAACTAGACTTATTGTGGTGAGCATCTTGTGATGTATAAAACATTAAATCACTATGCTGTACATCTGAAACTAATATAATATTGTAAGCCAATTATACTTGAATAAAAAAATTACCACAACAAAATGGTCAAGAATATCTTGTGATATAGTTGACTATGCAGACAACTGAACAATCCCTGAGCAGTTAAGATCTGAGTCTCTACATTGGTCAACCTCTTGCCAGTGAGAGAATGACCAATAGCGGGTACTAAGAGGCTGAATATATGAACAGATAATACATGACATTAGAAGTCTGATCCACAATCTCAGCAGCTATCCGCCCAGAAAAATAATGAATTGGCCAATCACTTCTAGCGTCCCTATTGTTGCCTCCACTTCCAATTCCGGACCAACCAAAGAAAATCAAATATGTTCCCCAAACCAATCACATGCCCTAATTTTAGTTTCCCCACCTCCAGCTTCCCCATGCCAACAATCTCCAACCAGAGCATAGCTGAAGCTTTTTTCTCTTTTTTACGCTGTAAAATTTCTCATTCTCCTACCTGCCTTTGAGTCTCTGATGGTGACTGATTTCCTAGCTATGAACGAATAGCTTGTTCATTTTCATTTGGGTGGTTTTCATTCATTTCCACATTAGTAAGTCTCCATTTTACAAAGAAGAAAACCTAATAGATTTTTAATTAACAATTTTGATAGCTCTCACCATTATATCAGACTAGAATACCAAGGTCTCACAATTCCCATCCTTTCCTTCTGAAACAATATGCCTACTGTGGGTCTTTATGAACCTTAATGTGAAGATATCTTGTGAAACCTTTAAACTGCTAATAGTGGCTTCTCTGTTCTAAGTTGCAATCCTCACTGAAAATTTCTCCAGCAAATTTTGCATCTTCTTTCTGGGACTCAGAGTTATGACCCATATTTCCTACATAATGTTGTTAGATAAGCCTGGCTGATTTGAACCATACCTCCAACATAAATTGTCACTTTTCTTAATTATTTCCCTCATCTCCTTGTACTTAACCCTCACATGATCACACTTCAGTGTTGATGAATATTTTGATGCATCTTTTATTTTGCTATCATATTGTTTCTGGCTAGTATCCAATTATAAACTGCAAATCCCCAAAGGCAAAAAATATTTAAATTCCACTGTAATTCCCCAACAGAACATAGATAAGGCTGTAAACTCTATGGATAGTCATGTCATGTGGGCAATGGTATAATGGGATGAAAAAAAGAACCAACTGATTAATTTGAAACTCTAATTGTCCTCTTTCTAGATACTTAAAAAAGTTGTTCAGAGTTCTGAGACCTCTCAGTGATTGTGGACTAGTGATTCTCAAGATGTGGCCCCTGTACCAGCATCACCAGCATCATCTGGGGGCTTGTCAGAAATGCAAATTCTTACCCCCACCCCCATATACTGAATCAGAAGCTCTGAGGGGCAAGAAGTGTGTTTTAACACTGTCACATGGTGATCCTGATGCATGCTAAAGTTTTGGAACCAACACTGTATACTCATGCTACTGCAATTATTGTCTATGGAGCCAGAAGTTTTGACATCATCTGGGGACTTGTTCAAAGTATCTTAGGCCTCATTCCACACCTGCTGAATAAGAATCTATATTTTAAGTAAGAATCTGCTTGGGTGATTTGTTTTTGCATATTAAAGTTTGAGAAAAGTGGGTCTGGAGAATTTCATTGTGCAGAAACTATCGGAATTATATCAAGAATATCAACCATCCATCTTATTTTATTTTATTTTTGGTCTGGGAGGAGGCTTTTACCGGCTCTGCTCATAAGAGTCAATTGTGCACATCTCTTATGAACTAGGAGTTCATTGCCATCATGTCAAGAGTTTAAGATAAATCATCATGGAAATATTTACACCACAGAAATCAGCAAATACTACAAATCAGAGACTCTGACCTCTGTCCCCAGCTACTTTACCTGCATACCAATGGTAAGAAGTGTCATTTTATTAAATCTTACTCAATCTAAGGTATGGTTTATTCACCTGACAAGGAATCAGAACTTTTTTGAGGAAAGAATTATTTTATTTCTGAAACCTTCTATTGGCTTTATAGCAGTGTGATTTTAACTGAGGTTTGAATCTATACCATGGTTTCTCTTTGTTAAAAGAAAAATTTCCAGGTTTGATTCTATAGTTATTGAGAGGGTTAATACATTCACATCTGAGCACAGGTTTCTATTCTTTTGTAGGAAAATTGCAACCCAAGGTCAAAGCAATGTGCTATAATATTCATGGAATTATTGAATAATTCCAAGAGAATATGAATGGCATTTTAGTAACTACATTCAGCAACATTATACCAATCATGCTATTATGAATTATTTATCAGTTCTATGAGACTAACCATTCTCCTTCCTTCACTGTTAATCAGATGAAGGAACATTATTGTGACCTTGGTTAGTTGTGGTGGGATTTGTCCCTTTTGGAAAGAGTAAAAAGAAACTAGTTAGAGCTGACTACTATTTTTCAATATTAGCAATTTTTATTAGAATGGACTTTGTGATGTATAGAATTTCACCTCCATAACCTTCATACTGCACTTTAAAAGAATCTTCTTTGTGAGGTATGTTCAACAACAGAGTACTCGCAGAAATATAAATGCCTGTTAAGTTAGAAAGAGATTTACAATCACAGGACATGAATAAAGCATCTGCTGGAAATCAAAATACAGAGATCAAACTTCCTAAGAAGCTTGGACTTTCATACCCAAGAGGTTTCCCTGGGCTTCTCATGTGATTGTAAGAAGTGACAATAGATACAGTGATAAATGTTTGCAGGAGTTAGTGGTTTCAGTGGTTCAGTGGTCAGTATTTCTTTCTACAAGGAGAACATGATATGTGACGTATGGAGAAGGACTGATGTCAATTACATAAGAATTTCTGACACACTATTAAAAGCAGTGTACATTAGCGTAACAAAATATACTATGCATTTTTCTATTTTTACTTTAACACATTATTTTTCACTTTAAATATATATATGCTTACTTTAACACATTAAAACTAACATGTTTTCCAGATACTCATGTGTTAACCTAGCTGATGGCACTGTCACCTATGTTTTGTGAAGCATGCAGAAAATTATATTAAGGGATTATTCACAATAAACCTACTGACTTTACAAATAGGAATAAGAGAATATACTTAAACAACTGCCCTAGTTTCTTTACTGTTTACACTGTAAAAATAAACAGTGTAAATATTCTACTTCCAAAATACTTCAGTTATAATTGATATCAGAGACAAACTACAGATTACCAAAAAAAGGAGTAGTTAATGTATCATAATGATGTAGTTATTTCCTTGCTGTATAACATGACGCAGGCACAAAGTCCTGAACAAGTCCATTGAGTTCACCTAGTTCAGATAGCTCTTTTCAATAATAAAGGCATCTTTTATAACGTGCGATTTAGTCAAGACAAAATGATTACTTCACAGTACTCAAACAACATTTTTCTTTTTAGAGTCTTTGTCTCACAATACAATTATCCTCATTAGAGAAAAATTACCTACTTGTTGGATAGAAAAATAACAAGGTCAAGGACAATGCCACAAAATTGGCATTAGTGGATTAATTCTCATCTGAAATACTTTCAGTAAGTGGCATTGTAAGCCAACAAAAACAATAATTTTCTGTTTTTGTTTTGTTTTGTTTAAGTATGCCATAATTTAACAGCAGTTTCATTTGAAAGAGTTATATTTAATTTGGGAGGAAATTATTGATATTATAGGAAGATCATTTGAAAAGCTGGGTTAGAATTAATACATTTTTTGGAAGGTAAGGGTTGTTTTTATTTACTTTTTCTTTGATATTCATGGAACATTCCAGTGGTTCACATTTTGAAAATTATAGAAAATACACTTTCAACAGGGACACTTTCAGCTATAAGTTTGTAAGCTAGTGTCTCAAAATATTGAAGATTCAGTGTAATGCTGATCTATTGCTGCTGTAAAACATTATTACAAATTTAGTAGCTTTAAAAAAATTATTTATCATCTCACAGTTTCTGAGGGTCAGAAGTCCAGGAAAATCAGCTAGATACCACTCAGACTCTCACAAGGCTAAATCATGGTGTCAGCTGGTTCCTTTCTGGAGGCTCTAGAGGAGAATTCCTTTCTTGCTTATTTAAGTTGTTGGCAACATTCAGATCCTTGTGGTTGTAGGAATGAGGTGGTCATTTCCTTGCTGGCTGTCACCTCAGGGCCATTCATAGCTTACAGCAACCATTCATATTCCTTGGCCCATGGTCCCTCCTCCATGTTCAAAGCAAGCAACAGCAGGTTGAGTCTGTCTTATGCTTTGAAACTCTCCTGCCTCTCCTTCCATTGTATCTCCTCCTTTCTTCTACTTTTATGGGCCCATGTAATTATATTAGGCCCACTGGATAATCCAGAACAATAATTTTAAGATGGAAATAACCTTAATTCCATCTGCAAAACCACATTGTCATATAATATACCATACATAGGCATAACAAGAAAGGATGAAGGATATGAGGACCAAAATTCTACCTACCACATTCACAGTTCATAATTAGTGAAACAAAACCCAAAAGACAACGAAATAAAATGGCAAATAGTTTTGGGTGCTGAAAGTCAACGAGAAAATCTTTATGAAAAAATGAGTTCTGAAATATAAATTTTGGTGAATAAGAAAACAATATGAATTTCCAAACAAAATATAATGATCTCATCATATAAAGTATATATTGTGAAAAATTAAACTTTTTAGGGAAAATACTGATGATACATATACTCCATGCACTATGGACAGTAATTGCCTTCTAAAAGAGTAAAACACAACTTCTAAACATTTCAGTAGTAAGTGGATGATGCTTTTTACACATATTGGGAAGTGGCTCTAAGTTAATTTTCTATCTTATGTTCCATTTAACATAATGTTAGATAAAGATGATTCACATGCCAATTTTTTCTTCTTCAATTTGTGTCTTCAAATTTTTAAAGCAAACCACTAATTTCCAGGTTTTAGAGAAAATTAAGTAGGTGGAGTTTCCATACCATCTTAAGAAATCATCAGTGTTGTTGACATAATAGGTGTCCTTATCCCATCTGACAATAACTCTAAGGTAACGGTTCCCTGTGTATTTTACAATTCAGAAACTACAAATCTATTGACCCTTTAATGGAAAATAAATTAAACATTTGTAATCTAAGCTCAGTAGGTGAACAATGCAGTCCTCTTGTTAAGATTCATGAACCCTAGAGAAAACCAGATATTGTATGTCATAAGGGACTAGAAGAAAACAGTTTTAATGGGCTTCCCCAAACCATATGTCCATGGACCATATGCCCATGAAGCATTAGTCTTACAGCTATTCCTACACATTTCATTAAGTTATTTCATATTCATTTTTTGTATAGATTTCCAAGGGTTTTAACCAATCTAATTTTGTAGTGCTCAGCTAAATTCTCTATATTCAGACCTGCATTTATAATTACATAAATATATTCAAATTATAAACAGTGATAGAACTTAAGATTCTTGCTGTCACCTAAGAAAAAATAGCCAGGCTTGAATTTGAAATAATGATTTAATGATTCTGGAGCGATGGAGAAGTCTTCTGGAGACGTATTTACTAAAGTAGTCTTAAAGAAGGACCTGCCTGAAAACATTGACAGGACAATGCCTAATGAGCATCATAGTACACAGACTTATTAAACATTTGTTGATTTTCTTTAATAGGATTGTAGAGTTAACATTTGAAAGTACACCATAAATCTTTTTCTGGCCTTTAGCAGTGTACTTATTTTGGTATCTTGTGAAATTATACTATAAAAATCAATTCTAATTACTACGTATAATACAACACAGGCAAAAGATAAGGAAATGAAATGTTAATGGTAGGTGATCATGCATTAAACTGCAAGGATTTTTATGATGAGAAATTCTGAGATTTGGTATTATCACTGCTCTTAATTCATTTTTATTGAGGTTCATTGAGCGAATAGCTTAAGACCCATAAAGTAGTTTTCCTGGAATAGTTTGTAGTACTGATATCCAGAGTTCTATTCATTCAGGCTTCACTTACGGGGTGCACGTTTGATTCAATATACTATGTTGGGTACCAAAGGGAATACAGCAACAAAGACTGCATTAGAAACATCTCTAAAGATGCTATAATGGTATAACAGTTATTACATTAGAGTTTAATATTCAACTGTCTTATATTTTTACTTATTGCAATCTCTGTGAGGGCTGAGATTATATCTTGCTTATCATTCCATCACCCCAGGATCTCACAACACTTTGCAAATAGTAAGTGTTTAGCAAATATTATCTTGATGAATTTGTCTGGTCTATGAATGAGTTGAAATTTTACACAGATCAATCAAAACCAGGGAGACGGTGCACGGGCTAAGAGAAGACAATGCAGAAACTTCTTGCTTGACTACAAACCTAAAGACAGTTTTTCTTCTCACACAGAGAAAGTATTAACAGAAAACCAATAATTACTCTTCTCCCTGGAAAACCAAAGGGAGTTCTTAATTCAGAAATGTGTATGCCTGGCTTTAGTTAATTAGTCTCACTCCAGCTTTTCAAAGGACCATAAAATTAATACCTAGTCTTTTAAAGTAATTTGAATTATAATTCACTATAAGCCATTCAATTCATTACTCTCACAAATTTCATAATTCAGAGCAAAGTATTAAAATGACACTTCCGAATTTTAACTTTCAGGATTCTGTTTAATTTTTACAAGTTTTTTTTCTGAGGTTAGGAGTAGAGCTTTCAGCTTATTGGTGATAATAAAAGGTCTTTACTTTAGTAACTGAATGCTTTACTGCTGACCATTCCCACAAGTATAACTGATCTATCGACTCCTAAAAACCATCTTGGAACTCCTTTCACACACACTGCCCTCATTTCCAGCACTGAGGAAAATCCGACATTTGCTATTTTCATATTTCATTCCAGGTCAGAAAGACCCTAGAGAAACTGTGTTTTTCATAAAATTACCTTACAAGTTAAGAAGGAAATGGAAAAACATGTTTTAAAACCCCCTCTCATTTCTTCATGTCAAATCACTGTATTTACCCAATTACATAAAGATATAAATCTAGAGTTTAGGGGTCTTAAGGTAGAAGTAAAAAATGAAAAAATAACTTTCAAAATGGCATTATCACTAACTTTGTAATATAGTGAGTACAAAGTATTGCTTATCAGCCTCAGATTATGTCACTGATATTATGAGAAAGGTAAAAAGTGACAAGAGTTTCAACAGACAAGAGGTAAAATAACCAAATGCTTTAGTTGTTGAAGACAGTGATAAGAATATCCATTAGAATGTCAATTTTTTTAAAGAAATTTTGTGGCAACAGAGTTTCTACTATGTAAATGATCCAATGACCTTCTGGAACATTACTCTTAATGAATGCATCAGGGTGATTAAAATTAAAGAGGGTTTGTGTGTGATATGAACAAAACTGTTTATAACAATCACAGGATATGGAACAGATTAAATCTCATAGCTATGAAATTATCATCCTCTGTTGCTTTAGAAGCAGAGAGCTTAATGTTACCAACTCTCTGCTTAGGAGTTTGCTGATTAATGTGGTTTTCCTTTTTTCCATTTTGTATTTGGTTATTTCTTTGTGTGCATTACTGGTATAAACTTTAACATATGGCAACAAATCAAACGGATTATTAATATAGCTGTTCTGTCTGAAATGGGTGTAAAATGATGATTCAATACAGAGAAGTTCAAACTATGCTTTGAAGTAAAATAAATCTAGGCTACAATAATGCTGAAAGTACACCAAGTAAATGGCAAATTAAATATTGTTGCAATATATCAATTCCCAAATCCTCTATCTTACTTTTCAAATAACAAAATTATATTTCCATGATATGTCCACTAGTCTTGAAGTGCTAATGCCAATGTCTGAATAATAATGCTATCAGAATTTCAATCAAAGCATGAAATTTGTGTTGATGCTTAAGTGACATTTTTTCTTAGGTGTAGTACTGAATGTACTAAGTGTATGAAAGAAAGTAATGCTCTGTCTTACTTTCTAACAAATATTTAATAGAACAGCAATAGCTGTAATTGCTGGTGGCCTTAACTTTGAATTGAAATGTCAGATATAGCACTCAAATCTGAGTCTATCTGTTCAGACACTACATTTTTAAAAAAAAAAGAATCCAGAATTACCCTTATAAAATGTTTTAACATGTATTAGTGCACTCAAGTCGTGAAGAATTTCAGAAACAACTTAATGATGCAATACTGCTAATTTTATTGTAGCTTGCTATTACTCATGTTTGCCTGTGTTAATGAAAGTTATTCATGAGGCATCCATTCCTACAAGGTACTGAATCACCAGTCAAATAAAACACTAATTAATAAAAAGTGTTAAGTGGAAAATTTATCTGGCTATAGGGAGAAAATAAGGGAGAGAACCAGCAGGCCCAGAATTGGAATACAGGGTATCTTGCTGCTACATATATTACTTTTAAATAATAATTACAAAGCTTTATTTGCTGTCTTTTACAATATATTTATGTATTTTACTCAAAAATATACTTTTATATCATCACTCTTCTGGGGATACATGTTTTAATTGCTTGTTCCCTATTCTCATAGACTCGACTGGGGAAAACCAAAGGGAGGCACTAAACTTATAGGAAGACTGTAATAAATCTGCTTAGGATCAATGCTAAATCCTTTATTAGCAAGATACAAAAGATGAAAATATGTTTCCAAAATCAATGTTGAATCTCAAGAGTAGAAATGCATCATAATCCCAAAATCTCTGAACTTCATATCCTCTACAATTTATTAAAATTATGAAAATATGAGACCTTCAAGATGGCGGAAGAGTAAGACATGGAGATCACCTTCCTCCCCACAAAGACATCAGAAATACATCTACACGTGGAACTGCTCCTACAGAACACCTACTGAACGCTGGCAGAAGACCTCAGACCTCCCCAAAGGCAAGCAACTCCCCATGTATGTGGGTAGGGCAAAAGAAAAAAGAAAAAACAGACAAAAGAATAGGGACAGGACCTGCATCTCTGGGATGGAGCTGTGAAGGAGAAAAAGTTACCACACGCTAGGAAGCCCCTTCACTGGCGGAGAGCGGTGGTGGGAGGTGGGAGAAGTTTCGGAGCCACGGAGGAAAGCGCAGCCACAGGGGTGCAGAGCGCAAAGCGGAGAGATTCCCGCACAGAGGAGCGATGCCGACCAGCACTCACCAGCCCGAGAGGCTTGTCTGCTCAGCCGCCGGGGCGGGCGGGGGCTGGGAGCTGAGGCTCGGGCTTCGGAGGTCAGATCCCAGGGAGAGGACTGGGGTTGGCGGCGTGAACACAGCCTGAAGGGCCTAGTGCGCCATAGCTAGCCGGGAGGGAGTCCAGGAAAAGGTCTGGAGCTGCCGAAGAGGCAAGAGACTTTTCTTGCCTCTTTGTTTCCTGGTGCGCGAGGAGAGGGGATTCAGAGCGCCGCCTAAATGAGCTCGAGACGGGCGCGAGCCGCGGCTATCAGCGCGGACCCCAGAGATGGGCATGAGACGCTAAGGCTGCTGCTGCCGCCACCAAGAAGCCTGTGTGCGAGCACAGGTCACTATCCACACCGCCCCTTCCCGGGAGCCTGTGCAGCCAGCCACTGCCAGGGTCCCGTGATCCAGGGACAACTTCCCCGGGAGAACGCACGGCGCGCCTCGGGCTGGTGCAACGTCACGCAGGCCTCTGCCGCCGCAGGCTCGCCCGGCATCCGTACCCTCCCTCCCCCCGGCCTGAGTGAGCCAGAGCCCCCGAAGCAGCTGCTCCTTTAACCTCATCCTGTCTGAGCAGGAACAGATGTACTCAGGTGACCTACATGCAGAGGCGGGGCCAAATCCAAAGCTGAACCCCAGGAGCTGTGCGAACAAAGAAGAGAAAGGGAAATCCCTCCCAGCAGCCTCAGGAGCAGCGGATTAAATCTCCGCAATCAACTGGATGTACCTGCATCTGTGGAGTACCTGAAAAGACAACAAATCATCCCAAAATTGAGGCAGTGGACTTTGGGATCAACAATATATATATTTCTTTCCTTTTTCTCTTTTGGTGAGTGTGTATGTGTATGCTTCTGTGTGTGATTTTGTCTGTATAGCTTTGCTTTTACCATTTGTCCTAGGGCTCTGTTTGTCCGCTTTTTTTTTTTTTTTTTTTTTTTTTTAGTATAGTTTTTAGCACTTATCATAGGTAGATTTGTTTTTTGGTTTGGTTGCTCTTTCTTTTTCTTTTTTATTACTTTTTGATTTTTTTAATTTTTAATAATTATTTTTTATTTTAATAATTTTATTTTATTTTTTAATTTCTTTCTTTCTTTTTTCTCCCCTTTCTTCTGAGCTGTGTGGCTGACATGGTCTGGGTGCTCATGCCGGGTGTCAGGCCTGTGCCTCTGAGGTGGGAGAGCTGAGTTCAGGACACTGGTCCACCAGAGACCTCCCAGCTCCACATAATATCAAACAGCGAAAGCTCTCCCAGAGATCTCCATCTCAACGCTAAGACCCAGCTCCTCTCAACAACGAGCAAGCTACAGTGCTGGACACCGTATGCCAAACATCTAGCAAGACAGGAACACAACCCCACCCATTAGCAGAGAGGCTGCCTAAAATCATAATAAGGTCACAGACACCCAAAAACACACCACCAGAGGCAGTCCTGCCCACCAGATAGACAATCTCCAGCCTCATCCACCAGAACACAGGCACTAGTCCCCTCCACCAGGAAGCCTACACAATCCACTGAACCAACCTTAGCCACTAAGGGCAGACACAAAAACAATGGGAACTATGACACTGCAGCCTGTGAAAAAGAGACCCCAAACATAGTAAGTTAAGCAAAAGGAGAAGACAGAGAAACCCACATCAGATGAAGGAGTAAGGTAAAAACCCACCAAACCAAATATAAGAAGAGGAAATAGGCAGTCTACCAGAAAAAGAATTTAGAGTAATTATAGTAAAGATGATCCAAAATCTTGGAAATAGAATGGAGAAAATACAAAAAACGTTTAACAAGGACCTAGAAGAACTAAAGAGTAAACAATGATGAGCAACAAAATTAATGAAATTAAAAATTCTCTAGATGGAATCAATAGCAGAATAACTGAGGCAGAAGAATGGATAAGTGACCTGGAAGATAAAATAAATAAATGGAAATAAATACTGCAGAGCAGAAAAAGAAGAAAAGAATGAAAAGAATTGAGGACAGTCTCAGAGCCCTCTGGGACAACATTAAATGCACCAACATTCCAATTATAGGGGTCCCAGAAGAAGAAGAGAAAAAGAAAGGGACTGAGAAAATATTTGAAGAGATAATAGTTGAAAACTTCCCTAATATGGGAAAGGAAATAGTTAATCAAGTGCAGGAAGCACAGAGAGTCCCATACAGGATAAATCCAAGGAGAAACACACCAAGACACATATTAATCGAATTATCAAAAATTAAATACAAAGAAAAAATATTGAAAGCAGCAAGGGAAAAGCAACAAATAACATACAAGGGAATCCCCATAAGGTTAACAGCTGATCTTTCAAAAGAAACTCTGCAAGCCAGAAGAGAGTGGCAGGACATATTTAAAGTGTCCTGATGAAAGGGAAAAATCTACAACCAAGATTACTCTAACCTAGCAAGGATCTCATCAGATTCGATGGAGAAATTAAAACCCTTACAGACAAGCAAAAGCTAAGAGAATTCAGCACCACCAAACCAGCTTTACAACAAATGCTAAAGGAAATTCTCTATGCAGGAAACACAAGAGAAGGAAAAAACCTACAATAACAAACCCAAAACAATTAAGAAAACGGTAATAGGACCATACATATGGATAATTACCTTAAATATAAATGGATTACATGCTCCAAACAAAAGACATAGACTGGCTGAATGGACACAAAAACAAGTCCCGTATATACACTGTCTACAAGAGACCCACTTCAGACCTAGGGACACATACAGACTGAAAGTGAGGGGATAGAAAAAGATATTCTATGCAAACGGAAATCAAAAGAAAGCTGGAGTAGCAATTATCATATCAGACAAAACAGACTTTAAAATAAAGACTAATACAAGAGACAAAGAAAGACACTACATAATGATTAAGGGATCAATACAAGAAGAAGAGATAAAAATTGTGAATATTTATGCACCCAATATAGGAGCACCTCAATAAATAAGGGAAATACTAACAGCCATAAAAGGGGAAATCGACAGTAACACATTCATAGTAGGGGAATTTAACACCCCACTTTCACCAATGGAAAGATCATCCAAAATGAAAATAAAGAAACACAAGCTTTAAATGATACATTAGACAAGATGGACTTAATTGATATTTATAGGACATTTCATCCAAAAACAACAGAATACACTTTCTTCTCAAGTGCTCATGGAACATGCTCCAGGATAGATCATAACTTGGGTCACAAATCAAGCCTTGGTAAATTTAAGAAAACTGAAATTGTATCAAGTATTTTCTACAACCACAACACTATAAGACTAGATATCAATTCCAGGAAAAAATCTGTAAAAAATACTAACACATGGAGGCTAAACAATACACTACTTAATAACCAAGAGATCACTGAAGAAATCAAAGAGGAAATCAAAAAATACCTAGAAACAACTGGCAATGAAAACATGATGACCCAAAACCTATGGGATGCAGCAAAAGCAGTTCTAAGAGGGAAGTTTATAGCAATACAATCCTACCTCAAGAAACAACAAACATCTCAAATAAACAAGCTAACTTTACACCTAAAGCAATTAGAGAAAGAACAACAACAACAAAAAACCCCAAAGTTAGCAGAAGGAAAGAAATCATAAAGATCAGATCAGAAATAAATGAAAAAGAAATGAAGGAAAAAATAGCAAAGGTCAATAAATCTAAAAGCTGGTTCTTTGAGAAGATAAACAAAATTAATAAACCATTAACCAGACGCATCAAGAAAAAAATAGAGAAGACTCAAATCAGTAGAATTAGAAATGAAGAAGAAGTAACAAATGACACTGCAGAAATACAAAGGATCATGAGAGATTACTACAAGCAACTATATGCCAATAAAATGGACAACCTGGAAGAAATGGACAAATTCTTAGATGAGCACAACCTTCCACGACTGAATCAGGAAGAAATAGAAAATATAAACACACCAATCACAAGTACTGAAATTGAGACTGTGACTAAAAATATTCCAATAAACAAAAGCCCAGGACCAGATGGTTTCACAGGCGAATTATATCAAACATTTAGAGAAGAGGTAACACCTATCTTTCTCAAACTCTTCCAAAATATAGCAGAGGGAGGAACACTCCCAAACTCATTCTACTAGACCAGCATCACCCTGATACCAAAACCAAACAAATATGTCACAAAAAAAGAAAACTACAGGCCAATATCGCTGATGAACACAAATGCAAAAATCCTCAACAAAATAATAGCAAACAGAATCCATCAGCACATTAAAAGGATCATACACCATGATCAAGTGGGGCTTATCCCAGGAATACAAGGATTCTTCAGTATATGCAAATCAATCAATGTGATACACCATATTAACAAACTGAAAGATAAAAACCATATAATCATCTCAATAGATGGAGACAAAGCTTTTGACAAAATTCAACACCAATTTATGATAAAAGCCCTCCAGAAAGTAGGCATAGAGGGAACTTACCTCAACATAATAAAGGCCATATATAACAAACCCACAGCCAACATCGTTCTCAGTGGTGAAAAACTGAAACCATTTCCACTAAGATCAGGAACAAGACAAGGTTGTCCACTCTCACCACTATTATTCAATACAGTTTTGGAAGTTTTAGCAACAGCAATCAGAGAAGAAAAAGAAGTAAAAGGAATCCAAATCAGAAAAGAAGAAATAAAACTGTCACTGTTTGCAGATGACATGATACTATACATAGAAAATCCTAAAGATGCTACCAGAAAACTACTAGAGCTAATCAATGAATTTGGTAAAGTAGCAGGATACAAAAGTAATGCACAGAAATCTGTTGCATTCCTGTACACTAATGATGAAAAATCTGAAAGAGAATTTAAGGAAACACTCCCATTTACTATTGCAACCAAAAGAATAAAATACCTAGGAATAAACCTACCTAAGGAGACAAAAGACCTGTATACAGAAAACTATAAGACACTGATCAAATAAATTAAAGATGATACAAACAGATGGAGACATATACCATGTTCTTGGATTGGAAGAATCAACATTGTGAAAATGACTCTACTACCCAAAGCAATCTACAGATTTAATGCAATCCCTATCAAACTACCAGTGACATTTTTCACAGAACTAGAACAAAAAATTTCACAGTTTGTATGGAAACATAAAAGACCTCAAATAGTTAAAGCAATCTTGAGAAAGGAAAACAGAGCTGTAGGAATCAGACTCCCTGACTTCAGACTGTACTACAAAGCTACAGTAATCAAGACAGTATGGTACTGGCACAAAAACAGAAATATAGATCAATGGAACAGGATAGAAAGCCCAGAGATAAATGCACGCACCTATGGTCACCTTATTTTTGATAAAGGAGGCAAGAATATACAATGGAGAAAAGACAGCCTCTTCAATAAGTGGTGCTGGGAAAACTGGACAGCTACATGTAAAAGAATGAAATTAGAACACTCCCTAACACCATACACAAAAATAAACTCAAAATGGATTGAAGACCTAAATGTAAGGCCAGACACTATAAAACTCTTAGGGGAAAACATGGGCAGAACACTCTGTGACATAAATCACAACAAGATCCTTTTTGACCCACCTCCTAGAGAAATGGAAATAAAAACAAAAATAAACAAATGGGACCTAATGAAACTTAAAAGCTTTTGCACAGCAAAGGAAACCATAAACAAGACGAAAAGACAACTCTTAGAATGGGAGAAAATATCTGCAAATGAAGCAACTGACAAAGGATTAATCTCCAAAATTTACAAGCAGCTCATGTAGCTCAATATCAAAAAACAAACAACCCAATCCAAAAATGGCCAGAAGACCTAAATAGACATTTCTCCAAAGAAGATATACAGATTGCCAACAAACACATGAAAGAATGCTTAAATCACTAATTATTAGAGAAATGCAAATCAAAACTACAATGAGGTATCACCTCACACCAGTCAGAATGGCCATCATCAAAAAATCTACAAACAATAAATATTGGAGAGAGTGTGGAGAAAAGGGAACCCTCTTGCACTGTTGGTGGGAATGTAAATTGATACAGCCACTGGAGAACAGTATGGAGGTTCCTTAAAAAACTAAAAACAGAACTACCATACCACCCAGCAATCCCACTACTGGGCATATACCCTGAGAAAACCATAATTCAAAAAGAGTCATGTACCACAATGTTCATTGCAGCACTATTTACAATAGCCAGGTCATGGAAGCAATCTAAGTGTCCATCGACAGAAGAATGGATAAAGAAGTTGTGGCACATATATACAATGGGATATTACTCAGCCATAAAAAGAAACAAAATTGAGTTATTTGTAGTGAGGTGGATGGACCTAGAGACTGTCATACAGAGTGAAGTATGTCAGAAGAAGAAAAACAAATACCGTATGCTAACATATATATGGAATATATATGGAATCTATATACATATATATGGAATCTAAAAAAAAAAAAAAGGTTCTGTTGAACCTAGGGGCAAGACAGGAATAAAGACGCAGACGTAGAGAATGGACTTGAGGACACAGGGAAGGGGAAGGGGAAAGGGAAGCCGGGACAAAGTGAGAGAGTGGCATGGACTTACATATACTACCAAATGTAAAATAGATAGCTGGTCGAAGCAGCTGCATAGCACAGGGAGATCAGCTCAGTGTTTTGTGACCACCTGGAGGGGTGGGATAGGGAGTGAGACGCAAGAGAGCGGAGATATGGTGATATATGTATATATATAGCTGATTCACTTTGTTATAAAGCAGAAACTTAACAAACCATTGTAAAGCAAATATACTACAATAAAGATATTTTAAAAATTAGGAAAATATTATTTGAAAACCAATTTTACACCTTGTTATAGTGTGAAATAATGTAAGGCCAGTTTTGTATTTCTAGCATTCCTTCAGGAAACATATAGTACTTAACTATAATCTTAGTACAATGCCCCCCAGCAGAGAACAAAACATTAATGTGTCCATATTCTAGTAAACCCTGTAGGATATCTTTGCAGAATACTACCCGTGCACTCATCTGAATTTCAGTTTTCACAAGCCAGGTTTCCAATTTTCAAATTTATAAGCTTAATAAAATACCTCTCAGCTCTTTATTTATATCTTCCATTTCTCTCCTAGTCATACATATATTTTCCTCTACTACTTTGATTGTATGGAGAATAACTCTGAGCACTGTTTTGTCATCCTTATCTACTAGTTCCATCATCTCTTTCAGTTTTTCAAAATATTTTTTTTTAAAGATTTTTTTAAATTTATTTTATTTATTTGTTTTTGGCTGCGTTGGGTCTTCATTGTTGTGCGCGGGCTTTCTCTAGTTGCAGCGAGCGTAAGTTACTCTCTGTTGTGGTGCACAGGTTTCTCATTGCAGTGGCTTCTCTTTTTGTGGAGCACGGGCTCTAGGCATGCAGGCTTCAGTACTTGTGGCACACAGGCTCAGTAGTTGTGGCTTGCGGGCTCTCGAGCGCAGGCTCAATAATTGTGGCGCACGGGCTTAGTTGCTCCATAGCATGTGGGATCTTCCCAGACCAAGGCTTGAACCCGTGTCCCCTGCATTGGCAGGCAGATTCTTAATCACTGCGCCCCCAGGGAAGCCCCCTGTTTTTCAGTTTTGATTCCATTTTTCTTTACTTCTTATTTATCTCCTGAATATGGATGACATTTTTCACTTCTTTGCCTACCTGGGTATTTATGATTGAGTGTCATTGTGTATTTTACATTCTTTGTTGCTGCATTTTGATATGTCTTTTAAAAGAGTGTTGACCTTTGTTCTGGCATGCAATTAAATTACTTGAAAATAGTTAAATGCTTTCAAGCCTTGCTTTCAAGTTTCATAAAGGCAAATCAAAAACTGCTTTAGTCTAGGGTTAACTTAACCCCATGGTTAAGGCAACCTTCTGACAATTCTACCAAATACCCTGTGTATTACAAGATTTCCACTTTAGCTGGTGGGAACAGGAACTATTCCAGTGTTTTTCCCTTTGCTTTGGGTAGTTGTCTCTTCTGCTTCTGCTATCAGTGCCGAACCGAAGGCTTGAGGGTCACCCTCTTCATAGGGCTTTCTCTCTCTCTCTTTCAGCCTCCCTCCTCTCTGGTATTTGCTTCACAAATTGTAGCCATCTTGGCCTCCATGAACTCTGGTCTTTACTTTCTCAACTCACTGAGACTTCTAGGCTCTGTTTGGGTTCCTCCTCCTGTACAATGGCCTGGGAAAACTGGGAAGTGAGCTGATATACCTGTAGTTCTTTGTCTGTTTCCCCCTTCCCTTTGCTTTTTTCCCAATGTATGAAAACCATTTTTTGATATACATCACCTACTTTTCTAGTTGTCTAAGCTATGAAGCTAAACTTGGGTCCTGTTACTCTGTTTTGGACAGAAATAGAAGCACACCCCAAATCTTAGTAAAGAATCTACATTAAAGGAATATTGGTCAAAAACTAAGATAACACCCTGCTACTTCTAGCAAACACAGAGCTTGTTTAACCTGAAGAGAAATGTAAGAATTGAGCAATAGATTTTCAAGCCTATGTTTTCTGTGACATCTCAACATCTTACAGAACTTGCACTTGGGTTCCTGGTGATGAAAGAAATCTAAGGACCATCAAAACCCACCCTTCTCCCACTGTTGGGGTGAATTATGTACTTGAATTTTAAAAGGCAGAAGAATTGCTAGTGACAGTACTCAGAAAAGAAGGATATATAATTCTCTTTTATAACTAAAACTGGTGACTGAAATTGTCTTGGCCAGTTTCTCTCTGTTAACAAAACTAAATCTCCTTGCCCTAGTTGGTCAAACATCTTTGCCTCACTTGATAGAGACTGAGAACAACTAGTAATAGTCTCTTTGTGCCCACATTTTAACAATACCAAAGGAGCCTTTAACACTTATGTTTCGTTTCTACTGTTTCAACAAATTTGTCTTGATTTCTTCTGATTTCCTTCAGTACAATAACAATACCCACACTCTATAAGCATTCTTATTTATGGACTGGATACAGTTTACAAAAGCAACACTTATAGTCTAAGAAAAAGGAGAACCACCACAAATGCTTACACAAATTCACAGATATATCTATAACAGCAATTTGAGTTACAAAAAGGTATAAAAGTTTCACTGAGTAAGTGAGAGGATAAAGTCATAGAAGATTGTTTTGTTCTTCTACGTTATCTTTCCCTAAGCTAAAGAGTTAGTAGTATAGTAATAATTATTTTTTATTATCTCAATATCATGGTTGGGAAATCTGCCTGTAGAAGATTTAGAAGTTGCCTAAGGTCTAGAGCAAAAATGCAAAGCTTGCATTTCAACCTATGTGTCTTATATTTACACTAGTTTACCCATGTAGATAAACATGGATAAACCTTTTTATGCTATTGCCCAGCCTTTTATGCTATTGCCCAAGCCAGACATGGGAATGCCAAGCAGAACTCTGAGAAATATCACTTTTCTTGCCAGCAAACCTACTACTGCATTATTAGGTAAAATTCTATCATCTGTTGAGATTTTCTTGAACCAGATCTTTGCCTTCAGTTTATTGATAGATGATCAGCACCCTCACTCTGCACAGGGACACTCTCCACTCCTAAAAGGCAAGAATATTATCCTATTCTTTGGCTGTCTATATCTCATTACTTATGTGATCTGTTGTGGTTGATCCTCGGAATCTATCCACTAAGCCACACACTTCAGTCCCATGAGACACTGATTTATTAGTGAGTAGTCTTTTGGGAGCAAAGAAACTGTTCTTACTCTCTTCTCAGCTCATGTGTTGTCATTAACATGACAGCTTTCTTCACCCAAAATCTTGATCCATAATCTTAAGTGAACATATAGAGATTAGAATATAACCACTCCCTTTTTTGTTTTCCAGAAAAGGAGAAGGAGCCTGAAACTCAGAGACAAGTTAAGTGTTTGGCCTCTAAGGTAAGCCACCATTGTAAGTTGCCCTGACAGGGCACAAGTTTGAGTCTTCTGATCCCAAGGTTTAATTAAAGGTTACCTATCACCACCAGGTATTGCAAGTTACGGCCTGTAGACTTTCGTGACCAAGGGGTTTTTTGTTGCTGTTCTTTTCTGTGTGTTTATTTTTTTAAATTTGAACTAGCAAACATCATTTTATAAAGTTACAGTTATTGATAAAAATTCAGGTTTCCTGCTTCTCTGGAATAAATGGTGGACTCAGTGACAATGCCTGCATTCCCAAATGATGACCATTTGTTAGAACTGATGAAAAGAACACGAGCTTCTCAGTTCCCTCCATTGTCTGTTGTCTCCCCAGCACTGAGGCTAATTCTGAACTGTTGTTACTTTATGTCGAATTCACCTTACCCATTTATCTCACTGGTCTGTTCTTATAGACATTCATGTTTGTGACTTTTGTAATGCACACTACTTACTCGCTTCCTGCAATGCAGTGCTGATGGTATTATAAACAATTGCTCTACTCTCAGTCTTCCCTATACCTGGCATTTTCATCCTCCTAGTTTTTTAGGCTGAACACCATGGAGCCATTGTTAACTCTCTCTTTCACTCACATTCTTACGCGATCCACCAACAAATCTATTCAGTTCTCTAAAATATACCTAAAATAGAATAACTTCCCACCACCTCCACCAGGGAGGGTCTGGTCCAAGACACGATTATCTCCAACCAGGGAGATGTAAATAACTGCCTAATCGGTCTCCCTGCTTCCACGTTTTCTTCCCTAGAGCCACACGTTGTAACAGTAATGTTCAAAACCCACCCGTATCTCCCATCTCACTCTGAGTAAATGCTGAAGAGTTTAAGGGCCACCTGCTCTAGCTCCTCCTCCCCCACCCTCATGACCTCTGACCTCATCCCCCAGTTCTTTCTCTGGCTCATTCCCCTCCAGCCACCCTGGACTCCTTGCTGTTTCGGACATATTATCTCGTAAGTATGTGCATTCTCAATGTCTATTTGTGAAAATAACGGTTAAAGAATGAATCAATTAAATAATTAATATACAAGGACTGTGCTGGATGTTCAGGTCAGCTATGAATTTGGAATTTTATTTATTGTAAGAGAAACAAAATTGAGGAGCGAGCTGAATTTAAAATAGGGCTGAAATTTTCCCTAATAGGAATGATGATGGGAAAGGAGTTGATGTATTCAGGGTAGTGATCAATAAGAGACAATGTGAATCTAAGCCAAATTATGAGGGAATTGAGGGCCTAGAGATAATGACTTCTGGTTAAAAGATGGTAGAGTCAATGAATGAGACATCCAGGAGGAGCCAAATAATTGTTGATAGACGGAAGGAGGTTGTCATTATTGAGTGGGTGCCTGAAAGTGAAATTTGGGGTGTGGGCTCTTATTGGTAACACCCATGCAGTGAGGGGCTGATGTGAGTGACAACAAGGAATGGAGAAGTCAGGATGTTGAACTGATCAGTTAAGTGGATATTGAAATAATCCAGTAAGGAGCAGAAATTGTTCAAGAGGAAGACAGTAAGGCAGGTGCTACAATCTTTCATAAACAAAGGTGGGGAGGGAATGAGGAGGATGGTATGACTGTAAAAATGGGACCATGTGATATAATATGTTGGCAAATACCTCAGAGGGGCTCAATGGTCTGTAAATGCAGTGAGAAGCAGGGAGGGGCACCTTTTCTCCAGCCTGGGGGCGAGCAAGGCAAGGACCATAGAACATGAGAGGCTGTAGGGGAGCAGTATCCTTAGGTGTCAATATCATGGATTCAGAGGACATTTCCTTAGGTTACTTAAAATATAATAAGGTGATTGAGTTCTTATTTTTTTTAACTTCATAAAAATAAACTGAAATAGTTTCTTCATTAAACAATTTTGATTTTTCAGTCTTAAAAATCCAGTTATGTTGAAAACCACAAAATCTTCAAGAGCACTTAAGTTTTCAAGGTGAATAATTTCTTTTCAAATAGATTAAACATTTATGTATATATGTATACACATAGATACACTCATTTAATCAATAGCATATCAATTTTAAGAACATTAACTAGCATAGAACCAGAGATAATTTAAGCTAGTTTTGATAAAAACCTACTTCTATCCGTTAACTACTTCTCACAGAGGTGATTCAAACACTTAGTCCCACGTCCATCATCAATCATTCTACTACCCTCTTTCTTGGTAACTAAATACCACTTGTGCTATTATACACACTGTTCTCCAGCATCTCAAGATCATTTTCGGTCTAGGACCTTTACACAGGTGTTACTTATGTCTGGAATGCTCTTCTCTTAATTTCCGTATGACTGACTCCTTGTGCCTTAGACCTCAGCTTAAATCCCATCTCCTGAGATATGATTCTCTGACCATGCAGAACACAGTAGTAGCCCATTCATTCATTACTATACCATACACTTTTTAAAATCTTAATATCTAGCTTTACGTTTGCTTATTTGTTATCCCACCCATTAAAAGAATCACCAGCATTATTGCCTAGAATAACGTCTGGTACATAATAAATTCTCTGTAATACTAGATGATTTAAAGAATAAGTTATAAATAATATTAGTCTGAAATTGTCCAAAATGGGTTCTGGTCCCATTTCTACTATTGCTTACTCAAATTTATTACCTAGATCACTTCTCTATTTAACGAGCAACTGATAAAAGGGAAAAAGGATTTAAAAATCCTGATAAAATACTTTGGGATATTTTAAGAAAGAAGTTATGTATATCTTAGCTATATTACTGTGGTCGTATCAATAGAAAGTGGCAAGGAGAAACCATGATTTAATATAAAATAGCATGATTCCTTAGTGGAAATTATATCAACAAAATCTATGATCAGCATTACTTGTCAAATTATCAAACAGAAACTTTACTGGCAACAAGTTCAGGGAATGTGTAACTTTATAATCATCACATTGAGGATTATGTTTTGACAAGGTCAAACCTAAAACAAATATTAAAATGTGGATAATGAATTACTGACAGAATACACAGGAAAGAGACAAATTTGTTTATGAACATTATTGTTTCAAACACTAGACATATAATTAGTTCTAAAAAAAAATTTACTTTTCCAAATAAGATTTGTGTATTTCTATTCAAAACAGCTAAACACTCACAGTTGTGCATGGTGTGAGTATGTGTACATTTTTATTAATTTTTTCATGCTCAATAAATAAAAATTTCAGCATCAAAATGCATTGATAGTTGATTTTTGTTACAATAGATAATCATTTAGTGCCAGATATTTAGTGTCTTAAACATGGACACAATTGCTAATGAAGTCAGTGGTTATCCATACCCAAAAAACCACTAAGACTATAATCATTATTGATTTTTGAACCTCACAAACCAATCACTGGAATAACCATAGGCCTCTGTGCATTATATATACTGATGATTTGTTTATGCATAGACTGCTGTATATTCAATTACTTAGTTATTTTTAATAATAAATTTTGTACTACAAATACTACACAAAACAAAATTTGCAACCAACCAATGATTCCTCCTTAATCCCATCCCTCTGCCTTATAATCTACAACCTGAGAATCTTTCCATTTCCATGCTTGTCCTTTCTTTACTTTCTACTTTATTAAGTTTTATATGCATATGTACTTTGTATGTAGACCTTAAAAAGTCTTGTATTTGAGATGTTTCGTGTATTAAAATTCCACACAATCATTGATATGAATTTCATCAATTTGTTTGCACCAATGCCATACTATCTTAGTAACCACAATTTTTAATAAGCCTTACTTGGTTTAGAGATTATCTTCTTGATGATCTTCTGAGTGCCCTATATACTCTTTGTTCTTTACCCTTCTACTCAAAATCATATTGAGTCTCATGAAAAATTCTTTTGGATTTTGATTTGAACAACACTGATCAATTTAGGCAGATTCAACATTTCACACTATTATCTTTCTGTTCATGAATATGATATATCTCAATTTAGTCTATTCATATTTATAATTTTCTCTGTATAGTTACATTATATAGTTATTCTTAAATACTTGATATTATACAAGTTTAAATGATGTTTTCTCCTTAAACTTTCCAGTTTCCTGCCTTTTATAGAAATGGAATGGACTCTTCCATATTAAAAAATCTTTATATAGCACCATTTATCTACCACTTTGTCAAATTCTGCTATTCAATAATTTATAGGTGAGTTATTTTGTGTTTTCTATGTAGATGATCATATTGTATGGAAAAATCAATTTTATTCCTAATTTACATTCTTTATCTTCTAATTATCTTTTAAAAAAAAAAAAATTACCTGGGGTAGAACCTCCAAAACAATGTTGAACAGAAATGGTGACAGTTGATTAATTGCCTTGTTTTTACTTCTAAAGGACTGTTTCTAATGTTTTAATATTTAATGTTTGTTCTAGATTTTAAATAAATACTCTTTAAGGGAGTAAGTACAAATCAGTTCTGGTAAATCACGTTTTTTTTTTTAAATGTACCATTTCACCTAATTTTAAAAAATTGTTGGTATATAGTTGTTGATACTGTTCTCATGCTATCATTAAAAGCTCTACTTTGTGTGTAGCTACTAGCCACCTTTTCATTTGTAACATTTTGTCTTTTCCTCATCATCTGAATATGTCTATTGTTAGTTCTTTAAGAATCAACTATCAAAAAGATAAATTTAAAAAACAATACCTTTTACAATTGTGTCAAAAATAATAAATTACTTAGGAATAAATATAACCAAGGAGGTGAAAGACCTATACACTTAAAACTTTAAGACACTGATGAAAGACACAAATAAATGGAATGATATTTCATGCTCAGGGATTGGAAGAACTAACATTGTTAAAATTCCCATACTACCCCCCAATGCAATCTACAGATTCAATGCAATCCTTATCAAAATTCCAATTGCTTTCACAGAAATAGAACAAACAATTCTAAAATTCATATGAAACCACAAAAGACCGTGAATAGCCAAAGCAACCTTAAGAACAAAGTTGAAAGCATCATGCCTCCTGATTTCAAATTATGTTACAAAGCTACAGTAATCAACACAGTGTGATTTTGGCATCAAAACAGACACATAGATCAGTAGAACAGAGAGCTCAGAAATAAACCCGTGCATATATGGTCAATTAATTTATGACAAAGCAGCCAAGAACATACAATAGGGACAGGAAAGTCTCTTAAATAAATGGTTTTGAAAAAACAGGATAGCTACACACAAAAGAATGAAACTGGACGAGTATCTTATACTGTACACAAAAATCAACTCAAAATAGATAAAGACTTGAACATAAGACCTAAAACTACAACTCCTAGAAGAAAACATAAGGCAGTAAGCTCCTTGACACAGGTCCTAAAGATGATTTTTTTGGGCTATGACACCAAAAGCAAAGGCACCAACAGCAAAAATAAACAAGTAGTACTAACATTAAACTTAAAAGTCTCTGTACAGCAAAAGACATGACCAACAAAATGAAAAGGTAACCTGTCAAATAAGAGAAATATTTGCAAATCATATATCTGATAAGGGGTCTGTATCCAAAATACATAAAGAACTCACAAAACTCAAAAGAAAAAAATCTGATTAAAAAATGGGCACAGGAGCTGCATAGACATTCTTCGAAAGAGACATACAAATGGCCAACAGGTACATGAAAAAAGCATTGAGCATCACTAATCATAAGGGGAATGTAAATCAAAAAATCACAATGAGATATCACCTCACACCTATCAGAATGGCTATTATCAAAAAGACAAAAAATAACAAGTGTTGGTAAGTATGTGAAGAAAATGGAACCCTCGTGCACTGCTGATGGGAATATAAATTTATGCAGTCACTATGGAAAACAATATGGAGGTTCCTCAAAAAATTAAAAACAAAGCTATCATTTGATAAGAGAAATACCACTTCTAGGTATTTATCCAAAAGAAAACCAAATCACTAATTTGAAAAGATATATGTACCCCATGTTCATTATATCATTATTTACAGTAGTCAAGACATGGAAGCAAACTAAATGTCCATCAATGGATGAATGTATAAAGAAAATATGGTATCTATATACACAATGGAATATTATTCAATTGTTAAAAAGAAGGAAATCTTGCCATTTGCAACAACATGTATGAGACTTGAGAGCATTATGCTAAGTAGAATAAGTCAGAGAAAGACAAATACTGTATGATTTCATTTATATGTGCAATCTTAAAACAAAAACAAAACAAACTCATAGTTACGGAGAAAAGATTGATTGGTGGTTGCCAGAGGTAGGAAGTGGGTGAAATGGGTGAAGGTGGTCAAAAGGTACAAACTTCCAGTTATAAAATAAGTCATAGGGATGTAATATACAGCATGGTAACTATAGTTAACAAAACTATATTCTATATTTGAAAGTTGCTAAGTACATTTTAAAAGTTCTCATCAAAAGAAAAGTAAAATTTGTAAGTATGCGTGATGATGTATGTTAACTACCCATATTGTAGTGATCATTTCACAATATATACACATATTGAATCACTGTGTTATATACCTGAAACTGATGTAACGTTATATGTCAATTGTTTCTCAATTTTTTTTAAAAGGCAGGGAAAATATGCCATTAAAGGTAAGTTTAAAAGGACAGAGAATACCCTAAAGGGCAGCAATCTTTAGAATTTTTAAGAACCCACACTGAATCCCTGTTATATTTTTATATTAATATATTTATTAACACAAATAGGCTCCAGGAATAGGGTTAAGTGAAATTTGAGAATACAACTCATATATCTAAATAATTATGGGTCAATGGTATTATTACTGTATGAAACATTGGTTTAGAGAAGCAAAATGACCTTTTAAAACTGATTTTCATTATTTGCCACATGAATATTATATCTACTTGATCATTTCAGGAAAACACTCTTATTCATCCTTATCTTTTAGAGAGCACTTTATTTTTTGCCTTTTGAATGTGAGATTGGGCTTGTCATTGTTGTCAGCTTCAACTCTCTCCTTTTATAAGACTAGATAACAGATTAGAGAAAATGGGAATGGAAAACAACATATATTCAGTAAAATTATATGAATGGGAATTAAATATGATAAAATATTTTATATAGAACAAGTCTTGGCAGAATATAAAACTCTGCCATATTTCGTTTAGGTAATTTAATGATGAATGTTATGTTGCTTAGTTCAAAATTTGAAACTGATTTTTATGAACACTAGGATGTTTGAAATGTGGTCAGTGTTAGGAGGAAGCTATAGAAATGTTAATTTTATAAAATCATGCTCAGATGGGTTCATTTTAAAAATTGAAGGAATATCATTGTGTTTCAATACGTGTCTGACTCATATCAAAATAGCCTTGTTTGCCTAGTTTGTCAAAAGCAGTAGAATCTGAGAACTCATGAAATAAAATAAGGTACCTTTAAGAAAAATAAAACTAACATAGCATGATTTCAGTTCCATTTCAGAGGAAAGCAAAATAAAAGTAGTTTAAGGACAAGAATATTAGCACAACCACAAAATCAAACTGAAAGCACTATTCTTTCTCATAATATAGGGCAATTGAACTTCACTTGGTCTTCCAAACTCTCAGTAATTAGTAATTTCCTGCTCTCCCTGGCTCCTGGGATATAGGCACAGACATATTGATCTAAATGATGGTGAAGTATCATTTTGCATTAAGTGTCTAAGTGGTGTTGCAACACCTGCTACTTTCTGACAGCCTGAAAGAGACACCCCACCAGACCTATCTTGTTATCAAGAAGTAAGACCAATTTTGGTCCCTTGATAAATGAAATAGAAAGCAAGTGATTGTTGTGAACTTCACATCTTACCATGGTACTGTTTCATGTATTAGCTATTTAAGTTTTTAATTAAAATATTAACTATATAAGTATTGTGTTCTAGGTAGAAAGAGAAAATGATATACTAAATGTTGTAATATATGAAAGCAAAGTGCAAAGAAAAGTGTGTAAAGCAATATGATAAAATAATACTCATAGGTTTAAATAAATCCCCTGAAGATGACATTTCAATACTTGACTAAGCTGAAGTAATACAAAATGTGGACAAACTTTTCCATTTATTAGGACTTAGAACTTTCACTTAAAAGCAATGAGAAAGAATGGAAGTGTCTTCAGCAGTACATTCACATATGTAAGGAATCATTTGGCATCATTGTCAACAATATTTACCAATAGTGGGTGCACAGAAACTAGTTAGGAGGTTACTGCAATATTCCAGGGGAGAATCAGTTACTTGATGAACAATTAATAGGAATTTATGATTAATTAGACATGGATGGGGACACCTAGTTAAGGAGTATAAAATAAAAATAGAAAATTAGAGTTCCGAGCAATGGACATCATGCCCTGAAGAAGGCGATTGGAGAGGGCAGAGTGGAGCAAGAAGCTGCAAAGGTAAGAGGTCAGGGCCTTAAGAGTCAAACAATTAGAGGAGATCAGAGGTTCCAGAAAATTCTAAGAAAAGATAATTCAAGATAAGACATTAGGGAAATGAGAAGTCAAGATATCAAACAAATCAAAGGTTAAAAATAGAAATTTTAGGACTATAGCAAGACAATTTATAAACATATACGTACTACGTAAGAGAACAGTGATTTCTGTTCTCTTATGAGGTAGGTGAAACCACCTACCTCAACCTGCCTCTGCTTTCATAAATATAACTTTGGGGTTTTGCACTTCATTTTTTGGTTGATAAAGTTTTTCCCCCTCAATAGATGCTACTCTTCAAATTTTTATAACATTTTATTATACTCAAAATTGTACTTATTTAAAATTTAGTAATAGGGGATTTACTCTGGCAAAAATGTTATGTCATTTGTAATCACTGAAATTTTATTTTTATACAAACCTGAACTTATGAAATCAGCACCTCGACTCTTAATTATGCCATCAAGGCATTTTTTTTAAAATTAATTAATTTATTTATTTATTTTTGGCTGTGTTGGGTCTTTGTCTCCGTGCGAGGGCCCCCTCCAGCCGCAGCAAGCGGCGGCCACCCTTCATCGCGGTGCGCGGGCCTCCCGCCGTCGCGGCCCCTCCCTTTGCGGAGCACAAGCTCCAGACACGCAGGCTCAGCAGCTGTGGCCCACGGGCCCAGCTGCTCCGCGGCATGCGGGATCCCCCCAGACCAGGGCTCGAACCCGCGTCCCCCTCACCGGCAGGCAGACTCTCAACCACTGCGCCACCAGGGAAGCCCATCAAGGTATTTTTGAAGAAGATTTGAAAATATATTTTTTGCAATAAAATAAATCCCTAAAATATTCACAACATCCCTTTAAAATCACCAATACAAATAGTTTCTTTTAATCTTGTAATTTAATTCATATGTTTTCTTCTTTAATCTTAAAAAATAAAAAATGTGTTCCATAAATATCAAACATTTACAAGGTGATACCAATATATGATCCAGCAATCTGCCTTTAGAGATTAGGCCTAAATTTGTTTCCTCCATAAATACTTGCGAAGATAAAATTTATTGTGAAATATTAAAGCAAAGCCCTTGAAAGTCCTTTTTACTAAGAAGAAAATCAGAGCAAATTAATGATGCTTATAATTTGGTATTTTTTAGCTAAATATTTCATGATCTAATCTCACATTTGCTTGAGAATATGGACATATTTCTTTTATGCAGACTTTCTTGAAACTAAACTAAAAGTGAATTACTATTTTCATTATTTTGCCAAATATTTCTTAAAATATATCTATAATTAAAATATCAGTCTAAAAGCTAAGAAGGAATAGAGCAAGTAAATGCAATTTTGAAAAGCACAAGCAAATGAACACAATTTTTGTTCTTCAGCGCTTTAAGACAAAATGATGTTCTCTAGATGATATTTTTATGTTTTACAACCCAGTGGCCTATCTGATGACACTAAATTCTGTATAGTAGGAACCACAAGAAATTTTTTTCATTATTTTTACCCATTAGAGCCAAATTGAGTTTTTACACCTCTTGGGAGTAGAAGTCAAATACTTAGTTTCTTATAAAAGCCACAGTAAAGATTTTTATTTTCAATACAGCCATGTGACTGTTTTTAATATTTCATACCTTAACAGTTTCAAATCCAGCCCTATCAAAAGGTAAAGAACCAAAATTGCAATGCTTGAAACAGAGAAATGTTTCAAAATAAAAAGTTTTTAAAGAAAATCTAAGATTTTTATTTTTATCTACAACTAAATAATAATTATTTAGTTTTATAACTATTTCAAATATTTAAAATACTTAAAATTTAGATTCAGTCAGATTTCAGAAACCGGGGATCGATACTAAGAGTTTTGATTGCATCTACTTGCTTAATATTCTATTTTGGCTTTGATTATGAACCTTGTCATTGAATGAAAAGCTTCTTTCCTAAATTCCACCTGTTTTCATCATTATATGCCATTACTGCTTCCTTGAAAATAGATCAAAATTATTATTTGCATATAATTTTATTATGGAAATGTATAATATGTAAATATTTCCTGATGGACATTAATTAATAAGCCCAAATTTCATCTCTTCTCAACATTAAATACTAAGGTATTATTAGTTCTTCTCTAATTTTTGTCAATTAGTTTCTATCCTGAGTATATTTTTGGTAAAATATGTAAAAATGACAAAAAAGTGAACACTTGTTTCAAGAAGTAAACACCTGACTAATGTACTTATCCTCATGTTTTTCTTCATAGATACCAATACTCCACATACTTATGGCCTAGTACAAAGAAATAAACACTTTTGCAGATATTTGTGTGTGTGCACGCATTTAGCATCATAAATACATTTAATCCATTGTTAAAACATAGGTATAAAAATAAGCTACCTAATAATTATGAATTATTAGAAAATAACATTTGTTTTAAATAAAATTGTTATAATAATAATACCTTGCTTTAACTGTCCGTTAATGCCTTCTGGAAATGTCCAAACTAGTAGAAACGAGTGCCTGAATTTATTAAAATTTTAAACTAACACATTTGCAGTAGCTTTGGAAATTGCCCAGCTCAAATGTACAACCCCAATTTTTATATATACCAAATCAACATTTTTCTGTGAGTATGAGATCAAATATTCTTAAAAATACTTCCCAGTCCATATTGCTATTTAATTGTGTAGTTATAATACCATTTAGTTCATTCCTAAATGGAAAGTGGTTATATAAACATGGCAGAAGTCTAGATAATGTTATGAAGCTCGAGTCTCTGAATATGCCTCCCAGTTTCATGAAATAACATGAATAAATGTTACCCAGAACACTTAATGGCTCCTTAAAAGGTTCTGGTTTAATATTATTGATTATTCAAACACATGGCCTTCTCATTAGAAATCTATGAAGCAAAAATTTACAAATAGAAAATGATTTCCCAACATTAACATATTACAGGCATAATAAAACCTTCTGCCCTGAAGGACCATTTTTAATCACTAGCAAGACAAACTGAAGAAATATTGGAAACAGAAGTTGCTATAGATGAATAACCTCTCATATCCGAATACATACATATATATATAATATGGATTCACTTCTAGCATCCATTTTAAATAGAAATATTTTGAGATGGTCTAACTTGTGTCAAGCAGGTACCTTTGTTTAAATAAGTATTTTAGGGAAATACCTTCTTTACTATTCTGTTCTTTTCATTAAGGCTGAGTCTATAAAGGGATAAAATTCAGTTTAAGAAGGAATCATCAACAGCTATTTTCTTGAACAATGAAAATTTCTCTATTTTCTAAACTAAAATGTGTGATCTGCTTCCAAATTAAATTGTAATAATTGTGACATGTTGATTGCTTACGCTCCACTGTGCTTACGGCTCACAGCATTCCTATGAAGTACTCTCGTAGTTCTCATTTTATAACTGAGAAAACTGAGGATTGAGGCAATTACAGAAGTGAATTGTCAAGCCCTTCCAGGAGTAAACGAAGCTGGGATAGGGCACAGATCCCCATGGCTTCAAAGCTCCTGCTATTAACACTACTTGTTGTCCGTCAATCATCTTTATCCCTCACTGCTAAACACCACTTACAGGTAAAGAAGAGAAAAAAACAAGGCAGAAGCTATCAAATGGATATCCTCAGCTTGTTTATTCTAGTCCCATTAAGAAGTACTCTCTTTCAAAAGGCTTAAGCCAACTTCAGATACATCCCATGTCACCTAAAAAGTACAGTTTATTATTATGTATTTAATCAAAAATTCTGAAAATGTATTGTAGACAAAGTTGAAGGATTTCAGAGTCATTATAACAAAAGGAATCATTTGAGAATGTTCAGCGTGGTGGTGTGGCTGCATGGGGGGACACTGATGATGTTAGCAACTAACTTTTCAGGAGATACTTCAAAGATTTTTAGTGCTATAAAGAGGGGAATTTGCACATGTGCCTCTAATTACACAGTTTATATACTCAGTTGCTTTCGTACCATTGAAAACGGTAATTACTTCTTACTTTGCTTAGTAATTGAAAATTCCTTCAGCACTCCTATTTGTCTTATTTTTGTTATTGAATTGAAAATATAATAATCCCCTACTGGGTGCATCTTAGTAAGCATGTAAATACTCATTTCTAATAAAGTTGTAATTGTCTGGCAAAGACCTGAAGACAGTAGTGTAAGACTGCTTTTTTGATGAGCAAAATTTTGGTTGTACTGATGTATATTTTACTTTATTTCGTATTATATAGTTCAGCTCAGCATTCAGACAAAAATAATATATTTTAATTTTTTTTTGGAATTTTTTATCTCAAGATGAATATTTACCCTTGCATTAATGGAAAGCCAGTGTAAGGGACACAATTTGAAATCTTTGTCATCAACACAGCCAGTATGTTACTGTGCCCTTATTTCAACCAGATAGCTCAGTCACTGCTATTTTGTTTTACAATTAACATTATTGTGAATATAAAAACTAAGAAAACTATTTGTTTTTCAATTTAGTCTTCTCGTTAGTGAAACTCCAAATTTCACCATTCATCAACTTCTCATTATGTGACAAAGGATCCAAAGACAAAGAGAGGAACCGGATGAGAGGAAATAGCTTAAACTTGCAAATTTGATTCATTTCGACAAAATAAAAAAACTGGAGGCAGTTTGTAATAATTATGCTTTAAAATATATTTCTCCTGTGTTTTCTGCCTCACTGAATTTAGGGTGTACTTCCGTGCATTAAAAGACCGAGGGGAAAAAAGGAAGAGGGGCAGCCTGGATCACTGAAGAAATTATGCACTCAGGCTTCACTGAGGAATGAGCCACGATAATACACAGGCAATTAAAGATTCAAATCACCTTAGAATGTTCTAAAAATCTATTTGGACTTTTTTGTTAAATTGCCTAAGATGACTTTAAAATGATGGGAGCAGTAAAATTTAATTATAATTTAAATGACCCTAAACTCTAAGGAGAGAAAAGAACTGCTTGCTATTTTTATTTAGAATCAATCAACTTTGAAAACAAAAATGATGGATTATATTATTATTATTGTTAAGGAAAGGAAGGAGGAAAACCATCCAGGGATTTCTTAGAGTTGGCTGGTGGGTCTTTGTTGACCAAGGAGTGTAATGACGAGTTTCACTCCCCTGAAGGCTCAGCCGTGCCTCACACCTGAATTAGGTGCTATGTGTTCCAACAAGCATGGCCAAGGTTACCTTGTTCCTAGGAGATATGTTCTCTGTTCATCCAGCTTCTTCTCTGGGAAAATAGGGAATACTTCCAAGAAATGTAATTATTTTTAAATAAAAAGCAATACATAAATATGTTGTTCACGAAATCAAACATGTTAGAGGGTGTTTACGTGAAAAGCCCTCTTAACAGTCCCTAACCTTCTGATTCTACTCTCTCTGGGCCAGGAAAACAACACTAAGGATATTTTTGTGTGTTTCCGATAACTTTCACAGAATGAATTTGCACACGTCTTTTTAAAAATTTACATACATAAGATTAAAATATACATGGAAACTGCTTGTTTGATGGATGAATGAATTAAAAAAATAGTGAATGAAGAATCAGTCTTCTGCAAGAAATTGTTTCACCTCTAAGATATGCCAGGGGCTAGTATTAGGTACCATCTCAGTAAGAACTGAGGATCGGAAACTTGGCTAGTCACACTGAGCCGATTCCAGGCCTCCATCACTGGCAGCCTCCATTAGCCAATGAGGGGACATAATTGGGATGAGACTTCCCTTGGGTCAGGAACTTGCAGCATCTCAGCATACCAACCCATTGCGTTGCTAACCACAGTCTCTCATCTCCAAATGGTGATTTATGATTTGTTGAGCTGCTAAGTACTCAATCAGCCGTCCAACAACTCCTTTAGTTCTCCATCTGACTAATTAGGAAAAATTGGCTTGAGGCATGGATGTGTGAGAAAAAGGGAAAAGCTTTGTTTCTACAACTTAATAGTCTCATAACCGGTTCTCTTTCATAAAAGGGGAAATTAACAACATCAAAGCCTCTTCTAACTGCAGAACAATTATGTAGAAGGCAGTTTGTCTAGTTGAAGTGAAGGCCCCTCATGGAGGGATCTCCACAATTTACATCTTCCTTTGATTACTGCTTACCAACCCAGAACACCATGGCTGTCTTATGCTGTCTTCTTGGCCACTGTTAATAGACTACTATAGCCATCGCCTTTTTGCCTTTTCTAAGCCCAACATTTACACTTCAATAGACTCCTTGAATTAAAATGAATAAACAAACACAGCTGGAAGAAGAATAATTTCCCCCCTTACTTCTATACTGTTTGAATTTTGTTTTTACAGTGGCTTAAGAAACTGATGACGAGAGGATGATGAGATAGCTAATTTACTCCTTCGTACACGTTCAGGGGAAGGCTAATCATAACCTTGTAGACTCCCTGAATGTTTCACATCCTTAACTTCTCAGGAATTTAGGATTGCAAGCCCTAATGTAGGTTGGGGCACAAAATCCTAAGTGGTTGAACCTGGCAGAACCTGATTGAACCCTGCAAAATACCAAGTCATCGGTTGAAAGCTCCTATGTATAGAATCCAGTATGGATTAAAAATAATAGTAAAAAGCACCACCTCAAAATGATGACTAATAGGAAACCCAACCAGGACCAGAGCATTTTAAATAGGTAGGAATCTAGAACCTAAAGAAACACTTTGAGGTATGGAAATTGACAAGCCTTTTGATTAATCCTTCTTTTCCTTTCCATGAATATGGAGATATGAATGAATTTGACCAGCTGTAGACATCCTGACATAATCGTGACATTTGCACGATTTACTCTGGTTCTTTTCAAATAAACAACTCTCACCTTATAGCCTAGCTCCGGTAATACATTCACTCTCATTCCTCTCTGACAAAGGCCTTGCTTTAATGCCTTTCCTAATATTGCCATTTACTTGGGACCAAGATTTCTACTTATTTTACTTGCTCTCTTAGGAATAAGCAAACTGTCTAATATCCTCAGATCCTACATCTTTGTCCCTTTTCTTTGTGTCTGTTATTTCCCTTTTGAGAACGTCCCATCAGGTTGTTCATCTGCATTTTGCAGTCCTCCAGATCCTCGTGTTGCCATGTTCCTTTTGCCTACCAGGAAAATCACTGTACTACATTCCCAGACTTTCACCTATTCCTTCCACAATTATAGGTTGAAGACTTATGTGCCGAGCATGTGCACACTCCCAGAAATACAAAGAGAAAAAGACATATTTCCTACCCACACGGGCTCTCATTTCAATAAGGATGACTTGTTAACAACTGGATGAATCACAGTGCCATAAGTACCATAAGAGGTATACACAAAGCTCTTTTTGCCTCCAGGTAAGGCAGTAAAAATTATGCAAAACGCATTTCAAGGAGGGGTCAGGATTGGCTAGGAAAAGCTTCCCAGAGGGCTATGTTAGGCTTTGGATACGAATTAAAACTTTACCCAGTGAAGACAAGATGGAAGCATCTTCCAGGCATAAGGAACTGCATTTTAAGTGGCTTGGAAGAATAAGAGGACTTTCTGTGGGAAGTGAGGGATTTGCTAGTAAGAAAGAGAGGGTAGGAAATGATGTAAGAAATATAATCTGGGGACAAAATGAGGGGTTCTTGAGTATCATAGTAAAGAGTCTTGACTTTGTTCTGTAAGAAATTGAGGAGCCATCTATAAGCTTTTAAAATTAGAGAAAGCATGATCATGTCTGTGGCTCACAAAAATAATGCTGATGGTAACGTTCAAGATGGCTGCGTGATTGGATCTTCACCAGCTCTTGTTACTGGGAGCTGCACAGATTATTCACTCTGCTCTAGCAATTACTCCATTTTCCCTGATCTGGTCCTCCTGACTTACAATCAAGGGAGGCCTTATTTTGGTAGCTTGAATGCTGATTATCAGGGAAACCTTAACTACCAGAATATCTAAGCAAACATAGTAATTTTCTCAACTGGACAAGTATAATCTCTCCAATGTATTAAACGGTAACATAAGTACGTGTTATACACAGCAGGGAACATACAAGAGTTGAGTTTTAGACTGGAAAGTGTTTTACAAAAAGAAACTGAGTTTTTCTGATGGTACAGCAGTAAATCTGAATTAAGTAAGAACACTGTAAATTAAACTTAGACATTTGGTTCTTTTCTATCAGCTGGGAACCAAAGCTAATGATGTGAAGACAGCAAAGGCAAAAATGGTGAAATGGGTTTAGGTTCCTGAAGTAAATTATTATGAACAGGACTTTGTAAAGAGACTAGAACTCACCAAACCAGGATAAACATTAATTCTCAGAATGTTGTGAACAAAGGAAACACTGAAACAGATTAGCCCAAGCTAAAGACAGGAGAGACAGGATGAAAGGATGAAGGTAATACATAAGGTGAGGTCACACTGGTTACTGCAGCCAGGGTCACCATGTAGGCGAAAGTGAAATGTTTACGACTAGAGAGGGGCATTGCTTCCCGGCCATACAGCCCGAAGGCAGACAGCTGTGTGAACTGCTGTCCCGAAACCTGTGCTTGGTGAAGTAGACAGAAAAATGAAAATTGCAGGAAGGAGCTAAAGATTAATCAAGGTAGAAGTGACTGGCAGGAAAACTGAGTCAGAGTAAATTAATGTCATTTGCTGCAATAGTTAATATGCTAATAGAATGACCAGACTTTAGTCTTGCAGAATTGCGATCAAATCTTTGTTCCATCACTTACTAAATTCCTGGCCTTTGGCAAGGTACTGCCCCTCCCCCCTTTGCCTTCATGTTTATTACCTGAAAAATAGAGATTCTGATTCAGTATTCTGACTGTAAAGTTGTTAATGCAATCAACAGAAAATAAGATAATATACAAATCGCACTTAGCACATAGCAAGTATTCAACACATGTTGAGAGAAAAAGATATGTATTTTTCCACGAGATGGAGAGGCCTCTTGCTCCCAATAGTATAATGCAATTCATAATGACATTTTTTAAAAAAAGACCAATAACAAATGAAAAATTTCAATGGCAGCAGCACTTAAGGTATAAACCTTGCCCAATAGAAGTGGCTTCAACAAGCATTCAGAATAGAGAAAGCAGAGACCAAACTTGTAAGGACAAACGTGAAATCTGAGCCTGAAGACCCTGATCCGGACTGAAGCTCTGGCTGTAGCCTGTGTCATGAAAAATGACCCCCAATTTGGAAGCAGGCAAAAGGATTCAAGGTGCCTTTGCCTAGTAGTAGAAGGTATTCTAGTAGCTCAATTTGCTTGAGGAATTATCTGACTTTCAAGATTCGTGTACCTTTGTCTATTTACTATCAACAAGTATATTTCACAGAGTTGAGGTTAGCATACAGAAAACCAGTAAGAAAGCAGATGACTGAGATCAATGAAGATAATTTTATACAATGGTAATATAATAACTTCTGTCCAGGATAAAAGGTAAAGCCAGATATTACTGTTTATTGCCTTGAAAGAATTAGTTTTGTACCTATTAGCACATTCATTTCCCCACTTCTTTGACTGACCAATCCGTAACTCTCTATTTCTTGATTCTGTTTCGAACTAGTCTTAAACACCATACACATCCTCTCAGTATTCAATATGTTAAATTACATCTTTGGCATATATTCAAATTTGGTTTCTATGAGAATTTCATTGTTTTTGAAAATGATACTTTAGCACAAACTTCTTTAAATGATAGTACAATTCTCTGAGAAAGAAGACTTCATTGCTATGTGCAGTTGTTACTATTTCATTATAAGTATACCGTATTTAAATATCCATATGTAACTCACTCCAGATGTTACTTTCGTCTTTTGTAGTTAATTTCACTGTTTTCAAAATCCTAAAGATTCCTATTCAGGTGTTGCTAAAAGGGAAACTTTGCGTCCATGGGGATTGGTTCATAGTTTTGCTGGGAGTCTGCCAAGTTCACTAGCCATTTATATCAACTTCGCCTACACAGCTGCTGATCAAAAAAGGACGGTGCCAGATTTCGACAAGGACAGGTTACCGCATCTTTCACAAAAGCAGTTAAAGTACAAACGCTGACTACAGGGCAACTCCATATTTCAATATAAGAAGTGAGGGAGAGAGGGCATGAAGGACAGGCTTATCCATCACTTCAGGCTGTACCAGAGCAGCCTCAATGACCACCTCCCTACCTCTTCCCAATACACACACGCTCACGTCATACTCTCCCCACAGGAAATAGGGACGCTACATCATAGAGCATTCTCTGAAAGCTATGCACACGATTTTTCTTGGGTAACATAATATATTCTTTTTTTTAACATCTTTATTGGAGTATAATTGCTTTACAATGGTGTGTTAGTTTCTGCTGTATAACAAAGTGAATCACCCATACATATACATATATCCCCATATCCCCTCCCTTTTGCATCTCCCTCCCACCCTCCCTATCCCACCCCTCTAGGTGGACACAAAGCACTGAGCTGATCTCCCTGTGCTATGCGGCTGCTTCCCACTAGCTATCTATTTTACATTTGGTAGTGTATATAAGTCCATGCCACTCTCTCACTGCATCCCAGCTTACCCTTCCCCCTTCCCGTGTCCTCAAGTCCATTCTCTAAGTCTGTGTCTTTATTCCTGTCCTGCCTCTAGGTTTATCAGAACAGTTTTTTTTTTTTTTTTTTTAGATTCCATATATATGTGTTAGCATACGGTATTTGTTTTTCTCTTTCTGACTTACTTCACTCTGTATGACAGTCTCTAGGTCCATCCACCTCACTACAAGTAACTCAATTTCATTTCTTTTTATGGCTGAGTAATATTCCATTGTATATATGTGCCACATCTTCTTTATCCATTCATCTGTCGATGGACACTTAGGTTGCTTCCATGTCCTGGCTAGTTATTACCCTAATTTACAAATAAGTTATTACTTAAACTTACAAATAAGTTATTACTTAAACTTTCAAATAAGTTATTACTTAGTAATAACTTACAAATTACTTACAAAAGTATTTGATAAGCCCTTACTATACACAAAGCATCCTAGAGGTTGTGTGGGTGTGTATGTGCTAAAAAAGAAGCATGATTCCTGCTATAGACTGTGTCCCTCTAAAACTCATATATTAAAACCTAATGCCCAATATACTAGGCAGTGGGGCCTTCAAAAGGTAATTAGGTCATCAGGATGGAGCCCTCATGAATGGGATTAGTGCCCTTATAAAAGTGGCCTTTGAAAGCTCCCTTGTCCTTTCTGCCATGTAAAGTTACAGTGAGAAGACCAGTCTAGGAAGCAGGCTCTCACCAGATACCGAATCTGTCACTGCCACGATTTTGAACTTCCACCTCCTCACTGTGAGAAATATGTTTGTTTTTTGTAAGCCACCCAGTTTATGGTATTTTGTTATAGCAGCCTGAACAGACTAAAACAATTCCTTTAATGAAAGTATTCACCCTCTACAAAAAATAAATTAATAGTAACTAAGTGGCCCCAAAACTGTCAATTTTCAAAGGCCTGATTTATAAGCAAGAATTACTTAAATTTTGTTAGGCAAAGATGTTGCCTTTACTTGATTTAACCAAGGATTAAACAGGGGTCCCACACTATGATCACTGAAGTCATCATCTGAACAAATAGATCAGCTGGGACACTAGAAGGAAAGGGAAAAAGAAGACACCATCCTGCTGAAGTGCTAACATTTCACCGGCTTGGGAAACACTATTTTTCAAACAATTGATGTTCATTAAATATTTTTCATGAACACTTAAATGTTTTATCACTACTGCAAATGTAATGTGAAGTCAAGTAGACTCATAAGATATTAAAAAAAAGAAAATCAATAAACTACCAAAATCAAACAAGTACACAAAAAATGTACACACTGGCTGAGATTTCCATAAAGACTGAGTCACTTGAGGATAATGTCATAAAATGTTTAGTCCAGACTATACACATGCAAGCTCTTTCTTAATAGTTTTAGGGAGGAAAAAAGAAAAAATATATAATAATTCATTTATCTTTTGTTGTACAAGTCTGATTTTTTTAAAAAAATCAGACAGGTAAGCTACTTGCTGGTAGAAGAAATTGCACATGAATGAGAACATCAGAAATCTAATTTCCTTTTTTTTATTAATAGCTTTATTCCTCATCTTAGAGTGGCAATATCTAAATAACACATTAAGTGTTTTAGGTGATTTTGAAAAATCCTAGAATCACATCTGGGATTCAAGAATTCCTAGTTAATATGGCACTGGAAAGTCATACTTTCTAAACATATTTATTGAAGTATAGTTGACATAAAATAAACTGTACATATTTAAATATACAGCTGGATAAGTTTAATGTGTATACACCCCTAAAACAACTACCACCATCAAGAAAATGAACCTATTCATCAAGCTCAAATGTATTGGGGGCTCCTCTGTAACCCTTCTCTGTCTGCTCCATGCCCCATCCATAGACAACCACTGATTTTTTCTTTCTGTCACTATACATTAGTTTGTATTTCTTAGCACTTTTTATAAATGGAATTATATAGTACAAACTCTTTTTTGGCTATTTTACTTCATTCAGCATAATTATTTTGAAATTCAAGCATTTTATAGTATATATACTAATAGTTCATTCCTTCTTAATACAAAGAATGATTCCATTGTGTGGATATACTACCATTTGTTTATTCAATCACCTGTTTGTCTGATGACAGACCATACACTATATTCCCCCCATTCCCGTTCTTCCTACTTCTTCCTAGTCTTGATATAGGAAGAATTCATCCTCCACCTAAACAATTCATCCTCTGAACAATCACAGCAGGGCTGATCTAATCACCATCCCCCTTACCCCCTACATGAACTGTTCTCCAACACTATAGATTCACCTAGAATATAAACTCAGGAATACCACAGTAGCTTTAGAAGTGTGTTGGGTGTTTATTTTTGTTTTGTCTCCATTTATCTAATCCAGTTTGACCAGCATGCTTAAATCAAGTTATTAAATTCCACATGGCCTTTCTTATCCACTTTACCCAATCTGAATCGATATGTACTTTTAAAGGCATGGACTGTTTCCTTTCTTCACTCTGATGTGCACATCCATAGTAATTTTCTATAATCACTTAATTCCATTAAAATCATTGGATTGATTGATATATGTGAACAGATTACATTATTCATCTGAGAAGATATTCTAATTTTATACATATGACATGTATAGTATATAAAAATATATAAAATATACAAATATAAATGTATACACACATATTCCAGAAGTTATTATGGGTATATTCTCTTTTTCAGATTGACTTTCATTTGGAAACTTCCTTTCTCCCTTCCAAATATATGAGAATATATTTGGAAAAGGTCATTTTTTCTTCTGCAAATTAAACTATATAATTTCATTCTCAGTCTGTAACGTTTTTCTGGTTTGTTTTGTGGGAGATGGAGTATTTCGAGGATGCCTAGATAAAGATAAGCTACTTCCATAGTGACTGTAAAACCCTTCTTGATCAAACTTTGTCACCTTTTGTGATGCAGAAGTCTATGATAACATTCAGCACATCTCTAAAACCTCTACAGCAAAATGTTGAGAAAGTCACAAGTCACACACATATGCAGAATGCTTTTACAGCATTATCTCTGACTTACAGATAATACTGATTAGAGCTCACGCTATGACAACAAACTTCAACACAGTGTCTTATCATTTTAAAAGTCTTATTTCTATCCTCAAGTCTCCTAACTTGGCTCGTGTTCTCTAATGTGTGCTGATCTATAATAAAGCACCAGAGAGCTGCCACGTATTTAACTGAACTTTACTCTCTGTCATTTATTATGCCAACCAGGCATTTAAAATATTTTATCTTTATTGCAGAATGCAAACCTTTGTTTCCTACTAAGATAATATTAGGCATTAATATTCAGGTATGGAGAATTACTTTGAATTGGCCTACAGCAAATATTTTTTACATCTAATCATAAGCTAGAAGGTGGATGTAGTTCTAAAATCATGTATTTTATGCTGATGACAGACCTTTATGTGCTGACAGCCACACCTTTATGTGCTCTGTTTGGGGAAATTGCTATAATCATTTTGAATATGGGAAATATCAAGCAATAGAAGCTTTCAGTATTCACTACTACTAAATATATCAGTTTTGCAAATATAACCAAATATGCCTAACTTATCAATTTTTGCTATCATTAACATATATTTCTTATTTGTTTAATTTTAAATTACTAGAGATATATATGCAAACATACTTTGATATGTGTTCATTGTTGTATTATATTGTAAAGTCAACTCTGCATAAAAGGAATAATTTTTTCTTCATTGACTTATTCACAGATTTTTATTATATAACTCCAGAAATCTCTACAGGTTACACATGATACTATTTAACCTCATGACAAGAAAGGATTTCCATATTAGTTCTCATGGATGGAAACCACAACAAAACATGACAGTAGACAACACACAACAGGTAAAGGGATGTTATAAAGAGCACACTCATCTCAACACTACTTTTTCAACATAGTGAAGCATGAATTGTTAGACAGCTTGAAATCACATGAACTAATGGATTTCTGTTTTCCTCTGCTCTGACATACCACCTATATTTATCTCAAACAATTTGTATTTTGAGTACATTTTATACACAGAGAACATGGATATTAGTAGAACAAAGGATTCACTTGATTTATGGACTTTAAAACTCTACTCTTAAGATCAGGAATCATGTGCAAGGAATCACTGACTTTTTAATAATTTTCAGTGTTTCCTATCAGTTTAAAAACTTATTTTAAAGACACATTTATTATTAGCTTAAATATTTACTATATAATTAGAAAGTTTTTGGAAATTTGGATTTTGGAAGATATATCAATATAGTACATTTTAAAATATATATGTTTTATTAATTTAGAAAATAATTGAATGCCTAATGTGTGTCACCTCCTTTAAATATTTTTTTCATCATATAATCAGTTCAAACCAGTATTTTTGCTCTATTTTACCAAAAACACACGTGACATCAAAAATATTAAGTATCTTGTTTAGGTGCTTAGAAACAGTAATTAAAGTTGATATTGAAGCGTTCATGTATTTGATTTCATAGACTTGCTCTTTTCATTACACAGTTTCCTTTAGAGCATGTTAAACTTATTAGCAAAGAGAGAAGAGAGAAGGAGATTAATTTTAGGAAATGTAAAATTCAACTATTAATTTTTTCCTAGGAAGAATCTTATAATAACAAGGTTGAAATTCTGCTTCTCTCTAACGTATAAATGTCTTGGTTTTTTTGTCTCCCCTCACAGACACAGAGCTGACCTAAAGTCTTAGCAGGCTCTCTCTTTCCTGGTGTGAGATGTAGATGCTTCCTCGTTAAGACACAAATTTTCTGTTTTAGAGAATGCTTGTGGTAGCAAATTTAAATAATTGTCTGACATCGAGAAATTCAGAGAGTAAATTGTGTTTTCAAGTCAGTATGTCCATGACATGAACTGAGCATGAAACATTATTTCTTCAAAGATGAAAGGCACAACAGAGTTGAGCCCATGAAACCTGTTTCTACTCAAAGATCTCCCATCACAAATACACTGAAATTTTAATAAGCTCACAAGTACTCTTTGAATACCTATGTTGACAGAATTGAATTTAGTCTAAAGAGAATTATAAAGGCCTACAATCTAGCTAGTAAGACCGCATCAACCAATAACAAGATCTATGTGCTTGTATGTGTTCTTGCATTCTGCTTAGAAGGCCAGAATTTTCCAGTAATTTCTTCTGCTTTTTCTAGAAATTTCAAAGTTATGTTTTACTTTTACAGTTTCACAAAAAATACTAACTTTTCTTTCTGATCCAATTGTTGTCAGATGTTCCACATAATTTTCCTTTCCTTTTTTTTCCTTTTTATTTTAATGCCCTAACTTAGGCCAGAGCTTCCGTTTATTTCACTAACCATCTATTTGGTTACTTGGCTACTCATCTCTCTTCTCCAGTCAAATCTAAAGCTCTACCACTTATTATATGTGTAAAGTTGCACAAGTTATTTAACCTCTGTGTGCCTTTGTTTCCCCACTTGAGTTGACAGAGGCTATGTATTAATTATCTCTGTATTCCTAAGTTAGCTGATATGTCATGCATTAAATAAATACTTGCTACATGGATGAATTCACTTAATTATTGTTTGGTTATAAATTAAAGTTGAAAAAGAAAAATTAGATTAATTATAATCACAAAGACTATTTTGACTAGTATTCACGTTTACTGTTGATATTAAGTACCATGGCAGCTATCATATTTCAAAGAAAAAGGAGCAATACAAGAAATTTTTTCAACCCATTCTAAAATGGCTAAAAGACAAGAAATAAATATGACCACGTGAGTTGAATTACAACAGAAAACATAGTAAGGAAATTTAGTGGCCAAATCAGTATACTGCAACTACAAAAGCATAAATAAAATTGTTCCTGGGTGATCTTTCCCTTACATTCCAGTCTTTAAACTTAATCATTTTTCAATTTATGCATTTCAAAATCTTTACATTTAACTTCTTACATTTAAATGTAATTTTATTAGAAAAGCATTGATGTAAAAAGATGACAGTAGCCACTGATACATTTATCTATAAAGAATTTTAAACTGGCCTACCATCAAGCCATCCTCATTTGCTGAAAGATGGGCTGAGTGACTTACTCCAGATATACCTTCACAATTTTTTTCAGGAAGGTAATTTCTAATACTACTATTCTACATTATGCAAAAGAGAAAACCAGTAGTAATTTGCTACTATCAAGCAAAATAACTCATATCAAAATTCGAATTTAATAAGATACCAGGGATTTATTATCAGTGAGTGAAAGATTCAACAAGTTTGGTTTATATATTTTGTAGATCATTATTGATTTTTAAAAAGCCACATTAAAAAATATTCAGAATATTCTCTTTTTCCATAAATCATGTTGTGCTCCAAAATCTTTACAACAACTCAGTGAAATTTAGGCATTTGGGGGCCTGAATTAATTTTCGGTCTACAGTCTTTCTCATTGTTAATCAGATTTGGCATTTGCCTTATGTTTTGATGAGAGGGTTGCAGCTTTGATTAGAAAGAACTTTAGACAAAAGTATATTTTCCCTTATGAAGGGTCATTAAGAATTAAGGCATCCAGCAACAGGCAAGCTGGAACTCATTAGTTAGCTTAATAAAACACTTATGAGGAACATCATGTACTAAAAGAATGACTATATTTATATGGCCTTTTAAATAAACAAAGCAAAGCCAAAAATTACAAGCAAAATGGCATAAAATAGATTTATTGAAAGGTAAAAGTTGAACAGCTAGAAAAAAAAAAACACCTGCATGTCATTACCTTATATGTTGGAGAAATATGTTTTTCTTTAAAAGAATAAACGGTCTTTATAAATTTATTTAATCCTGTATCATATTTTGTTTAACACAATGGTGATATTTTGGTTTGATTTTACTTTTCCCTCAATTAAAATATTTGAGATGATAAATAATTAAGTTCCTTAGATTGCTTAACAAAAATGTATGAAACTCCATCTTCTAACATGGCTTTGCATTTCTTTCGTACTTTGGAAGAAACTTCAGAGTCAAAACAAAAGAAAGTGGTATTGATGTACATTTATAAGTTACATCCTACACTTATTTTTCTAATTTAGGCTAAGGGAGACTACTGCACAGCAATAGGTAAATTACCTTGACATAAAACTCTGTATTAATATGTGCTAATGATGCTTAGAACAATATATGGACGTTGAACGAGTAAATAGAATTAAAGACCATAATGCACTGGTTTCCATAGCCTGTTGAACTAAAGATTGGAATATGACATGGTGTAAGATTTTGTAAACTCTTTGAAAATTTTCTCTGAAAGATGGTGGTCATAACAACTATAATTTACTATACTGTAAAGTATGCCTGACAAATAAATGTATGGAAATACCTTACACCAGGTAGATAATACTCAATAAAGGCCAGCCACATTTAACATATTCAGAAAGTAGCCTCTTTTTCTTAAAATGGAAAAGGTCAACTATTACTGGAGTAATCATAAAAATGTTGGCTCCTGGAACTTCAGTATTTATGTAGAATATATTAAGTATATGCTGATGTGCCAGACAATCTGTGCAATAACACAGTGGACAGTACTTTAGGTATTAGAAGTGGTTGATGATGGGGTAAGGGTAGGTGACCTTTACAAAGAATGAATTTCCATCTTAATTCACATTTTTTAAAACTGAATTCCTCTTTTAGTTTTAGAGATGTATTCCCATGGAGAAAAATACTTTGGCCACAAATTGCAAGAAAGCTCATAATTAAGATTCCTCATGTTTTTACAAAAGTATTCTCCACTAGTCAATGTAAAATTTATGTACAGTTGAGCCTTGAACAGCACAGGTTTGAATTGCATGGGTCCACTTATACACAGATATTTTTCAACAGTGAACACTATAGTACTACATGGTTGGTGGTTGGCTAAATCCAAGGATGCAGGGGGCCAACTATAAATTATACTCAAATTAACCTCCTTGTTGTTCAAGGGTCAACTATATATTTAATTCATTAATACCAATCCTGAAAGAGTGTGATAATAATCACCCCTAAAAATTGCATAAACATTCATATTCTCTTTTATTCAAGCACAACAGATATTATTTCCACTTTAGGGATAGTTTTTGATCTACTCAAATAAACTTCAATGCTTGCACTGCTGCCCTTCTAGTTTCCACCCTCCTCTCCACCAGCTGCAAGAAAAAAATGAAAATAACTTGGTAAATAATGTTTACATTTAAATAAATGGGTGCTTAAATACATGAGCTCTCCTTGAAGTAGCTCCTTTATTCAACCAAACAAAAACAGACAGTCACTGAAAATATTCTCCGTACCAGTTCCTGCATGTGTTCCTGGGGATGTGGAAAATAACATTTACAAAACAAAACAAAAATGCTAAAAACACATCTACCCCCCCTACAAAGACTTCAGAGATTAGTAGGGGGACACGAAAAATTATAGTACCATGTGATCATTTCTACAATAAATATCTGTAATTCTATGGGAAAACACAAGAGGCAGTGGCCAACTTTACAACAATAAGTGACTAATAACCTAATTGATTAATGGCTATTAGGATAGTATGAAATCATGTATGCTGCACTGAATTGAGACTATTTTCGTAATAGATTCTCTCTTAAGAGATGGCTGGCAATTGTCAAAAATTTTGCGAGCGTGTGGTTAAACACAGACATTTTAAAAAACTGTATGTTTACAATTAAATAACATAGTAAAATCAAAAATAACATTCAAAACCTACAACTTCCTACTTATTTTATAACTTATTTCATTATTTTCTATGCTCTTGAGATTATTTAAGTCTGTATGGTGGAAATACTATAAAATATACCTCTCCTCTACTCCACATTCAGCAATGTCATGATGGAGATTTGAAATCAGCCATGATAGTTGTATTTACCACACAGTAATTGGAAAACACTGCAGTTCAGGTTTTGGGGTGTGTGTGTGTGTGTGGCAAACCAATTATTAAACATTTTCTAGCATACCACTAAAGGCACCCAAAAGCAAGCCATCTGATTCACAACCATATCAATAGCAAAAATAAAAAAACAGAAAATATACTAAATTAAGTTGAATTGTATACTTCAAGATGCCCTGAATATTTAAAAAAAAAAAAAAAAAAAAAAAAAAGAAGAAGAAAAGAAATCTAAGTCCTTCTAAGTACGTATGATTGTATTGTCAAAACTGAAAAGCTTCTATCAGGCAAATTAGGAATTGATGTTAAGAATAAGACTTTCTCAGCTTACATCTGTAGCTTTCAGATAGGGGACTATCAAACCTACATTAATCACTAACTTCTGGAATATGCCTTAGCCAATGAATTACATTAACCAGAATTGAAATTTTCTACACTGAAATACTTAAAAATCTTATATTGACAAGATCTTCCAGATTGTTGTAACAATTAGAAGAGCAGTATCCAACTAAAATGTCAACTGGCACCTCTTTCAAACATACAAAGGCTAAATACAACACAAGGCAAATACATCCCTTTAAAATCTGATCTTCTCTTCTAATTTCCATCATTCTGAAACTCCCAGAAATTCCTCACTTTTCCTGAGGAACTCTCTCCCTTGCTCATTATCTTGGACCCTCTTCCTCGTCCCGCCACCTCCCACCCTTCCATGGAGAGCATTCCGAACTAATCACACACACACACACACACACACACACACCTTGCTGTCCACAGCCCCGGACAGTTCTTTTGTCCCAGGCACACTATCTATCACCATAATGACCTTTATCTCAAGAATTGTTCCCCTTGGGTAACCTGCAAATACACTTTTGGGGGTTGGAAAAGGCTCTGGACAGCTACACATTAATAATTTTTGGCAAACTGTGACATATTTAGAAATACGAGAGCTTATGAATGTAACTTCTATGATTTGATATGAAATTTTCTACAGCTTACTTGAATCAACAAGAAAGACCACAACCAAAGGAAGAACAGCAATTTATTACATTAGGGGGAAGACAATGTAACATTTAGCACTTAGAAATAAGAATAATTTATGAGTGATTAAAGGAAAAACATTCGATATAAAAGCTGACGTAATTAGAGGTAAACTTAATCAAACATTATGAAAACACTCAGCAAAAGAAACACAGGGAGCATGAAACCCCTTCCTTCATCCAGAATATTCCTTTCAAAACTCTTATTTATAGAGATACATATGTAACTTTTTCTCTAGAAAATTAATCTTCAACTACTTTATCAAATGCAATACTATACTTGGAAAAAATTGTTTAATTCCTTGTGCATTTGAGTTAATATATTACTTTGAGTCTGTTAAATAGAGCCTCAATGCTCATTCAGATTAACAGATACTCAGTACTGATATCATGTCTTTAGTTTTTATTATACTTTTCTTTACAGAAAACTATTTAGGAAAACAATAGGTATATAAACACCTAGGTAGTTATAATTCCATGGCTAAAATGTCATTTTACTGGAAGCTAAATAAATATATGGGTGTACAAAATATGACTCTGATTAGTGCTAAAAGCTAAAGGAAAAGTTACATTCAGGAAAGCATAATAATTATTGCATAGTCCCCATACTTGAGTATTATTTTCCAGACAATCAATGTAGGAGTGGGTGGGTATTTTCTATGTAATTAGCCCACAGATGTTTAAAAAAAAAACTTCAGCTATTTCCACTAGGTGGAAAGAAGGTAGTGTTGGTCAGTGTTTTTTTAAGTTTACATAGTTATTATTTTTTATTATCTATGATTTTCTGTTAAAATTTCTTACTGAACATTACCTTCTGAGCATTATACACAGATCGAGATGTAAGAAAAAGGAGAAATGTAATTGCCAAGTAGAAAGACTTTAAATACAATAAAAGTCTTCTAATCAATGCTATTTGAACATTCAGTTAGTTCATTAATTAAAGTCAAAGTGGGGAATTATTTAAATATATTATATATAAATGACATATTCATTTTAATTTTATTTTAACCATTTAAGAGTTATATGTATTCACTAGTCTCTTAAGGAAAAGATAAGCCTTTTTCTTTAATACAGTTACTGAATAACTGGGGTATCTTTACATAAACCACATCCATAACCTATCATCTATTTTTTTCTAACTTTATTTACTTTAAAGTACAGCAGAAATTAAAACACTTAAAAATGATCTGAGTGGGAGTCCTTCTCAGATGTTTTCTACTTGTTTTCCCAATCTGTGTCTCATCCAATGAAACTCTTTGAGCAGTTTACCTTCACTGAATTGCTCCAAAACTTGAGTTGTAATTTTTACGGGAAAATCTCACTTCAGTCTCCCTACTTCCATCCTTAAGTTTACATATTCCACTAAACTAGGCACTTGTAATATCAATTCAAGTGACCAAAGATGGTTGGAAGCAGACAACCATCTTTGAAAATATATGTAGTGTTCAAGAGGTGGAGAGGCAACATGAGAGGGGCTCTTCCAACTCTGAAGTTCGAGTCACTGTGGGCATGAGTCAGAACATTACAGACCAAACGGGAAGATCTGGTCAGCCCACTGTTTTATTTCAGTGAAGGTCAGGAAAGAGAACTTCTAAGAAACTAAAACTGAAACTTGAATGTGAATCCTTATCCAATTGCTCACACCTGGAAACAGATTATTTAGGAGTCTTTCCCACTTATCACACCCACAAACTCCTCAAAACTTCACTTGTCTATTCCCTCTTTTCCATTACCATTTCTATTACTCTAGCCTGGGTAACCACTGTCTTGCTCCTGGATTATTTCAGAACCTTCTAAAAAGGATTTCTATTTCCACTGGTGCCTTTTGCAACATATCCTAACTCACAAGCTAATGCCCTTTTACTAAATTATATCTGATTTTATCACCCTTGAATTTAAAACCTAAATTAGTGTTCTATCACCTTTTGGATAAAAGCCAAAGTCTTCAATGTAAAATACAAGGCATTTTATAATTGACCCCTTGCCTCAAAGTCTCTCTCATTAGCTTTCTATGTTCTTATCATATTAGATTTATTCTTCTGTTGCCATGTGTTTGTTTTGAAAATATGGTGATAGAAAAAAACAATTTCTCTTACTTTGGAGCACTCTTATGAATGCCTATTCAATTTCACTCTCTCTTCATCTGGATACTTTTTATTTATCAAGTGAGAGCTTACAGTTATCTCCCTTACCTCCTAGAGTGAATAGGTCAAGTATTTTTCGTATTCATATAGAAACCGGTTCTTCCTCACTACTCTATTGGAATAGTCCTTCTCCTGTTTGTTGCTTTATCTATGATACACATAGAATGTCTAAAAATGTGTTTTTAGTAAAAGAAAATAAGTGGCGAATGAATAAATGCTTTTCAAACAATCAGTTACTATCAAGTAAGTGTCATATATAAAAGCATTTAACATGATATCGCTCATTTAGCAAAATATTAGTCACCTACATTCCTTTCTAACTTTTTGGGGTATGTCTAATGGGCAGAAATTTTTTCATTGCAGTTATTTCAGTAGGTCTGGGTCTCCCTCTGCAGTGGAGGATACAAAACTTGGTTATTTTGAGCCTGGAAGTTATAAGAAACTGATGAGGAGCTGTGACAAAGGGGATTGAGAGAGAGAAAGATACAAGATACTTGACAACTGCCCAGATACACTTGCTTCTAAGAAAATTCAGTAAAGAGCAGGCATCACTGAAAAGAAATTTTAGGCAGTATTGCAATGTGGTATGTGCTATAGTTCTCCATTTGCCTCAGAAAAACTTCACTAAAAATCCATGAAATTCTAATTTCAGAGTTTATATGCAATTTTAAATTTAATTAGCATTCTGAGCTACATTATTTCAAATTCATAGAAGGACACATGATAAGATCAGCCTAAAGGAGGGCCATGAAAGAGTTCAAATTTATCCAGGTGATTACTACATCTGGAAATGGGAAAATCTCTCTTGTTTTCTTCACTCTCGTGTGAAAAGAGCATTCCCATACAAGGTACAAAATGGAACTAAGGTCTGAGGGTTAGGAAATAAAGGAAAGGTGTCTAAATAGGACTTTTCTGTCTGGCTCCAGATTAGACCTTTAGGCGTCAAGAAGGGGATAAAGTCTGGGTGGGATTAGCCTTTGAGCCCAGTTGGTTTATGTTGATAAGAGTAGAGCAGGGATATGGGGCAGAGGTCCAATCCAACAATTTGACAAAATCATCCTATATACCCTCTATGTTACATGGTACAGGCAAAGCAGAAACTGGCCATCTGAGGTTTTACTTAGGCCAACGTAGGGGAACATTAACTTCTGGCACAATCAGCAAAAAAACAGAACCTCAACTTCTGGAAACAGTAGACACATCATACGGATTTTGTTTTTAATCATTTTCCACTTGGCTTCTCTAAGTTGTTTGTCACAAATTATTTGCAAATGTCTCAAGTGCAGAAGGCCCTATTCTTTAGGCAAAATTTTGGGACTGTATTTTAGGTATAAATGGTACTGGGTAGATCAAGATGAAAAAAATCTGTTACTCTTCTTAGCACAGCTCCCAGGAATTGATATGGGAATGTTATTCTTTGGGGAGTGGAGAAGTGACATGAACTTCTACTTCAATGACCTTGTAGGCTAGAAAAAATGCTGTGTGTATCGACAGCCCTGTTGCAATTTTATTTCCTTACTCATATTGTTTTTTTCCCTAGTTTCTTTGGCCCAAAACACTTAGAATTCCCATTCCAGGGACAGTGAGGTGACATGCATTGATAAAAACTACTTTGAGAAAAGCGATTTTTGAGGAAAACAACTTTTTTCTCTGAGTTGCTGCCTAGGAATTTTACAGTATGATAATTTTACTCACACCCAGAGTCTGGACTTTTAGATAAGGGCTTGAGTTTAGAATGCCAGGTCTATGTTCCCACTTTGGTTTCCTCAGGGCACTTTAAAAATAACCAGTTAGATTTAAGTCCACAAAAAAATTAGTGACCTCTGCCCCAACCACCTTATAAGAATAGATGCTTGCTACCCCGGTTCTCTATCTCCTGTTAACCAATGACCTCAGAGAGGACTATCCCTTCCCTGGCTCAAGGATGTTCCTTCACTTCTGGGATATGTAAGAAATTATAAATCTTATGACTCTACTTCCTTTGTGTGGGGATACTGAAAACTGCCCCTTTAATAAAAACAACCCTATGGGTTTCCCTTCCCCAAGTGGGATCTGGGATGCTGAGGGAGCTACCAGTCACCCCCCTCCCCACTGTGTAGGTGGCTAGTGACTTCTCATTGATCAGGTCATAATAGTCTGTATATTTTTAATTCAATACACCAACTCTGACTTCAACACATGACAATTCTGTTATTTAGAAAACTTACACTTTATATGAATAAGGAGATGGTCTAAATAATTAACTCAACACTAAGAAGACTTCTGGAGTTACTATATGGAGCCTGTTTCCTCAAAAAATAGACATTTTGAAGTTAATAAATAGTATTGAAATTTGTGACCCATTTGAAGTAGAATAACAAATTCTTGAACCACAGATACTTTTTTAGAAATTACTTAGGTATTGGATATTAAAATCAAGAGTTGGAAAAACATTTCAAAAATTTGAGATTAAATGTTACTTGTTAACAGAAATTAAAGACAAAATTATACTCACAGAGAATTCTTTTTCTAATTTAACATGAAGATAAATTATATTCATGTCACTTTAAAATTACATCAATAGGTCATGTCAGTAGAAGGCAAATTTATGATTAAATTTCAAAGGGAATTTTAAAGATGAGAAGAGCGAATGGATCTTATTCTGCTAATGAATATTCAGTGCATAACATTAAGCAATTATATAGATTATGAAAACAATATATGTTGATAACAAGTGTTGGCAAGAGTGTGGAGGAAATGGAACCCTGTATACTGTTGGTGGGAATGTAAATTGATACAACCACTATGGAAAACAGTATGGAGGTTCCTCAAAAAATTAAAAATAAAACTACCATATGATCTAGTGAAATCAGTATCTCTAAGAAATATCTGCACTCCAATGTTCATCATAGAATTATTCACAATAGCCAAGATCTGAAAACAATTCAAATTGTTCGATGACAGATGAATCAAGAAAATGTTAGTTATATATACAATGGAATATTATTCCACCATAAGAGAAGGAAATCCTGCCATTTGCAACAATGTGTAGAAAGCTAGAGGGCATTATACTAAGTGAAATAAGCCAGACACAAACATACAATTACTGTTTGATACCATTTGTACATGGAATTTTAAAATGTCAAAGGGGAGAGGTGACCAAGACAGCCAAGTGGGAAGACCTTAAACTCACCTCCTCCCATGGACACACCAAAATTACAACTACTTACAGAGCAAATATTTATAAGAATAACTTGAAGAGTAACTGGAAAGATTTTTCCACAACTAAAATCATAAAGAAGGAACTATCATGAGATAGGTAGAAGGGATGGAGTCTCAGTACAGTCAAGACCCACACCCCTAGGTCAGTGACTCACAACAGGAGGAATAGCACAATCATAGAGGTCCAGCCTAAGGAGAGAGGGGTCAGAGCCCTACATCAGGCTTCCCAGCCTGGGAGTCCTGCTCTGGGATGGTGAGCCTCCAGATGTCTGACTGTGAAAACCAGCAGGGCTTATGTCTGGAAGAGCTGGAGAACTATAGGAAAACAGAGACTCTGCTCTTAAAAGTCACAAAGTCTCACATTTACCAAGTCCCAGCATAGAGACAGAGCTTGAAGGGAGCCCGGATCAGACCCACTTGTTAAGCTCAATGAGCCTCCCAGAAAGACAAGTGGCAACTCTAGACACCCCTGAGGACAGAGATGCTGGCTGCAGCTGCTTTGGGGGAGCTCATTTTACCTTGATAACACTGGCACTAGCAAACACCATTTTGGAGTCCTCCCTCTAGCCTATTAGCACTGGGAACACTGTCATACACTCCAGAAGGCCAATACTAGCCCAAGGCCTCCCAGAATACACAGACAAGCATGCAGGAACCAAGCCCCACCTTCCAAAAGGCCAGCACCAGCCTCTGGTCCCAGGCTATGCAGTCAACAAGACAGGAAGCCTACCCTACCCTCTAGTAAGTGTACAGTTACTGCACAAGGAATGGCCTTGCAGCCAACTGGGCCAGGGTCCACCCTGCCTACCAGTGTGCTCACAGTAGTTAGCCTCACCACAATAGAAGGACCTATACAGTTCATGTAGAGGGCACCCCTTGAGGATATAGCTCTGGGCATTAGAAAGGAGCAAGCTTGTGGGACCTATAGGATACCTCCTACATAAGGTCACTTCTTCAAGACGTGGAAACATAACTTACCTATGTAACAGATAGAAATAAATACACAGAATTGGGCAAAATGAGGAGACAGATGAATATGTTCCAAACAGAGGAAAAAGACAACCTCAGAAAAAAACTAAAAGTGTAGATAAGCGAGCTACCCAATAAAGAGTTCAAGTTAATGATCATAAACATGCTCGCCAAATTAGGGAGAAGAACAGATGAACACAGTGAGAACTTTAACAGAGTTAGAAAATATAAAAAACAAAACAGGGCTGAAGACTAAAATAAGTGAAATAAAAAATTTACTAGAAAAAAATCAAAAGTAGATTAGATGATATAGAGGAACAGATCAGTGTTCTGGAAAATGGAGTAGTGGAAATCACCCAAGCTGAATAGGAAAAAAAAAAAAAAAAAAAAAAAAAAGGGAATTTAATAAAATGAGGATAGTTTATGAGATCTTTGAGACAACATCAAGTGTACTAGTACTTACATTAGAGTGGTCCCAGAAGGAGAAGAGAGAGGAAAGTGGCAGAGATCTTTTTAGAAGAAATATTAGCTGAAAACTTCCCTAAACCCAAGGGAAGGAAACGGACATCCAGCTTCAGGAAGCACAGATAGTCCCAAACAAAATGAATCCAAAGAAGTCCACACCAAGACACAGTATAATTATAATTGCAAAAATTAAAGAGAGAATCTTAAAAGCAGCAAGAGGAAAGCAACTAGCTTCATACAAGGGAACACCCATGAGACTTTCAGCTGACTTTTTAACAGAAACTTTGAGGGCCAGAGGGAGCGGCATGATACATTCAAACTGATGAAAAGGAAAAAAAAAGTACAAAAAAAATAAAGCAAATATTAATGGACATAAATGGAGACACTGACTCTAACACAAGAACTGCAGGGGACTAAACACCCCACTTACATCAACAGCAGAAAATCAGTAAATAAACACTGCCCTTAAATGACACATTAGAGCAGATAGATTTTTTTGTTTGTTTTAGTTTTTTTGGCCACACCATGCAGCATGTGGGATCTTAGTTCTCCAACCAGGGATTGAACCTGTGTCCTCTGCACTGGGAGTGTGGAGTCTTAACCACTGGGCCGCCAGGGAAGTCCAAATATCAGATGGATTTAACAGATATATAGAGAACATTTCATCCAAAACCAGCAGAATAGACATTCATTTCAAGTGCACAGAGAACATTCTCCAGGATAGATCACATGCTAGGCCACAAAACAAGTCTCAATAAATATAAGATGACTGAAATCATATCAAGGAACTTTAATAACCACAACTGCATGAGACTAGAAAACAACTACAAGAAGAATACTGCAAAAAACTTAAACATGTGGAGTCTAAACAACATGTTATGAAACTACCATGGATCCCTGAGGAAATCTAAGAGGAAATAAAAAAAAAATACCTCACCAAGTGTTGGTGAGGATGTGCAGAAAAGGGAACCCTCATGCACTGTTAGTGGGATTGAAAATTGGTGTAGACAGTGTGCAAAACAGTATGAAGTTCCTCAAAAAATTAAAAGTAGAACTGCCGTATGATCCAGAAACTTCACTTCTGGGTATTTACTCAAAGAAAACCAAAACATTAATTCAAAAAAATATATGCACACCAATGTTCATTGTAGCTCTATTTACAATGTCCTAGATATGGAAGCAACCAGGTGTCCATTAATAGATGAATGGATAAAGATGTAGTATACACCTATAGTGGAATATTACTCAGCTGTAAAAAAATAAATGAAAAAATAAATGAAACCATTCCATTTGTGAAAACATGGATTGATATAAAGGTAACTGTGATAATTGAAATAAGTCAAACAGATGATATGATTTCACTTATATGTGGACTCTAAAAGAAAAAAAGAAAACAGACTCATAGGTACAGAAAATAATGGTTGGTTGTTAAAGGGGAGGGAAGTGGGGAGGGTGAAATAGGTGAAGGGGATTAAGAGGTAAAAGCTCTGGTTATAAAATAAATAAGCCACAGGATATAATACACAGCATAAAATTATGGTCATTAATATTGTAGTCACTTTATATGGGGACACATCATTTATAAACTTATGGTGGTGATCATTTCAAAATGTATGCAAATATAAAATTACTATGTAGTACACCTGAAACTAACATACATATTGTACATCAGCTATATTTCCATATTTTTTTTCATTAGAAGTCAAACTCGTAGAACCAGAGTAGGACAGTGGTTGCCAAGGTTTGGGGGATGGATGGGGTGGGCCACATGGGGGAAATGTTGGTCCAAGGGTACAAACTTTCAATTATAGTATGAGTAAGTTCTGATTTCAGAGGATCTAGAGCACAGCATGATGAATATAGTGAATAAATTACTGTATACCTGAAATTTGCCAAGTAGGTAACTTTCTCTTACTACAGCTGACCCTTGAACAACATGAGTTTGAACTGTGCAGGTCCACTTACACATGGATTTTTTTTCAATAGTAAATACTACAGTACTAAAAGATTCCTGGTTGGTTGAATCCACATATGCAGACTTGCAGATACTCGAAAGCCAAGGATATGGAGGGTAGACTACAAATTATACTTGGATTTCTAACTGTTTGGATGGTTGGTATCCTTAACCACTGTGTTGTGCAAGGGTCAATTGTATTTTCTTGCAGTATCCAGTGTTAAGAAGTCTTTGTTTTGTTTGTTTTTAGCTTTCTGAATATTATGTAATATATGCAGGCCCTTAATTGTGCAGAAACTGCTTTTACTATCCTCTCCTGCAACTTATTTTTTTTCCCACTCAGCAGTATGGTATACATCATATAGTGTTTCTTACCAGCACACAGATGTTAAATCTCCTTTAAAAAGAGAAAAGAGAAAAGAGAAAAGACACTGGAGATATCCTAGGAAGAGGAGTGGAAGAAAGGCTTTGACTTTCATATCCTTTGCAAACTCACAATGTTATAAACCTAATCTAGTCCCACAGAGGCCAATGTAATCTCTTTAAATAGCAAATCTGATTTTTCCACTATTGTGGTTAAAATCCTTTAATGACTTCCAATTGTCCTTGGAATAGAGACCTAGGTCCTTTGTCCTTTATGTGGTCACAGTGGTACAACTGCTTGTCCCTGAATCACCTGACTTACTCTACTGCCACACTTGTTCTATTAGCTTTGGCCACCTTGGCTTTCTCAAAGTTCCAGGGCACCCTCTGCTTTCTCCAAGGGCCCTCACATGTACTCCATCCTCAAACTGGATTACCTCTCCCTTGTCCATGCCACACCCCCACTTTATTTCCACCTATCAGAGCTCATCCAAAGGTTATTTCCTTAAGAAACAACTCACTGACATCAAGACTAAATCAAATTTTCCTGTTCCTACCCTTTCCCCAACACATATCATGACTAATTAAATAATGTAAGAAGATATATTTTTTAATGCCTAATTCCTCTAATAGTAGGTAAATCCAGTGATGGCAGGGACCATGTCTGTCTTCTTCACTGCTCTATCCTCAGTGGCTAAGATAGTTCTAGTACTAGTTAGCTGCATTACAAATATTTTTAATAATTACCTTGTTTTACATTTTTAACTACTATGTGACTATTTTTATAATTTAAGATTACTCTTTCTCTTACATGGATTCCCATATGTGTACATTATATTTATGAATTTACAATTATTTCTGTTCTTTTGTTCCAGAAAAAAATATTAAGTTACACTTTCCTTTGTGAGTCTTTAAATTTTTTTCCCTTTTAAATTTCTATTTTTAATTTTAGGCTATTTTAACACTTGAAGCCTGAAAATTAATTGCTACTAAACACAAGAGATATTCGTGGAAAAATGACATGATACATTCAATTTGGATAATCATTCCAGCACTTTTTCAAACTTTCCTCCAAAAATATTTATTATTAATGTTATCTTTATGAATTAGATAGTTATTCACTATTCTTTCCCTATAATCCTATAATGTGGTTATTTGTATACAAAGTGCAAGCTCAATGATTTTTATAGTGTTTTCATATTTTTGGGATATATGTATATTGTAATGGGAAGAAATGAAATTAAAATCTTAGAAAAAGACAGAAAAGAGGATAGAAAAATATGACCTTAAAATTTTTTAAATAGAAAATGAGAGAAGGTAAATGACTTAATAAAACAATTGGGAAAATCTACCCCTTTCTATGATATGCCCAGTCCACAGATAAAGTGTAGGTTTGAATTTCCCACTGTTCTACTTTCCAAAGAACTCTGAACAAATGGTTTTACGAAGGCCATCTAATGCACCTTGCACAGAATGAGATGCAACTCTCCCATTAAAACCATGTTCCTGCTTTTCAGAAAAGTCGAGCTATAATGTGTACTAAACTTTTGTCAGAAATAGATGTCTCCTTTTGCTGTACCACAGACTAATATACATATGAAATTGAGGAATATGATGACAGATTCAATACAAAAGCATTCAGCAATTTTACTCTTAGACACCAGCCTATTCATGTATAACACAGCAGAAAATTTACCTCACTCAAACATGTGAAAGTTATTAAAAAAAAAAAAAAGAAAGAAAAACACTGCTAATTTGGAGGGGATTTTAAAGTAATGTTTTAAAAAAAATTTTAAAGGCTGTTTATTTCTTAATTATTCACTAATAAGCTAAATGAATAAAATAGATCAAACCAGTGGCCTGAATTGATAATAGTGTGATAGTTATACCAGATTAAATGTGTTTATCTATAAATACATTTAAGCTGTTCTATTCCTATAATAAGAATACAAATATTTAATTAATTATACACATTGTCATGAATTCTTAGATATCTGAAATAAGCTTTGAGGAATCATATAATTATGTCCTATTGCAGGATTTAGTTATTAATCTTGTGCCCATAGATTCCCAGTGAAAAAAATATATATATATATATTGTCTCCTCAATCATTGCAGTGTACTGCAGCTTTTACAGTCAGAAAATTGTACATTTTACCTTCAATTACTTTTTCTTATTATCTAAAATAATATATACTTTTACAACATGCACAATAGGGTCTATATTCACTCCATTCTGCTGCGGATGTTATCTTGTTTTAGACAACTATTAAAAAGCTAGTTTTTTCTTTTCATTTCATGAATGTGTTCAATATTTGCATAATGATTCCTCTCAAAAGATCAGAGAATGAACGAGGAATAAATAAATTGCAACCTCCCTGCATAATGACTCTACCTTTAAAGATGGATCACACATGGCCACGCTTGAATGTACCCAATCTATCAATATTTATTAAGTAGACAGAAAGTCAATTGAACCATAACTTGCTTTGTGCTAAGAAAGAAACACAGAAAAGGATATTAGAGGATTATTGAGAAGAAACTTAAGAACCCTTCCCAAAGTCAGTACCAGAAGCTCCTACTGAATCTTTTTCCAAATTTTTATGGAATTGAACAAGCCATCTACAGTGGAAATTAGAGAAGATAACTAAATAGGAAATGGCTATGCCCTGTCAGAAAACCTTATTGAGTTCTTCAAACAAGGATCTTCAGTCTCCACTTATAAAGATGCTCTGTACATTCACATACATTGTACAAGAAGTTTGTTATTATAGATTCCTATTTTACTTCCCCAGTTGGAACGTATTCCTTGAGAACACGGCTGTTGCTTTGATGTATTTTGAGTTCCACAGTAAAGTGTTTAGTAAGTGCAAACTAGTGGATGGTGAAGAATTAGTGCAGTATATTTGAAACGTTATCATTCATATACCAAAACAAAAACAAAATGCCACTCCTAAGCATGGCTTTACCCCCTTTCTTGATTCTAGTAGTACTCATGTTTGTTGAACATTCTGTGTGGCAGCTGCAGTGCAAGCACTTTCCCTCGGTCAATCATTTAATTCTGACAAACTCTAAGTTTTATACCGTTCACTGTACAGATGAGGAAAACAAAGTCTGAAGTGTTATTTTAGCCTAGGTTAAAAAAAGTAATACAATTGACCCTTGAAGAAGATGGGGATTAGGGACACACGTTCTGTGAATTTGAAAATCCGAATATAATTAATAGTTGGCCCTCTGTATCCGTGGTTCCTCAATATCCTCTATTCTACATCAAAGATTAGAACCAACCAACCACAGATAATGTAGTACTGTAGTATTTACTATTGAAAAAAAAATTGCTTAGAATTGGACCCTCGCAGTTCAAACCCCTGTTGTTCCAGGGTCAAGTGTAATCAGAAATCTGAGGCATCAGACACACGTCTTTCTGATTCTACAGATCATGCTTTTAGCCATCGCACTATAGGACCATACAGAGATTAACTGGAAAAAGAACTAAATGAACAGTCTAAGAGATTTAATAATTTAATGTAAATTTTCAGCTCTCACTCTCTGCCTGACAATTTAAAATGTAGTCCCACACACAATGAAGGCATACACTTCTTGAAAATATTTATCTCTAGATGGTGAGAAAAATAGGAGCAAGTTATTCAATCTTACACTACCCTATTTTCTCTATCTGTAGTATGTATATATATTGTTTGGGAATTTTTTTTTTTTAGGCTTTTCTGTCTGTGTATGTGTTTCTTTTCTGTGTTTTCTATTTTTACCTCCCCTTATCCCAGTGCCTAAATCTGGCTCAGTTTCCAGGGGATGTTTGTGGCTTTTGTTTCACATAAGTTTGAGCCCAAAGAAAAGGAGATATTGGTAATGCAAGAATCAGAATACAAGATTTAAAAAGAGATACCTGTTAAAAAGAAAATTTCTTAAACAGCTTTTACCTTGTCATCATGTATGTAACCTCAACAAAAGAATAGTCTAAGGGTCTGAGGAAATATGTCAAATTTCACCTTCTGATGAAAAGCTACATTTTACAGCGAGGAAAAGTGGCTAAATAGCAGACATTTTCAATACCCTGTGCGCTCTCTTTCACTGACTTTGGCTCTCTTGCTCTCTAATATAAGACCTTTGTCCAAAAAACCCCACTATGTTATACTCTTCTAAATTAATTGGTTCCAGGGATACTGGACAACTAAGCTCAAATACAGAATAATAATGCAGCAGGCTAAAGGTGAGCTAGAGAGAAAAAAAAAAAAAAAGATTTGATGTTAAGGGTAAGGCCCTCTGGAGCCACAATTCACTACATGCTTTCCGGTTAGATCAAGAATTGAGAGCAGAGTCTGGGCAAGATTAGCTTTCAGAGAAGTAAGAAGGACACATCTGGCTACAGTCAAGTCTCCATTAGACCACCTCCCACATGAAGCTGTCTCTTGTCTGAATATACTTTCTTGTCTCTAAGGATCCTTCAAGCTCTTCTACTTTTTCCAGTACAGCACTTTTCTGTGCACCTCCCTTTATGCTCCTTTTCCTCCTACTTCTTTCCTTCCTTACCCTCTTAAACATCTCAAAGTGCTAGTGTTCCACAGATATTGATTCTGAGACTTCTGGGCCACAGGGCAGGGGGGTGGGGAAATAAAAGTTCCACTTCTTACCAGTTTCAGGGTTTCACACAAGATCTCACTGTTTAAAAAATGGACTTCCACTTTTGAAAAAAATTCCAAAGCTATGAAAAACATTGGTCTATTCTCAATTTCTTACTGATCATTTACTCTACAGCATCTTGCAATCTCATTTCCAATCTCACCACTCGACTGAAACAACCTTTTAAAAGTCACAGCTGGACTTAATGGATAAGGCCATTCATTTGCTCTCCTCAGCCCAATCCTTTCCCATCTCTCTTCAAACACCTGACAGTACCTTCCTTTAAAACACTCTATACTTTGCCCTTCTTACGCAATGTGCTATCCCAGTTATGCTACCCAAAAAGCTATTCCCCCGAGTCCTTCATTAAATATCATTACTTCGGCCACAATCCATTGGCAAGGCAATACTCAGCAGGGCAAGAAATAGTGGACTTGGAATCTGAAGACTCGGAGCCAATGAGGGATTTGGGAATTTTCTATCAAATATAATCAAATATAATCAAATATAATACAGAGTTCTAATCACAATAGGTGCTTAATAACTGATTTTGAAGCAAAGAATATAATGAATAAATATATTCTTAGAAAAGTATGGATATAAACTTGATGACAAATTTGAAATACTTGCTTTGGAATGACATTTTTTAATGATAGTCTTTGAAGTGAAATGCAGTTTGTTTTAAAATCTTGACAATCTAGTTTCTTGACCCATGATATTTCCATGATGGGGCTGTGTGAAGGGAAGGATACAAAAATGACCAGTAGATTCAGTCAAAGAAATGTGCTGAAGGTCAAGCCTGAGGGATAGATACCTTATTTTTCAATGTATACTAAAAAACAATTCTGTTGACTGAATATCTTAATGTCAGGTTAGTTATTTGGTATTTTATCATCAGTTCTATATATTTCTACCAACTTTTTAAAAAACAGATTAATTGGGCCCATATGATATGTGTATTGTAATAATTCTACTTTGCTTTGGAACATATTTTTAGACTCAACCTGTGTTTTGAAAGGATGGTGATGTGTGTTTGCCCTCTATTTAACTGAATGTAGCTTTGATGGCAGATATAGATCACAATGGTACTTCTTTAGTGTGAATAGTTGGATATGAGCAATGAGTAATACAAAGTGATTCTGACAATTACATCACTTGGCAGAATATTTTTAATCTTTGAAAATAAATTGTTTAAATATATTCCTTTGAGATAATGATTATGGCTATATTCACTTCACATCCTTTTTAAGGGGCATTAAAATGGATCTCGACAATGGAAAATGGATTTCTGAGATCATGAACCATATCTCACAATCAGTTCATTTGAGTGTAAATTTAGTGGGGAAAGTATATCAAAATCTAAAAAGAGAGAAACAAATGTTCCAATTCTACAGAGTTACAATAAAATAAACTATAATCTTTCTAAATATGTATTTAAAGGAATATCATTAAAAATTTGAAAATTTATGAGTTTAAATATGCATGTTTAAGTTACATATTTGAAAAAATTATTTAAAAAATTACCTCTGGTCATTCAAAGAAAGAATGTGTATGGGCTAAATCTCTTTACAACACACAATAACTGGAATTACCATAAAGATGGTAAGAATGTCTACCTATTTATTTCTTTCCAAAAATTGGGTTCCAAGAAACAACTTAAGTTGAAAGCAAATGGCCATGTCAACACTCTGCATTAAAATTTGGAGAGCTCAGTACCTGGGGGAAGAATGAATCCTTCAAGATATGAGATTCGATGTCTACAGACATCATGAGGTCATAAGTTATTCTTAGTTGATGTGTATTCACCATACTTCAAGAGTAAATAATAGCATAGAACATACATAGGAGCTGGTAGAGGTACATCACACATAGAATCTACCCTAGGACATATGGAGTCCTTTTTTTTTTTTTTTTTTTTTTTTTTTTACTATTTAAAGTTATATAAACTCTTGCTCTCCACCCTCCTCCCTTGTTATTTGTCTCTAATGGTCTGTCTCTATGATGGCAATTCTACCTGGCCACCTAGATTCATGTTTCTTGAGTTGTCAATATTAATCTCAATAGTCTTCAAGTGCTGACCTTTCTGTTTGGAATCCTAATATCTGCTCATTCCCACCCTGCATACTTGGATTCTTTACGTTTGAACTGTTTCAAAACTAGATATTCTGCACCTGCCTTTAATTTCTGATATTGAACTTTATGGATTATAGTGACTTACTTAACTTCTTTAACAGGTATAATGCTCAATCATCCTTTGTACTGTCACTGAAACCCTGGCATGATGTTGTTTGCCTTTCTTGAAAAGAAGGACCAAACATGATCCCAACCACTGTTGTTCCCAAACCCCCACAGCTCTGTACTTGATTGTTTCATCCCATCTCTCTCTAAGACCTGTTTAGTATCTGTATACTTCAAAATTATAGGAAAGGAACCAAAGAAAAATTAATAATAATGGAGGGGGAAAAAAGAAATAGAGGAGTTATGGTTACAAAGGGAAAAGATGAAGTCTAGATCATAAGTGGAAAAGTTGATTGTGAATAACAGGAATGGTTTTGAAAATGGAAAAAAGTAGAAAGACGAGTAGAGGGATAGTTATAAAGACCAGCCTTCTTTTCAGTGCTTTGATCCTCCCCTAAGAGTATAGGAGGGAGGGTTTTATTGCAGGAGAGAAAATGGAAAGACATGAGACTGAGATCTTAAGGAGATAGTTAATGTTTTTTTGAAAAACGTGTGAGTCATTCTTCAGGAAATCAAAAGGTGTTTTGATTTAAAAAAAAAAAAAAAAAAAAAGAGGCAATAGTCCAGGTGATGTCATTCAGCATAAATACACAGCTGGCCAAATTTTATCATAAAATGCTGACAAGATAATGTACTTACTATTCCTGCCCACCAGAAAAAGTGACAGACGTAATTATACTCATGATAAAACTTAATAGATTTTCTCATATACTAAATCTCTATAGAAATGGATAGTCCAACAGATAACTTACTTATACAAAAGGTAGAATGAGAATACATGCAATATTCAGTATAAAATGTGATTCTTTTGATTCTTGGTTTGCTACCTTCTTTCCTTTAAAGCAAACTACTGTAACAAAAAGAGGTTTGCATTTGGGTTATGTCCAAGGACACAATTCACTTTCACAATTTCCTCTATACTAATTATACCAAGATCATTTAATTCATGTGCATAGAAGCACTCAGAAAAATCTATGTCAACAACTGTAGTACTTTATTCTTTTCCTTATGGGCATCATGTTGCCTAACAGTCCTTAAACAACATAACAGAAAAAATATTAAGTGCAACATTAATTAAAATGCAGAAAATTAGTATCAACATTGTACTTACAATGTTTTAAATGGAAGACTAATGTGTTCAATATTATTTATTTTTCAGGGTCAAAATTCATATTTATTCATATATATATACATATACATGAATATTCATATATACCTACATATGTAAAAACATACTATATTTATGCCTATATATTATAGATACTATATCACACAGATTATGTAATTATTTAATTATATAAATATAAAACTATATATCTATGTGTATTTACATACAAAATTCGTGTATATCTCTACATGATAGAATGTATATAGTATAGTAATAGAGCAGATTTAACTGTGTGAAGAGTAAGTTAAAATGAATAAATTTAAAGTACGATCACAGTCACAAAAATAATAAAATCTTAGGCTCATAACTTTATAATTTATAAGACACTTTTAGAGTTGTGGCCTTTTTATATATAATCCTTAAAACAACATGATAACAAAGAAAATGTATAATGCTCACTTCGGAAATTAGTAAACTAAGTTACAAATTGGTGAAGCATCATGTACTAAGTCACAAAGCTAATAAGAGTCCGAATTTTGCAAGCAACCAAGTTTTCTAACTTTTACCTTGCTACTATATTTTAATACATTTTAGTGCCTATCTACACATAATATACTCTACACATTTAACTAGATCCTCAGAAATCTTTTTACACGTCTTGGCATAGACCATTCTCCCATTTCCAACAACAGGAATTCTGAAGCTTCCATCTTCCCAAGCCCTTTAAACCCATTCTTGACTCCTGTCTAGAAGATGATTACATGATCTTCCACTTTGAAAAACTTGAAGCTATCAGGAAGGAATACTCAACTTGATATGTACAGAAGGACCCATATTGTCCTGAGTTCCAATATTTCCTCTAGGATTAGAATAAAAGATGTTTTATTTCCAGACAAGTTGATTTTAAGTGGAATGGTTTTTGGTGTACTCCCTCCCTTTTCTTATACCATGTGCTAGTATGTTACTATGCTGCTTCAATAGGAGAAGAGCAGACTTTGTCTTTATTGCTGTTGAAACTGCAATAGCAACCATATTAGTCAGGAATCCATCTTTTTACCAGTTTCAGGGACCAGGATCTTTAAATCCGGAGGTTACCCTTGCTGATGCAAATCTTATCTGACAGTAGATCCTCCAGGTGATTCTATTACAGCTAAAGTTTGAGGACCATTGCTTTATGTATTAAACAGTGAGAATATAGAGGGAAAAAAAACCCAACTCTCTAGAGGAATTAAAGAAAATTGTGGAAATGGGTGCAACTTGTTGTGGACATAGGTCTTTAGTAATCACACTACTCTATGTATGTGGTCTAATTTCCTCACTATTGTCCCTTATCCCCTCAAAACAACATTCTGGAATGTTATCCATTGCTTATAGTCCTCTGCAAGTAAGAAGTGTGCTTCCAGAAAACCCATCTTCAGGAGAGACTAAGAAATTTCAGCTTTACGTGATTTCAAACTCAGTTGAATATAGCTTCATTGCTTCATGAGGGGTTAATCAATTGTTTTCAGAAAGAATTTGATTTAAAAAACAACCCTTCCAGGTATCGTTACAAATCTGTTGTCACACTATAAAATCTGGTTCCAGGGTGGGAAAATTAAGTGAGGAACACTCCTTACAGAACGTCAATTTCACAGACCAGCTTCTTCACAAGCCTCAGGCGGACTATATAATTTGCATATCATACAAATGATACAACATAATCATATAGTAACAGCTTAGAAGTTTCTACAATGTATGCAATACTTAGATAAAACACCCACATTCTGCAATAAAACCCACTTTAAAACAATCATTTCTAATGATTTCTTAGTAAGTTAAATGCGTACATAATTTTAGTTATAAGAGACGAAAACACAAAAGGTTACTTGAATGTTTAAACTAGAATAGTTATCCTTTCACCTTTTTTCAGGGTTCAGAAATAGTAATCCTTTTTTTCTTCTTCTTCACTATTCAGAAATAATTAGGGTTAGAGATCTTCTGAAAAAATAGACAAAATCTCTACGTCATAAAAATTTACGCTGTACTTATTAAATATTTTGTTTTTATTCTATGTAAGAAGTAATTTTGTTATAAAAGGAATGTGCTATAACTGGCAAGATTTTTCTGAGATTTTAGTACTTTTATTTAAAAGGAAATGTTAGTATTGGAAACTAACATTTATAATTCTGAATGTTAATGACAGTCATTATTCATAGTCACTCTTCTTTTGGAGGTTGGATAATCCCCTACTGTTTAAAATTTTTTTGAATATTTAATGAACTACCAAAGAGTTGTTCCTAAGGATATTAGCTGCTGTGAAAAGATTTTCTTTCCTCCAGAAATCGTTTAAGATAACCCATGGCTTATTATATGGAATGCTCTGAAGTTCTGAACTATGGCCTTGAAAATAGATATTCATAAAGATTTTTGTCATAAATTGTGGGAAAAAGAAAAAAAACTTGTATGATATTTTAAGAGTTGGAGTGATATACATCACATATTTCAAACTTATATTTTCAATAAAAATTATTCTTTATAATTCTATAACTTAAAAACACTGGAAAACAAAATCTTATGAAATCATCATTACCTAAATTTAAGAGATTTCCAATTTCAGATTCTCAGCTTATGTGAATCTTCTATATTAGCCCAAAATTTTTGCCTGAATTTGTTTTAATCAGCAAGTATGCAAAACTAAGGGATTTGTCAAATTAGTTGTAATTTACATTCATGGAAAAGTGCTGTAAATCAAAATAACGTAATTCAAATCCATTACCTCATAGAAGTTAGGTTACAATAGAGGCTTAGTTTGCTCACTAAGTCTACTGACTATATTTTTATAGCAATGGGCAAACAAGTTGCATAATCAACTACCAATTAATACATACCTGTAGCCTTGACTTTTTGAAAGTTTCATGTAAATAGATTAAACACTTCAAAATTAATATTACCTTAAATTTGTATAATCTTTCACTGTATTGTCAGACACATATCCCCTAACTGCTACTTTAAGAAGTATTTAATATGATTCTATGTCATAGAATGTGTGTGTACAACGGTGTATGTGGGTACTTTTTACCTAGCTTCCAGTTCCTGAATTTCTTTTGCAACAATTTAAAAGAGATATAAGGCTTATGGTAATTAAATTCTAAAGAAAATTTTTAAGTGGATAATTGATAGGTAGCTTTGAGAAGTCTTTTAGGGAATCTTTAGGCAGCTCATGAGCCTTCTAAAAGGTGTACCTAGAAGAGTATATTTTACTGCTTTTTAAAAAAATATTAGTACTATGGAAAAAGAGAAGGGCGATTCTTTTGATATCAGCATACCCACCTTGCTTTTAAGTTGATGAAATTTATAATGAGAAGAGCTAATGATGAAGCATACTAATCCTCATGGATTCACTGATTATTTTTTGACATACTATGACAGGCAATTAACAGTCTCTGATATATAGTAAAAATTGTTACTTGATATTAGAGTTATTACTAATAAAATCATTCTGTGGTATATGTGGTAAAGAAATTAATTCATACAATTGTGACCTTCGTTTCTATGTTATTTTTTACAAAATAAATTGTGTTTGAAAAAATAATGGTTGAAAAGCTCGCAAAAGTTATGAAAGATATCAAATACTCAGATGCACACTTAGACACATTACAGTTGACCCTTGAAAAACATGGGTTTGAACTGCATGGGCCCACCTATAGGTGATGTTTTTCCATATATATTTTAGTACTACATGATCCACATTTGGTTGAATTCTTGGATGTGGAACCTTGGATATGGAGGGCCGACTGTAAAGTTATACACGTGTTTTCCACTGTGTAGAGGGTTGGGACCCTTAACAGCCAGGTTGTTCAAGGGTCAAATATGTAATTAAACTGTTAGAAGACAATAACAAAGAGAAAACCTGACAGTACCAAGAAAGAAGTGACTCACCACGTATAAGGGACTTTGAATAATATAAACAGCTAATTTATCATCAGAAACTATGGAGACCAGAAGGCAGTAGGATGTTTTATTTAAAGTACCAATTCATCAAGAAGATAAAACCTATACACAGGAAATACCAGAGTCTCAAAATATATGGAGCACACATTGACAAAATTTAAAGATGATACAGATAGTTTTACAATAATAGTTAGACTTCAGTAACCCCCCTCTTAATAATGGATAGAACAGCTAGAAAGAAGAGCAATAAGGAAATAAAAGACTTGAAAAACACTATAACCCCAAAACACTATAACCTAACTGACACATACAGAACACTTAATACCCCAGAGTATACATTCTTCTCAAGTGTACATGGAACATTCTCCAGAAAGACCATATGTTAGGCCATGAAACAACTTTCATGTTTAAACAAGACTGAATTTATACAAAGTAACTCCTCTGATCACAATGAACTGAAGCAATAACTAAAAGAAAACTCAAAGATAGGTGGAAATTAAACAATACACTCAAACAGATAATAGGTCTGTATTAGGTTGTAGGGATACCATAACAAAGTACCACAGACTGGGTTACTTCAACAGTTTACCTTCTTACATTTCTGGAGGCTAGAAGTCCAAGATGGTAACAGGATTGTTTCTTCTGAGAGCCTCTCTTTGCCTTAGAGAGGACCATCTTCTGTCTTCACATGACATTCTCTCTGTGTGTGTTGGTGTCCTAATATCCTCTTATAAGGACACCAGTCATACTGTATTATAGACCACACAGATGACCTCATTTTATCTTAATTACCTCTTTAAAGGCCCTATCTCCAAATATAGTAATATCATAGGGTATTGGGGTTAGGACTTCAACATGTGAATTTTGGGGGAACACAGTTCAGCTCATAATAATATCAAAGAAGAAATAACTAGGAAAATTTGAAAATACTTTGAGGTGAATGAAAACAATCACAGCATACCAAAACGTACTGAATGCCACGAAAGCTGTGGTCAAAGGGAAATTTACAGCTGTCAATGTCTAGATTAATAAAGAACACAGACCTCAAACCAACAACCTAACTTTACACCTTAAGGGACTAGAAAATAAAGAGCAAATTAAGCCCAGAGCTAGCAGAAGAAAGGAGATAAGCCTAGAAAAGAGAATTGAAAAATAGAGAATATATACAAAATCAATATTGGTTCTTTAAAAGGATCAACAATATTGAAGAATCTTTAGTTAGACTTACTAAGAAAGAAGTGAGAGGACACAACTAACTAAAATCTGAAATAAAAGTGGGACATTATTACCAAATTTACAGAAACAAGGATTATAAGAAAATATCATGAAGAATTATATTGACTATACATTAGATAGTCTAGACAAAATGGATAAATTCTTAGAAACATGCAAATCACTAACTTTGCCTCACAAAAATTTAGACACTCAATGGACCTCTAATGAATAAAGGGATTGAAGCAATAATCAAAAACCTACTGACAAATTAAGTCCAAGACTAGATGGCTTCACTGGCGAATTGTAGCAAACTTTTAAGTAATCAAAACCAACTCTACTCAACTCAAACTTTTCCAAAAAATGGAACAGAGGAAACACTTCCTATGACATTCCATAAGGCCAGAATTACACAGATATCTAAGTCAGACACAGATACCACAACAAAAACTACAGACCAATATTCTTTATGTATATAGACACAAAAATGTTCAGAACACTAGAAAACGAAATCCAGGTGCACATTTAATGGATTATACTTTATGACCAAGTGAGATTTATCCCAGGAATGCAAGAATGTTTCTATTTAAGAAAACTAACCAATGTAATACATGATATTTACAGAACTAAGAAAATATAAACATGATCGTGTTAATAGATACGGGAAAGGCAACTGACAAAATTCAATACCCTTTCATGATAAAAATTCACAGCATACCCAATGGTGAAGGACTGAAAGCTTAGCTTCTAAGATTAGGGGAAAAAAAACACAAAGATTCCCACTTTTACCACCAATATTCAACATTAAACTTGAAGTCCTATCTAGAGTAATTAGAAAAGAAAAACAAATAAAAGGCACCCAAATTGGAAAACAAGTAAAAGGATCTCTATTTGCAGATGACATGATTCCATATATAGAAAATCTCAATCTACAAAAAAGTAATGTTTTTATATTTTGAAAATGAGTAGTTTAATATTTGTATTTGTCCATTTTATTTGAGAGCAATTGGCTAAACCGAGATAGATGTATCCTGAAATTCCAGTTTCTTTCTAAAATAAAAACTTAATTTTTATTTGGCATCCATCTGTTTACACTACATTATTAGTTTTAATCAAGTGGTATTTAAAGATATAGTGAGAATATGTGACTATTTTTCTAGTGTCTAAATACCATCAAGTCAGAGGTCAGTATTATCCTCTATATATCCATATAATTTATGTAACAGATGTTCATGGACTACCTTTTGATTGAATGAGTACTTCTTCTCATATAGATAAATGGAGAAAAGATGTCTGCAATGCCATTTTATGATCAAAATTTTGAATCTCAGTTTTTGAACATATAAATTCTTGATCATTTAATTTTACAATAGCCACCATAATTGCAATAAAAAAAAGTAAAAATAAAACCTTAGCAATGAATTTTAAGGTATTCTCAAAGTGTTTTATTAAGTGTCGTTGGCAACAGGAGACAATGAATCATTCATTTACATGTGTTCTGGAACTTTAAGAGGTATCTTCAGCATTGGGGCAAATAATAAGTGATGCATGATCTTGTGCTTTTTCTGACCATATGCCATCCGAATCTTTGATCACCCTTGAACAAAACCCCCAGCTATAATTAGGCACCAAATAGAAATACAAGTGTATTTCTTATAAGATAATCCTCATTTATTTCTTATTTCTTTGGAATATACATAAAATGATTGATTTGACCTGTGACATAAAATTCATTTCTGTGTTTCTCCCCATGAAATTTCAGTGCAACCACTGACTTTGCCTTCCTCTCCATTGCCCAAGGACACTCAAGCTGTTAAGTGTTTCCAGACCAATGGTGCATGTCTGTTCTCTACACTCTTGAAAAAAATCTATAGACTTGTGAAAAATATGAAACAGAGCTGTGAAATTGTTTCTATGTTATTTATTTCAATAATAATAAGGAAAAGGGAAAAAGTTGAAAGACTGAATCAATCAGGCATAATTGAAACTCACTCCAGTGTTGCTAAAGCAACTTTCTGGGGCTTACATTTCCTATAGATTTAATGTAAAGTGAAGGAAAAAGACTAAAAGTAATGTTTACTCTTCATATTTTCAGTGCACTGAAATAATGCTGCAAATATATATCTTGGTCTGGATGAGTAAAATTCTACTTGCTTCATCATTTGTAATTACTTTCTGTGAACTTTATACTAAAATTTTACCATGTAATGCTCTCAGTTCTGCGAAGGTGTTAATTTGTGGCAGTGGTAATAAACGTAAAGTATAGTGAGTCTTTATAAGTCTACTGGATCACTGCATACTAGGATCGTTTTTAGTTAACATAAAGCCACTAATTCTTTTCAGCAGAAACTCTGCAGGCCAGAAGGGAGTGGCAGGATATACTTAAAGTGATGAAAGAGAAAAACCTACAACCAAGATTACTCTAGCCAGCAAGGATCTCATTCAGATTCTAAGGAGAAATCAAAAGCTTTTCAGACACGCAAAAGCTCAGAGAATTCAGCACTGCCAAACCAGCTTTACAACAAATGTTAAAGAAACTTCCCTAGGCAGCAAACAGAAGAGAAGAAAAAGACCCACAAAAACAAACCCAAAACAATTAAGAAAATGGTAATAGGAACATACACATCAATAGTAACCTTGAGTGTAAATGGATTAAATGCCCCAATCAAAAGACAAAGACTGGCTGAATGGATACAAAAACAAGAAACATACATATGCTGTCTACAAGAGACCCATTTCAGACCAAAGGACACATACAGACTGAAAGTGAAGGGATGGAAAAAGATATTCCATACAAATGGAAATCAAAAGAAAGTTGGAGTGGCAATACTCATATCAGATAAAATAGACTTTACAATAAAATCTGTTACAAGAGACACAGAAGGACACTACATAATGATCAAGGTATCAATCCAAGAAGAAGATATAACATTTGTAAATGTTTATGCATGCAACATAGGAGCACCTCAGTACATAAGACAAATGCTAACAACCATGAAAGGGGAAACTGACAGTAACACAATAATAGTAGAGGGCTTTAACACCCCACTTTCACCAATGGACAGACCATCCAAACAGAAAATAAAGAAACACAAGCTTTAAGTGACACAACAGACCAGATAGATTTAATTGATATTTATAGAACATTCCACCCAAAAGTGGCAGAATACACTTTCTACTGAAGTGCACATGGAACATTCTCCAGGACAGATCACATCTTGGGTCACAAATCAAGCCTTGGTAAATTTAAGAAAATTGAAATCATATCAAGTATCTTTTCTGACCACAATGCTATGATACTAGATATCAATTACAGGAAAAAATCTGTAAAAAATACAAACACATGAAGGCTAAACAATACACTACTAAGTAACCAAGAGATCACTGAAGAAATCAAAGAGGAAATCAAAAAATACTAGAAACAAATGACACCGAAAACACGACCCAAAACCTACGGGATGCAGCAAAAGCAGTTCTAAGAGGGAAGTTTATAGCAATACAATCCTACCTCAAGAAACAAGAAACATCTGAAATAAACAATCTAACCCTATACTTAAAAACAACTAGAGAAAGAAGAACAAAGAAAACCCAAAGTCAGTAGAAGGAAAGAAATCGTAACAATCAGAGCAGAAATAAATGAAATAGAAACAAGGAAAACATAGCAAACATCAATAAAACTGAAATTTGGTTCTTTGAGAAGATAAACAAAATTGATAAACACTTAGCCAGACTCATCAAGAAAAAAAGGGAAAGGATACAAATCAAAACAATTAGAAATGAAAAAGGAGAAATCACGACTGACATCACAGAAATACAAAGGATTATAAGAGACTACTACAAACAACTATATGCCAATAAAATGGACAACCACGAAGTAACGGACAAATTCTTAGAAAAGTACAATTTTCAAAGACTGAACCAGGAAGAATTAGATAATATAAACAGACCTATCACAAGTAATGAAATTGAAACTGTAATTAAAAATCTTCCAACAAACAAAAGTCCAGGACCAAATGGCTTCAAAGGCGAATTCTATCAAACAATAGAATTAGGGTGAGCTAACACCCATAATTCTCAAACTCTTCCAAAAAACTGCAGAGGGAGGAACACTTCCAAATTCATTCTACAAAGCCACCATCACCCTGCTACCAAAAGCAAAGATACCACAAAAAAAGAAAATTATAGATCAGCGTCACCAATGAACATAGATGCAACAATCCTCAACAAAATACTAGCAAACAGAATCCAACAACATAATAAAAGGATCATACACCATGATCAAGTGGGATTTATCCCAGTGATGCAAGGATTCTTCAATATATGCAAATCAATCAATGTGATACACCATATTAACAAATTAAGGAATAAAACCCATATGATCATCTCAATAGATGCAGAAAAAGCTTTTGACAAAATTCAACACCCATTTATGATAAAAACTCTCCAGAAAGTGGGCATAGAGGGAACCTACCTCAATATAATAAAGGCCATATATGACAAATCCACAGCCAACCTCATACTCAACAGTGAAAAACTGAAAGTGTTTCCACTAAGGTCAGGAACAAGACAAAGATGTCCACTCTTGCCACTCTTATTCAACATAGTTTTAGGAAGTCTTAGCCATGGCAATCAGAGAAGAAAAAGAAATAAAAGGAATACAACTTGGAAAAGAAGAAGTAAAATTGTCACTGTTTGCAGATTACATGATACTATACATAGCAAATCCTAAAGATGTCACCAGAAAACTACTAGAACTAATCAATGAATTTGGTAAGGTTGCAGGATACAAAATTAATGCACAGAAACCTCTGGCATTCCTATACACTAACAACAAAAAATCGGAAAGAGAAATTAAGGAAACAATCCCATTTACAACAAAAAGAATAAAATACCTAGGAATAAACCTACTTAAGGAGGTGAAAGACTTGTACTCAGAAAACTATAAAACACTGATGAAAGAAATCAAAGATGACATAAACAGATAGAGAGATATACCATGTTCTTGGACTGGAAGAGTCAATATTGTGAAAACGACTATACTACCCAAAGCAATCTACAGGTTCATTGAAATCCCTATCAAACTACCAATGGCACTCTTCACGGAATTAGAATAAAACATTTTACAATTCGTATGGAAACACAAGAGACCCAGAATAGCCAAAGCAATCTTGGGAAAGAAAAACGGAGCTGGAGGAATCAGGCTCCCTGACTTCAAACTATACTACAAAGCTACAGTAATCAAGACAGTATGGTGCTGGCACAAAAACAGAAATATAGATCAATGGTACAGGATAAAAAGCCCAGAGATAAACCCATGCACATATGGTCACCTTATTTTTGATAAAGGAGGCAAGAATATACCATGGAGAAAGACAGCCTCTTCAATAAGTGGTGCTGGGAAAACTGGACAGCTACATGTAAAAGAATGAAATTAGAACACTTCCTAACACCATAAACAAAAATAAACAAAATGGATTAAAGACCTAAATGTAAGGCCAGACACTATCAAACTCTTAGAGGAAAACATAGGCAGAACACTCTATGACATACATCACAGCAAGATCCTTTTTGACCCAGCTCCTAGAGAAATGGAAATAAAAACAAAAATAAACAAATGGGACCTAATGAATATTAAAAGCTTTTGCACAGCAAAGGAAACCATAAACAAGAAGAAAAGACAACCCTCAGAATGGGAGAAAATACTTGCAAATGAAGCAACTGACAATGGATTAATCTCCCAAATTTACAAGCAGCTCATGGAACTCAATATCAAAAAACAAACAACCAATTAAAAAAATGGGTGGAAGACCTAAATAGACATTTCACCAAAGAAGACATACAGATGGCCAAGAGGCACATGAAAAGATGCTCAACATCACTAATTATTAGAGAAATGCAAATCAAAACTACAATGAGTTATCACCTCATGCCGGTCAGAATGGCCATTATCAAAAAATCTAGAAACAATAAATCCTGGAAAGGGTATGTTGAAAAGGGAGCACTCCTGCACTGCTGGTGGGAATGTAAATTGATACAATCACTATGGAGAACAGTATGGAGGTTCCTTAAAAAACTAAAACTAGAACTACCATATGACCCAGCAATCCCACTACTGTGCATGTACCCTGAGAAAACCGTAATTCAAAAAGAGTCATGTACCACAATGTTCACTGTAGCACTATTTACAATAGCAGGACATGGAAACAACCTAAATGTCCATCAACAGATGAATGGATAAAGAAGATGTGGTACATATATGCAATGGAATATTACTCAGCCATAAAAAGAAACGAAACTGAGTTATTTGTAGCGAGGTGGATGGACCTAGAGTCTGTCATACATAGTGAAGTAAGTCAGAAAGAGAAAAACAAATACTGTATGCTAACACATACATATGGAATCTAAAGAAAAAAAGTGGTTCTGATGAACCTAGGGGCAGGACAGGAATAAGACGCAGACATAGCGAATGGACTTGAGGACACGGTGGGCATGGGGGAGAGGAAGCTGGGATGAGGTAAAAGAGTAACACTGATATATATACACTATCACATGTAAAACAGACAGCCAGTGGGAAGCAGCTGCATAGCACAGGGAGATCAGCTCGGTGCTTTGCAACGACCTAGATGGGTGGGATAGGGAGGGTGGGAGGGAGGCTCAGGAGGGAGGGGGTATGGGGTGTATGTATGTATATGGCTGATTCACCTCGTTGTGCAACAGAAACTAACGCAGTGTTGTGAAGCAATTATACTCCAAAAAAGATGTATTTAAAAATAAAAAATAAATAAAGCAACTAATTCTGACGAAATAATTCAAAATATAGTGTAAACGTTCCTTGCAATGTGTTCTGAAACCTGGCAGGTAGTTGAAATAATAATAAGTAACAAGGACAGAGAACTAGCACCCAAGAGTCACGTTTTTTTCCTAAGAGCCCAGGAAAATGTAATGGTCAGCTTAATGCTGTGTTATTTTTGGTTGTGATTTTAAATACAAATAAATATTGTGGGATTTTCTTTTGACTCTTTTAACTGTATTAATAATGCAATGGCTCCAAAGAAAAATTTTCTTGTCAAAGAATACATTAGCTTTCAAAGGAAAAAACCTATGAAAAATTAGAATTTTAGATGGTAAAAACAAAGCATAATGGCTAAACCAAACATTCTGAAAAAGCAGAATGATTAGGTACACTGTGGATCACAAATTATTGGACTTTAATTTTTAAATGAGCTTAGACATCTGTGAAATTTAAACCCCAGAGCCAGTGATTTGTGTGGCACTATACTACAAAAGGAACAAAGCTTTGACATGCAAATTTCAGCTTTATGTTGCATCAGCCCAGGTAACCTTGCAAACAACCTTCACACACACGCTGGAAGCTGAGTGATGCCTCCCATATGGATCCATCCTTCCTTTTCCCTTCCCAGTCAAGTTGACAGCAATTCTCTGTTCATTTTCTAAACGGACTGATAAAAGTTATGCTAGCCCTGTACCTGTTATTAACCTCCCTTGTACTATTATTACTCATATTTTTTCCTTTGAGATAAGCAGCTAGACACAGAAGCTGATCTTTGCATATGGTGGGCTATTACCCCAGAAAGAGAACTGCAAATGTCAACCTATTATTGGGTCATTAATGTCAGGTCATGATATTTCAGAATTTGATGTTTTTAACCTTTACAGACATTAACCCACATACAATACACTTTTGAAAAGAGTTTATTTATCCTTAGAAACAGTGGATGCATGCTCCAGGAATATTGTTCTGTAATATTAGGTACTGTATATATGGTAAGGATCATTAAGTATATTTATGTAAGCACCTCTTCAGCTTAATTTGGCCCTTCATCTATTACTTTAGAGGAATCTAAAATCATGGATGAAAGAAATGTTCAGACGTCTGATAGGAGAAATGGGGAACGAAATAGAATTTAATAGTGTTCTCTTTTATTAAAGAATTACTCCCAATTCTGACACTGTTTAGACAAAATTTGCAAAGATGATATTATCTTATTTCATTTCTTTTTCTTTGAAAGTCAAAATTGTTTCCTGTTATAAAATTCAATGAAGTCAATTTCAGTACACGACGTAGTTTTAGGGTATACCGTTAAAGTCATAATTCAAGAGGCTGAGGAAAATCTAGGATGAAAGGATTTAAGTAGGAGATTTTATACACAGCTGCAGCAATGCATGCATTGCTCTGGATACAGGCTTGTGTGATGCAGATTCAAAATATGAGGAAAAATGCAGGGCGCATGTGTATTTTAAAAATATTTGAAGTATTTTTGCTTTTTTATTTTTATTGTTTTTGTCTTTCTTATGTCCCTACCTTTTAGCTTAACTGACCACATCTTATAACAATATTTTGAAAATACATGACAATGGAGAGTAAGAAAGGAAAGGATACAGTCAGAAGGAAAAACATGAATATAGTGACACACATTAACTTACGCTCCGAGGAAGGGATATTCTGCATATTTCTGTAATGAAGTGTCCACAGAAATCATCTGTTCATGGAATGACTCATTCATTTGGAGGCTATTATTTCATTACGTACTATGCACGAGCGCAGTTCCGGGCCCTACTGGCTTCCATGATCCCCACCATCATGTAATCTGTCCACTGGAGTGTGGACGGACCTACGCTTACTTCTACGGAACAGAATGTGGCAAAGGTGATGAGGTACCACTTTCGTGATGATGGAGCCTGAGAATGTAACTGCCGTCCTGCTAACAAACCGTCTCTACTGTCCGCTCAGTTTGCAGGCTTCAGTGAAGCAAGCAGCCTTCGGGCACAGGCTCACACGGCAAAAAGCAGAAGGTGGCCTCTGAGCAGTGGAGCGAGGAACCGAATTCTGCCAACAATTATGTGAGCTTGGAAGCTGATTCTTCCCCGTTTCAGCCTTTAACGAGACTCCTAACTGGCACCTTGGTTATGACCTTGTGAGAGACCTCCAAGTAGAGGACCCAGTTAAGGGATGCTCAGACTCTTGACCCACAGAAACTGTGAGGTAATAAACGTGCCTTTTTAAAGCTGCTAAACGTGTGGTAATTGGTTATGCAACAATAGATAACTAATAAACCTAGGGGCGCCATAACGAATAAAGCCATTAATCGTTGTTGTTTTGGGGGGATTTTTGTACAGTCCTTGTGGGGAGGAGCACACAGTCTAATACAGCATGATGGACGCTGGCTCTGAAGAGAAAGGTGACTAAGCCTCAGCTACGGGGACACAAATCCAGAACCAAAAACTGGGTGGTGAGAAATGAGGAAAAGATCCCAGAGAAGTAGCAGCTGAGGCTTGAAGGATGATCATGAGCTACTCAGGAGAAGGGGTGTGTGTTTTCATGCACCATGGGGAGGGGAATGGTCTTAGCCTGGCGGAGGAAGTGGTACGTGAAAACACACAGTGGGGAGAAGGTGAGACAAAGTATGGCCTGATCAACAAGTCTGGGTTGTTGGAAGCGAGGCTGGGAGTAGTAAGAGATGAAGATAAAGAATAAAAACTGAAAGCAGATCATGAAAAGCCACGTGACTCATGTTTATGATGAAAGCTTTGCTTACAGTAAAATTCTAAGGGTCATATACATATGATTTTGCAGAATTATTGTATGTAAGGAACATATGCTCCAATATATGTTCTAGTTGCTTTGATAAAGTATAATTTTCAAGAAGTTTAAAATGTGACTTTACTACAATGTAAAATGAATGTGTGGTCAAAGATTAATTGATGAGGGAATACATGCCAAAGCTTATTTAATAAGAAAGCCAATAAAACATTTAAGTTGGGTCAAATTTTGAGAGACTTTCTGATAAGAATTTGAGTTAGATTTACATTCTCAACTGGACAAAATTATCTGCACTGGTGTAGACAGGACTCTCTGGCTTTCTATCAGTTTTCTACAAGTTGATCTGTACTGCTGCAGAGTTGTAAAAGAACCTGGTCAGTTAAATATACACCCTTCTACAATCCCTTATATCATTGGGTAATTCCAGGAGGGCCCATTAGACCAGCTTCAGTGATCCACTGAAAGGTATGACACAGTCATCATTTTGCCAATTTGCAAGTATTGAATAATGTTTCTTATTGTATGGCATATCACCCTCTTATTTTCACCTCTGGCTGTTTCCTAGGGATTAAATACTTGGACCACCATTTCTCCTGAAACTTGGATTTATGGATCCCTTTTCTCCTGGCACTTAAATTCACAGAGAAATTTGAACTTCTTTGCCAAATCGTTGTATCTTTATCAGAAAGTTTTACCATTTTGTACTGTCACTTCGATTTTCTAAAACCATGTAATTATCTTATCAGAGCGTGTCTAGGGAGGAGAGACTCCTTTTATTATTTTGATTGGAACATCAGATCATCTGTATTTTTATACCTGGTTCTCTTTTGTTATTGTTGTTTTGACAGAATGACAATTGTTAACATTTATTCTGCACTTATCTGTACTGGGCATCAGGACATCTTACATGCCTTATCCCTGTAAAAACCTCATAATACTCAGAAGACATTGTTACGATCGGTGTTTTACAAATGAGAAAACTTGATCCACAAAGAGGTCATTTCCTCAAGGCGACAGAGCTAATAAGCATTGGGATTAGAGGTGGACTCAAGTTGCCCAGTCCCACTTTGATTAGTGTAAAATCATCATCCAGTGATTGATTCAGCTGATAGTTACAGGATTCTCACAACCTCCAGGCATGGTGCTAGACCCTGGGAATACCATGCTAAACAAGATAAGTGTTACAGTCTAGAAAACTTTCTAATGTTGTTTTAAGTTTAAATTAAAGCAAACATTGTGATTAGAAAGAAGTCTGAGCAAGAAGACAAAGCCCTGTTTTCAAGTGAATTACCACCATCCAATTCCCAGAGAGATCCCAGGGAGTATCACACTGGCCTCAGGAGCCCCACCACGTGAGCGCTTTAATTCTGCTCTCACAATGTTAACACTGCTTACTCACTCGTCTTTTGTTTCCTAACTGTATTTTTGCCACAGTCTGGCTTTCTGTTCTTCTCAACTCGGGATCCTGCTGTCTCCAGCATCCTATCAAGGATGTCAAATTGCTTTCTAAAATGTTCTATGGGCTCTGTAGGAAATCATTTACAGATGTGTGTCTTCTTCCGAGTCACACAGATTCTACTCCCTCCAGTTTGATCTGCAATACATTCTTTTAAGCCCCATGGTGTTGAGTTTCATTACTTTTCTCATCTTCAACGAGGAGGGAGCGGTACAACATTGGCATGTGCCCTTGGCTTTGATCGGTGGCCACAAAGGTCTCGGGCCCAGGCTAATCCCCTTGTCATAGCATGTGGAACAACAGACTGTTTGCGCTCCCAAATGCCATTCCTCCTGTGAGCCTGGGTTGTGCAGGGGTAGGAACTTCTTCTGCCCCAGTCTGGCCCTCTGACAAGTTGGTAGCATACACACTGACTGGGAGGATTGAGAGTCACCATCTTTGTTTTGTATTTCAAACAGGAAAACCAGTTCTATTTCATAATTGAATGAGAACATTTTTTCATATGGTTAGGTCATAGGCAGTATTCGCGAGGTAGCCACAATGGAGAGCAGGCTGGCTTTCAGCCTTTGTGCTCTGCACTGATGTGAACTTCTCCTTCTTTCCTTCCTGTGTTCTTATCTTCCTTCTTCCCTTCCTTCCTTGGCTTCTCATACTTTGGTAAAATATTGGGGAGAGGTGTATTAGGATCAACTAATTTAAGTGCTTTTACACAGAAAGTCATTTATTCCAATGCGAACCCTGACCAGTTTTAAAACTTCCTTGTTAGTGTTTCAAGTGCATTTAGGGTTCCAGGATTCAAGTGCCCCATCCCTGCCTTTACTTTCTGAACAGTGAACAGAGTTGGCATCTGGAATGGAGAGGATGTAGGTTTGTCAAATAAGACCTGCGAGCCCCTATGTTTTCATTGCCATTCATTCATTAATTACCTAGTCACATGTACTAAGACTTGCTGAAATTTGCTCACTCTTGCCATTTCTCTCTAGATCTCTACCCTTCTGCCTCTCTGCTCTCCTGTGCCTTCACAATATTACCCTAAATTCCCATCATCCAGGGGAACATTGCTATGCCTTACATTCTTACTAAATTTACTAAATGCTTTTAGAGGATGACTTAGAAAGCTCACTTTTCATTTTATTTAGGACCTGTTGCATTATATTCCTGTGGCATTCTATCTTTGTCATCAGTTTATTTCTCTCTCAGAAATATGGTTTTAGCAGCTAACTTTATAAACAGCAATGTATGTCACTATTTAAGATTGTTCTCTTTGATTCATGGAAAACATATGTTCCAAGGGAGGTAACAAGTAAGGTACAAGTCATAAGAGTAGGGTTAGAAACAGATTGCCCATCTATCATGATCCCTGGGAAAATATTTTTGCTGGAAGTGACAGGTTGCTCTCATTCTAAACTTAGTTTAAATGTAAAGCCAAACATACCCACACATGTATTATTTCTCCCCAAATTGTCACCTTTGGCAGAGCACAGTAGATTCAGTCACCCAGGCATTGCTCTGTACAAAAAGATACTTCAGCAGAGGTCACACATTTGTCTCACAGCACTGAGGCTCCAGGGAATTGGGTTCTAAATTGTTTCTATGGGTGCTCTGGAAACTACAGTGCACATCAAATGAGAGGTCATCTCCCAAGTTCCCCGGGGAGACCACAAGAGTATGTTTTTGCCTTTTGAAGGCAAAAATAAATATTTTTAAAAAGCAGTACTTTGAACATGCAGCAAAGATGCATACCAACCATACATAAGCCAGTGGAGCTAAAACACCTCTTTCTTCATCAAATAGAGAACAAGACTATGAATTATAAGCATGCATAGTATAGGTCAGGACTAGGTTAGCTATGCAAATGTTAACATTTTAGAAAATATATATTCAGTATATTTTTAAAAGGAGTTTAGTTTTGTGATTTGCTCAGAACAGGATTTAAGTCAAAGAACTGAGTTCAGAATTTTCATGTGAGGTTTTCCTATTAAGAAAATCAATGCATAATACCAAAGATATTTTCACATCTTCTTCCTATGATGTACAATTTCCATCATTAGTTACTATCTAATGAGGAGTACCTGACAAATGTCCACATTTCCTAGAAATATTAAGGGAATATCCAATACACCTCATTAAGTATTAAAATATCTTTTATGGTATAATCAACATACTTCTGTCACTATAGTTAAATGGTTTCATCACTTTCCCTTCATGGACTCCTTTTCTATTGCTGTAACCCATGACTGTGGACATAGAAGAGATTCCTCCTCCCTAACCACACCCTTACTGAACCACAGTTACCATGGGGGCTTGCCATGGGATCAGAAAAGGTCTGTAGTTGGCAAACAGAATCATTCAGGGGATGTAACTGTAAGTTACTTGTGTGAAGCTAGGTTTGGGTAGGAAGGCTTACTAATTAGAAAGCTGAATGAGAAATGCAGATAAAAGGACATTACTAAAAATCACCCATCCAAACTATGGCTCTTTTGGAAAGCAAGAAAACAGAACGAAACACAAAATTCTACCCTAACTTAGGCAAACTCCTCTGTCCCACAAAGCACAAAGACTCAAAAGCTCTGTAGGGGTTAGGCTTCAGAAGATTTATCTACATTATTTTATATTCACTTATGTAGTTAATGAGTCAAAATGGCAATAGAAAATATCTATACCTTACATAAACTTTTTTTCAGAGATCGAAGAAAAACTATTATTGTTTCTCCCTTTGACATATGTTTCTTACAAATCACTTTCCATAGTGTCTTACATCACACTTTATTTACTATTATTTACATGAACTTATGCTTACCACACTAGCTTGGAAGTTCTTTAAGAACAAAATCTTTTTTACATTCTCTACAGTTCTTAATACAAACTGTTACATATAGCAGATATTCCATAAATACTTATGGTGTTGAATACATTTTTGAAGTATTTAGCCAAGTGGAACAGCAGAAGTTTTAGAGCATTAGCGTTTCAAGTCAATAAAATTAGACAATAATTTAGTGATAATATCTGTGTCAGCAATATGATAAGCTAGGACAAAAGAGATAAGATGACTCCTTCTCTGTAAGAACTTAAATCTAAGAGAAATAGGAATCTAGAAACAGATGTGTAAACAAAGCTACTGTAATTAAGACCATTTGACATGGGAACACAGTTGACAAATAGAAAATTACAGCAGAATAGAGAACAGAAAGGAAGTCAGATATATAGCAATAGAAGTATTTCAATTCAGAGAAGAAATAATGGATTATTTAATGAATGGAACTTGGCAATTTACTATATGATTTGAACAAAATAACCCTACAACCCAGTATATACAAAACAAATTCCAAATGTATAAGGACTCCAGTATTAATGAATGAATTTTTAAATTAGAATAATTTTTATATTCTTTAGTAGAAACCTTGAAAAAACCCATAGCTGGGACTCTAGGTAAGCCCAAACCTAGAAGTCTAAGTTAGAAAAAGCTCCTGGAGAAAAGCACTCCTTCCTAGTTAGAGAATCAGGAGGGGACCCCCTGCAGGACAGACCTTCTTGGAATTTCCCTGCTCTGGCCCAGGTGAGTGGCAGCAGTGAAGCAGCAGCTCTCCCCTCTTCCCCCTTTCCCTGGCTGGTACCAAATGAGAACAACAGCAACAGTCCTTCAGAGAAGAGTCTTTTGACACTCCCCATCTTACACCAGTTCAGCACCAGCAATCAAATGGCCTGCCTCCCCTTCTTCTCTGACATGGTTGAGACCCACTTGTGCAGGGTGGAGTGTTCAGTTCTCCCTGCCCTACAAAAAGTGAGCTCCAGTAGTGACACTACACCCCTGATGCAGAGGCAGAACTGGTGGTGGTGGCTGAATCAGCCCTGCAGGTTCTTTTCTCTCATCATTTTGCCCATGTTGGGCCACTTTGTGGGGACTGTGCAATACAGTGGCGAGGCTGAAGTCCCAACTTCTAAAAATGAACAAAAGGAATGAGAACACTGGGGAAGCACAGAGGGCGAAGAAGGATCATGGAGAGGAGGAGGCAGAAGGAAGGGACCCTTTAAATCTTTGCATGAAGTCCTAGTCACCACACTAACAAAAATCAAAGAAAGCTGGAATGGCTATATTAATAGCATACAAAGAAGGCAAATGACCAGAGATAAAGTGGGACATTTAAAATTGAGAAAGGGTTAGGTCACCAAGGAGACAAAACATTTTTATGTTTGTACCTAACACTAGAGCTGCAAAAACACAGCAGAAAAAACTAATAGAACTAAAAGAGAAACAAATTCACAATTATACTTGGAGTCTTCAATATGAATTCATAGAAGAGGTAGACAAAATCAACAAGGATGTAGAAAAGTTGAACAGCACAATCAGTTAATTGGACCTAAGTGACACTTACGCAACACTCCACCCTCATCTGAGTCCACATTCTTTTCAAAGGCACATGGAACATTTTTTAAGATAGACCATCTCCTTGGCAAAACAAATAAATCTTATTTTTATAGAAAACTGAAGACGTATGAAGTTTGTTTTCTGACTATAAAAGCAGTAACTGAAAAAAACTGAAATATGAAAAATCACAAATTAAAAATTATAACGTATATCTAAGTAATCAAAGATGAAGTTTCAAGAGAAATTTGAAATTATTTTCTACTGAATTATAAAAAAAACTGTTGTGGGGCTTCCTTGGTGGTGCAGTGGTTGAGAGTCTGCCTGCCAGTGTGGGGGACACGGGTTCAAGCCCTGGCTGGGAAGATCCCACATGCCGCGGAGCAACTGGGCCCGTGAGCCACAACTACTGAGCCTGCGCATCTGGAGCCTGTGCTCCGCAACAAGAGAGGCCGCGACAGTGAGAGGCCCGTGCACCGCGATGAAGAGTGGCCCCTGCTTGTCACAACTAGAGAAAGCCCTCGCGCAGAGACGAAGACCCAGCACAGCCATAAATAAATAAATAAATTAATTAAATTAAAAAAAAAAAAACTGTTGTGAATACATCAAACTAAAAATCTTCTGCACAGTAAAGAAATGATCAAAAAAATGAAAAGGCAACCTCTGGAATGGAAGAAAATATTTACAAATCATATATCTGATAAAGGGTTAATATCCGCAATATATAAGGAACACATAGGACTCTATAGCAATCAATAAACAAATGAAAAGATGGGCAGACATTTTTGTAGACATTTTTCCAAAGAAAAATGTAGACATGAGTAGACATTTTTCCAAAGAAGATATTCAAATGGCTAACAGGTACATGAAAAGGTGCTCAATGTCACTAATCAGAGAAATGCAAATCAAATGCACAATGAGGTATCACTCCACAACTGTTAGAATGGCTATCATCAAAAAGATAAGAGATAACAAGTGCCTGTAAGGATGTGGAGAAAAAGCAACCCTTAGTACACTGTTGGTAGGAATGTAAATTGGTACAGCCACTATGGAAAACAGTGTGGAGGTTTCTCAAGAAATTAAAAACAGGACTACTGCATGACCCAGCAATTCTACTTCTGGGTATCCATACAAAAAAAAAAAAAAAAAAAAAAAGAAAGCACTAACTTGAAAAGGTATTTGCACCCCCATGTTCATTATTCATAATAGCTAAGGTATGGAAACAACCCAAATGACCATTGACAGATGAATAAAGAAAATGTGGTATATATATATACACACACAATGGATTATAATTTAGCCATAAAAAAGAAGGAAATCCGGTCATTTGTGGCAACATGGATGGACCTTGAGGGCATTATGCTAAGTTAAATAAAACAAAGACAAATACTGCATGGTATTATTTATATCTGCCATCTTAAATTAAAGAAAAAAAAAGGCAAGCTCAGACAGAAAGTAGAAAAGTGGTTGCTAGGGGCTCAGGGGTGGAAGAAATAGGGAGTGGTTTAGCAAAAGTTGTACAATAAGAAAAAGAAAAAAGGTTAACATATGATTTATTTCACTTATATGTGGAATCTAAAAAAAAAAAAACTCAGAAAGAAGAGATTGGTGATTGCCAGGGGCAGGGGGTTAGGAGTGGAGGAAATGGGTGATGCTGGTCAAAGAATATAAATGTCCAATTATAAGATGAATAAATTCTGGGGATCTAATGTACAACATGGTGTCTATAGTTAATAGTAATGTATTGTATATTTGAACATTGCTAAGAGAGTAGATCTTAAAATTTCATACTTAAAAATAATGTTTAACTGTGTGAGGTAATGGTATGTTAACTAATCTTCTTGCAGTAATCATTTCACAATATATACATGTATAAAATCATCATCACATTGTACACCTTAAACTTACACAATATTACATGTCAATCATATCTCAGTAGAGCTGGGAGAGAAAAGAATAGCAAAAAGCTGTTAAAACTAACATAAATATCTAGTTTACAGCTAAACTGCTTAGTGAGACTTTAACATTAAAAGCTTATGTTACAAAAGAAAAATCAGTAATTTAAGTTTAGATTAAGAAACTCGAAAAGGAAGGGCAAAACTGTGCCTAAACCAAGCAGAATGAAGGGAATAATAAAGAGGAGAAATTAATAAAATTAAAAACAAAAATAGAAACAAATCACTGAAATATAAGATTCTTCAAAATCAGTCAGTTGATAATTGAAATTGATAAATCTTCAGCTGGTTTGACCATATAATAAAAGGAGGAAGGGAAGATGCAGTTGTGGATATTGACAAATGAGTGGATATCACTACTCACCATATAGAAATTAAAGAATAACAGATTATTATCTATGCCCATAAATTTAACTGAGTTGAAACTGACAAATTCCTTAAAGGAAACAAATCGGCAAGACTCAGAAGAAACAGATAAGCAATGCTATTGAAAAATAGTAAAAATAGTAAAACGTTCTAAAAAAGAGATCTAACTTCATGCTCACATCATTTTGCTGGTTCATTCTACAAAATATTTAAGGAAGAAACGAATTCTAGACAGTCTCTTCCAGAAATTAGAAGAGGGAATTCTATTTTATGAGGCTACCATAAAATCATAAAAAGACAGAGAGAAAATAAAATTTCACACCAATATACTTTATGGACAAAGGCATGAAAATCCTCACCAAAACGTTAGCAAGTCAAATCCAGCAACACATAATGATGAGAACCAAGTCCTGTTCAACCTTTGAAAATCAAGGTAATACCATATTATCAGACAAGAGAAAAGCATATTATACCAATAGATGCAAAAAATAACAACACACGCTGTAATATTCAAGACTCATTCATGATAAACTATCAGCAAACTAGACATAGAAGGGCTTCCTTAAACTATTAAGGGACATTTAAAAAACAATCCATAGCAAAGTCACACCTAATGGTTAAAGACTGAATGCATTCCGCCTATGATTGGTAGCCAGGCAAGAATGTTTGCCCATACCAGCCCTATCCGATACCACGCTGAAAATTCTACCAAATTCAATAAGGAAAGAAAAATAAAATCACTTGGACTGGAAAAAAAGAATTAAGAATATCCTTATTTGCAGAATACATGATTGTCTTTAAGACAAGGAATTTACCAAAATTTCTTTTAACTGTAATTAAATAAAGGAAGTTCACTGGGTAAATATGTCAATTCTAGCCAAAATGATCTTTACATAAACATAACCTCAGCTGTATTCTATGTATAGATATGCTTACAGTAAACTTTATATGAATAAAGGACTCAAATAGCCAAAATAATTTTTAAAAAGAAGAATCAAGTTGGAGTACAAACAATACCTGATTTTAAGATATACTCTAAAGCTTGAATAATTAACTAAATGGCTAAAGGATGGATCAACGAACTATTGCCCAAAGTCAGTTCAACATTGTTTTTGTAAATAAGGTTTTATTAGAACAAAGCCATGCCCTGTCATTTACATATTGTCAATGCTGCTTTTCAGGTACAACAATAGAGTTGAAGGGAGTTGTGAGAGTGACCTCTATTGCCAATAGAAATATATGCCTCTTTCAAATCTTGGGCTTTATTAAACTTCAACTACATGTGTGAAAATATATTCCCCGTTTGAAGAATCAGTTTTTAGCTTTTATATACATCTTTTAATACATCCATGTATGTAATAAAATATATAAAAGCATTAATCTGTGTTACAGAAGAGGTGATTATGCCTTTTAAAATTAAGGCTTAATTCTCCAACGTTTAAAAGTTTGTAAGATAAAAGAAGGTAGAAGTACACCCAAACATCACCATGAAATTCCGGTGGTCATAGATACGCATATTTCAATTGGTGCAGAGCATCCCTGTACTTTTCCACGCTCAGAGTAATATACTTGTGTATTCATAAACACACTCACAAGCTTTTTTCTTTACAAAAAAGGTTTTATGCCCATATTATCATACATTTTTTCTTGAAGATGTATTATAGATACCACTCTATAATACAATTATATAAACTCTATATCAATTATATAAACCAATTACGTTGGTTTATATAATTGGTATATTTGGTCTTCTTCCTAAATCTTCTAATGTTCCTATTAACAATATATTGTTTTTTGTTGACTTTCTAATTATCTTGCTTTTCCCACCTGTATTAACCAGGTTTACATTGAAATTGCCTTCTTTGCCTCTTATAATTTGAAATTTCTGTATATATCTCTACTGTAGTGATTTTCTACCTGTAACATTTAAATGCCTTTAAAAATAGTGTATACAAGCCCTCATATGATCATAATTGCATATTTAATTTTCCTCACACCTTTCATCCTACTTCCAGTGTTTGAGATAACTTGCAACTTTAGATACATTCTTATTCAGGGCTTTTAATAATATCATAGGATAATAACATGCATACAATTCTATTCCATTATGAATATACAGAACGAGAAAATCTTATACTTTACTACATTATCTTCAAAAGAAATCACAAGACAACTGTATATGTTAAAAGTTGAGCTAGACCTAGAATAACTGAACTGAGTAAAGCTTGGCATTAAGCATACTTCCACTTTTATCTTCCACTGACTTTAATTCTGGTTCTCCTCTATGTGACATGACACCCAATATCCACATTTAGAGTATTTTTCACTATTTCATTTAACAAGAAAATAAAAGATATTGAATATATATCATGCACTGTGCCAAGTGGAAAAAAACTGAAAATGGTGTTTGATCTCACAAAACTACCAGTTTAATGGGGCAAAAAAATAAATTGGTTGTCAAATGTAATAGAATGAAGTAAGTGCTGCGATGGGCAAAATATTGAGTGCTACAAAAGCACATAAAAAAGGAAACCTATTCTCCCTCTCTGAGGGAAAGATATCAAGGAGTATTATATTGCCTGATATTAGGGTATACTACACATGGATATAAAAAAAGAAAAAATTGTGGAGATAAAGATACAGTTGTGAAATAGAGTAATAGAATGACAATTCATTGTGACAGGAAGATTACAGAAAATGGGGAGCAGGAAGGTAAGAGTCCAGAATGATGAGAAGCATTTTAAGTATAAAAAGCTTCAAAAGTCTTGCTAAAATGTTGGACCTTATTCTCAGGGCAATGTTATTAATTCTAAGTCTGATTAAATCAGAGCTTTAACATATTATTCTCAATAGCAGGCAAAATCCCCTCATTTTTAAAAAGCATGCAAAGTCTATATACACATTGACAAAAAAGGACAGGTTGAAGTCACAAATTAGTGACCCTAGTTGAAGCTAATATGCAGCTCAGTGAAACATCAACATAACCTAGCTTTCAAAAAAAGCAAGTAAACCAGGTCATTTGAATGCAGGAGGGCTGTTTATGGTTTTATTTTCAATGGTGCTCAGAGTAGATAGCAATTTACTGTAACTATGCTTCATAATGAGGGTAATCATTTGTTTTAGGGACATATAACAAACGATGTAAAAAGTTTTATTGAATTGTTTAAGAAAATAAATCGTTTCACAAGGGTGTTGTTTTCATACTTATTTCTTAAAGTTGACAAAGAACCTTAAGCATATTGTTCCAGCTAAGCCAAAGAAAATACAGCTATTATTCAGTGTCCTTCTCAGTGAAGGACATAAAATTACATTTTTAATTTTGAAATAGAACTAAAGTTGAATAAATATTTAATGGCTATATGGTCATATTCAGAGTAAATTATAGTTGAAAACAGAATTTATGAGTTTGTTTTTGGCCACTAGGGCATTATGTTCCCATGAAGCTATCTGACAAAAAAGAATTCATATCAACCATAAAAGTTACTTTACAAAATTGTAGATAAGTTTATTATATTATGCATGTTTTCTTAACATAGAGGTAATTGGAGTATACACAACAATTTCTGTTGTAATGAAGTATTAGCAACCCAATTTTACAATGACTACCCTGGGCATTACACTGTCATTGCCTAGATCTTCATGCACAGATCCTTAAGGATTAGTTTTTTTTTTTTATTATCTTGTCTGAAAATGATCCTATTTTTTATTTTTTCATGTTACTGTTATGTGAAGACATGAGTGTATTATCATTATATCTTAAAATTAAGGCCTTTTAGAGTAACCTTTGTTAGACCACATCTGAAAAAATTAAGGATGTGGCCAGGGCTATGCTTCTCTGCTGGATTCCTGTTGGTCAGAGTTGATAGCACCTGATAAGTTCTTCATAAATATGTTCACCACTAATGAATGAATATCAAATTCTTCATGCGTATTAGCCTACAATTGAATTCTGTTATTCAAGGTAGTTGTGGTCTATTAAGTCACAGAAAACACTGAATTAGCAGGTATTGAACCACTGCTTGTAGGGGAAATACAGAATCAGGTTCCTGTGAACCTTTGTTCACAATATTTTCATCAAATGATTAATATATAACCTTGTGGTGTATATGTTTCTGTTTATAGACATTGTATTTACTAAATTGATTCATTAACATTGAACTCATAGCCAACAGCACTATAACTCAAGCTTGAATAAAGCTTATCAAACACACACATTTTTCACCATAAGGTGTATCAGAGCCTTCTCGTACATAGGAACAGTGGGCAGTTTTCAGCACTACAATTGGGAGCCATTTTGAACAAAGTTACCAAAACAGAAAAAGGCATAAAAATGCTGTAAATTGAGAGCTACAAAGAAAAAAAACCTGCCAAATTTTTTTTAGAAGATTGAAATAAAAGGAAAGATATACTATGTTCGTGGAATATAAGCATCAATGTTGTTAAGATTTCTCCCCAAATTGGTCTACAGAATTAGTGCAATTCACATTCTAGAAAGCTTTCTTTCTGTAAAAATTGAGATAATTCTAGGAGTTACATGAAAGTGCAAAGTACCTAGCCACATCCAAAATCTGGGTGAAAGAAAACCCAGAAGACCAAAGTTGGTGGACTCATACTTCCTGATTTCAGACTTTCTATAAAGCTACAGTAATCAGGAGTGTGGTAATCATGAAAGGATGTATAAATCAATGGAAGAGACTCACTGATGTATAATTCAAATGATTTTTGCCAAAGAAGCCTCGATAAATTAATGAGGAAAAAATATAATTTTACTAGTGTGATTAATAGGAAAAGATACTTTTGTAAATTGTAAGGTAAGATATTGGAAAAATTAACCTTAAGTGTAATTTTCAAATAGGCAGTAATAAAATAATTTCCAGTTATATTTAGCAGAATGATAACTGGACAAGTACACTGTTTCTCGTCATTCAGCCCATAGAATCTACTAGTTTATTTCTGATATTCTTGTTTCAGACCTAGACTACTTCAGAGAGCACAGCTTGTATATTTCTCAAGCCCAGAGATAATTTGAACAAACACAAGAGCCTGAGACCTACTAGTCTTGAAGAAAAACTTTCCGTGTGTTGAAAACACAAGTTGGGAGGTACCAGAAATTTTGTGCTGTGTGAGAATACAGGGTAAATACATATCTTTATTGTATATGTAAATACATATCAAATAAATACAGGGTAAATACATATCAGTAAATACATATCTGATAGGTGGTACATATACAGGATTTACCTCTGCCCTTTGATCGCTGATATTTGTTATTTTTGTAAAACTTTCAGAAGGCACTTATAAGCTTAAAATGGGCAATTTTTGACAGGTTTTCCTGTGTCCAAATTATAGATTCTCAGAAATATGACTGTTAAATTTAATGAGGTACCGGTTACTCAATAATTCTAGTTGACCAATTTGTTGTAACTGTTTACAGCAATATGAAACATCTATAGTTTCAACATAAGGAATTTCCTGCATTCTTTTTGTTAATTAGTGCTATCTTTTGGTAAACTGACTTTTATCATTACTCTTAGTAGGGCTAATATCTAGATTGAAAAGGGAGAGATGAAAATCTAGTCTGTTTATATGGATACTCGTTACCATGTCTATTACTGAAAGCATTGGGCGAATGAGAAGAATGATTGAATAAACATATGTATCAAATAAAATTTCTTAACATTTCTTATTTTTACTGTAAGAAGCATATTTCCCCAACCAAAAAGACTTAAAACAGTCATTAGTCTCAACTTATTTTTGCTATTTATCTAAAAGCAGTCTACAAAGGATGGGTGGTTCCTACATACATAAGTTTGGGTAAGTGTAATGTTAACATCTACTAGCAAAATGTTCAGCAACCTATTAAAATACAACCCTAAGTGGAACAAATCCTCTGTTAAGGCATAGTTGTTTCAAAATAATCACGTCTCCAGAATTGGATGTCTTTTTTACCCTGGTTTGTATGTGTGCAAGTGCATTATCAGAACATATGGATGTGTTTTGGAACTAAGAACTAAAATTAATAAGCAAATGGGAAATATATAACTATTCAGTAACCACTGAGGGACAAATAGATCTGGATTATGTGAAAATGTTGGCTCTCTACTAAAGGAGTTATAACAAGTATAAAAGGCACTGAACTTTATATACTTTCTGAGGAATTACAAGTAAGAAACATAGATAACAGATTGGTTCACTGCCAAAGAGAAATCATTTTCTGGAAATAGAATTTCTATTACCATTCAAATACCCACCAAATAGAGCAAACCTAAAAATTTCTTCCCATGGGTTAACCGGTGATAGAATTGTCTTGAGGTGGAACTGAGGCAACATCAATTCAATCAAAATATTCCTTTGTTCTCCACCCCACCCTTATCAGAGACCATTTACTCTAAGAGTAGCTTAGCAATAGGATCTTGACAAATTGCATTGGTTTGGTAATCTAACACCTCTTCAGTGGCCTTAGATGAAATGAATAACAAACTAAATTATGTCTGCACCATTATTATAGACAGCAGATAATGCTGATGTCATGAACAGATTTGATAAAAAAATATGAAAATAGAGTAATTTTTTCTAAAAGCAGTATGTTCCAAGTGTTCATACACTGATGTTAAAAGTACGTGCTTTCTGTTAGCAAGATTGGAAAAAGACACATACCCAAAGATATTTTGCGCATGGTAGTCCCCAACTGTTTTGGGGAAAGTTATCCCTCATTAGCTTATACAATTATCAGTTACTTCTAAGAGTTAAAGGGATTTAAATGTGGTATCTAAAATATGAGAGGAAGGTCCAAACATTTGGTTTTTTCACCTCACCCACATAATTTGCCAACTCAGTCTTAAGGACAGAAATATTGCTAGGCACAGGGTTTTTAAGGCTGAAAGTGACATGAACCATATTTTTAACTTTTAAAATTGAAATATCATATTCATACAGAAAAGTGAGCAAAATTTGAAACTGTCCATAACTATGTAGCTGACACTAGATCAAGGAAGACATGGTGGTCTGCCTTGGTTTTTTCCTGATTTCAGTAGGAAATTTTTGAATTTTAACTATTATGTAACGTGTTAACTTCTAGTGTCAAGTTTATGCTGTTCTTATTTTTTAAGTTGGAAATTTTCCTTTTTTGTCCTATCTCCTTGAAGAATTGTCCTCAGTGTTACTTCTTCCATAAGTATTTGGAAGACTTCATTATTGAAGCTGCTGAGCCTGTAGTCTTCTCTGTGGGGATTTTTTTTTTTAATTACCAATTCAATTTTGATAACAGAATGTAGACTATTCAGTTATACTATTCTAAGTTTGCTATGTTGAATTTTTCTAGGCATTTGTTCATTTCAAAGTTTCCAAATCTATTGGCAAAAAATGGAGTCATGTGGTTCACTTATGGGCAAATATTATAAAATATACAATGTCTCATTTTCTGTTCATGATGTTAGTAATCTGTACCTTCTGTCTCTCTCATTAGTTCTTGTCAGGGGCTCAGTTTTATTCTTTCCACAAAGAAGCAATTATTTTCTCTTTCAATTGAACGTACTTCTGTTTTATAAATTTCTGCTTTTATTATTTTACTTGCTTTTTTGCATTTAATTTGCAGGTATTTTAAAGCTTTTCTAGGTGCAGATCGATTCCTAACCTTTCTTCTTCATTGGTGTATGCATTTAAAGCTACACATTTTCCCCTGAGCACAGCTATAGCTGTGTCCCACATGTTCTTATTGTCATTCAATTCAAAATATTGTTTAATTTTCTTTGATTTCTCATTTAACCTACAGGATAATTAGAATTATATAAGTTGACTTATATAATGAGAACTTATATAATTAAAAGATAAATATTTTTCCTACTTACTTTTTGTTACCAATTTCTACCTTCTTTATGCCATATTCATATAATATGTCCTATCCTTGAGAATTTGACATTATTTTGTGGTCTTGTGTATGTTTGGTTGCAGTGTGTGTGTACAGCCATGCTCAAGAGCAAACCCAAAGAACCACAGAAACACTTACAAAAAAATTAGATAATTAGGTGTGAAGGTATTCTCCTCCAAAAGACAAACTGGAAATGAGATAGGGAAAACCAACAGCAATCACAGAACCATGGGTTATCTTCAGGTGTATGGGGGAAAACTGAGGAAGGCAACAGGGCATCTGAAGGACATGGTGAACATAGGCACTGTGCCCAACTCTTAAAGGCCACCTGCACTTTCTAACCAACATGCTCACTTCCTCCCTGAAGCCAGCGCGGAGATGCTCTGCGGTGGGGGGGCTGTCAAGATGGATTCTTATGTAACACAGCATAGTCATAGGGGTGACATCACATCACTGTCACCATTTTGTTTGTTTGAAGCAAGTCACAGGTCCTGTCTACCTTCAAAGGGAGAAGGTTACACAGAGATATAAGCACCAGCGAGGCAGCTTAGAGTGTGTCTGCCACAGTCAGGGTGGGGCAATTGACCCTCATCCAACCTGTCATTAAGTAAAATGGTTCTTTATGAAAGCAGGTCTCTCTGGATAATGCAGATTATTACTTCCAGGGTATAACACTCTACCGATCCTAAATATGTGTCTAATTTGTGTCCCTCACAACCATGAAGAAGTTTAAAACTCTGCTTAGCTTCTCAGTCTCTGGGATCCCATTCTTAATTTTTACCCTATTCTCCTTGGCTTCTATGCAGCTAACCCACAGTTAGTCACAGTTGGTAATTCTCTGTTTAGCCCCTTTTTTCCCCTAAGGCTTTGTAGAAAGCATATTTACATTATTCCATTAACTTAAGGTTGTACACCGTGTGAAACATGTTTGAATGAAATACACATTGTGATAATTTGTAAGGTAATGGACCCTGGTTCCTTCCCACTAAGGTGTTTTTGTCTCAATCTATAACTTGCTACTGCCTAAGCTGTATTTGACTGTTATCTGCCAGTCATTCTGTTCAAATGATCATATTAAGTATGCTCTGAGAAATAGATGAGGTAAAACACATGGCATTAATGCTAATAGGAAGCTCCTTTCCAACTTTGTTGGCCTCCTGGCCCAAACTCCTTCACTCTAAAAGACAGATAGAGAATGACACATCTATTTTCTTTATTATATCAGGTCTTAACCCAACATTAATATCAATTGAATAAAAATCTATTTTAAAACTTCCCCCAAATGTCACATTATTCAAATAGATCATGCTGTCACAAAATGCAGTATCTATTAAAGCAATAAAAGTAAAACACAAATGCCCCGTGTTGACATTTCACTGCAGAGCATCTCCACTAATAAGATTCTGGCTCCAGTTCTAGTTCTAATGCACTTGTGAAACACTAGAAACCAAATATAAATCAAATGTTATAAAGCAGCTCCAAGCTCCATGGCAGCAGAAGAACCTAAAGAAAAAAAGGCAGTGGAAGGAAAAAAGGCAGGGAAATTCTGCTTCTCCTCCCCTGAAAAATAGGCAAGCATTTTTCTTTCCTTACTCCTTGTTATGTTTATTGTATTAAAACTGTAAATTTGGGAAAGGAAATACCTGACTACAAATACTGTACATACAGTAAAACCTCAAGAGGTATTTTTGTGTGTATATATATATATATATATACACATCTCACACCATCTACAACACTACAACAATAAATGTCTCATGAGGATGTGTGCTTGCACACGCACATACAATTTTACTTGATATACACACTATGTTGTTTTACGTTTTATGTAATATTTGATCATATGCTGTTTTCCTTTTTTTAATGTGGTCACAATTGCATTTGACTGGTTAGAGGGATTTTCCATCTAACCGTTATTATTTCCCTTCCAAATTCCCCATCTGAATCAGTAACTTTACTATATCCTACAAAAGGGATGATAAAAATACTGTCTTTGATTGCCTTACTCCTTTGGTTTTCTTTCACCAGTGAATAAGTTTTGTCTTTTAAATTACGTTTTCTCTTTTGATTAAAAGTAGATGTACGGAAAGGCAACTATAGGAAGAAAACTTCCAGTTGAACTAATATGGAACCCATTTGCTAATTGTGGGGTGAAAAATTTTTTTTAATTAAAAATACACATACAGACAACACTGTAAAGTATTACAACCATTTCTCAAAAATCCATAGATTATCTTATGTTTCTTTATTAGCTTATTGGCAATCATTGATATATCATGTATTCATTTAGAATTGCCTTCCATAATCTCTTCCCATTTCCTATTTAAAATTGGTAATTTTATACTTTCATTAAGTTGCATTGACGTTTCCCTTTGCTTTTACAGAAATTTGCTAAATGTTAAGTTAAATAGTTTCAGAAAGAAGCCAATATTTGAGCAATGTATACACTGAAAAATACTGTATTAGAAAAGTTTGATTTTTTTCCTCTGGAAATCAGTTAGTCTTACATAAATATGGGTGTGTTAAGTTCCAAAGTGTCTTTCTGCACAATGATTTTATACATATTAGACATTTATAGTCACCAATAGAAAGCCACAGGACACAGTTTTATGTTCGAATAATGTTATTTGACTTGCTAAATGAAATGAATATCCAAGTTGTATTTTTCAAAGGAGCATATGACAGCTTTTCTGAGGAAGACTGGGGAATTTTACTTCTTTATCTGATGAGTCATTTTCCATTATTTCTGGGGAATAGAATTCTATAAAGGGGTGAAAGTTAAATATCAGCTTCCTTTCATTGTCCAAACCTTTATTAAAATTTAATGAGTCTTTTTCAATATTTACATAAAGTACTTTATTATCAAATGTTTAATGTCATGAATTAATGTCTTTTTAATATGAAAGTAGTCAAGTTTTTCCATTGACCTGTACATCATTCTGCTCACTGATATAATTAGTGGTAATTAAACATTATCTCCCTTAATCAATTCTTTAAAGCTAGCAGTAATCATCAGTTTTATATCCTTCTCATTTAGATGAGTAATGTATACTCTGCAGAGATTTTTTTTGTCCCATTTAGGTGAAAATATGTTTCTAATATATTTAGAGACAATGACCCATTCACCTTACCAATGACTAACCAATGTCAATATTTACTATATAATACTAAATTCCTTATTACAATGTAGGAATTTTTTTTTTCTTTTTTTTTTTTTTTTTTTTTTTGGCAGAGTTTGGCCTCTAAAGCAGTTAAGCTTTCAATTACCTATGCAATATGTGAGATACTGATTGGAAAGATTACATGATTCTAAATCATTTTTCATTCTCATTCTCTATGATGTTATGTTAACAAAATTAGAAAATAGAAGACTAAACAAGAAAAAAGAAAATAATTCTTTGACAGAAAGATAACTGGTATTCATTAGCCACTCACCTATTTTTTCATTTAATAATGTATCATAGAATTGTAATTTTAATAAATCATTTAATTACTTTTACATTTTAAATATGAAGGTGTTTACCATGTTGCTGTAATATTCTGATGGTCATTTTGTTACACAAATGATATTACATAAGAATTGACATCAGTTTTGGAAACTTGAGATAGTTCCCAGTAATTTTTGTTATTTCAACTACTTTGACAACTGAAATTTAAGTTCTAAGGATTAAACGTTTAGCTTTTAATTCAAATAAATATAAATGTCTTTAAGCAAAGAACATCTAATCTCAAGAAATCTGGTTTTGAAGTCTCATGTTAATTAAATCAAGTAATAAGGTAGGAATGAAGATGGATGTTATGTAATAGATCTTCTACCAAGAAAACATAAGAATGCTATAAACAGATGGGAAGAAAAAGAAAAAGGAACTAAATCATGGTTTCCTAAAGTGGCCCAACCCATCCCACTAATTTCCTATGGCTTATGTGCAGATGTTTTTAAACTTGGAAATTCAGTGGGGAGTTGGAGACAAGGCAAGAGGAATGGCAAAGCAGCAGAGGCTCTGGTTCAGGATGTAGTGGCACAGAATGTCAGGCAAGGAACCCAGGCCTGTGCAGAGGGTGCTCCCAGAGACTTGCTTGGATGAGCAGGGCCTACTGAAGACTTAGAGAACAGACAGCATGTAAAACAGTGCAGTAATGTGCAGTAATGACAGTACATTAGTGTTACAGAGGGTTAAAACAGGATTCTTCCTGTCTCATTTTCAACTTCGGAATGAAGACAGTAGATACTACATTCCAAAGAGAGTTAGATAAGCCACATTGCACAGTTTCCAAGAAGGGGCTTAGAAGTAATTTAGAAAACTCATCCACATTGAATTGTTGAGATTTGGGAGAGTCTCTGAAGAGAGTTTCTGGGGAGAGCTGCACCCTCCTACCCACCAATGTACAAGAGTGGCTAAGAGCTAGCTCTTATTTCTAACTTCAGTTAGACTTCAACTGGGTATTCCAAAAAAAAACTTGACATGAATTCTAGCCTTAGTAGGTAGATAAGATTGATTCATGTATGGAAATCTAGAGGGAGAGGAATAAGCAGGTTATTTGCTCTGGCTGCATCCCAGAGGGCAGTTGCTGTTGCAATGGATTTGGCTTGTTTTCCAGAGTTTGAGTCTAGGATGGCATAACCATCTCCCATCCAAAAGATTTGGGTCCCACAAGTGAAAGCGAGCATGAGAATTACATGGGAGCCTCCCCAAATGGGCCACTGAGAGGGGTGATGTGACCTGAGACACTGTTGAATTTCTGAAGCAGAGTTGCAGAGGCAGTAAATCACCAAGCCAGTGAGGAATGCTTTGCCCAAGCCAAGGGAGGGCCCCAAAACTGAAAAATCTGTTGAGACCACAAGTTCCTTTTAAGAGGAAAAACTCAAGCTCTAAGAACCTGCCAGGCTCAGTCATTTTAGGATAATTCAGGTAAGAACATTCATCACTGGCATCTCTTTGTTTTAACTTTTTATTTTATATTGCAGTAGAGTTGATTAACGATGTTGTGTAGTTTCAGGTATACAGCAAAGTGATTCAGTTATATATATGTACACATGTATCTATTCTTTTTCAAATTCTGTCTCTTTCTTGTTCCAATCTCATACCAGGTACCAATTGTTAGTAAGATGAGAAACTTGAGTCCAAGTATTAGGCAAAGAAGAAGGGAATAAAACAGGGCAGACTATTCTAAGCACTGGACTGAGTCTGTTTTCCACTTAACTTCACTGAGGAGTTTTATTATCCTCCAACAAGAAGAAAATAATACTCTTGGAGCTTTCAGCTGTGAGTAGTGGAGAAAATTCCTCCAAAAAATACATGTTAAATGGACAGTGGAGGCAAAAATTAAGCCTCATATATTCCTTTCATCTGGTTTGTGCAAAATGTTACATGAAGCTTCTACTTGCATTTAGAGGCCACCCAGATACGAAGAAAAGGGCAGGGGAGAAGAAAACTGATTGTGATTAAATGTTTACTCTAAAGAAAACAACTTATAAACCTGAAGTAAATGAGGGAACTTGAAGTGACAATTATAAATGGTTCCTACCAACAGCAGAAATGGGAGCTTGGAAGAAAATTGAATTCAGATTTAGATAGAACTGTCACGTGTCCTATATACCCAAGTTGTATTTTGTAAACACCCTTGCTGGGCACATACTGTGAAAATTATCTTAAACAGGATTGTAAATTTATACCCCCTTGCGTGGTATATGAAAATGCAAGCCTCACTCTACCTCACAAAGCTCTTCAATCTTCACCAAATTCACTGGCAAAAAATAGAATCTCAGTGTTAGTCACCAGGGCATCACAGAGTTGATTTCATGTGTGTCTGTTTAGTATGAAGTTTTAGGAGTCTACCAGTCAGCATTAATATGGTTTAAGATAGAATTAATATTCTGGATTCAATTTACTTCCCAATCCAATATATTTGGAGCTGTATTATGAAAATAAATCCTAAATATGTCTTACCTTTTCCCAAGTTACAACTGAAAAAGGCTTCAGATTCTTTCTTCATTGATGTCAAGGCACTGATCGGAAAACAACTATACATATTTTAACAACTTTAATCATTGGAATCCAATGTTGTTAAGTCTCAAAGGTTACTCCCAAATAATAGTAATTATAGAAGGTATTATAGTTGTGATATATCCAAGTCCATTGAGGATGAAGTTTTAGGATGCATTTCTGCACAGGTTAGAAAGTGCCTGGTAGATTTGACTTAAAACACTAGAATTAGCATTGTTCTTGAACTCTTAAGGGACACAGCCCTATTTTTTATTGGTTGCCCTGGAATCTCCCTATAAATAAGTGAAATTGTATCTTACCAAAAAGTTTCGATGAAAAGAATCCTAGGCATTAAGTTATCAGAAAGTGATTTATTTCCCATTATTTTTTCCTTTTCAGATCTATAATTTCTTCTATACTTTAACAAAGATTTGATGAGAACTCATGACTTAGTAAGGCAATTTTATGATAAATTGGTGACATAAAACAAACCCCAAAACAGATTACCTTTCATTTTATTACACCTTTTAAATAAAACCTCTTCTTACTTCTGGGTAATTACTTAAATATTAAAAGTCAAGTTCATTTAAGCTCATGCACTCCACAACTCAAACTATTACCAGATACTCCCTGGCAGATTTTTTCTACTTCAAATAATTCTTTTTGGCTTTGTTTTGAATCTTTTCAGGACTTACCTAAAGTGAAATATCTAGTCCCAGCTGAGCAAGTTTACTGCTGTGTGTTTTTACTTTTTCACGGATATTCAGCAACTGTTTTCTAATATGATTTTTAAATGAAAATTTAGTAGTATAGAAGATCAAATAAAGCAAATTTAATTCTATGTTTTTTACATGATGAGGGGAAATAATGCAGAGATATGTTTTTTAACAGAAGGTAATAGAACAATTTTGCCCCAGGAACTATCAATTAGAGGACTGATTTTAACTGGCAGGAATTCATAATGAGCGAGGTAACTGTTTTAATAGTAAATCTCTTCTTTTCAGTAAACAATGGATTAAAATTAGGTACATGTTATACTCTGTAAGTGCAGAGTTAAACAGTAGCTTGAAAATCATGAATAAGAGATGAGAAAAACGTTGTAAAGTAAATGATGGAACTAAAATTCACCCAGAGCTACAGAAAGTGTCAGAGACTCTCTCTCAAATATTGAGACCTCTAGATAACCCCTGATAATATGCTGAATTTAAAAGTTCTGGAATCATTGGGGTATTTTGCTATGTAACTTAACCTAGTTTTCATTTTCTTTTGTTATATAAAAGTATGTCTAGCTGACAGACACCTTATGAACATTCAAGATAATAATGTGATATTTGCAATGAATTAGACACGTGTATGGACATATGACATTCAGTAGAATATACCGTCTTTGAGTGACTACCATGTGCCAGGAGCTATACCACAAAAATGGCTATATATTTGTCTATCTACATTTCAAGCCAACAAGTTCTACAAATAAATTAAGTCTTTTTCAAGAATATATAAAAATTACAGGTAAGGAAATTATGGCATATTAAAAAAGTAAAATATACATTCATTTCATCAATGTTGTTCGACCTGCTTTAGAGAATCATTGATTCAGAATATTAAGTCCTATTGATTCTCAACCTAGATGATTTTGAAGAGACCCCACAAGGGTATGCCAGAAAATTATATAGAATTGTTCCTTCTTAAAACATTGTGTACTCCTGTTTGAGGTTAGCAAGGCTGTGAGAAATCCTTGGAATAGAACTAGAGACAACATAAAGAGGTAATAAACGGAGAAGGAAAATGACAATATTGATAGAAACCAAATATTGTGAAAGTTCCAAATGCCTCAAAGCCAAGGGACCCAGCTGTGTTACTGTTGAAATATATCTCTATGCTAATATTCCAAAATCTACTAAGAGATCTAATGGAGAAATCCAGACTAGCAGCGATTGCAAAAAGAAAATATCTGCCCAAGCAACTATTTTTTGTTCCTTTAGATGGGGCCTGAATATCATGATCTTTTAAGTTCACATATCCTTATTAAAATTTTAAGTTTGTATTTTTGAGTACTGGAGGATATTCAGCATTAAAATAATGTTTTATTTTTTAAGCTTATATGTCCAGATGTATAAATCTGTAGAAGACAAATTTATCCCCACCTAGAACCTGAAGGAATTTACACATTTTTAGGTTAGGTGTTCTTCCATGCAAGTTCACTGATTTAGAAGCCCTGGTTGTTTCAATTAAGAAGAATCATAACTCTTTCTTTTGATGTTCAGACAGAAAGTATGCTTAGCTCTTTTATGCCCCATTCTAATGAAGTACAGAGGTTTTCTTGGTCTGCTTTCACACCTGTTTTACCAATATGTTCTTTTCCTTAGGAGGTACCCCAGAGAATAAAATATAAAAATCAGTTCATTCCCCTTTGTCCACACAAGTTATTTCCTTTTCTGGACAAATGAATAAGAGTGCGGAACTAGTTCCAAAATTACTTTATGTGAACCTATACAAACTTCATTAAATGCAGAATACCTGGTCATTTCCCAAAAGGTTTTTCAAAGAAGCTTCCATTATTTTTTTGAGTAAGCCTGGGGTATTAACTAAAGAATAGAGTCTGATTATTCAATTGTCAGTACTATCAACAATTACTGAGTCAAAAATTCTGTCTAAGGTCTCACATTTCTATCTGTCTACTATTAGATCTCCCTATTGGCGTCTGTGCTGAGTACCTCCCTTTGTGTGGGTTTATTCTCCATCCTGCTGCCTGTCCCAAGATGCTGACGTGTATGGATTACCTTCATTGGTTCTCATGCTTCTTTGGCTTCCAGTTAGATTTGCCAATGGGGAATCCCAGTTGGATACCAAAGGAAGGGAGAAGAGAGTCATCTAATTTTGCCTTCTGGTTCTTTCCCTGTGAGGTTGCATTGGTCTGTCTGTGGCCCTTGACTACTTGCAAGACCATTTAGCAATGCAGAACTCTATCTCTTCCTCTCCTCATCCATTCAGCCTCGGGTAGAATCAGTTGGGCTGCTACTTGCTCTGGGTTCTTATAGTACAGTATCTTTTGAAGTTCCCTTACACCCTGTTGACATCCTTATAAATAACCATTTCGTAAACAAACCCTACTTTCACTATCCTCATTTTTTTCCTGTTGGGACCCTAAATGGTACAGTATCTTCATTTTGATCTTTCTAACATTAAACTCATTAATTTCCCCCGAATCTTTTGATTTTTGCAATTCTGTTAACATGAACATTTTTCTAGCGATGTTATGAAATTTAATAAAATAACAATGTTATTCATTTTCTTAGAGCAGTATAATTAACAAGTCTATTTCATGTACATCCTTTCATTTAATCTCACAACTTCTGCATTACTTGTACTGCACACATGAAGAAATTTGCTTTACAACATGATGTGTTGGTCATCCAGAATGCTATCTTAGCTTCAGTGCATTTGGTCTCCACTAAATACAGGTGGACTTCTTTCTTACCTGAATGACTGTTAATTTATTTCCATTCTATCACTAATGCCTCTTATTTCTATTTTTATGTCCCATTATTTCCAGCCATAGAGCCCTAAATAGATTTCCCAAAATCCTAACTCACCCCAGTGTACCTGCAATAAAATAACCTTTCTTAGAGCTCTCATGTTTTTTCCAAGTTCCAAACCCTTTAGTGACTTTTGTCACTAATAATTTCCAGTTTCCAACAGTCTAAACTGTAACAACCCCTCAAGACTTACCTTTCATTATTCTCCTTGCTACTCCCTTCATTTCAGTCCAAGTAGATGAATACAATTGTACCTGATTTTCTCTATTCATTTGCTTTACTCACAATTTCTCCTATACTGGGAAAATCTTCCTTTCTTAGAAACTGATCAAATACTCCTATCTTAAAAGGCCCAAATAAAGTATCACTGTGGATTTCTTCTTCCAGAAGGAAACCACTTTGCTCTCTGAACATCCACAGCATTTCCACACCACCCCCCTTCTCTTTATCACGTCATGCTTCTATTTTAGCTTCCACGTGCGTATTTTGTATGCCCATCATATATTTCAGATCCTTCAGCTAATGGAATGTGTCTTACTTGTGTTTGCAGCTCTTAGGAGGGCATTGAAACTTGATTGACTCAAAGAATTAGGCTCAAAGAAGATGGCATTTGTAATTTTTTTTTTTTTAGGAATATCAATCAACTCAGTAGTGTATTAACAGCAATGTTTCTTTAAAATTTTTGATCATTGCTATTAGCTACATTATCAAACCCTACTTTCCATCTTGTAATAGCATCTTAGGTACATTGTATAACTTTATGGTAACCTCTAGCAGAGGAAGTATAATCCAGAAAAACTTTATAGAACAGTAATATTTATCTAAGAAATAGTGGAAATATACATACACACACACGTGTGTGTGTGTGTATATATATATATATATACACACACACACACGTGTGTATATATATATATACACACACACACATATAGGTCTATATGTATAAATACTTGCCTATATATGTAATTTTCCATTACATTCTAACACCTAGAACAGACCAATCATTTTGCAGCATCAAAAGTAAAAAAGCAGAAATAAGACTAAATGTTTCTTCTGATTTTATATTAATGCTGTGAAATCCATTTTTAATACGTTGATAGACATGTAATAAAAATCTCATTGCAACGCATAGGGACCTTCTTTCTCACACATATTTGCATTTTTATAATGTAATTACCTTCAATTAACTAGAAATAGCTATAGTGTATTCAAATATCAATCTTCTTGCTTTACAAATAAAATTAACATCATCTTCAAAAGCACAAGTCTTACTCCTTTTCTATTCTCCTTCAAAAAAAAACTACAAACTGTACTGTCAGAGAGTCCAGCCATATCATTAATACTTTCCCAGACTTGAGTGCTACCTCAAATCAATGGTTGGCTAATGTTTCAAGTTACTAAAATTCCACCCATTCTCAGGTATTTTCTCTCTTCAGATAAGACATAACACTAATGGAGATAACCACATTGGAGAGATTATTTTACCTTTTGACTGCATAAACTCAGTTTGAGATAATTACATTAGGATGTTTGATGTTCTCTTTGCTTCTAACTACATTTACCCTTGCTCTGCATTATTGGATAACACTGTGCTATAGTTGGGGACCAGGTTCCTTTGGATCTCACATGATTTAAGATGAGCCAGAATAAATACTCCTAATTGGGGCTATGAGTGCTCACTTAAGAAGCTGTAGTTTAAGCACAATTTGCTGTACTCTTACAGAGGAGCTTCATCAAAGTCTGGCTTTATTCTGCCCCTCCCAGTACCACACCATTTAAAAGGAAACAGATATTGTCTTTCAGGGTCTTTTATGTGCCAGGCACCGTGCTAGGATATTGTATATATTACTTCCTTCTATTCTCTCTACAAAAATGCATTTTATAAATGTGGTTCAGAGAAGCTAGCTTGTTCCCATGGTCATGTAGGGAGAAAGGCAGTGGGATAGGATCCTAAAGTCCACAGTCTTTTCCAGGCTCCATGCTACCCTCCAAGAATGGTCCAGAGGAACAGTAAAAGCAGCTGCCATGAAGCACAGAATCTACACAGACATACAGTGGTGGGCTGGTAAATGAGACCAAAAAAGCTTTGATTTGTAGCATTTGAAGATTTCGTGGTTGTAACTACTCCTACCATCACTAATTTCAGGCTACCAACCTGAGGTCACTGAATGCAAACTTGGAAAGAAGTGTGCATAGCTGGCTCCTGTGAATTCCTAAGAGCCAGCTCCTGCACACCACTGGATATTCCAAAGGAGAAGAAATTATGCTATCAAGGAAATCAAAATGCAAATGGTATTTACCACCTAACTGGTGAGTATTGAAAGGTAGGTGTGAAGCAAACATGGCAACTTCTGCCCAGACATCATAAGGCCATCAACAATGAGTCACAGGCTTTTTTTTGATAAAGCAATTGCTCACTTCATAACTGAACCATTTTCAGAGTAGAATCATCAGTTCTTATTGTAAAACTATTTTCACCAGAAAGTGGTACCAAGAAGTCTTAGATTATATCAAGGAGACAAAGATACCTCACAGAAAGAGGTTACCCTCTTGATGGAGGATAGAGACTGATCTTAAGTATGCCAAAAAAAAAATTCTTAGGATATATTATGGGTCTTTCTCCTAATTTTGGACTCTATTATATAAATTCACATTCATAAATGTGCATATTCACAGAATAATTTATTCATTCAATAATTGATCAACTTCCATGTGACTGCATTGTTCCAGACCCTGGAGACATATCAGTAACCCAAACAGATTAAATTTCCTGTCACAGCAGGCTTGCATCCCATTAAGGAGAGACAAGTCAAATTGTAAACATAAGAAAATAAACTTTATATCTTGTTAGATATAAACAAAGTAAATTTTCCAAAGTCCAAGCTATTGTTTCAAAAGACAGAAGAAGTACACCTTATTTTATCTAGTACCCAAACATTTTTAAGTTATATTCTGAAAACCTAGAAGAAGTCACTTATTCATCAAATATATTTCTTGAGTGCCTACCATGTGCAAGAAATATTCTAGGAAATAAGCAAATTGTTGTTTCCAAGTCAGTTATTTTCCCTCACCTTAAGATATTTATATTCTAATGGATGAGGGAAACAAACATTAGTAAATGAAGATATGAAGACATTAGATAATTTCAGTTACTGATGTGTGCTATTAAAAAGTGATAGTGTAACAGAGTGACTACATGACAACTTAGTCTAAAATAGTCAATAAAAGAGTTCCTGAAGATGTGGAGTAGAAAAGTCTCTGAAAACACTACCTCTCAGTGCATCCAATAATCCCAATATCTCTTCCTGCCTTTACTTCAAATTTCCAGGGGTTTGAACCTCATTCCTTTTAGGACTATGAAAAGATTAGGAACAAAGCATCCCAGGCTGAGGAAACAGAAAATGCAAATGTCCTGAAGAAAGAAAGAGCTTGAAGTATTCTAGATACAGAAAGAAGGTTCATATAGCCCAAGAATAGAGATGATCATGGAATTCAGTATGAGAAAGTCAAAGTTTTGCAGAAACCCATTACAAACAGCCTCATAGGCCTTGCTAAATCATTTGGAGTCTACTCTAATCCCAAAATGGAATCAGTAGAACATTTTAAGGAGGAAAGGGACAAAATCTGTTTAATGTTTTTTTAAAAAGATCATTTTGAGTACTGCCGCAGCCCTTGTGACAGATGATGGCTTTGGGGACTAGGGTGTAGAAAGACATGCAGGTAAGTGGGAAGGTTGGGCATGCTTTAGAGATTCTGATTCAGTCTGAGTCCTGGTATCTTGGAAGACTGTTTGCTCTGTATTAGTAGCTCACCTATGCTTGAGGTGCTGTCTTCCACAAGCCTACCTCATTTTCTTCACTGTAGTGTCTGAAATTTGTGTGTTTACTTGCTTGGTGTCTACTTTCACTAGTATACAAGTTCTATGAGTGCAGGGAACTTGTCTGGCTTATTCACAGTTATAACTACAGTACACAAAACACTGCCTGAGACATAGTAGGTGCTCATTAAGTAAACAAATGAGTGAGTGAATTAATGAACATAAGTTCTGCCCAATGGTTCTCATTCTACACCTTGGGTCATATAGGACAATTCAAGCTTTAAGAAAGCTCTTAAAGTAAATGCAGCTATGTTATACCTTTTGATATTCTTTTCTAGACTATTTCTACTTCCTTAAAGTAGTCCTCTTATACACTTTTTAGTTTCTTAAATATCATAGTTGATTTTAAAACTTTGATTTATATAATACAGTGATTAAGTGAACTTCTAATCATATATACACAATGGTATATAAATTAGATATGATTAAATTATTAACAGCTTCTTCGGACTTTGCTTATGTTTTTTCCCTACTGCTCTTCTTTGCTAAGTTTAATTAGTTGATTGTAGTACTGCCCATATGATATCATCATTTTGAGGGTTCAGAATTATCTTTTACTTATGATCTGTCCTGATAAGCAATTTTTATTCCTGCAAACTTGGTCTAACTAAATTCTCCCATGGAAAAGGAGGTAGTTATCTATAATAGGACTCAATGGTACAGACTTCTACTTGCCATCCATGAACTTATTACTTGGTAATGCAAAGTTGATTTTATCTGAGGTTATATTGACCAGCTCTTTATACAGCTGAGTTTGGCCATGTGAGTTTTTGGGCCAATTAGATGTAAGTAGAAGCATGAGAGGTCAAAGGCTGTTTAAAGAAAACTTACTGTGTTGGAAGGATACCTTTTATTCACCTTCCCACTATGTGGAATGTGGACGTGGTATTATCCTGTAGGAGTTCCTGTGGGGATCTTGGAACCTGCACATTTAGTCATATACTAAGAACAGTGGAACAGAAAAATTGAAGAACTGTGGTCCCTCATAACCAGGAGACACTCTAACAACTCTCAGTTGTTTACCTTCCACTTGTTTTATGTGAGAGAGAGAAATTTCAGTCTTCTTTAAACCTTCTGTTATTTGGGGTTTTCTTTTGGATACAGATTAACCTAATCCTAGTTGATGAAGAATTCAGTGTATTTCTAAATTTCTACTTTACATGGTCTTTTCCTTGAGACTTATAAAAATTATTATACCATTTCACTGGGGAAAAAATGGAGGAAGATGTCACTGTGACTGCTTTTAAAATTGATAGCAAAAGACGCATCACAAATATTCAACTCCAGCTCTGTTCTGCTCCTTTTTTTCCAATTATTTTCTTTGATGAATCAAGCATGTATAAATACATAAATTGGAACTACTGGTATTATTTGCTTGTTGGAAAAATAAACATGATAATTGGTTTGATTTTATAAATGAAGAATTTAAAGTTCCCAATCATGCTTATATTTTTCCTGGATTTCATAATTGCCATTTACATGTGCATGGTCACTGATATTATTACGATAATATATCTTTAAATTTTAACTACATTGGTCATTGATGGAATATATTCCAAGTTACAAGAAAAGTATTTAATTTATATTAAATATCCATGAACTCGATCTGCTTAAGTTATAAGCATCCTAATTCCATTTGAATTTATAGGTAATCTAATGAATTCAGCAAATCAATAACATCTAAATATCCTAATATCTACAATAATACATCTATATGTATGTTATATTCTCTACTTTAAAAATGCCTAATACACTAGAATCCAAGCACAACATCAAATACTTACAGAGCTCTCAGACATGAAATTGATTGTGTGTTATAAAGTTACTCACTCTTCCTCAGGAGAGATGGACACAAACACATATAACCCACTGTGAGTGTTTATGGTAGGTGTCTGGAGAAAGCTATGATGGCAATGAGGTGGTGAAGAGAATCTGTGTTGGCATTAGGGAAAGAGGAAGTAATACTTCAGCTGGGTCTTGAAGGATAAGAAATCAGCAGGTAGAAAAGAAAAAGGAAAAATGAACCAGAAGGAATGCCCTGAACACAAGCATGGAAGCAAATACAAGCCACCTCCGTCACATTATTTTCCCAATAGCAAACCTTGGCCTAACACATTCACAGTACCATCCCCAATAATTTGCTAACCTCTAAGAGTTCCATTTCAGACACTCTGCTGTTTGATACACCACTTCCTATACATCCAGCCTATTGATTTACACTTTGTCACTTCATCAGTACCATCCTTAACTGCCTTCCTAGCTTTGCGTCCTATTTGCTGGAGCTTTAGGAGGGATTGTAGTTTAACTGATGTTATGTGGCATTATCAAAATATTTAAGCGTATAGCACATGAATTACAAAGAAAGTAAGGGACTAAGGAGAATCCTGAATATAGCTTACATATTTTAAAGCATTACCATATTTTATGGATTTAAGTCATTTTAACTTGGATTTCTAATCTAAAGCCCATTTTGGGGAACAGATTTATTTTCATACATGAAAATCTTCAAATAATGAAGATGACCTGCCTTATGCCATCATAAATCTAATCAGGCTTTAGTTTTTTTATTACTTTACATTCCATCCTCACTTAGCAGGATCTAGAAAAGTCCGAAAATCCAGTTATATCAGTCATCCAATACTCATACACACATGCATTCTTTTAATAGATTTTATGCATTTCATCTATAGTTATTTTTTGTGACAAACAATGGTAAGGTGTAGGTCATTTTCATGTATCAAAAGTGATAATGTTAAAGTAGAGAAAACAACAGCAGTGAGTGTCACCTGAGCTATTTTGATGAACCTCTCCATACCATTGCCTACAACTTGGAGTGATGCTGTGCCAGTCTTTGAACACACTGCCTCTCTATGGACACAGAGGGTGAGGTGTATGTGTAGTCTGCCCAAGACACATGGTGTAAAGAGCATTGTCCTCTTGAGGACGTTTATGCACATTTGGTGACAGCCGTCATCTGTGAGCACCATTTTAAGTTTCATTAATGGGAGTTTCTTTCAAACTTATCTTCATTTATTTGAAGGCTAATATGAAAATGGACATATGGTAGTTGCCTGTATTATGAGTGAAACTGCCTAAAACCAAACCTATGAACACAAGTATGCAGATGTACACATAAAACGCTGTACTTCTGCTGCATACACACACATATGCATGCGTGTTAAACTGTTTTCTCTCTCATTTTCATTAGCTGAGCATATCAGTGAATTCCTATAAATTAAGTGCTTGAGGTTACTCTATAATTTATAATCTGATCATCGTTTGCCAGAAGAAAAATACATATTCATACAAATGAATGCATCCCCAGGAGGATGGAAGAGGGTTCGATTCCTTCCTTTCTTGATCACTTTAGATTAACGTAGGCCGGTTCTTCAAATGTGTGATATGGTGGAGGGCATCCGTTTAGTCACTCGAGGTTTGTGGTAGTAAGGTCTACTGCTAATACTTCTTGTTTGGATGTGAATGCTTCCCAGATAATGAAGACTATTAATATGACTGCTGTTAATGAGATGAATGACCCTATTGATGAAATAGTATTCCATGTTGTGTAGGCGTCTGGGTAGTCAGAGTATCGTCGAGGTATGCCAGATAAGGCTAGGAAATGTTGTGGGAAGAAGGTTAGGTTGACACCCACGAATATAATCATAAAGTGAATTTTTGCTCATGTTAAGTGTATATCCTGAGAATAGTAAAAATCAGTGTACAAAACCCTCTATAATGGCGAAAACAGCCCCCATTGAGAGTACGTAGTGGAAGTGTGTGACTACATAGTAGGTATCATGAAGAACATGTCTAATGACGAATTGGCTAGGACAATACAGGTTAGACCGCCCACTGTGAAAAGGAAGATGAAACCTAAGGCTCACATTAGGGCTGGTGATCATTTAATATTGCCTCCATGAAGTGTTGCCAGTCAACTAAACAATTTTACTCCTGTAGGGATAGCAATAATTATAGTGGCTGATGTAAAGTGTGCCCACGTGTCAATGTCCATGCCCACCGTGAATATATGGTGAGCTCATACGATAAAACCTAGGAACCCTATTGATACCATAGCTCAGACCATACCTATATATCCAAAAGGTTTTTTTTTTCCCCCCGAGTAGTAAGTTACAATGTGTGAAATTATCCCATACCCAGGTAGGATTAAAATGTATACTTCAGGATGTCCAAAGAATCAAAATAAATGTTGATGTAGGATTGGGTCTCCTCCTCCTGCAGGGTCAAAGAAAGTTGTATTTTAAATTTCAATTGGTTAGCAGTATGGTAATCCCGGCTGCTAGGACAGGTAAGGACAATAGAAGCAATACTGCTGTAACTAGGACTGATCACACGAAAAGTGGTGTTTGGTATTGGGTTATGGCAGGTGGTTTTATGTTGATAATAGTGGTGATAAAATTAATGTCCCCGAGAATTGAGGATATGCTGGCTAGGTGTAGAGAGAAGATGGTGAGGTCAGCTGAAGCTCCTGCATGTGCTAGGTTTCCGGCTAAGGGAGGATATACAGTTCAGCTTTGCCTGTGCTGGCTTCAACTATTGACGATGCTAAATAGTAATAGGAAGGAAGGAGGAAGTAGCCAAAAACTTATGTTGTTTATACGGGGAAAGGCTATATCGGGTGCTCCAATTATTAGGGGCACTAGTCAGTTTCCAAATCCGCCAATTATAATGGGTATGACTATAAAAAAGATTATTACAAACGCGTGGGCTCTTACTAGTACGTTGTAGATTTGGTCGTCTCCAAGCAGTGTGCCAGGCTGGCCTAGCTCAGCGCGAATTAATAAGCTTAGGCCAGTGCCTACTATTCCTGCTTAGGTGCCAAATAGTTGGTATAAGGTGCAGATGTCTTTGCGGTTGGTTGAAAATAATCAGCGATTCATGAACATAGGTAAAATGGCCGAGCAGGCATTAGATTGTAACTCTAAAGACAGAGGTTGAGCCCTCTTTTTGCCAAGTCCCATGGTGAATGATCATTTTGAATTGCAAATTCAAGGAAGCAGCTTCAACCCTGCCCAGACTTCTCCCGCCTTTTTTTTTCTCGAGGCGGGAGAAGTAGATTGAAGCCAGTTGACTAGGGTATTTAGCTGTTAACCAAAAATTCGTGGGAAATGTATCCCTCCAATCTAGTGAGGATTTAGCTTAATTAAAGTGTTTGATTTGCATTCAATTGATGTAAGATATAGTCTTGCAGTCCTTATTGGGCAGGAATTAAGTAAATTGTACTTGCTTAGGGCTTTGAAGGCCCTTGGTCTGGTCTAACCTAAATTCCTACTGTAGGATTGACAGTACTGGTGTGAGAGGTAGAAGTATTGTGGATATTATGATTATAGTTGGTAGAGGGTTATTTGTTTTGTGGAGTCAAATTGTCATTTTATTTTCATGTTGTTTATAGAGGGGAATAAAGTTAGTGCTGTGGAGTAGGTGAGCCGTATGTAGAAATACAGGTTGAGTAGTGCTGTGATGGCTATGAATGTTGGTAGAAAAAGGATATTGTTTTTTGTTAATTCTTGAATAATCATTCACTTAGGCATGAATCCTGATAGTGGTGGAAGCCCTCCTATTGAGAGTAGAGTGAGTATGTTGAGGGTTGTGATAATAGGTGTTTTGTTTCATGTCTGTGATAATGATAGTGTGGTGGTAGTTGAGTTTTGAATAAATAGTATAAATATAGTGAGGGTTGTTATGATGTAGATCAATAGATTTAGAAAAGTTATGGTTGGATTATACAGTAGGATGGTTGTTATTCATCCCATGTGGGCGATTGATGAGTAGGCCACGATTTTTCGGAGCTGTGTTTGGTTTAACCCACCTCAACCTCCGACTAGGATAGAAAGTAAGGATATAGTTAATATTAGATATAGGTTGATTGATGGTGAAATTTGATAAAGAATTGACAGAGGTGAAAGTTTTTGTCATGTTAGTAGGATTAGGCCTGCGGTTAAGGGGATGCAGAAGAATTTTTTATCCATTGACCTTTATTACTACATATTTGTAAGTTAGTTATTGCTCTCATTTAAAGTATGCAATTATATAAAATATGATTTTGTTAACCAAACCATGTATATCATGTATCACCGCTACTAGGAGAGTTATTGTATTAGAACCTAAGGGAGTTAAATGGATAACATTTCCACTCTGAAAAGTTTCTACTATGAATGTAATTTCTATAGCTTAGATAATTTGTTCAAGTTGAATAACATGTTGACAAAACAATTAAAATAACCACCATTGATTCCTGAATTGTTTGCTTTGCTCTGTACTCTCTACATATGGTCATTTCACATTCTGTCACTACCTTAAATATCCTAAAACATTGTATTTGTCACATCACTATACCTGCCTGAATTTTTTTTTAATGTTCTCCTACTATGTATTCAAACAGGCTCCATCTGGCCAACTCCTCAATAATAATCTATAGAAAAAGTAAAAAAAACTATCAGGATAAACACACAAAAACTCTCAGCCAGCTCTGACTTCTGCTCATAGGGACCAAATAGGGTATTATTACACAAGAAGAACACACAGAAATAAATTTAAGGAGCATGTCTTTGATTGTGGGTTGACGGATACTGAACACAGATACCTTTCTGTTATTCATACCCCTTTGTACTGGTCTCTGTAACACTGGTTTAAAACAAGCATTGTATTTATCAGAATTTAGCCATCTCATGAAACTCAAAACTTTAGGAACTTTGCCATAGTTCTTCAATGAGTGAAAGGCTGGATCAGGCAGCCTTCCATCGTTTGCCATGAGAGAAACATCCTTAGCAGCAGTAAAACAAGAATTTTCCTACTAGAATCCCCATCTCATTGCCTGTCTTCAGCCACTACTTTGTGCCCTTTGCAGATTAAGACCCTAGCCTTCTCTCCAAGCCTCCTGGTGAACATGAAAACCGTTTTTTTGTTTGTTTGTTTGTTTTTTGGCTGAGCTGCGCAGCTTGCAGGATCTTAGTTCCCCGACCAGGGATTGAACCCGGGCCCCCAGCGGTGGAAGCATGGAGTCATAACCACTGGACCACCAGGGAAACCCCATTTTTTTTTTTATTACAAGTTTTTACTGAACTCTTTACATACATTTTCTCATTTAATCCTACCACAACCCTATGTGGAAGGTAGTATTAGCACCATTTTACAGATGAAGAAAAAACTGAGACTGGGGAGTTTAAATTAACTTGTTCAAGGTCAGGCTATTGAGTTATAGTGAAAGCAGGATTGGAAAGCAGCTTATGCAATTCCGGAGCCCTAAATTTTAGCTCCTGTGCTTAGGTTCTTACTGTTTAGTATCTGATTTCCTTCCCGTGTCTGAACATCCACATGTTGTCTGTTGGCCGATTGGCAAGACACCAAGCTTAACTTGCTGCACACCATGTGCTTTCCTAAATACTCCTAGCCAGCCCTCCCAAATCCCCCAGACTATGGGTCTGAAAATCTAATGTTTTTCTATAATCACTCCTTTATTTCCTGTCCCACCAACCTCTCAAGGCATCCTGTAGTATCTACAGGATTAGGTCCTCCTCATGTCAGTATCACGCCTTGTGAGCTTGCTGAAGTAGCCTAGATGATTTGACTCAGCCTGGCAGTTTGCCTGTTATCTGAGTCCCAGACATCCTGATAACCCACCTTTTCTCTTTCAGTGTTATTTAACATGCTTATAGGTCTTGTCTGTGCATTTAGATTATAAATGTGTTAATAAGATTATGTAACTCCATCCTCATAGTACCTATCAAAGGATAATACGTATACCCAACAATTCAGGTAAAAGAAAATGGATAAATACTGCTTCCAAATTATAAACACTCTATTTTCCCACCAAATAATTAACAGTAAATGTTCAAATGGGTGTTAAGAGATCCTCATAAAAAAGAGACTAGTATTCTGTTATACTGTAGTTATAGCTAAGGTAGAACACAAAGTGACTTTCTGAATAAGAACAGCAGTATATTTCACAAATAATCACTCACCAACTTATTTGACTTACATGGCTTACTTCATCTTAAGTATCCCCTACGTATTATGCACATTACAATATACATATAAGGAGTAGTGTATAATGTTTCATAGACTACATTATATTAAATACTATTAAAGTATTTTCTTTACTATTGAAATATAATTTACACTTGCTTAAAATATCTGAGTCAATATTAACAGCAACTTAAGTAGTATTAAAGAATTAATTATATGTTAGTGTTACCAAATGTAGTATATGGTGACATGAGTCACATTTCAGCTATTAAGTGACTACTCAGATATTTAACTAATCTAAATCTTAATTTCTTCATAATGGCCATCAAATAATACCTTCTTCATGGGGTTCTCAGGAAGAACAAATAAGGTTTTATAAGCATACATATTCATGCAAGTAAGTGGTTTAGAAGCTGCAAGTATTCGATGTGTTATTAACAGCAGCTCTGGAAAAGAGTGGTCTCTGTTTTATTTTCAGAATTATTAGATTTATGATAAAGCAAAATTAAGTCGCAGTATATGACTTAAATGATATATTTTAATTGTTTATTTTTATATGACATCTTACGCATATCTAAGTATACTGCTGGTCTTTAATAATCCCACACAAGGCAAACATTGTCCTTGTGGGAGAATCACAATCCATCATGGCAAAAAAATTGAAAGAAATTTTCACATCCCATCAACATCACTGAATATGGATTTTACCACAGACACTTAGACAAAAATCTCCAGTGGTTAATGAAAAGATTAGAGTTAGTGTACCAAATCTCTTATAAATTAAGATGAACTAATTTAAAAATCAATGTTGAAAACCAGTGCTAAAAAGTTGAAAAACATTACACTGTGTCCAACCATAATAAACTAAGAGAAAAATTGATACATTTAAAAGTAAAACATGTTTTCATAGCCAGAGACCAGAATTCAAAGACTGAACTCTATCCTGTTTCTATGTTCACCTCTGGATTATTAGTTAAGCAGATTGTTTTCACATATGAAAGGCTGACCTTCCAACACCAGCTTTTGCAGGAAATATTAAGAAACTGTGGTGAGTTCTTTCACCTCCCTCCAAGTCTCCACAGTGGCAATAACACTGACAGGATGGTTGGTCAAGATTAGGGATGTGGTTCATGGGCAAATGACACAGCGACATCTTTACACCTGTCTTCCTAAGAAGTAACAGACAAGGACAAGCAACTAAGATTCTCCCTCTGACTACCACATATTTAGACCATTATCCTAACGAATGAATTCAATAAATATTTACTTGTTATTGATGTTATAGAGAACAAAATGCTTCAGGGCTCTTTAGCCAGTAGCAAGTGGAGGTAATAAGTCAGATACAAAGTCCTCAAGTTTAAAATGAATGATGCCTTTTAAACTTCACTTTTCCCAGATAGGACCTGGGGATGTGTGGAGTAATGTACAGTACCAAATAGTTCTTGCCACTCAAAAGGAAAAGGCATTTTTATTACCAATTCTTACCTCTTACACTCAACTTAGTATTTCAGAATTGGTGGGGTAATCACAGGTAATGCAATTATTTTTATGACTAGTTTACTATACTATAAATGAGGCATATTTCTCACCTTTGTACTCAAGAAATTGCACAATAGAGGGCCCACTGTTTTCATAAGAATGTTCAAAAACAAATGCCCAGTTAGACAATCACCAAAAATATATTAGAACCCAACCAAAAAATAGATATTCCACCCAAAGATGTTAAAATTGAAAAATATGATAATGGAAAAAAAAGATCCTGACTACACATCCTCAAAGCAACTTTAGTGAGGCTAGGATCTACTAACTTCATAGATTTGATGTAGTATTAATAAGTTATTTTTATAGCAAGTATATCATAGTCAAATATGTTTTAGGTTATGTATGCAATATTAAGACACTAAGTATATATCTGTATCAAACCTGACAGCAAAGCACAGAAAACATTTGTCTCATTGACAAAATATTCATGCGACTTAAGCAGGTGCTCTCTCTACTTTAAGAAACAGATTCAGACTCGTTTACTCATTCACTCACTCCAGCATCACTATTTGGTACCTACCACAGAGAGACCAGGCCACACCCTAAGTGTTAGGAATATAATAGTGAATGAAACAGATAAAGTTCCTACTCTGAGCTTATTCTTGAGAGAGTAGGGAAACAGATACAGAAGTAAGTATGTCAAGTGCGGATAAACACTACAAACAAAAATAGATCAGGTAAGCCAAGGAAGCTATTTCACATACGGTAGCCATGGACAGCCTATCTTTTAGTAGAGAACTCAGTGAAATGAGGGTGAACCATGTATACATCTGGAGAGATGATATTCCAAAAAAGATGACAGTGACTTCAGAGACCGTCAGGGGGGAGTAGCTCAGAGTTTTTGAAGGATGATTGTCTTTCTAGATAGATGCTTCTTTGAATACCTAGGAGAGGAACTGAGCAGACTTAAGCTGAATGAAAATATGCAATTTAAGTTGTTTTTATATTATACAGTGACATCCCAGCTTTACAGGAAAATCTTATATGTATAAATGCATTTGAGTGGTTTAGGAGTCCAAACAATGAAAAACAAAAAGGTGAATAACAGTGTTCCCTATTTTAAAAAGTAATCTAAGGAAAGTGCAAATAGGAAAGCAAGCCAATAAGAAAAAGATCTTGGAGCCAGAATAGAGCATACAATTTAAGTTGCTAGGAATTCGTTGAAATCTTAGGAAATGCATGGTGTTCTCATAGATTGTGGAATATGGACTCTAGTCCGTTTTATTTAAATATCAAAGAACTGGTCTATGTTAACTGATAATTGGGTAACATTTATGACATTTCGTTGAGCTGTTTCTCCACATATTTCCTAATGCAGGGCATACGTCAAGTCAAAATGCAGTTCAGCAAAATTCACTATTCTGAAAATCAGAATGATTTCAGTCTCTTGATGGTCTGATTCAAAATGAAATCAATATTGGGGTATTCAGAAGAACGCACTGTGCATACTTTGAATGAACATCTATACAAATTCTTTTACCAACCTTTTGGTCAATAAGTAGTGACAGTGAGGTTAAAGTTATACTAGGTCCTGAAGTTCAAATAAGAAACTATAAAGTTTAACAGTCAGCTCTTAGGAATGTTAGTAACTCTACCAAGAACTCCCATCTGCTTGACACATTGTCTAACCCAAAGTGTATTCTTCTATCCTAACCTTCCTTGACCCTCTATGCTTTATTCTACACAGATAATTTGTCGATTCTTTTTGAAATATTTTTTTACTTTCTTACTCTATAATTTAGGGGTTTTCTTATCTCTCTCACCATTTTCTCAGTTCTCTTTGATTGATGCTTCTCATTGGACTACCCCAAATTTTAGGGACCAAAAAAAGCCAGATGCTGGGTACTCTCTGTAGTCTTTTACTAAGCACAGAGATCTACTCTAAAAGTTTTTAAAACTATTTATAGATTGTCCAATTTATACCTGTAATCCCAACTTCCATTAACTCCAAACTCCTGAATCTTACTTTCTACTCTACTAAGATGACTAAGATAACTAAAATTTACCTTAGTCAAAATCAATCTATAAATTATCTTTTCCTATCACACAAATCTACCAGACTTCTCCATACCTCAAACGAGCTTACCATCCATAAAACTAGTCAAACTAAAAACACGAACTCAACATTGATGCCTCAAACCCTCCTCCCTAGCTGTACCCATTCTATTAATTCTAAGGTATCAGCTCCTAAGGTGGGTCTTAGATCCATTGACTTTTGCCCATTTCCATTAACAATCTAGTTCAGGGGACCCTAATCTCTTTCCTAAACTATTGCGATAGGCTCGTAAGTGGTCTGGCTGTTTTTTACTCTGGCTTCTCTTTAATCCACATCTTGGAGATCAATTTCCTACACATCACTTAAATTTCAGTGGGAAGAAGCTTCTCTGTTCCCAAGGTGGATTTGCAACTGAATCATCTGACAAATATTAAACCTTAATACAAAAGGGAAACAAACAGGTGGTAAAGCAAAATGCAACTTTGGCTCAAAATACATGGCTGCACAATGACTGAGAATGTTTTGAGAGTTGCAACAGAAATTAAGGTGAAATTTGTTGCAATAGCAGGTCACATTAAAGCTAAGATAAATATAGTTTTGTAGAAAGGATCACTCCTAAAGTAAGGCTTAAAAACAGAGCAGCTAAGGGAAAGTTAAGTTTGGTTTAACTGTAAATAATTGAGAAAATCAGGAGAAAGTCTGAAGATTCAATATATTGATACTTATATACAGTAAAATATATTGAATATACTGATATACAATAAATATTGAATATGTAATACATTCAATTGTTAAGTATTTGATTAACTTTGGGGTGAATATTGAACTGTATAAAAATGAGTAATTAACTTGAACGTATAGAATCCTAAAGACTTTATACATCTTAAAGACTCTTGAATATATACAAAGACATGGAGATAGCAGGTTATCATGTAAAGATAAAAACTCTTTAATAAATGTCCAACGTCTGGGGGTACTTGCTGTAGCCTAAGGGCTTATGGGCGTGTGATCAATCTTTGCGCATGCCACATGGTTCGCTCATAGGTATGAAGCATAAGTACTAATGAATTTTCTAAATAGTTGGACATACCCCTGATAGAGATCAATAGCAGGTTAAGCGGGACTAGATACAGATTTGGGATAATTTTTCGATAAACTTCAAGATGCATTTTTATGTTATTTCAAACATGAGATCGTTTTCTAAAAGTGTCTTAAAAATTAAGGAAGTTAATTAGGAAGAATTAAGAAAATCATGCTATAGCTATTAAGAAAGGACTATTAAAAAGCTGGAATAAAACAAAACAGCAAATTAAATTGAGAATCAAATTCTGAGCATGTCCATTCAGAGAGATATGTTAGAAATGGTCTGCAAGGTGAGGTAGAGGCTGATACTTCAGCCCTTTAAAATCAATTAGATGTGGTCTTGAGGAAAGCTGGACAGATTTCAAGTGGTGGCAGGAAGGCTTGATGAGCTGAGCGGACTTCTGATTTTTCTACTCTTTCCTTGGCTGTAATAGCTGGTGTTGTTAGAGTATTTGAGTTCAAAAAGTATTAGTTGCCAAGATGAAATCGTTTCTTCAGAAGCTAGTAAATAAGTGGCAGAAAATTCTATACTAAAACTCAGAGAGCTTCCTTATTTTTTTCCTAATGTGATTAACACTTCTCTACTTTTAGATGAGAATAATACAGCAACTTCAAAGAAATAGATGTCTGTCCAAAAGACAAGTGACAACTTCAAAACTGATTTTTTTTTTTTTTCCAGAACGTAAAATGACACATGTCAAGGCTTTCAGTAATATCACTGTAGTCAGAGACACTCAGAAAAACAGAATGCACTATTTTCAGACCATGTTCCCAACAGGACCTGTAGTCATCCATTTTTTATTCAAAATGCACTTCAACAATGTATTCCTTTTCTATTCCCTGAACTGTATACCATTACTGTGAAATGTTTCAATTCTGAAATCTGAGACTGCCGTTGTCCAATTTTTTATTATAAAGTTTATTCTCCAAGCTTTTCAAACAAAACATTGTATCTCAATTTTGCTGAAATCTCTATCTCCAAGTGGCTCTAGTTCTCTCCATTCTTTGACCTTCTCTCTGATTAACTTCTATCATCTTTTCCATGGAAAGCCTATGTCTTCAATAACTCACTTCTTGACATACAGATTTCTTGTCCCCAAAAGTTTTATTTCCTTTTATTGGTTCTTACACCAATAATTCTGGGATAGCATCAGATTTGGCAGAAACACTCTTAAGTAGTTTCTCATACCAAATGTCTATTTTATTTAAGGTTACTCCCGAATGATAGGGAGTGAATATTTCTCTAAAGAATAATGTAATATACTTGGTTCTTGGCAAAGACATACTAACTTAATTGTATGGATTTAAGAGTATATTTAAAGAAAATAAGTATTTTCTCTCTCTAGCTATAGGTATTCCATCTAATCCTCATGCCTGATTAGTGTTTATAAAGAGGATTTCTTCTAAGAAGTTTTCTTCTAAGCCTTTTAAATTTATTTCTGTCTCTAGTTCACTTTTTCACAGTTTTAAAGACTTCAACTCTGTCTTCCAGAATTATTTTCTTTGCAAATGATAGATATTTTCTTTGTAAATTTAAACTGACTAACAAAAAGGTAATTTATTGACTTATGCAGCTGAAAAGTCCAGGGGTAGTTGAGGTTCAGGTCTGGCTGGATCTGGATGTTCAGATAAAACCAGGAGTCTTTCCATATCAGAGCACTGCCATTTTCTTTATTGGCTTTTTTTTTTTTTTTTTTTTTTTCAGGCAAGCTCATTCCATATCAGGATAACATGTCTAAGAATAGCTACAGGTTTTACCAACTTTAAGCTCAGCTAAATGGATAAAGAATTCCTCTTTCACTTTTGTTCAGCAATAATCCCAGGATATTTGTCTGGCTTGTGTCACTAGCCTGCCCCTAAAACAATCACTTTGGCTAGAAGAATAAAATGCTTGAATGTGACTCATTCCCATCCTAAGAAACAGGAATAAGATCATTCTTATCTGTAATGCATGGGCTGAGAGAAGGTGGTTCCTGAAAGAAAATTTGAAGGCTGCTATTGGATAAAGGGAGAACATTTTCTGGACAGTGGAAGAATATTCGATTCCTAATATACCATGAGTTATAAACTGACTTATACACCCCCAATACATATGTTGAAGACCTAACCCCCCACTGTGACTGTATTTGGAGATGGGGCCTTTAAGGAAATAACTAAGGTTAAGTGAGGTCATAGAGTGGTATCCTAATCCAATAGGACTGGTGTCCTTATAGGAAGAAATGCATCAGGGAAGCGTGTGCACAGTGAGAAGTTCCTGTGAGGACACAGTGAGTAAACTGCAGACCTCAAGCCAAAGAGACAGACCTTAGAAGAATCCAGTCTTGTTAGCACCTGGATCTTGGTATTCCAGCCTGCAGAATTGAGAATTTCTGTTTAAGCCACCCTGTGTATGGTATGTTATGGTAGCCCAACAGCTAATATACTGTGTTAAACACAATTGATAAATATTGATACTTGGAAAATGGGAAGAGAAACCAGGATTACGTTTAAATCAGATAGGAATTTGGGGGGGGAATTCAAGCTTCTTTTAACTTCGAAGAGTAGAAATAAATTCTATTTTCAAGGTCAGTGTTAAACTTAAAGATTGGCTAATGGCTTCAGTGTCAGTGTACTACATGAAACTAGGGACAATTATACCAATAAATATTTGTGTTTATAGAAATAACTGGAATTAAAAAAAACAAAAACCCAGGACATTGGAAGTAAAAGATCTCCAAACATCACGAAAGCAGAGAAAGGGTTGAGGTTTTTCAGTCTCTTTATAGAAATGCTTTTTATATCATACCTTATGAATAAATTTGATATCAAATAACTATAATATACACTATCAGTATCACAATATTTGCATTTTTATAAGCACAGGGTTTTGCTGTATCACTGAGACACTATGTCCAGCAGGTGCCCTGTCATTGGTGTGATGAAGGTTTTTAATGGTGTAGATATTTCACTGAGTGATCTTATGTCAAAAAGTGTTGTTTTACTACAAAGATTGTTCAACGAAATTATGGACCTAAGTAAATGGAAAGACATTTGTGTTTATGAATCAGATGACAATATTGTTAATATGACAATACTTCCCAAGTTAATATACAGATTCAACAAATCCCTATCAAAATGTTAACTTGTTTCTTTGCAAAATTTACCAAGGTGATCCTGAAAATTATATGCACATTCAAGGGACTCAGAAAAGCCGAAACAATCTTGAAAGAACAAAATTGGAAGACTCATACGTCCCCATTTCAAAATTAAAAAGCTACAGTAATCAGTATAGTGTGGTACTAGACATAAATGTCAATGGAATAGACTTGTGAGTCCATAAATAAAACCTCACATTTATGATCAATTCAACAGTTGTAAGGATAAATTCAAGAAGATTCTTTAGGGCTTCCCTGGTGGCGCAGTGGTTGAGAATCTGCCTGCCAATGCAGGGAACACGGGTTCGAGCTCTGGTCTGGGAAGATCCCACATGCCGCGGAGCAACTAGGCCCGTGAGCCACAACTACTGAGCCTGCGCGTCTGGAGCCTGTGCTCCACAAGAGAGGCCCGCGCACCGCGATGAAGAGTGGCCCCCGTTTGCCACAACTAGAGAAAGCCCTCACACAGAAATGAAGACCCAACACAGCCAAAAATATATAGAAATAAATTAATTAATTAAAAAAAAAGATTCTTTAAAACAAATGGTGCAGTGACAACTGAATATCCATATTCAAAAAGAATGAAATTGAATCCCTACCTTATACAATATGCAAAAATTTACTCAAAATGAATCAAAGACCTAAATGTAAGAGCTAAAACAATAAAACCCTTAGAAGAAAACATAGGTGTTAGTCTTAATTTCTTTAGTATGACACTGTAAACACAAGCAACAAAAGCAAAAGATAGACAAAAGCAAAGTGGACATGAAAATGAAAGACTTGTGCTTCAAAAAACATCAAGAAAATGAAAAGAACCTATACAATGTGAGAGAACTTTTGCTAATCCTATATCTAATAATGGAGTTACATTTAGAATATTTAAGAACTCTTAAAACTCAATAAGAAAAGCAGATAACCCAATTTAAAATGGCAAAGAATCTGAGAAAACATTTCTTCAAACAAGAACATTGGTCATCAGGGAAGTACCAATCAAAACCACATGAGATCACTTCACACTCACTAGGATGGCTATAATAAGAAAAACAGAAAGGTATTGATAACAATTTGGATAAGGTGGAATCTTCACATACTGTTCATACGACTGTAAAACAGTGTAGCTGCTTTGGAAAACAGGATGGGAGTACTTCAAAAAGTTAAGTTATCATATAACCTAGAATTCTATTCTTAGTTATATACCTAAGAAAAAAGAAAGCTTGTTCATACAAAAATTGTACATGAATATTCATAGGAGCATTATTCATAAAAGGTAAGAAAGAATCAACCCAGATGTCCATCAGCTTGTGAATGGATAAACAAGGTGTTATATCCATACAACGGGATATTATTCGGCCATAAAAGTGAAGTAACAATACATGATCTTATGACTAAGCATTATGCATGATATATCTAAAACATGCTACCACATGGATGAACCTTAAGAACATTATGTTAAGTGAAAGAAGCTAATCATAAAAACCACATATATGATATGATTCCATTTATAAGAAATGTCCAGAATAGGCAAATCTATACAGACAGAAAAGTTAATTAGCTGTTGCCTAGAGCTGGGGATAGATGACTGTGGGTGTGTGGTTTCTTTTGGGGGTGATAACACTGTTCTAAAATTGATCGTGGTAACAGTTATACAACCCTGTATATACCAAAAACCATTGAACTTTATACTTTAAATAGATTGTATATGAACTCTAAAAGATCTTATAAAAGTTAATGGTGTTTTAAAATATACTCAAAAGTAAATACAGGTGTGTACAACACACATACTTAGACAGTCATACGATCATGAATTTATTAATGCCAATGAAGTTGAAGAAACAAGGCCTTCATTTGTGTAGAACTGTTATTAACAAAAAGACAAGGCAAAGCCTAAGGTGTGCAGCAATGTCATCTGAGCTCATTAAATGTTCAGGATGAGTCTTCAGAGTATGCCAGTTCCCCCAGGTTAATCCCTCCAGATGAGAGGTATGTTTCCATGAATACTACCATGAGGAATCAGAGCAGCAAATGTACTGAAATCATAAACTAAGATGTTTATTTAATTCCAAATATATAAGAAGATGCATGAGATGACAACCACAAAGAGAGGACAAGGTCAGTAACTTGATACATCGTGGAGGAACAGACAGTAAGTAGAAGTAATCAAGACAAGAAAAAATACTTGCATGTGAGGAACAGAGAGACTTGCTGAACATCCTAGGTAATTTGGCTTTACCACTGGGAACTTTGTACTAAGATCACTGTAAACACTTGATATCACTAACTTAAACTTGAAGCAAGATACATGTCCATAGTTTGTTAATTGAGTTGTAATTATATGCACTTAGACATTTCCCATTAAGTTTTAACCAAGCCTCAAAGAACATTAAAAGAATGATTTTAAAAAGAATCTAAGTAGAAACAATTGATTTAAATCTATGAAATAATTCTTATTCATATTAAAATAACATTCAATTACTCAAACAGTGATATTGAAAGGTTAATTCAAGGTGAGGTAAATTCAGTTTCAGTCCCACAATTTCATCTCTGTCCAACACATTCCTCTAATATGTTTCTATTGGTACATCTACTACCTACATCATGATATTATATTTTATAGACAGAGGTATACAAATTAAGTTATTATATAGATTTACATAGGCTTGTCACTGTGAAATACTGTATTAGTATTAAATTATTCTTTAATATTTCTTCTCCTTATCCAATTTCAGATTGGATCTGTAGAAGTCCTTTCATCATTAAGTCTGTTTTTTTGAAATTCTATCTAAATTATATTATCTAAGTTGATTATATTTAAGTACAGTATAAATGTTAAGAAATTCTCATTAAATATTATGTTCCAAAAATGGAACATTTTAAGTAAATCCTATTAAATTAGTGCTTTCTTATAATATTATAGCATAAAACATCAATATTGCCTTATTTTATAAGAGGTCAGATAAGGGTTAGACTTCTATTATAGAGGAAGAAAAAAATGTTTTTCCATCTGAATGATGAGGAAAAAAGAGGTCTAACTTCTAAACAAGTGTCTCAAAAGAAATTTTTCCATTTTTTTAAACCAGTTTCAAGAAAATCTTTAGCTTTGGTACAACTAAAAATGCCAATGGCTATCACTGTTATGTCAACTATAATAAGAAGCAAACAAATAATAATAAAGCAATAAACAAAATGATAATAAAGGAAGAAAACAATAAATTTTGAACAGCAGCAACATAGGAAAGTCACTGGTAATAAATTAAATGATATCATCCTATCTGGGTTGAATTGGAGATTTCAATTAGGAGCACTATTAAATTTTCCTTCCTAGTTGTGTAAGATGTTCCTCTCAATTTACTAAGTTAATCAGCCCATCATTTTTGATAGAAAAAAAAGATTTGTGCCACTGCACTTAAACAGCAGTCTATTTAAATGTACAAAATTCAACTTAGCTAAAAACTACAGAAGGAATGGGTAGAAGTATGATGTATGTAGAATATGGGTAAAAAATTTGAGGAAGACATGTTTCATAAATATACAATTTTCATGTAGGCAGTCAAATAAGTGAAGTGGTATTTAATATTTAAATAACTGAAAAATTTGGGTGTAGAAAATAGTCCTAATGATCAGGAGTCGCTTTCAATAAAATATACATTGGGGAGCCAACAGCGTACTACAGCCAATCCAGGGGTGCTTGGGCAGAATAAAAATTTTCCTATTTTAACTATGAACTAAAAGGCAACATTTCTGGATCAAGAAACTAATAGAAACAAACCTTGGAGTAAATAAAATGGTGACATTTAAGAGTATGAAACCTAAAAAGAGAAGATATTTTACCATTTCTTGTCCCCAACCAACATTTTTTGGTTGAGTTAATGCAAATAGAAGGCTAACCTCCTCTAAAATTATAAATTAAAGACTTCCTTAGGTACTTAAAATTTTAATATTCCCCTGCCTTTGCTCCCTGACTTTCCCAGACTTATTTATATCTTTCTACCGGGTTGTATGGCCTGAAATTGTTGATACTGTTTTTTTGTATACTTGCCTCAATTTAAAAACACAGACTAGATTCTCTGCCAATTTGTAAATTGTCCAAATTCAACCCCATCAGATGAACAAGTGTTTGCACTGTTATGTCAACACACCAATGATTCATTTGCTTACTCGTTCAGTGTGAATTGCTCAAAACTGTAGTAAGATACCAATGTCTCTTTAATGGCCACAAAATTTGCTTTATACAGTAGAATCTGGTACTTGGTGCCAGCAATGACTTTCAACTCCTCCTCCACATCTGATTTTGTACCTAAATTGGTTGCTTTAAGGCAGATTCACCATTTAAAAATCCCTTTCTGATGTTGTACCATAGGCATTGTTCTTCATTTACCCTGAAATGAGATGATGACCAAGTGTAAGAGCATTTTGTAGCCATAGTGGCAATAAAGCAATAATCTAAGGACAGACCAAAAGATTGCATGGAAGCTACAAAAGAGTGGCTGACATTTAGATATGATCGAAATGCTCAATGTATTTCAAGCAATTTCTGAAAGAGCACCATTCATATATACTAAGAAGTTCTCCAGGTTAAAAATTGAAGGCTTTCTTGAAAATGACTTCAATACTCTTGCCTGAAAGGTTGAAAAAAAAATGTAGAAGTTTTGATAACTGCTTCAATTACACATTTAATATGGTCTGTTTAGATCAGCAAAGGACCATCCTACAAATTATACTTAATAGGAGGAGAGCTTAGATAAAAGCCACTGACGATAGAAAACTTCTACCCCAGAAATATTTTTATACCTAAAGTCTTTAATATATTTCAGGCTATAAATTCTATAAGTCTGATAACTTCCTAGTCATTTTAAGGCCTTCTTTTAGAAATGTAGATTATAGCTTTCAAAACAAGAATTTCTGTCAAGAAAGAGTGTAAAATGGGTCTACTGTATTCACGAGTTTCCATTAGTGAATGGTAATAGATTCTATTTGCCAGACAAATGAGAAATATTGCTGACCCCAGTCAACTTTAGTTGAACATTTGATATTCCTTTACTCAACTTAAATATGTAGAAATGCTATATGATTTTAGAAGAAATGGGCCATGAAAATAACCTTGCAATATTACTGGTAGCCTGTCTCTAAACTCAAATAAAATTGTTTGAATTTGACTTACTGAATAGAACTTAACTACTAGTACTAATCCACATACACTGAGAAATGGAATATTGCTGGCCATATTGGTAAACAAAGGATGTCACAGTCATCAGTGATTGCAGTTACTGCCAATGGTGAGCTGGTAAGCTTTGAGGGAATTCCGGAAGGAAAGAATGCCTGCCATCTAGCAGCCATCAGACTGCAGCCACTCCCCACAATGAGCTCAGAGGAAACTCAGGATGTGCAAACACAGGATACTGGCCCCAGATAGCTGAGGTGCACATCAAAGGAATGATTTCAGTGAGCCCAGACTCTTGCATCTTCCCATATATAGAAAAGCACTAAATTCCTTCACTTGAGATATCTTGTTTTCTTTAACAATAATCTTTTGAAGTTCAGACTACCTGCCCTTTGTTGCAAAACTCTATATATCCTGGCTCCCCCCACTCACCTCCTCGGAGCAGTTCTCTCAGGATTACTTGAGATGCTGCCTTCTGGGCTTGAAGTCCTAAAACTTTCCGCAGAATAAAACATAACTCTCAACTTTCAGGTTGTGAATATTTTCAGTCGACACACACACATTGTTAGTTTCATACATGTGTTTTTGGAAAATTTGCCTGTATGGACATGGCAATATAACCACTGCAACATATCAGACTAGATGAAAAGCATAATTTAGTTCTCTTTCTACAATTAGGAAAATTATCAAAGGTAAACAAAACTAACTGCTGCATCAGTCTATCAGAATAATTTACAACCATAAGGCATTATGTGAAGTTTCATTCATCCCATCAAGAACAAGGAGTTCACTCTTAGGGAATTTCTATCTGGCATTTATATTTTTCTTATTAAGCAATCTCTAGAAGTAGATATATCTGGATCTATATACTTCCACAGGTAGTTAAAAATTGTAGATTAAGGCTAGCTTAATTTTAATCCTTTTTCTCTCTTAATGATAAAGTTAAATTCATCTCAGGGGGATTTAAAATATCCTATTTTGTGAGGGATGCTTTAGGGATCTCTGCATCTATTAATGGACCGACCGGTGTTCTCCAAACAATTAGGACTAATTAGCATTTTTGTTGACTAGACTGAATAGGGAGCTCTGGAAGAAACACTTAATAGCCAAATAAATGATTATTTTACCCTTGGAATTTTCTTTGCCAGCAAAAGAGGTGAAATGCACTGGGGAGAAGCATGGAAGAGTGAAAATTGCTTTACTCCATGATTGTTATTATGAGTTAACTTTCTTTAAGACAAATAAAAAAATATTAAGTTGTTTATAATTCAAACTAGATTCCCAATTACGATGGCAACCATACACCATTGTTGAATCCTTTACATAGTTTACCTCTTAGCCTCAGAAAAGTCTTACAAGTTAGGTACTAATATTACCATATTTACTTTTAAAGAAACTATTATTTGAAGAGGATATTTAACTGATCCAAAATTATAGAAACAAACTCCAATCCTTGGCTATCCCATTATAAAGGGCCTTTGTTTCCCCATGACACCTTGCTACTTCTCCATCCATCCTGTATTTTCTAAGGACATCTCATATCGAGGACTTTATTTATGAAACTGGAAAAGCATGGTGAATTATATGGTCACTGATTATGACTTTCTAATTTTATAGAAAATTCACTTCATATTTCTTTTCACTAATCAGTGTAATTTGAGAATTTACTGCAAGTCAATCATTGTACCAGACCCAGAAAAACAGGCTAATTAAAACAGTCCTTGCCCTAAAGTAAAGGGATAATTGGCAGCATGCTTCAATATAAAATTTTAAGTCTATTCTGATTGTTATTTATACCCATTTTCATGCAATCTCTCTAGTTTGCTACAGTCATAGAAAGGTAATTGACTTAGTGGATCATTAATAAGCACATTGATTATTTAAATTACTTTTGTTATTAATATACTGAGAATGAGAAAGCCACAGATACTAGAAATCTCAATATTAAAACAGCTAAAGTTAAGGATATGTTGATATCAAAACATACAGTGAACAAATCATACAATAACTGAGTTGTTTCAGTGTTACTGAATATTTAAGTTAATATTTGTTCACAATATATTACACTGATATTCTCTTCTAAACACACATTGGTGGTGAGAGTTATTAAATACAATTTGACCACCTTATCTTTAGAAATCCCAAACTGCATTATAGCTCCAGTTTAAGTATGAAAATGTACTGCTACTAAGGTAGCAATATCTTAAAAAGCCATTATATGAAGATTTATTTTGAACTTTTCACTTTATAGATAATGAGTTAGGCAAATATTAATCCAATACTTATTTACAAAGTGGTCATCTTTTTGCTTTAGATTTTTCACATTAGACCATACCTTCTCCGGGTGTGATGATCTAAAGAATACTAATAAGATTTTAATTTTACCTTACACAAATATTAAGAAAGTTTACTTTAGAAAAGTTTCCTTTAATAATTCTCAATCTTAAAAGATAGCAGCATATGAAAGCTAGTAATTAAATAAGATTTAAATAAATCCCATCCTAATACAATTTTGTATTTAAAGTACTTGGGGAGATAAAAGACTATAAGACAATGCCAAATGGCACCTATATCAACCTGCCATTGGAACACACAAGAGTTCAGAGCAACCAAGATAATTCTTTGAAATATCTTTAATACTACGGCATCATATTTTGTCATATGTTCACTCTTGTAAGTCTCTGAAAAGTTAGAGTAACTTTTGGAAGCTCAAAAAATAATCAAGCATGGTTGTTGCCGAATTATACACAAGAAGTCAAATATATGGCCAAACTCAAAGACGCAGATGTAGGGAATAGACTTGAGGACACGGGGAGGGGGAAGGGTAAGCTGGGACAAAGTGAGAGAGTGGCATGGACGTATATACACTACCAAATGTAAAACAGATAGCTAGTGGGAAGCAGCCTCATAGCACAGGGAGATCAGCTCAGTGCTTTGTGACCACCTAGAGGAGTGGGATAGGGAGGGTGGGAGGGAGACGCAAGAGGGAGGAGATATGGGGATATATGTATAGCTGATTTATTTTGTTATAAAGCAGAAACTAACACACCATTGTAAAAGCAATTATATTCCAATAAAGATGTAAAAACATAAAAGACCACATTGATGTTACCATAATGCAGAAACTCCCACAACAATAACCTTCACTTAGTTTTCGTTCTTAGATGCTCAACTTAAAAATTATGTACTTTGTTCACAATTGAGATTTTATTAAGGGTATGAAATATAATCAGAGTAGATCCAATCTAGCATAAATTCAATCATAGAAAAGGATTTAGTAAGAGACTAATAGTTTTGTTCTACTTCCCAATAAGCCAATTAAAAATGTATTAGTACACTTTTCTACAATAGTTTAAAAATGAAATATTACCTTTCCTCAATAGAGAATTTTAATTTTAAGTTATGACTGATTCATATAATTTAAAGGATAATCAATGACTTATGATTTTAAGAAAAGCAATTCCCAGTCCTATTCTTTGAATCTCATTTCCTCACTCCTGTTCTCCAGAGAAAACTTTTAGGTAGTTTAGCTCTTTCGTCAGGAATTCAGCTTCATACCAAATACATATCGTTACACTGCTATTACTTGAATTATCAATCTCAGATACTGATGATGACTTCCTGCTATAGGAGGTAAGGATTTAATTTCTCAAACTCCCATCTTTGACATTCGCCTTCCCCCCAGAAGCACTTCTAGAGTTATCACAATTTTTGGATAAATTGATGGATGGAGTCTACATTTTCAAGAGTATGTAAACACTGCTCACTCCTGAGCCACAAAATATACTGTAATTACTTTTGCTTTCTTCTGCAAGTTTCTATTTTGCTATTATTTTTAGTTTGCTGTCTTAATATGTATATACATATTGTTCTTGAGACAAACACAAATACATCACTGTTTTTTTTCCAAGTACTTAAGCAAATCTTTCAAATCTATCAATATCTTCCAAATAAGCATTAACTGGGTAGGTAGACCTTTGTTATTCTCCCTGGCTACCATCCCTGTGCTGGTTTCAGCTTGTCGCTCTATTTGCACTGCTACCCTCAGGGATGCTACACTGCCATCATCTTGGCACTCTGCCTGGCTATTTTCCAATTATGAAACTCCAGGTTGTTTCTCTTTATTTAGTTCCCTTTCTGATGAATATCCTCCACTAAGTTCAAGAAACTGCACAAGAACGGTGATGGTTTATGCCTAAAATGTATATATTATTCTCTCCCTTATTGGTAAATTAAGCAGCTATGTATTTCTGATTGAAGATCATTTTTCTTCAAACTTTTGAAAGTACTGAGTGGATAGGCTCTTCAAAATAAATTCTCACATACTTCACTTCTGGGGGATTTTTAACATTTCCAAATCATTTCTTTCCCTGTAGTTTCTTATTTAACATTTTTACAACTCCTAACTAGTATATATAAGCCCTCCTAATTTTATATAACTTGACCTTCTCCTTCCATTGATTGCTTAGTTTGTAGTATTTTTAAATATTGTAATACCTTTTTAATTATAATTTAATTTATATTTAGTTATATTTTATAGTATTATGTGCCTTTGGAGGAATCTCTGAACATATTACATAATACCTCTAGTATCTTTTTCCTTTTACCATTTTTTTCTACTTCCCCTACTGTAAGATTTTTCCAAATCCTTTTCCTGTGTTTTGATTTATATTTTTTACATTGAAAATCTTCCTCAAGTACCTGTTGACCTTTGACTATTTTTAAGAAAGGGAGCTATAAAAGTTGATGACAAGCCCTTTATGAGAGTATAGATTGGTAGGCTTCACTGAAGGGTCACTGGGTGAGGCAAAGTTTTCTTTGAATGATTATCTCCTGTCGCTCTTGAAGGGCTATCCTCTGGGGCCATCTAGATTCTCTGGGGGAATAATCACCTAATCTTATGTCTGGAGTGTTTTTCTGATGCTGATCTCAGGTGAATGGAAAGAAAAGAGAAGGGACCTAGAGGACAGTGCAGTGTTCAATTTACAGATATTAATCCACTCTACCACGGAAGGGATTTGCTTTGATCCTCCCCTTAGCCTAGTTTTTCCATATCCAGAGTCTCTATATTCAATTTTTTCCTCCATGCAGAACAAATTCCTAGTCTGTTTCAAAAAAGGTCCAGAAGGAAGAGAAATGAAAGTTGGTATTTGCCTGGTTACTCAAGGATGAAGAAGGGACCTGGATTTCTAACATCTCCATGTATTATTGACTTTCAATAATTTTCATTGCTTATAGCTTTAATGGATCCAAGTTCAGGGCCTTTCTTGGGATTCCCCCAACTGAGCGCACTTGGTCTCTCTCTCTAATATGGCATTCCCGTTGTTGCTCAATAACCACTCTTAGTCCTTTGTAGGCTCTGTATCTTTTCTCCCTATTGTCTCAGTTCACTTCTTGGTTGACACCTTGATGTCATTTTTAGCTGCTTTAAAGAGGGGGAAATATTATGTCTGATTAATCTGCCATAATTATTCAGAAGTGTCAAAATAATCTCAAAATTGTAAATTCATATTAAATTAAGTGAATAACTGAACAAACAAGAATCTCTGAAAATTTAACATCAGAAGGGCTAGCTCTCCAGAATATTAATTGCTCTTCTCTTATAAACTCTTTTGACAATTCTATTATATCAAAAGTTAAGAAATACACTTAAATAATGACTTTCAAATTTTTTACTTTTGAAATTCTATCCAGGGGGTTTTTAGCTTGTAGCTATTGCCCCGTAGTTAGCAATTAGAGTCTTTAAAGAGGAATTTTAAACAAAAACAAAGAAAACATGATATTGAGCCCTTGGGAAAGGGTTTATGAAGACATTTTTGGGAAGAATTTGAGCATTAGTTTGGGTTTTTTTTCTAGAAATTGTTCTGACAAGACTAGTTTCTATGTTATTTTGTATGTATGTACATATACTTAATAATTTAATTCTCTTGAGTAATTTTGGTTCCCTCTTATATGTATCCAGAAAGCAGCTGGCAGAAGTTCAAGCATTTTTATTCCAGGTCAATTAATCAAAGTTATTAGACTCCACTAATCATTTACAGATCACTACATTGTTTAAAATTCAACAGCTGCATTTTACTTTGACTTCCCCTCATATTCTAAATTCCAGTCTTTGTATAGATCCTGAGATCAGATGCAAGTTGTGAAGTAATATCTACTTCAATGACATTCTTTTGTAAAAAAAAAAAAAAAAAAAAAAAAAAAAAGGAATCACTTAATATGGTACAAATACATTCATTGACGTCAAAGACATGATTCATGCAGAGTATAAGCAGCTAAGCGTGACATAAGAAAAGTTAAGTTTCCATGTTCGAATACCTTAAAATCAGATAGGAGAGGAGATGTGGACATATCATGAAGTAGTTTGATCAATGCCTTAAGTGAATCAAAGTAAAATTCATGCCATAAGTTAAACAAAGTAAAATTGATAGTTATAGTCAGAATATTCCAGAGTCATTTCCATTCAGGGAACAGTGAGAAAGTCAGGAATAATTTTGGGGAGGAGTGTCATCCATGCCCAGCACTGAAATGTTACTCAATAGGTGATGGAGTGAGAGGTGGTCGGGGGCTAAGGAACAGGTATAGAAGTTGTAAAGTGTGATTGACAAAACTAGTTTCTAAGACCATTACTAAGTTGGGGGTTCCTAAGATTACCCCCAGTTTGGTCATTTGCTAGGACAACTCTCAGGACTCAGTCCTTCTCAAGTCTAGAACTTATTAGAGCAAATAAATAAAAATTTAGTTCAGAAAAGGGCAAAGGCACATGGGCCAAAATCAGCAGGAAACCAGACAATCTTCCAGAGTCTTCTTAGTAGAGCCATACAGAATGTGCTCAAATCCTCCAGCAACAGAATTGTGACAACATGTATGAAATATTATCCACACGGAAGCTCACCTGACCTGAATCAAAGGTTTTTTCGGGGGGTCAGTCACAGAGGCAACTCTGCCTAACACCCAACTTCTAGACTTCCAGAAGGAGAGCAGGTATTCAGCATAAACCAGTGTTTATACAGGTAATTAGGCAAGTGAGTCACTTTAATCAGTTCTGAGAATGGCGAGAACCCTCTTGAAATCCCAGTTACCATAAATCAGCCAAGGCAAGCAGGCCTTTCTAAGGAAAGCAGTCGCAGGCCAGCTATGTTTGTTCTCTTCTGCATGATTATTAACTACAGAACACAGTTTGTGAAAGGTCTTGAGAATTAGAAGTCTAAAAATGTTTTCTGAAGCATTCAATCTTGTCATTGAGATAATTTGCATACACTTTGAAACACCAAGAAGACTTCCTACTCTGCCACAGTGGAATTTCCTAAAATTTCATTTGTTACTCTGCATTCTTCTGAGAAAACGTAAGAGAGTTCCAGGTCAACAACAAGATTACTGATAGTACTATTCTGACGGTGTGACTAGTACATTAGGTAAAGTTTTCTTTTAGTTCTTCTATAGTACAAAAAGCTCTTTTAGAGTTCAGATTTTTTTTTAGTTACAAGTTATCCTAACCTATTTTTACATTGTTTTCTGTTTCAAATCTAAAAACAATTTTCATAATGTTGTACACACTGGGTTTGATAAAAACTTTGGATGTGTGTGTGCTGGATGCTTATTTTTTTTCAACGTGCCATGAATTGCTTCACGAACACATTTCAGTTTTGCTCATTTGTTTATTTCTTCTCATACTCTTAGAGAGTTCACGTACAAGTTTTAGGCAGCATATTTCACAGCAGTAAGGCCAGGCCGAAGCTGAAATGCCCTTCACAAAACATTGACAAAAGAAGTTTTTTTTGCTGCTTAAAAGTTTGATCTTTCATGAGCTGCAATTTGTGCTGTCAACAACAAGCTAGCTTTTGTTAAGTATATAAACTAGTTTTCCAAACTTTTCCTTTCAACCCATTTTTTTTTAACCAACACCCAGAGTCATAATTATATGGAGTAAAGTATCCACATTGAAAAATATGTTAGTGACATTTCACCTTTTTATGTCATATGCTGACAACTTCAGATTTATACCTTCTATCACTGTGACTAAAGAAATAAGATCTCAACTTGCAGAAGCACTGTGTCTTTTTGCAAAGAAATGGTGAATGAAGGAAACTTTAGTGTATAAAAACATAATTCCCTAAATAGCTAATTATAGCTATTGTCCTGCTGATAGAGACCTTTAACACTCTCTAAAGGATAAGGTTCTTCTGCTGTTGCTAATGAAAGAGTACAACTAAGGAAAATTTGACCCTTGATATTAAATCAAATTTACTTTATCTCCAAAATAGAGCAGGCCTAAGTTTGGTTACAATTAGGAGGTGTAACTAACGTGATGATTATTTCCATGTATCAAAACCAGAGGAAGCAGCCTTTCAAGTTCCCTAGGTCCAACTTTCATAAAACAGAATGGCTTTGAGGTCAGGTGTAAACTCTTGTATTTGTGCCATTTATCTGAACACCAAACAGTCGTTTCTTTCAGCTTCCACAACAAGTTCTAATGGTTATATACCCTGTAAAAGTTATACAAACAAGGAGAGAATGTGGCTAGAGAAAGTTACATTCAGGACTTACAGTCCTCACAATAAATCTGCAAACTACCTTGAAATATTTTAATAAGCCTAAAACAATTTTTCATGAAGTATGAAAATATATTCTGCAGCCCAACGCCTGATGCATACTGATGCTGTTGGGCAAAATATTATTATTCTGTTTTTGTTGAATGCTATTTTTCTATAAATATGCTAAGTTTATAATATTTGAAATAGTTTTAAACTAGCTATCAATACTACTATTTGAAACTAAGAATTGTACTTGGGAAACTCTTAACATGAAACGTTCTGAAATTGGGACATATTCTCTAAATGAAATAAAACTATGTAAGAGAATATGGGAGGATCTAGAAAAATACAGGACAAGAAAACATTCTTAACAAATTTTAAGGATGTCAAAGCAAAAGAACAGTGAAAGGAATGAAATTGTTTTGTGCCTGAAAATTAGCTTCATTTCTTAGGTTTTCCTTAATCTAATAGCTTAGAATTAGCATTTTCTTCTTTGACCATCTGTTGTTTCTGCTTCAGTGTTTTCTTCTCTTAATTTACTGTAATTAAACTTCTCTAATTATTTCTATCAAGTCTCAGTTCATGTGCACGTCTATTTAGACAATTTCAAATACATCAAAAAAAATAGTACTATCATTCAATCGTGAAAAATATTTTAAGGCAGTTTATAAAGTTATTTGGTGCTATTTCTGCATCCCGTCTTTCCCTCCTAACCCAGTGAGCTCAGAGATGATGATAACCCAGGCCTCCTGTGTTCTGAGGGCTTTTCTTACCCTTTTACACAGTGGCACGTGGTGCCGAGAGATTATAGAATTGATTGGAGAGACTGCAGGAAGATAGGTGCTTTGCCGCAATACAAAGTGCCACTTCACTGCACAGATTAGCTTCGAGAAAACAAAGGGAGGTCAGAAAGGTTCCCACCAGCACCTTTAGCTGGTGCTGACCAGCTACAGGTCAGCGACCCATCTCCTTTATTGGTAACTCTCAAATACCACACAATTCATAAAATGCTTCTGCTTAACTGCTGTTTAAGCTATAACTGGATGAAGCTAGTAAGACAGTAAAAAGTTCACTGTGCAGAAATGTGAATGTGTATTTTTCTGTAGTGAGCTTAATATGATACAGCTCTTTAGCAAGCGTATAGGAGCTCCAGAGTGGTGTCAAGAGATGGAGGCTGTGTGCTGGAATCTAGCTGAGACAGTTTACACTGGAGGAAAAGTTGCTGCACAGAAAGGATGAAACTAATACAGAGAGAATGTTGACAATAATAGGAAGAAAAAAAATCAATGGCAGGAAAGCACAGACACTGTGATATAGCAGTGATCAGAAGAGGCTTCATTCTAAGGCATCATGTGTGGACGTAACTTTGGGACCGAACTGGCCACCAGACTCCTGACAAGTGCCCACCCCAGTGGTAATGACATTGAAGTTAGCGGAGCTCAGAGAGGGGATTGTGGCCCCAGTGCAGGAGGGTGTGGGTACACATAGGATCAAGTCTCTGCTTCCGTCCCTACAGTTCCATGAGTCTCAGGGAATCTATCAGAGCCTAAAGTGGGAGACCTAATACTATGATTGCTAATCAGGCAATGACCTTGTTTTATTCATCTTTAAAACAATGCTTCTTAGAATGAACACCTTAATTGTACATAGGACAAAATGTTGAATTGCATGAAAGTACAGTGCATCTCAGAAAAAGCTCAGTCTGATTGGCCAAAACAGACTAGGCCTGAGAAATTAAATAGCATTACACCCTGGGGCAATCATAAAATAAAGTTCTCAGCTATGATGGATGTAGTAGAACAGTAGTTTTTTAAATAGCAAATATTCTAAGCCAGACTACCAAGGCTTAAATCCTTGCTTTGCCAAATATTACCAGACACTTACCAGTGGTAATTGTTAACTAAGTTATTTGCACTCTTGCTGCTTTGTTTCCTCATTGATAAATTGATGCTAATACTAGAATCAATGCCCTGTGATTGTCTTGAGAATGAATTAACATGACGTGTGTACAATACTACTTAACATATAATAAGTGCCACTTGTATTGTTAGCTATCATTTCTATTACTATTACTGGAGTCGGGGCAGGCAGGCTACACTACCAAGCACTGTAGTGGATGGTTACAGTACGGCTTTTATGCTGAGTTAGTCCTGGAAAGTGATACCAGTGTTAACACTTATTTGTCATGGGACTTCAAATTTTTTTTTTTTTTAAATGAACCTCAGTTGCTACATCTATAAATTGATAAATAAAAGGCACTGCAGAAGCTCACAAGTGTTCAAAATCAGCTTCACCAAGGAACTCTGAAGAGGATGAGGGACAGAAGCAGATAGGATCTCAAACGGGTGACTTCAGTGGGTCCATTGTGTAGATAAGCCCCTCAGTCTCCTCCCTCAAGCCTTTAGCCATGTGGCCCCTCTTCTGCTTGAGTAGAAGGCTAGACCTTTCCTACGTACACAGATTGAAGGAGGAAGGCTACCAACTGAGGTACATCCCTTGCCAACCAGAGGCAATGGGAGTATTTCTCCCCAGTGAAATTCTGACAAGTCCCTGACATGCCCCTTAAAAAGGCCTACAAAAAGTAACAAGGAGCCTCCAAAGAGTATCATAGTTTTGACAATCAAGAATTGTGCCCAGGTAGACAGATTCTAGTCAAATTTTTAGTGTCCTATTTATAAATATGAATAAGTGTGTTAGACATGGAAGTTATAAAAAATTAATGTTTATTACTTGTTTATTATTCTGTTTAGAAATCTCAGTTAAAATAGTCAGAAGGCCAGAACAGGGAGCTCTCATGCCCTGTGAGATAGGTGAGCCCAACAGGAAGAAAGACTTCTTCTTCTTTCCTGGCAAGAGCTCAGCCAATGAAAAGTCCCTATACCTTGAAGTCTCAATTCCTCCAGTAGACTGTTTCCTATAGCCCTCCCAACTTCCTTTCTCTCTTTACAAGAGCTTTCCTCTCTCCTTGTTGCTGGGGACTTGCCCTTGGCTTGCCATGGTTGCAGACCCTGAATTGCACTTCTTTGCTGATCCTGAATTAACCCATTTTTGCTGGAGAGAAAACAGTCTGTTTTAGATCAACAAAAGGTCATTTAAGAGAGAAATCCATACAAAGTAAAAATTTTTAAAAAGGAATTAATGGGAAACAATGAAGATTCAAAGAATGAAATAAACCACCCTCAAATTAGTATCTTAGTAGGTTATGAAGGCTTCAAGGGTATTTGTGGTATAGAAAAACAATTTTTGACCTCCTATTAAAAAAAAGTCTCCAAACCTGCCTTCCCTATTTCTTTCATGGTTTGATTCCAACCCCTCCCGCCATAGCACCCTGCACTTTCTAAAAAAATATCTACACTCCCCCGAAGTTTTATTAAATCATTTAATCTTCATTACACACTTATAAATAGATTTTATTCCCAACTTACGGATGAGGAAGTGGAGTCATGGAGAGGCCAGGTAACATGCTCAGATCACAGAGTTGCTGAGTATCCAAAACAGTATTTTAATACAAGTGGGCTGGTTTCAGAGTCTCTGCTCTTAAACACTTTGGTCTGCTGCTTCCTCTATAACATTAGCTCCCTTAGGGTAGTTATTTCCCCAAACACACCCACCTAACTGTTAGATCTCTAGTACCTAGAGGAATGGCTACCCAAGAGGGTGGGATGCTCAGTATATATTTGTTGAATGAATGAGGAAAACAAAAATGAAAAGCCAGTATTTACACAGAACACTACATTAAAACAGTATTTACAGTCATAAATATATAAATATTAATTTAACCCTAAGTGTTCTACAGTAATAGGGGGTGATATGGAGAGAGGCCATATGTACATGGTAAGGTAAGAGACGTAAGTCTTTATAGTAGCAAGGCAATACAAAAATGCATATAATTGGAATCCAGAAAGAGTGGTATTTTAAGGCATATTGGTCAAAAGTACAGAGGTGAATGCCAGAAGAAACAAAACCTCTCAAGGGTGAGAAACACTGCCTCTGGTGCAGCGAGTATCATGGCTGGGGTAGGGGAAGCAGCTGCCAGCCAAATGGAGCCACCTCTCCATTCAGGATGGTTGCTTTGGGGTGCCAAAACCCATCCCCAACACTGTGTGAGAAGACATGAGAGAAATAAACAGAGAAATAAACAGAGAAATAAACAGAGAAATAAACAGAGAAATAAACAGAGAAATAAACAGACCATTTCTCGCAGGAACATTGGGATGATGAAAATCAGTCATGGAAGGTAGAAGATCATATGTTTACTATGAACATACCTCCTTTAAAGCAAGCCTGAGGATGTTATAGTTTCACTGTGGACTTAGAAATTGACTTTGCAAACCTGTTTCCAGGTTCTGTCCCCAAACCTTTTACAAACAAAATCAACAAACTGCTTTAGTGTTCCTGAGAGGCTTTTTGTCCAAGGACTGCCTTTCTAATTAAGCCCTCCAACTCTTTAACATGCTAATTTTATCCATTAACTTGTAGATGAAGTGGTTTCAGCTGTTGTCTGTGACACACATAACAGGGCTTGAGCTACAATTTCAGGAAAGCTGGATTTCAAAATTTTGCTAGATTTTATTAGAGAAACTTGAGTAGTATTCTAATATAGCACCATTTTTTTTTTTTCCTTTTGTAGTTAACCAGAATTGTATGGACTGGCCTAAGGGAAAGATGATGATAAAAGGAGATCAGCAATGAAGCTGGGGTGGGAAGTTGGTAAATGATGGGGTGAAAGTTCTCTGGAGCACATTTGTGGATCTCCATCCTTAAAGAGCTCATCACAGAATGAAAGGGAAAAACTATAAAAAAAAATTGCAGAGTTACTGAGACCTCTGGAAATGTTACCTAAACTAACATCATTTGACCATATCCAGCATATGACCAGACCCAGAAAGAAATGGAGAAACAAGTTGGCAAAAGGCACGCCAATCTTAAGTAGAACTAGGATTCATCTCACTTAGTTCATTTAAAGATAAATTAAGTCCTAACTCCAAAACTTGAACTTCTTAACCTCCGGACACCTCAGTTTCTGTTTGCAAAAAAATGAGGGTAAAAGTATTACTGGTGTCGTTGAATTGTTGGAAGATAAAATAAGACATTGTGTTTTATACGTTGCATTGTTATTAGAATATATGTAAATTATTTGATTCGCTGGAGAAGGATTTGGCTGCTGAATGCAGAATGCTATGCAAGCTAGTCCACAACCTACACTGAAGAAACTAGTGCGTAAAAGCTTGTGCTCCTGAGCGTGCAACAGGAAGTACGCCTTCCTTTGAATCTAAGCGACCTCACCTAGCATGCGGAATTTGAAGTTACCAAGAACCCACTCTTCATGGCTGAAAAAGGGAACAATTGAGGAAAATCTGTGTCAAAAGCTTCATTGGATGAAGTTAAATAGGCAAGAAAGACTTTATCAAGACTACTGCAATATAGGAGAGAGATTGAACTCAACTACACTAGAACAATAGGTCACAGAATTCTCAAGCATTGAAGTGAGTGAGCTAAAGGAAGAGAACTGGAGGATGGACATAGGGGAGAGAGAGGTTAATCAACTGACCAGGCCGTCAGTGTTTGTTAGTTGGCACTTGCCTTAAATTAGGCTCCTACTCTCCCATAGAGACTCTGGGAGACGGGAACCCTCTCTCTCTGGATGAAAGCCTTTCAAAGGGATGGCTCCCATAGTCCTGGTTTGTAAGCCAGTCAAGAGGCGGGAGAAATTTTACATCTGAAAGGGGCAGAGAGAATTTACAACTGCAAGTTTTGTAAAGTAAATGCTGTAAGAAAAAGGAGTCCAGGGACCTCTAGTCAGGAAGAAACCTGTTTGAAATTTAGTCCAGCTGAGGAAACTTAAGGTGATCTTAATTACCTGAAGCACTAAACCATTGCTACGGTTAGGGAAGGTAGTTTGTGTTCTGTATCCCAGCCCCTCCACTTACCAGCTGTGTGACTGAGGGCAAGTCAAGTAACCCGAGTTTCAGTCTCCTCGTTTGTAAAAAAAAAAAAAAAAAAAAGAAAAGAAAAAAAGCAGTAATAGTACTCAGGGCCTGGCATGAAGTAGCTGCTCTATAAGTATTAGTTTTCATTGTCATTTGTTGTTCCTTTCAGTATCATTGTACGATCACTTGTTTTGCACTTTAGTATGTTTTTATGCTAGACAGTGTGAGGAGGAAACAAGTTTTCACCAGTTAGAGTAGAAAATAATTGTGAGGAGCTAGGCTAAAGGACACTGGTCGGCAGGAACTGCTTGTTTCTCAATAATAATCTTCCCCTCTGAAATTTCTTGAGGCTACACCTTCTTAGAACTTGTGCTTAGGAGGCTTGAGCCTAGTTGTAAATTGTTTCAATGCTATTCCTCCCAGAGGCTCCAAGCGCTGTGACCCCATACCCAGCCCACTTACCATGCGCTGTCTTGTAAGTCTTCACAACAAAGCCTAGATGGAGGAGGGGCGACCAAAGTCCCCTCAAACCGAGTTCTCTGCCATCCTCTCCAACCAGGGTCCAGCGGGAGAGAAGACGCGCACCGCTAACGAGCACCAAATCCCATGGGTAGTGCCACCACCCATCCCTTACATGACTCTTAAGGAAAGCTACTATGCTGTAACCAACTCCTAGGAGATACTCTAAGAGGCCCAGGACAACATTGAAACAGCAACAGCTGAGGCCACCTTTAAGTGAGGCTTCCAAATGGTTCAAAGAATCCATTACCTTGAGATGCTCGCTTCTCAATACAACTATGGCCATTTTGTTTGGTGAGCGAGCGGGAGCAGGCCTCCCCCCGACCTCACTCTCCCCCACTACAGACATGGAACTTCACCAGTTCATCACCCCTTCTCGAATGTCAGATTGAAAAGGAACCCAAATCCATAAAAGAGAAGCCACATGAGTTATTTTCCTTCCCCCCGATTCCTTTGCCAAATAGCAAATGTTGATGTATTAAAATTGCCTTAATTATTCCATTGAATTGTTCCAGTAATTACATTCTCTCAAATTAAAAGTTAAAAATAAAGCATTTTAAGATTTTTAATGGAAGTAAACTTGTTCAAGCTGTACAAAGAGATGGAAAAAATATTCCAAACCTTGCTAGAAAAAGATTTGTTAGATACACTTAAGTCACACTGTGCCTTCACAAGTCTTTTTCTTTTTAATTTAACCTCGTAGACCCCCATCTCCCTGTTTATCACATGGATGTAATCACTTCTACTAAAAAGAACACTTCATCACTCAGTTAAGCAAATCCCCCTTTTAGGTTTTAAAAACATAGATTAAAACAATATGAATTTAGAACTTTATAGTTTTAAATGTCAGAAATTTGCAATGAGTCTTACTGTTTTTCCAGGCAGATCAGGTGTAGACAGGGCATTCTTCCCTCTGGAGGCTCTGGAGGAGAATCCATTTCCTTGACTTTCTTCTTCCATCTTCAAAACCAGCAAGAGCCGGCCTAGTCTTGACCACCTCGCTACCTCTCTGCTTCTGCCTCTCTCTCTCTCTCTCCCCGCCTTCCTCTTTCACTCTATATAGACCCCTGTGATTACATTGGCTCCACCTGGACAATCCGGGCTACAGGCCCCATCACAAGGTCAGCTAATTAGCAATATTAACTCCACCTGCTAACCTAAATCTCCTTCCCTGTGTATCCTAACATATTCACAGTTCCAGGGATGAAGGGGTAGACATCTGTGGAGCACCTTTAATCTGCCTACCATAGGGTGGTTAGGAAAGAAATGTGACAGAGGAATAAGAGCCTCCCAGGTTTGGCCTCCAGTAGAACCAATTTGACCCATAGAGTTGCATGAATTCTAAGGGACGTTCTCAGGTGATGATACTCAACGCGGACTGAAGCGTCTGAAGGCTTGAAAGAGTTAATAGCCAACTACCAACCTAAATCAAGGTGAGTTTTAGGGGCCAAGAATCTAACGTTCAGAAGGGTGAAACTGGATTTTTAACACGATAAGGCTCTTAAATGGACACTTCAGTGATGTTTATAAAGATCAGTGAATTGTGTTAAAAAACAAAAGTGCTATTGGTTATCTTCAGTGCTATGCAAAAATATGGATGAGTCCCACGTACTTTTTAAACTTTCAAGTAATTTGTAACAAACCACCAAAATTGAATAAACCAGAAATACTGAATAAGCCCTAAAAACAGAAAGCAAGGCAAGATAGAAAGTGTTAATGCTAGAGCAGCCCTTGATTTTCACAAGATACAAAGCAGCTGGGCAGACTCAATACAGTTCCTAACTACTGCAAGCAAGAAAAAGTTACACTCCTTTAATCATGTATGATCTTTTTATCTGTGATCATAGCAATACAGAACCCATTTTAGGCTTTTATAAAGAAGAGAATAAAAGGCAGATTATAATAAGATGTATCAATAAAATGTTATGTATAATGAAAGTAAATTTTTTTGTGTGTCTGTCATGGAAAGCTCCAACCACAATGGAGGATTAGAAGGCTCTGTCTACATGAGAATCGTACAGTATTTTCCTTTATAAAGCACTTGAGTCTTCCAGCTTTACCTTGAGATACACTTAGATCTGTCTAATGGAATCAGGACAGCAGAAAAAGATTATCAAATGGAATTCAACTGACCTGAACTATTTGAGAGTTGGGCTTTTTTATTCTGAAGACCATAAATGGGCTCTTTATTATCGTTATTGGGAGAACTGACATAACATTTTTGTTGTGATTTTGGAATGCCACAGATTATTAATTTTTTGATGGAAGGAGTTATAACACCCTCTGCTTTCTAAATGTTGGTTTACATAATGGCTCTGCCAGATTATAGAGTCATTTCAGGGCCAAAGGCAGGGTTTTAAGTTCCTCAAAAGGAATTATTCACTGGACAATGATTGTTGTCAAGCAAGATTAGACCTCATTTTTTGACAGATTCTCACAGGTAAGTGTTCCATAGACAGCAAACATAAAATTTTTCTGTTCCAAGGCATTTTCTCCCCTATAGCTAGACTGTCCTTCTTTTCACTGAAAATTATTATATGAAATAAAATCTGTCTTCCTGAGTTTTCCATTAAAAAAACTGATTTGTAAGCTCCAGGAAGATGGGAATTTTGTTGTATATATGTTTGATACAAAGAAAAACACATTGAAAATGTACAATTTATATTTAGCAACTGCAGGGAACATCTGTTAACTAAGGGACACATCTATTATTCAAGGCAATCATCAACATAACTATTCCATCATTTGTCTGAGAAGCCTGAGCTTTGAGTTCAGAGAGAAATTTCTCCCTCACCTTTGGGCTGCTGCAGAGGACAGCAGAACTGTGGTCTGTAACAATCAGATTCTTGTCAAGATTATTCCCCTCGGTGGTAGCTGGACTACAGCTGAGATAAACCGCTTTCACTCCCCTCCCATCCATCATTGATTGGCTGGATTCCTTGCCAAGTGATTTTGGTGGTTGAGCCTAGGAGTGATACAGTTCGGGGACGATGTATAGAATGTTTAACAACTAGGCCAGTGAAGGTATTATCCAATTAGGATGAACTCTGACAAAAGCTCAGGGTCCTGAGGTCCCCTGCCATGCCAGGCACAGTTTTTAGGTCCAGGACCAGAATAAGGTCCTAAAGGAGGCACTAGGGTTGCTTGCGTCCCCAGAGGACATTAGCAGAGCTTGAGGCAGCAGCCACCTATTGATCTGGAGTGTTCCAAAGTTTTAACAACTAAACAATATCCAAACAAGCTGAATATAAGCTCTAATATAAGCAAAAGAAAATTCATTATTTCTTTGGGCCCAACACCCGCCCCCCCACCCAGATGGTAGGTCCATGTAGTAGGCAATTTCATTGTAATGTAACAAGAAGATGTAGAATTCTCCCTTTTAAAGATATTGTGCTTCTTTAAAGGACTGCTTTAAAGAATGGAAGTGTCCCAGTGAAATTCAGTAAAGCTGTGCATGGATTTTGCTGTATTCACTCATTATGCCTAGCAATAGAAGATTGTTTTTGAAATGGTGTAACATATCCCTGCGGGAAATAGAGCATAATGGGAAATGCTCACACATTAGAGGTAGACAGCCCTCAGTCAAATCATGGTCCCATCAGCTAACAGCTCTGCAGCCCTGGGCAAACTGTTTCACCTCTGTTTGCATTGCTTTGTGTAGCCACAAGTAAGGACACTGAGGCCTGTTGCACCAGCTGTTCTCACTTCTGGACTCAGATCCTCCCACATAATTGCATGGCATCTCCTCAGGAGGCATTTCCTGGCCATACTCAGAAAAGAATTGCTACTCACACACGCTATCATCTCTAGCACTTGCTACCTGCCAAACGTGCCTAACTATATTTTTCTTAATTATTTTTTGACTGTTTCCCTCAACTAGAATGTAAATTCTATTAGGATCTTTTTTCTTTTTAAGTCACTATTTAGTTTTATATCTCCAGTGCCTAGAACTATGGTTGGCACATAGGAGTTGATTCTATAGATCTATCTGTTGAATAAACAAGTCATTTCATTAATATTGTACATGATCTGGTTCTTTGAATCATTTGGGATGTTCTGCAATTTCAGAAAAGTTGAACTAAACTGGTTTAAAGACAAAGGAAATGGGCCATTCTTACCAGACTGGGAATCCTGCACTATCCAAGTTGAAGCACTGTTTTTAAATGTTTTACTCAGCTTTCCCTTCACTGTTCTGCCAACAAACTGAACTCACTCATGCTGTCAAAAAGGCTGCCAGCAGCAGTTGGGGTAGTTTAGTGTCCTATTTAAATCAAAGAGAGATAGAGAAAATCTCTCATATCCATGGGGTAAAAGCTGCTTCTTTAGATCAGACTGAGCCTACCTGATTCAGGAGCTCATCCTTACACATTACTTTTCAAACTTGAGTGTGTATCAGAATCACCTGGAGGGCTTATTAAAACACAGATTGCTTGGTCCCTCGCCTCAAGTTTCTGAACCAATAGGTCTCAGTTGGAGCCTAAAAATTTTCCTTTCTAACAAGTCCCCAGGGGATGCCAGTGCTGCTGGACCGCACTTGGAGAACCTCTGTCTTAACCAGTCTCAGTCTTCAGAAAAAAAGCCACAAACTGCTTGGCTAAAGCCTGGGTTTTTGAACCAATCACTAGTAAAAGGGATGGGAGAGCCAAGGTTAGCCTGAATTTCGGGAGCCACACTTACTGCTGAGGGCAGGATCAACTTCCCCTGACCCACAATTAACTCTTTTCAGCAATGAGAACTGAACACCAAATCTCAATAGAGAATTGTCAGAAATTTCCTAAAGCACTTTTTAAAATGCCTATTGAGACACCTAAATAGGGAAAGTGTCAGGAACAAGGAGGAGCAAAATGGATGGATTCTGGATAGGAAATTGACACCCAAATAACTCTTTTAATGTAACTGGCTTTTCAGAAACATGCAAAATATCCATTGTTATTTTTTTTTCCTCCTCAGATTACTCATGATCAAGAACTAACTACCTGAATTCAGTGGATTTCTTTTTCTTCCAATACCTTCTACTTTGTATATGGCAAGAGTCAGATGCCTTCCAATGCTCTTCCACTTTTATTTTATTCATCTGTGTATTATACATTTGAGGACCTGCTTCCCCAAGCTCTAAACACTACTCTGGGATAACCAGTAGAAGATAAAACAGCTTGATATTTAAGGAGTGGTCATTTAAAACTCAGCTTATGGTGCATGCTGGAGCCAATGACCTGGGGACTCTGTAAAATACAAAAGTCTATAATACAAGATAGGATGCATTGAAATCTAAAAGAAAGACTGGATTAATGTTGAAGTCTGCCTGATTTCTTTACTTCATGGGCCTCTGCTCAAAGCCATGCCATCTCAACACCTACTTCTAGATCATGTTCATTTCTGACTTGAGAAAGCACCCTTGCTATATTAGGACAAACAATTCAAGCTTATTTTAACGTGACGCAGATCCTTTGCTCCTCCCAGAGGTTTGCCTTACTTTTGAGACTAAGAACCCACCTTGCAATCAGAACACTCTCTTTTATATATCATATATATTGTTCTAATAGATCTTAATTTTTATAAGTAATATATTAACTCTCTACATCATGACCTGTATATTTTAAAAGATTATGGAGCACTGTTATCAGTAATTATTATTACTGTTATTAGAAACTGGAGAGGTCCATTAATTTGACTGAAAATAACAGATAGCTGTTGATAAAAAGGCGTCTAGTAAGAAATTTATTCAATCAGATTTTACTCACAGTAGGAAGAGTTAACTCTTTTCAGCAATGTTAAGGAACAAATGAGAACTGAACCTCAAATCTCAATGGAGGATTGTCAAAATTTTCCTAAAGCACTTTTTTAAATGCCTATTGAGGCACCTAAATATTTTGAATTACTCAGTAGGAAATCAGAATCCATTATGAAAAAAGAAACAAAGCTTAACAATTACCATGATGCAAAACTGAAACTTTGAATCTCTATTGTACATAAAGAAAAAAAAAAATAGGTTCTCATTGTGGCAATACTGATTTGTTAACCATCTCACATATGGTGGATGAGAATGCATACATAATTTTGTTTACATGAGATAGCCAGGCATTAATTTTTACAGTTAATGCAGAATTCTCACATGCATTTTATCTATATACCTACTGTGTCAAAAGGTTGTTAAGAGTATAAACTGCTATTAAACACTCACAGATTTGGGGTCAAGCTTATTACCAGCAGTCATTAGGAGGCCAGCAGATGTTAGTTCCAATTTCTTATATTCTTGTACATAGGCAAAAACTTATTATAACCATTTTATACAGAAAACTGAAATTCAACATATTTAAACCTTTCACCTAGCGTCACAGAGCAGAGGTAAAACTTGAACTTTACCTTAATTGCTTAAATGACTGTTCTTTCAACTAGGTGACATTATCTTCCCACTTATAATCTGGCCTGAAAATTCTTCCCAGTTCTAAAATTTTGGTATTTTATGGTGAACATTCTCAACATTCTCTTCAGTAAAAGAACAATTCATGAAATTAAAATCTTACTATGAGTGGATGTGGCCCAAGACTGTTCCAAACATCTGTTTAAATTCAAGGCATTCAGAAATAATTGATAGTTAAAAAGTTTAACTAACATATTTCTTCATTTCTTATATCTAGATTAATTGGGACATGTGATATAATTTATGTGGAATAGGTAAGAGGAATGGTTTCATAATAAAAGATATATTGGTAGTTTCTTTGTATATTAACCTTGATTTCAGGGTTGCCCTGGAGGTATTAACGTTACTCTGTCTCCGATTATATGATTTTAGTTAATTTGTGGCTGTTTTCCACTGTGGTCAGAGAATATACTCTGAGTTATTTTTTATGGCCCAACATATTATGAATTTGATATATATCCTATGTGCACTTGAAAAGAATGTGCTCTCTGTCATTGTTGGGCTCAGTGTCCTATTACTGGAGGCAGTGTTCTCTATGTCATTTAGAGTGGATCTGCAAATTACGTTGTTAATGTCTTCTGCATCCTTACTGCCTTTTATCTGCTTTTTCTTTCACTTATTAAAAAGTTATGTGTACATCTTCCACTAGGACTGTGTATTATTTCAGTTGTGTCAATTTTTGCAAACACAGAAATGTTATATATTTGTGCTAGATTGACCCTTTCAGCTTTATGAAATATCCCTCTATTTTTTAGTGCTCTAAAGTCTATTTATCTGATATTAGTAGAGTTATACAGTTTTCTTCAGTTTTTGCACATTTTATATTTTTTCTATCCTTTTCATTTTTAACTCTATAATATCTGTATATTTAGGGAGTTTCTGAAGAACAGAGCTATTTGGTCTATAGATGGCAATTAGACGAATGGCCTGCACCCTATTTGGAAGGCCACCACTCTGAAGAAGGTAAAAATAAATCAACTCAGTGGGCTGAATTGTATGTTGTTTGCCCCTATATTTGGGTTGTTACTCACTCATGGGCAGTTACTCACCAATGGCCTGCCCATATGGTCAGGCAGAAGGGCCAAGGAAAACTAGCCTTCTAAGTGGATACTCATATGGGGCACAGCCCTAAAGAAATCACTCTGGGAACTTAAGGGGACATGCGAAAGTAGGACAGGTCAGTGCCCATCAGAAGTATCTCTTTCCAGAATCAGAAGGCGAATGAAACCAGCAATGTACACTTGGTGCATTCACTTGAGGCGGCCACCTGGGTCCATGAATGAGTGGACACTAGTGGGCTGCAGCAATGCAGAGATGGGCTAAATCTAGACATATTCCTCTTGCAGCCTCTGAAGCATAAAATGTCAGAACACTGTTCTGTCTGCCAGCAAGAGAGGCAGGGATCGTAGACGGCTATGGGGCCGATTTGCCCAGGAGGAAGCTCTGCACACAGCTGGCAAGTCGGACTGATGCCAATTGCCCCTGGAGGCTACAAATGGGTCCTAAGAGGAATGGACACTTATTCTTGACTGGGCTTTACATACCCAGTGGTAGACACAAGTGTTCCGAGTACTATAAAACTACCAGAACAGAAGATATTCCACCGACTTGAATGGCCAAGGCGCAATTCCTCAGAGGAACACACTTTATAGCCCATAATGTATAACAATAAGCAGAGAGATACCAGCCTCAGAGTAATGGTTTCACAGGGAATTGGATTTGGCTACTGAAGCCTTGGTTGTCTAAAATGGAAGGAGATGAAAGCAGTAAGGGGTGTCTTTCCTGCCTTCATGAGTGTGTGTTCACACTCAGCATGAGGGTAGCCAAGGGATTGTTCCCACTAGATAGCTGCCCTTACTCTTATGGAAGAATTCAGGAAGCAGAGGTGGGGAGAATGATGGTATGACTATGCTATTCTTCCCATGGTGGTACTACTATACTTTTTTTTTTTTTTCTTTTTTCCCCACATGCCCTCAAATTTCTTTTCTCTTACCTAATCCAGTGGTTCCATAATCAGGGCTGCAACTCTGGGTATAGGAAGTAGCAATGTGTCAGCTTGACTGGGCTAAGGGCTGCCTGGATAGCTGATAAAACATTATTTCTAGGCCTGTCTGGGAGAGTGTTTCTGGAGGAAGAGATGAGCATTTGAATCCATAGACTGAGTAAAGAAAATAACCTTTCCCAATGCAGGAGGGCATCAGCCAATTCACTGAGAGCCTGAATAGAGCAAAAATAGAGCAGAGGAAGGGTGAATTTGCTCCCTTTACTTGAGCCAGGGACGTCCACCTTCTCCTGCCCTCAAACATCAGTGCTCATGGTTCTCAGGTCTTCAGACTCAGACTGAATTGCACCACCAGCTTTCTTGGTTCTCTAGCTTGCAGACAGCAGATCAGGGGCTTCTTGGCCTCTGTAGCTCATGAGCCAATTCTGCAGTAAATTTCATATATATCCCATGGGTTCTGTTTTTCTGGATTGCTTTAACCAATGCAATGGGCATTTTGGGTAAGATTATAATGCTAATATTAATAGACAAATATATTGGGTAAAAATTGAGTAAAAGCCTCCTTAGGATGTAATACCAATGGAAAATGACTCAATTGAGGAAAACAATGGATTTAACTAATCATCAGCTAATTTCTACGCTAAACAGTTTTGCACAAGTTTATCATAAGGCACAAATAGTGGTGAACCAAGGGAAAAGTATGAAAATGTATGTAATGGCATTACAGGATAGATTAGATGTTTTTTTTAAACCTAACCTTATCCCACACTGTCTCATCCAAATGTTAAGCATGTTCGTATAATACTATTGCTGTGTTTGCCATATAAATGCTTGACCAAATGTAGAAGCCCAGACAAATATGATTGTTTTACTCTAAGAAAGCCTTGGCCAAAAGTGAGTGTGCCCTGGGCGGTAAAGAATGTGACTTCTCCTAAAGAAAGATCTGGACTTTGCTCCTGATTCCTGGGAGGTAATCTCTAAACCCAAAGGACTTGACAGTCCTCCAATGTCTTTTGATTGCTTTTAATTTGACATTTCTAGTTCTGCTTCAGCAGAAGTATGGGTCTTCTGCGAGCTACTCCATTATATCTGTAGAGGAAAGTCTATGGTGTATTGATTATTTCATGTTACAGGTGAAAAAATTAAAGTAACACATCTCTTAAAATATAGCTACAGATTTGAAAACCAGGTGTCTGTGATTCCAAATCCTGTTATATTTAAAAATTACCTATAAACTATTATTTTCTTTTTGGTAGAAAGCGGAACACTATGGAACATAACAGTTATGAATTGTTATGTTATTTGAGATGGAGTAGTTTATCAGATTTTTACACACCTAAATGGTATTTCCTAAAATATATTATGCTGTACACCAGAGTTTTGCAATATGTTAATAGTTGATATGGAAAAAAATTCTATTGCCAAATTATTTTGAGCCAATCAAGTTGAACAACATTCAATACAGTTGGCCTTCTGTATGGCTGGATTATCCCACATCTGCAGATTCAGCCAAACACAGATTGAATTCAACCATGTGTAACCTGAATAGGGGCGCCCAACTGCACTCTGCTATTTTACATAAGGAACTTGAGCATTGGCAGATTTTGGTATCGGTGGGGATCCTGTAACCAGTCCTCTGCAGCTTCTGAGGGATGACTGTACATTTTTTCAGAAACACTTAATAAATTAAAGTAGTAATAACCACTGCAAAAACCAAAGCCCATATACAGTGTATAACATTTCTTTGAGACTGTCCGATTCCTATCATTTGATTGACCTAAACATTACTCAGATAATGGAGTCTATTTCTGAGATCAAAATTATATATAGAACAGATAAACAGAAAACACAGACCTGGTGGTAGAATCTTCACTGTTGATGAATAAATTAGTATTAATTTTTTGTTCCGGTGGATGTCTCGAAACAGTCTTTCCAGGATTCAATACTGAGACATCAGAACTGAAGGATCAAAAGACTAGATAACAAAATAAATGTAAAATCAATTGCTGGAGCTTATTTTTTGTTTTAAAGTAAAAGGAAAGTAATTCAAATACAAACAAATTATTCAACTAAAATTAAAGGATCTGGGTTCCAAATCTAATTTGTCAACAGCTAGTCCTATGGGATCGAGCACTTTATTTACCAGTTTATAGTTTACTTTCTTCATTTCTAAAATTTAAAAAAATGGATTATATCATTTGCTAGTTCTAACATTTTGGGACTTGTTTTCCTATAAATTAAGAAGTGAAAGGCACATGGTCTCTTTTGAAAAGTTGGCATAAGACAATAAATTTTTAAAAACATGCCTCAGAAAATGCTATCATGGGAGACAATGGAATCCCTTTGTCTATTTGTTTTTCTGGAATAGTTTCAGCAAAAATAATTTGACTGAGATGATTTAGTTTCTGTCACTCTTGAAGAGCGGAAAAAACTGTAACAACTCAAGTCAATTTTAGATTCCCAGACCCTAAGAAGCCAATAGAATAAAATGTTAGTTACTTGAGTTTTACAAACGCTGCACTAAATCTTCAACATACAAGCAGCAGTACTGCCTGTGGCGTCTGAGAAAGAAAGGAGATTACCACCTTATTAGAAAATCTTAGATTTTTAATGACCATATTCCCAAGTGTGCTAGTGTGCAATCATTTTTCTGTCCTTGTTAGAACATTTGGTGTAAAAACACTGCAGCAAAATGATAATGCTTCACATATTTTTGAAATATAATTGAACTCTGTAGTAATTGACTATCTGATACCCACTTACTTGATTAGCTGTCCATTAGCATTTTCTACTACTTACTGCTTCACTGATCTGTCTGAAGCTATAACCACTAATCAAAATACAAAACACTATGAAAGTGAAAGAAACATGGCATGTTATGAATGCTAGATACATTTCAAGTGGGAACATTATGTATGTGATTTAGATAAATTATTACGGCACTGAAAATAAAAATATCACCCAGGCCTCTGCAAATTATACATCTGCCAAGCCAGAGTCACAGTATTTCCAAACCATCATTCTTAAGATACAGAAACAAGGAATTCCTTTTCACATTTTTCATTCCATCTAGAATTACGTTTGAAACTGACGTTTGCTATAATCTAGTTCAAAATCTTTACTCTATAGTTTATATGAGGTCCTAAGTGTTAATTTAACATCTCCTAGAGAGAAAACTTAGTTGGTGATCGAATGAAAATTAGAATATAAGTAATCTGATTACTAGTATAAAACTCCTGGGCTTCCCTGGTGGCGCAGTGGTTGAGAGTCTGCCTGCTAATGCAGGGGACACGGGTTCGAGCCCTGGTCTGGGAAGATCCCACATGCCGCAGAGCAGCTAGGCCCGTGAGCCACAATTACTGAGCCTGCGCGTCTGGAGCCTGTGCTCCGCAACAAGAGAGGCCGCGATACTGAGAGGCCCGCGCACCGCGATGAAGAGTGGCCCCCGCTTGCCACAACTAGAGAAAGCCCTTGCACAGAAACTAAGATCCAACACAACCATAAAAAAAAAAAAAAAAAAAAAATCCTGCTACTCCATAATGTTGCCAAAATGACTTCCATAAAGTAAAATCAATTTCTTTTATTATGGTATCTCATTGACATCAAATATACCATAAATTATAAGGGGCACTATTATTTTATGACTATAGAGGAAAATTCCCTGCTAAATAATATCTGACATGATATCATAATTACAATTCTACATAATTTCATCATTCAAGACTCGTGTTCTTAAATTCCTTTCATTTATTTCAAGGCACCTAGCAATCTTTCCTAACTACAGTTGCATTGTACTTGAATCGGTAATAAAGCAAAGCATAGCTTCATCTATCTGTGGGAATCCTCCTTCTTAGGTTCCCTAAAGTACTTGGTTTTTGCTCTAAAAGAAAAACATGAAATTGAATTATTTCTTCTAATTCTAAATGTTTACAAAAACACCAAATACATGCATCACTGCTCTGTTTCAGTGACTCTCTGCAAACACATTTTTTTTTGTTTTAATACTGAATCATTGTGTAATTCTTTTGAAGATATTGCATATGACAGTTGAACTCGATACATGTAGTATCCACCATGCACATCATTCAACTGAAGAGACAACGTGCCATGGCTGCCACTTGGCCAGTAGCAACTTAAGACTCCATCAATTTTAAGATTTAATCAGGTGTCAGAAACGTGACTTAGAACTGATAAAATACCACTCTCAACCACCTGATTCATCCTTTTCTGTTGTTAAATTTTACATCGTAGTCTATAACATTAACGTCTTCTCTTTGACAGCAAAAGGCATAAATAATGGCATCTCAAATTTCTGAATAATAAAGATCATGAATAACCCAAGGCCTGTCAACTCATTAGCATTAGATTTTCACTAGATTTCATACATGATGTTCAGTACATGCTTGATGAGAGGGAAGATGAAAGAATAGGAGATGAGAGGTTCACCTCTTACATGTGTGTGTGTATTTGTGGTGTGTCTATTTGTGTGTGTGTGAGCGTGAGTGTGTGCACATGCGCATACTGCCCTCCCTGTACTCCTCTCATTTCATCTGGGAAAATGTGTCCTGTGTCCTTCACTTTGAAAACACTTCTTCTCTTGCTCGAACCATGAGGTCAGACTAGGAACCAGCATCTTTTTAACATGACTCCCAACTCCATAGCTACAGCTATTGATTTCATGATGCCACCTGACCAAGGCTAGTCCAAATACAGTATCACATTCCTGGGATAAGATATGATTAGTCTAGTTGTGGGCATGTGACCCAATACAGAGCAATTAGAAACTTTCCCCCAGGGTTTTTAATATGTAATTGAATATTAGAATTTTGTTTTCCTTTCTCTTTGGAAAGCTATGAGGATATAAGCACTCAATGTCAGAAATCATGATTTTAGCCTTGTAGGAGCACAGACTGAGATAATATGGCTGGCACACAGCAGGAAAAAAAAAAAAAAGAGAGAGAGAGAGAGGTAGAGAGAAAAATCCCAACTATTTTAATTCTCTGGTTCCTCTTATTGGGGGTCTTTCACAGTTTATGTGAGCCAAATAATCCCCCTTTTCGCTGAAGTATGTTTGAGTTGGATTTCTTGCATTTACAACCAAAATTCTGGTTAATACAATTATTTATTTACACATGTTTATGATTAAGGCTAATATAATTACCATTCTTTTGTGTGACAGCAAGTGTCACTTAATCACAGAAAGGAAGAGCACAATATTTTAGGGTTCATAGAAGCTAATAAAACTTCAATTGAGGTTGCTTTTTTTTCTTGAGTTGTCTTCTGAACTCATGTTTTAAAAGGAAACATGTGAGCAAACTTTTATTTGGCACTTGAGAAAAGTGAAATATAAAAGAAAAAAAATAGAATGGGTTCAGAGTAACAAAGTCTTCCCTCCACAGACTGAAAAATGTAGCCATTCATTCTTTTTGGCTATGTTATTATATAATCAAAATAAAGTTTGGCCAAAATTATATTTACAACTGTGCTTCATATTCTCAATGAGAATACATCGAACAGAGACTTAGGCAAAAGCAGGTGTTTTACAGCTTGACGTACTGACAGGATCCAAGTAATTCTGTTTGCTCTCAAGTTTTGTAAAAAAAAAAAAAAAAAAAAAAAAAAAAAATCAGGCTTTTACCTATGCCTATTTTTCTCAGAGGAATTCCTGAGACACAAATTTATATATACTAGCCTAGAGGGAATTCTGTGGCTTAAAAAAAACCCAACTATGTTGAAATTGCTGCAGAATGTATCAAAATTTCTGCCTGAATTTCCATATAAAACTTCAGTCATTCTTTGACTGATGTAATCCGTCCATTCAGTACAAATGAGTAAAAATCTCTGGGTGCATAGAGACTTCCAGGACAGATCCAATACTACTATTTCCTTAGTGTTTTATTCTTCTGCCTTTAATATTGACCTATAAAATAGCCAAAAATAGGAATTGTAAAAATAATAATGATAAATGTTCTCCTTTGAAATTATAGGCTTCTAACTGAAAGTAGACAATATTGCATTTCAAACAATTATGAAGCCAACTTTAAATTTTTATAAAAGAAGCTATTTTTCACTATTGTATTTTATTTCAAATACGGAGAATTAACCATTTTCTGACACTGCAGACATATGTATTTTGGAGTTGAATGAGAAGTCTATTGATTAATTTAGTATGTTACTTTTGCTTTCAAATTAAAGGGTTAGTAATATTAGAATTAATGAATTAAATCTCCAAATATTTTATATACCTTCTATGTTGAGTGGACTACAGGCTAGAAGCTGCTGGTTTTCGGGAGCAAAATGCACAGATCTCTGCAGAGAAACAGAACAATGCACTTCTCAAATGCTGTTTCTGGTTCTCTGACAATACAGTAAGTCCCCTACATATGAACCTTCAAGTTGGGAACTTTCAAAGACGCGGACGTGCATTTGCATGTCCAATCACGAAAGTTAGTTCAAGGGTCTGGCATACATTGTCAGGTGCATGCATCCTTTACAAGTGGTTGAGCCTTTGTGTATTTCACTGTACAGTACTGTATAGAGTACAGTAGTACAGTATCTTTATTTGAAGCCTAGGATGTCCAGAAGCAAGCGTAAAAGCAGCGGTGATGTAGCTGGTACTGCTAAGAAGCACCAAGCGATAATGATGGAAACAAAAGTGAAACTAATTGAGAGAGTGGAGCGACAAGAGGAAGAAGTAACTGAAGAACCACAGAGATTCATGACACAGGAAATGGCAAGGGGATTTTCTTTATTGCACAGGACCCGAACGTAGGACGGTACACGAAGGTTACAGCAGCCATTCAGAATGCAATCCAGCGCTACCGTGTCATCTATGACGAGAAAAAGAGAGCTACTACCCAGACATCACTGGATCGTTTTTTTCAGGTGGGTAGATAGAATTGAATCCAGCAAGGAACCAGAACCTGTGCCATCAACGTCAGGCATGAGTGAAATTGCAGCTTGCACTCTGTCTCTTATTGCTGACAATCCTTCAGCTCTACCATCTCCCACCTCCTCTCCCTCCTCCAGTCAGTAACTCTTCTTGCCTGTTCACTCCATGCCAGACCCTGTATGCCAGCTGTTGTACTGTACTACTGTACTTTTCAAGGTACTGTACTATAAGATTTAAATGTTTTATGTTTGTTTGTTTATGTATTATCTGTGTGAAAAGTATTATAAACCTATTACAGTACAGTACTATACAGCCGATTGTGTTAGTTGGGTACCTAGGCTGACTTTGTTGGACTTATAAACAAATTGGACTTACAAATGCACTCTCGGAACAGAACTCGTTCATATGTAGGGGACTTACAGTAATGGTCATATAGTTATTTTTTACAGAGGTAGTCACATATGTGGCAATGAGAATCCAATTCTAGAAGGGTTTTATTACCTAGCTTTAGAATTACCCAGCAGTATTGAACTCTCTTTAATTTCCTTTGATGAGATGTTGTCATGACAGTTGACAGCAAGTTATTTTATCACAGAAGAGAGTCAGTATTTGTTGGTTCCCCCTGGATGTTAAGCACTTAAAAAAATGAAATAAATATATATAGCCTACCAAATTTACTTATCATCCATAAGTCAGCCACCTCTACAACGTCTCGATTTTAGTATGGAATTAATGGGATAGGACCTGGTTCAGATTCACTGTTTTCCATCTCATTTTGAGTCTGTGACCATTACTCTATTTCTGAGATGGAGATGTGACTGCAGATTATCACAAAGAGCTTCTTTTAATCCTTTTGTAACTGGAGTTTACCTGCAAAGATTATACCAATGGCCACCATGAATTAGAAATTAAAATTGATCAGGCCAGGATAGAATCTATGTCTTTGGTATAAAGGGCTACGCAGGTGATGGTCTTCCTTCCTGATATCAGTTTTAAAAGGAGCAATTATCTTCCTAAGATTCTGACTTTATTCATTGTCTCATTAATTGTTTTACTGATTTACTCATTCATTCACATCAGTCTATCACTCATGATAGAAGCAAGAGTAATATCAGAGTTAATTAGATCACACAGAGTTTTGAACTACAGGTCATAAATTTGAACCTCAGAATGCTGTGGGGAAATCATTACCTTATCAGTAAAGAAGTGTTACTAATTAATAAGGAGCATATCAATGACTCATAAGTCAACCTGTCAATGGGAGAAATTTTTATTTGGATGTCTCTTATTAGTAGAATCAGTTCTAGATGCCAGGAATATAGTGGAATACAGCACCAGTAAGATTCCTCATGGAGATAATACTTGAGTGATAAGAGACACACGATATACAAATACATAATAAACAAACACACAATGTGACATCTTTGGATTGGGATAAGTTCTCTAATGGAAAATAATAGGGTGCCATGATAATGAGGGGTGGCTGACCTCTTTAGATAAAGTCAGGTGATTTCTCAGAGAAGGTGATATTTGACCATAGACTGAAAGATGAGAAGGAGCCTCAGGTCCAAAGAGCCAGGCTCCAGAATTCTAGGAAGAGAAAATAGCAAGTGCAAGAATTTTGAGGCCAGGATTTATTTGTCATGTTGAGGATCAAAAGGAGGTCTTGTGGCCTCATGTCACGCAGTGGGTCAGAGCAGAAGAAGTGGAAGGGGCAGATTGTCACACAGAGTCCTGCAGGACACGGTACGATGTCTGAATTTTATTCTAAGAGATATGAGGGTGGCATGGATGTGATCTGAGCAATGATTCAACCTTTGTAAATAAATCATATTTTCAAACTTCACTCTTACCACCTACCACATTTTTTTCTGAGAAAAAATTCAATCTAATACTACGAAAATTAAGACAGGCAGCAAAAGCAACCTATTATGCAATTTTCCAAAGATATTTTCCTGGGGGACACATACACCCCATAGAAATAAATTGGAACTACAGAATCAAAGGTGAACAAAAATTCTACAGCAGGTTATGATTTTATATGGGATTTTAAATGATTAATGCTGACAATACAATTTACCATAAATTTGACAAAGCAATACATGTTTCTGAAACAAAAACAGACCTGTTATAAAAAATGACACACATGGTGTCAGTAAAACCCACCATTAAGAGGCTCCCATACAGGCTGATTGGGACAGGCAACCTCACCACTACTGGTCACACCACATCATAACGTTCTACTATGGATATGACATTCATATATATATAACAGTTCCTTTTCTGAATACTATGCTATTTCAAATGTACTGTATTCTTGGTACTCACAAATTTCAAGTTAACAAGTATGAAGTCTCTAAGAAAATGGCTGGCTTTGGGAGTTTTATTCTATTATTGTTTTCTATCCTTAGAACCTCAGAGAAGAGAAATTGTGAGTGAAGTAAAGAAGATGCTTATAAAGCATATCAGGGATCTGTGAGTGGAGGTGCTTTAATGACCTCTTTGTGTGAGAGAGAAATGCCCAGAACTGCTATCCTCACCACTGTCTTCCGTATCATTCACACTCATCATCTTCCGAGCTCACTCACCTTTAGTTGTACAGTTGTTTCCACTGTACAGTTTTCAGTATCTTAACACTTCCTGTATAGCAAGCCCACCCAGACAAATATTATTTTAACTTAGGATCATGTCACACATGATAGCATCCTTTCTACTATATGCAGATAGAAAGGGGATTGATTATCCGGCTTTCACCCACTGCTTTCTGTCCTGGCAACTGCATGCTTCCGTCTTTGTGCCTTGTTTATCAGTAAGATGAGCCACTGTTGATGTTGAAAGTTCTCCCAGTTACCCTGGGTCCGACGTGAGGAAGGAGAGGAAAGGGCAGAGTTACAGCTTTGATGTTGGCATGTTAGAATGTAGAAAACAGAGTAGCTTAGCAGCTAGAGAAATGTTGCCTTTGGATCATGAACAGAAGGGCCACAGCAAAAGTTTTACAAACAAAAGTGAAATTTCTCTAAGACTCCATGACTAAAATCTTTAGTGAGTCCAGTTAGTTTTTAATAAAGTTTTCCACTGGAAACTTATTTTCAGATTGTAATTCTATTTTAGGACTGATTACATATAGAATAAAAAGCTAATCAAACCTCTACTTCTCCCTGTTAAAAATCATTTAAATTAAATTTTAAATACATATTAAGCATGTAAATTTATATATTAAGTGCTTTTGCACATAGAACTCCACTTCTATTCATATTGCTGTGTAAAAGTTAAGCATAGGTCTTTAAAATAAAACATTACCTCTTTAATTAAATCTTATAAAAATATTAGGAGCTATCAGCATAAATGGTTGTAAAATTGACATTAACATTTACAATTTTTTGACAAACTATTTAATAATAGATACTTAATACTTTATTGATAGGATATTATTTAGTATTATTTTTACATGATGGAATACATCTTTGTTTCTAAATAAATTTTACACATATAGAAATAAATTGAGAAGACGTTACCAGTGAAAAGTAAAATTAATTTTCTCTAATTAGTTTCTCTCTATGCTTCCCTTGCTCTCTGAGTTCCTGCCCCACTAGCTCTCTCAGTCTCTGGAAGCCTCAGCAATTTCTTGCTGAAGGGTCTGTGCTTCCTCATCAAACACTCACATTCTCTTTAAGCCCAAATTCATTCTTCAGGTCATGTTCAGAGTCCCTTTCAGAGTCTAAGCACAGCAAGTCCATAATAAATCTATGTTGGATGGATGAATTGATGAATTAATGAAATCCTGGAATAAACTCAGTGGCCAGGAAAACTTTTCAAAAGGCAAATATTTTTTATTAAATATATTAATTGGTTTTTCCTAAATGAAATACAATGTGCAATTTGTTACATAGGGATTGTTCATGGAAATCTACTTTTCGGAGTTATGGCATTTTCTGTTGGCCTGATGGCCTTCCATCTCACCTTGGTTTCTGATTCTGCATCAGTTGTTTATTCTTATGCCCTTCTTTTCTTCACCATAGCTATTGACACCTATGAACATGGCAGTATGAACATATAAGTGGGAATATAATGTAGTTATTAAAGGCACTGGATTTGGCCTCAAACAGATTTGGATTTGAATCCTCGATTTGAACGCTTGCCAACAGCAGGAGCAAGTTAATATTTGTTTCTTTATTTAGGATCAATACACTCCTAACTCAAAGGTTTATTTTAAAGATTAAGTAATGAATATTAATGTAATAAATGTAACACATTTTTCATAGTGCCTGACTGAATTCTTTTTTACTCTTCTTCTGTAAGTTTATAATACAGGCATACCTCATTTTATTGCGTTGGCAGATATTTTGTTTTTTATAAACTGAAGGTCTGTGGTAACCCTGCATTATCAGATGATGGTTAGCGTTTTTTAGCAATAACGTATTTTTAAATTAAGGTATGTACATTGTCCTTTTAGGCATAATGCTATTGCACACATAATAGGCTACAGTATAGTGTAAACATAACTTTCATATGTACCGGGAAACCAAAAATTTACATGACTCACTTTATTATGATATTCACTTTATTACACTGGTCTTGAACAGAATCCAAAACATCTCTGAGGTGTGCTTGTCCTACATACTGTTTAGGTCCTGTCTTGTTATTTAATCTTAGGCACTAAGCATGCACAGCGCTGAATATTTAAAAACACACACACATCTTATATCTGTATATAGACTATAACTCAAAATTATTTTATCATATAAGAAAATGTATAGACATAGTTCAATATCAAATTACATTGTACTATTGATTTATATTGAAGGGCCATGCAGCCTTATGACTCAATTTTCATATGCATTCTAAATTCTTATCCTTGTTTTTAATTTGTGCCTTCCTAAATTAACCTTAATGCAATACCAATCTGCACACATCTATAGCAGAGATCTTTATTAGACTGCTAATGCTTCTCTGATTTAAGGTTTAGAATTTTCAATGATAATTATCATAAGATAACCTTATTTTCTGATAATAGAACTCTTTGAATTTGTGCCCCTTTAACTATTCAGTCATGACCTTGTGATTTGATTCTCTCTCTACCTCAGATGATAAGGAAATAGCCCTAAAGACCACACTGCTGGAGAAAGACCATTAGAAATGAGATCTGGCAGGCAAGCTAATACTAGGTCAGAGACAGCATAATATATGCCCTCTGCTAATCCCTTTTTACACTTGAGATTTATTTTTTTCCTATTCTTTTCCGTAATGCATACCTGCATTACCATACCTTAATGTGTACCTGCAGCCTAGCTACAGCAAACTGAAACTGATTTCTAAATTCATAGAACACTTATCCAGCTACGAGCATTATGCAATTTCTGAAGGGGGATGCAGTTTTTCAGTAAGAAATGTGCAAAACCCCCTTGTACGGCAGGTTTGAGGCAGTGGAGGGAGACTTGAACTTGGAATCATGGGATTCCTGTTTGTATCCTGGCCGCTTTTAATTTGCTCAGGGAATTAGGAGGCTTGTTTTAACTTTTCCTTTTCCTCACCTGAAAATAATGAAGCATCATACCTAGCCCACAGTGATAGAACTGGGATTAAATCTGTTTCTGTGCGGTAAAGCCCACCAGACACATCACATTGCCTGAACCTGCAATGTGCTGCCAGGAGGTGGCTGAACAGGACTCTCCCGTCAGAGACATCCGTGAGTTCCATCACAACCGCTCGTGACGAGGTGGAGGGATTCAGGCAAGGTGCTTAACTGAGTACCAGGGTGGTTTTTTTTTTTTTTTTGTAGTTGTAAAATTATCATTATCTCTACTTTATAGGGTTGTTGAAAGTAAATGGGCATAAAGAAGCAACGGTACTTAGATAGGCTGCATAAACCATAGTTACCTATAGCTAAATGTGGAATGCAAGGCTGGGGAAAGAGATTGAAGGTAAGCATCTTGTTGCTGAAATATTTTCAGCCCCAATTAAGCCTCGATACTAAAAATCATTATGTAAATATCCAAGTTTTAAAATTAAATTTGGCTTATAATTGACCCATTCTGGAGTATATGTTGCTGAATATAAATTTTTTAAGAATGAATATCTTAATAAAACTATAAAGTCATAAACATTAAAATGCTTCACATGTTTTTCATGGCCTAAGCAAATATTTATAATTAGATTAGATATAATATGACTGCTACCTGTAATATGTACATTGACATACTATGTCTTAAGAAGGATGTACCATGGTGCTACCCGAACGGGGTATGACTGTTACTATTTCTGCTGAACACTGATGGGTGGGAGAAAGTAGGTGATTTTGGAGCAGGGTTGTCACAGATAGGATGGTAGGGCTTTGTTCCTGGGATCACAAAAAAAGCAGGTGGTCAGCAACCAGCAGTGCATTAAACAAAGGTTGTCTAAAGACTATACTTAGAATGAAATGTAAATTGAGTCAGCCCTCTATCTGCGAGTTCCATTTCCATGGATTCAACCAACCCAGATTGAAAATATTTTTTTAAAAAATCCATAAATTTCCAAAAAGCAAAACTGAATTTGACGTGTAGCTGACAACTGCCTAAATAGCACTTACATTGTATTAGGTATCATAAACAATCTAGAGATGATTTAAAGTACGTGGGAGGATGTGTGTAGGTTATATGCAAATACGATGCTATTTTATATAAAAGGCTTGGACATCAGCGGATTTTGGTATCCTGGGGGGCTGAGGTGGGGGCAGAGGGCTGGATGCTGGAAGCATCCCCCCAGCGGATACTGAGGGATGCTGGCGTTTCCCAGTAAAGACTAGGAACCTTGTTATAAAAGTACTAACATAAGAAAATTGGCATTCTTCCACCTTCCATCCCCCTGTTCTTCTTTCCTTGCATTCATCTAACAAAGGTATGTTAAATTTCTGCTGAGTTTTGGCTCTAGATTAGTCACTGAGTTCACCATGGTATTAAACATTGGAAGTTTGAAAGGAATATTATGTCTCTTACCTTTAAGATGCACATGGTCTGGTAAGACGAAAGAGATAAGTGAAAATAGAGTAAAACATCGCTACCTGTGCAACAAAGCCGTATAGTCTATAATGGGAACACAAAGAATGAACTAGTTAATCTTCCTGGTCAGTAAGAAGCTCCCGGGACTTCACTCGTGGTCCAGTGGGTAAGACTTTGCGCTCTCAATGCAGGGGGCCCGGGTTCGGGGAACTAGATCCTGCATGCCACAACTAAGACCCAGCGCAGCCAAAATACATAAATAAATATTAAAAAAAAAAAAAAAAAAAACCAACTCCTCAAACAGAAGGTAGTAGAGATAGCACTCAGGTACAGCAGAAGAATCAGAAAGAATGAGGGGCTTCCAGGGCAGAGCTGAACAAAGATCGCCCTTTAGGTCCTGCTCTCTAGAGGTCACCAGCACCTCAGAACTCCAACAGTAGCGTATAGAGCTGCTGAGTTAATTCATTTAGAATGAGAATCAAATGGTACGAAGTTCCACTTCAGAATTTAAATACAACTATTCTCAAGATGTATTTTATCATGTTGATCAAATCCATAGTTAAAGAACCCTCTCTTCTCTATCATCCAATATAGGAAACTGTATTGTGTAGATCTTCCTTTATGGTAATATATATATATGGTAATATATGGTAATATATATATGTAATATATATATATGTACATATATATGTAAAATTTATTTTTTATGTAAAATAAAATAAATGTAAGCTATTGTTTTATGGTACTCCAGACATTGAGTCCAGAATTTGTATTTTCAGCAATATAAATGTAAATAGGCTACTTTGATTCCATCTTAAATTATGAACCAGGAAACTTTGTTATTTTTTAATAGAAATGGAAATATATTATTTTATTTCAACAGAGAAATGTGCAGAACGATATAAAATTAATAGTATTCTCTAAACTTCTACAGGAGCATAATATTTAATATGTTTTTAATAAGTTCTCAATAAAATTTCATGATTATAGTGTCAGATAAACTTATTTCAGGTTTAAAAAAGTAATAATGGAAAATGTGTGTGCTTGTCATACAAACATAAAATTATTTGTTGTAAAGTTCAGTAATCTGCAATCCCATGCCTGAATATAAAATAAAATGAAAGTTTTTTTTATTTCCCAGACAACTAAAATTAATGAACATTATTCTCTCCTACAGATATCTAATTTCATAATTACCAAATACTTCCACTAAAAACTATTTTTCTGCATTTTCAAAATTAAAAATAAACTAAACTCATTGCTGAATTTTTTATTATAAGACAATTAGGAAAAAGAAATGTGAAAAAAGGAATGACTACTATAATTATTCACTGTTGCATTTACTTATTAAATCTATTCCATGAAATTTTGAATAATTTCTTTAAACAATGAGCTCCATGTCTTTTTACTTGTTTTGTTTTGTTTTTATTTTATATCATCATTTATTGTCATGTACTTAGTGAATATGAATGAAACAATTTAGTGAAAAATCAAAGGTACAAAATAAATACATACATAAAAGAAAGACTTTTTCACTCTTTCTCATCCTTTTCCTTTAGTTTTTCTCTCATTAGGTGCCATTTTCTACTCCCAACCGTGACAATTAATTAATAGAGCATTTGTTCAAAGCTGTGCTTTTAGCAGAGTGGCTTCCTCCTATTGTATTTCTTTACAGATAATCAATTTGAGCCTCTTTAGCTGTCAATAAGTCTGTATAGTCTCCTTTCTTTCCTCCTGTCATCAGCAAGTGATACCTTTAGAGCTACACGGAATCTACCTAAATTGTCCCCAGGGAGGGGGGTGGGGTGGTGGAATCAGCCTTTTGATATTATTCATGCTACTAGTAATTTTAAAGAGCCCTGTTCTTTCAAAGTAGTAATGATTGACTGATATATTTATTTCCATGAGACTGAGGTGGGGGAGAGGAGAAAAAAAGTGCCAAAGTAAGAGGTATTCAAACCACATTATGAGTAAATGGGTTTAAGAACCCTAGTGGGATTTCTATATGAAAAAGTAAATAAATAGAAAGCTGGCCACACAATTTGTGGTTAGAAAGAGAAAAAAATCTTGAGGGGAGTGAAGAAGAATTTAGTTCACATTTAGTCATAATGTTCTTTACATGAGTAATTAAGTCTGAGAATATTGTACTGAACAATGATGATAGATTCCAAATGAAGCATTTTCCTTTTATTCTCAACAGCTGTTCATTTTTACTTAGTGTGCACATCTTTCCCCAAAAAGACAAAAGTAAAATTATTCTTTAGGAAATTAATCACATGCATCTCATTATTTCAAATAAAATGTTCTAAAATCCAGCTTCTTCCTACATGCAGAATAATCTCTTCACTGCACCCACCTCAGAATGTCGTCAATGAGGAGTGCAGTGCCACCTTCTGGTAGAGAGGAGGATTGCTTCTTTTTGTCTAGAGAGTTACCTGGTACATTGGAATCCAATTTTGGAAATGTGGTAAGGTATGTAAACAATAATCTTAGGCGTTTGCTTCATTTGCCTTAGTATAATGGCATGAAATGTTGAAATTTAGTCCATTGATGATGTGATCTGGTGTAAAGTCAACTTAAAGTATGTTTTTTAGTTTCCTTTCAATAGGAAGCTAGCACTGTGTGAAACACAGTAAGCCTTAATTTCTTATGTTCAAAGACAGCAAATGTTTTTAAAGAGGTACTAGGCAAAGGAACATAACTTTCAAGATACAACAAACATGAGAGCCTACTGCATTCTGTTTTAAAGTTGCATGCTTACTTTATCTTGGTGGTGGCTGTGATGTATGCATATAAATACGGATTACATGGAGGACATTCATACATGCTGAGTGAACAGTTTCAGAAGTACATTTTTACATAATTTGTGCATAATGATTTTCCACTGAAACATGCTTATACATAAATTACTTCATTTGATCCTCATAACAACCAGTGAAACCGTTTATTGCAGATGAGGAAACTGAGGCTCTAAGTGGACAAGTCTCCAGATGATGCAGTGAATAGTGAATCAGAATTCAAACCCAGGACTCTGATCCAATTTTGATGTTTTCCACAAAGAAACATTTCACTGAATATCTAAAAAATTGTTCTTCGTAAAAGACTGAAGATTTAGTTTTCTTAAGCTCTCCTGAACATTCACATTTACTGCCCCATGCCAAAAATATTCCAACCGGTTAACTACTAGCAAATATATTGTATTTGATTATAGCAAACTATATATTATATAATATATATCTCTGTAAAAATTTACCTATCATATATATATTATGTATGACCTATTATATTATAAATGTCTATAGAGTTGTTACTAAAAGGTTTAGATAGATTGATGAAATTTTAGCTTAGATTTTCCTTGCAATCCTAGTATATTATACTCTACCCAATAGTAATGTCAGTACTTCTTTGACCCTTCAGATAATATGATTCTTTACCAAATTTCAGTTTATGTATCAGAAACATCAAAACAATTATTAAGAATCCATACTCACAACTTCTTGATTTAAAAATGATTAAAAATTATAAAATATCTATAAAAATTCAAAATGTAATTTTCCAAGTTATTAGTATTTATTATTATAACAACTATATAAGTAGGTAAATTTTAATTATACTATTTATATTATAAATAAATTATTTTATAAAATCAACAAGAATGATTTCTTTAAAAGGTCAATTTTTTCTGGCTATATTATCCTCAGAAGCAACTTTATTGGGATCTGGGTTTTTAAAATATAACTTCCTTTGAGCCCCCTATTTCACATTAATTTTTTAGCAGTGTCTGATTACATTTAACCTTAAGTTAATATTTCATTACTGCTCAAAGCTCTGTTATCCTTTTTCTCTCTGAATATTCTTCATTAATTTAATCACTATTAGCATTCAGAATTCATATATTTTTGGGCTGAAAAATATTGTTATAAAATGAAAATAATACAATACTTGCTTTATATATTCTTCTCCAGAGTTCACTGAGACCCTAATAATATTTGCATCTCATCATCATTATTAAACTATTTACATTAGTAATCAATCAGCATATCCTGATTTGGTTACAACACAACAGTATAAGCTAATTGATAATGATATAGAACAATTTTCAACCTCAAAATGTGGTGTTAACTTGGAGTTATACTATTTTGTGTTTTGTTTTGTTTCTTTTTAAGTAGAGTTAAATTTATTTTATTGAACAGTCATCAGAAAATTTGGCAGTTTGATGAACTCAATTAGGTCTAAAGAACGCTATATTTGTAAAATTGAAAAAATGCATTTCTTATCATTGGGGTGAAATTGGGTATTTATTTTTGAAAACTTTCTTAATCTTTTTATCAACAGTAAGTTAACCATTTTGTTTCTTTCTTCAGAGAAGTGAGGAATGGTTTCTAGTGGTTCACAACACTGTGAACATATATCTTACTAAGTTTAAGAGAATTGATACTATAATAATATTTCAATCTAGAGATAAGGTAAGGAATGCCTATTCCTATACCACCTTGGAGATCAAAATTATTCTGCATTCACTTTTACACATATTACCACCTTAAAAGGAAAAATGCCCACGTACTTACTAAGGAGATAATAAAATCAAATATTGTGTTTCATCCCACCAGTTCTGACTAACTAAAGCTGATAAAGGTTCTTGAATGTTGAATGAACCTGGCATACCAAACTCTGCCAAACTAAGAACTGTTTTCCAACCAATGAACAATGGGGCTTGATATAATCAACTGTGCATAGACTTATGAACTCATTCTGTCCTATTGCAAGTTTCCATTACTTAATTTGCAAAATTACCATGAACTTCTACTTTTTTTTGAGCATAACAGTGTTTAACTATGACTTTATTAGGTGAATGCTTGAAAGTATTCAACATTAAATTCAATTAACTTCACATTAATGTTTGTAAATACATTATTAACAATTCTTAAATATTTAAATCAACTGACTTGAAGTACAGAAAGCTTGTTCTCAAATAACTCTTTTGAGGTGACATGAAAAAAGTCTATGACTTGAGTCCAGGTCTCTAACAATCACTATATCATCACTGGTGAACTCACAGGAGCCAGCTTCAAGGTTGAGAGACACAGGTCCCTTCCTGATCTTGCCAGATGTGTTCATGGTTTGACCCATGGCAAAGAAAGTAATAACCACCAATATCTCCTGCATTTGTAATGCATACACAACCATGCATTTAAAAATCCCTGATTTTTCACTGTTAGCAAATTACTCAGTGAATTTCTTCATTGGTATATGTTCCCTTGCCAGGCATATTAACAGACTTGACTTTGTAAATTTCTCTGTTTAGCTCTGGTGGCTTTTGTTTTATTGCATTAAAATCATTGTGTGTACAGTTTCACATTAATTACCAGAAAAAGAATAAAGATCCGAAGTTTTGGAATTGGAAGGCACCTTAGAAGTCATAGACACCCTCGTAAAAATATGGTAGACTAAGATTATTTAAAACCTCTCCCATTAAATACAACTAGATATGTTGAATAAAAATAAAACAAAAATTATTTTAAATGCATAGCCGAATTTTCAACAAAAAATAATCCTTAGGTTTCCTAAAAGAAGAAAGGATTTAAGTCTAGGACAACAAATGTTTACTCTATCACTGAGGCTGTGTTGGGTGTTGAAGATATGAGTGATGATTATTCTTGGTTACTTAAGGGCTCAGTTTTAATGCAAAGACAGAAGCCAAAGCCTTAAGTCTGAGGAGGAAGCAGGATGTTGAAAATGAGAACATTCCACAAAGCTAGGAGCCTCAGGGGGTTGCATTTGCAAAGGTCTTTGAAAAATCCCAATGGCATATGGAAAAATCAAAAAGTTTGCTATGTTCTCCTGGGCTCTAGAGAATTATTTTTCCTGAGATTTTGAAGGAGCTTAAATCTTCAACTAATGCAGTTTTGATGTTCAAATTTATACTATTTGTGTGTATGTGTATATACATACATATATGAGAGACTTCCCATAAAGTCTTGGAATAAGCTAACATAATCATTACACACTCTCTCATACTGAAGGCATTCTCAAAGGGGGAAAAAAAGGCCCAAAGATGAATTTGCAATAAAAATAATATGCCACAAATATAAGACAGCACAAAAAGTAGAAAAGCAAGATGAGAGCCACAGAATGTGAAATAATAGAATGGTAATGTGATAAAAAAAATACAAAATAGGTTTGTTTACAATGATCAAGATTGAACTTTTATAAGTTATTTTAAAAATATAATATATTTTAAATTAATTGCATCAGTAGTTGGATTAAAACATCATTAAGATAGGGTCAAAGAGAAAATTAGTAAACTGAATAATATACATGAGGAAGTTACCCAGAATGCATAATGTTATTTTAAAAAGATGATACTTATCATAGTGGCTAAAATCATAAGGGACCTACAAACAAATCGCAAAGCATGTCTCTGACATATATGAAAAACATCATAATACTTCACTGAAAACCATAAAATTAGACCTAAGTGAAGAAATATACCATATTTATGTTTGGGGGAATTAATATTATAAACATGGTATGACTCCTCAATTACTGTACAAATTAATAGCAATACAAATAAAATTTCTCACAGTGTTTCCATATATTTTGATCTTAAAATTCATATATATTACCCAAAATTACCAATAATATTAAAAGGATAAGAACAGAGGATGAACCCTATTATATAATCAATTTTTTTCAAAGACAGTAATTAAATAAGTATTATATTGGTACAAGGGTGAATGGTTAGGCTAAAGAATGGCATACACTTATATGAGACTAATATTGATACATAACAAATGAAAACTGTAGATCTGAAAGAAAATAATGGATGAATTAATGAGTGGTGCTGAGACCATGAATATCTATATGAAAAAAGAAAAAAATGGGACTTTTTAATAATAGTCAAATATATTAATTCTGATTAGCTGAAAGATCTAGTAAAAATCATTTTTTAGGAAAAATTTAATAAAATATAGAAGGACATTTTTATGACACAAGATTAATGAAGATGTCTTAAATGTGACAAAAATATACATCATGGAGGAAATGATTAATAAATTTAAACTAACTTAAAATAAAAATCCATGCTTCAAAATAAAACCACATTTCTTTTAAAAAGATGAACCGATATGCCTCTGATTAGGAGTAAATATAGTCAAATCATATAACTCACAAAAATAATAATATCCATAATATACAGTAAATTATGGAAATTAATCAAAAAATAAAAAATACATAAAGACAATTTATAGAGAATTAAATATGAATAAACTTATGAGATGTTCAACTTCAATACTATTTTAAAAAATGCAAAGTAAGATAAAAATGAGATAATTTAAATCTACTTTAATCCATTTTGGCAACAATTAATTCTGATAATATCAAATGATGTCAATAATATGCAAGTATTTGTTCCTGGTAGAAGTATGAATCAGCGCAAGTTCTCTGGATGATAATTAAAGAATACATAGTAAAGGATATTATATTTACTATCATCTACTTTAAACTTACTGTGACATAAATGCAAAAGGGAACATGTTCAAGGAAGCTCATTGAGTTCTTTATAAAAGGGAAATTATGGAGGGAAATGTAGAAAATTCAGGTTTATTTGAACACTGTTCTACTACAGAGAAACTCAAAGAAATTATCCTGTATAACATATATTGACATGAATAACCAGCAAAAACATACTGTTGCAAACAATAGGTAAATAATGATAATAATTCTGTAAATTTTGAAAGAAAAACAGGTTTATATATGTAGCATGGTTTATTCACAGTTTTGTTATATGTAGTAAAAAAAAAAAAAAATCAACATCAGGTAATGATGAACACAACTTCAGGTTAGAGGCTATATCTGTGAGAATAAGGAGACAAGTGACAAGAAGTAGGCTTTAGCTGTATGTGCTGATTTTACTTCATAAAAAGCCAGAGAGAGGGAAAGTGACATTGGATTTAAAAAACAAGCGTTAACTTCTATTCACCTCAATTCTGGGTATTAAATTATTTTCTGTGTTTTTTTTTTTGTGTTTGATAGTTGAGATTTTGACATTAAAAAAAAGAGAAAGAAAAAGAGGTTCTAAAGACCATCTTCTCATTTTATAGAGAAGTAGGTGACGTCTGGAGAAGTTAAGGGATATGCCTGATTTTACAAAGGGCAGTCTGGAACAGAACCCAGGCCAGGAAAATGCCCCAAGTGTTTTTACAGAGTGGAATGCTATTAATGTTATTCATTTTCTGTCTCCAAGTTTCAAATCACAATTAGGGAACTGTCAGTCCCATATGTCAATGCTCTAATGTGATGGTCTTCAAACTCTCTTCCAGGGAACCCCATTTTCTTCAAGAGCTTCCCTGTTTGAATTTCAGTTAAAGCTATCTGTTTACCCACATAAAAGTAGACCCTACATTGGGTATTTGGTATAGGCTCCAGAGCCAAGAACAGGGGTGTCAAACCCTCCCATACCCTTTCATGAAGTGCTTCACCTCCTACAAGACGTAATAAGTGACTCTAAATCTGATTCCCCTCCATAAGGAATGAAAGAGGCTAAGAGGAATGAAGCTTGGGGGAGGGTTGCTGTGTATGTGCTTTAACAACCAAGACAATAAGCCAAATGTGGGGTAGTAGGTCCATTTATAGAGTACAGAGCTTGAGGAATGTAGGAGTTAGTATTTTATTGACTCCTGAAAAGTCTAAAGGATAGAGTGGCACTGTCCAATAGAAATAAAGTGCAAACCACAACGTAATAGTAAATTTTCTAGTAAACGTTTTAAAATTTTAAAACACAGATGAAACGTTTCAAAGTATATTTTTACCCAATATGTTAAAATATTTTGCTCTTAACATGTAATAATTATTAATCAGGTAGTTTACATTAGTTTTGTCCATTCTAAGTTTACACAACCGGGTGTGCATTTTACACTTGTAGACTATTTCAGTTTAGACTAGCTACATTCGAGGTGCTCAACAGCACGTGGCTACCATGTTGGATGACACAGGGTTAGAATCAATAGAAGATTCTTCAGTCTGCCTGGAAAAGGTAACATGGACTGATTGGAACCTCACTGGACTTCTAACAGGAAAGGCAAAACCATGTGTTCTTCCAAAATCAGATGTGGACCCTGCAGAAGGGAGGTTTGGGGTCTTCCTAAAAGGGATCTCTTTTAGGGATCTTGCTTACACTTTGAAAGTGTTAGATGTCTCATCAGGAGCCAAGGCAGCCATATGCAGCCCACAGAAAAGAAGCACTGCTAAGGTCAAGGGAGATGGAAATCTCCCTTTGGAAGTGTTTGGAAATTTTCAGGGAGGACAAAAACTCCCTATGCAATGGGTTCTGTGGTGCCAGTAAACACTGCCCCAGCTGATACCTACCTCTCCTCTGGCTTCTGATCCAACTCTGAGAGGACCCAGAGTATGTGCCAAAGGAGTGGAAGAACTGGTGGATGGAATTAAGAAGAAAAAGAAACTGACCTCACTCTTCTATTCCTACTACAGGCAACCAAGGTTGGGTCAGGCTCACAGTGGGAGAGGGAGAGCCTTACACTGGATAAATGTTTAAGTTCTGCTTACCAAATAGCCAGACATTATTGATTTTAGACTGCACTAGAATTTTAATGCCAAAATAAAATTCTACTTGTTTATTATCTAAATGTGCCTAGAAAGTCTAGGAGGAAAAACATATTCAGAAAGAATGTTTAATGGGGAATGGTGAGAAAGAATAAAGTTGGTATCTGCTTACACTCTACCAATTCCACTCTGTTCAATAAACCAATTTTACCTTCATTAAAATTGTAATAAAAACAAAGTACACTCATATGTATCATAAAATGAAGATGAACACATTGGTGAAGTATTAATTGCTTCTTCCAGGGATGCACCTTATAACTGAAACGATAGTTTTTTCTGCCATCTTTGTTTCAATGATGAGTATCCTGAAGTTACAAGGTAGATATTCAATTGTTTATCATGTGCAACTATGCATGGCAATCAGGATTTTCTTAAACACTGCAAAGCCCCTCAAATTACATGTCTATTTTATTAAAAAAAAAAAAAACATATTAAGTAGAACATTGGCATTACTCCTACTTTTAAAATGTTGTGTTGACTTAAATTGACTCATTATGCTTATCAGTTGACTTTATAATAAGTAAATATTAAAATTTTGAATTTAGTAATTCAATTTATATTAATAAAACATTGATTTTTCAGTTTACAGATGGGCTTTTAAATTATTGTTTAAAAATGGAGTATGTTAAACAGTCTTTTGAAAATCACTGATCTATTTTGATATATCACTGGACTAATATAGTAAGCTTTTCAACTTGGGTCTGGGCAGCTAGCATATTCCTGAGTTATCTTCCTCTACTGCCCTTGAAGTTTGAATATAATTGTTACAATATAGCTGTAAGGAAGTTATAATTGGGGAAGTCAATCTCTTTCCAAATTAATTCTATAATACACTTCAAAACTATTAGCTTTGAATTCCTCTATTCTTTTGGATTACTCATCCCTTGGCTTTTTCTACAGCAAAATATCTGAAATGTTAAATATCTACTGTACTGAAGAAAGAATCCACGTATCTTAACTTATTCTCCAAATTTATCTCTCGACTCTCATCTTTCACAAACAAAACTTGACACCTTTATGTCTACCTCTTGATTTTCAACACAAATCTTCTATCCTATATATTTAATCTCCTTATTCACTATCCCCCAGATGTTCTGTTCAAGTTCTTATCACACATCTTGTTTCATGTAGGACATAGTTCTATTCTAATTTAATCTACTGCCTTGATAAAAGCCCACCTCAAGTTTATTTTCACCATTTTGCCTCCCTCTAAACTCTATTAATACAAGTTCACATTTCAAAGAAACAGTGGGATACACTATATAAGCATCAAGTTTTGGAATGAGTAAGGGGTATCTGAGTTCCCATCTGTGGTAGAACATCTATTGTTTGTATTTTCCTGGTCAAGTGATTTTTGGGGTTTCATTTAAAAAATCTTCTGAAGTCCTAATAATATACATATTATTATCATTTACGCAATATACATACATAAATTTAATGCATTCATCGTTTAAAAAATTACCTCAGCAAAACTGCACTATCTTAAAAAAAACCTTTCATAGCACTTACCATGGGATATAACAATGATTCATGTATTGAAAAACATTAATTATCTAGCACATCAGGAGGGAAATGGTATTTATTTTTTGTTTGCTTGATTGAATTCATTCATTAGCCAGATTTTCCCCAAACACAAAATACTTTCTGAGAATAAATTAAAAGCTGTCGTACCTGGTCTGAGTTTTTTAATTCAGTAACAACAAATTATGTGCTGTGGGTCTCATTATTAACACTTTTTTTAAAGTTCATTTCAGTAATATCATATTTTTTCCCCTCTAACCAGGATTAACTTTAGAAAACTCTAAAAGCTAACTAGTTAATATAGATTTAGGAAAGAACAGCAGCACACCGCCAGGCTATCTGTGGCAAGCAGGTATGAAATTATGCTTTTGACAACTGATGTTCAGACAGGTCATGACTTTAAGACAATTCATATATAGTTTTAGTAGCTGAAGGAAAACAGTGTTTTATATGCACTTTCCCCCTCATTCTATAAGCAATACCTGTACATTGTGAACAATTAGAAAATAGAGGTAAGAAAATTAAAATCACTTGTAACCATAATACCTAAAATAGTCACTGTTAACATTTAGGGAATTTACTTGTGCTCTTTATATATGTAAATACACACGTATTCACAAAGAGAAAATTTGACTCAAATTAGTGATAAAATGGGTTTTGCACTTTCTTTCATTTTATTAGTTATTATTTTTCCGTGTCTCAAAATGTAATTTTAAAGGTAACATAACTCAATAGTTGGAGATGAGATAAAAAAGCTAATTTCAACTTTAGCATTAATCAAAAGGGATTTAACCCTCCTGCAAAGATTGGGTTACATGTGGGACCTTCTCAACCAACCCTGTCATTTTCAATCATAGGCAGGGGTCCCTGAACCACCACACGGAGCAAAGCCAACTGCCAATTAGGAAGACCTGCCTTGGACACTGAAAAATAAGCCTCTCATTGGTTTGAGACATGAGACACATTTGGGCATATTTGTTACAGCAGTTTATGTCAGCCTAACTGAAAAAGTGTAGAATCAGTAAGAACCTGGTTTACGATTCCAATCTAGCCCACACTTTCCTTTATTTGTCCACAGTAAAAGCTGTAATAAAATATATTTATAGAATTTTGTTTAAATTTAGGCTTGTAATATCTTTCATCATCTAAAGTTCAGCTAATTCACGTATAATCTTTCATGTTCCCTTTAAGGCTTCAAATTTTAACATTTTATCTGTTTAATCTGTATGGATATTAATTTGCTGTAAAAAATTCAATCTTTCCCTGGGCCAAAAGGGAAAGTACTATGATCACATAAATCATCAGAGTCAAAATTTTAAAAAGCATACAAGAAATCTGAAAAAGAAAAGAAATAACACTGGGCTCTGAATATTTTTCTCTTGAATGCTAGATTTGTCAACATAACATTATAGTAGGAAAAAAACATTCTTTAGCTAGTCATAGATATTCTACAAAAATTATGAGCAAATACAGTGATGAAGGAGAATTACAGATGTTTTTAATCTCCTGTGATTAGATTATTAATGATTAGATTATTAATCTAATAATGTGAGTAGACACATCATGGTGGATCAGTCAGGCAAAAGACTGGCTGTTAGACCCAACTTTAGGACACATTCAAGGGGTAAGTTCACACTCCATAAATACCCTGAAAAAGCAAAGCCATGAGAAAACCCTTCCCTTTAGGCATCTGCATTTAGCGATGTCCCCTGTAAAAGAGAGTAGAAGAGCTCAGCCCACTTGGAAACAGTTCCAGTTTCACTGTCTTAGAGAAGATCAAGGTATGATCCCTTCTTTCTTTTCTCTTTTTACTGAAACATTTTTAAAACGGTGGGTGGTATGTAGAAGCTTTTGATTTTTTCCAGTGCTAATTCAGGAATCTTGGCCCAAAAATGTCAAATCAGTTTTCATTTAGCTTCCAGAGAAACTATTAATTACTCATTGTGCAAGGAGAAAAAGATGTTAATGAACAAGTGTAGTCATTTGACCAAAATACATTTCAGGCTTAATGTAAAATTTAAGTAGTCTGTGATAGAAAAGCTTTCTTAAAGATAGAATAAGGTAGTTTGTTTTGAAAGAAAACCTGAAAATTTTTATGCTAGAAGCAGTGTAGGTTTAAAATGCAAATTAACACATTAATTCAGGAATTAGCAACTGTTGATATATACTAACATATTTCAAAGAAGATTTGACATAAATATAACATACATATAATGCATAAAATGTAGATTACTAAAATCTAGATTACTAATAGTATTAACTCTAGATTACTAATATATCATAAATTATTATATTGCTAGTATATATGTATATATATATGTGTGTATATGTGTGTGTGTTGAACTTGTGGCATATATATGTAGATACGTAAAATACACATGTATACACAAAATATATGAATTTAGATAAATATATAAATGTAGATAAATAAATCATGGGCCACAAGTTTAATACGCTAATAGGCAAATTAACTAAAGTGGCAAATACCTCCAGATTCTCAGTGGAATGTTATGAACAGCTTTTTACATAAAGAAAACTCCTTTCCACAACTGCTGACATGTGTTTCAGGATTTTTGTTTGACTCCTGCCAATTTGAATCCCTAGACTGGAATAAATGCAGAGCCATCTGTTCTGACGTGGCTGTTGTGACAGTTCTAGGTTCACTGAAGCAATTGTTTCTATTACCCTCAGTACTCATGATATGCTTCACTTTGCAGCATCCCTACTGAATAAATTGAACTTAACTCGTATCACGAATATAATCAGGTTAAGGTCTTGGTAAAATTTATGTGTGCAAGAATAGCTTAACCCTTTCAGCTCCAAGCCTCCAAAAACGTATGTTGGTGGTTTGAACTTTTTATGCCATTCCCAATGACTTTTGCAGATAGAGTTTTGGGGGTATCTCTCATTATATTAAACATTATGTAACCTTACTGTTTAAATTGAGAGAAGAGTAGGGGGCAAATTTTAGTGTATCAAGACCAATTTTTGTTGAGGCTTGTTAATTCATTTAAACTAAATGGTGCTGTGGGCATGACTAGGTGACTAGTCTTTTTAAGGTAGTACGGTTTAAAGTAGGAGGCTGAGTTCAGGCATGTATTCAGAGTTGTCAGGTAGAGATCATGAAAAGAATAGCAGACAGAGAGAGTGAAATAAAGGTGATTTTTGCTGGCATAATACAGTATTATTACTCTACCGGGCTGCAGTAGATCATACCTGATCTGAATAAATTAATGGTAACTCGAGTAAGTTTCCATAAAATGTAATAATGGAGAACACAAATAATGCCCTAGCAGCTCATTCTGTTATTAATACAACTTCAGAGGTTTTACAGGATGACAGATTATTAAAAGGGTAAAAAAAAAGCTTAAATAGGCCAAGATTTAGGTGATTTATGCATTTATAAGAATATAAACATTATATGAAGGTAAAGCATTTAAAAGATATGTTTTCCATAAAGATACCTTAGTCATTTGAAATGGTAAATCAAATGAGATGGGGTATGCTAACGCGCCATCGATGGTATAAACCACACATTTTAAGGTATTATCATTATATTAACAAAAAAGATACAGAAGCCCAGCCTGGATGATAAAAGTCAGGTGAGAAGAAGATGCTCAGGTTGCTAGATGCTGACTTAGGAATCAAGAACCAAGAAGTAAAGATGGAAGCCTGAGATACAATGTAAAAGCCAGGGAGTCTGTGGTTTTCTTAAGCTGAGAATCTGTACACCAAGTAGGTAATTTAGATGGAAAACAACAAGTCAGTGACAAGAGGTATCCCCAAAAAGACAGAGAAAATTTAAAAAATGATGGAGATCTTGAAAGATGGGAGGTGACTTTTTTTTTTTTTAACCACTGTAGCTATAATGGCTGGACAGGGCAGTGCCTGGAAACATTGGATAGCTAATAACTGATGAAGGGATGAATAAGTCAGAGATGAATAGATGAGGAATCTACTTATGGATATAGATATACATAAAGAAGTAGTGCATAGCTAAATCTCCAGTAAAGGTAAAGTGGAAGTAAAATTGTGTCTAATTGTTTATGGGAAATCAATAAATCGGGGGCTGAGAATGGAATGAATGAGACTGGGAAGAGAGGGGACTGGGCCTAGGTCTCAGCATTTGGGGGGAGGTTGGAGGGAATTTGGAAAAATGGGGGCTGGGAGGGAAAGTCCCAGGGTCGGTGGGAGAGGCAAGATGGAAAAAAATGGAAAGGAAAGACTCAGAAAACCAAAAAGTCAAGGAGCCAAACAAAAATCAGAACCCAAAGTTTTGGGGTCTTGGGTAAAACTCTTCATTTAATTTAAAAAAATGAGTGTTAGCTATTTATTGCTCAGAGACAAAGAGCATTATCCCAAGCTTTGGTGAAGAAGTTGAGTCCTATCTACAGTCGAGAGCTGAGTGCCTAGTGGTGAGGCGCATACATACGATGAAAAGGGCACTCTTTGTTTCTGGTCCTTTTTCAGGTTTCAGCGCCTGGAGAGATGACCACTGCAGTGTGGCATGAAGCAGTCTTGAGACAGGAGAGCCAGATCAATGCATTTTATCCACAGAGAGCCACTGCGTACCACAGAGGTTCTTAAAGTTTGATCCCTGGACCAGGAGCATCAGCATATCTGAGCACTGGTGGGAAAGGCAGAGCCATTGGTCCCACCCCAGACTCACTGAATCAGAAAACTGGTGCTTCCAAGGTACATTATATGAGATTCCACAATATGATGAGACACAGCTTTGAAAAGAACTATTAGGTTGGTAATATGATCTTGCATTTAGCCTCTAAAGAGGTAAATATGCCTGGTTGCGAAGAGATTTGTTTTCTTTGCTTTGAGGAATCTTACATGCTAGCAAGTGCAATAGTTATGTTGTACACTTGCTAGTATAAAAAGATTTCTAATGAGAATTTCTTACAGTGTTACAGTTAATAAAGAACAAGATAGGTTAAAGAGAACTATTTTTGAGTTTAAAAAAACTAAAAGGAAGTACATTTTGCTAAACCATAACGTTCTAAGCACACAAGCCCCATCTAGTGGCCTTTGTACCAAGAGTTCAGTCAAGGTTTCTAAAGGGCTACAAGCCAACTATGGCACTACAGATTTAGAGTCAGCACTTAGATGCCTGGACTACAGCATGTAGGCATCATGTCATATCCTCTATGCAAAACACTCCTCAAGTTTTGTAGAACCTCTCCTAAGTTTCAAAACTATCTGAATCAGAAAAGGAAGAAAACATTTATTGAGTTCCAATTATGTCAAGCTCTACATTAGATGCTTTTATATATTTGTAGACATATATGTGATAGAGATAGAGATAGAGACAGAGACATACAGGGTGGCCATTAAATCTGGAAACATAGGTGAATACATAAATATTTTACTAATATTATAACATAATAATATAAAATTATCTATGGTTTCAGAATATGCCACTGAAAAAAACAAAGTTCTGGAGGGACTCTTTTCATAGTCACACAATATGTTATTCCTATGGTACCCTGTGGTTAACTCTGCTATAGCATTTTTCATTCTATGATATTGCCAATTTTTTGTCTTTAAATACTACTTTAAGGTCTTTAAGGAACAGAACCATTTTTTATTCTTGGCACCAAGCATAGTGCTCAATAAAGTGATTAATAATTGTTTGTTAAACGAATAAGTGCATGGATAAGTGAACTATAAGAATGAAGTGAAAGATGAGTTATTTAAATCCTCGCCCTTCTATTTCATATTATATATATTTATATGTGTATGTATATGTATATACATACACACATAAGTATATATTACTTTCAAAACAGTGAAACTGAACTTTATTAGCAAGTATGGGAGTATCCAGAGATGTCTTAGCATTGTGTTCTACCTTCTACAAATACTTGTTACTCAAAAAAAAGTAACTGTTGATGAATCAAGGATCTTAGTAAGGAGAAATGAATATTTACAGAAATAATTACAATGTAATATAAAATATGAAAAGTGACATGCAAGTGACAATGACTTTTTGCTCATTGCATTTATGTGGAAGAAATGACTTTCAGTTGGAGGCAACAAGGAAGACTTTATTTAACTGACTCATGAAAAAATTTAGTACAATTTGAGTAAGATTATGATGGAAAGGTACTTCACAAAGAGGAAGAACTTGAGTAAACGGTTTGTTGGACATTAGCCACAGCTCCCAGTATGTTCCTGGCACACTGTACATGAACAGAAGCAATATGGCAATAAAGCCTTGGAATTAAGTGGAGCCAGAGCAGGGCACATTTGGGGCCTTTTTTGCAAGATTCTGGGTGACAGACTTCACTTCTTAGAATCAATACATCTAAGGAGAAAAGGTACTAAGAAAAAGAAAGATAGACAGCAAAACAAATTTAATAACCCTGGTGATAGAGGCAGATTTTTATTTCTAACATGGATAATCCTATTTTGAAAATATGCTCTAATTATCAATATAAATGGGAGTTTAATTGCACTCATACTCAGTTCACAGATCACCACATATATTCAATGTAGGATTTTCCCTCTGGATTGGTTTTATAGATTAGTTCCATCAATAACCAAGAATTAATCATTTTAATCAAAATAAGCCTTGGTGGTGATACAGATTATGTGTAATGAGAACCAAAGTATTGCTACTTTGACTACTGGTGTGTTTCTAATATTATTGACAGGTATAATCAAATTTAAATAATTGATCTTTTTTCTCTTTTTTAAAAAGAAAACCCTACAACAATTAGAGTTGTTTTTGTTTAATATGGAGGAAAATGGCAAGAAAGAATCTTGTTTTAGGATTGTTTAATAACTTAGCATTAAACTACTGAAACTGGAAGAATTAGTTTCAGATATCATGCTTCACATTTCAGGTTTCTATGGAACTAAAATAGTATTGAGCAAACCTTTTAAAACAACATGTAGGATAGTACCTCTTTTAAGTAATGAGAAGAGCCATCTTTTTATAAAAGGCTCTTTCTTTTCCAGAAAATATTTTCAAGGTGACATGTCACTTAAATGAAAGGAGCAGTAGACTAACAAGGGAGACATAAAAATTATTATGACTATAAAAAATATGAAAAATTTCACATCCACTGAGAAACATCCTCTCTTCTTTTTTTACCACCTTATTTTATCCACTAGAACTCTTTCAAAATTGAGTCTGCTTCTTAGATCTCCCAAACCTTAATTAAAGTTTCATCTATGAGTCAATTCAGAGGTTATGTTTGGACCGAGCCAGATCAAGATGGCAGAGTAGGAAGACCCTGAGAATGTATCCTACCACAAACATAAAAACTACAACTACATATAGACCAACTCTCTCTGAAAATGACCTAAAAACTAGCATAACAGCTTTTCTACAATCAAGGATATAAAGAAAGAACCATATGTATTCTGATAGGTAGGAGGAGAAGCAATTTAGCCAGGACTCATACCCCTAGTGGGTGACCTAGAAGAGGAGGGGGATATCACAGGTTCAGGGATCTTTCCAAGGAGCAAGGGATTTGTGCTCCACATCTGCCACCCCAGCCCTGAGGTCTGGTACGGAAGATGAGCCCCCCTAGCTAATTATGAAAACAAGTGTAGCTTACCAGAGGGTTATGGGAAACCAAGACTATGGTCTGGAAGGCAGTGTACAGACTTGCTCACTCTCAGTCTGAGCACAGAGCAGCAGATAGAAAACTGTCTGATGATCTGGGTGGTCTGCCAGGACCACCCCAGTGCACTCCCCATCCCACACTGGGCCTTGGCTCTAGCCTCTCTCGCCCCAGCCCTACTCCTCACCAAGGCAGTGAGTGCCATCACTCCATGGGAGAGGCTGCCACTCATGCCAAGCTCTGGCTCCATCCCTGGCCCCATTCCTCACCAAGGTGGCAAGAACCAGTGCACCATGGAAGAAGCCACAGACAGCAGGGCTCTCATAAGATCCAGTTCTCCCATCAAAGTCACTAGGCACATACAGGCTGCATAGGGACACTCCCACACAAGGACATGTCTTCAAGACGGGGAGACGTAACAGTTTCATCTAATCTCATAGAAACATACAGAGAAAGTCAAAATGAGAAGACAAAGGAATATGTTCCAAATGAAAGAGCAAGATAAAACCCAGAAAATATCCTAATGACATGGAGATAAGTCATTTAACTGATAAAGAGTTCAAAATTATGGTCATAAAAATGCTCACTGAACTCAGGAAAAGAATAGAGAAACACAGTGAGAATATCAACAAAGAACTATAAAACACAAAAAAGAACCAATCAGAGCTGAACAGTGCAATAACTGAACTGAAAAATACACTGGAATAAATTAACAACAGATTGAGTGATAAAGAATGTATAAGCAACTGGGAAGACAGAATAAATCACACAATCAGGACAGCAAAAGAATTTTTTTTAATGAGGATAGTTTAAGGGACCTCTGAGACAATATGAAGTGTACTAACATTCACATTATAGGGATCCCAGAAGGAGAAGAGAGAGAGAAGGAGGTAGAAAATGTATTTGATGAAATAATGGCTGAAAACTTCCCTAACCTGAAGAAGGAAACAGAGACTGAGGTCCAGGAAGTACAGAAAGTCCCAAACAAAATGAACCCAAAGAAACCCACACCAAGACATATCATAACTAAAATGGCAAAAGATAAAGGGAGAATTTTAAAGGCAGCAAGAGAAAAAGAGAGTCACACATAAGTGAACCCCCATAAGGCTATCAGCTAATTTTTCAGCAGAAACTTTGCAGGCCAGAAGGGAATGGCATGTTATATTTAAAGTGGTTAAAGGAAAAAACCTACTGCGAATGACACTCTACCCAGCGAGGTTATCATTCAGAATTGAAGGAGACATGAGTTTCCTCCAAAATTTAAATGTTCCAAAAATTAAACGTTCATTACTATGAAACCAGCCTTACAAGAAATATTAAGTGGTCGTCTTTAAGTGAAAAAGAAAAAGCTGTAACAAGAAATAAGAAAATATATGAAAGAAAAAACTTACTGGTAGAGGTAAATATATAGTAAAAGCAGTGGATCAGCCACTTAAAAAAGCTAGTACAAAGGTTAAAAGACAAAAATCCTAAAATCAACTATAGCTATAAGAAACAGTTAAGGAATACACATAAAGCTATAAAATATGAGATCAAGAACATGAAACATGGGACATGAGGGGTGAGAGTAAACAACATAGAGATTTTAGAATGTGTTTGAACTTAAATGACTATTAGTTTAACAACAACAAATATATATATATAATATGCATATATATTATATATATATATATGTAGTAACCACAATAAAAAACCTACAATAGATACACAAAATCAAAGAGAAAGGAACCCAAACAAAACACAAGAAAATCATCAAACCACAAGGGAAGAGACTAAAAGAAGAAAAGAACAGAGAAGAACTACAAAACAACCAATAATTTTCAATAATCACTTTAAATGTAAATTGATTAATGATCCAATCAAAAGACACAGGGTGGTTGAATGGATAAAAACAAGACCCATCTGCCTACAAGAGACTCACATCAGAGCTGAAGATACACACAGACTGAAAGTGAAAGAGTGGAAAACGGTACTCCGTGCAAATGGAAATGAGAAACTAGTTAGGGTAGCAATACTCATATCAGACAAAATAGAATTTAAAACAAAGTCTATAAAAAAAGCCAAAGAAGGGAATTATATAATGATAAAGGGATCGATCCAAGAAGGAGATATAATGTTCATAAACATATATGCACCTAATATAGGAGCATCTAACTATATAAAGCAAATATTATCAGATACATAAGGAAAAATTGACAGTAATACAATAATAGTAGGAGACTTTAATACCCCACTTACAGCAATGGATAGACCATCCAGACAGGAAATCAATAAGGAAATAGTAGCCTTAAATGACACATTAGACAAGATGAACACCCATTCAACAAGAGCAAAATACACATTCTTTTCAAGCACACTGGAACTTTCTCCAGGATAGGTTACATGCTAGGCCAGAAATCAAGAATCAAAAATTTAAGAAGACTGAAATTATATCAAGCTACCTGTCTGACCACAGTGGTATGAAACTAGAAATACAGAAAGAAAAATGGAAAAACATTAACTTGTAAAGAATAAACAACATGCTACTAAAAAAAAAACCAAATGGGTCAGCAAAGAAATTAAAAAGGAAATGAAGAAAAATATCTTGAGACAAATGAAACTGGAAACACAACTTTCCAAAATCTATGGGACACAAAAAAGCAGCTCTAAGAGGAAAGTTTACAGTAATACAGGTCTACCTCAAGAAACAAGAAAATAATTAAATAAACAACCTAAATTTCCGCCTAAAGGAACTAGAAAAGAAGAAAAAACAGAGCCCAAAGTTAGCAGAAAAAGGGAAATAATAAAGATCAAAGAGAAAATAGATAAAATAGAGGTTAAGAAAACAATATAAAAGATCAGTAAAACCAAAAGCTGGTTTTTTGAAAAGATAAAAAAAATAGACAAACCTTTAGCCAGACTCATCAAGAAAAAGAGAAATTAGAATAAAATAAAATTAGAATAACTAATATCAAAAATAAAAGAGGAGAATTTACAACCAATATTACAGAAATGAAAAGAATTATAAGAGAATACTAAAAACAGTTGTACAATTTGCCAACAAATTGGACAACATTAGAAGAAATGGGCAAATTCCTAGAAACATACAAAGAAATAGAAAATCTGAACAGACCAAATACTAGTAATAAAATCTGAACAGACCAAATTGAATCAGAAATGAAAAATCTTTCAACAAAATTTGAGGATCAGACAGTTTCACAGGAAAATTCTACCAAACATTTAAAGAAGAGTTAACTCCTATCCTTCTCAAACTACTCCAAAAAATTGAAAAGGAGAGAACACTTCCAAACTCATTCTATGAGTCCAGCATTACCCTGATAAACAAAACCCAACAGAGATACCATATAAACACACAAACAAAATTACTACAGGCCAATATCCCTGATGAACATAGATGCAAAAACCCTCAGCAAAATATTGCAAACAGAATTCAACAATACATAAAAATACACACACATAATGATGAAGTAGGATTTACTCCAGGGATACAAGGATGGCTCAATATCTGCAAATCAATCAACATGATATATGCATTAACAAAGTGAAGGATAAAAAAAAACATGATTATCTCAACAGCTTTCAATATGTTGATTTTTCCAAGTTATAAATTCAAGACACTACTAAATATCTATATTCAAACATTTTCCTAGAAATATTCTTACAGGTGGAAGACTTATTTGAAAAAAGTTTCCTGATGTTATCTGCATTGTAATATTCTGTACTGTTGACTATGACACAAGAATGATTAAGTGCCAGAGAAATATATTATTAAAAATTATATTTTAAATTAATACTTTAAGAAAAAAAATCTCCAATCAAATTTGTAATTCAACCTTCAAAAATGCTGAACAATATACACTTAAAAGGCAGACTTAAAAATCAAATAAATAAAAATATAGTTTTAAATAAAAAGAAGCTTTTGTTGTTTTTTTCATTAATGACAGCTATGCTATTTCAAATTATAAAATAAAATTGCCCCTTTTCTTTATAATTGTTACTTGATGACTCATCTAAGTCTTATGTATAACTATCTCTTGGGAAAAAATACCCAAGAAGCCAAAATGTCAACTTTACATTTCTCTCCACATCCTACAAACTTTATAAGATAAAAGAATGCAAACAAAAACTTCATGCTAATACTGAATGAAAGGTAAGGAATTCAAAGTTTATCCCATATTTAAATGATTTTAGTTTTCAGAGTTCATCTTCATAGTAATAGTGTGTTGTGTTAATGATTTCTCTTTTTCTTCTCTTTTAGTAATATCTCATACCAACATCTTTGAAATAAAAGATAGAATAAGACAAAATAAAAGATTTTCTGTGTAAAGGAAATGCATCATTGAGGAATGCAAATTTTTAAATCTCAAAGATATTTAAACATAATTTTAGAGGTTAGATAGTAGGTTCTTTAAACATAGATACTGAAGATACTTAAGGGGAAGAGTTGTTGAGATCTTTTACTAGGCGACATAGTTACTTATATACCATTGGCAAAATAGAAAGGCTTATCCATCTAGCAGCACAGTCTTCCAACAGCTACTAATCAGGACCATGATTGGAGACAAAAAAATATTGCTACCCTGAAAATGCAAATCTGTTAGATCAGATCTGACCATCACCAGGTGACAGCTACTTCACTTAATTTGCCCTCATATAGTGAGAGATCATAGAATCACCCAAGGTTTGGACCTTTTTCTTGGATCTAGCTAATAATATGGCACTTCCACTTACAGGCCTTCCAGTTTAAAACAAACACTGTCCTTTTTTTTTCTTTTTTTTTTCCTGGCTGTTATTTCTTTGTCCTAACTTGACAGGGAAAGTTGAAGTTGAGCTAAAATGAACAAAATTAAATTGAGCTAAAAAGTCAACTTAAAATGACAGTTGATCTTTTCTGAAAGGCTTGGAGCTCTGGTAATCCACATGATTCAGATGACAGCAGAGTGGAATCTGGAAGCTTTTGTATCCAGAGGGAGGCTGCATCTAACACATATAGGTTATCAGCTGTCTAGTTTAGTCTTTAACTTAACACAAGGAAAGAAACGCTTTGTCTACTCTCTAAATCTCTTTCTGTATGTCAGAACCTTTAAAATCAGAACTTATTTTCCTTTGTTGTTAGCCCCAATTCTTGTTGCTTCTTTTAAGACCACTTAGTTTATTCAAAGGAAGGGAAAAACAGAAAACATTTGTGTAATATCTCCATACATTGTTACTACTATTCTATTTTCTAGATCTCTTTCTCAAGTCTATTTCTTGCAACTTTAATCATTTGCTTTGCTTTTACTCACTTCATTTGAGAACCCTGTGAAATCTGAATTTTCATATCATTTGCAGGTTGGGTCATTTTCACGTCAACTTTAAAAATCATAGATTTTAAAATCATAGATTTTAAAAATCTAAAAACCTTTTATCTCTCCACTTCAATGTCTGGATAATGATGCACATTTAAGTAATGCAAGTACTGATGGTGGAATATCACTTGCTAGCATCTATTGGGTTACAATGAGTTGTTAATATTTCTCAGTGGTGTATTTTCAATTAAACGTTCACCTCTTTGATAGAATAATCAACATTGTAGGGTTCCAGATATAAGATGTTTTCATACAACACAAACCACATATTTAACTGTGGGAAAAAATAACCTTATATTCGTTACCTTCTCCATCAAAAATTCTGTTACTCATTATAGAAGGAAATTTCACTATTCAGGCTAGGGTTTGTGTGGTTGTGTGTATGTTTCAGTTACATTATCTCGTCTCATTTTGGGTACAGAGGAGACTGTGATGTTCGCAACAGAACCTAAAGCAGTGTTTCTAAGGGGACATGGCCAAGGTCACATGACTCATTCCTGCTTTTGTACCAATGATTTCCCCAGTTGTGCCTGATTCTTCTCACCTCCTGAGCAAAGATTATTGTGATGCTTAAGTGTTAAACAGACCTCCCCTCATAACCACACCTAACGTAGGGCTGACCTGTTCTCCATTCAAGTTCTTTAGAATGGTTCGGTACTAGTGCAAACCTAAAATAGTCCATCACAAGAACACACCTATAAACCGTCTACTGCAATGGCCTCCTACTGAGTTGCCTCACAGCTCTTTTGGTGCATTGTCTCCCTTGATACTACAAATTAATAAACCTAACTTTGACAATGGGAGCTTTTCTGGTGGTCTTTATCCAATGCATTTTATCATAGTAAGAACAGCTTCCAAAAAATCAATTATACCTAAGACATTTTCTAAATAAATGACGATTATTTTAAAATATGCTCTTCCCTGAAACATAATATTTGAGAAGCAAAATGGAATTTGGGAGCATTATGTTCACATCCCTTGATTTTACATGGTAGGCAAATGATATCCAAGACTCATTCAAAGCTCCTGGACATTAGTGACAGACCTACAATTAGAATTCATGTTACTTTATATATTGTCTGATATACTTCCTCTATAAAGCCACTTATCACTTCACTGTAAAGTTTTATATATGTTTGTCCTATCAAAAGTACAATAGAATAAACCCTTGCTGTGTATGAAGCATATAATTGAACACTATTTTAAAAAATTGCTTCTCCAGATATTTAGACTAATATTTGGAAATACCCTTTCTAAAGATACTTCTCTTTCAAAATGTTTCTTTTGAAAGTTTCAACTTCACCCATGTATGCAAAAAGATTTTCAAAACATTTAAAAATATGGCACAGAGACTCTTAACGCACAATTTGCTAAGACTATTCTGTTATTCTTGTCTGAAGTACTATTGCCTGGCACTGGTCCTAGTTCTGTAGCACGCTAACTGAAACTAATGTGACCTTGGGCAAAGATCTCAATGCATGTATGCCAAACAGGGAAAACAATATTCCCTATCATATAGAGGTTTGTTAAGATTAAATAATTTAACACGTAAATACCCAGAACAGACCTGGGCTCTGTAATTGACTATTCACTACTGTTTTTAAAACATCAGTTAGCTATTGAGAATTATTATTATTTTGAATGTTTAAAACCTGTTTTCATATTTTATATTTGTATTTTATAAGCAGCAAAGTTGACCTTTTTAAAATTAACAAACATTCTTTTTAGAGCAGTTTTAGTTTCACAGCAAAACTGAGCAGAAAGTAGAAAGATTTGCCCCTACACCTACACACAATTTCCCCACTATCAACATCCTTCACCAGAGGGGTACACTTGTTACAACTGATAAACCTATACTGACACATCATTATCTCCCCAAGTCCATAGTTTACCTTAGGAGTTTCCCTTGGTATTGTACATTCTATGAGTTCAGACAAATATATAATGACATGTTTCCATCATTATACATTTGACCCTTGAACAACATAGGTTTGAACTGAGTGGATCCACTTATACGTGGATATTTTTCAATAAATACATACTACAGCACTACATGATACGAGCGAGGTTGGCTGAATCCAAGGATGCAGAACCAGGGATAGGAAGGGCTGACTATAAAGTTACATGTGGATTTTCGACTACACAGGGGCAGGGGAGGGGGACCAGTGCCCCAACCCTGCATTGTTCAAGGGTCAAGTTACTATCATAGACAGTATTTTCACTGCCTTAAAAATCCTCTGTGCTTTCTCTATTCATCCCTCCCTCCCCCTGGCAACCACTGATATTTTTACTGTCACTATAATTTTGCTTTTTCCAGATGTCATAGTTAGAATCATACAGTTTACAGCCTTTTTACACTGGATTCTTTCACTTAGTGATATAGTGCACTTAAGGTTTTTTTTAAATGTCTTTTAATGGCTTGATAGCTTATTTCTTTTAGGCACATAAGATTTTATTTTCTGGATGTACCACAGTTTATCCATTCACCTACCGAAGACCATCTTGGTTGCTTCCAAGTTTTGGCAATTATGAATAAAGCTGTTAAAAACATTCACGTACAGATTTTTGTACCAAGGAACATGAGTGCTAGATCATAAAATCTTCATCTTTGAAATAGGAAGATTTTTACTATTCTTGCCATTGTTCACTGATCTTGAACATGTTTTGCTGAACCTACATATAGGACCATTGTGCAATGATGACAAGTTATCTTCAAAGACAACAAGACATCCTGAAATACAATAAACCCGAAGAACTATATAATAGTTTTGATAATCTACATATTGGAAAAATGAAATATTCGGTAGAAATTCTTGTTAATTTTTATCATTTTATGTTATAACTTTTCCATCTCTTTCTAATACTTTTGCTCTTATTAGTCCTATTTTACTCTAGTGTGGTTTTATTATATTCCCCCTGATGACTTCAAAATACTTTCCTTTACACATGCATATATTCATACACTAACTTAACAAAGATTTTCTGAGCATCTTTGCTCATGCATGCAGTATATTCAGTTTCAAGGATATAAAGATGAACAGGATGTGGGTACCATTTTTAGAAACTCATGGTCTAAGAAGAAATAGAACCCTAAGTAAACTCTACTGTAATAATATAGATGCACAATGTATTAAGTCAGCAGATGAGCGTGTGGCCAAGTTCACTTGAAGAGGTAAAGAAATCACCACAGAAAAAAAAATATTTGATTTTCACTTATGTCATCAACATATCATGTCTGGATTACTATAATAACAGCTTTCTCTAGATGCATTCTCAACATTGCAATTAGAGAGGTCTCGTTAGAGTGCAAATGGATCAATGAACTGATTTTTGGCATGGTGTGCTAGGGATAAGTGATTCATTATTTGGTTTATGCCAATCCCAAGCCTACATTATATATTACAGCATTCTGGAATTCCATGTAGCTCCCTAATGATGCTCAACTTTCTTTAGTTACCAGGTTTCTGCTCCTGCTTTGTCCTCCTATAGAGATTATGCTCCTGGCTCTTCATAACCCTATTAATAACTGTTTCTTCAGGTGGCAGATTATAGTTCAATTCATTTGAGAAAACATTCTATTATCCCTAAGGCTGTGTAGGATATCTTTCCTTTATGCTCCCATAAGATCTGTTTTTCCACAAATAAAATTCTCTATACTGTACTGTAATTTCCTGATTAGTCATCTGTAACCCCCTGAGGCAAAAGTTTGCATGCTGACTAGCACAGTAGAAGTATCAAGTAAGTATATGTTGAATGAGCCAATGAATGGATGGATGGATTGAGAGGTAAGAGGTTGACATCAAAGAAAAGATAAACACAGGTTGGGGGTAAAGCCATTAGTGATGAAAATTGAATTTAGAGCTCAAAATTTGTATGAAATTAGTGCCATACTATTCCCATATGAGCTCCATAATGTAATTTAGATTTCAGAAAAAAAAAAAAACCCCACAAGATTCCATCGAATATACTTATAAAAGTAAGGACTATTAATAATTACTCTGAAAAATGTCATGATACAAAATTCCTATTATTTAGCAAAGTTATAACCAGAGAAGTGGAATTAATTCTATATATTACTTAATAGGTAAATATAATTATTTATATTCTAAAAAAAATTAGCATGAAACTTTAGAGTTACAAGGAAATTAAAGGAAGTCAACCATAATCAATCAAAAACTACCTCCAAGCAATAGTATGTTAATGTATCTCTTCCAAAATTGAGACATTACATGTTAATCTAGAAAATTACACTCTTAAGTTTAGGGCTTTATACTCGAGTTTAACAATTATCACTCAAATAATTACTTTTGACATTAATTTTCACTCAAAATATCACATTATACTAATGCAATAATTCCGCAGTCAGGTCTCTACTCTGTGAAAATATGAAAGAGTTATTTATATAATTCACAAATATTGGTAGTTGTTGAAGAAAACTATGCTTATTAAATGTATTCTATATTTAACACAGCTATAGTCTTGAGTGTGAACAGATTTATATTCATTTTGGTTTTTAGTTAATAGTCTTGACTAAAATTAATGTCAATATTTTCAATTCACTATAAAATCTGGATTTTAATGTTAATTAAGATGTGTCTTAGAGACATGTAGATTATACTCATATCCAATCATGCAATTTAGAGCACATTCATTAAATATCTCATGTTTAGAGGCATTGTGGTAAGGACCGCGAGGCAGTTGTTCTCAAGCTTTATTGGGAATAATTATTATTTATTATGCTTTTTAACTATAAATTTGTGGATTCTACCCATGGAAACGTTAATTCAGTATTTGGGGGTGGAATTCTACAAACTGCATTTTAAACAAGCACAGTGATAATTCTGACAGAAGTTGTATACTCTGTGATCAAAAATAGTTGTGTGATGTATGGAAAGATAAAAATGTACTGGCTGAATCGCCCTCAAGATCTTATAATCTGTGATAGTTAATACAACTCATACACAGAACTATACTCTTGAGTGGGCCATAGGAACTAATAACGGTTTTGGTGCTGGCTGCGAGAATGAAATCATACTTTAGAAATCTATGTCTGGTAAATATACAGGATATTGAAGAAGTGCTTGACTGTATCTTAGGTTGTTCATTCAAATATTCCAAATCTAGGAGGACCTGAAATTACTAACAGTAAAAAAAAAAAGAGACTTAGAATTTGTTTTCCAAGCACCAACATTTGGTACCTTAGTATTGCCAGTCCCATTTGCTATTTGTTATGTATGTATGTACGTAAGTTTTCGACTGTCCTGCCTCAACCTTTCCCAGTCGTGTACTCTTGGCTCCAGGGAAGACCCAAGCCCAATAGTCCCAGCACTCAACCCTCAGATATGTAGTTTTACATGGTGGTTCCATTGACATTCATGCAGAGCTTCAAATCAACTCAGGTGGATCAGGCACGATGCCAAATTAAAACACAGACTCAGTGGTTCCAGAGCTGATTCCTAGAATACTTCTCAACCAGAAGACCACTATTTCCTCTTGCTCTCTGTTCTATATGCCCAAGCATAAAGAGCTTATCTCTCCTAACTTTCTATATGATTATCTTACTCTGGGATTTGGGAGGAAATGGTAAAACAGGTGTTCACCTACATGGTAGAATATACATCTAGAGAGAATTGTAAGGATTTTATCCCCTTGAAAACAAGGAGGAAAGTCTTAATTGGTTTTCAGATAATATTTTGTTTTGATTCTAACTTTACGCAATTAAGACCAGCTGTATCAGATAGGATCCAATCAACAGAACAGGAAGTATGCTAGATATTTTAGAGATATATAATACCAAAAATTAGTATATAGATATTTAAAGGTTAGTGAAGCAAAAAGAGGGTGTTGAAGACCATAGATATTGGTAATCATGGGGAGTAGCTCCCATTCTTAGGGTTGAAGGACAGGAGATAGAATATCCAGAACCTGGGCAATGAAAGAGAATTTTACTTCTCAGGATGGACAATGGGAGTATAGAGCTTCTTGGATGATGTTCAGACCTCCATGGGCACCACATTGTTGGTGTCAGATTACCAATCGAAGCAAAGTTAGCTGGCACAGGTGCCTTCAAGGAATATAACATAGTTGCTACTGTAAATGCTAAAAGTATCTGGAGGCAGGGGATTGACACTATGCTATTGATGTAATCTTGTTAAGAACTGGAAATAGGATGTATTTTCCCCTCTCCCTTCTTTTGATCGTCTTTTAGTATACCCCATTGGCAGAAAAATAACAGTATACTGGCTGGCAAGATAATCTGGGAAATATAATTTATAGATCTCAAGTAGTTTAGGAATTTAGTTCAGAGTTTGGGAAATGCAGTTTGCATAATCACAGAACAATTTTAAAAGGTTACCTAGAGCCAAAACACAACAGATAAATAACCAGCACAATAGCCATAACAATCTCTTAAATTTTTAAAGTATATGTCTTAAGAAAGATAGAAGAATTAAGTACCTCCACTCATTTCACTAAGATATGAGAGACAATAAAATTGTTTAATTTGGTCAAAAGTATCTGGGTGTCCTGAGAAGAACTGAAATGGGCTGTCTGAAATGACAAATAACTAAAAGCTATTGTTCAACTACTCATAAGCTCTCAACACTGAAATGGTCTCTTCTCCTTAGAAAACCAAAGAGAAACAAGAGCATCACTCTTTTCTTAAACATTTTAAATGATCTGGAAGGTCTGGGGAAGCTGGCAGTGTGGTTGTAGCATAACTTGGAAACTCCCAAATCCTTACATAAAACAGGCAGAACAATTAGATAGTAAAATCAAAATCACATAAATGCCACTTCCAACCCATCTCATGAGTTATCCTCATGAACCTCAACATACAAATGAGTGAGGACAAATTACTAATAGCCACAAAACTTACATGCTATCAGCATGTGTGCAGGAGAAAGCAATGGGAAGAAACAGAGCAAGTTACGCACCTGAAAACAAAAGAATGCAAATAGCCAACAGGTATTCACTAGAAATCAGTCTGAAAACAGCAGAGAATGGGAGATGCTTTCCTCACTCTTAATAGTGGGTGAGTGTAAGGACACTGACATAAAACTACAGGGTCTGGAGTCTCTGAAACCTTTTTAACTCCCAAAACTAATCTGGCAAGTCTTCCTTAACATTCAGGGTCCACACAGGAGAGAAACTGCTAGAAGAATTCAGAATTAATGGGATAAGGACAATGGAGAATTAGGGAAGAAAAGAGATGGGTAAATACAGGGGAGGGAACAGAGCCAGAATATCTCAGAAAACAAACCACCACATACATTATTTAACACTACATGAAAATAATAGGACTAGAAATTCAGTAAATCTAGAAAATATGTCTGAACCAAGCCTCCTTCTAAAATTTTAGGGAATTTAAATTTATGTAAAAATAAGCAACAGAAAAGGATCAAGACCAAAGTCCATACAAAGTTAAATAGTATTCTACTATCATCTCTACAAACAGTGAAAGCACACCAGAAAACCAGACCCAAAATTTCACATACCATTTAAAATGAGCTAAAAGTTATCAAGAAAAGGATACAAGACACCAAATAAGTCAGAACTTTAAAAATTCAGAAATGAAGTTAGAGACTTCAAAAAAAATGAAGAAAAATTCCTTTAAAAATAAATAAAATCTAGAGGCAGTGTAAGAGTAAAGAAACATCACTATTCATACCTTAAGAGAAATAGAAAGTGAAAAGGAGGTGGATTTTAAAAATCAAAAATAAATTTAAGAATAGATAAAAGGTACTGGAGAATATACTGAAAATAAGCAAATACAATTTAACAAATGTACAATAGGTGCTTCTGAAGAGGAAAATCAAAACAAGGGAAGAGAACAATTACTTAAAAATATAATTCAGCAAAAGTGTGTTAAAAAAAGATTTGGTATTACTTATTTTAAAAGTATACCATGTTACTGAGAGTGTCCACTTAAAACTACCCAGAAAGCTATATTCTAGTAAAATTACTGCAGTTAAAAAAAAAAGAAAACAAATCTCTGGGCACTGAAAGGGTAAAAAAGAAAGAAAGAAAGAAAAAAGAATATGTTGCTTGTAAAGGGAAGAAAATTAGAACATAGTCAGACATTTTGCCAGTAATGCTTTCTGCCAGAATAGACATCAGTGTATAGTGAAGAAATGCAAAGAAAGAAAATGTGAGCCTGCATTCTTCTAGCTAGCAAAATCGAGTTTCATATAAAAGGGGTACAAACTCTTATCACCAAGTAAAAACTTGTAAAATGTTGTCCTCATCAGCCCTTCTTAAGAAATGCACTAGAGAAACTTTGACATAACAACTAGTAGTAAGCATTAAATATATAGGTAGCAGCTATAGTAGGTGACCTAAATATATCTGTATCTGTATTATATTGATATAGTTTCTTGCCTAGGAAATATAGGTATATAAATATATATATATATATGTATCTATCTATATGTATATAGATAGATACATATATCTGTATATATACACATATATATCTCCATAGGGCTGTTTGATATATGTTAATATCTGTATCTATTATCACCATAAAATGGGGATAGAATATGATAAAATAGGCAAAAATGTAACTGATTTTAGTAATCATAATTGGTAGGGGTGTTTTTAGTATTATTATAATATGGTACATCTAATGTGGACTAAAGTAAATGAGTAATTATGAGATATTTATTTCTATTATGACATGTATCTTTGAGGATCATGCCTTGTGCGTAGATTGTGATCATGAAAAATCGTTTTTTAATAAAACAAATAAAGGGTTCATGTAAAAATGACTGACTCCGTATCTAAGACAGATAATGTACAAGCTCAGCTTGGAATTCCTTGTTATATTATAAGCAATGAAACTAGCCAAGACTTTGAGGATCATGTCAAAAGGACTCAAGAGCCAAATACAAGAAGTGTCAATTGGCAAAATGTGGGACAATCTGGACTTCAATAAGAATTACAAATGTTTTTGAAACTTTGTTCATAATGATACTTTAAAAAATTAAAAGAATTGGTCACCTTCTGAGAAAGACAAAGAGGGTACCAACTGATTTTCTTGAAACTGGTTAAATAAAAAGAAAAATTCAAGAATCTATCCTGCCTTTCTTGAAGGTCATAACCAAAATAGGTAACTGGATCATGGAAGTTGACCTTTGTCCAGAGAACATTTGTCAAAGAAGATAAATAACCCTGTAGAAGAGAAAAAGGCTATGGATATGAAAGAAATTTCAGGTGAGGAAGTATATGAGGAATCTCATATACTTATGAAAAAAGTACAATTAAGAGAATAGGAACTAATATAGAATAAAATATTGTCCACTTCCTTCCTTTGGACAGATAAACAGAAGTAGTGGGAGTGGAAAAAAAAGTTTTTGCAAAAATGGGGAGCAAGATGAACTTTTAGTTTTTGCTGGTGAAAATATAAATTGACACAATCACTTTGTTAACCAGTAACAAAGTTTGACATTTCCCAGTAAAACGTAAGTAAAACTTATGCATACTCTGCTTTGTTTCTCTGTCATGCTACTTCTAGGTATACACTGCAGAGCCTCTTATACATGAGCATTAAGCGATATCTTCAGGATGGTTTAAGATGGTTTATAGCAACATTATACACAATATTCAAAAACTGAAATCAACTTTGATACCCATCAACAATAAAATAAATAAGTGGGTGTGTATATTCTTAATTAGAATATGATACTTTGGTGAAAATGAATTAGTAGATATACACCCAACATAGGTGAACCTCAAAAATTTAACACTGAAGCAAAAGGAACACACTATGTAACAACAAAGACTATATGATTCCATTTATAATAAAGTACAAACCCCAGAAAAATCCAGCAAGATATTGTTTATGATCACTGTAAACTCTCAGAGTGGGATGTTTTCAGAGAGGTATGGAAATATTCTGTTCTTGAACTGGGAGGAGGGGTAGATACAAATTTACTTTATTATTTTGCTTAAACTGTGTGTGTGTATGTTTGTGTCACTATATCTGTATATCTCTACATTTATCTTTATCTCTACATTATTGTTATGATTTTGCCTAGTTTTATGGAAGATTCCTCTCTTCTTGCTAGTTCATGGAAGCAATTAAGAAAACTTTTTATGTATTTCACTGAACTATTTTTTTGTTTCAGTGGGTGGGGGTGGGTTGGGCATTACGGTAATGCTGTCTATAGATGAAGTCATTTAATCCTCACAAGGATGCTTCTTGGAGAGTACTGTTACTATCCCCATCTCAAGGAAATTCAGGCATAGAACAATTATTTGTGCAAGGTAAGTGGTAAGTTACTTGTGCAAGATGTATGTTATTTGTACATGTTTCTTCTCTTAACCAGTTCACTGTATTGCTAGTACAAATAACTGCATACCCAAACAAAATGACCACATAGAAAAACTTTTAATAGTTCCTTTTGGCCTACCAAATTACATACAAACTTCTCACTCTGGAACTCAAAACCGTTGTAACATTTTTAATCCATTTTTAGACTTCCAATATTTTTTCAAGCAATTTGAATAACTTTGTTCCTCTGTGAGCATGCTCCTTACCCCCTCTCCCCACCCCACTGTGTCTTTGTTCATGGAGTTTGCTCTTCACAGGGTACCTTCCCCTCCCTATTGTCAATTGCTGAAACCAAATAATGTGTCCACCCTGTCCAATGCCACTTTCTCATAAACACTGCAGTCAAATGTTATTTGTTTCCAGATTGCCCTTTTCCTGTCTTTTCTAAAGAGTGCTTTCCAAATGTACCATTTCAATACCCTCTCTCCTCTCTCTTAGTTCACATGAAACTTTGATTTCTCTCTGTTGGAATGTAACGTGATACAAGGGAAAGTGCAAGATATTTCTTTAGTGTTCATTTCAATCTGGAGGAGCTGATGAAGATGAAACATTTCTGCTGAGATAACACAGGTACTCTTTCAAGATGAAGTTTTCTTGAAGCCAGTGTAATCTGATGCTTTCAGACCCTGAGAAAAGATGGAAGTGCCTTTCCTTTGGTGTCATAAAGTGACTCACTTTGCTGTACACCTGAACCTAACACAACATTGTAAATCGACTATAATCCAATAAAAATTTAAAAAAGAAAGTAGACTCAAAGCTAAAAACAATCAAACTGAGACTGCTACCAAAAATCATATAGGGTAAGCCACCATTACCAGCCTAATTGTTATAGTCCTTAATGTCCTGGTGCCTATGATGCTCTCTTGTAATGCTAATTTATAAATGTAGACAGTGTTTTATAAGAGTTTGTGCTGCTTTAAGAGGAAGGAACACTCCCAAACTCATTCTACGAGGCCACCATCACCCTGAAAACAAAACCAGACAAAGATGTCACAATAAAAGAAAACTACAGGCCAATATTACTGATGAACATAGATGCAAAAATCCTCAACAAAATACTAGCAAACAAAATCCAACAGCATATTAAAAGGATCATACACCATGATCAAGTGGGGTTTATCCCAGGAATGCAAGGACTCTTCAATATACGCAAATCAATCAATGTGATACAGCATATTAACAAACTGAAGGATAAAAACCATATGATGATCTCAATAGATGCAGAAAAAGCTTTCAACAAAATTCAACACCCATTTATGATAAAAACTCTACAGAAAGTGGGCATAGAGGGAACCTACTTCAACATAATAAAGGGCATATATGACAAATTCACAGCCAACATCATTCTGAATGGTGAAAAACTGAAACCATTCCCTCTAAGATCAGGAACAAGACAAGGGTGCCCACTCTCACCACTATTATTCAACATAGTTTTGGAAGTTTTAGCCACAGCAATCAGAGAAGAAAAAGAAATAAAAAGAATCCAAACCAGAAAGGAAGAAGTAAAACTGTCACTGTTTTCAGATGACATAGTACTATACATAGAGAATCCTAAAGATGCTACCAGAAAACTACTAGAGCTAATCAATGAATTTGGATGCAAAATTAATGCACAGAAATATCTTGCATTCCTATACACTAACAGTGAAAAATTTGAAAGAAAAATTAAGGAAACACTCCCATTTACCATTGCAACAAAAAAAGTAAAACACCTAGGAATAAACCTACCTAAAGAGACAAAAGACTTGTATGCAGAAAACTATAAGACACTGAAAGAAATCAAAGATGACACAAACAGATGGAGAGATATACCATGTTTTTGCATTGGAAAAATCAACATTGTGAAAATGACTATACTACCCAAAGCAATCCACAGATTCAATGCAACCCCTATCAAACTACCAAGGGCATTTTCACAGAACCAGAACAAAAAAATTTACAATTTGTATGGAAACACAAAAGACCCTGAATATCCAAAGCAATCTTGAGAAAGAAAAACAGAGCTGGAGGAATCAGGCTCCCTGACTTCAGACTATACTACAAAGCTACAATAATCAAGACAGTATGGTACTGGCACAAAAACAGAAACATAGATCAGTGGAACAGGATAGAAAGCCCAGAGATAAACCATATGGTCACCTTATTTTTGATAAAGGAGGCAAAAATATACAATGGAGAACAGACAGCCTCTTCAATAAGTGGTGCTGGGAAAACTGGACAGATTTGTAAAGGAATGAAATACATGTAAAGAATGAAATTAGAACACTCCCTAACACCATAAACAAAAATAAAGTCAAAATGGATTAAAGACCTAAATGTAAGGCCAGACGCTATAAAACTCTTAGAGGAAAACATAGGCAGAACACTCTATGACATAAATCACAGCAAGATCCTTTTTGACCCACCTCCTAAAGTAATGGAAATAAAAACAAAAATAAACAAATGGGACCTAATTAAACTTAAAAGCTTTTGCACAGCAAAGGAAACCATAAATAAAACAAAAAGACAACCCTCAGAATGGGAGAAAATATTTGCAAACAAAGCACCAGACAAAGGATTAATCTTAAAAATATACATGCAGCTCAATAACAAAAAAACCCAACCCAATCCAAAAATGGGCAGAGGACCTAAATAAACATTTCTCCAAATAAGATATACATATTGCCAACAAACACAGGAAAGGATGCTCAACATCACTAATCATTAGAGAAATGCAAATCAAAACCACAACCACAAGGTATCACCTCACACCAGTCAGAATGGCCATCATCAAAAAATCTACAAACAATAAATTCTGGAGAGGGTGTGGAGAAGAGGGAACACTCCTGCACTGTTGGTGGGAATGTAAATTGATACAGCCACTATGGAGAACAGTATGGAGGTTCCTTAAAAAACTAAAATAGAATTACCATATGACCCAGCAATCTCACTACTGGGCATATACCCAGAGAACACCATAATTCAAAAAGACACATGCACCCCAATGTTCATTGCAGCACTATTTACAATAGCCAGGTCATGGAAGCAACCTAAATGCCTATCGACAGACAAATGGATAAAGATGATGTGGCACATATATACAATGGAATATTACTCAGCCATAAAAAGAAACAAAATTGTGTTATTTGTAGTGAGGTGGATGGACCTAGAGTCTGTCATACAGAGTGAAGTAAATCAGAAAGAGAAAAACAAATACTGTATACTAACACATATATATGGAATCTAAAAAAAAAAAAAAAATGGTTCTGATGAACCTAGGGGCAGGACAAAAATGAAGACGCAGACGTAGAGAATGGACTTGAGGACACAGGCGGGGGGAAGGGGAAGCTGAGACGAAGTGAGAGAGTAGCATTGACATATATATATACTACCAAATGTAAAATAGATAGCTAGTGGGAAGCAGCCACATTGCACAGGGAGATCAGCTCCGTGCTTTGTGACCACCTAGATGGGTGGGATAGGGAGGGTGGGAGGGAGGCTCAAGAGGGAGGGGATATGGGGATATATGTATACATATAGCTGATTCAGTTTTTTATACAGCAGAAACTAACACAACATTGTAAAGCAATTATACTCCAATAAAGATGTAAAAAAAAATGTTATGCTCCTTTAATAGAAACTCATTTAAAGATGTTAATAAATAAGGGATGTAATAAAGAAGGGCGTACATTTTTGCTCCTCATAGTATGGTCCTTAGACCAGTAGCAATCGTCATCTGGGAGCACATAAGGAATGCCCCACATAAGACCTCCTGTATCATGCTTGTATTCTTACCAAGAATCCCGCATGATTTGTATGACAAGAGGCTGTGAGAACCTCTGAGCCCAGATCACATGCTCTCTTATTTAATTATTTACAGTTAGATGAGCACTTAATTCGTCAAAAACCTATATGAAAATACTCTTTCTACACAATTAGAGGTAATGAAGTCATTAAAGAGCTAAAAATATACTTAACCTGTTTCTGCATTTTATCCATTCATCCTCCCTGAAGGGTAATATTGCAACTTCAATAATCATTCTGTTTATTTGCAACAAATTGATATAAAAAATAGACCTGGATGTGGTTATATACGAATATGGTTTGTTTCTGGTTATATTGACAGTTACATGACTTTGGGCAAGTCATGATCAAATGTATCTGAGGATATTTTCTTAAATTTTAATTTTTTACTCTCTATATTGATCACACAGTCATACTTAGCATTGTGCTAGTCAACAGAGACCATAATTTCTTTATTCTCTGTCCTCTGGTGTGGTATAGATTTAGTTATAAGATTTACAGAATAGCTGGTTGATCCGGAATGCATGCTAGGAGGCTCCTTAAGCTTTAATTAATGTCTCCCCTCCTCACCTCAGTGATTTAACATCAGTTCTGTGTCTAAGCCAAAGCAATGAAAATCATTCCTTAGGCATTCAAGGACAAATTCTTTTATTTCAGTTCTATTATTTAAATCCATGACTGTGATATAGCTAGTAAAGAGGATGAGAGATGATTTTAGATGATTCATCAGGTATCCAGATTCTATTACACAATCTTGTTAACAAAACAGCAAGCAGCAAGCATGAGTCTCAATTATTTAGAAACCAAAATGGAAATGTATAATCAGAATAATATTCATAATGATCATATACTAATTAAAATATATTTATCTTAGATATATATTTCATTTGTCTTTAGTATAATTTTCATAAGTAGTGTAAAAACTGTGGTAGATGACAATTTCAAAGTGTTCACAACTTTGAACATTGAACAGGATCAGGAAGTGTTTCCTTGTGCATTTCTCTATGGTTTTATCATGACCCTTCAGTATTAGACACTTGCAAAACATAGATCAAAGTGTACAGTCATTATTCACGATTACTTTCACTGTGTCACAAAGGGAAGGGTCTAAGTACCTTTATAAAGATGATTTATTTTTAGCTTAACTGAATAAAGTAATGATAGCTGTTTAGTTATTTTCAGTACAGTTTCTTATATTTGGGATAATTTATTAATGGTCTATTTATCAACACTTAGCAAAATAAACTGAATACATTTTATTTTAATCAAATTGGATGGAACTTGAATTTTAGAAATAGTACACATACTTTAATATACATATTTGGAACTGTTATTAATGTAAACAAATATTACATGCTTGCCTTATATGTTTTACATAATTTATATTGGAAAGAAAAAATCACCAACTAGAGAATATAAACTATTACAAAATGATTTGTACAAAATGAATAATTACATAGTTTTAGTAGTTCTGGAAAATAAATAAAGATTTCATTATCTAAAGAAAATGCAACTTGTAGTGGTTTTTTATTTATTTATTTATTTTTTTGAGTTCTCCCTTAACCTCCATGTCTAGCTGAGATTTTGAAATAAAGGTGATTTATGATGAAAATAAGTTTGAGGAAGCCAAGAATATCCACTTGCTCTATAATCCTGCATTATTAAATAAATCAGCACCCTTTATTTTTCAGTGTATAACAAAGTATCATTTTCATTTTACTATGCACATGGAATACACTATTCTCTTCCAAGGTCACTGTTAGTATCACGCTGTAGATACATTTGTTAGAGGCTGATCTAAGGTTAGTTACTAAGTGACAAATCCAAAGCACAGTATAAACAATAGTTCTATTTATTTTAGTCTATCAAAGATCAACCAAAAGTTCTTTCTAGATCTAGTGACTTAATATTCCAATGTATTATCCTTTTATTTCCAAATAAATCTCATTTACATTGAATACTCTCTGTTCTCATCAGCTTACTTCCTGATGTAACACATAGGGGAATTCTTTATAGCTGGAAAAGGCTATCTACCATATTATTATTGCTATTATGGTGCTGTAAGTGGCTTGTGGGACAGAAAGTAGTTGAGAATAGAGATGATAAAAGTTTGAGACTGAGTCCTGGCTTTCTCAAATATTTAGAATATGAGATGATGATGAGAACCTGTAAAAGAGGAAGAGCAGCCCGGGAGATAAGAAGAAATGAATGGTAAACAGCCCTTCCCAGGAAAGACTTTCAGTGTCTTTCAGGAAAGACTTTCAGGGGCCTCCTAGCATGCATTCCAGATGGCGATTCAGGAGGGCATAGGGTTCAGAGCGCTGCATTGGGACCCATTTCATGACTGTTCTGCAGAGGTATGTTGATAGCACTATCGGAAAAAGTCATTTGAACACATTCTAAACAACCTGTGTTGTCATTTACAGGCTTCTCCGTTAAAATAAAATTATTTTTTAAACTGCTAAAATGCTACATAGTATTGTACAATCAATGATGAATATGACAATGGACAGAGATTATCTCACACGATCTGAAGACTTAAAATCACCCTACTATTTTTGAACATGTGGTGTCTGAACAAACTTGTGATCAAATTCATTTTGTCTGAGATTATTACTGTGAACCATCTTATCAAAATAAATTTGATCATGGATTATATATTCTTTGTTTTTGTTAAAATTGGAGTTACTGCAATTTAAATTATAACATCACATAAGAATTTCAAGCAGTGCTACTGCAGATTTTCAAAACTACACGTGGATAGTATTGCTATGGCCTGTCTTTAGTGGCACTTTGGTTTGTTTTACAACAGTTGAAAATAACAGAATTTGGGGATATTAGAATAGTCAAATAGTTGAAAAAGTATTGATGGTAGTGAGAGTAGTTTTGCTCTGCATGGCTACAAGAACAGAACTTGTTTCTTCCACTGGCGTTTAAAACCTACCAGCCCTTAGCTACTTTGAAAGGATGGCAAGTGTCCAAGATGAGGGGAAATGAAAGCTCAAAGCCATTCCAACCCTGCTATTCCAAGGTACTAGTGAAATAACCATACCTACATTTATGAGCCAAATTCGATTCAATAAAAATATAGAAAAAAATTTCTGTAATATTAGGATTTTTAAACCACTCTACTAAAATAAGAAAGTATTTTCAGTTTCCTAAGAGTGAACACTACATAGTATAGATTATTTTTATTATAAATACATCAGTTCACATTTAATCATAGCCAACATGTATGATATAAATAGAGATAGTTTTAAAAGCTAAATATTTGTAAATCATTTGATAACATCATTGACGAAAAGAAAATACCTAAGAGGTACATAAATATTTTGGTGGTAAAACATTGCACACTGAAATATATAAATCCCTCTTGTCTGAAATAAACATTAACCAAAACAGAAACAGAAAATCAGTTCAAGTGTTGGTTAGTAAGATATTTATCAACTTTGAACATTTGCATAAATGGAGCAAAATCATTAAATTTACAAGACACAGTATTACTATTATTCCTTGTAACTATATATAGGTATAAATAAAAACATACATGTATAACTATTTTTAATCAGACATTTAGAAGTGACAAATGAACTATGTTCTACTTATATTGTATTTTATAAAGAATAAACGTAAGTGTAAGGAAGAAATAATGGTGCATTTCAAATTCTTAACACAAATGACACCTTGATAAACTTTCTAGAGCACAATATTTTTAAGTCATTAAGACCACCTAAAACTGTATCATAAAATGCTTTAGCAATATATCTAACCAGCCAAACACAGGTAAACTATTACAGTGCTTTATAAAAATAGAAATGTGACCTATGCTTTGCTACTTGCCATGTCCCTCTTTATTTCAGCAGGCTATCCACAGTGGGTTCCTAACCACTTATTAAAAATTGAAAGGCAACAGCTATAAACCCTTAGAAACATGATAGGCAACCCACTTACAGCAGATGTGGATTTTTTTTTAATGTTTGCCTGGAGTTGCTGAAAACCATCTATTTCTTACATTTCCCCAATTCTGATGGATAGTTGCTTGTACCATACCTGTCCATTTCAGTAGTAATTGAAAACATGGTTTTAAAGTAAAAAATTCATTCTTGCCACCTTGACAAGCATGGTTTTGTAAGAAAACTATTAGTAGCTGAATATCCTCCACTGTCTCTACTCCTCTTGTGAAATAAGCCAAAAAGAGTTATCTATTAATACATAGCAAGTTCTTGAGCTTATAAATAACTTCAGGAGTGAAAAATCCCTATTAAAATGCTAATTCTACACACACACACACACACATACACACACACACAATCATGCATGCAATTTATAGAAAAAATTTTAACCTAAGCTATTTTGCATAATAATTTTTAATGCCTTAAAACCCTACTAATATTCAAATGGCAAGGAAATTATGGTACATATAAATACTCAAGATCAAGTGAAAATGAAAGATTATTTAATATTATCCTAATAGATAGGTATCATAATTCCAAAATACGATGGAGGGCATTTTAACTCTTAGTAAAAATATTCTTTTCCTAATGAAAACCCTTTTTCATTTGCTTTGTCTTCCTTTTTTTTTTTTGGCCTAAACAACAAAAGGTAGAAAAACAAGAGAAGTCAATCTGATAAATGATATTAGTACCAATAACAAGAACACATATCCCTACTGCTCCTACATGAGTAGAAGATGTGTAATTTTCACTAGAAAATTGTGTTAATACATCAAAGAATTTTGTGGTCCTTTGTTCAATTGCTACTCCAGTGTACTAAACCCCGTCTATTTACTTTCTATGTTAAATTTATTACTGTTTCTAACAGGAAAACATGTACCTTTATATTGTCTTGATTTTGTACCTCTCTCAGCTTTCATTCCTTTAACCAATATATTTGCCTTACAAAACAAGATCCTAGAAGGAACGGGGTATTGATGCTTGAAGCGTTGGTAGTGTTCTAAATTTACTACAAGAGAACTGAAAAGTAAATGAATTCTTCTCCCACCAAAGTCATGAAAAGACATTTCTAACAGGTCCAAAGCAGCCCTTTGTGATTTAGAGGGAGACTATCAGGCCAGCTTCCAGATAGGGCTGCACAGGTCCAGAAGATCACTTTATAAAGTAATCCCCTTTGGTATGACCTGAATTAAGTGAATAGTTGAAAGTTAGTTGCTCTGGGTACCTTAACTTTCACACTTCTTTCTCAGTTGATAACTTTGGTTGTCTTGCCTGTGTGAACATATACATGCACATAACAATGAAGAGCTTACCTTCCTCATTTTGTATGTGAAGACAAGGAAAGGAACTTCATCTGGTGATTTTTTTGGTTGTTGTTATTTGGTAGTTTTATCATTTGTAATAGTGACCAGTCCAGCAATACCAGAAATGGTTTTTAAACCCACATGATCAAAACAATGTGAAAAATTGGTGAGATCTTTTTTGGAAGAACCAATTCATAGGAGTTAAACCCAAGTAGTTTCTCACCATAACTAACCATATATTTAACCAGTTTCTTTGTAATTTGAACATGAAAACCTAATAAAATTTATCTAATGGCATGATAATATAATAACATTGCAGAATGTTAGTATTTAGTAGGGCTCACACATCCTGGTTTCACCAAAATACATTTACTGCCCACCATACTAGCTATTTCACGCCCTACAGACTATCCCACTTTAAAACTATGAATTCTCAGAACTGATGGTCATTCACTGGTTTTTCACAGAAAAATATCATTTCCATTTAAAGTCATTAGTTAAAAAGAAACAAAAACCCCAAGAACGCATGTCCTGAATAACTAAAAAAAATGGGTTTATTTTCACTTCCAATTCCTCTTGCATTTTTCTGAATTCACTACCATTATTTCTTTATATTCATAATAATAATTTTCCTTAATTATATCTCCAAATCAATCCCTCAGAAGTGGTGTTAGAATCATACACTTACAGTCTGTGATTTTTAGTGTCCTCTTGACTTCTCCACTTCCTGATCCCCTGCAACCATCTTCATCATCACAGTCTCCGCTGACCGGCTCAGCCATGTCACCACCACTGCCCATGTCAAGTTCCCACTTGCTGGGTTTGGGTGACCTACCCTGTAACAGCTAAATATGGATACCAAACACATTTATTAATGGAAAATTCAAATCATTTAAGGATGCTATTCAACAATATGTAGAAATTAGAACTATTTTCTTATGTGGATCCACTGTTTTGATGTAGACACCTTACCACGTCAAGTATGCAAGAAAGATTAAAAACTACTGAAATAATAATAAATAATGGGCAAGATCTTACAGCTGTAAAGAGCTCCAGTCTGCCTATTAGCTCTGTGATACAATTTTGGAAAACAAATAAAACCAGATCTTCTTGCTCATGGATACTTTGGTTATAGAATCTGCTGTTTAAGCAGGGTAAATCAAACTCCAGTACAACACGACCCCCTCTGCAGTGTATTGGCTGATAATATTGTACTGTTTTGTAAACTAACAGTCCAAAATTTCCCCAAAAGAAGAGTGCTATTCTTCCAGAAAAGATTCAGTGAAAGGAATATAGAATTTTGGACATGTACATTTATAGTTTTACTTAAACTTCATGGATTAAATACTTAGATCAATGTACATGGCACAGAACTGAACCTTGGAACAAAAGACTTAGGTTCTACTTCCATTTATACGAATTACTTAAGAAATTTAACCAACTTCTTGTTCTTGGTTCTCAAGTATTTCATTTACTTTTATGAGCAAAATAGATGGACTAGACATTTCCCCCTATAGCATGCGGAAAATAATATTTTTGAATAATATTGGACATGCCTAAACTCCTTTTCCAAAAGGTGATGTTATGAATAATAGACTATTTCACTTAAAGCCAAGACTGAGTAAAATGATCCACTATGTGACATTTACCCCTCTAAGGCAGTTTTGGAGGACATGTGACCAAGCGTGAGCACTAGAGGGCCCGACCATATTGTGAATGAAATATATTGCAGCTGAACAGCTAATGGGCATTCAAAATTTCAGGGTGTTTTATGAAAGTATTAGGGTTGTTATATCTTAGAGATTTTCCAGATAACAGTATTAATTAGCAGACAATAATCAAACATACAACTCAACGATGGCATTGTATATTGAAAAAATAAAGAGTAATCCATCCTCGGTACACGTAAGACAAATATGTTTAGCATATAAAGAACACTACGATTAAGCACCTGGACTTTGACAATTGATAAACTTTCAAAATTAAAAATAAAATTAGGTCATGAATTCTGAAATGTATTTTCTTAAAATTTATTTTCCTTGACAAAAATGAAATGTTAAAACAATTTGACAATAATTAAAAAATTCTGGTCAGGATTTATTTCTATTGATCAGCATTTCCCAAGTGGTAATAGGTGTTAAATTTTAAAAGAAGGCTTCTTCCATGGTCAAGAGAATTTGGGATTAACTTAAACCAAGCTTCTTATTGTGTTTAATGCACTGATATGTATGCTACTTCCTGTAGTGGGGTATGGCAATGGGGAAATACAGATATGTAACAAGGCATATAAAAATTCAAAAATCTGACAAAGGGAAGGAAAAATAAATGTCATTATATTATAAACATTATATTAAAATGTTTTATAAATTTTTAATAAAATAATACCATTTATCATTTGTTATTTAACATAATCATAAAGGGCTGGGACTCAGAGGTCCAACATACCAAGAATTAAATCCTGATTCTGACATATATTAACCATATGACGTTGGACATTGGGCAAGTCCCTGAATAACTCAGCTCTTTCATAACTAAAATAAAGACAATAATATACCTGGATCATTGTTCTTATTATGAGAAGAATACCTAAACTATACTGCATGGTGTTGCCACATTAAAAATTAATATATTTTGCTAATTATTATCTTTGTTATTATATATTCTATTGCAATATGGCTTAAACACTCAGAACACAATAACTGAAAAATTATTTGATAAAGAATTCAATTACATGATTTACATTAAAATTTTTCAAAGTCGTATCTGACAAGTACAATAAAAGCCAAACTCTCTGATGATGTGTTATTCCTTTTGTCACTGACACTTTTTCCCAACATTTTCCCATTTCAACTTTATTTCCCCTTTACTTTCCTAAGTATTCTTCCAATATTTTACTGGGACCTTGGTCAGAACAAGAAAGAATCTCACAACCAGCACCAACAATGTATAAGTCACGAAGATCCAGCCCAGTGAGTTTGAACTCAGAAATGCAAAAAGAAAGATAGCACATGTAAAACAAAACTTACTGTTTTAGGTAACTGGTTTTGGTTGAAAGCAATTAAATGCATTAATTATCAGAATGATTCATTAATTTATAATGACTTTTAAAAATAATAGATGACACTAGAGAAAAAAATATTTTTTAAAAAAATTAATATATTTACTACTTTTATCTTCTCCATCACTTCAGTGACACTCCAAGAAACATCTAAGACACACAAACTCATATTTTTAAGAAATAAAACTATATAAAACCATATTTTAATTTAAACTATCTGTGGTGCAGCAGGATTATAAAATGGGCCCCAAGACTTCTCACTCAAATCCCTGGGACTGTGAATATGTCACTGTCACATCCATTGCATTACATGGCAAAAGGAGTTTCACGAATGATCAGCTTATCCAAATATATCCACGATCCCATCTGATCCACGCTTCCAGGTCCCCAGTGATCAGATCTCTTTCTGGTAGAGTCAACATCTCCATCTGCATCTCCTCTGCATGAAGATTCTGCTTTAAATGCTCCCTTTCTCACTTCTCAATCATCATACATCCACAAAAGTTCATTGTCATTCTCACAATTCTACTAAAACTTAATTTGTGAAAATTCCCAATAAATTTCTAATCAACAAAAACAATGAGCTTTTCGCAGTAGGACCCTTATTCAAAATCCCACTTCTTTGGGACTAAACTATTCTGATTTCTTCTTAGCTCGATCATCTTTCTCCTCACTTCCAAAACAGTAAAAATGTTTCAGTGAATAATGTAAATCCCCTGCTCTTTCTTTTTAGTCTCTTTCTGGGAACCCATCCTAACAGGTTGTGCTCTCACCTGTATACAGAGCACACTCAAGTCTTTATTTGCAGCCCTTGTTACTCTTTAGCTCACCAGTAAGCAGTAGTTAGATATAAAATGTACTCTACTACTCTGCATCTTAAAATAGAACAATTCACCTCCATTATTCAGGTATCATTACAACTTATCTCCCCAACTCCCTCACTGTGGGGGACATTGGTCTCTCCTGCCTACTACCACCATATTATTTTCCTCAAATCAGTATTTTCACCATGTCATTTCTCTGCCTTAGTACTTTTTGTGACTCTATACTGGTTTCAACATGTATCCAGCAGAGAAATAGTCTGGATAGATGAGTCACAGAAAGAAGTCCTGGGATGAAATGTTTGGGAAATTCATACTATGTCCCCTTCTTGAGATCTAGGAACTAAAGGCTCATGGGGAATCTTACAGTAAGTAATCTTGTTTAGTTGAGATTCACCTTACATTTTCCAAATTAACATAAGCAAATTAGCCCCTGCCCTCACAGAACAACCATTGACATACTTTGGAAATGAGTCCATAATGAAAAGTTCAAATTTAGCCTCCAGTCAAGGTCCCATAAAACATACTGATTTAAAAAAAAATTATATCTAAAGCAGCACCCCCCAGCACCCAAATTCCACTGCAGAGCAATTTGTTTTTCTCACAGAAATTGTGTGAATTTATATGTTTATAATTTTGCTTATGCTTGTTTTATGTTCTCTTCTTTATCACTATTGTCATTATAAACAATATGACATGATATCACTAACTTAATTCTGTCTTTGAAAGAGGGAACCCATATCAGAATAAAAATGTCTCCCTTCACCCTCATCCTGCCTTGGCTCTGAGTTTGTCCATATGTAAAGATGATGGCACTTTGAATACTTCAACTGATTCCCCTGTCATGGAGGGTAGAAAGTCGATCAGTACCTACATATTTATAGAACTATTACAACATAGGAAAGGGCATGATTTTGAGTCCCAGCCACACATTAATTGTGTGCCTTTAAGCAAATCACTTAAGCCCATTAAAGCTCATTTTATTCTATTGAATAATAATCCAAAGGAAAGCACTTTATATACTATAAAGCACTGCACTCATTTACAGTGTTCTGTGCAAGACACTGCATCCATAAAATTGAGACGACTACAAAGTAAGGACAGAGTAGAAAAAAATTCAACAACTTTTAGAGTGTTCCTTTTTTCCTCAATGCCATGCAATTTGTGCAGTCAGCTGATTAGCTGAAAATAGTTTTGATGACTGATGCTTCCTGCTTATGTTTAATTGGTTTAGGAAGCTCATTAGGGATGCTATCTCAGAGGATGAATTTGGTGGGTAGAATATCTGATGACTCTGAGGCAAATGTATTTCTTTCAGCTGGTGAATCAATCTCTCAACAGACTCAATTTGCCTTTTACTAACTGTCTGGCAATATCCCATGGTTGCAATAGCCTTTCAAACACTTAGAATAAAATCTCGCTATAGATGGCTTACATACACATGTTTGCTGTGAAAGAGAAACATATTCACCACATTCAACAATCTTCACACATGAGAGCAATGGAATGTGCTTCAAAATCCAACATATAATGATACATCTGTAAAATATTTTCTCCATCCATTTACAATCATTTACACAGATATACAAGAAGTAAATATGTGTTTAGAACATATTAGTCATCATATGTTCTAGTCATCTATTCAAACATAGACATGGTAAAAGATTCTGTTTTACAATTTTGTGTTATTGATGGGTATATATGTTGGGTGGTAAAAATTCAAATATTGACAGAAAATTTCAAACCAGAAAAATGAAGGCATACAAAAAATTGTACTTTCATTTCATCATTAATAAAATATCTCTAAAGAATATATCTTAAGTATAGAACAAAAAATTCTCTATGTATAAATACATGTTAACATATACATATATATGAATTTAATTTTGTTATAAACAAATTGGTATCTGCACTTTCATACAATTCAAGTAAAACCTATAAAGAAATGTATGGGAAATAGGAAAACAACAGAAGCTTATAACATTTAAAAATTGGAACTCTGATTCAAAATTCCTTCTGACGTATTTTTTAAATTTATCTTTGTAATAACATATTTAGATTAGACCTTTTTTATAAAAAAAAAAACTCTTTATATAACTGCTCCCATTTTTTTCTTGCAATTTAACTTCCCTTTCCTCAAACCTCCAATTCTGTTCCCATCTATACCCCAACCCACTCCTCCCTATTTTCACCTTCATCACTTAAACTTTTTCATCTTTTAAATGTTTTTCTTATAGTAAACTTTTCCACTCTCTTTCAGACTTAGAAAATATTTTATCCACATAACCTAAATACCACAAATCTCCAGATTATATTAAAGATTATATTTTCAAAAGCAGTTAAACCTTTATAGGCTATTCTACCTAAAAAGCCAAACACATTTTACAATATGTCATGTTATGTTAAGTTGACCAGACACGGAAGTCATTTCTGTCGGATTTCTTGTCAGTGTTTGCTTTAACTTTGAGCTTTCTGATCTCAGCTTCTGTTGTGCTGGTAATTTGAAAGGTCACTGTTCTGTGACATTTGGTTTATGCAATGCAGTCTGGTAATTTATAAAAGTCTTGTGATTTTGTAAATAGAATACTAAACTTAGGAAAGGCTTACTACATTCATTCTCTGGCCTCTTAAACTGCAAAGAAGTCATCTGTTCTTTTTCCCCTAAGAAAATTCTGTATATCTCCCTTCCACTATGCCTGATCCTTACCTCCAACTCAAAATGTGACCAGTTCCATTTTCTGAGCTGCCATAACAAAAGTTACCAGATAAGTTTATAATTAATGTGTGCCCTAGTCCAAACTCTAAACTAGACCTCACAGGATAGTTAAAACTAAAAGCTGGTGAGTTAAGTGCAGGAATAAAAGGAAACAGGGACATAACCTCAAATAAGACTCAGGAAAATTTTTGGCCCTAAAGAGGAAGTGTGCATGCCAAACATTATCAATTATCAAATGGCTTTTGAGAAATGTCTATGTCAAAACACTCCAAGGACCTGAAAAGAACTCGTGAAAAAGCAAAACAACCTTTCTTACAAGACAACCCAAGAGTTACTGTTGGAGACGTCTATGAAAGCATCCATGCCAAGTCAGCTGGATGGGTCCAGAAGAGCAATCAGAGGGGTAAGGGAAGATACAAGGACATTTGGGGAGGTAAGTAATGTAAAATGATCCTGAAGCAGGAGGAGAAGAAGGGGAGAAGAAAAGTGGAGGTTATAAGTAAACTAAAAGCCCACAACCTGTTCAGTGGAATAACTAGATGTGCAATGCGAAATCCTCAGAGTCGAACATTTTATTATGGGGGGACATGATGTATGACAATTATATCACTGAAAAATTTTTTAAGTGGGAAAATTATTTTCTTGATGCCACTACTTCAAAGCTAATTTCTTAATTTTCTAGATCACTGCACATTCACCAACACATGCACACACACACACACACACACACACACACAAAGTCACATATACATATTGTCACCCACCAATATTGTAGGACAGAAACCGTCATCCAGGTTTCTAGCTGACCCAGGTTCATCTATGATTGAAATTAAAGGGCATTCTAAACAAGAATGATCAGATATTAAATAATTTTATTATTTTGCATTCGTGAAGTACAGAATAAATTTATACTGTTCATGGTGTGGTTTATCATTGTGAAGTCATTTTCTTAACATGTCAAAAGCCTGTATCTCTTTAACTCGGTCTTCATATGCATGGGGAGTATTTACCTATCCACCAAAATGATACAGACTCCCATGGAAATTTGCCTCAAATGTGCAGTTACTTGTGCCCTGGATCACTTCAGGAAACTGCCTCTTCCTGGTACAGGTGTCACGGCAATTAAAGGTACAAGTAACTTACTGTTGAGAACACGTTTAACTATTTGCCTGGTTATCCCATACCATCTTCCTGACATTACGGAGCCCAGCAACTGAATTTCTAAAATCAAGGATAGACCAAAACTGAACATCTATTGCTCCTGAGGAAAATAAGTGAAAGCATTCCAAAGCATAGAGAGATTGGTTGAAGATGAATTCAACACGACTCAATATCATCTGGTGAATCAGGCTTCTATTCACCACACTCTACCATATCATAAAGGTAGTTTTACATGCATTTCCTAGTTAATGATGTAGATAGTATTAATTTTACATGTGTTAGCAGGTGAATGGTTTTCTTCCCTCAACCTACCTGCTAAATGTTCCCTCACCTAGTTTAGTCATAAAGAACAGAACTGTCAGTACCAGCATCTTAGTTATCTGCTCTGACAGGAAGACCAGGTCATTTTTACATGGTATACAAAAATTAGCCCTTTCCATCATTAACCTAGATTTTTCCTTACCATTTCTTTTTTATTGCCTTAATGTGTTTTTGAGAAGACTAGAAGATTTATATCATTCAACTGTTATGTGTTTTAATCATAGTCCTTTAATCATTTTATCTGCATAAGACTGATGTCATAGAAAGAAAATAAAAAAGAAAGAAAGAAAAGGAAGGAGGAAAGAAGGATGATGTTAATCATGATGCGTTGCCAATGTAAGGGCTTCCTGATTAGAAAAGATTTTTATTTGTTAATTCATCACAATTTACATTGTCTTTTACAAAGAACTGTGGAGGACTGCAAATCCATTTAAAACCTGGTTTTGGTAACCAATCTAGATTGCCTTCATTGGCCAGCTGTGCAGAATTCATTCCCCAACGTTCTATTAAAACATTCTAGGAAAGATTCCCCTAAAGTTTCCCAGTCTATGAAAGGTTTACTTCCAAAAGGAACTCATTCTGATCCCATTTAGTATGATACCCTTGTGTATGCCAGATGGTTACGAGAGTTCTATCTTCATAAATGTCATTCTGGTTTTCACCTTTGCAATGAAGTTCCCTTAATCTAGCTTTCTTTACATAAACTATAAAAATATGGACAGAGATATGCCAAAAGAGGATTAAGGGAATGTGATTTTACTAATATTCTAGAAGTAATTTGAGAAAAATTGTTAAAATTTGAGGCTGTGGTTGTCTTGGGGAGGGAGTAGGTGGGTATTCTAGGCCAAATTCCCATTAACTATTTACATATGTGAACTTATATCATTTAATCTTGCTGAGCCTAAATGTTTCAGCTGAAAAATGAAGAGGGTGAAAGATCCTAAATGTGTCTTAAAACTCCAGAGTTTTCAATTCTAACATGTTTCAAGCCTTTCTAACATTTGGTTTAGAAATAGGTCTTACATCATCAAGGCTTATTGCAGTCCTCCTTGATACTCGTTTCAATTCTATTCTTGCACTCCTTTTTCTGCTAGATTTAATTTTTTTTTTAAAAAAAGTATACATTTACTATGGGTTAAATTGTGTTTCTGCAAAAATATATGTTGAAGCCCAAACCCCTAGTACCTCAGAATGTGACCTTATTTAGAAATAGGATCTTCACAGAGGTAATCAAGGTAAAATGAGGTAATTTGGGTGGGCCCTAATCTAATATGATTAATGTCCTTATAAAAAGGGGAAATTTGAACACAGAGACAGACATGTTCAGAATGAAGGCTGTATGAAGAAAGAAGGAGAATTCCATGAAGGTAAAGGATTGGACTGATACACCTACAAGCCAAGGCGTATGAAGGATTGCCAGCAAACCACTGGCAGCTAGGAGAGAGCCATATAACAGATAGCCCTCACAGCCCTCAGAAAGAACCAACCTTGCTGACATCTGGAATTCAGATTTCTCACCTGTAGAACTGTGACACAATACTTTTTTTGAAGCCACCCAGTCTGTGGTACCTTATTACCATAGTCCTAACAACTGAACACAAAACTACATACTAAAAATTGCATAAATGATAAATGTACAACTCCAAGAATGTTTCAACCTGACCTCAGCCACGTGACCACCATAATCATGACACACAACACTACCATCATCCCAGAAGCCTCTTTTATGCCTCAGTCATTTTCTTCTCCCAAAGATAATGCAAGTTTGACTTCCTTCACCACAGATTCACCTTTTTTCTGAGGAACTTTATATGAACTTAAGCACAGTCTGTGACACTATAGGTGTAGCAGCAGTTTATTCACTTAATTGCTGTATTTTATTCTACTGTATCAGTGAAGCATAACTTTTCATTCTTCTGTTGGTGGGCAATCCTACAGTTTTGTGTGTCTGGACATAAAAAAGCATTGGTATGAAAAAATTTTAAATGTCTTTTGGTATAAAGAGCCAGTCATATCTGCTGGCTATATACCTAAATGTGTAATCATTACGCCATAGAGGTAGGTATCTGTTAAACCAAACTAGCTTTATTTATTATTTATTTTCCTCCTTCTTAATATTAATGTATAATTTACTCTTAATAGAGTGTATAGCTCTTAAATATACAGCTCAATGAGTTCTCCCATAGGTCCACACACAAAAATACAACTCAGATTAAAAATATATCACAAGGACCCCAGAAATATCATTGTCATCAGAGTCAAAAACTGCAATCAAAAAATAACTCCTATTCTGACCTCAACTCACTTAGATTCATTTTGCCTGTTAATGAACTTCACAGAAATAGTGTCATGCAGTATATAACCTGTTGCATATGGCTGTTTTTATTCAACATTATGTTTTAAACATTCATCACATTCTTAGGTGTACCAGTAGTTCATTCTTTTTTATTGTGCAGGGGAGGAAAAATATCATTTCCTTCTAAATTCCCAGCTAGAGCCCCTGTAACAAAAAACAGATTAACAACAGAAAAACATACAAATTTTTTAAATAGAAGTTTTACATGACACAGTAGCCTTCGTTAGGAAGAAGCGGTTAAAGCTGAACATTTTTATGCTAGGCTTGATGAGGACTGGAAAATAGTGATAGGACAAAAAGAGAGAAAAATCGATAGGACAAAAAGAGAGAAAATTCGATAGGACAAAAAAGGAAATGGGGTAAATGTAGTAAACTGGGGAAAACAGCAAGGCTTGGGCATTCAGACTCCCCTTGGCGTCCCTCACTCCTATTTGGAGATAAGAATGTTCCTTTCCTGGGGTACAAGGAGGGAACCTCTCATATGAGGGTTTTATGACCTGCTTCACGGAAAGGTCAGAAAATACTTCCTGTACCTGACGTATCTCAAATTTCTTTCTGCCAGGGTGACATAGTTTTGGTAGTGTATCCTGAATCCTGTCAATTGCAATATAGGTGTTCCATTTTATGAATTAGCAGCAATTTGTTGATTTATGTTGATGTAATTGGACAATTCATCTGCTTCTAATTTGGGCTATGATAAATAATGTTGATCAAATATTCTTGTGCACGTCTTTTGATGGATTTAAGCATTCATTGATCTTGAGTATATATCCAGGAGTGGAATTGTTGGGTCATAGGGTATATAAATATTTAGCCTTAGTAGATATTGCCAAACAGCTTTTCAATATAGTTGCTCAGATTTACATTCCTACCAGTAATATATGAGAGTCGCAGTTATTTCACAACTTCTGCAACACTTGGTATTATTGGTCATTTTAATCTTAGGTATTCTGTGAGAGTGCAGTGGTATTTTAGCATCATTTTAATTTGCATTTTACCAATGATTAATGATTTTCATATGATTTGGTTTTTTTTGGTATCCTCTAATATAAAGTGTCTTTTCAAGTCACTTGACCATGGGAAAAAAATAGATTATCTGTATTTTTCTAATTGATTTCTAAGAGTTCTTTACAAATTTTGGATATGACTCTTTTGTTTTCATATTGTACTATTTCATTATTTTTTATTTTCCCTTTCTTTCCACTTTTAGATGAATCATTTATTTTAATTTTTCCAGCTTATTAGAATACCTGTTACACCTTTTTGAATACCCAAGGATTGTAATTATAATATTTATAATATATTATTACAGACTTATTACACCTCAAATAGTATTTTAACCACTTCTCCAACAATGAAAAAACCTTAAAACAGTTCAACATTATCTAGTCACTCTCATTCTGTTGTCATACATTTTATTTCAACATATATTATAAATTCCAAAAGACATAGTTATTACATTTATGCCTACTTCTCATACCTATTTCATGGTAAATATACCCTATAAGTTCCTTTTGTTTTAATATTTTTGTCAGATTTTGGCATCAATATTTGCTGCCTTCCCACAACAAACTAGGAAGTGTTTGGTTTTGTTTTGTTTTGTTTTTTGCATACATTTTCTGAAAGTGCTTGTGTGAGATTCATCTTATTTACTCCTTAAGTTTTTGGAAGAATTTACCAGATAATCCATCTGTCCTGCGATTTTTTTTTGTGTGTGAGAAATGTGTTAATTATAGAAATAGTTTCCATAATAGATTCAGAGCTCACTGAGATTATCAAATTTTCTTCTTTTGCCAATATTTTAAGGTTGTTTTACAATGAACTTCATTGCTTCCTCTAGTTTCATGCTTCTGTATGGAGTAACTTTTCTTTAGCCTGAAGAACTGAAGTATTTCTTATAGTTCAGGTCTGCTAGTCAAACATTCACTCAATATTTATTTGTCTAAATATATTTTATCATGCCTCATTTTTATGTATATTTTCATTGGTTATGGAATTTTAGATGGGCATAATTTCACCCTCAGCATGTTAAAGATGTCATCCTACTGTCTTTAGTTTTTGTAGTTTTGTTGAAAATCTTATTTTTGCTGGTTTACTTGCTTTTAAGACTTTCCTTTTGTCTTACTTCAAGAGTTTGACTATGGTCTGCCAGTTGGACTATAGCTTTCTTTGTATCATGTTGCTTACATTTTGTTGATCTTTTTAAAAGTGGGTTGATATCCTTTATGGCTTTACAAAATTCTTGATCAATTGCTCTTCAAATATTGTTTCTTTCCTATTCTGTCTCACTTGTCTTTGCTGGTCTACAATTACAGGTATATTAGGTATATTTTGGGTATATATAAATATATTGACTGTGACCCACGTCTCTTATGCTTTGTTCAGCTTTATCCAATCTCTTTGCTTCAGTTTAGATTCTTTGTGTGGCTCTTTCTTCAGGCTCCTTTCTTGTGTTTTATTGTATTTACTCTAATTTAAACTATTCAGTTAAGTTCAATTATTGTGCTTTTCACCTTAGAATGTCTATATGAATTTTTACATATTTCTTCAAATTCCTTGCTAAATTTTTTTCATATTGTCCATTTACCTTTATTTTATTGTCATACTAGCAACAGTGCTTCTGAATTTTTATCAGATGAATTCAGAACTGCATCATCTATGGATGTGTGCCTATTGTCTGGTTTTTGTGTGTGTGTGTGTTAATTTGCCATTTCACATATCTAGGCATGTTTTTGGTTTCATGTTGGACATTGAATATAAAAGAATAATGACCCATAGCCAACGTCATTCTCAATGGTGAAAAACTGAAACCATTTCCTCTAAGATCAGGAACAAGACAAGGTTGTCCACTCTCACCACGATTATTCAACATAGTTTTGGAAGTTTTAGCCAGAGCAATCAGAGAAGAAAAAGAAATAAAAGGAATACAAATTGGAAAAGAAGAAGTAAAGCTGTCACTGTTTGCAGATGACATGATACTATATAGAGAGAATCCTAAAGATGCTACCAGAAAACTACTAGAGCTAATCAATGAATTCGGTAAAGTAGCAGGATACAAAGTTAATGCACAGAAATCTCTTCCATTCCTATACACTAACAATGAAAAATCTGAAAGAGAAATGAAGGAAACACTCCCATTTACCATTGCAACAAAAAGAATAAAATACCTAGGAATAAACCTACCTAGAGGAGACAAAAGACCTGTGTGCAGAAAACTATAAGGCACTGATGAAAGAAATTAAAGATGATACAAACAGATGGAGAGATATACCATGTTCTTGGATTGGAAGAATCAACATTGTGAAAATGACTATACTACCCAAAGCAATCTACAGATTCAATGCAATCCCTATCAAACTATCAATGGCATTTTTCACAGAACTAGAACAAAAAATTTCACAATTTGTATGGAAACACAAAAGACCCCGAATAGACAAAGCCATCTTGAGAAAGAAAAACGGAGCTGGAGGAATCAGGCTCCCTGACTTCAGGTTATACTACAAAGCTACAGTAATCAGGACAGTATGGTATTGGCACAAAAACAGAAATATAAATCAATGGAACAGGATAGAAAGCCCAGAGATAAACCCACACACATATGGTCACCTTATCTTTGATAAAGGAGGCAAGAATATACAATGGAGAAAAGACAGCCTCTTCAATAAGTGGTGCTGGGAAAACTGGACAGCTACATGTAAAAGAATGAAATTAGAACACTCCCTAACACCATACACAAAAATAAACTCAAAATGGATTAAAGACCTAAATGTAAGGCCAGATGCTATCAAACTCTTAGAGGAAAACATAGGCAGAACACTCTATGACATAAATCACAGCAAGATCCTTTTTGACCCACCTCTTAGAGAAATGGAAATAAAAACAAAAATAAACAAATGAGACCTAATGAAACTTATAAGCTTTTGCACAGCAAAGGAAACCATAAACAAGACGAAAAGACAACCCTCAGAATTGGAGAAAATATTTGCAAATGAAGCAACTGACAAAGGATTAATCTCCAAAATTTACAAGTAACACAGGCAGCTCAATATCAGAAAAACAAACAACCCAATCCAAAAATGGCCAGAAGACCTAAATAGACATTTCTCCAAAGAAGATATACACATTGCCAACAAACACATGAAAGGATGCTGAACATCACTAATCATTAGAGAAATGCAAATCAAAACTACAGTGAGGTATCACCTCACACCGGTCAGAATGGCCATCATCAAAAAATCTACAAACAATAAATGCTGGAGAGGGTGTGGAGAAAAGGGAACCCTCTTGCACTGTTGGTGGGAATGTAAATTGATACAGCCACTATGGAGAACAGTATAGAGGTTCCTTAAAAAACTAAAAACAGAACTACCATACGACCCAGAAACCCCACTACTGGGCATATACCCTGAGAAAACCATAATTCAAAAAGAGTCATGCACCCCAATGTTCATGGCAGCTCTATTTACAATAGCCAGGACATGGGAACAACCTAAGTGTCCATCGACAGGTGAATGGATAAAGAAGATGTGGCACATATATACAATGGAATATTACTCAGCCATAAAAAGAAATGAAATTGTGTTATTTGTAGTGAGGTGGATGGACCTAGAGTCTGTCATACAGAGTGAAGTAAATCAGAAATAGAAAAACAAATACCGTATGCTAACACATATATATGGAATCTAACAAAAAGAAAAAAGGTTCTGAATAACCTAGGAGCAGGACAAGAATAAAGACATAGACGTAGAGAATGGACTTGAGGACACCGGGAGTGGGAAGGGTAGCTGGGACTAAGTGAGAGAATGGCATGGACATATATACACTACCACATGTAAAACAGATAGCTAGTGGGAAGCAGCTGCATAGCACAGGGAGATCAGCTCGGTGCTTTGTGACCACTTAGAGGGGTGGGATAGGGAGGGTGGGAGGGAGACGCACGAGGGAGGAGATATGGGGATATATATATATGTATAGCTGATTCACTCTGTTATAAAGCAGAAACTAATACACCATTGTAAAGCAATGATACTCCAATAAAGATGCTAAAAAAAAAAGAATGATGAAGTACTCAGATGATGTTAGGTTCAACAGAATATACTCCCACTTTCCCTTATTATTTGGATAAGATAAGGAGTAGGCCATATCAATACAATTAGAGATTGAAATGGTTAGGAGTAGGTTGTATTGATAGCTTGGTAGGACTCTGTCACCTTTGGTTCATCCCTGTTTCTCAAATATGGACCACTTGGAATTCTGATTTAGAGCTGGATGAATCTGTTTCTACTTAGCCTTAAAATTCTGTTGGATATTCTGTTCTAACTTTCAGAAATATTGAGCTTAGCTATTTAGCATCTTACACCATGCAACTTTAAAAGCCGAAAAATATCTGGGAAGGGTGGGGTCTGTCCATGTGTTTGAGTTATTCCCCCTCCCTTTCAATTATTTTATCTCTCAGTCACTATGAGATCCTGGAAGATTTCTGGCATTTGAATCTTCTGGCATAGTCCCTCATTCTTGCATACAGCACAAGAACTCAGCAAATATGCCATCGGGAAAATGAGTCACATGTTCCATTGCTTACTTTACCCCCAGATAAGTTGGGCCAGGCCCAATTCTAAGACCCCAGCCACAATCAGAAAAGGCACTCAGAAATAAACATTGCCAATACTCAAGCCCACAATGGGAGGTTTCTCCAACCCATAGATTTTAGTTTTTCGTGTTCTTTTTTTTTTGTCCTAGCTTTCTATTTTTACAATTATAATTTTGTAATTTATCTGGCTTCTAATTGCCATAGTTCTGTTGGCCTCTTCTAATGCATACAACATAGTTGGCACTCAACTTGTTTTTAATACTTTATTTTTAATCATGTAGTCTTTCTTTAATTTTTTCCACCAAAGCATCTTGATAGTCATAAAGTTATACATTTCATGCAATTTTTGCAGAGCTGAATAATTCCAAGTCATGTTATTTTTGTTTATATGCTTATCTTGGGAATCAAAGGACTACCATAAATTGCTTCTTAAAAATAAACCTGGTCTGGGCTTCCCTGGTGGCACAGTGGTTGAGAATCTGCCTGCCAATGCAGGGGACGCGGGTTCGAGCCCTGGTCTGGGAGGATCCCACATGCCGCGGAACAACTGGGCCCGTGAGCCACAACTACTGAGCCTGCGCGTCTGGAGCCTCTGCTCCGTGGCAGGAGAGGCCACGACAGTGAGAGGCCCGCGCACCGCGATGAAGAGTGGCCCCCGCTCGCCGCAACTGGAGAGAGCCCTCGCACAGAAACAAAGACCCAACACAGCCAAAAATAAATAAATAAATAAATAAGTAAGTAAAACCAAGAGAGATGGAGGCAATTCCTTTAAAAAAAAAAACAAAAAAAAAAAACCTGGTCAATAAAAATTTTAAATCGCTGTTCCAGAGAGAGGTCTTTTTAATGGGACTCTGAACCCTTACAAAAATATAAAAATAGAAAGGTCTTGTTATTATAATGACCATTTGGGTATATGTGATTTGGATTCCTACTGCCTCACCTTGAGGACCTGACCTACAGGTATATAGAAATGCAGCCAGAGCAATGGAGGGGCAATAGATTTCAACCAACATGTGCTGAAGAAGCAGCTTAGAATATGACAATGTACCTTGATTTTAGGTCAGTTGGCCTAATGTAACTCAAGTATGAGATACATAAAGCCTGTATGTCCCTGGAGAGAGCTCTGTAATGACATAGGTGTTACCGGAGAAATTATCAGAAATGTTACTATTGACCACCCTCTCTAAGTGGTACTGAGTGAGTAATTTACTTTGACTTATAGACTCAGCTTAAAGGAGGGAGAAACAACAAACAAACAATATTGGCTGAATGACAGAGAGGGATACCAGCATCTATCATCAAAAGACCCAGAGAAAAGACAAGACTAGGGTAGAACAGAGTGAGTCAATATTCAGTAGATTTTTTAAAAAGATAAATATTAGAGGAGAAGAAGATTGATCTCAAGGACATCCCTTTCCCTGGAGTAGTAAAGAAGCCATCAAATGGAGCATGGGTGTATGAAGACCTTAGTATTTAAGCATTCAGTTTTGTTCCATCACAAAGTGAAAATTTTGCTGGAGACTCAAATTAGCCCAATAATTTCCTGGCCTGATGGATATTGTCACAAAGATACTGTTTTGCAGTGCTCTTGGGGGTATTTGTGTTTTTCCCATGTTAAAATGACAAAAATAGCTTTTTATTATTGTATAAATAATTCATTCTCATAAAATTTTAGGCCATAGAGAAAACCTTCTGCAGTTCAATAAAAACTTTATCCTTTCCAATTTTGAATGTCCATCACAGTGCTTTTATCACGGTGTTTACTTGGCATTTTGCCCATGGTCCTGTACCAGGTGAGCACCACTGAAACCTATTTCGCTGGATCTGTTATTCCAGATCCATGCCTGGTACTTGGATGCTTAGTTCTGGTCTGCTGATTCAAGAATAGGAACCTTTAACCTATTGAACCCTGAGCACCGTTAAGTATGATTCTGGTTATTGAGCCCTATTTAGCAGTTCTATTAGTAGATAATTTAAACAACAAAAAGAGCCTGGCAACTTAAAAAAAAATCACTGTTTTACCTGATATAACTTAATTTCATACTATAAAAGCTAACATTTTCATTTATAAAACAAGTAGTATCCTTGGATATATATGCCAGAGACAGCATGCGGACTGTATTTTTTCGTGCAAACTGGCTTCCCTTTAATGCTGCTCTTACTTCCTGAGTCTTTGCTCTCTCTTCCATGCACTCAGAGTCATATCAATGTTTAGCTGTTCACCCAGGCTTTCCTAGAAGTAGGAAATCTCCCCTTCCTTCAATCATAATCTTTTCTCAAATAATATTGCTATTCCCTCTATGTGGCTAATTCTATCTAAGCATTAGGAAAAAGAATATGACCACCTGATTAAACCACTTTACTTAAGGGTTGGGTGGAAAGAAGACTTATCCCTTCAAAATGCACTGAAATACAATGGGAGGAGACTGCCAATTCAGAGCCATCTACCAGCACTGAGCCCCCTTCTATATTGTCAGTTACAGCTCCGAACCAGTAGGGTGCCGAAAGGAGGTGTGTGTGTGTGTGTATGTGTCTGTGTGTGTGTGTGTGTGATCATCTGTGAGTGTGTATGCAAGTGCATCTATGTGTGTGGGTATGTGTGATGGCAGCTGTTTGAAGGCAGTCATCTCAAGGCTTGACAGGGAAGGATTCATTTCCAAGTTCACTCACATGGTTGTTGGCAGGATTTAGTTCCTTGTGAGTTGTTGGGCTGAGGACTCACTTGGTTCCTTGAAACGTGAGTTTCTCCATAAAGCATCTCACAACAAGGCAGCTCCCTTTACCACCACAAGCAAGCAAGAGGCCAGGAGAGAGTGCCAGCAAGAGGGGAAGAGGGTCAGCAAGATGCAAGTCATAGGCTTTTGTAGCCTGATCACAGAAGTAAAATCCAATTACTATTGCTGTATTTTGTTCATTAGAAGCAAAACATTAGGTCCAGCCCACACTCAAGGAGAGGGGATCACACAAGGACATGGGCGCTAGGATGCAGGATCACTGGGAGATACATCAGAAATTATGATGCCATGTCAGGTAATGACCACTTTCATCTCCCACTATTATGCTATTTTTCTTCTTAAAATACTTCAATGAAGCTCTATCACTTAGAACAATGGTCTACAATTTTCTTATACCACCCTTCATCTCCAGAGTTATCCTGGGAAATGCAGCAGTTTTTTTCTCTTCCTTGGCACCAGACTGGCACACGATTCACGCATACAGTGGAGACCCTCTATGTGTTTGCTTATGCCAGATTCTCCAGAATCTGTATAATACTGACATGCATGTGACTATTCTTACTCATTCTACAGAACCGTTTATTTTCCGCTTTCCCCTTTCTCACTCTCAAGAATGTTGATTGCTTTCTACACCTAATCTCTGCTTCTCTTCCTCACCTGGGCTTCTGGAACAACACAACTCCTGCTTCCTCTTTCTTTCTTCTCCTTTTTGGATGTCATTTTCTCCATTCCTGTGTAATTTCAAGTAAAAGGGACTTCTTCTAAACATTTTCTACCAACGAGTGCTCCTGAACAATGTGACTTGACTCCTCGCGTCAGTTGTGATATTCAGCTTTTTTCAGTTATCATTTTTCTTAGCTGAGCTTAAGAATGATTCTATGCTGAAGGGAACTTTCTTTTCCATTATGTACAGAGTGAGATGGAAGCCCTGATACTTCTGAAAGACTGTTCTAAGAATTACTGAGGTTTTATTGCATGGACAGTTTCTATCATTCTTTGGATGCTTATTTATATCGTGTATATTTTCCTTTGAGATTTTAATTGTGATAAATGAAGTTTTTATTTATTAAGCCACCATGTTCTAGGAACTAGATAAACAAAGTTAAATAACAATAAAAACCTAAACTTTGAGGATTTCCAGTGTCATTATTGTAACTCTATGTGAACACAATATCATTCACCTTTAAACATAATAATTTGAAAGATGTTCAATGAAGAAATATGACTTTTTTGAAAAAGGTACAAACAGAGTTTATTTAAAACAAAATTAAGAAAACAATATTCAGTAATTTATATTTTGAATTCACTTTTAAGGACCTCTATTTCTTAAGTATATGTTTAGAAGGCAGATGTATGAATTTTAATCATTTTTAGTCATAGGAAAGCATAGAGTTTCATAAGTTTTGTCACTAAACTTTCCTGACCTTTATATATTCAGTTTTTTCCCCTTGTTTACAATCTGACTGAACTGTAAAGGTATAACCATTAACCAATCAAAATGAATACTAAAAGGTCAGTGGATCACATATTACAGTTGCTTTTCAAAAAATGTGTAAGGCATTCAAATTCTGGCACATTTGTGCAAGTCCAAACTTGTAAAATAAATCTATGGTGACATAAATGAGACCCAGGCTCCTGGTAAAACTTGTAATAAACATGAGAAGAAAGTTCAACTCCCTGGCCTTTTGTTTTTTATTTTCATATTTTAAAGTTAGTCTCCAAAAGCCTAGTAAGCTAGGCACAGAAATGACATGAAGTCAACAGTGTTATGGATGTAATAAAATATAACAACCTTGCAAATATTTTCCAGGCTTCAAATTTTAAATTAAGAACTTCCTTAGATTTACAAATTAGCACATGCAGTTATTTTGGAACTATTTGTGGGTTTTAATAATTTCCTTATGGCAGCTAACCATTTTATCAGTTATTTGTATATAATGATAATTATAAGAGAGCATTTTGGTCTCAATAAATTATCATAAATTATTTCAGTGTGTGCTCCAAAGAAGACCAGCATCAAAGGTAAATATTTCTTCTCTGCACAGTCAACTTGACTGGAGCATGTATTCTAAGTAGTTTGCATTTTCAGTGTGTAAGGCAGAATAAGGAAATAATCTGTGTGTTTTAAAACATTTTTAAAAATTGTTTTTCTTGTTGCCACTATGTTGTAACCATTCTGAAGAGAGGGGCGAAAAAAGGCCTGGCCTTTTTAGGAACATATGTGAGGAATAAAACTAGATAGCTAAAAATAGAGAAAAAAAATTAGACTCTCCTAATTGATTAGGAGAAAGCTGGAAGCAAAGTCTGCCTGTAACATTAAAGCTATTAAACCATAACAGAAGCAACAGATACTGTTTCTGTTATGAATGGAAGGTGAAGTTATAGAGAGAGCGCTTGCCTACATGGCCTCATTTACAGAAAAGTTTTGAGAAGTTGGAAAAACTATGAGAAAAGGCAACGATGATGGCTTGGGAATTAAACCATATACAGAAAGTATGTTGTAAGGTGTTAGGATAAGCACCTAATTAATGACCCCCAGGCTGAAGAAAGAGAAGGCAGATTTGGAAATGGATTTTCACACTTCTGTGGTACTGAAAAGAGACTAAAGGTGGTGTCTTCTCTGAAGTTTCAGGCTTCTGGCCCCTAAGAGTCCCTAAAGCCTGTGGCTGCTAAAAGTAAAAGAGCTAGTCCTTGATCAAGTAACAGCGCTGTTTGTCAGACCCAGAGAACTTCACTGTCAGTACCAGGTAGATTGTCACCCTGAAGGCAAAAGGCACTTCAACATGACTAAGTTTCCTCTTTCTCCAAGTACAATTCCCTTTGAAAACTAGTATGCAAGAGTCAGCCATTACTGCTTCATCTGCATTTTTGAAACTAGTTTAATAGTTACATGTCTGTAAATCATGTGATAGTTGGAATATTGCTGCTATGCTAGACTGATGTCAGAAGGTCTTTAACTGTGAGCTTTGTTGGAAGCTGCTCTAACAAAGGCTGAAATGGAGTTTGTTTCTTCTGTGGCCTTGATTTGAATTTTCAACAAGGTAGCTGGATGAAAATACCTTAATTCCAATTTTAATATCTTTCTATATTCTAATTTTATAAGCAAGTAGATTTGGCACTTTCTTCACATCTCAGCAATGTTTTCAGAGAAGACTCCCTTTGCACTCTTCATAATCCCATTGAAAATGCAGTGTAAATGTGTAATGAATGGGAGAAAAGGAGCTGAGCCATCAAGAAGCTATGATGGGGACTTCCCTGGTGGCACAGTGGTTAAGAATCTGCCTGGCAATGCAGGGGACAAGGGTTCGAGCCCTGATCCGGGAAGATCCCACATGCTTCGGAGCAACTAAGCCCATGCGCCACAACTACTGAAGCCCGTGCGCCTCAAGCCCGTGCTCCGCAACCAACAGTAGCCCCCGCTCGCTGCAACTAGAGAAAAGCCAGTGGGCAGCAATGAAGACCCAATGCAGCCAAAAATAAATAAATAATAAATCTATTTTAAAAAAAAAGAAGCTATTATGACTTTCTAGAAGTCTGAGGGTGAGGAGGATTACTCTGAGAGCTTAGCTGGAGAGAAGGAACCCACAGCTCTGAGTACACATTGCCAGGTTACAGGCAGTTACAGTTTTTCAACATAACACCCCTGTGGATGAGAAGAACTGGGAAGATGAGCAGAAAGCAAGAGGATTAAAGAGTTACCTATGCAAACAGCTATGTTTCCATTGGTCAAGTTTCCAGATGCTTCTCCCCATCCCTTCCCTCCACTGTGACCTTCACGCACAGGAAAAAGCCACAAAAATACACTTAAGCTAATGGGTCACTTTGTCCAGGACTCAGTGAAAGCTTGACTCGAGAGACCAATTTGGCGATCTTTTGTGTGACTTCTCACCAAAGAGCAGAAAGGAGTCGGGGCTGCCGTGGATACCAGTGACGAGAGATGTAGATCCACGACAGAGCTCCCCCAAACTGCTTCCCCCCGATAGACTACTACCCACTGGCTCATGAACAACCCCTAGGAAATTGTGAGTGGGATCAACAAATCAACTACAAGAAAATAAAGATTCTCCTTTGAGTGGTACTGAGGTTATAAAAGAAATTTATTCAAAAATAGGAAAATGAGGGGATGATGTCTATATTTCAAAAAAGAAGTGCTAGCTTTCCTTGACCTTATGTAGTTGGAGAGCCTGCAGAATCTATATCCTCCGCTTACATAGCAATGAAGCAGAAAACATGCTCCGTAGAAGAGCTGGTTGGAGTTTTTAGAAAAAGGTCACAGTTGGGATTCTTAAAGTTGGCTATTGGGGAGGATAGAGTTAACTTTACCACAGTAATTTCCAGGTGAATTGAAAAAGCACATGTTAAAAACAGAACTACAAATGCACTACAATACAAGTTGATATTTATGTAATCTTGGATGAGGCAAAGGCATTGTTAACATAAACCCAGAGCTGGAAATCACAAGGGAAAAAGTTCCAGGATCAACTAGGTCAAAATTCAAATCTTCATATTCCAATTAAAATGTTTCCTTGCTTAGTAAAATCATTTTAAAAATATAATTTTAACAAGATTACAAAGATATCTAGATGTACACATTTAGAAACAGACATTATTTACTTATGTAGAAAGAAAATGGTACAGTATTTGACATATAATTAAGTCAACCTTATAACGTATATTTTTGTATATAAGGTGCTTTTGTACATAAAATTTATGTGGAATTCAAAGCTGGGGAAGGAAAAAGAATGTCCAGTGAAGATCTGAAGTGAGGTTCTGCATGTGGGTACATGCATGTGTTCAAAAGTGCTGATACAGTAGTCCCGGTGAACCCTGTGTTGGGTGGAAAATGAGGCCCTTCCATGAAATATTCTTCCCTATCCCTGTGTATATGTCAGAGCAGGAGACGGAGCAGGAGGTGAGAATGCTCCATTTCCACAGTCATTCATTTTTTAATTAGGAAATAATGACTAAATGTTATTATTTCTAGCCACTAATTTTCTGACTAAATGGCTACTTGAGGAAAAGGAGGAAACCAATGATCTATGTTGTCAAAAATAAAACAAAAATATTTTTTAAAAATGTGTATGGCTTTTCCATATTTTCAAATATAACCATAAACAATGATCCCAGAGCGAAATACTAAACCTTTGAGAGAAGAGCTGTGTTTCACGTTACGTTTAGTTTTTAGTCACTCCTTAGAAAGAAAAGTGAGACAATTATTATACCAAATGCTCTCCTAAAGGTAACCCCTATCTTGCTCTCTTGGTCACTCCATACTTCTTTAGACAATCATTTTTTTTAAGACTTCCTTTTAATGATCACTTATTTAAAGTGTCTTTATTGCATTGATCTCCTCAAGAATAACTTCTATTTATCTGACCAAAAGTAGTAATGAAAAAACTACATATCCAAGAGCTATATTTTAGAAGTTTAGCACCACTGCAGACATTTCATTTATGATGGATTACTTATATATGGTATTCCCATCACATTTCCAAATGTGAAGAGAATCCCTTCACATTTCCCTAACATTTCACACTGACATATTTGGGTTCAAAAGTGTGCCTAGGTCACAAGAGTCAATTCTTCATTCCATTCTTAAATCCATTGCTCTGTATTAAAATGTTGTATGAAGACAAATGACTGGGCTTAACATATGGAAGGAAAGTCATATCAATTGACTGATGAGTAAACTCATGTCTGAAACCAGCTTTAGTGCTACTTATAAAAATATTTAATAACAGGCATATTTTTGGTAATACTGTTATAATTGGTATAACTGTTATAATACAACTTCAAAGCAGAGATGCAAGTCAAAGTTTGAGCAAACATTGATGATTGAAATCGAACAAAACTTCAGGACTACAAGATGAAATTCATGTCAAAAAGAAAAAAAGCCACCAGAATACAGTAAAATAACCCACTGACACTTAAATGAATATCATCATTTAAAACTGAGATATAAGTTCTTATCCTTCATGTATTTATAATTATTTCCTGGAAAGAGTGAAGATATCCATAGAGAAAATAAAATAGAAATAAATAATTTGAAATGGAAATTTAAAAGCTGCCATGTTGCCATTTCACAATGATAAAGTTTTGCTCATTATGTACTTGTCAATAAGTGCTTTGTACATTTAGTTATGGACACATGAAATGGTGGCTATGGAAAAAATATTTTGATTGTGATAGGCAGTTGAAGTGAGCAAATTCATAATCATTATACAGATCAGTTTTGCAACACTTATCATGAAAACAGGCATGCACGCTTTTACCAAAAAATACCTCTCAACTTCCTACTTAACAGGGATAATCTTCTGTCAGTTATACCTGCTCTACCTGAATATATAACATTTTCTCTACTGACCATCTCCTCAACATACATTCTCAAACTTCTCAAAATCCAAACATACATATATATATGTACATATGTGCATACATACATGTACACACAGACATACATGTACACACAGACACACAAAAATGACCCTGTTGTAATCCTACCATTGACTCCTTCTTACCATCTGTTCTCTTTTTCCCAATCACTCCTTCCAAGTTTCCAGTTGGTAGTATCTACTTCCTCATCTGTTCCTTATTCGTAATGAAAGGCCATCTACCTCTTCTTTCTTAGCTTTACTAAATTAGTTCCCCCTAAGATGATAAATGATTATGTAATATTCGAACTCAGTGAAAAATTTCTATCCAGGTCTTATTCAACTTAGTATTTGGCACTCTTGAACTCTCCCTTTTTGTTCTCCAAGAATTATCTTTTCTATTAATATTCAGGAGACTGCCCCCAGTTAGGTTTCCTCCTAAAGTTTCTTTGACCATCACTTCTTAATTTTCCTACAGTATATTATTCCCCTCCCATTTCATTAATATCATCTTCAGTAATCTGGCTTGTGTCTTTTTATTTTCTCATGACTTGTTCTGAGTGACCTTATCCACAAGCATTATTTCATTTTTGCCTAATAAGCTGATATCTCCACAGCCAGAATTTACAGCGCAAATTACTCTTTTCATTTCTAAATCCTCTAAACTATTGAATACATACACCTGGTTGCTTTCCAGATGACAACAATTCTGTTTCTTTAAAACATAATGGCCACCCTCCACTCAAATTCCATGTAACACCCAAGTTTTTTCCTTAGAAGTATCTTCTTCAGATCTCTGACACTGCCCTTGTGATTTCTCTTGTTGGATTAATGCTACGGTCTTGAGTCTCATTCTCTCTAATCTATCTAATTATGAAATTCTTTGGGATAAGACCCTTAAGTATTTTCCACTGTCTTTACAAATGATTTCAAAGTACTTAGCACTGTATACGTAGAAACTTATCTCCTATCATCATCCCTTCAATTAACTTTTCCTTTCATCACACCAGTATTCTTTGGTTTTGTTGATTGGGCACAGCTCATTTTTACTTTGATGCTTTTCTCCAAGTTGATCCTTTTTCATGGATTGGTATTCCCTATTGTTGTCCACCCGAAAAATTGCTAGCTAATAAGTCTCATCATAAGCATCACCTCTTTTGGGAACAATTATTTGAAGTGATTGCCATCTGTATTTCTCTTTGTATTTCCAGAATTTGTGCACCATTTCTCTATACCACTTATTTCACAGTGCTGCTGTTAGTGTTTTGGAGAAGGAGGAATCTATCAATCATGGTGGAAACAGCTGGTTGTCAACAGATATTCATTCTCTTCTTATTTTCTAATTTACAGAATCTCGTTGCATTTGAGTCAGCAATGTGCCTGCCTAAAAATACTGATTTCCCAGGCTTTGTGGTACCTAAAGAGTGTCATCTGATCTGATAGACTAGTGACAATGAGATGTGAATAAAAGCCTTCTGGGCATGATGGTGGGGAAAGAGAAATCTCAGCTATCATATGCCATGTGCCCTCTGACTTTTCGCCTTTTTCACAGGATCACAGAAACAATGTGGGTAGATGAAGCAGCCATCCCGTGACCACCAGAAAGAGAGACATATGACGGGTGGCAGGGTGGAAAGAAGAAAGTGTGCTTTCTGTGATGATATCATAAAGCCGCTATACTAGACTGGGGTTGCCAATCCTGACCTCTTACTTATTAAAGCTGCCAAAGTTGGGTTTCTGTTACAGATTGTAGCCAAACAAAATGTTAAGTGAAACCTTTTTCCACCTGGAAAGGTAGCCCTTTGAAGGCAAGGACCCTATCCTATTCAGTTCTATATCTCAATGACTAGTCCAGTCACACATAATAGATGATACATCCAAAATTCTGACTGATTGAATAAATGAATAAACACCACCAAAACAACTCTTAAGAAAAGCTCTGTCTCCTAAAAATCAGGGCACTGAAAGAAAATGTCCAAATTTGAATATAAATAGGCATAATGACAGCCAAAAGTAATCCACAGCCTCAGAATTCTTATCCCCTTCTTTGGGTACAATACATTTAAAAATACAAGAATGATGAATTATTAGTTAGAATATTGAGGTCAAGTCTACAATTTTCTTGTCCTTCAATTATCCTTTAGTCAGAGAAAACTAACATGAGACTATTACTGCTCAGTTCCTATTAACACAGCTAAACTGTTGACCCTTATTTAAATTACAAACTATTAAATGGCAAGCACCAATTTTCCTCTTTAAATTCTGTTTGAAAGAGGTCTGTAGGACAATTTTTTCCTCCAGAACAAGTTTAACTTATCCATTTCTAGTGGAAAGTCAATGCCTGCCCAGCTGTCAATGACTGAGTACCCCTAAACACACTGATAAAACAATCTATGGAAGCTGCAGAAGGGCCACTTCAGAATTTTAGCAACACATGGCAAATCTTATTTTTGAGTAGATCTTTCTTGTCAGGAAGTTAATAAGGTCTTGCATTCAAATTCAGGAAGTCTCAACATAGGTAAGCAGAGCTGCTTAAGACTAAAAATAAAAGGAAAAGGGTTTTCCTTCTATTCTTTTCCCTTCTATTACCTGGTGTTTAGTTTGTGTCTCTACTTGCATGTGTTTGAGACTCAATCCTGCATATTTCTCTTTTCTTCAAATCTCATACGTGAAACTATCAAAAGCTGTCAGTCTAGGGCTTTGCTATTCCATAGGACTAGAGTAGCCTCTTTTTGCTGATCAACTTGCTATGTGGATTTCATCTCCTAAATAAATTTCAGATTACCTCTATGTCTTTTCAGTTTCCCAGTGGATGCTCTCTTTCAGGAACCTGGATTTCCCAACTAGACTTTTTTAATAGGATCTTGGTTGGTATCCTGTACCCCACTCTCAGACACAAATCCCAAGTCACTACCTAAAAGCAACTTTGCCAGTTCAGTTTCCATACTGCAGCCCATGTGGTCTACACATATGCAAATATCATAATACCACTGCTATCCTAAAAGCTTTAAATAGCTCTCCACCCCTCTGTAAAGGTTACACTAACTATTGTTCATAGTATCTGCAAGATGTGGCCCCTCTTTCCTGCTCACTCTTATTTCTTGCCAATCCCTTATTCAAGACCTACCCATAACAAAGTTTTCTTGCCTCAGACACATACTCTTACTTGGCCCTTTATAATTGCTATTTAACATTCTTAGTATATGCATTTCTTCAATTCCAACATCACCTGACTCCCTCATCTTTTGGGTCTCAGGATTTGCTCTTACCAAAAATAAATACAGAAGAGTGAATAAAAGTCCAGTGGAAGGAAGTACTTATCAAAAGGATTATAGATGGAAGATCAAATGAAGGCAAGACCTTGGGGAGATGAAAACCAGGCAGCAGGTGCTTACAACAGTTTTAGTGAGAGCTTATGAAGATCAGGTGATAGAAGTGTTCAGGGTGAGAGAGAGAAGGGTCTAGGGAGAAAATAGTGAGGAGGCAAGATCAAGAGGGTTTGATGACTGGGATTAGAGGGTCTCTTAGAGCAACCAGTAGAAATAATGAACTAAAAAGAGATTTTTTATATTTCATACTGGATATGTACACCAGAAGAGATCACAGATATGGCTATTAAACTTTTGAGAATTCAAGTTGATCAAGGAATGTTTGCACCTCTAGAAAATAAGTGGTCTGAGGATAGAGACCCAGGTAACAATGATAAGAAAGGACAATAGGAACAGAGATGATAGCAGAGGAATGAGAAAAGAAAGTCCAAGGGGCAAGAGGACACCCAGAAGCTGGGACAGGAAATGCAAAGGATAAAGATGATTCTACAGATAGATTTGCTATCTAATACCACAGAAAATGTGTCTAGAATAGAGCAAACATGAGGGTCTATGACCACATGCGAGAAACAAATTTCGTTAGAATGCGGGAAATTAGTACCATATTGTGGTAGTTTATTAAGAAGATTTATGTGATGACAGAGCAAAAATAAAGTAAAACTATGGGCTTTAGAGTCCAAAGGCCCGGGGTCAACTCCCAGCACTGCAGTCTCTTCCGTGTGTGGGACTGAAACTCTTGATTTTGCTGAGCATTAATTTCCACCATACCCAATGAGGATTATAGTGATGCTTTCCTTGCATTGTTTTTTTCCCCAGGATTAAATGTCTGTTGATATATGTAAAGCAAGGAGAAATATCTGGAAAGTCAAAATAAGGATTTGTTATTATCATGACTGTTTTGTAATTAGTAGCATGTTCCCCAACATATGGTGGCTATAATAAATAGTAGTATTCTTTATTGTTGTATATAATTATTGTTGGTGTTGAGGGAACGTTTAAAATGAAGGAATTTCAAGAAAATATGTGAAATCGGAGCCAATAGAATATAAGAGGTGACAGCTGTAATAAAGAAAAGGATAACTAATGGAGAAAAGTGCTGGGCTGGAATAAACAAGTCAGATGCAGGAATTAGCCTTGGAAAGAGGAGGGTAGTGTCTGCTTCTGAAATGGAACGGATGAGGATAGAATAGGTTAAAGACGGAAACTTTTGTATGGAAAGAAAAAGAAATTTGGAAGAATTAGCGTTGGACGAACTTAGTCATTTTAGGGAACAAATCTGCTCAAACATAGGGTGGTGAGCCTTAGGTGATATAGGCTTCAAGAAGAGAGAAAATGGTAGAATAACATGCTGAATAATAAGATAGATACTGAGCCATGGAGGTAATTCCACTATTTGGTCAGTGTGTTATCGCTTACTCTCTCTCTTACTCTTGCTTTAACTTGTAAAACTTACATGTGCAAACACAGGGTACAATGTAGGCTATGAAATATGGTCTATAAGAGAATCTATAAGGAGTAACAGAAAATTTCCAGAGAAAGAAAAAAAATGTATATATATATATTTCTGGAACATTCTGTATCCAATTCTTGGCAATTATAACTATTAACTATAAGACTGAAGAAACTCAAAAACGGTATATTAACTTTTCACAGTAATGTAGTAAAAAAAAAATATTGCCCTCATTATTCTAGAAGTAAGGCCGCAGGATTTATAATAATCTTTCAAGTGGCCTGATAATGGGAGAATTTGACTCTTTTTTTAATATTAAGAAACTAGGCATATCATAAGAAACTGCCCTAAGAAAATATAAATGACCACAGGAATAACCTGTCTCTTATACTTCCCAGATATATTGAGTGAGCGAATTTGAGTGAAAAAAACCAAAACACAAAAAACCAACAACAACAAAAATTCAGCTGTTAGTTTGGTAGAAATAATAAAAGAGGGGAATATACTTTACCCTTAAACATGTCTAGGAATCAGTTTTCCTGAAAAGGGGAAGGGTCTTAGGTTAAGCTTGGGAAATAAACAAATACAGGCACTGGGAGATACTGTGGGTTTGCTTTCAGACCACCTTAATAAATCAAATATCACAATAAAATGAGTCACACAAGTTTTGGGGTTTCCCAGTGCATATAAAAGTTATGTTTACACTGCTGTAGTCTATTAAATGTGAAATATTATTATATCTGAAAAACAATGTGCATACTTTAATTAAAAATACTTTATTGATAAAAATGGTAATCATCATGCATCATCTGAGCCTTCAGTGAGTTGTAATCTTTTTACAATGGTAACATCAAAGATCATCACAGATCATCATAATACGTATACAGTTGAGCCTAGAATAGCAGTGATTTGAACTGCGTGGGTCCACTCATATGAAGACTTTTTCCAATAGGTATGTACTGATCCATGGTTGGTTGAATCTGCAGATGTGGAACCTCAGATATGGAGGGCTGACTGTAAAGTTATACACAGATTTTTGATTGCATGGAAGTCAGCACCTCTAACCCCCTTGTTGCTCAAGGGTCAACTGTAATGATAATGAAAAAGTTTGAAATATTGTGAGAATTACCAAAATGTGACAGAGAGACACAAAGTGAGCATACGCTGTTAGAAAATTGGTGCCAGTAGACTTGCTTGATACAGGATTGCCACAAATCTTCAATGTGTAAAAAAAATGCACTATCTTTGAAGCACAATAAAGCAAAGCTCAATAAAATGAGGTAAAACTAAATGAGCCAAACTGATAAGGCATGGGTATCCCTCCGCTCAAGTTTACCAATTCTTCACTTAACTTTAGTTCATTTCTGAAACTGACACTAAGAAAAAAACTATTCAATGGAAAAAAAGTTTCGATCATAAAAGTGGGAGAAATTATGATGTATTCAGCATGTCTGAAGAAATTTCACACATAGAAAAAATCATCAAGTGAACCATGTAAATACATAAATATAGGTAATAACACTTTGAAAGAAAATAACATTTGTATATACCATGCAATATAAAGAGGGTTAACTGCAGCCCCAAAGGAGGAAGAGAACGCCTGATAGTGAGTGAGGATTAATCAAAAAATGGTTCAAGCAACTCATTTGTTGGAAGGTGATGGGAAATTTTTACGTAGGTATTCAATATTAGAATCAGAAGTGTTTAATGATAATTTTCTTTATCTTTAGACTTTGAGACTAGAAGTTGTTCCTAGTTAGGAATACTTTGCGTATCCGTAAAGAGAGTGGACTCCCTGGGCCAAAAATAACGTGCTGGGCTTCGCTGGTGGCGCAGTGGCTGAGAATCCGCCTGCCAATGCAGGGAACACAGGTTCGAGCCCTGGTCTGCGAAGATCCCACATGCCGCGTAGCAACTAAGCCCGCGCGCCACAACTACTGAGCCCGTGCAGCTAGAGCCCTGAGCTCCGCAACAAGAGAAGCCACTGCAATGAGAAGCCTGCGCACTGCCACGAAGAGTAGCCCCCGCTCGCCGCAACTAGAGAAAGCCCGCGCACAGCAACGAAGACCCAACGCAGCCAAAACTAAATAAATAAATCTATTAAAAGAAATAATAATGTGCTGCAAAACATGAAAATAGCAAATATGCACAATTGCCTAAAGAGTTCTAGGAGAGGCTACCTTTTCATCTGATCGTACTTGAACTGTAAACACTCTTCTCTATCGCTTACTCTTGGTATCTGTTCACTTTCATTTTCTCCTCATCCTATAAGGTACTTTAAACATTTTATTCAATACCCTCAGGGCTATTTTCCTAATTCTATCCACATACAAAATTGCTGTAAGGATTTGTTGTGAATTAAAAATTCCAACTTTGAAGGTCTAGCCAATAAAAAGCCTCAATTAAGCACTCATCGTGCCCTAAATCTATTTTTTATTTAATAATATGAAAGAACAATTGTTTTCACACATATGGCTCAATTGAGATTCTTACTGCTCTTTATCAAAATTTAATCCTTGGTTTTCATAAACTTGTGTATATTGTGAGTGCTTGATGAACGAATTCGGCTTTTTTTCATATTGGTTGTCCATGTTTTTTGTTTTTGTTTTTTTGTTGTTGTTGTTGATTGTTAGGATTTCTTCACATATTTGTATCTGGGCCCCTAAATTGGTACAACCATTTTGGAAAAATGATTAACATTATCTACTAAAGTTAAACACATATACAACTTACAACCAGCAATTTCAACAGAAATACCTGAATGCTCATCAGCAGTAGAATGAATTAAAAAGCTCTCTATTTAAACAATGTAATGCTACACAGCAGGAAAAAGAATAAATCACTGGTATATAAAATAATACAGATGGATTTCATGGATATAGTTTTGAGTGGAAAAGAGCAAGAGCCCAAATAGTAAATACCGTATACCTCCATGCATATGAAGACCAAAATAGGAAATATTAATCTATGATAATAGACATGAAAATAGTGGCTACTTTTGAGCAGCACTGACTGAGAAGGGAAAAGGATATTCTTTTAAAACTCTAAAATTATGCTTTTACAAATGCATATTTGTAAATTTATTATGGTAACCTCTTAAGATTACTATATATAAGACCTACTGCAATGTAATTTTTTCATTTTGTCAATATCAGTAAAGTATTATATATTTATACAGAGTAATTTGGAACATTTCCTAATTCAGGCATTTCCTTGATTAACCAAGTAGGTACAGACATTAATTCTAAAAGGTAAAAAATATTTTTCCACGACAGATGAAAAAAGTCTTGTACTAGATAAGTACCATAAAGGGTAAGAATGCTTGCTTTCAAAGTTACTTTCACATTTTAATGATAGTTAAACTAAATTGCATGTAAGTTATTCTTAAAAATACTCGGTAAATATCAAAAGAAGGTGTTAAAATTAAATAAACCAAGATTACATTTCCCTTTAACAGTTAATTTGCAGTGCTCTATTATTTTGCTTAACAAACAATTTTATGCTAGAAATAAGCAGGTTTCTGTATTCACATTATCTTTACCCAAGAGCATTTAAATAAATATCATTGATTACCTGCAAATTACAGATTGTGGATTCAGAGCTCAAAATTAAAGCTCTAAGGATATAATTCGATTAAAACGATCCATAATTGTGAATTCACCTCACCAGTGCCCCTAAGACAAGAAGCTCTTTCTGACATCACAGTGAATTATTTTAATGATTATGGCCTGCATAGGAAAAGTTGAATAAAAAGCCAACAATATCCTAACCCCTTTGCAATGAACACAAAACTTTTGTCTAATGTTTCTTTATATCTTACTCTCATAATTTCTATAAAAATATGAACACAAATGCTTGGGTCGGATCAATGACTGAACTAATTCAATATTTTCTGACAGGTACATATTTCTACAGAATGGTGGGGCTGTCATCTACAATGTCATTGCAAAGGATCTGATAGGGTCCAAACTACTCCAGACTTCACACAACCCATTTTACACCTGTCACCCCAAATTTACCAAACCATTTGGATTGAGAATTTCAGCAGGGACCTTCGTGAGGTACAGCCACCTACAAATACCTAGTCAGCTCCTTTTCTACTCTTCAGATACTCTTCAGATCAAACCTTCACCTTTCTCACCTTTCTTCACCTTTCTCTTTCAGCATGTTATCCGTCACTCTTAGCAAAAGAAAATCTGTTTTGGTCTTCTGCCCATTTTTGGATTGGGTTGTTTGTTTTTTTGATATTGAGCTGCATGAGCTGCTTGTATATTTTGGAGATTAATCCTTTGTCAGTTGCTTCATTTGCAAAAGCTTTTAAGTTTCATTAGGTATCATTTGTTTATTTTTGTCTTCATTTCCATTTCTCTAGTGGGTCAAAAAGGATCCTGCTGTGATTTATGTCATAGAATGTTCTGCCTATGTTTTCCTCTAAGAGTTTTATAGTGTCTGGCCTTACATTTAGGTCTTTAGTCCATTTTGAGTTTATTTTTGTGTATGGTGTTAGGGAGTGTTCTAATTTCATTCTTTTACATGTAGCTGTCCAGTTTTCCCAGCACCACTTACTGAAGAGGCTGTCTTTTCTCCATTGTATATTCTTGCAGCTCTATTTACAATAGCCAGGACATGGAAGCAACCTAAGTGTCCATCAACAGATGAATGGATAAAGAAGATGTGGCACATATATACAATGGAATATTACTCAGCCATAAAAAGAAACAAAATTGACTTATTTGTAGTGAGGTGGATGGACCTAGAGTCTGTCATACAGAGTGAAGTAAGTCAGAAAGAGAAAAATAAATACCGTATGCTAACACATATATATGGAATCTAAAAAAAAAAAAAAAATGGTTCTGAAGAACCTAGGGGCAGGACAGGAATAAAGACGCAGATGTAGAGAATGGACTTGAGGACACGGGGAGGGGGAAGGGTAAGCTGGGACGAAGTGAGAGAGTAGCACTCACATATATACACTACCAAATGTAAAATAGGTAGCTAGTAGGAAGCAGCCGCATAGCACAGGGAGATCAGCTCGGTGCTTTGTGACCACCTAGAGGGGTGGGATAGGGAGGGTGGGAGGGAGACGCACAAGGGAGGAGATATGGGGATATATGTATATGTATAGCTGATTCACTTTGTTATAAAGCAGAAACTAACACACCATTGTAAAGCAATTATACTCCAATAAAGATGTTAAAAAAATAATAAAATATTTCTTCTAAGTTCAAATTGGAAAAAACAAAAACAAAAACAAAACAAAACAAAAAGAAAGTCTGGAACTAAGATCCCAGATTATCAGTTGATGTCTAACAGAAAATACCTTATAATAATTACTTCCTCTATGATTTCTCCAGACTCTTCTCTAAATAAACGGGGACTGTACTTGCCATACTTAAACTGAGTGCCTGTGAGAATATAATTTAAAAACATATATAAGGTCAATCTGACTTTCAGAATGGGAAAGACCACTGAAAATCTACTTCCCCATAAAAGCAATGAAAATACTGGGGAAAGTTGTCCAAAAAAGTCAACTTCCTTGGAACTCCGGAAATTAAGTTGCAACAAGTTGAGGTATGTTTCTTTAAGAAAAATGCTGAATCTCAGTAAGCCTTGTGACATTTCAGCTTGCCCTATTCATATCCCTCTTTCCTCAGCACTGTGGTAGACTTAAAAATGAATAGCCTCAAAATTATAGTGAAAATAAGAACATAGTATCCACTGATGGGGCTCAATGAATGGGGCAGAATGGGCTTGGAGCCCCCCAAGAGTCCCATGCTCAGAGTATTATCATTATTTGACCTGGAAGTTTCCTCAAAACCCCCATTTACATGACTGTAAGCTGTAGATAATAGGAATTGTTCCCATTACGTTGTTATAAGGATTAAATGAGATAATATATGAAAAATTAGCTAACAGAAGGCAGTCACACAATGTTTGTCATTGTTGATGTCATTATAACCAGCATTATCTCTTCTGTTTCCACAAAGCTGGAAACAGAGTGAATGCCTATAAATTCTCTTGTTTAATTTTTTAGCTAGTTAGTTGATTGATTATTGGAAGAAATTAACATATAGATATATAACTCATTGAAGTGATAGGATTCTGAAAATAGCTGCATTTGAATCCTAGACATCTCTACCACAAAGGAAGTGAAATTCATTTTTAATGATTGCCCACTATGTGTCAGGTAGGTGCTTTCTTTTAAATAGCTGTGTAGCCTGGCACAAGTCGCTAAAGTTCTTGCTCCCTCATTTTTTTTCTCTGTTATATAGAAAAAGGCAAATAGGAATTAACGGGCTCTTTTTCTCACATTCCGTCCAATCCGTTAGTAAATTCTATCCATTCTACCTTTAAAATATATCCAGAATTTAAATACTTTATGTTATCTCTATTGCTACTGCTCTGGTCTAAGCCACCATCATCTTGTCTTTATTTTACCTGATTCATAAATTTCTCTGTGCAATTAGCCTTTTCCCATGTGTATTTGCCAAAAACAATTAGTGACAATGGTTTAACATTTCAGCTCTCTGAGGTGGTAATAACGGCTGGGGAAAATAAGAAGCTGACCAGAAATCATTAAAGGAATGTTGGGGAATGAGGAATGAGATGATCATCTGGGGCTTTGAAAAGCTCCAACATATCCCTGGGAATGAGGAATGAGATGATCATCTGGGGCTTTGAAAAGCTCCAACATATCCCTGGGAATGTAGAGAACATACACATGTGCAGTAACATGTGCAGTAACATGTGCATTCCCAGAGAAACCAGAAAAGGCCCTAAACTCTTAATGATGGCTGACCTTGCTCTGTGAAAGCAAGAAGTAAAGGCTAAGGCAGTGTTTTTTTTTTTTTTTTAAGAGAAATTTTATTTATTTATTTATTTACTTATTTTTGCTGTGTTGGGTCTTCGTTTCTGTGCGAGGGCTCTCTCCAGTTGTGGCAAGCGGGGGCCACTCCTCATCGCGGTGCGCGGGCCTCTCACTATCGCGGCCTCTCTTGTTGCGGAGCACAGGCTCAAGATGCGCAGGCTCAGTAATTGTGGCTCACGGGCCCAGCCGCTCCGCGGCATGTGGGATCCTCCCAGACCAGGGCTCGAACCCGTGTCCCCCGCATTGGCAGGCAGACTCCCAACCACTGCGCCACCAGGGAAGCCCAAGGCAGTGTTTTAAAGTACCCTAGGAATATTATGTGTGCCCCCAACAAACACACAGAGATGCTCAACTGGGAGAGTTACTGGTGCAAGACATTTAAGGAAATTTTGTGTGTACAAACACACACACATTTTTAGATTAAAAAATTTTACAATATATTGGACATTTTTCTGGTGTTCTAGGGACAACACCCTGTTTCTTAGGTTCTCCGAAGATAGCTGCTATACTAGCATTGTATAAAACTGAAGAAAAATCTTTTCCGACCACAACGCTATGAGACTAGATATCAATTACAGGAAAAGATCTGTAAAAAATACAAACACATGGAGGCTACACAATACACTACTTAATAACGAAGTGATCACTGAAGAAATCAAAGGGGAAATCAAAAAATACCTAGAAACAAATGACAATGGAGACATGACGATCCAAAACCTATGGGATGCAGCAAAAGCAGTTCTAAGAGGGACATTTATAGCAATACAAGCCTACATCAAGAAACAGGAAACATCTAGAATAAACAACCTAACCTTGCACCTAAAGCAATTAGAGAAAGAAGAACAAAAAAACCCCAAAGCTAGCAGAAGGAAAGAAATCATAAAGATCAGATCAGAAATAAATGAAAAAGAAATGAAGGAAACAATAGCAAAAATCAATGAAACTAAAAGCTGGTTCTTTGAGAAGATAAACAAAATTGATAAACCATTAGCCAGACTCATCAAGAGAAAAAGGGAGAAGACTCAAATCAATAGAATTAGAAATGAAAAAGGAGAAGTAACCACTGACACTGCAGAAATACAAACGATCATGAGAGATTACTACAAGCAACTCTAGGCCAATAAAATGGACAACCTGGAAGAAATGGACAGATTCTTAGAAATGCACAACCTGCCGAGACTGAACCAGGAAGAAATAGAAAATATGAACAGACCAATCACAAGCACTGAAATTGAAACTGTGATTAAAAATCTTCCAACACACAAAAGCCCAGGACCAGATGGCTTCACAGGCGAATTCTATCAAACATTTAGAGAAGAGCTAACACCTATCCTTCTCAAACTCTTCCAAAATATTGCAGAGGGAGGAACACTCCCCAACTCATTCTACGAGGCCACCATCATCCTGATACCAAAACCAGACAAAGATGTCACAAAGAAAGAAAACTACAGGCCAATATCACTGATGAACATAGATGCAAAAATCCTCAACAAAATACTAGCAAACAGAATGCAACAGCACATTAAAAGGATTATACACCATGATCAAGTGGGGTTTATTCCAGGAATGCAAGGATTCTTCAATATACGCAAATCAATCAACGTGATACATCATATTAACAAATTGAAGGAGAAAAACCATATGATCATCTCAATAGATGCAGAGAAAGCTTTTGACAAAATTCAACATCCATTTATGATAAAAGCCCTGCAGAAAGTAGGCATAGAGGGAACTTTCCTCGACATAATAAAGGCCGTATATGACAAACCCACAGCCAACATTGTCCTCAATGGTGAAAAACTGAAACCATTTCCACTAAGATCAGGAACAAGACAAGGTTGCCCACTCTCACCACTATTATTCAACATAGTTTTGGAAGTGTTAGCCACAGCAATCAGAGAAGAAAAAGAAATAAAAGGAATCCAAATCGGAAAAGAAGAAGTAAAGCTGTCACTGTTTGCAGATGACATGATACTATACATAGAGAATCCAAAAGATGCTACCAGAAAACTACTAGAGGTAATCAATGAATTTGGTAAAGTAGCAGGATACAAAATTAATGCACAGAAATCTCTTGCATTCCTATATACTAATGATGAAAAATCTGAAAGTGAAATTAAGAAAACACTCCTGAGGGAGGGGCAAGATGGCGGAAGAGTAAGACGCGGAGATCACCTTCCTCCCCACAGATACATGAGAAATACATCTACACGTGGAACTGCTCCTACAGAACACCCACTGAACGCTGGCAGAAGACGTCAGACCTCCCAAAAGGCAAGAAAATCCCCACATACTTGGGTAGGGCAAAAGAAAAAAGAAATAACAGAGACAAAAGAATAGGGACGGGACCTGCACCAGTGGGAGGGAGCTGTGAAGGAGGAAAGGTTTCTACACACTAGGAAGCCCCTTCGTGGGCAGAGACTGCGGGTAGCAGAGGGGGGAAGCTTCGGAGCCACGGAGGAGAGCACAGCCACAGGGGTGCGGAGGGCAAAGCGGAGAGATTCCCGCACAGAGGAGCGGTGCCGACCAGCACTCACCAGCCCGAGAGGCTTGTCTGCTCAGCCGCCGGGGCGGGCGGGGGCTGGGAGCTGAGGCTCGGGCTTCGGTGCTAGCCAGGAGGGAGTCCGGGAAAGAGACTGCAGCTGCCGAAGAGGCAAGAGACTTTTTCTTGCCTCTTTGTTTCACGGCGTGCAAGGAGAGGGGATTCAGAGCGACACTTAAACGAACTCCAGAGACAGGCGCGAGCCGCGGCTATCAGCGCGGACCCCAGAGACAGGCATGAGACGCTAAGGCTGCTGCTGCCGCCACCAAAAAGCCTGTGAGCGAGCACAGGTCATTCTCCACACCGCCCCTCCCGGGAGCCTGTGCAGCCCGCCATGGCCAGGCTCCGGTAATCTGGGGACAACTTCCCCGGGAGAGCGCACGGTGCGCCTCAGGCTGCTGCAACGTCACGCCGGCTTCTGCCGCCGCAGGCTCGCCCCGCCTCCTCCGTACCGCTCCCTCCCCCCGGCCTGACTGAGCCAGAGCCCCCGAATCAGCTGCTCCTTTAACCCTGTTCTGTCTGGGCGGGGAACAGACGCCCTCAGGCGACCTACATGCAGAGGCGGGTCCAAATCCAAAGCTGAACCCCGAGAGCTGTACGAACAAAGAAGAGAAAGGGAAATCTCTCCCAGCAGCCTCAGAAGCAGCGGATTAAAGCTCCACAAACAACTTGATGTGCCTGCATCTGTTGAATACCTGAATAGACAACGAATCATCCCAAATTTAGGAGGTGGACTTTGGGAGAAGGATATATTAACTTTTCCCCTTTTCCTTTTTATGTGAGTGTATATGTGTATGCTTCTGGGTGAGATTTTGTCTGTATAGCTTTGCTCTCACTGTTAGTCCTAGGGTTAGGTCCGTCCGTTTTTTTTTCTTTTTTTTTAACTTAAAAAATTTTTTTTTCCCTAATAAATGTTTTCTTAATAATTTTTTCCTTATTTTCTATTTTTAAAAAATTAAAAAAATTTTTTTTAATAAGTATTTTCATATTTTTTATTTTAAAAAATTTAAAAAATTTTTTTTTAAAATTTTTTCTTAATTTTTTTCTTATTTTTAGTATAAAAAATTAATAAATCTATTTTTAAAAATTAAAAAAAAATTTTTCTTAATAAATTTATTCTTAATAATTTTTTTCTTATTTTTTATTATAATTGCTTTATTTTATTTTATTTTATCCTCTTTCTTTCTTTCTTTCCATTTTTTCTCCCTTTTATTCTGAGCCATGTGGATGAAAGGCTCTTGGTGCTCCAGCCAGGCATCAGGGCTGTGCCTCTGAGGTGGGAGAGCCAACTTCAGGACACTGGTCCACAAGAGACCTCCCAGCTCCACGTAATACCAAACGGCGAAAATCTCTCAGAGATCTCCATCTCAACATCAAGACCCAGCTTCACTCAACAACCAGCAAGCTACAGTGCTGGACACCCTATGCCAAACAACTAGCAAGACAGGAACACAGCCCCATCCATTAACAGAGAGGCTGCCTAAAATCATAATAAGGCCACAGACACCCCAAAACACACCACCAGACGTGGACAAGCCCACCAGAAAGGCCACATCCAGCCTCATCCACCAGAACACAGGCACTAGTTCCCTCCACCAGGAAACCTACACAACCCACTGAGCCAACCTTAGCCACTGGGGACAGATACCAAAAAACAATGGGAACTACGAACCTGCAGCCTGTGAAAAGGAGACCCCAAACACAGTAAGATAAGCAAAATGAGAAGACAGAAAAACACACAGCAGATGAAGGAGCAGGGTCAAAACACACCAGACCTAACAAATGAAGAGGAAATAGGTAGTCTACCTGAAAAAGAATTCAGAATAATGATAGTAAGGATGATCCAAAATCTTGGAAATAGAATAGACAAAATGCAAGAAACATTTAACAAGGACGTAGAAGAACTAAAGAGGAACCAAGCAACGATGAAAAGCACAATAAATGAAATTAAAAATACTCTAGGTGGGATCAATAGCAGAATAACTGAGGCAGAAGAACGGATAAGTGACCTGGAAGATAAAATGGTGGAAATAACTACTGCAGAGCAGAATAAAGAAAAAAGAATGAAAAGAACTGAGGACAGTCTCAGAGACCTCTGGGACAACATTAAACACACCAACATTCGAATTATAGGGGTCCCAGAAGAAGAAGAGAAAAAGAAAGGGACTGAGAAAATATTTGAAGAGATTATAGTTGAAAACTTCCTTAATATGGGAAAGGAAATAGTTAATCAAGTCCTGGAAGCACAGAGAGTCCCATACAGGATAAATCCAAGGAGAAACACACCAAGACACATATTAATCAAACTATCAAAAATTAAATATAAAGAAAACGTATTAAAAGCAGCAAGGGAAAAACAACAAATAACACACAAGGGCATCCCCATAAGGTTAACAGCTGATCTTTCAGCAGAAACTCTGCAAGCCAGAAGGGATTGGCAGGATATACTTAAAGTGATGAAGGAGAAAAACCTACAACCAAGATTACTCTACCCAGCAAGGATCTCATTCAGATTTGATGGAGAAATTAAAACCTTTACAGACAAGCAAAAGCTGAGAGAGTTCAGCACCACCAAACCAGCTTTACAACAAATGCTAAAGGAACTGCTCTAGGCAAGAAACACAAGAGAAGGAAAACACCTACAATAACAAACCCAAAACATTTAAGAAAATGGGAATAGGAACATACGTATCGATAATTACCTTAAATGTAAATGGATTAAATGCTCCCACCAAAAGACACAGACTGGCTGAATGGATACAAAAACAAGACCCATATATATGCTGTCTACAAGAGACCCACTTCAGACCTAGAGACACATACAGACTGAAAGTGAGGGGATGGAAAAAGATATTCCATGCAAATGGAAATCAAAAGAAAGCTGGAGTAGCAATTCTCATATCAGACAAAATAGACTTTAAAATAAAGACTATTACAAGAGACAAAGAAGGACACTATATAATGATCAAGGGATCAATCCAAGAGGAAGGTATAACAATTGTAAATATTTATGCACCCAACATAGGAGCACCTCAATACATAAGGCAAATACTAACAGCCATAAAAGGGGAAATCGACAGTAACACAATCATAGTAGGGGACTTTAACACCCCACTTTCACCAATGGACAGATCATCCAAAATGAAAATAAATAAGGAAACACAAGCCTTAAATGATACATTAAACAAGATGGACTTAATTGATATTTATAGGACATTCCACCCAAAAACAACAGAATACACATTTTTCTCAAGTGCTCATGGAACATTCTCCAGGATAGATCATATCTTGGGTCACAAATCAAGCCTTGGTAAATTTAAAAAAAAAGAAATCGTATCAAGTATCTTTTCCGACCACAACGCTATGAGACTAGATATCAATTACAGGAAAAGATCTGTAAAAAATACAAACACATGGAGGCTACACAATACACTACTTAATAACGAAGTGATCACTGAAGAAATCAAAGGGGAAATCAAAAAATACCTAGAAACAAATGACAATGGAGACACGACGATCCAAAACCTATGGGATGCAGCAAAAGCAGTTCTAAGAGGGAAGTTTATAGCAATACAAGCCTACATCAAGAAACAGGAAACATCTAGAATAAACAACCTAACCTTGTACCTAAAGCAATTAGAGAAAGAAGAACAAAAAAACCCCAAAGCTAGCAGAAGGAAAGAAATCATAAAGATCAGATCAGAAATAAATGAAAAAGAAATGAAGGAAACAATAGCAAAAATCAATGAAACTAAAAGCTGGTTCTTTGAGAAGATAAACAAAATTGATAAACCATTAGCCAGACTCATCAAGAGTAAAAGGGAGAAGACTCAAATTAATAGAATTAGAAATGAAAAAGGAGAAGTAACCACTGACACTGCAGAAATACAAACGATCATGAGAGATTACTACAAGCAACTCTAGGCCAATAAAATGGACAACCTGGAAGAAATGGACAGATTCTTAGAAATGCACAACCTGCCAAGACTGAACCAGGAAGAAATAGAAAATATGAACAGACCAATCACAAGCACTGAAATTGAAACTGTGATTAAAAATCTTCCAACACACAAAAGCCCAGGACCAGATGGCTTCACAGGCGAATTCTATCAAACATTTAGAGAAGAGCTAACACCTATCCTTCTCAAACTCTTCCAAAATATTGCAGAGGGAGGAACACTCCCCAACTCATTCTACGAGGCCACCATCATCCTGATACCAAAACCAGACAAAGATGTCACAAAGAAAGAAAACTACAGGCCAATATCACTGATGAACATAGATGCAAAAATCCTCAACAAAATACTAGCAAACAGAATGCAACAGCACATTAAAAGGATTATACACCATGATCAAGTGGGGTTTATTCCAGGAATGCAAGGATTCTTCAATATACGCAAATCAATCAACGTGATACATCATATTAACAAATTGAAGGAGAAAAACCATAGGATCATCTCAATAGATGTAGAGAAAGCTTTTGACAAAATTCCACACCCATTTATGATAAAAGCCCTGCAGAAAGTAGGCATAGAGGGAACTTTCCTCAACATAATAAAGGCCGTATATGACAAACCCACAGCCAACATTGTCCTCAATGGTGAAAAACTGAAACCATTTCCACTAAGATCAGGAACGAGACAAGGTTGCCCACTCTCACCACTATTATTCAACATAGTTTTGGAAGTCCTAGCCACAGCAATCAGAGAAGAAAAAGAAATAAAAGGAATCCAAATCAGAAAAGAAGAAGTAAAGCTGTCACTGTTTGCAGATGACATGATACTATACATAGAGAATCCAAAAGATGCTACCAGAAAACTACTAGAGCTAATCAATGAATTTGGTAAAGTAGCAGGATACAAAATTAATGCACAGAAATCTCTTGCATTCCTGTATACTAATGATGAAAAATCTGAAAGTGAAATTAAGAAAACACTCCCGTTTACCATTGCAACAAAAAGAATAAAATATCTAGGAATAAACCTACCTAAGGAGACAAAAGACCTGTATGCAGAAAATTATAGGACACTGATGAAAGAAATTAAAGATGATACAAATAGATGGAGAGATATACCATGTTCTTGGATTGGAAGAATCAACATTGTGAAAATGACTCTGCTACCCAAAGCAATCTACAGATTCAATGCAATCCCTATCAAACTACCAATGGCATTTTTCACAGAACTAGAACAAAAAAGTTTCACAATTTGTATGGAAACACAAAAGACCCCGAATAGCCAAAGCAATCTTGAGAACGAAAAATGGAGCTGGAGGAATCAGGCTCCCTGACTTCAGACTATATTACAAAGCTACAGTAATCAAGACAGTTTGGTACTGGCACAAAAACAGAAATATAGATCAATGGAACAGGATAGAAAGCCCAGAGATAAGCCCACGCACATATGGTCACCTTATCTTTGATAAAGGAGGCAAGCATATACAGTGGAGAAAAGACAGCCTCTTCAATAAGTGGTGATGGGAAAATTGGACAGGTACATGTAAAAGTATGAAATTAGAACACTCCCTGACACCATACACAAAAATAAACTCAAAATGGATTAAAGACCTAAGTGTAAGGCCAGACACTATCAAACTCTTAGAGGAAAACATAGGCAGAACACTCTATGACATAAATCACAGCAAGATCCTTTTTGACCCAGCTCCTAGAGAAATGGAAATAAAAACACAAATAAACAAACGGGACCTAATGAAACTTAAAAGCTTTTGCACAGCAAAGGAAACCATAAACAAGACCAAAAGACAGTCCTCAGAATGGGAGAAAATATTTGCAAATGAAGCAACTGACAAAGGATTAATCTCCAAGATTTACAAGCAGCTCATGCAGCTCAATAACAAAAAAACAAACAACCCAATCCAAAAATGGGTAGAAGACCTAAATAGACATTTCTCCAAAGAAGATATACAGATTGCCACCAGACACATGAAAGAATGCTCAACATCACTAATCATTAGAGAAATGCAAATCAAAACTACAGTGAGGTATTACCTCACACCGGTCAGAATGGCCATCATCAAAAAATCTAGAAACAATAAATGCTGGAGAGGGTGTGGAGAAAAGGGAACACTCTTGCACTGTTGGTGGGAATGTAAATTGATACAGCCACTATGGAGAACAGTATGGAGGTTCCTTAAAAAACTACAAATAGAACTACCATACGACCCAGCAATGCCACTACTGGGCATATACCCTGAGAAAACCATAATTCAGAAAGAGTCATGTACCAAAATATTCATTGCAGCTCTGTTTACAATAGCCAGGATATGGAAGCAACCTAGGTGTCCATCATCAGATGAATGGATAAAGAAGATGTGGCACATATATACAATGGAATATTACTCAGCCATAAAAAGAAATGAAATGGAGGTATTTGTAATGAGGTGGATGGAGTTAGAGTCTGTCATACAGAGTGAAGTAAGTCAGAAAGAGAAAAACAAATACCGTATGCTAACACATATATATGGAATCTAGGGAAAAGAAAAAAAAAAAAAAAAGGTCATGAAGAACCTAGTGGCAAGACGGGAATAAAGACACAGACCTACTAGAGAATGGACTTGAGGATATGGGGAGGGGGAGGGGTGAGACATGACAGGGTGAGAGAGTGTCATGGACATATATACACTACCAAATGTAAAATAGATAGCTAGTGGGAAGCAGCCGCATAGCACAGGGAGATCAGCTCGGTGCTTTGTGACCACCTAGAGGGGTGGGATAGGGAGGGTGGGAGGGAGGGAGATGCAAGAGGGAAGAGATATGGGAACACATGTATATGTATAACTGATTCACTTTGTTATAAAGCAGAAACTAACACACCATTGTAAAGCAATTATACTTCAATAAAGATGTTTAAAAAAAAAAAAAACTGAAGAAAAAAAAATCACATTATCATGGCACGTTGTTCCTTTAGGAAGGGTAGTATTTTTGAGATAAGAAGCCATATTTTAAGTACTTATCTTTGTTTTTTTTTTTTAAGTAAGATATTTAGAATGCCATGTGTATATACTTGTCAGGGATTGCAAAAGAAAAGCTAAACAAACAAAGTCAGCAATCCTCTCCGTCCAAGAAAATGATTTGTTAATATACTAAAATAATATTCTCCCACAGTGTCATTCAAAATTGTTTCCAACCTCAGTTAGGTTCTAAGCAATTCGCAACAATCTATTCCATGTGATTCCTCATTTTCCACTGTCAAGCTTCCTTTGCTTTTTTTAAACAAACTTTGTTCCCCTCAAATTAACCATAGAAGAATTTATGTTTCAATCCATGCAGATGACTTGGCTTTACCTCTTATAGAAAATGAAGTGTTCGGGTATATACCAGTTAAGCTTTCTGACCCAATCCTATCCTGATGCCTATACGTATTACAGTGCTTTTTTTCCTTATAGATCCTTTTAGAGGAAAACGTGTCCCTTACACTATCCTAAATGAATACTTCTCACTGAGTTATGTAAACCCATCCTTACCACTCTGTGTAGGATCTTTGAACCATCAATTATACACTCTCTCCTGTATTTCTTTTTCTTTTTTCTTTTAAAGTGAAAGTAAGGTTATTTAGAGAGATACATATTCCATGGACAGAATGCGGTCTGTCTCAGAAGGCAAGAGTTCTCACTCCTGTATTTTCAACCTCATTCTCCAATGTTGCTTCCTTTCATCCTATAAATGGGCTCAAAATGCTCACATCTTGTGGAAAACATTTTTTTAAAATTCTGAGTCCTATTTTAGATACTGTCCTCTTCCATATTCATAGGCAAGATCTTGACAAGAAAAAGCTATCCAGAATTTACTCTCATGTGTTTAATTGTTCTTAAATCCTGGAAGAAAAACTATCAAACAGGCTTTTCAGAAGAGATCATTTTATTCCCTAGGAACTATTTACTTCCTTTCTTCAATTTTCGTCTTGGTCCTCTGGTATCTGAACCCACTTTAGCCATCCTTATAACCCTGCACCAAAATGGTTAATGAAGACTTGCTAATCATCCAGGGTTAGGATCATCTTTCAGGCCTTATCTTTGACAGCCCCATTGCATTTGATATGATTTCTTGGGCTCTCCTTAAAACTCTACACTGTTTCTTTTTCTAACAATATTTCCTCCTGCCTTCCCTACTTTTTTCCTATCCATCTTGTTTCTAGTTTTTTGGTCTTTGTTTTTTCCCCTGCCTGTTCTTAAAAATTGGTATTTCTCTGGGTTTCATCCATGTTCTTTTTCTTTTATGCTGATTACTTTCTTAGGGAAATCTCATCTATTTAAATAATGCCAATCACAGAATATGTGCTTACTTATGAATGCCAAATCTATAAACCCAATCCAGACCCTTTCTCCAGACCCCTCATATTCAGCTTCTAAATTATACCTTCTGGATGTCTCATAGGTGCCACGAAATGACTGACTGTTGACAGTATTCAGAGAGTTCATCTGAATTTCAGTTTGGTGTTGGAATATTACCTTGAATATTTTAAAGTTTTCTTTAGGTTTATTTTTCCATCTAAAATCATATATCCTTAACTTTTTCATTATATACCAGAGGTACAATTATAGCTATCCAGAATTAACGCTCAGGTGTGTAATTGTTATTAAATCCTGAAAGAAAAACTATTAAATGACAGGCTGACTTTTTAGAACAGATCATTTTATTCCCTAGGAGCAAGGGCATAATCTGAGGCCATAACTATTGATTTTAAATATTCTTGCTAGAAATGACTTGAGGTAGTCTGCATAAATTAATTTTATGTTATAAACTCTAAGTCACTCATGTTGAAACTCTTTCATCCTAATTATAGAGAAATTCGAATTTAAATTCATTTCCTCCAGTTTGTTCACATCCTAATTAAATGATAGCTGGGAGAGCTCTGGAAATAGTGAATATATGCATACAAACACATTGAAAATCCACTATGGACATGGTCAGTCCATGGTAACCAACGTAATCTATGTACAGACACTTTCAAGCTCAACAGGGTATGTGTAAACAAGCTAGCTAATTATATCCCCAAGGAGTGGGGTTGTTAAGCCCTGTATCAGTCACCTTTCACTGAAAAATAAAACAAAATATCTTTTTGAAGGTGAGCAGCTTGTTGGTAAATTTGCATATCAAGTAATAGAATAATTTTAACTCCCCCAGTCCAAAATATTAAATTTTAAAAAGTTATGTGGTAAGATAATATATAAGCAATTTCACTTTTCAGAATCCATTAAATGACAATTCACATGTTTCTCATTTAATATCTTAATGAGATGGTCAATCCCTGTCCCTTCCCTGAATAAGCATGTATTGTATACTGCTATGTGCTGTAAAGGATAAGATGCTGTTATTATTCTTCTTAATGTTCTTAGAAGTTTTTCATTCCAAATAACTACAATAAATATTTTAGTATAAGCTGTAACTAAGGGATAAATATACATAAAGAGACTGCATTACTTTCCTATATCCTATCTAAATTCTACTTTGGATTTTTTATAGCTGAATATGACAAATGTGACTATGGCCAAAGACTACTCATTATTTATGTCTCTAAAGTTGACCATGTCATAGTAAGAAAGATGCCCTAGGAGCGGATGCACCCTGACCATGTTTCTTGGAAAATTAGTGTTAATGGTATATTATAACCAAACTTGCAATTAGAGTTTCAAGCTCCTGGGTCTTGACCTTTCTAGTCCTTCCAATCAGCATTCTTCAAAAAATATATAATAATCATGGATTGCAACTATCTTTGTGTTTCAAATATAAAATGCCAGACAAAGAGTTGTCAGTGTGATCCAAAAATATACATCACCTAAGACATGAGAATATGAACAGTCAATTCACAGAAAATTACATGCAATTGGACAATAAACATATAAAAAGTCCTTATACTTGCTAAAAACGTATTGTGAGTTTTTCCAATTAGTTAATATGCATTTAACTTTGAATTTCAAAAAAAGTCAATCATATAAGTATCAAAACAGAACCTCCTAATTTTTCCTACTTCCATTTTAATCAAACGAAGAAGGCTGATAGTGAGGTAAAACCAAAGAAAACTGTGTTAAAGTAGAATTTTTTTGATCATTTTATACAATGACCTCCATTTAAATATGGTGTCTATAAAATATGTCTAAAGATTTGAAATATTTTCTATTTCACTTTAATAATAAATGATATATTTTGTATTCTATAACATACTATTTATAATTAAATATTAATAGTACTTTCTATAGATACAGATATTCAAGTAAGAAAATAACATTGATACAATAATATTAACTTATCAATAGATCTTATTAGAAACTTGCCTCCAGAAAGAGCCAATTCTCCAGAACTCTTGATTTCAATTTTATAGCCTGAACTGTGAGATAATAGATTTCTACTGTTTTACGCTACTCAGTTTGTGGTAATTTGTTATGGCAGCTCTAGCAAATTAATACAGTTGTTATAAATGCTGTACATACGTCTTTTTAGTGTAATCATAAAGTGTTACTTGTAATATTTGTACCCTATGAACCTTACTGATATTTTCTGTGGACCTAATATATGATCATTTGTCTTTCCGTGAAGGTTACATAGGTGCTTGAGAAGAAGGTACATTGTCTATTGTCAGAGTATAAATTTCAACATCTATCCATAATATCTACCTTATTTGTTTATTTTGTAGGTTTTCTATTTCCTTACTTAGATTTAGTCCACTTGATGTGTCTTGTACAGAGAGTGTTATGTTAATGTCTCCTAGTACTACTGTGATTCTACTCATATCGCCTTGCATTTGCTGACAGATTTTGCTTCATAAGGTGACTGCTGTGTTAACTGGGCTATAAGTACTCATACATGTTATGCTTTCATTGTGAATTGTGACATTTACCATTAAAAGGTGTCCTGCTTTATCATGTTTAATGCTTTTGCTCTTGAACTCTACTTTATCTGTTATCAGGATTGTTACCCCTGCTTCCTTGTGTTTTTTTAACTTTTGTCCCCGCTTGCCTGGTATATTTTTGTTTATCCTTCCCTTTCCCCACCCCCCATTCTGAATTACATTGTTATGGGCTTGTCTTTCATATAAAGCATATAGATGTATCTTACATTTTGATTTAAGGTGAAAATCTTTTTTCCTTTAGTAGGAGAGTTAGGTGCATTCACATTTTACCTATAACTGCTATGTTTGGTCTCAGGTCTGTCATATTTTATGATTATCTACATTGTGATATATTTTTCTCTATGAAATTCATATTCATTGCTCTTTCACATGTATATGTACACATACTGTTTAAAGCATGATTTGTTTTTTGGTCTTGTTGTTCTAGGGTTTACCTCTGTAGTACTTAAACCTTTTAATGCCCTTAGTTCCTTGACATTTAAACTTTATAACCTGGTTTAGTTGAAATTACTCTGGGTCAGATGTCTCCAAATTCTTTGGTTTTCTTTTATGTTTCACAGTCATATATTTTCTTCTCCTTTTTTTCCCCTTTCGTCAAGCAGTTGTAAAAGGCACATCTTACATTTGTATCCCCTCCCCACTTCCCAGGAGATATGCATTTTGAAGACTACTCTTCAGGTGGTTCAGACATCTAAGTCCCTACCTGGGATTCCACACTCAGGAATGTATTTTCAGACTTGTAAATGACTTAGTCCTTGTGGTGCAGGCCATATATAAGCCTTAGACCTTACTGGGGTCTTCCTTCCCTCTGCCCTATAGTTATTATCCATTCATTTTTTTCTGCTTTTGCCTGTCACAGAGCTTGACATTAGGGGGGTTGAGGCAGGAGAGTGAAACATCTCTGGCTGAGATTTTGTGTTCTTTCTTTTTTTTACTTAGAGTTCTTTTGAAGTTTAGCCATTCTCTGTCTTCAAGATATGCTGAAGGGATGGTTTTTGTGTAGCTTTATTTTTTATTCTTGTTTTGTAATGTTTTGGGGGAACTATTGGGAGATGGGTGTTGCAGACCAAATTGTGTCAATTCCTATGTTGAAGTCTTAACCGTCTAGTGACTATATTGGAGCTAGAGCCTTAAAGGAGGTGATCCAGACTAGATGAGGTCCTAAGAGTGGAGTCCTGATCGTCTGGTAGAACTGGTACCCCTGTTAGAAGAGAAAGAGGTACCAAAGCTCTCTCTCTGTTATGTGAGGACACAGGAGGAAGACAGCAATCTGCAAGCCAGGAAGAGATCTCTCACTAGAAATCAGATCTACAACACCTGATCTTGGACTTCTCAGCCTCCAGAACTGAGAGAAAATAGATCTCTGTTGTTTAAGCCACTCATCCTATGTTACTTTATTATGGCAGCCTGAGCACACTACTATGATGGAGACTGAGGCAGTGCTAGTGTCCTTACCTACTGAAGTCTCAGCTCGTTAGCTTTTATAATCTCCCTATAATCAAAATTGATTAAATTTAATAAATTTATCAAAACCTTTTTCTATCTTCCTTCAGGCTAGATTTGAAGAAGTTCTCAATCCTCCCAGATCACCCCCCCCCAACTTTTTTTTTCAGCAAATGGAGTCTGTATTTAGTCCCATGTAGTTTGTAAGGGTCAGTATTTTCAAAATGTTTGATACTAGAATTATAAATCCAAATATCTTCCTCAGCATGCAATTTTATAATTTCCTTTGTAATTATCGGAACTTTAACAGAACTTTCTGGACACATTATGGTTTCCCCCAAAATGACTTTAGCAATGAAATTCAGGCACATTGGAGAAAAGGAAATATTTAAGCACATCTTATATTTTAAAGCTATATTGCCTTGAGGAAGTTTCTGGAAGACAGAGAGACACAGAGTATCTAGAACTGAGCTATAACCTTATACATTGTTCTCTGTTCTTTCCAGAGGTGAATATAAATGAAGATTTTCTGTTTCTTAAAGCTTAAAATACAGTTATGAAAACAAGATGCAAAGATGCAGCACAAATAACAAAAATCTAAATTGTGTATTATTTGTGGATCTTGTTTGAAATTTGATTGTATATAACAACAGTTGTAGAGGGTTCAATGACAGACATACAGCTTGAGAAGAGCCCTGAAGGAGTTTGTAGGTTTGAATTGGCTGGAGAAGTGTTCAAGTCATGGAAATTATATGATATCTCACCACCCACCCTAGGCAGACATACTTGCTTCTCCCTTTATGCTTTGTAGGGGACCACCAGACTATGAATTTCTTAAGTGCTGAGAATTTGTATTATTGATCTCTGCATACATCCTGTCTATTAGTGACTTAGATTTTTAAGTCATTAATGGTATACACTAATGTACAAAATATTGATAGTGAGTGAATGAATGAAGCAAGGTAATAGAAGCAATGGAATTGCACAGGTAATAGTAAATGTAAAATAGTGAATGACTACCTGAAGCTGTGGGGCTATATGAGTTCTATTGCTGCAGAACAAAGTACCACAAACTTAGAAGCTGAAAACAACACACTTATTATCTCAGTTTCTGTGAGTCAGGATTTCTGACATAAATCATCTGGATCTTTGCTCTGGGTCTCTCAAGGCTGCAGTCCAGGTGTTGACCTGGCTGCATTCTCATTTGGTGGTTTGACTGGGGATGAATCCACTTCAAAGCTCCATGCCATTACTGGCAAAATTTTCTTCCAGCTGTGTGACTGACTGAGGGACCTGGCTTTGCTAACTATTGGCTGGGCTCCACCTTCCGGTCCTAGAAGCTGCCACAGTTCCCTGCCATGTGGTATTCTTTACAGACAGTTCACAACACAGCTGCTTACTTCTTTAAGGCCAGCATCAGAGTATTCTACCTCAGGAAGAACCCTAATCTCAGTGTCAGGAATTTCACCTTGATTAAGTCAAGCTCATCCAGGTTAATCTTCCTTTTGATCCACAGAATTGGGAATCTTAATTACCTGCAAAATCCTTTTGCATTGACACATTCTGTTGGCTAGAAGCAAGTCACAGATTCTGCCCAAACTCAAGGGGAGGGGATTATACAGAAGCTTGACTTATGGGGGGAGGGGGAGAATTCTCTTTATGCTGAGTCCATTACAATGGGGGAGCAGTTTAACTCAGTTTAATTAAGGAATCAGATACTGATCACTAACCATGCACCAGGCACACTGACTTTTAATAATCCATAAATACTCACTTTATTTTATAAATATCCAGATAAAGATATGCTCATGAAAAGAAGAGAACACAAAGCAAGAACACAGAGTTCCATCTGGCAATAAAGGGATAGATCCTTGGAGAAAATGGGACATTAGGAGTGTTGAAGTGTTTCAAAAGTGTAGAGAGGGAATAGGAACATCGCAGGAAAAGAATAGCAAGAGCAATGGCAGAAAGACACACAAAAGCAAGGCATGTCAAAGTCAGCAAGAGAAGCTCAGCATTGTCTTAGCATTTACTGCAAGGTGGGGGATGCTCTAGTGGTTAGCAGGAGCCAGGCACGGGAAGCTTTGTATGTGATTTTTAAGGAATTTAGACGCTATTCTCTAGGACAGGTAATGAGACATCTTTGAAGAGTATTAAAGATAAAACCAAAAACTTTGGGTTGTAAGATGGGGGCAGTTTTAAGTGTATTAATAAATCTGGTTAATAACTTATCTAGCAAATTGATGGTAGGGAGACATGAAGACTTATTTCAGGAAAATTTAGGAGCTTAAGCAACAACACTTAGTAACTGATTGGATGCAGTGTCAAGCAAAGAGAGAGGTGAAGCAAGAATGATCTTCAGACTATTAGGTAAGGGAATAGATGAACTGGGATATGGTAAACTGATACAACAAGAGACAAGAATAAAGTAGTAGTTTTCTATCACTGCTGTAACAAAGTACCACAAAATTAGTGCTGAATGTAAATGTGTTATCTTACATTTCTGAAGGTTAGAAGTCCAACAGCCATCTCAGGGGGCTAAAATCAAGGTGTAAACAGGACTGTATTCCTTTTTGGAGGCTCAAGGGAGGAATCATGTAGCTTTCCCTCTCCCACTTTTAAAGACCCTTGTGATTGCATTAAGTCCACCTGGATAATTCAGAGTACTCTTCGTACATAAAGGTCAGCTCTTCAGCAACCTTAATTTCCTCTGTAGCCTTAACTCTCCTTTGCCATATAACTTGGCATTTCCACAGGTTCTAGGGATTAGGACATGGATATCTTTGGGCAGGGGGCATTATTGTGCCTCTCACGGTCTGCTCTCAGACCTCCAGTGATACCCATCAATCCCACGTATGAAATACCTTAACTTCATTCCAATTTCTCAAAAGGTTTCTCATCACATTACAGCATCAATGCAAAGTACAAAGATCCATCTAAATCCCATCAGCTCAAAAGTCTCAAATTCCTCCCCAGATACATCAGGACAGGTATGAGAAAATAGTTACAGACATTCTGGTTCAAAAGAGGTGAAAATGTATACAAAAAAAAAGAAAAAGAAGTCAGGGGTGCCAAGACATTTCACAGTGCAGCGAGGCAAACTCCAGTAAGTTTCAAGGCCTGGGAATAATCCTCTGCGCTTTTTGGCTCCATACCCTGGGCCTGAGGGTATGCCCTCTGGGCTCCAGGCTCTGCTTCCGGGTCATCATTCCTAGTTCATTAAATACAGCATATATTTACAGCTGAGTAATTTAATCAACCTGTTTCCTCCCTGTAGAATTTTGGAATTCTGACAACCTTCCTATATTTTGTACTCTGTTTCAGTCCAAGCTGGCAGTGTCTGTTGGCATAAGATTCTCAAGAACTTTGTGTTTCCTCTATATACCGTGAAGCCCACTCCAGTAGACAAGAGGCTTGTCCGCAGGTATTTCTTAGATAATCTCATCTCTATTTTCAGCTTCTACTGATATGACAGAGGTGCTCTATGAGTCACTCAATCTCTTCAAATAGCCTTTTGTGTCATATGGTACGCAGACCTTTTGATCTTCCTGAGGTGTTAGCAAAAGACTGTGTGGCCCCAGCCTTAACTCTCTTTTAGACTACAATTTCCTGAAAGCAAATCTCTTAATTTTAATCTCTTTTGAAATATGGATGAGAATTTCCCAGCTCATCATGCCCTGGTTCCCTTTTAATAATCCTTCTCTCAATTTATCTCTTTCCTCTTGTATTTTACTAGAAGCAACAAGAAGAAACCAGGTTGACTCCTCAGAACTTTGCTGGGAAATCTCTGCTAAATGTCCAGTTTACAAGTTTTCCTTTCCACAGAACTGCAGGTAAAAATTCTGCTAATCTTTCTGCCACTATAAAGCAAGGTTCCTCTCTCCTCCAGATTCCAATCATACATTCCTCATTTCCTTCAGAGCCCTCGCCTGCAAATCCTTAAATGGTCACGCTTCTGCTGACAGTCTGTTCATGATGACTGTGCTATCCTCTAAGCTGATAGTTTGTCTCCATCCTCCTCCTGATTTCCTTCTTAGCCCTCACTAACACAGTTGTAAATATCCCTATTTCTACTAATACTCCATTCCAGGCAATCTAAGCGTATTCTCTTACACACCTGGACATTTTTCTCGCCTCCGACCACCACCCGATTCCAAAGCATCTTCTACATTTTTAGGTAATTTCGATAGCAGCACCCTACTTCCAGGTATCAGACTCTGCATGAGTTTTCTAGCTGACATGGTATACCCTAAACTTGGTGGCCTAAAACAACACAATCATTACCTTACATTTCTGTCGGACAGAAGTCCAACACGGGGAATGCTGGGTTAAAACCAAGATGTCAGCACGGATTCTTTTCTTTCTGGAGGATCTAGGGGAGCATCAGTTTCCTTGCCTCTTCGAGCTGGAGAGGCCACGCACATTCTTTGCCTCGGGATCCTCTTCAGACATCTTCACAGTCAGTAACTGAATCCCTGACCTTTCTTACATAGCTCCATCTCTCTCCGGCTCTCTTCTGCCATCTCTTCCATTTTTAAAAGTGCTTGTGATCACATTAGGTTCCCCTGGGTAATCTAGGTTAATCTTCCTGTTTGAAGGTTAACTGATTAACAATTCAAATTCTAGCTGCACTGTTCATTCTCCTTTGCCATGTAAGCTAACATATTCACACGTTTCAGAGATTAATATGTAGACATCTTGGGAGCTGGAAGCATTATTCTGCCTACCATAAATAGCTAGGGAGAAAGTTGATGAGTTCAGTTTAGGACAGATTGAGTAAGAGTTGCATCCAGACCTCCAAATGGCTAAGTCCAGGTGGCAGCTGAATAAACAAGTCTGAATATTTGGCAAGAAGACATGCATAATATATAGATTTTAACATCTTGCATGCAGTGGTTTTCAGAGAACTTATTTAAAAATACAACTTTCAAGGTCTACTACAAGACATTCATTGTGAAGAAGGTAGGGTCCAAGAATATGTATTTAGCAGTCATCCCTGGTGGTTCTAATTCAGGTAGTGCTCTGATGATACTTAGTGAAACAGTTTGATCTTATTACCAGAGGTTGGATACGTATGAAAAAATGGTGGAGATAGTGACAATGTGACCCTGGTGAGGAGGGTTACTGTACAGTCAGGACCTTGGGCTACTAAAGGGCCAGGGGGAACTTAGGCACTTCAAAGCTGTATGTCATACATAACAAAATGTTAATAGATAAGAAAAGGCTGCTTTTATAAAAAAAAAAAAAAAAAAGCCTTTCTGACATGCAGTGACTGAGCTGAAAGGCTTCAGAGGGGTTGTGGTATAGAGAAACAGGAAAGTGGGAAAAAAAGTCTGTACTGCTATATTCTAGTCTATACTGCAAACTGCAAGCCTTGTGACCTTGGGAAAGTCACTGTATCTCTCAGTAATATCATTTTTCACATCATTGTTGTGTCCGTACTTGGCATATAGAGTTATGAGAATCAAATAACATATAGCATGTGGGAGATGTCTGTAAATAACAATTGTATATGTGGATTTACAAAGTAAAGATCTGGGGATACTATTATAGAGAAAAAAGAACTGAAAGCAGTAAGAACTCTGTTAAGAACTGAATGAAAGAGAAGTGTTGTATCAAAACTTGCTAAGTTTAATAAACCCTATTCACGTCAGTCCCTCAGTGTTTCTTCTTGCTCTGAGAATGTATATTCTTTGCTTCCATTTTATCCCATTTCTTTTCTTTCTGCTATTAATGCACAGAGGGTTGTAACAAATTCTGTTCTCAAATTGCATCAGGCAATAGATGGCTCTGATTCCCAACTCAGAAAAATCTCATTTTCAAGAACTGTTTGAGACTTGACTTTGATTGCATTCAGAATGTCTTGGTTCAAAAGTCTTGCTTTTGTGTAAATAAGAAAAGCATCTTTGAAAACTACATCTACAAGTGGGAATATGGAAAAAAGAGGACGAGCTAAAGGTTATGAAACAAAATAAAACATTAATGGAGAGAAATACAAGCACAATATTACTATATACAGTATAGTAATATTTTTTAAAATATGAAAAACTCTAACCCAAAAAAGGTATATAAATGAACTGTGGTAAAGTAATAAAATTTGAAACAGTCCAGTCTGCTAAAAATGTACTAAAGAAAATTTTGAATAGCGTTCATAATATTAGAACGTGTATACTAACCTAAAAGGTCACTTTGAAACACGTGAGGAAGCCAAGCCAAGGACAGAGTTTGTTACATTATATTTACCAGCTGTTTCTTTGAAGGAGTAATTGTTGGCGTTGGTCATTGAGAGGATGTAACCTCTGGTTCACCCGAGAGCTGGACCCGAGCAACACAAGGCTCTTCACCCCTACCTCGTCCTTGGATTGTACATTCTGCCCATCGTTCCCATGGTGAGAGTCATTTCAAGGACACAGACTTGTGGGAGTAAGGTGTGATTGACACCATCTGGGTTGAATATGGTACTGAACCCAGTTAAGGCCTCTGTATAAACTTTAAGATTCTGGCAGGTGGGCATGGAGGTTTATTGTCTCAAAGCTGCCCAAGACAAGCTTCTATGTAAGTTCCCTTGCTGATGAAAACTGCCACCTACCAATCTGGAGTGGTCTGCCTCTTTTTTGGCCCTTCCTTACCCTCTGTGTACCCGGGCCATTTTTCGAACTAAGAGCAATTTAAATTTTCTTTTATTAAAATAATATGTTTCAACCTAAGTATTCTTTTGACTAAAAGTTTCCTAAATACTAAGAATTTTAGGATAATCAATGTCAGATTATATATTTTTTAAAATTTCAATGACGCCTAAAATTCAAAGAGCTAACAAACATTAAATAGAAGCCCCCTAAAACAATATGGTTTGTATGAAAATCGCTCACTAAAAAAAGTGCCTAATGAAAATCAGCAATTTATAGGCCACAATATTAATCAAACCTCACATAGTAGCATTATTAGCTAAGATTAATTTCTATGACACATGATTCAACCATTTTAAGACCATCAGCTTTAACACAATCCTTTGAAGTTGATTGTTTTATTCTCCTTAATAAATATTGACCAGGATTAAGGGGGAAAGAGTGACTCACTATCTCCTTTTTATTACTCTTTCTATGCCATTGATTGTCAATTGCTAAAGTTAATTTCAAACCATTTATTGTTATTCACTTATTTTTAGCAATTTTTACTTTCAGTGATTCATTATTTGTAACTCATAGCTGAAGCCCAGCTTCTATCCATCTTTGTATACTTTCATAGCTGTTGACACACAATGGGTCTTAAAAATTTGTGTTTAAGCAAAATTAATTAATAAAGTAGAATTGTTCCGATAGGGTCTTATATGTCACTACCTCCAATAGAGTGCATTGAACATCCTGAAAAGAAAATATTTATTAATAGCCTAAATATCTTATATTAGAAATGTTTATAAACAATCTAAATATCTTAGAGCATTCTAGAGTTGTTTATTACATAAAAAATTAAAAATAACTTCCTGGTAACATGGCTTCATAATAAAAAGCAGAAGGATTTGCATAAGTAATTCTCTGAAATTGATAACTGTGTGGGTGTGTATGCATATAGACACATGTGTCTGTACACATATACATCTGTGTGAATATAGATACAGATACACACATATCTGTATCCATATTCACACAGATACACATAATACATATCTGTGTAGTAGCAAGATTATGTAGACATGAACATTGGCTATGCTTCTCTAGGAGAGTTATAATTTTAAAAATTACTTCTCAATAGGTTTTTTTAATACTACCTACTTACTTAATAAGCTTGGGGATTGCTTTATGTTTTATCCCCTTTCATAAATTTTTCATACTAATTCAACATGGGAAAATTCTTTTAATGTTTACTAGAAATAAATCATTAACTTTTTTTAGTATATAGGAAAATTGAGATTGTTGAAATGATCCAAAAAGATTGCTGAATACTTTCAATGGAAAACTCAACACTGTTGGTTTATCTGATTCTATGAGTCTCTGTGTCTTTCATTGTTTTTTATCTATTTCACAACTCTGTAAGCTGCAAGTAATTTTCCATAGAAATGAAAATTATCCAGTGGAGTGTATTTGACTTTGGCCCTAGGGATACTGACAATTTTGCATCTATTAAGCAAATTCATTTCAGCATTCCTGACTGTCTATATATGTGCCTACTCTGTGGATTTGCCTTTGAATCAGTTGAAACATCTTGCTGGTTCTCTTATTAACTAAGGAGTTAAATAAAATTATTAACGTGTCCATTTTACATTTGTATAAGAAATTATTTTTTAAAGTATCCTTTGACATTGGATTGACATAGTCTTAAGACATGCTAGAAATAGTGGATATCAAGTTTCTCAAGGTCATTTCTAGAAAAAAATTCAATTTTATATAAAAAGTTTAACATTATGTTTAACAGTTCTCACTCCTATAACCATGACATTTCAAGTACATTTTATACATTAATCTTAGGACGATGTAAGATCTCAAATATTATTTTATCAGTGATTCCAACTACTTGATTACTTTCACTTATTTAAATCTCCAGGTCAGCATTTTCCAATAGCACCATGGAGTTAGGTGATTTTACCAGGTAGAAGTTTAGTTCCTACACTTTCTCTTTACCTTTATAGAACGTAAGAGGTTGTATAAGTCAAAGTATAGACATCTGGTGGCATGATTTTAATTTGTAACCAAATGTCTTATCAAATTTTCTAGAAATAACTCATGATTTATTCACTTTCAGAAGGGTACCACTATGTAATCAGATACCATATATATGTGAGCCCAAGTACCTCAAAAGTATGTAGAGGATATATTACATCCTCTTCACTGTCTGTTTCACAGTTCTATTTTAGGTAAGAAATAGAGTCAGTTGATGCCATTTAAGAGATCACCAGCAACAATATTGGCATAGTCTCATAAAAGAGAGTTACAATGTGTAGACAATAGTATTGATATATACTCCTCATAGATATATATTTATATATATATACACACTATATATATATAGATGTAGACATATACATCAAATATATTTATTTAGATCCACTTAATCATTAAGTTTCAATGAAAGTGAAAAAGCAAACCGTGGAGTATTTTGTTAAAAATGAATGATAAACCAATATCCTTCTGCACATATTTTAAATGAGAAGAATGTAAATCTATTTCCTTGGACGGAGTGGAATTGTGATTTCCAGTTACTAGAAGCTGACTGCCTTCACAATGTTTCTGTTCACTGAGGAGGGTGGGGTACCTGACTGATTTATGAGTTGGGAACTTGAATGAATTAAGGAAATTGACAAAACAGAGCATGACTCCTTTTATGACATTACAGAAAAGATTCTGTGTTATTCACGGTACATCTATCATTTTGCCTGTCTGTTAGTACTGTGTTATTCCACTGCTGTTAAACTTCTTAAAACTCCAAGTAGTTTAGAGTCAACAGGGACTGGTACATTATATTCAATCTAAACGGCTATAAAAGCCAATGTAACTAAGTACCTACAAACTTTAAGCACTGCTACTATTAACATGAAGAATGTAATAGGCAAAATGTTTTACACATCCAATGTGCACTAAAAAATTCTGTACATAATTTTTACAGTTTTAATTTAAAAGTATACTAGTTGGATATTTCATCTACACTCTTATAGTGTTAAAAATGCAGATACTGCTTAAAGAAAAAGTACCTTTCCCAAGCAACATTTAGATCTGAAAATTAGTATTTTATTTCATATTTTAATGCTTATTTGATTTTCTGGTTATAAATGTTTATGGGGATAAAATTTAAAAGAGATATTTGAATATTCTTCTATCACATACAATTAAAATAAAAAATTTTCATTACTAAATATAGAAAAGGTAGGTGTGAACTATTTATTGAGAAACATTTAATACATGGAAATTTTTTGTCTTTTGAATATCACCTCATTCTAACAATTCACAAAAATGTGAATAAATGTTATTAGAATATGTTTGATCTTGAAATAAATATGGACCTATGAAAATCCATCGAACAATCCATCACATTGCAAAATCAAAAGTTATAAAAATCACTCTAAATTCTACTGCTCAAAAATAATAAGAATTGCTAAACATTAGGTGACAGCATTTTATACATTCTTATACACATGTATTTAAATGGATAGTTAACTACTTAGCAGTGTGAATTAAAATGGTATAATACAAATATGTATGGTTAACTTATAAAATAAATGTAATGATCCTTGAATGAGTCAAAGAAAATAAGAAATTGATGAAATGAAGCTTTATGCCTATTCACATGAATGTACGCAATGTCTCGATGTATGGGATGCACTGAGAGATCTTTACCTTCAAAATGATGGAAGTTTAAGAAGAAATAAAAAAGCAATATTTGCTTGGAATGGAAGTCATCTTTTTTAAGTTCTGTGTTGCTAAGTAGTTGGTTGTGTAAATAATGAGAAAATTATCATTTAACTATTCCAAATGTTTTAGTTTGTTATTATTTTTATATTGTCATGAGTCTTAGCTTGGGTTGCCATAACAAAATACCACAGACTGTGTGGCTTAAACAATAGACATTTATTTCTCACAGTTCTGGAGGCTGCGAAGTCCAAGATCAGGGTGCCGACAGTTTGAATTCCTTGTGAGTGCTCTCTTCCTGACTTGCAGCCAACTGCCTTCTTGCTGTGCCCTCAGTTGCTGGTACCTCTCACTCAGGTTTTAGGGGTCTAAAAGCATCACACTCTCTAAATTTTCTCATTGTATCTCTTGATCCAATTAACAAAGTATCAGGTTGGCACTTAGCACTGAGGAAGAAGTGTTATTTGAAAGCCTATGTTCAAACGGCCACATTTACATGAATGTGGTTTTCACTGCTGTAGGCGTGTAGAAGCAGGGATGGAAGATGTTCTGGCTTGGAACTGGTGTACTTCCGATCGGATTCTGGCATTCCATGTTGCAAAGAATTTAAAATGACTAAGTGATATGTGGGAAATAACTGAGGCCAAGAAAGAACTGTGAGGTTTAAAAAATGCAAAGAGACAAGAAAATATTGCTGTCTATGAGGTCAAATAATATGTGTAGAGAAAATAAAATTTTCAGAGAACTGGAAAGATAAGGAATTGAAGTTAAAGGTGAGAAGAATACCAGAATTTAAAAATCTGATGTGAACTAGCCACAGAAGATGTTAGGGTTCCTGTTAGGGCAGTGAGTGTGGGTGGCTAAATTAGAATGGGAATGCATGCTACTGAAGATAAGGAAAAAATCAATAAGCTGCAGAGCCAGGCTGTTGAATGTATTTTTCACAAAAGCATTAACTTCACTAACAGTGACAGCTGGGTGACGGGGCGGGATGAGGTTGGGAGGGTGGGGCTCGGTTGGGGGGATGCCTGATAGCCTCTGGTCAGAGTTTTCTTTAAATGCAGATGTGACTTCCTGGAAAGTAAGCAATTTTTGAAAAATAGAGAAGCATAGAGCCTCCTGACACGAATCTCACAGAGGTGGTGAAGTATTGATTCAGATATAGCCATGCAGAGTTAGGAGAATGCCAGCCACATCTGGCACATGCACACAGAGCTTCAGATAATTTAGATGATTCCTTTAATGCACTTTCCTTAGAGAAGGTGACACAGTGTGAATTCCTGGGGGGCTATTTACCTTTTATATTCCAGATGTTAGCATAGAATAATCCATTCATTCAAAAGACTTGTTGGATGTCAGCTATTTCTCTTTTCTACTTAGAGGATTTATTCTTCCTCTCATGGTCCATAAGAACTAAAATGTTTCAGACAGTGCAAACCATCAAAATATGCTTTCAATAAACCTGAATTTTCAGAAAACTTTCATGCTATATTTTATTTGCTGCAATGCTCTAAAAATTTTCCCCCTATATATTTTTTCTGAATATATTTTTTAAACTTCAGTGGTTTGGTGCTCACACACTTTACCCTTTGCTGAATCCTGTCCACACCCCTCTCTCTCTCCAAATGAAAATATCCATAGACATACAGCCAGTTAGGATCAAAGACTAGACTTGACTCCCAGCCAAGACCCATACTTCCCCATAACTCTTCCACATCACCTCCAGCCCAAGCGGTTTAAACATTTTCTTTCTTACCCCCTTATTAGAATATGTACACTAAGAAACATGTGACATGATACAGCACCCTGGTTTAAAAAAAGTTGAAAAGTAATTTTAAAAGAGCTCAAGGCTCTACTTGTATTTTGGTAATATCTGAAAGAGATACATAATACAAAACACAAATCTTCACATTCCTCTTCTTTTATCCATTTTCCTCTTTTCTTAAATCCCTCTGAGTAACTTCACCACCACACACAAACTATGCACATTTTTTCTCTGCTAGAAGAAAACTCCCCCAGACCTAATCCAAATGCATCTCTCAGCCTACGTCCCCCTTCCCTACTGCCTTTCTAGTCCTGATTTCCTCTTATAGTTGCACTGATGTGGCAACACTAAAGAGCCAACCATTGTCTGGTTTGGGTACAAGGATGACGCTGGCCACATAGAATGGGTTCGAAAGTGTGTGCAATTTCTTGGAATAGTTTCAGAAGGATAGGTGTTAACTCTTCTCTAAATGTTTGATAGAATTCGCCTGTGAAGTCATCTGGTCCTGGACTTTTGTTTGTTGGGAGTTTTTTTAACTACTGATTCAAGTTCAATACTGGTAATTGGTCTGTTCATATTTCCTATGTCTTCCTGGTTCGGTCTGGGGAGATTGTACCTTTCTAAGAATTTGTCCATTTCTTCTACGTTGTCCATTTTATTGGCATATAGTTGTTCATAGTAGTCTCTTATGATCCTTTGTGTTTCTGTGGTGTCGGATATAACTTGTTTTTCATTCTGATTTTGTTGATTTGGGACCTTTCTCTTTTTTTCTTGATGAGCCTGGTTAAAGGTTTATCAATTTTGTTTGTCTTTTCAAAGAACAAGCTTTTATATGTGGAATATAAAAAATACAACAAACTAGTGAATAAAACAAAAAAGAAGCAGACTTGGATATAGAGAGCAAACTACTGGTTACCAGAGGGGAGAGTGAAGGGGGGAGGGGCAATATAAGGGTGGGGAAAAAAAGGTTATTTTGGGATTATATGCAATTATGTGTGTGAAACGTTTGAAAAGTTTCAAGCACTATAGAATTTAAAGACTCTTTCACTCCATAAAAAATAAATTAAAAAACAATAAGAGAGAGCATGTGATCTAATAAAAATATTTTTTAAAAAATGCCAATTACCTGTTAACCACCAGCAGTAACTTTCTGGAGAATAGGAATGGGAAAAAACCTGAGTAGGCAAAGCCACAGTCCTTTCTATGGAGCAGAAAGAAGGAGCTCCTACTAACCACATACATTAATAATTTTATCCTCTAAAGGGAAGCTTCATATAAGAGAAATTGATTATATTTGTATATAGCAGTACTGTAAATAAAACTCTAGCTGAAGTATTATAGGCTTATCCATGATATGAACCCAAGGGAACAAATTTAATGAATCAGTATTTATAAGCTCTTTTCACCTATGTCTTGTGGTTTTAGCCACTGATTTCAGAATGTTGCTGAAAAAAATATATTTCTTCCTAATGTTTGATTTCATGATCCCATGTGGACAAATCTCCATATTGGATTTCAATAAGTCCACAAAAGTTATATATCTACTTTTAGCCCACTTTGATTTTCACAAGTTTAATTCCAACTTAATAATATAAAATGTGTAAAATAATCTGGCACTAGAAGGGAGAATATAGTAAGTATTTGGCAGATGTTGCTTCACTTTCCTCATTTCTCATAATGAAAAAAAATGGCACAATTATAAAATTTTGTAGGAAAAAATATGAAACTGTTGTCTATTAATTACCAACAGTTTAGGAAAGACAATACCCTCTCCTTGTTAGCTTAATATTGAGGCATTAAAAATTATATGCCATATATTTGTTCATTAGGTAAACTACATTTTACTAAGGATTTTTTTTTAGAATTTTATCTTTAAAATAACTAAAACATCTTGAAGTGTCACCAAACAGAAGCGGACATTTAATAAACACCCTGCTATAATAGTTACAGAAAATCACTTGAAGGTGGTCACTGTACTAGGTTTTATAAATTTTAGCTTTGGTCAAATCAGATCACCAGAAACCTACAAACTTGAACTATATTGCCTTTGTTGTTAACAGAACTGCCTTCTCTGAATTAAGTTTTGAGGTCATGCCCCAATTTTTTTATGAAAGAACAATACAACAAGGAATCCTATGAAATCTATTTTGTCACTTAATACAAAAATATTATTGAGGAATATTGTCACTCAGAAGCTCATATATAACATCTCAGGAAAGGCATTATATCCCAATTCAGGGCTGGGAAAAGCTTTTCTCCTTCAGAGGGAAGCTTCCCCTTTCATTAAGGTGAGAAACGACGCTATCTTCATTCTAACATGAAACTACTAGGAAACTAAACCTAAAACTGTAATTACTACCCAGTTTCTTTTGGACTGAATACTTGTATTTCTCTTTATCTTGGCCTTGGTTTTCTACATATTTATAACTTCCCTATACTAGTGTTTTATGTCTAATTTCATTTACTTTTTGTTTTACACTGTATGTTTACATTGCAGTATCTTATGTTTTATAAAACAATATAGACATTATATAATTGATGAAACGCTTAAGCTTTGTCTAGGCACAAAAACTATTTTCATTAGAATTGTTTAGTCAGCAAACACGTAGATGAGTGAATTCAACTTTCATATGCTTTTCCTATATATAATACTTCATATTGAATTATGCTTTATTTATGCCTTGGGATAAAATACAAAATTAATAACATAAAATATCAATATCTTACTAGGGTCAAAAGAGAATACAGTAAGTCCCCTACATATGAAGGAGTTCTGTTCCGAGAGCATGTTCCTAAGTCCAATTTGTTTGTAAGCCCAACAAAGTTAGCCTAGGTACCCAACTAACAAAATCGGCTATATAGTACTGTACTGTGATAGGTTTATAATACTTTTCACACAAATAATACATAACAAACAAACACAGAAAACTAGTACTGTACAGTAAAGTATACAAAAGCACAACCACTTGTAGAGAATGCATGCACGTGACACTGTATGCCAGACATGTGAACTAACTTACGTGACTGGACATGCAAACGCAAGTTCGCATCTCTGAAAGCTCTCAACTTGAAGGTTCGTATGTAGGAGATTTACTGTATTTAATTTTTAATCTCCCTTTCCTACATCTGAGAATGTAGAACTACAGGTAGAAACCATTTGTACAGTTCATCCTCATCTGGGGTCCTTAGGGTACAACCAAATTCACATATTTTTGTAGAAATAAGTAAACTTCTGACATTCATACTTGACTCTTTAAAAAGCTATTTATTCAGAATTATTCAGCAGTTATTATGTCTTACTCCTTGTTATGTTCTGTGAATAAGATGAAAGATGCTATCCAGTGGGTAACATAGACAACTAAATTAACAATAGAGGCATCCATAGGGTTCTATGAAAATAAAAAACAGAGCCATCCAGAAGAATGTTAAAATGAGTATTCCTCCTGTAGAGAACACTTCCTGCAAAGGCATATGTATAAGTGCTGTGGTGTAAGGCATCATGGGTCATGGGGCACTGCAGGAAGTTGGATACAGTTAAAAGAATTGATATGGTTAGAAGAATGTGTACAAGATGGGTACTAGTCAGTAGATGAGCCTGGAGGAGTGCTCAGGACTTATTTGTATCTCATATGACAAAGGTCAGAGTTTATATCAAGGACAGGGAGAATGAATATCATTTTTCCAAGGGATTATCAATCAAAATTATATTTTTAAAACATTATAGTTGGCCCTCTGTATCTGCAGATGCGGAACCACAGATATGGAGGGCGAAGGGCTGACTGTAAGGGACTTGAGCATCCACGGATTCTTGTATCTTTGGGGGTCCTGGAACCAATCCCCCACGGATGCAAAAGGACGACTGTACTTTGTAAGGTGAAAGAGAGATTGAACTTGAATAGGAGTGGCACAAGGAAGATTAATGATGAGGATAAGGTCCCAATCACTGCTGGGGCAGTGGGCATGAAAATCAAAGGTTATAAGAGGAAATGAAAGAAAAAGAATTGTCAGAATTCGAGTGAAATGACCTAGAAAGAATAATAAGGATTGGATTACATGGTGATTCACTGAGATAAGAAATTTAAAATGGGAGAAGCTTTGCAGCAGTAGAAGATTTCATGTAGGGGTGGTTTCAGTTTGAGGAATGAGTAATATATTCAGGTCAAGGTTTTAGCAAACAGTTATATGCACAGGTCTGAAGCTGAGCAAAGAGCTAGAGGCAGAGACTTCAAAGTCATTAGTTTAACTGGGAGTTGTTGCCATGGATGGGAATGAGATCATCCAACAAGTATGCAGAGAGGAGAGAAAATGGAATTGAGAGCAGAATCCGATGGAGGACTAGGGTGCTTTATCTTGGTTTATTTTGATTTTCCTTACCGGCCTACTATGAGAGCTAGGCAATGTGGGCATATTCATATTTTCCCCACTTTCATGCCCTCTGTGTTTTGCTTTTATTTTCCAAGTACATGCTACAGCTTGTCCTTGGAATACACTTTCCCTGTCATGTCTTTCAATTTATATATTCTTCAAAGATCTTCTAAAATCTCTCCTATGCCTCTAAATAGGTATTACTTCTCCAGTCTTGCCTTTTTTACCTATATCCACCCCCATCCAAATCTACGGTGCATCATTGCCACCTCTCTTTTACTACACCCTCAGGTTTCTTGCTCTCATGTCTTCAGAGTTCAAGTTCCTGAAAGCTTTCCACTCTTTCTGTCTCCTCTGTCTGCAGCAACCTGGCCTTTGCTTCCACTGTTCACAGAGTTTCTCTCCTCAAGGTCTCCACTTGTGATGTTCTCGCCTTGGGCTGAGCACTCACCAGCTGTTCACACAATATGTGGTGAATTGAATTAGCCTGGAAGAGATGAGGAAGCGAAGAAAGGGAGCAACTGTAGAAAGCTGGGGTTGGAAAGCATTTCTGGCAGTTGTGATCTTTGTAGTCTTATATAAGAGGGTGTTAAGTTTTACAAACTCTTTGGAAGTGGAGGATAATTTTATTTTTTTTAAATTTTGAATCTGTTTGCAGAGCAGCATGCTGTTTTTATGTTAGAGGCTCTGGAGAGTCTGATGGAAATTCTGACATCCTCCACACCTCAGCACAGTTTTTCATTCCAGTAGCAATGTAGGGATTGGAACTTGTTGCAAGAATTTTTCAGAAATACCTTGCTCTGTAATCCAGTACAACTTGGCCAGCTGTAATGACAGTGTCCTAAATAAAGGTGAAATGCCTGCGTTAATTCTCCAGAACTTTCCTTGATTTATTCAGTGTTTACTAAGCAAAATGTATATAACACTGTACTAGGCCTTGTAGTATACAATATACTAGTATATTTATATAAAGCTAGTATGAAATAAGGAAAATATGTATTTAATGTTCTTTTGAGGTTAAAATTCAATTGAGGAAGAAAAGGAAAAAAAACCACATTAAATACTTTAGCAATTAAGATTTATTGAGCAATTTTGTATAGAACCAGAACAAAAACCTAAGGATAAAAGCACAAATAGGATATCCTACCTCCAAGATGCTCAGGGCCCAATAACAGGGGAGTCATATGTTAACACGCAATTACAATACACTGTCATAAACAGTATAATGGGGAGGGTTCTCCTGACTTCATTGTAAATGAGTTTACAATAGATCACTACAAATTATCTGAACCAAAACAGCTTGGAGAGCCCTCAAGAAGACTGAAAAAAGTTTTGACTCATCTACAACTTTAACATCTGCCTTTAACACCAGAGTTCAGGCAGCTGCAGTGAGGAAAATCATCATCCTGCAGCAGGGAATTATATCTAAGCCAGGTAAAGTCAACAGGTACAACAAGTACAAATAAGAACTAAAGAAAAGGCACTGACTCTATAGCATAGAGTCCAGAGTGAAAACACAGATGGACCCACCTTTGTCCAGTAAAGCCATGCTTGGTTAATGCCTTGGAAACTGGACCCAACAGGCTTTTTCCCTCTCACTTGTATTCCTGAAGGACAATTTTATGTAGAGATTCTTAATCTAGTCTCCAGCCCCTGATAACCACCATTCTATACTCTGTTTTTAGAAATTAGGCATTTTTCAATTCCACATATAAGTGAGATCACGCATTATTTGGAAACTGAAGACTGGATTAAGGATCTCTTCATAAAATAGTCCTTCAGGAATACAATTGAGAGGGAAAAAGCCTATTGGGTCCAAGTAGAAACTCAGAGTGGCTGTGGGACATCTCTCTTTTCTGTTGGAAGAAGTATGGCTTAAATCTAGATCTCTCTCTAGTTATGAATGAGTTAACTGTTTTTCACAAACACATAACATCAAAATATTCAGTATTCAAAAATGACACATTTATGAAAAGGATTTAACATATGAAACAGAAGAAAACCAGGAAAAATCACCTTTTTATTCACAAAAAGATACAGAACCATGACTTTCAACAGAGTAGAACAATATGCCATAGAGAGAAAAATGTCTTTGAGAAAGGCAGGTCTGAAAAGAGAGTAGGCTCAAACAAGACTAAAATACAAGGATAGACAAAATCCAAAATAAAAGAAAATTTTGCCTTGAAGCTTACTATGATTATGAGTGCAACTACTGTTTTTTTTTTTTAATGCTTGATTATTTTTGCCTATTTATTTATTTATAATATTAACTGTAATAAAATTAGCAAAAAACAATTCTAAAATGAATTATAAAAATAAATATATAAATTATGTAAGAAGAAAAGTATATTATTTTCCTTTGGGATTTAAAAGACTAAGTAAATAAATACTTATTATTTGCCAATGCTCACCGAAGTAATGTACAAATTTAGTGGGGAATTTTTCAGCTTTTGATCTTAAACGTTAAATTTCATCTGGAAGAGTCATACTGAAGAGAGTCAAAGAAATTTTGCAGAGAGATGAGGTAGTTTTGTAATGATAATAATTAGTGCTGCACAAGTATAAGAATAGACAAAAATCAATAAATTTTTTACATGACAGAGTTTGAGATTTCAAGTCAGTGGGATAAGAAAAGCTTAAGCAGCAGTCAATGCTGGAACTAGGGCAATTGGTTAATTAGTTGGAGAAAATAAGCTTAGATTCCCACACCCTGAAATAATTTCATATAGGACAAGGGATTTGTTGCTTTAAAAAAATCCAGAAGAAAATATAGATATTTATCTTACCTTGAGGTGGAGAACACATTCAAAGACTAAAATCCAAGAAAAATTCATAGAGGAAAATACTGACCAATACGACTTCATAAAATATCAAATCATGTCATTCACAATAAAAGATGTGCTGCCAGCTAGACAGAAATTTGCAAGACATTATAAACACTAAATAGAAAATTCTTGCATATCAGTAAGAAAATATCTTTAAGTAAAAGGATAAAACCCATGAAGCACAACAAAAGTATAAAATACCATAGCAGAGGGATCGTACAGATTGAAAGAATAAAGTGGTTGTTTTAGGATAAATGCTTTAACATGCATTCATGTGTTTCTGACATCATTTGTTCATATACTTTCATTTTTTTAAATTTATTTTTATTCAGATATGATTGACATACAACGTCGTATAAGTTTAAGGTGTATAATTGTTAGATTCATTTATATATTGCAATAGTATTACCAATATGGTGTTAGCTAATACCTCTGTCACATCACATAATTATCATTTCTTTTTTGTGTTAAGAATAATTAAGATCTACTCTCTTAGCAACTTTTAAGTTTATAGTACAGTATTATTGTCTATAATCATTGCTGTGCACTAGATGTCCAAGACTTATTTATCTACTGATTGTAAGATTATACCCTTAAACTACATCTCCCCAATGTATCCTTGTAGCTTGTTTTATACCTAATAGTTTTTATCTCTTACTCCCCTACCCCTATATCACCACTTCTCCTTCCCTCTCCCCACTGGTAACCACTAGTTTGTCCTTTATTATATCTGTGAGTCTGCTTCTTTTTTGTTATACTCACTAGTTTGTTGTATTTTTTAGATTCCACATAGAAGTGATATTATACAGTATTTATCTTTCTCTGTCTGACATATCTCACTTAACATAATGACCTCTAAGTCCATCCATGTTGCAGCAAATGGCAAAATTTCATTCTTTTTTATGGCTGAGTAGTATTCCATTGTGCATATATACATATATGTGTGTGTGTGTGTGTGTGTGTGTGCGCGTATATATATATACATACACATATACATGCCACATCTCCTTTATCCATTCCTCTGTTGATGAACACTTAGACTGCTTCCATATCTTGCTGATTGTAAATAATGCTGCTATGAACATCAGGGTGCATGTATCATTTCAAATTAAGGTTTTTTTTCTTCAGATATACACCCAAGAGTGGAATTTCTGGGTCATATGGTAGTTCTATTTTTAGTTTTTCTGAGAAACCTCCATACTGTCTTCCACAGTGGCTGCAACCAATTTACATTCCCACCAACAGTGTATGAGGGTTATCTTTTCTCCATATCCTTGCCAACATTTGTTATTTGTAGACTTTTTTGATGATAGCCATTCTGACAGGTGTGAGGTAATATCTCTTGTGATTTTGATTTGCGTTTTCCTGATGATTAGTGATGTTGAGCATCTTTTCATGTGTCTGTCGGCCATTTGCATTTCCTCTTTGAAAAAATGTCTATTCAGTTCTTCTGCCCATTTTTAATTGGGTTGTTTATTTTTTTGATGTTGAGTTGTATGAGCAGTTTACATATGTTGGATATTAATCCCTATCAGACATGTCATTTGCAAATATTTTCTCCCATTCAGTAGGTTGTCTTTTTGTTATGTCAATGGTTTCCTTTGCTGTGCAAAAGCTTATAAGTTTAATTAGGTCCCATTTGCTTATTTTTGCTTTAATTTCCTTTACTTTAGGAAATATATCTAAAAAAATCTTGCTATGATTTATGTCAGAGTGTTCTCCCTATGTTTTCCTCTAGGAGCTTTGTGGTTTCCAGTCTTGCATTTAGGTCTTTACTCCATTTTGAGTTTGTTTTTGTATATGGTGTTATAGAATATTCTAGTTTCATTCTTTTACAAGTTGTCCAGTTTTCCCAGCACCACTAATTGAAGGACTGTCTTTTCTCCATTGTATATCCTTGCCTCCTTTGTCATAGATTACTTGACCATAAGTGCGTGGACTTACCTTTGGGCTCTCTATTATGTTCCATTGATCTATGTGTGTGTTTTTGTGCCACTACCATACTATCTTAATTAATGTAGCTTTGTAATATAGTTTGAAGTCAGGGACTGTGATTCTTCCAGCTCTGTTCTTCTTTTTCAAGATTGTTTTGGCTATTCAGGGTCTTTTGTGTTTCCATACAAATTTTAAAATGTTTTGTTCTAGTTATGCGAAAAACACCATTGGTATTTTGATAGAGATTGCATTGAATCTGTACATTGCTTTGGGTAGTATGATCATTTTAACAATATTGATTCTTCCAGTTCAAGAACACAGTATATCTTCCCATCTGTTTGTGTCATCTTCAATTTCTTTCATCCATATATGTCTCATATTTTTCTTATAATTTTCCAAGTACAGTTCTTTTGCCTCCTTATGTAGGTTTATTGCTTGGTATTTTATTCTTTTTGATGTGATGGTAAATGGGATCATTTCCTTAACTTCTCTTTCTGATAGTTCATTGTTAGTGTATAGAAATGCAACAGATTTCTGTGTATTATTTTTGAATCATGCAATGATACCAAATTTATTGATGAGCTCTAGTAGTTTTCTGCTGACATCTTTAGAATTTTCTATGTACAGTATCATGCCATCTGCAAACAGTGACAGTTTTACTTATTCCTTTCCAGTTTGGATTTCTTCTATTTCTTTTTCTTTTCTGACCACTATGGCTAGGACTTCCAAAACTATGTTGTATAAAAGTGGTGAGAGTGGGCATCCTTGTCTTGTTCCTGGTCTTAGAGGAAATGCTTTCAGCTTTTCACCATTGAGTATGGTATTAGCTGTGGGTTTGTCATATATGGCCATTACTATGTTGAGGTAAGTTCCCTCTATGCCCGCTTTCTGGAGAATTTTTATCATAAATGGGTGTTGAATTTCACACACACACACTTTTTTAATGTTGTTTTCATTTATTTAGTCCATTAAGACACCTGAACAAAAAATACATGTATATCTGATTACAGAGAATACTCATCTGTATTTTTCTTCTCTTCTTGAATCCATCACAGAGAAAATACCTCACTAATTGTATTTTTAAAAAACTCTACTGACAGCATTCAATGGAATAAAATTGAGAATCCAGAAATAAACCATTACATTTATGGTCGATTGATTCTTAACAAGGGTGCCAGGACAATTCAACAGAGAAAGAATAGTCTTTTCGACAACTGGTATTGGGACAATTATATATACACATTCAAAAGAATGATGTTAGATTCTGACATTTTATTATATACAAAAAAATAACTCAAAGTGGATTAAAAACCTAATTGTAACAGCTAAAAGTGTAAAACTCTTAGAAGAAAATATAAGTAAAAATCTTCATGACCTTGGATTAGACAATGGTTTTTTATATGTGACACAAAATTTCAAGCAACAAAAGAAAGAGACACATTATACTAAATCAAGATTAAATTGTTTTGTGTTTGAAATAAACCAATAAAATGAAAAGACAATCCACAGAATGGGAAATAATTTTTACAAATCATATATCTCATAAGGGACTCACATTCAGAATACATAAATAACTATTACAAGCCAACAATTAAAAATGGAAAAATAATTTGTAGAGTTACTTCTCCAAAAAAGATATACAAATGGGCAAGAAGCACATGAATAGATGTTCAACATTATTAGTCACTTGTGAAATGCAAATAAAAACAACAATGAGATGCCATTTCACACTCACCAGGATGGCTATGATCAAAAGATGGAAAATAACAAGTGAGAGTGAGGATGTGGAAAACAATCCCTCAAAGGTACAGCTGGGAATGGAAAATGGTACAAGCACTTTGGAGAATAGTTTTCCATTTGTTCACCAAAGTTAAACATAGAGTTATCAAATGCCCTAGCAATTTCACTCATAAATATATATTCATAAGAATTGAAACCATATGTCTACCCAAAACTTGTACACAAATGTTTATAGTGTAACTGAGTAGGGCCCCATGGGGCCTTCCCAGGACAGACCAAACCCCTGCCCCGAGTCCTCTGCCTGCCTCTTTTCTGTATAAAAACTTTAACCAAAGAATAAATTTAATCAGAGAAGTGAAAACAAGACAAAAAAAGGAAAACAGTCACGACAAAATAATAATAATTTAGCCATTAAACAAAGTCAAGGACCTTTAATTCCTCCTCAAAGGCTAGAGATAATATTCTAAGCCATATCCTTTGAGCTGGTTTGCAGATACTGAAGCCCCCACCAAGTGGAAGAAGTTAGCTACTTGATGACCAGACTGTAGCCATGCATAAGCTGCTCTATCTTGCACAACTCCATTAACTGGCCTCAAGGAAATGGGAAAAAACCGACCCTGGAACTGAAGATTAACTGTACTTAAAGACAATCAAGATGATCTGATCAGACCACCACATGACCAATTTCAAGATGATAGAGCTAACTATGCTGTTCTACACATAGCCTCCCCTACCACCTGTGAACCCGTGAAACTCCCGTTTAAAAGCTCTTGCCCCTTAATCAACAGTTGGGAGTTGGTTCTTGAACAGGAGTCCACCTTCTCCTCAGGTTGACAGCCTCCTGAATAAAGCAATCTTTCCTTTCCTACCAGCACTTGTCTCTCAAGTATTGGCTTTCGAGTGGCGAGCAACCAAACCTGAGCTCCGTAACAATAGTACCACTATCCATAATAGCCAAAAAGTGGAAACAACACAAATGTCCATTAGTTGGATGAATGGATAAACAAAAAGTTTTATGTTCACTTTTTATCAGTCATAAAAGGAATGAACTACTGATACATGCTATGAGATAAATGGATCATGAAAATATTACGATGTGAATAAAGCCAGACACAAAAGGTATTATATGATTCAACTTATATGAAATATCTAGAAACAGCAAATCTATAAAGACAGAAAGTAAATTAGTCATTGTCAGGAGTTGGGGAGAGGAGTAAGAATTTGTTTGTGGTAATTATTACACAACTTTGTAATCACTGAATCTAACCATTGAATTGTACACTTTTAAAGGGTGAACTTTATGGTATGTGAATTACAGCTCAATAAAAACTATTAAAAATGAAAATAACTTAGGTTTATTCCAATAATGCAAGATTATTCTAATATCATAAAATCAATTAATGTAATTCACTGCATTAACTATTTGAAAGAGAAATTCTTATCTCAAAGTATGCACAAAATTATATGCTTTTTAAAACATGCAAACAAGGGATAGAATACAGTTCCTTTAATCTGATTATAGGTAGCCATAAAAACCTACAAAAAATACCATAATTAATAAGGATATATTGAAACTTTCCTTCTGAGATCAGAAACAAGAAAAGATTCCCCAGTTTAATAAGAGAGAAAAAAAAAGTGCTCAAGTACTGACAAAAAAGAATTACACTGGTCATTATTTGCAAATGGTATTATTGTATATGTAGAAAATTTTAAATATTAGAACTAAAAAGTAAATGTAGCAAGCAAGATCCTTGATAGAATATCAGCATATAAAAAACTTTTATTTCCTTACACCAGGAATAACCAATTAGAAAATAAAATCTTAAAAATATATTGTTTATGATCAGTTTTGTTAACCTCATAAAATTAATTTGAAAGCTTTTCTTTTTTTATGTTCTGGAAGAGTTCAACAATTTTCAAGTCATTTTAATAATGTTGAATAGATCTAGCCAACAACAAAAACAGAAAGATTCAAATTGCATGCAACTGTGGATATCCACATTGGTACTAGGAATATCTCATTACTGAAGATCATTTTTGAATATAAGTTACAGGCTTCTAAGAATGTCCTGATTTCCTAAGTGTTCTTTTTTATTTATCAAAATGGACAAATCTTTTTTATCCCTTACACTTTAAAAAGTAACACAGGCTTATATAACAATTTGCAATCAATATAGACATGTAAAAAGTAGAAAATGAAGACAATCTACCCAACTCATCTTAACAATAACCACTTATACCATTTTGATGTATGTCCTTATATATGTATGGCTTTACATCATGGGCATGTATACATGTGGTTATGGATATATATCCACAAGTGAGATAGAAACAGAGAGATAGAGGTCAATTATAGTATGCATGATATTTTGTATATTATTTTTTTAATTTAGACAATAGAACTTAATAAATACAGTAATTAGAAAAACCCTAGAGTTATCTGCATGTTTTCACATCTCTGAAATGACATCTGTGTATAGGTAAACATTCATCACAATCAACTACATATGTTGCTTGGAGTTGTTACCTCCAGCTGCCATGTTAGATTAAAGTAATGATTGACGTGTGTTTGCATACTATTTGGGAATTTCATATTTGGTATGCTGTATTACTTCTGTTTCTAAAACATACAGCTTGGAAATACACATTTTGTTTCCATACAACTGGATGGTGCAAACATACCAGAACTAAAGAATTACAGTTAGTAGCTTACCAGCTTGCATCCTTAGGCAATCCTTATAAATACAATCTTTCTTATTAATACTGCCTTCTGTTCTTATTAAGTATGCTCAGGAATTTAAAACATAGCGCTTGCTCATTTAAATAGACAATTTGCTGCTCAAAATAATGTGTGGACCTTAAAGTGTGATTTTGGAAATGGAGGTAAGAGTTCCAAATATTTTCAATAGCAGAGTTTAGTTAAGTTTTTGCAGTGCTTTAGCAGAACACATTAAAGAACAGAAAGATTTGGTTACTGTGATTTCTCCCAATAGTGGTTACAAATAGTCTTCTCTTTCTTTATTATATTTGAATGGCATATTTCATTTCACACATCCTTTACTTGCTGCCAGAACCTTAATATAGCTGAAGGAGAAAGTTTACCTACGCAGTGTTTGTAAATGTCAACTAGCCAACAGATATTTGGAAGCCTATGAATGTTCACCTTTCTAATGTTTGCTTAAAGCCATCTGGAATTAATGTTCTCCTCTTTCCGCTACTCTCACCTCAAAAAAAAAAAATTCTTTACACAGAAATTGACACAAAATATATTAAATAAAGTTGGTATTCATCCCTCTTGCATTCAAGCAGGAATTACACATGCATGTAAAAAAGAAGGAAATATTTTTATAGTATTCTGTACACTTGCTGTCAAGTTATCCTTTGACACATCTGCAATTTTCCAGTGAAACACATCTTGTTTATTTTGGATTAGGAGCATGCTCTACATGTCTACCAGGATTCATTTGCCTGCTAAAGAAGCCCTGTCCAGAAAGAGGCTAAATCACATGCCCCTCAAACCAAGTCTGCTTGTTTTCATTTTATTTTCTCAGCTTGATTAGTCAACATTTGTGAAAATGAGTAATTTGAAAGATGATACTAAAATTTGCTTACAGAGTTGGTCCGCCTTCTCTCAGAAGAGGAGCTAATTTTCCTCTCAGGCCTTGGGACCTGGAATTAGGGAAATGGAGCGTGAAGAGCTGGCTCCCCAGCTCTGGAAAACTTAAATCTACTCTGGACAAGCTGCTCACATGTGGGGCAAGGAAGCCAGTGGATATCCTGGGTGAGTAGTACTTGTGTAGGGCGCTTTGGATTTCTCTGGGCTCCATTAATCTTTTCTATTTCTTTTGTTTCTCTTTCCAGGTTTGTTCTATCAAAACCTAATGTACCTAAATCTGAGTCAATCATCAATCTTGTTTCTAATTTCCCCATTTTCACTACTCTCACTCAGCCACATCCCCTGCTGATTCCATCATCTAACATTCATGTAGTAAATACAAGTCATTTTATAGGATCTGATCGGAGACAGGGAAATTAGCACAGCATAGAATTCGATTAGCATATGGCAGCCCTTGGCCTCTAACATTACAGAGTAACTTTTCCTATTTTCATGTCCTTGAGTATTCTGTCTCTCCTAGATCTAAAACTATCCAAGTTTACCTAGCTAACTTTTCTGCCTAAGCTTCTGCTTCCCTTTTTCAATTCATATCTGTTCCATAAAAATTTCCCCAAAAAAAGGGAAAATTAATCCTCCAGTAAAAGAGTGTTTTTTACTTTATCCCCTAGTTAAAGCTCAAACTCTTCAGCCCATACTTAAAATCTTGTCTTTTCAACTCTTGCGTATTCAGTTACCATTATCTGAAACCATCATATAGGTAAAGTCCTTCAAATTATTCACACTATAAAGAAAGGGTGAATATGCAAAATGGAAGCATCTTAAAGAGTAACTGACCTTACATCAGTCCCCTCAAAAATCAGTTAATAAAATTTGTACTTTCAGCAAATGTTTTTGAACATTTATGTATCAGTCAAACTAGTTAACTGGAAACACAAACCAAATAAAAGATCTGGTGAACTAATCCAACAATTTTGAAAATGTAAATTTAATTTTTTTCCTGATAAATGACATTTAAAAAAGTAACCCACTAATAAAGGACATTATCAGAAAAGCAGAACTTATTTTGGGCCTTTTAGGAGCCAAAACATCTGTTTGATTTAAACCTAGGAGACACCTTCCTAGGTAGGAAGAAATTAGATTAGGTTTTGTCTAATATCCATGAATATTAAGGTTATTCTCTATTGGTTTGGAGTACTCATTTACACACCAATATTCAGCTTTAGGAATTTAAGGACTCATTAACTTTGCTAAACATGGAATTTAGCTTTTTTAAAGCTAATTATTTCTTTACTATTTTTATATCCAAGTATACTCTTCTCCTAACTCACAAAGGACAAATCTTCACCAATCCCCAACCTCTGCCATCAGGGAAATAATTTCATTTAAATCCCTTGAAAGCAATTATTTATGGGCTCCACAAAAACAGGAATAAACTTTTTGTGGTTCCATTTACTTTTGTGGAGACTAGAGATTACCTATAATTTGAACTCATAACTATTTGGTTAACATATTTTAAAAAATAGGGCAAAAGCAAACCACTGATCCCTACCACATATTAGACATTACTTGTTATAATTAAACCGATCTTTCAGGTGCTCTCAAAGTGTTTTTTTGATATTTAACAAAATCACTGATTTCAGAAGCTCTACATTCCCTTCATCTTCAAAATTCTGTGAACCAAATTATTAACACAATTGGTTTTATTGAGAATTACTTTGTTGTTCTTAAAAGATGTTCTCTGAATAGATTGTTTTCAATCTATGATAAACACTTTTATACAGTTGAAGCAACCCTTCTCTGGGTATCTACCCTACTTGACACTTGTGTGTTCTATCTTTGATCAATGTACAATGCTTATTTTGCCATAATTTCTGCAACACAATGTCTCTGGGGTCTCCTTTAAAATCTCCAAGCTTCTCATATTTCAAGTTTCTTTAGAACAGTTAGCTGAACCTTGGCTGCACAGCCCTGAAGTCCAGCCTGCACCTCAGACCAATTACGTGAAAAACTCTAGGGGTAGAACCCTGACATCAATAATTTTCAAACTTCCCAGGTGGTCCCAATGTGCAGTCATGGTTGAAAAACACTATTTAGAGTGAGAAATGACCTCAGGCTATCCTACACCTTTCCTATTAATAGCCTAACACATCACAAGTGGCAAAATGGCATCAGTGAATGTGAATGGTTACAAAATAGTGTTCTCTGTTTTGTTCCAATTCTGCTGAGGTTTTTGTAAAACCTCTGTGTCCATGTCCCTGTAATTTGAAGTTTGAGCCATCAAGTTCTGATAATCTTTGCTAAACTTAGTCCAAAGTTGGAACATGCTTTTTCTGAAATAAAAAAGGCAGCTCTCAGTAAAGTTTGGCCATTTAATTACATATTATACATAAAAAAAAAATCACAATTTTGAACAAGAGTGTCACTCTTAAATAATTAAAATTTTAATAACTTTCAGGTAAATAATAAGCTGTAGAGGCCATTTATTTACAGCAATTTATTAATATATAGAATTCCTAAGAGCATTACTTCTCATTAGTAACTTGCATGAACTCATATGTATTAATCTCTTCATGTTAACATTTATCGTACCTAAAACTCCAATATCTGTAAGATTTTTAACTATTTAGTCAGGAAAATTCCTTTTGATGGCTCATTCTAATAGCACAAAAGAGAATCATCTGTTTCTATTTTGAGCCCAGCTTTAAATTTCAACTCCAAGCTCTTTTAACTTATTTATTCGAAATTTGCTGCAGTTAATTTTCAAAATTCTCAGTTTATTTTTCAATATTTTTTTCTCCTCAGGCCCAAACATGGTAGGAGTAATAAGACATCTTTCATTCATCAATAATAAGGACATCTTTGCTCAGAAAGTTTTGCTCTAATTTCTATCCCTACCATAGCCCTTTCATTAGGCAATAAGTTTATTTGATTAGGACAACTACTTTGTCATTTTCTTTAATGTGACCTAGCAAACTTTGAGATTTGAATTAAAAAATCTTTAATATGATAATTTGAGTTACTATGGAGTAAAATTTAAGAGAATGTGATTATTAAAAATGATGTAATCCCCCAACTGGTTTGGGGATTACAGGGAATCTCATGACATTGGACTTGATTCTATGACATTCACCCATGAACCAAACTAGAAAATGAATGTGAAGAAAGACCTGACTGCTAGAACCTGAATTAAAATGCAAATTTGGTGTTTCCTTTTTAAGTGAACCTCACCTACCATGCCAATTCATGAAGTGGTAAGGTGGAGTCAGGGCAAAATTATTTTCTCCTCTAGTCAGTCTTTCTGGATCTGCTTCTTCCTCAAATGGAATTGATCACTCTCTTGCTCTTTCTCATTCCTGTGCATGTTTATATTAAAGAACTTTTACCACTTAATGGCAAATCACTTTCTTTTGTCTTCTTCTCCATACCTCTAGGGTGGTGATTTGATTTAATACATAACTGTATTTCTAGCAACTAGGGGTTCACAGTTGGTGCTCAATAAATGTTTGCTGAATGAACGATGGGGGAAGTGGGGTAACAGTTTGAGCGTTTGCTAAAACTCATCAGGTTGTATGTTTAAGATGTGTGCACTTGACTGCATGTCAATTGTACTTCAACTACAAAGAATAAAATAAAATGTTTGAATTCTCCTTGCAACATGCTTTCAGAATCAGATCACAAACGAATACAGAATTTGAGACATTATTTTATCACAAAAGTGCAACTTGATAACCCACATTATTCACCATACTCAAAAGTTTATTTTATTATTTTACGAAGCAAAACTCTTCCGCGAATTTGCACCAGTATGGATATTCAAATCATGTGAAAACATGTATCTCAAATTCAAGGAAGATGTCTTAAATGCCAAGAGCTTCATTGAAATAAAATTGGAGTTTTCTGTAGTAAGTACTTTGCGGGATTAGGCAAATTTGGTTGTTACTACATTAAAAAACAACATCCCTTTACAGTCAAACTTTGTATAAAACAAACACTCTGATTTACTTTTACAACGTTACTTGTAAGAAACCAAATATAAAAATTGGATATGGAATAAACCAGTGTAAATGAGCAGATAAAATCTCATCTAGCGCTATAAATAGGTCCCATGAAGTATGTAAATACATCTTACAAGTGAAGATCCACCACTTTATTAACAGTTATCTAGTTAACAGATATCAATAACAAAATGCCATAAAGAATGGCCAGAGTATAAATCCCCACCAATAAACAAAAATTATGCATAAGTGTTCCTTTCCTAATCATCTTAACATTCTTCTATGACATCATTACATGATATTTTAGAGATAAGAAAGCATGGAAAGTAGAAAAAAATTAAATATGAAAACTGAAGCATGGTTTCACTGACATCAAACTTGAAATCATGTTAAATACATTGATAAATTCTTGCTATTCTTAGCAAAAGAATGTATATTAAGAATAAAAAAGACCTTGGAGTCTAGAGTATTATTTGTTTGCTTGTTTGTTTGGAAGAACTTTTCTCCTTAATAAAATATTATGCAACATATGAGTACATGAAAATAAAGTAAAAGTAGTAAAAGTGGGTGACTGTCCACAGCCTTATCTGCTGGCTTATTCTTTCACTTTTAGTAATGGATCTTGAGGGGCAGCTATAGAAAATGGAGACTTCAGGAAAGAAGATGTTTTTTTCACTGACACAGCAAAAATGTCCCATTCCCCAAGAGGGTGTGTCTGTCCCTTGGTCAGAGTTAGTTTTTATAGCAGAGCATATTGCATGGCTATGCTTTAATTGTATATGTTTTATCTAATATTTCTAGATTGTATTAAAACTACCATCACTTACAGGAATGATTATTCACTTTTAAAACTTAATTTTATGAATTGATTTAATGCTCTTAAAATATTTTGCATTGTGGTTTGGGCTTCTCCTTCCTAGGAGTGCAGAAGATACATATGTAAATGTGCCATACCTCTTAGTGTTTTTTATGTATTTTGCACATGAAGTGTCTAAAATTCTATAACTCAATTTCTGGTTTTGTTGTAAACCAAATACTAGTTAATAGCTTAGCACACTTGATTTGACTTGGCATTTTCAAAATTGATTTATTGCACTCTCTGCAAAACCTGTTGGTTCTAATCTTGCAAATGAAATAGGTTCTTCTTGCCATGATTATTATTATGTAGCCTATAGGTAGGTTATGCCTTCCCTCAGTTTATATAATTGTGATATATCATCCATTTCCGAGAGAAATCACATCCCCAAAGCCATAGATCTGCCATTTTCTGTTGATGAAAGTGCTATGTATTATCTGAATAGTAGTGTGGTTGCAAAGAGGGACCTATACAATTTCACCCTATTCCAAACCCTGGAGTAATTCCTGAGGAGAAACTGATATATCTTTTATGCTTTGCAGAAGGTCTGTACAATGTCTTAGAACTTAAACACAATTAACATAGAGTTTGTGGTTTTCTTCTACTGTTTATGAATAGCTGCAATGAATGAGCTAAACATGATTGACTTCCTTTTAAAGATTTTTAAAATATGCTGAATAATTAAGTAGGGTTGCTGATAATTTAGGCTATATGGAGACAATGATATAATTTTTCTGCTTTAATAATTTCCATTCTCAAATTTAATTCATTCTTTAAAATTGACACTGGCAATGTGACATGCATTGTATTAATTACCGGTTGCTTTTTTTTTATCCGATGTGCAGTGACTTCTATTGATTCCCAATAAATCTGAATAGCTCTGCCATCCTGGATAGCTCCTTTCTAGCCATGTGAGCAAGCTACTTGGATACATGTGTTTCTTTTTGTGTGTTATCAAGTAACAAGGAAAACTTTGAGAATTCTGTATCTTTTCTCTTCTTGATAAGAACCCAAATTAAGTTATGGTTAAAGAGGTTTTGGAAGAATGACGACATTTTTTCTCTGAGTTTTCTTTTAGATTATCAAGTAGCAAAAAAGTAAAGCAGTGGGGAATCAAGTTAAACAAAACCATCATTCTTTATACTGTATATGAGAATAAAGAAATGAAATAATTTTAGGATAAATAAAAATTATTGTAACATTTATTTTAAATTTCAAAGATAGAATGAATTAGATTCAACACAAAAGGCATCTACTATGTCGACAATAATTACATTTGAATCAACAATTCATGTATTTACACTTACATAAAATATATTCGTTCTCTCTTTACTATTGCAGGCATCTTTGTGTAGGGCTCTGATTCTTATAAAGGGCAATATATGAAAAAAATTGGGAAATGGAAATTAGATCTGAAAAATCACATAAAAATCACTTCTTTCTCTCTCCTTGCTTTCTTTCTTCTTTTCTACCTATTCATCTACCTATATATATGTATATATATACCTATACTTATATATATTCATCTACCTATATATATCTTATATATATTATATACTAAATATATATATTATAATACTAAGAAAATAATAAAATCCAAGATAAATGTAAAAAATTCCTATGTGTAAAGTGGGCAACTTATATGAACTTTACTTAAATAAGTCTTTATAACTTTATGCAAAAGTGAGTCTCACAGCTAAGGAAATGTATTTTATATATGCTTCAGCAGTAAACAAATTTATAGTTAAGAAGATGTCTATCTAAATATTATTTATAATAATAAAATATGGAAACATCTTAAATATAAATCATGGCTAAATAAATGAAGGTATACCTTTATAAATGAAATTACAGTCATTATACATGCTATTATGCATTGACATGAAAAAACCTCAACCATATACTATTGAGTGAATAAAGGAGGTTACAAGCAAAAATGTATATGGTATATACCCTTTTATGTAAAATAATATTAGAATATATGTATTCAGAGAGAGATGTCTATACATGTGTCTTTAACTTATAAACAATGGTTGCCTTTGGACAGCTAGATTTGTACTGGTATTTATTTTCTTCTTTATAGCAGAGTAGTAATAGCATTGATGATCTTTCTGCAATTACTTTAAATCTTCTTATAATCCTCTAGATGTGCCTCATTATTGATACTATTTGTGGTCTTCTCACTGAGGCATTTTAAGATGATATAAATATGAACATGTTCTGAAAAGTTATAGCCAAATAATAAGTAATCCTTGAGTTATTACTCCTTAAATCTGAATAGGAAAGGAGTAGAATGCAGTTCTGTAACAAACACAGGTGCCGAAGGTCAAGTGTTCTTACATAAAATATACAGTTTTTTGAGAAGGGAACAAGGAAATCCAAAGGTTCCAAATGAGCAAAAATGAAGAGAGGTAAGGTAATTAGAAAAACATGATAGAGCACACAAAATTGCAAAGGCCCAGAATCAAGGGTTTTCTAACTGAGATGACAGAAGGCCTGAACATTTGCTCCCATCTCTGTAGTGAAGCAGTAGAATAAAAATCCTAAACACCAACCTAATGTAAACTCTGGACTTTGGGTGATAATGATGTTTCAATGCAGTTTCATCAATTGTAACTAGTGTACCACATGCTGGATGTTGATAGTGAGGGAGGGGTTGAATGTGTGAGGACAGGGGATGTATAGGAACTCTGTGTACTTTCTGCTCAAGTTTGTCGTGAATCTGAAACTGCCCTAAAAATAAAGTTTATTAACAACAAAACTCTAAAGACCCTCTGCTAAGTTAGCTGCTAGAACCTACGTAGTTGATGTTCTCTGACCATCCCAGAGTACTCTAACCAAGATTCAGTCCTTCTCTTACTGCCTCACCAGAATGGATAGTCAGTAGACTGGGATGGAGTCAATAAGATTATGTTCAATCACATCTATCATTCTCTCCAATAAAATCTCTGAGCCTGCAGCCCTTCATGCGGGACCAACCTGCTGTTCCGTAGGTATAGGCAAGGAATGAGACAGCTCTACTATCCAATTTTTCTCTTTTTTCAGAGGCTAGATACGAAGAGTACAAAATGTGGTAGGTTTAACACTACAAAGGTTGTTGAGAGCTGCAAGTCCTCGTTATCCGCATTTCAAATCTGTTTAAGGCTGCTCTTATCCTCCAAATAAGCAGTAGAATTCAAATCATTGTACTAGCATTCTGAATCAATAATAGACAAATTAAATTATAGCTTTCAGCAGACAATGATGAGATACATACCCAGAGACAGAAAGAGCCATTGTGCCATCAGGAGAGGCTGTATCATATAGATATTTCAAAATACATAAGAAACATTTGAAATCTACTTCTCAATGCATCACAGAAAAGCAAGAGGCTTGGAGTGAATTCCTAAATTCAATTTACAAAACAGGGGCTGTAATTGCTTATCTGTTGCTGAGTAACAAACTGCCCCCAAATTTAGTGGCTTTAAACAACAACGATTTCACTTGTTCGTGATTTTGCAGGTTAGGAATTTGGGCGTGACTTGGCTGAGTTTGGTGTTCTGGTTCCACATGGCAGCAGAGGAAATCATTCAGTGGCTGCATATTGCTGGTGGTTGTTTTGGGCTAGAAGCTTCAAGAACTCTTTCTTCACATTTCTGTTACTTCATAATGGCCTCTTTCAGTTTGGCTAATTTGAAATGCCTCTCTAACTGGGGTTGGATTTCTTAGATGGAGGGAGTGATCCAAGAAGGGGAAAGTAGAAGCCTTGAATCTCCTGACACCCAGACATCAGTTCTCCTCAATTCACAGAACCAGCCCAGGTTCAAGGAAGGAGGCAAGGGACCTGCCTCTCAGTGGAAGGAATGGGAAAGGATTGATGGTTAAATTTTAATCAATCATAGGAAGAGATCTCAGTAGGGCATTTGGCAAAAGCATTAATTTATAATAGATAATTAAGATTAATCAAATTTGGGACTACTTTATTAGATTTGAGCTGATTCTTTACCTTCTCATCTGAGTTGGGGATGAGGGTATGAACTCAGTATTTTAGAAATATAAAGTAGCATGTATTATACTGCTATATTTTATGTCTTAAAAATTACATAAATTATGGTAATGGAATTAAGAAACAAGCAAGCAAAAATAGCAGCCCAAAATTCATGCCTTGGTCATTCAAATTTAATTTTCACAGCATGGAACTACTAACTTTTTTTTCAATTAAAAATATTTTTACACAGTTACAGAAAATATATATATATTGGAGGAAAAACATAATTCCATTATATCTGGTACAGAATATTGTTTTTTCCAAACTTACAAATAAAGGTTGGTACTACATATGCTAAAAATAGAAAAAACAACACTACTGTAATAAACAGAATAAAGCTCGCCCTCCTCCCACGGAATTCCACACCCTATTCCCCAAAACCTATGAGTATGTGACTTTACATGGCAGAAGGAACTTTGCAGGCATGATTAAAGTTAAGGATTTTGGAATTAGAACATTAACTTAAATTATCTGTGTGGGCCCAATGTAATCTCATGTGTCTTCATCAGTGAGAAAGAAAAGCAAGAGTATGAGTCAGAGGAGTTGTGATGAATTTGGAACGATGTGCTCAGGAGCCAAGGAATGCAGGCAGCCTCGAGAAGCTGGAAAAGGCAGAGCCTATAGAAGGGACACACCTTCAATATCAGTCCCACAAGACCCATTTCAGACTTCTGGCCTCCAGAACTGTAACACCATACATTAAGCCACTACATTTGTAGTATTTGCTACAGCAGCAAAAGGAAATGAATAAACTATCAAAATTTTTAAATGGAACTTAGAATTATTTCTCTTAAATGACAGCTAACCACCAATTAAATCATTTAGAAAAAAATTTAAATTAATTGTACAGTAGTCCATTACATTCATGTTATCCTACTATGACATCTGGGATTCAGAAAGTGTGATGTTTAAGCAATAAAATTGGCTGAAGTGATGTAAAATATGCTTTGAAAAAGATGTGTTAAAAATATGCAATTCCTTTCTGGCATATATTATCAAAGCAACTTTAAGATTTTGGAAACACAAACACCTGATGATAAGTTAATTATAGTATTTTAACCTATGTATAAATAAATATATTTTATAAAGATAAAATCTGAATAAAATAAATATATTTTATTCTAATCTATGCAATAGGATGTGGAAGAAATTTCTAATTTATGATTTCAGGGTTCTCTCCCCTTATGAAATTAAACATACAATAGAATATAATAGAATTTATGAAAATTAAAATATAGAATATCCACCTCAGTCATTTAGTTGTCAACTTGTAGTTTGTGAAGTGTGTGTGTGTGTGTGTGTGTGTGTGTGTGTGTGTGTGTGTGTGTACTCCCTCTGTTCCCCTACATAACTTAATTGGAGTATACAAGAGGACCTGGCGGAGGAGAGGGAGAGGGAAATAAGCATTTCTCTGTAGAGCTATAGAATTATTTTACTATTAAAAGAAAAAGCATATGACCCTGAGAAAACCATAATTCAAAAAGAGTCATGTACCAAAATGTTCATTGCAGCTCTATTTACAATAGCCAGGACATGGAAGCAACCTAAGTGTCCATCAACAGATGAATGGATAAAGAAGATGTGGCACATATATACAATGGAATATTACTCAGCCATAAAAAGAAACGAAATTGAGTTATTTGTAGTGAGATGGATGGACCTAGGGTCTGTCATACAGAGTGAAGTAAGTCAGAAAGAGAAAAACAAATACAGTATGCTAACACATATATATGGAATCTAAGGGAAAAAAAATAGGTCATTAAGAACCTAGGGGCAAGATGGGAATAAAGACACAGACCTACTAGAGAATGGACTTGAGGATATGGGGAGAGGGAAGGGTAAGCTGTGACAAAGTGAGAGAGTGGCATGGACATATATACACTACCAAACGTAAAACAGATAGCTAGTGGGAAGCAGCCGCATAGCACAGGGAGATCAGCTCGGTGCTTTGTGACCACCTAGAGGGGTGGGATAGGGAGGGTGGGAGGGAGGGAGACGCAAGAGGGAAGAGATATGGGAACATATGTATATGTATAACTGATTCACTTTGTTATAAAGCAGAAACTAATACACCATTGTAAAGCAATTATACTCCAATAAATATGTTAAAAATAATAATAATTAAAAAAATAAAAATAAAAGTAGTTAAAATCCCCCCCTCCAAAAAAAGAAAAAGCATATGAATTGAATATGTCATCATTTATTATCTTCATATGTGGGAAATCTAAATACATTTCAACATTACAATGAAGGGGAGAAAGAACAGACAAATACGCATAGCCAAGAAATGTGAGATCTAATCAGTTTCTATCATACACTAACTGGCCATCATTGGGTCTATTTCTACATATGATAAAACTGAATGCCTAGTCTGCCCAATGTCATTGGTCTGCCACTGTTCTATTTCCCACCTTAATTGATATTGGAGCTCCAGTATTATATATTTTCAAGTTATGCTAATGAAAAAGATCACTCTCTTCCTAAAAGGCTTTAGTAGTTCTTTACATTTTACAGAATAAAATCAAGCTCATTAATGAGTCTTTATAAGTTCCTTCCTGCCTTACCTTAATTTAGAATTTACAATTCTCCAAATGTTTTTGTTAAGGGTGAAAAACACAGCCTGGAATCTTGTTGTTAAATTTCCTCTACTTCTCTAGCCTGGCCCACGTTGACCACTTCAGCCCAAGCCTCTTTGGTAAGGTGTTCAGAGGATATTGGTATGAAATGTGAGTGCTCCCCAGATCCCATAAACCTTAACCACTTAGGAAGGTATTTCTGAGGACTTAGAATAAATCTTAAAAAGGTTTGCAATGTGGAAAGGCAGAGATGTGTTTTGTACCACCAATACCAAGAACAGACCCTGGCACATTTTAGGCACAGTACGTATTTATTAAATGAATATTTGTCGAATGAATTAGCATTCATGACATTTTTTTGGTCAACCACAAAATGCTATGTTCTAAATAGCATTCAATTCAGAACTTTTTGGTGTAATAGGGAATCAAGGAGTATATTTTGTTGTTTTGTTGTTAGACTAGTTAAAATATTTAAACTTTTGATATCTCAAGGAATTTTCTTTGGCATTATGGAAAATTTACTAATCAAGAACATTTTCTTACCAATCAAACTGAAATATGGCTTATGCAATTCTGTCTACATATATTAATCTGAAGATAAAGTTTACATCTTGAATTTTGTGATAAATGTTTAAATTACTATTTATGAACCTTACAATTTTAAGAATATAAACCCTTTAATAATCAATTATCACATCCAATTAGTCCACAATCTTTAAAATATACAATTGGGACTAGAGCTCATTTCACATCTCAAAATACAAAGTCGCTTAATTCAGAACTCCATCTGTGCCTCGGTCTCCAGAGTCTGACAGACAGTCTCCAAATTGTCTTCTGAGTTTTCATCAAAACAAGATACCAGTTTGGAATCTATTTTAACATTACTTGCAGTATACGGGGATACACACTGCATCTGCTTTGATTTTTCTCTAATGAAAGTTCCTAGCTGTTCTGTTGCAGAAAGGATGTAAGTATTCCCTAGAAATATTGCTATTATTTAGAGTGCAACAATAGAGAAAATCGAAGCCCCCAGACTTATATTTCCTACTCATAAAATTGTAATTGGCCTTTTTATGTCTATGCTACCCTTGAGACAAGAAATTAACTTTATGTACATAAACATATATAGGATACCCATAAAAGTTAGAATAGTTCAAATTCTCATCCCCCCAAAAGAATTACAAATAAAATCAAAGCATATTTTTTTTTAATCTTGGAGATTTTGTATAGTTTAATGTTACCTCTTGAGATGATATTAAATTTCAGTTATTATAAATAACTGGCAAAGGAAGAACTATGGTGTAATCTTTCCAATAGCCTTGTAAATAGAGAACAAATCCCCACAAAATGTACATTTCACTGGTAGGACAAGGTCAACTCCTTGCAGATATCAAATGTTTATACTCTCCTTTGTCATAGTGGCTACAAGTACAAGCCTTGTTACAGCTCACTGGTTCAAAGTCTGGTTTTATTACTCTGTATAACTTAGGCTATGACTTGGCCTTGCTAACATACTGTAAGCCTCATCTTACTCCTATCAACAGGGATAAAAATGCCTGCATCAGAAATTTTGAAGGGGTGAGGACTAAGTAAATTAATATATATAAGATACTGAGCATGATTTCTGATTCACAGTAAATGCTCAATAAATGGTTGCCAAGATAAAGGGCAACCAGACAGAATGGATGTAATTTCACCTCATAAAAAGGTGATGGTTCTAGAGATGGAAAGCCACCTTACCATTTGTCAGAGCCAAAAAAAAGCAGGTATATAACTTTGCTAAAAGAACCAAAATTAAGTCTTGGTCCTGTGTCTCTGTTTATTTTTTGTGTTTTTAGTGTACACAGTCAGGATTTATTCAGCACTTGAATGAGAATACACACACACCCAAACTAATTTATTGCTTTGAAGGTATCTATTATGCTGTCTTCATTCCTCCCTCAATAAGTGAAATCTAAAACTTAAAGAAAATTCCCTGAAGCAATGAAAAAATATCAAAGTAATATGCAAATTCTTTATTGGTATAGATCAAAGTATAGCAATGTATTTTGTACATATTTCCAGATATTTGGTATAAAGGGTTTTTTTTACAAATAAGATGAAAACAATCTGATTAACATCTAAGGAAACAAAAAGAAAGAGGGAACAATAAAGGAACCAAATAAGGAAGAAGAAAGAAAGAACAAAAGAGACAGAGAGAAAGAAAAAGGAAGGAAGGAAGGGAGGGAGGGAGGGAGGAGGGGAGGGGAGGAAAGGAGAAAGAAAGGAAAGGAAAGGAGGAGAGAAGAAGAGAAGAGAGGAAAGGAGAGGAAAGGGAGAAGAAATTTTGTGCACAAAGGTAAATTTTCTGAGTTGAAATTCTTACTGCAAAGAAGAGCCCTTCTTGCCTTCACTCAGCGCCCTGATGGGCCAGATCATTTGTATTCTGAGCCCTCTACCGATTAGAAGAAACAAATTAGAGGTGAGTGGCAGAGACACTGACTACAGCAAGAAGTGAGCTCTGACACCAGTTGGGGAGACTAGGTCAGTATTAATCCTCTGTGACCAACGTGTTGAAGAAGCCTGACACCCAACATTAGACAGACAGACAGGCATGCACACACACACACACGCACCCCTTAATTGCATCTTCCACCATCCCTGAATTAAAACTTTATTCAGTAAGCCTCATTTTCAAATGTTCCGAGTGGACTCTTTGAGATGACCATGGTTTTCCTGCTTATTCTTAATAGAACCTCCTATAGTTATTTGAGTACCAGTTTATATTTAAGTACAGTTTAAATTTAAATTCAGAAACCAAAAAGTCCTGCCCAAGATACTAACAACAAAACATACATAATTTACTGTTAAATTTGTTTTCCCATTTTAAACCTACTTTAATCTGGAAACTTAGAGGACAAGTATTCAGTGGGGGGAGATATTATCCTTCTCAGGACACCTGAGGTTTCCTACAGGACCCATCTCTCCTAAAGTTCCCTTGATTCAGGTAGAGGTACCTGAGTTTATTCAGGATAGTCCTTTGCAACTTCTTGCTCATCTCTGAGAATCTCATGACTTACCACCTGCCTCTTTTCTGCTGAGATTTCTTTGCCCTACAGGCAACCACATTGGACATGACCCAAAATAAACCTGCTTGGTTTTCTCTCCCATGCATTCCATGACAGGCCTGTGGGAAACACTTACATATCTCCAACACCAATCGGTTCCAGGACCGCAGGCCAATTTCAATAGGCCTGTCACTTAAACATAAGTCCGAGCCTGGATCAGATCTAGTTCACGTTCTGTTTTACTGTTCCTAAGAATGAGTCTGGCACAAGCCCTCAGCGTCTCTTCAACCTTAGGGAATGTATTTCAAAATTGGCTGTTTCCCTCTTAATTGTCACTAGGCTTGGGGCCAAGAATGGAACTTCCACCTCTACATCAAAGAAGGAATAGAACAGATGAACTAGCTCTCCACTGTTAGGAATCTTCTTTTTCCACATCTCCCTTGTCATGTCTGTCTGGAGAGTGGTCTTAGAGTTGTGGACAGACTGTTCTTCACTCACTTTTTTTGTTAATTTGTATAGAGTGGGGCTCTCAATCTTTTGTCTTTCCTTTACTTTGTCATCCTGATGCCAATCAAGGCTGAAGTACAAAGATTCCCATTCTAATGATTTGTTTCACCTCATTAGCCTAAAGGTCTGAAGCCACTAATGTAGAAGTATATACATCTTTCCACATCTCAGTAATCTCTGTGGAACCACAATAAAGAGCCACAATGCAGCAGAGCCAAGCTGTTTGAAATGTGGACTCCAGACCAGCAGCCTAGGCATCACCTGAGACCTGGGTAGAAATGCAGAATCTCATCTGCACCTCCAACAAATGCAGAATCACAATCCTCATTCTAGCAAGTTCCCTTGGAGACTCATATGCATGTTAAAGTTCAAGAAGCACTGAGAGGATTATTCATAATGATAGTTTTAATTCCCAAGTGGACTCCTGCTCCTTAAAAAATTAATATCTTCCAAAATGTTTTCCATAAAAATGAATTCTATAACCAAGTGTACTTTAAAATATGAAGTTAAATAAAGCTAAACAAATTTCCATTCTGTGGGACTGCTTGGAGCCCACCTGAGCACTGTCATAATCCTAGTGAAAAATGGCATATGAAGTATTTCTCCAAGATATTTGACCGTGAAGCCATGTTTTCTTTGGGTGATCTGTTAATATTTCTTAGAACACTGGAGTTTGTATAACACAGTTTGGAAAAAGGTGTCTTAATTTATGAAGAAATGGTCAAATTATATCTCATAAACTCTTTTTAAAACATCAGGAAAAATGTCTGTTTGAGGTTTAAAATTCAACATTGCAAAAATTATTACTGTGAAATACCTAGTTCTCTGAATATTGAATTGGAAAATAGGTGCTGTTTGCTTCTGTCTTTACACTGCTCTCTCCAGGCCTATTACACTCATTCTGGCTGCTGGAGTCCAGGACTTGGCACTGAATTCAACACATTTGGAATGCTCAGACTCAAGATTTCTCCCTCCTCTTGCCCCTTATCAAAATAAGAGTCTTCGTTATATTCCTCCTAAAATAGAGATACCACCATAAAAACAATTTGTTAAAGCCATCCTCTGATAAGTAATATCTGAAGTTGCCTGAATACGTTATTCCTTTTTGCTTGTTTTTAAATGAGAAGATCTAGGCTTTAAATTGCCTTGTCCCAATAAAAAAGAATGGCACTTGTTACAATTCAAATATGTTGTACCTAAAACAATCTCTGGGACTATACGCACATAAATACAGACAGCTAGAATTAAGAAGAACCATGTACTAAGGAAATCGCCAAACTTGGGAAAATGGGAACATTAGTACATGCTCCTATTTCCTTTTATAATCATAGTTTCATCAGGGGCCCCATGCTCCTTTCTTAGTTATTTCTTTATTTATATGCCTTTTAAAATATTTTCTGTAATTTTGCATGGCCCAGGAAGGCAAGTTTTACAGTCATGAAGAGTTTCATAGCCAGCTTTCTCTCCTTTCCACATAGACCTTATCATGGACAATTTGTATAAAATATGCAAGCTACTACTGAACTTGTTTTCAAATTATTCCAGATATAATATTTTCTGGCTAAAAAAGTATCATTTTTAGTCCCTTTATTCTCTTCACTTCTATCATAAAAATAAAGCCTGGCTGATGTTTTTATACATTTTTTTCGATCATAACAAAATATAGTTAAGATGTTAATCTAGTTTCATCTAGCACCTGAAATGGTAATTATTCTATCATTTTAAATAGCTTCAGAGTCAATTAATGGCTAAAACATTACAAAACTTTATTTTATATAATATCAATAATCTGATTCATTTTGGACTATCTCCCCCACCCAGCATTTCACAAAGGGACCATTAATCATCATTATGGTTATTTCTTCAAGAAAACAACTAAGCAGAATTGAGAATATACAAAGAGGCTCAGTGGTACATAAATATTGTAATTCCTGCTTCCCTGTGGCTTTTTATTTGGAGCTCAGATTTTAAAGTGATGCTTGTTTGCTCTCTCCACATCTATATTTATTCATCAAATACCAATTTAATGTGTATTAATTTATTATGTGTTCCAGGCTTTGGGGACTCAAAAATAGTTTTAAAAAATACATTATAAGGTCAGGAAGTGATAAGCATTGAGCGGAAAAATAAAGCCACTTAAACAGGAAATGATTTGGGCAGGGGAGCAAGAAGACCATGAAAAAAGATAGAAAAAATTTAAAAATAATATATATAAAAATATAGATACATTTGATCAGCTATATATTAGGTATATAATTATTAACAGATTATACCAATTATAATCTGTCAATTCAGGTGAAAATTAATGCTCCATTTTAGCTGTTCCTGAAATGATTATTGATGAGGCACTCCTCCATGAATTTTCTGTGGCCCATATTTTTCAGACTATACCAAAACTTTTCTCTAAATTTGCTGAAAATCTGCACAGCTATTTTAACTTTACATGATAAGAGTGAGAGAAAAAAGAAATTTATCTTAGTCATGTAGAAAGAAATCTATTCCAAGTGAACTGTGTTTCAATTAAATGTCTTGACTATGCTAACAATTGTAATGGTGTTTTGTTTTCTTTTTTAAAAAAATTTAAAGACCCAGAAATGCATGGTGGGTTTTCTGTCATTTATTTTGTCAATATTAGGACCAAACTGTTGGTCAACTTAACAATGAAATGGAGAAAAAAAATTATTATGAGCTATTTGATATTATAGAGGAAATATATTTGATTAACTGCATTTAAAATTTTCGATCACTTATTCAGGCAATTGGAAAATAAAAATTTTTAAAAGTCAATACTAAAAAGGTCATAAAATACTGTTGAAAGAATCAGAAAAGTCAGTGTACAGAACATAAACTTTGCCAAGTAGAAATGAACACCATGTGTTTTCAAAATTTATACAAAATACTTTAGCAATGGATTCACTGGCCTTCTGGACAGATGCTCCTGTAGACTTAATTCAAGCATGTGAGAAGCCTCTTTGCCCTCTTGGCTGACTTTTAATATTCTCATACTGAAACTGTCTTCCAACCTGTTTTGTTTTTGTTTTAATTCCTCTGGCGTGTTTGATGGGATGTATCAAAAGATTTCTATAAACAGCCAAGATTTTATCACAGTTTAGTCAAATCTCCATTTTGAATACATAGTTAATATAATCAAATATCATGTTTATAACATAATGCAATAATATCTTATTTATAAAAATATACATAATATATAATACAATAATATATAATGATATAACAGAATATGTCATCTGGTTATATACACTACTAATAAAATATTATTATATGTCATATATAATTCGACAACAGCCCTGTCAGATGTATTATTATTGTTATTGCAATTACATTTATGAGGAAAATAAGGCTGAATCTTGATTACTTGGTTCTATGTCTTCAGTTTTGTAGTATAATGTTACCCGTCACCTAAGGTCTTTATTATATACAGCTGTGTTTCTGGGATATACATTGAATTATTGTATTTCAATTAGTGATTAATGAGAAAATATTATTTCTCATATTCACTACGAAAAATGAAAGCAGAAGGAAAAGAGTAATACCATTTTAAAAAATTTGTTTTAAAATCCCTTTGTGAGCTTACAGATAGACAGATTTAGATATAGATATACATCACTTGGCTTTGATCTCTAGGTGTTTAATGTACATAATTGTATCTCTTTAATTTTACATATTTTCAATGTGTGGTAAAGAGCCACATATTAGACTCCTTTCATGCCCAGCTTTGTTTCAAGTCAAATGCCATCACAGGCTCCCTTGTAACGTATCATCACATTTCTAATAAAAAGTTGACTGAGTTAGGACGTTTGACTTCCAGCCTTATTACTGTCAATAATTGGCTTCAGTCAAATCATTTCTGTCAAATCCCTTAAACTTTCTATATTTCAGTTTCCTGCCCCCCCAAATAACTTAGATTAGTAAATTCTATTATAGTTTTAAAATTCTGTGATTTAAAATTTTATCTTGAGCATTTACTATGTACTACTAGAACACTGTGTTAACTATTAAGGAAAAAGCTTTTTTTAAAAAATTGATCAAATACCTGGTTCATTAATGTTTGTTGAACAAATGTTAACAACTGGAACTAAAACGGCTAGTTAAAATACGGGTTAAAAGGCTTAAAACATAACTACTGCAGAATAATATCTGTATATCCGACACAAGCCCTTTATTGACATTGCGGCTTTATAAAGGTTAGAAGTAATTGCAATAATAATGATAATATAAGTCATCACATTACGTATCACGATATGTGGAAGACACAAGGCTTTCCTGATGATGGTAGCAAATAGGGGAAAAAAATATATATATATGGGGTAAAAGAAAGTCAAAAAGAATGAGAAAAAATACAATAGAGGAAGAAATCTGCCTTTAAGATTCTAGGTGCATTTTAATCATCAGTAACCATTTCCCTGATGATGGTCTATGCATGCTATCCTAATGAGAATTCAGGTCTGAGACAATTTAATTAGTGCTGCTTTTGTGATATATTCTGCGATAAAAGAAGAAAATGTTTAGGGATTATCTAAACTAATTTTGCTGTAACTACATAGTTGTTAGCATGGGTTTGTTTCCTTTCTCTTCATGCTGGGTTCATAGCAAATCAGGGTCCCTAAATGGAAGGAAGAAAGAAAAAGAAAAAAGGAAATAATGCACAGATCTATGGTATCACGGTGGGTTCTTGTTTAAAAATGGAATTCCCTTTGCTCTAGGGAGGTAAATGTAAAATCACTTAACTCCATTGTATTTAATGAGACAAGAATAGACCTCATAAGTGCCTTTAAAAATTATTGTTTCACAAAATCATCAGTGATTTTAAAACATTAAATGGGCATCATAAGGGCATTTAAGAAAATCCGTGCAAAAATACAAACACAGGCTTATTAAAATGACAGCGGTCTGCTTGCTGTTATTTGCTTCTCAGAGGTAAGACATATCTGTATTTTCTCCCTCCTTTTCAATGATATGAGATTCTATCTATCTCCATTAACTCTATGGTTTATTTACAAATACTTGAGGAGCAGGAGAACATCTTTATATTTGAAGGATTTTCTAATAAAATAATAAATAAAACTGTGTGACTAATCAGCAGAATAAGTTGCAAGGCCTCTCTTTATTTAAATAAAATGATAACTTTTTTTTGTGGGGGAATGAGGTAAAATTAAAATGAATTTCCTGCAAGGAAATCAGTATTTACATGGAAGATGAACTGACTAGAAACATGAGGTCGTTTGTTTTCCTTTGGTCAAATAATCTCAGCTTTGCCTTCAAGACTGCCCAGAATTGTAAGATACCATATAGTATCCAACTGAAACTCCCAACATCCTTCTTAGTTCCCAAAATCTAATATAGGGAAGCAAAAAAGCATTCAATGTAAGGGCTTTGGATGGCAGGCCTTACTTGGAGAATACAAAACAGAATGACTTATTCATTTTCAACAAAAGTTCATTCCTGAACTTGTAGTAAATAGATTGATGACATCTTTTTTGGAAGAGCACAATGGTATAAAGAAGACTAGATTCTAAGAAAACTTCAGGAAGATTAGTCATTTAGTGTTATATGCGTAAATAAGTAGTTGGGAATTATTTTTCTTGAAAGATCAACCCCATTTCTTGAGAGATTGGTGAAATTTAAAACTGAATATTCATACCCTTTATAATGAGGCAAATCATGATTTTTCTCACGAGTATCCCTCATCTCTGCAGTAGGACGACACTTTGAATCCTTGTAACACTATTTCTTCTAAGGCCCAAATATGACCTACCTCCACGAAGCCTTCTTTAATTCCCCCAGACACCTCATTTCTTGTATATCACTTCCTGCTCCCCACCCCAAACTCTATTCCTCTCAACAACACATCTTCTCTGTGGCATTAATTATAAATCCTCCTCATTTCTCATTCTTAAAGTAATTTGGATCTTAAGTGACATAAAAGTGGTCCATATATTGTAGATACCCCACAGTTGTTTGAATGATGACATTGGTGGTTCATGGTGATGATGGGGATGATCATAGTCATGATCATGATGGTGGTGCCAGTGGTGATGATGGCAGTGTGATAGTCATCCTCTCCCTCTCCAGTTTCTCTCAAGTCTACAAAATGCCTCAGGTAAATTTTAGGAAAAAAGTTGCTCCCTTCTCCTTACTGCTCTCTAGCCTTTTCCTTTGGTAGAAGGGATCTGATTGGTGAAATGGTAAGAGTCTGATATCTATTTGCTCATGTTCTTCAACTGGGAAGGTTAATGACCTAAACCTACATGCTCATGTGTTGCTTCTCTTTCTAGCTACCACTCTTGGATCTCTGTTTTGGAAATTGCCCGCCTGTGAGCATCATACTTTCTTCTCCTCAATCTTTCATTTTCCATACAATAAACCAAAGATAAGAGACTACACTTTGTGCAGTGAAGTTTTCAGTTATTCAGCAGCTCTATTAGTGATATTTTTGTACAAATTCTATGGAAGGAAAAAGAAAAAGGAAAAAGATGTTTTTTGAAGTCCAAGCTATATTTTTTAATCCAGTTTTTCACCTGTAATAAAGCAAATGATTTCTTCTCATTTGAACTCCTGTTCTATATTCCCAAATAGGTTCAGAAACATGAGGGAAAGAAATGGGTGGGTTAATTAACCAAATAAAATACTGTGAGTGATGGTAGTGATCATGATAAAATTATTCTCACTAGCCCTTTCAAATTGGGCAAGCCCAGAGTTTTAATTTTCTGTCAGAAGCTGACATCTTCAGAGAAGATTTTCTTTATAAAGCTCTCCCAGGAAGATGCTAGGATTGAACACAGCAAGATTTTGGTGAATTATGTAGATAAAGTCTTTGTCATGGTCAGATTTTTTTAGTGTATTTAATCACCTTACGATATTTGAAGTTACATTAAAGGCCAAAATCATAACCTGGAGTTTAACACTCTCAACATCCATCCTAACAACCTTGTAGCTCACAGGGGCTGGAAAGCAAAAACTATACTTCCCAGTATCCCTTGCTGCTAGCGATTCAGATATAATTTAGGTTTCACCAATCAGATATCCCTGTGGAAGATCTCCATTCAGAATTGAATCACATGACAAACTAAAGACGCTCTTTTGCTTGGAGGGAACAGCTAACCAGAATCCAGATTAAGCAGTTTCCTGACTGGGTTTTGAAACATCAGCTGTCATGGCAGCTTCTGATTCTGTAGTTTGTCAATATGTAGAGGCAAGATTCTACATTCTACCCAGCGGGAGGCTCTTCCCAGAATCTCAGCCTAGGGTCTTGCTTTTGTAACTCTGCTAATTAATCTGTGATATAGTTTTATCCTTCAAAAAAAAAAGAAAAACAGGCTATTATGTATGTAGTCAAGAACGTTGGCTAATACTAATACATCAGTAAAATAATTCAGGATGGAAATGACAAGTTAAGGTAAAGAATAGATTATAAAATAGAAATTGAGCTTGCACAGGAAATATTGTATAGGCAGAGCTAAGAAAACTACGCCCAGAGACATGGGAAAGTTGAAGCCAAAGGGGATTAAACTAAACGCAGCTGCCAACTCTCCGAAGTTCAAGACAAAGGGGCCACATTATGTTATGCACTGAGAATTACCATTGCAGCTAAATTCAGGTTTTAAGCACATAACCTTTGGCAACCACCTGTTTGTTCTCTGTACCTCTAACTCTTTCTGTGCTGTTGTGTTTGCTCTTTTGTTTTGTTTTTTAGATTCCACATAATAAGTGAAAGCATGCAGTATTTGTCTTTTTCTCTATGACTTATTTCACTTAGCATAATACCCTCTAGGTCCATCCATGTTGTCACAAATGGCAAGATTTCATTCTTTTTTTATGGGGGAGGAATATTCCATTGTATGTATACCACATCTTGTTTACCCATTCATATTGATGGTCATTTATTTAGGTTGCTTCCATATCTTGGTTATTGTAAATAATGCTTCAATGAACATAGGAGTGTATGTATCTTTTCTAATTAGTGTTTTCATTTTCTTCAAATAAATACCCAGGAGTGGAATTGCTGGGTCATATGGTAGTTCTATTTTTAATTTTTTCAGGAATCTCCTTACTGTTTTCCATAGTGGCTGCACCAATTTACATTCCCACCAAGAGTGTACAAGTGTTCCCTTTTTGCCACATCCTTGCCAAAACTTCTTATTTATGTTCTTTTTGATAATAACCATTTTGACATGTGTGAGGTGATATCTCATTGTGGTTTTGATTTGCATTTCCCTGATGATTAGTGATGTTGAGCATCTTTTCATGTGCCTGTTGGCCATCTGTAAGTCTTCTTTGGAAAAATATATATTGATATCTTCTGCCCATTTTTTAATTGTTTTTTTAAAATGTTGAGTTGTATGTTTTTGTATATTTTTTATTAACTCCTTATCAGATATATCATCTGCAAATATCTTCTCCCATTTGGTAGCTGGCCTCTTCAATTTGTTGATAGTTTTCTTCACTACCCAAAAGGTTTTTAATTTGATGTAGGCCTATTTGTTTTATTTTTGCTTTTGTTTCCCTTGCCTGATGAGACAGATACAGAAAAATATTGCCAAGACCAATGTCAAAGAGCTTACTGCCTATGTTTTCTTCTAGAAGTTTTATGGTCTCAGGTCTTACATTTAAGTCTTTATTTTGAATTTATTTTTGAATTTATTTTTGTGCATGGTGTGAGAAAGTAGTCCAGTTTGATTCTTTTTCATGTAGCTGTCCAGTTTACCCAACACCATTTATTGAAGAGGTTGTCTTTTCCCCATTGTATATTCTTGCTTCCTTTGTTGTAAATTAAATGCCCATATAATTGTGAGTCCATTTCTGGGCTCTCTGTTTTGTTCCATTGATCTACATGTCTGTTTCTGTGCCAGTACCATACTGTTTTAATGACTGTAGCTTTGTAGTATAATTTGATATCAGGGAGCTTTATTCTTCTTTCTCAAGGTCATTTTGGCTACTTGGGGTCTTTTGTATTTCCATACAATTTTTTTTTTTTAAATGACTTTCTCTTTATTTATTTATTTATTTATTTTTGGCTGTGTTGGGTCTTAGTTTCTGTGCAAGGGCTTTCTCTAGTTGCGGCAAGTGGGGACCACTCTTCATCGCAGTGTGCAGGTCTCTCACTATCACGGCCTCTCTTGTTGCGGAGCACAGGCTCCAGACGTGCAGGCTCAGTAGTTGTGGCTCACGGGCCTAGTTGCTCCGCGGCATGTGGGATCTTCCCAGACCAGGGCTCGAACCCGTGTCCCCTGCATTGACAGGCAGATTCTCAACCACTGCGCCACCAGGGAAGCCCTCCATACAAATTTTAGAATAATTGTTCTAGTTCTGTGAAGAATGCCATTGGCATTTTGATAGGGATTTGTTCCATTGGTTCTTTCAATAATTTTTGTTTCTTTATTGATATTCTGTATTCAATGAAACATTGTTATCATACATTCCTTTAATTCTTTAAGCATGGTTCTTTTAGTTCTTTGAACATACTTTGGATGTGTTTATAATAGCCCCTTTGATATCTTTGTTGGCTAAGTCCACCAAGTGGGCCCCTTAAAAGGCACCTTTTATCATCAGCTTTTATTCTTATGTATGGGTCACACTTTGCTGTTTATTTTCATGTTCTATATATATATATATATATATATATATATATATATATATAATTTCTTTTTTTTTTAATTCCATATTTTAAATAATAGATTGTAGCAAACATGTTTACTCTTCCTCCTCACCACAGGGTTTCTCGTTGTTGTCTGCTTAGTCATTTGTTTGATTAATGGTTTGGCTGAGCTAGTTCTGCAAAGTCTATTTTCCCAGCAGTGTGTAGCCTCTCAGATGTGCTCCTACTCATATGTTTTTCCATTTGTTTGTATCTTTTAGCCAGTGATTTAAGGGTCACCCCTGACTTATAAGCCACATATGGGTGAAAGGTTGGGCTTAAGCCCCTTTACTCTTTGAAGGACAGATGTCTTGGAGGCTGCTTTCATAGTTCAGAGCATTTACATTTTTTAGCCCTTCTTTCAGTCAAGGCCCAATAGCTAACAGCTTGATGATTCCCTTTCTTGATCACCTTTAAGGTCAAGGATAGGCAATTAAAAGGCTTCACCTGGCAAGCCTCATGGAGGAATGCTGACCTCCCTGCACCAGATTTGGTGCACAGCCAGTGCAGGACAGTCTTGAAGGGGAGTTGTCATCAAGGACTCAGGACCCCTGGCCAGAATGCTCTTATGTATCTCTGCATTCCCAGCATAGATGCCTCCTTTTGGAGGACTCTTCATGGGGTGCCTTTCCCCAGGGGCTCTGCCCAGATCTCTTTTTCAGAAAAAGGAGGGGGAAAACTTGAAGACATTTTGCTCCACTGTGGTTCAGCTCTCAGTACCTTTCCAATCCTACCCACCCCCCTCTCCCTGCCCTCCTGACCTAGATTCATAAAATGGCAGGAGATTTTTGTTTGAAGCTCCCTCAGCAATAAGATTATTCCCCCCATTTGTACTGATACATCTATCCCTTGTCCAGTGCCATTCTATGGAGAAAAATAGAACACTCTGGGAGCTGGCAACTTCTTTCTAATCTCTTGGTTATTATCCCAACAAGTGAATAAAGCCTCATCATTACTTTCTTCTTGACTTGCCCTAATCAATAACTCCAACACCTGGAAGCTCAGCTCATGACATCTCATGAGTGGATGAGATGTCATGAGTGGATCATGAGTGGATACAGCCTTGGGCATGCACACAGTTTTCCAGAGTTTGCCAGAGATGAGTGTGATTTTATTTTTAAGCTTGGTTTCTTAGGACCCTTGGGTGAGAGTTGTTTATTGTTCAGTCGGTATTTTGACAGAGGTTGTATTTAAGCCCTGAGTGCCAGTGTGGCTTCTGCCCTGTGTTGATGGGTCTGCATGAGGCTTGGGAAATGCTTAAAGTCTGCCTCACACCCTGTTCTTATTCCTCTTGGGATGGTGCAGCCCAGCTCATGCTCACAGCCCTCTTGAACCCCAGAGTTAACTGTGATCCCAAGAGGATTCTTCTGGTTTTCTGCCATTTTGCTTGTACTATTGGAGCTAAAGGTCTCACCTTAATTGCTCTCTACCAACATCTCAATTGTTTTCAAAAACACCCTTAGACAAAGAATTCTCCATGCTATCTTCCAAATAAAATTAGTGGCCTCAGACAGAGCTAGGGAACAGAATGTGGTTTAAATGTCACTGTTATGGGCTGAACTGTGTCCCCCCCAAATTCGTATCTTGAAGTCCTAACACCCAGTACCTGAGAATGTGACTGTATTTGGAGATAGGGCCATTAAACAGGTGATTAAGATGAAATGAGGTCATCCAGGGCAGGGGAGGGGGGGTTGATCCAATATGACTGGTGCCCTTAGAAGAAGATTAGGACATCATCAGCATGTGAGTTCACAGAAGAATGACCATGTGCAGGAAAAAGCAAGAAGGTGGCCATTTGCAAACCAAGGAGACGGACCTCAAAAGTGACCAAACCTGCCAACACCTAGGTCTTGAAATTCTAGCCTCCATATCTGTGAGAAAATAAATGTCTATTGTTTAAGCCCCCCAGTCTGTGGTATTTCGTTATGGCAGCTCTAGCAAACCAATGCAGGCATCAATACTGGCTACACCCATGGAAATTTAGTGGAGTTTTCTGAATTAATATTTCTGTACTTGTTTATGGCCTTAGGACACTTTGCAGAAATTATAAATGACTGATGATTCTTTCATTATTATTTTATAATTTTCAACAGTTACACTGTTGTTACACTGAGGAGAGGAATTGGTGTATCCTCATTCCACGACCCAGAAGCCCTCCTGCCTCCTCTGCTCTCTTCCATCTTCCATTTTTCATTCTCTACTGATAATTCCCACTGGCACATAAACATGCTGTTACTTTCCCTATCTTAAAAAACAAAGCAAAACAAAAGGCTTAAAACAACAACAACAAATAAAATGTGTCCCGATCCATTTCCTTTATTAGCTTCCATCCAGTTTCTTACTCTCTTTTTTGGCAAAAATCCTCAGGCAGATCGACCAGACTCACAGTTTCCAAGCCCCTTCTCTTTTGGCCCTAAACACGCTCCATTTCAGCTCCACTCCCACCACACCTTCCTAAACTGCTCTGATCAAGTTACCAATTATTTCCTGGTTGCTAAATTAAGTAATCAATTTCAGACCTCTTAGTAAGTGAATTACTAGCAAGACTTTTAGGTAGCTAATCATTCTTTCCCTTGACTTTCTTTCTTTGACTTCAAGGAAACACACTCGCTTGGTTTTCCTCCTATCTCATGAGTGGTTCCTTCTCAGACTAATTTGCTTACATCTCCAATTTTCACCTTCCTTTTTTTGTTTGTTTGGGAATGATCCCACTCCAATATACACTTTAGTCTTTATATTTTAAAAATTGAGAGGTAACTGAGATATAACGTTGTATAAGTTTTAGGTGTACAATGTGCTGAGCTGATACAGTTACGTGTTGCAATATTATGACCACCATAACATTAGCTAACACCTCCATCACATCCCATAATTATCACTACTTTTTAAAATGGTTAGAACATTTGAGATCTAGTCTCCTAGCAGTTGTGAAGTTTATAATACAGCATTGTTGACTATAATTGCTAATCTGTGCATTAGAGCTCCAGAACTTATTCATCTTCTACTTGTAAGTTTGTACCCTTTAAAACATCTCCCCAGTTTCCCCTACCCTCCAGCCCCTGGTAACCACCATTCTACTCTCTGTTTCTATGAGTTTGGCTTTTTTAGATTCCACATATAAGTAATATCATACAGTAGTTGTCTTTCTCTGTCTAGCTTTTTTTTACTTAGCATAATGCCCTCAAGATCCATCCATGTAGTCCTTTTAATGTTAGAGCTCCCCGGTATCCTGTCCTCTTCTTTTCACTTCACTTCTCTATTTACACTCACTCCCTTGGTAACCTATTCTTTTTCAAGGTTTTGAATAACACCTCTGCCAAATGTGTGTTATTGTGTTACCTGCGATATCTATCTATCTATCTATCTATCTATCTATCTATCTATCTATCTATCTATCTCCAGCCTAGATCATGCTCATGAACTCCAGTCTTATACACCAACTGCCTGCTCAGCACTCTCTTTAGATACACAATAAACACTTGAGTTTTCTCATGTACCAATCTCTGCCAATCCAAAACCTATTCCACCACAGCATTCCCATCTTTTTTGGTGCCGGCACCATCATTCCTGTTGTTCAAACCAAAAATATGAATTAATCCTTAGTTCCTCTCTTTCTCTCACATCCCATATCCAATCCAATAGAAATTCTTCTTGTCGCTAACTTTTCAATATATCCAGAAGCCAATCATTTCTCACCATTTCCATTGCTAATACGTAGTGCCACCTGCCATCATCTTTCACCTGAATATCATCAATAACCTCCTAAGAGGTCTCTTTGCTTCAACCCTTGACACTCCCACTTGTTAGGCTATTCTTATCAAAGCAGCCAGAGTGATCATTTCAAAAGGCAAGGATGACTACGTTACTCTCCTAAAACCTGCCCCAAACCTTCCAGAGGCTGCCCATTTCACTCAGTAAAATCCAAAGTCCTTCAAAGGCCCACAGTGCCATAGAGGATCTGTTTCTTCACCACCAGCCCTACCTTTGATTTCTAACTTCTCTCTTCCTCCTCTCCTTACTCACTCTGCTTCAGCTACACTGTATCCTTATACTTTCTTAAACATTCAGGACACATCCCAGCCTTTGCACCTTTGCTCTAGATGTTACTTGTGTTCGGGGTTCTCTTCCCCAAGTATCAGCATGGCTAACTCCCTCATTTCTTTAAATAGTGCTAAATCTCAGCTTCTCAATTAAGACTACTCTGAACACCCTGTTAGAATATCGTGAGCTGCCACAATTTCCACCCCAACATTCTCAGTATCCCCTTTCTTTGCTCCACATCTTTTACATTCATAGTTCTCGTACCCCTACAATATAGTTTATATATTTATTATGTTCACTGTATCACCAAAGAAGAATGTGATCTCCATGAGAGCAGGGATCTTTATTTTGTTCACTCATGTGTCCCCAAACAACTAGAAAGTGTTTGATAAAATGGAGGTGCTCAATAAATACTTATTGAATAAATGAAAAGAGCATAATTAAAGTATAGGACAGGGAAGCTGGGAATAAATGAGGATAACCTAACTTCAGCTTCTATTTGGAAAAAATTAATGAAGTCCCAACAGAAATATGGACACAATTCAGTGTCTTTATTATAATTTATGTTTAGTTTGATTGTCTTCCTTATTATGTCAACAAATCTGTGAGATTAGAAGTGGTTCATTTGAGATAGCAAAATAGAATTTTTAGGTAGGAAAGTTGTTAGATAACATTTAATCTCGGTTCATAAAGCAGAGGAGCCCCAAACAAAACTCACTTGGTTACACTTAGCAAAACAATACAACTGGAGGTCTTGACTTCATCGATATGCTTACTCTGCATTCCTACATAAGCAGAAAGCAAAATCCGGGAATTACAGAAGTCCATATCGGACCAAGCAGCAAACACTTTTGCAAATTGTTCATTATTACAAAAACATTAAAGTAAATACTAAATTCTTCTTTATTTGATATCTTAATTTATATGGCTCTAATTTGTGTAATTATGATAAATTTATATCACAAATAAGTCATTTTTCACATTATACAGCTATTAATACTGCTTTAAACATGTATGTATTCAATATCCCACTTGCCTTAAGTAGGGAATATTAAAGGGCTGAGATGCCCTCTCAATTTCACAAATATATCATTGTGTGCAAAGTAATTCTTGTTTGTTCTTTTAGAAAGACTCTTTTTATTAAAGATTAAAAATAAAATGGCACTCAGGGAATTCAAGCAAAGTGTATACAACTTGAAGCCCTTAGTTAATTATACAAATGTTTATACTAATTTTTATCTTGTACTTAATCTAGCCTCTGGAGAAATGATAAATCAACTGTAGAATTTATTTAGGAAATGTTTGTCGAGAACTATTATTGACTGACAAAGTCCTGAATGTTATGGGTAGATATATAAGTAATGTATGCTTCCTGCCCTGTACAATCTCATGGTGAAATAAAGAAAGAGAGGGATATAAATAGAAAAATTACAATAAAATTTAGTATGTATTTTCTCAGTTTGGGTCTCTCCAACCATGCACACACAGACAATAGAATCTGGTAAAACAACGTGGGTGCCAGTGCACTGGCTTTTGTGTGCAAACTCTGAGATGGAGATGAGCGTGCCACAGGTTTCTTAGGGCATGCTCTGGGGTCATCAACTGCAGGGGCAGGTGGGGAAGCAGAGGGAGAAGTCACACTGCAGTGCCACCTCAACAGCGGTCTCAGATGACCACTGGGGAATTCTGAAGCTCAGATGACCATTCAGAATGGTCCTGAGTTGTGGCAAGTGAGCTGGACCCTATGTCACCAAGTAAATCAGTCATTAGATGGGGGATACCCGGGGAGGGTCCTTAGCAAGGCAGCTGTCTTTAGCCAAGGCAATCCCTGGTAGGGTGATACCTGGCCCAGTTAGCTGTGACCAAGCTAATAAAGCCACATACTATGCCAGGTAGTCAGTAAGAAAGATACCCCCGAGAAAAGGGAGATGAGTATATTAGGCTTAAAGAGTCATCTCAGATAATGCCCATGTACCTGGCCTGCACATTACATGCCTGTTATCTGTCTGCTCAGGCTGCCATAACACAATACCATGGACTGGATTGCTTAAACAACAGAAAGTTATTCTCTTACATTTCTGAAGGCTAGTAGCCAAGGTGATTAGCATGGTCAGATTCTGGTCAGAGCTCTCTTCCTGACTCTCAGATGACTACTTGCTTGCTGTGTCTTCACATGTCCTCACATGGCAGAAATAGAGAGTTCTGGTGCCTCTTCCTCTTCTTTAAGAGTACCAGCCCTATCAGATTAGGATCCCACCCTATGGCCTCATTTAACATTTATCACCTCCTCATAGGCTCTATCTCCAAATTCAGTCACATTGGAGGTTAGGTCTTCACCTGATGGATTTGAGGGAGACAAAATTCAGCAGTAGTCTACCTCATGATCCAACCCTATCATAATGATTAAATTCAAGATGACCTAGAGGAAGAGGAAAAGTTGGACAGTAGCAGAGGAGGACATAGCAGGCAGAGAAAAGTGGAGACGGAGGGACAAAGCAGGCTGCTAGCTACTGGTGTCTCACTTAGATGATTATAGCTGAGTCTCCTGGAGCAGGGTACCCTGTGGGAAAACAAAGACTGAACAGATGCTATATAGGCATGAATAAATTTAAGTCAATCAGTTTCCAGATCCTCAGTTTCTCCATATGTATGCTTTCCAAAAATTAATTTGGCTAAAACTGTATCTGTGCTTTCAGAGTTCTTTTTTCAACTCCTCTTTTAAATTCTCCTTTTCCCTTCTTCACAAAAGAAATGCAAGCCCCTCACCATCTTCTGTAATTCATTGCCCTGGAGTGTAAAACTCCTGAGAGTGAGACCCATGGGAGCAAAATATCATGGAAGCATTTATATCTTATCTAGCAATATTTTGATCTATATAGCTCACAATTAGAATTCAGAATACCTGGTAGGTTAATACGAATGGTTAATACAAATATTTATCTGAAACAAAAAAATACACTTGGACTTTTTCTTACATAGCCTCATCTAATTTGCTGTTGAATTTGACAATGAGGGCTGTTTTCCCATGATACCATTTATAGATTGAAAGAGTTAAACTGCCAGTCTAACATTTCAGTGTAGATCAGGCATACAATAAGATTATCCAGAAAATATAGTCTTAGCAGATATTTAAATTTGTAATAAATTCTGAGGTGTTTATTTCAAATGAGAGAAGAGGATATGTAATTTTTCAGAAATGACTTTAGGGTTTGCATGGATAATATTTGAACACCAACAGGTAGCAGTGAACTAGCTTCCACCTGCTCTGAAGGAAGCTGACATGGTTTCCCAGTCTTCTCTATTTTCCAATGAACAATAAACCCCTATTACTGGAGGTAACCTGAGCTTTTCTCTGTATATAAAAGTGAGCAACATGGATTTGTATGTGGAATGTTTAATGGTGCCGGAAAAAGAGAGCCTGTTATATGGACAGCCTGAGAACAGGACCATAGTACTCAGAGAACTTTGGGGAGGATTCCCTGCTCCATGGATTGTGTTTAGGATATTTATTCTCCTCATGCTCTTTGACCCCTTGCTCTTTGACTTTCTCTAAGGGTGTCTCCTTCTTCCTCTGTCCCTTAAATATTGGTGTGTCTAAGAAATCTCTCTTGAACCACTGCTTTTTACACTATATGTGATCCACCTGGGTGAGTCCGGCTACTCTCCACCTGTGCCAATGGTGGCCAAATATGTATTTGCAAAATAGACTTTGTCCCTAAATTTCAGACATCCTAAAGCTAAATACTCCAAAGCATGCTCAAAATCATCATGTCTAAAATGGACTTAGAAGCTTCCTACCTAAGGTTTTCCTTCTTTGGATTTCCTGTTTGTTTAGTACTGCTAATTTCTCCCCAGCTTCCTAAATTTGAAATTTGGGAGTCATTCTTGCATCCTTCCTCTTCGTCACTTTCGTATTTAATCAGTCACAAAATCTTGCCAATTTAAATACTATACAGTTGTCAAACCTTTTCCTTACTACTTTCCTGGTTAAGGTTCCCATCATCTCTCTGCCGAAATACTACAATAGCTTCTTCCAGTGCCCCTAATAACAAGTTCACTCTAGGGTAATTCATCTAAAACTCAAATATTACTCTTGAGCTCTAATGCTTAAAATCTTTATGTTTCTCAATAGCAGTAGTTACATTTTTTAATGTGCATCTATATCACTAAATTTTTAAAAATAAGTACCCCTTAATATATTTATATATAATTCATACAACAGATATCAAAACAGAAAATTTTAAATAATACTAGAAATTAAAGTAAATGACATTTTTAAGGTTTTATTCCCAGATCCCAACAGGGATTCTTAGCACCTCTTTTATATGATTATGATGAGAGAACCAAAAACAGAGATTAAAAATGATACTTTCAAAATAAATGTCAACAATAATTCTAACACTTCCTTTTCACACTTCAGTGGATCACCTTAAGCACCTGTTCCTAGTCACATCCCCCCACTCCAGACACCACTGGCTTCTAGAATAAAATCCGAACTTTGTCTTTCGTATAATATATAGGTTTCTCCATAATCTGGGTCTTCATTAGGTTTCTAGTTATACTGAATTTATTGGAATTATCTACTGATGTGGCTGTTATCCTTACTAAATGGTGAGTTCATTCACAGAAGAAACCGTATCTAATTTACCACTGTGTCTCCGGAGACTCAGACATGGTATGTGTTTAAAGGCATGTCTGTTGGATGAATGTCAAAGGGTTTCTCTGTATGTGTCTTCCCTTTCTAATTATATTGTTTAACAAGCCAGTAATTCATTATATTATTAATTGGGGAAAAGATTTGTAATTATATTGCATTTGACCATGTAAACCCTGTTATTTCATTGAAATAATAACCCAAAGTAATGAATTTAGATTATAGAAATATATTCATCTGATTCTGCCTAACAATAGAAGGAGAGTAGTTATGAGGCTAACAAAAAACCCAGTAGTAAATAGCCAGTAAAAGATAATGAGATTGTAGGTCTTAAACTGCTCTGGGTAAACTATTCTAGTTGATTAATACTTAGATTATTTTGGATACAGAGGAAGTAGGCAGAGTTTTTAGCTTTATGGTCACTGGAGTCAGACGGAATATATTTAGTTCTTATTTTATCACTGACTATATCCCAGGTTAAATTATTTAACACATCCATGCCTCTGTTTCTTCACAAAAATTTGGTGATAAGCAGAGTACCTATATTATAGAGTTTTCAGGAGAATTAAATGAGATTATACAGGTAAACATTCACAATAGTCCAATTTAATATATATTGATAAAAACATACAAAGTATTTACAATACTACCAGAAGATATTGTCTTCAATATGTGTCAACAATTATTATTCCTACAACAGACAACATACAAAAAAAACGTGATTTTAAAATCAATTTCTCTCTTAAAAAACAAAATTTCAGGGCTTCCCTGGTGGTGCAGTGGTTGAGAATCTGCCTGCCAATGCAGGGGACACGGGTTCGAGCCCTGGTCTGGGAAGATCCCACATGCCGCGGAGCAACTAGGCCCGTGAGCCACAACTACTGAGCCTGCACGTCTGGAGCCTGCGCTCCGCAACAAGAGAGGCCGCGATAGTGAGAGGCCCGCGCACCGTGATGAAGAGTGGCCCCCGCTTGCCGCAACTGGAGAAAGCCCTCGCACAGAAACGAAGACCCAACACAGCCAAAATAAATAAATTAATTAATTAATTAAAGATGATTTATTAAAAAAAAAAAATTTCAGATTGCACCTACTTGGGATGAAAGACCTGAGGTTTAATACCCTGTATATTAGCAAATGAGGGTTTTAAGTCCACTATGGCAGGAGGGACTGATATTTTCCATCAAATTGTTATGAAAGGTCATGGTTCATACTATGGGCTTTTTAATAATTGGCTTATAGATTGCTGAGATTTATGTAATCTTCTACTGAATACCTATTTATTAAAGACCCTCTCTGTGCCAGTGGGCACTGTGTGTTCTAGGCCCTAGCAATTCTGTAAAATATATCTAAGTCTCATACCTCGTGGAGTTTACATTACAGTGGGGAAGATATAAAGCAAACAAATAAATATATACTACAAAGTTGGGAAATAATGCATGCTATGAAGAAAATAAATCAGGGGTAATGTAGGGAAATCATGGGGGGTGGGGTCTTCAAGGGGTGATCTTAAATAGTCAGGGAAGACTTCCTAGAGGAAGTCTTCAAGCAGGTATCTGAATAAAGTGAGAGAGTAGGTCCCATGAATAGCCCAGGGAAGTAGTCTTCCTAGCAGAGGGAGCAGCAAGTGTAAAGGCCCTTAGGTAGAAATATACCTGATAATTTGGAGGAACAGCTAGAGAGCCAGGAGATTATACATAAGTAAGCAAGATGTGTTTGTGCGTATGTGTACACGAGCATGTGTGTGCACGCATGCACCGTGAAAGAAATAGAAGATGAGGTCAGAGTTAGGCAACAGCCAGAACCTAAAAGTCCTTATAGAAAAGAGTTCGGTTCTAGCTGAGCATAATGGAAAGTCATTGGAACAACTGAGCAGAAAGAGATGACATGAACTGAGTTACATTTCAGAAAATAGCATCTGACTGATCCTTGAAATATTGACAGCAAAAAGGTGAAAAGGAAGCAGTAAGGTAATTTAGGAAGTCACTGCAGTGTTCTAAGCGAGAGATGGTAGAGAATTGGACTAGAGCATTAAGGGAAGATATCTCAGTCTGCTCAAGTTGCCATAACAAAATATCATAGACTGGGTTTGTTTAAACAACAGAAATGTATTTCCCCAAAGTTCATTGACTAGAAATCTGGATCAGGGGGCCAGTATGGTTGGGTTCTAATGAGAGCTCTCTTCCTGGCTTACAGGTGGATGGATGGCTCTAACTGCGTCCTCATGTTGCAGAGAGACAGATCTCTCTCTTCTTCTCCTTGTAAAGCCGCTAATCCCATCACGAGGGCCCTGTCCTTATAACCCAGTCTAACCCTGATTACCCCCTACAAGTCTCACCTTTAAGTATCATCACATTAAGGGTTAGGGCTTCACGTATGAATTTGGGAGGGAGGGATGCATACAATCAGTGTACAACAGAAAATTTGGAGAAAACGGTTAAATATTTGACATATACTGAATGAACTTTTTGATGAACTAATAAAAAGAAAGGAGTCTAAAAGGTCTTTGTCTAATAAATTTTTTGTCTGTACAAACTGTGTAACTACTCATGCCATTTATAGAGATGTTCAAGACTGGTGTAGAAGCAGGTTTAGGGGAAAATCAAGAGTTGTGTTGGAGACACGTTAAGTTTGAGTTTGTACTTTGACATCCAAGTTGAGAGAGGAATAGACAGAAGCTCAGTGGGAAGGTTAGTAAATATTGTGTGGAAAACAAAATGAAGTTGAAAGCAAAATCTATTTTACAGTAAGACTGAAGTTTACCTTAATTTTCTTCTCATGCCTTGATTCAAACAGCATGAAATCGGCTTCTGTTTTTTATAATGGATAACCTTTACAATGGACATAGAAGAGGAACCAAGAAAGCCCTTTAAGAGTTGTTAATTTTATGGTATTTGCTACAACATGAACAAGAGCATGCTGTGTATCTTGGCCCAATAATTAGACATCCAAAAGTACCTTTTGTAAATGCAGAATTGTTCTTTTGTAAAACTATCCTATAAAATAAGATCTTTGTCCAGCTTGGTTTCATTTATTTTGTACCAAACTATACAAGGAACATGAAGCAAATAAATAGCAATGCTATAAAACCATTCATATGTCAAATCCACAGAAAAAGAATGTTTGATGCATAAGCAGTCAGAGATGAGAAGGCCCTGCTTGATCAAAAATTTCCTGTCAATCAGGACTAATAGAGGATAGACTAATAAATAATCTCTGACATAGAAAAGCAGCCACATTTAACTTGAAGATAGATTTTACATATGGTTAATGTGATAGAACTATCAAGCTAACAAGAACCCTTGGGGCCAGTCTGAATATTCATTAATCAGCCCAACTTTGGATTTAACGTAGAATGCAACTGTCAATGAACAAATGGGCTTTTGTGGAAAAGGTGATAAACAAAATCCAATGAACTGGCAAATTGGAAAGTCTTGAAAGAATAAATGCTGTAAGATTAAGAACTGAATAGAAGACTTGAGCTCAGCTCTCTGCAGAAAAGACAAAAGCTTCTCACTAAATCAAGTAGCTCTGGAGAACATTGTTTTTTAATGTTTCTTTAGAAAGAAACATCTACCATGATAAGGATATACTTTGAGAAAATTTTTGAAGAAGGCTTAAACTTTTTAATACTCATTCTCTACAGCACATTGAAAAGACAGACTTCTAAATAAATGGATTGTTTTTCAGTTCCAAGTTGTTAATCTCATTTCTTGGATGAGATGATTTATCCAAAATGTACAAATAGATGGTTTTCTCCAAAGGCAGAACAATAAGAGTCATAATTAATACAAGTGGCAGAATTGGCACAAAAGAAAGTTCAGAGTAGTGATCACAGCGAAAATGCCTATTGTAACAAAATAAGTTAACAAATGATCCAACACCCTGTCTGTAAAAAAACCCCCCAAAACCAAAATAGTATCTATACCAACAACTTCACCACAATGCTGAATAGAAACTGACACTTACTCTCAGTGACAGGGAGTGACAGGAGATTTGGGACTGAAGAGGGCTGAATGTTCCAGGCTCCACTGAAGAGGGAACAGATTCTTATCATCTGGGAATAGGATTACAGTTTTGGCTCATCTTGAAAAATTTTTTTTAACACAAAGCCATCTGGATTTTTTTTTTAATGTGAAATTTCCCAATTCTTTGAATGTTGGTCATAAATTCATAAGTACTAAAATATATACTGTGCAAGCCACTGTTTTGTGGGGCAAATAGACTATGATTCTTGACTGAATTCAGTTGAGTGGTCCTCTTTTTTTTTTTAAACCCCAGATGTAAGGTTAAAATTTACCATAACAGAATATGAAGACTATTATATGTGTTAGTCTACAGAGAGAGTATACACAGGCTTTTGCTTGTATTGTATAATCTGACCAAAACAAATAATAATTCCCCCAAAATTTATAGATACATGTAGTGTTCGAACTTCAATGGGTCTTAAGTTTAATCTAAGATCCATTGAAGCTCTAACATGTTATAAATTTTTCTTTAAAAATATTTTTCTTCAAAAAATCAACATTTTATCATACATAAAATGTGCAATCAGGAAGGTGCACAAAACAAAGTATATAATTTAACCCAATAAGTATAAAGTGAGCTATGATGTTGAACAAAACCAGATAAGCAATTAGTTCATAAGAAACTTAGAGGCTTTTGGAGTAAAGATATATTAAACAAATAATCTCACTAAGGAATATATAATCACTGATAAGTGGTCTAAAGGAAACAAATACGATTCAATGAGAGATATAGAAAAAAGAAGGCCACTCCATTGGGCAGAAGGAAAAAAGAACTGTTTTCCCAAAAAGGTAGTATTGGAGGTAGATTAAATCATGAGTTAATATAGGCAAGTGGTAAGTACCAAACCAGAGACAAAGAAGAGCATGGACAAAGGGCTATGGCAGATGAACTCTGGCCTGATCAAGGAACTGAGTGTGTGAAGAAACAGATGGGCAGAGAATGAGGAGGAAATCATGGATCATTAAGCTTGAGAGAACCAGACAACGTGGGCTTCCTTGGCCAGGTTGTCTACTTTAATGTCTTCCATTGCTGTAAGGGAAGAGGACACAGAAGTCATCAGATTGTTAAAGTGGGCAGATGACATACAAATTTGTGCTTTATCTGCAGTACAAGACACATCTAAGAGTGGCCTTAGGTATGGAGTAAAGAAGTAAGAGGTAAAATCAACACATTCTAATGATGGATTGGCTATGTGCGATTAGGGAGAGGGAGAGGTTATGTCTCGTGAAACTGGACGTGCGCGGGGAGGTATCACTCACTGGGCTGGAAACACTGAAGGGGATTTACACCAGTGCAGGGAGAAGGCAGAATGCTGGGTTTTCTATGCCATCGTGACCTCCAGTCTGGAGCTCAAAGCACAGTCAGCTTTGAAGTTAGATATTTGGAAATCAAGCACATGCAGTCTACAGTTTCGATGAAGATTGTACTGAGGTCTACCAGTCCTCAGGGAGAGAACACCCAGTTAAAAGAAAAGGAGGTTTGAAAGCTAAGCCTTGAGAAAGCACATCCTGTAAGGGCTGAGTAAGGTACATGAGCCTGCAGTGGGCAATGGGTAAGAAGGAAAGCAGCAGACGGTGGTGACATAGAAGCTAAGGGAAGAAAATGTGCCGAAAGTCAATAAAAAGGTCAAAATCTGTTGAGAGGCCGTGAAAATTGAATTCTGAGAATGTCTATTCGATTCAGTAGCGTAGAAGTCACAGGTGACCTTACTAAGGATGGTTTCGGCGGAATGAAGATTGCAGAGGGTGTGGAGTAAGTGGAAGGAGGAGACGGGTGGAGCGAGTACATACAGACAACACCTTCAGGAACTTCGGGGATGAATGTGACGCTGTAACTTAACCCAGATGGGCAGGTCTGGGGGTGGTAAGATAGCGGGGGGCATACTTGTAATTTAGAAAAAGTGTAAGGTTGCCAAGAAGCAGGTAGGATCTAAAACAAGTAAAGAGATGGGGCTGAGGAATAATGAGGCATTACCTCAACTAACGCAACAGAAACAAAGGAGACAACGGTGGAGAAATTAATAGGTGACTGTTTATAACAGGAAAGGGATGGGGTCTCAACTGAGAGGTTCATTTTCCTCCGATCTTATGCTAAAACTACTTTTTATTCTAATAAAGTCTTACAAAGTATCTTCAATTAAGACACTTGTTTACTTACTCTTCAATATGTTTGCTGTTGTTTTCCTGTTCAATCAGCAAAATGATAGTGTACGCTTGCCACACTGTGTTTAAATTGGATGCATGTCTAGTTTTAGTGAAGTTTCTCAGGAGGTCTGGTGCATATTTTGCTCTCTGATAGGGTCTGTAATCTCTATGGTTCCAACCAACTTCCCTAGTACTTTTTCTTTCAATTTCTTTCAGTAAGCAATCATTCACGGTTAATTTTCTATAGAGGCATTACGGTGTCTGAAGCCGTCACATTTGATATTTAATGTGAGGGAGACTGGCATACCTCATCGGTTTTACTATATCCTTGTGGAAACTTCAAGGTGATGTTTGAGATTGTATCAGTCAGGATCCATCCAGGAAAACAGAATGGAATTAAGTCCAGGGAATTGATTACAGAGATGAAGAAAACCTGAGAAACCTACAGATTAGTAGCATGAGAAACCACGCTCTCCCCTAAACTAAAAAAACACCTGGGGGAGGCAGAATTACCAGGGTTTAGGAGCTGGGGTCGCCTACCAAAAGCTGCAAACACTGGGAGTACCCAGAAGAAGCTGGAGCCCTGGAGGTGATCCAGATGAGGCCGCATCCAGAGAGGCTACACAAGGCAACAGGAGAGAAAGAGGCTGGTTCTTTCCCTCCTCCTTCCCACAGGAGCCTGGATTATGAAGCCTGCAGAAGACTCTTCCCCCTCCACTTCCTGGCACAGAGGAGGGCAGAAGAAGGTCATGAATGAATCTGACGGCATGGGTCAAAACACAACATTTGGGGACTAGATGATATTGCTAGGGGTAAATTCCTCACCTAGCATATGTTCATTATAGTGTAGAGGCTCAAACAAAGGTATTTTCCTCCTTCTTTGCTTTCGCCTCCAACCCCCAACAACCTGTGTAATAATTTCCAAAAGCTGATGCTGATCTGGCTAAGTAAGAATTCACTGAGGAAATAAACATATAGAGATTTCTGGATCATATCAGGAAGTCTGGAGTGATGCTCAGAAGTCTGAATTTAAATAAAATGAAAACAGGCAGATAATTCTGATAAAGAGTTATTTTAGTGAATCCATGTGCAGGTAACATAGTCATACTGGGACACATTCTACTGTATATGAATGACTCACCATCAACATCATGGAATATGGTTCTCAACTTCTTTCTGGCTCTGTTAGTAGTTTTCACACATCCTAAATACTGGGGCACAGCACTTTAGCTTTTATTATAGGGACTTGCTTTTTTATTATAGCTACTTGAAAACTAAATCATTTTGCTTTGTTTTCCTTTTCTCCCCATTCCAATCTCAACCACAGATATTTACAGAGGTTACTAACATGAAAAGATTATATTCTAAGTGAAAAATGTTTTAAGGTAGACACCTTAGGTATTAAGAAACAAAGTACAAACAAAAAAAGTAAAGCAAATGTTAGGCTGAAATTCAAAGCCAAATAAAGCACATAATAATTGGCACAGTGAGATATGCCAGAATAAGCACATATCAGATTCTACTTCAAAGGAAACCTACTGAATTCAACAAGTAGATGTTAATTGGGGAGACAGTCACCTGAAGTTACGAGAATATTATTCAGTCTAGCAGCAATTCAAGAATGACTTTGTCCTTCCCTATAGAAGTACAGCACTCAAACACAAGTGTAAATGACTCAGCAGATAGCATTTGAGTCCAATTACTGAGCCCCATATGCCATATGATACTTAAACAGCTGGACCTGCTGTTTTTATATTAAACTATTTCCTTCTAACAGGTGTATGATTTATAGTAGTGCTACTGATTTAATGAGTCATAAGAAGTTCACTTTTTATCTAATGAGATTCCCCCCCCAATACAAACAGGTATAAAACATTCCAAAAATGTTAATCATCATGTAGTATTTGTTTGGTTTTGAAACATGGCTTATAACAGAAAGTCAGCTAAGCATCTCTAGTTACCATTAGGAATCTGCCAGCAGTACCTAGATGTTTTCCTTCCATATAGACACATATCATTATTGATGTTTATTATTTTTTATTGACACCTACATTCCAAAAGCAATTTGAAAAATTAGTTCAACTATGGTATTGTTCATTCTTACGTGTGTCCATTTTGATGACAAAACTTCTGTATATCAGTGTTTTAGGTGAGAGGGGATAAGGAATATTGGTATTTTAGGGTGGAAGGATGGTCGTCTTTCTTGGAGTAGTTGCCCTTGTTGTGTCCAGTGCTGGATTTCCCATCTATCCCTTATTGGTGATGTCAGGTAAGTCCATTCACTGCTCTTATGCATTCATTGGGTTGTCAGATGAATGGGTGGGTTTAGTGACTACGTCATGAGAAATTGTTGAAATTCCCTTGAGAAGAGTCCACGCAGTCATGGGACATGTCATGTAATGAGATACAGTCCTTTAAAGTGTTAAATAGCCATAATGATCCACAGCCAGCAACCTTAGAGACATTTTGAGAATAAAAAGTTTGTGAACCTGCTCTGCACATTTTAAGCACTGAACAATGTGTGGGATTAATATGCTGTGACCAATGTCTGAAGGAATAACATGCAATTTAGCCTCTATGTAAAAAAATGGCATATGTAGAAATTAAAACTACCAAAAAGTTTTCTCTCTCAGTTATAACTTGATGACTTCTTTATTTCCTTTTCTCCTAAAAGGAAATTATATGTTTATTAACATCAAAGATAAAATACCAGAGATGACTCTCAATTATCTTCACATGAATCCTTCATGTTTTCAATAAAGACCTATTCTATAACTTAATTCAGTTGATGATTGCAAAATCCTAGCAATTCTGCTCAAGTTATGCTTACAGCCAGCTGTGAAGACTGGCAGGCTACGATGGTGATAGTTCAAACAAATACTTGAAAGATTTAAAATTCTTAGAATGGTCTGTCAAAATTGCTACATAGCCATGGAATTAAAACAAATCACTTAACCCCTAGCCATTTGAATATTTTAGTCACATAGTTTTGAAACATTTTAATAGAAGGAATCTTGGTTATGGACTTCAACTCCAGAAATACAGTAATCCATAAATCAAGCCATCCATGCTACTTATGTAGTATGCTACTTACATGGGTTTTCACCAAAAATAATTTTTCAATATTCCTAATAAAACTGAAGAGTTTTTAAGACAATATCTTCTCACTAGATATTAAGTTTGGCTTTGGCTACCCTTAGAGCAGGAATGCTGATAGAAACTGAAGTATTAATATAATTCAATTGTAAGATATTTGGACTTCATTATCTGCATGGCTCTATAGCACTCAGAACCTGTAGCTTCTATGATTATTTAATCAATTAAATATCCACTTGGCTTGATGCTTGGCTAAATTAAAGAAAAAAGAAAGAAAATCATTATTTCACAAGATACCTTTAAGACTGTGTCTCTGTTTACCTTAGAGAAAATATTGAGAACCTTATTTTGCTCAAAGAGTTTACATTTTTTAAAAAGCCAATCTGTCTGGTTCTGGACTTAGGTTTTTACCATCTAATACATATACTGTCACAATGTACAAACATAGAAAAACGTATATAAAGAAAATGGAGACTAATTATTAATAAATATTTGCATATCTATGAGTAAAATATATGAATACAAATTTTGTTTCCACAATAATATGCACTTTTTGAGAAAAACAAGCATTTAGAATACTTTAAGAATGAAAGACAGGTGTATGGGGAAAATATTCTCTGTTCCTTGGGCTTCTTGCTTTTCTCTAAAAGCAACAATTTTTGTTATGATTCCACTTCCTGCTCAGAAGTGCTGTGAGAATATTGTTTCTAATTTGGGATCATCCAAATCTATCTGGGAACCAAGATTTTTATTACATCAATTTTTTTTTTTTAATTATTTTGAGGCACCAGTTTTGATTCAACAACTCCCAAAACAAAGAAATTCACAAAAACTGACTGGGTGCAGCTTTATCAATGTTGCATGTGCAATTGTATATATGCATACACAGACATACACACATGTGTCTGTGTGCAAATATACATATGCAGAGAGACAGCTAACCAGATAGGTATAGATAGATATAGATAGTATTAGTTTACCTTATAAACTGCCTGAGGTATTAATAAGAATGGCTTAGCTATGCATTAGCTGAAATATCAAGCATAATATGGAACTTTGGTCCCATATAAAGAGATAATTATCTATAATATTAAATAAAAACCAAACAATATGATAGGCATATATATGCTACACGAAAGAGGATGGAAGTGCCTCACACACACAGAAGGGATATAAGACCCCCTCTCTCTGCACACATGCTGAGCATGTACTGACGCGACGGGTCCAATAGTTGAAGCTCCTGATTTCCATTTCATAAATTAGGCTACATGACCTGCAGGACCAGCTTCACTGACCACTTCCGATGTGGAATTCTGACAGTGCATTCCTATTCCCTCACCTGCCTATGAGCTCCAGACAATGGCTTGGACGTTCTCCACCAGCTGGGCATGAGCAAGGGAAGGAAAGATAACTAACAAAGCTTTTAGGCAGTTCATTTCCTCCTTTTGAACTTTGTTGTCTTTCTCTGTGTAAATGGAAGTGTTTGGGAGGCGGGTGGAGTATTGGGAGTGGAGGAGGAGAGAAAAAAAATCACTTTAGAAGCCTTTTATTCTGTTTTTTGTTCTTGAGCCCTATGTAGTCTTGGGGAAAATATCAAAAGAATAAATTAAGAATCTTAATTAGAATTCATTTAAAAATCAAACATAACACAAAGAGCGTACAATAAATAATGGAGTGGAGAATGGCCATATGCTGGCCACAAAGGGGGCTTATGGAATGAAAGGAACCAAAGAAAGAGGCAAAATACAATAAGTGAGGCCAGTACCATAGGACAGGATAGAGGTTTGTTCCTAAATACATTTGCCACTGATGGTTTCATTTTAGAAAGAGTGGGTTCTGATGTATGATGACAGGGAATGGATCTGAGTAAGCATGATGATTTTCAGCTCTACTCACAAATTTAATAAAATCCTAAGGGATCATAAACTGGCAGCTGCTTTGTGAAAATGAAATGCTAATGTTCACAATTATAATTTTTATACCCATAGCCATAAAATATATAAAATGATTAGGTTCTTTTCGAATGCAATAGATGTATGATTTATGTTTATTACAGCAGATTAAATCATTTGCGGTAAGAGGGGCAAAAAAAACCATGGATAATTATGCATTTGGCCATTTGAAATATCCCTGCACAGTTTTATCTGGGAAGTACTTAAGTAGATAAATATCTATTTGGAGGTGACAATAAAAGGAATGTTTTACCTGAAGCAAGAATTTTAATAAATTCTACCCTAAAAAGAGGGAAAGAGTCAGGACAATATTGTATGCCACTGAAGTTTCAAACTACATTAAGAATGAAAATAGTTTTACATGTTAAGAAATTTTATGTTTGATCATATTGATTTCTTAAAGCGTTTTGAAACTTAACTGAGAGAGAAAAGAGGGAAGCATTCTAGGAAGTTAATTTTTAGTGTAGATCCTTAATGTGGGCAAGTGTGTTGTGAGATGAAGAGAGAGAGACGGATGATGAAGGAACAGTTACTGTGATTGGAAACCATATTGTGACTGGAAATAAATGAACAAAGGACAGAGAATCAGAAATCATTACGGTTTATCTATGGATTCAGATGAAACAACAGAACTGATACTGGTGTTTAAAAACCAGAAAACCCCATGAAATAAAAATGACTTCATCTACAAGAGGTCTGTGGGTTAATATGAGTAGAAATGGGTGGGTTCACAGGACTGCACCACTAAATTTGGGAGAAAAGAATCAAAGAAGGATAGAAACTCTCTCTCTGAAGCTAAAAATAGGGATCACTAATTTATTCGGCACTGTAACACAATGCTTATGAGTATGGGATTTGGAGTCAGACATATACAGACTTAAATTCTGGCTCTGTCATTATATGATCTTTGGTAAATCATCTCACTTTCTTAAGCCATTTTTTTCACCTGTAAAATGGGTATAATTATGTCACTTCACAGGATGAATATGGGAAATAAATCAATTAATTTTTAAAAACACTTCACAAAGTGCCCGGAACTTATTGTCAACAAGTGATTCAACTCTATTTACTGAGCAAATACTATATATAAGCCTTGGGAAAATTTTGCAAAGACTTCATGTAAAATGATGGCTATGACTCCAAGACTGACTAAAATGATTTGAGGATATGAGGTAAATAGAGCAGTTTTTGAAGTAGTGAGCAGTAAACCAGTTCTGCCATTATTGATCAATACCTGACAATTTCAGAATAAGCTTTAAATTGTGCCAAGTAACAGTTACACTAAGTGGAACAAGGGATTGGAAACAGGAAGACTGAAAGCATTCATTAGAGATGGTGGCAATGGTTCTGCTAAGTGCTGTCTCTCACGTTTTTTCTTGGTTTTAATATATAAATGCAGGTATTTATTCTTAACTCATAGTTCACGCAATGATTTTATTAAGGATATTCCTATGCAAAATCTTGTCTCTTCTTTGTAAAGTTAAAAGTGTTTGCTTGTTCCTTTGGAGGTGTCAAGCCTATGGAAAGGCTTGTGATGCCTGAATTCACCAGCGCAGAACTAAGGAGCCCTGAAGCCTCCAGGTCACAGGGCAGACCAATCCACTCACTTATTTCAACTTCATCAGAATAATGGGCCCCAAATAGCTTTAGCAGGCAAATGGCTGTTCCAGTACTTTGGTAATCTAGAGGCAGATCGGTAGTATGAAGGTCCAGTAGGGCATTTAATCTTCTTTTTGTCCCAGATGAGGATGGAGTCTCACCAATGCTAATTTTGGTTTCAAAACCAGGAGTGCCCAGTATCTGTAATCCTTCTCTTAAATAAAGCCATTAAGCATAGAGGTTGTTTTCATAAATTATTCCTTAATAGTATTGAAAGGCCCAAGTGAAAAAGGAATGTGGCGGGCACAAAATCAGCTCTTCCACAGCTGTCAAGACCGCAACTTTCATGTGCATCACCAGCTGTGTTACCTTCCACCTCTCTGTTACATAGTCCGGGTACCGGAGAAGCTGGAAAAGATGCTGCCTCTGCTCCTACTCTCTGCAACCAACGTGCTTCTATGAAGTGCGTGTCCTTCTCTCCTTGACTAAAATACACTTGTAATTTGCTGTGTGTGCATGTGTGTTCCCAACAAAGGGACATTGTTAAGGACAAAGAGATCTATGGTTCAATCAAGATGTCATAGACACATCAAGCGTGAAACCCTGATATTGGCTGAACAACCCTAAAATCATATTAAAATACACCCTATTCTCAATTGCTGGGGATAAAAACAAGCCAACTTTCTGGTATAAAATGTTCAAGTTTGTATAATACACTCATACTATTCATTAAGTATTTCAAGTACTTCTAGTGTATACATATTTGACCATTATTTTTCCTTGTAACAATTTTATATGGATAGCATCATTTTTCCTTGACAGATGAAGAAAATTATATATAAAACTAATAAAATTTTTATTTCAAAAAATATTTTTAGGATCCTTTTTCTTATCTTCTGCTTGTTTTATGGTTTCTTCTGATTATTCAGGATGTAATTTGATATGAGACAACATCAAAAAATAGCCTCAGATCCATACCAGAAGTATCTGAGCAAATAGAGGAAATTGAAAAAGGAACTTGGACATATAATTTTTCAAGCACTTAGAAAATTTAGTACTGTCATCCCTTTGTTCATTCAAATACAATTCTGAGACACTGTTGGTTACCAAATACTATGGGAGGCACTAGGAGTGTCTAAGTTAAATGAAACACAAGTTACATATTTTATTCAGCATAATATTAACATTCCATGAGTCCACAGAATAGTATCTTATGAAAGTATATTGCTATTCTCTGCAAAAATAGGCACTAAAATAAAAATTAATTGAAACGAATAGAGGAACACTTCTCTTTCTTAATTTATTCTGTAATGCAACAAATGAGTGCTATTTGATTACTCACTATTGTCATATGTTTATTTTTAAGACCTCATTAGCCCTATTTATATAAAGCCATATTTTACAACATTCTTTAAATGAACAAAAACTAATAATTAAATGATTATCCTACACCCACAGGAATTCATGGGCTTTTAAAATTATTTCATTATTTCTGATTTTGAAAATTCTAGGAGTTGTATTAAAAACAAAAAGTGGTAGAAATTAAAAGATACAAACTAACCCATCTTATTTTTTAGAAAAACCACAGGCCTTAACATTCTATTATTTAATTGTTGATTTCAAAGCATTTATTCAAATAATTTAAAAGCTGCTTTCATTTATTAAGCACACAATTATTAGGATTCATGATGTGCTTGTAAATCCATGTGTAGACAGAGGTAAATAAGATAGTTTCTATCTTTGAGGTAATTACAAGCAAAGAAAGCAAAAACATATTTAGATGTGTTTAGCCTCTTAAACTACACCCAATTCATTCATTCATATCTAATTTTACTTTGAATAGCTTAATCCTATGGATTGAAATCAGCTTTACAATATCTCCCCCACCACTGCTACATAATTAAAAGATTTCTGAAATAAATCAATGTTATGTATTATAGCAAAAGTTTCTGTGCTAAAAAAAATGAATAATGGAGTGACCTAAATCTAAGAGTACTATTGGAACTTAGAAAGAGAGAAATGAAATTCCTGAATGGTTTAGCAGAGATCACCTTTTCTCTTGACAACAAACTCCAAACTTACTTGTAGTAGGCAGAATCATGACTCCTAAAGAGGTCTCCATCCTAATCCTCAGAACATATGAGTGTGCTAGGTTGCCTGGCAAAGGTGAATTAAGGTTGCAGATGAAGTTAAGAGTGATAATCAGCTGATTTTAAGATCGGGAGATCAAATTGGGACCATCAAGGTGAGCCAAATATAATCACAAGATCCCTTAAAAGTAAAAGAGTCAGAGAAAGAAATGTGACAATGTACTAAAGAAGCCACAGAGAGCTGCAACATTGCTGGCTGTGAAGATGGAGGAAGAAAACCATGAGACAAGGAACGTCGTTGGCCTGGAGAAGCTGGAAAAGGCAAGGCAAGCAATTCTCCCCTAGAGCTTCCAGAAAGAGATGCAGCCCTGCCAGCACCTTGATTTTAGCACAGGGGTGTTCATGTTGAACTTTCTGACCTGCAGAACCGTTAGATGATATAGTTCTTGTTGTAAGCCACCAAGTTTGTGGCAAATTGTTACAGCAGCAAATAGAAAACAAATACACAATTCAAATTGGGAAAATTTGTCCCTGTATAAGTGAGGTGTAGTCAAAGGCAAAAGAAAGAGAAAAAAAATCTAGTTCTATTCTTCATTTTTGTTTAGAGTCCCGGGAATGTCCAGAAATGTCATCTCCCTTATTCATATGAATTTCTTTTGGTTATTATTGATTCCAGATAAACCTAAGGTATTTCAATGGCCATAAACATGTATCACAGTAACCTCTCTCATTTTAAGATTGAAAAATCTCTAATGGACATTTGCAACCAACCTGCTCATAATCATCAGTTAGCCATTGAGAACACCAAGCAACAGATCTTCATAGTCTATCTGAATTTGCACTCCTAATGGTAGGTTCATATCTTATAGTTACATAAAGTTTAGCAAAAAAGAAAAAGGAAGATTAAAAAAAATTTTCCCTTTAGATTGTATACACACAAACATATGCATGTGTACCTATATCATACTCAGGAAGTTAAAATCACATATGTAAGCTGTGCTTTCCATGTTGAAAGCCAATACTTCTGGGTTAGTTCATTAAATAAGATTATAGTAAAGCATTTTAAACTGCTATATATATTCATTTGAAATATCTTATAACTTAAGGAAAATATTATTGGTAAAAGATTAGTGAAATTAAACAACTCCTTAAAACCATTTGATTCTTCCTATCTATCTACCTACCTATCTATCTATCTATAATAGATGTAATGTCTTTCCAAGACATGTTTTCTAATTCTCTCTTCCAATGGAAACAAAATGAAATATACATCAATATTTAATATACAACCAATATTTCATTATTAAGAACCAAAGAATCTAACAATATTTAGAAAAATATTGGTGAAACCATTAGTGTGTCTTCAACCAACTCAATCTTGTTCAGCATCAGTGGTTGCTCTACTTCCTTTGAGTTTTGTATTAGGGTTCAAAGAAGAAATATTTTTCATAAAAATGATTTTGCCACAAAAAGAAAATTTTATATTCATTGGCATATACTCTTGTAAAAGAAGAGTCAGAATTATTATTATTTATGATAATAATTAATCATTAAAACACTTATAAAGTACATATTAAAGATGTTGAGGAACTCAAAAATCTTAATTTCTAGCTGTCTGTTTTTAATGACATCTTTAGAATTCTTCAGGATTCAAGCTTTTCTCTTCATCTCCACCATAATGTAAAATGGCATAAAAGTGTCCCCTCCTCAGAGCTTGGGGATAATCAAATCATAACATGTATGGGTTTGATTTTCCTGCTTTTTTTTCCTGTTTTTATTTTTTTTTAAATAATTTAAGCACAAATATAGAGAGTATGTTGAATATAAATAGATAGTATTTTCTCTCAGTATAAAAATTAGACTTCAAACTATGATCAGTTCATATTTAAAGTTTTGGTGCTGTCCTAAGGAAAGGGATAATAATAGATTCCCTCATTTTCCCTCTCCCTCATATATGCAAACTTCCAAAAAGCTCTATTCATATCCACATAAAGTTGTTGAAATAAACTTTTAGGTGAACTTATCTTTTGAAAAATATGGATATTAAAATTATCTACAGTTGACCCTTGAACAACAGGGGTTTGAACAGTGTAGGACCAATTATATGTGGATTTTTTCCAAGAAATATATTTGAAAAAATTTTGGAGATTTGCAGCAACTTGAAAAACCTTGCAGTTGAACCACATAACCTAGAAATGTTGAAAAACTTAAGAAAAAGTTAGATATGTCATGAATGCATAAAATACATGTGAACACTAGTCTATTTTACTACCATATAATATATGTAAATCTATCATAGAAAGTTAAAATTTATCAAAACCTACAAGGACACTCAGACTGTACATGGTGTCACTCACAGTCCAGAGAAATGTTAACAAATATAAAGATGTAGTATTAAATCCTAACTGCATAAAATTAACTGTAGTACATATTGTACTACAGTCATAATTTTGTAGCCACTTCCTGTTGCCATTGTGCTGAGCTCAAGTGTTGCGAGTATCCACTTAAGAAGCTGTGTAGGTTCATCATCTCTACGTGTGCAGTTCATCTCTCCAGTGAATTGCATATCACAGTAATATGTGATCTTTTGCAGTTCTCGAGTATCTTTCATCATGTTTAGGGCAATACCATAAACCTTGAATAACACCATGGGACCCATACAAAGTGCCACTAGTGATGCTGGAAGTGCTCCCAAGAAGCAGAGAAAAGCCATAACATTACAAGGAAAAGTTGATTTGCTTGATATGTAATGTAGACTTCAGTTGCCCGCCGTGTCAAGATAAATGAATCCAGCAGAAGAAAGAAAAGGAAATTCAGGAAGCTGCTATGGCAGCTACACCAGCAGGGGTGAAAACCTTGCACATTTTATGAAATACCTTTTTATCTCATACTGAAAATTCAGCTTTTATGTGAGTGCAGGATTGCTGTAAGAATAGTATACCTATAGACTAATATCATTCGAGAAAAAGTGAAGTCATTATATGACAACTTAAAGCAAAAGAAGATGAAGGATCTAAAGTTGGAGAACTTAATGTCAGCAAAGGATGGTTTGATAATTTTAGAAAGAGGTTTGGCTTTAAAAAAGTCAAGATAACCAGAGAAGTAGCTTCTGCTGACCACAAGGCAGCAGATGAGTTCCCACACACCGTTAAGAAAATCATTGAGGAGAAAGGTTATCTGCCTGAACAGGTTTTTAATGCAGACGAAAGTGCCCTATTCTGGGAAAAAAAAAAAAAATGCTACAAAGGACATTTATTAGTAAGGAAGAGAAGGGAGGACCAGGACTTAAGGCAGGAAGGGAAAGGCAACTCTACTGTTTTGTGAAAATGCAGTTTTGATATTGGGCAATGCCCCTGGCCACCCAGAACCCCATGAGTTGAACAATGAAGGCATCAAAGTGGCCTCCTTTCCCCCAAACACAATGTCTCTAATTCAGTCTCTAGATCAGAGGGTCATAAGGACCTTTAAGGCTCATTACACATGGTGCTCCATGGAAAGGATTGTCAACACTATGAAGAGAACCCTGATAGAGAGATCATGGAAGTTTGGAAAGCTTACACCATTGAAGATGTCATCGATGTTACAGAAAAAGCCATGAAAGTCATCAAGGCCAAAATAATAAATTCCTGCTGCAGAAAACTGTCCACATGTTGTGCATGACTTCACAAGATTTATGACAGAGCCAATTAATGAAATAATGAAATAGATTGTGAATATGGCAAAAAAGGTATGGTGTTTCAAGATATAGATCTTGGAGAAATTCAAGAGCTGATAGACACCACACTACAGAAATTAAGAGAAGATGACTTGATGGAGATGCATGTTTCTGAACCAGAGCCAGACAAGAGGACGAAGATGTAAAAAGAAGCAGTGCCAGAAACAAATTGACACTAGACAATCTGACGGAAGGGTTCTGGTTATCCAAGACTGCTTGTGACTTCTTTTACAACATGGACCCTTCTATGATACAAGCACTGAAACTAAAGCAAAGGGTGGAAGGATTGGTACTGTACAGAAACATTTTTAGAGAAATGAAAAAGCAAAAAGTCAGACAGAAATTATGATGTATTTCTGTAAAGTTCCACCTAGTGTGCCTCTGCCACCCCTTAGGCGGCAACACCAGCCCTCCTCTTCCTCCTCCTCCTCAGCTTACTGAACGTGAAGATGAGAATAAACACATTTATGACGAGCTACTTCCATTTAACGAATAGTAAGTAATCATCACACTACACAGTTAATAAACTTATCTGTTGTGTATGTGTCTTCATGTGAAAATCTAATAACTACAGCAAGAACTGTATGAGATGGTTTTGTATCATCATCGTCCCCTAAGTATTCACTGTGTAGAACATCGTATGCAGGACTTGCACTGAAGTGGATCACCTATCCTTACACAGGTCTAAGGTGAGTGACATTTAATAAAAAAAAATAATGTGTTAGTTTTGTTTTATAACTTAGCTTTCAAAGAATTACATTACTGTATACTATCTCATAATTGGAGAAACTGTGTATCAGCTCACCATGTCATCACAGGTGAGTGTTTTTAAAAAAATGTTTCTAATGCTATATTATGAATATTACTGTAATACTGTATGCCATAAAATTTTTATAATGATTCATTCATTAGTGTATAGGCTAGGCTACCATCTACCACGAGGCAATGGTATCCATCACACTAGGCTACCATAAAGCAATCGTATTGCTGCTTCTCTGTTCTCAGTGCATGATTGTTACACCTGTAAATAAATATGAATATCTGTTTCACATTCTCTTTTCATGTTGAGTTCTAATGTTAGTAATATGCAAAACATCTATAGTGTTTTGCATTCTATAAGACAATATTGATGTAGGTACTGACAGAAAGACGATTCATCTTGTAAAGAGAGGATGTAAACTTACAGTATTGATAAATACAGTATGGATAAAGAACAGTAGTATATATGTACCTCCTGTTCCTTATGATTTTCTTAATAACATTTTCTTTTCTCTGGATTTCTTCATTGTAAGAATATAGCATATGATACATATAACATACAAAATATGTGTTAATCGACTCATCAGTAAGGCTTCTGGTCAACAGCAGGCTATTATAAGTTAAGTTATAGGAGAGTTGAAAATTATATGCAGATTTTTGACCACATGAGGGGCCAGCACCCCAACCTCCATGTTGTTCAAGGGTCAACTGTATTTGTTTTTCACTTCCTTATGATCCTGAGGATTTTGTGGAATCCAGGCATACAACTGGATATAGAAACAACTTTTAATAACATGTATTTTTTATAAAGATAAATGCTTAACAAACAACTAACTCCATTCTCAAAGAGCTGCTCCACTGGGGTTTGCGTTTCATTAGCACTGATTTTGGCAACTCTGAATGCTCTTCTCAGAGAGCAGTTCTGTGGGTAGGAAGCCTAGGCCAACCCTCACAGGCCCTTTGGGAAAGTGTGTGAGTGCATGTGTGTGGAGTATATGTGTGCCTGTGTGTCTTGGGGTTTGTAAAAGTCACTGCACACTGATTTTATGCCATCCACTGAACCATGTTCTTTACATGAATTATCTTTCTATATAGAAACAAAAAATCTCACGTTATTACTTTGAATTCTAAGAAGTTGAGTTGGCAGCCTTCAGCTTTCAGAAGGACATACATTATATATAAAACCAGCATAAGACGACCTTGAAAGGTGAAGAGATAGTTGACTGTCTAGGGACTTTCACTTATGAAGAATGCCATGGCGGTGACTACCTGGGTTTTCTTTTGGCCTCACCTATCCAGCTTGACTGCTGAAAAATGCAGAAATGCCAGCAAACAGAAATGCTAACAGACAACACACACACACACACACACACACACACACACACACACACACACACACACACACAGTCCCAAGAAAAGGCTCTTTACCGAAGGACAATACTTAGGCAGCCTAACAAGACAGAAAATGTTAGATAATAACAGCTCCACCAGCAAAGGCCAATGGGGTCCTCCCATTGCCAGGTTGTAGTGAGGTGCACCTACCACTTACCCTGGTCCTGATGGTGTAACAGAAAGCTGAGTGGGAAGCCGAGCTTTCAACCCTGCCAGGAAGGAATGAACCTCTACACCCCTACCACCAATACTACCCCTGCTACAGTGTAAGAGGAGACCCCATAGGATGCCCTGGGAACCCCCCACCAACCAGCAGCACCATGCCACCTTCCCCTCACCCTTCTAGGGTCATGTCAGGGAAGGCTTAGGGGAGTCAGGACTTTTACCACTGTCCAGAAGTAATGAAGCCACCCCTACCCCCATGATGAAAGTGGAGGCCACAGAGAGAGTAGTGAGGCACTGCTGCCCCTCCCAGCCAGGGTGATATTACTGGAAATCTCGTGACATCTAGAACTCCCATCCCTAAGGCGGAAGTAAGAAGGAGCCCCTTTGTCTGCTGAAGCTGCAGACCAGATGGCTTAAGCAACAGAAATGTATTTTCTCACAGTTCTGGGGAGGTGGAACTTCTAAGATCAAGGTGTGGGCAGATTTATTTAGGTTCGTAGTGAGGCCTCTCTCCCTGACTTGCAGATGGCAACCTCCTCACCATGTCCTCACATGGCTGACAGAGAGCTGCTCGTGCCTCTTCTTCTTATGAGGACACTAATCCCATCCATCATGAGGGCACCACCCTCATTACCTCATCTAAAGGTAATTATGCTCTAAAGGCCCTACCTCCAAATACCATCACATTGGCAATTAGGGCTTCACAATAGGAATTTGAGGGGACACAAACATTCATTCTATAACACTATCACACCACAGAAGACAGTGGAGGCTGAGAGGGGAAAGTATACTTCCACTTTCCCTTAATCAGGCAGCTTTCACTTCCCTTGACAAAGTAGTTTCAAAGGAGACCTGCTTAAAAAAGATCATTTAAGTAAGCTCTGCATAGCATAACAGCCCCCAAAGTCCAGGTTTTTGGAAACCACTTGCCATATCAAAATCTAGAAAAGTCTCAAAGTGAGTGGAAAAAATAATCAACAGATGACAATGTAGTAATGACACTGATGGTACAATTATCTGATAAGGATTTTAAAGCAGCCATCCTAAGCCTGTTTCAATGAACAATTATGAAGACACTTGAAAAGAGATGAAAACATACAAAGTCTCACCAAAGAAACAGAAAGTCTCAGAAAAGAAAGAGAATATATAAAGAAGAGCCAAAAGAACATTGCACAATAGCAGAATAATTGAAATAAAGAAAACTTAATGAATGGATTCAATGGAGGGAATGGAGGGAAGAATAAGTGGACATTAGAAAATAACACAATCCAACTGTTACAGGAATGAACTAAAATAAAACCACACACACACAATCAAAACAACAAAGATAAACACCTCGTAATACGATGTCAAGTTATTCTATCATCTCCTACTGCTTCCCGACTGGCAGCATCATTAGTGCCTAGAGGCAGATCTGGGACTAAGATGGCTACTAATAGATAACAAGCTTACACAGCCTTCAAAATGTAAATCAAAATTCAATATTTTACAAAGTTCAGATTTCCTTGGGAAACATGATGGGGGATTTATGTTCTGTCATGTTTATCAGGAAGGGGCAGTTCTTGACTTTTACTTTTCCATTCAGGAAAGTTTAAGGTATTACAGACAGGGAACGGTATAGTTTTTATTTTGGATAATGATTTTTTTACATGTTAACAGCTACAAATTTTTGATCACACACTAACATATTTATACTCATTGACCAATCCATCTACTGAATAGAGGTAGGGGAGGAGAAGAGAAGAAACGAACTACGACTTATTGGGTCCTATCACATCCTGGATACAAGGCAATGTTTTGCACATATTCTGCCATCTAATGACGGGAGATCTTTGCTTATAACTTGTCCATTATATATATAATCTGTTTAAAGAACAGTATGCTTTAGAATGTATTTTATGGTGACAAAAGTTTACCTTATATATTGTAAATAAAAATAAAATTGTTAAAGGAAGATATAATAAAGAGCTATGGATGTCTTTCCAGAAAACCAACAATAACTTTTTGACATATTTGTTTCTGATATATTTTTAAGAAATAAAGTATTACAAGTTGTATTTATGTGCGCAGGCAGCCATGACAGAATGCCATAGACTGAGTGCCTTCAGCAACAGAAATTTATTTTCTCACAGTTCTGGAGGTTAGAAGTCCAAGATCAAGGTATAGGCAGGTTTGGTTTCTTCTGAGGCCTCACCCCTTAGTTTGTAGACAGCCACCTTCTCACTGTGTCCTCACATGGTCTTTCTTCTGTGCCTGCTCATGTCTGTGTCCTAACCTCCTCTTTTTACAAGGATACTAGTCATATTGGATTAGGGCTCATCATATGACCTCATTTTACTTTATTTACCTCTTTTGAAGGCCCTATATTAAAATATAGTCACATTCTGAAGTACTGGGGACTTTAACACATGAATTGTGGAGGGGAGGTAAAATTCAGTTCATAACAAAGGTGTAGTTGCAAACTCCAATTAACCCTCCCCCAGTCAACATTTTCTTCTCACTAGATGAAAGATTTATCCTGATGTTCATTATTTAATCAACTAATATTTATTCAATGTCTATATAGAATTTACTATTCTATGTATTAGAAAATAATAGTATATAAAACAGGCGAAAAGCTATACATTTATGTGGCTTAAACTTACTTGGGGAGAGAGGCAGAAAATAAATATGTATAATGTATAGTATGTTAAGTGGTGATAAATATTATGGAAATATTTTTTAAAAACAGCCAATTAGGACAGAGAATGGACAGGGTGCAATCTCAAATAGGGTTATGTTAGTCCTCACCAAGAATGTGGTATTTGATAAAGATCTGAGAAAGGTGAGTAAATATTCTAAGCTTTCATATATATACATATATATGTCTCTACATTGTCTATTACATTTGCTGGTATCTATAAAGTACTCTATGTTTTTAAAATTATATAAGGGAATTTCAACTTCTGACCATGAGGGAGTAAGTGGACCCGGAATAGTCCTCCTGACATAAATATCTATGAAATGATTATTTTAAACTTAAAAAATAGACAACACAGGACTTTGATCTCTAAGAAAAGGTAAACTGAAAGGTGACTCCTGCGATTGGCTTGGCTCTCTGCCTGGAAGAACCTTCCAGAAAGTGGTTCAGGAATGTGCTTCCCAAGTGAAGTATGATAACCTTAATGAGTTGAAGAGACAAAGATGATAGTTTGGGGAGGTAGAGGTTTCTGAAATTTGCATAGAGGGGTCAGAAAGTGGAGCAATCCAAGGAGAAATACCCCCAGAAACCTCTATAGGGAGCCCCTTGACTCAGCTGCTGAATACTAAGTGCATGTGTGTAGGATGAAATCCACCTGCCTGGGCAAGAATAACTGGGGAGGTGTGAACCGAGCAATCCCCACATTCTGACCTTCCATAGAGGAGAGTTCTCACTGAATGTTGGTAGAGTCCCCAGAGATGTCACCTTAGTTGTAGAACTAAACTGGCCTCAGGATAAAGGCTATTTAGGACCCAAAATAACAAAGCTTAAAAACAAGGTTTGAAGAAAATCAAGCTAATCTCCAAGCAATGAACTGCTTCCCAAACAAAACCTATCCATAAAAAAAAAGACAATTCAGCACTCAACTGCATCAAATACAACAACCTGTATCAAATAAAAATTAGTAAACATGCCAAGAAGCAAGAAAGTGTGACTTTTAATAAAGAGAAATTTCATTCAGTAGAATCAACACCAGAAATGACAAAGATAATATTATTAATGGACAAGAACCTTAAAATAGCTGTTATAAAATTGTTCATGTAGTTAAAGGAAAACATGAACATAATTAGGCAAGAAATGGAATATACAAAAAAGTAATCAGATGAAACATCCACAGATGAAATTAATGTCTGAAATAAATAATTCACTAGATTAAAAGCATATTAGATACAGAAGAAAAGATTTGTGGGTTTGAAGGCGTAGCAATAGAAACTATCCAAATTGAATCACAGAGAGAAAAAAGAAAAAAAAAGTGAACAAAGCACATTGACCTGAGAGACAATATAAAACTGTACAACATGTGTGGAAATTGCAGTTTCAGAGGGAGAAGTGGGGTGGGGGACAAAAAAAAATATTTGAAGAAGTAATGTGAAAAAACTTTCCAAATTTGATGAAAACTATAAGCTCACGGATCCAAGAAGCTCAGCAGACCCCCAAGCAAAATAAACACAAAAAAAACTACCAAGGCACATCACAATCAAATTGTTGAAAATCAGTTAGAAAATAAAAATTTTGAAAGCAACCAGAAAAAAACAAAAACATTTTTTATGAGGAAGAACAAAGACAAGAATTACTGCAGATTTCTATCTCAGAAAACAATTTAAGCCAGAAGAAAATGGAAGTATGTAATCAAATAGAATCCTATTCTTAGCAAAAAAATAAAAAACTCCTTCCAAAATTAAGGCCAAAAAAATATTTTTTTTCAGTCAAATAAAAGCTGGGAGAATTTACTACCATCAAACAAACACTATAAGCACTATTAAGAGAGGTTTCTTCATGAGGAAGGAAAATGATACCAGATGGAAACTTTGATCTACACAAAGGAATAAAGAGTCAGAAATGTCAAATCTGACCATAAATTTAAAGGTTTTCTTCTAATTTCTTATGTCTTTTAATAGATAATTTACTGTTTAAAGCAAAACTAATGGCAATGGGGAGGGATAATTTAGGAGTTTGGGATTAACATATACACACTACTACATATAAAACAGGTAACCAACAAGGACCTACTGTATAGCACAGTGGACTCTAGTCAATATTTTGTAACAACCTATTAGGGAAAAGAATCTGAAAAAGAATATATATATTCACATGTGTATACCTGAATTACTTTGTTGTATACCTGAAACTAACACAACATTGTAAATCAACTATACTTCAATTAAAAAAAAAAAAACTAGTAGCAATGTATTATAGGATTTATAATATATGTAGAAGGAAATTGTATGACAAGAACAATCCCAAGGCCAGGAAGGGGAAATAAATAACTCAATTATAAATCTCTTATATTATTTGTGAAGTGATATATTACATAAAATAGTGTAGAATAAGTTTAAATGCCTATTTTTTTCTTGAACGAACATATTTTTTAAGTTATGTAGGTAAAAAGCTAATAGTGTAGAAAAATGAAAAGGAGGAAAAGAACAACAAAAATAAATTAAAAAGGGGAAATCAAATAGGAGGATTATAATTTTAAACTCAGCTATAGCAATAACTACATTAAAATTAATGGTTAAAAATGCTAGTTAAAAAGCAGAGATTGGCAAATTGTATTTTAAAGGACAAACAAAATACTGCTTAAAATACATAAAATCTAATATAGAGACAGAGATAAGTCTAGTATTAACAATAGTTAAACACCAGTGAAAAGGTAATTATAAGAAAGCTGGGGCAGCTCTTCAGACAAATTATACTTCAAAACATGGAAAATTAGAAGGGATAAAGAGAGGCTCTTCATAATGATGGAAGGGTAAATTCATCAAGAACACATACCAATCCTAAATTTGTATGAACCTAATATTAGAACTTCAAAATGCACAAAACAAAAGCTAATGATTGAAAAAGCAAACAGACAAAACCACAACTATAATTGGAGATTTCAACGTTTCTCTCTCATTAATTGATAGAAAACATAGAAAATGGTTTGATAAGATATAAAAAACTTGGCCTCATAGCTATTTACAGAACACTCCCCTGAGGACAGCAGAATACATGTTGTCTTCAGGAACACATAGAACAGTCATTGAGATGGATCATATGCAGGGCCATTTGACCAACTGAAAGGATTGATATCAGACAGAATATGTTGTATGGCTACAAGAAAATTAAAAATAAATTAATTGCAGAGAGATTACTAGGAAATCCCCAAGTATTTGAAAACAGTTCTTTTCTAAGCAAATATAAATGATGAGGGATTATACGGAAAACACAAAAAATGTTGAAATGAATATGAAAAGACATCAAAATGTATAGAATTAAGCCAAAGCCACACTTAGAAGGAAAAGTATTAAATTATTTTATTAAAAGAGGAGAAAGGTAGAATGTGAGAGAGCTAATTCTTCATTGCCCCAGTATAGAATTGGTTGATATTTTCTAAAATAAATAATTAAGAAAAAGTTTATAAAAATTAATACAAATATTTGACTGTTTTTCATATATATGTACACGTATATGAAAAATAGCTAACTATATGAAAAACAGCTTAAATTGTTGAAGCACATATATGAAAAACAGCTAAACCTATTGAAAAAGAATACTTTTTTATAAGCATGTTAGTATCATTTGAATTTTAAACCACATGCCTATACTAGTTTGTAAAAAGCAATGAAAATAATGGGTAAGTCCCCTTTTTCCAGAAAATTTCAGTGTTTTTATTATTGTTAATTAGAAAGCAAGTGATAACATGGTAACAAATACAAGTGTAGTGTCAATGAATATTTCCTTTTCCCTTTAAAACATATGTGCTAACCTGGTCATTAGGTAGTGTATAAATAAATAAAAACCTATCATATATGGATATACAGAGTAGACTGTGAAAACTGCTAAGTATAGTTTCTCTGGCATGAAATGTACACATATTGCATTTATGGTTTAACAGTCATATATGGCATAAAATTGCACACTAGCATAAAAAATTCCCTCTATCACATTAAATATGTCAAAAGAAATTAAGACAAATTCAAGTATTAATGCTTGACTAAACAATATGATTAAAGTCATTTTATTAAAATAAAATTCATAACATCCAAAACTATTTATGCTATGATAACAAAAATATTCTGTATGATAAAACAAAGTCAATTAACAAATGAGCAGATCATGCAAAGTCAGTCAACTTAATCATTTGATAAGGCTATATGACACTCATAAATTAATCAAAGGATGTACTCTATTACCTCTGTGTGTGTGTGTGTGTGTGTGCGTGCGTGTGCGCACGCATGTTTGTGTATGAGGCTGTGTCTCCGTGTGTGAGTGTCTCACTCCCTTAATTTTCATAATCTGAAATGGTGTAAAGCCCGCTGAAAAATGCAGGGATCTTTGATAGTAAGACATTTCTAGATCAAGGAAGTTCTCTTTGTAACTAACTTAGAGAAACATGCTTTCCACTACATTTGACACCAGATCAAGAGCTTACTTGGATATGGATCTGCAGTGGAAGAGAAATCATAGCCTGGTGGAAGACAAAAGCAAGTAGCAAGGCACTTTTGTACTAGACAAATAGAGTTTCAAGAACTCTTCAAGCCAAATGGAAATCAATACCTTTTTACTTTTTAAAAACACACAATTTCTTAACCTTAGAGAGTGCTAATAGCTTATCACAGAAAGACAGCTTTTCCAAATGAACCAACTATAGGTTATTTAGGAAACATTCTTACATTTCACAGAAATCATTTTAGAAGGCAAAGACTAGCAAAAATGTATATTTGCACCATTTCTATATATTTAGTTATCATTTGTCCACTTAAATTATTTTGGTATTCTTTCCAATTTTAGTTCTGATGATTGCTCCAGAATATGGCATCATTTTGAACACAAAGAAGACAGAGAATGCTATTCTATGGTGTTTGCACATTTTTCATAATGAGCCATAAACTTTACATAGTTATAAAACACAGATTCAGTGGGCTAAAATTTGCCCTTCACAGGGTGTCACTGGACAAGGTATTTCTCAGTGTGACAAAATTAGAAGGAAAAAGCCTTTCCCTCAGGTATGATATGGTTGCTCATCATAAACCTTTGTGGGTCCTCCATAGCTATAAGAAGTGTTTATCAGACCACTTCTAGTTTCACTGGGAATACACAAGTGTGTTCACCATTTGAGAGTGATTTTTTTTCTACTGGCTGCTAGTAACTAAATCAGTGGCATTTAAAAGCTCTTTCCTATGAGTGACATAAACCCACCAAATATCCCAATATCGTTGTCATTCATTCATTCATTTATTCAACAACTATTTGTTGATTACAAATTCTAGGCTAGACAGTGACCTCAGTGCAGAAGATGCAGTAGTAAACACAATGGGCAATGTTCCTGCTTTCTTGGAGCTTATATTCTAGTAAGGAGACATAAATAATCAAATAAGGTACATATGTGTAGAACTTATTTATAATAATAAGATTTTATACACACACACACACACACACACACACACATATGTAAATGGTGATACATACTAGAGATAAAAATAAGGGATAGGAGTAGGATAAGAATATTGAGAGGAGAGGGGATAACATTTTTTAAAGTGTGGTTATGTGCAACCTCCCTGAGAATGCTATATTGGGGTAAAGACCTGTAGAGCTTGAGGATATAAGTGTAGGAAATGCGGAATCAAGAGGGTTCTAGGGAGAAGGGAAAGACAACCAAGGCAAAGACTCTATGGTGGAAGAAAGCTGGACAGGGGAGTAGTTTGAGCAACAGTGAGTATTTAACTTCTAGTTGCAATGGATTTAAACACAAATAAAAATCAAGGTTAGATTATTCCTGATAGTCTCAAGGCTCATAGTGGTATGTGGTTGTCAGTATTTTGTCAAGTACAAGAAATTTCTGGCGCTCCATCTCTATCCCTTTTGATGGAATTGTGGAAGCCAGGGAAGGGAAATCTTAGCCCAGTGGAGCTCTGCTTTCCTTTGCAGGATTTGTACACAAAGGTAACTTATGCTAAATTTGTGACAATATTCTTTTGAGTAGCAACTCTGTTTTAAACAATGACTCCTTGATTGTATACAGACACATATACCTTTGTAGATAAGCAGTCATATTTGCATGGCCAGCCATATTGTCATTACTAAGGGAATAAGAAAAATCAAACATTTGAGAAAATAGATTCAACACTGTCTTTATATTAAGGCAATCCTGAGATGTATGTGCTCTACAAAAAAAAAAAAAAAACTGAGTCAGCTAAATTATCAGTTTGTTGTTCAAAATTCTAATGATATTTATGGTATATAGTTCATGAAACTCTTAGTGAGTTGGTAGGAGAGCCTTTTAATTTCATAATCCACTTCTGGCAGCAGTAAGAGATTATGACAGGCTTGTTTTTAATCTTCTCACAGATCAGATTTAGTGATTTTAATTTTCTCTCCTTCTGTAGTCCTATTACCAGAATTCTGAGGTGTAACATTTCATCAATATGGATCAAGACTGCTCATGACTTATTGCTTTATTATCCACAGTAAATGTGAAAGATAGCTGTTGTTTCTCTCTTTTTTTCCTACTTGTCTAATAACCAAGGAAAGGAGGGAATTGAATTATAGTAAAAAAAAGTAATAAAATACAGATTTGACGTGCACTATTGCAATAAAGATTAAATACTTAAACCGATTGAAACAAACTTTTTAACGCATCCATTTAATGTACAATTTAGCCTTATTGGATTTGATACACTGAAAGCCTATAATTTGTCAAATGTCATGTTTGGGTACAAACTTCTGTATATAAAATTGCACTCTCTAATATTTTTATTGAAGTATAGTTGCTGTACAATATTATATAAGTTACAGGTATACAATATAGTGATTCAGAATTTTTAACAGTTATATTCCATTTACAGTTATTATAAAATATTGGCTATATTTCCCGTGTTGTACAATATATCCTTGTAGCTTATTTTATATGTAATAGCTTGAACCTCTTAATCCCCTACCCCTATATCGCCCCTCCCCTTTCCCTCTCTCTACTGGTAACCATCAGTTTGTTCTCTATATCTGTGAGTCTCCTTCTTTTTTGTTTTATTCACTAGTTTGTTGCATTTTTTAGACTCCACATGTAAGTGATATCATACATATTTGTCTTTCCTTGTCTGACTCATTTCACTTAGCAAAATACCCTCCAAATCCATCCATGGTGCTGCAAGTGGCAAAATTTCATTCTTTCTTATGGCTGAGTAGAAAAAACAAACGTCCTTACACTGAAAAAGAAATCGGGATCACACTGCAAGTTTCTGATGTTCTATGGACTGGAGTGAAAACTAGGTGCTTATGTACAATGTCAGACTTTGTCATTTTTTTCTGCCACGTTTAAAGTGTGTTAAACACCTCAGAGTTTCCCACTGTTCCATGTCAATGTTCTTAAATGCTTTACTTTGTTACTAAGTAACAACAAAGCAGACAACTGTGCTTGCAAGGGAGTCACCCTTCCATCCACCAGGTAGATTCTGCCTCTGGATGGCTTACAGAAAGGGGGTACAAGGAGGAGCTCTCAGTTCCTAGAAACCCAGTAGAGAAAGACTCCATCTTTGCTTTTATAGACATTGAGAGAAATATCAGCCAGTGGAATTGTCTCTGTTTTGATCCTTTTTGAAAGTTTTTTGATTCTCTTTTATGTGTTCCATTCCTATTTCTTTTCTTGTTTACCTTAAATACAACACTGCTTATATGGATTGGTACTTTTATTATTCTTTCAATACTTTCGTACTGTCTTTTTATGTGCTTATTTAGATTTATCTTTCTGTTTCTAGTCTTTATCACATGTTATGACGAAGACTTATTTTCCCCTCCAAAATACCCAACAAAATGTTGGTGGTGTCTGTGTTGGTTTTCATCCCACAGTAGTAACTCTTGCTCTTTGTAGGACACTATGGCTTACTGATTCCTGCCCTTTTCTGGGAATTTTGTGTTCTGATATGAGTTTTTATTAAAAAGAGGGTATTTTAATTCCTTTGATGGCAAGAATAAAATTTCTGATTGGGAGTCAATGTGAAAATGAATTACTTGCTCTGGAGCAGAATCGTAGGGTAATGACAATAGTATACCATCCTGCAGACCTCTTGATTCTTGCTGTGCAGAAGCAGTCCTTTTTTAACCCCTCCTTCCCTGTATCCTTAGAAAATACACGGGTATCCTCTATCTGTGAGTCCCTCCCAGCAACAGAGTCAGTATTTTGTCAGTTGCTCCAGAGTTTTCAGAAAGCATTCATAGCAAAAGAAGGGAAGAAAAAGAAAAAGGAAAGAAAAAGAAAAGCTACCACCTTTCATATCAGTACAAAATTTTAGGGAAGAAAACAGACACAGGATACAAAAATGTGTATTCTTTTTTGTCCACAGCTAATTTTGGAATGTTATGCCATGTCTTCACCTATGCAAAAAATTTAAGACCTATGTTCTAAATCTCACAAATGTATAAAATGGATGTCAAAAGTAGGAAGGCAAAGATAATTCACATCAGGTTGATTAAATGCTGGAAATGTTTCCATAGAATGGATATATATATGTATAAATATATATATATATACATGTATATATATATACACACACACACATACATATGTATGTATATACATATATATAATTTGAATATGTATATTTTCATATTTTTTCATATTTTGATATCAGGCTGACCATGTGAATTCAAGATCATCATTATCCAATCTGAATGATGAGCAACTATGCTAAGATGCATTTGGTAGAAAAGTATGTGTCATTAGAATTCAATCCCTAAATGTCCTTATAAATTAATTTTACTTTCAACTATTCATTATTGCAATAAGTAAAACTGATTGTTTTAAAAGGCCATATACCTTCATTGAAATGTTTTATTATGGGCATAAAAATAAAATATCATCAAATCTAAGTTAATTGAATTTTTATAATACCTTTTAAATTTAAATTCATTTTTCTTTATATCAAGTATTAAACACTTTTAATTACCACAATGGCCAATTTTTTCTAAAAATGTACTCTAAATTGATCTCTCGGCATTTCATTATTAATAGCAACGTATTTCTTTTATTTTTATGTCCTAGTGGATTATGATATCTCTTCCAAAATACAGGCAACACAGGGATTTGGAAAAAAATTTAAGAATAATAATATTAAATAAAACTATTTAATTAGTATTAGAATTCTGACATATTAACTGCAATCACATATTTAATTATCACCATTGGCTTTCAAATAACTCTTGGCATAGATATTCTTTAGCACAAAGCCAAAATGCATAATAAAGTTTACAGAATGAAACAAAATGTCTTCCCCGGTAATACAAGCATATAAGGAGTTAATTTTCCCAAGCCTTTTGTTTTCCAAGTAACTCACTTGTGTATAGTCAAGAATTTCTTTCAAGGAGGATGAATATAAATCATATAATACTACTAACAACTTCACTTTCAATGTCTTTGCTTATAATAAGCAAGCCATGATATGACTTTAATTCTGGAGTTGCAAAGCTGACCATGATCAAACAGAGCTATATTTTGGTTATCAAGGAAGACGTGTACTAAAAGGACAGCATGTGGAAGGCGCTGCTCTGGGTGAGGTGAACACTTACAGAGGTAAGGTAGACTCTTCATTTATTTTACCTCAACACTGTGTAATCGTCATCCATTCCCCCTGTACAGCTTTCTCAGTGCTATGGCTAACCACATGGTATGGTTAACCTGAGAACATCTAGAAAGGGTACAGTGTAACATTGCCTAGCATTACATACATTGTTCTCTATTGCTCAAGTCCAAAACTTATGAAATCTGTGGCTCCTCTAAGTTTCAGAGGCATGCTAAACATCAGGAAATCCTGCCGCTTAATATTCTTGCTACCTACCAGTGTCTGAAAATGTGCTAAACATCTCCCTTTGGTTACAATCTACGTACTCCCCAAAGGATTCCAGCCAACCAGCAGAGCATTCAAACAGCACTTTTGTCTGTGTTACAAAGAAAGTGAATTACAGCACATTCCATTAGGGAACTTATATGTATTTGAAGCTGTTCTAGACCTAGCTGAGCACAATACCATCAACAATACTGGAAATTCTTATAATCTTTCAAACAGTGACTGCAATTTTAGGTAAATTAAGTAATAAAGATATTTGAACAATGTACCAGTTTGGAGAAAACTCTAAAAAATGTGAGTCTTACATAAAGGCTTAAAGAATAAAATATTTCTATTTGAAAAATAGTTGAATCTCAAAAATATAAAGCTAGTAGTCATATCTCATAGTGCCTGTTTTTTCTATCCAGGTATAATAGTAGATTTTAAAAACTCACATGTGCACGTCAGTGATTGCACTCAGTGCCTTGGAAAAACCACACCTTTATGTAAATGCACACTTTTGAGAATTTTCTTTTGAGAGTAAAAGAAATGAAAATGACTACCCAGGAATAGCAACAGCATACCTAAGCATGTTCCCACCAGACTGGAACAGATGGTTGTTATTATTGTCTTTAAAACGTTTTATTCATGGATTACATTCTTGAAAATGTTAGGTCTGATTTCATCTTCAAGAATATAAGGTCCTTGAAAATTAAGCCTGTTTTATAAAGATAACTTGCCAGTAAAAATAACTTACATTTGGACGTACATTCATATGCCTTATAATTTAATTTTCACAATAATTCCCTGAATTTTTCTCTTGCTCAAGTGCATAAGGCAGGATTTAGGAAAAAAAAAAACAACAAAAAACTGTAATTTGTCCAATGTTGCCCCAATAGAATAAAGAGCAGGGATGTAATCTACATGTTTTGGTGCTATGATCATGTCATTTCATTTATACATAATTGTAAAATACAATTAAATTAAAAGAAGTAAATTCTTGCAAATATGATGAAACTGGCAATCTAGGGACTACTCTTACAGAATAAGGAGGCTGGGATGGATTTTCACAGCAAATGGATAAAAAGGGAGCACATTACTTACTGATTCTGCTGTCTGGATATTCAATTTGCTTCTAGGTAAAGGTTTCAGTCTCCACCTAATCTATTTGAAATACAGAAACATCACCGATCTCCAAGTAAATAATACCTCTGATCCCAAGGGAAAGGAGAAGATGTGAACACACCAACTAAGGAAAATATAATTGTGAAGTAACTTTTTAAAGAAATCAAGATAATGAAATTATCCCATTTCTCCCTCCTTGAGGTTGAAATTGATAATGTAATTGTATTCACAGTAATTTAATTAATTTAATTAACTTTAAAATATCTTTTGAAGCGATATTTTTACCTTGGCACCTTCTGAAATTGAATGTGTTTATAGATCATCTGATATTAGGCACCATGAAATTAAATGGTAATTTCCTGAATTAAGCTTGACTAGTTGGATGTTTAGTGGCATTACAAATAAAATATTATTTTGATGCACTTGAGAAAAATGAGATTCTTCATGAAACTGGATTAATTGTGTCTCTGATCAAAGAAGATAACTTATCTCATAGAGAAAATTCAACTGCCAGCCATAGCAGAGATACAAAGTCTAGGTTAAAGGGGAATAATAAGTATTGCCAAAATTAGAATTTGCAGAGCATATTGGACTAAAATATGTCTTTTATTGAAGTTCTTGATAGCTCTAGTAAAAAAAAAAAAGATTCAGGGGAGACTCTATTTGACTCTACTTGGGTCATGTGCCTATTCCTCAAACAATCACTTAGACTGTGCTTAGATTGATGGGGCACTTTGAATGGATAATCCAGTCATACACTCAACTTTGTGATGCTTAGTGGTCTTAGTTTTTCTTACATCAGGACCAGCAAAAAATAATATGTTCTCATTACAGAATGTGACCTCAGTCATTATCAATATATTATATTGCTATTTTCATAAATTTCAAGTCAAATATACAAATATTATCCTCTCTAGAAGTCAGCCTATATATATACACCTACCAAAAAACTGAGCTACCTGACCAACATACTCAAAAATTATGAAACCAAGAGTGTGAGGATTTATATAAGCTTTATATATCACAGAATCCAATTTAAGCCTTTTCCCATGTATGTGTTGCTCATGTCATGTAATTACATGTAAAACCTCATTTTGGGGACTACTAATTCTGGTAATGGTGAACTAGGCTAATTCAGACCAAACTTTTTTTGATGGAAAAAAAAAAAAAAATAGAAAACCTAGACTAATTGTTTTTTTAAACCATTTATAAGGCACCAAAGTGTTAATGCAGTGAACAACAGTATTAGACCAAGATCAGGAAAAAGAAAGAAACTCAAGGATGTGAACCTGGTCTGTCAGCCACTTTTCTCCTAGGGCCCTTTTCTGAGTTCCTTAAAGGCACTGAGAGGCTGAAAAGAATTTTTGGTAGACTCTCAGGAATAGAGTTCAAAAATTGTAGTACAAGGCCAATGAGGAGTAGGCAATCTAAGCTAATCTTTGGTTTGGGCTCACACAGAACTACACAGTCCTTGTGGGTATTGAAGATCATCTTTAATTAGCTGATCCCATCATAGCAGATTAAGAAGATCCTGGATTGCTTATATCCCTAGATACCTTCTACAAGCGAATATAAATCTTCTCTGGAGGATGGAAAAATTTACCACTGTCCTAAAACCACTTCAAAAATATTCCAAATAAACAACTTGCAAAAACAATTTAACAGGTCCAAAAAACAGGAGATTAAAATGAGCAGAAAGAACACACAATGAAAGAAAAGTCAGAGGGGTTCAATAACATAGCCATCAGACATAGATTAAATAACTGTGATTGATACTAAAAAAAAAAAGATTAAAAAAAGAATGCAAAGTTGTCAAAGAATAGCAAACTGTAAGATTAGAATATCCATAAGTATGGAGGGAAAAACACTTGGAGAAAAAAACAAAGGAAAGAAAAGAGTGAGAACGTCTAACATACATGCACTTAAGGCCCTCAGAGGGGGGGGAAAAAATGAGAAGAAAAGAAATCAGGTAGAAGAAAACCTTGAAGAGATAAAGGTTTAAATTTTTCAAAACTAATTAGACATAAAGTCACAGATTTTTAAAATTCCAGAAACTCCATGTAGGTTAAAAAAAGAAATCTTACTTTAGTCTATAACTGCTGAAATCTAATGACAAAGAGAACAAAATAGAAACAATTACCTTCAAAGGAGAAATAGTCTATAGATGATATCTCAATGGAAACAACAGAAGCCAACAGACAATGAAACATTTTCAAAGGATTGAAAGTTACCATTAACCTAGAATTCTATACCTAGTGAAAATATCTTTGAAGAATAAAAGTGAAAATTTCTCAGTTCTTGTAGGGTAGTGGTGCCCACCTGCATTAGCCAGGGTTCTTCAGAGAAGTAGAATCAATAGGAGATATAAATGGATAGGTATTTATAAGAAGAAAATTATCTTAGAAATTGGTTCATGTGGTTATGAAGCCTGAGAGGTCCCCTGATCTGCTCTCTGTAAGACAGAAAACAAGGAAAGCTGGTGGTGTAATTCAGTCTGAGTCTAAAGGTCCCAGAACCAACCAGGGAGCCAATGGTGTAAGTTCTGGTCTGAGTCCAAACAGGAGAACCAGAAGCACCTATGAACAAGGGCAGGGGAAGAGGACGGATGTCTCAGTTCATGCAGAGGGAGAAAATCCCCCTTCGTCTGCCTTTTTGTTCTATTCATGCCCTCAAGTGATTAGATGCTGCCCACCTGCATTGGTGAGGGTGGATCTCTTTACTCAGTTTATTGATTCCAATGCTAATGTCTTCTGGAGACACTCTCATAGACACACCCAGAAATGGTATTTTACCAGCTTTCTGGGCATAGCTTAGCTCAGTCAAGCTGACACATAAAATTAACCATCACACACACACACACACACAAAATTAACCATCACACCACCTAAATACAAATCACACTACTCTTCATTTAAAATGAATACAGGTCAACAAGGATAGCAAAGAAAATCAAATCAGGTAAAATAAAAAGCAGTTTCCATGCCCACTGGCAACTAGAAACATGCAAAAAATGTTATAAATTTCAATTCCCACCCAAGTAGAGAATCAAACATCTGAAAGGAGCAGCACCTCCAGAGACCACACCAAAACAGAGCCAGGAGTATTACATGAATAAAAGAGAGTGCAGCAAGGTCCTACTGGTGAAAAATAGAGATAACATCAGCCAGGGTCATCCCAAAAAGGAACTGGGGAAAACACTGAGAATACACAGAAAATGCTTAGCAAGCAGGCAGGACCACTGTCGGTTGTCTCAGCAATGCTTTGCTTCTGGGAGACAGAGGCTATTTGGAAGGGGAAGCTGTCCCCTGGGATGTTGGTAGTGCAAGGAAAGAAAGAAACAGGATGCCACATTTAAATTCCTATAAAACAAGGCAACATCAAACCATCAGAAAGTAGACTGACTCACCATCACCACTGTCTTCCCAAGGCATCATCTATTAAACTGCAACTTACCATATCAAGAGAAAAGCACGCCCTTAAACTAAAGAGGCAAGTAAGCCACTCTCCTTTTCAGTTTTCTCATCACTAGTATTGTAACCGAGAAGGACACTATGGCCCTATGGAGCCTTCTGGGGACAGACACCCCTCCCCCATATCCTCTGCTTTAGGTCCTCTATGAAGTACCTAGATAATAGTATCTGATGTACATATCCTGAATTGTGTTACAGTTGCTAAAACCCCCATCAAATGGAAGAAATTAACTACTTGATGACCATGAGCACATAGCACCCAGATCTACTGACACCTAAAGACTGATAATGTTAATCCCTATGACACCACCGTTACTTTACCATTAACCAGAGAATTGTGCATGAGCCCATCATATACATACCTTGGGATGCCTCACCCTCACCTTGCCTTTAAAAGTGCCTCTAAAAACACCCATCTGGGCGTTAGGGTGTTTTGAGTACTAGCTGCCCTGGACTCCTTGCTTGGGGTCTTACAATAAATGCTGCACTTTCCTTCACCACATCCCAGTGTCAGTAGATTTCCTTTACTGTGCACAGGTGAGTAGACCCAAGTTTTGTTCGGTAACAGTATTTTTGCAGGTATATTGGGTCCCATTTTTATAACTGATACTTTTCTGGAACCTACAATAACAGGTGATTGTATGGTAAAAAGTGGTGGGATGGCTGGAGTGCCTTAAGAAATGAAAGAAGATCTGAATAAATAGAATAATACATCATCTTTACAGATTGAAAGTTTCAACATTTCAAAAGTGTTGATTTTCTTAAAATTAATCCATAAATTCAGTGTAATCCCCGTCATGACTCCAACAGGGTGTGTGTATTAAGTGGAAGGGGGGGATTGGCATGGTGTATGAAAGTTACGTATGGAAATGCGTTGTCCAAGATAATCTTGTAGAGCAATGTGAAAGGAGTTTTATCAGATGTCAAGAGTTATTCTATATCTATGGCATTTAATGCAGAATAGTATTAGTGTAGGGATAGAAAACCAGAACAACAGAATGAAATAGTGGGTCTAGAAGTATTAATAGATTCAGCCCTATATGAGCACTAAGTGATCTGTGAAAAAGGTTGTCCTCGAGAGCAATACAGAATGACCGTCTTCAATAAATTGTGCTTGGGCAATGGAATATCCATACAGAGAAAAAAAGTCCGTCTGTTATTTCACAGCAAACATAAAATATTGTAAAAATAAATATGAAGACAAAATAATAAAGCTTCAACAAGATAACAAGGGAGAATAACTTCATGATCTTGAGGTAGGAAAAGAATTTTTCAGTATAACATTTAAAAAATTAACCATAAAGAAAATTATTGTTCCATTTGAGTACATTTAAAGTAAAACTTCTCTTTATTAAAAGTGACCTAGAAGAGAGTGCTAAGGCAAAGCCACAGTGGAAGAAGGTAAATCTGTACCACATTTGACTAATAAAGGTCAGGCATCCAAAATGGAAAGGATGTCTACAAACCAACAAGGAAAAAGAGGAAAACCCAACATAAAATGAGCCAGAGAATTAAACAGGAATGTATTAATACAAAAGAAGGCTTCCAGATGGACAATAAACAAATGAGGAGACACTTCACTCTATAAATAGACAGGGAAATAAAAACTATGTCTAAAATGAGACAGCTCTCCATACCCAATAACGTAGTGAAATTGACAGTCCCATTTATGGGTGAAAATATAAAGCAACTGGAACCATCATACATGCTGATGAATTTGCTAATTAGTACAGTCCCTTTGGGAGGAATTGGCTCTATAATTCAGTGATTCTACCTCTGCATATACTCAATATGTGTCCACACGTGTACCAAAAAAAAAAAAAAAAGGAAATGTTCATATTATCCATATCCTTAATAAGTGCTAACATAAACAAACCACATGCACATTAATAGTAGAAAGGATAAATAATTGTTATCATGTTTATACAATGCAATACTATAGAGCAAAAAAAGCAACTTAAGTTTTGCTGCATGCTATAACACGGATGAATCCCACAAACAAAATGTTCAATGAAAGTAAGCAGACAAAAAAACAATACACTATGTGCAATTCCATGTATACAAAGTTTTAAGACAGATCAATTTAAATTATACTATTAAGAGTTAAAACAGAATTTGTAAGGGGTAGTGATTGAAAGGAAACAAAATGTAGGGGCTTCTACGGGTACTGCTGATGTTTTTTTCATGACCTAGGTGGTAGTTACACAGGTTTTAATTTTGTGATAGTTCATTTAGCTATACATTTTTGGTTTTTACACTTTTTGTATATTTCATAATCAAATATTTTTATTGTTTTAAAAAATTCAGTTATGTAGCATTAGCAGAAATAAATCAAGCATTCTTAAGAGTCTAGTTCTGTTACAGCCCAAGACTATAATACAGCAAGTCTTTCTATGTCCCGTGAGCATGCTTTTTTCCTGAATAAACAGAATCTCTTGCATTTCTGGCAACAAGAATATGGCCTCCTTACCCTCAAATGCTAATGATGGCCTGAGCCAGAGAGAAGATGGCTGCATGCAGGACCTTTAATCCTACTGGAGTCTGATTGGAGAGATCTGATCTTTGGCTTTTCTTGCAAGATAGGGTGAGGGCATGAAGAACAGCCTCCTGGTGGATCAGACACATGAGACTATAGGGACTGATAGACCATAAAAATCTACATAGCCCAGCGATGTGAGGCTATTATTTTTGGTCCCCAAGAGAAAAAGAAACATGTGAGGGGGAATGAATAGAAATCTTGGATCCCGACCCTGAATCTGTAAGATTCGGGATTAAAAAGGCTTCAAGTGACACAACTCAAGGAGGTAGATATGCCCATAATTCAGTCTGGATAATGATGCACAAAAAAGTTAGCAATCTTCTAAGATTACACATTTAGTGGGTGGTAGGGCCTGTCGGTCTCACTCAGGGCCTACATGTTTAACCACATCCCTTAATGTCTCTCTTGCATTCACATACCTGATGTGACTTACTGTACAGGAGACTGTGTAAGGAGCTGAGAATTTTACATATGATGAAAGTTAATTATGTACCAGTGACCTAGACCTGTATGAACTTATTGACCAATTTACAACCCCAAATGAGTTAACATGTAGCAAAAATAATAATGCCAACAAAAAAGTGTTCTAAAATTATTTACATAGAAATAGCATAAGTATAACATTTGATGTTATTAGAAATAAAAAATAATACCTAGGATTTTTTTGAATGTTTACTATCTACAGGGCAGTGTTTTGAGCACTTTGCAAGAATAAACTTATTTAAATTTCAGAACAGTTCCATGAGTAAAGTACTATTATTTCCCTTATTTTACAGACAAGGGAACAGAAACACATCAATCTTAAGCAATTAGCGAATGTCATGCTACCTGTAAGAATTAGGGACATGTTAGTATGACAATCCCCAGGTCCATCTGTGTTGCTGCAAATGGCATTATTTCATTCTTTTTAATGGCTGAGTAATATTCCATTGTATATATGTACCACATCTTCCTTATCCATTCATCTGCCGATGGACATTTAGGTTGCTTCCATGTCTTGGCTATTTTAAACAGCACTGCAATTTGAATGAAGGGGTGCATGTATCCTTTTGAACCATGGTTTTCTCCAGATATATGTCCAGGAGTGGGATTGCTGGATCATATGGTAGCTTTATTTTTAGTTTTTTAAGGAACCTCCATACTGTTCTCCATAATGGCTGTACCAATTTACATTCCCATCAACACTGTAGGAGGGTTCCCTTTCCTCCACACCCTCTCCAGCATTTATTGTTGGTAGACTTTTTGATGATGGCCATTCTGACTGATGTGAGGTGATATCTCATTGTAGTTTTGATTTGCATTTCTCTAATAATTAGCAATGTTGAGCATCTTTCCATGTGTTTCTTGATCATCTGTATGTCTTCTTTGGAGAAATGTCTATTTAGATCTTCTGCCCATTTTTGGATTGGGTTGGGGTTTTGATATTGAGGTGCATGAGTTGTTTGTATATTTTGGAGATTAATCCCTTCTTAGTCCCATCCTTTGCAAATATTTTCTCCCATTCTGTTGGTTGTCTTTCATTTTGTTTATGGTTTCCTTTGCTGTGCAAAAACTTTTGAGTTTAATTAGGTTCCATTTGTTTATTTTTGTTTTTATTTGCATTACTCTAGGAGACAGATCAAAAAAGATATTGCTGTGATTTATGTCAAAGACTGTCTTGCCTATGTTTTCCTCTAAGAGATTTATAGTATCCCATCTTACATTTAGGTCTTTAATACATTATAAGTTTATTTTTGTGTATGGTGTTAGAGAATGTTCTAATTTCATACTTTTACATGTAGCTGTCCAGTTTTCCCAGCACCATTTATTGAAGGGACTGTCTTTTCTCCATTGTGTAGTCTTGCCTCTTTTGTCGTAGATTAATTGACCATAGGTGTGTGGGTTTATTTCTGGGCTTTCTATCATTTCCACTGATCTATATTTCTGTTTTTGCGCCAGTATCATACTGTCTTGATTACTGTATCTTTGTAGTATAATCTGGAGTCAGGGAGCCTGATTCCTCCAGCTCTGTTTTTCTTTCTCAAGATTGCTTTGGCTATTTGCAGTCTTTTGTGTCTCCATATAAATTTTAAACTTTTTTGTTCTAGTTCTGTGAAAAATGCTATTAGTAATTTAATAGGGATTCATTGAATCTGTAGATTGCCTTGGGTAGTACAGTCATTAAAAAGAATGAAATAATGCCACTGGCAGCAATATTGAGGGACTTGGAGATTATCCTACTAAGTGAAGTAAGTCAGACAGAGAAAGACAAATATCATATGATATCGCTTATCTGTGGAATCTAAAAAAAAAAGATACAAATGAACTTATTTACAAAACAGAAACAGACTCACAAACTGAGAAAACAAACTTATAGTTACCAAAGGGGAAAGGTGGGAGAGAGGGATAAATTGGGAGTTTGGGATTGACATATACACACTATTTTATTTAAAATAGATAACCAACGAGGGCCTACTGTATAGTACAGGGAACTCTGCTCAATGTTCTGTAATAACCTAAATGGGAAAAGAACATGAAAAAGAATAGCTATATGTATATGTATAACTGAATCACTTTACTGTACACCTGAAACTAACACAACATAGTAAATCAACTATAGTCCAATATAAAATAAAAATTTAAAAAAAGGAATTACGGACATGTTTCAGTATCCACTGTATGTCCCCAAACTTAACTCTCACTCTCTTTTTAATATTTTTGGACCTAGAATAATCATCTTCAGACTTCAAAAGATAGCCAGACTATGGTTTAAAAAAGAAGGAGGAGGAGGAGGAGAAGAAGAAGAAGAAGAAGTGAAATTCAAAATTGATATGGAGTCTGCAAAGTATTACCGAACTCATTTAAAGGAAGTTAAGTTTCTGGGTCAAAACACTGTCAACTAAAGACCAAGCAAACAAATGCATAAATTTGAAGTTCTAATAGAGAATAAAAGAAATTCCAAAAGGTCTAGTGGTAGCTTCATTTTTAAAACATAAGAGAGACAGTTGCTGAAATGGAAATCAAGGCTGATTCGGACAAAATTCTAGAACAGATTGTTAAACAGGTGACTTTTATGTACAGATATACTGTAGAGATAACATGGTTTGGGTTCCAGACCACCATGATAAAGTGAATATTGCAAGAAAGTGAGTCACACAAACTGTTTGGTTTCCCAGTGCATATAAAAGTTATGTTTATACTGTACTGTAGTCTGTTAAGTGTGCAATAGCATTATGTCTAAAAAAACAATGTACAGACCTTAATTAAAAAATACTTCATTGTTAAAAAATGCTAACCATCATCTGAGCCTTCAGCAAGGCATGATCTTTTTACAACAGTAGCATCAAAGGTCACTGCTCACAGATCACCATAACAAACATAATAATAATGAAAAAGTTAGAAATATTGTGATAATTACCAAAATGTGACACAGAGACATGAAGTGAACAAATGCTGTTGGAAAAATGGCACTGACAGAATAGCTTGAGGAAAGATTACCACAAACCTTCAATTTGTAAAAAGAATGCAGTATCTGCTGCCTGTACTTAAAGGTGGAACTGGTGAGCCCTAGAATAGTAAGTGCCCTGTTATGTTGGTCCAGTAATCTCCATGAAGCTCAGTGAGCTCCTAGAGGCACAGCCCTCTACATCAGGACTTGGACAAGGCAAAGCCCCTGGCTATTTGGTTTATGAGAAGTGAGACAGTATGGGTTTGACGACAAAGCATTAGTTGGATTTATATGATTGATAGCCTATACTTAGAGTTTAATTAAGAATCATTAACAATTGATAACTCTCAATTAAAACTGATTCCTTCTCTGTTTTATCTCGGCACATAACAGGCATTCGACAAATATTTGCTGGATTTTTAATGAATGTAGGCAAATCTAAGATGGTCTAACACAGGTTCTTGTGATGTCCTGAATGGCATATTTATTTGCAGCCTAGATGATGCATTAGTAATATGTCAGACACATTTATGAATAAACAAAGTAGGGAGGACTAAGTGGATGTCTTAGATGCTACCATAAAAAAATTGCCTTTTCAGGGGCTAGTTTATCTGATAGTCTTCAATAAGTATAAATGCATATTTACTTTCAGTTTGCAATTTAGAAGATACTGGCCTTTTCTTGCTGGTGTTTTTAATTCCTCCAGACCCACCACTAATTCATGGGCAACATCTTGGCAATAGATCCAAAGTGACATATACTGTTGAGAGATTCAGTGAAACATTCTCAACTTGTAGGCATTTCCCTGGTTTCTGTGTAAACACCATACTGACTATAAAATTGCTTCTGGGATTTACGTCATTGCATTTCCTTGTCCCCTTTTATTAAATTGGCTTACTTTCTCTGCACATTCCTGACAGCTCTTGGACTTTGTACTGTATCAACTATCACTTGATATATTATTATTACAGACATTCTGGTCACTTTCTTATTTCCTAGCAGAGAACTAAGGTAACTTGATTGTTAAGGTTCAGCTCTACAACAGACACTTGCAAGTGAGGTGGGGACTTATTATTAAGTATATGAGATATTTTGAAATTAAGTAAATGAGAAAGGAACTAGGCTTTCATCAATAAATATGGGTATTTCATTTTCATGAAAGGAATATTCAGTGTGATATTGGGGTAAATCATGAAGCAGTATTAGCTCACACACACACACACACAAACTCTCACACACGAATGGACAAGTTCAGCCTGATACTTGCTAAAATGATATGAAAAGTGATGGAAAAACTTGGATTTTTATTGATACTTTGGTAAGTTTGGATGAAATTATTCTATTCTCAACTGTTTCATTTGAACACATGAAAATTCTTGGATATTACGTGCTCCCGTTGAAATCATCACTGCCAAATCGATAGACAGGAAATCAAAAGAGGGCCATAATAAAGGATTAATTTTATGCAGCAAAGAAATTACTGTAGCAAACATAACATGTGACATATTTAAGATGTAGAATGGCAGTAAGATGGCTTGATGTGAACCTAAAAGAAGGATTTGCAGCAGGAAAAGGCTGAGCTAAGTAGGTTGAAGAGAATTCAGAACGGAAGAATGAAGGCACCCAGCAGATCGGTAGCCTTTAGCAAAAATTGTTCACTTGGAACAACTGTTTGCTAAAATTACAAAAGCACATGGACAATACGTGTTTGACTCAGACAGAGCGCAATCAGCACAAGATATTTTATGGAAAATTTTTAAACTTCCTAAAATAGAAGGACTATTAAAGGAAAGAGACTCAAACAATATATTTCCAATGGTTTAAACTTTTACCAGAAACACTGTTTTACTTCTGATCCTAACATGGTCCCCAAGTCACTACTGAAACCAAGGCTACGTCATGACCCGTGCTTTAAAACTGGATAAATATTGGTTAACTCTGTTCCTCTGTGTCCCAACTATTTCATTACTTCTGCAAGCATAGACAACTTTGCCTCTTTAGATGGCCATGAATACATCTCCTTAGAACTACAATCAGAAGTCTTCTATTTCACAAATATAATTGTAGTTACAATTAACAAGATCGAACAAACATTGATTACTGAAGTTTACACATGGTGTAATTGCTTTGAACTTTATTAAAAGGCAAATAACTTTATTAAAATGCTTAAAGGTCCAATTTCTTTCTTTCTTTTCTCTCTTTTTTTTTTTTTGGCCGTGCAGCATGTGGGATCTTAGTTCTCCAGCAAGGGATCGAACCCACGCCCCCTGCAGTGGAAGCATGCAGTCTTAACCGCTGGACCACCAGGGAAGTCCCTAAAGGTCCAATTTCTTAAACCACTTTTTTCCCATAACAATCTAATTAACTTAAAATCTTTTTAAAGAAGGACAGTAATGGTTTCACTGGCTACTGGTAGAATGATAAATATAGCCCTTATATTATCCTACCTTATAAAATTACATACATATGTATTATGAACACAATAACTGCACATGTGAATATAAGTAAACATTTAAATTTCTCTTTATCAGGAAGTAAAAAAAACCCACAATCCTCAACCACACATTGATGTTGACAGAAGTTTAGTATGATTTCATAGTAAATCTAAGATATGGAGAAATTAACCATCTTGTGTTACCATTTACATAGCATGGAAGACAAAAATAGAATTCATGATACAATTCTAACCAAAATGGAACATTATATCAAGTTCATTAATATCTTCCTTACAGTTCTTTTTTCCTATCTAAAAAAAAAAATGTTCACTATACTATTCTAGGAATTCAAAACATACATACACACACACACACACACCCCTATCCATCAGTTGCACAAGCTTAGGAAAAATATATATATTATAGACAGAGTGAGAGAGTGAAAAAGAAATTCTTCCTTTTCTTTTATTTTTGCACTTAGAATGCATAAAAATAAATTTTATGAAAATATCCAAGATAGCACCCACTCATTCAAATGAGCATATGTGAATACCCTAATTATTAGGTATAACTACCATTAAGAGGGAAAATCAGATACAGTTTAAATGCCATTCATTTATCATTACTGAGCATTATGAAATGTGCAAAGATAAACAAAATAGGTTGTGCCTCTGACAACAAGGACATTGCAATCTTCCATGCAAGAAAAATGGAGTCACCAAACTGTAGAAACTCTCTTGTTTAGCTCCTTTATCTTAGAGATGAGGAAACTGCAAAAATACAATCACCAGAAGGGCTGTAAAAGATGGTGAGCTTTATAAACACAAGGTTTTAAGAGTCAAATGGCCAGATAAAACCATTGTTTATGATAGTCACAAGTGCGTCCTCACTAGACTGCCTTGTTGTTGACGAATGTGTCAGGCTGGCTCCAGGGCTTTTACTATGAATGGTAACAATTTAGGTGTGAAACTTGCATTCACAAAATCAAACTTTCTCCCACCATTTTTAACGACCATAGCTATAGTGAAAGAGAACATCATAATTCTGGCAGACACAATTCTTATTAAGTAAGCTACACTGGGAAATATCTTATTAATCCATGAGTGTAACTCCATAAGTGGAAAATTTGAAATTTAAATTATGCTTTCACTTGCAGTAGACATATATTTTTATCTTTTTATTTTGTTGAAACAATTGACCCTCATGGAAACATCTGAGCTGCTGATCAGCCAATGGAAATGCCTCGCCCTGACAGCTCTGTGAGTGTGGGGAGCACGGTCCATTCCCCTTCATCTCAGCCTGTGGAACAATGCCTTGTGCACAGTAGCTACTAGATGATGATTGATTTCTGGAGCTCAATATAAGAGGAAAAAATATTTTTAGAAGTGTTAAATATAGTAAAAGTTAAGTACAAGAAAATACCACTAGGTAATATAAATCTTAAGGAGAAAAAAGGAAAATCCATCTCCCTACTTTATATGCCTTTGTCATGTTGTTGCCATTTATTAAGTGCTTACTGTGTGCCAGGAACTGCACTGCACTGTTTAATTACCTTAGCACTCCTAATTCTCAGGGCCACCCATTTCACCAATGAGAAAACTGAGGTCTATTTGTCACATGGCCTGGAAATCTTGGGGTTGAGTTCAAATTTACATTTCCTACCATTTAAAGACACAGTACTGCCTCTCTTGGTATTTTGCTCACTTTACACAAGTTTAAGAATTGTGAATATTTTTGCTACCAAATAGCTTTTAACTTGCAGCCCTAGTAGTATAATGGATGTTGCATACAAAAATATAAAAAAAAAATATGTTTATTTCTTTAAATCTGAACCACTGAAATCACCAAGATTATTATTTATGCAGTCACACCATAGATGAAAACTCTGACATTATCTTCCCACCCCTTTGAGAAAAGAGATGATGTTTACATCTGATGTATTTTTCAATTACCTTACTACAGTTATGTATGTGAATTGCACAGGTTATAATTTTATGTGTTACACAAAGAAAGAAAAGAAAGTTGGGTTTGTTTTGTTCTTTTTTCTCTATTTATCTTCATATTTTCTTTGGTATCCATTGTCAACCCAATTCAATACATGTGTTATTAAATTACATTAATAATAATTGTATATTTAATAATGTTATTACTAATTTCATATTAATAAAACACACCATTTACATATCATTTATCATAATGATTGTATATTGGTTATAATATAATTATTGATATTCTTTCAAAGTGATAATTGCCTGTTAGCATATATTAATGATAATTATTAATAGCATTTGCTTATGGAACCAAGTTACTATGCTTTAAAGCTCTAAAAGAATAGATGGCATGCTTTTTATATTTAACATACTAGTCAAAGTATCTAGCATATAATAGGCATTCTAAGGTGTTCAGTTTGTACATAACCCTTGAATGCAAGAATTTCCACCAAAGCAATGAATTCTATTTTTGTCTTCCACGCTATGTGAATGGTAACACAAGATGGTTAATTTCTCCATATCTTAGATTTGCTACGAAATCATACTAAACTTCTATCAACATCGATGTGTGGTTGAGGATTGTGGATTTTTTTTACTTCCCAATAAAGAGAAATTTAAATGTTTATTTATATTCACATGTGCAGCTATTGTGTTCATAATACATATGTAAGTAATTTTATGTTATAAGGTAGGATAGTAAAAGGGCTATATTTATCAATTCATTACCAATACACCTCAATGTTTTAGTTTGTGATTATACAGTTTTACATCACCAAGAAAATATTTTATACAAAAATAGGTATTTTCCTTAAGCAGGTAGTATCAATTCAAGTTCTTCTTTTGATTACAACATTGCATTATACAACCAAGGTAATCATGTTCATCTTATATACTAGTGGGAATCACACATGAGATGTAGAAACCAAAGTCTACAGAATACAGAGGCTACATTTAATTTACTTTATATAACATGTCTAACAAATCCTAACTTCTTTACACATGATAATGTTGAAAGAACCCACTTGAAAAACTATTTTCTAAAACTGTCTGGATAGGAAGGGGTATGGCCTTTGAGGCTCCAATGGAACAAGCTCCCAAATGGAAGCAGTGAGGCAGCAGAAGGTAGAGGAATCAGTATTAAAGAGGAGACTTGATATAATCTTTGGTTTTCCTCTTACTGTTTTGTGACATGAAGCAAGTCTCTGACTATTCTGAACTTCAGTTGTCTTATTTACACAATGAGCACTTACCTTGTCTACCTCCTAGGGTTATTGCAGATATCAAATCATACAACGCATGTGAGACCACTTCAAATCACGTAAGAACTCCAGTATTGAATCTTTGACCAAGGGCTAATTAAGCAAAGAAGGAAATCATCATTTCAGCATCATCAGCGCATCCCACATAAATGGATTTTCCAGATAACAGAGCTTAACCTTTGATGGAAATGTATCTCTAAAATGAACTACTGTTCAGGGGTTTAAGTTTTTAATTTTCCTGGCATATGGGACATATCTTAATTTTTCTGTAATAACGAAAATCATAAGCATAACCATCAGTAATTGTGCTAGCCCAGAATACAGGAGGTTTGATTTGTTTTTGAAAGATGGTCTGCTACTGGCAAGCCTGCCTCTGGCAGCACTCTTCTTCCAATTTGCTGGTTCTACTGAGCTTTTGTTTGAGAAATCAGATAACCTGGCTATTTAGAATCTTGTGCGGTCCATAGGTTTCAAGTTAGCATCTGAAGGCCTTTCTGAAAAGTCAAAACAAAGATTTCAGGCTGAGAGCCTTCCTGACTTCCATATGTAGGGATCGTTGGAAAAGGCCAAAATTCCAAACCAGAATAATACACTGTTGATAGATTAATATCAAGAATCCTGAGTTCTCTTTCTGTGCCTCCTTGACCTTCTGGCTTTCTCATCTACAAGGACATTCATAATATTCCAAACCAAATGTTTAATTATGTGTATTAGAAAACATGATGCCTTTGAAATGTTTATTTTAGAAGATAAAAAAATGTGATCTTGGGTTGAAATGTGAAGGTTTCTGCCTCTCTTTCAAATGCTAATATAACAATGGGATTGAAAATATGCACCTCAAAGTTTTTTGACCTGGTTTATAGTATTGTGAAGAAAAGCTTGAAAGTGGATGATTCCTGCTGGTCACAAAACAACAAAATGGACCAACACCTCCTGAATATTTCAGTCAACAATTGCTGGGAAATTATACTCAATCTCCCTTTATTTATCTTCATTTGTCATAAATATAAATTAGTCATAGGTTATAATAAAAAAGAAAACAAGGCAAACTAAATGCCAATGAAAAAAAGCAACACTTTTCCAAAAAGTAATCTGAAAAGTAGCCCATGTTAAACACTTTCAAATCTTCCTTAAAGAAATGAGAATGTTGTCCAACCTGCCTGAGTTTTCTAGCAACAGTGAAATTCATAAAGGTCACCCTGACAAACTAAAATGATATTCTTCTCACAGTCCTTGTTACAGTAGCAGTCAAGCAGCATATTCATTTTCATTTTAATTATGTTTGTAAATAGTGGGAGAGGCAGGTAAAAAGCCTGTGAGAACCGCCCGCTGAGGCTCCATGGGTATCTGCAGTATTGCAGCCATCACCCTTGCAAATTTCATTATTTTTCAGTAGATTTTTATTGACCAGGGGTAATATCCTATTAAAATTCTGTTATTTATAAAAGTTGTTCAAGGAAATCCATTCCTTTGCCACAATGTCTTCCCACCTGATTATCAGTTCATTTATACCTTCCCTGCTAACATTTATCCTTAAAACAGTGTAATTTTTGCGTAACCTTGATTGTTATCTAATTTATTTACCGAATGATAATTAATCCCTGATACATTGCCACTAGCATGCAACCCCCATTGCTTCCTGAAGCATTCAGCTTCAGTCACTTTGTATTTACATGAGAATCCATTGACAAAGCAGTCTTGAAAATTAGCTTTGGTTTAAAAATGCCGCAGCAACACCATTGTTTTTACTAGAGTACACCATGCAGGCAATGCCATCACAATTGATTATTTTTTACTGTGTTTTCACTCTACATGAGGCATTGCCATAGACGATACTGATAATATATAAAGAAACCATATTTGGGATCTTACCTCAAGGAACTAATGTCTAGTGAGGAAGATTATATACATGCATAAATAACTATTATACCAAGTAATGATTGAAAAAAATGTAAGAGAGTTAGTCTTAAACTTCAGACAAGAGGGAGATGCCAGGAGGAGGAGTCAAGTGAGGCATTCTGGAGGGAATAGAAAGAGAGTTAGGACTTGAAGTAAACATACGGTTCAAATATATGAAAATATAAGGCTGGGAAGAGGAAACAGCAAAAACAAAAGCAGAAAAGCACACCAGTGCAATGCATCTAAAGGAATAACTACAGTTGAGCATCCCTAAAATGTTTAAAGGTTAAAAAAAGTGGGAAATAAATTGGATCTTAGGCTAAGAATAAAGTAGAAGAATACATTTATAAAGCTCTTGACTACTAGGGTAATAAATTTCATCTATACAATTGCAAGGATTTCCAGGATGAGTTCTATACAACTGTGACTATACTGAAAAGTGACACTTTGAATTTTTTTCATCTTTTTGGCTGTGATTCTGAAGAATTTTCAGAATACAACTTTACTAATTTATTTTTAAGGAAAAATATGATGTGTTTTTTTTAGTCATTGCAAGCTGTGCTTCCCCTGTAGGGTTTAAAACATATATAGAAATAAAATATATGATAAAATAGCACAACAGGCAAGAGGGATAGGGAAATAAAGTTAAATAGTAGAAAGTTTCTTGAACTCTTTGGGAAGCAGTAAAAGTACAATTTTAAAATAGACTATAATAAATTAAGAATGTATGTTGATATCAAGCTGAACTATGAAAATAATAATAAAAATCAATAACTAAAAAGCCAATTGAGAAGAACAAAACAAACAACTCAATTGATTCAATAGAAGTCAAGAAATGATGAATAAAGGATGAAAGAAGAGATGGAACAACTAAAAACAAATAGCAAGATGAAAGACTTAAAACCAAACCTAACAATAATTTCTTTAAATATAAGTGAACTAAACACATAGATCAAAGCACAAAAATTGTCACACTTGTTTAAAAATATTCTGTTTATATTATAGTAGACACATATCACATATAAGAACTCAAAAAACATGAAAGTATACTATGATAAAAATATACTAGGAAAACATTAAGCAAAAGAAAGTAGCTATATCCATACCAGTCAGAGTAGCTTTTTAAAAAAGAACATTGCAAATAATAAATTGGCTTCTTTTTGATGATAAAAGGGACAATTCAACAGAAAGAAAGCAACTTTAAAGGTGTATATAACCAATAACACAACTTTAAAATATAGAAAGCAAACACTGATAAAAGCAGATGGAAAAATAGACAAATATGTAAAAAATACCTGAAGATTTTAACATACCTTCTTAAAAAAGAAAAGCAGACAAAAAAAAATCAGTGATGATAAAGACAACTTATAAGATGTACAATTTGCCAATTTGGCTTAATTTGCCACATTTATAACTGTGGAAATGAATGCATGATACACATTCTTTTAAGTGCACATTTGAACATTTACTAAAATAGACAATAATCTGGACAATAAAGAAAATTTTAAATCATTCAAATTATTAAAATCATAGAGAACTTGGTCTCCAAACTCAAAATAATTAAACTTGAAATCAAGAATGCAAAGATAAACACAAAATGGCTATTGTTAAATAACTCACAAACTTTTTAATGAACAAAAAGATTAAAGAACTTTAAACCAGAACTTTGCAAAAGAGGATATTTAGATGACTAGTGTGCACATTAGTTATCAGGGAAATGCAAATTAAAACAACACTTAGATAAGACTAGTTGTGAAAAGGAGAGCTAAAAGTAAAAGACAGCTTCCTCATGAAAAAAAAAACAATAACATAATCACTGCCTCAATATTTATATTACACATGGGGGATGCCCACATGGATGTGCCCTTAGCCTTGCAGCCTAAATTGGTCCTTAGGATGGTGTGCTCTAAGGCCAAGAGTACCCTCTGAAGTTTAACCTAGAGCCACTGACTGTCATCAAGTTAACATCATCAAAGTGGCTGGCTGCTGAAGACTGTCAAATTACTCACATCCACAGCATGCCCTTTTATTACTGAAAGATGATTGTGAAGACAGAAACAATAATTTAGTCATAAGTTCAGTTTTTAAGTTGTCCATATACATGTCCATATAGTATAACAAAATCTAAATGTATATCTGGAATGAAAAAGTACAACCATCATGTCTCTACTATAGCTTTTAGAACAAAGTATAACTAACTCCACCAAGGTATTAGCACCTAAAAGGACCTACAATTGACCCCAGAGAAATTATTTTGACAAACATGTTGCTCAGATGGAGGACAACTCTCTAAACATGAACTTGGATACTTACTCTCACTAAGGTGATTCTTTGGCCACCCTCACTCATCTAGAGAGACTGCTTACTAAGACAAAGTGACAATCTACTGAAGCCTTATGGAAATCACAACTCCAGATGAAATGCAGAGTATCTGGCTCATTCTCAAAAAGGGATGACACACTTTGATTGATTGTCATGAATATATTAAACCCCAAGATGTGGGGTTTTTTTATATTTATGCCATACGGTGATAGCAGTGAATGTATTTGTACTTAAAGGAAATTTTGACCAGAAGGTCACTTCTTTAAGTTGATGAAAATATGAAAAGCTAGGAACTCCACAAGACTGTTTGAACAATTATCAAAGCTCCCTATGACCTCCTTAGTACTAAATCTCATGGAATACTTTCCAGCCCTACCTTGACTGGTGTCTCTGTAGAATCTAACATCAGTTATCAATTCTTCCATTCATGAAACTCACTTTCATGTTTGTCTCAAATTCTCTTTTCTGTTGACTTATTTTATGTCTCCTTGCCTAGATTTTCTTATTCCATTCAGTCTTTGTATGCTGGTGCTATTCAGCTAATGGTGCATCAGCTCATTATAGATACCTTCCCTGCTCCTTCCTTCTCACTCAACAAAGCTTTTTGATGATTACATTTCATTATATATACATATGAAATATTACTACATATATATGTAATATTTTTTATTCCTATATAGTATGGATGTTTAATTACTTAATTAACCATTAGTGTAGCACTGAAGAAGTTTGTTTTAATAATGTTTTACTATTTCAAATAGTACTGAACCCCCAACACACATGAACATATCTGTGGGATACCTGGAAATGGAATTAATTGGTTTAAGAGAATGAGTATTTTCAATCTCTATGGATATCGCCACATTATCAAAGAAATGAATCAAAGAAACAGGTGAGTAGTGCCTACAGCAGTCTCGTAAATTACCCCTCTGCCTCAGGTCCTGGCTCCTCTAACCCAATATTCACAATGCTGACAGCATGATTCTTATAGATCTGAGCATTTTCCTAACTACTTCTCCAGTTCCCTAATTTTAGAATTAAGTATCTTCTGCTGAGCAAAGCTAGAGAGGGCCATTCACAAAGACTCCTACCTTCTTTTCCAGTCCCACCTCCTGTCACCTTGCTTTTGTAGTTGCTTCTTTTTCTGCCTGATACATCCTGTTCCAGTCTCTTGTCACTCCGTTTTCATTGAGCTAACTCTTACCCTTCACAATCCTTCAACATTCACGTTTTCATTTCCAGCAACTGGGATAATTCTTGGAACATAAAAAAGCAGTCCAAAACATTTGTGAATGAATGAGTGAATCAGCCAAAATTAAATGCCCATCTACATATTATGATAGCATCTTGGTGGCCATCTCTTTCAATATCCTAATAGCATTTCCTTTTAATCAATCTGTCTCCTATGTCACTAGTTTTATGGTGATGAGGACTGTACCTAGCACAAAATTAAGAGTCAGTTGAATAAATAAATGATAGAATGAAGTTCATTTCTTCTTCATTTACAGATGAAACATTCTGAGGCCTCTGGATATAAAGTATCTATTTTCTAGATACGTTTCTATCTAGAAACGTATCTAGAAAATATATACTATTTTCTATTATATTCTATTATATATAGCTATTTTCTATTATATTATAGAAAATAGCTATATATAATTATATATAGCTAGCTTTCTATTATATATAGCTAGCTAATTTAAGTGGCAGATCCAGGCCTAGACAACATATATACTAATTTTTATTTTAGAATTCTTTCTAATAAATATGCTACACTTTTAAACAAGTGTACTTTGCTTTCTCTGTCTCAAAGTGTACTTTGCTTTCTCTTCCTCAAGCATACTTTTCTCTCTCTTTCTCAAATACAGTGTTGTATTTCTGAACAGGATTTGGACTAAACTTTGGAAACTTTTTTTATAATCATAGCTCTACTCTTCAATAAACATGGGACCCCAGTACCTACACTATTCTCATTTAGCTTATTTCCTAATCTGTAATATCTCTGCTTCCTGACTGCTTTATTGTGAAGGTTAAAAGAAACAGGATGTGTCCTGAAAGTGGAAAGCATTGTATAAGTGATTTGTCATCACTTAACATAACCATATTTATGAATTCCTTTATGCAAAAATGTTTCTGATCACAAACAGCAAGCATCCAGGTTCTGTCGTTTCAAGACATAATAAACACTACTAATGCAGTCATATTACATGTATGTCTGTAGGAATGTCTATAGACATAAATGACAGGTTTACAAGGAAAGAGAGTCCCAAATGCAGGGTCTTTGGGCTGATACACATTTTAACCAAGTTCCTACTAAAGGGCTACAGAATTATGATCATGCCTAAATCTCTCAATGGCTGAGACACATGAATTCCTCATAAAGTTTGGAGAGGTTTATCATGCATTATCCAATACAAGAAAACATTAAACTAAACATAGTACTTGCAGAAATGAGTCTTCATCAAAATCTGTTGAATTGAAGCAAAGGTCATTGAGGCACAGTATCTGTGAACAAGCTATGTGCATAGAGGGGAAAAACACAATTTCAAGGCAGTTGATACATATATGAAGACAGATTACCAGCAGGGCATTTGGGAAATGGAAAGAAAATGCTCTAAAATAAACTTGAAATATAAATTAAACGTGGAATCTAAAACAGACAAACAAAACACAAACTCACAGAAAGAGAGAACAGATTGCTGTTGCTTGGGGCAGGGGATGGGAGGTGGAGAAAATGCATGAAGGTGGTCAAATGGTACAAACTGTCAGTTATAAGTTGAATAAGTTCTGAGGCTATAATGGTCAGCATGGTGATGACAGTTAACAGTGGTGTATTGTATATTTGAAAGTTGCCAACTGAAGTTGATGGATGTGTTAACTCTCATTATTATTATGGTAATCATTTCACAGTATACACATATATCACATCATTATGTATACACCTTCAACTCACACAATGATATATGTCAATTATATCTCAATGAAGCTGAAAAATATTTTATATTAGTTGAAAAATATGAGATACTGTAATGGAATGGAACATATCAAGGTTTGATTCTAGTCCCTATTATTTACCTACATGCTTCCATTAAGGGATCTATCCAGACACATGGCTTTGAATACCTCCTTGATGATGATAATGATAATAGAGCATTTCTTTAAAAAATCATTGTTGTTTGTTTGCTTTTTTCTTTTTAACCTCTGGCTCTAACATTCTTTGAGTTAAGATAATATCCAACTACCCGACAAGCATCTCTGCTTGCATGGCTATTTAGTTATTTATAACTAAAACAATACAGTTAATCTCCAGCATGATCCAAATCTCTCTCTCTCTCAGCCTACTCCTTCTCAGTCAATGGCACAACCATCGCATCAAGCAAAATACTTAAGATGCCAATTCGCCTATTCATTTCATCCCCTGTTTTCATTTTATCAACCAGTTATGTCAATACTTTCTTTAAAAAAGATCATAAATTTTCAAAGTCCTCTTCATTTCCACTGACATAATCTTGTTCCAAGCCACCACCATATCTCACCTGGACTACTATATAACTGAATCAGTCATCTGACCCCTCCGTATATTTTCCATTTTCCACAGAACTGGGAGATGAAATTTTTCAAACTTAAATAATGTCTGTCCTTCTCTTAAAATCCTGCAGTGACTTTGTAATGCATTCAGAATAAAACCAAACTCCCTTCCATGGTGGACAGGCTTGGCTGAATAGCCTCTAGCTCCCTACACTCCATCTCCACTTTGGGGAAATTTGGTGTCTCCCTGTAAGTCACATGGTCACAAATCAAATGACAACTAGTAAGGTGTTCCCTCATTACCTCATCTAAAGTAGCCTCACCCAATGACTCTCTTTCTCACATATTTGCCTTTGTTATTTTTACCACAATGCTCACTACAACTGGTATTGATCTTAAACATGTATCTGTTACATATGACTGGTCTAGTCTTACCCCATCCCACCCCTACTCAAATACCACCCAATGAAAGTGGGGCCTATATCCTAGGTACATGTGAGGCATTCAATAAATATTTGTACGATGAGTGAATAAATGAATAATTAAATGAAAGTTCAGAGCACAGTTGATATCTAGTAATGTGATTTGGAAAAAATAGCATTTATCAGAACATGATGTGCACTGCTACTGAAGGTGGGATTTTTTTTTTTTAACTGCTGGGCAGCTGTAAAACAGAGATTGAGCTAGAAAAAAAAGGAGTATCCGTCTGCAAAGGGCATTTTCTCAACTCTTTAATTATAAGAGACTTTTCATCCTTTTTTTTCCATGTTGAAAAAATATTTAGTACAGTGGTCATTGTGAAGCACTGATTTCCACTCACATGTCCTTACATGTGCATGAAGTGATGAGGTAGGAAAACAGTATAATATATGGGGATATTCTAAAGAAATCTCATATTTGCTTTCATGCTCCTTAGAAACATAGCATGTTTATTTGCATATGTTTAAAGGAGATAATGTCAGACCTGCATGCTACTTAGAAAATTAAAGACTGGCAAGCAGAAGCTAAGACCTTAAAGTAGAGAAAGAGAAGAAGCAGGAGATAAAGGGAAATAGGAAGAGGAGGAGAAAGAAAATGAGGGAAGGAAGAAGGTGGAACAGGAAGAGAGAGCTTGAGGAAGAAGGAAAGAGGAGAAGGACAAGGAAAAGAAAATGAAAAATAACGAAAAGTAGTGTTGATGCTGGGAACTGGCTCAACAATATATTAAGGCACATGCCACCAGTATGGTATTATGGTTAAAAGAATATTTAGAAAGATTATTTAAAAATATAGTCTATAAAGAACCTACATTCATATTAAATTTCATATATATTTATATTAAAATTGAAATCTGTGGGTAAAAAAGTAATACTCAGACAATACAACACATATTTGTAGGGAAATCTTAGATATTTTATCTCACACTATATACCACAATTATATCTAGAAAAATTGAAGGATTAAATGTAAAAATAGAAACCTTTAAAGTGGAGGGAAAAAACCACATAATTGAATATAATTCTAATTTTGGAAAGAGAAAAGATTTTCTAAGTGTACAAGCAATCAAGACTAACTTAAAAACATTCTTATATATAAATAATAATTTATAAAGGTAAAAAACATTGTTAAAAAATAAAAGGTAAAAATATTAAAAATATGTATTCTACAAATACAATGAACAAAATATTAATATCATTAATATAGGGAATTCATTCAAATTGATTATAATAGAAGCATAAAGCCTCCAAACAATATAGAGTCCACAATTATGATAAGAAGAAATTTAGAAAAAGAACAATTATAACTGATGAACATTTGACAAAAATAATGAATTTCAACAGGAATTACAGAAAAGAAAATGAAAACAATGAAAAAATTAAAATGATGTTGGCAAGCATGTGATGAAAGAGGCACTTAGTATGGCTGAGGGAGTTGCAAATTTACAAACTTTAGGTGAAACAATGTGCTAATAATATTAAGATACTTTAAAAAGTATGTCCTTTATTCCAGAAATTTCCATTCTATAATTTTTCTTAGGAAAATGTGTACAAAATTAAAGCCAATCTAAATATTTATTTTTAATGGTCAAATAATGGAACATGCACACAATAGAGTAATATGTAGTCATGAAAGTGTTATGTTTAAAAACATTTCTACTTTAGAAATCCTTCATGAAATATATAATTGGAAATAGCAAATGATTCTAAGTTAATTTTTAAAATACAGACACAGAGGGAAAAAAGACTGGAAAAGTAAATATAAAAAATAACCGTTTTAAAAGATTATGGGTTATTTTCATATTTTCCTGGATAATTTTAACAGTTTCAAATTTATTCTAAATGAGCATATTTTACTTTTATAATATGAAAAATAGGAATGATTTTAAAGTACAAAAATAACCAAGGTAAAAATGAAAAGCAAGTATGTTACTTCAGCATATGGGAAGTAGTAGGGTTTTTTCAAAGACTTAATTTCAAGCTTTTATAACATGTTAGTCATTCAATATTTTGTTCTTATCTAAACTCTCAGCAGTAACAAATGCATTTCTGCAGAGATGCATTGTTCCTCTTTTTTTCCTGTTTTAAAATATTGCTATCAGTTTTTAAATTCATTAAGCCTTTTATGACTTACATAATAGTTCAGCTAATGACTAATGCATGAACACACAGTTATCAACTAAACTTTTGGCTGCCAGAGTTAGTGGGATATTAGACTACTGATTACTTTTGATTCATCAAATAAGAATAAATAACAAAGAATAAACATATCCAACTTGCAAGGAAATATTTTGGTGCAAATATATCCTACAAATAAAGATGATTCAAAAGTGGATATACATGTACCTATCTCAATGACTACTTACAAATCTTGCGTTTAGTATTCAGACTAAAAGACTTTGCTAAGAAGCAATTTGTTAGGTTGTCTTCCTCTTAACTTGCTGAAATAAAACAAAATACTTCTAAGTCTCTTGATAAAACAATGCCCTGTGAAAACTGACAATGAATCTCTTTTCTGATCATATACTACTCCAAAGATACGTTTTTTATTACATAACAGAAGTTTATTATTATTTTGCTCTGCCTTACCTCACCAACTCTAAATGGAAACATTAAAGTAAGTCATTCTTTATTAATAATTCAGTGAATTTTTAAGTTCACTGTTGTCAGGCTACTGAATGATCTGAAAATGAACCTTTCTAGAAACATACCACTGAGCTTAAAAAAACCACTGGCTTTCACATCTCTATGATGTGTAATTATTTGTAGCTGTGAAATTATTCCTACTTAGATATTCAGGCAGTTAGGAAGAACACTATCCTTCTTTAGGAAGTACATCCAATTCTACCTTGTACTCTACAATAAACCACAAAAAATAGCATTTCTCCCGCCATATGGAAACCCACTTTACAAATTAAAGTTATTTAATATTTTAATCAAATATTCCAAGAATTATAATGCAGTGGATTTATTCAGTTTAAATTTGCATTCCAGAGAAAACTTCAAGATACTTATATTAGAAAAAAAGAAACAGACCAATTTATCAAGAAGGGAGAAAATCTCTCACAATGGCAAGAGCTCAAGCTTGGATGTACTGAATGGGACTCCATAACGACAGAGTGATTATTTTGACACGTTCAGCTGTTTAATATCATGCCTGACTGCCCCTTTCTGGTTGATGATTTTCCTTTGTAGGATATGACAGGCCTAAATGAATTTGAACCCTTGTGAATTAAAACCTTCTGATTCATTTACGTTGGCTAAAATCCCTTATGCTCTAAGCAAATGTGTCTTTTTCTTCTTGCAATGCACCTGATATGATTACATGTGAGTATCTGAAATTCTTATTACATGTGAGTATCTGTAAGGGAGAGAAGAACTGGTTAAAAGAGGGTGTAAGAAGAAATAGAAATGTTATAAATATCTAATCATTAACTCTTTTTTGTCATCATGGTAAAACAAATAAACAAGCAATTTAAGTTAAACTACTTTTTCTAAATAAGCACTCTTTTATACCTGGCTTCACAACTAATATGCCTTCTGGAGCTTAGCACGTTACATATGTGAGTGAATAGAAAACATTACTGAGTATTTATTTGCCAGGCAGTATTAGAAGTGTTTAAGTGGTAACTCATTTAATCCTCACCGCATTTTTTATCAGGAAAGTACTATATGATCCATATTTCACTTAATTTCATGTTGGACTTCAGGTGCAGAGGAATGAGCTCAGAATCCTCAGATCATGACATATCAACATTATGCTCTGTGTTTTATTCATTTATTCCTATTTTTCCTTATATCTCCACTGCCATTCCTTTCTGTCTCCCCCTTTAGAGTTAAGATTCTAATGGGTTTAATCTATATCTTTTTGGGGGGTGATTTGCAAAACGTGTATTTTGGCACATGTATTTTTCATTCATGTAAATGATGTTATGCTCTAGAATTCATTCTGTCTCTAACTTTTCTCAGTCTGCCTTAGACCTTTCAATTCCACCTGTTTTGCTAGGCATGCATTTAATTTATTGTGTCTACCTGCTGCAAAGTACTCCGTGATGTGTATATGCTACATTTTACCTGTCCACTCCCCCTGCGATAGATATCTAGGTTGCCCCCTACTGCTGCTTCACAAAACAAATGTTCTAATTCTTGTTCCAATTGTTCCCTTTGTTCCAAATGTTCCAATAAATGTCCTGCTACATAGTCCCTCATGTACTTATGTTAAAATTTCTTTCGGTTAGGTATACACAGGAGCATAAATTTTAGGTTAAAGCATGTACACGTACGTAAATAGATTAAGTTCTGCCACCTTGCTTTCTAGATTGGCTGCAATGGCTCAACCGATCCAGGCAGCAAGGAATTAGGGTCGCTATATCATCATATCACTCCAATTCTAAGCCCAACCTAGCTCTATAATTTTGGACTTTATTCCGATACCTAAGAATCACAAAATTATACTATTCCCAGCTTGAAGAAGAGAAACCAAAAGTACGGAAGTATTAAGTAACTGCTCGAGCTCACATAGGAAGTGATGAAACTGGGATTCAAACCCAGGTGGGCTGGCTCCAGAGACCATGTTTTTATTCACTGTATTACACTTCTACCCTAGAAGGCAGAAATAGTAAAGCACCAAGATTGTGGCAGAGCACAGGTACTGCCTTATGGCATTTAAAAATAATAGCTACAAACAATAACTAAGGAATGTGGCAAATGAAACTCATCAGTGGGCTGAATTGATTCAAAGGTCATCATTATATAATCTCTACTCTATATAATGTTTCATTATCAGTAGAATCATTCCTAAACCTGCTTTCCATAGCTACAGCCAATGGTTAATAGACAGCTCCCATCATGATTCAAGAGTCCACCTTATTTTTGTCACAATGAGGAATGTCAATTAAGCATTGGCTATAGCTACAGCTACAGCTACTGTGAGCACACTTTATTTGCGCTGGCTGAGTTATAAGGGAAGATTACAAATGTATGTTTGAAGTCATGGGTGGGAATAGATAGGTACATTAAACTGCTACTAAGATATACAAAAATTCCTCCTTCAACTTTTAGTAATTAAGTCTATTGGATAAATGTCAAAAAACATATAAAAGCATTCTATTTTTTAATGGCCAAACTACTCTAGAGCTCACACAGCCTATGCTAGATAGCAAAAAAACCCATTTGTTGTGATTGTATTTAAATCAGGAAAAAGTTATATATTTCTCTAATGATTTAAATAAAATGCTAGCAGAAGAAGAGAGCAAGATATTAAAACAAAAATCAAAACAAAAACAAAAAAATCTCTGGGGTCTCTCCAACATAATTCTTTATGCCTTGCAAAAAGATCTTGAAGTATCAAAAAGAAGAAGGCATTCCCTAACACTGACAACTCCCCCATTCATTCTTCAGCACATTGCCATCTGATTTCATCCCCTACCATTCCATAGAAAGTGCTCTTATGGAAGTCACCAATGACCTTCTAACTAAGAAATTTCATAACTGTTTCTCAATGCCCATCCAAACTTAATTCTCAACTGAATTTGAACATATTAATTACATTCTCCATAGTTTCCTAAGGTCATCCCTTTTCTGATTCACTTACTACTTTTACTTTGTCTTTGATGTTGAAAGTTGACTGACTTGTATACTTATAGAAAGTTACAGCTAAATGAATTTTCACAAAGTGATCACACCTGACTCACTTCCAACCAGATCAAAAAATAGAACATCACCAGCAAATCAGAAGCCCCCATCATGCCTCCCGTCTCAACACTAATTCCCTTCCTTCACAATTAAAAGCACTATCCTGACTTCTCTTAATTTTATCTGCCTTGAACTTTTGTGGAACCACAAATAATGTTTCTTTCTGCTTGGCTTCTCTGGTTCAAAATTATGTTAGTGAGATCCATCTATACTGTGTAAAGCAATAGTTATTTTTTCTCATTGCTGTATAATATTTATGAATATGATTACAAATATTCCATAATTTATTTTCCTATTCCACTTTTGATGGATATGATGATCATGAAATGATAGCTATCATTAAAATGAATAATAATATAATAATAAGATTAATTTCCATGTTGGTAATACCTAGTAGACAGATGCAACAGAGTAGACATTCAAAAGTATTTATTATTTTCAATTGCATAATTGCCTACATTATGCCTAAACTTATTTAAATCAGATAATTCATTTAGTCCTGATTTTTAATGAGGAAAAGCTCTCTTACTCAAGCAAAACAACTTTTCCTCATTCATCTTCCAGCACTCAGTTTCATAAAGGAAAGATTTTACATATAAATCTTCCTTGGTAGAAGTAATAAACATATTTTATACTATAGATTTCTAATTAGATAAATGAAATGTTGAGTCAATGAGACATGGCCCAAATCATTGAGCAAAATGTGTTTTTAGGCCCAAAGTAATTATGTTTCACTATTAACTATTTTTTATATTTTCCTTTAGTACTTTGGGTATATGCTAGAGAATATACCACAGAAACTAGAAAAATTCTCATTTGTTTATTGGGTTAGTGCAACTCTCATCACAGCATTTGAAAACTATAAGAGAAGGAGCTTAAATTCACCTCTTAATTTTACCCCTTAAGTCTACTGTAGTCAACCATATGGCACTTATTTAAAAAATAGCCATAATGTTTGTAAACATGTGGTTAATTGGCAGAAATTAATACCTGAAAGAATCCTCTGCTTGTCTGTCATTAATGCTTTAAAAATGTCACCAAAATCTGATTTAGGTATTCAGAAAACTTGTTTCTTCTGACACAACTTTCAGACATGCTAAAATCAAGTAAACTGATTGAGCTTAAGGGAATAGAACCACCAACATACTTTAACAGGGAAGATTAGTTGTTGGTATTTTCTACTGAGAATTTTCAATCAAAAGAACAAGGCTTTCTCGCTCTCTTTCTCTATATATACATACATTTATCCCTTTACATATATATGTTTACACACAGTGTGTCAATTTTAGTAATTCTTGAAATGTATATATTCATAATATACAACACATCTATAGAGTAATGGAGATCAGTACAGAGCTGTAAAAAAGGATCTTCTAGGTCATTTATAACTTTTAAAATTTTCTCATGTTTATTGGGCTTTGTTAATTCATTTTCCAGTAAATATTTAATGAGATTTTACTGTGGTCCAGGCATGCTAGATGGCCAGAAAAGATAAATAAATCACCCTCAAGTAGCTCGTAAACTAGTTGTAGGGCAATACACATAAATTAATAAAATATAAAGCAATCTGAGAAGCACCAAAGCAGAACAGGAATTGTCATAATAGTGGGCGAAGCAGCAGCAGAGAGCAAGGGGAGTGTAGCTTTGGAGCCAAATCCCTTAGGTCAAATTCTCTCTCTGCTGTTTTCTAACATGTGACCTTGGGCAAGTTTTAAAGTCCCTCTGTGCTTCAGTGTACATTTTTTAAGTAGCGATAACAACAGTAACCATTAAATGAGTTATAACACATAAAAACCACTTAGAGGAACGTTTGGCATATAGCAAGTACCAAAAGTATTCATTGGCATCAGTACCATAAAACATAGAGGGTACAGCACCTTATGGATACAGATACTACACTGGACACTTAACAAATATCATCTCATTTTACCCTTGTAAAGCCCTGTGAGTTTCCCATTCTTATTCTAATTTTAAAGAAGAGAGAATGAGACTTAAAGATATTAGTGACTTGTCCAAGGTCACACAATTGAGTCATTTGGAGGAGTGGAATCCAGTTACTCACATTCTGAACCAAGTGCTTTGAGAGCACAGACAATGGAGCAGCAAGTGTTTTCTTTGGAATTTGCAAACTACCTTTTGGAGGTGGGTCATTTGGGTTGGAAACAAACTCAAGCTTGCATTAGCTGGAGTAAAAAAAAGCTGAGAATTTCATTCCCGACTGAAGGAATAGCAGGGTAGGGACATTCATCCATGGAAAAACTTGGCAGTTTTAGTAACAAGAGAACAGTTCTGTTACTTGCGTGATGAGAAATAGGGTATGAAAGTTGTGGTGGCAAATCACACAAGAGAGGGTTTCCGTGAATAGTTACAGAATCAGCTGATCCCAACTTCAGTGAAATTAATGGAGCCTAACTCTGAACCTGCTATAGGACCAAGTTTTTTTTTCATTTCTCTCTAGGTAGGCTGTTCACGCGAGTGCTTACAGATTAAGCAGTTGTATATTTTCAGTTGATGGTGACTCTACCTCAGCAAGTGATTTAAACAAAGGCTGAATCCCTAGCTCACTCCACATTACAAGGTGTCAGATTCTCCAAAGGGTGAACCAAAGGATTCCTGTTATCTGAAGGCAAACGGAAAGATTGACAATGACTTGAGAATCTAGTACAGCAAAGAATGCACATGCTTATCATAGAATGATTTAAAAAAAAAAAGAACCACAAAAAAGAACCTATACTGCTTACAATTGCAGTTACATTCATTTTACATTAAAAATATCATTAGGTTGACCTCTGATCTGTTGCTTTTGTACCTGCAGTTGGCCTTAAGGCATTTGGCTTTCCCATTTTCACAAACCTAATTTAGTAGTTTAAGTGGTTATGCTAAACATTTTACTTGCTTTCTATTATTTTTTGGCTGGCTACCATCACATAATGGAGGTATTACTGATTTTCTTCCATGTTAATTTCTCCTACCACATGCTACGGCAGGCCACTACCCTTAGCATCTTTTCAGGTAGTTTGCCTTATATGGATCTACCTCCTAAACCATTCAGCGTAGCCCATAGTCTTTTCTTTCTTTCTTTTTTTAACAACTCATTTACCAGGCTTTCCTGCATGTCACTTTTTGAAGTAGATTCTGTATTTTAGATTTTTGCATTTCTCTTTTTCCTCCTTTACTGTTGAATAATATAGTTGTGAATTAACAGTAAAATATTTGTAATATGTATAGCTTGATTGTGTGCACACACATGAATGGGGGTCCAAGTTAAACAGGGAGGTGGCGTCAGGTTTTTTTCTAATTAGAATTCTAGAAACACAGGGGGATAGGTGTCTTTTCCTTCTACCTTAAATGAGTTATTTTACAGTTGGAGATAATGTAGTCAGTTAACACCAAACAAATGTGCCATAACATACATAGAGCTCTTCAAAGATAATACATTGGTATTTTTAAAATGTTGTTTCCACAAGTGCTATGAGTTATATATGAATATCAAGGAGAAAAGACGGTAGCAACTACCTGGTAATCATCTGTGCTCTTATGGAGCTAAACACCATCCGGTGCACATTCTTAATATTTCCTCCTTAAACACCTTAATAAGCTGTACGATTGACACACATATGTCTCTCTTACATGGTAGAAACTGTGTAGAAAAAGGAAAACAACAAAACATAACTGACATGTATACTAACAAGGCATGCTAAGATTGCATTTGTGCCATTGCGTGGAGAATTCACTTTGACCTTGCAGCATTTCAGTTGCTGGTATTTGAACATAAGTTAGAACATAAGTTGTAACACAGTCTGTTACAATATGGATTTAAGTTTAATACCTACCACATCATGTCTGCCAAAACCTAACCACCAGAGAAATTATGAAGTTAAATAAATGACTATATTGTTAAAATTATATTGATTTGGTCTCAACATACATTTCATGAATTTCTGGGGTATTTTTAATATTTTTTAAAGTGATCTTTTTTGGAGAAATACTTTAGTTGATTGCTTTTTTATTTTCAAACAAAACAAAACCAAACCACAAAAATATTTACTAGATCCTTTCCCAAATTAGATTGTGAGTTTCACAAGAGAGGAACCCTGAATAATGCCTAGCACACAGTAGGTGCTCAATAGAAATTTATTTAATGAATGAATGTATAAATCTCTATCCTAATATCTCGATTAATCAATATCACTTTTTTCTTCTAGTTTTGTGTGTTTCATGTTATTAACCTCAAAATATTAGTGCCAGGAATAAGCATGATGAGTATTTAATATAGCCTCAATCATTCTTTAATTAATTGAACAACTACTGGGTTTCTACTCTTGGTCAAGTATTGTGCTCACTGCTGGAGGGAGAAAAAAAGACTCTCTCCTCCCCTATCCCATTCCCAAGTAGCAAAATTTACATGTAGAATTGGGATCAAAACAAACAGTGACAGAAATCCATTCAATAATTTTAACTGCAGTGTTTCCCAAAGACAGAATGTGTCTTATATGTCACCTTTTCTTAGTCACTCTCTCAACCACTCTACCGGCACATCAGGCAGCAAGAATTATATAAGCTTGCCAATTAGGAGCTGATAAAATTAAGATTAAAATGACATGCTACTTTGATTGGCATTTCTTCTATAAAAGGATTGTGAAAGAAAATTAAAATAGTTGAATAGCAATAAATTATGAAGTTTAAAATTAAAAACCAAAGTTGAACTTAATTAATTAGTAACAAACAGTACACTAGCTGGACATAAGGTGTAACCCAGAAGAATTTCTGACCCACAAAGTGAGAAATCACTCAAAAAGTCAGCAGGTCGACATAGGAAGATAATAGACGCAAGTAAGAGCCTAAATATCTTAGAAACATTTGGGAAATGCTGTTATTTTCTTTATTCTTACAAAGAATAAAAGCTATCTGAAAAATGAAAGTATCCAGCTTTGAATCCTCAATGTGAATAAGGACTGAAATATGGGCACCTGCAAAAGATAACAATGCATAGTAAAAGATATTAGGAGGTGAATTTTAGGAGATGGATATACTAAAATAAAGCACTCTGTGCTCAATACTACACTTTAGTACTAAATGGCTCTGCTGTGTGCCATGATTCCCAATGTCACATCCGTTTTAAAAGCACCATGTGAACAGATGGAATGCTGTTAGAGTCAAATCTGCAGGTATGTGTTGAAGAAAATGGGAAACAATTGCACAAAGTAAGACACAAGAATTCAGAATCCTAACGTCACAAGTCATTTTCCACCATGAAGAGTAAACTCTTAAAAAGTATGCTTTCGTTTCAAATGAAAAAGTTCAGTTAATTGCAAAGCTGGCTTACATCCCATGCCCTGAGGTGCCAGGCCAAGTTATGAAACTGATTCAGGTTCTCAGTTTAATTTTTTTTCTCTCTTTATAGTAAACCCCAGGATTCGGACCCTAGAGAGGCACTTTCAGATGAGAGAGGGTGGGATTAGCAGAATGGCTCATTTCATCCAACAGTGACATCTGCTGTCCATTCACTAGATTTTTCCAAGGCTGCCATGTTAACAGGTAATCTGAGGGGCTGGGGATAATTTTGCACTTATGCAGGTAATAAAGTCAAGCGTATAACACAGGGAAGTACTCAGAAATGAGGACCAAAAAAAAAAAAAAAATCTTCTGAAGATACTGAGCTTCAGTACTTCCTTGCAAAAGAATGTACGTTATTTTTAATTGATTATTTTTTGAAATTGTTTTTCTAAATTTTTAAAAAATTTTATATATAACTATATTAAAAAATGAAACCAAAAACAGATAAACTAAATTTTCCTAAAACTGGTAGACATAGAAGCATACGGAGTAATGGTAAGTTTCAATATTACATTTCTATCATTTAAACATGTGCAAAGATTTGTACACTTCAACAGCAGCAGCTTAGTCATCTCACTTCTCCTAGAAACAAGAAGAGAAAAAACAAACTAAAACAAAAATAAAAACTATAAACTTTATTTTCAGCACGTGCATGAAACAAAGAAAGACCCTCTAACTCCAAATCATACAGCATGCTGTCACAAACCATACTGAACTTAGCAAGAAAGTACCCAAGGGAAGTGAAGCTTCAGTAGAAGAAAGAATTGAGAGGACAGGAGCAGCTAATGGTGGTAGATCACTAGAAATCCACAAGCAAGTATATGAACCCAGAGGAGAAGCCCCAGCCAGAGACAGGAATGCTAGAGCAGAATTAAGAACTAATAGGACCGAGTCCTCAGGGAAGTGGAGAGAGAATACTGAACAATGTTCAGTGGAACTCAGAGGTGGAAAACCTCCGAAAACACCTACAGAATATAACTTCTAACACTGAATGAATATTCTGGAAGGCAAGGGTTGTTTACTTGCAGCAGGGCAGTGGGAAACAGGAGAGGATAAGCCTACAGATGGAAAGTGTCCCAAACCAGTTTGGGTTCTGGGAACCAGAACAGCCACGGACCTATAATATCTCGAACCGTGAGGCAATAGTTTATCATTATAGAAAATTATGAGAGGTCCCTTGAGCTACAATGCTTGCACAATTCTATAACCTCTTTCCCATTTCCTACAAGAAACTCCTGTTGTGAGCTAGTCAAGAAAATTCAACATTCCCATATGAGAAACACTAAAGGACTTTGCTTAGCATCCATGAAAAATACTATAAGAACAAAGATGAGAAGGAACACATCAACTCTTTTAATCATCAGAAACGTTGTTATGAAACAGAAGAAAAATGTAATGAACATTTGTACAGGCCAACGTAAACTTTAACAACTTAAAATACATAAAGGGACCATGAGATGACATACAAGTTCTAGGGGAAGAGTTGGCCAGAGAGTGAAATTGAAACTGTCAGGATTCATGAAAGAAATGGGATTAAAAGTAGAAATAATTTTAGAAAAGACTAATACAAAGAAAACAAGAAAGATTTGTCTGCAAAGAAAGTAAGAATCATAAAGAGGAGAAATGAGAGAAGAAAACAAAATATTGAATAAACCCTCTCCTCTCTCTAAAGAAACAGAAATATAGAAAACAAAACAGAATTAGAAAAAATATACATTATGTTAGGCCAAGGTAAACCATATAGGTATACTTATCCATATTATATACATTTATATTATCAGAAGGCTCAAATCTAAGATAAATCCTTGTATAATAATTGAACTTTAATGATTAAGAAAGAATTATTTGGAAGGTTAAGTACAAAGGTCAAGACATTTTTTAAGAAAGGAAAACCAATGGGGAATCAGAGTTTTCCACAGTAACAAGTTGACACCAGAATATAGGAGGCAATATCTACAAAATAATCAAGAAGAGAATGAAGCCAATGGCTTTATCTTTATCCTCCCAAGATATCCGTCAACTATAAAGTCTACAGTTAGGAACACCCACAAATTCAGGCAAGTAAAATCTTTTTGAGAAATTTACTAGAGGTCAAACTTCAGTCAACCCCGTGCTGATTAGGAGAACTACTATCATTAAGACTAGCAGTGAGCATCCAATACATTCAGCTGTAGATTTAAGGGGAAAATGGTGTGGAAAATGTGAAAACACATTTTTATTGACAGTTCTGACAATGTCCAAAATCCAACCATAAAAATTAAGAGGAGGGAGTGAGTACAAGATGTAGAAAGCAGAATTAGCTCCCTGATCGTCTCATATGTTACAGCTGAGAGTAACAGAATATTTTTAAGGCTCACAATTCACCTACAATAATATAAACATATTAAAATTACAAGGCAAATATTAATAAATGCCCAGTTACAAAAACTGAATAGCACAGGAGGAGGAGAGAAATTAGACACAGCACCTAGTCTAATTTTATTGCCACTCACAGTATGGAGCCATTAGATATTGTCTAAAGAAGTGGGAAGAAATTTAAACACAGGTAAAATTTTTAAAATAATGACTATAAAAATATATCTGTCCCGTCAACAAAAATAAATGATCATTTACTTTTAAAAATTCTAATAATATTAATTAGAAAGCAGTACTCAATTTTATGATAGATACAAGAAATATCCCTATAAAAAAAGAGATCCAAAAGTGTCTTTAAAAAGAGTTGATAAATACAAACAAGGCAAATGCAAACAAATAATCAGTTTATTTTTACACCATTTTTTTTTTTTTGCTTATGTTTTTATTCTTTTTTAAAATTTGGTTAAGATATTTTAAAATGTCTTCTTTGATATTCTTTTTCTGATAATTCTAACTTTAGGGTTCTAACTCTGTTTCTTGTTTTTTTCCTGTTTCCTCATAATATCTATTTTCCTGGATTGTTTTGCTGTTGTTGATTTTGTTTTATTCTCTTTTTTGACTGAAAGAAAAACAGCAGGAAACTCGTACCAGTGCAGGTTGCCTCTCTAAATTTTGACGATATTTCATAATCCTCCCACTTTTGTTTACTTTTCAGAGACCTCAATTAGTTGTTTATTGTAGTTTTTCAAGTTTTCAGTTGCAATCAATGTGAAGGATGGGCTATAGAGAGCTTACCCTGGCACAGAGGACCAGAAATCCACCTCATCTTCTTAAAAGAAGTTATTTCCCATTTGTAACTTGTAGGAAGGAATGTAGATTTGGAGACATAAATTTTCCACGACATGGAAAAATCATTTAACAACATAAGGTTCTATTTCAGCTAATACAGAAGAGATATGGTTGAGAGAACAAGAAAGTTGACAGTAAAGAACTCACATGGAAAAGCATCTCAACAGATAATATAATCCATCCTACTCCCAAGAGGGGAAATTTTGTATTAGTGAAACTTCAAACAGGTATCACTTTCACCTCAGTTAATCCACAAAATTTGAGTCAGCAACATCCTGTGACCAACCATATCAAAAGTAGTTGATAGATGAAATGCCATTAACAGAATGAGGAGTTATCCATCACTCAGTAAAACTCCATCCATCACCCATCTACCAAACTCAACTCTATCTTAGACTAAGCGCACACACCACATTGAAAACTGTCAACTTCTGATGATCTAGAAACTTTTCTTCCATTTGATTACATTCAAAGAAAGAATACAGAAAGTTCATGGATGGGCAGTAAAAAAAGGCTGTAGTGACCAATAATAAATATAAAAATAGCAAAATAATAACTTTCGTTACATACTATAACACTCATTTTACTGACATAATCTGATATTAAGGTATTCTGTTAAGCAAGTTTTATATATGATTATATAATCTCATACCAGATTGCACGTTTTCAAATGAAACAAATCAAAGAGAACAAAAGAATCTTACACAGAAATTGACTGAAATCATGGTCTCTAGTTCAATATTACAAACATGCCTAATTATTACAGACATACAGATGCATGGCACTTGAAGCATATCAGAAAATAGACATTCCTGAATACAGATGTACAATACATTATTCTGAAATAGAAACCAGAGCTTCTATTTATTCCCTATTAATAAATAATATGATTATTAGTTACACAACTGGCTGCTTTTAATGTCCCCATTAAGAACTTAACACAATTTTTGCTAGAGATGTCTTTGGATGGCTCATGTAAGTTTTTTAATGTAGAATTACCCACTGCAGCTAGAGCTTTATAGAAGATGCTGATTTATTCAGTGCCTACAATTCAGAGGCATTAAGACTTGAGCAGAAATTCACCATGAAGCAATCCATTGTTTTCTCTTCAAATATATAACATGCATCCACATATATACATACAAAAAGTTAATAGTGATGAAAATCTTAAGTAAAATGAAATATAAAGACTGTAATGAAGAATTACAAATATATATGCACATATACATGTATATATGCAGCCAACAAGTTTTCCAACAACCATACATTTTTTTCAAAACTTTCTACCTCAAGTAAATGGGAATTTTCATTTTTGTAATATATTGCATATTAAAAATGAACTGTGTTTTTATTGATTTTGAAACCAACACTTCCAAGTATGAAAGTAATAGCTTTTTGATTGATTCAGTCAGGATGAGTTGGACGTTGAGAAGAAAGGGAGAATTAATCGGAAAGGGTTGATATAGGACCTATTCATAGTATAGATTTCCATTTTTTGTGTCATTGTTCTCTTGTTCTAGACCTGATGGACCATTTGCACCAGTTTAAATGATAAAATGACTAGGATGAGAGAAGTAGCAAGTCAGGATATATCAGAATTGAGTCTATTTTGAAATTAGAGGTAGAGACCAAAGTTTAGAATAATAATCACAGTATTCTGAGTAGAAACGGTGCTTTTTGAAAAAGTCAGGTACACACTTAAATCAATCCTCATAGGAAAGAATAAGTCAAAACGTTCCTAAATGAGATTAAGAGTATTACTTTGCCTTGCTTTACCAAAGAGTTGTTCTAGAAAATATGCATGCAAACCACATCTGGAATCAATCAAATTACAAATGGATACTACTCTCTAGCTTTAACAGTGAAATTTATTTCATTTTCTTTATTCAAGTGGTTCAGGAAAGATATGTCAAGTTCCCACTCGGAGCCAGGCACCAGACTCTAGACAGAAACCTGGATAAAACACAATCCCTCCCCACTCACTGAAATCTGAGCCAACTTGAGAATTCCATTGTGGCTGCACTCATGCTTCTGAGGCACCAATATCGAGGAGTAAGGTTCTCAGTCCCCCCAGGAGGGCACAGGGAACAGACTGTTGTTCACAAATGCCAAACATACTGAGCTGAGAGAGGATCTAGGACCTAATCCTGAGGGAAACTAACAAAACCAGGATGACTCAACTGCTTGGCTGGGAAGGAGAAGATAGAGACAGGGTGGTAACTGAAGGGATCTAAGAGGTGAGGGAGGACTGGATGTAAGGCTTAGAGAGACTTTACTATGTCAAAAAAAAAAAAAAAAGCCCAGTATAGAAAAATGTTGATGACAAAAAACAGTTAATGCGTAAGGCCAGGTCTATGTGGAGGTGGATGAATTGGCCTCAGACAAGAGGAGAGGCTCATTTAGTGTTCAAACCCCAGAGAGGGTATGTCAGGTAGGAACAAATGGGACAGTGAAATTGAGTGTTTTGCCAAGAGTTCCTGAATGACATGCTATGGCATCTAGGCCAGAAAGATAAACACAACAGGAGGCCACACAAGCATATTGGGCCAAAAATCAATGTAGTGGAACCAATAGGGTGAAAGAGCTTAGAAAGGAAAGAGAGGTTTTGCATTTCTGATTTCAGGGGTAGAGTATTTCTAGCTTCTTTATCTCATGTGTCCTATAAATCACTAATTCCCATCAGTCCCACCTTCATTTACTCCTTTTTCAGCTCCAGTGGCAAAGCCTTGGTTGATGCGTCAATCCTCTCATATACTAGTGGGCCCTTCCGCTGGAGCCTTTGAAAGAGTCTCGGTCTCCAATGCCACTTCCCCTCAAACCAAGAGATCCTTTAAAATCCCAGAGCAAACTTTCTAAGGTGTAAATCTAATGAGGTCATTTGCTTGATTATATCCATGTTAAAAATAACTAACACGAACAATTGCTCTATGCCAGGCACAGTGAAAAATAGCTAACTCAAAGACTGCTTAGAGAATTAAAAGAGTTAATATTGGTAACATGGGTAGTAGTGTCTGGCACACAGATTCACTCAGTATTATGTGTGATAGAAAGAGAATTCAGACATCTGAGTTCTAGCCTTAGCTATGTTTTAGCCTTGGCTATGTTCTGAGTTCTGGCCTTGGCTATGTCATAAATTGCTCAGCACTCTCAGGACAAGTAAAATATTGTCTCTGAATCTTGGTATCTTCATATATAGAGAGTTAAATTATTTCTAACATAGCTTCCAGTTTGTAAATGCTGTGATTTCTTAATTTACTATCAGTTATATGTAGATAAAATGCCATAGCAGGTGAGTCTGCCTAAAAGATGAACATGGAGAAATTTCTCCTGTACAAGACAGCATTCCTTAATAGAATTTTTAAACTTTCTGTATTGAAATATTATATTTATAGAAAAATTGCAATGATATACAGAGAGTTCCCATATGCACCAGCTTCTCCTGATGTTAACACTTTACACAATCACAGTTTGCCCAAATTAAGAATTTATCATTAGTATAAAACTACTGACTAAACTACAGACTTACTCAAATTTCACCATTTGTTTCTCTAAAGTCCTTTATCTATCTAGGATTTAACCCAAATCTAGGATAGTACATTTCATTTAGTCTTTGTACCTTCTGGGGCCTCCTATAATCCTTGACAATTTCTCAGTCTTTCTTTTATTTTATTTTTTTGTTGTTGTTATGATCTTGACAGTTTTGATGAATAATAGACAGATATTTTGTAGAATTTCCTTCAATTTGAGTTTGTGTGAGTCACTTCATGATTAGACTGGAATTATGGGTTTAGGTGAAGAATAACACAGAGGTGAAGTGCCTTTCTCATTGTATCATATCAGGGGGTACTGATAACATGACTTCTCACTGGTGATATTTACCTTGATCACTTAATTAAAGTAGTATCTACCAGGTTTCTCTACTGTAATTTACCATTTTTCCATTTTTATTGTTTGAAGCAAGTCACTAAGTCCTGCTATAAAATATTTTTCTATCATTCAATGAATAATGACAGAAATATTTATTGATAGGCATCATCAGAAAGGCAAGAACAAAAAGCAGCTGTTTTTCTAATAGTTATATTTTTAACTAACTCCTAAAATATTGTAACATCTAAGTAATGACCATAGTTATTTAAATAATTCGAAGAGTTCAACTGCTACAGGTACTATATTTTTGTGTATTTGTAGTAAATTGAAAACTGAGTACAATGATATTCTTTTTCACTGTTATTTTGAACAGTGACGATTTTCATTGCAAGGACATTTTATACAATGTTTGAGTATCTTTGATTTTTTTGGTCAATGTTCAGCAACACTAAATTATTAAATTTTTATTTGAACATTTTTACATGTTTACATTAGTCAATGTTTACAGCAAACAAGTCATTAAGAGACAAGTATTACATAAATAGATAAAATATACCATGGAAGAATTAAGTGCCTTTCTTAAAAAAAGAAATGAGTTGCTTACATCATTACTTTCTATCCCCAAACCTTCTGGCTACCGGATGCTCTTCTAACATGGACCAGTAGGCAATGGTGATGACCCCTATTCTGTAAACAAGCATTACATCACTAGACTTTTAGCTGGAAGGAACTAATCTTAGTACAGATCCCTGAGCTGTGAGCTGCTGCAAATCTGGACTGAGCTAGCTCCAGAAGCCTTCAAGGACTCTCATTGTGTTTCACAGTGGTCTCAAGAATTCTCAGTCCATAAAATATCCCCCAAATAGACATCAGACATCTGGGCTATATAAGGGAGTTGGGTTATGGCTAATAACTGCTATGTCCTCACTCCCTCATACTGCAAGAGAATGGCAGGTGCTTGGACTCTGGGCTTCCCTAGACAACACAATGCCCTAGGTCTTTTGAGTCATGGCTGTTTCCCTCCCAAATTTATCTTTCTAGTTTCCACTTATATTTCATTCTCTTGTTCAGTCTAAATAAACCTATATACAATTCAGACATAAAGTCAGAAACTGAACCTAGTGTTTCTGTATATCAAGTCTTAGAAAATACACCTCCTCTCTCCTAATGTATCTTTTAAAACAAGTCCAGCTATATTTTTGTAAAACCTTGTGTAGAGAAATACAATCTGGGGAAAGTATCTGTGACCTTCACCACAAGCCACATAAGTCAATAGATTTTCATGGCAGATCTCCAAACCCATATAAAAAATCAATATTAAGGCATTTACCTGTGAGGATTTCAACATTGTGCCATAGATTTTAACTTGTTTCCCCCTTTCTGAACTTGCTGTTCTGTAGAAACAGAGCTAAATCTAATCATACACTTCACATAAAAATAGATCTTTATTTTCCAAAATATTTTCAACATTTGAAAAAAAAAATATGAGTTGCACTACCTTTCTCTTTCATCAAACAAAACATGTCTATATTAATCAAAGTAAAGATATTTGAATGAAAATAACAGGAGAAAGAGGGACTCCAAAACCAATGGAACATCTTTACTTGATGTGGTTGTCACATGACTGTTGACCCAACTGTCTGTATTTGTTAAAGGTCATAGTCATGGAAAAGTGGTGAAAATAAAAAATTTGTAATTAATTTAGGGAAGATAAGATGTACTGTATTGCTTCTGTTGTGGGTATGTCTGGGTAAAAACTTGAGCAATGAATAATCCAGAATACATTCACATCTGCTAAAGAAAGCAATGTGTGGTGCAGTTCTCCACCACTGTGCTTAAAAGATAAGTTATCAGCAGTGTAGAAGATGGTCTCCCATGTAGTGGTTAAATTTGCATAATTTTGAGAACCCTGGTGGTAGGCAGGAAAGAATGGACTATTGGCATGTAAATGTCAAAGCTGCCACGGAATTCATCCCTGGGCTGCTTGGTAGGTGGCTCCCAAGGCCCCATAAGGAGGCCACACAGACTCATAAGTAAATTGACTTCCATGATTTAAATTTGTTCTCTTCCATATATTTTCTAAGAAACTTGAGCCAATTGCAGGGGAGACAATATGGTACTATTTGAGATCCTGGAGCAAAGAAAGTCCTAGACTAATGAGATGAATATTTGTTTTCTATTTTTCCTAGACAATGGGACATGCTGGGTGCATCTCCTTATGTGGTGGATTGAATTCTGTAATAAGAAGACTGCATGGTTTATGAAAAATAAAAACAAATAAACATACTTTGGTTACAAGTTTAACTTTGGCTAGATTTCTGTGGCAAAAATAATGCTTTGTGGTCATCTCAGCTTGGACACATAGTAGGACCACTTTCCCCAGCTTACTTTGCAGTTAAGTGACCATGTTGTTGAGTTTTTGTCAATGGGAAATGGGGAGAAGTGCTGTAGGTTACTCCCCAGAAGATCCCATTAAAACTTCCTGTGTGATTAAGCTCCCCCATTCTCTATCCAATAGCTGGATGGAGAGGACTCCATTAACATGGAGAAGGGAGGAACCACATGATGGAAGAACCCTGGATCCCTGCATCACCCTTCAAGGCAAACCCCTATGACCTACCTTTATTGGCTATTATAGTGAGACATAAACTTATTATGATAAGCCACAGAGATCTGGATATTGCTTATTAGAGTAGTTTACTTATCCTAATTAATACAATTGCTGTTATGCCTACAACATTTACACCTTGATGACTAAAGTCTGTTGGTATAGGGAAGTAGAGTTAGGAGTAGGAAATGGAGAGGATGCTATTTCAAAATTATAATATTTGTAAAGAACTTAGAACAGTGCTTGGAACACTGTAACCATGACATAAGTACTTGTTTAGAAAGATTAATAAGTAGACAGAGAAATGAGACAGACAGGTCTTTTTGTTGTTTTGTTTTTAGGTGTTTTTTTTTTTTTTTTTTTGGTTTGTTTTTTTCTGGACTTGAAAATCTAAATTCACCGGAATTTTTGGCTGACTGTTCTGATTCTTTGGAGAGGATCATCGTCCTCTAACAGGCCATACTACATGCTGGGCTTCTTCCTCAGTGCTCAGAGAATTTCTACATCCAATTCTCTTACCACTTTGAGTATTCCCTTAGAAAATTTTATCCACACCTATGAAATCTATTACCTCTGTTGGTTGGTGATGATACAGTTTATATCTCAAATTCGGACTGATCCTTTGAAGTTTAAAGCAGGAAAGTCAACTTTCTACATGATATCAACTCTTAAAAACTTTCCAAACTTCACATATCCAAGAGTAAACTAATGTTCCTTCTCATGTATTAGTTTTATTCCTTTGATTTCTATTTCGGGAAACCTCAACACCATCGATCTAGTTGAGTAGGAGCTATTCCCGATACCATGGTGCCCCGCGCTTTTCAGAGCCAAATGATCAATTCCGACAAGTTTACCTCTGGCATGGCCTTCACATCCATCTATCTCTCCTTTTCTCCACTATCCTAATCCATAGTACTGTATGAACTGCTGTTATAATCCACTGTATCATCTTCCCAAGTTTATTTCGCTTCCATGCAATCTACACTACCTACTGCGCTATCTACTCTACCTACTGCGCGATCTACTCTACCTACCGCAGTTGGAGGGATTTTTTTTTTTCAAATGCAAATCTAGTTAACACATGCCTCAGCTTAAAACCCTCTTATAACTTTTTATTCTTTGATAAACATCAAATCATCTATCATCTACCACCAGGTCTGGTGTGGTCCCATTCTTGCCTACTTCCAGTATCATCTTATTTCTACTCCTCCCCTTGCTCTCTGAGCTTCAGTCTCACCAGTTTTCTTTCAGTCTTCACTGTTTCACACTCTTCTCATCACACACTACATCCATATGTTGTCTCTCTACGTTTTTTCTTTTTGGTATTCTCACTCTATGCCACTTTCTTTTTTACCTCATGAACTCCTAATTATCCCTCAGAGCAGGGTGACTTCATCAGTGAGTTATAATCCTGTAGCATTCTGTTCCCTTCTTTCACATTATATAACCTCGCTGTAATCATACATTTTATCACCTGATTCATATCCATCACTCCAACAACACTAAGTTCCATGAGGACAAAGGCTATGGCTAGTTCTCCTAGCCTTTGAATTTTCATACCTGTCAAAGAAGAGGAACTCAGTACATTTTTTCTTGAACAAATGAATGAACCTGGTGGGGAAACAGTGTGATGATTTGTTCCTTTGGGAAGAACACACATCAGTGAGACTTTTGAACAAAGAAGGGTAAACAACTATCTAATTCTGAAATTAAAAGGTTTGAGAGTGAAGTTGTAAGCCTCTCTGTCTAATATTAGAAAAGGTGACTATTATTTTAATGCTTAAAATTGCTTTCACATAGGTTATTACAGTTATAGAAGAGGATGACTTTTGATGGGAGTGATAGAAAATAATTTTATTCTTTGAAATGGAAATTGGAAGACATCATCTAAAGCATTCCCCTGGGTGTAGTCAAACCCCAGGAAACATAATGACAATATAAGAGCCTGGTATGAAATCTGCTTTGAGGAATTAAGTGAAAGACCTGTGTTGTTACCTGGGACAATGGAAGAAACGTAGAGCAGTGTCATTCTGGAGAAGTCTGATTTGAGATGGCAAAAGCTGACCTACACAGAATGAAACATACTTCTACTGCAAGATTACTGTGACAGGTAAAAAGCGATCAGGGCAGCTTTCAGTCCACTGATGTATTTCTCAAGATTTTTCCATAAATGTCTGGAGACAAGAAACTGGTAGAAGACTGGATGTCTTGTGCTCAACACCAGTGGGTTTTGCAATCCTGCCCCCTTAGCTGGAAGTGAGGTATGACCCCTGAAACTTGAAGGAGTCGAAAACATCTGGGTTCTACTTGCCCCTGGAAAGAATTATGAGGACTCCCAACCATCTATATTTTTCCTAGTAAGTGAATAGGATCAAACACATTGTTCAATAATCTAAATCATTTCTGAGACACCCTTAGTGTTTATGGACCAAAAAGGGGTGGGGTTTGCCCAGGAGTCAGGGTAAATTCTCCAGCTGCCATCTAGTCTGTTTTGAAATAAGACTTGAATCCCAAGTTTGACCTTGGAAGATACCCAGGTTTTAAGATAAAAATGAAGCCTTCGTATTTTCAGTGATGATCAGGCAGCCACCATCAGTCACAGAATATATTTACATTAAAATACATATTTAAAAGCAAATATTACTCTCAAGATGATAATTTAGAGAGCAATCTGCAATGTGTAACTGTTCAAAGGCAGGTGTGGGCCTACAAAAGAAAAATATTTTTGAGCACTTCTTGATACTTAGCCAATTCTTCATAGTACTTCACTTCTGGTCACAAAGCAAGGCATGCGTAAAAATGCTTTCCATTAACTATTTTAAAAGTTCTGCCTTCAGATTACTGCTGACCTCTCTCTTAGCCTCTCTTTGATTTTGTCCACTATGGTACAGACCTAGGAAACTTCTTCCTTTTCTGTGTACTGACATTGGTTAGGAGGCAATATTGTCACTTTTTAAAGTAAATTGCTTTATAAACTTGAAATCCTAAAGCTTAGCCCTGAGCAAGAGTGTCAGAAAGAGTTCCTGGGAAGCACAGCACAGGCATTCGGAGGACACACATATAGTACAAGTAATACAGTAAGATCTTGTTCCCAGAGATATCTTAACACAAACTTGAATGAAGAAAACCCTGATGCAGCATACAGAAACAGATAAAACATCGCAAAGGCAGCTAATATAACAAAATTGGTCAAATTCATATTAATATGTATTCAGCTGTATAACATGCAATTATAATAATTAGACACTGAACAAGATATAGTGTCTCTCTTCATAGAGCTTGCATTCTAATGGGAATGACTTCTAGCTACAAATTACATGAAACATGGTATAATACAGTAAGCACTACAAAACCAAATAAAAGCCAAGTGATGTGGAATGCAGTGTAAGTAACTCAGGGAAGTTTTGTAGTTGAATTTTCTTTAAATCACAGCTTCCCTAGCTAATAGCTGAGAAAACCAACACACGTGGCATTAATTGTGCATGTCTTAGTACAATGGGTTGGTTAATATTTCTTCATTGGATTGATGAGATGATTAAACAAAATAGCATATATAAACACCTAGTACTTTGTTGGGTACACAGGAAATATTCCATTAAACTAGAACTCTTCCATCTGTGTAGAAACTATTGTGACCTGTAAAGACAGGGAAATCTCAATAGAGAAGGAAGGGGATTTTTTAATGATAAGTGAGTTCAGTGTTCAAAAAAGAAACTGAATTGTGTTGCAAGAGATTCCACATAGAAACTACAGTAAGAACAAACACATAAAGTAGAAGATGCACAAGTTGAAGAGTACAAACTGGTCTGAGAAAAAAAATGTTTTGTAAGTAAGCCTGTCGTGGAAAGACTTGAATATAATACTAAACCATCAGGATGTGATTCTGTTGATAATGAGGAATCCCTGAAAGTTTAGTCTATGGCAATTCTGAAAGAATACTTGTAAGAAAACATATTCTTTTGTTAAAAATATTAGAGGAATTCTGTATATGCAAAGCTGTTTAGAAATTTCTCATATACACTAACACAGTAACAACAAAAAGTAAATCCTATTCAACTTTATTCAAGCCAGATTTTATAAACTTATTTACTAAACAAACTCTTCCATCTCTGTTTCCCTGAATATAGCACCTACTAAAAACCCTTATTTGGGGTGTCATTGGAACGTACTTAGAAATAGGTGGTCTAAATTCTGCTTTAAGAAGACAATTCTGGCAGAATTCTCAGTTGGAAGAGGAGATTTTGGATGCTAGGAGCCCATTAAAATAGCTCACTTGCAAGCTAATATGTGAACGACTTAGATTTAGAAGTGAAATTGAGAGAAAGGCATGAATCAGAGGCAACAACCCTTGGCATATGATTGACTATATAAAGAGTAAAAAATGTGCCAGACCCAATAGAGACTCTAAAATGTTAAGCTCAAAAGACTGTATGACAGGAGGTATCTATAATCAAAATTGGAAACTCTAAAGGGAGACCAAGATTTGGAGTAAAAGGAATGATCCTGGAAGTGCTCAGCTTTAGGGCCTGCTTTGGAACTGTATAGCGGGCAGCTGAGGATTTCATTTCATATCAACCAAACGTAATTGAAAACCCAGCAGGTGCCAGATTCAGGACTACATGTGCAGGACCAAAAGATGAATAAGGCACTATCTCTGCTCTTGGGGTCTTAGATTTTCTCGACTCACTCCCGCATTACAGCAGACCCAGAAAGCTTTCAGGGGGAAATCTGGGACTTGCTCAGGTGTCCCCATCAGATATCCTTGAGAGACCCAACTTTCAAAGAAGGACACCATCCCTACCTCACACTGGGCAGTCTATCAAGGCGCATGGTTTTGTCCTTTTGTTGCTACACAAAATTTGGGCATTCCAGTCTGTTTCAGAAAATAAAATTTTGGGTTCTTTGCAGCCCATTTCTCTTGGAATGTTTGGTATAGGAGAACAATATTTCATGGAGAATTGCTTGAAGCATAGGGAAATCATTCCTTAAGATCAGAGTTTTTATTGTGTTATATTATATTATATTAGGCATTAGGAGTTCCTATGGAGAAGAGTCAGGGGGCATCTGAGAAAGCAAAAGAGAGTCTATGACAGACATTTCATGCTCAGTAAATATCCACACACTTCCAGATATTTCAGAGACTTCTAGTTAGGTTGAGACTTCAGTTATGAAAATATCTAATAGACTATGAGCTGAAGTGATATGTATCACTTTGGGGCTAAGGCAGGAAAACACTTCTGCCTTATTTTAAGCTCTCTTTTCATCTGCTTTGGGTACCCCAAGGTTACGTGTAATGAGCGCCATAGCTTAAAGATGGAGGTTGTTAGCCTGACCAACTTTGGACTTTATGTGTGTAACAAGCTTTGGTTTGGTAAAGCCACTGAGAATTCAGATTTAATGTTTGGTTTGTTTGTTTTGGTTTTGGGTTTTTGGGGAGTGGGCAACACAGTGGGATTAATACAGAGCCCAGGTGAAGAGAAAATCTCCATTGAGTTAGGGTTTTCTCATGTTGGACTTCTATATAAAACTTGTTGACGAAAAATGTTCAGCAGATGAAAATTTTAGAAATTCAGTGCTCTACAATGTATCTATGTCATTTTCATATCAGTTGAAACCAGCAGAAAATTACATATCTAGGCCATATTCTATAGGAGAATTATTTTTACTGATTTGCTTTCTCATGTTATACATGAGCATAACAGAACTCACAATTCTATTCATTATACGGATATTATTGATTTTATTGCCCACCATGTCAGACAGAGTTTATGAGACCTATTGCAAGAATGCTTCCCAGATCTCAGAATTGGTAAGAACTAGGTTTCTCCACAGAAACTGTTACAGTTTTAACAGAAATAATTTTGGAAAAAAATAGGATAGAAAATGGAAGATGGGACATTACCAAAGGGGCTCTTTGTTGGCAAAACATAAATAAAAAATAAAAAGAATATACGTAAATAAGGTTCTTCAGGTTTCACATAAAATTACACAAGTTTATACTAGCAAACATATTGCTTATAAATTGATAAGAAAAAAATTGGGAGTCAGGGTTTAGACTTATTTAGGTCAGTGGACTGGCAAACATGTTTCACTACGGACTCTATTAGTCAACATTTGGATCATTCTTTTCAACAAAGAATGTCAAACTGTAAGAGGAAAATTAATAAAGTTAGTTATTAGAGTCACTCAACCAACATGTTGAAGAATCTGGAAAATTTCTCATATGAATAATGGTGAAGACTCAAATAATAATTAGTTTGGGTAAGAAAAGATTGATTGCGGTTTTTGGAGGAGTACATGAATGTGTTTCATAAGGGGGAGTGGGGTCTGCATAGTTCCTGACTTCACGTATTTAATGAGCTGCTATGTCTTAGGTGGAAACACATAAAACTGCCCTCTTTGTAAATCAAAGAAGGCTGGATATTGATAATTTCATATGGTTCCATCTAATAAACTAGGAAATACAGTAATCTCTGAATTATTTATTAGGGCAGAACTTGGGACAGCAGTTAGAATTGATAAAAGTTAGATTTTAGGCAAAAATAAGATAGAAATTCTATCTAGAATTGTTCAAAAGTAGAAATATAGGTGAAATATTAGGCTCTAAAGGTGAGTTGTATCAGAGAATTCATGTAAGAATTCCATGCTTTGATTTTGAGATTGGCTATGTCATCTTTCATTACAGCTTTTATTTCTACTAATCTAATATTCTATATTTTTTAAAACATTCTGATAAAGATGTTGGTTTTCTCAAATTACACACAGGGCTGTCTTCATGGGCATACAACCTGCTTACTAAGGCCCCATCCATGTGCTACTGTGATCATTCTGAAATTCTTAGTAAATTTTGAACAGAGGAATCTACATTTTCATTTGGCACTGGACCTTGAAAATTATGTAACCAATCTTGAATACACAGTCTTCTTCAATTTGCATGAAGATTAACATGATAAATGTACGTTAATTCTAGGCCATCAAAAGCTAGTGTATCACTTTTAAATTACAATTGGGAATTGTCCTTGTATAACAAAATGTATTGCTCCAAAGATCATTTTGTAGTAACTGTTAAATAGTGTATGGCTATGTGCATTTGCGAAACTGAAAAATTTCTAAAGGAGATTTGGTGTTCTATGCATCAATTAATCATAGAATGTTTCCAAAGGTGTAAATAGAAATAATAATGGAAGAACATTTTGAAGAGGCAAAACACAAATCTATGACAATTCTGTTTCTTGAAAATCTGTATTCTTGAAACAAAGAATAAACGAACAGCAGGAAAATGCACCACTATTATGGTCACAGCTTCTAGGCAACCCATTAAAATGAAAACCAGACATAGATAGCAACAGATGTATCTACCATCAAAAAAAAAAGTTAAATCAGTGAAAAATTTCAAATGAGGTAACTGTTCAATGAAAAGGAAAAAGAATAAAAATCATATCTGCTTGTTTCTGTATTCTGGGGTTTGTAATTTGGTTCTCGAAAGTGGTCCATATGCAAATGTTCTGACTGTCATCAATGAAAAGTTAATTTTTGTAACTAATGTTAAATACACAAAAGAAATGTTGATTCGGTTAATTTTTAGGAAAACATATCCTTCTAGTTATTAGTTATGATTTTACTATTATGATGTAGAGATTAGTAAATATTCGCTTCTTTATTCAGTTAAGATTGTAGCCAAAGAGTCGTGTGATCTTTGTTTTTAAAAATTTGAAAGGAACTTTTCCTCACTGTATCTCAAAGATTTTATTACTCAGAATGTTCTGTTTCTTAAGTACAGATAGAATTTTTTAATGTATTGGTTTATGTACTATATCTTTAGTGCAAGATTTTTTTTAACTTATCTTCCATATACAAATAATTCATTCTGTTAAACTTATTTTCAGTTCAACATTCTAGAAATGAAACCTTATTTTTTACTTAAACTAATTCTACAAAGGAAATACAGTAGTTATCCTAATTTTAATAAATGCTGAAAGCTTTGTAAAATTTTTCTTTGTGTACTAAATGATTTTTGGCCCATACCCAGCAACTGCGATGAATGTAATAATGAAATAACATTTTGAAAGCAGACCTGATACATTAAGTATTTGTTGAGCTTCTATCATAGGCTCAGTATTGTGCTTTCTCTATACTGTTTTTCTGTGACAGTCATGCTGTTATCTTTATATAATTAAAAGCAGAGATGTGGAGTTAAAAAAAAAAATCACATCTTTTTACATGGTGATGAAACATGAAAGATTCTGCTAAAAGTTTATGTGGAAAATTAAGATATAAGTAAAGCAATCTATGTGCACTCATCCAATAAGGAGAAAAGAATGAATTGGTGGATCAATGCCAATCTTAATTTTGAAATCTTCAAAAAGAAGAAAAGTAAGATTGTGCTTGATAAGATTCTCTGCAATACAGCAAACAATCCAGCCAAAACTCTAGAAAAAAAAGAACAAAGTATATTCATTTTAAAAGTAAGTGGTACATTTCTGTTTTTTGAAAGGCATAGGCATAATATGGGTTTTTTTCCCTACTTTAGTGACCACTTGACTTGGAATACTTAAATTCTGGTGAATGTTTTAGAAATGTTAATGAGTAAAATTCATAGACATTTAAGAATAAACTGTCAAATTATCTGTTACATCGTTATTATTAAAATAATAGCACAAGCAGTCCACTAATAACCAAAAAGCTCAAGTGATTACAGAGTATTAAGACTAGAAGAAGCCAGATCTAAATAGAAATTGCCAGAACCATCAGAAAGAAATCTGAAGCCTGCTCAACTCAAGAAAGATTTCTGAATCCTTCAGAATAGGATTGGGAGGGTGGCTGTGATGGAAATTGAATCCAAGTATCCTCCTCTGGGCTTCACTGTCAAGGAAAGGAATTAAGAGGGAAATTTTCAAAAAATTTACATTTGTGAAATTGGTGTTTAGAAGAGAGTCTGTGAAATACTGTTATTTCTTTGGAGTCAGAATTTAAGAAATTAGTTAATATTATGCCCCTTTCCTTTCCTGCTAGCTTTCACTATTTTCTCTCTCTTCGTGTTTTGCTCCTCAGACCTCAGACATGTTGTGGCTATAAAGTCCCTTGATCTATCTTTTACTATCTTTTTCATTTTTTTTTCCAGTAAGGCTGCACTTTTGGTTCTCAAACGACCTGTAGCTTCTGATCTGATCAAAAATAAAGGTGATGGTGGAGCATGTGACTAGGATGGCTCCCAATGGATTTAGATTAAGTGATGGCCACTGAACTGTGGACCTTTGGCTCTGAGAATGTCAGAGATTTCTAAGGGGGCTTTTTATGGGCTAGTATTGGAGGGTCACTTGTTGCAAACTGGTTTTTCTTAAGTTGTATTGAATCTTTCTGCACATCTATTCTTCCATTCTAACTTCCTTCCAAACTTAAACTTACCAAAATAATAAATATTAAACCATTTATATTATTCAAAATAATCTATCTTTACTAATGTACATATCAGAATTCATTATGGTTATAGTCAATCTATTACTTTCTATTAAAATTACTATTTTATATTCCATTTTTCTTTTTAATGTTATTTCATATAAACAATATTTTATATCCATCAAGATGAGCCACAGAACTGTGAATTCAAATAGGCTTTCAGTATTGAAATTCTTTCTTTGTAAAATTGTTTTACTTTTTGACCCCTTTCACCCACTTCTCCCACCCCACAACCTCTGACCACCAATCTGTTCTCTGTATCTATGAGCTTGGTTTTTTTTGTTTTTATTTTTTAATTGATTTTTTATGTTGTTGTGACCATGAATTACATTTTAGTAAAGGAGAACAGGGTGATGATTTCTGAAAGTCCAGGGGGTGTAGGGTCTGAAAAGAGATTTCTGGAGTCCCCTGGCTGTCTGCTTCCAGAGGTTGCTTTCCTGATATTGCCAACTTCCGGAACTCTTGCTCTGACTTCATTTTAAAGCCTTGAGCACAATTAAGTGCCTTCTCCTGACCTGCATTTGTACCACCACGAGGTTCCTTTGTAACCTTGAAATGTGCAGTGTGACCAATCGTTGGCTGCCAAAACAAATAAACTTTGAGAATTCTTCTCTCTGACCTCCCATACTAAAACATAATGCATGGTCACTTGTTTAATAGAGAGAAAGTTTATTAACCTGATCACTTTCCAAACACAACTTTTCTTTCTTTACTTAATGGAGTCACGTAGAGATACTCCATACAAGCCCTTCTGCTTGCTCCCATGGGGACTGTCATATAAAATTACATTACGATAAAAGCAGGTAGAGTAAATGCTTGTTAAAGTTATTTACAACAACTACTGTCCCTGAGTGAAACAGGTGTTTGGAGTGTACTTGATTTACAACGTTGTGTTAGTTTCAGGCGTACAGCAAAGTGAATCAGTTATACATATACATATATCCACTCTTTTTTAAGATTATTTCCCATACAGGCCATTACAGAGTATTGAGTAGAATTCCCTGTGCTATACAGTAGGTCCTTATTAGTTATCTATTTTGTATATAGTAGTGTGTATATGTCAATCCCAATCTCCCAATTTATCCCAAACAAGCTATAAATCTAATAGTATAGAGAAACCAGTATAGATATCTCAGACTGTTCCTCCCAACCCATGAAATTTATCACTGTGATACAGAGATGGAAATGAAGTCATTGGGAAGGTAGATCCTTTGCTAATAATTATTTTTTTTCCTTTAAGAAAATACAAGAAACAGTCTGAGATGTCTATACTAGTTTCTCTGTACTATTAGATTTAATAGCTTGTTTGGTTGAACAAATTTTCAGTGTGGAATAGAAGAAACAGAAAATAACACATTATGTTTGGAAACACTGGTATTCTGTAAACACAACCTCAGTATATAAGTAGTTCTTTCTAGATAGAAAATGGAAATAGTCTATTTCTAAAATCATCTATATTTTTCTAAAGATAAAAAATTCTACTACTATTGATAATTGCCAAAGGCAAACAGGTTACAATCATTCTAATTACCTATATTTCTGCCTTGTAGCATGTTTTGTAGATAACTGTAATGCATCACTATCAGAATAGCATATTGTTATTAAATGTTAATGCAGAATTCTAAATTTTCTATCATTTCTAGAAAAGCAAACTTACTGATAATAAATTGCACTTACAGAGAACTTTTATCTGCTTTAATGAATTGAGAAATCTAGCCTATTAAGACATCAAGACATGATTATTTAAATGATTTAATTATAGCTCATGTTTTTCTACCGATAATGTTACTAATTGTGTTTTAAAAAACAAATCCTAACAAAATAATTAAAATCCAAATGTTTAACATGAAAATCCAATCTCATTTGCAGCTCAAATATTTCAAGTGTAATTTATTCATTTGTAATTTATTCTGATTTGTGTAGTTTGTTAAAATAAATCAATATCTGACTTAGACCTATTGATAAATTCTATCATTCCAAGTATTTTGCTGTGAAAATACTAATTGCATGAAACATTAAAAATATTGAGAAATATTTCTTATGTGATGATTTAAGTTGTTGTGCCTTTCCTGATCTAATAAATTTAAGTATACAGTTTTCAGATTTGTACACAAAGAAAAAAATAATCAGAGTGGAAAATATGTAGCAGTCTCATGAATATGAAGGAAGAGTTCAAATAGGACCTTTCTATTGTATCGTGTCTATGCAAAGCTTTATTCAAAAAAAGAAAAACAATGCCGATGACTTTATGACTTTAAAATCTTCAAGATTTTGGTAGATTAGATCATTTGGGGCAGTTGTTCACTCTCTCCCCCATCTCCATCCCTGGGCGGGGGATTGAGGGTGGGAAGGGATGTACTTCTCACTATTTGCCTTTGGTCTTTGCTGTATGACTTTGCTTTGGCCAAAGGCTTATCTTAGAGGCTCTACTGCAGCAGCAGCTTGGTATGTTTTTGCACAGGTGGGTTTGAACTCCTGACTTCTGTCATAACAATAACATGCTTCCGGTTCTGTGATCTGAGAAAGATGACCAACATGTGCAACCGATCTGGACTTCGAGCAAAACCCAGCCCAGCCCAGCAGAGACCAGCTGAATCACAGCTGACCACAGATGCATGAACAAGTAAAAAAAGATACTTATTGATGTATTTCACTAAGTTTTACTTGGTTTTTAAACACAAAATTATCATGGCAATAGCTTGACTGCTTCAAAGGTGTCACTGTCCAACATTTCTGTTATTCAGTCATCACATCTATTATGGACACATCATAATTTAAAAAAAAATAAGTTATAACTATATTCTAATTGAAGTAAATGGTACCACAGTATTTTATTAAATATCCTCTCATTCATTTCATATTCAATCTCAGTTGAATAGTTTCTAGGTTCCTGGAACTGGGACAAATTCTCTGAAGCTGGATCAGAAATCTTACTATAAAGCTTACAAAATGAATTCCTTTACCTTTTTATTATGACAATGTTTTACTACAAGTAGGTACAGTCTTATTCAATTTTGTATGCCCACTACTTAGGAAATCTCCTGATCCATAATACAGCCTCAATAATATTTGTTGAATAAAATAAAGAGACATGGTCAGACTCCCTTCCCTTACTTGATGAGAAGCAGACTAGTTCATAAATGCAATACACTTTGTTTCTCATCAACATCCTCGTTTAAATCATTTTGTGTACTCCCTGTATCTATTATTATGCCTGACACCTAGTGGATACTAAACCACTTTATTCAGTGAATAAATGAGAGGACAAATGAGTAAAATAGTACAGGAATTTTAAAATTATAATCCAAGACTGAAAGCATATTATTTGTAATTAGAATGATATTAAATAGTTACTGTTAGTATTTGATCATTAGGAAGATTCACTTTTCTGTTTCATTTAAATTTTACATATAGTGATCAATTTAACTATAAATTTCATTCATTTGTTCAATAGATATATATTGAACATTTTTTATGTTCCCATGCTCTCTGCTAGACACAATGAGGAAATACAAGTATGGCCCATAACATAATGGAGATGGTAGTCAAAAGGCATCACAAGCGGCATTAGGCATAAAGGTTTATTTTAAATGAATAATTCCTTGGATATTTTCCCTTGTTACAAATCCAAGAAATGCATTTGTATGTTGAGATGCAATACATTCTTAAAATATCAGAAAAAGAGGTATTTTTAAGGTTGGGTAAAAGGTGACACTATAATGAATTAGCACAGAAACATGAAAAAGCCACTAGTCATGAGAGTATTTGTGAAACAGACATAGAAAATTAGTCTTCTAATAAAGTTATTGTGTCCTTGGATGACATATAATAATTTTGCTATTCAATTTTCATCAACGAAAAAACACAATACAGTCAAAACTATATACTTCATAATTGAAGTATATAAATAACTCACTTTGAAATGTCTGAGGCATGCTTCACATTTTTTAAAATGGGAAATTATGAAATTTAAACTCTGTACCTATTTTAATGGGTGCAAATCAAATATTTTGAAAACTCTTAAGAATTAGGTCTCATTTCAACATCTATTAAGTGCCTTAAGAACTTTATTTTCTAGAAATTTTAAACTGCTCTTCTGATAATGTGATTCTTCTACAAAAATCTTGAGAAGATTTTCTTATCATTAAATTAAAAATGAATGTGCACAATAGGAAGTCACTAGGATATAGTAAATATCTTGGTTTGTTATATATACCTAATAAATTCAAATTACTCTTTTATAGTTAAAAGCTGACAAGCTCATTTGCTTTTATAAGATAAAAAGAAAAGGAGCATTAAAGGAAGTTAAATTAGATTTTACCATCTGTTTAATGAGTTTCAGGCCTGGTTTGATAATATATTTCCAGATATAAAATTTCAAAATGATCATTTTCAGAAATAGTAACTGACCTGCCTTGTATAAAGGTATATAAATGCCTATTCAAACTCATTACTATAAAACTCATGATTTGTTTTATTTCTAATGAAACCAATTAAGTTTCTACCACATCAATGTGAAACACATAATAAATGCAGAACTTATATTCATAGGACTTATCACATTTCTTACGGTTATTACAATTCATATTTTCACTTTATCATAGGACTTTTACTTAGTTTAGTTTTTAATGAATCTTTATACAGTATTTATTTCACTTCTTCAATATTCTGTGCCTAAGAAACTTTCCCAATGATCCCCAGTGACCATATTCCTCTCATAAGTCAGCCTACTTTCAAGGTGCATTCACTGCTTCAAAACTATAGGGGGCCATCTGGTTAAGTGCTGCTGAATTGCAAGAAATACATCCAGAAACTGTTCTGCTCTGACGAATTACGTCTTCAAGGCACATTCATAAAATGACATTCAAGTGATTATAGAGTACATTTATTGAGTCTGCAAAGCATTATGGACCCATAATAACGCCTGCAGAAAGCTGAGAATATGCATGAGCCACTCGTATGGCAGAAGAGTGCTACAGAAGATCATTAGATGGATTCTTTTTTGCATGCCAAACTTTGGGGTATTTGGAATCAAGTTGTGACAGTTGCCAGGAGAGGACGGCACATGGCCCAGCAAATTGTGAATAACAAGGAGAAAAGCTGGGTTGTTTGACTGGGAAGCGTTATGAACTACTATAACCCTAGGTTCCCAGAATTCAATGAGGGTGGTAGAACTATGAACCTGAATTAATATCCAGAAAAAGCTAGAGGAGGAGTTTCTCTGCAACATTTAATCAGAGCAAAAAGATCGGCCAAGTCCAAACAGAAAAATTAGCCAAGTTTGCGAGATATGGTTCAAAACACTAAAATCAGACTAACCAAGATATTTGGGTACAGAAAAATTTGATTTTTTTTATTCTCTGAAGAAGCGCTCTCATAAGTCAGTTGCAGAGTGCGAGGAAGAACACAGGAATACACGTGCCCTTTTTGGGGGGAAACTGAGACATAATGGATGACTATGAGATACAGAAAAAAAGAGACACAATTTTTTTCCAAGTAAAAGTTAATAATAATGTGTTTTTCTTAAAAAAAAAATAGAATGGAAGAACTAGAAGTAAGAAAGAACCTGAGATATTAAAGAACTGAAACAATGAGTGTGTATGTAGGGAGAGTAGATGTAACATTAGTGTAAGAAGGGGAGGAATTAGCTAATGAGGTTTGAGACATGGAAGACCAGATGATGCAGCTCCACATAAAACATGATGCAGAGTTTGTCTTTAGTTTTTTAAATTATATTTATGTTTATCAGAGTAATAAATATATTTAGTAAAAAACAAGTAGCACCAAAAGGTCTATTTAAAAGAAAAAAAAAAAAAAAAACCATTTCTACTCCCAAAGGCACTTTATAGACCATGTTTCCTGCTCCTGGGGAAAGTAATAATCAACCTGACTGATTGTTCTAGCATTAACCTTACATGTCTAAACCTTTATTAAATTGGCATTTATTTTCTGTTTCTTACTATCAATTCTGGGCAATATTTATTGATTTTCTGTTATACCACCACATCCCACTTTCCTTTTTCCCATACAACTAATTTAATTTTAGCAAAGTTGTGATTACAGTAATAGTTTTATCTACAAATATTTTATTCAGTTCAGGGAAATAGTATACTATGATTATATATCTTTTCATATAAAGGTTTTTGTTTTTCTATAATCTACAATTGCCATGGTATCTATCAATTTGCATAATTTGCCTTGTATCTATCCAATTTTTTCCTTAAATGCTCTAGCAAATCTGTCAAATGTTTTTTTTTCATACATTCCAACACATTAAGTTAGTAATTTTTTTTTTTCTTTTTGGCTTGCAAAATTCCTTCCCACAGTCATCCTTTTCCCTAATCTGATGTATTCAACATCATGTTGCCTGGACCCCATATCTTCTCATTTCTTGATCACTCTTTGCCAACAGCTTTACACAGAAGGTTTATAAAATATAAATTTGTGTATTCTTATCTGAAAAGCTTTTTAATCTATCCTCATACTTGATTTCCATTTTAGCTATGTATAGAATTTCAGGTCAGAAATCAGTTGCCTCATAATTTGAAGGTACTGCTTTTCCATTTTCTTCTAGTACTCCTGTCAGTAAGAAACTACAAATCTGATCCCCATTCTTTGTATGCATTTGTATGTATTTTGTTTGGTTTGTTTCTTTCACTGGAAGATTTTAATATCTTCTCTTCAATATTCATAAATTTCATAACTATTGTTGTGTGTGGTGTGTGTGTGTGTGTTCATTCATTGTAATGGTCATTTGGTGGGCTCAATCTGGAGTCAAGACTCTTCATTTCTGAAAAAAGTGATTTATTATATATATGATAAACTCCTTCTCTCTATTAGTTTGGTTCTTTTCCCTGAAATTCTTATTACAAGGATCTCCTAGAGTAAAATTCTAACATCTCATCATTTTACTATTTCCTTCTCTCTTTCTTGTGTTATTATTTTATAGAATATTTTTTGACTATATCTTGAAAACCCTTCTATTGAATTTTAAATTTTTATATATTTTCAATTTTTGAAGTTCCTTCTTATTCTTTCATTAATTTTTTAGAAGCAATATATTAGTATTTTTTTAAGATACAATCTATTCTCTCATTTTTTGGAGGATATTCATATAGCTTTGTGTATTTTCTTCTTCATACTCATCTGTATTTTCCCATTTCTTTTTTTCTTTTATATTTATTTTTTTCCCATTTTACTTCAATGCACAGTGATCTTTGATTGTCCATTGATATTGGGCATCAGAAGCCACCTGGAAATTATTGTATGTATATAGGGTATAATAGAGGATTTCACCACCATTCAATTAGATGATAAATTGACTTCTCAATGGGTATAAGCCCAATCAGTATGTGGAATTATTTGTTCTAGAATTGATCAGTTTCTTCAAAGAAGAGTCATCTAATATTCTACATGAGTAGTTGGTACCTGAATGCTAGCATTCTGAAAACAAGCAGGTCAGTATGTGACTTTTCACTTAGTTCCCCTATTTCCTGTCTTGTGGTTCATTCTGTTCTATATTCTAGCAGAAGTTATGAGCCAGGAATCTTCCTATTACAGTCCCCCCCACCCCCCCAGAAAACACCTTTAGACAGCAAGGGAGAAAAAGGAGTTATTTCCACTTTTCGAATATTACAAATAATGCTGCTGTCAACATTCATGCACAAAATTGTACAAATGTACAATTTTTCTTGTACAAATGTACAAAATTAAGAAAAGATGTTTTGTACAAATGTACAAAAAAATCACCTAAATAAAAAATATAAAAGTTTTAGTGTCCAACATTCTTTCAATATGTTTGACAAACAGAAAACCTGCTGGATAAATGGCTCAAATCTTAATAGGTAATAATGATGTGGCAGCATGAGAGTAAATATAAAGTCAAATATTTACCCAACATCAAACAGCTACATACTCTTTAAATAATAGAAAATAAATGATCAATGGCCAACCCAAACCCCATTACTTTCAAAAAGAGTTTTGAAACTTACATTTCCAGTTGATTGTCCACTAATTTAAAAGGTTGGTTTTATGCTGACCATTGATTTTTTTAATGAAATGGCCAATAGTGAAGTCAATGCATTATACCACATATTCCAGAAAGCAACCTTCCCTTGACTTTACTCAGACCAAACTAATTGCTAAATTAGATGACCATTCAACGTTATTGAGTGCATTTCAAATACTTTCTTCTGAACCAAAAACTAAACAGGCTTTGGTCACTATTGCATTGCTAATACAAAATCAAGAAGTGACTGTCTTTCTGGAATATTAATAAAGTAGGCCTGGGGACATGATATTAGTGTGTAGTGGAGATCAGGAGGAAGGAGTCAGGGTGCTGTAGTGATTTCCTAAGCAAGGAAATGAGTTGGTAGAAGTGGAAGAAGTTCATAGTCAGCTGACACCTCATGGTCAAATAGTTTGCAATCAGGAATTGACCAACTGGCTCTTTGTCAGAGTTATAAGCTATTAACAGCAGGAAACGTTTTCCTAAATGTATTTCATAGTAGGTGATTTAATGAAAAAAGCTTGGACAGTTTTCATAATTCAGAAATTTTGAGATACTAATATCTTTTTAAAATTCTGTGTCATTTTTTTTGTATTTATAAACACTAACCATCCATTGAGATTTCAATTAGAATCTCATCTTAACCTACCATAGCTATTAAGTCACTATTTATCATATTGGTATCCTAGGAACAGAATGAGATAAAAGAAAAGAGGCAATTTAACATAGTTTTCCCTACATAAAATAAGAAAGTCTCTCATCTCTTCTTGAACCCATAGGTTGTGATTACTGAAATACACATTATAAAATATCTACGTATTTTGTGGTTTTAAGCAAATGGTTATGATGATTGCTCTTTCTCACATTTAAAAATCAAATTTATTTTATACATGAAGACATTTTTCTAAAGAAGTTTAGTCTCTCTATAAAAATGAATATTTGATAGAAACCGGTAATATCTTATATGTATTGGAATTGTTTGAAGAAATAAAACGTTATTTAAATCTACTACTTTTAACAACACTGTAACATTTATTGGTCTTGCAATAAAAGAATTATAGAAAATTGCTGTGATATTACTTTTTATGTTTCATACTGAAAGTAGGTAAAGTAATTTCTAAGCAGTGGGTCATTACCGTCCACAAATAACAGTGCTCAGCAGTTAGGATTTTAACCGCTGACATCATTTTCTTTGAAAAATGATAGATGTTATTTAATGCTTAAAGATAAATTGCTGCATAACTGTGACTTTTTTGTTGACAGCTTTGCCCTAAACAAACTTAGTCAATATGAACGAGAAGTTTCAAAATACGTTTGTTAGGAGAGACAATCTGAATTAAAATGTTCATACATTTCCTCTGTCAGATGTACTAAGAGGAATCAAGTGCTGTTTCCTATCTATTATCGAAGGGCAATTCAGGCTGATGCAAACATCTAAGAAAGTTCATGTTAACCTTTTAAAATTCCGTCCTTTACATAATTCCTCACTGGAGGGCTAATAGCTACCCTATATTTATCACAGGTCGTTTTCAAAGGTACAAGCAATGTCCACCTTAAGCACAGGTTTTGGAATGTAGGAAACTGCAGGAATGTATCTCTGAGAAAGATGCCAAAATCACAGATGGAGGGGAGCCGGGAATGACTTCCCTCTTTTTTCCAAGGTCCCTGTTCCCAGTTCAGAAGGACATGCAGAGACAGTGAGGGGACTTCGAAGTGCCTGAAATATTCCCTGAGGCCAAACTATAATCCATAGTTATCCATTTATATTGAATTTTCTTGGCATTTTTGTTCCTGGCAGGACTTAAAGATAGGGCTCGTCCTAAACAATTAAATAAAATTAAAGCTGTTTTCGCTTTCTCTAGGAAGACTTGAAAAATCTTTTTTTTTTAAATAAATTTATTTATCTTTATTTATTTTTGGCTGCGTTGGGTCTTCATTGCTGCGCGCGGGGTTTCTCTAGTTGCGGCGAGCGGGGGTTACACTTTGCTGCGGTGCGCGGGCTTCTCACTGCAGCGGCTTCTCTTGTTGCAGAGCACGGGCTCTAGGTGCGCGGGCTTCATCAGTTGTGGCTCGCGGGCTCTAGAGCGCAGGCTCAGTAGTTGTGGTGCACGGGCTTAGTTGCTCCGTGGCATGTGGGATCTTCCTGGACCAGGGCTTGAACCCGTGTCCCCTGCATTGGCAGACAGATTCTTAACTACTGCACCACCAGGGAAGTCCCGAAAAATCTTATAAACTATTTTCTAATTAAAAATATTTATTTTGTCTAGTAGGTCTGCGTCTTTATTCCCGTCTTGCCCCTAGGTTCTTCATGACCTTTTTTTTTTTTTTTTTTTGGCCATCCTTGGTGTACTCTCAGGTGACAGGAGCTCAGGCTAACATTTCTACTTTGGTTTGACTACTTTGGTTCCTAGAGCTCCATAATATTCCCTAACACTGATGTGTGGTCACTGCCATCTCTCACCTACACCTTCAATATGCAGGGAAAATTGAAATATATAATTTGCTTCACATATAAATTCCTATAATTTTCCTAGAGAAAAATTTAGCAATATTTATCAAAATACTTAAAATTATTAATGAACAGATTCTTGGTTACAACATTTAGAAATTTATCACAAGAGAAAAAAGTTGCAAAAAGATTTATGTCTAGGGGATATACCTATTAGTAGTCTTCATTATCGTGAAAATTGAAAATAACCTAAATATCTAACTCAAGCTGCTTGGATTAAATAAAATTATAGTCCTACCATATGATAGAATAATATTCAGGCACTAGCAACCATATTGCAGAATATTTAATTCTGTGAAAACAAATTTATGTGTTGTTAGGTGAGTAGTTTGGGACACAAAACCAAATGTACTCTTTGTTTTATTTAAAAAAGTCAAATGTATACATAAGTACAAAAACGTCTAGAAGGCTTATTTCCTGAGGCTTGTTTGTTGTTTCGTAAGTGGTATAACATTTATTTTCTACTCTTTCTATTGGTAAAATTTTCTAAAATAATAAAATTTGGTTTATTATAATAGACACATAATTCTTCAGTAAGAAAAAGTTAATGTTACTAAATATCTTGTCTGTCCAAGATCAACTCTCTAAGTATCTGCAAGGTACCACATACATTAAATAAATGATTTCTCCATTCGTAGATTTTTACAGTACACATTTTTCATAAAATTCTGCTGTTTTATATTCTCCTCTAATTGTTTTGGTACAAATTCTAACAAGAAAGTAGCAATCTCATACAGTCTCAGAACTTGAATAGTATCTGTATACTGATGTTCCCAAATGTGCATTTCTAGTTCTAGGGTCGCCAATGAACTCTGGGCATGCCTCTGGGATGTCTAACAGGCATCTCAAATTTAAGAGAACCATTCATTTATTAATTTCTGGTCAACTCCAACAACCAAACCACAGATGCGCTCCACTTCCAAAATTCCTTTTTTCACTTCATGACATTATCATCCCACCTGGTTATCTTCCTTATACTCTCTTTCTCTTGCCTCAATTTCCAATCCATCAACAATTCCTGATAACTCCACTTGCCCTATCGATCCAAATCCATTTGTTTCTCATATTATCCACTCTTCTTATTCTAGTCCAGATCAATTTCTACTCTTGCTCTTCAAGTCCATTTTCCATGGTAAAGCCAAAATTACCTTTATAAAACATAAATTAAATTGCATCATACTCTGCCTAAAGCCTTTAAGTGGTTTTCTTTCCCACTTAGGAGAAAACTGAAATGCCCTACCAGAGCCTACCAGTTTCCCCTTAATTCATTTTATGTTTTCTTCTCTTTTGTATTCATTCTGTTCCAGACACATGGCTTTCTCTTTGTTCTCTGAATACAATTAACCTACTCCTGTCACAAGTCCTTGAATGTATTATTTCCTCTGCTTCAAACACAGTTCTCCCAGATTTTCCTATGATTCCTTCTCCCTTTCCAATGATTCCTTGTCAATCAGTATCAACCCAGCAGCCCCCCAACTTGGAATGGCCTCCACTAGCTCTCTCTTCTTGAGTGCCTTTCCCTACCTCATCTGTTCTGTTTTCTTGATGTGTTCACATTTGTCAGCTATAGGCATTGTATTTTCCTTTTCCTTAGAATATAAATCCCATGAGAGCAGGGTTGTGTCTGCTTTGTTCACCCATGTAACCTCAGTGCCTTGTGCAGAACCAGGCCCATAGTGGGAATTCAATAAGTATTAGTGGAATATTTTGAATAAATTAATGATTAAGACATTTACAAAGTGGCATTTTCAAAGTAAAATCCCTACCCACTTGTTTAATGACTCTAACTGCAGAGGTTACAGGGTAGAAAATGAGGTGTGCTCAATGGCAGGCCTAGAAGAAAGATGTTTGGGGGCTAACATATGGAGACAGTTTTTGCTAATAAATAGGGCTGGCTTATTTCCATATACTTAGATACGGAAAAAAAGGACAAGAGGAACTTTTGCTTACCCCTATGATGAGAGATGGCATTTTTATAGTATACTGTATTGTCGACAAATGCATTTAATATCCATTACAATAAAAAACAAACTCCAAGCACAAATAAGTGATCACCTAAATCTACAGATAAGATTCTGAAATGTTCCTTCTTCTACTTCCTCCCTTGCTCCATACTTATTCCCAAATTAATAAATTCTCACTTATAGAAGACGATTTTCTGAACCTTTTCAGACCTGACCCTGTGGTGGGTCTTTTTAACTGCCCCTGGATATTACAGCACAGCAGCCGTTCCTGCTAGGACACACACATATGACCAGCAGTCAGAAGTCTGGCAAAGTCAAAAATTTCTCTTCATCTCCAGGACACTGTCTTAGGAAAGAACATGTTCTAAGACACTAAAGGTGAATATTGTACAAAATATGACTTCCTGCTATCTTCTGTAAAAATCTAAATTTCAATCATATCATCCTAGTAGACTTTAAAAAGATAGACCTCAAAGGTAGCATTTTATTTCATATTCTCTTGTAACTCTGCAAGGAAACTTAAGCATGAATAATTGGAGATCTGCACACTAATATAAAGATGAAAGAATGGGACTCAATTTAACATGGGTGCTAAAAAAAAAAGTGGAATTATTTCCCTCTGCCACCTTGAAAAGGATATGGCTTTGAAATCTATGAAGCAAGAAGGGGCAAATGTCATGCCAAATGGGCAACATATCAGTGAACCCTCCTGTGAAGAATTTTTAATAAACCCTACATTTTGAGTATCTACTTATTTCTTTGTAAATATGGTTTTTTTACATGTACTCTTTTGTATATAGCAGCTCCATCCTTATTGCCTACAACAGGGTTTTCCATCTGTTTTTATAATATATATATGTGTGTGTGTGTGTGTTTATACATATACTATTAAAACAGTTTGAACACACACCCACTCGACACATATTTATGTATTTCTAAACTATATGCATGTGCTATTGCACTGTTACATATCTTATATACCTTCCTACAACCAAAACAAAAAAAAAAAATTAAAAGAATGTGACAGAATAAATATACATTGAAGTTCTATATTTCCTTTCTGCCCTCCAGTGGCTCAGCTTGTGAACTCCCTGGGGAATGCTTACCCCACATTGGAGACCACTAAGCTTTGCTGTCTCTCAGTGAGAGGAACCACTTTTTATTAAAGCTCTTTTGATTTGATGATCCATTGTGCACTAGAGTTTTTGAATAATACAGATCTACATACCATATTATAGCCCATGATGCTGTGAGGTGCCACCTAGATGAAGGCATTTGTTCCTCCAGCTGTAGATAATATTGTTGGCTGCTGATGACTCAGAGCTGTGGTGACTCAGAGCTGAGTTAACACACCCTACCTCCACCCCAGTAGCCCTCATCCAATCACTGGTCAATGTGGGACAATGAAGACCCACCTCCTTGTTTCAACTCAGGACAACCTGAAAGAGGCCTCCCAGCTCCTGAGGTCCTACTGGGTTCAGGGGAGGCTTCTGTTAAAGCTACAACACGGTTCAGTTGCTCCCTCTGTGCTGTGCTCCTCCCTCCAACCCCTTACTGACTGCAGGGCACCCTGCCGTGAACCTCCTGCATGCACATCTCTGTTTCAGAGTCTCTTTCCCAGGGAACTCCAACAAAAACATATATACATCGGCATATACTTAGGAATCTAGTTTGTTTATGTGTCAAGTTCCTAATAGATTGTTTATTGGCCCACTGGAAATTTAAGAATTAAAAAATAGCCTAAATTTTCCTGAATTCTCATTAGGGTCTCACTGAGTCCAGATTAATTTCACCTGGAGGTCTTCCTTGTTTTTTTTCTCATCATGGGGAAGCAAGGTTCCAAAAATTTGGCAGGAAGAGTGACTTCCGTCCTTCTGAGTGCCTGAGTGACAGTCACTGATGAGCTTATTATCCTTGCTTCTGAGGACAACAGGCTTTCTCCTTGATGACCTCAGCCATTCTGACCCGGGCTCTGGCCCAGCTTCTGAGGCTCACTGCTCCCTCCTACACTGTCACTTTAGCTCCTGCCCTTTTCCCAAGCAACTCAGTTCCAAGAAATGTCTCAGCACTTGCCCCACTAGCAGCATAAGGCACCTATTTACATTACCTTGGAGGTGCCTCTTTGAGGGAACTGGTTTAACTCACTAGTAATTATGGCACCACTTTTCTCTTATACTTTTCCTAATGGAACTTATTTTTGATTCTGCTCTCCAGGGTGAAAGCTCTGTTTTCGCAATGTACTAGCCGTAGAAAGAGCAAAGTAGCCATTACTGCCTCCTGGAAAGGAGAAATCTATGGTATTGGACACAAGCCCCCATATCTTGCTTTGCTCAATATGTAGAGGCTCCCATAAAAATGGAATCCTAAGAACTGGCCCCATATAAACTTAAGTTTTGCAGAACAATTATGAGAAGCATACCAACGACTCTGGAATAATATCAATAAAAACTCAGTACTATGTTTAGGTATAGATTCTGACATAGAATACTAGAAGTCAGTGTCAACTATCCATACAAAGTTTTGCTTAGAAAAAATTAAAATATATGCACATATAAATTGTTATAAAAAGACTAATAACTTAAAAAATAGCGCTTCTTACCCCAAACCCCAACAGATGCAGAATGGAAGGTGGTTTTTACAACATGTAATATAATATTTGGCTTTCATTAATCAAATAGTTTGATGAAATATTCCTTTGACAGATACCTTCATGCTTTACTTGCCATGTATTAAAAACAGCAGTATATACTCACTTAATTAAATAATATTATTAAAGATAAAACAAGTATTTCATAAACAACCATTAGGTAACATGTAAAAGGTGATACAGGAAATAAATACAAGAAATGCATGTGATTCATTTATGGCTTAACTTTTGTTGAAAATGCAGCAAAAACCTTCACAGCAAGGCTCAGAAAGTTGCCTGGAAGGTGACTTTGGCACCTTCCATGCTCTTCTATGTGTTTTCTTTGATGGTGACAGTAGTTCCCATGTCTAAAGCTTATTCATTAGGGATGAAGCTCATCCTGAGATTCTCATTATTCATTGAAACCCTGAAGCCATGGTTCCTTTTACAGATAGATATTGTCTATCCATTAAAATACTGCTGCACATTGACTGTATATGAAAATCACTCAACCAAATATTTCCAAAACTCTAGATACAAATAATTTATTCCAGTACTCAGTTTCAGGTAGGATTATCAGATAGGATTAACAGGTTGATCACATATAATAGAAAGTCATCACTTACTAGTTATTACTGAGTATACCAATAAATAGAGCATTGGCACTTACCTGAATAACATGCTTCAGTTTATCGATAATCTGATTTATCACAGGATCGGTTCCTTTGACTCTGACTTCGGGATTTCCATATTGGGCTTTGATTCCATTTCCAACCACACGCTGAGTATAGCTAACAAAGTGAAAAGTGAAAGATACATGACTTAATAACCTGGTCACAGTATTATCTGCCACAACTTTTTGAACAGATTCGAGTTCAGAATCTTACTCCTTCAATAGTATAAAATAATGTATTTTTTCTTGGACCAGAACCTGGCACAGCTGCAATGTTTTTTCCTGGTAAAACACTTAGCATGCAAATACAAACTATTCGATTGTTATCCTCTCAAAAGACCCAACCAAAAATTGTGTTTTTAATACTACTTACCAATATTCCAAAAAAAGTTAATATACATCTCACTTTTTGTTACCAGTTTTTGCTGAATTACATACATGTCTGAATCCATATCATCTGGGTCAATTCACTTCATTTTATACAGTATTTAGATGAATCACAGTCATATTTTTTTACATATTGGACTACAAAAGAAATATATATATACATACACACATATACACACATATATATGTCACATGTCAACTTAGTATTCAAACAAATATTTAGATTCATCAGTCACAAAGATGTATTAAGTGCCCCCTCCTATATTCTAGTCCTATACTACATGACTGGGGTTATAAGGAGGTATAGGACTCAATTCTTGTCCTCACAGTACTCATTATATACCTGGGAATATAATGTATCAATTAACTTGTTCATTCATGCATTCATTCATTAGATTTTATTATATTTAAAAGTTCTTACTAGATTCCAGCAATATAACTATCTTTGTTTTCCTGACAGTGTGGTGTAGCGTAATGACAAGTGAACAGTTAAAGCACAGCACTAGGAATGAAGGAGACGTTCAGTATGTGGTAGGGATAGCAAGAAGGAAGAGTATATGCCAAGTGAGAAGTAGGGATAACACAAGTAGTAAACAATGAACATATGGAGAAGTTTATTTGGACCAACACACTTGGGGAAAAACTAAAGGAGGAGTTATAGCTTGAGGCAGCCCTTGAAATATTAAGGTAAGGATAGGTCTTGGATGATGTAGTTAATGTGAACTCCAGGGCAAAAGATGACATCCCAGCAGGGGAAATCACAAAGGCACGTGAGTAACACACACAGGGAACCATAACTAGGCTTTTATTTACAAAGGGAGAGAACAAATGGGGGAAAGTAAGAGATGGGGGACATGCCCTGGAGGTTCCATCCCCTCTATGTTTAAGACTCTCCTCTGAGTAAAATGTTGCTCACATTAAAGTATCATGATAAAGTGGCCTCACAGACTTTTCAGGAAGCATTTTCACATAATTTGTAATGTAATATCCCTTCGCTGTATTTGAGCAGAGTATCACAATTATGTACGTGAACCTTCTGAATTTTCTACGGCAGTGGAAACTCTTTGAAAAGATAAAAAGAGGTTCCACTGTTGAGAATATGGCCAAACAAAAGGAGTTTCAAGGAATATCCAGTTATTCCCAATATTATGCATATCCAATGATCAATTTTCAAAAGTAGATCAAACAATTACTAATTATGTCCTTCCAATGACAGTAAATGATGGAACTCTTTGATATGGATAATACCAATTGGATGTGATAAGAATAATGATATTAATAAATCTTTTTATTTTTAAAACAACCTTGAACTCATTTCTTTATGCAGAAATAGAGGGTTTTAAAGTTAGGTATTCCAGTGTAAGTTAGTAACTTAGCAATATATACCAATAACAAATAGTAGAAGGAAAACAATTATGCATATACTATTAATGTGTATTAATATTCTTTAGTTAGGAAGAATCAAGTAAATTGTAAATATTAGGCTTCTCTTAACTTCTCTGTAGCATGCTATATTTTTCTTCCAAATATTTCAAGTAGATTACACATGTGGCTCCTTTATTAGCGTGATCATTATTAATAATAATGATGAATAATGTGAATAAATAAATGGATAAATGATGACTATGATTCAGGCATTGTTTTAATTACTTTCTTTGGAGTTTGTCAGTTCATCTCAGTGACAACCATTTGCTGTAGCCATGAGAACGTGCCTCATAGACTTCAAAATACTGGTAGTGTCATTGACCAGGGCACCTGCTGCTTTGCTCCGAAATCTATTTCTATGTCTCCTCCAACCAATGACTGAGTGCAGCAGAGATACTAAAGCAGAGCCATCACTGGAAGACATAGCATTCCCCTAATGGCCAATTTTGGCTCAGGATTCCCTGCAGCCCCTGCTAAACCTGCCTTAGACTGCACCTCATGCCAGAATGCTTCCACTCTACCTTGCTTCCCTCTCTCCTTCACTCCGGATCACGTTTGCTTCATGGCCAACAGCTCTTCCAGCCTTACCCAGATTCCTCCCTGTTTTCACTCATAGGCATTTCACTTAATAAAACTCCTCTTGTGTTTAGTCCTTCTTTGGCATTTGCTTCTTGGAGGACCCAGAACAGTACACCATATAATATTTATATGATAATTATTCCCAATCTGTAGATTGGGGATCTAAGATTTGAATAGGTTAAGTAACTTTCCCAAGGCAACACTGTTGGTTAAATATACAGCAAGGATATGAACACAGGGAATGTGAGCTCTAGATACAATCATTCAATAATTATGAATGAAAACTCCTGAAACCAACTAACATAAAGATCCAATTAGCTTGGTGCAAAGTGTTTGTTTTTTTAATTGTTTTGTTTTGACTTGATTTGTTTTTTACTGTAACTACAGCATTTCAAAGTCTTCACTGCTTCTAATTAAAAGGGATACACTATTTTCTTCAAAAACCTCTTCAACAAACAGTTGTATATTACTAGATAAAGAGTGAAATAACAGCTGCTGGCAGGGTGAGACTAAACTTATAGACTGCAAGTTTACCTTAAGATTTTCCTTTGTTTCACCTGAAATACAGACATAATGCCAACAATGGAAACTGAGACTCCTCTCTTAACTTTAAATAAACACTTACTTGGTTCACGTCTTGATTTATTTATAGACCATGAAACTTTCTTTTAACATTCAAGAATATTGTTCCACATTAATCCAAATAATTTCTTATTTTTTGTTCTTAATTTTTACAGTTAATAACTAGTTAAATTTATCAGAATTACAATTGATCAATAATCTCCTTCCCAGCTAGTATATTATCGAATAGTTCAGGATCACTATTCTTAGGTATCATTTAAGTAACAAAAATATATTGCAAAGCAGGGCATTTAAGATACTTTAAGTGAAACATACTTTTAAAAAATTAGTTATTCTTTTCTGTTTTTGTAAGGTTAAGAAGAACCACAATGCAACAGTGATATACACACACCAGAATGATTTAAATGAAAAAAGATGATACCAAGCATTGGCACGGATGTAGGGCAGTTAGAACCCTCTCTCCTTGTGGATGGGAGTTTAAACTGATATAAACCACTATTTGACATGTATCCGGGTATATACTAAACAATGTTTACCAAAAGAAAGGTATAGAATTTTCGGAGAAGTACTATGCAAAATAGCCCCCAACTGGACAAAACCCAAATATCCCTAAACATTAGCATGGGCAAATAAATGGTAGAATGTTTACATAATGTCATACTATATAGCAATAAGAATGAATGAATTATAACTATATTCCAAATCTTATAAGCTAAATATTAAATGAAAGAAGCAAGATATGGAACATATGCTATGATTCCATTCATTAAAAGTTAAAAACTAATCAATGATGTTCCAAATCACCATAAGTACTACTCTAGGAGATAGTGTGCAGAAGCTTGAAGGGGGTTTCTGGGGTTCTAGTAATATGTTTCTTGATTTGGATCCTGGTTCCACAAGAGTGCTCATTTTACATTAAAAAAAAAAAAAAGAATTGAACTGCAGAGTTAAAATTTGGATACCTCACTGTATACATGTATTTTCAACCTAAACAAAACATATACGTTGAAAACTTCTTGTGCTCTTTTTCTTAATATGCATACAACAGACAAATTTGTATTGAACAATGTATAAATAAAAGATCAACATAGGTATTTTTAACACGAGCTAAATGGTTTTGTCATCATAAAATTAGTAATTTAGGCTCCTAGTTTGACACAAAAACTCCCTGCAGACTTTAATTTGCATGCAAAAAATACAGTTACTAAATCAAAGTTTTTCCAACAGACTTCTTATATGAGTTTTTCTCATTATGAAATTTTAATAAATCATTAATCACTCTTTTTCCTCCTAAATGTACAAGTAATGGATAAAACATTTCAAGGAACCTTACAGAGGCTTCTTGACTTGAAAAACTGCTCACATTTCAATGAGAAGGAGGGAACAAAACACACACAAAAAAGAGGCAAATTTTTTGTTAGAGAAGTAATAGAGCCACCATCTGTGCCTGTTTCTTTTAAGCAGGTCTGGGAATGGATGACAGCAGTTTAATAGGAATACTCATTCCACAAGTATGACTTGTTTCTCATTAACATGGCAAAAGGCAAGTACGGATATATTTACATTCTATAAAAATGTTTTAAAATGATGATTAACAAGATTCCAGTTCTCTTTGTGTTCAACAGATGAAATATTAAAAAGAAGTGCTAATACATCTACACACGGTATGTCATTAGGAAGTCATTTCTCCCGACATTACCAACATTTCTTATTTGAAACACACCATGCTCTCTTGGCTGATATTAATTTCATTTTCTTGGGAATGCAATAGAATTTGTTTCAGATTCACATCAAAAGTATGGTATTTTGATGTGCATTTATACAATTTCAGGTGGAAAATATATATAAAATCTGACCCTGGAATTCGTTATGAATCATTGAAGTGATCTGTCTTAGAAGTTTTTGATAACTTCACTGGGACAAGATGTAAGAATATGATCATTGATCAGAGATGAGGAAAACACCTTATCAGGGGCTTTCTCTTTCTACCATTATTGCCATCTCTGTTAGAGATTCAAGATTGAGAATGGGGACCATGTTGGTGGTGGTGGTAATAATAGCAGCAGTAGTAGATGTTTTGTTTATATCCTTTTTTCTGACTTGGTTAGGTGATTGTATATTAAAATTCCTTCCATTTCCAGAGTTTTGAGTCTCTTAGTTTTAGGAGTGTCTTTGACTCTGGTAAATGCATTGCTGTCTCTGGTTTAAAGGTCTGGGAAGCACAGTGTAGGTATTCATCAGTGGACCCCTTCCTCCAGAACAAATTTCTCTTTCAAACCATCTCTGGGCCCCCCTTCTTGGTTTTGGTAGCAAATGTGAAGTAAGTACTAGTGATCTGTTTTTTGTAACTTTTTCTCAAATACCTGGGTGACACTGCATGCCACTGCTGAATGCTGTTTTGTGCACATGCAGCTTCTATACAGCCCTTCTCCTTGACAGTGAAGGTCTTAATCTTCAAACTCTCAGAACAGATAGGAGTCATATGATTGATTTTATGTGCCAGGTTTAAGAGAATAACCTTTCATGATAGGTAAGAGGCCTACAGGGGATTCAGAGAATGCAGATATCTGTAGAATCAATTCAAAAAGATTCAACCTTCTGTGATTCCACTATCTCACTTCAATTGTTGAGCCACAAACTATTTTTAAGTTAATTTCTACCATTTATTTGACTTTATAATTATAGATAATAATGTCTAAGTTTGAAATATATGTTTCTGACCTTAAATAATGAAGTCAAAATAAATAGAATTGATAGAGACCTTATTATGGACTTTATTATTATTTATAGATAACTAAGTACCTACTGAGGATATCACAGTTTGTGATATCTTACGGAAAACACTCATTAACATTATTCTAATAAGGTAATGTCATGCTTTGTATAGCAATCAACAAGGAATTTTTAGCAGATCACTACATATAACGTTATATAAATTTAATTTCACCAACCTTTTTTTAGAGACATTACAAAATCCTAAAAGTCCTTAGAATCTTACACAGTTTTTTTGTATTGTTTTCCAAATGTAATTGGCACCAACGTTAGTTAAACTTCAGACATGAAACTAACAACTGCATCAAAATATACTTTAAAATTAGTTGCAAGATACAATAATTCTCAGATTATCAACATACCATGCAAATGAACCACCCAGGTATTTCCTACCAATACATAACACAATAAAATCAGAGAGAAAGAAACTTTGAATTTCAGAGCGTACTAGTTTCCTAGGGCCACAATAACAAACTACCACAAAGTAGCTGTTTCCACAATCCTACACAGCAAATAGAAACACAGATGAACAATTTGCAAATAAACACCAATGAGAGGGGGAAGGACAATCATAATGGTAAGATATATTTTAACTGAGGGACAGTTAATTAAATATTTTTTAATATATTTATTAAGCCTACCTTTAATGGAATCATTTTCTTTTTTCTTCCTTTACTTTTGGAAATTTGTAGCTTGTTTTTTTTTATAAAGGACACTCTTTGACAAATACGGTTTTCAAAGTTTAAATCCATCATCAATACTCTATTAATTGGACAGTTTTGATATGTGGTTGGTACATGTATTTTTGGATTGGGGGTGGGAGTCTGTCAAGGAAGCCAACAAGCTCAGTATTATGTAGCTTTTATTGTAAATACTTTTGTCTGCTCTTATTTTAGGCATGACCAAATAAATTGGTTAGAATATTAATGAAAGTCAGACATAATAACATAATAAGAACTACATGGAAAAAATGCTTATATATAAAATACACATAATATATAATAATATAGTATATAATATATAATGTATATACATACAAACATTTATATATACATAAAATAAACATTTATATACACAATAATATATATGCATCTATTTATACGTACTTACACACACATACACACACATACCCTACTGTTCCCGTATTCACTTTCTTTACATTCATTTTCAATAGCAAAAAAGTGGACTTCCTGGGCCCATAAAAGAGATTTGAAATTTTAAAAGATTTGTAAATAATTTTTCTTAAGGAAAGTAAGCCTGTAGTAATTAATTAGTATATAGAAAACAATTAGAAGTTGAGCATAACACATCCGTTTGAATACCCAGTTTCAACCCTGTCTCCAATCCCAACTTAAAGTTCTGTCCATTTTGTGGTCTGTTGAATCTCAAAAAATAAAAATTGATAGGTTTCAAATCACAGTTATTACGAAGAGGAAGCTGGAGGAGGTGGGGAAATAACTCAGCTTTCTGTCCGTGCCTCATCTTAACTACACCACAGCCAAATTCCTACTATCAGACAGTCCTGAAAAAACAATCCACCTGTGTAATGGACTCTAATTTGTGTTCACTTGCATATATGAGAAAATTGCTTCTCCAGCTATTTCTTGGCAAACCCAGTTATGTGGTGCAAAAAACAGTTGGACCTAGTTCCATAGACAGAACTCTACGTGCCTATGGACTTTCAGATTCCTACAGTTGTGATTCCTCTCTGAACACACTTGGCTGACTCAGCATGTGAAAAAGATGCATACACAGAAGGCAGGAGGTTTCTGATGGCTGGCAGAGTCCAAACAGAATGGGTGTTTCTGGTCCAGATGACCTGGAGATTCTGTACCTCGAGGCAAATTTGGCCAACCTCTCCCTCACTCTCTGTGCTTTCCCTCTACTTCCCCTCTTTCAGTCATTTAAATGATTTCTGCAAGGTCCTTCGGTTTACACTCTATTCCTCCTGCCTAGAAATTCTATCTCTTTCCCCAGTCACTACACCAAGCTTTAAAAGGGGTTTTGCTAATATGATTAAATCTGAGATTCTGAGATAGAGAGATTACCCTGGATTATCCGTGTGGGCCCCAAATTCCCATATGGCATGTATCCCTTTAAGTGGAAGACAGAGGGAGTTTTTTGGTTTTGGATTTGTTTGTTTGTTTGTTTTTTTAATTAATTAATTTTATTTTTGGTTGCGTTGGGTCTTTGTTGCTGCGCGTGGGCTTTCTCTAGTTGTGGTGAGCGGGGGCTACTCTTCCTTGCGGCGCGCAGGCTTCTCATTTCGGAGGCTTCTCTTGTTGCAGCGCACCGGCTCTAGGTGCGCAGGATTCAGTAGTTGTGGCATGCGGGCTCAGTAGTTGTGGCTCGTGGGCTCTAGAGCGCAGGCTCAGTAGTTGTGGCGCACGGGCTTAGTTGCTCCGCTGCATGTGGGATCCTCCCAGACTAGGGCTCAAACCCATGTCCCCTGCATTGGCAGGCAGGTTCTTAACTAACTGCACCACCAGGGAAGCCTCTGGTTTTTGTTTTTTTACGAAAGTAAAAGGAGAAGGCAATAGGACCACTAGGCAGGGACTGAAGTGATGCTGCCACAAACCCAAGAATGCTAGAAGCTTGAAGAGGCAAGGCATGAATTCTCCCCTAGAACCACGGCCTTAGAGCAACTAGATTTGGGCCCAGCAATACTGATTTCAGACTTCAGACCTGAAACTGTTAGCTATCACATTTCTGCAGTTGTAAGTCACTCACTGGTAATTTGCTATAACAGTCACAGGAAACTAATACAACTAACTGCCAACTAGGGTGTCTCTTCTAGGTTATTGGCTCTTGTAACTATTGCTTGCTAACACTTTTTGTTTTTTCTGGGATACATGTATCATTATTGTAATTAAGTAATTAACTGCACAATAGTTAGTGCCTATAACTCCCTTCTAGACTGTAAATTCTTGAGGTCAATTAGTGTGTCTGTCTTAATCATCCTCTAGTTCCAGGGCTTGACAAAATGCTTTGAATATGAGAGCTTAACACATATTTGCTATCTGAGTGCATATATGACTGATACAAAAGTAAACCAAAAAATAACTTTCAAGAGATAAGTTATCTTTTCCAGAATGGGTTCTTATGAAATTCCTCAACGTTCCTGAATTTGGTAACAAATCCCATGAATCTGTAATTTCATTTTAATGCTGATTTGGTCCAGTTTTAACTAGTTTCTGAATAGCACTTTTTAATGGAGTCTCATCCAAGGTCTCATTAGAAATAAAAAGAAATTAGTAAAATAGAACAAACAGCATAAACACTAAATCCTAAAGCTGACACTCAATACATAAACTAACTGTAAAAACAATTAAGTTAAACCTTCCTATCCATATTTTACTTCACAGGAGGGAAGAATTTCTTCTATATAAAATCAGGTAAGATGGTAGTTGGCTCTCCCTAGCCTGTCGCTGAGTCATTCCTGTAGGAGCCCTGAGAAGGAGCAGTTGTTCTTCTACAGCCCCAGTCCTGTTTTTTGAGGGGCCTAATATACACTCCTTGAGAGACTGAAGCTACAATAAAAGAACAAGATGCAGCAAGATCCTGCCAGGACCTGGAGAATATTTTCCTCAAGAAAAGCCTTGTTGGGTGAAGCAACAGAGGAGCCTGGGTACCTGAAGCGATTTACAACCCAAGTGATTCGGGTCTTAGTCACATAGACTTCCCAGCATCTTCGCTCCCTCTGCCACCGCCCCCTCCCTGATCTCGCTCCCCCTAGCAAGAATTCAGCCTCTTTTCCTATTTTCCCTTCCCTTTCCCACATTACAACTTTGCTATTTAGTACAAAAAGATTTAATGACGTTTAGGGAACAATGGAGAGAGAGTATAAAGCAAATCAGGAAATTCCTGATAAACATGTGACCTGCGCCATACCAACGGGCTATTTAAAATTAATTTCAAAATAAAATACAGCCTTTCTTTAGAATCCCCACCCAGAAATCAGTAACATATATCATTTACAAACAGTACTCATTCTTGCCCCCCACTCTACATGTGTGCTGAACATTGCAATACGTCTTGTGCCTTGAACGAGACAGCATAGGACAGGTATCCACCTTCGCCTAGCTGAGCTATTCCAATAAATGCTGCTGGCTACTGAGAGGATGTGCATATCAACCTACTCTCCTCCAGCTTAGAAGTAAAAAGAAGCTCAGCCATCATCTCAAAGGTAAGTGAGATGGAAATGTGGCTATTTATTTTTTATTCAAAAACCTGATTTCAGATAAATATTACTACCTTCTAGGTAAAGAGAATGGGGAAAATATAACAGAAAACACACACACAACTAAAAATCATCCTGTGAAAACAAGAAAGGGAATATCATGTTGAAGACTTAGGGAAAGAATACCCCTAAAAATGATTTTACTGTTGAACAAGAAGAAATATTTAGAAAATTGCTTTAAACTACTTAAACTATGAAGAGTATGTAGAAAGACAGGTCATTTATGAAACAGGAGCTGAAAGTTATAATGACAAAATGGGCCTAAATGGCAAAATGGGAGATGTGTGAGATTAGGAGGTTTATATGAAAACTAAAGTGCAATAGCAAAATTTCCATCCACAATGGGATCCGTGGAGAACAAAACTGATGCACTGAAAAGCTCAAGCAGCAATTGAATCAGGGCCCAGGGGGAAAGAGAAAGGCATAAAATAATGACAGAAAAGATGGTAGATGGAATGCCAGAGATGGGAGTTCTGACTCAAGAATAATTTGTAAACCTGAGAAAAAAACAAGAGTAACTTGATATGAAACAATAATCAAAGCTATAACTTAATACGAAGAAGAAAAGGACTAACCAGATTCTAGTTGTGGTGGGAAAACAGTGAAGACTTACCCATATGTAGACAGAAACTAGCCAAACCCCAAAACTGCAAAAATAAAGAAAATATCAGACTAATATATATATAGAAAAAAAAGTTAGTTAAAAATAAACTATATCAGGTTTACTTTAGACCTTTCTCCTGCTGTGTGAATATATTAGAAGACGTGGAGACTTTAATAAGAATATGACCCAAAACATCATATCTATCAGGTTCTGTATCAAGGTTGAATGCAAAGGGATGACATTTCTATATATCCCACTGATCTGTCCTTCCAATAATAATTTGCTCAAGGACATATCAGTACATATTGGGGAAAAATTATCAAAATTAAACTTTCAAGAATTAGAAAGTTGTGAATCCAAAATCCTGAAAGGAGACAACTGATCTGATTAAAGTTCATTTTACATGTTTTATAATTGTTTACCACAAAATTATGATTAAAGTAAAATTTCAAAAGAAAATAAAATAAATATTTAATAAATGCAATATTTCACATTCCTAGTTATAATACTAGATATTGAGGATTGTTAGGGGCAAAGGGAAGGAAAAGCATTCTATATCCCTCATCTAACATTGAGTGAACTCAAGAGATAGCATTAAAAATTCCTGTAGGCTCTACTGAAAGTGTCCAGATTCAGAACACTAGTGACCATTTCCAACATGATCATTCTAGTCTAGACCATACATTTTTCCTTATCTGATTATGGCAAAAGACTCCCTCCTGGACTCCCAGCTTCACCTTGATCCCCTTCACCTTTTCTTTACACAAGAGCCAGAGAGATATTATTAAAAGTAATTCAGATCATGCCACTTCTCTACTTAAGACTTTTCAATAGATCCCATCTCAGTCAGAGGGAATTCCAAAGTCCTTACAATGGCCTACAAGGCCCTCTCTCCGTAATCTGCCTCTTCTCCTTTATTTCTCTGACATCATCTACTAATACTCTTCCTCTCCTTCATTATGCTTCAACCACACTGGTTTCCATGATGGTACTCTATGAATAAGTCCACAGGCTCCTGATTCAGGGTTATTGCACAAGCTGTGTTCTCTCTGGATGCTCTTTCCTCAATAAAGCATGGCTTCTCATCTCTTTCAAGTCTTTCCTCAAATGCCTTCCACCTGATATATAATTGCCATGTCTGGCAGTTTTAAACATGGCATCAAAATAGGCTGACATTCTTCTCATCAAGAGATGGATCTGTGTCTCCTTCCCTTCATCTGGTCATGCTTGTTACTGCTATAACCAGGAGAGTATGGCAAGTAATTTTATGGACTTCTAAGGCTAGATAGTAAAAGCCCATACACTTCTGCCTGGTTCCCTTGGAAAGCTCAGCCTCTGGTAACCCAGCTACCATATGAGGAGTTCAACCACACTGACACCACCATGATGGAGAAGCCATATATAAGCCATGTGGAGGTCCTCTAGTGAAGAGTCCCTCTCAGCTAAGCCACTCCCACCAATTTACAAGACATAGAAAAGAAGCCATGGACTTTGCACATTGACTTGTTTGCCAGCTGAGCACCACTGAATCACCCTAGTTAATGACACGGGAGCAGAAGAATTACCCAGGTGAATCCTGCTAGAATTTCCTAACCTAAAGAATCCATGAGGAAAATAATAAAAGAAATAATCCATGAGAAAAATAAAAATCAAAACACTTTGATTTCAGATAAAGTAGAATTTAAGTGGAAATGTTCACAGGAAAAAATAAAAATATTAATAATACAAGGCAGGATAGTCATTAAAGGTATAGCAGCAATAATTCTTTATTCAATGAGTTACATACCATGAACATTTATAAGGCAAAATGTATTAATGATATATGAATGTATAATTACAGATAAAATTATAATTGGAAGATATTTAATTGATAGAATTAGCATGTCTCTCAGTTATAACTGATTAGATTAAAAGATTAAAAATATAATTTGACCATCATAATGTATAAGATTTTTTAATAGGTATATTCAAAAATTTGTGTACCATGAAGAATATTTTTCTTTCAGGTCTCCACTGAAGATGAAAAATGGATTATATTTGAGACCGCAAAGAAAGTCTCACTATATTTTTAAAAGTAGAAATTATGTGGGTTATATTACCTACCCAAAAAACTCGATATGATTGTATAGAAAAATCTCAAACTGTTCATCCCAAAGATTGAATCTCATCATCACAAAGATTGACTCTGAGTCCTATTTTAGTCTTAACTCACAACACGAATTTGGTTATTTATTAACTTTTCTTGAACCTCAAGTGCCTTAATGTCTAAAATATCAGTGATGTGGTCTAATTTTCAGGGTGCTTTGAGTACTAAGTGAAACTATATATGTATACTGCCAACAATAAGCATTTTAATAAATATTAGTACTATTATTTTGATCTAAAAAAGAATTAAAAACTATTCATTTTTAGAATGCTTCACTTTTCTCTAATCATAGATATAAAAGAGATACACAGAATCAAAGGGAAAAAATACTGAGAATAATACTTTTGAAAGAAGAAGGTCAGTTATTTCTTATAAGAACATTTCCTGCAGATAGAAGTTTACATTAAACTGCTTCAAAATAATACAAAATCCTGAGGAACTAACTCATCTAGTGAGTTTTATTATGCCAATATCAATTGCCTGATTTAGATAATGTGCTGCAATTAAATAAAATGTCCTCTTTGGGGGAAACTGGGTAGTGGGTACGTGGGGGTCTCTCTGTATTTTGTTTGTAACTTCTTGTGAGTCTATAATTACTTCGAAATAAAAAGTTAAAAAAAATTCAAACTGAAATCCTAGAGAACGTGATTCAAGAAGAGAGAGAAAAGTTGGAAGACAAATTAGAGAGTGCCTTAGAAACAGTGAATTTAACCCTTCAAAATGAAAGAACTGGGAACAAACAGAACTCTTACCTGAGGAAAAACATTTAAAAAAAATATGATTAAATGAAATACAAATTTATTACTGAAAAAAATCCGATGAAATTAAGCAGCAGCAACCCCTGTAGTTACCAATCCACTGCATCTGAAGTTTTCCAAAATCTCAGTTCTTTTTGAAAATAAGGTAGCCCCTTTAACATACCTATTTAGTGGTACTATAAAATATCAATTACCATTAAAAAGAACCTTATTGTATGCTAAGGGCAGCTACAAAAACAAAGGTTACTATTCTTGGAAAATGCAAAGCAAGGGAAGATAGGAAATTGTCAAGGCTAATTAGAATCAACTAGGAGAGTAAAGATTCCTGACACAGACTGAATATTTCTACTTTATGCAGACAAAAGGGCATCCAATAAAGGACACATACCATCCATTACTCAGGAGACCAAACCTTGGAGACACAAGTCTGACATTTTCTATTTCCTTTAAAACAACCCTGCAAATCTCTTGGAACCCACAGCAACACACTTGGAGATTTGAGATTACCCAATAATTTCAGAACTGATGTTTGACATAACACTGACGTGTTGAATATTTTCCTTTAGCCACAGGAGATCTCCAGCTCCAGAAATCCTAAGTCAAAGGAGCATACACTCAATTCATTCTTTGTTATTGAGTGGTTTGTTTTTGCTAGATAATTTATGGAAAATTAGCACAAAATGACAGCTATGATACAGTGTAAGAATACCAAGCAGATGAAAAACTTGAATATTACTGCCAACATAAGATAAGAAGGGCAGTCAGCAAATAAAGGTCAAATGAAAGAAGCAACCTAAGTTTCTATGTAATGTCAACTCTGAAATGCAGTTTCAGCAAAAGTCTGGACAAACAGAGTTTGGTTGTCTTTTTTTCTTGCTTAAGCTATACTTTGAAATTCTCCATGGCTGCAGATATAAACCATCATCAAAATCCTAACAAATGTTTATTACTTTTGACTCAATAATTTAAATTTTGCCATGGTGAGTAAATCCACGGAAGAGTAGTCCAAATACCAGGAGAAAGAAATTCATCATGGCATTATTTTGGTGGGCAAAATTAAAAATAACTGAAGTATACATCAGCGAATTATGTCACATTTATTCTAAGGAATCACATAAAAACATTAAAAATTATTTATAAAATTATCTATAAAAAGTTGACTTGGAGAAATTCTGGCTATACTATGTTAGGTGACAAAAGCAATATTAAAATTGTTTATATAATATTACCACAGCCATATGAAAATTATGCTTAGAATAATTAATAACACATTTTCAAGTATATGGTGGCCATAACATTTATTGGATATCCAGGCCATTACTAAGAGTGAAAAAGTGGCTACTAATAAATAGTTTAGGACAAGAGGTCTAAATTGGGAATCTCCTAGAGTCACAGGACAGGTCTCACCCTACCTGTGTTGTGTTTTACTATGTTCCAGACAGGGCTTCAAGTAGTTTGCACATTTAATCTCATTTAATCCACATGAGAACACAGGGATGTGGATAACATTAGTATTCACATTTTATAGGTGAATACACTGAGGCACAGAGACATTTAATAACTTGCCCCAATTTGGCGAGTTTGAATTTAAGGCCAGCCTGGCTAAAGAGTCCATGCTTTTAATCACTGTGCAAAATGCTTCCTAGAAACACGGGAAGGAAACACACCAAACTACTAACAGTGGAGACTGAATTTGGAGAAATTGTAATGCTTTCTTAAATGATTCAAAATTTTCTAGACTGTCTATGCCAATTGCATATCATTTTCAAAAGAAAAACATTTTAAATGAATCTGTAATTTATTAACATAAAAGAAAATGTTGCATCTATTTGCCCACCTTTTGGTATAAAATAAACTATAAAATAATAATGATTGTGGATTAACAAATCAATATCTTGAAACCATTTGTAATTTTATTTTCTTAATTATTTGCTGATTTTATAAGTACAATGATCATTTATTTTCCTTTTTTTGGTCCCTCTTTACAAATGAGTGATTTCTCTGGAATTTATAAGAATATCAGGGAGGGGGAGAAGAAGATGGGGAGGGGGAGAAGAAGATGGTGGAAGAGTAAGACGCGGAGATCACCTTCCTTCCCACAGATACATTAGAAATACATCTACACGTGGAACTGCTCCTACAGAACACCCACTGAATGCTGGCAGAAAATGTCAGACCTCCCAAAAGGCAAGGAACTCCCCACGTACTTGGGTAGGGCAAAAGAAAAAAGAAATAACAGACAAAAGAATAGGGACGGGACCTGCACCTGTGGGAGGGAGCCGTGAAGGAGGAAAAGTTTCCACGCACTAGGAAGCCCCTTCGTGGGCAGAGACTGCGGGTGGCAGAGGGGGGAAAGCTTCAGAGCCACGGAGGAGAGCGCAGCCACAGGGGTGCGGAGGGCAAAGCGGAGAGACTCCCGCACAGAGGAGCGGCGCCGAGCAGCACTCACCAGCCCGAGAGGCTTGTCTGCTCACCCGCCGGGGCGGGCGGGGGCTGGGAGCTGAGGCTCGGGCTTCGGTCGGATCGCAGGGAGAGGACTGGGATTGGCAGCATGAACACAGCCTGAAGGGGTCAGTGCACCACAGCTAGCCGGGAGGGAGTCCGGGAAAAAGTCTGCAGCTGCCAAAGAGGCAAGAGACTTTTCTTGCCGCTTTGTTTCACGGCGCGCGAGGAGAGGAGATTCAGAGCGCCGCCTAAATGAGCTCCAGAGACGGGCGCGAGCCGCGGCTATCAGCGCGGACCCCAGAGACGGGCATGAGACGCCAAGGCTGCTGCTGCCGCCACCAAAAAGCCTGTGTGCGAGCACAGGTCACTCTCCACACCGCCCCTCCCGGGAGCCGGTGCAGCCCGCCACGGCCAGGCTCCCGTGATCCAGGGACAACTTCCCCAGGAGAACGCATGGCGCGCCTCGGGCTGGTGCAACGTCACGCCGGCTTCTGCCGCCGCAGGCTCGCCCCGCATCCGTATCCCTCCCTCCCCCCCGGCCTGACTGAGCCAGAGCCCCCGAAGCAGCTGCTCCTTTAACCCCGTTCTGTCTGGGCGGGGAACAGACGCCCTGAAGCGACCTACAAGCAGAGGCGGCTCCAAATCCAAAGTTGAACCCCGGGAGCTGTGAGAACAAAGAAGAGAAAGGGAAATCTCTCCCAGCAGCCTCAGAAGCAGCGGATTAAAACTCCACAAACAACTTGATGTGCCTGCATCTGTTGAATACCTGAATAGACAACGAATCATCCCAAATTCAGGAGGTGGACTTTGGGAGCAGGATATATTAATTTTTCCCCTTTTCCTTTTTTTTTTTTGAGTGTTTATGTATATGCTTCTGGGTGAGATTTTGTCTGTATAGCTTTGCTTTATAATAGCTTTATTTTACTTCACTATATTTTATCCTCTTTCTTTCTTTCTTTCTTTCTTTCTATTTTTTCTCCCTTTTACTCTGAGCCGTGTGGATGAAAGGCTCTTGGTGCTCCAGCCAGGCATCAGGGCTGTGCCTCTGAGGTGGGAGAGCCAACTTCAGGGCACTGGTCCACAAGAGACCTCCCAGCTCCACGTAATACCAAACGGTGAAAATCTCTTAGAGATCTCCATCTCAACATCAAGACCCAGCTTCACTCAACGACCAGCAAGCTACAGTGCTGGACACCCTATGTCAAACAACTAGCAAAACAGGAACACAGCCCCATCCATTAACAGAGAGGCTGCCTAAAATCATAATAAGGCCACAGACACCCCAAAATACACCACCAGACGTGGACGTGCCCACCAGAAAGACAAGATCCAGCCTCATCCACCAGAACACAGGCACTAGTTCCCTCCACCAGGAAGCCTACACAACCCACTGAACCAACCTTAGCCACTGGAGACAGATACCAAAAACAATGGGAACTATGAACCTGCAGCCTGTGAAAAGGAGACCCCAAACACAGTAAGATAAGCAAAATGAGAAGACAGAAAAACACACAGCAGATGAAGAAGCAGGGTCAAAACACACCAGACCTAACAAATGAAGAGGAAATAGGTAGTCTACCTGAAAAAGAATTCAGAATAATGATAGTAAGGATGATCCAAAATCTTGGAAATAGAATAGACAAAATGCAAGAAACATTTAACAAGGACGTAGAAGAACTAAAGAGGAACCAAGCAATGATGAAAAACACAATAAATGAAATTAAAAATACTCTAGATGGGATCAATAGCAGAATAACTGAGGCAGAAGAACGCATAAGTGACCTGGAAGATAAAATGGTGGAAATAACTACTGCAGAGCAGAATAAAGAAAAAAGAATGAAAAGAACTGAGGACAGTCTCAGCGACCTCTGGGACAACATTAAACGCACCAACATTCTAATTATTGGGGTCCCAGAAGAAGAAGAGAAAAAGAAAGGGACTGAGAAAATATTTGAAGAGATTATAGTTGAAAACTTCCCTAATATGGGAAAGGAAATAGTTAATCAAGTCCTGGAAGCACAGAGAGTCCCATACAGGATAAATCCAAGGAGAAACACGCCAAGACACATATTAATCAAACTATCAAAAATTAAATATAAAGAAAACATATTAAAAGCAGCAAGGGAAAAACAACAAATAACACACAAGGGCATCCCCATAAGGTTAACAGCTGATCTTTCAGCAGAAACTCTGCAAGCCAGAAGGGAGTGGCAGGATATACTTAAAGTGATGAAGGAGAAAAACCTACAACCAAGATTACTCTACCCAGCAAGGATCTCATTCAGATTTGATGGAAAATTAAAACCTTTACAGACAAGCAAAAGCTGAGAGAGTTCAGCACCACCAAACCAGCTTTACAACAAATGCTAAAGGAACTTCTCTAGGCAAGAAACACAAGAGAAGGAAAACACTTACAATAACAAACCCAAAACATTTAAGAAAATGGGAATAGGAACATACATATCGATAATTACCTTAAATGTAAATGGATTAAATGCTCCCACCAAAAGACACAGACTGGCTGAATGGATACAAAAACAAGACCCATATATATGCTGTCTATAAGAGACCCACTTCAGACCTAGAGACACATACAGACTGAAAGTGAGGGGATGGAAAAAGATATTCCATGCAAATGGAAATCAAAAGAAAGCTGGAGTAGCAATTCTCATATCAGACAAAATAGACTTTAAAATAAAGACTATTACAAGAGACAAAGAAGGACACTATATAATGATCAAGGGATCAATCCAAGAGGAAGGTATAACAATTGTAAATATTTATGCACCCAACATAGGAGCACCTCAATACATAAGGCAAATACTAACAGCCATAAAAGGGGAAATTGACAGCAACACAATCATAGTAGGGGACTTTAACACCCCACTTTCACCAATGGACAGATCTTACAAAATGAAAATAAATAAGGAAAAACAAGCTTTAAATGATACATTAAACAAGATGGACTTAATTGATATTTATAGGACATTCCACCCAAAAACAACAGAATACACATTCTTCTCAAGTGCTCATGGAACATTCTCCAGGATAGATCATATCTTGGGTCACAAATCAAGCCTTGGTAAATTTAGGAAAATTGAAATCGTATCAAGTATCTTTTCCGACCACAACGCTATGAGACTAGATATCAATTACAGGAAAAGATCTGTAAAAAATACAAACACATGGAGGCTACACAATACACTACTTAATAACGAAGTGATCACTGAAGAAATCAAAGGGGAAATCAAAAAATACCTAGAAACAAATGACAATGGAGACACGATGACCCAAAACCTATGGGACGCAGCAAAAGCAGTGGTAAGAGGGAAGTTTATAGCAATGCAAGCCTACCTCAAGAAACAGGAAACATCTCGAATAAACAACCTAACCTTGCACCTAAAGCAATTAGAGAAAGAAGAACAAAAAAACCCCAAAGCTAGCAGAAGGTAAGAAATCATAAAGATCAGGTCAGAAATAAATGAAAAAGAAATGAAGGAAACAATAGCAAATATCAATGAAACTAAAAGCTGGTTCTTTGAGAAGATAAACAAAATTGATAAACCATTAGCCAGACTCATCAAGAGAAAAAGGGAGAAGACTCAAATCAATAGAATTAGAAATGAAAAAGGAGAAGTAACCACTGACACCGCAGAAATACAAACGATCATGAGAGATTACTACAAGCAACTCTATGCCAATAAAATGGACAACCTGGAAGAAATGGACAGATTCTTAGAAATGCACAACCTGCCGAGACTGAACCAGGAAGAAATAGAAAATATGAACAGACCAATCACAAGCACTGAAATTGAAACTGTGATTAAAAATCTTCCAACACACAAAAGCCCAGGACCAGATGGCTTCACAGGCGAATTCTATCAAACATTTAGAGAAGAGCTAACACCTATCCTTCTCAAACTCTTCCAAAATATTGCAGAGGGAGGAACACTCCCCAACTCATTCTACGAGGCCACCATCACCCTGATACTAAAACCAGACAAAGATGTCACAAAGAAAGAAAACTACAGGCCAATATCACTGATGAACATAGATGCAAAAATCCTCAACAAAATACTAGCAATCAGAATCCAACAGCACATTAAAAGGATCATACACCATGATCAAGTGGGGTTTATCCCAGGAATGCAAGGATTCTTCAATATACGCAAATCAATCAACGTGATACACCATATTAACAAATTGAAAGAGAAAAACCATATGATCATCTCAGTAGATGTAGAGAAAGCTTTTGACAAAATTCAACACCCATTTATGATAAAAGCCCTGCAGAAAGTAGGCATAGAGGGAACTTTCCTCAACATAATAAAGGCCATATACGACAAACCCACAGCCAATATTGTCCTCAATGGTGAAAAAAAGAAAAAGAAAAAAAAAAAAGAACCATGAAGAACCTAGTGGCAAGACGGGAATAAAGACACAGACCTACTAGAGAATGGACTTGAGGATATGGGGAGGGGGAAGGGTGAGATGTGACAGGGTGAGAGAGTGTCATGGACATATATACACTACCAGATGTACAATAGATAGCTAGTGGGAAGCAGCCGCATAGCACAGGGAGATCAGCTCGGTGCTTTGTGACCACCTAGAGGGGTGGGATGGGGAGGGTGGGAGGGAGGGAGATGCAAGAGGGAAGAGATATGGGAACACATGTATATGTATAACTGATTCACTTTGTTATAAAGCAGAAACTAACACACCATTGTAAAGCAATTATACTTCAATAAAGATGTTTTTAAAAAAAAAAAAAAAAAAAAAAAAAAAGAATATCAAGCTGGGAATGTTTTCTCACAAAAAACCCTAAAAGAAAAATGAATTTCTCAGTATCTTTCTTCCACAGCTCTTTTTTTTTTTGGTTTCAAATCATTTTTTAGGCAGAAAAAACTTTTAAAAATTTGTTTGGATACTTTCCATGTTTGGCAAACAAAGTAATATCCAAATAATTCATTGACATTTTATTTGAAAATTAAGACAAAATGAACTGTAGAGATGTGTTTGATGTAATTTGTGTTGATAGCTTTGATTTCAGAATCCCAGAAACAAACGTTCAAAACAGTCGTTCCAAATATACTTTCCCAATACACTTCTGTTTAACTTGAAAACTGGATATTTTATCTCCTTTAAATGTTTTATTCTTTAATCAGCACTTAATTTTAATGCGCTACCGTTTAACATTGTAATGGTACTTAACATTACTTAAAAGTAAAATTTAAACAAAATTGTACTCATTTTCAACCATAGTTTATAGTTCCTACATTTATTTTGCTAAAGATAACCTATACTACTATTATTTATAAATAGTATGGCAGAAGTTGCTACATGGGTCCAGTTCTATACAATATATACCATGAGACATTTACATTCAATACCTCACAAATTTTTATTACATGTAAAGGACACAAAAGCTTCTATAATTTAAACACAATAATGAATATTTTCTTTAAAGACAAAAGAAATCTTTGGATTTATTATTAGCATGAGCAAAAGTATGATTTGCTTGCGCCTATACAAGTAAACCTTCTTTATATATGAAAATATCAATGACTAACAAAAGTAAAAGTAATTGTGAAATTCTCCAAATCTTACAAAGAAAGGTAACATCTTAAATTCAACTGTTGAGATGGCAAATAAAATTATTTAAACCCAACCCTTCCCTTAATTTCCAAAATTTTGGCATATAATTATAACTACACAAACAAAAACACTTCAGTAAGAGACAAAATTTCCTATTAGCATTTACTCTAATAACCATTAACTTCATGAGAATTAAAATCAAGCTTAATAAGAATGAAATTAGTATAATCCTTGGTATAAGCTTGTATTCAGACATAATCTTTAGACATCTGCATCAGTATATACACAAATAATATTCAACAACTTCTAGATGACAAATATTAACAGTAGTAAAATCAGACTGTTTTTAATCAGTCATTTTGGTCACCATTTTGCTATTATAAGTACTGCAGTGATTAATATTCATATATCAAAAGCTTTGTTCTCATCTCAGATTTTCCCTTAGGAAGTTAAATTGTGTACTTTTTATAAATTTATTTTATTTTATATTTGAGTGTGACCACATCATGCCTTATATAATTCCTACAAACATTTGTGCAGAGACTTAATATGCAGACATATTTTATATATGTCCAGGGGACACTGTTGGTTACAATACATGTTTGGAGGGTATTGAGTTCACTGTTTGTTTTATCAACCATAATTATTATGTTGTTTAGCTTCTCCACATCCATTTATATATTTAATAATATATTTACATATTTAGTCTTCTTGACATGGGAAAAACTGAGCAATGCATTCATAGCTCCTATTACTATTTGAATTTTATGCCCCTATATGTTGGCTGCTAACAGTTTGATTAAATGGACACTTAAATATCACATTATTTAGCACATAAAAGTGTTTGAATGTTGGTATGATTTTATTGCCAGCTGCATGCTTCAACAATAAAGAGGGGTCCATTTTTAATGCTTTTAAAAACTAAGCATTATACTGCTTAATTTTAATATTCTCATCACTGCTTTAATGTTGCTTCTACTTACCTAGTGTATCTTTTTTCTATCTTCTCTCTTTGGATTCTCTAAATCCCTTTATTTTAGGTTTTTCTCATATTAACAGTTGTAGGGGAAGCAAGATTTGCCACACCAAAATATGTCTGGCGTAAGGATTAATTTAGGCTGATTATTTTTAAGAAACAGAAGACTCAGAAAGTTTTGCTTATTATCTCTTCTTACCTGCCTATAAGAATTTAGGCAAAGGGCCTGTTTCTGTTAGAGAACCATTGACCCAAACCACCTGCCCTGGCCAGGCATGATAATGACCTGTTGCATGAGTTATCTCACAACAGGAGGTCCCAATAAGGGACACAGAACTAACAAGCTACATCCAGCCAGAAGAATTAGGGAGAGACAAAAAGGAGGGTGGAGACACCAGCCCATAATATGTCCTACCAACCTCCCAGAATCCTTCTTGCCGGAATCCATCTTGGCTGAGAGATGTGTGCGCCACCAGGAAGGACCCTGAGTCAGACCAAATATGGGCACAAGCAAGATGATTGGCCAGAGACAACCCAGAAACTAACCCTGTTACCATATAACCTGAGACTGTGAGCCACGTGGCAGAGAAGTTGTCCTGGGGTCCCTTATGCCACTGCTCTCCACCCACACACCCCTTCCCAATAAAGCATTTTGCTTTGTCGGTACATGTGTCTCCTTGGACAATTCATTTCTGAGTGTTGAACAAGAGCCCACTCTTGGGCCCTGGAAGGGGTCCCACTTCTGGTAACATTCCCAGGACACAGGTATTACCAGAGATATCTCCAAAGAATATAGGCTATGTGGTGGGGGAAACTTGGACAGGCCTCGAGATCAGAGTCTACCCAAAGTCCCATGTCTCTGTATGGTCGAGCAAACATTTATTTATCAAACATTTGCTTTTCCATCTCCACGTGAATTGCTTTCCTCCCCTGTGAAGTCCCAAACCACTTTGCCCTCCAGCCCAACATCCTTTTTTGTCTTTAGCTTAATTATAGTAAGGATTTTGGCCATTTTGGTGAGTTACTCAATTTTCCTAGGTCTCTGTCATGTATACAAGTTAGTCAACATTTTTTGATTTTCTCCTGGTAATCTGTTTCATGTCAATTTAATTCTCAGACTAACCAGAAGAACTTAGAAGGGCAGAAGAAAATGTTTTCCTCCCTGACACAGTATATATTTGGTTATTAAGGTTTTGTTACCAAACACAAGTTCATGTGCCTGAAGCACAGTGAGACCAAACAAACTGAAACACCAGAGTTTGGAGCAGAGAAAGGTTTATTACAGGGCCAAGAAAGGAGAGCAAGTGGCAGGTGGCTCATGTTCAAAAACCCCACACTCCCCAATGGTATCTGGGGAGAAGTTTTTGCAGCCAAAATTTGGGGTAAGGGCTACCAGGTGTGTGGCTTTCTTTGAATTGGTTGGTGGTGAGGTAACAGGGCAGTGTTCCAGAAATCTTGTGCTCAGCCTGAAGTTGCCATCCTCCACCTGGATGGGGGCCTTAGTTCCTGCAGAAGAACTCAAAGATATTGTTATATATATTCCTTGAGAAGGCACCAGGACCCTGCCCCAAGGCTGCACTATTGTTTCTTGATTGACCTCTGTTTCTGCATTTCCTGCCTTCCCTGATTAGCAATGTTTGAATCTGTTCTTTGGAACTCAGGGACGGTAAAGGAGGCTGAATGGAGCCTATTTCCTACAAACAAGAAATGGCGGACACAGAATTTGTACTTGGGAGGGCCCCACAGGATTCTGCTCAGTTTCAGTTTTTTTTACCCAAATGAGAGATCAATTATCTATTAAAATTACTTTCCTAAATGATATGTTTAGCTTTACTTTTGTCATCTTATTTTAAATATTTTTGTTCTTATATATTTGCCATATTTTGCTGAACAAACTCTATGCCATTTCTCATTGTAATCCAGAATGTACATATTCTTTCTTAAATGCCTTAAAGCTTTAGAGATACTTAAATGTATATTTTCCTGTATATTCCTGTATATTTCCTGAATATTTTCCTAATGAGTAACACCAAATCTATCTTATATGCTCTATAAAAGAAGGGGAATTTTAAAGACTCTAATTTCACTCATCTTACCAAATCTTCCTGCCAAATCCTCCTGTATTTTGGATTCAGGTTGTAATTGTTAAGTTATTCCTTTTAGATCATATATCTTCTCTTATGGCAATGACATTCTGATTTATATTTACAGTGTATGATTTTAAAAAATAATAGAATTAAGTCTTGATTTACATTTATTCCCATGCCTTGTTGACAGAACATTTATATTTCTTCTCGAAAGTTTAGTTTTTGATTCATGTGTTTAATTGGCTAAAAAATTACTTTACATAAATCTTTCAGGAATAGTAACAAAAGTGGTTTACTATCCAAGGCTTTTCACATCTGAGAATTCTGCCATTCATTTGTCTTCTCAATGTTCCTTGCACACTATGCTTTTTTTGGAAAACATCTTACACTGTTATCTTTTCATCCCATCTTTGTTTCTTAAAAAAATGATGGCACAAAGTCAATATTTTCTACACTTCATTTCTGCTTCCTGCAGTTATCTTGATAAAGCATGATGTTTTCTCTCCTATGATTTGTGAGCTATAGGCATTTTCCTTTATTATGTAATAGAAACTAACTCTATCCAATGATGGAATTTTTCCATTCACTCATAATTAAAAGAGGAGTTGATGAATCCAGGCTGGGTTTGTGCCAGAAAAAAAAGGAAAAGGTTTCTATTTTGATCCCTCACTGTTTATCTCCTTGCTGTATGATTCTGAAACCCAGCAAGACCCTGCAGGGGCCTCCAGAGTACAGAAGCCCCTTGGTGCCCTCCATTTCTTATTTGTAGAAAAAAGCTTTAGTCTCCTAAGCTTTCCCTGAGTTCAAGGAGCAGGCACAAGCAGTTACTAATTAGTGAAGTGAGGGAATACAGAAACAAAGGAAAAGCAGTCAATCAAGAAAAATAATGATAGCTTAAACAATAGTTCAGCCATAAAACAGTCCTAGTTCCTCCTCAAGGGATATATATAACAATTTGACACTTATCTTTGAGTTGTTCTGCAGAAACTAAGACATACCCACCCAAGTGGAGGATGGTGACTACATGCTGACCACGAGCATGTAGACCCCAGACTGGATGGACTCAGAAGGTTGATGATTAAGATTCCCAAGACATCACCCTGTTACCTCACCACCAACCAATCAGAAAAAGTCCACAAGCTTATCACGCACCCTGCAACCCTCACCCTTAATGTTGCCTTTAAAAACTCTTCCCTTAAAGCCAACAGGGAGTTTGGGTCTTTTGAGCATGAGCTGCCCATCCACCTTGCTTGGCCCTGCAATAAATGCTGTACTTTCCTTCACCACAACCTGGTGCCAAGAGATTGGCTTTGATGTGTGGCAGGCGAGTGGACCCAAGTTTGGTTCAGTAACAATTTTTACTCTCATATTCTAACAAGAAGGACTAGTTAACCCCTTGTTATATCTCTAGTTCACTAATATAATAGGCTATGGATAATAAGAAAGGATGTAAGGCCTTTAGTCTGTTCCACTAAGAACTCTCAGCTTGAAAAACTAGGTATTTGGTGGTATCACTACAGAGAAAAATATTACTGGGAGACAATTTTGTGTTAGAAGTATAGATTCAGTTGTGGGTAACAAATATGTTTGAGGTGTGCACTAGGTACCATAACTATAAGCACTATAAGGAATAAAAGCACTATAAGGAATAAAAAATATCTGCTTGAGATAATAGACAAACAGGTAAAGAAACAGATACAATTCTTATTGTCTTTTAAGAAAAGTGACAAAAGATAAAAGAACAGAGTATAATGATAGAGACTAACAGGGTAGAAAACTGGTAGATACTACCTTGAACAACCTGTCAAAAGAAGCATCATTAGTAATGAGATAAATTGAAATCATATACCACCTGGTAGGAGGAAATGAAAACAATGTAGCATCAATTCTGTGATATTCTTGTCAAAATGTAGTTTAAGTGAAGCTAATCACAAGGAAACATTAGGAAACCTAAATTGAGGTATTCGAAAAAGGAAAAAGAAAAAAGGAAGGAATGAAGGAAGGAATGAAGGAAGGAAGAAGGGAGGAAGGGAGGGAGGGAGGGAGGGAGGGAGGGAGGGAGGAAGGGAGGGAGGGAGGGAGGGAGGGAGGAAGGGAAAAAGGAAGTAAAGAAAACACCGGCCAGAAATTTTCAAATATGCCATGGTTAAGTTAAGGAAAGTTTGAAGATCTCTTCCTGACACAAAGGCACTAAAAACACTTGACTTTTAAAAACTATGCAAAATTCTGAACTTGATCTTTTTGCTATTATTGGGACTATTGTTGAAACTTTAACAGTGGTCTGAGGATTAAACGGAAGGAATGTATTAATATTAATTTCCTGGTTTTGATGGTTGTATTACACATGTATTGTGCATATACACATGTGTGTATGATGTATACATATTTTGTGTGTGTGTTTGTTGTATATATGTAGGAAAAACACATTAAAGCAGGGTTTTCAACCATGGCATTATCAGTATTGACATTTGGGGCCAGTAAATTCTCTGTTGTGGGGATTTCCTGTGAACTGCAGGATACTGAGCAACATGCCTGGCCTCTGCTAACTGAATGCCAGTAGCACTTTTCCCCTTCTTCCCCCACCTCCTGCTCCAAGTTAACAACCAAAAATGTTTTCAGATATTATTAAATGTTTCCTAGAGGGCAAAATTGCCCTTGGGTTAAGAACCACTACTAAAGTATTTGGGGATAATGGGTCATCAGGTTGACAGCTTAATATAAAATGGTTCAGGATAAAAGAATCTCAGCAAAGTTTAAGAAGAAAATGTACAGAGAGAAAACAATCTATAAACAGCTTCCTCAGTATGGTAAAAAACATACAGATAAATCTTAACAGAAACATGAGAAATAAAGAAATACACAGTGATGCAATAATACAGATGATGGCTTTTTTCTCATAAAATATGAAGCTAGTAAACAGTGAAATGATGAAAGAAAAAAATGTAAACCAAGATTTCTACACACAATGAAAATATCCTTCAAAGAGAAAGGTAAAATTAAGACATTTTCAGAAAAAAAAAAAAAAAGGTTAATTTGTTATCACCCAACTTGCAACACAAAAAATGCTAACAAAAGTTTTTCAAACGAAGAGAAAAAATATCAAATCAAAATTCTAATCTAGAAGTAGAATACAGAAATAATAAGTATGAGGACAAATATAAAAGACTAGATTTTTTAATCTCTTAATTTCTTTGAAAGGCAATTATCTGTTTAAAAGAAAAAATAAAATTTCATGATGGGGCATATGATTATATAGATAAAATTATATTACAAAATATATCACAAAGGACAGAGAAGAAATAAAGGAAATGCACTTTTCCCAGTTTTCTACACTATGTGTGAGGTAGTAAAAAATTACCACTACGCAGAATTTAGATTAGTTAAGGATAAATTGAACACTTTTGTAATCAATAAAAATAAGTTAATCATAAATAATATAAAGACATGCAACTAACTCTGCAATGGATGAATTAAAAATGAATACTGAAAATTCAATAAAACAAAAAGAAGGAAAAAATAAGAAGAAATAAAAAATGAACAAATAAAAAACAGATTGAACAAATACAAAAAAAGGAATATGTTTCATTTAACTCAAATATATAGATATAGATAGATCAATAGATACACATGTAAAGATAGAAATATACATATATAATATACAGTAAATTCGTTAAATACAAATAAACTAAATTTTCTAATTAAAAGGCAAAAATTCTCACATTGGATAAAAATGTGAGACCCAAATAATGTTGTATACCAGAGACATATTTTTAATAAAAGGAAAGATAGATTGAAAGCAAACATGTGGACAATGCTAGACTATGCATAAAAAAGTAGTATTATTCCAAAATGTGTATCTACCTAATAATAGAGCTTCAACATACATGAAACAAAACTAAAGGTTTAATAAGTAAATTGGCAATCACAGTTGAATGTTATAAACCTCTGTCTGTAATTGATAGAACAATTCTTTGACTTACTGACAAAAAACTCAGTATGGTTACAGATCCTTGAGCTTATTGACATTTATAAACTACATCAAACAAATGAAAAATGCACAGTGTGTTTTTGTGCAATTAAAATATTCATCATGGGGAAAGGATAGTCTCTTTAATAAATGGTGTTGGAAAAACAATATCCACATACAAAAGAATGAAACTGGATGCTTATCTTACATAATACACCAAATTCAATTCAAAATGGATTATAGACTTAAACATAAAACCTGAAACTGTGAAGCTCCTAGAAAAAAAGCTTCTTGACATTGGTCTTGGCAATGATTTTTTTCCAGACAGGACACCAAAAGCACTGGCAACAAAAACAAAAATAAAGAAGTGGAACTATGTCGAACTGAAAAGCTTCTGCACAGCAAAGGGAGCCATCAACACAATGAAAAAACAACTTATGTGATGGGAGAAAATATATGCAAACCATATATCTAATAAGGAGTTAAGGTATCCAAAATATATAAGAACATATAATGAAAACTTACAACCTAAAAGCATAAAAGCAAGTAACACAATTGAAAACTGCACAAGGGATCTCAATAGACATTTTTCCAAAGAAGACATATAAATGATTAACAGGTATATGAAAAGGTGCTCAACATCATTAATCATCAGAGAAAGTCAAATCAAAACCACAGTAAGACATCACTTCACACCTGTTAGGATAGCTGTTATTAAAAGAAGAAAAACTGTGAACAAAAATGTGGAGAAAAAGGAACCTTGTGCACTATTGGTGGGAATGTAAATTGTGAGAGCCATTATAGAAAATGGAATGAAGATTCCTCAAAAAACTAAAAATACAACTACCATATGGTCCAACAATCTCACTTATGGATATATATCCAAAGGAATTGAGATCAGGATCTTGAAGAGATACTTGCAGTCCCATATTCATTGCAGCATTATTCACATTAGTCAAGATACAGTAACAAACTAAATGTCTGTCAATGGACAAAAGGATAAAAAAAAAAGTGACATATATACAACAGTGGAATATCATTCAGCCTTAAAAAACAAGGAAATCCTGTCATCTGCAACAACATGGGTGAACCTATAGGACATTGGGCTAAATGAAACAGGCAAATAATAAAGAAAAATACTGCATGATTTCACTACATGTGAAATTTAAAAAAAAAAATTAAAGTTGAACTCATAGTAATAGAGAGTAGAACAGTGGCTACCAGAGGTTGGGGGATGGGGGGAAAAGGGAGATTTTTTTTTAAAAAAAAGGAAAATAGAATGGTGGTGATTGCTAGAGCCTGCGGGGAGGGAGTCACGGGGAGTTACTGTCTAATGGGTATAGAGTTTCGTTTACACAAGACGAAAAGAGTTTGGAGATGTATGGTGTTGATGGGTGCAAAACAATATAAATATACTAAATTCCACTGAACTGCACATTTAAAAATGGTTAAGATAGTAAGTTTTATGTTATATGTTTTTACCATAATAAAAACAACAGTAACATTCACCATGATAGGCCATATGCTGAGCCAAACATTAAGTTCCAAAAAATTTCAGGTTTTAGATCTTACATAATATATTCTCTGACCAGAGTAGCATTTAATATGAAATCAATGCCATAAAAGATACCTAGAAATTCCCCAAATATTTGTAAATTAAAGAAAATACTTTGTCTCCCATAGTTCATAAAAGACATCAAAAGATAATTTAGAAAATAATACAAAATGATGAAAATATCATAAAATAACATCATTTATGCGGTGAAATTAAATTTGTGTTGAGAGGATAGTTCAATCATATAAAATGTTTCTATTGGAAAAACATCCACATGTTTAAAAGTCAGCTAAAGAACAAGAGAATTATAAGCAAATTAAATAAAAAGAAGGTGGAAAAAATAAAGTAATAGAAACAGTGGAAGAAATAAATGAAATTTAAAAATACTAGGAAATATTTGCAAACTGAAGAGTTGTTTTTTGGAAAAGATTCATAAAATTTTAAACTTTAGCAAGACTAATGTTAAAAAAAGGATGAAAGATGGAATATCACTTCAGATCCTGCAGGTACTCAAATGACAATAATTGAATATTATGAACAACTTCATGCTCATAAATTTGACAGATTAGGTAAAGTTCTTCAAAGAGACAAATTACCATAGCTTATTTAATAAGAAGTAGATAACCTGAGTTGTTCTGTATCTATTAAATAAATTAAATTCATAGTTTGAAAATTTCAGTCATAGATTGATGAGTTCTCTCGAACATTTAAGGAAGAAATAATGGCAATTGTATATAAACTCTTCCAGAAAGTAGACTAAGGGATAAACATACTAACTTGATTTACAATCTCAGTACCACCCTAATATCAAAATTTGGCAGAGAGATTTCATGCAAAAGTTCTTTTAAAACATTAGAAAATCAAATTCAGCAAATAAGAAAGATAATAAATGCATCATGAGTAAATGGGACTTAGTGTACTAATGACAGGGTACTTTAATATCTGAAAAAATAAGTCAATGTATTTGAACTTATTAAGAGAATAAAAAAGACACACCCATATGAGGATCTCAATAGATGGAGAAACACTTTTGACAAAATTAAATAAGTATTCATGATAAGCTCTCAGAGCAGATTAAAAGTAGAAGGAAACTTTCTCAGTCTTATAGAGGGGCATCTACAATATATAATACTACTGATTATACTTAATGATTATATATTGAATGAGTTCTCCCTAATATTGGAAATGAGGCAAACATGCTTGTCTTTACGACTTTTGCTTAACATTGTACTGGAAGTCTGAACCAGCACAATAAGCAAGAAAAATGAATAAAATACAAAATTTGGAAAAGAAGCCAAAGAAGTGTCTTATTAACAGAGATGATCATTTATGTAGAAACTCATAAGAAATTTATAATACAGGACACACAATCCATATGTAAAAATAAGGTAAATTTTATTTCAATATGCAGTTCTATTTACTAGCATCAAAAAAAATAATTTAACCAAAAATATACAAAAAATCCTGCTCTGAAAACCACTAACCATTGCTGTGAGAAATGAAATAAGACCTAACTCCATATTCATGAATTAAAAGACTGAATAGACTCAATAGTGTTAAGGTACCAAATTTAGCCAATTTGGTTATTAGATTTAATCCAAATCAAAATCCCATCAGATATTTTGAAGAAATTGACTAGTTGATTTAAAATTTTATATGGAAATATATGGGACCCAGAGTAGAAAAATAAAAATAATGATAAAGAAGCAAAAAGTTGGAGAACTTAATATTCCTAGCTCAAGACTTATAAAAGCTACCATAATCAAGACAGTGTGGTAGCAGGGTAAGTGAAGATATGTAGGTCAACAAAGCAGAAAAAAAAAAAAATACGAACACATATTTTGTCATTTGGTTTTCAACAAAGGCGTTAAGACAATTCAAATTGGAAAGGACAAATTTTTCCAACAAAAGGAGATGAAACAACTTTATAAGCACAAAGGAAGAAAAAAAGCTTAAGTCCTATATCACATGATACACCAACTTAATTTCACGTATCTAACAGATTTAAGTGTGAAGTCTAAAACTACAGAGATTCTAGAATAAAGCTTTCAAGCTTAAGAGACTATCTTCCTCATTTTAGGAAAGGAAAGATTTTTTTAGACAGGATATATGTACCAATAAATATAAAAGAACAATTAATAATAGAATCCCTTTAAAAAAAAAAAAAAATTATGGCCAAAAGACTCTGTTGAAATAAAAGGACAAGCCATGGACTGGGATAACATATTTAACACATACCTGACAAAGAGCTTGTATCCTATATAGGTAAAGAAACTCTACACATCGATAATAAAAAGACAAGCAAATTTGGAAATAACCAAAGGACTTAGATACTTCAAAAGAGAAGAATACAAATGACCAAGATACAAATGAAAATGCACCTAGCATCTTACATCACGTGGAAAATGTAAATTAAAACCACAAAGAAATACTTCCTTCCCCACTGGAATGGAAAAAATGACAACACTAAATGTTGATGAATATATAAAGAAACTCAAACTCTCATAATTTGCTGATGGAAAACCAAAATAATGTACACATTCTTGAAAACTGTTCCAGTTTCTTATAAGTTAAATATAGAACTATTCTATCATTCAGCAATTCTACTTCTAGGCATTTACACAAAAGAAATAGAAATATGTTCAGAAAAAGGTTTTTACAAAAATGTTTATAGCAGCATTACTAAAAGTAATTGACATGTATGAAAAACACTAATGTCCATCCACAGGAAAATGGATAAAAAACTTTTAGTATAGTCATGTAATGGAATAATACTCATTAATAAAAATAATGAACTACCAATGCATGCAACATGAATGGATATCAAGAATATGTGTGGAACAAAAATAGGCAGATGCAAAATACATAAAGTCTAAGAACATACTAAACTAATACATGGAGATAGACTTCAGAAATGGCATTGCCGGACTTCCCTGGTGGCGCAGTGGTTAAGAATCCACCTGCCAATGCAGGGGACACGGGTTCAGGCCCTGGTCCAGGAAGATCCCACATGCCGCAGAGCAACTAAGCCTGTGCATCACAACTACTGAGCCTGCTCTCTAGAGCCTGCGAGCCACAACTACTGAGCCTGCATGCCACAACTACTGAAGCCCACGTGCCTAGAGGCTGTGCTCCACAACAAGAGAAGTCACCGCAATGAGAAGCCCACACACCGCAAGGAAGAATAGCCCCCGCTTGCCACAACTAGAGAAAGCCCATCCACAGCAACGAAGACCCAATGCAGCCAAAAATAAATAAATAAAAAATAAATTTATAAAAAAGAAAAAAAGAAATGGCATTGCCTATGGGAGTTGGGGGATGACTAGAAAGGGGCACAGGGAACTTTCTAGGGTGTGGAAATATTCTGTATTTTGATTAGGTTTTGGGTACATGGCTGTATATGTTTCTTAAAACTCATTGACTTGTACATTTAACATTAAATCTATACATTTCAATATAGGTAAATTTCCCCCAGTAAGATAATGTTTCAATAATGTTAAAAAATAATGAAAAGCTAAGATTGAAAACTCAGTAGCTAAACTGAACCATCAAAGAAAGTAGAATATCTAAAGTGTAGTTTACAAGTGTACTAGAGATAGAAGCAACAGAGTTTATTTTAAGTCTTCAGAGTTTTGGAATACCACTAAACCTAAGCTTTATATAAAGAAAAACAATCACGCTTTTCCTTTTTTCATGTCCTAGTAATAATTGCTTTGGTTGCATTAATCAAGGATTTCGTTCTATATGTTAATTTTAAGTTATTAGGGATTATTGCCAATTTTGACTCATTCATATATCCAATTTAGAATGTTGCTATTATTTTACAGTAGAAAATACTATGATTAGTACAAAGTAAGCAGTCCTTACACCATTAGGACTAATTTTCCACAACTCTATTATATCAGGAAAGAGTGACTGATTTTTATATGCATGTTTCAATGTAGATTTTCATGGCTGTAATGGCTAGTGGCAAAGTACACATTTTATAGATATTTTAAAGGAAGATTAAGCAAGATTTCACTGCTTAGATATGACTATAATGTTAAGAGCTGAAAAGTCAATGAAGTTTGAAGCTACATTGTTTTCGCTTTCTTCCATAGTTACTTGGAACTAGTTAGAAAAGCATGTTAAAACTCACCTTACAGAAGATAAAGTCTGTCAACATTTATTATCAGCCTTCCTGATCAATTGTTACTGTCATATTTTCTGAAATATAGACTAAAGTTTGAAAACACGATAAAAAGCAATTCAAATGGATGATTTTTAAAAACAGCAACATAAATATTTCAATGTAATTATGCTTCAGTGTGCAATGTGACTTCTCTTTAATATGTTTATTCACATTTCTAGGCAATGTATAATAATTAACATCTTAGAGAGTAGAGAAAAACCAAGCGTGCCTTGGCAAGTACTGAATTCTTATTCTGACCATTAAATGGTAAGTCTAAAAACTAAATTCCTATTTTTTTCAACAAATTTTGAAAATACATCTCTCAATAGCATGGATTTGAGGGCTGGGTTTCACATAAATTTTTAAAAGTGAAAAGAAGCAGTTGAAACATTCCAGTTCTTTGCTGTTTGAAATTTTCAGTAAACTTTATTTGTTCTTCAAAAGCTAAAAGTATTGTTCCCATTAAAGTATTAATAGTATAATTTAACTGTTCTGGAATAATTTAATTGGTTATACCATAATTTATTTCCCTTACTTTATATAGAACCCTGATACCAAAGATGCATACATAGAGAATGGACTTGAGGACAAGGGGAAGGGGAAGGGTAACCTGGGATGAAGTGAAAGAGTAGCACTGACATATATACACTACCAAATGTAAAATAGATAGCTAGTGGGAAGCAGTTGCATAGCACAGGGAGATCAGCTCAGCACTTTGTGACCACCTAGATGGGTGGGATAGGAAGGGTGGGAGGGAGACACAAGAGGGAAGGGATATGGGGATATATGTATATGTATAGCTGATTCACTTTGTTATACAGCAGAAACTAACACAACATTGTAAAGCAATTATACTCCAATAAAGATGTTAAAAAAAAAAATGAAGGAGTTGGAAAGCAAAAAAGTAAGTGCATAGATATACCTTCTAAAAGCAGAGATTTCAGAAAAAAAATAATGATAGTGAAATTGAAAGACTTAAGGAAAGCTATTTATGTTACTCTGAGGAATACAAATCAATAAAAGTTCACGGCTGAAAAGTTCTCATTGATTGGAACACACTGGTAGCACGGTAATTTCAAAACCCAATGTAGGGTTTGCCAACCACACCACATTTTCTGTTTGTATCTAATAAAATGTTATGACTTCGAAACAGCTCTCTCTAGTATAAGCTTCTTGAATGACTTTACTTTTATTCTAACATGACTAAGCTGAAATCAGGACACTTGAAATATGGTTTCAAAGAATTATAAAATCTTTTTATATTTCAAAGTTGACTTCATGAATGTTGTTGTTGGGAAATATTCACCAGTTAGAAGTGTGGTAAAAAATAATACAATTGCTTGATTATATTTCTAGAAATTCCTTAAATTTCCCATGAACGCAGTTTTTTTACAGAATACTACTTACTTATCCTCTGTTAATTCTTTAGCCATATCTAACCCAATGGAAGTCACTGTTAAGTCTCTTCATGCTGCAATGCCTGTGTAAAGTTCTTTAGTAGGTCTTAGTGTAAGAGCAGGGAATCACTTTTCTAAAAGGTGCTTTAATTTCTATGCTGCTTTAAAATACGTTCCTTCTGTAAGTACTGGGGTTTTTTTTAATTAATTAACTTATTTTTGGCTGCGTTGGGTCTTCGTTGCATGCGGCCTTTCTCTAGTTGTGGTGAGCGGGGGCTACTCTTCGTTGCGGTGTGTGGGCTTCTCATTGCGGTGGCTTTTCTTATTGCGGAGCACAGGCTCTAGGCACGCGGGCTTCAGTAGTTGTGGCTCGTGAGCTCTAGAGCGCAGGCTCAGTAGCTGTGGCGCACGGGCTTAGTTGTTCCGCGGCATGTGGGATCTTCCCGGACCAGGGCTCGAGCCCATGTTTCCGCATTGGCAGGTGGATTCTTAACCACTGTGCCACCAGGGAAGCCCCTGTAAGTACTGTTGATCAATATATCTGCCAAATCAACTATAATACTTTAACTGAACAAAGGAATAAACCCTCTCCAAAAGGAAAAGTCTCATCTACAACAAGCCATGTATTCCAAGAGAAAGAGAAACACCGAAAGGGGAGCTTGAAGAATTAGAAACTGGATATCAAATTTTCTTCAATAAATTTGTAATGTTTCTCAAATTAACAACTTAACATTCTTTTAATGATTTTCAAAATATATTCCATTAATTTACCACTCAGTGCATGGCTCAGCCTACAGATTTATACTGCATTCACAACTTTGTACACAGAGGGAAACCTTTTTATGAAAAGTAACCTATATAGATAAATAATACTAATAAGCTACTGCACTAGAATGTCAGCTACATGAGGGCAGCCTTCAGTTGCTTTCTCAGTGCTGTTTTCTGATGTCTAGAATAGTGACAGTCCTGGAGTAGACGTTCTATCAATGGTTGTTAATGAGTGAATACATATGAAATGAGTTCTCCAAGCTCTACATTATTTCATAAATGCCTTTTAAATCCTATGGGGCACTGTCTGTGTCTCATGGTTTAAGTGTTTAAACGTATTGTTTCTTTGCCAGAAACAATACGTTTCCCCACTTCATTCATCAGGTCTCAGCTCAAATGTCACTTTCCTGATGGCTGAAGCCTGGATTAGATGCCCCTATTATGTGCATCCATAGCAGCTTCCACATTCTTTATCATCATATCACATTTTATTTATAAGTTCATTTATGTATATCCTCCAAAAGACTGAGCTCCAAAAGGGCAGGTAGGTATTTAGCTTATATTCCTTGGACTCAATAAATATTTCTTCAATATATAAAAAAGAATTATTAATCATTGCATGAAATCATAAATCATTAATAAGGACAGAACCTAAAAGGTAAATAAATACCAGAAGACACACAAAAACAGAAAACACAAGTTTATTCTAGGGCAGATCTAAGGTGGAACCCCAGCTAAAATACAACAGTCAGATTTTTCTATAGAGCTGGAGATATATCTGACAAATGGAACTTGAATAGTCAAAAAGGAAAAGCACTGGCATTCTTGCGAGGTTAGACTTTAAAAAAAAAAAAACAAAAAACTTAGAACAAAAGGGAAGAGGATCAAATTCTATAAAATAAAGATGACAACATTTGAAACTCTTCACCAAAATATGAACTACTGTAAGGTAGGGACAACCCTAAAGTCTAAAATCTAGTATGATAGGGAGGACCAGGCTTCTTTTCAACTAATATAGGAAACATGTCATTCATTACATTTAGATGTTGCATAGGGCACCATTAAATCCCCTATAGTAAGCTTATCAACCTTGGCACGCTTGACATTTTGAGCTGGAAAATTCTTTGTTATGACAACCAAAAATTGCTCCAGACATTGAAGACTGACACCTGAGAGGCAAAATTGCCCCTGGTTGTTCTATAGTATTAAGGCAGATTTAATTAAAAGCATAGAAGATAAAGTGACGGATTTGTAGTCAATTTGATGATATTTATATTGCATTGCTAAACTTTGAATATGATATCCCTACAAAATATTTGCATTGTAACTTCAAACAAATATTGACCTGAAACCCTTCTGTTGCAAGATAGAAAATCCAGCAATAACAATATATAATTAAGCGCTCAGTTTGGTATATAGGAAGAGAGAACAAAGAAATCTAAATTCCTGACTCATCTTTGCCCCTACCTTGTTAGACCTTGAGCAATCCTCTTTAAATTTTGTCCCTCACTATCCCCATCTTTAAATTGAAGGCATGAATGACTTGATGTTGTAGTCCCTTTCAGATCTAATATTCCATAATTATATAACATCATCTCATGTATATTTCATAAGCAACTGAATAAAAACAAACACTCCCTTCTTGATATATGCATCGTATTGTACCACAGCTGACATTAAACATAAAAGATTTTTATAGGTAGTGTGATTTTTGGAGTTTTCCCTTCATCAAAAGATATTAGTTGAAGATGACTGAAATTCTACTATTAGAAACTGATATTTTGTTCTCTGACTTAAGGCAATAATTTTCAAACTGTGCACTATAGATACTCAGGGGTATACGTTACAGGGCAGATAAGCAGATAAGCAGGTAATGCTCCAGACCCCCTCCAATAATTCAAACAGAATACAGAAGATTTCATCATTTTATTTATTAAAGTTCAGCAAGAAAACTGTTTGAACATAGGACTTGGCTAGATACGAAAAACACTGAAAGCTTTTATATATGTGTGTGTGTGTGTGTGTATGCATATATATCTATGCATACACACACACACATATATGCATTTTTGCAAGTGTCTGTAGGGCTATTAAACCATGTGCGGTACACTGACAATGAATTGCAAATTTCACTCACTCTCCTTTTCAAAGCAGTCTTGTCAGGGGAGATGGTGCTTCTGTAGAGAGCATTGTCTGGGGTAAACAAGCTTGGAAAGTCGGACACAAAAACACTGGTAATTCTGAGTGTAGGAATATATGTCATGTCATCCTACTAAAGGGGCAGGTGGCAGTGTGTTGAAAGTTGCATGGTTTTGAAACAGGCATGTATATTATATGAAGACCCAGTAGGAGCAACGCATGCATTATCACACCAAGGAAAGATCTACAGGTTTGTAACACATGGGTGGAAGGGAGAGATTTTAGAATTGCAGAGGTAGCAGGAAAAGCTAAGAGGAATTTACCACTTTCTTTTAATAAACCGAGAGCTAATTTTTACACAGCATCTCTAAAAATTGTATCACACTTAAGCATTATTGGATTCAAAATAATAAAATATCCATAGCCAATGTGATTAAGCCTTGAATAATCATACTGCACAAAAAACATCTTTTAAGAAATACCTGGATTTTTTTAACGCTACTCATTATACAAGGCTACTGGCATAATATCTTATAAATTATTTGCATAACAATTCACTTTTAAATACACAGGACTTTTAATGGATCAAACTCTGGAAATCTCTGTAGAAGAAACATATTGGAAATCTTGACCACTACAGTTTAAGAGATTAGTTCAAATACTGTATTTCTCTAATCTAGTTATCAACGTATACCTCACTTATGAAACAAGTTCAACTCTCCCACACACCTTCCTTTCCACCTTTGTCCTTGGCTCCGTCTACTTCCTCCTTCTCCTCCATTTCTACTTCCTTCTCTTCTGACTCTCGAAAGCACAGCCCTCTCCAGAAAACATTCCCTGTAGGCAAGGCACCTCTGGCACGTTCCTAAATGCACCCCTCTCTCACTGTATCCACTTCAACCCTCTCCGCTCATCATAGCTCCTGGGGACAGGGATAAGCCTACTTACAGCTTTCATTCCTAGTTTCTACCATTGTTCGTGGTATGTCGGAACATCCAATAAATATTCTTTCAACTAAAAAACTGAATAAATAATTTCTGTCCAGGTCATCCAACAAACAAACTGAGTGCCACACTAAAGAACTGAGCTTCCTCCTTAACAAAACAGAGCAAATCACTTTTCTGGGTGAAGTAAATAAGGAATAAAATGGACAATCAAATAAAAACTGGCATTCAGATACTCAGTATCAAACTTGTTCAAATCAGTAATCATGACTCTTAGATGAAAAGTTTAGGACAGGAAAGAAACAGCCTATTTCTTCACCATGAACTGATTTATTCACTATCCAAAAAACAAACAGGTACATGAAATAAATGTATAACAGCAACTGTTACTACTACAGTACTACTACTATACTATACTACTACTACTGTTACTACTACTCTAGAAGGCTACTTCTATACCTAAATATAAAAAGTATTTTGCTCAACTAGAATGATGTTCTCCAAAATGATGGAAAGAGTATAGCACCCAAGAATGTATTTTCTATTACAAGTCTACAAAGAATAACTATTTTATTAAACAATCAGACATATGGTCATTAAAGGGCATTTATTTTGAAAATGAGATAAAATTTCTTGCCAACATATGTCTTTATTTAAAAAATAATCTCAGAGATAATTACACCAGGAGATGTAATTCCAATTATACTAGCAACAAGATTAGGAGAATTTTTTTAAGTTGTACCACTAGTTCTAAATACTCCCTTATCTCCTTCCTTTTATATTTATAAGATATATTTTAACCAGGGAAAATATTTCTCATTATTCTTTTGATGTTACTAACTTTTTCTTCACTTTGAAATTTGGAACCAAAGCAGAAGTATTACATCAAATCTTACGGAAAACGATTATTTTCCCCTCTGAATAATAAACCAGGATCATAATTCACAACAGCTGAAAGAAAGGAGACCATGTCTAACTGTACATAGTTTCTCTTTGAATAGAGCATTTTTTTCCACATTGATCTATGACACACTTACCGTAAAGGCAATAATCTGTTCTAATCTAAGTGTGTATGTATATGTACACACATAATAAATGTCATGCAGAAACCTATTTAACTGCCACCAGAAATGAAGTCTGTTTTAAAAGAGTTGCTACTTACAGTAATTGTATTTCTACTTGTCAATCATACTTTCATACCTATTTCAACTGCACAAAATTATAATGAAGCATATATTGTTTCACTGAACTTAGTCTTCACTTCAATGATTTCTCTAATTTAGGGAGAAATATACATTTTTTCCATTAATATTATCCATTTTCTCAAAAGCCTCTTTGATTCCCACAAACATTGAGAAACTTTCTCTCATCCTAGGGTACTTCCAAACCTTTCTTTAGAGCACTGAGATAAGATTGGCCAATTTGATAAAAGGAAACAGGAGAGTGCTTGGAGGAGAAAAAACAGTTGACCACACTTGCAGGGGTATCCAAGTGTTTAGAATTACGCTTAGCTCTCTCCATTTTGTCTTCAGTAAAGAGCCATTCAAAAGTCAAAAAAAGGGCTTCCCTGGTGGCGCAGTGGCTGAGAATCTGCCTGCCAATGCAGGGGACACGGGTTCGAGCCCTGGTCTGGGAAGATTCCACATGCAGCGGAGCAACTAGGCCCGTAAGCCACAACTACTGAGCCTGCGCGTCTGGAGCCTGTGCTCCGCAACAAGACAGGCCGCGACAGTGAAAGGCCCGCGCACCGCGATGAAGAGTGGCCCCCGCTCGCCGCAACTAGAGAAAAGCCCTCGCACAGAAACGAAGACCCAACACAGCCATAAATAAATAAATAAATAGATAAATTTTTTTAAAAAGTAAAAAAAAAAAAAAAAAACAGTCAATGGATGGGAAGCCTAAGCACGCAAGTGCTTCACTCTGAGAATTTGTGCTTCACTCTGTGAATTTGTGCTTCACTCTGTGAATTTTCACTTCACAAGATACAAATGTCCTAAAGCTGCTTCACTTACTCCAAAAGTTACTACTTAAACATCACTTTCAGTTTACACGTTTACTTCTATTCCAAGGAAGTACTAATTTACTAAACCCATGACTAATAAAAGAGTGAAACTTCCAATAAAACCCTAAAACTTGAAATTGTTGCCCTAGGTGAACTTAGCATTTAGTGCATTACAAATATGGTTCAAGAGGTGTTGTTTTATCCTTCAAGATAAAACATGAAGCTTGTGGTTATAAGTTAATTTGAGAGGTTGTGAAATGAATCTAATGATATTAGAATTTGGTTTGATTACCTGATTTAGTAAATTGCATGTGCATGTCAGGGAAAGGCTAGGTAATGTTTAAAATTTCTCACGACCACACATGTACTTTTCATGAAATGTACGGGGAGCCCCACAAATCCTTCTGTGTAGAAGGAAGAAACAGTTTCCCACATGCCCATTCAATTGTGCATAGATTTAACTGTCCACTGTGCCTCTTTCAGCCAAGAGGGAAAGATAATGGGGACTGAAATGAATGACGATGATTAATGCTTCAGTTAAAGTATTATTATCCATGGTCTAATTTAGCCCTGATCTAACAAACTGCTATGGGGTATGTACTACTGTCTCCACTTTACTGATGAAAAAACAGAAGCTTAGAGAATTTAAATATTCTTTGCAAATCATGCATCTTATAAGTGAAAAATCTTGAATTTTAACCAAGTTTTATTTCTTAAGGGAGAATAATAACAATATCCCCTTACAGGGTTGTTATAAGATTAAGTTAGAAAATATAGGAAAATCACTCAAACAGGTAAATAATATTTATTATTTTTATTAATAGTTTGTAGTCTATTGATGGAATAGTTCCTTTCTTCATAAAACCCTGCAGGCAGAACAGAATTGCAGGAGAAGAGCAAAGGCCTTTTGTTTGTGCCTTCCTGGTTGAGGCAAAATTGAATTTACTCATTAAGATTAAATGAACTAAAAAGCAAACTCTTACCAAATTTTTCAGTTTAGAAATATCTAAGAATTCTGTGTTGAGATGTGACACTAGAACCCAATAAATAAGCTTCACTGATTTAAAACAAACAAACACACTTTAAAAAATTCTCAAAGGTCAAACATTAAAGCCATTAACTATTGTATCATAAAAATAGAATCCATGAGTTTATTACTAGCATTCTTTTGTGTGGATGATCACTGTATATTCAATATCAGAGCCATCCTAAAATAACAGCCTTGTATCATGTTTGGCTTTATGAATAAATCCTATGTTCTCATTCTTCTCAGAGATGAACTATTGCAACCTTTTACTTTTCAATGGTAGAGGCAAGGGTTTCAAGAAGAGCATCCTTAACTTTTTTCTCACTAAGGTTAATTTGAAAGTTCCCACAGTAATCAAAGGTTATTCCAAAGCAGAGTTGATTGCTACATTTTCAGGACTCTTGCAAGCCACTTGAGGTCATCACTGGTAGTTTGAAATTGGCTGTGGTGAGAATATTTACACCTTTATACTACAGAAATTGACAAACGTTACAAATCAGGGCTTTTTAATTTTCTCTAGAGAGACAGTTAAAAATTTACTGGCACACCGCAGTTCTAAACCTACCCTTTCTATTAAGACAAAAGGAAACAAATAACAATCACAACAAAAAATTTTATGTTACCATATTACCATATTACTCTATTGACAAGAAGTTAACCGTCAATTAAAGGAACCTTGAGACTTTCCAAAGCTAAACACTTCATGCCATCTTTGGTTACAATTCATTTTTGCCCTGATAGGAGCCATATTTCTTTCTCCGTTTTACTCTTGGTCTCTCAAAAATTACCAAATCTTCTTAAATCTAAAAAACATAAACAGATTGGCCCTGTAATATCCCTTTTAGCTACTGTGTCCCCTTAGTCTCATTCCTTAGATTACTGCAGTCTAGTATCTGCAACCACAACTCAAATGAGACCGCTCTCTTAAAGATTGTGGAAGACACTGTGTGCACCACACCAAATCCCACTGACCAGGCCAGAGTCCTCCCCTAGCTGCTGGGCTGTTGGCTGCTGAGGGGTCATTAAGACACCTTTCCTGGGTGAATGCCCTTGGCTGAAGGAAACCTCCTGCCTGCAGGTTCATACTTGCAATCACTAGCCCATACCAATGACTGATTGATGTAGGGCTATAAAGGCCCAGGCCATTCTTCTCAAGACTCTGGTGCAATTCCTACTCTAGAGCTTGCCCTGGAATCACACTGAAGCTAGACTCCATGCGAGCCTGTTTCCTTCCCGTATCATGATTCCCTGATAACTTCAGAAGTTTCCTCGGAGAGCAATCCCTCAATAAATCACTCACAATAGAATCTCAGCTTCCAGGGAACCCAGTCTTAAAGATCACTGATCTGCTTCTCAAATCCAGCATTCTTTTCTCTCTCTCTTTTTTTTTTAAAGGACATCAATTTATCATATCTTTAAAAAAACAAAAATTTAATTCATTCTGCCTGTGCCGGGTCTTAGTTGCGGCATGCGGGATCTTTGTTGCCGCATGTGGACTTCTTAGTGGCAGCATGCAAACTCTTAGTTGCGGCATGCATGGAAGATCTAGTCCCCTGATCAGGGATTGAACCTGGGCCCTACACATTGGGAGCACAGAGTCTTACCCACTGGACCACCAGGGAAGTGTCCAGCATCCTCTTCTCAATCTTCATCCTTCTAAAACTCTATGTAACTTCTAAAATTGTTGATTGCCACTACCCTTCTTGAAATTGTATTAAATTAAAGTAATTAAAATAAGATTATTTCATGGTTTTCTGTATATTCTTTCTCACTGTGTTTTGTTAAAGCCTATGTTCCCTTCTCTTATACTTTACTTCTTATCCTGGTAAAATCTACTATGAAGCTTCAATATTAGATAGATATAAAACTCCCAAATGTATATTAATTTCCCATGCCTAAAAGAGTATCCCTCCACAAAAAAAGTGTCTGTGTCCCTTATCTATGGAAGGCATCACTCTCCCTGAAGCCACCAAAGCTTGAAATCGTGAGTTCATTCATCTTTAATCCTTTATCTTCTCCCTTACTTCTCATACCAGTCAGTCACCAAGTCATGGCAATAGGAAATGCATTTTATTTTTTGCAGATGTTTTCTCCTTTTTATTAACATCACATCTGGGAAGTTTATCTTTCACCAAAAATTATTTCAGATACAACCAAATGTATCTCCCTTCCCTCAATATGCTGGGCCAGCCACATGTGCTTCATATAGCCGCTAGCATTGTTTTTCTAAAAATGTGTTATGACTCTATCGTTTCCCTATTTAAGAACTTTGCAGATCTCCACGTTTTTTATAAGAAATTTAAAATTATGTTTTTATCCCATTTTCTGCCAACTTTCCTCTGAAAATCCATGGTCTACCAATACCAGTCAATTTGCCACTCCAAAAATACATCACACATTTGCATATTTCAGTGGCTGTGTTCATGTTTCTCTCTCTTCCTGTAATGCCCCTGCCCCTTCACACACTAGCTCATGTGACTCCTTATATGGCTAAATTCCAATGACTCACCTTTTATGCAGTATTTCAACCAATGCATTTTCCCTCCCTCCCTCATGAACCCAAAAATGTATATAAATACATTTTTATATATTTATTATTAAGGTTGGATATTTTGGCATATTTATAGTTTTATGTATATATTTTTTCTTCCTAAAAGGCTGACTATAAATACTTAGAAACATGAAGATCATTAATCATCACTTTTTATGTCTATTCTGGTGTGTAGCATAGGGCATTACACAAAATAGTAGCTCAGTAAATGTTGGAACTCATTTCTAAAATTATGAACTACAGAATCAATCAACAATCATGGCTTCAGCAGATTTACGTTTCCTATTCAAATAAAATCTTAAAAATATAATAAGAAAAAAGGGATAATAAACTTCCAAAATAAAAGTCATTGAAATACTGTCAAACAAGTTAACACAGCTAGTACTAGAAAAGCATTAGTTGACACGTGATGCAATTCAAGTTATATCAATCTATTTTCATGTTAAGGTCTTAGGAGGAGTCCATTAAAGATAATTCAAATTTTAAAGCTCATATCCAACATTTTTAATACTACCTCAGCTCAGATTTTGAAAATCTTGAGCAACATGCATAAAATTAAAATACAGGCTGTCACTGAGAATATAAAATAAATATCATTCTTATGAGTCAAACTTGCCTCATGAGTTTTCTTTAAAAAAACAACATTCCCTTTTGGCAGCAGTGTAATTCAAATCACAGAAATTTTAAACATTTAAGAAAAAACAAAATATATTTTTAAATGATAAACTTTTGAAACAAAATGTTTTTATTCTCCACCCTTTATTTCTTTTATACCATCAACTAGATAAATGTTAAGTGAATTACTTGCTTCTAAATATGTTCACATTCCTTTGCTCTAAACCCAAATATGTCTAAACTAGGAAAGAAACCCTTTTTGAATCTTAGAATGTAATCTTATTCTTTAAGGCTTAGAGATGCATGGTATGTACAAAAATCAAAGAAAGTCTCAAAATTCCTGCACAAAATAAGGTCATGTTTACACAGAGTGGAAGGATAGAATCAAAATTCAAATACTCCTTCAAAATGGTTGTTCTTCGCTAGCACAAACTGAAACTTTTATTGTACTAACAAGAGTATGAATCACTAAGTCCAGCTGACACTAAAATATCCCAAAAAGATCATGTCTCTTGACAAATTTAAATAGAACTTCAGTCTGCATATGCATGGGCTCTAAAACTCGTTGATATAGTTTGCCAGTTGTACTTATGTTTGTTCTACTTGAGATAACTCATTGACTTTCCTTCTTTCCTCCTTTCTTTCCTTCCTTAGGTTTTCTAAGCTACTCTAAATTACTAGCATAAATTCAATGCTTAAGTTATTTCTGCAAAGAGTAAATACCATTAGCATTATGCATTGGCCACCTTCATAAAAATGACTGCTTCTACAATGATAGCATTTCTCTCCACAATCTTTAAGTGGGGCAAAATAATTTCGATGATATACACAGCATTTAGCACAGTATATTACTCTGAAAAACAGATGATTTTTTTTATGTAAAATGCTATTGAAGCATCCAGTTAAACATAACCATTCAATTTTCTACCTTAAGCCCAAAAGCTCTCTTTGCTGGCATAGGTATTTTTCTTTATCTAGCAGGCCTGATGTTGCAGGCCCTTTTCTCACTCCATATTCTGCAAGACATGCTCAAAGTCTCTTCCCATTCAATTTATGATATGATTCATTGAATGCTACAGCCTACTTGAGAATTTTTTAATATTTTCCAGCCCTGCAGTAGAAATCCATTTTTCCAATAAGAAATGTAGTGATGACCCTGTCAGCTAAGTATCCTAATTCATCTGTCTATGTGAGAAAGCTTTCCTCCAGGCGCCTTCTGAATTCATATATGGCATGTTCTGTATGGATTAGCATCTTCAGAGAGTAGCTGTCATACTTCTTTACAAATTAAATATATATATGTTTTACAGTTCCAAAAGTAGTAGATAACAATAATTCAGAATATTATGATCCCATTTTTCTGGTTCTTAGGGATTTATCTACAGTTATGAGATGAAAGAATTTATAAAAGAGAGTATACTACCAGAGCATTAAAAATGAAGCAGATATCTCTGGACTCACACTACGCTATTACCAGCAGAAATTTTTCTAACCAATACAATATTTACTCTTAATTCACAAATATACTCCAAGTATTTAAAATTGATACTTGAATATTGGTGAACACTTAAAAGCACCTAAATATCCTTTTTAAAACCAGAAAAATAAGAATATATAAATCATTATGTGGCTAGCATTATAAATTATCAAAATTAGGTAAAATTTCTCCAGCTAAATATATGGGATTGTTTGAATATAAAATACACCTGTAAGTATGAAATCACATGGTCAAATGTGATTAACTCTCAAGGGAGAAGAACACACAAGGGCAGTTTTGCTCATCATCCCACAGGTTGTTTGTGTAATCTATTGGTCTGTTTTATTCTCAGAGGGTTTTATGAAAGGGTGTTCTGACCCAGTGCAAGCTTCATTATATCCTGAAGCCCTTAATACAATGTTCTCAGGATTTATAACCAGCAGTGGACATTGACAGCTGCACCTTCCCTAACCTGGTTTAGCTAGCCTATTCCATCACCTGGACACACCTCCATTCATTCAATCTTATTGAGTATCTCCTACGTGTGATGCATTGAGCTAGATGTCAAGTAATACAAATGGCTGCTAAATAAAAAGATGAGTAAGACAAAGTCTCTAATCTCAAAACTCTTAAAATCTAGCAAAGGAGACAGCGATGTGTAACTATAGTGATAATATAAAATATAATACCCAATTGATAAAAGTGGGAAATATATATTTTTTTTAATTTGGGAAACTCTTCAGGAAAGAGTTGCCATTGAGCTGAATCTTGTCAGTTGAATATGATTTTTGCAGGCAGAGATGTGGGAAAGGAATTCTAATTCAATAAAATGGCTTGACTTATTACAGAAATAAATGTATGTGTATGGCAGATCTCAGGAACCATGAATAATTCACTATTGCTAGCACATAAGGAAAGAAGAATCTAGAAGGAGAGAAATTATAAAAAGCAAATTCCAGACCATGATAGAGGCCCTTAGTTACTATCACCTCTAAATTAGATTTTATTCATTGTCACTGAGTTGTGTGTGAACTTTGTTTCAGCAAATTCTGAGACCTTCCTGATGATACTAAATATGTACCATCTCAAAGGAAATCATAGCCACCCCTTTTTGATGATTTATAATTATCTTACTCTCTCATAACACATCATAACAGGCAGGGTTAATAAACTGACAGAACTTTTCAGTATCCAGGGCAACAAAACATAGACAGTTTTGGTACAGATTTCAAAACTATGGGATGAAAAAATTATGCATTCAAACATTTCTGAAGCTCTTATTTCAGCCCAGACCAGCACAGTAGGCTAATGTGTATGAGCTAGTTGCTAAAGAGAAAAACTGAACTATCTTCCCAAAGCACTGAGTGAAGGATGAAGGATTGTCTGAACCAAATAGTTTTCTCCAGAGTCAAGAGACTCTTGAAAAAAAATTAGCTTGATAATATTTAAGAAATTTCTATTAACTTTCAATCATACATAAACAAAAAGGGAGTAATATCTCCACATTTCTACCCCCCTACAAAAAACAGCAGTAATGTTCAATGCTGTTGTAGATGTAAAGAAATGGGGAATGAATTGCCAGGGGGGTGAAAATTGCTAGAACCCTTTGGAAAATAATGTATTAAAATATCAAAAGTCCAAGCGATGCAAATGTAAATATAAAAATCTGAGCAATCCCTATAGAAATTCCAGTATATGTATACAAAGATGTATGCTGTTATTCACTGCACATTGTAGGGGCAAAAAAAAACCTTCAGAAGTATTCATTTAGAGGGAAATAATTGAATCAATTTGGCTAAAGCATATTATCAAATACTAAGCAATTACTAAAAAAAAAAATACTAGTGGAATATTTACACATCAGCTAATGAAAGGACTACAACATGATGATGAGAGAGAAAAATTAGAGTTGAATGTGGGTAGTAAGTATATAGAATAATCATGTCTTTGTAAATATTATCACTAACAAAAACCTTATTATGAGTATATATGTATGTAGGAGCATGAAGGCATGGTAGTTATATTTCTTGCTATTAGCATGACTGCTATTGAGATACAGTTTTTAAAATTAAGAGAATGAAACACATAATTCAAAAAGACACATGCACCCCAATGTTCACTGCAGCACTGTTTACAATAGCCAGGGAACGGAAACAACCTAATTGTCCATCAACAGAAGAATGGATATAGAAGATGTGGTACACATATACAGTGGGATATTACTCAGCCAAAAAAGGAATGAAATTGGGTCATTTGTAGAGACGTGGATAGACCTAGAGACTGTCATACAGAGTGAAGTAAGTCAGAAAGAGAAAAACAAATATCATATAGTAACACATATATGTGGAATCTGAAAAGATTGATATAGACGATCTTATTTACAAAGCAGAAATAGAGACACAGACATAGAGAACAAACATATGAATACCAAAGGGGGAAAGGCGGGGGATGGGATGAATTGGGAGATTGGGATTGACATATATACACTATTGTTTTGTGTTTATAAATTTATTTTATTTATTATTTATTTTTGCCGCGTTGGTTCTTTGCTGCTGCGCACAGGCTTTCTCTAGTTGCGGCGAGCGGGGGCTACTCTTCGTTGCGGTGTGCATGCTTCTCACTGCGGTGGCTTCTCTTGCTGCAGAGCACAGGCTGTAGGCACGCGGGCTCTAGAGCGCAGGCTCAGTAGTTGTGACGCAAGGGCTTAGCTGCTCCTCGGCATGTGGGACCTTCCCAGACCAGGGATCGAACCCCTGTCCCCTGCGTTGGCAGGTGGATTCTTAACCACTGCGCCACCAGGGCAGTCCTATACACTACTGATACCATGTATAAAATAGATAACTAATGAGAACCTACTGTACAGCACAGGGAACTCTACTCAACGCTCTGCGGTGACCTAAATGGGAAGGAAATCCAAAAAAGAGGGGATATATGTATATGTATAGCTGATTCACTTTGCTGTGCAGTAGAAACTAACACAACATTGTAAAGCAACTTTACTCCAATAAAATTAAAAAAAAAAAAAAAGAGAGAGGATGAAGCACATACCAGCATTGTACCCTGAGCTTCAAATCTACTCAATAATAGGAGGCATGTGGAAAGAGCCTGACAGAAAATTTTACAATTCTCCTCAAGCTTCCTGACTCACTACCACTCATACTGATGACAATGTCTCCCAATTTACACAGAAAATAAAGGGCCCCTGACTAGGAAATTCTTCATCTTTCTACCTACCAATGTACAAAATTGTCCATATTTATTCCCAGTCTATTCCTCCACCCCAGAGGAATGACGGTCTCCTCCCCACCCAAAGCTAATGCCTACTTCTGTGCTCCCTGGATTCTTCTCCCACTCTATCTCTGACTGATTTTAACATTTATACCGCCATGCAAACCTTCCCTATCTGTGAACATGCATAAGTCTCTCTTTTCTCAAAAACAAGACAAAAAGCTCACAACCTCCTTTGATCTAATGTCCCCCTCCTGGAATGTTATTAAAATTATTTAATAATCAGTACAGCATCTATCAGACAAAAGTTTGAGCCAGGGCCTGTGTTTCCCATTGAACTAAGAGCTCCTCTTAATTACTGGATCTTGGGATGGTTACTAAGCTCCCGTGGAGTGTCCAGGACAGCTGGGATGGCAGGGGGCATTAAGAAAGCTTGGGCAGTGGCTATCCATCACATTTTCCATTGTTAATAGTTGCCAAACTTTGAAAGTTAAAGTTTCAAAATTTGTCAAAATTTTGACAATGAAGAAGGCATTCCATTGTATATTAGCTGACTCTAACCTATTTACCATCCCATTTCTTACTTATCTTTCACAGCACAATTCTTGAAATAAAAGTCCACCGGTCTATAATTACAACGATTTGTTAAATTGCTATTTATCACCAGTACACGCCTATTAGAATAGACAAAATCTGGAACACTGACTATGCCAAATTCTGGCGAGGATGTGAAGCAAGAACTCTCAGACATTGCTGGTGAGAATGCGAAATGGTTCAGCCCCTTTGGAAGACAGTCTGGCTTTTCTTACAAATTAAACATACTCTTACCATTTTATCTAGTAATCACACCCCTTGGAACTTCCCCCCAAACGTTGAAAACTAATGTCCACACAAAATCTGCACAAGGATGTTCATAGCAGCTTTATTCATAATCGCCAAAACTTGGAAGCAACCAAGATATCCTTCAGTAGATGAACTGATAAACTATGGCACAAACAGGCAATGGAATATATTCAGTGCTGAAAAGAAATGAGCGATCTAGCCATGAAAATACATGAAGGAAACTTAAATGTATGTCACTAAGAAGCCAGTCTGAAGAGGTTACATACGCTGTGAGACCAACTATGTGACATTCTGGAAAAGGTAAAACCATGGACAGTGAAAAGATCACTGTTTGCTTATTTACAAAACAAAAACAGACCCACAGACTTACAAAACAAACTTGTGTTTACCAAAGGGGAAAGGTGGGAGGGGGGAGGGATAAATTGGGAGTTTGGGGTTGACATATACACGTTAATATATTTAAAATAGATAACCAGCAAGGACCTACTGTATAGCACAGGGAACTCTGCTCAATATTCTGTAACAACCTAAATGAGAAAAGAATTTGTAAAAGAATAGATACATGTATATGTATAACTGAATCACTTTGCTGTACACCTGAAACTAACACAACATTGTTAATCAACTATACTCCAATATAAAATAAAACAACAAATAAATAAGTAAAATTAAACTTAAACAAAAGAAACTTCCAAACCTGGAAAAAGAAAACAAAAAGATCACTGGTTGTCAGAAGGTGTGTCGGGGGAGGGATGAATAGATGGAACACAGAGGATTTTTAGGGCAGTGAAACTACTCTGAATGCTACTGTACAGATGGATTGATGTCATTATAGATACTCAAACCCATAAAATGTACAGCACTACGTGTGACCCCTATGGTAAACTATAGACGTTGTGTGATTATGATGTGTAGGTGTAGGTTCATCAGTAATAGCAAAGGTACCCCTGTGGTGGAGTGTTGGGGGATGCTGATAATGAGGGAAGCTCTGCATATGGAAAGGGACAGAAGGAAAATCTCTGTACACCCCTCTTAATTTTGCTGAGAACCTAAAACTATTTAAAAAAAATTTTTTTTAACTCTGAATTCCTATTTATCCCTCCGTTCAGTTCTATCCAATTTAATCCACAGATTAGCACCAAAACGTTTCTCATTGGCAATATCCACTGAATCTTCTAATTGCCCAAACTACCCTCTTGAATATATCTGAAGATTGGCCTCTCTGCTCCCTTTGTCACCTTGCTGCTGAATGTGTCCTGTCTTAGTTTCAGTACATTATTCTCTCCAGGTTCATCTACTATATCTCCTGCTGCTCTGCTTTGGTGATTCAAAGGTCAAATCTTTGGCTTTCTGGATTTCGATTCTAAACACTCTCCCTGGGTGACCTCATCCATGTCGTTTTCTCACCTCTCATCGTGACATCCAAATTCATAGCTTTGTCTCTCATTTCTCTCTAGAGAATCTGACTCGTAATCCCTGACTCCCTGCTCATCTTATTAGAACCAGCCTCTACCCTGCAGTGAAGGTGATTCTACTTTAGAATGTGATGAGTATGGCATAATAATGGTCTAACTACACAAAAGTTATTAATATGGAACACTGTTTAACAGAGTCAGACAGGTGCAAATGTTAAACGGCAGAAGAAATTACACAAAGTTATCAAAACACAACTCAACACAGTGTTCCACAGCTAAGGAAAGCAAGAAAGTCAACACAGTTTGTTGGCTCTGGTCTCTCTGGAATCACTGACTGGAGATTTTGTTTCTTTCTTTCCTTTTTTGTTAATTTAATGTTTCCCCTGTGGTATAAAAGGCTAATGAAGCTTCAGAAGTTCCCACCAAGGTCCCAGACTGTAACTTATGCAGAAGAAACTGGGTCATTAAGCTAAAGGTCTCTGGATGAGCATCTTCTTTAACAAGCATAAAGGTGATCTTGACCTGTACTGTCATTCAGGGAATAACTTTCCTGATTCCCAAAAATAGAACCATAATTGAGTCTCACACATGAAAGGCAATCAAATCAAGAAGTTTTTGGTTAATTTTGCTTTCCTGTAGAATGGGATCTTGACAAAAATCTTCTTTTAAAATAGGGGGTTCTAATAAACAGTCGTTTAGACAGTCATTTTATTTCTCAGAAATTCATGACGGATACAAACAATTATGGACATTTTAAGTTTGCCTCAGGAGTAAGAGAAATACGTATATTTTATTTCAAATGTCAAATTATCAATATACCATAGTTTTAATTTCTGATGTAATTATTTAAAAAAACCTTCAATTATTAAAAACTGCCAAACTATTCAAGTTGGCAATATATTTGCAAAATTATTTCAAGAAACCAAACAATCTAACTATTAAGGAAGCAGATTCCTCTTTTATTTGAGCATAATAAAAATATTTTAAGTAGTAAATAAAACGGTTGGAATATAAATATTTTGTCCCAGTCAGTTAAAATCTACCACCTGGCATAAACCTAAGGAGTCTAAAGTGTGAATATAAATACGGTGGCAAATATGAACACAAAGAGTCTTTTTTTTTAAAACATAAAATAAACCTCAAGATACATTAAGTGATATTTAAAAGTGCAATAAAATTTACCTTAAGATTAAACTAGATGTTATAAATTCATGATTAAAGAGCACCCGTGCTTTTATAAATACATTTGTTATATCAAAAAGAAATAATCGAGACCTTCAAGATGGCGGAGGAGTAAGACATGGAGATCACCTTCCTCCCCACAAATACATCACAAATACATCTACATGTGGAACAACTCCTACAGAACACCTACTGAACGCTGGCAGAAGACCTCAGACCTCCCAAAAGGCAAGAAACTCCCCATGTACCTGGGTAGGGCAAAGGAAAAAAGAAACAACAGAGACAAAAGACTAGGGCCGGGACCTGCCCCTCGGGGAGGGAGCTGTGAAGGAGGAAAGGTTTCCACACACTAGGAAGCCCCTTCGTGGGCGGAGACTGCGGGTGGCAGAGGGGGGAAGCTTCGGAGCCACGGAGGAGAGCGCAGCCACAGGGGTGCGGAGGGCAAAGCGGAGAGATTCCCGCACAGAGGATCGGCGCCGAGCAGCACTCACCAGCCCGAGAGGCTTGTCTGCTCAGCCGCCGGGGCGGGCGGGGGCTGGGAGCGGAGGTTCCAATTTCTTCAGAGGTCAGACTGGGGTTGGCTGCGTGAACACAGCCTGAAGGGGGCTAGTGCACCACAGCTAGCTGGGAGGGAGTCCGGGAAAATGTCTAGAACTGCCTAAGAGGCAAGAGACCATTGTTTCGGGGTGTGCGAGGAGCGGGGATTCAGAGCACTGCCTAAATGAGCTCCAGAGAAGGGCATGAGCCACGGCTATCAGCGTGGACACCAGAGACGGGCATGAAATGCTAAGGCTGCTGCTGCTGCCACCAAGAAGCCTGTGTGCAAGCACAGGTCACTCTCCAAACCTCCCCTCCCAGGAGCCTGTGCAGCCCCCTACTGCCAGGGTCCCGTGATCCAGGGACAACTTCCCCAGGAGAACACATGGCACGCCTCAGGCTGTTACAACGTCACGCTGGCCTCTGCCGCCGCAGGCTTGCCCCGCATTCCATACCCCTCCCTCCCCCTGGCCTGAGTGAGCCAGAGCACCCTAATGAGCCTCTGCTTTAACCCTGTCCTGTCTGAGCAAAGAACAGACACCCTCAGGCGACCTACACGCAGAGGCAGGGCCAAATCCAAACCTGAACCCCAGGAGCTGTGCGAACAAAGAAGAGAAAGGAAAATCTCTCCCAGCAGCCTCAGGAGCAGTGGATTAAATCTCCACAATCAACTTGGTGTACGCTGCATCTCTGGAATACCTGAATAAACAACGAATCATACCAAAATTGAGGCAGTGGACTTTGGGAGCAACTGTAGACTTGGGGTTTGCTTTCTGCGTCTAATTTGTTTCTGGTTTTATGTCTATTTTAGTTTAGTATTTAGAGTGTATTATCATTGATAGATTGGTTTATTGATTTGGATGTCTCTTCCTTTTTTTATATATATAGATATATATATTTTTTCCATTTTCTCTTTTTGTGAGTGTGTATGTGTATGCCTCTTTGTTTCATTTTGATTGTATAGCTTTGCTTTTACCATTTGTCCTAGGGTTCTGTTTGTCCGTTATTTTATTTTTTTAGTAGTTTTTAGCACTCGTTATCATTAGTGGATTTGTTTTTTGGTTTGGTTGCACTCTTCTTTCTTTTTTTTTTTTCTTTTTTTATTACTTTTCAATTTTTTTTTATTTTCAGTAATTTTTTAGTTTTTACTAATATAACTTTCTTTTCTTTCTTTCTTTCTTTCTTTCTTTCTTTCTTTCTTTCTTTCTTTCTTTCTTTCTCTCCCTTCCTTCCTTCCTTTCCTTCCTTCCTCTCTCTCTCTCTCTCTCTCTCTCTCTTTATCTCTTTCTTTCTCCCTTTTCTTCTGCGCCGTGTGGAAGACAATGTCTTGGTGCTCCGGCCAGGTGTCAGGCCTGTACCCCTGAAGTAGGAGAGCTGAGATGAGGACATTGGTCCACCAGAGACCTCCCAGCTCCACGTAATGTCAAACGGCGAAAGCTCTCCCAGAGATCTCCATCTCAAAGTTAAGACCCAGTTCCACTCAACGACCAGCAAGCTATAGTGCTGGACACACTATGCCAAACAACTAGCAAGACAGGAACTCAACACCATCCATTAGCAGAGGGGCTGCCTAAAATCATAATAAGGTCACAGACACCCCAAAACACACCACCGGATGTGGTCCTGCCCACCAGAAAGACAAGATCCAGCCTCATCCACCAGAACATAGACACCAGTCCCCTCTACCAGGAAGCCTACACAACCCACTGAACCAACCTTACCCACTGGGGGCAGACACCAAAAACAATGGGAACTACAAACCTGCAGCCTACAAAAAGGAGATCCCCAACACAGTAAGTTAAGCAAAATAAGAAGACAGAGAAACACACAGCAGATGAAGGAGCAAGGCAAAAACCCACCAGACCAAACAAATAAAGAGGAAATAGGCAGTCTACCTAAAAAAGAATTCAGAGTAATGATAGTAAAGGTGATGCAAAATCTTGAAAACAGAATGGAGAAAATACAAGAAACGTTTTACAAGGACCTAGAAGAAGAAAAGAGCAAACAAACAATGATGAACAACACAATAAATGAAATTAAAAATTCTCTAGAAGGAACCAACAGCAGAATAACTGAGGCAGAAGAACGGATAAGTGACCTAGAAGATAAAATAGTGGAAATAACTACCACAGAGCAGAATAAAGAAAAAAGAATGAAATGAACAGAGGACAGTCTCAGAGACCTCTGGGACAACATGAAACACACCAGCATTCGAATTATAGGGGTCCCAGAAGAAGAAGAGAAAAAGAAAGGGACTGAGAAAATATTTGAAGAGATTATAGTTAAAAACTATCCTAATATGGGAAAGGAAATAGTCAGTGAGGTCCAGGAAGTGCAGAGAGTCCCATACAGGATAAATCCAAGGAGAAACACGCCAAGACACATATTGAGCAAACTATCAAAAATTAAATACATACACAAAAAAAATATTAAAAGCAGCAACAGAAACAACAAATAACATACACAGGAATCCCCATAAGGTTAACAGCTGATCTTTCAGCAGAAACTCTGCAAGCCAGAAGGGAGTGGCAGGACATATTTAAAGCGATGAAAGGGAAAAAAACCACAACGAAGATTCCTCTACCCAGCAAGGATCTCATTCAGATTTGACGGAGAAATTAAAACCTTTACAGACAAGCAAAAGCTAAGAGAATTCAGCACCACCAAACCAGCTTTACAACAAATGCTAAAGGAACTTCTCGAGGTAGGAAACACAAGAGAAGGAAAACACCTACAATAACAAACCCAAAACAATTAAGAAAATGGGAATAGGAACACACATATCAATAACTACCTTAAATGTACATGGATTAAATGCTCCAACCAAAAGACACAGACTGGCTGAATGGATACAAAAACAAGACCCGTATATATGCTGTCTACAAGAGACCCACTTCAGACCTAGGGACATATACAGACTGAAAATGAGGGGATGGAAAAAGATATTCCATGCAAATGGAAATCAAAAGAAAGCTGGAGTAGCAATTCTCATATCAGACAAAATAGACTTTAAAATAAAGACTATTACAAGAGACAAAGAAGGACACTACATAATGATCAAGGGATCAATCCAAGAAGAAGATATAACAATTGTAAATATTTATGCACCCAAAAAAGGAGCACCTCAATACTTAAGGCAAATGCTAACAACCATAAAAGGGGAAATCGACAGTAACACAATCATAGTAGGGGACTTTAACACCCCACTTTCACCAATGGACAGATCATCCAAAATGAAAATAAATAAGGAAACACAAGCTTTAAATGATACATTAAACAACATGGACTTAATTGATATTTATAGGACATTCCATCCAAAAACAACAGAATACATTTTCTTCTCAAGTGCTCGTGCAACAATATCCAGGATCCATCATATCTTGTGTCAAAAAACAAGCCTTGGTAAATTTAAGAATATTGAAATGGTGTCAAGTAGCTTTTCCGACCACAACGCTGTGAGACTAGATATCAATTACAGGAAAAAATCTGTAAAACATACAAACACATGGAGGCTAAACAATACACTACTAAATAACTAAGAGATCACTGAAGAAATCTAAGAGGAAATCAAAAAATACCTAGAAACAAATGACAATGAAAACACGACAACCCAAAACCTATGGGATTCAGCAAAAGCAGTTCTAAGAGGGATGTTAATAGCAATATAATCCTACCTCAAGAAACAAGAAACAACTCAAATAAACAACCTAATCTTACACCTAAAGCAATTAGAGAAAGAAGAACAAAAAAACCCCAAAGTTAGCAGAAAGAAAGAATCATAAAAATCAGATCAGAAATAAATGAAAAGGAAAGGAAGGAAACAATAGCAAAGATCAATAAAACTAAAAGCTGGTTCTTTGAGAAGATAAAAAAAATTGATAAACCATTAGCCAGACTCATCAAGAGAAAAAGAGAGAGGACTCAAATCAACAGAATTAGAAATGAAAAAGGACAAGTAACAACTGACACTGCAGAAATACAAAGAATTATGAGGGATTACTCCAAGCACCTATACGCCAATAAAATGGACAACCTGGGGGCTTCCCTGGTGGCGCAGTGGTTGAGAATCCGCCTGCCAATGCAGGGGACATGGGTTCGAGCCCTGGTCTGGGAAGATTCCACATGCCGCGGAGCGACTGGGCCCGTGACCCACAACTGCTGAGCCTGCGCGTCTGGAGCCTGTGCTCCACAACAAGAGAGGCCGCGATAGTGAGAGGCCCACGCACCACGATGAAGAGTGGCCCCCGCTTGCCACAACTAGAGAAAGCCCTCGCACAGAAGCGAAGACCCAACACAGCCAAAAATAAATTAATTAATTAATTAATTTAAAAAAAAAAAAAATGGACAACCTGGAAGAAATGGACAAATTCTTAGAAAAGCACAACCTTCTAAGACTGAACCAGGAAGAAATAGAAAATATGAACAGACCAATCACAAGCACTGAAATTGAAACAGTGATTAAAAATCTTCCAACAAACAAAAGCCCAGGACTAGATGGTTTCACAGGTGAATTCTATCAAACATTTAGAGAAGAGCTATCACCTCTCCTTCTCAAACTCTTCCAAAATACAGCAGAGGGAGGAACACTCCCAAACTCATTCTACAAGGCCACCATCACCCTGATACCAAAACCAGACAAAGAGGTCACAAAGAAAGAAAACTACAGGCCAATATCACTGATGAACATAGATGCAAAAATCCTCAACAAAATACTAGCAAACAGAACATTACATTACATTACAGAACAGCACATTAAAAGGATCATACACGGGACTTCCTTGGTGGCACAGTGGTTAAAAATCTGCCTGCCAATGCAAGGGCATGCGGGTTCGAGCCCTGGTCCGGGAAGATCCCACATGCCGTGGAGAAACTAAGGCCGTGCGCCACAACTACTGAAGCCTGTGTGCCGCAACTACTGAGCCCATGTGCTGCAACTACTGAAGCCTGTGCGCCTAGAGCCCATGCTCCACAACAAGACAAGCCACTGCAACAAGAAGCCCTCAAGCAGCAACGAAGACCCAGCGCAGCCAAAAATAAAAACCAAAAAAAAAGGATCATACACCATGGTCAAGTGGGTTTATCTGAGGAATGTAAGGATTCCTCAATATATGCAAATCAATCAAGTGATACATCATATTAACAAATTGCAGGAGAAAAACCATATGATCATCTCAATAGATGCAGAAAAAGGTTTCAACAAAATTCAGCACCCATTTATGATAAAAAGCCTCCAGAATGTAGGAACAGAAGGAACTTACCTCAACATAATAAAGGCCATATATGACAAACCCACAGCCAACATCATTCTCAATGGTGAAAAACTGAAACCATTTCCATTAAGATCAGGAACAAAACAAGGTTGTCCACTCTCACCGCTATTATCAGCATCGTTTTGCAAGTTTTAGCCACAGCAATCAGAGAAGACAAAGAAATAAAAGGAACCCCAATCGGAAAAGAAGAAGTAAAGCTGTCACTGTTTGCAGATGACATGATAGTATACATAGAGAATCCTAAAGATGCCACCAGAAAACTACTAGAGCTAATCAATGAATTTGGTAAAGTGGCAGGATACAAAATTAATGCACAGAAATCTCTTGCATTCCTATACACTAATGATGAAAAATCTGAAAGAGAAATTAAGGAAACACTCCCATTTACCATTGCAACAAAAAGAATAAAATACCTAGGAATAAACATACCTCAGTAGACAAAAAACCCGTATGCAGAAACCTATAAGACACTGATGAAAGAAATTAAAGATGATACAAACAGATGGAGAGATATACCATGTTCTTGGATTGGAAGAATCAACATTGTGAAAATGACTATATTACCCAAAGCAATATACAGATTCAATGCAATCCCTATCAAACTACCAATGGCATTTTTCACAGAACTAGAACATAAAACTTCACAATTTGTATGCAGACACAAAAGGCCTCGAATAGCCAAAGCAATCTTGAGAAAGAAAAACGGAGCTGGCGGAATCAGGCTGTTAGACTTCAGACTATATTACAAAGCTACAGTAATCAAGACAGTATGGTACTGGCATAAAAACAGAAATATAGACCAAAGGAACAGGATAGAAAGCCCAGAGATAAATCCACGCACGTATGGTCACCTAATCTTTGATAAAGTAGGCAAGAACATACAATGGAGAAAAGACAACCTCTTCAGTAAGTGATGCTGGTAAAACTGCTCAGCTACATGTAAAAGAATGAAATTAGAACACTCCCTAACACCACACACAAAAATAAACTCAAAATGGATTAAAGACCTAAATGCAAGGCCAAACACTATAAAACTCTTAGAGGAAAACACAGGCAGAACACTCTATGACATAAATCACAGCAAGATCCTTTTTGACCCAGCTCCTAGAGAAATGGAAATAAAAACAAAAATAAACAAATGGGACCTCATGAAACTTAAAAGCTTTTGCACAGCAAAGGAAAACATAAACAAGACGAAAAGACAACCCTCAGAATGGGAGAAAATATTTGCAAATGAAGCAACTGACAAAGGATTAATCTCCAAGATTTACAAGCAGCTCATGCAGCTCAATATCAAAAAAACAAACAACCCAATCCAAAAATGGGCAGAAGACCTAAATAGACATTTCTCCAAAGAAGATATACAGATTGCCAACAAACACATGAAAGAATGCTCAACATCACTAATCATTAGAGAAATGCAAATCAAAACTACAATGAGGTATCACCTCACACCAGTCAGAATGGCCATCATCAAAAAATCTACAAACAATAAATGCTGGAGAGGGTGTGGAGAAACGGGAACCCTCTTGCACTGTTGGTGGGAATGTAAACTGATACAGCCACTATGGAGAACAGTATGGACATTCGTTAAAAAACTAAAAATAGAACTACCATACGACCCAGCAATCCCACTACTGGGCATATACTCTGAGAAAACCATAATTCAAAAAGAGTCAATTACCACAATGTTCATTGCAGTTTTATTTACAATAGCCAGGACATGGAAGCAACCTAAGTGTCCATCGACAGATGAATGGATAAAGAAGATGTGGCACATATATACAGTGGAATATTACTCAGCCATAAAGAGAAACAAAATTGAGTTATTTGTAGTGAGGTGGATGGACCTAGACTCTGTCATACAGAGTGAAGTAAGTGAGAAAGAGAAAAACAAATACCGTATGCTAACACATATATATGGAATCTAAAAAAAAAAAAAAAAATGTTTCTGATGAACCTAGGGGCAGGACAGGAATAAAGACACAGACATAGAGAATGGACTTGAGGACATAGGGAGGGGGAAGGGGAAGCTGGGATGAAGTGAGAGAGTGACATGGACATACATACACTACCAAATGTAAAATAGGTAGCTAGTGGGAAGCAGCTGGATAGCACAGGGAGGTCAGCTCGGTCCTTTGTGACCACCTAGAGGGGTGGGGTAGGGAGGGTGGGAGGGAGACTCAAGAGGGAGGGCATATGGGTATATATGTTTATGTATAGCTGATTCACTGATTCACTTTGTTATACAGCAGAAACTAACACAACATTGTAAAGCAATTATACTCCAATAAAGATGTTAAAAAAAAAAAGAAATAATCTATGAATCACTCAGCATAAAAAATTAACAGTAATATGAAGGCATATATTTGGGGGAGAATAATTTTGTATATATGGCCAGAAATAAATCTGCAGTGGCACCAAATCAAAATGCATGCCTCTGTTTCTGAAACAGAGCATGAAAATGTACTGTACTGCAGATGAAGAAAAAGTTCATAAACTTAATGTAAACCATTAAGGAATGAAAACTAAAACATTTAAATGAAAAGTCATAGAGGTCAACTGTATAAAAAGTAATGATTGCTGGAGAAATAACTTCTTGGATGTTGATGGAGTAGTAAAAATGTAATAATAACATCAGTCTCCTATATAATAATGTCACTATCCATAATAACATCAGCCTCCCCTATTATAATATCACTATTCAATATTTCCAAATTACAACATTAAAATAGTATTTACTCTTTTAAAAGATATAGCAATGCTTTTCTAATGAGCACATAGTAACAGTCAATATTTAAGTACATTTTTAACAATTATTATATTTTATATTGGTAGTATTACCTATTTTATATATATATATATATATGTATTATAGTATATTCTTCCATCTGGCTTCCCCACCACCACTTCAAATGCATTTGTTTTAATCTTTAAGGAAACCACAAAGCAGTGAAACCACAGTAGGTTAAGACATTAGTAAATGGTGTACTGGAGGAATTGTAGATCTAAAACATTTATGCTGAAAGTCTCATTTCTCCTCTGCTATAAGAGATTTTAGCTAATTTCCTCCTTAACGTTATTTGTGATTTTCTAAAGATGCCAGTATATATATATTTTTCAAAATCGTGGGACTAATACTCAGGGTTCTCCAGAGAAACAGAACAAACAGGATATAAATGGTAATGGAGAAGTTTAGGTATGTGGTTTTATCTTTTAACTATTTCATTTGATATTATTTCAAATGTATAGAAAATTTGCAAAAACATACAAAGATTCTAGTATACTTTTTAAACAAGATTCACTAATTATTTACATTTAGCTCCACTTGATTTTTCATTCTCATTCTGTCTCCCAGATACACACACTTTAGTGTATATTTCCTAAAAACAAGGAAATTCTAATTTAACCACACAACAATGATCAATATCAGGAAATTTGACATTAATATAATTCTATCCCAATGATTTTTTCATACCTTGTCTTTGTCCCCAGTCCAGAATGGAATCCAGGATCCTGCGTTTAGTTGCCTTATCTCTTCAGCCCACTTTAATCTGGAAGCCAGTGTTTCTCAGCATTTCTTTACCATTCCTCCCCTTGAAATTTTTGAAGAGTACAGCCTCCTTCTTTGGCAGAATCCCCCTCAAGCTGAGTTTCACTGTTGTTGTCTCATGATTAGAGTAAGTTTATGTCCTTATGGCAAGAACGCCACAGAAGTCATATGTGTCCTTCTAGGTATATCAGGATGCACATGCTGTCAGTTTATCCCAATGTTGATGATAATAATGTTGATGACTGGTTTGAAGTGTTGTACCCTGTATCTATCCAGTAAAATTCACATTTGCTTACTATGTCATCAATAGTTTGACACTATGTCAATATGATGCTCTTTATCAAAAATTTACCCACTACTTTTAGCAAAAACTGATAATTCTTGACTGAAGTATTCCTCTGATAGCTACAACATGGTGATCTTCTGACCTCTTCACTTAGTCTGCATTTATTTGTTGATATTCTATTGCAAGGAAGAGTTATTCCTTCTTTCCCATTTATTTGTTCATTCGTTCATTTATATCAGTTTGGACTCATGGATTCCCATTTTATCAATATTAAATGGATTTGATCTTTTACTGTTCTTGTTTCTGATACTCAAATTATACTAGATTTGTCCATTTGGAGACTCTTCAGTCTGGATTCTGGGTGCTGTTAACATTTCCCTATTATTGTTTGACAAATTATTTACTTTCTAGACAAGATATTCTGGGCTTATCCTTACTTTCCCGGTCCAGACTCTGGGACCCTCCATTTCTCTAAGGAACCCTGGTTACGTTGACTGGAGAATCATATTTAAAAACCAGGATTTGGGCAATAGATATAGCAATTGATATTGATATGATGTTGCTTCTACATACTCTAAACAGAGCTAGAAAGTGTGTGTGTGTGTCTGTGTGTCTATCTAAATATCATGTATGTATCTGTATATCTATCTATATTGAAAAGCCATGAATTAACATTTATAGTTCCAATTCCAATACAATAAACCAAGGTCATTTTAATATTCCCCTTTTCCACATTAGTAGTACAATATATAACAGCTGGGAACTAACTCCCATTATCCTCAATGTATTTTTCATTTGATCAAGCCTAAAATATGAGAAAATGTTTCCAAGATTGTGAACACATGGCACTACCAAAAAATAAATCACACTAATTGTGTTCAATATTTGTTTATAGTTACTGATCATGTGTGTATCGGGGTGGGGGAGTGTGGTTAGTGGTTACATACAGTGAAATGCACAAATCTTAAAGGTACCATTCAGTGAGTTTCGGCAAACATAAACTCTCATAATCCGTACTCCGATCAAGATGTAGAACATAACCATCACCCCAGAAAGTTCACTTGCCCACTTTCCACCAAGTACCAATGTTCTAGTTTTTTCACCATTGAATTATATTGCTATTTCAAACACTTATAAATGGCCTCATACAGTAGGTACTCCTGATCCTGTCTTATTTCACTAGGTGTAATATTTTTGAGATTCAGACATGTTGCATGTATCAGAAGTTTGTTCCTTTTTATTAGTGTATAGAGTTCATTGTATAACTACACCACAATTTGCTTATTCTTTTTGCTCTTGATGGATATATGTATTTTTCCACTTTGGGCAATTTTAAATAATGATGCTGTGAATATTTATGAACAAGTCTTATATGGAGATATATTTTCATTACTCTTGGGTAAATATGTAGGGGTATAATTGCCAAGTGAATGAGGAGGGGTATTTATAACTCTGAGAAAACGTCAAAACACAATCCGAAGTGATTATACCGTTCTAAACGTCTATCAGAATGTATGAGTTAAACCACATGCTCAGCAACAATTAGTTTGGTAAGTCTTTTTTCAGTTGAGTTATTCAAATGTGTGACATAGTATCTCATTATGGTTTTGATTTACATTTCCCTGATGACTAATAATTTTGAACAATTTTTATGTGCTAAATGACCATTCACATGTCTTCCTTTGTAATGTGTCTATTCAAATCTCTTACCCACTCTATTAGGTTGTCTTCTTCTGCTATTAATTTGTAGGCCTTCCTTTTATAGTCTAGACAAAAGACCTTTGTCCAATATAGTTTTTTTTTTTTAATAAATTTGTTTATTTATTTTTGGCTGCATTGGGTCTTCATTGCTGGGTGCGGGCTTTCTCTAGTTGCGGCGAGCGCGGGCTACTCTTTGTTGCGGAGCACAGGCTCTAGGCGCATGGGCTTCAGTAGTTGTGGAAACACGGGCTCAGTAATTGTGGTATGCAGGCTTCAGTAGTTGTGGCTCGCGGGCTCTAGAGCACAGGCTCAGTAGTTGTGACGCACGATCTTAGTCTCTCTGCGGCATGTGGAATCTTCCTGGACCAGGGCTCAAACCCGTGTACCCTGCATTGGCAGGAGGCTTCTTAACCACTGTGCCACCAGGGAAGTCCCCAATATAGTTTTTACACATATTTATTCCAGTCTGTGACTTTGTGCTCATTTTACGTTATTTAATAAACATACATTAACTTTAGATGAAATTTAAAAATTTTTATTAGCATTTTTAGCAAATAGCAAATTTTAATAGCATTTTAAAAAGTTTTAGCTATTGTTTTCTGTGCTTTAGTCAAATAGATATACTTCTGTATTCATTTAAAAGCTTTATAGATTTTATGTTTATGATTAAGTCTATGATCCACCCGTGAATTGATTTTTGTGTATGGTGTGACACATACACACATGCACATAAAAATACACACTCACCTGAACATTTTATAAAACCATTTGCTGGCAATGCTTTTCTTTACCAATTGGATTGCTTTAGCAACTCTCTTGAACATTAATCGGCCTTACTCTCTTGTTTCAGTGATCTATTTGTCTAATTTAATGCCAGTTCCACACTGTCTGGAATACTGTAGCTTTAATTTAAATTTTGATGTCAGGTAGTGTAAGCCCTGCAATCATAAGCATCATTTTCAATATTTTTGGTTATTCTATGTCCTTTATATTATCATACAGATTTTAAAAATAATTTGTCTTTTGCATAAAATAGGCTATTGAGATTTTGATTGGTATTGCACAGACTCCTGACATTAATCTGGGGGAGAACTGACATCTTAACAATACTGACTGTTAAAATCCATTGACATGGTATTTTTCTCCAATTATTTAGATATATTTCACTGGTTATAGAATTCTTGTTAGACAGGTATGATTTTTCTTTAAATACTTTAAAAATATCTTTACATTGTCTTTCTCTTACATTGCTTCTGAAAAGTAGTTACTGTTACCCAGTATTTAATGTATCTTTCTATCTAGTTGCTTTCAAAATTTTGTATTCCTCTTTGGTTTTTGAACGTTTTACTCTGATACATTTAGGTCACTGATGTTTCTTTTTATCATGCTTTGAGTTTGCTGATCTACTTTGTTCTTGAAGTTGTTTGTTTTTCACCAAATTCAGAAATCCTTGTATATTATTTATTCAAATATATTTTCTGCTCCGTAATTTTTTCCTCTTCTCCTGCATCTCTAATTACATGTTTGGCAAACTGTGTCCTACATGTTTCTTGAGTTTGGGTTTTTTTTTTAATCATTCTCTTTCCTTAAGTAAGGATAATTGCTATTGATGTAAATTCAAATTTACTTGCTCCTTCCAAGCTTTCTCCAATATTGTTAAAATCATCCTAGTAAATGTTTAATTTTAGATATTTTATTTTGAATTCTACAATTTCCTTTTGGTACTTTTGATACGTAGATAGATAGCTAAATAGATATTATTTCACATCTCTTCTCTCAATACAAACATATTTTTCTTTAGGTCCTTGAACATATTTAATATGGCTACTTCAAGTCCTTATCTGCTAATTGCAAAACATGTGCATCTCGAGTTTATGATTTCTTTAATACCGCCTTTTTTTTTTTAACATCTTTATTGGAGTATAATTGCTTCACAATGGTGTGTTAATTTCTGCTGTATAACAAAGTGAATCTGCTATACATATACATATATCCCCATATCTCCTCCCTCTTGCGTCTTCCTCCCACCCGCCCTATCCCACCCCTCTAGGTGGTCACAAAGCACCGAGCTGATCTCCCTGTGCTATGCGGCTGCTTCCCACTAGCTATCTATTTCACAGTTGGTAGTATATATTTCTTTTATCTTGACTCTAGGTTCCATTTCTCATTTTTTCTTGGCATGTATGTTATTTTTTAAACTAAATTTTGTGGCTATATCATAAACTTAGATTCTGTTATTTTCCTCTAAAGAACATTTTTAGTTAGGGCTAGCAGGACTAGCATAGCTGGACTGACTCCAAGCATTGTCCTCCCTTCTGGTGGACAGCAGCTAAGCTTAACTCAGCTCTTTTAGCTTTCCAGCTGTCTGTTGTGCTGGGATTTCTGGAGTCTCCCTCCCTCCCTCCCAGTTCAGGAATTAGCCAAAGATTTAAGAAGAGTTGATGTGCAGATTTGAGGTTTCTTCCCTCCCTCCATGGTTCCCTCCTTTATTGGATTCCCCTCTTACTTTCAAGCTTCTCTTATAGACTCAAACTTCAACATCTGACTCTTCAAGCCTGTAAGATCGTGGCTTTTGGCTTTAGTTCTAGCCATCTGGTGTCACGTAGCTGGGAGTGCCCTCTGACAGAAAGCCTTATAAATATGAATCTCACCCAGCACATTTCTCTTCCTTTAAGGGTCAAATCCCCACCAGCCTCTCAGCTCTCTTTTGATTATTTTCCTATGCCTGTTTTATATTTTCCCCAGAGTTTATAATTTGTAGTTCCAGCTTTGCTGCTATTCCTGGAATTGGAATCAAGTAGTTCCTTTTTTATTTCAGTCATCATAAGGCATTATGATTCAAATATTTTCAATCTATAAAAACTGGCAGCTCTTTTTCTTACTCTGCCAGGAATAGTGCTATGCTATACACTATACATACCCACACACCTCAATGCCATGCACAAGAATATAACTGCATTTAATCCTGAAAATAACATTGGCGATAAGCATATTTATTGCATTTTACATTGCCAAAAGTAAGGCTGAGAAATACTGTTGCTTGGGCAAGTTCAAAAAGTTAGGTACAGTAAAAATCAATCATAGTCATGTCACATTCTATTTCTATTCATTCTACACCCCCCTTTCAAGCAACTACATCTTAAGTCTATAATTTGAAAATGTCAACACCATTGATGATTACCAGTTAAGCAGTATAATTTAGTGGTTAAGGTCATGGGCTTCAGAATCAGACAAACTTGGTTTTTAGTCCTCCATCATCACCTACTCCGTACAGGTAATGAACAAATCTACAAAAGGGGATGAAAGTAATAACATAAAACTGCTGTGATGATTAAATGTGATATTTCATGCAGACTATCTAATATACATAGAAAGTGCCAAACAGATATTAGATTTTATAATAACTATCAGAGTTTTATTCCAAGATACTAAGAATTTAATCTTCTTGCAAAAGAATTTTTTATAAAACTGTCTCATGATATCTGTATACCAGACTTGATCTATCACAGCTGGATAAATAATCCCAATAAAATACAAAATGAAAAGAAATGGAATGAAAATTTATTGGAGGTGTACTATATGCCTAACACTGAGATAGGCATTTTAAAATATATTATTGTATTTTATTTTCACAGCACACTGTAAAGTAAATATGACTTTCATTTTCACAAATAAGGAGGTTAAAATTTAGAAAATTTAAAGTAATTTATCCCACAACATAAACTGTTATCTCAGATACTATTAGAACCCTAGTCTGCCTAACACATTTCACTTCCCCATGTTACAAATTTGAGCTGTAGTGAGTACTGTAAGTCTAGAGTGAGTACTGAGTCTTCTAATACGCTTGTAATTAAAACACAGCCTGTTGTTTAAATGCTTTCTGAACTTCTTTTCCTCAGTCTCTCTCCTACCTCCCTTAATTTACTGTCCTAATTTTCTTCCTTCAAAATTTCATGCCAACATAATTCAACTATAACTTGATCCTACTGTCTTTCTCTGTATCCATTTATTTCATTTTTATTGGATTGATGCCAAAACGTAACGTAGTTTCATGTTCCTCAAAAACCTTTCACATAGTACATAATCACATAGTATACTGTTTTAGGCATTGAGAAAGTAAATTAGACTTATACAGTCTTTTCCTTTCTCTGAAGGTTTTAACTGCATTGATTTTATTAAATCTCATATGACCACTTACTGTTTTACCTAGCTAATGCATTCTGTACTGGGCCATGTTTCCAGCAGTCCTGAAGAATGGTTTCAATTAGAACACTGCAGAAGGTACACCATATTGATATTTTAAAGTGGTTCAGCCATTAGAAAAATGGTCTTAGAACTAGGAGAATAAATGTCAGATAGTATATGTAAGGTTATAAACATTAGCTCTGTAAATACTGAAAGGACTGATTCATCAGAAATGAAACAGCAATCAAGGGGGTGGGGACACCGTTACATACAATGATAATGGATGAAGAGTGATTGTGACACTGGATTCTACTCAAAAGTACTCATTTTTTAATACTAAAGATGGTTTTATGCAATTTATGATACTTTGTACAGTTTAGGTCATAATTTTTTAAAGATTAATAAAAAAAATTAGGGATCAAAATGAACCATCCATCTCAACTTGCAGAAAGTAAAAAAAGATACAAAGAAGATACATCACAGATCAGGAATGAGAAGAAATGAGTTCTATTCTCAGCTTTGCCTCTAATATCAAGGATATTACTTAACAATTCTTTTATCAAGTTGAAGAGGATCATCCATTTCTTATACTCTTTTTTTATTGTACCCTAATTTAGAATTGGTTTTCAGGGGTCACAGTTCATATCTGTGGAGCATCAAGTAAACAAAAATGACTTTTTTTTAATGTGTCTATTACATGCAGGTACAGGCTGTGGTGAGTGCCCCTCTAAGTCTATGGGATCTCTACATGATAGTTCTTTTCCATGTATTGGCAGTTCAGGGGACCATGGCATACCATATGATGTTTTTGACAACATACACTGAAAGAGCTGGGTGACAGAACACATTTCCTTAGCTCCCACTTTCATAATTCAGTGACTTAAAACCTGTGTTAAGTGCTACTTCAACTAACACATAGTTTGCTGTTTTGTCACCTTCCTTCTTATTTCTCTACCATTATCCCCTTACAATACTGACTCCAATCTCTGCATTGGGTTAGTAGATGTCAGAAACTAACATTTAAGAAATTTTATTCCTGTTTAAGTAAATAACTATGACTCTTATAACTGCTAGTAATTCTAAGAAAACTTCACAAACACAGGGGAATATATTAAGCTGAAAAAGATCTTTGATTGACTATATGTATCCTAACATGAAGTTTCTAACACCTATAAGAGAGAAAGAGATCTACCTAGTCTTAGGGTGAGAATCAGGTAATTTGATAAGAGTGAGTGAGGGAACATTAAAGGTTTGAGGTACCGGTGATTATCATTTTCATTCCCCTTCAAGAACAAACTTTTCTTTTTCTCACAATCACCATTTAGCAGGAATATACCATGATAGCTCAGAGCATCAGTATTTGAGGTGAATGCCTGGGATCACCTCTCTGTCACCCCTTAGCTCTTGTCTGGCCTTTGGCAAGTTTCCCTGTGGTCTCTATTCCTCAGTTCAAGTGCCATCAAGATATTCAAGTGCTGTTTTGAAGGGTTGCTCCAAGGATTAAATGAGACAATACATGTAAAGGCTAGAACAGGGCTGGGACAATATTAATCACCCAATATGTTTGTTATTAGGTAGACTTTTCCTCTGAAGATCCAGAAAATTAACAGTGAGAGAGGAAAAAACGAATACTGTTTACCCCCACTTCTACTGTCCTCTTGTATCTATCTTCTCAGACAAATCCAACAAGCTCTAGTTTAAATACTATCACTTATAACAAATCTTTCACTTTTCTGAGCATTAAAACATTTGTTTGCTATACTCTCTGTTTTGGAAAGAGATCATACCCTATTTTATACCATGTTAAAAATATTTTATATAGGTATTTATCGCCAATACATTTTCAATATTCTTAAGAGAAAAGACTGCTTATATTGCTTTTGTGCTTTTAGACTTTCTTGGGAAAAACTTAATCCTCTGCCACACCTCTGTCCACACTGCAGAGTACAAGTGTAACTGAATTGGTGGAACACAGAGTGGGATTTCGTACACATCTTTCTCAAACCACAGATGAAGAGCAAGTTTGTAGTCTCCAGACATCCCAGCATTAGAAGTCATTCATGTCACAATCAACTACAAGCCATCAATCAGAACGAGAGCTACGTTATAGCACCTGAGTCCCTGATTCATTTGTCAGGAAAAGATGGACAGACAGTGAAACTTAGATGCCAATGAATTTCAACTAACTTTTTGTTTTTGGAGGAGTTGGGGAGGATGAAATTTAAGTTGTTTCACTTTCTTCTGAAGCCATGCATATAGAAAAGAGACAAGCTGTGGATGAGGTGAGAAGTAAAACATTAAACTTCACACTTGAACACACTTTGTGAATATTTCCAGCGAGGCAAGTTATATAGATCTTTAGAATAACAAGATAGTATTAAAATTCCACAAAAAATCTCTTTTTGTTTACTAGGAAAAAATAGAAAATTTCACAACTAAAGAAAAATATTTTCTATTTGCTTGTATATGACACATTACACCTTGATTTTCAATTCCAATATTTTTTGCATATTTAAAAACTTAAGGCCAGTTCCTATTCATAGCCACAAATGCAAAAATCTCATAAACATATTAACAAATTGATTTCAGCAATGTACATATGTAATGTCTAAGTTGAATTTAGTCTAGGAATGGAGATTAGTTAGTATTAATTAATTAGTATAATTAATCATATCGACAGATTAGAAGAAATCACATGGTCATAATAATACATTAAGAAAATCCATTTGATAAAATTCAATATTCATTCATTATAAAAATTCTCAGCAAACTAAGACTGGAAGAGAACTTTATCTGACATAAGGTATGCAAAATCTACAGAAAACCTCACATTTATGGGTAAATAACTATACCTATCACCTTGATTTTGGAATCAAGACAAGAAGAATCATTATCTCTACTTTTATCTAACATTATAGGAAGTTTAAGACAATGCAGAAGGGTAATAAAAATAAATAAAATGCATAATGATTGGAAAAGAAGGGGAAAAAAATGACCTTTTCCCAGGTAATACCTTTATATACAAAAGAACTAACAGGTACATTTGTAGAATTAATTAAGGAGTTCTACCAGGTTGTTGGATATAAAACCGGCATACAAATAAATTACATTCCTACTTACCAGCAACAGTAAGGAAAACAAAATTTTAATACATTATAATAGCATCAATTTAGATACTTGGGGATTATATGTCTTACACTATAAATATATGTGTAAGACATCATCCAACAAAATTATAAATTTTACTAAGAAACATTAAGGACATTAAAAGGGGTTAACTAATCAAGATATATACCATGTTCATTGTTTGAAAGTTGAAATACTGTGAATATGTGAATGCAATGGAATCCCACTCAAAATCCCAATAAATTTGGTAGAATTTGGCAAGCTGATTTAAAAACACATATGGAATTTCAAGCATCAAAACACTCTTGAAGAAGAACAAGGCTCAAGCAGACATATACAGACTTCTTATAAAGATCTACTAATTAACAAACTATGCTACTGACACAAGGACAGGCACTTGGACCAACGGAACAGGATATAAAGCTCAGAAACAGACTCATTCATTTATGGACACCTGATAAATGAGATATTTAGCGCTGCAGAGTAGTGGAGAAAAACAGGCTTTGCAGAAAATGGTTTGGAGCCAGTGAGAACCCATTTAAACAGAAAATAAAACAAATGGAACTTACATGGCCCTGTGTATAAAATTCATGTCAAGGTGCACCTTTATGTGAAATACATGTCTATAATACTTTGAGAAAATTTTTCAAGAGCATATCTTTATTTCCCCGGGTAAGGACTAATTTTCTAAACCACAAAGCACTAAGCATAAAGTAAATGACTGATAAATTCTACTGTATAAAAATCGGGAAAATCTGTGCATCACAATTCACCATTAAAATAGTGAAAATACAAACCACAGTTTGGAAGAAGATTTTTTTTTTAATATACTTAAAGAAAGACTAGAAAAACCAAAACAACAAAAACAATAACCACCACAAAAACTCCTATAAGAATTAAGAAAAAGACAAGACAACTTAGATGAAAAATGGGCACTTTACAAAGAGGGAATACAAATAGCCAGTGACCATTAGTAATGAGGGAAATGTAAATTAAAGCAAGTAAGATTCCACTACAAACTCACTGACTGAGCAAAAATTTTAAAGTCTGACAATATATATGCTAGTGAGGATGTGGCCAACAAGAAGTCTCATTGCATGGGGGTGGGAGTATGAATTGGTACAACCATACTAGAATGCCAAGTGGCATTATCTAGTAAATCTGAGTGTGTGAAAATCTTATGATCCAGCAATTTCACTCCTCAATATATACTGTAGAGAAACATATACGTGTGCAACAGTGTGTGTGTGTGTGTATATATATATATATATATATATATATATATATATATATATGTATATATAAGACAGCTCTTGGCAGCATTTTTCTTAATAGCCCCAACCTGGAAACACCCAAATGTCCATCAGCAGAATAGATCAATAAATTGTGTTACAGTCATAAAATATTCAGCAATTAAAGTAAATAAACCACAGCCACATATATTAAAATAGATGGAACTTACAAACATAATTTTGAGCATCAGATGTCAGACACCCACACACAAAAATACGCACAGTATACTGTTCAAAAACAGGCAAAACTTTGTTATTTAAGGATACATAGATAGATGAAAATATAATATTTATTTTTAAATGCATGGGAATGATTCTCAGTAAAGTCAGGAATATTAGACACATCTGGGAAAATAGAGGGGGTTTGTAATCTGGCAAGAGGCGCATGTTTCCTGGAAGGGATGTTTCTACAATACTGGCAAAATTCTACCTTCTGATTTGATTGTGTTTACATGAAGTTTACTTTATATGCACTCATTAAATGGCACATATGTTTCATGCTATGTGTCATGTTTAATGATAAATATAAATAATTTACATTTACATAATTGTAGCTATGATTTCATTTGTGTAAAAATTATTAGGATAATATTAACAACATCAATAATATATAAATATCATTATTCATAAATAGAAAGATGTAAAGTTGAGCGTAGTAGCTATTTGTGTCAATGAAGTCTGATGCAGTATTTGTCCCATTGTGATTTGTTGAAAGTGAATATGGCCCAGAAGTTGTGCTATACAGGCCACTGGACGTTCCAGGACACAACAATGAACAAATAAAAAATTTACAGATCTCAGGAAAAAACAACATGTGCCTTGTCTTCAAATTTCGCTCCATCAACTGCAATTTAGAATAAAAAATAAACAACTTCCCCATGTCATATATTAATTGTGTTTGGTAACAGGGCTCCCCAGATACTAATTTCTACCACAAGACTGTACAACTTATTCCAATAATATACCCCAATAATTCAGTTATTCAAACACCCTTTCAGGTGAAATTTCTCTTAATGATTCATAAGCCACAAAAGTATGTGTAAAAATGAAATATTACTATTCTGGCCAAGATTATCAACACATAAATCTAGTCACTTATCTGTAAAAAAATAAGTGACCTGCTGACATAATCCAGAAAGAAAACTAATCAAAAGAAAATGAAAAAAATATAGATGCATAAGAAGTCCTTTATCACGTAAAGTATAGGAAATAGAAGAAATAGGGAAGACTACAGAATTTTATTTTGTGTGGCTTAGAACTGACATTGATTACTGTAAGTCCAATTACTTGTGGTCCTCTATAGTTTAATTAAACGTTTCCAGAAAATAAAAGTAAAGCCTTCCACGTGGACCTTTATCAACTTCTCTTTTCTCCTCTAAAATACTTTTTTAAAAATTGACACAATTACTATAGAACCCATCAGGGTGTATTTGATTTTTCACATTTTTTATCAAAAAAAAAAAAACTTCTTCCCACACATCATTTTCCAGTTCCAAAAGCTGGTATTGTGGATTCTTGAGCAGCGCTTGACACTAAACAGGTTGACTGCTCTGGGAAAGAATGCGCATACTTATTTGCGGTCTTATTCCATCTGGTGCAATGGTGCCATCTACAGACGTGACTGCGTATTTCCACAAGTGCCTCTGAAAAGATTCAAACTAAAGGCTGAAATGAAGGATTCCAAAAGCTGCAGTTCTAACCCTGATTCTTTACATTTTGTAACATTTGTTCTTTTTAGACTATTGTTCTAACTATTGTTTTAACATTTGTTCTTTTTAGACCATGCATTTATAATCCAAAGGAGTTCGACCTTTATGCCTAAAGACAGAACAATATATCTAGAGACGGTATTAAATTTTAATATTTTGAGGTAAATTACCAAATAAAATGGAATAGGTATATGATATGGGACTTCCCACAAAATGCTTAAAATCACTCTAAAATTCAAAATTAGCACAGGTAGAATAATTTGAACTGAATTAATTCCTAAATTGTGTGAGTAGATTTTTCAGACAACAACAACAGAAAAACCTTTATACTGGAGACATAGGAGGAAAAAAAGATATGCGCTGAGTACACTTACTTGACATCTTTTCTCTAATTCTCATACGTCCTCTCCTTGTGAGGCAAGTGTTAACTGGGCCACATCTAAATTAATTTCCTCAGGCCACACTGCTAAAATGTGCAGTAGCATAGGGATTCAGATCCATGAGATTTAACCGCAAGGCTAATCCTCTTTCCATTCTACCACAACCATAAACCTCAGGGGAAATCCTCCACAGCTTTAAAAAGGGCTAAAAGGGTCTGGCACCCCAGCTTTTCTACGGTAACTCACAGAAAGTGTCTTCTGTGTAGCTTTAAAATACGCATTATTACACACCAATTGCTGGGCTCTGTTGCACCGGATGTGTTCCTTGCAAAGATATACTATAAATAAAAATTGTAATAAAATATGATTTGGGCAACAGCTGGTTCCAGGGATGAAGGCATATAAATGACTAAGCAGTTAATTACCTTCCCCTTGATTTCAATGGGGGGTGAATTCACCCTTTCTTAAACTAGACAGAATAGGAGCATGCAATGAGTAACCCCAACTGACAGCATCTTTTCTCTCTCTGAAACTAAATCCATCATGCTTGTCACACTCCTCTAACTCTTGCTATTGGTCTAGTCATAGCTTCCCTATCATGGGAAGAAAGAAGCATCTTGAAAGGAAACATCATCTCCTACAATTCTCCCAATGCCATTCATTGAGGCTTTCCTTGCATATGCCTGCATCCATTCAACAGATACTTCCTAATGCCCACCTTGTGTCAAAGGCAGAGGACATACAAGTTTGCACTAGACACAGTCCTTGCCCACAGAGAACTTATAGTAGCAGAAGGATACGTGTAGGAGGCGGTACAGTCAAACACAAATAAATTACACACAGTAAGTCATCAAATATTTATTAAAGGAAGCCCTTTCTGGCTAATTCAGCCCTTACTGGTCTCTCTCTCTGATCATCCTGAGGTCCAGAGCACTTACACTGTGTAACCCTGTTTAGCTAGGTAAGCTTCTGGAGGAATGGGGCAGTGAGGTATACTCTTTTGCTATCCTGATATAATCAAGTAAGGACTCAACAAGGATTTCATGATGTGCTGGTTGCAGCAGAGGAAGTGGGAGGGAGGAGTGGGATGAGAGAAGGAGGAAGAAGTGGAGAAAGAGAAAGAAGAAAAGAAGGAGGAGGAGAAAGAGGGCATCTCATTCGAATTTTTCTTTGCTTTAGGAAAAAGAAAACATCTCCACCTTGTGAAAAAAATCTTTCCTATTTCCGTGGAACCTGAGTAGAAAACCAGAAGTCTAGGCGGAGGCACTGCTAGAGCCAGAGTCGCGTGGTAGCGACAGCTGGACCGCACATCACGTCCTGACCACTTAGGAATCACCACGTGCAGATTTTCATTACCGTGGGTCCCATGACTCAGGTGCCTGTGGGACCAGCACATGGCCTGTGAGCCCTCCTGTATCATTTTTTGGGGAAATGATACTGTAACAAAGCACGTATTAGAAGGATTCAAGGAAAGAAAGGAACATAGGAGAATAAACAGAGTCACATAGCTTTCCCTTTTCCTCACTGATCCACCAAGAGCAATGCACACTCTGGGCTGCTGTGGTCTCGCTCTTGAATGAAGGTGGTAGCCTTTCTAGTTATTCTATCACACACCCATTTCTGCTGGTCTTTTTAAATCAGCATTGAAGACCACTAGAAAGCAAGTCATGTCTACGATGTTTTTGAAATCTTCCAAATGCCTGCCGTAGAAAAAAGTAGATCCCAGGTGTTTACCATCCTCATGTATAATAGCATTTGGTCAACAATTAAAGTGACAATAGCATACAAGCAGTTAAAAACTATTGCTTTGCAACAAAAACTTGAGAACAAATTTCAGTATTATTTTTGTAAAAATACTGAATACTACAGTGGTGTCAGGCTCCTGGTCCCATATACTCTGTTAAAACTGAATTTATAAAGTCTGTAAGTGGGAGATTAGTAGATAGATATGGATATGGATCTATGTATACAGAGCCATAAAGAGAAATAGATATAAATATAGATGTGTATATAATAGAATTTCAAGAGTACATATAGGTATCCCTGAAAGCGATATTAAATCTTTCAGTTAAGATAATTTAAAAACCTTAGCCTAAATACTGATCATCAAAACCAGTGTACACATTGATAGGATTTAACTCTTAGAGGGAGGAGGTATTTTAAATGCTGAATTAGCTAAGTCTCAAAAAAAAAAAAAATGTACTATTTGTTTTTAAATTAATCTGGTTTCCTAAATTAAGTAGGTTATTCCTAATCCAAAACATCTTGCTTTCACACAAAGAGGAGATACTGGAAGAAAATTGAATAGGATCAGTGCTTGGCACCTTTCTAAATATCCCCCTTTATATCCAAGACTTGGCAAACCTCATCTGCCCCTTCCTCCCCACCCTCCCTTCCCTGACCTGAGAACGCTTCTGATATGGGCCCTACTTGCTCCTGGATCGCCCAGGACTAACCCCATCTTGGTACCAACCACCTACCAAAGAATATGATTCTGTTCTGCAAAAGCTTTTTACTTTAGTGAAGTCTGGAGGTTCTCGCTGTCATGCTAAACAAGAGTTTGAGACTTGGCAGCCCGATGCACGGCCGCCTCTGTACCACACCACAGCAGCCGAAATCTTGGCAGCCAGTCAAAAGCTAATGAAAATTTCAAAGGTACAAAGCTCTTCTCATAGCTCCCGAGAAGCAAGAGAGCTTTCAGCAGGATCATAACAGGTGCATCAAAGTAATCCAAAAAGGACAAAAAAGAAAAAAGAAGGCTTCGTGGACCCCCCAAAAATAAAAATTATAAAAATAAACATGTACACATAAACCGTGTTTTATATATGTCAAAAAGCTCCTTTCAATATTCATCAGGTAACTGCAAGAGAATCAGAACAGACCTGCACAAACTACAAGAGGTCATAAGTATCAGAATTTTTTCAGGTTTAAAGAACAAACGTACATATCCATAGATTGAAATGCCTCACTTTGGAATTTCTGCTTCAAATCACAGAAATGGAGTAGCTATATAACATTGTGGTCTTAAACTGCACAAAGTATATTTTTAACAAGTAAAACATGTGTGGGAAACAAGGAGTATAGACTTCATTTAAGCTCTGTATTTCTTGACAGCAATCCAAAGAGGTCAAGATATTTTTTACCAACAACTCTTGGAAACTGGGACAGAAGGAATAAAAGCAAGAGTTGTCTGATTTTTCAACCCCTGTCTCCATTTCTGCTATTGAAGTTTACTTTATTCTAACAGTTAAGTGATTGGTGATACAGAACTAACAGAAATCAAGAAAGTTATCCTCTCTCTGCTGGTGAGTAGGCTAGGAATGCCGAAAGGGGGCAATAAATAAGTACAGAAGAGGAACTCAAACAACACAGCAAATTGTGGAATGTTGGACAATACACCCAACAAAAATGGAAGAAATGCAAGAATTAGAAGAGGAAAAATTGAACCTTAATGTTGATTCTGGGTTTCTGTTTCCCCACTTGGAAAACATAAGTAATGATAATACAAGTTCAGACCACTTCACACGTTTGTTGTAGAGTATAAATGAGCTAGTGTTCCAGCGCTTCATAAATATTTTTTCTTAGTAACAATATTTTGGGTTTTCTTATTTTTTCATATTCCTAGCAGTGTTCCTTTATTCTGTAGTTTCAAAGCACCAAAAATACATATGTTAAAATAGAAAGAGGCACATGAATATAGTGGGGCATGATTTCACAGTAAGAAACAGGACAGGAAGATTTAATAGACTCCAAAGCAACGACATTTTTATATTGACCACCTGGACGTCAAGCATCAGTCGGAGTCTATGCTAGTTCATTTCCTCTCACGTAGCACATTCGCAAATGTTTTCTTCACTGAAAGTACAGATCTTTGTTATTCAGCCCATAAAGCCAGCTTTCAGGTGCTGCGCTTCTGCTTTATTCACTGTCTGCTCTGTTCTGTTTCACTAGACTCAGCAAACCGTCTGGGAGCCTTGGCTCAGTCTCATTACACGGCAGCTCCACGCTGTGGCTACACTGAGAAAAGGTCCTGAGAGTGAAAGTGGCTGTGTGTACTTCGACGCTGGCTGTGATGCAGCATCATCACTGAAGAAAGAAGATGTTAGCGATGTGCCACAATTTTGTATATACAGATTCGGATGCAGAGACCAACATTTTGGGGCTTCCCATTTGGAGGAGACTTATTTAACACAGTCCTTATTTTAGTGGATAGGAATAATGATTCTGTTTTTGCCCATAGGAGCATTTTATTCAAGGCAATTTGCACCAGAGAAATAAATGACCTACTATCACAGTTTTTAAAAGAAGTAATCTCTCAAAAATATTTTAAATATAAAGTTGCTTTACATTTATGGTATTAGGTTAGTGGTGATTATAAAGTAGATAGCAACTGAATGATGGTTGTAATGATACAATTGTAGAGTTTGCAGAAATAACACTGGCTTTGTAGTCAGATTTGGGTTTAAATCTAAGCTCAACCATTCACTGGCTCTATAATACTAGTTAAATGACTTAATCTCTACATTTTGCTCCCTCATCTGCAAAATAAGAGAAATGATAAATGTCTCTTCGACGTGTAGGAAAGCATTAAGTAATTATATTAAATATCTAAGAGAAATTCTAGAACATAATAAACAGTCCATAATTGTCATTTGCTATCCTACCAAAAGATGAGGACAATGGGGTCACAGGACTTAGTCGTCCTATATGACAAACTCACAGTGCCAGGTTTAGTACTCTGTTATTACACTAATTACTTCCCTGAAAATAAATTTTTATTGTTTTATGAATTACCTCCAAATTTCTGTTCGTTTCACTGTGGAATAAAATATGACTTTTTCCCTTGTAATGTAACAATTTAGGACAACTATACACCACCACCCATTAAATAAAGTGCTATTTTTTAATTGTACATAATTCCCTGAGAAAAATGTGCATCCTTGAGTCTTGGATTTCACACCGTAACCTTCCCTAAAGGTTCATAGGCAGATATACCCCCAAAACGAATGAATTATTTCTTAATGCCTGCTTCGTAACAGAAACCAGATTGATATTATAAAAGTTAGTTTCCATTTTATTTTTGTCATATATGTATACTTTTTCATATATATGAGATATATATTCAGTATAAAAATTTAACCTATGTTTCACTATGTCTTTGGGACGTGTACACTCTGCTAAAAGTTTCTCTTTACTAAAGAAAAAAAAGCAGAAGATGGGAATTGTATGTGTGGGGAAATGAGCTCGATTACTATATTATATTCTGAGGAAATCAAAAAAGAATACTAAACTTCCAGTTAATTCCATAATGAGCAAAAGTGAGCCGAATAGCTGAGGAATTCATCTGATCTGACATTCTGCTTGACTACACTTATTTTCTCTAACAGGGCCACAACCAACAAGACGATCATAGTTTCACCAAGTCATGTGTCAGCCAGTGGACGGGTTACTTACAGTTTTGACACTGGTGAGGCAAGGCAAAGACAAAGTGAAAGGACTCTCACTTATTTGTTAGGCAAACTTAGTGTCAGGAGAAACTTTATTCATCACCAATTGTCAGTCATAAGGTCGCTCTCTGTCATTGGAAACTCTGCAGACAGGACAATTACTGTGATTAAACAGCAGTGGATTTAAAATATTTCAGTAGTGGCTAAAATGACTATTGAATGCTGACAGTAAAGCATTAAGATTTAATGCTTTAAAGGTGCAAAGATTAAAGGTGCAAAACTCTCAGCTAATTACTGTAAGTTTAAAATATCTGGTGACACACAAGTATAATGCCAAAGCACATTAAACAGGTATGGAAATGGATGAGAGTTAATCATGTTCCTTAGAGATATAGTAAAGCTACCCTTTTTACAACATTAAAATTTTAAATCTTAGACCATGTCCTTTGGGTTTACAGTTTGCATTGCTGACAACTAGCCATGATTATAAAATTTACTTTAGCCATTACTTTCAACTCGTTTATCTATATTTTCTAATCATTCCTCTAAGATGAAGTTACCAAGGGCCTTCTTTGCGTTAGTTAAAACCTGGGAAGCTAAGTACTGGAATACAGAGATATAAAACAATGCTAGCACTGGCTCTGAAGTGGTTTATTGCTGCATGGAATTTTTAGCTTAGTCCTATTTCCACGAATATTTCCATGAGGGGAGCTACCTCAGGCTCGCCCAATGGCATACCATGTCCTAACCAGAAGCATGAAGAGCCTGAAGGCACCACTCTGGAGAACTAACTTAGGCCCAAGGACCCAGTAAGAATCAGAGAGGCTTCAAGAAATCATCATTACAATACAAGGTTTCATGGGCAGGAGTTGATAGAAAATAATATGCATGCATAATAAATATTTTCAGTTTTCTCTTTTGTAGTATGAGTTCGCAGATCTAGACTTCCCGTCTTGCCATCTCTGTCTTTGAATCATGGATAGATGCTCAGTGAAGAGCTGTCATGAAGTCATGAGATTTCAAATAGTCAAATGAGAGGACAGTCCAGGAAACTGTAGGAGAACTAATCAGAGACCATGTGATCAGTGTCAGTTCAAAGGCAAACAGAGAGCTCAGTTCTTAATAGATGGGATGTATCAGAATCCATAAGAATGACAAAGATAGGAAGGCACAAAATCAAGGCCGGCAGAGCTATCATCAATACCCAATGAACTGGTGCAAGCTTGTTTCTTTCGCACTGTACTTAGGTCCTCTTAGGCAGGGGTCCCCAACCCCAGGCCGTGGACCGGTAAGGGTCCGCTCCCCATCGCTCCCCATTGCTGGCATTACCACCTGAACCAACCCCTGCCCCACATCCGTGGAAAAACTGTCTTCCACGAAACAGGTTCCTGGTGCCAAAAAGGTTGGGGACCGCTGCTCTTAGGTTGTTACATCATGTTTGACGTCATGAAAAAAGCAGAATTCATTCCTACAGTAAAAGGGATAGCTATGCTCCTGGAAGAAAGGAGGCTAGAAAGTGGTTTTAAAACTTTTAAAATAAGTTATATTCAAATCATCCACAATTCGTTTTTTTCCCTAGCAAGAGCTATCTTATGTAGGCTACAAAGAATACACATGGTTCACTGGTGTTGTATATCTAAAATTCAGATTTTCTAAACTTTGTTCCATACTCCGCTAGCCCCACAAGGCATCTACGCAAGAACATTTAGTTGCCAAATACTGTCAAGAAACAACGAACCATACAATTGCCCCCAAGGAATTCGCTGTGCATTGGCCTATTCATTGCTTTAAGAATTCTTACAGTTAAAAACAAATGAAAATGTATGTAATATTTTTAAAAAATATACTGTCTCCAAAATTATTAGAAAGTTTTCCTTCCTTGTTGCTCTTCTGAGTGTCTTTCAAAACAAATAGTGGAAAATATTTCTCTATATGATTGGTCTTCCACTTGATTAATTCCCTTTACACTCATGCCTATACTGTTCAGCTGATCAATTCATTTGACATGTGGGGTTTTAAAATTATTCACAAAAATGCATAGCAGATCATCATCCCTCAAAAATACTACTATTATCACCAGTAATTAAATCTGCCAAATTTACGCTAAAGCAAATCAGGGAAATAAAATGGCTAGTTCTTAGACCACGTAGGAGTCAAAGATAAAAAATAAAAGCAGAAACAAAATTGTTAGTACTTCTCAAATTATTTTCCAAAGTATAATGTTGCTTTCTTAACTAATATTTGATTGAAGGCATTTAAGTCATTTACCTAGAAATCTTTCCACTGCAATGTATCTTCTCTATGCATGTGTGTGAGTGTGTGTATGTGTGTCCATTTCTTTTATTTACAAGTCTACATTACTTATTAATTTATTACGTAATCTCCTCTTTTTACATGGAATAAAAATTTATTATATTTGAAAAGGATATTTAGAGTGATTATAACCCTGTTCAGATAATGTCTATTTGTATTTATATCATGTCAAAAAAGTAAAACCTATTGTTTCTCAAAACTTAGTGGCCAAATCTTGGATGCTCTTTGAAAATGAAGATAACTGTGTCAATTTACAATGACTACGATTAATTAGGTTTAGAGGAGGACCTAGAAATCTGTATTCTTAATAAACTCTAGGTAAATTTGATATTGGTCTGTGAAGCAGGCTTGCAGAAAAATTGACTTATTAACAAAAAGTACACTGCTCTTTGAACACTTGAAAAAAAAATGCATTGAATGTATTGAAACCCTATTACAAATACTTCCACAAAATGGTGCAAATACAAATTTTGATGTAATATAAAATTCTGGTAATTTGGGGATAATGCTGATAATAGTTTTAGATAAGTCAGTTCATTTCTTTGGTTTCTTTCTTTCCCTTTCCTACTAAATCGTACATATACACCAACTTAAAACAAAAACAAAAAAACCTATTACATTTCCATTCCCCTTCCCACTAATTACTATACATACAGCGCCTAGTTCATTGATAGTTAAATTTTCTATTGAATTTTCTTGTGCTCACGAGGAAACCAGGCATTAAAAAAAAAAAGAAAGGCAACACCATTTTGGTCTACTTCTATAATTTACTACTTAATCTTGGAGAAGTAATTCACCTTGACTGAACTTTATTTCCTGTTCTGTAAAAATGAGATAATACATCACAGGGTTATTGTAAGGATCCCACAAATTAATTAATATGAAAGGTCTTTTAAAAATAAACAGGTATTGCAAGAATGTGAGGCATTCTCCCCTGTCATGCACTTATTTGAATCACGCTATTTCAGAATGAGGAATGAATTCTTGGTTGTTTTAAAATAAAATTTAAAATAAAGATAAAATGAAATTAAACAAAGTGAAATTAAATTAAATTAAAAATTAGGAACGGCAGAACCCTATTTCTCCTATTGTTTGGAAAAAATTTCACTAAAACCAAAATGCATTACATTTGTCGACGATTCAAACAAAACAAAATATGCAGTTAAAAACTTCACTAAATACTTCTCCATATATTAATAAAAAGGAAAAACTTAGTCCACTTTTTTTTTTAACATCTTTATTGGAGTATAATTGCTTTACAACGTTGTGTTACTTTCTGCTATATAACAAAGTGAATCAGCTATACGTAAACATATATCCCCATATGCCCTCCCTCTTGAGTCTCCCTCCCACACTCCCTATCCCACCCCACTAGGTGGTCACAAAGCACCGAGCTGATCTCCCTGTGCTATGTGGCCGCTTCCCACTAGCTATCTATTTTATATTTGGTAGTGTACATATGTCCATGCCACTCTCTCACTTCGTCCCAGTTTTCCCTTCCCCCTTCCCATGTCCTCAAGTCCATTCTCTACATCTGCATCTTTATTCCTGCCCTGCCCCTAGGATCATCAGAACCATTTTTTTCTTTTTTTTAGATTCCATATATATGTGTTAGCATACGGTATTTGTTTTTCCCTTTCTGACTTACTTCACTCTGTATGACAGAGTCTAGGTCCATCCACCTCACTACAAATAACTCAGTTTCATTTCTTTTTATGGCTGAGTAATATTCCATTGTATATATGTGCCACATCTTCTTTATCCATTCATCTGTCGATGGACACTTAGGTTGCTTCCATGTCCTGGCTATTGTAAATAATGCAGCAATGAAAATTGTGGTACATGACTCTTTTTGAATTATGGCTTTCTTAGGGTATATGCCAAGTAGTGGGATTGCTGGGTCATATGGTAGTTCTATTTTTAGTTTTTTAAGGAACCTCCATAGTGTTCTCCATAGGGGCTGTATCAATTTACATTCCCACCAACAGTGCAAGAGGGTTCCCTTTTCTCCAAACCCTCTCCAGCATTTACTGTTTGTAGATTTTTTGATGATAGCCATTCTGACTGGTGTGAGGTGATACCTCACTGCAGTTTTGATTTGCATTTCTGTAATGATTAGTGAAGTTGAGCATACTTTCATATGTTTGTTGGCAATCTGTATATCTTCTTTGAGAAATCTCTATTTAGATCTTCTGCCCATTACTGGATTGGGTTCTTTGTTTTTTGAATATTGAGCTGCATGAGCTGCTTGTGTATTTTGTAGAGTAATTCTTTGCCAGTTGCTTTGTTTGCAAATATTTTCTCCCATTCTGAGGGTTGTCTTTTCATCTTGTTTATGGTTTCCTTTGCTGTGCAAAAGCTTTTAAGTTTCATTAGGTCCCATTTGTTTATTTTTGTTTTCATTTCCATTTCTCTAGGAGGTGGGTCAAAAAGGATCTTGCTGTGATTTATGTCAAAGAGTGTTCTCCCTATGTTTTCCTCTAAGAGTTTTATAGTATCTGGCCTTACATTTAGGTTTTTAATCCATTTTGAGTTTATTTTTGTATACAGTGTTAGGAAGTGTTCTAATTTCATTCTTTTACATGTAGCTGTGCAGTTTTCCAAGCACCACTTATTGAAGAGGTTGTCTTTTCTCCATTGTATATTCTTGCCTCCTTTATCAAAGATAACGTGACCATATGTGCATAGGTTTATCTCTGGGCTTTCTATTCTGTTCCATTGATCTATATTTCTGTTTTGGTGACAATACCATATTGTCTTGATTACTATAGCTTTGTAGTATAGTCTGAAGTCAGGGAGCCTGATTCCTCCAGCTCTGTTTTTCTTTCTCAAGATGGCTTTGGCTATTCAGGGTCTTTTGTGTTTCCGTACAAATTGTGAAATTTTTTGTTCTAGTTCTGTGAAAAATGTCATTGGTAGTTTGATAGGGATTGAATTCAATCTGTATATTGCTTTGGGTAGTATAGTCATTTTCACAATGTTGATTCTTCCAATCCAAGAACATGGTATATCTCTCCATCTGTTTGTATCATCTTTGATTTCTTTCATCAGTGTCTTATAGTTTTCTGCATACAGGTCTTTTGTCTCCTTAGGTAGGTTTATTCCTAGGTATTTTATTCTTTTTGTTGCAATGGTGAATGGGATTGTTTCCTTGATTTGTCTTTCTGATCTTTCATCGTTAGTGTATAGGAAGGCAAGAGATTTCTGTGCATTAATTTTGTATCCTGCAACTTTACCAAATTCATTGATTAGCTCTAGCAGTTTTCTGGTGGCATCTTTAGGATTCTGTATGTATAGTATCATGTAATCTGCAGTGACAGCTTTACTTCTTCATTTCCAATTTGTATTCCATTTATTTCTTTTTCTTCTCTGATTGCTGTGGCTAAAACTTGCAAAACTATGTTGAATAATAGTGGTGACAGTGGGCAACCTTGTCTTGTTCCTGATCCTAGAGGAAATGGTTTCAGTTTTTCACCATTGAGGACGATGTTGGCTGTGGGTTTGTCATATATTGCCTTCATTATGATGTAAGTTCCCTCTATGCCTACTTTCTAGAGAGTTTTTATCATAAATGGGTGTTGAATTTTGTCGAAAGCTTTCTCTGAATCTATTGAGATGATCATATGGTTTTTCTCCTTCAATTTGTTAATATGGTATACCACATTGATTGATTTGCCGATATTGAAGAATCCTTGCAGTCCTGGGATAAACCCCACTTGATCATGTTATATGATCCTTTTAATGTGTTGCTGGATTCTGTTTGCTCGTATTTTGTTGAGGATTTTTGCATCTATGTTCATCAGTGATATGGGCCTGTAGTTTTCTTTCTTTGTGGCATCTTTGTCTGGTTTTGGTATCAGGGTGATGGTGGCCTCATAGAATGAGTTTGGGAGTATTCCTCCCTCTGCTGTATTTTGGAAGAGTTTGAGAAGGATAGGTGTTAGCTCTTCTGTAAATGTTTGATAGAATTCACCTATGAAACCATCTGGTCCTGGACTTTTGTTTCTTGGAAGATTTTTAATCACAGTTTCAATTTCAGTGCTTGTGATTGGTCTGTTCATATTTTCTATTTCTTCTTGATTCAGTCTCAGAAGGTTGTGCTTTTCTAAGAATTTGTCCTTTTCTTCCAGGTTGTCTATTTCATTGGCATATAGGTGCTTGTAGTAATCCCTCATGATCCTTTGTATTTCTGCAGTGTCAGTTGTTACTTCTCCTTTTACATTTCTAATTCTGTTGATTTGAGGCTTCTTCCTTTTTTTCTTGATGAGTCTGACTAATGGTTTATCAATTTGGTTTATCTTCTCAAAGAACCAACTTTTAGTTTTATTGATCTTTGCTATTGTTTCCTTCATATCTTTTTCATTTATTTCTGATCTGATCTTTATGATTTCTTTCCTTCTGCTAACTTTGGGGTTTTTCTGTTCTTCTTTCTCTAATTTCTTTAGGTGTAAGATTAGCTTGTTTATTTGAGATGTTTCTTGTTTCTTGAGGTAGGATTGTATTGCTATAAACTTCCCTCTTAGAACTGCTTCTGCTGCATCCCATAGGTTTTGGGTTGTCGTGTTTTCATTGTCATTTGTTTCTAGGTATTTTTTGATTTCCTCTTTGATTTCTTCTGTGATCTCTTGTTTATTAAGTAGAGTATTGTTTAGCCTCCATGTGTTTGTATGTTTTACAGATTTTTTCCTGTAATTGATATCTAGTCTCATAGCGTTGTGGTCAGAAAAGATACTTGATAGGATTTTAATTTTCTTAAATTTACCAAGTCTTGATTTGTGACCCAAGACATTATGGATCCTGGCGAATGTTCCATGAGCACTTGAGAGGAAAGTGTATTTTGTTGATTTTGGATGGAATGTCCTATATATATCAGTTAAGTCCATCATGTTTAATGTATCATTCAAAGCTTGTGTTTCCTTATTTATTTTCATTTTGGATGATCTGTCCATTGGTGAAAGTGGGGTGTTAAAGTCCCCTACTATGATTGTGTTACTGTCGATTTCCCCTTTTATGGTTGTTAGCATTTGCCTTATATATTGAGGTGCTCCTATGTTGGGTGCATAAATATTCACAGTTGTTATATCTTCTTCTTGGATTGATCCCTTGATCATTATGTAGTGTCCTTCTTTGTCTCTTGTAATAGTCTTTATTTTAAAGTCTATTTTGTCTGATATGAGAATTGCTACTCCAGCTTTCTTTTGATTTCCATTTGCTTGGAATATCTTCTTCCATCCCCTCATTTTCAGTCTGTATGTGTCCCTAGGTCTGAAGTGGGTCTCTTTTAGACAGCATATATACAGGTCCTGTTTTTGTATCCATTCAGCCAGTCTATGTCTTTTGGTTGGAGGATTTAATCCATGTACATTTAAGGTAATTATCGATATGTATGTTCCTATTACCATTTTCTTAACTGTTTTGGGTTTGTTTTTGTCGGTCTTTTTCTTCTCTTGTGTTTCCTGCCTAGGGAAGTTCCTTTAGCATTTGTTGTAAAGCTGGTTTGGTGGTGCTGAATTCTCTTAACTTTTGCTTTTCTGTAAGGGTTTTAATTTCTCTATCAAATCTGAATGAGATCCTTGCTGGGTAGATTAATCTTTGTTGTAGGTTTTTCCCTTTCATCACTTTAAGTATGTTCTGCCACTCCCTTCTGGCTTGCAGAGTTTCTGCTGAAAGATCAGCTGTTAACCTTATGGGGATTCCCTTGTATGGTATTTGTTGCTTTTCTCTTGCTGGTTTTATTATTTTTTCTTGTATTTAATTTTTGATAGTTTGATTAATATGTGTCTTGTCATGTTTCTCCTTGTATTTATCCTGTATGAGACTCTCTGTGCTTCCTGGCATTGACTATTTCCTTTCCCATATTAGGGAAGTTTTCAACTATAACCTCTTCAAATATTTTCTCAGTCCCTTTCTTTTTCTCTTCTTCTTCTGGGACCCCTATAATTCTAATGTTGGTGTGTTTAATGTTGTCCCAGTGGTCTCTGAGACTGTCCTCAATTCTTTTCACTCTTTTTTCTTTATTATGCTCTGCAGTAGTTATTTCCACTATTTTATCTTCCAGGTCACATATCTGTTCTTCTGCCTCAGTTATTCTGCTTGAATCCTTCTAGAGAATTTTTAATTTCATTTATTGCATTGTTCATCATTGTTTGTTTGCTCTTTACTTCTTCTAGGTCCTTATTAAGTGTTTCTTGTATTTTCTCCATTCTATTCCCAAGATTTTGGATCATCTTTACTACCATTACTCTGAATTCTTTTTCAAGTAGACTGCCTATTTCCTCTTCATTTGTTTGGTCTGGTGGGTTTTTACCTTGCTCCTTCATCTGCCACATATTTCTCTGTCTTCTCATTTTACTTAGCTTACTGTGTTTGGGGTCTCCTTTTTGCAGGCTGCAGGTTCATAGTTCCTGTTGTTTTTGCTGTCTGTACCCAGCGGGTAAGGCTTGGTTTAGTGGCTTGTGTAGGCTTCCTGGTGGAGGGGACTGGTGCCTGTGTTCTGGTGGGTGGGGCTGGATCTTGTCTTTCTTTTGGGCAGGGCTGCGTCTGGTGGTGTGTTTTGGGGTGTCTGTGAACTTAGCATGATTTTAGGCAGGCTCTATGCTAATGGGTGCCATTGTGTTCCTGTCTTGCTAGTTGTTTGGCATGGGGCATCTGGCACTGGAGCTTGCTGGCCGTTGAGTGGAGCTGGGTCTTAGCATTGAGATGGAGATCTCTGGGAGAGCTCTTACCGATTGATATTACGTGGGGCCGGGAGGTCTCTAGTGGTCTAGTGTCCTGAACTCGGCTCTCCCACCTCAGAGACTCAGGCCTGACACCCGGCCAGAGCACCAAGACCCTGTCAGCCACATGGCTGCTAGTGTTGGAAGGTCTCCTGCAGAGGCAGAGGGTGGCTGTGGCTCACCACGGGGACAAGGACATTGGCAGCAGAAGTTCTGGCAAAATTATACCTTTATTCTTAATACTATGCTAAATCACAGAAAACAACAAAAGTTGATTGAAAAAATGCAAACTGTCTTATAACAATCAAAATTCCTATGGCTAATAAAAGCTTTTGGAGAACAGTAACGCTGTCTAATTGCGCCATCTTCTGGAAAACACTGAAGAAAGTTGAGTTTCGAAACTCATCCTTCAATTGCACTCTTTTCTGATGCATGAATATCTATATTTCCATAAACTGTTCCCAGGCAGATCACTTTACCTCCTTTTGTTTAAATATGTAATTTTCAACTCTTAACAGACTGTAAGATGCTGGTCCCCCACTCAGTTTCAATTTTGCAATTATCACACTCAATATTTTGGACTTTTACACAGCCAGACCCTGATGACTTGATATTCAAATCCCTCTCACACTCCCTCAGATCACCTCAGCCACAGGCTAGTCTCGCCACGGCCAGTCGACTTGGCCACTGTGCCAGCTCAAGTCAAAAGGGAGACACTTGAGGGGGTTTCCTGAAGCAACAGCCCTTAGTCCACTTTTGAGGAACAAAATTTTAATGAATTTTTGTCTTCAGTTGCAAAGCTGAACAAAACTATAGTACTTGATACAAAAGGAATATTCCTGGAAACCTCTGCCACCTGGTGTACAAAAGTCATCCTAGGGATCCTTACTTTAATTGCCCTACATGCTTGCATCTGGTCTTTAGAGAATTATCTTTGAGTGTGTCCAGGTCAGATGTGAAATTATAATTTGGAGTGGGAATAATACACATTCTGCATTTTCTAAAGAACACCTGGCCTGAGAATCAATATAGCATTTCATTTTTATTTTAGCAGCACTTTAAAGTCCCATTTATAAATGTTTTAATATAGCAATAAGGGACTCTTGGGCATGTTTTAGTCTTTCATTAATGTACGCCTCTTGTGTATTGCAAGATACATGTGAACTGAATAAGTCCCTTCGACCATTCAAAGTGCTAATTAATGATCCAATAAAGCAAAGCCTAGGGTATTTTAATGGCAGCAAAATATAACTCTTTAATTTGGAAAATAAAATATTAAATCGTCCCTTCCAATAGCTCTTAAGCATATGCATAAAATAAGTATCAAGGGATTAAAAGAAATCACAAAGATTCTTTAACCATATATTTACATGCAAAATATTTCCCTGCCGCTCATTTTCAGCTTTATATTTAAGTACTATCAGCTCAGTTTTGCACGGGGGTGTAGGGTAGACCAAGAGGGTTGGCAGTGAAAGAATCTGTAAAGCTGTACTATTAAAATATTTTTGAGGACGTCCCTGGTGGGGCAGTGTCCCCTGCCAATGCAGGGGACACGGGTTCAATCCCTGGTCCAGGAAGATCCCACATGCCGCGGAGCAACTAAGCCCGTGTACCATAACTACTGAGCCTGAGCTCTAGAGCCCGTGAGCTACAACTACTGAGCCCACGCGCCACAACTACTAAAGCCTGCATGCCTAGAGCCCACGCTCTGCAAGAGAAACCACCGCAATGAGAAGCCTGCACACCGTAACGAAGAGTAGCCCCTGCTCACGGCAACTAGAGAAAGCCCGTGCGGAGCAACGAAGACCCAATGCAGCCAAAAAAAAAAAAAAAATGTTTTTAAGTAAAAAGGCAACCATATCACACCCTCTCTCTCACGGCCCTATTATTTTTTGAGCCACACACTGTTCTGCCAGTTTGCTAAAGGCAGAAGTGAGTGAAACAGAGACAGTGAAGGCTATGCTTTGTCATGTGGTTCAGAAAAGTGGTGATTCCCTCCAAGCTCTAAAAAATCCACAATGAAACACAACTCAGCACCATGCTTTCCCTCTCTGCTCATTCCAGTACCTGACATCCGTGAAAGGAAGCAGATGGCCCTCATTTCAACCTGGCCTGAAGCTCCTGTACTGAGATTCTATCTCCTTTTCTTTAGCTGCCTCAGCCTGAACGGAAGTTCACATGCGTACAGCTCCCAGAAAATTTCAATCTAATTGGCAGGTCTTTCTTGCACTTCTGCCCTGCTGAATCTGACTCTCTTAGGGACTCAAGATGTCATAATGACTTGTTATCCTAATGGGCTATGGAATTATTAAACAGTTCTTTGAGATCATTTTCACACATCAAAAACCATTACAGTGAGCAAGAATTATCAGGCCAAGTGCAAATAAGAAAAAGAATAATTTATCTCTTTTTTAATTCACCAAGCCTTTTGATGGCTAACAGTAACTACTAGCAAAGAGAGTGCATCAGCTAAGTAAGACATTAGCCTTAAGCAAGAGATGTCAAGAAATTCTTCTAAATTACTTGTCATGATAGGTGGTTGGTGAGCACTGGTATGAAAATCAGTGTCATAACTGTAAAGTGTATGTTGGCACATTGGCGTGGCAATGGGACCATAGGAGAGAAAAGACCGGGCTTGAGGACAAACAATACCAATGGCATTACAGCTTCATCTCCATAATGAAAACAAGCAAACAAACATACTGTTCAGAGATTAACTGGCCCTTAAAACAGTGACTTTTTAAAATGCTGAAATCCATGGTAAGAAGTAATATGTATATCACAAACCAGTACATACGTACATACAACCAGGTATAGGTGAGTGTGTGTATAAAACCAAATGAAAAGTCTCACAAAAATAATATTTATGTTTACTGAGTGATACACTCTGCTTTATTCTGTTCTCTCTTTTTTAATTAAAATAAAAAGATGGTTTTAAAATTGATTTCATAACCTTCTGATGGGCCACAATTCCACAATTTGAAAAATATTCAACTATCTCCAATTATTAAATTTTATGGTCAGGATGAATCATCTAGACTAACATCTCAATACTTACAGTATTAAAGTGATGTATCAACCATAATTCTTATAAACAAAGTTATAAAAATTAACATTCTGGTTTCAATTACAATTACCAAAAATTAGACAACCCATTGCTAAACACTTTGTGTTTCTAAATACTTTTTACAGAGAATTTTAACTATTTTTAAACCATTTGCTCTGCAAGAAGGAAGCAAAAGAAAAACACTATCAGATATTTATTTCCTTCCATATGTCAGCTGATTTACTTTTAATTGTATGTTACTTACTTCACAATCTCCACAACGATCCAGTCAGAGAAAAGTTTTATTACTTCTTATTCTGAATGAGGAAAATGAGACTCATCAATGCTCAGCTAACCAGCCTGAACCACTCATATATCAAGTAGAAGACAGAATACGAGTTCGGGTCTTCTAAGTCCAGGGTTCTTAATATCACGCTACTTACTACTCAGTGCTGCTTCCTATGGCTTCTGATAATTTACATATTGCTCTATAAGATCTGAAACGTAAATAGTAATACACAAAGAGTTCTGCGTTTGAATATTTATATTTTTAGTTCATTGGGTCAAATGCTTAATCCATGCCCTTGAGCCAAGGAGCCATGGCGCATCCAAGGAGAGCAGTGTCCTGTTCCGGGATGCGGGATGCTGAAGCACCCAAGCACAGATGACCATGGCCTGCCTGGGGCACAGTGGTATGCAAGGATTGGGAATGTGGGCACTGGGGTGACACTGTTTGGATTCAAATCCCAGTGAAACAAATGACTAGGTATGTGGCTTTGCATATGCTAGCTCTGCAGTGTGTAAGTGCTGATAATAATAATGTACTTCACCAAGAAATGTTATCACAATGCCTAGTTCAAAGCAAGCATTCAATAAATGTTAGCTATTAGAAATACTTCCACGGCTGAGACGTGGTTATGCGGCATTAAAAAAATTGTGACATGAAGATATACAGCTATTAAATCACTTCTGTTTCTGTTCTTTGTGAATTGTCAATTTGATTTTATGTCATCAGCTACATGGTACAATCCATACTTTTAGAGACATTTTTTTTTTGAGACAATCAGAAAAAGAGGGGAACCCGCACATTTAAGGAACACAACAAAAATTTGTGTCATGGAACATTGTCAATGCTGGGTAAAATCTGACCTAATTCAAGTCAACAAACAATTGTAAACCCTGAAATCTGTTTACCAGTTCAGAGGGCTGAGGTTTTAAAAGCAAAATCAAAGAAACAAACAAAACACACTTATTTCTGAAGAAAAATAAAAACCCCACATAGACCTGATGTCATAGGGATTTACTCCTACTCAAAATCTGGTTTAGATTTAGATAAAACCATAAAGAACTGCTTTCTTACTATTAACAGTCTTGACATTTTTTGTTCAATGACTAGGCTATCTAAATCTTCCCACATTATTTCAACACAAGGAAATTCAAAGAGAAAATGGCAGCAAGAGTGGCTTCTAGACTAAAACCTAACAGACAAGTAGATTGTCCCAGACTTAAATAATAAATATATATACAAAGTTAATGTGGTTTTAAAAAAATAAAAGGAAAAACATTAACATTATAGTTAAGAGCTCCAGATGTCTCAGTCCATTTTATCTTGTAAAGATCCTACAGAAACACATGAGGTAATAACTTTGAAATAAAGAATGTATAAAAATGAAAAAAATCAAATTAAAATATATCTCTAGACTTACATATCTAAAAATCTGCCAGACCATATCCAGACCACTAGAAACAAAGAAGATTAGTGTATACTTTTAAATATATAGAGAAAAGAAATTTTGTAATCTACTCTTAAAATCAATCCTATCTCTAAAAATTCTCCTGGCAGAATGCTTGCCATTTGACTCACTTATATTCGTATCCCTAAGAGTGAGACATGTGGTTTTATTTTTATCTCTATTAACAAAAGAGACTGAGCATAACCTGACCTCTACGTGAAAATAGCCACATGAGTGATGAGATGATAGGAAATGAAATCAATGAAGATATTGTAAGAGGAAATTGGATTTCTGTGAGCTAATGAATAAAGCTGAAATGGGATGATCCAGAGGGTTCCTACAAATTCCTTCCTCTGAATCTCACTAGAGTATCATGAATTTGAGTGACATATGTTTACTATTTTAAACTTCTGACCCTTTAGATTTGAGTGCTTGTTTCCTTACATGGAAAGAATACAGAATGGAAAAGCAAGCTAAGTAAGACAGTTTAATAGCACCTTAAATGGATTAATTTCATCTCTTGTAAATATAAAACAAATATCATTCAGTTTTAGATTCATAAATTTACAAATGTTATATCTTTAGTTTTCTTCAAATAGTATCAAGATGTATATGTCTGAATGAGGTTTTCATAGAACCATTTTGTTTTGGTTTGGTTTTGGTGTCATTTTTTTTTTAAACTTAGGTTTATTTTTGTAACAATGTAGAAATCATCAGGTTGCTAGTATCATCTCTAAGGCATTCATAAACTATAAATGAAAATGTCAAATTCTTTCCATTTCAAAGACATGTGACTTCATTATGTACTGAATAAAATTAGTTCAGAAAATTTTAAATGACCTTAATTACTAAGATGTTGAAAAAATGAAAACCTAGAGTTGGTGCTTTCATTTTATCATTAATAGAGAATATGGGTGTGGGACTTGTGTTCCCAATATTAACATTTCCTATATTTCTTTCCTTTAAACTGTTAAAAATAAATGCTCAAATATTAATAAAAGATAGCAATCTTTTGGTAGCAATAGTGTTCATTTTTGTATGTGACAGTTAATAAACCACTATCTGCAATATAAACGAACAAAATTTGTTCTTAAACTTTAATTATATTGCTGTTGCTGTCCCTACAGAGAACATGTTATCTCCAAAAAATTTATTCAACAAATACTTCTGGAGGACCTACAATGTTCAAAGCACGAGCTTAAATCCTATTTTGTATATATATTTAATATAGAATATGTCATAATTAGGATAGAATCTATGATACGTCCAGGCCTCAATTATTATAGATTCTGCCATTAAATGTTTTATAACCGGGGGTGGGGGGAAGATGTATACACACACAAAAATACTCACCAAGAAGTGAATAAAATTGGAAATGTTTCAAAGGAACTCACGTGTAAAGTAACATTTTAAGATACTAACACATCTTTACATTCCTGAGAAAATGTGCTCATCATACTCTCTTAAGATTATCCTACACTTTTAAATCACTCCTTTTAGAAAAACCCTTCTCTTGTTATTTAGAAAAGCAATCTCTCCCTAACACATACCTTCCTATTTACTCAGCACCCCATAATGTGTGCTTATCTTTCTCCCTGATGCTTAAAGTAAATATTTACAGAAGCTGTAATTATGTGTCAACCAAGCTGTCAATCCAGCGACTCTCATGGGTGCTCTTTTGATGTGAACACAACCCAACAACAGGACCACAGCGCCAGCTGAGGCACTGCAAACAGCTCAGCTGTCAGCCTGCCACCTGCTTTCCTCACGGTCACAGTTTTCCTTGTGTTCTGTTCCGCTCATGTAGCAGAAAAAGCACTCTGTCAACATCAGCTGCGAATGAAACACATTCAATTGTTGATTCTATTTTAGGGGCAGATGAAGAGCTCTTAATTTTGCCTTTCAAGGATCTGTTTTCTAATGTACAAACTGGATATTAAATTTTTTTTCCCAAACATCTTGGCTAAATTCTATCTGCCTTAGTTGAGGAATTCTGAAAGAACAGGGATTTGTTGAAATGACCTCAGATGATTCATTTAAAGAAGAAAAATAAATACTGGGAATTGTGCTTTTATTTATTAATAAAGAATATGGAGGAGAAAGTGTGTTCTCAGTATTAAAAATTAATGATTTGATATCAATATAAATGCCACCACTTTTTTAGCAATAATGTTCCTTTTAACAGTGTTTGACCCTATACTATGCTCAAACAAGTGCTCTCTAAATGTTATAATAAAATGACACTATACCAGGAAGAGGAAAGTAATCTAGAATTGGGGATTCTGCAAGTTAAATATAATTCTTTATCAAAGCTTAATTTTGAAGGAAAAAGATGAGTACAAATTTTTTCTTTAGACAAACATCAAAACTGTCATTTTAAAAATCAGATAATTTATGTGAGCCTGTGCTATAAACCATAACCTATATTAAGAAATTATAATTACTGTTAGACAGTATAGCCCAGCTTATTAAAGTAGAGCAATACTATGACACATGAGCTGAAACTGAAGTTTACATAGGTAAAAAGTTAAAAGGGCAAATAAAATTTTTACAATTTGATATACCATGAGAAAAAAATCAGCAGTTAAAGTTTCATACCCCTGGAAGAAGATAAAAATCAAGTCAAAATCTACCAATAAGAAAAAGAAAAGAAAAGTAGACTAAAGAACAAAACCTAAACAACTCTATAAAATACTGACTAAAAAACAAAAGAAATAAATGATACTCTGTTTTAACCTAGTCAAATGAAGACATTTATTTCCTCTCCTTCTGGAGGATATAGAAGTAATGGTTTAAACCCACACATACAGAGATCAGGAATGCACTAACATCAAAGAAAAAATGTCAACACATTTTTGAAAGAAAGCACGTGGAAAAAGTGGTGTCAGGTGACACAGGCTGAGGAAGCCTGGAGTGGGCAGAGAATGGGCTACAGCCAAGGAGGGGTGTGGGTCAACTCTCAGGATTCAGAGAGGATGGGAGGGAGGGCAGGATAAGCAGCTTATTTACCAGGTATACTCACAAGATGTGACAAGTCAGAAATGAAAGGAGTGAACATTTTATTCAAAGTAACTAGGATATCCTAGAAGAACTAAGCATATCGCTATCACTAGATGGGCAACGGTGGGAAGGGGAAGTGAGGAGGTTGAGTGTTCTTCATTGGCACCCATCAAAACAGTAATCAATACATGGTGTCTAGAACAGATATACCAGAAAATAACAATGAAAGTATCTATTGAGTGACATAAAGGTACAACAGAAAGATCCCTAAACAGAAAGCTACAGTTTGTTGTCTTTGGGATGAGGGGGAGGTAATTCAGGGGAACTGTTGCTTTTCATGATAAACCCTTTGATGACATTTCACACTTTTTTAGTGTATGGCTTACTTGAGAAGATTAAAATAATAAATAAAAAGTATCAAGCCATGTACTTTTTTTAAAAGAAATAAAATCTGTTCCATAAATCTCAACAATTGATGCCTGAAGCAAATTATTACCAATCAATGTGTTGATTGTTATGACAGTAAAAAAAAAAAAAAAAAAAAAAGAATAAAATTAAATAGATGGTGGCAGACCTGTCGTAAAAGCATTCTTGCTTTAATTTAATCCAAGCAGACATCTGTGGTTGACACATAAAGAGATAGCAATTTTAGATCTTGCCAAATTCCTTCAATAAACTAAACCAATTTTCTTCCTTCCTTCTTTCCTTCCTTTCTCCCTCCCTCCCTTCCTTTCCTTCCTTCCTTCCTTATTTCCTTCCTCCCTTTCTCCCGCCCTCCCTCCCTCCCTCCCTCCCTCCCTCCCTTCCTTCCTCCCTCCCTCCTTCCCTTCCTTCCTTCATGCTTATATGCATTCTGTGATTCACCTACTCTGTATTCACTGGCTGCCCTCTATATTAGATTCTGGAAGGCAAAGATGTATAATGTAAACTACTGATCCCAATTAACGGACTAGATAATGTGGAAGATATACCTATAAACTAGTAATTATAATAAATCTGTAAAATAGTAAAACAGCTTTATGTTTGAGCACTGAGTGCCTCACTAGAAAAAGTTAAAAAACTGCCATTTAAAAGTGGCCAACTTAAATCAACCCTTGGTAAATTTAAGAAAATTGAAATCATGTCAAGCACCTTTTCCGACAATAACGTTATGAGATTAGAAATCAATTACAGGGGGAAAAACGTAAAAAACACCAACACGTGGAGGCTAAACAATACGTACTAAATAACCAAGAGATCACTGAAGAAGTCAAAGAGGAAATCAAAAAATACCTAGAGTCAAATTAGAATGAAAACACAATGACCCAAAACCTATGGGATGCAGCAAAAGCAGTTCTAAGAGGGAAGTGGATAGCAATACAAGCATACCTCAAGAAACAAGAAAAATCTCAAATAAACAACCTAACCTTACACCTAAAAGAACTAGAGAAAGAATAATAAACAAAACCCAAACTTAGTAGAAGGAAAGAAATCATAAAGATCAGAGCAGAAATAAATGAAATAGAAACAAAGAAAACAATAGCAAAGATCAATAAAACTAAAAGCTGGTTCTTTGAGAAGATAAACAAAATTGATAAACCACTAGCCAGACTCATCAAGAAAAAGAGGGAGAGGACTCAAATCAATAAAATTAGAAATGAAATAGGAGAAGTTACAACGGACACAGCAGAAATACAAAGCATCCTAAGAGACTACTACAAGCAACTCTATGCCAATAAAATGGACAACCTGGAAGAAATGGACAAACTCTTAGAAAGGTATAACCTTCCAAGACTGAACCAGGAAGAAATAGAAAATATGAACAGACCAATCACAAGTAATGAAATTGAAACTGTGATTAAAAATCTTCCAACAAACAAAATCCAGGACCAGATGGCTTCATAGGTGAATTCTATCAAACATTTAGAGAAGAGCTAACACCCATCCTTCTCAAACTCTTCCAAAAAATTACAGAGGAAGGAACACTCCCAAACTTATTCTATGAGGCCACCATCACCCTGATACCAAAACCAGACAAAGATACTACAAAAAAAGAAAATTACAGACCAATATCACTGATGAATATAGATGCAAAAGTCCTCAATAAAATACTAGCAAACGGAATCCAACAACACATTAAAAGGATCATACACCATGATAAAGTGGGATTTATCCCAGGGATGCAAGGATTCTTCAATATACACAAATCAATCAATGTGATACACCATATTAACAAACTGAAGAATAAAAACCATATGATCATCTCACGAGATGCAGAAAAGGCTTTGGACAAAATTCAACACCCATTTATGATAAAAACTCTCCAGAAAGTGGGCATAGAGGGAACCTACCTCAACATAATAAAGGCCATATATGACAAAACCACAGCAAACATCTCAATAGTGAAAAACTGAAAGCACTTCCTCTAAGATCAGGAACAAGACAAGGATGTCCACTCTTGCCACTATTATTCAACATAGTTTTGGAAGTCCTAGCCACAGCAATCAGAGAAGAAAAAGAAATAAAAGGATTCCAAATTGGAAAAGAGGAAGTAAAACTGTCACTGTTTGCAGATGACATGATACTATACATACAGAATCCTAAAGATGCCACCAGAAAACTACTAGAGCTAATCAGTGAATTTGGTAAAGTTCCAGGATACAAAATTAATGCACAGAAACCTCTTGCATTCCTATACACTAATGATGAAAGATCAGAAAGAGAAATCAAGGAAACAATCCCATTCACCATTGCAACAAAAAGAATAAAATACCTAGGAATAAACCTACCTAAGGGGGTAAAAGATCTGTACTCAGAAAACTATAAGACACTGATGAAAGAATCAGAAATGACACAAACAGATGGAGAGATATACCATGTTCTTGGATTGGAAGAATCAATATTGTGAAAACGACTATACTATGCAAAGCAATCTACAGATTCAATACAATCCCTATCAAATTACCAGTGGCATTTTTTACAGAACTAGAACAAAAAATCTTAAAATTTGTATGGAGACACAAAAGACCCCGAATAGCCAAAGCGGTCTTGAGGGAAAAAAACAGAGCTGGAGGAATTAGACTCCCTGAATTCAGACTATACTACAAAGCTACAGTAATCAAGAAAATATGGTACTGGCACAAAAACAGAAATATAGATCAATGGAACAGGATAGAAAGCCCAGAGATAAACCCACGCACCTATTGTCAACTAATCTATGACAAAGGAGGCAAGGATATACAATGGAGAAAAGACAGCCTCTTCAATAAGTGGTGCTGGGAAAACTGGACAGCTACATGTAAAAGAATGAAATTAGAACACTCCCTAACACCATACACAAAAATAAACTCAAAATGGATTAGAGACCTAAATGTAAGACCGGACAATATAAAACTCTTAGAGGAAAACATAGGAAGAACACTCTTTGACATAAATCACAGCAAGAACTCTTTTGATCCACCTCCTAGAGTAATGGAAATAAAAACAAAAATAAACAAATGGGACCCAATGAAACTTAAAAGCTTTTGCAAAGCAAAGGAAACTACAAACAAGACAAAAAGACAACCCTCAGAATGGGAGAAAATATTTACAAACGAATCAACAGATAAAGGATTAATCTCCAAAATATATAAACAGCTCATGCAGCTCAATATTAAAAAACAAACAACCCAATCCAAAAATGGGCAGAAGACCTAAATAGACATTTCTCCAAAGAAGACATACAGATGGCCAAGAAGCACATGACAAGCTGCTCAACTTCACTAATCATTAGAGAAATGCAAGTCAAAACTACAATGAGGTATCACCTCACACCAGTTAGAATGGGCATCATCAGAAAATCTACAAACAACAAATGCTGGAGAGGGTGTGGGGAAAACGGAACCCTCTTGCACTGTTGGTGGGAATGTAAATTGATACAGCCACTATGGAGAACAGTATGGAGGTTCCTTAAAAAACTAAAAATAGAATTACCATATGACCCAGCAATCCCACTACTGGGTATATACCCAGAGAAAACCATAATTCAAAAAGACACATGCACCCCAATGTTCATTGCAGCACTATTTACAATAGCCAGGTCATGAAAGCTACCTAAATGCCCATCGACAGACAAATGGATAAAGAAGATGTGGTACATATATACAATGGACTATTACTCAGCCATAAAAAGGAACAAAACTGGGTCATTTGTACAGACGTGGATGGACCTAGAGACTGTCATACAAAGTGAAGTTAGTCAGAAAGAGAAAAACAAATATCGTATATTAACGCATGCATGTGGAACCTAGAAAAATGGTACAGATGAACCAGTTTGCAGGGCAGAAATAGAGACACAGATGTAGAGAACAAACATATGGACACCAAGGGGGGAAAGTAGCAGAGGGGGTGGTGGTGGTGGGATGAACTGGGAGATTGGGATTGACATGTATACACTAATATGAATAAAATAGATAACTAATAAGAACCTGCTGTATAAAAAATAAAAAAAATAAAATTCCAAAATTCCAAAAAAAAAAAAAGTGGCCAACTTTTCTCTGTTTGAGCAGGCTCAGAAATTAACTTCCTCCAAGGGAGGAATGCTTCCACCAAAAGACATGCAAAGGTTTTAATGAGTTGGTAGTTGAGACTGCCATTTTGTTATTTTGTGTTCTTCTCATGCTATTAAGCCACTAGTCATAGCAAGCATGTGTTGCTATACTAGATGGAGTGACTGATGCTGATTATCAAGAGACGACTGGATTGCTGTTACACAGTTGGTTCAGGGAAGACTGTTTCTGTAACCACGAGTTTCACTGGGTACATCTTATTCCTTTTGTGTTCAATGGTAACATTTAATGAAAGACTACAGCAATACAATAAGAACAGGAGCACTGCGGATTAAGAACCTTCAGGAATAAATGTTTGAGTCATCCAACCAGGAAAAAACTTATTCTCTGAGGTTCTCTCTGAGAGCAAGGAGAACATGAAATGGGTGATGAAATAAGGAAGTGATAGTTACCAACATGACCTTGTAACCAATCACAGAAATAAGGACTGGAGCCACAAATTTGAGTTATGAATATAGCTGCATATTTTAAACAATTACTATTTTTCCCTTGACAGTCTTCTATTTTATATTTGGTTTATAAGTCACCAGACATGAGAAACTACATCCAGACCTGATACATCAGCTGGATCAAGGTGTAGAGTTTGCAATGTACATGATGACTGATGGGGCCCTGAATTTCTCCTGTTATGTAAGCCAGGGGTTTAGCAGTGGGCATCTAGTGGCTTCAAGCTGCTAACCATCCTAAAGTGCACAAGGCAGCCCCACACAATAAAGAATTAGTGAATTATCTGAAGCAAAATGTCAGTAGCACCATGGTTGACCAACCCTGATGCAAATGGAGAAAAGAAGCAAGGCCTGAGCTTCAGTATGAAGTGGGCAGTGAGATGAGGAGGAACTAGCAAAGGAGATGGTGACAGGACAACCAGTGAGGTAGGATGACAACTAAGAATACGTGGTCTCTTTAGAGCCATGTGCAGAAGTGTACCAAGCAGAGGGAGAAATAAAATGTCTCAAATGCTGCTTATAGGTCAACTACAGAGACACCTGAGGGACTCCCCTGGTGGCACAGTGGTTAAGAATCCGCCTGCCAACGCAGGGGACATAGGTTCGAGCCCTGGTCCGGGAAGATCCCACATGCTGCGGAGTAACTAAGCCCATGCACCACAGCTACTGAGCTTGCGTTCTAGAGCCCGCGAGCCACAACTACTGAAGCCCGCGTGCCTAGAGCCTGTGCTCTGCAACAAGAGAAGCCACTGCTTGCTGCAACTAGAGAAAGCCTGTGCACAGCAACGAAGACCCAATGCAGCCAAAAAATTTTTTAAAATAAAATCCTTAAAAAAAAAAAGACACCTGAGAAACTGACCCTAGGATTTAGCAAAGTGGAGGTCCTTGGTGACATTAGGAGTCCCCAACCCCTGGGCCACGGACCAGTACTGGTCTGTGGCCTGTTAGGAACTGGGCCGCACAGCAGGAGGTGAGTGGCGGGTGAGAGAGCAAAGCTTCATCTGTATTTACAGCCACTCCGCATCGCTCACTTTACTGCCTGAGCTCCACCTCCTGTCAGATCAGCAGCGGCATTAGATTTTCATAGGAGTGTGAACCCTACTGTGAACTGTGCTTTCGAGGGATCTAGGTCGCACACTCTTTATGAGACTCTAATGCCTGATGACCTAGGGTGAAGCTGAGGCGGTGATGCTAGTGCTGGGAAGTGGCTGCAAATACAGATTATCATTAGCAGAGGTTTGACTGCACAGAGACCAAAATAAATCAATTACTTGCAGACTCATATCGAAACCCTATAGTGAATGGCAAGTGAAAACAAGCTCAGGGCTCCCACTGATTCTACATTATGGTGAGTTGTGTAATTATTTCATTATATATTACAGTGTAGTAATAATAGAAATAAAATGCACAATAAATGTAATGCGCTTGAATCATCCCGAAACCAACCCCCCACCCCGCCGGTCCGTGGAAAAATTATCTTCCACGAAACCGGTGCCTAGTGCCAAAAAGTTTGGGGACTGCTGCATTAGAGGAAGCAGCTTTGATAGAGTGATAGAAGGTGAAAGGTGCTTCTTTATGACCAGCAACATTGGATATATTTTCTAATCTGATTATTGCTAATCAGAATACAAACTAAAAATCCTACAAGGTTAAACCATAGTATGGTTAATCAACTACTCTCTGACCTCCTTAGCCAACTAAACTATTACCATTGTTACTACTATAATTATCCAAATAATATTTATAAATAGCATATTATATTTAATATATATAAATTATATATTATTTAATAAACCAGCTTATTACCCAAATAAGCTGGTAAATGTTTAACAACTAGCTCTGTAACATTATGGAGGCAGGCTTGAATTATAACAATTGCTAATCACTGTGGTATAAAAACTTCCTCCATGGTAATTTTAAGCTAACAACGTAAAGTAAACTAGCTCTCAAAATTTGCGAAAACTTAAAACCCAGCTCTTTCCAAGACAGTATGAGCTGGCTCCTACACATTTTGTTTTGCTTCTGGTCTTCATCTGAATTCTCCTTGCTCTGTTCTACATCAGATCACACTCCAGCCCATGCCTCACTCCCTTGGTTCTGACCTGATAGGTAATATTCAGAAAGCTCTGAGTCATCCTCTCTACAATTTCTCAGTGGCTTTGTGCTTTGCTCAACAAACGTAAGTTCCAATATATTTCTAATGATATGATTATTTTGCACTTAACTTCTAAAAGACCACACCTATGCAAGTGCTATAAATGCTAGGTATGCTGGTTTTCCATCACTGCAATGAGCTTTGTCAATTGTTTTGGAAAAGCAGCTGCTAAAAATGACAGTTGTATCTGTGAAGGAAATGATGATACTGGGAAGAATGTTAGTTGGAATATTTTTCCCTTTTCTCAAATTCCTTTGCTCTATTAGCTAACTGCCTGTCACTGTGAAATACAGCAGACTAAACAGCAATAGCTGAACCTAAAATCTGTCTACTAACTGGCTCTGTGGGGTCTTGCTGTTTAATGATTACATACCCATTTTCTTGTAAGGTATGAACACACAATTCATTTAAACCCAGGGCTTTTAAATAAATCTTTTTTTTTTCACTTTTTCTAAATTTGACCCATGCTGTTTTAAGTAAAACTCTCCTCGCTATTTATAATGCTCACCTCTATCATATATGAGTAATTATAAAATTATCTAAAAATTTCTTAGAAACAATGATTCAGTAGATCCAGATACATTAAAATGTGTCTTCAGTTTTGATCCTACAATGCAAATTGTGGTAAACTAATTACTTTGGTTGCAAAATGAATTTTAGTGCTATGCTCCAACTAATAATTTTACAAGACATATTACCAAGACACTGATTAATGTTCTCAGTGTGTCAATATTTCTCACTGTTTTAGTGATATTGCTGCTTAATTAATTTTGGCAAAACTGTAATCTACTAATAGATAGTGACAGGTAAATCATGCAGGTGAAAATAAATTTTAAAAATAACAATTAAAAGCATCTCTCCCTTATGTTTATACAATATAAAGGGACAGCCCAGATGGCTCCATTTTTACTATTTTGATGTCCTTTATTGCACAAAGTTCAAGTAACTTTGTGGTATTTTAAATGTACTTTTCCCTGCCCATTTGATACACATAAACTTCTTTTTTCCGCTGGTATATATTTCTTTCAGTTTCAGGATCACCAAAATATCTTCTCTCTACTGGAAATGACTGAAATCAATTCTTAAGTTTACTGTTTAAAAATTAGCATTATATTATAGTTAAAATAATTGGGGGAAATATTGTATTGAAATAGAATATTTATATGATTTCAAAGTATTACTTTACAGATTACATATTAATAACAAAGCAGAGAGTACCACTAACATCTAAAGAACTAGCAGACGCCAGATTTGTGTGTGTGCATCATGCATATCACATTGTCAGTAATATGACAAATGGGCATGAAGTGTTTACTGATGTGATGTGATAAGCAGAACACATAGCATCTCTGTAGGATGCTCATTAAGTATGTTTAACCTGAATCTAATCATGAGGAAACCACTATACAATCTATATCGGAGCATATTCTGTATGACAACTACATACAACATAAAATTGTCTGTGTTAAGTTAAAAAAAATAGTTGATATGGGGAGAGTGCTCCACATAAAAAGAGACTTAGGCTAGATGGCCACCAGATGCAATGCATTAATATTGACCAGATCCTAGAATTTTTTTTAAAAGAAAGCTATATAGGATATTTTTGGTAAAGTGGGGAAAACTGGAATATGGACTGTACATTAGGTATCACATATACATTACATTTATTGTATAATATTCTCGTTACCTGTTGGATTTTTGTTGTTGTTCTTAGGTCATACAGGTATTAAAGTTCTTAGGTTATAAATAATTCAGGATAAAGTATTAATAGTTGGTGACAACTTTCAAATGGTTCCACAGAGGAAATTAAGAGGATGGGTGCAAGTACATATGTGTGTGTACACAATATGTGAGATAAGAGAACAAATGTATAATATATATGATCTGTATATATGTGTGTGTGTATATATATATATATATATATATATACACACACACACACACACACACACACAGAGAGTAAATACAATGCAGCAAAATGATAGCAGTTGGTTAATCTAGACAAAGGGGATTTAATATTCACTGTACTTCTGTAAGTTTGAAATTTTTAAACAAAAATGATGGAAAAACGTGTTGAAAAATTACATTGTTGCTATTTAGATCAAAATATTTTGGAGATTAAATAAGTAGTTTTAAATGGGATAACTTTTCTCTACTTTTACCCATCCATTCTCCAATCCACAATTTGTGAAATCAGGATAACATGGTCTTCCCAGAGACACACAACTTCTTACTCAGATGAAGGATATTTTTCTAATAATTATTTTGATACCAAATTTTCTCATCTTCAAACTTAAAAAAAATACAATCTCTAAAGTACTCCATATTATGAACAGAGGAGCACTGTACTTTTTAACTACTGAGAGTGTCTATTTTATTTCCTTATTTTCAGTGGCTTAAATACAATCCCATTTTGTTTTATAGAAATATTTGTTTCTCATCTCTGTTCTCAGAATTTCTATGATATTTCTGGAAGCTATTGCTTTAAAGTACTTCCTGTAAATTATATCCATGCCACAGACTACCATTTGGCCATCTGGGAAGAAATAATCTAAATGCACTTCACTATCTTAAATTCTTTATTCAAAGGTTTATACTAGTGTTTCCTCCCACTGGTGAGACATTATATTTGAGAAAAATGTTAGAAATCCAGCACTTGATTTGACTGCATTAATCACTGATATAGAGATTTGCTACTTACTGACTTTGGCAGGAATTTTAACACAAATACTTTATTTCTAACAAATTTTTGAAGGGAGAAATGTTGGTTATACATTTTCGGAGAAAAGTAAAAGAACAAATTCTCCTTACCAAGAACTAGTTGTTTCTGACAACATCTAAATATCGAGATAGATTTTTTATTTATTGGACTCAATGGTATCCATGGCTAACACTTTAATAAATTAGCTACACAAAATTAGCATCGATTATTTGCTTTTGAATTATAAGAGACAGTGTGCTTGGAAAATCGAGGGGTTTTCTGCTTTCTTCCCAGCAGAAGTATATGACTGCCACCACTGGATGGCAATCAAAGACACAGAAACACCAGGAATGCTGGAGACTCACAGCCTAGAGTCTCAGCATTTCAAAAGGAATTTAAGAGGATCTTACTAAAAAATGTATTCTGCCGTGAAGAAAATATATACTTATAGTTTATGATTATATAATTTAAAATATAGTCTTTCAGCAAATCATATTTTAATACATCTTCAGACAAAATTATTGAAGCTAGCGATGATGATCTCATTCTTATTCAGCAGTACTAGCTCAGAATGTAATAAATTTTTTAAAGTTTAGCTTCTCAGGTGTTCCTTTGATGGTACCTTCACTTAGGAAAGAAGAAGTGAGGCGCAGGGAAGAGTACTGCTTACAGCACATTACTGAATGTGAGATTGCCAAGGTTAAAAATCACAAGCTTTGAAAACAGGCAGAATTAGTTTCAACCCACAACTCTGAAACTTAATAATTACCTGAACTGGGGTGGATTCTTCTACCTAGCTCTGCTACAGTTTCCTCATATATAAAATGAGGAAATATACCTATTTCACTGGGTCGGCAAAAGGGAAAAAATGAACAATTCAGGCAAAGGTCTCAATTATTGTGGCTGGCATATCACAGACACAAAGCAGATGGTGGCTGCTAATTATTCTATGATAAAAATGGATTAGTTTTGTTTATATTTGACTTTATTGCAAGCAAAAGGATTTGCATATTACCTTTTACTTATTCTGTCTATATGACGCTTTCCTAAATACCTTATAAATAAAAGGTTAGACTTGTTTAGTATTAAACTACATCATTGTACTATCTTTTCTGTAAAATGGCCACATAAGTAGAGCATGGGCTTTGATAGATTGACTTCTTTAATTTCTTTAAATTGGAAGTTAGGGTTGGACAAGCAAACCCAGCTTTGAAGTGACAACAATCAGCGCCTTGTGACAAGCACATTTTCTTAGGAGAGCCAGTGGCGGATCAGGCTGAACAACAAACAAGGTCATGACAACAAATGACTGAAAATGGACCCATCACTCTGTCTTCATTAAGCTTGTTCAGAGGCACCTAAGCTTGTAGCCTCTGTAAATCAACCGGAGAAACAAAAATAAAGATTCTATACCCTCAAATATTAGAGAAAGTCCTCTCTTTACTTGTCTTCCTATACTCTTCACTTCCAATTCTTAAAAAAGTGATTCTTGCTCCTAAAGCAGGGAGTGATAGAAGATTATGGGGGTTAGGGGGGAAGTTATAGGTGGACTAAGAAGGTTTATATGTTCTTTTCATCAGGAAAAGTGATTTGTTTTTCTAACATTCATTGTGTTTGTGGCATTGACCTGGAAAAAAAGTACTGTTGTATTATAAACAGATGAAGTTATATGTAATTGATCAAGTAAAAATTTTACCAGAAAAAAATGGAAAATTTGATTTGCTGTTGTTCAACTCCAGAGCTGAATTTTCCTAGAAACCCCCCTCAATCGCAATTTTGACACTTTAGCAAATCTCCACAACATGCATTGGGAAACACTGATGTATAATACAAAGTTTCTGAAATAAGAAGCTTAAAGAAAAAAATGAAATGAGAGAAATGTCAAAAAATAGTAATAAAATTTAAAATATAATGAAACGTTCTCTGAGAAATGCTCTTGTAAAGTAGGTGCTGAAGGAGAAATAGGATATTTTAAAGACAAACAAGGGGTAAAGGGCACGCCTGAGGGAAGGGAGAGCTGGGAGTCACGAGGCGTGCAATCAAATGGTACCCATGGGAAATTATGATTAGTTATGTGATGGCTGAGTGTAAAGTACATGCGGTGGATGAAGGAGGACAGGAAGTGAGGTTTGAGACACATATAAGTAGATACCATATCTTGGGGGACCTTTAACGTCAAATGGAGAAGCTTGAAGTTCATCTGGAAGACGGTGGGGAGGTATTGATATTAGCGAATTTTAAACATCGCAGTTCAACGATCATATTTATACTTTTGGAAAACCACTGTGTAAGTTACTGTGGGATGGAGTAGAGAACCAAGCGGGTGGCAAGGAGCACGGAGATAAATGAGATTCCTGTCTAATACAGAAGGAATAGATGGGGAGGACCAGAAGGCCCAGAAATACCTTGTCAGTGTGTGACTCTGGTACCAGTTGAATCTGAAAGTGAAGGAGATGGAGGTTGACTCCAGAATCTTTGGTTGGAATGTTCAGTTTAACTTTTGGTTTATATGCTTCACTGAACTTGCTACTCAGCCAAATCTGTAATAATATGAAGTATCTGCACTCCTAAAGATTTTGCTCTTTTTGTCCTGTTAAGATGTGATGAAGAGAACAAAAGTACCAATGTGGCCACCTGGGGAAGTTTTTCACAGCCAAGGCATGTTTTGTGTTTTTAAGAATCCTGGAAATTTTCTCTAAGAAAATCTTGCTAACTGGAGTTCCAGACTATGATGGAATGAGGTGGGTATTTGAGAGGGTGTTTTTAGATGTTCTCACCACTTGAGGAGCGCTTGGGGCTCCTTAATGAGAATGAGCTTCCGGAAGTGATGTTGGGGGCGGAGCTTGACGGGACTTTCTGAGACTCTCAGGAAAGGTGGCCTATTGTGGTGTGGAGTCAAGCAGAGCCCCTGACCTCCCAGTAGTCAAACATGCACCACTCTGAGATGTTACTTTGAAGAGGAAGTCACCTGACCATAGTCTGAAATTGTCATGAAGGAAATGAGATTTTAGGAAGTGTTTTTAGGTAAGTGAAACACGGTGAGGATGTTGAGTAAAGCACGTAGTTTTCAGCTTCCTATGTGAGATCTAAATTTTTAAAAATCCAGATCTATTTTTATATCAAGATAATTTCTTATTTAATACAGAAGAAATGTCATATAGAGCCTGGAAATTTAAGAAATAATATTAACAACTTTATGAGGCCACCTCAGAACATAATCGTTCCTATACGTAATTGTTCCTCATTATGTAAGTAATGAGTTAACAGAATTCTGGAATTAGCCTTTGATAGTTTATAATCTTCTGTCATTCCCACCTAGCATGGATTCACGTTTCCACGTGACTTCACATTATAGCTCCACACTACCCATGTATGGAGATGAAAAACTTAGCTATATTTTGCTTCAGATCACAACATCCCCAAAACATAACAATATAGCTGAGAACAGAAGCAAGAAACTTCTTTTTTACAATAGACATCAATTCAAAGACGAGAGAGAAATCAACAAAGGGTACAACAAGGAAAAAAAAATACAAGCAATGATTTTGTTATAGGTAACATATTCTACTTTCATTAAATGCTAATTAAGAACAGGGAGCATACCCCTTAAATGAAAATGAAAAATAATAAAAATGTCTTGACACAATATTGTCCAGTAAAGAAGTAATGTTGGTGGAGGAGGAAGAAAGGAAATCCCCCCAAAAAATGAGAAAGAATCTGATTGTTTATAGGATAATAAATTATACACAGTCCTGGGGTTACAGGTTAGCAGGAAGGGCTTTAAAAGTAATTTTATTGGGCAATTACACATTATAATGTTCACGTAGGTGTGTGTTAGCAGGGACTAAAAATCTTTGAAGGATTATGGAGAAAGATTTTATTATTTTCTGATGGTTGCATGAATGGTATTTTTGGCACTGCATTGGGATTTGACCGGTAAACTGGACTTCAACACTGTCTTATTGCTCATGCGGGTCATACCACAGGCATTTGAAAAATATTCACACTTTCAGTGTAGACATCTGTGCTGTTACTTGAATGAAAAAATACACTAGTTATTCTTACATTCATTCATTCAGTTGCTCACCACTCACACATGTAATTTATTAGGGCACTAGAGCACAACAATGGAAATAACATGAGACCTGGCATCATTTCCCGCCTTAGCTCTGCTACTTGCTGCTGACAGAATCTTGTGTTAGTGATTTAATGTCTCCAATCCTTACTTTCCTCTTCTGAAGACAGAGACCATAATAATACCTCCTTAACTGGTAATAATAGGAGATAATACAAAGTGCTTAGCTATGGCCTGAGTAGTAATATTCTCTACTGTAATTTACCAGACATAATCCTAATATTGATGTGTAGATGGTCTCCTCAGACCTTAAAGGCTGTATAAACAAACAAGGTTACATCAACTTAATTTTCACCTTAATGATCATTGCCTGCAAAACGCTAGATATGAGCTTTCTAAAGAGCCCTTGAAATCAGGTGTTTCTGAGAATACCCAAAAGGTGTCTCTGAAGTCAACCCCTGCTTAGGCACGCGTCAAAGCCACTACACTAATAATACTGTGGCCCCCAGCATCATGATCTCTGCCAGGGACCACGATCGCAATTTCCTGGGTTTACCACTTATCTTCTGGGTGCTATCATGGCTATGACCTCACCTCTCATGGATGGATTGCTCATCGGTCCAAAATCTGTCTGACTGTCTGAGGCAGAATGCAGAGGTGCCCACACTCCCATATTTCCATTGACTTGGGACACAATGGGGACTAAACTGGGAAATAAATTTGAGTGACAGACACTAGGGTGCATGTGAAATCGGACCTCTTCTATGTCCACCGGGCTCTCTATGCTCCTTCCATCTAGATGATTCTTCCTGTAAGTTAGAGTCTTAGCCACCCATGCTTCCAGTTTCACTTTGCCAGACATACCTGAACCTCACTTAGATGAAACCTGGGACTCTTACTCATGGAATAGTCTAGTGTGAAAGAGATAAACACCTGAGTGAGTGATTAAATTATGCCTTAGGCAAATGCTATCACAGGAGCATATATCAAGTATAGGTGTAAGGGCATATACCAGAGAAGGAAATGGCCAGTTGATCAAGCTTTATAAAAAGGTCACATTTACTCTTGATGTTGAAGGACTGGGAAGAGAAAACTCCAAGAAGAATGAAATGCTTGCCTCAAACCACAGACATGTGAAAGGATATTTGGTATGCTTGAATTGAAGATATGTTGGACAGAAGAGAAAGAGATATCTAGAGTTGCAGAGAAAGTTTATACTGTGAAGAGGTTTATAAGAAGGAATTGCATTGTTGATTTATTCAAATAATAATCAGCTGAATAGGAAATGAATCTCTAAGGGAGGTGGCAGATGGGATGGGGTAGGAATCTGTCACAAAAATCTAGGGGGCAAAAATGAGGGCCTGAGTGCAATAGGAATGATGGTAGGATGAAGATACTGATCCAAGAATTATATTGACAGGAGGAACAACAGCAAATTAAACTCCCCGTCAGTATTCCACCTCTGTATGTATTTTTAGATCAGTGGATTTGGGGAAAGTCACAAATTATGGCAATTTCAGGTCCAAACAGAAATACACCATTAGTTACAACTCAAATGGTAGAGAAATGTTGAGTTTGATAAAATAACCCTTAATTTAGTCCCATGTTTGGCAGTTGGATAAAACTCAAAAGTAATTTTTCAATATATCATATAAATTTTTAAAATGTGTTTCACTGGAACTATAATACACATCTGTGCCTAGTGACATACACAGTAATGAAATCCACAGCTTTTGAAGACTCACCTTCATAGGTAACTGCCAGGTTATAGAATATATCAGAATAAACACGTTTAAAACCTGAGTTACCATACACCTATCATGGAAAATGTTACGCTAAATATACATTTTCCATCTGATTGTTAAAAATTATGCCTTAGAGACTTACAGTATGCTCTTCATACTGCATTTTGGAGACTTTCCTTTGGAAAAGAGAATGAGAATTTCAACAAGATGGTAACAATGCCTACTGTAGGCTTACTACAGCCTTATAACTGCCGCTGGGATCAGCAAGGTTGAACACGGCAATTTAGAAGTAATTCCATGATAGCAGCCCCCTCTTTCCTGCAGTATATTCAAAAGAAATAACTTGAAATACTATTTTGAAATATCTCAAATACATAAATTATTTCAAGTATCACATATTTTATAGAGACTAAAATATAGGTGATATTCTGGATTTTTCACAACTGTTGGCATTCATTGGATGTAGATGCAATTTGGCTTACAAAGATTTTTAACCTCTTCAGCTTCTCCTCTCATGTCCACCACTTTTCTCCCATCTCCTACCACCACGCTAACCCTGCCCCATACTCATTTCACTCTACTCCTTATCCAAGACTCTTTCCCCCATATGCCTTCACTGCTGGAGTTCTTCTGCATGACATTCTCTCTCCTCCCTACCCCTTTTTATCTAGAGAGCTCCTACTTACCCTGCAGGACTCTGTGAAAATCATTCTGTTAAATCAGGGTCCTTAGAAGCAGATTCTTGTTCCAGAGATTTATTAGAGAAGTGCTGTCGGACAAAGGGGAGTGAGGGATGCGGGCCATGGCCAGAGATAAAAGAGACGTGAGAATGGGTCTCGGCTGGCTGGCGTCTAGCTTCCTCTGCTCCCACCAGGATGCATTGAAGCACAAACTGCAGCATGGAGTTCATTTCACTTTGAGGCAATGATGCCGCTCTCCTGGGCCTTAGTCATTGCCTCTTGGCTGGGGCCTGGGGAGGGGGTCGGTGTTGAGGAGTGGTGCATGGATTCTGAGCTAGGTGGCAGATTTGTGGAGAGGATGCCAGCTGTGAGTTGTTAACCGCCAACACCTCCAGCAGTGGGGGGACGGATGAGCTGCAGGTCAAGGGGAGGGCGGAGTAGAGCAGAAGCAGCAGTATCCAGTAGATCCCTTTACTGCCTGACTTCCAGATGCTTCTCCAATATACAGTTGACGCTTGAACAATTCAGGGGCTAGAGGCGCCAACCCTCAGCACAGTAGAAAATCCACATAGAATTTAGGTAGCCCTCCATATTGGCGGTCTCTTAGTATTCATGGTTCCTCTGTATCCAAGGATCTGCATCTGAGGATTCAGCCAACTTGGAATCACATAGTACTGTAGTATTCACTATTGGAAAAGAAGCTGCATATAAGGGGACTCCTGCACTTCAAACCCGTGTTGTTCAAGGTCAACTGGAATCCTATAGCACACTGCACATCACCATGCCGGCACACACTACAGGTGCTATAATTCTCAAGAAGGCAGGGATCACTGCTATGAATTTTAACACTATAACTAGGCCTTGCACTCAGTAGGCACCAAATAAATATTTGCTCAACGTTGTTCAACAGTGAGGAAGCTAAAATCCCCTAATAGAAATTCAAGATACCAAGTTATTTGTACTCATGTGTATGCAACTAGAAGTTATCTCCTTCATTAAGATAAACAAGAGAAAGATTCTTGACTTTCACATCCTTTCATTAAGAACCCTCTGGACAGGGGTGTTTCCTCTCCACACTGTACCACCTGTAAGTTGCTCTCCCGTTTCTTTTGAATTAAAAACTAAACAGTTTGTTTAGTTGGTGAAATCTTCATGAAACTGAACAATTTGTCATTTGGGCTGTTACAAAACTTCTAGCAAGGAAAGCGATACATCTGCAAGTAAAATGAACAGGAAACTGCTAATTAGGCATCCCCAAACAACCATGTGTCTTCCCAGGAACGGCATTAAAATTTTTGTAAAGATAAGTAAATAATAAAGTTTGCTAGTGAATAGTTCCCGAAAGACACACGTTAAAAAGCATGATAAATTATGCCAGTACAAGCACTAATGGATCAGGTTTGGGTACGCTTCTTGAGGCTTGCTATGTTGACTTGGATGGAGTCCCAAAGAGAAGCTGACTTGCATCTTGCATGAATAAATTCCTAATTAGCTGCCCAGTCCTGAAGCTTTTCCAATTTATAAACAGCTTGATCTGAGGGCCTGGACAATGCATGGAATTTTGACCAAAGAATATTTTTAAATTGTAGAACTATATAATATTGAAAACATCATGTTCTAACAGAAATCTTTATCCAAAATACATACACTAAAAATTATATATATTCACCTCGTGTAAAGAAGATCATTTCATTTCTAACATTTCTTTTAAAGGAAATAATACTATCATTAATAAATCATAAATTTCCTTTCCAGAATTTTTTTTCTGGAGATGCTATACTAAGAACAGTATGATTGATATTTACCTAATATTTATTTGCAGTTACCCAGCAGTCTATTATGGTCAGTATTTAGAAATAGACAAATAGACATTATTATGCAAAACTCTACATATTATATCATGTATATTTGTATGAAAGAATAGTGATTTTAAATGCCTCACTTCCTAAGCACAGCTACAGATCCAAATATGGCTTAAATAATTAATTTCCATTGGTGACACCAAATATCTAAGGAGGATACAATCAATGCTTTTCTTCCAGAAATATGCAATACTTAAAAGTCTGGCTGTGTAAAGGCTTCAACCATCTGATATGCAAAATTCATTATGTAGAAGGTGCTCTGTATATCAACATGGAATTCCATCAGATACCAACTCTGCTCTAAAATCTTTATCCAAACAAGAGTTATATATTTTCTACAATAAGATTTATCACATCATGACATCTAAACTTCCTTATGAGGAGAAATGGGCCCTTTCCCACTTTAAAAAGTCTAAAGTCTTAGAGGGACTTCCCTGGCGGTCCAGTGGTCAAGACTCTGCACTTCCACTGCTGGGGCCATGGGTTCAATTCCCTGGTCAGGGAACAAAGAACCCACATACCTCGAGCGGCGCGGCCAAAACAATTTTTTAATTCAAGTCTAAATTTTTGGAAAAAAATAATTACTCAAAAAAAAAAAAATTGTAGGGACTTCCTTGATGGTCCTGTGGTGAAGAATCCGCCTTCCAATGCAGAGGACGCAGGTTCCATCCCTAGTCAGGGAACTAAGATCCCATGTGCCGCGGGGCAACTAAGCCCGGGCGCCACAACTACTGAGCTCACGTGCCTCAACTAGAGAGCCTGTGTGCCACAAACTACAGAGCCCACGTGCTCTAGAACCCATGCGCACAACTACAGAGCCCATGAGCCCTGAAGCCTGTACGCCACAACTAGAGAGAAGCCCCCGTGCCACAGCTAAGACCTGATGCAGCCAAAAATGAATAATTAAATAAATAAATAAATAATAAATAAATCTTAAAAAAAATTGTAATGCCTTAAGGCAGTGGTTTTCATACTTGATTGTGCATCAGAATCATTGGGAGAGCATAGATTCTGGGGCCCCAGCCCCAGGGTTTCTGGCTCAGTAGGCCTGGGGTGGAGGCCTGAAAATTTGGGAACTGCACTTTGGGAACAGTGACTGTACTAAAAGTTTGGAAAATAAAAAATATATATCTCAATGGCATAAGTTCTTTCATGTTTTTTCAGGGAACATTACACTGCATTTCTCCTTAACTATGTATCCCTACACCCTAAAGGTGACATCTTTATGCAATACAATTAGTATTTCTCTTAAATAAACATCTTTCTTCCTCACTAATAGGTTAGGTGTCATGAAAAAAAAAACTTTCTTCCTGACTAATTAATTAGATGAAATTTAAAATACATATATTTTAAATGAAAAGTAGAGTGCTTAGATGAAAATAAAAATAAGGCAAACCAATATATAAATTTCAGAAAAATAAAAGCAAATGTATAATCAACTATGTATTGGATGATAGCATTCCTGAATGTATGGTTTTAATATATAGAAACAGATTAAAAGTTATGATTATATTAATATCTGGAATTAATTTTTTATACCACTCACATGCTCTCCATACAAGAATTTCCAGTATGATTATGACACATCTCTCTTGTATTTTATTTTAAAATATAAGAAATCACCCCTTGATAAACTTACTTGCTCTGATATGGATGTACAGGAACTGTAGTAAAATAAACAAGCAAGAAAAACCTTCACTACCAATGACCAAGTTCTCTCCTTATCCCAATCCACCCTACTCAGTCCACTTGGGCCACTGTAACAGAAACACCATGAACTGGTGGCTTATAAACAACCAACACTTATTCCCCACAGTTCTGGAGGCTGGGAAGTCCAAGATCAAGGTACAGTAGTGAGGGCCTCAGTCCTCGTTTATAAATGGCTGTCTTTTCCCTGGGTCCTCACATGGGGGAAGGAGTGAGTGAGTTCTGTGGGGTCTCTTTTACAACGGCACTAATTCCATTCATGAGGGCTCCACCTCATGACCTAATCACCTCCCAGAGGCCCCACCTCCTAATATCATCACATTGGAGGTTAGCCTCCAATATACGAATTTGGGGGGTGTGGGAGGACACAAACCTTCAGTCTGTACCACACCTCATCATCCAGGGTGCAGAGTGAGAGCCAGGCTGGGTGTGGGTTCTACTCAGTTGGGAGAGCAGTGTTCAGGGTGTTCTAATCAGTTCCCTATGGTCTCCAAACCACCAGTCTGACGTTCAGTGCAGCAGTTACCATTTTCTGTTTTACAAAATTCCTATCTCAAATAATTCTAAACCTTACACTGAAAGACTATTTAAGAAACATTTATTTGCTTTTATTTTATTTGACGATTCACTTGTATTTTATTTGAAATGCATGGGCCTTCCAAGATACTGTTCCTCAGCAAGGTATCTTTTTTTTTTTTTTTTTTTTATTTATTTATTTATCTATTTTTGGCTGTGTTGGGTCTTCGTTTATGTGCGAGGGCTTTCTCCAGTTTTGGCAAGCGGGGGCCACTCTTCATCCTGGTGCGCGGGTCTCTCACTATCGCGGCCTCTCTTGTTGCGGAGCACAGGCTCCAGACGCGCAGGCTCAGCAATTGTGGCTCACGGGCCTAGTCGCTCCGCGGCATGTGGGATCTTCCCAGACCAGGGCTCGAACCCGTGTCCCCTGCATTGGCAGGCAGATTCTCAACCACTGCGCCACCAGGGAAGCCCCGCAAGGTATCTTTTTATATGTCAGAAAAATATATGAAAATTTTCCTTTAACATTTATATGAATAAATTTATTTTAATTTTTGGGGGGAAAAGGACTGAAAGCACATGGTAAATTATAAAAGCACACAGAATGATGAGCAATCGTTCTTTCCTTCCTATACATGTCCTCCAGTTCTCTCCTGCAGGTATGTCCATATAACTACACGTCCAACCACATCTTTCTTCTTAAAAATAGAAAAACTATATTCCATTTTTAACATACCATAACAATTCATTATTTTCCTATTAATGGGCATTTTGGTTTTCCTTACACAACCATAAACTATGTACAATGCAATCTCTATTGTTTACATATGTTGGTATGTCTGAAGATAAATTCCTACATGTGAAACAGCTGCTCCATAGGTCATATGCATTTGAAATATTGATATGTGTTGTCCAATTGTCCTTCAAAGACACAGAAGTCAGAAATAATTGCTCCTTTTATTGAGGTATTTAAATACCTTTTTCTTCACACTTTGGTCAATGCTGTGAATTATAAAATTTAATGATCTTTATCAGTATAATAACTGAGAAAAATAATTTGTTTTTTAATTTAGTTTGCACTTATTTGTGTTGGAAATTCTTTAACTTGCACGGTTGAGGTTATTTTTTTCATATGTTTAAAAACCTCTGATAAATTTCTGTGAACTGTTTATTGATGCAATTTTCTATTAGATGTTCAGTGTTTTTATAACTCATATGAGGAAGAACTATATTCAGCGGGGATAAGTCCCTCTGTGATATAGATTGTGCATGTTTTATCCTCAGTGTGGTTACATACTTGTAGTTTCCTTACAGTATGTATTGCTCTGCAAAGAAGACAAACCTCCCAGATAAAACAAGTGTGACAGATTTTCATTCACTGTGAATTATAATGGTTTATTCTTCAGAGGCACATGATCAGTTTCTTTCTCTTTTTCATTCTCTCTCATAACACACACATCAGCCAGTATGGAATGTTAAGTTTCTCTTTGGTTTCCCTCCAACTTTATATTCAAAATTACTCTCCAAGAAGCATCCAGATTATATCAGTCCTGGCTCGATGCCTCCAGTGACTTCTCCATGCACCTAGAATAAAATCCAAACTTCTTCTCTGGCCCATGCAATCTGACACTTGCCCGTCTACAATCTCATTCCAGACAATCCTCTTGCATTACTTGCCTCACTATGCTTCACCCATGCTGATTTCCCTTCTGTTCCTCAGACACATGAGGCATGATGTTCTCTCTACGTAGAAAAATCAGATCTTCCCACATGTTCAGTTTAAATGTGACTTCTCCAGAGAGGTTTTCCCTGGAGACTTAATCTAAAACACACCATCTTTAGAATAGCTCCAGGAGAGCACCAACTTGCCACCTCAGTCATCACCTAGAACACTACTTGTGATGCTTAATTTTACGTGCCAGCGTGGCTAGGCCACGACACCCAATAGTTTTGCCAAAAACTCATTTAGATATTGCTGTGAAGGTATTTTTTAGACGTGATTAACATTTAGAACAGTAGATTCTGTTTATGTCAATCCCAATCTCCCAGTTTATCTCTCCCCCTACCCCTCCTTTCCTCCTGGTAACCATAAGTTTGTTTTCTATCTGTGACTCTATTTCTGTGTTGTAAGTTCATTTGTACCATTTTTTTAGATTCCACATATAAGTGATATCATATGATATTTGTCTGTCTGACTTATTTACTTCACTTAGTATGACAATACACACTATTATATATAGAATAGATAACTAATAAGAACCTGGTGTATAGCACAGGGCACTCTACTCAATACTCTGTAATGACCTATATGGGAAAAGAATCTAAAAAAGAGTGGATTTATGTGTATGTATAACTGATTCACTTTGCTGTACAGCAGAAACTAACACCACATTGAAAATCAACTATATTCCAATTAAAAAAACAAAACAAAACAGTAGATTCTGAGTGAAGCAGACTACCTATATGATGTGGGTGGGCCTCGTCCAATCAAGTTGAAGGTCATAAGAGAAAAGACAGACGTTCCCAGAAAAGGAAGAAATTCTACCTCCAAATTGTCTTTGGATTCAAGACTGTAACATTGACTTTCAACAGAATTTCCAGCCTGCCAGCTGCCCTGCGGATCTCAGGTTTGCCAGCCCTGACAAACCCATGAGCCAATTCCTGAAAACCTCTTTCTAAATATAGAAGACAGATGATGAGAGGCAGATAGATACTATTGGTTCTATTTCTCTGGAAACCCTAATACATCAAATACATTACTATATATTTATCACATAGGAAGCCCTCTCACTGCAGGTTTTATGTTTGTACTGTGCCTCTTTCTACCCCACAGAGCATCACCACTTACCTCTGGAGAAACATATATGGAAAATTGAGAAGCATGACTTCAAATTAGATGGCAAAGACTCAATTCCAAACCAACAGTGCCATACATTTTTAACTGCTTTGCAACGCTACTTATATTTAAATATTCCATGCTCACTAAAAGAAGACATTCATTTTGTTTGATACAAAATAGTTTAAATATATTACTCTAAAATGTTGATTTACTGATTCAATACCCCTAAAAATGCCTAGGTCCTGTTTAGAACAATCTAAAAAAGGACCACTATTTCATCCATATCCATAATTAATTGTCATTTCATATTTAATGTATGTAAAATTTACATGAAAATGTTTATGTCATCACACATCATATATTAATGCCTTCCTGGCTAGCAAAGAGCCTTCACTTTATTAGAAGGAGGGCTTTCTTGCTGTCAGAACTGCATAGAATGAGGCAAAGAAATGAGCAGCTTTGTACCAATTTAGGTACAAGTTGGCTGAGGCTGATGGAGGGAACTCAAGAATTAAATGGCATTTCTTAAAATGAAAATACCATTCTTTATATAGAAATGTTATGAAAAATTTAAGCACTATCCTAAAAGTGTATAGAGAGCAAAATTTTCTCACTGGTTTTTCCCTTCTCACAACCATTGTTCAGAGTTTTGTACTGTATCGGATGAACTGGCTTTTAGGCTACTTTCCAAACTTGAGACTCATTTCCTTCATGATTCTAAGACTCTTGGATTTCTTATTCAATACCCCAAAGATTTATAACTTGAACTCTTTGTGGCTCCATTACATATAAAAATGATTAAAGATAGAGCTTTGAAAGTGGATTCTACCAAAAAAAAAATACTCAAAAAAATAATTTGCAGTCATTTATTTCCCAGGAGAAAAAAAAATTAAAACATTCCCTCATTTCAGTATAGTCATGAGAAAATGAAATCCTCAGAACAATGAAATACATAATTATAGTAATCATGCCAGTCAAAACATACAAGTCAATAACCTTCAAATGTTACATTCATTAATGTGCAAGTAATTTCAAATCAGATTTTGGGAACTCATTTGTTTTGAGGAATGCATCAGAAAATAAGGATCCTGATGGTTGGTCAAGAAAATGTGCTGATAACCAATGGGCTGTTCTCATAAAATAAGTGAGACTAAACTAGACTCTATTTGAAGAAGAAAGTATCGTAAATCAGTGACTGTTCTCTTTCATCTCTTCTGGCATTTTATTCTAAAATATGATAAATCATTCACTGATGAATTTATATCCTCTGTTATGGAAGTGTAGGAACTAGACTAAGAAAAAAAAAATATGTGCCATCTTTATAGATAAGCAAACTTACAGCTATTTTACTAGAAAGGGAAGAGTCCTTCACTTCTAAGTTCAATATGAAAATGAAGGAAAAGTAAGGAACTGCTCAGGCTAAGGTAAGAATAAACTTCCCAGAGCCCTTGAGGGCTGTTGCTGTTTTGCAATAACAAAACCTGCACTCACAAGTCTGTGGAACTGTGATGACATCTGTATCCCTAAAGAGATAACAACTTCTGCCAAACAGATGGAAAAAGGTCCTTTAGGTTTCCACTTCAGTGAACTTCTATGTTGCTGTCTCTTATTTTTTTCATCTTTCTCTACACACAATCTCTGATGGAAGCAAGTAACAAGCTAAAAATAGCTTCCTTGTACCGTGTCAGTCTGGCAGGAAACTGAGTAGTTAGACACACCGTGATGACTGATGTTCAACCTCATTTTGTTTTGTTTTGTTTCTATTTATGATATGTATTTCCTTTGGGAACTCAATGGATGAAGAGAAATGACTCTAAGTGTAGCAGCCTTAAAACTATCATGTCACCAAAACAATCTGTTGTATGATGTACTGATATTTAGCATGGCTTCAGACATTTATTTCCAGTCAAAGGGTAGTTCATTATGATCAACTCTAAGACAGTGATTGACTGTTCCCAAACTACTGCTTGGGAGTAAAATATTTTTCATTTATCTTTATAATGTTTTTTCTTTGTATCTTAACTTTTAGTTCTCCCTTGAGAAAACTGATGTATTGCGTGGGTACAAGACAGACCACAACTCTCCAAATTCTCCAAAAACTGGAGCATTTGATAAACTGCCTATTAAGATATATTTTCTCTACTTCTATCCTCAATGAAATAATTCTTTCAACTATTAATAAGGCACTATCTCCTACTTCCAATCCAAAATCCCTGATATTACTTTTTACTGACTCATAAACCAACCTTCACAGGTCTGTTTTCCAAATGGAAGTTTTCTGATCCATGATAGAAAACCTCCAATGAAGAGAGAAGCTTAATACAATAGTGCTTCATTCCTACTGAAGTAAAGGAATATAAACTGCTCAATAAGAAGATTTAATAGTTTTTGAATGTTTACTATGTGATAGCCAGTATTCTAAATTGTTGATGTGAATAACTTACTTAATTCTCAAATATGAGATAGGTATTATTTTCAGCCACATTTTAAAGATAAGAAAACTGATGCAATTAGAAGTTAATAAATGTGCCTGAAATCACAGAGCTATAGTGGCTAATCTTTATTAAGAACCTTAGTAGCCTGGCTCTTCAGCCTATGGTCCTAACCTCTGAGCTTTTACCGGCTTTCTGAATAAGTGGCTACACTATAATGAACAAGGGAAAGCTTAATACCACGTAGTCAGGACACGCCCATGAAGCCCAAATGAAAGAGTGCTGAGAAGGAGAACAGAAAATCTGAAAGGTTACACACAAATGGAAATAATGCTGTTTAAGAGGTCACCAAACTCGGAGCACTTCATTCAAAAATGCATTTGCTCCCATTCTGTTTCTTGCTTCCAGGTCAGCTGATGAAAATTCCATCCAACCTTAAAGATTTTGTAAACCATTCATACTTGTAATCCTTTGAACAGTGTTCATCTCCTCCTTATCTGAATCTGATAAGAAACGGCTCATGTCTGTCTTGTCCGTCACTGTATCCCCATCATTCAGAAAAGCATATGTGACAGAATAGACCCTTGACAACATAATTTTTATTATGCCTTATATTTTTTATTTATTATGTTTTATTATAAAATTTTCAAACATACAAATACAAAGAACACCCTGAACCCACAATACACCTTCCATGACTATCCACACACAGAAAACCTTGTTTCACATATAGTATTACCCTTTTCCCCCCAATCACTGAATTATTTTAAAGCAAATTCCAGACATCATCATTTCTCATCTCATCCATATATATTTCAGAGAATTTATTTGAAATGAATGGAGACCCATATCATATATTACCTCTTTTATTAAATAGTTTTCAAATCTCTTCAAACAAATGAGATTTCCTCCTTATTTGAAAGTCTGTGGGATTTTTTTTGTGTCTCTCTTGTTTCACAGTATCTGTCTTACTGTGTTCATACTGTGAACATGTTCTCTACTGTGTTTGGAATCTAAGACCCTGAGGTGGGGACAAAGTCTTACCTTTGTATCCCATTCAAGGTCAATTGCAGTATTGAACATGGAATCTAGTTTTCTGTCTCCTTCCCACCAGTTCCAAATACATGCAAAAGGATGCCAAAATAGCACTCTTTCCATTTCCGTTTCAGCTGAGAACAAGACGACAGACAGTGTTCCAAACTGAGGTGCTAGACATAAAAAGCAGATGGATGAAAACTGGTTTTGAGTCCTTCATCTTGGCGTCCATCTTAATTGTATTGAAGGATTGAGGTTGAAGAGGCCAAGGGAGAGAATTTCTTTGAAGAAACTTGGACTGCTGTGTCATCCCCACATTCATTCATCCTAAGTGAGAAAGGCTGAGGGATCCTTGGAAGTTGAAGGATTAAAAGGACTGGTGGTTGATCCATGCCTAAGAAAATGGAAGGCGGTCCATGCCTGTAGCAGAAGTTGCCTGCCTTGCAGCAGAGTAAAGAGAGGCAGCGCCACTGAATACAGGCTGTTCTTCCACCAAAAGCAGGAGAGAGAAGCAAAGTTTCTGTGGTCTAGAGTGGACCATGCAGGAGAAAAGAACCCAACCAGAAGATATCAGCAGAAAGAAGCCAGATGGAAAAGATTAGAAGAGGCATTGTCTTGAGCACACTGAAGCCCTAGAACATCAGTCTTCATAGTCACCAAGTTAGCAATCATCAATGAAAGATACAAAATTATCAGCCAAAAAGAATATTCCTTTCTCTCATCCCTTCTCCCTCACTGCTGCCCCATTGTCCTGCCAGCTTCAAACATGCAGGAGTCAGAAACATTGGCTGGAGAACAAGGAGAAGTCAAGGTTGGCATGTGGACCTGAAGTGGTTCACCCCCCACTACAGGTGCCTCTGAGACTGGAGCAGTACCTCATGGCAATGCAGAGAAATGGCCGCTTTAAGTGAAGTTTTGAGTATCAAGTCAGCCTAGACCTTTTTACTGAATTTAGACTTTCTTCGGGCTGAATTTGATTACTGAATTTAGACTGTTTATGGAACTAATGACAATAAAAGACCCTTCAGACATTTGACCAAAAAAAAATTCTGAGAATTGGTTGCGATTTCATTCTAGAGACAGGGAAAAGCAGCCTTCAGAGTGGGTTTAGTGAAACAGTTTCTACTTTCACCCTTGAGTCCAGCTCCCTAAATGTAATGATTGTACTGCTTAATAGGAGACAACTGACTACGAAGCAAATAAGCCAGTAAAGAAAGATTCAAAAGAAATGTCTCGGTTCAGAAGATGAGACACCATGCAATTATTGCCAAATTAATGGAGCATTTCTTAGAAAATAACAAAATGTGTATATTGACCTGAGAAGAATGGATATTTTCCTAGGTTTTAATACTAGTTAGGAATGTCAGAACTTGGAGAAAAGTTGATAAAATGTGCATCCCCTTGCTACCTTCTCTTATTTTCTACAGAACCAAACTATGGGATAACTATTTTAGGCACTATCTTTTAAATAAAAATTATCTGCCAAGCAAGTATACTATAGGAAGGCAGAAAGATGGTACACAGCCAAGAACTCTACACATTTTATGCTCATTCAGAACCTAATACATCAGTCATACTGATACTCGTCCCATTGGACCTAGACTGTGTATTCTACAACATGAGGAATTCGACAGTCTGATAATATATCTAAAACCACACTTTTTATTTCTGCCACAAAAGAGCAAAAATGTTTCAGTTCTTCCCATGCTGAAGATAGCAGACTCAGCTTTTGACCTTGGGCAGGCCTTGGCACTTTTACCCACCCCCAACCCAGATGCCTCATTTATGATAAAGACAATCAGACCTAATATGTCTCTAAGACAGGAGGTTCTTAGAGTTCTTTAGAGTCTGGTTTCACCAAATGTCTATGGAAGTACACACAATGGGACAGGCATGATCTTAAGGTTAAGTTAGAAAAAAAAAAAAAAAAAAAAATCAATATCCAGAGTCAGCCATAGGTAGAAACTTTCATGATTCATCTCTCTTCTTCTCATTTTTCCAACACTCAATTTCATTTTGGAACCATATATTACCCACCAAAATGTTATCACCAAGCCACATCCCCAAATCACCATAACTTAGTTCTCACTAACACTTATAAAAATTCCTTTTCCTCAGAGTCCTGTTATCTTTAAAAAAATTATTGATAGGTGTTCAAGGACATTGCTCTTAGCCTCTCAGATATAGAAGCTGTGTTATGAAATAAATTTCAGTAGATAGGAAGATATATGACATATAAATGCAAAAAAGTATTCAAAGTGTCATGGTGGATTTAGAGGTTACAATAAAACACAAATGAGGGAATTCATTCCACTAGGACCCAAGATAAAAGTGGGAGTTTGGCAAAACTGTATACACAGTTGTATGGAGAAAATGATTTAGTTCAAAATATTCCATTAATAGTGGAAATATCGAGGTCCATGGCAGATTGTTGCAGTGGGGTAGGAATGGGGACGCCTTGTAGTCACCCCTTTTAAGTGACCTCCAATTCTGAACCAAGTAAGACAGGCCATAGGTATAACAATGATGATTATTACAAAGGTTTAATTCAGTATTATAAACCTGATTGAAGAGGTAGAAATTGCGAGGGGAAAAAAAAATAGAAAACAGACTAGTGTTTAAGTCATGAAGAACATACTGCCTTTGCATAAGCAACATAGGAAAAACAAGCAGTTGTTACAGTAATAAAATTCAGAACAATCCTGAGACCTGGTTGGGTTTAAAATGTGGTCCGTGACATTTGGAAACTAAGCCAGGTGTTTAAAAAATATATAATATGTAAGAAGGTCAGGAAGAAAAAGAAAATTTGAAGATGAAGTGGCTTTCCAGATAAATAATGGGTAAAGGAGAAAAAAAAGTGAGGTAAAAAAAAGTTATGGCCAGAAAAAATGTCATTGTCTGGGTGTAAAGAAAACATAATAGATAAGTATAAAATCTCAGATTTTTAAGGTTTTATATTTTTATCTGATTTTTTAAAAATTTGATTCTAATATGTTGAGAAGGGGCACCTTACCGTAAGAGTTCAAAAAGAAAACACTGGGTTAGGAAAGAGGCATTAAAGAACATTAACTACATCAAGATGAAGTAGAAATCACGTGGATTATTAATTTTACAGGGATACTTAACAGCTATTGGCTAGTTTAAGAGTTGTTGCGGAAGTTATAAATTCCTGGAGATCGAGGGAGAGTTACTGGATTATCTGTCTATTAATCAAAAGGGAAAAGGAAGCCCTGGTAATTAAGTAGCTGTCACCTGAACTTCAGTACTCAGAAAGACGAGCGCAAGCCATCAAACAATCAATTTGCAATCACAAGGAACTGAGAACAGAGTTAGCACTGGCAGGCCTTTCAGAGAACAATTTTGTTTCGCGATGAAGAGACAGGAGGGGTAGATAAGAGGGACTTTAAGAGTTAGAGTCTATGTGGATTTCAGTAATACATTTTCTTTGTTAATCAGAAATCATCTGAACTGTGGACCTCAGTGTCGTGATAGTGTATATGGTATGCATGCACTCTTTAAAATCATTTGAATTAAAATAGATTTTGTTTCATGAATTAATATGTTACAACTATTTGAGATATTTCATCTACAACCACAGAGGAATTCCACCTCTTTTGATGAGCACAAAGGTGATTTGACCCAGTTTATAGGCCTGTCATAATACTGAAACAATTTGTATGGTTCTCCTGTTCTTTGAGGCAGCACGTCTGTGCACATAAATAATCTGACCAATCGTCTCCTAAGAAATGCCTCCAGGGGAAGAAATCTTGTCAAAATAATCACTTCGTTCTTAACAATGAATGATATGCTCAATCTTGGCCACAAATATATCCTATTGATGTGTTTGGCATAAATTCTCTAGAATGAACTTGATGAGTATTATAACCCAGCATAAGAAAGGAAAAAACCCCTATGATTCCCAAATGTGGTATAAATTCACTTGATATTCATTTCCTCAAAATTTGAAGGCATTATTTATCTCAACCAACTGCAGGTCTCTGAAATGAATATTCTATATGGGGATCTTGGCGTTTTCACACACTGATCGCTGCTATACTCTGTTTATTCTCAAGGAAAAAGCAGCTAATAGTTCGGGATTGTAACATTCATTAGAACTTGACTTTACATTGAAGCCATCTTAGATAAATTCAGTAGTTCAGTATTGAAACATATCCATTAATGCTTTGAAAAAATTATATCACAAAATTACTATAAAAATCCAATTTGGTTAGAAATGAAACGTAAAAATAGCGCTTTTATTTCAAAAAAGAATTATAAAAAGAAAAAAAGCAATAATGGCTCATAATTCTAACATCACTATAACATGTTTCCATTAAATATAAATAAATACAATGGAAATAAAATATAAAGCCTCCCCAGTACTTTAAATATATTAGCAGTTTTCATGTAACTGTCCAGAAATATTCTATGTGGAATGAATGTCAGTACTTTTATTTATGCAAATCTGTTGATAAAATATTTAATATCCAACTTTTAACTTTTTTATTGGAGTACAGCTGCTTTACACTGCTGTATCAGTTTCTGCCATACAGCAAAGTGAATCAGCCATGCGTAGACATACAGCCCCTCTTTTTTTTGGGATTCCCTTCCCATTTAGGTCACCACAGAGCACTGAGTAGAGTTCCTTGTTCTATACAGTAGGTTCTCATTAGTTATCTATTTTATACATAGTAGTGTATATATGTCAAACCCAATCTCCCAGTTCATCCCACCCCACCTTGATATCCATACGTTTGTTCTCTGTATCTATTTTTACTTGAAATTATTCCACTTTAGCAGATATAAATATGAATCATTTTTGACTGCCACATAATATTCCATTGTCAATATACCATGATCAGTTAACTAGATATGATGGATATTTATATTTCAGCATTGACTTTGCATTGAAAAAAAAAAAATCCTGTTCTAAATTTATTTCAAGAACTGGCTGAGCCATGAATGAAATTACAATTTAAGTTATATTTTTAAAAATGTCAAAGTACACATGGGAGTTTTCTCAAGATCAAACAGAAAAGAAATAACACCCCATCAGCTTACTCTGAAGCATTAGGGAACAAAGTTTTGGGAGAGTTCAATGAGATGATTCTTGTGAAACCTCAGCTGAGTGCTAGAAAATAATTAGGGCTAAAAATGTTCATTTGGGAAGTAGCCTAGAGATGGTGGTAGAGAACCAGTGTGTGAGGTTCATCTGCTGGCCCAGAGAAGCAAGGGAGAAGGTTGGTGACCCATGAGATAGGGACAAAAGAGGGGGAAAAAAAAAAACACCCTCAAAAAAGGGAAAATGTCAGCTAAGGTGATGAGCTAGAAGGGCTGTTTGAGAAAAAATTAAGCAAAGTGAAAGGTGTTCACAAGAGAGTGAAGTCACATAGGGCCCTTAGAAGCAGCTGACAAACAGGAGGCTGGGTGGTATAGAAAAGGGAAGACAGGAGCTGGAAGCAAGTGAGAATAATGAGAATTGCTCACTTTCTTTACCAGAAATGTGGACACTTCCCAAGGAGGGTTCTTGCTAAAGATGAGCTTTCTTTATTCATAAACCATGAATGAGGTCTTAAAATATATATCATGTAGAAGAAAATATATTTTTGAGTTGAAAATACTCTCCTTCTAAAAAGTTTTCCCAAATCATTGATTTCTCCAACAGTATTTCCTATTATACAAACCTCAGACCAAATAGAGAGGAATGGGACAAATTGAAACTAAGGGTCCTGCAGTTCCAGAATCAAATGTATAATGTAATGTGATATATTAAATATATTTATATTCTATACTAAATTGTTCATTAATCATGAAATTCTCATTAGCCCTTGTAGAAAAATTGTTAATACACAAAAATGCTCAATTCCAGTTTGAACAATGTGAAAAGAGAAAGTATAGGTCAAAGTACAATTTAATTACTAGGTCTAAGTGGCAGAAATCTTATTAACATGAATACTGTAAGAATTCAAAATACTATGCATGCTATGATTGCTCTCAGTAAAGGCAAGACAAATATATTTAAGAATACATTTCAGCATCCAAGGGGCATAATGAAAAAACACTAGCCATGTCAACCAATTTTTTTATTTAAATTTAAGTATAGTTCCTGCCTTCAATAATTATTTTCTGTGAAATCAAAGATTCCCTATGAGATATTTGGATGTAAACTACAAGTAATCATTTAATATATCAGGAATGCAACCTTTAACTATAATAAATATGATCACACAGAAATAAACAGTTTTTACTACATAAATTTATATTAATATTAATTACAGTATATGTTTATCATAGTAAATTGAATTTGCTAAAGGACACTTTAAATGAACTCATCATTCTAGTGGTAACTAAACTACCTATCTTTATACAGAGTAGGTGTGTTTATAAATCAGAAAGTTTATCACCTTACCTTTTAGCAGATTGCTCAAAATAAAATACACTAAAACATTCGAATCCAAACACAGCACAGGTCTACAATCTATGATAATCACCAGCATTGGAAAATCAAAGGACTAATTCCCGGCCAATTGTATTGACCAACACTATTGTTACAGAGGGAGAATCTAGGACTTTTTCAAGCTCAGGTAATTACTTGCGAGCACAACCAGTTATAGGAAGTGAAGGAAAATAAACTCTAGAAATTCTAGATGGTGAGGAAAAAAAGGTGAAAAATTTCACTCCTGAGCTTGAGAACAATTGACAACATACAAATAAACAATGCCTCAAACAGACATACACAAAAGTACCAGCCCTCTTTCCCTCTCCCTCTCTCCCTCTGTCTCTCACACACACTCATACACTCAGAGACAATTGTAGGATGAACATATTAATGCTGCTGTGACATATATCCACATAACAAATCTTTGCATAAGTATTCACATTTCACCGAATGTCCTCTCTTTCTAATACTCATAAAGTTAAAAAAAAAAAAAGATATCTGAGAAACAAGACAGATTGGCTAGAAGTTAAGTAATACTTCACTGAAAAAGTGGGATTGTTGGGTAAGCCATAGATAGAAAAGACGAGAGAACTTTCAGAACACCACAGAATGTTATCATATTTCTAAAATGTCCAAAAGAATCAAACTTATTTTTGACAAACTAAAGAGAAGGAATTAATGTATCCTCTAACCTGTGTGGCAAAGTTAAAACTGAAGTAACGCATTCAAGAACTAGGAAAAGAAAGCAAGGATGAAAGTGGCCGTTATGTTTTCACAGACCACTACACGTAAAATACCTTTTTACTATATCTTCTCCATTCCAGCACGGCAGTCCATCACCAGCCGCTAATTCATTAGCACAAAGCTGATCAGCCAGGCCTCCATAGAATGTTCTGTACAGTCGAAGGCTGTTGATAAATTCTCTGAATGGAAAAAACAAAGAAAACAATTAAACCCAAAAATCCATAATAAATGCCAGTATAAATAGCATAATTTGTTATGCATAATGTTTAGAATGCAACTTTTAAAATTTTCTTATTTTCATATATTTTCAATACTTTTCTAACAAGACAAAAACTACATTTTTTTAAAAATGTATTCAAATTTATTCTTTACATAGAAGTTTTCACTGGGTATGAACTTTATATAACTCCAGGTCCAAGAAGTTGTGAATAGTATATGCATACACACACACACACACCCCCCCCACCACTTTAGCTTCCCTAAAAGACCTCACTAGCTACTGGCATCTAAACCACAGTGATATTAACAAATTTCTTTTCCATATAGAAATGTCAGAGGCTTATAACAAGCTGACTGATTGCTTACTGATTAAAAGTTTAGTAGACTTGGGTGATTTTCCCATCTGGGTCTTCTCTTTGGGGTCTAAGAACATCAAATAACATGTCTTTACTAAATATGAGAGAACCCAGGTATGTAACACACTTCAGAAGCATGAAAATAAAAGTTATTGGAGGGAGTAACATTTAATACATTTATTAAGTTTTTTCCCTCTCATACTATTGGGTTGGCCAAAAAGATCGTTTGGGTTTTTCCTGTAAAAACCTGAACGAACTTTTTGGTCAACCCAATATTTCCCCTTTCACCATCAATTATGGAAAGGGAAAATTCAACAAAAAAGCAGTTTTTCAATGTAGAAATCCAAGACTTTGGAGTTTTAAAACCGAGGCTTTGAGGCCTCAAAAACTTGGGTTTTAGCATTTCAAAAGACCAAGTCCTAAAGACTTTAGCTCTGAACTTTTTAACATAAACAATTGTTTTGGAGGAAAAGAAATGAAAAGCCACTAGCCTGATCCAGAGGAAATGCCCCCTCTGGACTAAAAGGCAGGGACAGGAGATGGAAACGTTGGCAGGAAAGCAAACTTCAGAAATTCGTGGGATGAGTAATTAAAATATAGCAATTATGAAACTGCATTCTCCATTGATACTTTTAAAATGATTTCTTTAAAAATGAAATTAAAGAGCAGGGGTATCTATAAATTATAGCTTGAATAAACAATTTTTTAAAATTAAATCTAATTTTGACAGCACTAACGCTAAACCGTTTCAACTTGTAATTCTCTCTCTCATTGGTTTTCAAAGAACTAACTGTAGAAACTGCTGGAGTTGTAAATAACCACTACTCTGTTGGAAGGATAAATATAACTTTCAAATACGTAAGATCTGCAATCATAGAGAAGATCAGAAGTTCCCATGGCAAGTGTCTGGTGAGTATTTAATCAAATTTTTAGCAAAGCTTGACTGGACAAGTGATAACAAAATGGTTGCAGGAAGCACAAATCTCTAACTCACGCTCAATCAAAAAAAAAAAATGATGCTTTATTTTTCTCACTAGCAGTTAAATGCTTATCTATATTTTATCGATTTCCTCTACTAGAAAATAAGTCTCTCCTTGATGGCTGTGTTCCACTAACTGGAATGCACGAACAAACATCAATTCTCATGCTGCAGCTACGAAAACATAATTGATGAAATTGACTGGTTCTTTCTTAGAGAGGTGGGGTTTAATGAACAGGAAGATGTATGGCTCCTGTCCTGAATTCTATTCACTATAAATGACCACATGTTTGGAATCAAAGAATCTTTTAGAAATGAAGAGGCCTGGCACAAATGGCTGCAAATGTTGAGACCTTCAAATTGATCATGTAAAACTGAATAGATAATTTTTGGCCCCCAAACCTCCTACTTCACTCTTGGTAAATGGTGCCTTTGTTTCATTTCTCCCTTCACAACCAATCGATCATAAGGGGGAAAGTTCACATCTTTCTTTTCCAGTCCCCTTTCCCAATGCTACTGCCGTTGCCTTAGCTCAAGCCTTGATCATCTTTCTCTGGAATTACTGTACCAGGAGAGCATACCTCCCATCGGTTCCTTTAACAATCACCTCCCATCCTCCATGAGAGCCATCTATAGAAATTCAAATCTGGTAGTCCACAGATTATGCCACGTACTTGCTTAAAGCCATCAATGGCTCTCTATTCTCTACAGCATGAAATCCAAACTTCTTAGAAAGCTATATAAGGTACCCTCTCATCTCAATTTCAGCAACAACCCAAACCACACTTTCGGGTTCCACAAAAGTGAGATGCTTGCTGCTCTCCAAACTTACTTCCATGCCTTTGCCTGCGTTCTCTCCGAAAGGATCGCCTCCTCGAAGATTTCCACTCATTCCATAAACCATCGGCTATCAATTATTTGTCACAAAATACTAAACACTATGGAGTGCCAAGCTCTGTGTTGGCGCTAGCGATTCATAGCTAAAGAAAACAGTCCCTGCCTTCTAAGAATGCACAGTCTGGTAAAAATCCACAATAATAATACAGTATTAATAAGTAGTGTCACATTTGAAGACAGAGAAAGAATCAGGAAATAAGAAGATAACATTTCAGTGTTCCATGCAAAAAAAAAAAAAAAAACCACAAACCAAGAAGCAAACAACACCAACAAAAATCTAGGATAAACAAAGGTAAAGAGGAACACTGTGTATTCAGAGACTCATACAGTTAGTTTAGCTAGTAAGGAGTGTGCTTATGGGAATCGCAGTCAAAGGCAGGAAGAGGCCAGATTACAATCGGCCTTGTTGATCGTCATAAGATGTTACAGTTTTATTCAGGTGGTGAGAGCCATTAATTTTTCCAGCAAGCAAGTGACATCATCATCATCGCAGTATTGTGGAAACAGAAAAGCAGTGAGGTCACTTAGGGGACGATAAGCAAGTCCAAAGGGAGAGGTATGAGGATGCGGAAAAAAACCTCCCAGTCAACGTCAGGAAAATGATAGATTTGAAAAACATTAGGAATCTAGAATTGACAGGTAAAGCAAAGGTTTTAAGATAACTTCTAATTGTCTTCCCCTCCCCAATCAGGTGAACTACCCTTTGAGGGTAGCTTTGTCTTTGTGGCTTGCCCTGGGTTCTAGTCATGTACGCAGAAGTGATGTTTGTTCCCTCCAGGCTTAAGCTTTAAGGACCAACGTGGCTTTGCCAGCTTCTGTTTCCCTCTCCCCTGATGGCAGGCAGTGTTTCAGATGGCAGCCGCTCTGTAACTCTGAGGCTTAAAGCCAGAGCAACCGCAATTTGAGCAGCAGCCCTGCTGGTCTGACATGGGCATAGGTTGGGAACAAAAACAATTTTTTTGGTTCTAAACCAATGATAGGTTGAGGTGGTTTGCTACCACATCACAACCTAGTCTCTCTTAATTGATACAAAGATAAGAAAAACAAATGAATAACTGATGGATCATAAGTTCTGAAAAGAAGAGAGGGGAAGGATTATGGAAAACAGAGTGGTTAGCTTTGGAGCAAATTCCCTGAGACTAAAAGAATGGAAGAAAGTCCACGTGAATGTTGAAATAAGGTTTGATTTGTGAGGATAGAAATTGAGCAGAGAATGTACTTTGGAACTCTATATTCTGTGTTTGGCAGTTTTGAGGTCACAGGAATTGAGACTAGTGTTGCAAAAAAGTGGTTGCGTGGAAGGACCAGGAGATCTATAGTGGATATAGAAAAATAATAATAAGAGTTGAATTGGTAAGAAATGAAGGGCTCAAATAACTATAAGCCATAGTGAGGTTAAAAACATTTACCTACTGCCACAGCTCCAGTGAATGCTGATCATGAGAAAAGAATCCATACTTCAGTTCCCAGCTTAATGCTCAGCCTACTTTAAAAAAAAAAAAAAAAAAAATGCACCAGGCCCTCCTTTTCCAGTTGTACATGAAATGTCACAGCAAATAAAACATTATATTCTTCGGATGATTCAAAATTTAAGTTGCTGGAAGGGTGACTATATCCATACATTTATTTTTCTACAGTCATGAGAATATTTCCAGTTAAAATTAGGAGAAAAATAAATTCAAGATGTTAGAGCCTCCAGCTAATTATCCTTGAAGAGCTGTGTTACGTACATGTTGTTTGCTCATCTTGGTCTTAAGACATCTCAAGAATACAGAAATCAAACATAATTATTAAGAGTAACATTCCGAAAATATTTTTTAAAGAGGAAAACATGCTTTGTCAGAATATTTATTCAAAGCCTATATGTCAGAGCCACATGAGAATTTATAATTTCTCATTTGGGATTACAACAGTCTAACAAATGATTTCTCTGACTAGGTCTGCCCTCCCATCTTCCCTTCAATGCATGCCCCAAGTTCTTAGCAGAATTTGCTCCAGAAAACAGCCATAACACTTTCCTGCTTTAAAATCCTAAGCATTCAGGTAAAATGTCTTACCGTGGCTCATCATCTCTCTACTCTTTGCCCCTTAGTTGCCCATGACAGTCCCCCTTCCCTCCAGTCTCACACCCCAGCCAAAACCACACACTCATATTGCCTCAGAAATCTCAATATTTACTGCATAAGATGCCACTTTTTCTTCTCCCCAGAATGGCCTTCCCTCCCACTTCGCTCTGTCAACCATCTACCCATCCTTCAAAATCCAGCTTTATCCTCATCTCCTCCCTAACTCCTTGCCTGACCAGCCTGTGATGCTTCTGTTGGTCTATCCGTTTCTCACGCCACACTTGCCGTCTGTTTTATAGCCCTGGTTATCTGGTATTATATTTCGCTGTCTGTATATCTGCCACCCTGATTAAAGGGTGCATTCTCTAAAGACAAGAGCCATGTCTGCTTTATATCCCCAGGGTCTGGACCACAGTTTGGCGCCCCACAGGTACCTAACAAATTCTTGTTGAATTGGCCCCAGATGCGGTGTTAGTTTTTTAACAACTTCCAGAATTAGACGTTTCTACATGAAATACAATTTTAAAAAACGATAATGATAATTTAAAGTCCTTAAAGACTTTAGCTGACTTGGGGAACTTTAAATTACGGGACCCACTCCTAGATTGTGGAGCTATATCAGAAAGACCTTCCTAGAAAATGGAAGAAATCTAAAGGGCAAGACTACAAGCTGTGCCAGATTCTACTAAACAGGTTCAAGGCAGATTCTATATTATATATAGAACATATAGAGAGAGAATATATATATATATATATATATATATATATTCTTATGGAGAGAATATAGAAGATTTCACAGAAAAACCTGAATGATCTTTTGGGCCAACCCAATATATATGTGATGCTGAAGTTAACATGTAGTGACACGTTAACACTTAGTCACACTGTGGTGTAAGATAGCCATTATAATTAATATATCACAGGTATACTATATTATAAAGACAAGAGTTAGAAAGAGCCTTAAAGATGATCTGATCCAGTAGTTCTCTGTCCTAAATGCACTCTATCATCACCAAGGAAACATAAACTGTATGCCTAGATTTCTCCCTCAGACATTCAGATTTTGTGTTTGGGGTAGGAACCAGGGATCTGTGTTTTTCTGAAAGCTTCCTACAGGATACTAATGTGCAGCCTCTTATTTTATAACTAAGGAAAGTTAAAGCCAAAGAAGTGGAAGGACTTGTGAAAAGTGACTAAGTTAGTTATTTATTAAGTTCGTTATTTAGTCAAGCATTTAGTTCATGCAGACCTTGACATCGTTGTTTCATTAATTAATAAAAATGCCATCACTTTGCAGTATCGGGCAGATATCGGATATTTGACAAATCAAAGTTGAATGACTCTTTATAGAAAAGAATATTTCCCTCTGTTAAAATTTTACAGAAATAATCACACTTTTCACAGAACACAGTAGTAAACTGGTGGACTAGAAAAGAGATACATCAGTTCTTCCTGCCAAAATCTGCACTTAGAAAGCAACATGTTTAGACAGGATTTATCTGTATCTCTTTACCAATTTGAAAGATCTGGTGCAGGAAGCAGGGAGTGGAGAAAATTCTGATCGCTGGCTAATGAACAGCTTTGCACACTGTGCTAGCACAGGAAAGAGGAAGAAGGCTGGAACACAATTGCTCATTCATAGCTTCCAGCCTTGCTTGCCCTGAGCTGACTGACTGGAGAGGAACATGGACCAACATAGTTAGTGCTTCCTTGCTTCCCATGCCCTGGAGGCCTGCAGTGCCAGAAAGTCTCCTGATCTGTCACGTGGCAAAAAAAAAAAAAAAAGGATAGAAAAGAAAAGAAAAAGAAAGGAAATGCAATTCACCCTGAAGTAATCATTTCTAGTTTGGTTGACAGAGGAATGTCCAGTTACTACTCTAAAACCAAGTGACACTTTCGACTGGCTTACCATTATCATTTGACTTTAATCATTTTTAATAACAAAAGTAACATATCTTTTGGTGAGCAGTTAAATAACTAAAAGGCACATAAAGAATAAGTTCATATCTGTCCCTCCACAGTGTTTCCATCCTCCCTCCTTAGGTAACAAATGTTAACAGCCTGGGGTGCTTTCTTCAGTTTCCTCTATGTGCACCCTAACACATAACCAAAAACAGACAGACAGACAGACAGAGACAGAGATGGTTTGGTTTTACAAAACTAGGACCAAGCTATACACGTACATGCAATTGGCTCTTCTCACTTGACAATATATCATGAACCCTTTTCAGGTTAATAAATCTAGGAGTTACTTATTTTTATACAGCTGTATACTATTCCAAAACCTGGATATAGCAACTCTAGCACAATTTATCAAAATAGTCCACTAAGCCAATTTTTACTTTTTAATTTATAAGGCTGACATGTTTCTCATACGTATGGTTTAAAGGGTGACAACAGTGTGTTTCAAACTTTGCTGATTTTCTAGAGAGCTGTTTTCACTTAAGCATATGGCTCCAATCTACATTTGATTTTGCATTTCATTTCATGAGACGTTGCTGGAAACAGAGCTATGTTCAAAAGTCATACCTCTCAGTCTTAGGTCTTCATCTAGTGAACATTTGTTTCAATTTTAAAACATTTATCAACTGTTACATAGAACACTTCCTCGCCTTTTTTCCCTTGAACATGATATAAAAGACTATTTCTAATTTTGAGCAAAGCTGATTATCTGGAAAAGTGTTGGAGAAGAATCTGATTTTCGAATGGAACTTTTCTCTGTGGAATGTTTCAGACCACACGTTTCTGTATTTAATGACATATATTGATTTTTTTCAGCCCTCACATCAGTCCACACATAATACAGAACCCAAATTAAAAGCAGTGCCTCACACATACTGTTTGAAAATATCTGTAGAACAAAGGTCAAATGTGCAGTTTGCTGGTTAATGGCCTGAGGCAGAGTTAAGGTTAATATGGCACTAATGAACAGGCTCAAACCTGTGGACGTGTCTGACCACGGTTGTCAAACAGGAGACGTTTAAAGTGTCAGTCTCCTGCCCCGCAGAGGAAATACATAATCACATGTTTCTGGATAAGGGCTATTTTCTCTGGCAATTCTGAATCTATATTTCATCATTTGACTTAATTCTCAACAAAGTCATTCTATTTGACAAAATATTTGTATAGATCTTGAGAAGGGATTTCTAAAGATTTCTTTAGATTTCTGTTCTATGGCAATAATGGTTCTCATTGTGAATTCTTGAAAACAATTAAATACATGTAGGCAGATGGGCTATAGGGAGACTGAAATCTAGCTTCTTGGTCCCTTTCTATACAGGCTTCATGATTCCTGGAGAGATGCGGGGAGAGGGTGAATGTAGCACTAAGAAGCAAAGCAATAAATGGCACCAGGGAGTTTTATCACAGATGGAAATGTGTTTCAAGCACATTGCATTCATATTTGATTAAAAAAGAAAATGCTGTTTTTTCTAAAAGAGTAACTCATAAAGTCTGTTCTCTGAACCCCACCTGAACCGCTGCTCAGGATGGAACCTGTGACCTCAGAATCAGCACTATTCTCCTAGAGAAGGATTTTTTTTCTTCCGACTAAATGATTCCAGGTTTTTCCCTCCTGGTAGGAAGTCTTCTTGTTCACGAGATGGGATTTCCCTTCCTTCACAGATTTACTGTGCTTTCTCAACAGAGCTGAAGGTGTTAAGATGGTTAAGATGGGCAGTAGACTGGGGCGGGGGCACAGGGAAAATGATGGGAAAAAGTACTGGAAACATGCTAACATCCTCCCATCCTCTCTGCAGAGGATTCTTTTCCAACAGGTGCTGTGTGTTTAAGGCTCCCTAGTGGTGATTTTATACCAGCCCTGAGCTGGACATTCATAACCATCTATACGATTAGTATAGACTCTTCTATTCTCACTTTTCAATATCCCTCAAACCCAACGCATTACCATTTAATGTCCCAGTAAAAAAGCACCCTTTCTGAAAGCATCCTCCTCTAAAAAGAGTGATTTAAACCTGATGTCAAAACTAGGTTTTCAAAACAAGCTCTCACCTCATTTTCCCATGTTGTAAAAAAGTACCTCAAAAAGCACCGACTCTGTTCTCCATTAAAAAGGACTTTAAACAAAGACCTTAACTCATTTATAAAAATAAGCACAGAACCAAACATCCAATATTTAAACAAATCAGATAGTATTAAACTGAGCATCCATCCCAAAGGAGGTGTGATGTTCTCTCCTACCTCATAACTTTGTTCATTTTCATTAAAATATGTAATTATTTGTTCAGTTATACTAGTTTCAGGAAGCATGCTATTAATCTTCCAATAGAAAAAGTGTCTAGGACCTGACTGGGTCAAGACCAATGAGAAGGTTTAGCCAAACAGAATATTTGCAAATCTAATGATTCTAATATAGGTCATTTATACAAAGAAACATTATACCTGTATTTTGAGATTCAGGATTTTAGGTCAAATCTTGAATGTAACTCTCTTTTGCAGTAAGATATTTTCTGTGGTTGCTAACATTTTAACTATAAACTCCATGACTTAGGGGATAAGAAAACATTCTGGATAGTATTTTCCTCTCTCAGCGTCAGAACATTAATGAACTACTTTCACTTTGATAGTCTGCCAATAAATGGGCTTCCTCCTCATTCCTTCTTTCCTTTTTTTTTATTTAATGACTTCAGTCAGATATTCCTGGCTACCTCCATCCACAAACTTGTCTAACTGATAGACAATATATGCCTGGTACAAATTATTCTCATTTGCATTTTCACTTACTGTATACCTCTCAATGCATATATTTGTGTTCCTGGATTCTGATATTAAGACAGGCTTTAGGGTCAAGAAATGTATAGTTAACCAGGTTCAAAGAAAATGAGTTCTTTTAGTCTTCAATTATATTCCTATTATTCTAGTAATTCTCATTTTGGAAAAAAATTACTCTTGAATATCACATGTAACCCAGGTAATATTGTATGCCCAACCAACTTCTGAAAGGTGGCATAGAATATTGCTGACCAGGGTTGAACAATACATCATTATTATACGTAATCACATTTACCCAATTATGACAACTAAAATACTGTCCCTCAAATCTCACAAACCATGCTGTGACAAATAAACCAGAAATTTTCTTTAAAAAAAATAATAAAATAAAATACTGTCCCTATGATCAGAATTAAAGTAATTCCATGCTTCCATTATGATTATTCATATGTACTTTGTGTATATAAGGCTTAGCTTACATTGGGAAAGGTAGACAAACCAAATACAATAAAGATTATAAATCCTTTGGATTCACTCAGTTTGCAGGACCCCAAAGTTGCAGTGTTGCACATCTGACAAGATTCTTGCTGAAGGAGGGTCAAACCAACACAGCCAAAGGAGCACCTTAGACTGTTAATCTTCAAAAGTCATCAAACAGAATCAATCAGTTAGAAGACAATTTGATCTGCAAGTCTGTAAGTCTATGAATATGGGCCTAAACAAAAAGAATCATCCCAAAACTACCTTAAAACTTTCATCAGTTGCACTTCTAAGCAAAAGATTCCACTTGTGATTCTGGAGACTATGGTATGGCCTGGAAATGGTTGACATAAATTTGTATCTTGAGGATGAGAAAAATCAAAAAAAGCAGAGCCTCTGTTAAATGATATAATCTACTCTAGAAACACATTTCTTCTATTTTGAGCACAATTATGGAGAAATTGGCAGCTTTGTTTTTTCTATTCAACATACAACTGGATAAAAAAATATGAATATCTCTTGATTCTACCTGCTCCCCATTTTTCCCTCTTATCTGTATGCATGATTTGGACACTTCAAATGCCAATGATAGATTTAAACTGATGGAATATTCTTTGCAACAGAAAACCAAGAGAAAGAAAGTGCTTGGTACTCTTGCTGTAGATGAAGCACTCATGATGCTTCTAAGTACAATTATTTTGCTACTTTAGTAAAAGAAATGAGCCTCACTCATCATCCTGATGTAGGCCCCATAGATTCTGCTAAAAATTCTGAAGTATCTTTTATACACTTCTATAAAAATCATCAATTTCAATATGACACATATTTAAAATCCTCCTCACCGCTTAAAAAATTTGAGTGAAAAAAATGTGAGCTGAATTTGGGGTTCTTTTCAACTTTGCAGATGTTCACTGACTTTCCAAAGGAAAATGGATAAAAGATTCACTTTTTGTGAGAAGGAAGGAAGGGAGGGAGGAAGGGAGGAAGGTTGCTTTCAGGTATATTAGACAGGGAAAATTGCATTCACAGTTTGGTTTTCTTGATGGGGGATATCTTGAGCCATATAAATGAGATAACCCTATAGTCATGATTATAAATACTATTGAAAACCTTCTAAGCTCATCTGGCAAAGCTGCTGTTTACTGGGAAACAGAAAGTTTTTGCTGAACCAGTTAGAAAAATGTCCAATTTAAAGGACATTTTTCCTATGGCTGAGAAATATATTTTATTATTCTTTCTGTAGTGAGAAATTTGGGGAGATTTATTTTGACTCACATTAACTTAAATTTGACAGTCTCAATATTACAGATGTCGCAAATTAACTTGAGGTCCAGAGCATTATGGACCATCGATGTAAATAACTTGAAGAATTTAGAATAAATCTCATATTCCCTGATATAAGCCTATCCTCATCTAAGCAAGCAAGCTATGAGAGTGCTAATTGCAGACACTGATAACCACATAAGTTTGCTTTCTGTCATTTTCAATAATTGTTACCATCAAAACAAAAAGCAAGCAGCAGCCATCCACTGGACACCAAACCTCTAAGGCCATCACAATTTCAACTTCTAGTTTATACCGAGTACTTGGAGCCATCTCTCCTTTCAACACAAATACTGTGGAATATTAGCTTCATTGCCCATTGTTTGGATTTAGTTTCAGATATTTCATGAAATGGTCATTAATTTTTTCCACGAACATCTAGAAAATAAGAGCAAACACAGTTTCAAGTCCTTGTTTATGAACTTTCTTGTTCTGGGAAGTTTTTATCAGATTCTCAGTGGGATACATGACCCGCAAAAGGTTAAGCACCACTAGCCTAAACTTTTGCCACATGTTTGCTCTGCCTTCTGGCATTCCTTCTTCCTGTGTGCCTGGGTTTTGACCCATGGGGTCCTGCCCTGCATTATTCATGTAGGGCTTGACGCTAGCCTGCCTTGCGCTCACGTTTTCTTAGCCCTGCTCTGGCCCCTCATCCAAAGCCTCACCTTGGCCTGCCCTGCCCTGGGTGCCCTCACTGCCACCACTCACTAAGCACTGTTTTAAATTAAACAGAAATGTTCTCATTGAAGGGAACATGGCCTTTATTTTAGTAACTTAAACTTACAGATAATAAATAACAATGGCACCTCAAAGAAGCACTAACTTCCTTTTAGGAAACAGATTGGAAATTGCTTTCTCCAGTCCTACAAATGATATTAAATTTTTCTCAAAGAGTTGACTTTTCCCTGACCCAGGGATATTTTCATCCACTGAGTATGTGTATACACAATTCATTAAGCCCAGTCTATCAATACTGATTTACCCATGTAAACAAATACATTTACCCAAACACACGCACATCAAGAATTTTAAAAATTGTGGTTTCAATAAGAAATTATTTTACTAAATAAGGTTTAACAACGTAGCTATGAATTCATGTATTTTAAGCCAACTGATTCTACTTAATATGAACCTTTTGAGCTATCTTGGCAGTCATCCTAAATAATATTAACTGTTCTTCATTCAGTATATGTTTAAAGATTTTTCCTATTGTAATTTAATTATTTTTAACCACATCTCTGTGTTCTTCTGTGATGTACAGGGTAACAATTAATTTGCTTTCATAGACAGACCCATCCTGAACAACAATGATGCCCTGACTCATTCCTCTCCTTAAACTATGCAATTTCAAGTGTCCTCTTTAGTTCCCATCCTCAATAAATAAAATTCTTAATGTTCCAAGTGGTAAAATTTTCATCCAAATCAAGATTTAATAATCACATTAGAATAAAATGGAACTTCCTGTTGATACAATATCCCAAATAAGTTCTGAAGAGAAAACTGAGAGAAACAAAAACTTATAAAACAATTTAATTTTGTTACCAACATTGAAAATCTATTATTTCTAAAAATTCTCCTTTCCCCACCTTCACATCAAAATCACCTCTGACATTAAAAATATTTTACTTTTACTGAGACCTAAGTCTTTATTACCCCAATACACACTCATGCATACAGCCCACCCCTTAATCGGCATATTCTTACATGAGAGGCTTGGCTAATTGGAATGCTAGCTAGCTGGAGAACAGATGGGGCACTGATGTTGAGACTCTGTCTTAATTTATTGTCCTGGGGTTTTCCTAATTACCCACTTAACTGGCACAGCCACACCGCTTTGAAATCATAATGTACAGCTAATTATCAATGATTTAAGCTTGCTAATAGCTTACTCTTACCAGCTAACTTCAAGCAATCAAGCAGAGAGCAGGAACTGCCATAGGGAAAGCACTCTGCCTGGGCTGGTTTAGACAGCTATATGAGGGCAATGTCCTTTACAGCTGTGTTGACTTGGTTTCTGCCCCAAAATAAGGCTAAATAGTGATGCTTTGCTAGATGTTTAAAGCCTTTTCCTTGCCTTTCTCAACTTTCGGAGACCTTTGTAACTGGTATGTATCAATCACCCCAAGTCTCCAATCAGCTCATTACCAGCATGCTACATACATGGGAAAAATTGGGTAGACTGAATAAGTACGTCTCCAAAATGTGATTAAAATAATAAGAAACTATAGTTTAGCTCCTTTTTCCAGACTCTATCAACAAGTTTAGCACAACCCTTAGATCCGGAGACAGATTTTAATAAGGAAATTTCCTTCTTCAAATTTTACAAATAGGACAAGAAGGCAATGCGTTCAACAGAAAGGTTCTCTATGAATTCAGAAGAAGTGGGAGAAAATAAAACAAAAGAAGTTAGGAACTTAGGAATATAGAGAGAAATATCTATATTTATGATAGGAGACTATACTTCTGCCTTAGTTTACACTTATTCTGCATTTATTTTAGGAACTTCTTCAGACATCTCTAGGTCAGATTTCCTAGAGGCAGTGTCTGACACAGCAACGTGGATGCAGGTGACTCACTGAGGGATGCTCTTAAGAGAGAGGTAGTGAGGGAAGCCAGATAGAGTGGGGAGGAAGAAGTTAAGCAGTGATGTTGTCTCATCTTCAGCCAGATTCCACAAGGAGTGCTGCAGTGTGAGTTTCACATATTTGGTCCTACCACCTTGAGCAAGGGGCAAGCCCCACAGGTTCCTGTGTCAGTCAGTCATTGCCTGCAAGCTGCCACCGACGGGGTGAGGTAGGTGGGAGTTTACCCCCCTCACCCATGTGGATGAGATGGTGTTATAGCCACTCTCGAGGATGAGCCCCAGTAATCTTTCCCTTCCTGCCTCTGTGTAGTCCCCCTCGACACTGAATAGAACTGATTTATATAACCTTTAGGATATTGCAAAAGTGACAGTGTGGGACTTCAGAGGCTGGATCATTATAAGACACTACAGCTTCTGCCTTGCTTTCTCTCGGATTGCTTACACTGAGGGAAACCAGCCACAATGTGGTGAGAAAACTCAAGCAGTCTTATGGAGAAGTCATTGTGACAAGAAACCAAGGCCTCCTGCCAACAGCCATGTGAGTGAGCTATCTTGGAAGATGATACTCCAGCTCCACTAAAGCCTTCAAATGACTATGGCCCCAGCTGACTTCTTGACAGCAATCTCCCAGAGACCCTGAGCCAAAACCCCACAGCTAAGCAGCTCCCAAATTCCTGATCCACAGAAAGTTACATAATAAATGCTTGTTTTTGCTTTAAGCCACTAAGTTTTGGAATGATTTGTTAGGTAGCAATAGATAATAAACACAGAAGGCTCCTATCTGTTGAGGTCAATTCCCCAGATAATAAGGCAGCTGTGCGTTATCAGCAGCCAGGACACAGCAGCCAAGAAGCAGATAAAATGGACAGGTAAAGGGATGCAAGCAGGGCACCAGTAACATCCACTACCTTAGTTACCTTTCACATTAAATGTTTCCATTAAACCCTTCATACTCCTTAACACAGTGTCATGCCATGAACTTAATTATGACTTGGACATTTACAGTTTTAAAAAATGTATCTGGCAACACCTTGAAATTCTAGGCCTAGTGAAAATATTCTTCAAAAGTGAAGATATGTTCAGACAAACAATAGCTGAGAAAACTCATCACTAGTAATATGCAATGAAAGATGTACTAAGGCTAAAGCAAAGATTCTAGATGAACACACAGAAATGAAAAAAAAAAAGTGCAAGAATAAAATAGGTAATTATAGGTAAATATTGACTACTTAAAGACAACGATACCAGTAATGTCTTGGGGGTTGTTAAAATGTTGGTAGAAGTAAGATTTGTTGACAAAAAAGCACAAAATCTAGGAAGAGAGTAATAGAGTGAAACTGTTTTGAGGTACTTATATTGTTCAATGATGTGGTAAAACTTTTAATTTAAAGTAGATGGTAAAAAATTAAAAGTGCATATTGTAATCTCTATGATAGCCATTGAGAATACTAAAGAAATACAAATCTAAAAAGCTTTGAAGATTAAAAAATAATAAATACCAGCTAAACTCAAAAGGCGGCAAGAAAGGAGGAATAAAAAAAAATGGTATAAAGGGATAACAAAGAACAAGATGGTAGCCTTAAACCCAACTACTATTTCCGTATATTATATATCACTGTAAAACACTGTAGAATCAACCTAAAATTGAGTCATTTATGTCAAGGACAAAATGAAGACGGTCAACGTAGGTGCATAAAGGAAACTTAACCTAACCTTACAGGAATTTACAGCTCTTCTCAGAAACTGGCAGAGGACACCAGCCAATCCCCAAACACCAAGTCTGTCCATGCCATCTCTGGACTTCCTATTCCCCTAACTCAGCTACCCTGATCCAAATAAGAAAGAAGACCAGTAGCCAAACAATTACCTGAAAAAGCCAAATAACTTCCATATTTATACCATAAAAATCCCTTAGTCTGTGAGCAAATCAGAACTCGCTACTCCCATAGCCTTGAGTTTCCCGGTTTGCAGGTTGAAATCCTTGCAATAAACTCATCTTTCTGCTTTCTTTTGTTTTTTTAATTCAGTAAAGTTTGGTTTTTGAACCATGCACTAGACATTCCAATTAAAAAACAAAAACTGATTAATCACCTCTTAATAAATATTGTTGGTTACCCCTGCCAAAAGTCAAATTATTTATGTCAACAATGGTTATATAAACCTCAAAAGAATTGTTTGAATAAAGGAAACTTTATAAACTTAATTCTTACTCTGCCACAAAGACCTGAAAATATGTAAGTTTTAAGTCAGGCACCATAAATCTACCATAATTTAAAACAGAAATTTTTATAAGATATACCAATAAACAAATTAAATCTAAAGTAAATTATGACAATATAATTTTTAAAGACTATGACATTTATATGTAAAAACAGTTTAGTTTTAGTAAATAGAATAGTGCTTATTTTTCATTTACATGGTGAGACAGTGTCAGAGACACTGATGCATTTTACAACTAGAACAACTATACTGGATATGAGCAAGAGTTTCTCTCGGATACATCCTAAAAAGGTAGACAATTAAGGTAGGTAGTGCATAGAGTATATGAGTTTTACCAGGTACAGCAAGCCTCTTGCCAGAACAGCTGTACCAGTGCACCATGTGATCATCCACAGAGAAAACCCAGTCCCATGAACAGACTGACCATTAGAAATGGAGTACAAAAAAGTAGCCACATATAGCATTATAAACATATCTTTGCCTGAATCAATCTTTGTATTCAATATAACCCTAATCAAAACTCAAGAGATTATAAAATATATTTGAAAAAAAATTCTACAAACATCTAAGAGAATTTTGAAAAACAGTAATAAAGGGGCTTACAAGATTTAAGAAAATCTTTAAGAGCAAAAGAGAAAAAAGAAAAAACAGAAAAAAAAAAAAAAACCCAGTAAACAGAGCAATTTCAGAGAGAGCTTATAAACAGGCCAGTGTATCTATCTATGGGAACTTGGAATGAGTATGAAGTAAAAAAAAAAAAATCAATGAAAGGAAAAGGACGGATTGTTTTAGACCAGCCCTTGAAATCTGCCTCAGAATTTGGAAAATTTAAGTTGGAACTTTACCTCATATATAACATATATAAAGATATAGTCTCTACATATATTAACAATGTGAGAAACAAAACTATAATGCTAGTATGAAAAAGAATAGTATATCCTTTTGAATTGACGCAGGCAAGAAATTTTTAAACAAGAAAACATAAACTCAATTTCTGTTTAACAAGGATCATCTTAAGTTACACATCAACTCACTTATTTACATTTAACTGAACTATCATCTTAGATAGAAAATGTTTGCAAAGTCTAAAACTGACAAATATATAGAACATAAAAAGAAACTCCGGGGGTAGGGGCAAGATGGCGGAAGAGTAAGACGCGGAGATCACCTTCCTTCCCACAGATACAGTAGAAATACATCTACACGTGGAACTGCTCCTACAGAACACCCACTGAACGCTGGCAGAAGACGTCAGACCTCCCAAAAGGCAAGAAAATCCCCACGTACTTGGGTAGGGCAAAAGAAAAAAGAAATAACAGAGACAAAAGAATAGGGACGGGACCTGCACCAGTGGGAGGGAGCTGTGAAGGAGGAAAGGTTTCCACACACTAGGAAGCCCCTTCGCGGGCAGAGACTGCGGGTAGCAGAGGGGGGAAGCTTCAGACCCACGGAGGAGAGCGCAGCCACAGGGGTGCGGAGGGCAAAGCGGAGAGATTCCCGCACCGAGGAGCGGTGCCGACCAGCACTCACCAGCCGGAGAGGCTTGTCTGCTCAGCCGCCGGGGCGGGTGGGGGCTGGGAGCTGGGGCTCGGGCTTCGGTGCTAGCCGGGAAGGAGTCCGGGAAAAAGACTGCAGCTGCCGAAGAGGCAAGAGACTTTTTCTTGCCTCTGTTTCGCGGCGCGCAAGGAGAGGGGATTCAGAGCACCGCCTAAACGAGCTCCAGAGACGGGCGCGAGCCGCGGCTATCAGCGCGGATCCCACAGCAACAGGGACGCAGAGGGAAAAATGGAGAGATTCCCGCACAGAGGCTCGGCGCCGAGCAGCACTCACCAGCCCGAGAGGCTTGTCTGCTCACCCACCGGGGCGGGCGGGGGCTGGGAGCTGAGGCGCGGGCTTCGGTCGGATCGCAGGGAGAGGACTGGGGTTGGCTGCCTGAACACAGCCTGAAGGGGCTAGCGCACCACAACTAGCCGGGAGGGAGCCCGAGAAAAAGTCTGCAGCTGCTGAAGAGGCAAGAGACTTTTTCTTGCCTCTTTGTTTCGCGGCGTGCAAGAAGAGAGGATTCAGAGCGCCACTTAAACGAACTCCAGAGACGGGCGCGAGCTGCGGCTATCAGCGCGGACCCCAGAGACGGGCATGAGACGCTAAGGCTGCTGCTGCTGCCGCCACCAAAAAGCCTGTGGGTGAGCTCAGGTCACTCTCCACACCGCCCCTCCCGGGAGCCAGTGCAGCCCGCCACGGCCAGGCTCCCGTGATCCGGGGACAACTTCCCCAGGAGAGCGCACGGCGCGCCTCAGGCTGCTGCAACATCACGCCGGCTTCTGCCGCCGCAGGCTCGCCCCGCCTCCTCCGTACCGCTCCCTCCCCCCGGCCTGACTGAGCCGGAGCCCCCGAATCAGCTGCTCCTTTAACCCCGTTCTGTCTGGGCGGGGAACAGACGCCCTCAGGCGACCTACATGCAGAGGCGGGTCCAAATCCAAAGCTGAACCCCGGGAGCTGTACGAACAAAGAAGAGAAAGGGAACTCTCTCCCAGCAGCCTCAGAAGCAGCGGATTAAAACTTCACAAACAACTTGATGTGCCTGCATCTGTTGAATACCTGAATAGACAACGAATCATCCCAAATTTAGGAGGTGGACTTTGGGAGCAGGATATATTAATTTTTCGCCTTTTCCTTTTTTTGTGAGAGTATATGTGTATGCTTCTGGGTGAGATTTTGTCTGTATAGCTTTGCTCTCACCATTAGTCCTAGGGTTACGTCCGTCCGTTTTGTTTTTTTTTTTTTTAACTTAAAAAAATTTTTTTTCCCTAATAAATGTTTTCTTAATAATTTTTTCCTTATTTTCTATTTTTAAAAAATTAAAAATTTTTTTCTTAATAAATTTTTTTCTTAATAATTTTTTTCTTATTTTTTATTATAAAAAATTAATAAATCTATTTTTAAAAATTAAAAAAAAATTTTTTTCTTAATAAATTTATTCTTAAAAATTTTTTTTTATTTTTTATTATAATAGCTTTATTTGATTTTATTTTATCCTCTTTCTTTCTTTCTATTTTTTCTCCCTTTTATTCTGAGCCGTGTGGATGAAAGGCTCTTGGTGCTCCAGCCAGGCATCAGGGCTGTGCCTCTGAGGTGGGAGAGCCAACTTCAGGACACTGGTCCACAAGAGACCTCCCAGCTCCACGTAATACCAAACGGCGAAAATCTCTCAGAGATCTCCATCTCAACATCAAGACCCAGCTTCACTCAACGACCAGCAAGCTACAGTGCTGGACACCCTATGCCAAACAACTAGCAAGACAGGAACACAGCCCCATCCATTAGCAGAGAGGCTGCCTAAAATCATAATAAGGTCACAGACACCCCAAAACACACCACCGGACGTGGACGTGCCCACCAGAAAGACAAGATCCAGCCTCATCCACCAGAACACAGGCACTAGTCCCCTCCACCAGGAAGGCTACACAACACACGGAACCAACCTTAGCCACTGGGGACAGATACCAAAAACAACGGGAACTACGAACCTGCAGCCTGTGAAAAGGAGACCCCAAACACAGTAAGATAAGCAAAATGAGAAGACAGAAAAACACACAGCAGGTGAAGGAGCAGGGTCAAAACACACCAGACCTAACAAATGAAGAGGAAATAGGCAGTCTACCTGAAAAAGAATTCAGAATAATGATAGTAAAGATGATCCAAAATCTTGGAAATAGAATGGAGAAAATACAAGAAATGTTTAACAAGGACGTAGAAGAACTAAAGAGGAACCAAGCAACGATGAAAAACACAATAAATGAAATTAAAAATACTCTAGAAGGGATCAATAGCAGAATAACTGAGGCAGAAGAACGGATAAGTGACCTGGAAGATAAAATGGTGGAAATAACTACTGCAGAGCAGAATAAAGAAAAAAGAATGAAAAGAACTGAGGACAGTCTCAGAGACCTCTGGGACAACATTAAACGCACCAACATTCGAATCATAGGGGTCCCAGAAGAAGAAGAGAAAAAGAAAGGGACTGAGAAAATATTTGAAGAGATTATAGTTGAAAACTTCCCTAATATGGGAAAGGAAATAGTTAATCAAGTCCTGGAAGCACAGAGAGTGCCATACAGGATAAATCCAAGGAGAAACACACCAAGACACATATTAATCAAACTATCAAAAATTAAATATAAAGAAAACATATTAAAAGCAGCAAGGGAAAAACAACAAATAACACACAAGGGCATCCCCATAAGGTTAACAGCTGATCTTTCAGCAGAAACTCTGCAAGCCAGAAGGAGTGGCAGGATATACTTAAAGTGATGAAGGAGAAAAACCTACAACCAAGATTACTCTACCCAGCAAGGATCTCATTCAGATTTGATGGAGAAATTAAAACCTTTACAGACAAGCAAAAGCTGAGAGAGTTCAGCACCACCAAACCAGCTTTACAACAAATGCTAAAGGAACTTCTCTAGGCAAGAAACACAAGAGAAGGAAAACACCTACAATAACAAACACAAAACATTTAAGAAAATGGGAATAGGAACATACATATCGATAATTACCTTAAATGTAAATGGATTAAATGCTCCCACCAAAAGACACAGACTGGCTGAATGGATACAAAAACAAGACCCATATATATGCTGTCTACAAGAGACCCACTTCAGACCTAGAGACACATACAGACTGAAAGTGAGGGGATGGAAAAAGATATTCCATGCAAATGGAAATCAAAAGAAAGCTGGAGTAGCAATTCTCATATCAGACAAAATAGACCTTAAAATAAAGACGATTACAAGAGACAAAGAAGGATACTATATAATGATCAAGGGATCAATCCAAGAGGAAGGTATAACAATTGTAAATATTTATGCACCCAACATAGGAGCACCTCAATACATAAGGCAAATACTAACAGCCATAAAAGGGGAAATCGACAGTAACACAATCATAGTAGGGGACTTTAACACCCCACTTTCACCAATGGACAGATCATCCAAAATGAAAATAAATAAGGAAACACAAGCGTTAAATGATACATTAAACAAGATGGACTTAATTGATATTTATAGGACATTCCACCCAAAAACAACAGAATACACATTTTTCTCAAGTGCTCATGGAACATTCTCCAGGATAGATCATATCTTGGGTCACAAATCAAGCCTTGGTAAATTTTAAAAAATTGAAATCGTATCAAGTATCTTTTCCGACCACAACGCTATGAGACTAGATATCAATTACAGGAAAAGATCTGTAAAAAATACAAACACAAGGAGGCTACACAATACACTACTTAATAACGAAGTGATCACTGAAGAAATCAAAAGGGAAATCAAAAAATACCTAGAAACAAATGACAATGGAGACACGACGACCCAAAACCTATGGGATGCAGCAAAAGCAGTTCTAAGAGGGAAGTTTATAGCAATACAAGCCTACATCAAGAAACAGGAAACATCTCGAATAAACAACCTAACCTTGCACCTAAAGCAATTAGAGAAAGAAGAACAAAAAAACCCCAAAGCTAGCAGAAGGAAAGAAATCATAAAGATCAGATCAGAAATAAATGAAAAAGATATGAAGGAAACAATAGCAAAAATCAATGAAACTAAAAGCTGGTTCTTTGAGAAGATAAACAAAATTGATAAACCATTAGCCAGACTCATCAAGAGAAAAAGTGAGAAGACTCAAATCAATAGAATTAGAAATGAAAAAGGAGAAGTAACCACTGACACTGCAGAAATACAAACGATCATGAGAGATTACTACAAGCAACTCTATGCCAATAAAATGGACAACCTGGAAGAAATGGACAGATTCTTAGAAATGCACAACCTGCCGAGACTGAACCAGGAAGAAATAGAAAATATGAACAGACCAATCACAAGCACTGAAATTGAAACTGTGATTAAAAATCTTCCAACACACAAAAGCCCAGGACCAGATGGCTTCACAGGCGAATTCTATCAAACATTTAGAGAAGAGCTAACACCTATCCTTCTCAAACTCTTCCAAAATATTGCAGAGGGAGGAACACTCCCCAACTCATTCTACGAGGCCACCATCACCCTGATACCAAAACCAGACAAAGATATCACAAAGAAAGGAAACTACAGGCCAATATCACTGATGAACATAGATGCAAAAATACTAGCAAACAGAATCCAACAGCACATTAAAAGGATTATACACCATGATCAAGTGGGGTTTATTCCAGGAATGCAAGGATTCTTCAATATACGCAAATCAATCAACGTGATACATCATATTAACAAATTGAAGGAGAAAAACCATATGATCATCTCAATAGATGCAGAGAAAGCTTTTGACAAAATTCAACACCCATTTATGATAAAAGCCCTGCAGAAAGTAGGCATAGAGGGAACTTTCCTCAACATAATAAAGGCCATATATGACAAACCCACAGCCAACATTGTCCTCAATGGTGAAAAACTGAAACCATTTCCACTAAGATCAGGAACAAGACAAGGTTGCCCACTCTCACCACTATTATTCAACATAGTTTTGGAAGTGTTAGCCACAGCAATCAGAGAAGAAAAAGAAATAAAAGGAATCCAAATCGGAAAAGAAGAAGTAAAGCTGTCACTGTTTGCAGATGACATGATACTATACATAGAGAATCCTAAAGATGCTACCAGAAAACTACTAGAGTTAATCAATGAATTTGGTAAAGTAGCAGGATACAAAATTAATGCACAGAAATCTCTTGCATTCCTATATACTAATGATGAAAAATCTGAAAGTGAAATTAAGAAAACACTCCCGTTTACCACTGCAACAAAAAGAATAAAATATCTAGGAATAAACCTACCTAAGGAGACAAAAGACCTGTATGCAGAAAATTATAGGACACTGATGAAAGAAATTAAAGATGATACAAATAGATGGAGAGATATACCATGTTCTTGGATTGGTAGAATCAACACTGTGAAAATGACTCTGCTACCCAAAGCAATCTACAGATTCAATGCAATCCCTATCAAACTACCAATGGCATTTTTCACAGAACTAGAACAAAAAATTTCACAATTTGTATGGAAACACAAAAGACCCCGAATAGCCAAAGCAATCTTGAGAACGAAAAATGGAGCTGGAGGAATCAGGCTCCCTGACTTCAGACTATATTACAAAGCTACAGTAATCAAGACAGTTTGGTACTGGCACAAAAACAGAAATATAGATCAATGGAACAGGATAGAAAGCCCAGAGATAAGGTGACCATATGTGCGTGGGCTTACCTTTGATAAAGGAGGCAAGCATATACAGTGGAGAAAAGACAGCCTCTTCAATAAGTGGTGCTGGGAAAATTGGACAGGTACATGTAAAAGTATGAAATTAGAACACTCCCTGACACCATACACGAAAGTAAACTCAAAATGGATTAAAGACCTAAGTGTAAGGCCAGACACTATCAAACTCTTAGAGGAAAACATAGGCAGAACACTCTATGACATAAATCACAGCAAGATCCTTTTTGACCCAGCTCCTAGAGAAATGGAAATAAAAACACAAATAAACAAATGGGACCTAGTGAAACTTAAAAGCTTTTGCACAGCAAAGGAAACCATAAACACGACCAAAAGACAACCCTCAGAATGGGAGAAAATATTTGCAAATGAAGCAACTGACAAAGGATTAATCTCCAAGATTTACAAGCAGCTCATGCAGTTCAATAACAAAAAACAAACAACCCAATCCAAAAATGGGCAGAAGACCTAAATAGACATTTCTCCAAAGAAGATATACAGATTGCCAACAGACACATGAAAGAATGCTCAACATCATTAATCATTAGAGAAATGCAAGTCAAAACTACAATGAGATATCATCTCATACCGGTCAGAATGGCCATCATCAAAAAATCTAGAAACAATAAATGCTGGAGAGGGTGTGGAGAAAAGGGAACACTCTTGCACTGTTGGTGGGAATGTAAATTGATACAGCCACTATGGAGAACAGTATGGAGGTTCCTTAAAAAACTAAAAATAGAACTACCATACGACCCAGCAATCCCACTACTGGGCATATACCCTGAGAAAACCATATTTCAGAAAGAGTCATGTACCAAAATATTCATTGCAGCTCTGTTTATAATAGCCAGGACATGGAAGCAACCTAGGTGTCCATCATCGGATGAATGGATAAAGAAGATGTGGCACATATATACAATGGAATATTACTCAGCCATAAAAAGAAATGAAATGGAGGTATTTGTAATGAGGTGGATGGAGTTCGAGTCTGTCATACAGAGTGAAGTAAGTCAGAAAGAGAAAAAGAAATACAGTATGCTAACACATATATATGGAATCTAAGGAAAAAAAAAAAAAAAGGTCATGAAGAACCTAGTGGCAAGACGGGAATAAAGACACAGACCTACTAGAGAATGGACTTGAGGATATGGGGAGGGGGAGCGGTGAGATGTGACAGGGTGAGAGAGTGTCATGGACATATATACACTACCAAATGTAAAATAGATAGTGGGAAGCAGCCGCATAGCACAGGGAGATCAGCTCGGTGCTTTGTGACCACCTAGAGGGGTGGGATAGGGAGGGTGGGAGGGAGGGAGATGCAAGAGGGAAGATATATGGGAACATATGTATATGTATAACTGATTCACTTTGTTATAAAGCAGAAACTAACACACCATTGTAAAGCAATTATACTTCAATAAAGATGTTTAAAAAAAAAAAAAGAAAAAGAAAGAAACTCCTACAAATGATTAAGTTAAATTTAAAAAGGAATCTAGTAGGAAACTGAGCTAACAGAAAAAAAGGAAACGAGAAAACAGAAACAAACTTTTAGGAAATAATTTTAAAACTATATTAGTTTTTATTAGTTAACTTATATAACTATTATTAAACTATATTAATTAATAAATTCATTAGAGTGATAAGAAAATAGCTCACCCATGAAATAAGAGTGAGATCTGAATTAACAAAAATATAAAGTACAAGAAAAAGAAATGTCACTTTTTTTGACGCAAAAAGAATTCTCAGTCTCTCACCTAATTCCTAATCTCAGCTTCTGAGTACCTTCACTATACTAAGGCTGGGTTCTCGTGAGAAAGATCCCTGCACAAGCCCAACAATTATGTAGCATAAAGCTTTCTTCCCATCTTTCCTTAAGGGTCCTGTGGCCCTTTTGCTTCCCAGGAATAGAGACCAGCTCTCAGTTAACTTTAATCTTAAAGACCCAAAATGCCATTCTACTCTGTCTGTCTAAATGGGGCTCATAGAGGTCAAACTGAAACGGAGCAGGACCCTATGATCCCTGCCCCCCATGTCCTCAGTCCAGCTTTTGTCTGTGAAAAAACTTTGGGCAAAGAATAAGTTTAATCAGAGAAGTGAGAAAATGCAGAAACAAAGGAAAACAGTCCAACAAAGACTAAATAGTATAGTTTAGTCATTAAGCATAGTTAAGGACCTTTAGTTCCTTTTCATGGGCTATAGATCATATTCTGAGCGGTATCCTGTGAGCTGTTTTGTAGATATTGACAGCCCCACCAGGTGGAAGAGGTTAACTACATGATGACCAGGCTGTAGCCGTGACATAAGCTGCCATAATTCCGAGAACTGGCCTCAAAGAAATGGGAACAGACCAACCCTGGAACTGAAGATTAACTGTACTTAAAACAATCAAGATGACGCTGGTCAGACCACCACATGACCAATTTCGAGATGACTGTCAGAGCTGACTGTGTTGTTTCTGCATGCAGCCCTCTCCCTCCGTCTACAAAAGCTCTTGCCCACTGATTGTCAGTGGGGGGGGCAGTCGACCTTTGGACAGGATTCCGCCCTCCCCCCCCGTTGCCAGCATCCAAAATAAAGCAAGCTTTCCTTTCCACCAACCTGGCCTCTTTATTGACTTTTGAGTGGCGAGCAGCCCGACCCCGCTTTCGGTTACAAAATGAAAATGAAAATTTTGGCTCAGTCTGTCTCACACGGGGCCCAGTGAATCCACAGAAGTGTGTCTGTTTCACGCTTCTCAATATGTCTTTGGAAGAGACATACACATCCCTTGCACAGTCCCCACAACGGTTCCTCAACTCATGGAGTGAGGGCCAAACTGAAATCCCTAAAACTACCTCTTGCACAAAAAACAGTAAAACAAGAGAATATCACAGCTGTTTTGGTTCTGGTACCAATTCCAGTATGTGGAGAGGAAGTGAGGGTTCCCATACCAACAAAAAGCAATTTTCCCACAGCAGCAGCGTATCTAAAAATCCAATTCAATTCTGACACTATCTACCCAGAGAGAGCATCAGATTCCACAGGTTAATGGTTCAGTCCTACAAGACTGTGTCCCACCCCCTCCAACACACACACACACTTCAGGTGCCAGTCTCAAGTCCAGGTTGTTACTTGTACTTCTGACCAGTTGGCTATAAATCACACGTTTCCACTGCCCACTCCCCCCTTGAGTTTGACTAATTTGCTAGAGCGGCTCACAGAACTCAGAGAAATGTTTTACTTACTAGGTCAACAGTTTGTTACAAAAGGATATAACTCCAGAACAGCCAGATGGAAGAGCTGCACAGGGCAAGGCATCGGAGGAGGGAGCACACAGCTTCCACGCCCTCTCCAGGCACGCCACTCGCCCGGCACCTCCTCGTGCTCAGCAACCAGGACGCTCTACAAACCATCGGGGGTTTTATGGAGGCTTCATTACACAGGTGGGATTGATTAACTCATGGCCACTGTCGATTGAGTCAACCTGTGGCCCCTCGCCCCTCACTGGAGATTAGGAGGTGGGACTCAAAGTTCCAGCCTTTTAATCACATGTTTGGCTCTCCAGGCAGCCAGCCCCATCCTTAGGTGGGACCCAAAAGTCACCTCATTAACATAACAAAAGACACCGTTCTTCTCTCATCACTTAGGAAAATCCAAGGGTTTTAGGAGTCTTTGCCACGAATGGTGTCAAAGAACAAATACATATTTCTTACTATAAATCACACTATCACAATATCCTTGGGAATTGCTGAGTTTAGGGTCATCATCAGACACAAAAATTGTAGTGGTGGTGATCTTAACACTTCACCATTGACCTCACTTGTTTGGCCGGTCTATGCACACGGGTTGGACATGGATAATGGTTGGATTATCATAACCTGAGTCAGAGGGTGACTCCAATTACATACTCCTTTGTATGTGGTGTCTGCTAGAGCAAATCAATACATGTCCTGCCACCTGCTATCCAGCTAATGACTTGACAAATGCTTTTCTCTCTTTACCAATTAGTATGGACAATTAGAAACATTTCACTTTCAGCTGGCAAGAAACCCTTCACTGTTAGACCTCAAGGCAATTCTCCCACTCCATGACAGACAAGAGCCATGATCATCTAGACATCCTACAGGACACCATGCTGATAATCAAATATTGATCACATTATGCTAGATAACTTAGTAGACAAGTGAATGATTCTGGTGGGGAAAAATATTGACATTTTGAGTGCTTGACAATTCAGCAGGATTTCTAAATGTCTAGTAGTCTGAATCTGATTGGGCTATTCTTCTCATGCAAAATACAAATTTCTAAACTTAAGATGACCTAAAGCACAGGAAGACACACAGAGCTTTTGGGATCCCTTTGCATCTTAGAGAAAACATATTACACACATATTCCAACATACCATGTTGCTACAACCCATTTATAAAGTAGCACCAAGGTGCTCTGACATTCCGTCCAGATGACCCAGTTCATCTATTCAATGGTGACTGAAGCACTGGTGGCAAATAAAGCTGCTCTGCAGAGACTCCAGAAAGCCCCATAAGAAGAATCACAGTATAGACACCAAGGGTTTTAGAGTAAAGTCATTTTTTTTTACTGAACACTATTTTTGTTTGTTTGGTTAGTTAGTTGGTCAGTTGGTTGGTCCATCTGTCATTCAGTAGGTCAGTCAGCTGGTTGGTTTACAACTTGGCTCTGGCAGAACCTGCACACTTGACCATAAACCAGCAAATGATTCTGCAACCTGAGATGCCCATGAGGAAATAAGTACTATCTGACCTGCCAGGCTATAAGATCGGGCTTGTATAGAAGCAATATAACATCAAGTGGACATGATCTATTGGAAATCAGGCTCAAGCAGGTGGGAAAAGGACAAGTAAGATGCATGGAAATTAGCCCAGACTCACTAAGCACCTATTCCTGCTACATTGCCCCACCTACTTAAATCAAAATTTATGACCTCATGGGGAAAGATAAGTTGATGAAGGATAAATAAAATTCAGGTTATAAAAGGAAAATCAAAATAGTATTGCTAAGAGAGCTTTCTAAAACAGAGCTGGGAGTCCACTGAGGAAGTGTGACTTATGTACATCTGGACCTGGATGGAATCTGACCTTTGACCACTTATTGTCTTAATGCAGGCACTCAAAACACCTGCCCAATGATACTTATCGGATACTTACCACAAATAACTTGTGACAGCCTATCTACTTATTGAACCCTTACCTTAAAATAGCCCTTAAGAATAAATATTTCCTTTCTTGTATCAGAGTCAATCATAATTCTTGCCAGACAACTTTAACAACCTTGTGGCTTTTATCTTTATAAGCCCCTGACTCTTTCCTCTGCTCCAACACTCTTTCAGTTTCACCCAAATCTCTCTTCTGAATTGCAATTCCTAATAGCCCAAATAAACTCTTATTTGCAGCCTTCTGCACTGCTTGGATGACAAAGTCTACTTCACGATAGGAAAGGGTAGATAAAATTCAGGTCTACTTTATGGATAGGTCTGCACAATATATAGGCATCAAGGGGAAATATACTGCCACAGAAATTAAGTTCCATTCAGGAATGGCAATAAAAAATGTGTAAAAGTGAAATGCTTAAGCTGGCTCAAGTGCAGGACCTCTGGTTGTTCACTTTGTGTGGCATGAGATTGGCCGGTGATGAGCCTACCCTGACTCATGGGAAATGGTTAATGGTGGCTGACCAGTCAAGGGCATAGAAATAATGAGTTTGCAAGATTGGTGACATGGAGTTCTACTCAATGGCCAGGATAGATACTCATAAAACTTTCCACTCAGATAAGCCCCTCATTGCTCCTGAGCCATTCTGTAACATTTCACCTGCATGGTCTTAGTTTTGCAAGAGAATAAACCATGTTAAGTACCGGGTTTTGTTTTGGTTTTCCAGCAACTAGGTTGTTTTAGTGGTGAAACTGACATGATCTTTAGGAGTTAAGATCTTCCTTAGCTGGGTTTTATTATAAGAACCACCATAGCCAAGGCATACTGATTTCTCAAATGCAAGAAATAACTACTGATCACTATAGATGTTTAAATTGAAAAAAACAAAAAAACACAGCTATTTTACTTGCAAACAATGTGCTAATTGTTTCAGCTGTAGCACATAACCAGTAATAGCTCAGTTCTTTATCCCGTGCTAATAACCCAACTGAGGAGAGAATGGGGCAATTAAGAGCACTATCTCAAAATGAAACAGATTTTACATTATAGAGAGTAAAGGTATGTAAAATACTGAATTCTCCATAAGGTATTTTTAGAAATAATTATTTGAATTAATAAACAAACACAGAATTCTGAATTTCAGGTCAATTAAAAAATACCTACTGAGAATCTAGTATTTGCCATTGTACTGGTCAACTGAATACCAAAATAAATAAATAATAGTTTCCTCCAGTATTAAAAGGTTTTTAGTTTAATCACCAATTCTCAAGCAACTGGACACTAATGAAGGCTTTAATTTAACAATTAATCATGGGCACAGTGGTAGAAATGTGAGTTATAGAAGTAAGCCACTCAATGCTTATCATTTTGAATCGACAGATTGTAATTTTCAGCATTCCAGGTAAGAGGTATGGACACTTTATATTTTTTAACAGGTACTTAACATTCACTAATACTTATCACATCATTTACATGAATACTCTTTCTGTGTTGCATTCTGTCCAATATAGTAGCTATTAGCTACATGTAAAATTTTGACTAAAACTAATTAAAATTATGTAACGTTAAAAATTCAATCCTCAGTCACACTAGCTACATTTTTTAAAATTTTTATTTTATTGTGGTAAGAACACTTACCATGAGATCTACCCTCTTAATAAATTCTGAAGTGTACAATGCAATATTGTTGACTACAGGGAGGGGGAAATGGGGATTTACTCTTCAACGGGCATAGTTTCAGTTAAGCAAGATGACTAAGTGTTATAGACTTCTGTACAACATTGTACACTAGCCGCATTTGAAGTGCACAATGACCATATGTATGTAAGGCCTGCCATATTGTATCATAAAAAATGTTCCCTTATCATAGAAAGGTTTTTTGGTCTCCTGAGTTGAACCTATCTTCCTAATTAACAGAATAGGAGGAAGCACTGAATTTTAAAGGTAATTAATGTTGATCTTTTGTTTCTTCAAGAGTGTATTTTGTTCTACGTAATTCTTAATTCAACCTCTACAGAATAGAATACATTCTATTCTGTTGTAAAATTAATAGCTTACTTTCTTTTCTCTTTCTGGTTGTAAAACAAATGTCTTACTTTCTTCTGTTGGCAAGTGTCTCTTCCCCATTTCTTATAAAGATCTTCATTCCATGCTTCTCTTTGCTCCCATCAAAAGAACAATGGGGGCTTTGTGTGGGTGTTCTGATTGGACGGCCGCAAATCTTGTTTACCTTTTAAATAGAAAATATTAAAGACAGTTAGAAACCATGCTCCAGCCTTTCTGAGGATGTAATGTTCACTAGAGTCCAAAACAATGACATATTCTTACTTATACCACACTAATAACCTTTAAGACATACAATGTTTGTTAATTTTTAAAATAAAGGGAATCAAATTATCTGTATAAAATGGCAGCCATAATAAATTGATGCTATACACATTTATACAGTTTGCATGTATGCAAGTGCAAAATACACAAATAAAAACATATATGCAAAATCAGAGAACTACATTAATAAACTAGCCTGCTTGTATAAATAAAACTATTTAATCAAAGTAGACATTATTTATGGTTTATATCCATATGTATGACTAATTACTTACTTTTACTAATTTTTTTAATAAAACAATTTGCTACTGAATATGTGGTCCATTTCTATATGAGTTCTAAGGGTAGTTTTCTTCTTAAAATGCTTTCTTAGAAATGGCAATAAATATTTTTATATAAGATCTCATTTTGTAATAGTTGTATATCTTTTTCCTCAATCTGGTTTGATTTCTCAATCTTTTTTGATTTGACCATAAGGGTGTTACTTATGGTCTCTTTTTTAAAAATTATTTATAGAATTGAAAATTTTATTTTTTAATACTACTTATCTAGTAAAGATCTTCATATGTAATTATCATTGAAAATTAAGTAATTAATTGGACACATTACCATGTAAAGCATCAAAAAAGATTCACAAGATAACTTATACATTTAAAAATGCATAGTCATATAATTAAAAATACATAAAAGCATTGCCTGAGAATCAGGAGACTTTGGTTCCTGTCCTAATTTTTCCTTCTTAATTGCTGAGATCTTGAAAACAGTGGCAGAACTTTTTAAAACTTGATTCTCTTATATGTAAAATGAAGAACTTAGAATAAATTATTCCAAAATTCCCTTAAAGTTCTAAATTTTTTAAAATTTTCCATTAATGAGAATTACAGGAATTATGCATCAACTCATTTATTTAAACCATAATTATTTTGTTCCAATATTTGCAAAAAACATGTATTAGATGCTACAGGACATAAAAGATTAGAAACTGAATTTTCCCCAAGAGAGCTGACAATTTAGAAGGAAAGAAAAAACAAACATCAAAATGCACCTTAAAGAAAAGGCCTGGCCCACACCAGGCTCCAGCCCACCCTGACAATGTGACAGCCCCAGAGAACCCTGGAAAAGGCCCTGCCCCCTGCTCACTTCGGCTCCAGTCCTCCTGCCAAAGCCACTGGGCACACACAGTCAGTATAGGGATACTCCCAGACAAGGACATACCTTCAAGAGCAGGAGAAGTAATTGCTTCACCTAATTTATAGAGACAAACAACAGAAAGCAAACTTTAATGAAATGGAGATAAGTAATTTACTTGATAGAATGTTCAAAGTACCAGTCCTAAAAAAGCTCACTGAACTCAGGAGAAGGCTATAAGAACATAGTGAGAATTTTAACAAAGAATTTGAAAATGTAAAACAAATGTTATATATATAATATATATATATATTTATATATATGAACCTCATGGTAACCAAAAACCAAAAACCTACAATAGATACCCAAAAATACAAAGGCAAAGGAACCCAAAAGTAATACTAAAGAAAATCATCAAACCACAAGGGCAGAGACTAAAAGAAGAAAAGGACAGAGAAAAACTACAAATACCTCCAGAAAAGAATGAACAAAATGGCAATAAGTACATACCTATCAATAATCACTTTAAATATAAATGGACTAAATGCCCTAATCAAAAGACATAAGGTGGTTAAATGAATAAAAATAACAAGACCCATCCATATACTGCTTACAAGATATTCACTTCAATGCTGAAGACACACACAGACTGAAAGTGAGAGGATGGAAAAAGGTATTCCATGCAAATGGAAACAAAAAGAAAGCTTTGGTAGCAATACTCATATCAGACAAAATAGACTTGAAAACAAAGTCTATAAAAGAAGACAAAATAGGACATTACATAATGATGAAAGAGTCAATCCAAGAAGAATTCTTTAACATGTATGAACCTAACATAGGCATACCTATATACATAAAGAAAATATTAACAAACATAAAGGGAGAAAATGACAGTGATACAAAAGTAGGGGACTTTAATACCCTACCTGCAGCAATGGACATATAATCTGGGCAGAAAATCAGTACAGAAACATTGGCCTTAAATGACACATTAGACTAGATGGACTTAACAGATATCTACAGGACATTCCATCCCAAAACAGCAGAATACATATTCTTTTCAAGTGCATATGGAACATTCCCTAGGATAGATCACATGCTAGGCCACAAAATAAGTCTCAATTAATTGAAGAAGATTGAACTCATATCAAGCATCTTTTCTGACCACAAAGATATGAAACTAGATATCAGTTACGGGGAGAAAACAGGAAAAAACACCAACACATGGAGAGTAAACAACATGCTACTATAAAACCAATGTGTCAATGAAGAAATCAAAAAATACCTTGAGACTAATTAAAATAAAGATACAACTTTCCAAAATCTATGGGATGTGGCAAAAGCAGTCCTAAGAGGGATTTATAGTGATACAAGCCTATCTCAGGAAACAAGAAAAATGTCAAAGAAGCAATCTAACTTGACACCTAAAAGCACTAGTAAAAGAAGAACAAACAAAGACCAAAGTTAGTAGAAGGAAGGAAATAGTAAAGATCAGAGTAGAAATAAATGAAATAGAGAACCAAAAAAAAAGAGGAAGAAAAGATCAATGAAACTAAGAGCTGTTTTTTTGAAAATATAAATGAAATTGATAAACCCTTGGCTAGACTCATCAAAAAAAAAAAAGGGGGATTTATTATAAGCCAAAATTTGGACAATGTAGAAGAAATGGATAAATTCCTAGATACATACAATCTTCCAAGACTGAATCTGGAAGAAACAGAAAATCTGTACAGACCCAATAATATTAATTAAATTAAATCAGCAATCAAAAAACTTCCAACAAACAAAAGTCCAGAACCAGATAGCTTCATAGGGGAATTCTACTAAACATTTAAAGAAGAGTTAATACCTATTCTTCTCAAATTATTCTGAAAAACTAAAGAGGAAGGAATACATCCAAACTCATTCTACAAGGTCAGCATTACCCTGATACCAAGACCAGCCAGAGATATTACAAAAAAAGAAAATTACAGGCTAATATCCCTGATAAACATAGAGGCAAAAATCCTCAAAAAATATTAACAAACTGAATTCAACAATATAAAAGGATCATAGATCATGATCAAGTGGGATTTATTGCAGGGATGCAAGGATGGTTCAATACCCACAAATCAATTAATGTGATACACCATATTAACAAAAGGAAGGATAAAAAAATCACATGATAATCTCAATAGATACAGAAAAAGCATTTGACAAAATTCAACATCCATTCATTATAAAAACATTCAACAAAGTTGGCATACAGGGAACAAGCTTCAACATAATAAAGGCCATTTATGAGAAACACACAGCTAACATCATACTCAACAGTGAAAAGCTAAAAGATTTTCCTCTAAGATCAGCAACAAGACAAGGATGCTCACTCTTCTCACTTTTATTTTAAAAAATATTGGAAGTCCTAGTGACAGAGACAAACAACAAAAAGAAATAAAAGGCATTCAAATTGGAAGAGAAGTAAAACTATCACTATTTGCAGATGACATGATAATATATATAGCAAACCCTAAAGACTCCACCAAAAAACTACCAGAACTAATAAACGAATTCAGTAAAGTCACAGGATATAAAATAAATATACAGAAATTTGTTGTATTCTTATACACTTATAATGAACTATCATAAAGAGAAATCAGTAAAAAAATCCCATTTACAATGGCATTAAAAAGAATAAAATACCCAGGAAAAAATTTCACCAAAAAGGTGAACCACCTGTACTCTGAAAACTATAAGACATTGATGAAAGAAATTGAAGACAACACAAATAAATGGAAAGATATCGTGTGTTCATGGATTAGAAGAATTAAGATTATTAAATACACAAATATTTACAATTGCCAAGATATGGAAGCAACCTAAGTAAGTGTCCATCAATTGATGAATGGCTAAATAAGATATGGTATATAGAGTTGACCCTTGAACAATGTGGGAGTTAGGGGCACCAACCCCATACAATCAAAAATCCACATATAACTTTATAGTTCACTCTGCGTATCCACAGATCCACATCCATGAATTCAACCAACTGCAGATAGTGTGGTACTGTAGTATATATTTATCAAAAAAAAATCCACATATAAGTGAACCTGTTCAAACCCAAATTGTTCAAGTATCAACTGTATATACAATGGAATATTACACAGCCATTAAAAAAAGAATGAAATCTTGCCACCTGCAACAACATGGATGGACCTGGAGGGTATTATGCTAAGTGAAATAAGTCAGACAGAGAAAGAGAAATACTATGTTTTCACTTATATGTGAAATATAAGAAAAAACAAATAAACAAATATAACTAAATAGGAACAGACTCAGATATAGAGAACAAGCTAGTGGCCGCCAGAGGGGAGGCAGGTGGGGCAGAGGGGGGGGAATGGGCAGATTAGATGGAGGAGATTCAGAGGTACAAACCATCAGTTATAAAATATAGGTCACAGGGATGTAATGTAGAGCACAGGGAATATGGTCAATAATATTATAATAACTTTTCATGGTGTATATAAAAATATTGAATCATGGGGCTTCCCTGGTGGCGCAGTGGTTGAGAGTCTGCCTGCCAATGCAGGGGACACGGGTTCGAGCCCTGGTCTGGGAGGATCCCACGTGCCGCGGAGCGACTGGGCCCGTGAGCCACAACTGCTGAGCCTGCGCGTCTGGGGCCTGTGCTCTGCAACAAGAGAGGCCGCGATAGTGAGAGGCCCGCGCACCGCGATGAAGTGTGGCCCCCGCTTGCCACAACTAGAGAAAGCCCTCGCACAGAAGTGAAGACCCAACACAGCCAAAAATAAATTAATTAATTAATTAATTTAAAAAAATGTACTTAAAAAAAAATTGAATCATTATATTGTACACCTGAAACTAATATAATAAGTCAACTATACTTCAATAAAAAAAGAAAAAGAAGTAACACTGTAACATGTAGAAAATGAACAGATTAACTCTGTTTGGGGTGCTTAGGGAAGAGCTTCAGTAGGTAATGTCTAAATGGCAGATTAAAAGATAAACTAGGGGTTTGTCAGGTAGACAAAGCAGGAAATTTCCAGGAGAGAGTAGAAAGGCAAAGAGGTGTAAACAATTTAACATGTTTCATAGAACAAAATGTACATAGTGAAAGAAAGCAGTATAGCAAAAGGTAAGACATAAAAAATGCCATGATATATATGGTGAAGGATGTTAATCAGACATTGTGGTAATCATTTCACAATATATACAAACATCTAATCATTATGTTGTACATCTGAAACTAATATAATGTTATAGATCAATTATATCTCAATTCTTAAAAAATGCCTTAATATGTCTTGGATATCAAGCTGAAGAACTTGCTTAAGCAAATGGAAAGCAGGCAAAAGCTTCCAAGGTGGAAAATGGTTGCTTAACGATTTCCACAAGAGAAAAATCATCATAACAGCAGTTTGCAGGGAGGGAGACGAAAGGTCCTCCAGTAGAACACTAGAGAAATGCTGGGGCCCAAAGTCAGCAGAAGAAGTGGTGAAAGAAGCAGCAGATATAGAGGTAGACAGGAGGGAGAGATAGTAGCTTGGAGACTGATTAGATATAAAATGTTTTCTGAACAAAGAATAATGGTGGAAGGCAGAGGGAAAATCTTGAGAGAGACAAGTGCAAGAAAAATCAGGCTGACATCAAAAATGGATAAAAATTTGGTTCGCCTGGAAAGAAGGGAACATGAAGGGTAGTAGTAAAAGGAAATTATGTTTGAAGAGTAGGTTGGAGTCAGATCTTGGAGGGTTTAAAATGATAAGCTAAGAAGTTTTATTTATTAGATAAAACCTCTGATGGCTGTTGAATAGGAAAGCAAAATTCCCGAGCTGATATTTAGCAATGAATCTGACAGCCCTGTAGAAGTTGGACTAGAGAGAGACACCTATTAAAGGGAGGTAAACTGTTAATAGATCCTGAAGTTCTCAGGAAAGAGAATTTTATTCTGAAGTACAGTAGTGACAGTGTCCATGAAGAGAAAGATTCATGAATCATGTACAGAGAGAAGAGAAGAAGAATCAGCAGGGCTAAATCCAGAACACTGACAACACCAAATGCTGGCGAGGATGTGGAGTAACAGAAACTCTCATTCATTGCTGTTGGGAATGCAAAAGAGTACAGCCCCTTTGGAAGACAGTTTGGCAGCTTCTTACAAAATCAAAAAAAAAAAAAAAAAAAAACTTTTATCATATCATCCAGCAATCACACTCCTTGGTATTTACCTAACGGAGTTAAAAATTTATGTCCACACAAAAACCTGCACACAGATGTTTATAGCAGCTTTATTTATGATTGCCAAAACTTGGAAGCAATCAAGCTGTCCTTCAGTAAGTAAATGGATAAAGAAACTGTGGTCCATCAAGACAACAGAACATTTCCAGTGCTAAAAAGAAACAAACTATCAAACTGTGAATAGACATAAAGAAAATTTAAATGCCCATTACTAAGTGAAAGAAGTCACCCTGAAAAGGATACTGTATGATTCCAACTATATGACATTCTGGAAAAGGCAAAACTATGGAGTCAGTAAAAAGATCAATGGTTACCAGGGGTGGGTATGGGTGGGGGGGATGAATGGAGAAACACAGAGAGGATTTTTAGGGCAGTGAAAACTACTCTGTATGATACTCTATTGGTAGATACATGTCACTATATATTTGTCCAAACCCGTAAAATGTACAACACCAAGAATGAATGTTAAACTGTGGATTTGGGGCGATAATGATGTGTCAGTGCAGGTTCATCAGTTGTAGCCAATGTATCATCACTGTGGTGGAGGATACTAGTAACAGGAGAGGCTCTGCACGTGCTGGGGCAGGGGCTGTGTGGGAAATCTTGGTACCGTCTACTCGATTTTGATGTAAACCTAAAACTGCTCTAAAAAAATAAGGTTTGTTTTGAAAAAAAATCAACAGAACTCAGCAAATTACTGAAAGTGAGAAGTTACGGATGTATAAGGTCAAGGTATTAAAAAGCTCAGAGTGAATTTCCAATCACTGAAGTGGAAAAATAGTGATAGTGGAGTGTAAATATATTAACAAGTTGCTAAAATATTCATTACAAAGGTGGAAAGTATCTTCACTGTCAACAACTCCTAGTAACAAGAGCCAAGGGAAGATGGTATAAGTTGATGGCGGAAATGTCAAGAGTAACACTGTTTGGCGACACTACAGGAGATTTTGAAATAAAGGAGAAGAGTAAAAGGGAAAGGGATGGCAATTATGATCCCATGTTATGAGCCATAGAGTTCTAGACAAGTTATGGAACTTCTACAAATCTCAGTTTTCTCTCCTTTAAACTTGAGAAAATAAAACCAGTTTGCAGTTGCCAGTTAAGGAAAATCTTATCTCACCCTGTCGATCCCATGTTGGACCTAAGACCATATCTGCTATTGCACATATTTCCTAGGAAGGCAGAAAGATAGCTGAAAGTACCAGCCTCACATTATTTTTATTCCCATTATCATCTTTGCAATTTGTTTTACAAGGATAAAAGAAAATGTACAAGCCATAGACTTATAAGTCATCTTTAATTGTATCCAAAGGTACAAGCATATAGAGCAGATTCCAATACATACAAATAAATTTCAGAGCCCTTATATGTGTTGACTTGCTATCAGGGAGCTCCACTTCATGCTTTATTGAAAGGGAATGGAAAACCATCTGTTACCAGCACATTAGCCTGTCACCTTAGCTCCCCTGAGCGAGCCAATTGGGGTGGACCATTTCAATACTAGCACCTTCTTGCTATTGAAAAAATCCTTCACACTTACTTTGACAATTTTTCATCTTTGACTTATACTGCAATTTCCTCCTTATTCTCCCCCCTGGTCTCTACCATTCTCCCCTGCAATCAGTCTGAAGTGTCTTGGAAAAAAATAGTTTTCCTCCCTAATGCTTATCTGTGTCTGCTTTAAGTTCCATCTCTGGCTTCTCACTGATTTTCAAATTCCCATCTCACCTTGAAATAACTCTCTTAGTTGCTCCTAACCCATAGCGCTTCTCCCACTCTGCTCAAGTATTTGTTTCAACAACTCCTTTTCACTTAGCTGAGTTTCTCCATTCTCACTGTAATCGTGGCACTACATATAAAGTGTAAACTTCTGTTTACAGCCTCCCTCTGTCTGTTCACTCAGTCTTATTTAAATCTTCACATATTCAAAGCTTTTAGCTAATAACCCCAAAAAGCTTTGTAAGAAACAACTTAAAACTGTTCATTTTCATTTGACATCCATCAGCAGAGCTTCCATTTAGTTTGCAATGATCTTTTAAAATGTTTATTAATAATAATGAAATTGAAAAGCAAAAATGTTTAAAATACTATAACTTGAAAAGCAGTGAATGTGGAGATACTGTGAGTGTTTATTAAGCAATCTGTTTCAGAGGATGAGGCAAAGGTGGACTCTACATCACTGTGTATGCATCAGGTGACCGAACCAGGCCATATCTAGGATGCTTGGTGTTAAAATGAGAGCTGGTTAAAAGAAATTACATAAGATATGACTCTGCAAGCATGGTGGAAAACAACAACAACAATAACAATAAATAACAGATAAAAATAAGAAACAGAATGGTTTCGGGTCAAATATGTTGTGCTCCATTATATTAAAAGCTACTTTTAAACTATTTGGAGGGAACATACTATTGGCAATTTTTCTAGTTCTAACAACAAATGTGAGTTCATTAATTTTCTCTTGCCCGGTTCCCTATGACTCTTGGAAATGGTTTGCCAAAGAACTGGCTGGTGTTAGGGGTAAAATCTGTTACCACAAATTAGAATGAGGCTAACTTTTCCAGATGCAGATGAAATCCATGATTTTAGCTTTAATCCCATGATAGAAAAGTAGGTTGGGCCAGATCATAAGGGTTTGGGAGGGGGCTTAATTACAAGGTTCATGAAGTTTGGACTTCATTTTGTAGACTATGGCAATGTATTTACAATTAGCAAGCCAAGGAACAGGATTATCAGAGCCTCATTTTAGAAAGATCTGGCCAACAAGGAGACATTTCCCATAGGTAAAACAAGAAAATACTAGAATAAACCTAATAAGAACCCACGAAATCTGAAAAGAAGAGAAAGGGAAAGCTCTTTTATAAGTAGAATGAATGGGATTTGGCTACTGGTTGATTCACTATAAGAGATTAAAAAAAGAAGAAGAAATAAAGCTGTTAGCAGTTTTGAATCTGTCAAGCAGGGCGAATAAAGATCCAATAACCAATATGTGGAAGTTAGACCATAGAATAAGTTTACTGTTTGGGTTTATCTGCTCCTCAGAGTAGGAGGTGAATTCTAATTTAGAACTTGGATTTGGAGGTAATTCTAAAAGATGGTTCTAAATGGTGGATTAGAAATAAAGAGAAAGTTAATGACTAGAATTACCTGCATAGAGCCAATAGTTAAAGCCATGAAAATGGACGAAATTACAAAATGTATATAGAATGTAAAGACGGTCAGAAAGAAAATCTTTCAGAAGCAGGAGAAAGAGAATTCAGATAATACACCCCCCCCCCAAAAGAGAGAGAGAGAGAGAGAAAGAAGAGGAACTGGAAAGGAGGAAGAGGAGAAGGAAGGGATAAAGGAGGAAAAAAGAAGGAAGAAAGGAGGGAAGAAAGGGAGGGAGGGAAGGAGGAAGGACTTTAGACTAATAGAGCTGGAAGTCTCATAGAAGATATCTAACCTTAACCTAAGGGTGGGAAAATTGAATCCCAAAGCAGGACAATAACTTTGCTAAGACTGAATCTAGTTAGTGGATGAGTGTCTATTTATTATAGAATCAATGGTCTCTACTTTATGATTAGTGGTATTTATCTTCATCTGTTGTGTGGGATTCACATTATATAAGTCCTAGTTCCTAAGTGTCTTACATAAATTAAATAATCTGGATTGAAAATTATCTAGATATATGAGTAGACAAGAGAATCCCATTTTCCCTGTGTATGTGGGAGTGGATGAGAGGAAACATGGCAGTTATTTCCCTTTAAGATTCCTAGGAATGAATAGGGGTCAGGAAAAGGAGGAACTACAAGGATATTAGACAACTTGATTTCTCACCTGGGTTTAGGAGGAAAACCAGGATAACTGATTGATGAAAAGAAGTCCTCCCATGATACACCCCCCAAATTCCAATTTTATGAGACAGTAATGCAAGAGTTTCCTCTCTTCTACAGAAGGGCAGGTAACATCATAAAAAAGAATAGTCAGTAACTTCCTGATCTACAAACTACCACAATGAAATTATTTGGTCAGATCAAATACCTGCTCAACAATTAGAAAAGCAAAATTGATAATGTAAATTGATATGGCCACTATGGAGAACAGCATGGACATTCCTTAAAAAACTAAAAACAGAATTACCATATGATCCAGCAATCCCACTCCTGGGCATATACCCAGAGAAAACCATACTTCAAAAAGACACATGCGGGGGCTTCCCTGGTAGTGCAGTGGTTGAGAATCTGCCTGCTAATGCAGGGGACACAGGTTCGAACCCTGGTCTGGGAAGATCCCACATGCCGCGGAGCAACTACGCCCGTGAGCCACAACTACTGAGCCTGCGCGTCTGCAGCCTGTGCTCCGCAACAAGAGAGGCCACGATAGTGAGAGGCCCGTGCACCACGATGAAGAGTGGCCCCCGCTTGCCGCAACTAGAGAAAGCCCTCGCACAGAAACAAAGGCCCAACACAGCCAAAAATAATAAATTAATTAATTAATTAAAAATTAAAAAAAAAAAAGACACATGCGCCCCAATGTTCATTGCAGCACTATTTACAATAGCCAGGTCATGGAAGCAACCTAAATGTCCATTGACAGATGAATGGATAAAGAAGATGTGGTACATATATACAATGGAATATTACTCGGCCATAAAAAGGAACGAAATTGGGTCATTTGTAGAGACGTGGATGGACATAGAGATTTCATACAGAGTAAACTAAGTCAGAAAGAGAAAAACAAATATCATATATTAACACATATATGTGGAATCTAGAAAAATGGTGCAGATGAACCGATTTGCAAGGCAGAAATAGAGACACAGATGTAGAGAACAAATGTATGGACACCAAGGGGGGGAAAGCAGTGGTGGTGGGGTGGCGGGATGAATTGGGAGATTGGGATTGACATATATACACTAATATGTATAAAATAGGTAAGTAATAAGAACCTGCTGTATAAAAAATAAAATAAAATTCAGAAAAAAAGAAGAAAAGCAAAATTGGCATATTTCATTATAACTGTCACACTTAACATATGTTCTCAGACTTATGAATCCTCAATATTTTCTTAAAAAATTAGATTTGTTTCCAGTATGAAAATGCTTTTCATATTGCTACTGATCTGTAGTTGCACCTGAAATCCACGCTTCACATCAAAACCTTTCTAATCCACATTTAAACTGCATATGAAACATAGAACTGCATATGAAAATATTTTAGTGAATAACTGTTATTTCTGGTATTGCAAATAACTTTTATAAGTTACCAAACATTTAATGCCATCTTCTTCAGTGCTTTTCACCTGGGAGGCAATTGACAAACGCTGGTGTTAACGATATTATTATAACTGCATATTGAATACCTGTGATGGTTAATTTTACGTGTCACCTTGACTGGCCACAGGGTGCCCAGATTCAACATTGTTTCCATGAAGGTGCTTACAGATCAAATCAGCATTTGAATCAGTGGACTCTGTAAAGTAGATCACTTAGCCAACATGAGGAGGCATCATCCAATCCACTGAGGGAAGACAGAGGAAGGAGGCATTCTCCCCTCCCCCACCCAACCCCAGCCTCACTGCTCAGGTGCGTCATCTCACCTCTTTCTGCTCTCAGACTGGGGTTCACACCATCGGCTCCCCTGGTTCTCAGGCCTTTGGACTCAGACTGGATTATACTACCAGCTTTCCAGAGTCTCCAGCTTGCAGACAGCAGACTGTGGAACTTCTCAGCTGCCATATCGTGTGAGCCAATCAATTCCTCAAAATAAATACCTTCCGATGTATATTCATCCTATATATCTTATAAGTTCTGTTTCTCTGGAGGACCCTGACTAATACAATGCCAAAATCAGGCTTCATTAAATCACATATCTTTTAATGGTTGTACAAATTGTTATTAACATCACAAATAGTCTTTATTGTGGTTTAATTTTGTTTTGATACATGTAATTAAGTGACTGTAATATCCTGTTTAATTTTCCCTTAAATAATCAAATATATTAATTTCCTTCCTATGTCATTGTATTTTGACTGAAGAGGTATACATCTTCTCATCCTATAGATACATATCATAGTGTCCCCCATATAACATAACATAATTTATGAACTCAACCTTTAAATCAGGTAGATTCCACCCAAAACCTGATCCTAGTATATTTTTCAATATAATGCAACACATACTTCAGTGAAAGTATAAAAGTATACTGGATGAATATTGATAAACCTTGAAACAACATTAAATGATACTAATAATATAAGCAGAGATAAATTTCAGCAAAGTTAAGCTTGAGCTATTCATAAAATATATTCTACTTTCCTGACAATTTCCATTTGTAAGCCAGATATTTTCCCTGCCAAAGTTACATTTGGTGAAAAAAATTAACTTCATGATGAATAGAATTATTGCATGGTGATAGTATATTACTATAAAAATTTTTGCCCAGTTTGTATTAATGGAAATACAAAAATACATGATTATGGACCATCAAACCCTAAAACTATGGAAACACCATCATCCAGATAATATACATGTTACTTAGAAGTTCAAGGTACAAATAATTCCAGAAGCCAGCTATGGAAAAGATACAAAAGTTATAACTATAATACCACTTTTAAAGCACTAGTATATTTTAGTATTGCAACAAGGAATATTTATAGCAAGTTATAAATTATTAAGGCTCTACAAAGAACTTCCTTTAAAAATATTATCCATAAGAATTCTAAATTTGTACAAGGTGCCCAGTTCCCAGGAAAAAGCAAATAAAACGGTGTTAAAGTTGAAGAAGGGCGAAAACACCTACAGTCTCCACTTTGCAAGGGCTAGAGATATGTTTACTCTATAGTTAGCAAAGAGCAAACAAGGCCCTTTTAAAAGTATTTACTTGGAGCCACAGAATGTCTGGTCTTGGGTGTTTGCTTTCTGTTAATCTTTTAATTTTCCAGAAGTTGCGACTCCATATGGATTTTTGTAGCTATCATCATAAAGTTGCCACCCAAACTCATTTTATATTTAAAATTAAAAAAGAAGAAGATGGAAGAGGAGAGAGAGGAGGAAGAGGCTGGACAGAAGCAGAACAATATTTCTGTGATCTTCTGTTTGGCCCATTGTGAGCAGGATCTCCAGTCTGCACTGCTGCTTTTGTACACCTACAAATTAAACCACCAGAGGGAGCTTCTGCATTTCAGTCCTATTCTTAATCATTAATTAAACTTATTGTATGGATCCATTTTAAATCATTTAGTTCAGGCCTCACAGAGAAAAATACAACTTGTAGACCAAAGTGACAAATACCTAGATACATGAGATCTCCATAAAAATCCAGTCTTTTATGAAAAACTACTAGACTGAGAGTACACTACCAATTTGGTTAAATGAGAAGAGGAAAACCAACTCAGAATTGTGGATTAATTTGTCCTAACTGAGCTGTCTTGGAGTCAGGAAGAGGAAGAGACTGAAAATTGACCATGACAGTCAATTATTTCCCCTCTTTCTCTTTCCTTTCCTTCTTCACTTCCTCCCTCCCTCCATCCTTTCTTCCTTTTTTCCTTCCTTCCGTTTACAAGGACACATTAGTTTAGAAAGTTCCCAGGACTGAAAGTCAAACATGTGCATTTTAGTCCTTATTTAGCTACAGATTGCAATGACAATAAACTGAGCACCTATTGTTTGTAGGGCATTATTCTAAGAGCTGGGAATAAAGTGAAACTTTCTCCCAAGATGCTTACATTCTAGCAGGGGAAACTGAAAATAAATCATTAACTAGATTACTTTTAGGTCTTGATGAATGTTATTCAGTTAAAAATGGATATTTGCCAGACTGATGGGATAGAATGAGGATGGACAGCTTCAACTAGGTGGTCAAGAAAGACCTTTAAAAAGTAGTATTTGAATTACGTTCTGAAGTGAAGTAAAGAGGCAACGATGGAAAGATGACAGGGAAGAGCTTCATATATAGAGAGAACAGTAATTAAAATAGCCCTGGGAAAAGAAGAATAGGAGGCTGCTGCAATTGAAAAATACATTATAGTAGAGGGGAGTAAAGAGAAAGAGAGCAGAGGTAGGCTGGCCAGATGATACGGTTTCACATACCACATAGTCCGCCAAAGGGTGAGTTTGTATTGTAAATGGATGTTGAAGTCAATGGAGAGTTTTGAGCTTAATGATAATCCAATCTGTTTTGTTTTAAAAATATCACACTGGATGTTGGTTGGAGAGAAGTCTGAGCAAGATGTAAAAAAGTAATAGACAAGATGGAAACAGTGAATCCAGATGTAAAGTTTTGGGTACGGTTCAGGGTATGATGATGACTTTGCTGAGGATGGTCTATGAGGACTGAGATCTAGTTGACAGTGGAGACAACAGGACTTGAGGTTAGATTGAATATAGCAAGTGAAGAACCAGTGGATTCGAGAATGACTTACAGTACTTTTTGGCTGAAGCATCTGGGCAAATGGAGATAGAGAAGAATGGATTTGGGGAGAAAATGAAAAGACTCTTTGGGACATGTTTGGCTTTCTAAGACTATTATTCATCCAAGAGGAGCTGCCCAATAGGCTATTAGTTATATGAGCTGAAAACTCAAGGGTGAGATCAGGCAAGACGTATAAATGTGCCTGTCAACAGCATGTACTTGGGATGAGTAAAGATGGAGGAGGGGGCTGAAGACTGATTCCTGGGGCATGACAACATTTGCTGGTGGAGACAAACAGAAGTTGAAAGAGACTCTGAGAAGTTTCCAGACAAGTTGGAGGAATCCCAGGAGAGTGGGCTATCGCAAAATGCAAATGAAGTATTTTTTTTAAAGAGGAAGTGACCAGATATGTTCAAAGTGACTGATGGAAATTAACCATTGGATCTTATGAGAAAAAGACCATTGGTGATTTGTGAAGAGTGTGCTTTTTATGGAGAATTGTGGTAGAATGCATAGTCTTCAAGGGGAGAATAAGAGAGAAAAAAGATAAGAAAGCAGAGACTGTGAAAATACACCAGTCTTCCACGGAGTTTTGTAGCAAAGGCGAGTAGATTTATGGGATATAGCCTAGAGAGGCATGGAATCAAGTACATGTTTTGTTTTCTTTTGTTCTGTTTTATTTTGTTTTGTTTTGTTTTGTTTTAGGACAGTAGCTTTTACAATATGATTGCATGTTTAATGGCAGAGACCCCATTTCAGATAAATAGTTCTAATAGTTGAAAACAAGTGAGTTATTTTTCAAAGTGTGTGAGTGCCAGGGAGACATGTAGTTTAAACAAATAACCTGAACTTGGAATGCCTTTACTTCTGCAATTATCCATAGCTGCTTAGAATTGTGTTCACAAGCATTGGAGGTGCTAGATCATAGAATGCAGATTGGGCAAGGAGAGAAATAAGGGGGAAAAATGGGAGAGGAGAGTAAACATGTTGAACATTTCCATAAGACAAAATAATTTTTGGATTAGAAATACAAGAGTAAGTGAACTGCAGTGGTAGGAAATGATGACCATAATGTGAGAACGCAGATTTCAGAGATGGTGCCAGTACTAGTGATAGGATTGGGAAGGTGGGAGTGATTAGGGATAGGGTCAGATTACAAGATATGCATGCTGGACTAATTTTTTAAAAATTTTTATTGGAGTATAGTTGCTTTACAATGTTGTGTTAGTTTCTGCTGTACAGCAAAGTGAATCAGTTATACATATACATATATCCCCTCTTTTTTGGGATTTCCTTTCCGTTTAGGTCACCACAGAGCACTGAGTAGAGTTCCCTGTGCTATATAGTAGGTTCTCGTTAGTTACCTATTTTATACATAGTAGTGTATACATGTCAATCCCAATCTCCCAATTCATCCCACCCCTTCTTTCCCCCTTGGTATCCGTAAGGTTGTTCTCTACATCTGTGTCTCTATTTCTGCTTTGTGAATAAGTTTTCATCCATACCATTTTTCTAGATTCCACATATAAGAAATATTATACAATATTCGTTTTTCTCTTTCCAACTTACTTCACTCTCTGTATGACAGTCTCTAACTCCATCCACATCTAGGCAAATGGCTCAATTTTGTTCCATTTTATGGCTGAATAATATTCCATTATATGCTTCCATGTCCTGGCTATTGTAAATACTGCTGCAATGAACACTGGGGTGCATGTGTTTTTGAATTATGGTTTTCTCCGGGTATACACCCAGGAGGGGGATTGCTGGGTTGTATGGTAGTTCTATTTTTAGTTTTGTAAGGAACCTCCATACTGTTCTCCATAGTGGCTGTACCAATTTATATTCCCACTAACAGTGTAGGAGGGTGCCCTCTTCTCCACACCTTCTCCAGCATTTATTGTTTGTAGATTTTTTGATGATGGCCATTCTGACTGGTGTGAGGTAATACCTCATTGTATCATAGTTTTGATCTGCATTTCTCTAATAATTAGTGATGTTGAGCATCTTTCATGTGCTTGTTGGCCATCTGTATGTCTTCTCTGGAGAAATGTCTATTTAGGTCTTCTACCCATTTTTTGATTGGGTTGTTTGTTTTTTTGATATTGAGCTGCATGAGCTGTTTGTATACTTTGGAAATTAAACCCTTGTCAGTTGCTTCATTTGCAAATATTTTCTCCCATTCTGAGGGCTGTCTTTTCATCTTGTTTAAGGTTTCCTTTGCTGTGCAAACGTTTTTACATTTAATTAGGTCCTATTTGTTTATTTTTGTTTTTATTTCCATTACTCTGGGAGATGGGTCATGGACTAATGATCTTAGATAATCCAAGCGTTCTGAATTTCCAATGGTCACTGATGTAACTCGGGAAGAAAGGCATAATGGAGTTGATCCTGGAGTCAGAGCCACATACTGAATGACCTGGGAGTGGTTAGAGGGTTGGGACAGCTTGGAGATTCTGAGAAGGCTGACCACACCACTGGTGAAAGTCAGCAGGATGCTGATGTACTAGCATAATTGGCAATTGCAGGTTTTAAGAGAAAATTTACAATCTGACTTTAAGCAAATAACTTATAAGCTCTGTTCATCTTTTGACACTGGAAAAATATACATACTTAATTCACAGTGCAGCTGTGGGGATTTTGTAAACATCTCTAAATGTAGGGATTTCTTTCTTTTTTCATTGTGTGAAGGAAGTTTTTATTGATAAGGGCAATAAAAACTAGAGATAGAATGTATTTTGCTGATTTCTTATCTTCAAGGAGTTTATGATCTAATTAGGGAGGTAGGGTTTCCAATGGTGAAACAAATTGATAAATATATAAAGCTAACTTCAATACGATATAAACAATGTCTCAATAGGGTATAAACTATGTGTCAAAAGAATGTTATAAGCAGTGAGTTGTATAGGAGCCCAAAGAAAAATTACTAGGGACCAAAGGTACCCGGGAAGGTTTTAGACAAACATTGAATCATTGGTAGAAAGAAAAAAAAAAAAGAGAGGAATTCTACCCTGAGGCTGAGGAGATGGAAATGAGAAAAAATTGTCAACAGTGGATATTAACTTGGTCATACTAAGCAAAGCTTGATTCAATTACGGTTTTCAATATGATCTCTGGAGAAAAAAGTATTTTTTTCCTTCTGTGATCATTGGGCTTTGTGACATTTAAAACTCCTTGAGTTATACAGTCTAATATTCTACAAACTACTAAGCTCTGCCACAAAAAGAGGGCCAGCCAGCCAGTAGGTGGGTGAGAAGGCGGTGAGAAACCACAAGGGAGGAAAGAGAAGCAACTCAAAATCAAGTTGAAGAATAGAGGACATTGAAAGACTAAATAACATCCCTAGAGACAAAATCAAAACTTGACCATTTCATTTACCAAAGGGAGTGAGAATCCTACACTGTGAAAGTAAATATTTTTAAATGTAATTAGATAAAAAATAAAAAGGAGATACATCAATACGACCATATTTTCCCCACATTTTCAAAGCTGAAGATGTTTGAAGATGCTTTAAAATGGCATCAACTAGAGGTTTAAAATGTTCACAGGCTGTATATAAAATAGATTACTAATAAGGACCTACTGTATAGCACAGGGAACTCTACTCAGTACACTGTAATGGCCTATATGGGAAAAGAACCTAAAAAAAAGAGTGGATATATGTATATGTATAACTGATTCACTTTGCTGTAAACCTGAAACTAACACAACAATGTAAATCAACTCTACTCCAATCAAAATTTAAAAAAAAAAAGTTCAACGGCTATTTATTCTGCTCTCGTCAGATCAGGTCTCTTGCATTTTCACTTCTCCTACCCTGCACTGGAAATTCTTTCCCCCTAGAATGGGCTTCCATTAGCTCTTCCTTGCGTAGATGCAAGAGCTTCCTTACTGACTTTCTCTCCGATTCTCCTAGCTCTAATCCTTCTCCCCAGGCTCCCAGATTCATCTTCCTACAGCACCGTTTTGACCATATTGCTTCTCTGATCCAAAGCCTTTGATGGTTCCTCCCATTTCCTAATGAGTACAAACTAAAGCATTTCAAGTGAATTTACAGCAGACTCTCCAAATTTCCCAGCACTCCTCCACTTTAAACACTATACGCTTTAGCTAAACTGTATTACTCATGGTCTCTAAAGTTACCCTGTGCTTTTCAGTCTTTGAACATTTCTTCTTTTCTGCTTGTCTAAATGTTACCATCTTTCAAGGTTCAGTTAAAATATCACCTGTGAAATTGTCACCCTTGAGCTCTCAACTTGCGGTTATTTGTCAACCTTGCAAGCATTTGCTTTGTACATCTCAATAGGATTTGTTCCGCCACAGCTTAGAGTATTGCAGAGAAATATTTTGCTTGGTTGTTTTCTGTTGTTCCTAATTGCTATCAAAGTCCCCACTCAGCCACCCAAACAAAGCTAATAAACATTTATGCAAATAAATTAGTAGTTTCTTCTCAACTACCTTATTTGTTGGAAATAGTCAAATGATAATTCTGGAGACAATTTAAACACCCCCCTCCATAAAGTACTCAAAGTATAACATTGTGTCTCCCTGTTTACCACACTGAGGCATTACAGGCTTTTCTACCTTTCTTATTTTTCATAGATACTGACCACCTATAACGAATATTCCATGTAATATTCAGACATCAAAAAATTGCACTGTCAGAAAATTGTTAGAAAAATTGCACTGTCAGAAAATTGTTAGGGTACTTGAAAGAAATACTGCTGACTGGGAAAATAATTTCAACATATTTAATAGACAAATGCTTATTATTCAGAAAAGTTGAAAAAGACAAATTACCCACTGTAAAAAAGCAAATGGACAAAGGATACGAATACCTAAGTCACAGAAAAAAAATGCAAATAGCAAAAGTCATATGAAAGCTGATAACCTTAGCACTTATCTATGAAATTAAAAATACAATTTTCATCCATCCAACTAGAAGACATTTTAAAGATGGACAGTATCAGCTATTGGCAAAGGTGTTGGGAAGATGATCTCTTACATTGCTAGCGTGAGTATAAAAAGGTACCTCCAACTCTTGTTGGAGGGGACCTCGCTGTTTTTATTAAGTTTTTAAGTCTACACTTTCTACCAGCCAGCAATTCTACTTAGCTATATCTCACCTAAAGAAACAGTAACACTTAAGAACAAGGAGGCATGTACAAAGATGCTTAAGAGAGCATTTATTTTTAATGATGAAAATTAGAAATTAATGTCCATCATTCTGTCATGATTATCACTACATAATCATAGTATATTATAATGTAGAGTACCATGCAATGGTTAAAAGTAAAATATCAGGGCATACTATGAGTTTAAAAAAATTGAAAAATGATAAGTAAAATAGGATACGATTGATGGTATTCAAATTAAAATATCACGTATTTCTGTTGTTACATTCATCTATGCATATAAATGCATGTTAAATGTCTGGAAGACTACCTAACCAGTTTTTCCTAAGGGAAAGAAAGCAAATTGGCTGAGACCTAACCTTCTACAGCATTCTCCTCAATTTTACAAACATGTACAAGCAGATATACACATATATACACATTGTATTCTTTTTTTTCGTCTGATTTTACTAAATTAGAATTACATTGTATACATCCCTGCAAAGCTTTCTTTTGCAACTGAAATTTCATGAACATACCAGAAGTCACTAGCTATATACAAATGCCAGTTTTATGCTTTCTAATTTAAGTATGTGTACATAGAGATACACACACATATACACGCTCATATACATCATAAACGGGATCATAATGCTGAATTCTATTTTTTTTAAATGCCATAGATTTTTCCTACTACTTTGCTTGCTTCTCCAACTCCCTCTCCCTTATTATGCCCACTCACATCTTTTCGTTCCCAGATCATCAGGTGAAGCAAATCATTTATCATCCCTTTCTATTGTTCTCCACGTTCACATGCCCATGTACTTTGCACATATTCAGACATATATACATATATGTATGTATTTATAAATACAAAGATATTCCATGCAAAAATTGAATGCTTAATAAAAATAGGATCATACGTATTTCTATTCATTTCACTTTCTTAATCTCATAATATCACATAAAAATCCATTCATGTCTATTGATACAGCTTAAATTCATTATCTATGATGCTTGCATAATCCTCCTTGATGTGGCTGTATCCTAATTTATTCAACAGTCCACCATTGCGGATATTTGTTTCCAGTGTTGTGGTTAGAATGTCGCTGCAAATATTGATACAAACATCTCTGTACTATGTCTTTGAATACTACTAGTACTTTTATTTCAATACAATAGAGTCTCAAGAAATTGGACTTTGGGGTCAACATCTGTAAAAGAACTCCAAGGTAACCAAGGACAGCGGAGAGCTGCTGGTGAGAGCATAAGATTGAGAGACATTTGGAAGTCAGACATACAGAGTCTTGATGACCATGTTAAAGAGATTTGTCAGGTCTACAATTATAGTGCTTTAAATCCTGAGTACAGGAGGTTACAACTAAGTTTTTCAAGTGTTATTCTGGTGACCCTATAGATGGGGTGGGGCAGTAGGGAACATGAAGAGACTGAATGAGATTAGACTAATTAGGACACGTTTGCCTGCCATCGCCAATGCAAGAAAATGGCTGGTGGTGGAGAGATTCAAACATATTTGAGATATGGTTAGGACGTGAAATCAGTAGGAATCAGCACTGGAAGGTAAGTGTCAAGGACGATTCCTAGGTATCTAGGTGGATGTACTGAGCCAGGGGATCCCAAAGAGTAATCAGGATTGGGAGACAAGATGATGAGTTCAATTCTGGATTCATGGGTTTTGAACAGTTTGGGACCATTCTGAGAAAAAGTGTCAAGCAGAAAACTATGTATATAGGTCTGGCGCTCAGAGATTGTCTTGGATATATACAAATAAGGTGGTAATTTAATCTGAGACATCAATTTCTAGGCTGATGTGACAAGTGTCTCCAAAGTGACTCTGGGAATAAACCACTTTTTATGTCCCAAAAACATGAAATCATCAGTGGTAAAGAATGTGAGATTAAAGAAAGGGAGAAAAGACATTACTGTTAACTACACTTCTTTTTATCCTGGGAACTGTGGCAAGTGGTGAAAATGTACAATGCTGAAAAGAAGATGTGAATACTACCATCACCTGGTCACACCTGACTACCTGGGCATTAAAGGGAGTATTTTTAAATGCGGGACTGCTCTCTTACTTATTTCAAATTTTTCATAAACATAAAATTAATTTTATTTTAAAAAACCCCTCTTGCTTGTAGATTAAAGTGAATGCATGTGTTTTCTTTTATTTCCATTTATCCATCTTGTAATATTAATTTGGTTTCTTTTTTCCACTAATCTTAATATTTACTTCTCAGATGATGGGTTATTAAAGTTCTAGGTAGGACTGTCCTTTGTCTCTTAGTAGGGTATGACTTGTTCTGTAAGAAACATATTAGGAAACACCCGATATCCCTTTGTTCTAAGGCTAGTCAGCAGATGGTCATGCTGAGGAAAAACCAACAGCAAAGTCATAGGAGGCCAAACACTGGGGTGGAGGGATGCTATGCATTATCTTTTGGGCTGGGACTTAGCAGTGGGACTTTTATATATCCCAGTGTGGAAATAAGAATGCTCTATCAAGGACATTGATGATTGTGATGTACATTTTAATTGCATAGATTATATTATTTGTTGATAAACAAGTAATGAAAATATCACATTCTATTGGCATTATATATTATGATTTTTAAATATATTTATGAAGCATTCATATCTTCATCCAAGTTAGTGAGGGAACACCAAGCTGTCCCAATAATATATATTTTTAAACTGGAAGTATTACATTGCTTTTGGTGTATGCTCTGAACTAGAGAATTCATCCTAATGGTCCTTGTGAATATGATAACTGTCGGTTTATAAAGATAAGGGATTGAATAAAAATGATTAGAGTAAAGCTAGAAGAATAACATACAGGCAAAGATATTTAACTCAGATCTGTTTACTCTTATCTCTCCATGGACATAGACCACTTTTAGAAGGTCAAGAGAATGTTTAGTCTTCTGTTTTTACCTTGCTGCACGTGGAAAAAATACAATTCAATCAAATCCATATAGAGTTCTCAAAGGAATTCATTTTCTGGACTGTTGCCAGAGCCCATGGTGAATTTTAGGGTGACCCTTCCGTGACGTGAGGGGATCCATCTGACTGTCACAGCTGCCAACAGTTCAGCTCTAAACTTAAAACTATCTGGCCAGATATTAGGCTACATTACCTTCAACTCCCCTCCAATATAATTTACTTGTGGCCAAAGCCACAAATAAATCATAAACTTACCTCTGATCAGCATTTTCCAAAGGGTTTTTAGCAGAAAATCCATATTTGTCCAGGCAAACATGGCATCTTGGTTAAATATACATTGGAAATGCTCTCCTTAATCTAGTTAATGGATATTCTTAAACAGTAAGATTTATTAGAGCCTTTGATGTACTAATATGCATGGTGATAACCTGCAGTGATCTCTAGGAGATCAATATTTTATATAGATTTCCCCCAAACTTAAGATCATACAACACTTTTTGAAACAATGTCTACCGCTAACATCTAAAAGAACACTAGTGAACAGCAGAAAGCAGTTTTTAAAATGTCCTTATACGAACCATGAGGGATTCTGTAAACCAGAAATAAATAGGTCTAAAGGGCATCTAGGTTGGCAGCCTGCCTCAGTCCTGTTCCAGCTCGCTGAGCAGCTGTGGTTGTCCTAGTACCAAACAAATATGTGAAGTGGAAATGCCCTAATGCCTGATGTTTGCCTTCCTGGACTGAGAACTACAGGGTGGAGGGCATGGTGTAGGATCACTCACAGAACTATGTAGAGTAACTTACGGGCATATCTAACAAGATTTGTTTTTAATGTTTTTTGTTTTTGCTTTGCCCCTTATTTCCAATAGCCTAATTTGATAAATGGGATTTTTGACTGGGCTTAAGATAAATGCAGGTATAACGTTAATGACGCCAGAGTATTTATCTACATAAAAGTTTAATGGAAGCGTTTTGTGCATTCATTAAAGAATCATAGATTATCACAATTGTCTTGCTGTGCTCTCATGGGAGATATGAAATGCTAGTAATTAAACATTCATTGAAAAATTATAATGCTTGAAATTAAATCTAATTCAGTGCATTCATCAAGACGTTTCCACTGTGCAGTCTGGAGGTCATTTCAGGTCAACAAATATTGCCAGACACTTTAGTAGGCACTGAGGATAAAGAAATGAAAAAGACCCAGTGAATTCTCTGGAGGAGCTTCCAGTTTTGTTGGTAAGGTGGTCAGAGTAGAAGAATAATCCAGTTCACGAGGGGCTGAGGGGAAAGGGTGAGGTACTTTAATCTGAAACATGAATGCAAGGAGGGCAGGTCAGGAGAAATAGGATGAAACTGCGGAAGGAGAAAGGGTGTTATCATGACCCAGAGGACCTGGCACACCATGCTAAGGAGTCTGGATTTTTTCATATAGACACAAAGAAAGCAAAGGTGGAGCAGAGAGATCAATTTGGAGACAATTCCAACAGTCCCAACAATGCAGCAGAAAGGCCAGATTTACCATTGATCAACAGGTATTCATCAAAGAACTCACGTGTCTAAGTCATCAAGACTTAGACTCTAGAGATACTGTGATGAACACAACGGCTAGTCTCTGCCCTCTGGGCACACACAATTCAATATAAAACATCAGTGAATAATTAAATAATTGCATGTACGCAAAATGCTGTAAAGGAAAATTTATGGCGTTACTAGAACATCATAAAGAGTTACCTAGGGGGCTTCCCTGGTGGCGCAGTGGTTGGGAGTCTGCCTGCCAATGCAGGGGACACGGGTTCGAGCCCTGGTCTGGGAAGATCCCACATGCCGCGGAGCAACTGGGCCCGTGAGCCACAATTACTGAGTCTGCGCGTCTGGAGCCTGTGCCCCGCAACAAGAGAGGCCGCGATAGTGAGAGGCCCGCGCACCGCGATGAAGAGTGGCCCCCGCTTGTCACAACTAGAGAAAGCCCTCACACAGAAACGAAGACCCAACACAGCCATAAATAAAATAAATAAATAAAATTAAAAAAAAAAAAAAAGTTACCTAACCTTTCCTACAGAGGCCAGGGAACGCTTCCCAGGGTTAGTAGTAGCTAAGATGAGACCAAAATGACCAGCAGCCCTAACATCATGCAGATAAAGGTGTTGGGGAGCACGGTTGGGAAAGAGCCTACTTCCAGAAAAATGTAACTGACAGGAGTCAAGGAGAGGACTGTAAGCTACAGGAGTGAAGAGAACTCCAGCTTGGCGAGAGCGAAGAAGGATTTTGGGGGACTGACATGTACCCACTGCTATATTTAAAACAGTATCCAACAAGCACCTATGGTACAGCACAGGGAACTCTGCTCAGTATTCTGTAATAACCTAAATGGGAAAAGAATTGGAAAAGGAACAGATACATGTATAGGTATAACTGAATCATTTTGCTCTACACCTGAAAGTAACACAACATTGTTAATCAACTATACTCCAATATAAAATAAAAATTTTTAAAAAAAGAGTGGTTCAAGATGAGGGTAAAGTGGTGGTAAAGGTCAGATATGCAAAGCATTAAAGGTCAACTTAAAGGCTTTCAGATTCTATTCTAAGGTTAATAGGAAGCTACTGAAAGATTTTACATATAATATAGTTCATATTTTGGAAAGATTACCCTGACTTCTGTCTGGAGAATAGACTTGAGATGCTAACATGGTTATGGAAAAATGAATTAGTTCACTGTAAGTTCTAACAGGGCAGCTGCAGGCCCAGCTGGTATAAACTCAGTGTCTAGCAGTGCCTGGTACACTGAAACACGCAACATACATCTGTTGCATGTTCAGATAAATGAACGAGATTATCCACCATTTTTATCCATTTTTATCTGACCCAAAATTTTCTTGAATGAGAAAAAAAGCTTTTCAAGGTCTAAAAGTTCACCGTCTATGGGGAAGACACCTTTACTATAAGGGCAGACATTTTTCTTCTCTGAAGGACCTTGAAGCATTAATGATAAAACCTCTGAAAACATTTTTAGTGTGTCATTTGGATGACAAGTGAAAAGACACATTGTTCCTCTGAGTTCCCAAAGCCTCAAGAAGCATAGGCCAATAAAATGAACAAATGTATAAATGGAAATTATTCACTGGAATATACTGGTTTTCAATTTGTATGAGTCAATTTTCAAAATTATACATTATAACTTTTTATAACAGCTTTATTGTTATATAATTCATGTACCATAAAGTGCACTCTTTTGAAATGCACAACTCAGTGAATTTTACTGTATTAACAGAGATGTGCAACCATCACTGCTATGTAATTTTACAATATTTTTATCACTCTCTCCTGCAAAAATCCTATATGCATTAGCAGTAATTCCTTATTCTCTCACCCCTGGTAGTCACTAATCTACTTTCTATTTCAGTGAATTTGCTATTCTAAATATTTCATATAATTAGAATCACATAATACGTGGTCTTTTGTGACTAACTTATTTCACATAGCATATTTTCAAGGTCCAATCATTGTAGCATAAGTCACATTGTAGCATGTATCAGTACTGCATTCTTCCTTACTGCCAAATAACATTCCGTCATACAGTTATAAAACATGTTATTCATCCATTTATCAGTTGGTGAACATTTAGGTCATTTCCACCTTTTGGCTCTTATGAATAAAGCTGCCACCAATATCCATATATAAGTTTTTTGCGAACATACATATTCAATTCCCTTGGGTATATAGTTCGGCGTGAAATTGCTGGGTCATATGATAACTCCATGTTTAGCATTATGAGGAACTGTCAAACTGGTTTCCAAAGTAGCTGCATCATTTTACAATCCCTCCAGCAACGTGTGAGCGTCCAAATTTCTCCACAGCCTTAACAACACTTGCTATTGTCTATCATTTACATTAGAGCCATCCTAGCGGGTATGAAGTGTAACTGTCTCCTTATGATTTTGATTTGCATGTCCTTAGTGACTAATGATGACAACATGTTTTTGTATGTTTATTAGCTATTTATATACCTTCTTTGGAGAACATCTCTTTAAACCCTTTGCCCATTTTTATTAGGTTACTTTTTATTGATGTGTTGTCTAATTACATTAATTAGTGCCTCCATGTAAACATTTAACTCGGAGAGTGTAATACATGACAGGGATGTCTTATTCCTGATTTTAAAACAAATGCTTCCAGAAGTTCCATTATGCTCTTGGAATTATATAATAGTTCTAACATTTTTTAGTTTTCTGTTTCCATTATGTGTAAGCTTTAATTTGAATGTATATTTCCATTATGTTTGTATCTTACTTCAATGGTTACGTGTATGTCGATACTATTTGGCACATTCCTAAAAGATATTCAGTATGAAGTGCATCCTTTATTATGATAACATATACTTCATTCCTTATCTGTTTGATTTTTCTTTTTTGTTTTCTGTTTGCATTGCTGTCCTCTACTCATCCTCTGGGAATACCCACTCCAACTCTCTGTTGACCTGTTTAAGTCAGCTGGCCCCACATATGGCTCCAGTGTGGGAAAATGACCCAAGGGTGTCCAGCCAGAGTATCAGCAGATAGTTCAGAGAGATGAATGGGCTCAAAATCAAAGCAATGAGCAAGCATATAAGAGATTTTGATCCATGGGAAATAAGTTCTGTTTTTATTCTTGCTAAACTACACAAGGAGGAGCCTAGAGATTGTATAGCCTACCTTGTTAGCACTCGGGGATGGTCTGCCTGAGAAACAAACCAAGACAGACTAAAGCTTCATTGAGAAGTACAGAAGCATGCTAATAACATTTATGAGGAAACAGATCAAGTCAGATCTTCGGTTATCTGTACCTTTTGACCTTTAGTCATGTGATTTAATAATTACTGCCCCCCCCCAGGAAGGTTTAAATGAATTTGATTTTCTGTCACTTCCAAAAAATCCCATCCATTATAATAACTTTTCTAGAACCTTTTTTTCTCAATGTGAGAGGTCACAGTATAATTTTCAAAAAGATAAAAAATGTGACTCTAAAACTAACATATGGGGACTTCCCTAGTGGTGCAGTAGTTAAGAATCCGCCTTCCAGTGCAGGGGACACAGGTTCGAGCCCTGGTCCAGGAAGATCCCACAGGCCATGGAGCAACTAAGCCCATGCGCCACAACTACTGAGCCCGTGTGCCACAACTACTGAAGCCTGCGTGCCTAGAGCCAGTGCTCCGCAACAAGAGAAGCCACCGCAATGAGAAGCCTGCACACTGCAACGGAGAGTAGCCCTCGCTCGCCACAACTAGAGAAAGTCTGTGCGCAGCAACGAAGACCCAATGCAGAAAGAAAGAAAGAGAGAGAGAGAGAGAGAAGGAAGGAAGGAAGGAAGGAAGGAAGGAAGGAAGGAAGGAAGGAAGGAAGGAAGGAAAGAAGGAAAGAAAAACTAACATATGACGAGCAGTTGTGAAATATTTGTTCAATTCCTTAATGAGGGAAAAACAGCCCAGTAAAGCTGCTTGAAAGTATATACCAGTGTTATAGTCAGTGAAAGAAGGAACCCCAGAATATTCTAAAATTAGATGTAGAAGATGATTAATATTTTTCAGGTAAATAAAACAATTACTCTCCAGTTTGCTCTCTCTATCAGATGAAAATAACTTGTGATTCAACAGGACAAAAATTATTTGCAATGTATCGATCTTCTGTAAAATAACATCTAACTCTACAGAGCATAGTAAGGTCCTTATATTAAGCAAAAGAGTAGGTAAAAAAGAAAAAAATTACATATACCTAGAGATGACTCAGTAGTGGCCCTATTAAATTACAGAAACAGCATTGAGTAATGTTTGCCTTCTTTTCATTTTTTTGGATAATTTTTCCCCATACTTACTACTTAATAGAGGGAAGCTATAACCACCTATCATTTGACAACATGGTGGATTATTTTTAGAATCCTTCTCTATCCAGTTCGAGGATAAAGGTTTCCTAACCCTAGATTAAAACCTGGAGGTCACCTTGAAATGCACAGTTCCTTGCGCAACAGTGATATCCAGCATCGAGCATCTACTATTGGTTGATGTAATGAGGCGGGATCTTCTTCAAATAAGACTATTCACGGAGTACAGACAAATACAGCTCAAGGTCATTGATGAGTTTAGTACGTAGCCTAAAACTGACTCTCTCACACCCTCCCATGCACTTTTCCTGGCTTTCTATTTTTATCACTATTTATATTTCCCTTGGGTAATTTTGACACCAAGAGGGCTCCATCTACTTATTCTAGTCTCCAAATGAACACAGAGATGGCTGGAAATGGAGTAAGGAGAAGGCAAGCCTCAATTTTGAAAGGTGGGAGAGTCTACCTGTCTCTGCTGCTGAAGGGTTAGATGTCAGCCACCAACACTTCTGGTCCACGCAGTCTCTGTGGGCTCAGACAGAGAAGAAAAGTGGAAGTGGAACAAAAGATCACACTTAGACTGCACATTCTTGAAATGTGAAGACTTTGAAAATTCCTATGATTTCTTCTTTAGTTGTTAAATGTGAAAACAGAGAAGTGAGTCAAAACCCTACCCAGGGCCCATCATAAGGCCACTCACACACTTGGCCCCTACACATTCAAGGCCAGCCAGACACAAACCAAGGGGACATGGAGAGCCAGAGTCTTCTCTGATCATCGTGGGCTGGGTTAGATCTCCAAAGCCCCCAAATGAAAAGTTAATTGAAGAAGAAGAGGATCAGTGGCCACTGTCGGGGGCCTGCAGCCCTTCACCATGGAGCTTCCCAAGCAGGAACAACTACAGACACAGAAAGACATCTCCATGCTTAGTTCTTGGGGCAGCCAGGAAACACCTAGTATGGCCGGAGCTGTTGGCCATCCCCTCTGACCTATGGAGCCTCGTCTGTACCCCAGCGTCATGTGATATGACCGCTGACATTGTGGGTCCAGATGTGGGGGGCACATCTTGAGAGGCACTGTTTTTACTGTCACTTATACCACTTCCAGTGAGGAATGCTCTGGTTTCTAGGCACCATGGACATTCTGGGCAGAATTCTCAATGCAGGGCTGTATGATCTCTTATGGCCATAGGAACGGGGCAGCCTGAGATGAGTCATCAGTGGCCTTGGGGGCCATGGGGAGCCCACTGATGGCTGTGAGGCTCTGTGTGATATTGATCCTTGGAGACTTCATGCCCAGCAGTGGCAGTGCTGTCAAGGGAGCTTAGCACAGGCCCAGATCCCCAAGAAATGCTGTGAGCGATGATGGCTTTTATAGTCACAGTGAGGGTTTTGTGCTTAAAACTTTGTGTTTCTATGCAAGGAGACACAAAAAACTGCCCACTGGAGTGTCTGTCCTTCTAGAGGAAAAATATCAAATTATTGAGAAATTTAGCTACTTTGGAAAGAGTCTGGAGACCTTAAATCAACCAGACTGGAAGCCAAACTTGAGAACTTACTCTAACATGGGAAATGTGAAGACCATGAATAAAGAGCTGAGAAGCTACATCTCTTTACTTGGGCTTAAACCAAATACTTACAGAAAGCACAGAAAGGAGAAAAATCTAAATGTTTACAAGTTCAGCTGCTGGCTGACATTATAAGCAAGATTAAATTTTTTAGGAAACGCATCAAAGCAAACGAAACAAGGTTACAACCAAAAAAGCCTTCAAAATCCATCAGAAGAATGGAGAACAGCTTCAGATAGCACTAACAGAGCCTTTGGAGATAAATTCCAACCTTCAGAGAAGAATAAAGCTGCTTTCGTAAAATCTCAAAAATGGAAGGGAAGAATGGGCAAAATTAATTTAGAAGGAAAAAAAAAAAAACCTCTCATAAAACCTTGCCTTTGGATTGAGTTTTTAATAATAAAGAGAGTCTGATCAAGACTCTAAATGAACACTTGCTAGAGAGGAGATATTGGGCTGCTGTTCTGGGGAAGGACAACATGAATTGTGGAAATGTGGAATTGCATATGTCAAAGGCATCAGAAAATGGAGACCTCTTAATTGGTGAAGACAAAAGACTGCTGATTTATGAGACTGAGTTAATACCAGTTTACAAACTCTCAAAGAAAAAAAAAGACAGCAAATGTACACAAAATTACCTGCAGAAGCTAAAATTATCAATGCACTTAAAAATTATCTGCATTAAAAATCAATGCATTAAAAATCTCCAACAAAGAAAGCTCTGTTGCATTCAGAAAACACTCAGGTAAAAAGGGAGGGGCAAAAACTCCAACAGAAATATCACATCCTTGTTGCACTTAAGGAAAAAAAACAAATTTTTATGCAGTATCCAATTTAGGGAGAATTTATACCATTTAAGGTAGAGGAGAACTGTTCCAAACCAGCCAAAAACATCAGTAATGTATATGAACAGTTACACACTTTAAAAATTCAAGCAAAAGTTATTTCAGAAAAATTAAAAAGAATCGCTGGGTATTATTAAAACCTTCTTATTCCCAGAAGACACAAGCTCATAGTATGGGTGTAAGAGTTCTGTTAGCTCAGAGAAACCTCAACAACATAACCAAACAGAGGCATACATGATGCAAAAATTGAGAAAGAAATTTAAAGGTTCTGAAAACTATCCTTCCATTCCCGATTTCCTAAAAAGTGTATTTGATAGGGTCGTGAGACTACAATCAGGAATCCTCCAGATTCCAGATCCCTGAAGAAGGAGAAGCATCTGGCTTTGACGGTGAGGGAATGAAAAGGTTCATGCCTGACGTCTACCAGTTGTCAACCCCCAGGCTCCCTCCAGTGTGGCCGACTCCATCCTGGGTCAGCAGGTCCTCCAGGAGAGAAAGACACAGCTGCATGGTTAAAATCTTGATCTTAACAAGAAAGCATGTAAAGAAGAATTGAATAAAAAGGGAGTCAAAAGCCTACAAAGAAGAAGCTATCAGGCAAGGAGCATAATAATAGCTTTCACATAGCTGATGTGTAAGATGTCCAAGACTGAGTCCCTATCTTCAACGCATTCCATTCTAGAGTACCAGGCACGACAATTGAAGATGCAGACATTCATTCACCGTAAGGGTGAACTCTCCAACAACTAGAGCTGTCCACAAACCTGATGGACCACTATTCCCAGAGATCTGTGTCCAGATTTCCTTTTATAGGACTTCAGGGCTTCGTAAGACATTTAATAATTCTTTTTTTTCTCAGGAAATTAAGTAGAAATAAAGAATCATGATTATCAGTGCTTATTCTCAAGTAATTCATACCACAATCTTTCTCAGAATGGTAAAATCACCAATTAATCATGCAACATTTTTAAAGTCTTATAAAATATCTATCCTTAAATTATGCAAGCTTGTTACCCAATGTGTTCCTAAAAAAATTTAGACTTACCTCTCATATCAGGTAGCTGGATCTTGATTGGTCCTCACCACTGCCAATCATTTCAAGAGAGGTTATCAAAGGGCCAAAGAGGACACCCCCTCCTCCCATGATCCACATGTGCAGGGAGCAAGTCTCCAAAAGATGAAGGATTTGGATCTAATCAGGCATGTAAAGAAAATTCTTACCAGCTGGGGCTGAAAATATTATAGAAGTATCTCAATTTTTTGAAATGTTTGAGTAGCAAATCAATGGACAATAGGCTTACCCTTTGACTTACCTCTAGTCAGAAAATTCTGTCTCATTCCATATCTGAAAAGAACTAAATGGGCCTACCATTGAGAGGAAAACCCACTAATTATTGCTACATGCTTTACTGCTACCAATTCTGTAAGAGCAAGCTCCCTGTCACTATTTAGTATCCAGAACTAAGTGGGTGAAAACCTTTCAAAGTGATCTCTATCTAGAATGATGAGTTGGACTGGATGACCTTCTCATAGTCTAATGAATCTTCCTTTTCTTTTCTATTAGCTTATAGAGTTTTCTATTTTCAGTTATCCCACTTTCATTGGATTCTGTCTGAGCTGCCTTTTACTCTAGAAGCTTATGTCTTCCCCCTTCAATTGTTGCTTATTTAATTCTTATGCCTTTCCCTTTTCTCTTGTCAAGCTCCAGTCTTATTTCTCAAAAGAACCAGCTCATCTGGACAATATAATAATTACAAGTTCGACATTAGCCCACCCCATCAGTTAAACAAAAATTAGGCAAAGGTAAAAATGATATCTTGATGAAGATGTCATCAAGATATATCAAATGACATGATGAAGGTATTTTCAATGATGTCTTGCCCACCTACTCATAAACTTTGTCCACAGGTAGCTGATTTATAACCTTTGGTCACAGCCCTATATTCTCTGTTAGCCAAGTACAAAAATATACGTGAATGAAAGCTCCTAAAAAAATAAACTTTGCTTCAGAAATAATGCATTGTTAGTTTTTTGTATATTGTTGGAAGAGGTCATCGAGAGGACATGACTGCCAGTAGACACGTGAGCAGGACCCAGGAGATCAGAGGCTCCTTACCTGTCCCCCACCCCCCATCCTTGGAATGTATATACCACCCACCATTCCCACACTAGGGGCATTTCAAGGACACAGACTGGAGAGAGTAATGTGTTGCCTTAACCTTATTTGTCCCATAGTCTCTATTATGCAAAATTGAATACAGAGTGATGTTTAGGAAAATATATACCACACTATGGAAGAAATAAAATAAAATTAGTGCTTTACCATAAATAACCCAGGCTATCATTTTAATTTTCCTTTCAATTTATATATAAAGATATCATTGAGATACCTAAAAACACATAATTAATTTATTAGGCTTTCATTTTACAGTTTCAGATAAATGTAGATGTGTAGAGAAGCAGTGATCAGATATTAGTTATCACAACAATGTAGTTTAATTAGAGTGCATTAGTGTGTACAGTTCACCTTAAACTCAATTTTGAAAGGTATGGAAATTGAAGTACATAGCTATCCTAAAGTAATTTGGTTGCAATCAGCTGAAACTGTACTAATAGTGCAAAGGTAAGAGATGTGGAAAACTGATTTTTTATTTAAAAATACAGAGTGGGACTTTTATTGTTGGAAATTATGCTTTGGAACCCAGTACAGACTTTAAAACAGAAACTTTTTGTGGCAGCAATTCCCATTATGGTGACATAGGAGGCTCCTCGTTTCCCTAGGAAGTTCCCTCTTCGTGAAGATACATAGAATGTACAGCTATTGTATACACAGAGCCATTTTAGAAACTAGCTGAGAAACTCCTGCACATCAAGCAAATGAGAAAATACCCACATGGAAACAGGTAGCACAGGCTGAGACACACTCTTGCTCTAAACTCCACACTCAGCATACAATCTAGAGGGAACCCTCAACTCCCAGCTGTGGAAACACAGCATACCAAAACTTATGACATGCAGCAAAAGCAGGAAAGTTTATACTGATAAATACTTACATTAAGGAAAAAGAAAGATCTGAAATAAACAACCTAACTTTATACCTCAAGGAACTAGAAAAAGAAGAACAAACTAAGCCCAACATTACCAGAAGGAAGGAAATAACAAAGATCAGAGCAGAAATAAATGAAACAGAGACCAGAAAAAAACAATAGAAAATATCAACAAAACTGAGAGCTCGTTTTTGAAAAGGTAGAAAAAGGACTAATCTTTAGCTAGAGTAAGAAAAAAATGAGAGAAGACTCAAGTAAATTAAGTTATAAATGAAAGAGGAGATATTACAACTGACACTACAGAAATACAAAGGATCATAAGAGACTACAATGAATAATTATAGGCCAAGAAATTGGATAACCTGGAAGAAATGGATAAATTCCTAGAAACATATATCCTGCCAAGACTGAGACATGAAAAAATAGAAAATCTGAACAGCACCAGTAATGAATAAGGAGATTTAATCAGTAATTAAAAAAAAATTTTTTTTAAAAACCTCTCGACAAAGTAAAACCCAGGACTAGATTGTTTCACTACTGAATTCTTCCAAATATTTAAAGAAGAATTTTATTTTGTCAACTAGATCTCAATAAAGCTGAAAAAACCTTTTTATTTCTAAAATTGTATAGAATCAACATTCAGTTGAGTTTCTTGGTAAAGTCTGTTCCATTTAGAAGAGGTTGAAACATTGGAATTAACCCAGATCCTGCATTCTTGTTTCTTTAATAAGTTAAAACTTTAATAAGTTAATAAATTCAATTATATTAATAACTAATACTCTAAATTTAATTAATAGCAGATATAATTTTTTAAAATATCAAGTTTTTATTTACAAAATGAATAAATAATTTCCTACCAAGAAATCATTCAATCCTTTAAATCATTTCCTACTAAAAAACATTCAATCATTTCCTCACAAGGGAATTACTGTTATCAAATAATTAGCAATTAATATCCATTAATATTAAAACACATTGTAGACTTCTAAATAATATTTTCTAAAAATTCCAGTTTTGGGGTTTCCCTGGTGGTGCAATGGTTAAGAATCTGCCTGCCAATGCAGGTGTCACAGGTTCGAGCCCTGGTCTGGGAAGATCCCACATGCCGCGGAGCAGCTAAGCCCGTGCGCCACAACTACTGAGCCTGCGCTCTAGAGCCCGCGAGCCACAACTACTGAAGCCCGCGCGCCTAGAGCCCGTACTCTGCAACAAGAGAAGCCACCGCAATGAGAAGCCCGTGCACCGCAACGAAGAGTAGCCCCCACTCGCCACAACTAAAAGAAAGCCCACGCGCAGCAATGAGGACCCAACACAGCCAAAAATAAAATAAATAAATAAATTTAAATAAATAAAATTCCAGTTTTTTCTTCTCCTTCAAGGAACATCTTTACAATTATCTGCTTACGTTAAATGCCCATTTAAAATATTTTTTGAATTCTATACCACAGTAAGAAAGAGGTGTTCACTTTGAAAGCATTTAAAACACCAGAGAAATCAATGAAGTATTTATAAAGAACATAATGTACTAATAATTAGTAGGCTTTAAACAGTTACCATGTATAAGACACTAACCGAAGCTCATTTTATTCTCACAAGAACTCTAGGATGTAGGTACTGTTTGTTATTGCCCCATCTCACTGAAGAGGAAACTCAAGAAAGATTAAATAATCAAGTTCCCAAACTCACAGCTATTAAGTGGTAGAGACAGATGGGAAATCCAGTCTGAGAGTAGAGTCTGTGCTTTTAGTCTCCATACTTTGATGGCCTCTGTTAATGCTTTATTAGATTTTTGTCTTAATCCCCAGAACAATTATAAAATTTAAATGCTCTCTTATAAATTAGATTTTGTTTCTTTAATGGTTTACCAAATAGAAGATATTTATAATTTTCTCAGGAAACTGAGAATTTTTTTTTCCAGTTGAAATTCATCCAGCAGAAGTATGATACATCAGGTTCCCCTATGGATTTCTTAAAGTGGCTGTACGTATTCACTGAGGACTAGACTTGAAAGTACTAGATCTCAGAGATTGCTTTGGGAATGTGAGAAAGTCATTATTTTCTGGCTCACCAGTAATTTATTTTGAATTTATTAAATTCATTGATGTGTGAACTGGTTATCAAAGCTTGATAAACAGCTTATAAATCACTTTGAAGTTGGCAGAAATAAATATAATGAGCCAATTTTCAAGGAATTTAAAGTCAGTTTCTCCTCTGTCACCATAAGTTAAAAAGAAAATCTCAGTTGTTTTATTTGGAAAAGAATCTACAATTTATTAGTAATAATTGATGTTTTTCAAGATAGTTAAGGACCACTTATTAAATGAAATAGAATTATTTGCTTAAAGGAAAGAATGCTCTTTGAAAATCCACCAAGGAGTTTCATATGACAAAAGTGTTGTTTAAAATTTATTTATAGAACACAAGCATGATGATAATTCTAATCATTTATGATACTAAAGTAACCTGCTTCACCGAGGTTTGCTCAGGGCTGGCCCCAGAATAGGGAAAGAATAAAGCAAGCTTCTCAGGTACCAAGTACCTACGAATGTCAGAGCCTTACCTTGTCTCACTTAAACCATCACTTCCTTCTTCACACAAGACAAAATGGACTCAGAGGGTTTTAGTAGCTTGTTCAGACCACATGAGTAACGAGTAGCAAACTCAGGATTTGAAACATGTCTATCTAACTACAAACCTGTGTTAGTTTAGCCTTTGGAATAGAAAAAGTAGATATTTTTCTATGTGATAAACTTTAAGGATACAAAAAGGCCCTCCAAGTCTCCAAAATACATAATAAAAAGAATCTTAAAAATCAGTTCACTTATATATATTAGAAAACTCTGGCCCTGAGAAGTTAAATGGCTTGTCTGAAATTATATAATAATTCAAATCTAGACTTGGTTTCAGATTTCTTGTACCTGTTTTCCTTCTGGAGATACTCAATATTGTTGATGTTTTGTTTCCTGCACCTAAATGCTTATTCCTCATAACTATGAAATACATGAAACCTTAGAAGTCTATTATAAACTTCATTTTGAGTTGGTTTATTATACACCTTGCAAAAATTTTGGTGCATGTATGATCTTCCTAAAGGAATGAGATACTGCAAAAAGACCAGCACCATTGCATATGGTTGGGAGCCTTGTTGACTACATAAGGATACCCAGTTGAATGGATCAGGAGTGAGAAGTGAAATCCAGCTCACGCTGGACTTGCTGAGCCACAGCATGGCATGACATCCACTGAAAGATGACACCATGTCTAATTTGCATAAAGGTACCATATTGGCTCACACAGGCACTGCAAAGACCTCGAAAGTTAGCAAGAAAAGGGGGGGTATGTGCTTGGACATAAAGATTTTCATATCCAATTTCTATTGGAAATTAATGAAAGGAACAGACTTACAAAGCCAATAATGAGAATGTTTATTAATTCAGTAAATCAGTGCCAGGGTGGGGAGATGTATTCTGTTAGCACTAAGAGTATAATTTTATTTCAGGACAAAAAATTTAGGATAAACAGCAACAGCGTGTCTTACTTCACTGTATGGGATATGAGAACTATTACTAAAGGGCCTGGGAATATTTTTTGAAATGGTTCTACAGAAGGTGAGTGAAATAGAAAACTCTTATGTCCTTTGATTTGATTATTTTGTTTCTTAAAGTCTTCCTGGCAGAAAGCACTGTGATGCTATATACACCATGTTTTAAAAAATCATCACACCATGACTGTGCCAGATTCTGGAGAGTCTCTGAAGAAACACTTTTGAAATCTAAGATATCAGGTTTTCATTTAATGACTATATAACTGGCATTTTCTACTTTAAAGCTGAATACTTTTGAAATACCAACAATAACTACCCATTTTTGGAGTACCAGGCACCATACTAGGTAGTATGCCTACATGATTGCCTATCTTCCCAAAAAAGAATACTCTAAAAGTTATGTGTTACTATTTTCTTCTTATCAATGAGGAAACTGAGGCTCAGAGAAGCTAAGCTCAGAGAAACTGGTATTTTAGCTAACCAAAATTTTAATGTAAGATGTAAAATATATTTAGAATTGAATATGATAACTCATGCATTCTCCTACTATTTCCTAAAGTATTAGCTTGTTAAGCTGCCATAATTTAAAGTACATGATGATGTGCTTATAATCAACACACTTTATGTAATATATAGCTCATTGTTGAGTTCTAAGAAATCAGTAAACATTGAGTGGCTGCTTACCTGTTCCAATAATTTCTGTCCATCAAGGTGAGCCTGCATCACAGCATCATTAACGAGCAGGTGGAAGTTCAGGAGCACATGTTCAATGTCATATGTCCCATGCATGGCATCCGACAGCTCTTCCAATGACCGGATGTACATACGCCAGTGTGGGTTAAGCTCTGCCATGTGTGCCAAGCAGCCTCGCACGACGTTGAGGCAGTATCCCATGCAAGGCTTACTGAGAGTCAGGCCTTGGCAGTGCGGGCAGTACTGCATCCTCAGGAGGGCCCTGCTGCACTCTTTGGAGAAGTGCAGATGGTCTGTGGTATTGATGACTTCAATGCCCAGATTCAGCGCCTGCAGAAACGTGCGACTGGGCAGCAGCGATCGCCCCATCTGCCCCAGTACTCTTTTGGGAATATTACCAAATGGACTAATGTCCCGGCGGGCCATCCGGATGCATTCTGAGTATTCCAGGGGACTGTCACCAGGGTTAATGAGATGATTGTAGACTAGAGGGAAAAGACTGTCAAAGAATCTGTTTACGAATTCTTCAGGATTAACATCCGCACCAAATAAATAGAGCCCTACATCAGTGAAGAACTCCTGGACGGAAGCAGCGGCCTCTAAGGCCATGTTCCTGTAGGTGTTGCAGAACAATATACTGGTGTAGTTTTCTGCTTGTCTGATGAGAGTTTCAAGGGTTTCTGTAACAAAAGCAGAAGTAAAGGATGAAAAGGCTTAGTATTCATATGAAAACTGTTCATCCACCTCCTCCAGACAGTAAATGAGCTTTTAATGCAGCAAAACTAACCTAAGAATCTAAATGGGAATGCTCAGCCTACTAAACCCAAGTTAGCTTCCCAAGGATAATGCCTGGTGGAAGGTGGGCATTACGCACAACACACACGTTTTATAGATATGTATTTCCTAGGATCAGACACAAAAACTACAGAAATCAAAAAGAAGTTACATGTATAGTAAATTCTTATTGATTTTATTCCTAGTCATTCATAACCTGCTAACGATAGAAAAAAATAATGTCACTAAGAGAACAATTTCCAATCATGAGTTCATGATTTATAAAAGACAATGACATTAAATATTTGACTCAACACTTACTGTATTTTTATGATTTCTCTTTTTTCTTTTCTTTTCTCAGAATGAAAGCTAGTAGATTATAGACTAGTTACTACAAAGAGAGGTTAAATTCCCAAAGGGAAACCTGAGAATTGTCAGGCTTCTAGAATGTTCAAATTAAAAAGAAAATAAACCATTTCATGATTAAACCATCCTTAAAATTGTCAAATCTTGTTAAGCAGTGGGAAAATCATAAGTTGCATTAACTGATGAAAATAAGTAAGTGTGTGACCGCCTTCTGAACTGTCTGTCATCTGTTGTTTTAATCATCTTATCTTCAGACACTTTACTGTGGGATATTTTATTATCTTACTTCTGTAATGAATGCTTCCAAATCAGTCTCTCCACAGAAAGAACAGAGAATGATTTATCCACAAATTAAAGGAGGTTGTAGTAATCAGCAAGTGAAAATTGTATTTCAAAATGATAGCTTTAGACAGCAGCCAACCATCTTGGATATCCTAGTAATTACATTTTATAATTAGCCTAAATATGATACTGGACTGTGTCGATATATAATTAATTATAAAATTCATCAATAAAATTATCTCCCGTAACCCCAATCTTACAGTTATTTTAAATTAGGTTGTAAAAGACCACACAATAATTCAGCAATCAAACCACTGGTTATATTATAAAAAGAGAGGAACAGTAGAATAAAATGAAATGATAAAAGCAGAATTGCAGGGAGGGCTACTAATGAAGTGAAACTGTGTCATGAATATGCCATAATATCATAAAAACAAACAAACAAACAAACAAACAAAAATTTCATGAAGAACACAGACAGATAAAATACAATACCATGTATTCTGATTCTATTCCAAGACTGACTCCTCTTGAGTTCCCCGCTTTAGTGTGGTATTTCAAGGTGCATGCTATAGACTAAATGTTTGTGTCCCCCCAAAACTTCTTATGTGGAAACTTAATTTCCAATGTAGTGGTATTTGGAAGTGGAGGCCTTTGGGAAGTGATTAGGTCGTGAGGGCAGAGCCCTCATGAATGGAATTAATGACCTTACAAAAGAGACCCCAGAGTATTCCCTTGCTAGTTCTGCCACACGGGGACATGGCCAGAAGATGTCCATCTGTGAACCAGGAAGTGGGCTCTCACCAGACATGGAGTCTGCCGGTACCCTGATAAATTTCTGTTGTTTATAAGCCACCCAGTCTACTGTATTCTGTTATAGCAGCTGGAACTAAGAAAGTGCCCCTACCCTACAATCAAAGGCAACAGCTTTAAAGGATGTTGCAACTCTATTGCAACACAGAGCACTCGAAACAAGATTGTTAACTAGGCAGGACTCCTGTGTTTACCCACGCCTCTCCAGTGCCCACTACAGAATAAGCGACGTACTATGTATTCAATGAAAGTGTGAAAGAATGGAATTAGTAGGGTGACTGAAGCCTTCAATTCAGGTTAGCTGCCCTGCCAAGTGAGACTGCATTAACACCAGGTTTCCCCAACTGGCCTGATTACCTGGGCTGTGTGGGGAAACTACAGATCACTGGGTCTCTGCACCGGAGTTCCAACTCAGTAGATTTGTCTTGGTTCAGGAGTCTCTATGTGACAAGCAGCCCCAGTGATTCTTTTGATCTGGCCAGTTTTTGAAACACTGCAGTTGCAGGTAATCTGAGACACGTTCTCAATGCAAGCATTCCACCATGACAATCTGACCCCAGAACTGCAATCTCAGCCACTACACTGTCTCCACAGACCAACAGGAGTGAGTGTGAAAAGGAAATTAAACCTTTGCAGTTGGAACTAAAATAAAACTGCTGAGACTATATTTTTTTCTTCAATAATACAGGCTCATTTTTTTTCTCAGCAATTTGTTTGTGGCTATGAATTGTGAAGTTGCAATGATTTTATTTACCAATAATGGTTAAATAGCAATGTTTGCAAATAATCTAGGGTTTTTTTAAAGATAAGGATAGATTTAAAGAAACCCATATATCACAGGCACTCTTACATGCTTTCCACCAGGTTTTCTAAGGTATGTGCTATAGCTGCATTTGTGTCATTGATACCTGCCAAATGATTCCCTGTACAGTTAATGTAGAATGCTTCCCTAGGCAATACAAGCGTTCCATCTGATTCCTGCCAACTCTAAATGATGTTCAAACACACAATTTTTTTTTAAAAATTTTAAAGTAAAAAATAAAGTGTTTCTTTATAAATTCCATTCCCATTAAGTTATAATTTATAATGACTCAGGAATATATGGGATTTATCTTTTCAGATGCTATAACTAGTAGGTTTTGCAAGTTTATTTTATGAAAGCAATATTAAAAATATATTTAATATTTAGGGGCATCCATTCAAAATAAAAATGAGGATAGTATTTCTAAATATTATTTCTTTATAAGGCTGCTCTGCACTATTGGCAATAAACTAAGTTGACTACTGTTTGAGTTAATAATTAAAAAATAGATTTCTGGAAAGGTCTACAATCTTTACTTCAGACTAGTTTTCCTCTGATTTAGTTTTATTGTTTAAACAAAATAACTAAAAAACCGGTAAAAATTAAAAAGTCATATTACAGCAACATTTAAAAACTTTCCCTTAATATTGTATACATTAAAATTTTAGATTTCTTAACTATATATTGATTTTACTACCCTTTGAATAAGAGATTGCACACTCTCAGATATCAACATCTGATTAAATATTGAATACAAATGGCTTTTAAAAATAGATTTATTCTACAACAGTTTTTCACTATGCTATTAACCCATCACATTATAAGGATTTTTCTTTCAATCTGTGTTAAATCTGATATTGACATATTCCAGTTAATTGAATTCCCTGAACATATGTTACGTATGTATTTTTGAATGTGTCTATTTGTGATTCTATCAATAAACATTTCTTAAATTCAATCAATGGTGAGAACTGTTGTTCTATAATATATACATTTGATTCTTTAATGCTTAGGAATAAACATACTTTTATGAATCTTTGGACCTAATAACTTTATAAATTTTAATATATAAACACATATCAGTAACTGAACAATCTAGAAGCCAGCTAATTGGATAATTTTGTTAGTAATTTTTTCTGAAAAGTTCACAAAATCAGAAGTTGAATTTACTCAAATTAGTTGTTTGTATTAATTCTGAATTTGCTAAACTATCATTTTTTTCTCCTACTATGTTTACCACGAAGTTGAGTGCTTTCATTTTATGGAATTAACATTACGATTTTAACAAGAATTTAAACTTGTCAGAATAATTGTCAAATGAACAAAATATTTTGCAGTTCTGAAAAAGAATAACTGACATACAAAACCAGCGTTTATAAATCCAAGGTAGGTTGGGTGTTGAATAATTAATCATATCTACTTAATTATTAAAGAGAAACTATACAGTTGCTTTGATTACAAAGTTTTAATAAATAAAAAATACCCCTGGGGCTTCCCTGGTGGCGCAGTGGTTGAGAATCTGCCTGCCAATGCAGGGGACACGGGTTCGAGCCCTGGTCTGGGAAGATCCCACATGCCGCGGAGGAACTAGGCCCGTGAGCCACAAGTACTGAGCCTGCGCGTCTGGAGCCTGTGCTCCGCAACGGGAGAGGCCGCGACAGTGAGAGGCCCGCGCACCGCGATGAAAAGTGGCCCCCGCTTGCCGCAACTAGAGAAAGCCCACGCACAGAAACGAAGACCCAACACAGCCAAAAATAAATAAATAAAGTGTAAAAATTAAAAAAATAAAAATAAAGTGCAACACTTTATAAAAAAAAAATAAGACATAAAAATACCCCTTACTCAAGCTATACAAGTAATAGCTTTTTATTGATGTGCCTAAAATTGTAACATATATTTAGAATAAACATTTGTTAGGTTTGCTTAAGGAATTTAAGGAATAGCCTAGGAAAAATGATCTTTTTGTTGTTTTTCCACTGAGAATTTCAATAAGCTCTTCTTTTCAGTGATATCAGATCAAGTCTATCAAGGCAGGAAATTTCCAACTATGCTTTTAATGCCTAAGAGTGGTAGATTGAATTAAAAGCTACAATCTAATTACTGACTGAATAAAAACATAATTTCTCCCAGCGTTATGAGAAAATTAATTTATGTATTATCTCATTAAGCAGAAAGTGAATTTGGAATGCATGAAGTTTATCTGCATCTACTTAAATTTTCTTTTTTTTAAAAATTTTATTTATTTATTTTTTATACAGCAGGTTCTTATTAGTTATCCATTTTATACACATCAGTGTATACATGTCAATCCCAATCTCCCAATTCATCCCACCACCACCCTCCCGCCACTTTCCCCCCTTGGTGTCCATGCATCTACTTAAATGTTCAACATTAACATTCTGTGAAAATTTAACAACAAAACACCTATGACTAGAAACTTTATATTAACTTTTTCCAGCCCACATCCCCTTTAGAGACATTTTATTATAGGTGCAAAGAACTACTGATGCCTAAATCAAGGATTTAAATTTAAATAAAACTGGTGGAGAAAAAAAAACAGGTGATATTGATTTGAAATCAAATTTGACACATTGAAAAGTCAGTGAAGATTTACATGCAGGTAGGTTTTCTGCAATGGGAGAAACAATATTTATGGGGCTTTTATTGCTTTAAAGATTAAGTTGATTTCAAAACTAATGATCATGAAATAACTGTTATAGTAACCTCCCCAGCATGACATGAACAGACATTTTATGACCCTTTTCATATTTTTTATAATTTTCTATATGTGAACATTTTAAGATACAAAATTTGAAGTACCTATTATAATTTAAGGCCACAGACATCCTCAAACATAGCAATGAAAAAGATGAAGAAAGATTAAATCATATCAACCATGGATAATCAGATGATTTTACAATGTGTATCTGTGTTGAAGAGAAATTTTTAGAGTAAATTTACATATTTGTGCATTACAATTCTCAACTCACAGATTTTGTTACTGCAACAGATAATTCATTACTATCCTGCTACATTAGAGCTAGTTTTTGCCAAAAACTATGTATCCCTCTGTACTGCATTATAGATAGATGAAGAGATAGCTAGATCATTTAAAGAGCAATTTCTCAATCAGTTTTTATCACACACATTACAATGAATTGTAATTCCTCCTACTTTTTTTTTTACAAAAATGCCTTCCAATTATTTTAATACAGTCACATTTAATAATTCATTTAATTATCAGAAGATCATTATAACTACTCTGAAGATATTATAAGAAGCAATTACCTATTTCTCCAGTCTATGTTTATACTGAATTCACCCCTATGACATTTGCATATTTCCTCAATTTTTTCATGTGTGGTTAAGTTTTCCAGAATATTAATTTAATGACATATCTTTAAATGCTATGCAGTATGATTTATAATATCATTCTTCAGAAATTAGTCATCTATACAAATAAATAGTGAGTGTGATATTAATCTGTATCACCAAGAATTAACATATTGGTAATTAATCTGGTCTCCTAGGATAAGCACTGCATGGAAAAATGCTTCCTCAACTTTTCTCCTTCCTCATTTCCCTCCCCATTAATTTGGTCATCATGGTGCTTCGCATCTATTTCTAATATCATTTTATAATCATTTATTTCCTAAAAGTCAATTTATGATTTTTCAAAGAATTTAAACTCAATTAAGCACTTGTGTAACTAACACAATCAGTGCAGAGCAGAGACCTCAATGATGAAACAGACCCAGCCATGAGGAGGGGGGAGTGATTTGCAGGTTCAGAGGAGCTGGAATGCAAGGTTCTGAGCTGTGAAAAGCTTGTTGACTTTGGAAAAAACAAAAGTTAAGTCAATGTGATTGGAGCCCAGTGAGTGATGGAGAGAAAGGTCAGAGAAGCAGGCAGAGATCACAGCGGCCTCACAAAACCATGGAAAGGGGTTTGGGGGCTTAATATGTAAAATGGGAAGCTACTGAATAATTTTAAACATGCAGAAATGTGATCTGGTTTGCATATTAAAGGATCAGAGTGGCTGCTGTGTGGAGAATCAACTGTTGGGGTAGGGGCATGACTGAAAGCAGGGAGTCCAGGGAATGGGCTTCAGTAACATAAGTAATAAGATGAGTGACAGGCACTGAAGGCTGGACTACAGTGGTCATGGGCCAACTTGCAAAAAGTGATGGCACTGGCCATATGTATTGAAGAATAGCCAAAAGGATTTACTGTTGTACAGCAAGTGTAGGGTGTAGAGGAAATGGATACATGAAGGATAATTCTGAAGTCTGTACCTCAGCAGCTGGATGTACACTGGTGCCATTAACTCAGATAAGCAAGACTATGGATGCAGTATGTTTATGGTGTGAGTTAGAAATTAAAAGTTCTATTTTGTACATGTTAAGATTGATAATGCCAATTAAAAATGTGAATGATGTTTATCAATACACAGTTAGATAAAACGATAATAATTTGGCTCGGGGGAAAAGTTGAGGTTGGTGATATAGATCTGAGACTGATGAGTCATGGTGCTGGATGAAATAACCCAAAGAGAGAAGATTGGGAAGAGTGCAGAGATTCAGGAAAAGGAGGGTAGCCAGCAGAAAGAATGGGAATAAGAAGGCAGTGAAGGAAAGGGAAAATCAGGAAAGTGGAGTGTGCAAGAAACCAAGGGAAGAAAGTGATTCCAGTAGAAGAAAGTAATCCATCATCTCAATGCTATTAAGAGGTCAACTGAGATGAGGAATAACAATTGACCATGGAAACTGACAAGAGAGACGCTCTTACTGACATTGACAAGATCTACCTCAGCAGAATATGAGCACAAAAGAGAACAGGAATTGAATCAACTATAGACAACGCTCTTGCAAATGTTTCCTGTAACGGATGTAGAGAACCAAGGTCAATGCCCAAGGGATATATGAGGTCAAAGCTTTCTGGGTTTTTGAGGGTGGAGAATGTACTGGATGTTCATTTGCTGATAGGAGTACTTTGATAGACAAATGAAAATTGATGACTGAGGAGGGGGCGTGGGAACTGTGGGAGAATATTCCTTGAATAAGAAAAATAATGTGACCTAGGGCGTGTGTGGAGGCCAGAATATTGGATAGATCAGTGGAGACTGAGGTAGACAAGAATGATGGCAAGAGAGATTAAGGGAAAGAAAGTCAGTAATAAAATCTTGAGTTGGTTAGAGATGATAACCAGAAATCTGATAAATGACAGCATGTAGTAGTACATACTAGCTACTAGTACTACTACTAGTACTGTGCTAGCACGTTGTGAGTCTTTGGCAGGTGCCAAGGGGAATTTTCTTGAGGAGAATGGGAGCAACAATGTGGATAAAGGAACACACAACTCCTCCAACCATGGAGAACGCTTCTATTAGTTTCCTATGACTGCTGTAGCAAATTACCACAAATTTAGTAGGCTAAAACAATAGAAACTTATTCTCTCACCATTCTGGATGCCAAAAGTAAGAAAAATCAGAACCACTGGGCTGAAATCAAGATAGGGTAAGCTGAGCTCCTTCCAGAAACTCTGGAAGAGACTGTTCCTTCCCTCCGCTGGCTTCTGAGGGCTGCTGGCTTGTGGGTAAGTAACTCCAGTCTCTGACTCCACAGTCACACTGTCTTTTTTGTGTACATCTCAAATCTTCTTTGCCTCCCTCTCTTAAAGACATATTTGAGCATCTAGGGCTCACTCAGATATTTCAGGATAATCTCCCCATTGCAATATCCTTGATTTAATCACATCTGCAAAGACCTTGTTTCCTTATAAGTAACATTTACAAGTCCAGGGATTAGTCCCTGATATCTTTGGAGGCCAGTATTCAGCCTATTACAATACTGATCATGGAAGACCAAAAATGTCTACCTTTGACTAGCAAACTCAGGAGGCAATGATTCTAGCCTAGACTCTTTCATATACCAATTGAATGAGCCATTTAACTTCCCTAAACATCAATTTTATCTTTAATAAAATGTATGTGATAGTGCCTGTTCTGACTGTGGGATAGGGTAAGTACAAGGTGATACCTGGTGAACTCTCCCTCCTCTTACGTTTACATCCTGTGCTAGAAAACGTTTTACGAATCGCTGTAACCTCCTGCCTTTTCTGAGGGGTCATGGGTCCCTTGAGAGGGGGATCTTGTCCTGTTCATCTTTATATCTCCCAACCCTTGGCCCACGGGAGCTCAATACATTCTGATAGGTTTAGGTTCAAGTCCACTCCAGTTAAATACTAGTTGCGTGACTGTAAATTTCTTAATTTCCATATGCCTCATTTATTCTCATCAGAAAATAAATAGAGTAATGGTACCTATTTCATAGGGTGGCTGTGAGAGTTAAATGAATTTGTACATGCTACATACTTGCATAGTGCCTGTAGGTGGAAAGTGCTCGAAATACATTAAAGAATCATAATAATAATAATCCCTCATTTCTGCCATGTACTTGCTTATCATAAGCTAGATGTTTCATTAAGTTCTTTTGGTAAATTAATTCACTTGATTTTCCAACTCATAGTGTGGGTACTCTTAACAATAACAATAATTAGAAGAACAATAATAAAAATTATTATTATTATTGCTATTATTATTCCCATTTTAAAGATGATCAAGCTGAAGCACCAAAAACGTAAGTGAATTTCTCAAGGTTTACATAGAAAGTGTATGGATTTAAATCCAAGCTTCCTGGCTCCAGAGTTTGGGTTCTGAACCTTTAGGATATATGGTCTCTTTTTAAATACACTGAAAGTCTATTTAAATTATTTGAAATTGGGATGTTTGGTATGTATTTAAGCCCCAAAGAAAACAAAACAAAACTTTATTTATATACCTGAATAAAATGCAAAGATTTCATTGTTAATTTAGCACATTGAGCCATTATGTGGAATAATCCAAATTAGCTACTATAATTATTCCTCTTTTTGGAAATTAACTAATACCATTAACCAACACTATTACTATTACTATAGCAAAAATAAATGAAGAGAAGGTCCTACATGTGTTGGGTTGGAGTCAAATAAGCTGTGTATTTTCTAATATTTGGAATTACTAACTGAAAAATTCATCCTTATCTCTGAAAAGAATACCATGTAAGATCTTTATCACCAAAGACATGTGGAGAAGGAAACAAAAACTGCTTGCTCTTTTACCACATCCAACCTTCCAAAAAAAAAAAAAAGTTTATATTTGAAGAGACTGTAAAGGAAGATGCACCAGGATTTAGTTAGAACAAGGAAGTCAAGTTCCATTCAGAGATAAAGGCTGAGGAAATAGGGATTGTTGCTGGTAACAGTCTTCAAGTTCCATTAGGGAAGGGTGGAAGGTTTGGGCAGGCAGAAATAACTGATTGGGTCAGATCAGGGGTTGTCCTGAGCCACTGACATGGTTCAGAGGTCTCTAACAACCTCTTCCTAACCAAATGCAATGCTCTTCTCAGGGCTCACACTCTCCTGGTTACTCTAGCCCTGAAATCTGATGATATTGATTCTCTTACATCCTATATGAGTACATTTATTTTTTCTTTCACTCGTTCCTCTAAATCCTAGGCCAGATTTTTCAAAGCCATGGTTCTTGTTCCATATGACCTTGTTTAAAATATAACACCACTCAAATAATAGTACATGAAACCCCCAAGCTGATGACTCTGAAATTTACATACATTGCTCAGTGATTCCCAAAGTTTTTGTTCTCAGGCTCCTTTACATTCTCACAAGTTACTGAGAAACCTGTAGAGCTTTTATCTTGGAGGGTTACATTTATAAATATATATTATTTTAAAAATAAAAAATTGGTAATTATTTTTAAATATTTACTAAGTACACTTAAAAATAATCATAACAAACTTACTACATTAGAATAAAGTATATATTTTGGGAAAAAAAAACTGTATTTTCCAAAACAAAAAATGTTAGTGTGAGAGTGGCATTATTTTATATTATTGCAAATTTCATTAATATCTGGCTTAATAATCAAAAAGAGCTGGATTCTCATATCTGCTTCTGGATTGAATTTGTTACAATATGCAGTTTTGGTTGAGATATATGAAAAAATCCAGCCACATACATACATACAGTTGCCAAAGGAAGGCAACTTGTATGATGATATATGTAATCATCTTTCCAGATAATTAACATTCTTCTTTGACGTAATTAAGTGCTTGACCAAAACCTGACAAGTACTTAATTGCAATGTCCTATTGGTCTGTATTTCACTATAAATGGTTTGGTTATCCATGCGTGATTTTGTAACTTATGCACTGACATTTGAAAAATATTGGTTCATGCATTATTCATATTTTCCCAATGCTGACACAGGTCATCATATCTGTAAGTATTAGGAAACTTTCAAGTTTATGGTGACAGCTGTAAGTTTTCTAAAATTCCAATTTTCTCTTGAAAGGTCAAATGTTAAGCACCGGCAACAACACTGTAAGATGTTTTCTTGAAGTGGAAGGCTCATCTTGGTCAACTTTGAGAAAATGTCTGCCAGGTACCCAGGTCTAAATCATCATATTTTGTCTGTCAATCATTTTTTTTCATGAAAAAAATGTGTTAAGAATAAAAAGTGGCTAGTTCAGCTTGCAATTCAAACTGTGTAAGTGCCTTTCATCAAGACAGCCATTATAGGACTTCCCTGATGGTGCAGTGATTAGGAATCTTCCTGCCAATGCAAGGGACACGGGTTTGATCCCTGGTCCGGGAAGATCCCACATGCCGCGGAGCAACTAAGCCCATGCACCACAACTACTGAGCCCACGTGTCACAACTACTGAAGCCCACGTGCCTACAGCCTGTGCTCCGCAACAAGAGAAGCCACCGCATTGAGAAGCCCTCGCGCTGCAATGAATAGCAGTCCCCGCTAGCCACAACTAGAGGAAGCCCGCGCGAAGCAACGAAGACGCGACGCAGCCAAAAATAAATTAATTAATTTTAAAAAAAGACAGCCATTATAATTCAGTATGCAGAAGGCAGACTTCATGTATTTTCATGTCATCACATAGAGTATGGAAAATATATATAACTGAGGGTCGACATTTAACAAAATTAATAATTTTTACTGCTTCATCAGGACATTTTTCAATGAAACTGGATTTATTTTTTCCTGCAATTTTGTAGATGTAAAGAATACAATGACTACAAGTACAGTTTGGTGGCACTAATCTAATTTGTGCTAAAGCTCCAACAGTTTTGTTCACCATTGTGTTTGCACTATGAATGCAAAAGCCAGTACAGAGAAATCGGCAAAGCAAGTCTTAGTACTATGAACATTGTTTTGATCTCCTATACATCCTGAAAAGATCTTAGGAGCCTCAGATGACACTTTGAGAATTGCTGCTGAAGCAAACACTTCCTAACTATTTTTTAATGCCTAACATCAACCAGGATCTCTTTTTGCCTACTATTCCCTTCTACTTTTCTCAGCATCTTTCTGACTTTCTTATTTCATATATTAGGATCAGCCTTCTAAGCATCCACACTCAAAGTCCTGGGACTTCTAATTCCTATTTCATCCTGCCTTTCACCTATTTATTTAAACACAATGTTCACTCAAGGACCAAGTCCAAATACCATAAACCTGAGCAAAGCAACGCAATTTTATTTACACAACTGGATCTCTAAAACATGCTTAAAAGGATATCGAGGTGCTAGAAAAGCCTGTTGTCAAGTAGTATGTGGAATTCTAAATTAAAATGAATCAATTGGATTTACAGTCTCTCTAACTACATAATTATACTGACCTCAGTCTTTCCTTTTAAAGTCAGCTCTATACAATCCACAAACTCACAAAAGCAAATGATTCCCATCTAATACTGAGAGTATCCTCTAAATAGTGGTGGTTCAGTTTACTCTGTCATTATATTTATTTATTTATTATTTATTTATTTATTTTTTGGCTGCATTGGGTCTTCGTTGTTGCACGCGGGCTTTCTCTAGTTGCGGTGAGCGGGGGCTACTCTTCGTTGTGGTGTGCAGGCTTCTCATTGCGGTGGCTTCTCTTGTTGTGGAGCACGGGCTCTAGGTGCGCAGGCTTCAGTAGTTGTGGCTCACGGGCTCTAGAGCGCAGGCTCAGTAGTTGTGGCGCACGGGCTTAGTTGCTCCATGTGGGACCTTCCCGGACCAAGGCTCGAACCTGTGTCCCCTGCATTGGCAGGCGGATTCTTAACCACTGTGCCACTAGGGAAGTCCCCTATCATTATATTTAATTGCATTTATTTATCTCATTATGTCAAATCACTGCAAGTCATTGATCATATATATTGGTCTAAGAAACATCTTTAATTTATGTATTCTTCTAGAGAATTTTCATGGATTTGTTTTCCCCAAATAGTGAAGTACAAATATGTATCTTAGCATCTTACATCTTCCCCATTTTATGGTTCCTGGGATATTTTCCCACAGTATAGTGTTAAAAATACATTTGTTTGTTTCTATTAGCTTTATAGTAATGGCTAAGGAATTTCACTGAGCAATACAAAAACAGTCATTATATAAATTCACACTAAAGTAAAATATTGATGAGGTCTAACCACCTTATGTTATAATATTAGGAAACTAAAAAAAAAAAAAAAAAAAATTTAATTCCACCCTGTAATCTCTTGATTTTAGAACATCCTAGCCATGGCCCTCCAGATCTGCTGGATTGTGTTGCCAAGTGTCATGTTTGAGTGCTTCCTATGGTTACAGGCCAGCAAACAGAGAAAGAAATGGATTGAAAGTATTCACTCCAAAGTTACAGGTAGTTTAATTACTATACTGTTTCTGCCTTGACAAGAGAGTAACTCCCTCAGAAAGCAGGCAATCTTTTAGACCATTACCTTCTTTCCAAATAGCAGGAGGAATAATTGTAATACTTTCTGATAACTGAAATGGGTTATAAAGCACAAAATCAATCAGACCGAGAAGAGTCTGCTTTGCTACAACATCCATTCCTACTTTCATAGATGTTATCAGAAAAATATTCCAATAGTAACATAGTCAAAAGCAGAAAGCATAGGATGTAACAATTACGTGATTTACCTATAGGATGCTAACAGCCCTTTATAAATTTGCTGGAAATGTAATTTTTTAAATTGTGCTTCCAAAGATATCTTTAGAAATCTAAAATTTAAATAATTATGATTTCAAAGATATGACTTTAGATATAATATGGATTTTATTTATGAAAATCTACCAAATGCACCCCAAAATATGTGTTAAATAAAACTGGTAAAGCTTATTGCTACAATTTTACCAAACAAGGTCAAAGCGTTTGGAATACCAGTGTACCAAGAACACAAAAAATATGATAGGTGTGCTAAAATTCATCTCTCAAATGCCCCATAATCAGTTCAGGGACTTTAAGCTCTCTCCTATTAAAAATAAACAAATACAATTAAGCCCTTCAGATAAAGAAGTTCTAGAACCTTTCTCATGCTCCACTGCCATGTTTAATTCAGTCAAAACATAGTACCCTTGTAGCTAATGCATCAAATGTCATAAAGCTAGAGTTAAAATCTATTTCTTTTTTCTTTCTTTCATTTGTTTTATTGGGAATTGATTATAGCTTCTGTGGGTATAGCCATACATTTGAAAAGCATTAAAAAGTAGAACCCATCATTTAGGAAGATACTAATCAATGTTGAGCCTTAATAGGAGGACTGAGTCATATTTCCTCTGTATTGCACTCATCCTTCTAAATCCCAGTATATTTCTTTCATTTTGAATCTATTAGCCATGATGCTTCTTATATCTTTATACAGTGAACTCTAATACAATATTAGCATTATTTATTGCAACAGCTTTTCCTACTTGGTTCATGTTGTAGTTTACACTTGTCATTACTGCACTTCATTTTGTTCTTCTATGTTCAATTTTAATTCAGATTCCACTTCCACATACACAAGCTGTTCCCTGCTCATCTGCAGTGAAGTGTTTTAAACAAATACACAGATTGTGTTCTTGATCCTGTCAACAGCCTTCAAGAGTACTGCTCCCTCTTAGACCTCAGGAAGCAAAGGGCCAGCTCACTCCCTGCTGTAACCAGACCACAGAACAGCTTCTCATCAAAACCATTAATACAACCTTGGAAGTTTAAATAAAGCCACATTTTCCCCCGCATAAATTTTGTGGCACAGCATTTTCAAAAGCCTCATTATAGTTAAGAAAATCGTTTGTTAGCCTCAAAGCACAAAGCCTGTTTTAATGTTCCAGAATGAGTAAATTATTCAGACAGGATTTATTGTGCATGAGGGAGGGAATAAAAGAAAAAAAAAAACACTTGGTAAAGTTTTACCGATGATATTTTAGTAGACACATATAATTTCTTCTAGTTAAACTACTCCAAATTGCCACCTAGGGTACCGTACAGCTTTCAAGCTATATAAAAACTAATTTATTTCATTACGTTTCTAAATACACATACAATATACTGTATAGTATATGGGTCTGCAGTGCTAGGTACGACCTAGCATTCTGTAACACTGAATTAGCTAAAGGCTCCCATTTCTTACAGCAGAGTTTCTTAAACCCTAATATGCATGAAAGTTTCTTCTGGTTTCTGATTCATTCAAGACGTTTAGATTCAGTAGATCGGGATGGAGTCCGGAAATCTGTGTTTTTAACAAGCATTGTAAAACCTGGCCTTGGTGTTTCTAAAAGTCTAAAACCTGGAGTGGGATATACAATGTTCTTTCTTGTGTGAAGCCTGACCTATTTTCCACTCTCATCTTGGCCACTCATCTCTCTCCCTTCTTTCTACCTCCAATCCCCTTCTGCTTTCAACACACACAAAGTTGACGCTCAGAACACAGAGATGGGATGCCGTTTTGCTTTTCCAAGCCTTCACACATTCCCTTTCCTCTTCTACCCTTTTTTCCCTGGAACACTTACACTCATCCTTCAGAGCAAAGGGCATCTTATGCATTACTTTCCCTGACCCAATCAGGCTGCTAGCTGTAGATTCTATGTTACACCACTGTGTACCTATCACTTTGTACATGATACATAATACACTACTTTCTAATTATGTGCTTATGTTCCTATGTGATCCACCAGATCTACAGCCTGTGAGGTCACGGACCATACTTTATTCATCTCATCCTTCTCCTTCTGAGCACCAGGCCTGAAGCATAATGGGTATAAAATAATTGTTTATTGAGCAAAAAATTAAATGTTACTATGGTAGTCCTTTCTCCAATATAGCCAAACACTCTAAACTCTTAAGTCAGAGAATTGTGAATTCAATGTGTCAAAGGTATATATCTTATGGTTTCTTTGTTAAATCACTGTGCTTACTGCAAATTTAAGTATATTTAACTTGTTTAAGGAGACACCTTGTGTTTTATTCCATTTCGGTTCCTATATGCCCAGTAGGTTTTTTTTTCCCTACCTAACGATTTTTTTCATGTTATAAAAATAATTCCTGGGAAAAACGTCAACAGTCATTGACTATTCTGATTCACCATTCAGATGTTCAGATCTATCTGGATAGTAAAAGCACCATTATTGTATTTCTCATTGTGAAGTGCAAGGTCCCCTGGATTCATCTAGATGGAAGAAAAAGTAAAATAAATATTAGAACATTTTCTGCAAAATAAAGGGATAGGAATTTGGGGTGGTCCCTGCCTGCTCCAGTTTGGAAGCAACGTGTGAAAAGAAGTGTCTCAGGTAAAATGGCAGGATGTTGCAAGGGATTATGAAAGGACTTGGGAAGAAATTTCCACTGACAGGAATGATTCTGAAGTGTCTGGAAACAGAAGCTTCTGCTTTATGCTCGTAGGCACCCCACTATCCCCAAACTTTCAGTAAAGCTCTGTTATATATAGCAAAAGTGGGTTAATGATGTACTGGGAGGTTTGAAGGAGAAACTGTCAACTTCTCTGCTCCTGCGATGTGGCAGTGAAGAAGGGACAGTCCCTTCAGGAAGGAAGAAAGTAGACAGCTGTCAAGGTGTCAGCAGGGGTTGGAACCTGGAGCCGGAAGTGGTGACATGAACCTAAATTCTCTGGGAACACTTACAAATAGTGGGGTGGGTCTTGAGTTTATTATAAGAAATTGTGTAAGGATTGAACACACTTCATCTGGATACTAAAAGAAAGTGTGTGCCCAGGAGGCTGAAGCACTAGTAATCTCCAACTTATATACCCACGTAGTTGTGTAGAAGCCACCATGTACATTTCACAGCCATTGCCTTGGTTCTGGTTCTGGCTTTGCCACCTATCACCTGGACTTCAGGCAAGTTATTTAACTTTTCCTTGTCCTTGTTTCCCTCTTTATAAAACAGCAATATGTCTACTTCATAGAGTCAACATTAGCATTACATCAGTTAAGCTTTTGAAAGGACCTTGAATAGTACCTATCAGACAGCCTACTAGTTTCTCTTAATAAATAAAAGAAGAAATACAAAGTGCTGAATGAAACTCTCATCTGCTCTTAAATTTTCTTCCCCATGTCTGGTACATAAATCACATTTACACTTGTATAATAACACAATCACAAGGCTGATGAAGTGATTCTTTAGAGATTTGCATATGAAATCTGTGGAATAAAATGTTACGATTATACTACTTAATGAGAAGTGCTTTTATTTCTTCATAAAATAGTCCTAATATTCAGTCTCATGGTTGGAAGGAGGAAAAATGTAAAAATCAGATCATAAACTCTGGTACAGGAAAAAGTCACACTTGTTTCTTTGGGGCTTGGAAGGAGGAATGCAGAGGGGCAGAACTGTCACTTAGTACAGAAACTCTTACACACTTGGAATTGTGCACACATGAGGCAATACTTGCCCAGGAGTACTTTTTTATTGCATCGTTATCCTTTGTTCATTCTTTGGTCTTCCCAACTCAGCTGTGAGCTTCTTGGGAGCAGGATGACGGTATCCCTAGCAAGTATCCCTGGGCTGGTCCATAGGAGGTGCTCTGCAAGTATTTCTTTAGCTGATCTGCTCTGTCCTCTGTTCTCCTTTCCCGCTAATACCAGTGCTGTTACCCAGTGGGAAGTTCAAGCACAGACTTCGTACATCCCACAAATCAGAGGAAATGGGGGAAAATGATTTTGGAAAGCATTTGATATTTTATGTTCTCTCCCAAAAGGAGACTATCAAAATGAAAAAGCAAAGAAAATAAGAAAATTATCTAACTTCCTTAGACATATTTCAGTTTAGTACATTATTTTTTACTGCCTATAAGAAAGTAATCATTTCATTGATTAGAGTATCTAAAAATCTAGATCCTTCTTGATTCCCTCTCTCTGTCTGATGATGAACACAACTTTGTTTATACAGGCAGACCTCGTTTTATTGTGCTTCACTTATTGCACTTTGCAGATACTGTGGTTTTTTTGACAAACTGAAGGTTTGTGGCAACCCTGGGTCAATCAAATCCATCAACACCGTTTTTCCAACAGCATTTGCTCCCTTGTGTCTCTGTGTCACATTCTGGGAATTCTTGCAGTATTTCAAACTGTTTCATTATTATTATATTTGTTATGGTGACCTGTAATCAGTGATCTTTGATGTTACTATTTTAAGTGTTTTGGGGTGCGAAGAAATGCACCCACACATGACAGCAAGCTTAATTGATAAATGTTGTTTGCATTCTGACTACTCCACTGACCAGCTGTTCCCCCATCCCTCTCCCTCTCCTCGGGCCCCCCTATTCCCTGACACACAACACAACAATGTTGAAGTTAGGCCAATTCATAACCATATAATGGCCTCTAAACATTCAAGTGAAAGGAAGAGTCGCATGTCTCTCAGTTTAAACCAAAAGCTAAAAATGATTAAGGTTAGTGAAAAAGGCATGTAAAAGCCAAGATAAAACTAAAGCTAGGCCTTTTGTGCCAAACAATTAGCCAAGTTGTGGATGCAAAGGAAAAGTTCTTGAAGAAAATGAAAAGTGCTACTCCAGTAAACCCGAATGATAAAAAAGTGAAACAGCCTTATTGCTGATATGGAGAAAGTTTTAGTGGTCTGGACAGAAGATCAAACCAGCCATGGCATTCCCTTAAGCCAAAGCCTAATCCAGAGCAAGGCCCTAACTCTCTTCAATTCTATGAAGGCTGAGAGAGGTGAGCAAGCTGCAGAAGAAAAGTTGGAAGCTAGCAGAGGTTGTTGGTTCATGAGGTTTAAGGAAAAAAGCCGCTTACATAACATAAAAATGCAAGGTGAAGCAGCAAGTGCTGATGTAGAAGCTATAGCAAGTCACCTGGAAGATCCAGCTTAGATAATTAATGAAGCAGACTACATTGAATAACAGATTTTCAATATAGACAAAACAGCCTTTATTGGAAGAAGATGCCATCTAGGACTTTCATAGAGAGGAGAAGTCAATGCCTGGCTTCAAGGCTTCAAAGGACAGACTGACTCTCTTGTTAGGGGCTAATGCTGCTTGTGACTTTAGAAGCCAATGCTCATTTACCATTCTGAAAACACTGGGGCCCTTAAGAATTATGCTAAATCTACCCTGCTGGTGCTCTACAAATGGAAAAACAAAGCCTGCATGATAGCACATCTGTTTACAACATGGTTTACTAAATATTTTAAGCCCACTGTTGAGAACTACTGCTCAGAAAAAAAGAATCCTTTCAAAATATTACTGCTCATTGACAATGCACCTGGTCACCCAAGAGCTCAGATGGAGATGTACAACGAGATTAGTGTTGTTTTCATGCCCGCTAACACAACATTCATTCTAATAATGACAGCCCATGGATCACGGAGTCATTATGACTTTCAAGTCTTATTAAGAAATACATTTCCTAAGGCTGTAACTGCCATAGAGAGTGATTCTTCTGACAGAGCAGGGCAAAGTCAATTGAAAACTTTTTGGAAAGGATTCACCATTCTAAATGCCATCAGGAACACTGTGATTCATAAGAAGATGTCAAAATATCAACATTAACAGGAGTTTGGAAGAAGTTGATTCCAAACCTCATGGATGACTTTGAGGGATTCCAGACTTCAGTGGAGGAAGTAAGTGCAGATGTGGTGAAAACAGCAAGAGAACTAGAATCTGAAGTGGAGACTGAAGATTTGACTGAACTGCTGCATCTCATGATCATACTTTATTCGACGAGGAGTTGCTTCTTATGGATGAGCAAAAAAAAGGGGTTTCTTGAGGTAGAAACTACTCCTGGTGAAGGTGCTGTGAAGATTGTTGAAATGACAGCAAAGAATGTGAATATTACATAAAGTTAATTGATAAAGCAGCAGCAGGGTTTGGGAGAATTGACTTCAATTTTGAAAGAAGTTCTACTGTGGTTAAAATGCCATCAAACCGTATTACAGGTTACAGAGAAATCATTTGTAAAAGGAAGAGTCAATTCATGTGGCAAACTTCATTGTTGTCTTATTTTAAGAAACTGTCACTGTAAGTCAGACAGAGAAAGACACATCATATGATATTACATGTGGAATCTAAAAAAATGGTACAAATGAACTTATTTACAAAACAGAAATAAAGTCACAGATATAGAAAACAAACTTATGGTTACCAAGGGGGAAAGGCGGGAGGGATAAATTGGGAGATTGGGATTGACATATACATACTGCTATGGATAAAATAGATAACTAATAAGGACCTACTGTAGAGTACAGGGAACTCTACTCAGTACTCTGTAATGGCCTATGTGGGCAAAGAATCTAAAAAAGAGTGGATATATGTATATGTGTAACTGATTCACTTTGCTGTACACCTGAAACTAACAAAACATTGTAAATCAACTATAATCCAATAAAAATTTTAAAAAAAGAAAGAAATTGTCACAGCCAGTACAACCTTTAGCAACTACCACCCTGACCAGTCAGCAGCCATCAACATTGAGACAAGACTCTCTACCAAGCAAAAAATTAGGATTTCCTGAAGGTCAGATGACCGTTAGCATTTATTAACAGTAAACTATTTTTTAATTAAGGTATGTACATTTTTTTTAGACATAATGCTATTGTACACTTAATAGACTACAGTAGAGTGTAAACATAACTTTTTTACTGGGAAACCAAAACATTCGTGTGACTTGCTTTATTGCGATATTTGCTTTATTGCAGTGGTCTGGAATGAAACCCAGAATATCTCCAAGGTGTGCCTGTATTACCTTCTCTTTCGGCACACTCCTGCCTCTGCCTTTCATCTCTCTCTCTCTCCTAATTTCTTCAAGTGTTACCTCTTCCAAAATCTCTCCCCAGACTGAAATAAATACTTTGCTGCTGTACTATCTTACCATCTCTAACACTTGATTTTACCATTCCTCATTTTACTCACCTGTTTATTCCTCTCCTCTCTCTCTCTCTCTCTCTCTCTCTCCCACCCCCACTGAATCACAAGCACTTGGAAAACAAGCACTGTGTCTTATTCAACTGAAATATCCAATATCTTCTAGGATGCTTGACACAAGAATACTCTCAGGAAAAAAGATGTGTTAACAATTTAACCCAACTGAAGATGGTTTTTTTCTTCTTTAAGCAAAACATACTCTCTTATTTTGGTAGCTAGCCTAGATAACTTTTTTAAGAAGCTGGTTTACCATATTTCTTAAAAGACCATTTTTGGCAACTTCTTCGTAGGGAAAAATGTGAACACAGTTTAGAGAATTACTGACTTTTATTACTATGGAATCATGTTATATTGATTACCATCATGTTAATCAAAGTCATATAGAAGGAAAGAAGGAAGGAAGGCAGAAAGGCAGGAAGGTAGGAAGGAGGGAAGAGGGGAAGATATATAAACCTTCAGCCCTTTGATGGAAATGAAATTATGTTTGTATTATTTTCTATAACTTCAAAATGCAAGTTATTCTTGTGTATGTGGACACACAACTAAAATTGTCGGAAAAAATGTAAAACAAGCATAAATATCCAGGAACTTCTAGGATTTACTTTACTAATTTATTCCTTTGTTTCAATCTAATGTTGCAAAATCTCAATTTATATAATGACCAGATTATTAAGACTGACAATACCAAAATATTCAGGTCAAAAGAAAAACAAAATCCTGAGTTTAACTTTTCCTGCTGTTGTTGCTTTCCCATATAACGTCAAATACCTGAAATCATAAATGAAGCTTGAGTTCTGCTTTTCATACAGATAAAGTTCAGTGATACCTATAGGAGTTCAGTCACAGAGCTCAAGGTACAATGTCTACTACAATTAATTTAAAATGTCATTCTCTGACTTGTACTGTAAGCCCAGAAATATTAGTCTGGGACACCTGTCTAGTAAATGAATGGATTTTATTTTGTTGTTTCTAAGTCAGTGTAAGAATGGGAAAGACAACAAGGCAAATAAATGCTGTAAAACTGATGATGCTAATGCTTCTTTTGGTTATCAGGATGATATCAACACCCACTTCTGGCCTTTTGTTGTCCTTTTTTTCTTCCATTTTCACTGAGACACAACTGACATACAGCACTGTGTAAGTTTAAGGTGTACAGCATAAAGATTTGACTTTCATACGTCATGAAATGATTATCACAATAAAGTTTAGTGAACATCCATCATCATATAGATACAAAATAAAAGAAATAGAAAAAATATTTTTCCTTGTGATGAGAACTCTGAGGATTTCCTCTCTTAACAACTTTCATATATAACCTACAACAGTGTTCATTATACTAATCATGTCGTACATCATATCCCTAGTACTTATGTATCTTATAACTGGAACTTTGTACCTTTTGACAGCCTTCAGCCAATTCCCCCTCCCCCGAACCCTTGCCTCTGGTAACCACAAACCTGATCTCTTTTTCTGTCAATTTGTTTGCTTGTTTGTTTGTTTTGTTTGTTTTGAAGTATAACTGACCTACAGCACTGCGTTTGTTTCTGGTGCACAATACAGTGATTTGATATTTCTATACATTTCAAAATGATCACTGTGGTAAGTCAAGTTATAATGTCACCAAAGATATTACATAATTATTGGCTATATTCCCCACACTGTACATTTCATAACTGTGACTCATTTATTTTCTAGCTGGAAGTTTATACCTCTTAATCTCCCTATTTCTCTCCTCCCTCTAACCACCTCTCCTCTGGCAACCACCTGTTTGTTCTCTGTATCTATGACTGTTTCTGTTTAGTTATGTTTGCTCATTTGTATTGTTTTTTAGATTCTACATATAAGTGAAATCATACAGCATTCATCTTTCTCTGAATTATTATTTCACTTAGCATAATACCCTCTAGGTCCATCCATGTTGTTACAAATGGCAAGATTTCATTCCTTTTTATAGCTGAGTAATACTCCATTGTAGATACATAGATAGATAGATAGACAGACAGATAGATAGATAGATAGATAGATAGATACCATGTCTTCTTTATTCATTTATCAATGGGCACTTAGAATGTTTCTGTATCTTGGCTATTGTAAATAATGCTGCAATGAACATAGGGATGCATATATCTATTCAAATTAGTGTTTTTGTTTTCTTTGGAGATTCCAGGAGTAGAATTGCTGGATCATATGGTAGTTCTATTTTTAATTTTTTGAGGAACCTTCATACTATTTTCCATAGTGGCTACACTAATTTACATTCTGACCAACAGAGGGTTCCCATTTCTCTGCACACTCACCAACACTTATTTTTTGTCTTTTTGATAATGGCCATTCTGACAGGTGTGAAGTGATATCTCATTGTGGTTTTGAGTTGCATTTCCCTGACGATTAATGATGTTGAACATCCTTCATGTGTCTGTTGGCCATCTGTATGTCTTCTTTGGAAAAATGTCCATTCAGGACCTCTGCCCATTTTTTAATAGACTTTTTTGCTTTTTGATGTTGAGTTGTATGAGTTATTTGCATGTTTTACATATTAATCCCTTATGGGATACATCATTTGCAAATATCTTCTCCCATTCAGTAGGCAGACTTTTCGTTTTGTTGACAGTTTCCTTTGTTGTGCAAAAGTTTTTTAGATTGATGTAGCCCCATTTGTTTATTTTTGCTTTTGTTTCCCATATAAGTTGCCTTTTTTTATGTTTTTGCTATAGAAGAGCAAAGGAGGGTTATGGTCTTTTTTTGAAAAATCCTATCAATTTCATCACAAAAGGAAATATTTTGCAATTTCATGTCAAAATTAGTTCATTTTTCAGATCTGTCTGCAGTCTAGGAGAGATAATTATGCTCAGGGGTTAAAGAACAGTTCCAGAAATTATCTTATATTCCACAGCTGAACCCACACCTTCAAGTGGGCATCATCTCAGGTATCAACAAAAAAGCAGATCAGAGGAGAAGAAGCAGATCAGAGGAGAAAACACAATGACTGGTGGTAGGAAGGTAGGGGAACTGTAGCCACCAATGTTTCTAGTTGACAATCACTGATTTTTTAATTAGATATAAATATACTGTGTTCTTTTTTCCATAAGATTTTGTTTGCTTTACTCTTCCAAAATGAGCTCTCTGATTTTGATCTCCCAGCCCTGACTATCCCACACTAACATTAGAGTTGTCTCTGATTCTTTCTCTGGTTCACACCATTTTGTCAAATTTTATTACCTTTTGTATTATGGCCACCACCCTGGCCTCCACATCCATCTCCTCAATCATTGTAATAGACTCAATACTGAACTCTCCTTATTCGAATCTGTGCAGAACACTAACAGATTAATAGTCACCAAACACTTATGAGAGTCACTCCTCAAAATACAGAATGTTTCTCTGTTTCCAAAGAGCAAACCAAAGTGATTTCCTGGCATTTAAAGCTTCGTATCTAGGGTCCCCTTTGTATCATTCATCAAATGCCAACATGTGATGCTACATTCATGAAATGAGCGTCCTTACAAGCTCTAGCTCATATCCCAATTCTCCCAAGAAATTCATTCTAGTCTAATTATCCCACGGTGATCCTTCCTTTACTCTGGATTCATTCAGTGCCCAGTAAAACAGCTGACATACATGATACTTGGAGATCTTAGCAAGGCAGGCTTACGATGAATTACTAACAAAATCAGAATTCAGATTTTCAAAAATGAGCTAATCATTAAATTCCATGCAAGGCTCTCACCTTCAAACACATACACAAGCAGACACATCTCTTCCTATCTGTCTCAGGGTCACAGTAAATTAATGATCCTTCAGTGACAGTGACTGGCCTTGAAAGGAAACTTCAGTTGTACTTTTGATGGAAACCTTACTTCTACAGACACTTAATAAAGAATCCAGAGGTAATGAAAAAAGTCCTACTCTGACCCAACTTGCCCCTTAGAAAAATCACCTTTCTTTCAGTTTGGATGAACCTCTCTCCTCACTTCATTCTGCCAGTTTATCTGTTAACACCTCAGTAAAGTGTTACTAATTCCTTCACTAGCTCTGCCTGTAGTGTATAGAATTAAGTCTTCCTTAGCTGGTCAGTGAAAGATAAGTTAATTAACCATCAGGGCTGTTGAAATGCTTATTCTGGCCAAAGTTCCCACTTGAGTGTCTGTTCACTGTCACCTGATCATGCCTTAACATTCATTCACACTTCTGTCATGGAGTGCTTTCTCTGATTGGCCTAGGAACTGAAATCACATGCTGACTCATTTCACTGTTATCACTCAGAATTATATCATGCAATCACTGTTAATTGTTCAGAATTGTGTCATGGTCCTCTGAAAGAACCGTGTTTAGTCTCACTGTTCCTGGCAGTGTGGTTGCAATGCACATTTTCTACACCATCAAAATACGACAGTGAGTGGCTGCTGGGGGACACATGTCAGTCCCCAACTCAATGCACACACGTTCTAATGATGACACTGGAACCGTAAGCCACAGGCCTTCCTGGTCCCCATTCCAAGCACAGCTGTCAAATTTCCTAATGCATCTGCAATTACTATGCAGGATTGCACAATATTATTTCTTTTTTTTATTTAAGCATTATCATTTGAAAGTACTCCCCGGTTAGGCCTTGTAAAGCCAGTGGCGTATTAAGTAATCAATGTGTTCTATTTTACCCTGATGCCTATTTTCACTTTATAAAAATGGATTTGTTGCATTCTCCTTGTTAGAAAATGCCACCGCAATTACTGCATTATTTACAAAGAGATAGAACAATAACTAAGTTATATTTATTAACCATTTCCTATTTTGTTGCTTATATTAGGAGTTGTCCAGATGTTAAAGGTTTTTTCCATAAACAATAAGTTAATGACTAACGAGAAGCAAGGGCACTTTTAGATTGTCAATATGATCTCTGATATGTCAGAAATACCTTTATTTCTGACAAGGACAATTCATTTCCCTTACAGTCCAGTGTTTTGTTTTGTTCTTTTTCTTTTTTAGAAAGTATATCAAAAGAGGTAGAAATAACAGGAAATGGATATATTCTAAATATGTGAATAACAATAAAATATTATCATTAAGTGTGACAAATATAACAAAATAATGTTAAATATTCCAGTAACTGTTACACATATATCTGAGAATTTGGAATGAGAAGTAGGCGGTACACAATAGTTCATTTAACACATAAGGAAACAGGCTCAGAGAGATGAAAGAGCTTGCAGAATTTCACTTAGCTCCAGCCTATGTGCTGCTAGCTGATACTGTAGCTTTGTGTGAAACAGAAAAATGTGCATGCTGACCCATACCAGAGGCAGGAACTTAAAAGAGCAAAGCCCCGGGTAAATGTAGCACCCACTCACCCCTTAAACCAGGCACCTTTGTAAAATGCTGAGACCACAGTCCTGTACACAGTGAAATGTATGAGTTCATAAACGCCGAAGTCCAGATTCAGACATGGTTTCATGTGGAAAAGAAAAAGGAAGGCAGAATCTAAAACCAGCAGACTTCACACGTGAGTACTATCTAATTTCTAAATAGCAGATACTTCTATTCTCAACTACAGTGAAAGTTGGAAGCCTTCACAGTTCATTTAATAAAGCCACCAAATATTAATAACAAAGCCTGATAAAGATAGTGTTACAAAAGGGGAAGCAACAGCACAAAGAAGAAAAGAAACATTCTTTGGACTTAGGAGTCCCTGTCTTGCTGCAGCAGCCATCACTGCCAGAAGCTATGCCTCTCCTCCCCGACCAGTTCCCCATCCAATAGCTTACCCAGTAGGTGTAATAGATGAACTTCCTCAAGGCATGCTGGGATCTCCTAGTTCTCTAGGCTTCACTGCAGGGAATTCTTCTGTGGAGCAGATTTGGACTACTCCAGGACTAACTCAACCTCACAGGGCTCACGGAGCATGCACTACACTATCTGCAAGTCCCAGACAAGCTCTGTTACCTGGAGCTGGCCCTAGATGTGGAGAACCTGACTGAGCAGAAAGCCAAGATGCTGTGCGCTTTGGTCCATTTACACTTCATCCTCAACAATGGCAGCATTGATTAGAAGTGAGAAAGTATGAGGAACGAGACCTTTGTTATTGATCCGCCTGGACCAAAAGAATCCTCCCATGCCTCCCACCCCCTTTAAGCCTGACCTACTCACCTGGCAGTAGCAGCTCTACTCCACCAATAACTTCACAAACCTGGTCAAGACCAAGCTAAGCTCCACTCATCTGTCACATCCCTGTTTCTCCCTTCACAAACCTGTTATAGTTTTTTTTTAAGAGGAATCATTATCATGGGGGAAATATGAAATAAAATGAAAAAGAAGGCAAATATATATATATATATGTTAGTAACCAGTTACTTATAGTTAATTCATAACTAGAATTAGCATAATACAAAATAAATAATACTTTGAGAACAAATATTTATTCCAGGGGGCAAAGATGGTTAAATAAAAAGAAAATTCATACCATAATCAATGATATCAACAACTTAAAGGAGAAAAGTCACATGATCACATCAATAGATACAAAAGAGGCATTTGATAAAATTCCACTATTTTAAGTTATTAAAACTCTAAGTACATTAGGAATCAAAGGACTCTACTTAAATATGACAAACCAGTTCTTAAAAACAAACAGCATACAAAATTCTAAATGGTGAAATGTTAAAGCCATTTCTTTAAAATCAGGAACAAAACAATGCCTATCACCATTTACATGAAAAACTGTTTTGAAAAGTGTAGTCAAATGAATTGGAAAAGAAATGATAAAGTATTATAAGAAACCCCAAGAGGCTCAGGCCAAAAATCTAAGGTATTTTGGAAACATGCTAGAGATAAGTTAAAGAGAGAAATCACAAGCATTTCTCTAATATAGAACTAACCCTCTAGAACCAGAAAATGAAAAGCATACATTTTACTTCCTTGCCTCCCTGGATAAAATGCTAGAATATTTAGAATGAAATTAGTAAGCTATATAGAAAAAATGATTTTTCAAGCTATATCTATTAAATGATATAAAACAGAATCTGAATAAATGGAAAGACACATCATGTTATTGAGTGGGAATATTTAATACCATAAAAATCAATTCTTCTAAAACTAATAGATAAATTAAATACAATTTCAATTAAAATTATATTTTATTTTAATTAAATATCTAAGAATAGTCCCCCAAATGATAAAAAAGACAGACACTGAGAGGGGCTAAGCTTACTAAATGTTAAAATACTATACAAAACAAACCACATGATATTAGCATAAGACTGGATCAGTAAGTCAGGAAAATAATGGAGGGCCCAGAAAACAGGTTCTGACATATAGGGAACATAATAAATGATAAATCTGGTAGCCATTTCAAACGTAATGACTGCACAATTGGCTATACATCTGTAAGAAAATAAAGTTGGATGCCTACCCCACATCAGAATGATAATTATTTTCATTGACATTAAAATCTAATAATGTAAAAAGAAATAAAACAGGTTTTTAGAAGAATATTTAAGATATAATATAATCAACTAGAAATTGAGAGGCCTTTCTAGTCTAGGTAGAAAATTCAAAAATTTCAAAGAAATACGTATTTGCTTATAGAAAATGTTAAGTGCTTTTGCAGAACAGAATATACCCTAATTTAGTTAAATGATCATCGGTAAATTGGGAAACACTATTTGTAGAGAACACAGAAAATGGTTATTACTAAGAATATTCAGACAACACCTTCCCACTGTTTAGGATAAAACCTTAACAAAGGTTTTGAAGAGAAAACTCACAGAAGTGTATATTTAAATAGCCAGGAAAAATGTGAGTCTTGGAAATACAAATGAAAATGATGAGATATCACTTTACATCCACCAAGTTGACAAAAATTAAAGAACTATATGATCTGCTGCTGGCAGTATTTCAAAAGAAAGTGTGCCTTTTTCTGCTGTCAGTGAAAATAGAAACCCTTCATCTTTTTTTAAAACCACCATCAAAAACAAAACAAACAAATAAACAAAAACCAATACTTTTAAAACAAGCAATAATAGTCCCGGGAATACACTCCACAGAAATAGATTCACCAATACCTAAAAGCACAATACATGTACAAGTACATTTTTTTGTGAAATAAAAATTTAAGTAATAAAATGAACTGAGGACTTGAAGAATGGTGGTTTCATTCTTTCCTCATTGCTACCATTCTAGACCAGGGTCTTATAATTTCCTGTCTGGATTTACTTCCAGTAAATTCCTTTCCCTTATTTTATTATTTTCCAATATAGGCCAACCTATACAGAGTTGCTAACTTACCACATCAAATAGAAAAAAAACGTGCTTCATTTCAAGATCCTCTAGCCTCATGTACTTTTTTTTTTTTTTCTTTCTTTCTGGTCGCTCCGCATGGCATCTGGGATCTTAGTTCCCAGACCAGGGATCGAACCTGCGCCCTCTGCAGTAGAAGCGCAGACTCTTAATCAATGGACCGCCAGGGAAGTCCCTCATGTACTCCTATTCCCTAACAGGTATCCTTCACATTACATGAGGTCAATCTCCTCAATGTCCCCAGTAATTTCCACCTCTAGGCATTTGCACCTACTAGGCCTCCAAAAGGGAATGATTCCTAACCCCTTCCTCTCCTACCCTGGTCCCCACATTCTAAAGAATAGTTTCTCAACTACTCTATAACCTTTCTGTTTTCTGGCTTTCCATTACTCATCTCTAATATATGCCAGTGCTTGCGTATGTATCACTTTATGCTCTTGTTGAATGAAGCTTGTGATTCAGTAGGTCTGGGGTAGGGTCTGAAATTTTGCTTGTCTAACACATTCCCAGTGGATACGAATAAAACCAGTCCCTGCATCCATCGAGTAACAAAGATCTGTGTCAATTCACTCACAGTTAATCATACCCTCTATTATGCTTAAGCCTGTGTCTATTTATTTTAAAAAATGACTGAATGTGACTTTATTCCAGATATTTTAAGAGCCTTAAGTATAAAAGCTTTTTAAAATTTTCCTAATTTAGTAGCAATATTAATCCACAAACAAAGACATTTTAAAAAATAGTCCCTCGCAGCTTATAAATGTTGAATGGAGTTCTAGCCCTAGTATTTGATCTAAAACTCATACTACTTCCATTTATTCCAATACATTCTCCTGAGAGGCAATGGTGTCATTCTTTAACTCTCTCTTAAGATTTCTTACAGTACTATGCACATACCACTTTAAAAATATTTAGGGGGTATGTGAAAGTTGACTTCAGATATTTAAAGGCCCTTATGTAGAAGATGGGTTTGAAGAGTTTTCTAGATCTGGAAACAAAATATGGAAACAGAGGCCATATCCCAGTCTAATACAAACTTTCTGAAAATGGAATGTGTTTCCTTGTGGGTAGCTGTCCTGTTAGAGGAGTCATTGAAATAACTGACCTGAAACGGAGAAGCCAGAGGATGAGATGGCCTCTAAAATTCCTTCCAACTTTAAGATCCATTGAGGTTTAATTTTAATGCTTCTTCAAGGACATAACAACTCAATTATGCTCAAATGCAGGGCGATAGCAGGTTTACCCACGGGTGGCTGGCAAACACACGAGCTCAAATGACTGTCTTTTCTTCAATGTCCACTTCCACAGCTCATTTATCTCAGCACTTGGAGTTCAATCTTCCCACTAATTATTACGAAAAATTGTGCAGGTGAATCCAGCACAGAAAGACTTTCACATTCCACACATGGGCTTGAACTAATTCCGTTTATCAATATTCTAACCTTCAAGGGGCTCTAACTTCTACATAACATTTATAATGTGAGGTCTTTAAAGAAATGCTGAGTAAAAAATGATCTAATTGGAGAACTGTGAGACACAGATAAGTTGAAATGAAGAAAAAATATTGAGAAGCCTTGAAAGCATTTTGTGACATGAAGCAACTTAATTCATCCCAAATGTTATGCTACAGTAAATTATATGATTCCGCCAGATGCTTCTCTTTAGAAGAATTTTATTACACCAGAGAGAGCAATTTCTTTTAATGAGAATATTTTTGAACAATATTTGTTCTCGAAACCACTGCTTTCTTTGTTTCATATCTAATGAGAATAATTTCCTTTGATTCATGGGCATTTTTATTCTTCTGCTGGTTCAATCAAAATACCAATTAATTAGAGGCATATAATATGAGGATGAAATGGGGACCTTCCAGTACAGTTTCAGAAAATGTGCATCAATTGTAGAAGGCATGTGATTCGTATCTTGGAGGATCCATAGGTGAAGGATGATGAGCAACGACTGTGGTTAATGTCCCAGTTTAGTATCATCTCTGGATAGCTCGCTAATGTAAAATTTGAACAGTGAAAAAACTGAAAAACGCAAAAGAGTTTATGTCTCCATCTTCATAAAATCTAAGTAATATACAGATATTAATCTCAGTGCAGAGTATGGAATGTTAGGTCCATGGTTTTCATAAAAACTTATGTGAAACGTTTAGTGATGCAAGTCGTATGTGTATAAAACGACCGAATCTGTTTAGAGACAGGGTATAAATTTATAAAAACACTACCACTTAAAATTTGGAAAAGGAAAACCAGAGAGTAATTTGCTCCATGAGTGTTAAGTAAACCAAATATAACTCAAAACAGAAAAATAAAACTCTTCTCTAATAGACAGTCATGGAGGTGACATGTGGAGCACAAAACGCAAGGGACAAAGCCACTACTAAATGATAAATGCTTTAAAAAGAATAATCACGCAAGTGAGCAGAGACACTTCACAGAGGTGAATCACGTGATTTTACAGGAAGCTTCTGAGGGCTTTCCCTGTGGCTGAAACAGGAGCTGAGAAATCAGCATGATTAGGAACATCTGATCTTTCTGAGTGTGATTAACCTGCCCGGTATGCACTACAATATTTTGAAATGTCACCAAACATTATAAAAAGTCATGAGTTATACTGTATTATGGAACACCATTTTAGAAAGTGTGATATTATTGATTAAGCCATCTCTGATTATAAGACATGATTTTTTTAAAAAAAATAAATAAGTTGTCTTTTTCATCAAATCACAGTGATTATACAATCAGTTCCTGGTTCACAAAAGTATATCTGGAATCAGTAAAGGTTAACAATGTTATTGCAGCAGCAATACACCGGCATCAACAAATTTAATGACTTTATATTATTTAAAACAAAATAAAGTGAGTTTCAAAATCAGGAGAAAGAAAAAAAAGCAAAAAAGGTAAGCATAACATACAGACATATTTATAGAAAAAATACAGGTATATTCATAATGTAGAGGAGCATATGTTGGTACATTTCTGGAATGAGATAACAAATGTCAACTAATGCTTGGCCTGAAAACCTTCCACCTGCAGGTGAAACGTGAACCAATGAGAACTAAACCTGTCAGAAATTTAGGAATCTTACATTCCCCACCAGGTGGGTATCTAAAATCACCTGTGGTCCTAAATCCAACACCCTGTATAACCAGGCTGAACTCTACTAAGGAGAATAGGTGAAGAGCTTTCATCTTCTTACCTATAAAATCAGGCCTTTGACTCCTGAAAGGTCCTGATGAGGGGAAACGCTCACCATGACTTGGACACTGTAGATCTTACAACAGCGACCCCATCTGGCAGGCTAGCCACACCGCACAGCCTAGATCTAGTTTCCTCTCGAAGCCTGGTTTACCCGTCTTTGTGTCGCTGGAGTGCCAACCTGCTTAGGAGCTACAAACAATCTATATTTGGGAAGTCATTTAAAGACTTAAACCAGCTTAGGCTAGTGACATCACAAATGGAATGTTTTGGAGAGAGAGTCCCAGCAGGCGTAATGAAGCAGGAAGATGCTATGGAAATAGTGGGATGGTAATAAGGTGATTACGGACATACATATTGAGGTGCTAGGTCATAGGTCAGGTGAGAGATAGCAAAGAACCAGATGAAAATCCCCAGGCCAATGACATAAACATGGAGGAAAATAATGTTAAAAGATAAAATTAGAATCGGGGACTAGACTCGATATCCAATTATCTGCAGGGGTTGAGAGAGATTTTGCTAATTTTGCTGCCACCTACTACCCCAATTCTCTGCAATCCTGTGTAACAAAATTACTCAAAATTTATACATTATCACTGCAATTCTCTTTTCCATTTTTCTGTAACCCTCTCTTCCATCAGGCTTTGCCTCCACTATTCCACCAAAACAAATCCTGTGCACTTCACTGGTGACCTCCACTCAGTTGCCAATTCATTGGTGAATTTCAGTCCCCATCACAGGTGACATACCAGCAGCATTGGACAGTTTCTCACTCCCTCCTACTTAATACATTTTCTTTACTAGCTTTCCAGTACAGTATACTTTCTTGGTTTTCCTCCTGCCTCATTGGTCATTCTTTCTCAGCCTCCTATGCTGTTTCCCCTCCTCCTCCATCCTTCTAATTTTGGAGTTCCCAGGACCTGGGCTTCAGTCCTCTTCTTTTCTCTATCTAGATTCACGTTCTGGTGATCTCATCCAGTTTCATGGCTTTAAATACTCTATGTGAGCCAATGACTCCCGATTGCATATCTCTAGTCTAGACCCCTTTCCTGAATTCCAGACATGTCTAGACTATACTCAAAACAACAGCACAGTGAAATTTCTAAAACACAGGACTGGGTCAATGTGCTGACAAATCTCTGATTGCTCCCCACTTCAAAGTAAAAGCAAAGTTCATAAAATGTCCCACAAGGCCCTGTATGATCTAACCCTCTTTACTTTTCTAACTTCCTCTCTTACTCCTTTCCCCCTCTCTCATTCCACTCCAGCTGTGTTGGTCACCTTATCATTCTTCAAATACATCCAGTACATTCTTTACAACCCACCCTCTATTCCACACCCTCTATTCTACATAGCGTGCTTTACTTTTCCTTTTTCCATAGCACATATCACATAATGCATTGTATAAATGATGCATTTATCATGCCACTGCAATAAGCAGAACTGTCAGAAAGTGATTCCAGGAAATCTATGACAAAGTGTTGGAGAGCCCCCTAATCCTGGCTAGAGGGGCTGCACCTGAACTCAATTGCCATGAAAATTCACAGGCACATTGGATTCCTCTAGAACGAAGGCCTGAAACTTCTCAAGGTTTCCACATGCTGGGTAGCTGGCTTTACTAGCCAACAACTCTAAACTGCCGCCCAGATGATCTGGTGCTCAAGTAGTCCCTCCAAGAGCAAACCAAGTTGTTCACATGCTCTCACAAAAAGAAGGAAGGGCAGTGGAGGACTGCGTCCCTTCACTGGAAAACAGATCTGTTTTCTGTCCAGCTGGCATCACTGTCAGACTGTCAAGAATCAGGGGACCCAGACTTCTCGTCTTGACCTGATGCTTGGCTTCCAGTGTGCCTCAACACAGCTTACTCTTTATACCATACCCTGCGATGACGTAGAATTTGACCTTACTCCCCTCACAAGAGTTATGCTTTTAGTTTATTTTCCCTTTTTCTCACTGGAGTGTTAAGATCCACAAGGGCAGGTAATTTTGCTATAATCTAAGAGACAGAACAGTGCCTAGCACATAGTAGAGACTCAATAAATATTTGGTTAAAGAATAGAAGATGACTCAAGATTTTCTTGGCTACTGGGCTGGGTAGATGATGTTGTCATTAAATAAAACAGAAAAGGAAAAGATGGTTCAACAAGGAGCAGTGATTAACTCTTTTTGACTTAGTTTTCATATTTCTTGGAGAGAAATTATACCTTCTGGGAAATATTGCAATGGCCTTTGCCTCCCAGATGAAACTCTTAGTTCTTGAGTTAAAATCCTCAGTGATCTGATTGACAGAAGACCATCTGTATTAACTGTTGCTACATAACAAAATACCCTATAATTTAGTGGTTGACAACAATAAGCATTTATTGTGTCAGTTTCGGTTGGTCAGGAATCAGACAGAAACTTAGCTAAGTAGTCTCAGCGGAGGCTCTTCCACAAGGCTGTGATCAAGGGTCTTCCAGGGTTGCAGTCACCCCAAAGCTCTACCGGGTGAAGCTCTCTCTGCTTCTAAGCTCAGTCATATAGCTACTGGCAGGCCTCAGAAAACCTGCTTCTAGCCTCACTTATGTGGGTCTCTCAGCACGGTGACCTCCCAAGAGACTGAATATAAAATGGACAATAAGCCGACCGTATATAAAAATAAAACTCTGACCCACAACCGACAGCAACCAGTCCAGGAAGCCCAGTCGTGACCTCTGCAGCAAACTGTCTGGGAAGTCAAACCACAACTTCTGTCGCAATCAATCCAAATGGCCAAGATGGTCAGCTTCCCTAATTTTTGCCCCCTAATTCCAATGTAGGACAAAGAAAGTCAAACATGCTCCCCTAACCAAGCTCAGAGGGTGCCCCACTTCTGGTTAGTCCGTCTTCAGCTCCCCCCAGGCCAACAGCCTCCTAAAGGGTACACCTGAAGCCCTCCCTTTTCTCCCACTCCTCTGACTGCCTTTGAGTCTCTGCCAAACTCAAGTGACAGTGGCTGACTCCCTTGCTCTAGCAAGCTCTGAGTAAATAACCTTTGTTCTCATTGGATAGTCGTCCTCTGTTTCCACATTCACAACGTGGCAGTCGGCTTCCCCCAGAGTGAGTGATATGAGAGACAAGAGAGAAGACACAAGACGGAAGCCACAGTCTTTTAACCAAATCTCAGTGACATTCATCCCTTCTGCCATATTCTTTTTATTAGAACTGGACAATAAGTCCAGCCCACACTCAAGTGGAGGGCATTACACAGGAGTGTGGATACCAGCAGGCACGATCACTGCTTGCCATCTTAGAGGCCATCTCCACATAGTCCTACCTAACTCTGATAAACACTAGATCCAAGTATATTTTAGATCTTAATTATAAATTTCCACTGAGATTCCTTGCACAAGACTATCTTACACTTCTATTTTCATACATATTGTAACTCAACACTGTTTAAATAAATGATACATATTACAGCATAACTGAACGAATATTCTTGAATATTCATAGACACATTTGGGTCTTTGGCTTGGTGACATCTAAGCAAAGCTATGGTATGTGACCATAAGCAACCATCTGCCTAACATTCATGTTCTGAGGCTGCCACTGCTCCCAGCATCTGAGAACTAACGTACTGAAACCCATGAGATTAAGTTATTATTCACTGGCATCCAGAGTGTTAAAGTTACTGAATCTGAATACCAATGGCATGGGTTATCCACTTCACCATCGTCCTGAAAGTCCTCTCCCACCCAGCTCTCCTTATTGACCTATCTCTGACACTTCACTCATTTCTTTTACTTTCTGGTTTTTATATGCATTTGTATTTTCAATCACTGTGCTAATGAAATGGCTTTAGAAACCCACAGGTATAAAGCATTGACCATTAAAAGCCTATCTTTTAATTTTGTGGTTGACTGAATCATTCATTTATTCATATTCATTTATTTATTTATTCAACAAATGCTGTGGAGTATACAATGGTGAATTACTATGTAGAGCTTGTGGCATAAAATTAAATAAACACAGATTACAAATAAAAACAATTGCAGTACCTGGTATAAAGGAAAATTACACGATGATATGCTAACATTAAAAGGGAGGGGGCCCATGAAGGGAGTATTCTGGATCAGGGGTTCCCAACCCCTGGGCCGTGGACCAGTACCGGTCCAGGAACCAGGCCGCGCAGCAGGAGGTGAGTGGTGGGCAACCGAGCGAAGCTTCATCTGCAGCTCCCCATCGCTCCCCATGTCTCGCGTTACCGCCTGAGCCATCCCCCGCCCCGTCCGTGGAAAAACTGTCTTCCTCGAAACCGGTCCCTGGTGCCAAAAATGTTGGGGACCACTGCTCTGGAAAGCCAGAGAAGATATTGTTCTTCAGATAGTGTCAGGAGCTGAGATCTACAGATCAGAGTAGAAGGAAGGAGGGTTAAAAGTGTGAAGGCCCCAAAGTAAGAAGCAGCTCAGCCCCCTTCCTACGAAGGGAGCTAAGAGAATGCCTGGGGCTGGCACATGGTACACAAAAGGGACCCATGAAGCAAGATGAGCCTGAAGAACCAGGCTGAGGGCAGACCCGCAGAGCTCACGTTGCTTAGCTGATAATGACAGAGACTACTTAAGAGAAATTCCATTAGTCAGAAACAGTAATTAAACATGCGAGCTCCTTAAACTTTATTCAGATACAATAATTAAACACAGATACTGTAATTAAACATAAGCTGAGTATAGCAATTCAAATAGTACTACACCAGAAAGGTCAATTTGCGTGGATAATTGGCTCAAAATTTTCAACTTCGGAAACAATTATCCGAATTAATTGGTCTTATTAATTAAATCTTGGAAACTTCAGCTCTTTGAAAAGAAGAGATATGAGCTTTTTCTCAAAAATAGCATCCTATAAACATAAAACAAACCAATGTGAGAACAAGAAATATGCTATAGATAAGATCACGGCACCAATGGTACTTTTCTATTTACTACTGGAATTCAGCTGAATTTTATCAATATTGCCTAAGCTGCAGAATGTCCACCATTTAGGAAGAATCTAAGAAAAGCGTGAGGTGGTATAACTCCGTAATAAGTGGGAACTGAAACAAGTTTTGCTTGCAATCTGATCTTTTTCTACCTCTTTCAGTTTGCTTTCTCGACTCCAACCCATTATCAACTTAAATACATATTGATCTTTTAAACTTTTAAAAATATTCTATAAAGAGAGAAAGTTCTTGAAGACAATGATATGTATCCTACATTGTTTTTTAGGGTATGACAACATAGTGTATTCCTCGATTTCATAAAATATAGCTAAATAAACTTATTTGTAAACACCCAAAGTAGCCATAGCCCGTACTGTTATTCCTTCCTATACAGACAGTACTATTCAAATTATACTCCTACGTAATATATATACATATATTTAGTTTATGTTCAAAAGGAACCATAATTTCTGCATATATACATAACTGAATCATTCTATATTATTTATACATAATGCATGCCCTTTAATTTGTGACTGCAACCAATTTTTCAAATTTACCCCAACACTCTACCACTTGATTTTTAACAAGTCATGTAATTTAAGCAGAATGATAATGTTTAACAGGTACTTCAAATTCAAAATGTACAAAACTGAGTTTAACGTCTTATTTCTCTACCAAAATGCCTAAATCCTGCTTCCATTTCCCTAATGTATGGTTCCTCAACCTGGATGACATGGGTGGGATAATCCTTTGTTATGAGGACTGTTGTGTGCCTTGTGGGATATTGAGCACATCCTTGGCCTCTACCCAGTAGACGTCAATACAATTCCCAACCCAGTCCAAACTGTGACAACCAAAAATATCTCCAGACATTGCCAAACATCTCCTGGGAGGCAAAATCACCCCCAGTTGAGATCCACGTGCCTAACCCGTTTCTTTCAGGTTACTAGCACCAGCATGCATCCAGTTTCACAAGAAACTATGAATATCATCCTGAATTCCTTCCATTCCTTTACTCTTCTGCTCCCTCCATGTGGAAGAGATAACCCTTCACCCTGGCTACTCTCCCAGTGCAAGCCTTTATTGCCTCTTATCAATTACAGCAGTCAACTAACTTGTCTTCCTACTTCCAAGCTCACTTTTTAACTTACCTTCTTTCTCCTGCAAGTGTGACCTTTCAAAAATGCAAATCTAATACTGTCATGACCTTGCTTAAACTGTTCAGTGACACCCCAGCATCTGTAGTGATGAATACAGGGGTATTATATATAGGGTACTATATGTTAATTATTATATTATATATTAATTGTTATATATGTTTATATATTACATATAATGTGTTTATATATTCATATATACATACATAATGTGTTTATATACAACCCTGAGTTCTTTCTTGCTAAGCTGTACTGCCACAGCTCCTTGGTTTGCTTTATATTACCTGCATCTAGCACTATTCCTAGAATATTACAGGTACTCAATAAATATGTGTTGAATAAATAAATAAACTAAATTGCTATAGCAGGAAAGGCAAAGACTATGTCATCTTTGAGATTATCCAAAAATTAGCACAAAGAAGGGAGAGTCTGGGGCCAGGCATAGATCAGTCATGGGTGGGAGAGCCAAACAGGGGTTTTGAAATTTCACCTGGGTCTTTACCAGATAATTGATACGGTTTCATAAAATGGAGTTTCTCTGCTCTACATATTTTTGTTGTTTTTAAATATTTTTCCAAGACCCCACATTTATCTCTTAATAATAATTTCTTTGAAGAAAATCTCACTCTCTTCAACATATATTTCTCCTACACTAGTACATTTTATGACAGTTAAGCAAGTATTAGGCCACAGTCTATTGTATATATCTATCCTTACTAGCAAATCTATACCTCACTATCATCATTTCCATTTCCATGATTTGTTATATTCTTGAACAGCATTTCTATTGGTGAATTGTTGCTTGCCATTTAATTTTAGGTGATACCATGCATGATGTCAAAAAGGCTATTCCCCAAAATTACACGTACATCCACAGACAGCACATACAGTTAAAGCAGTAATGGAACATTAAATTCAGCTGTCGATTTTAGTGTCCTAATTATTCCGCACTGCCTCTATTACTGCTATTTCTGGGGGAAAAGAAAGACCATATTGCCTTTCAAATTGGTTAGTAAAAGTAGTGAGAGGTAATAAAGATGGTGAATTTTAAAGGGGCAGAATAAAGCATGGAGGCTGACTCCATGGAATGCATTTCTCAATTGACACAACAATCTCTAAAAGATACTTCAGGCATACAGAGGTCGCCTCAGTTGTGCTTTGCATTTATTTGGGCCACTAGGATATAATATGATACTGTGTTGTTTACTTAACAGACTTTATAATTTCTTTCACCTGAAAAGAGAGATTCCTCTGGGAGTTGAATGCCAGACAATATTCTCTCCTGACAAACTAGCAGGCATCTCAATCAGGCAATAAACTCTAAAACTTAAAAAAATTTTTATCTTTAGCTGACAGGTATTTTTATGAGGATTTTTTTCTAAAGTCAAACATATTGCAATGTTTATTTCTGTTTTAGAACTCATATTTAGTGATATTTTAAACAATATTTTGTATTCTACTTGTTGATAAACATAAAAACCAAAAAAATATTTTGTACTCCTCTTAGCAAAGTACACATTATGGAATCTACCTAGTTCAAAACATTTACTGGTTTTGATGTTTATCAATATTTTAAATGTCCTTAGGTATATGTACCTTTTATTATGTTATTGTTCAATTCATTTTTGTTATAAAATGGATATGTTAAATTGAAAATCCCTTTCAACTATATATTCATGACAATATACATACAGTTTCACTAACCATTACTTATGCATAGCTCCATATATTTCCAGATTGCTCCAAATTGAAGGGTCAAGATTGTTCATACATTTTAGAATGTTCTAGTATAAATATGTTTTCTAAGAATCGGTCTAGGAAGTAACAGTTACTGTATAAGCCATCTTGCTTTAAATTCTCAGAACTGTTTTTAAGTTAATTAATGTTATGATGATTTTAAAAGAAAAAGAGAATGAATGCAAACTTTGACATCACACAATCTGAAATAATCTAAATCTATGTGTAAATATCACCACTTAGTTGATCACATACTCATTTGCGCCTGACACATGGAGAAGACCATCCATTCAGGCTGCCAGTCTCTGAGTCGGTATTTATTAAATACCTTGAAGCAAAGGAAAATCAACAAGACTCATCTGGTGCTATCAACTGGATTTCAGTTCCACAAAGAGAAATATGTAAAGAAATCACTGCAAAGCTATGTTAAGGATACAATTATAGACCTATAAGCACTGTTTTGAGAATATAATTTAAAAAAAGTAGTTGATTCCCTCTATGTGAATATGTATGAGGAGAAAGAATGTCAAAAACAGACCAAGCCCTCACTGGGTTTAAGCCTTAATATTGGGGTAAAGGCACACAAAAAAGCAATAAAAAATAAAGAAAAAAGAACCCTGAAAATATGAAGAGTCAGGCATTGTGCTAAGTTTATTACATAAAATATAATTTGCAATAATATTTTTTCCAAAACATTATTTCACTGTCGAAAAAATTAGAAAATATAAACAAAACAGGAAAAATATTAAAATATTCAGAGTTCAACTAACAAGAGGCACTGTTGATCTAAAATATAACCTTCCCAATATTTTTATGTATTTTTTCATAGTTCATATTACATAAATATACTTTATATATATGCTATATATATGCTATATATATGCTATATATATGCTATATATATGCTATATATATATCACTGTGCCTAGTGATTGATTTCATGAATGATATATTATAAATATCTTTCTGCAATAATAAATAATCTACAAAATAATTTTAATAGCTTAATATTATGCGACTACACAGATGTTCCAATTTTTACTTAATCCCTTATTGAAGGATATTTATGAATTTTCCATATTTTTTAATTACAAGGATCTGTTCAATGAATATCACACAATATCTTTAAGCACATGCCTATGTTCTTCAAGGCAGAATTTCTGGGTCAAAGTGCATGGACATTTTAAACAATATAAGCACATATCATGTTTCCCTACAGAAAGGTGATAATCAGTTTTCACTGTGTGTGACCAGAAATCTAACAACACTTAGCTTAGAAAGTGAATCTGCCCTGGGAAAACAACCAACTCAAAATCTTAGGGTGCCTGTAAAATCTCAGCAAGCTGGTAATGCCTTCTTAAATCACATCAGAAATGGATCCTTTTAACCTATGAAGCAGAGCAATGGCTACTGGAATTTAGGGGGGTGAGGATGATGAGGAGGGAGGAAGTACAAAGGGACACAAGAAAACTTTGGAGCTTGTTTTTTTTTAACGGACATGTTCACTATCTTGAGATTGATGATGACTTCACTTATATATGCATTTGTCAAAATGTATCGAATTGTACATTTAAAATAGATGCAGTTTATTACGTGTCGATTATACCTTTAAAGCCTTAAAAATGTAGCATCTGATATATGATGTAATTTAATTAATTGTAAATTATCTATGATGTTTTAACTTTGGAAATAGATGAGAACCATTTTAAAGAGTGTGAGAAGGAGATGGGGAGGGGAAAAGAAGGAAAGTGTTTTCAACACTGTCCCGGAAAAGGAGGATCTGACAAATATGAACAGTACTGTGTAGAAATACCCTTTCAGTTGACCAGCAAACTACAACAGATTGATGGACATACCACTTAAAGATGTGTTTCTCTTCTTAATGACAGGAATAACCTTGATAAGCTTATTAATAGATTCTGGAGGCAAGACCTCCTAAATCAGAAACCCTGTGTAGGAAAGGCACCTGTTTTCTCTCTAGTTCCCAAGTGTCTTAAGAAACCTCCAAATTGCTTTACTTTAATTCATTGCCCAACAAGCAACCTTCTTCTCCATAACCCCGTCCTCTGAGAAGACAACTTCCCACCTGTGACCAGGAGAGTGTGACATTTGAAAACACATGTGTAGAATTCCATAATTAATATAATACACTCATTTTATAAATCAATTTCTCTAAAGTGTGACACCCAACTGATTGCTTCTGAAGAAACTAATAAAGATGTGTGCTTAAACATGCAAATTAAAAAATCAAATCTCAGACAGACAGTGAAACACCAAAATTTAATCATCCTCTGAGACTCTTGCCTGCCCTATCTGAATTACAATAATATCTACACTGACAAGTTTTCCAAGTGGATAATTTAAAAATATACAAATGGTTTTAAAAGTTGAAATGTCCAAAGTACACATATAGTTAAAGTCAGGGTGTTTGGTGGAGCTATCAGGGAAGGGTGGTGCTGAAAAACCAACGTGGAGTCCAGGATTCACTACAATACTATCGAAACAGCTGTCAGATATGCTTTCATTCCAAATGAGAAAAGACTGCATGTATCATTTAATGAGAAAAAAGGGTGTCCATAATTTGAGAAGCCGAATCACTCTTTGACCATTTCTGCACAAATTTTGAAGCCATATACATTCTTCTGGGTATTTATATTTACCTAGTGCTATGCTAAAAATCATAACTGTTGGATAAAATTCTTTTTATAACCTTTATATATGAAGGCAGCCAGCAAACTAATAATGCACTCTCATAAAATTCTTGCCCATGTAAATCACTACTGAGAACTCAGCCTGACATCTGAATTACTTGAATTTATATCAGTGACTTAACGAATATTCAGCAATGTTAGAAATATACCTGATATTAATAATGACTTTGAAGAGAAAACCTTTGCTGCAAATTTCTAGGTAGAAGGAATCAACTTAAACAGAAGCTTTTTTCAATTTTATCATGGAATTTCATAATTTCATTAAAATTAAGAAAACTTTTTTCCAGTGTAGAGCATATGGCTTTCCACCTTCTATGTTAAATAACTTATGATGGACCTAGAGTCTGGCATACAGAGTGAAGTAAGTCAGAAAGAGAAAAACAAATACCGTATGCTAACACATATATATGGAATCTAAAAAAAAAAAAAAAAAAAAAGTTTCTGAAGAACGTAGGGGCCTAGGGGCAGGACAGGAATAAAGATGCGGACACAGAGAATGGACTTGAGGACACGGGGAGGGGGAAGGGTAAGCTGGGACAAAGAGAGAGAGTGGCATTGACATATATACGCTACCAAATGTAAAATAGATAGCTAGTGGGAAGCAGCCGCATAGCACAGGGAGATTAGCTCAGTGCTTTGTGACCACCTAGAGGGGTGGGATAGGGAGGGTGGGAGGGAGATGCAAAAGGGAGGGTATATGGGGATATATGTATACGAATAGCTGATTCACTTTGTTACACGGCAGAAACTAACACACAATTGTAAAGCAAGTATACTCCAATAAAGATGTTAAAAAAAATAGCTTATGAGAATTTTATGTCACTGGCTTTCGTAGTTCTTTTTCTATCTGCTTTCCCTGGAGTCTCACAAGGAGTAGTCAGAGAGAAGTAGGAATATCTGCCTCCACTTTCAGATTAAATTAAAATTGTTTTATTGGTGTTACTTAAGTGAAGTTTGAAAACCAAATATCTTCATTATACTTTATATTCAGCAGGCAAATTTGTTTTTCTTTCAAAGTTTTATCATCTTGATGTGTACTGTTTTAATTCTTTTGGTTGTTTTCCTATCTAAAAGAACGAATGAAAATAGATGGGAAAGCAAGTTGAATGGAATGATGTTCATGGTATGTAGTCAAGAAAAAAGAGTATGCTTTGAAAGAGTATGGTTTCTGGAAAAAGTCCAGTTCCAAAGGTTACACACTGCATGACTGCATTTAACATTCTTAAAAGGACAAAACTGTAAAGATAGAGAAAAAAGACCGCTGCTTGGGTACAGGGACTCAGGTGGGGAGATGAGTGCACCTAGAAGGGACAGCGAGAGGGAGCTCCCCTAGGGTAATGGAGCAGTGGCGGTGGTTATACAAACCTAAACATATAACGAAGCTGCACAAAACTACACACACACACACACATAAACATACATGAGTACATGCTGAAAACTGAATATGGTCTATAGTCCAGTTAATAGTATTGTTCCAATGTTGATTCTCTGGTTCGGCTATCGCACTACAGTATGTGGAGTGTCACCTTTGAAGGAAGCTAGATGGAGGGTTGAAGAGCCTCTTTGTACTAGTCCAGTGAGTCTATAATTATTTCAAAATAAGAAGTTTTTTAAAAAGCTAAGCAATTGACCAGTCCCTCCCATCAAGCCTCTTAGATAGCCTCATCCACCAGAGGGCAGACAGCAGAAGCAAGAAGAACTACAATCCAGCAGCCTGTGGAACAAAAACCACATTCACAGAAAGAAAGACAAGATGAAAAGGCAGAGGACTTTGTACCAGATGAAGGAACAAGATAAAACCCCAGAAAAACAACTAAATGAAGTGGAGATAGGCAACCTTCCAGAAAAAGAATTCAGAATAATGATAGTGAAGATGATCCAGGACCTCAGAAAAAGAATGGAGGCAAAGATTGAGAAGATGCAAGAAATGTTTAACAAAGACCTAGAAGAATTAAAGAACAAACAAACAGAGGTGAACAATATAATAACTGAAATGAAAACTACACTAGAAGGAATCAATAGCAGAATAACTGAGGCAGAAGAACGGGTAAGTGACCTGCAAGACAGAATGGTGGAATTCACTGCTGTGGAACAGACTAAAGAAAAAAGAATGAAAAGAAATGAAGACAGCCTAAGAGACCTCTGTGACAACATTAAACACAACAACATTCATATTATAGGGGTCCCAGAAGGAGAAGAGAGAGAGAAAGGACCAGAGAAAATATATGAAGAGATTATAGTCGAAAACTTCCCTAACATGGGAAAGGAAATAGCCACCCAAGTCCAGGAAGCACAGAGAGCCCCATACAGGATAAACCCAAGGAGAAACACACTGAGACACATAGTAATCAAATTGGCAAAAATTAAAGACAAAGAAAAATTATTGAAAGCAGCAAGGGAAAAACGACAAATAACATACAAGGGAACTCCCATAAGGTTAACAGCTGATTTCTCAGCAGAAACTCTACAAGCCAGAAGGGAGTGGCATGATATACTTAAAGTGATGAAAGGGAAGAACCTACAACCAAGATTACTCTACCCGGCAAGGATCTCATTCAGATTCGATGGAGAAATCAAAAGCTTTACAGACAAGCAAAAGCTAAGAGAATTCATCACCACCAAATCAGCTCTACAACAAATGCTAAAGGAACTTCTCTAAGTGGGAAACACAAGAGAAGAAAAGGACCTACAAAAACAAACCCAAAACAATTAAGAATATGGTCACAGAAACATACATATCAATAATTACCTTAAACGTGAATGGATTAAATGTTCCAACCAAAAGACACAGGCTTGCTGAATGGATACAAAAACAAGACCCATATATATGCTGTCTACAAGAGACCCACTTCAGACCTAGGGACACACACAGACTGAAAGTGAGGGGATGGAAAAAGATATTCCATGCAAATGGAAATCAAAAGAAAGTTGGAGTAGCTATACTCATATCAGATAAAATAGACTTTAAAATAAAGAATGTTACAAGAGACAAGGAAGGACACGACATAATGATCAAGGGATCAATCCAAGAAGATATAACAATTATAAATATATATTCATCCAACATAGGAGCACCTCAATACATAAGGCAACTGCTAACAGCTATAAAAGAGGGAATCAACAGTAACACAGTAATAGTGGGGGACTTTAACACCTCACTTACACCAATGGACAGATCATCCAAACAGAATATTAATAAGGATACACAAGCTTTAAATGACACAATAGACCAGATTGATTTAATTGATATTTAGAGGACATTACATCCCAAAACAGCAGATTACACTTTCTTCTCAAGTGAGCACGGAACATTCTCCAGGATAGATCACATCTTGGGTCACAAATCAAGCCTCAGTAAATTTAAGAAAACTGAAATCATATCAAGCATCTTTTCTGACCACAATGCTATGAGATTAGAAATGAATTACAGCGAAAAAAATGTAAAAAACACAAACACATGGAGGCTAAACAATATGTTACTAAATAACCAAGAGATCACTGAAGAAATCAAAGAGGAAATCAAAAAATACCTAGAGACAAATGACAATGAATACACGACAATCCAAAAGTTATGGGATGTGGCAAAAGCAGTTCTAAGAGGGAAGTTTATAGCTATACAAGCCTACCTCAAGAAACAAGAAAAATCTCAAGTAAAAATCTAATCTTACCCCTAAAGGAACTACAGAAAGAAGAACAAACAAAACCCAAACTTAGCAGAAGGAAAGAAATCATAAAGATCAGAGCAGAAATAAATGAAATAGAAACAAAGAAAACAATAGCAAAGATCAAAAAAACTTTCTTTGAGAAGATAAACAAAATTGATAAACCATTAGCCAGACTCATCAAGAAAAAGAGGGAGAGGACGCAAATCAATAAAATCAGAAATGAAAGAGGAGAAGTTACAACAGACACCGCAGAAACACAAAGCATCCTAATAGACTACTACAAGCAACTCTATGCCAATAAAATGGACAACCTGGAATGGACAAATTCTTAGAAAGGTATAACCTTCCAAGGCTGAACCAGGAAGAAATAGAAAATATGAACAGACCAATCACAAATAATGAAATAGAAACTGTGATTAAAAATCTTCCAACAAACAGAAGTCCAGGAGCAGATGGCTTCACAGGTGAATTATATCAAACATTTAGAGAAGTGCTAACACTCATCCTTCTCAAACTCTTCCAAAAAATTGCAGAGGAAGGAACACTCCCAAACTCATTCTATGAGGCCACCATCACCCTGATACCAAAACCAGACAAAGATACTACAAAAAAAGAAAATTACAGACCAATATCACTGATGAATATAGATGCAAAAATCCTCAACAAAATACAGGCAAACAGAATCCAACAACACATAAAAGGATCATACACCACGATCAAGTGGGATTTATCCCAGGGATGCAAGGATTCTTCAATATACACAAATCAATCAATGTGATACACCATATTAACAAACTGAAGAATAAAAACCATATGATCATCTCAATAGATGCAGAAAAAGCTTTTGACAAAATTCAACACCCATTTATGAAAAAAACTCTCCAGAAAGTGGGCATAGAGGGAACCTACCTCAACATAATAAAGGCCATATATGACAAACCCAGAGCAAACATCATTCTCAATGGTGAAAAACTGAAAGCATTTCCTCTAAGATCAGGAATGAGACAAGGATGTCCACTCTCACCACTATTATTCAACATAGTTTTGGAAGTCCTAGCCACAGCAATCAGAGAAGAAAAAGAAATAAAAGGAATACAAATTGGAAAAGAAGAAGTAAAACTGTCACTGTTTGCAGATGACATGATACTATACATACAGAATCCTAAAAATGCCACCAGAAAACTACTAGAGCTAATCAATGAATTTGGTAAAGTTGCAGGATACAAAATTAATGCACAGAAATCTCTTGCACTCCTATACACTAATGATGAAAAATCTGAAAGAGAAATTATGGAAACACTCCCATTTACCATTGCAACAAAAAGAATAAAATACCTAGGAATAAACCTACCTAGGGAGACAAAAGACCTGTATGCAGAAAACTATAAGACACTGATGAAAGAAATTAAAGATGATACCAACAGATGGAGAGATATACCATGTTCTTGGATTGGAAGAATCAACATTGTGAAAATGACTATACTACCCAAAGCAATCTACAGATTCAATGCAATCCCTACCAAATTACCAATGGCATTTTTTATGGAACTAGACCAAATCATCTTAAAATTTGTATGGAGACACAAAAGATCCTGAATAGCCAAAGCAGTCTTGAGGGAAAAAAACGGAGCTGGAGGAATCAGACTCCCTGACTTCAGACTATACTACAAAGCTACAGTAATCAAGACAATATGGTACTGGCACAAAAACAGAAACATAGATCAATGGAACAGGATAGAAAGCCCAGAGATAAACCCACGCACCTATTGTCAACTAATCTATGACAAAGGAGGCAAGGATATACAGTGGAGAAAAGACAGCCTCTTCAATAAGTGGTGCTGGGAAAACTGGACACCTACATGTAAAAGAATGAAATTAGAACACTCCCTAACACCATACACAAAAGTAAACTCAAAATGGATTCGAGACCTAAATGTAAGACCGGACACTATAAAACTCTTAGAGGAAAACGTAGGAAGAACACTCTTTGACATAAATCACAGCAAGATCTTTTTTGATCCACCTCCTAGAGTAATGGAAATAAAAACTAAAATAAACAAATGGGACCTAATGAAACTTCAAAGCTTTTGCACAGCAAAGGAAACCATAAACAAGACAAAAAGACAACCCTCAGAATGGGAGAAAATATTTGCAAACAAATCAACGGACAAAGGATTAATCTCCAAAATATATAAACAGCTCATGCAGCTCAATATTAAAAAACAAACAACCCAATCCAAAAATGGGCAGAAGACTTAAATAGACATTTCTCCAAAGAAGACATACAGATGGCCAAGAAGCACATGACAAGCTGCTCAACATCACTAATTATTAGAGAAATGCAAATCAAAACTACAATGAGGTACCACCTCACACCAGTTAGAATGGGCATCATCAGAAAATCTACAAACAACAAATGCTGGAGAGGATGTGGAGAAAAGGGAACCCTCTTGCACTGTTGGTGGGAATGTAAATTGATACAGTCACTATGGAGAACAGTATGGAGGTTCCTTAAAAAACTAAAAATAGAATTACCATATGATCCAGCAATCCCACTACTGGGCATATACCCAGAGAAAACCATAATTCAAAAAGACACATGCACCCGAATGTTCATTGCAGCACTGTTTACAATAGCCAGGTCATGGAAGCAACCTAAATGCCCATTGACAGACGAATGGATAAAGAAGTTGTGGTACATATATACAATGGAATATTACTCAGCCATAAAAAGGAACAAAATTGAGTCATTTGTTGAGACGTGGATGGACCTAGAGACTGTCATACAGAGTGAAGTAAGTCAGAAAGAGAAAAACAAATATCGTATATTAACGCATGTATGTGGAACCTAGAAAAATGGTACAGATGAACCGGTTTGCAGGGCAGAAGTTGAGACACAGATGTAGAGAACAAACGTATGGACACCAAGGGGGGAAAACCGCGGTGGGGTGGGGATGGTGGTGTGCTGAATTGGGCGATTGGGATTGACATGTATACACTGATGTGTATAAAATTGATGACTAATAAGAACCTGCAGTATAAAAAACAAACAAACAAACAAACAAAACAACCAATACTAAAGTTTCTTTGGGTTATTTGTATGGAAATATGTTAATATAAATGTTTCAGACATTACATGAAATTTCTAAAAATTTTATATGTTCTGGTATAATGTTATAAGTCGTAATTCTAGTTATTACTTTAAAATGCATATCTCAGAAATAACTAAATTTCCTTGTCAATTGCATTATTATGAACTTTCATCAAATCTTTAACCGTGGTCATTTTTAAGTCTTTTGTCATTTACAGACAGTTCTGGGTGTACTCTGATGCTTTTGCAAAAATGTTCCTATAAAAGGGTTTCATCTTCAAGGAATTCATGGAAAGACTGACAAGTACAGGTTTCTGGTAACTGACTATACTGCTGAACTGAATGAATAAGCATTTTCAGAACTCTAATGGAAAACTGATGAATTCATAAAACTGCTAACAAAAGATCAAGATGAAAAAAAATTAATTACATGGGACTGAGTGAACTGATGAGGATGAGTATAATTTTTGTGACTTTCTGTTTGAATAAAAAAAAAATCCCACAAGGACTCAGAGGGAAAAAATATACAAATCAATTTTCACTGCAAAGTAAAGGAGCTGTTACAGTGGAGGATTACTGGACTGAATGTCAATATTGTGACATAGTATGAGTGTGTTTCGTGTTTGGTAATTGCAATCATTGTTGCTTTTGTTGTGGTCATCCATTTACAATGCTTGGTGTCAGTTTATTTATCTCTTGTAAAAATAAAATACAGTGTGTGTGTGTGTGTGTGTGAAAAAGAAAAAAAAGCTATGCAATTTATAAACCTGACTATAGACATCAGTAGCAATAAAACTAAGTTTCCGGTGATTTGTTACTCCCTGAAAAAATTCCACCAAATTTGGATGATAGGTTTGGGATAATTCAAAGAAAAAAAAAGCCAAGTGGAACACACTAAAATTCACTTGAGAGGGCACTGTGGTGGGGTGAGGGCCCATAAACGGGTTCTGTAGTTATGCTCCAACATGCCACAACTCAGGTAAGCAAAAGGACTCTGTGGCTGCTGACCAGCATAAATGTGCTCTGCATGATACACGCTGTGGAGAGAAGAACTCACCGTGATTCCAAATATAAGCCCGGACTACAGTCACAAGGCAGTTTGCAGCATAATCAGAGTGAAGAGCACTGAGGATTCATCGATTTTATGGTCGTCAGTGATCTCTAAGTAATATCAGGAAGGGGCAACTAGTAGTGAGGTAATAACAGCAATGACTCAGCACTTCCTATAAACTGGGCATTCTACTGAATGCAAGCTTCTTTTGTATTCACTAGTACCCGTGTGGTAGTTACAATTATTACCCCATTTTAAAGACATGGAACCAGTCTCAGCTGTGCAACGTGGCATGTCCATTGATAAAGAGTAGTACAGGACAGAGAGAGAGATGGCACTCACATAACCTTGCTCCAGAGATGCTACATTGTACTGAAACTCAAGTTGCAGGATGGTGGGAACGTGGATAGATGAATTAATAGATGTTCAGTAACTGTATGGAAAAATGATTGATAGTAGTATACCTGTATGTGTGTTCTATGATAAGACATCTGGAAGGATATACAGCACAAAGTCAAGAGTGATTATTTCTGGATGCTAGCATTATAAAGAATTTAGGGTTTTTTTCTGTTACCTTGTATTTTCTACTTTTTTATAATAAACCTGTTATATTTATAAAATAAATAAAAATGACTTGAACCTTAAGAGCCCTTCTGAACCACTCTCTGCCCCCAGAAAAAGCAGTTATATACATCCAAAAGTAGAGTTGACTTTCTCATTGTTTCACATATAACAGAATGGCAATTTCTTATTTTACTTTAGTTTTTTATTGTACTTAATTTGCTTCTCCACTAAGAAAAAATACTATCTTAATGTAATTGAAGACAATATTATTTTGCTTTTTATGGGAAGAAAAATTGTGCCCTTCTTGTAATAAATCTCTATGTTCAACACATAGCACTTGTGTTCCAGAGTCTAGGCTCATGCCCGACATAAAATCAGTTTGCAATAAATGTTGGATAAATGAATGAAAAGGCTACAGGGAAGGATCCTGGACTCAAGATAGCACTGCGCACACTAAGGTAACTTTCCATGTAGTATATCATTTATCAAGAAGTTCAAAGGCAAGAGGATCACTGTTGAGTGAATCAAAAGTGAAGGAAAGCCTAACAGAGAAGGCTTCTTGAGCTGGATGGGTTCCAACAGTGAGTAAGCACCTTTCTGATTTCATGATCACCACTGTTTTCAGACAACAAGATTAAATGCCTTTGTTATGGCCTTAAATTTGTCTGAGCGTAGGCCTCTTCAGTACATGGTTGTATAGTCCCTGATACAGTGTGTCAGTGTGATGGTTAGTTTTACATGCAAGTTGACTGCGTCAAGGGGTGCCCAGATATCTGGTTAAACACTATTTCCAGAAAAGATTAGCATATGAATCAGTAGACTGAGTTAAGAAGATGGCCCTCTTCATTGTGAGTAGACATTATCTCACCTGCTGAGCCTGAACAGAACAATAAGGCAGAGGAAGGAAGGCTTTGCTCTCTCTGCCTGGTTACTTGACCTGGAACATGTCTTCTCCTGCCCTCAGACTGCAAGTTACACCATCAGCACGTTTGGTTTTCAGGCCTTTGGACTTGGCCTATAACTAACTATATCGCTGGCTCTCCTGGTTCTCCAGCTTGCAGACAGCAGATCGTGCGGTTTCTCAGCCTCCATAATCATGTAAACCAAGTCCATATACATTTACATACACACACACAAACACACACACACACATGCATTCTATTGGTTCTGTTTCTCTGGAGAACTCTGACAAATACAGTTAGGCAGGGTCCTCTAAGAAGCAGATGCCAAGATACGATGACTTGCAAAGATCTTACTAGGAGTGTGCCCATGAGAGAAAATTGGGAGGGGTCCAGAAAACACTGGGAGAGCTTTCAGACCATGACGCAAGTCTTACCAGGAGTAAAGGAGGGAAGAGAAGGCTGGAGGGGGCAGTGCCCCAGTCCCTTGTAGTCTAAGGAAGATTCAGCAAGGCAGTCAGGGCAGCCAGGAGTCAGTAGTCACAGGAGTCCCTCCCACGTGTCCTAGGAACAGGCCTGACTTAATTTCCCTGCCGCACTCATTCATGACTGACAGGGAGCAGCCCTGGGGGCGTGGCCTCAACAGGATGCAGTTAAGGATGTCACAGCTTAGCACCTGTGCCCTTGGTCAGGTCAGATCCCTATAGTGGGAGATCTGTGAGGCCAATTCCCATGGCCACTACATATACAATACAAACCTATGAAATAATACATTTTAGGATAACTTTTGCTTTCAATAATGACATGAAACATTAATTTTAATAAAAGGGACAAACGTAGAATGTGTTACTCTGCTATCAAGGACAGGATTAACCTACAGGGGCAAACTTTCTCCATGATGCACCAGCATCTTTCATGGATGATTTATATGGAGGTTTCTATTATATTTATTCCTGATATGTTTGCCAAATATATACCCTGCACAAACAGAGTGTAACCACTCATATATCACATGAATGAATGTCATAGGTCAATTTGAGCTACACACATACACACACACTCATTGTCCTATGTTCCCAAGTATGCTACTTTTCTCATAAATATTTTCTTTCATTGCCTTGTTTAAACATCCTCTTAATTTTAATGGATAATAATAATTTTATGTATAAGTTATGAAAGTTTAAAATAAACAGTATTTTCAGAATGTGATCCCTAGTTTGAATTGCAAATGCCCCCTAATTCTTCTTCACTTGTACCTCCACCTACTGCTCTCACTTAGAGACATGTACACATATTTTCATGAATTTTACACCTCTTTTTAGTCTGGTTTCAAATCACACGTCTATCCTTTTTCAAATACCTAAAGCGTATTGCCTTGTAGAGTAAATTTGGGAGTCTTCATATGCTACACACTCTTTGACCACAGGACTTCAGTCATCACAGGACTTGCACTCTCAAACTGACAACAAACATGTTCGTTGATGTTGGAATTACTAATTTCCTGATAACCAGTCTTCAGGTCTGTTGACCCACTCTGCATTTACCTTTTTCTCTAGCCAGCCTATTAAGCACAACTCTCTTACCCTCTTGCTCTTCTGTCACACCTGTCTTTAAAAAACCCTATCACCGAATCCATCCAACCATTGCTCTCCTCCCTTCCCATTCTCAAGTTATAGTACACTGCAAGGAGAAAAAAATCACACAACATGAGAACCGGCGTGCTAAACATTCCGTCTTTTACCTTGGTGCAGTCTTCAATATCAAGACCTCATGTTACTTAAGGGCCAACCAAGAGCTGCTCTTCATCTACAACCATTATTCCAACTCTCTTCCTGTCTCTGGAGAACCAGGACTTGCTCTTTTTGTCCCAGATTCAACAACCTACTCAGTCGCCTCCCACATTCCCAGGACCCACAATACATCAATCACTTCTCTGCGCTTTATCTTCAATCAATGGCTCCCCTTCTTATGCTTCTATATCCTTAGAATAAAACATGCTCAAAAGCAAAGCTCTTCCTATAACCTGACGTCCCCTCTAATTCCTCTTCTCTTGCCACTTTCACTCTGACTGCCATCTGGCTTTCACTTCCATCCCTTTTCTCTCTGGTATCACCAACCACTTCCATATCGCCAAGCTCCATAGATGCTTGTCATATTTATCTTTATAGAACTTTCTGCAGTGGTTGACCATGCCGACTGACCACACCATCATTCTTGGAACGCTCCCTTCCTGGGCTTGTGTGTCACCACTCCCTTCTAGTTCTCCTTATATGTCTCTAGTTAGTCCTTCTTGGTCTCTTCATGTGTCACTTTTCTCCTACTGATCCCAAACCAGGTGTGTGTTGTATTTTTTTTTATCCTCCAGCCTCACTGTATTTACACCCTTCCTTCCTCCTTCCCCCAATGACTTATTTTTTTTTAACTTTAATTATTTATTCTGACAAACTTTATAATATAATATTCCACACACCTATAGTGGGAAGTAATTAAGACAGGGGGGCTAAGGAAAAGGTGAGTCAAACTTCCTAAACTTAAAATATTGCCTCCTAAAATAAAACAAGGGAAAGTTTACAGCAGTTTTTTTTTTTTGTAATACACTTGCTAATAGAAAGCATATAAAAAATACTGTTTGCACTCCTCTTTGATACAAGATGGACTCAAACTTACTATTTCCTCAGATTTTATTTTACCTTCTTGAATTATCATCTCATTTTTTTTATTTTTCAAGGAATAAAAGACCTCAAATTTAAGTCACTCATTAATTTTTTTTTGCTGAATCTCAGCTTACTTGTAGACTAATAATTCATCCTAAAAGTTGATATATCATTTTTCAGAAAAATTAAACTAAGGAAACAGAACATTTAAGTATAGATATTATTTTTTTCATTTTTAAGACATGGCTTACTCTTAAAAATAACAGTCTCTGTTTACAAAAAGATTTTTAAACTCACTCATCAATTTAGAGTTCTACATTTAAGCCATCACTAACTAATTTAGAAATGTCCATTGTAAATCAAAACAGAAAAGAAAGAATAAAGCATCCTGGAAATAAATTGATAAGGGAAAGTACAAAAATTTAAAAATTAGAGGAACAGAGAAGACACTTCACATTTTATTTATCTATCAGGCTAGTTCTGAAGTTAGAGAAACGAAGTTCCAGAAGTTGAGAGTTACACTCCTGTCAGCCTGGCCCTTGGGTGAGAATCCCCTCCCCGTACTTGCTCTGACCCATCTCAGCTTTGCTTTTTACTATGTCTAAAGGCAAATGAGATTGCTTCCAGTCGCTGGTATTTTCCTACCTTCTCCTCTTGTCATGAAGCATTCCTTTCTTTCTCTGCCTGTTGATTTATTGGAAGACTACAGTCTACTAAGGCAGAAGGTGATCCCATCCGATCAGCTGTCAGCAAATCAGTTAGTCACAGGTAGAGAGGGGTACCGAGGACGGAGGGAGATAGCTCTCCTAACAGAGGAGCTCTTGAAAAATGAGTCCAGCTCTTGCCCCAATGCAAGGCGTGCTCAGTCCTTCTTGGTCTCTGGAATACAAAATCCAATTTAGGGACCAAAACTAAGTAGGACTTTTGGGGTCAAAATCATTTCCTTCACCAGAGTAGCAAAGGTCTTCTGAGTTCTCTTTTCTGGCAAGTACTTTTTCTCACCACCTCTATTCCATCATCATCTCAGCAGTGAGGTCTTGGGTCATGGTGTTCCAATATTCTTCCATCTACATCAGTGTTTCCTGGCCCTTTTCTAGCCTTTTCTCCTGTTCTGGGCTATTTTTCATGCTGTTGTAGCTTTTCTTGAACTCCACCACCAGTTCTTACTCGTTCTAGAATTATAAACTCATGTGGCTTCCACATCCCTCCATCCTGCATGATTGTACAGCCCTTGTCGACAGTCACCAGGCATAATAAAAGGAAAGTTCCACTGTCCCTTGAGAATTTCTTCTTTCATAAAACATTTAATATTTTAAGGTCATCCATTCACACTTAATATGTAAATCTCCAGTCTCAAGCATGGATTTATCCCTCATTCTTTTAGAGAAAGATATTTAAACATGAACCTAGATTACATTATACATACACTCTATGAAAAGCACAACTTTCTTACTTCCAAATCCAATGTTAACAAACTTTCTCAATCTCTGATATTCTCCTACATCCCCAGGTACCCAGAAAGAGGTAAGAGAATTTCCTACATTGTAACTCTCCCCTTACCCTGCCCATACACACCTCATCTTTTCCACAACATATTCAAGATGTGGTTTTCTGACTTATACTAAGGTGTCAAACCTACTTGAATAATTCACCCCAGTAATTTAAATTAATGAACAAGTCATTGATAAAAGGCACATTCATTAATTAAAAAAGAAATCTTTTCAATCGAATTTTAGCAGCAAAACATGACACTGGGAGATATACTTGGTACACCATCGGAGATCATCTTACCACGACCCACACATTTCTATTTATCTATGCTATACTCATGAGTATAAAATGCCACTATGTGTTTACTATCATCACAGAACAGAAAGAATTATTTCATGGCAATCTGAATTTGATTTAAAAGGATACACACACACACATATAAGTATCTGTATATATGTATACATACACAAATACATATACATACATACATAGTGTATATACAGTGTATACATATACATAAGTATATACACAGATAATATATATCTATGTTTTTAATGAAAATAGAACTTCCATTTTACAAGCTTTGTAAGTCATATACTTAATTGAACACATATTTGACACAGTCATCATATGCAATGATAAAACAATAGTACCATTTCTATTAAAATCAGAGAGAAGGTAAAGATACTTATAAATAGCACGATCATTCACATTGTAAGTGCTGCACAATGCAATTAAAAAAGAAGAATAAAATAGAAGGATAAATATTGGCAAAATTAAAAAATGATTATTTTAAGGTACGTTATTGTGTAGTTTGAAAATCCCAAACACCTAAAAAATACAGAATCTCTAATACTGTTAAATGTAAATATAAGCGAATTGTATAAATCTAACAGTAACAACAACCAAAAAAGGAAATAAGCAATAAGAATGTGCAGAAACTATAATAAAGAAAACTATAAAATTACTGAGGGAGATAAAGGAGACTCACATAAATGCAGAGATATCATCTTCTTCTTGAATAGGAAGACTCTACATTGTAAAGATGTCAGTTTCTTCCCTAAATGAAATCTGTAAATTCAATACAATCCCGGGGGGTGGAAAATATGAAATTGACACGATAATTCTAAAGTTTATCTGCAAACATAAACCTCTGAATACCTGGCATCAATGCATCAGTGTAGGGAGAAAAAGGCAATTCAGTAAGTACCACTGGGAAACTAGTTACTATCTTGGAAAATACAAAGCTGAAACTCTACCCCACAGCCTTCACTATAATACATCCCAGATAACGTATATAAAATAAGCATAATACAATTTTATAATAAAGGTATTAAAGCAAATATTCAGTGGTATTTTAATTGCCAGAAAAAAAAATAGATAACATAAAGAAAAATATTGATTGGGCAAACATGTTAAGCAACAGGTGGATGTTTAAATAAAATAAGATGTATCAGTGAAATGTATTATCAAACTGATATTTAAAGTAGTGGTGCATGGATATTTACATTAACTTGGACAAATATTTAGGATGACAGGTGTAAATAGGCAGAGAGAGATATCTGAAGAGATATACATCAAAGGTCAATACGGGTTACCTCTGAATTGTGTAATTATATACAATTTGCATTTGCATTTTTATACTTCTATTGCTGCAAGTTTCTACATGGGTTTATATTAGGCTTATATACAAAAGAAAAAAAGACTTTTCTTTCTTTCCTCCAAAATTAAGAGTTGGGGTCCAAGTCTGGGTTTCTCCCATTAGTGGGTATGCCAACTCTGGGCAAGCCACTTCCCTGTGTCTCAATATATTCATCTTTCAATCTAACCTAAAGTCTTGCTCAACTCTAAAATTCTAACTTCAGGGAGTAGCATCATATGCACACAAAGGGATAAAAAACAAACTACACATTCTGCAACAAAGTTGCATGGTGAAATGAGGGAGAACCAGTAGTTAAGGAGTGTAAATTCTTGCAGTTGTTGAGGGAAATGTTGGTGCCTCGAGGATGGGAAAGCGGCAAGACAGGTGTTGTGACCAAATCATTGTCTGTCTCTCCAGCCTAATCATATGCATCTGTTAAATAGAACATTCTTCTTAACAGTGCAATCTACCCCTCTGCTACTCTTCAACATTAGCTAAGCCCTATAATTGCTCACATAATTGGTAATATTGGTGTAGAAAACTACATTAATTTCAAGCTCCAGTAGAAACACAGAAAGACATCAGTATTTATCAAGTGAAATAAAGAAGGTAGAGAAAAAACTGTTACTCTCAAAAGGGTAAAGAGGGCGCCGTAAACAACAGAGTGTACTTGATGGGAAGAGTGAGCTAAGTTAGGTAATTTGTTTTAAAAGCAGTTCCTAGATTTATAGGACTTTGGTTAATCATTTGTTTTTGTTCTAATTCAACGACAAGAATAAACTCAGCTCATGTCAAGGCTTTAGAAGAAAAAAAGAAATGATTCTGCCACAAATCAGCTGTGCGACCTAAGCTAGTATCTTATCCTCTCTCAGTTTCTTCAACCACTAAAAAATATTAAATGAATGCATTGGGATAAACAACTTCCAAGATTACTTGCCATTCAAAATCCTGATTCTATGTTTCCGTGTCTTTTTCATTTAAGACCCAACATTCTTTTATACTTTCTAAAGTACAATACTTTATGCCTAATCAACCTTAGAAATGTTAGAAACAGATTATAATTGAATAATAAGATTTTTACTTTAAAACATTAACAAAATAATCTATTCCATTAGGAGATGTCATGATTCTCTAAGGTGAGGTTTGAGGGAACCCAGTAAATGACGTCTTCATTCCCTACCCAGATTTGACACTAATTCAGAGACAGTCACAGGAGTCAAGCAGATGGAGAACAAATGCCTGTTTTATTATTGATAAAAGCCATACTGACATACATGGCTTAGGTGTTCGGCTGACGGGACTTACTAACTCCATCTGCCTGATTCCCTGTGGGTGTATCCAGCTAGTGATGGGCACAACTGCACCATCAGTGGCCTCTCCACGGGAAGCTGCCTCGGGAAATCTTAGTTCACGAAGGCGCAGAACAGAATGTGTGCTCTCTGCAGGCTATCAAACCCCAAAGGGAAAGAAAGAGGAAGAACCTGAGCTAAGTAAGCTCAATTCTGTCTCCAAATCCACTGACCAGATAAGTCATTTCCCTCCCCTGAGGGGAAGAAGTAAGACAGAGAGTGGAGAGAGATTCAAGTTGTTATACTAAGAGATCTCTCGCCATGTGGGTACATGATGCCAAGGGAAAGAAGTCCCTTCACCCTGAAAGTCCCCAGAAGCCTTCATTGACTCAATTGTGAAGCATCAGCGCTGTCACGCTCCCAAATGCCTGGCTACACTGTGCCCAAGCCAATAATTGCATTTTTTTTTTTTACCTTCTTGCAACTGCTGTGGGTAAATTTTAGCTCTGAAAGGGTATGACATTTCACACACACACACACACACACACACTCACACACAAATGCCTAATTAAATACAATGCCATTCAGTACTATGCTGAAAACTCACCCTGTATTCTAATTCCAGTCCCAAATGATGTCCAGCCATACTGCCCACTACAGCTCAAAGGTTTCATAACAAAATTAACAACATAAAGACACCCCAGATTTGAACATAACCTCCACTACCAAGTTCTCAGGAAAAAGAAATTGCCCAAATATTTAAAGTTCAAGGTCAAATTCTCTTGCTCTTAAGAGTTGATGTTGAAACCCCAAACTTAAGATCCATTGGAAGAACAAATACAAGTTAAGGTGCTCCAATTTCCCCTTCTCAGTCTCAACCAGAGATGCTCTTGATGCCTGAGTTAAACCAGATTTCCTTCAGGTGCACCAAACTGAGCTATCTTCCACAAGAAGCATCTCCAAATTTAAATTAGTTCAATACCAAAACCACTTACATGTCTCACTATTAGAGAGTCTGAAGAGTTAATAGACCATGCAAGACTATCAGGACGGTGGCTCCACACTCACAAAATTTAGAAATCAAGGCAAACCCCAGTCATTAGAGCAGCTGTTCCAAGAAAAATGACATTCCTAGAACCCAGTACTTTTGCTGAAGACCAGAACAATATCCAGAGTGGTATCTGAGGAGTAGATTTTCAGCTACACCAGGATGTCATCCATCTATGCCAGATGTACAGAGGCTATATATATATATATACATATATATATATATATACACACACATATACTGGGAACTGAAACCCAATCAAGAGTATTTTTGCATCAAGAGGTTAAAGTTGGCTTTTTATATTCACCATAACTGGAGGGGGGAATTGATCTATGCCTACTATCTTCTCTCAGAGAATGGCATTCTTGTTTTCCTACAAAATGTAGAAATACACATGAGTGGCAAATTCAGTCACCAAGTCTTATTCGTAACACCTTCCTTTTCCTTTCTGCATAATCAAAACTTCTTTATCTTCTTTTTTATTTGAGCTCCATATTTCTTGCACCTCAGGTTTAGTCGAGCGTAAGCTCCATGCTAGGCCATGGTGGCTGTGATCATTAACTTTCCCCAGGATACCGCTAAGACATAAGAAACCGCCTCTCAAACCTGTTCCCACACATGTACCAACCCAAGAATTGCTTCTTCAGACCCCTGAGTGGGAGATGCAGATGGTCTTTCTAAAGTCTGTGACCCTAGGGGCTTAGTGAGGACAAAGCCCTCTGCCATGATCCTCCATTGTCCCTTATTTCAACAGATTTTCATTGTTCCAGGAGTTAAGTAGCTTTTCCCTTTGGTATATATTTTCCTACAATCTGGACTATGCCTCTAATATTTTCTTTCTCTCTGCTGTTTTCTACTTTTTTCAAGATGATTCAGCTAAGCTTTCAATGATTTTCTTTGCTTTGAGGTTGGCCCCTTTCCTTCTCTAACTCAGGTAGGGCAGCGCTGCTTGCTGTGTTCAAGAGTCTTCTTTCCGTTACATTTCCCTTTGTTTTCTGGCCCAGATATTTTATTTTCTGACATAACCCTCTTGTTTTCATCTCCTATCATGAGATTAAGTCAAGAAGTACTGAGACTAATAAAAGTATTGTTTGAACAGCTAAACCGAGGTTGGACTCAAAGTATCATTATCTTGCCTGGATCCCCTCTAATGAGCCTGTCTCTCTTGCTCTTGCTGCTTCCCTTAGAATCCTAATTCCATGTATCTCTTGGGTTTGTTTCCTAAAAACATGGGCGATTCCTATGATGACTTACAATGGATGTGTCACCTTGCACATCAATCACCTACCAACTCTCTGATCATTTTACACAGCTATTACGTTTTCCCCTCTCAGACATATCCAGATATTTTATACTTACTTAATACAGCCAACACAATCTCAGAAGTCCTACTATGATCTTTCAAGCTTCAGCTTTTTTTTCGACATTGTAAAGAATTTTAATTTTCCATTTGTGTTCTTATATTCTTTGGTGGGTAAATCTTTAGAATTCCAACCCTGAAGTAAAATTGAAAAGTTCTTAAGAAAAGAAACCTGTTGTTACAAAGTCTAGGTTGAGAGAGAATAATTGCACAAAGCTTTTTGATAAACAGTTGAAAGTATACTTATAAGGACAGATGTGGATTTCCCCCACTCAGCATCATTAAGATATAGTTGACAAAAAAAAAAAAAAAGATATAGTTGACAAATAAAAAAGTATATATTGAAGGTGTATAATTAATGTTTTGATATATATATACAATGTGAAATAATCACCGCACTATCACCTCACATACTTAATATTTTCTTTTTTGTTGAGAACACTTAAAATCTACTCTTTTAACAAATTTCAAGTGTACAATACAATATTACCAACCATAGTCACACTGCCGTAGATCCCCAGAACTTATTCATCTTGCGTAATTTAAACTTTGTACCCCCAGTCCCCAGTTGCCCCTGGCAACCACATTCTACTCTTTTTCAAGGTTTAGCCTTAAAAGGCCATCTTTCTTTCTTTTACCCTGTTTACCCTTTTACCCTGTTTCTTTTACCCTGTTAGATTAATAGTTCCAGTTGGCTCTCTGAAATTTTGTCTCTCTTAGACTTCATTATGCTTAGTTACTGTTTGTGATCTAGGAAGACCTAACAGATCGTCATTGCCAAATACCCGCTGGATGAACATTTAAGATGTAGTTGCACCTCCTTTGTCTCTCTCCACCATCTCAATTCCCTTTCACCTCTCCCAGTTGGTTGTCTAAGCTGCCAGCAGTTCTCCTTAACAAAGTCTCTCTCTCCTTCCAGCTGAATCAGTCTGTCTTCTTCCCTTTCATTTTATTCTCTCACTATTCCTGTCCTGATAATAAAACTGACGAGTATTTTCCGAACTCTCTGATTTCTCCTTTCTCCAATTCTTATATCTAGAAACAGTCACAGGAGTTTTTAATGACCGGTTCCCTCACTTTGTCCTAATTTTAGTGAAAGGACTTGAAGCCTCTCTCTTAGTATTGCCTGCCCTCAAAGAGTTTACAGCTAGCACTGCCTGGTGGTTCTCCACGACACACGTAGTTCTTGGCTGCCTTCAGATCTTTTTTTTTTAACTGAAGCACTATTTGTTTTGAGGACTAAAACACATATTTTTGGTATTTTCATGCCTGTCTGTCACTTGGCTGCAATACGGGGCTTGAACTGTGCCTGTGTAGTTCAGTGCATACCAGCAGCCCATGTTCTCTGGCCTCCTAAATGGCTAGTGTTTTGTAAAGACATATCCTGCTTACTTGCCAGCATAAAAACAGCCACATATATTTGGGCAAAGACCATAAAATAGAGCACCAAGGTCTACAGGAAGTGCCCCATGCTTAATAGCCAAAGGCATGAAGTTACTTGACCAGGCTCCACCAGCTAAAAACCAACCAAAGTTTTGAAAGTTCGTAACACAAGCCAAAACCCAAGTGATACTTACTTGCTAATATCTAAGGCTTTAAGTCACCTATCAGGTACATATTAGTAATTTTTATCCCTAAATTCCACTCTCTGTGTCTTTCTCAAGTTTTCTGGCCCAAGGTACAAGATAATGAATTCTAGCTATTCCAGTAAAGAGATCCCCTGTTCCCTGGTCAGGTTCAGAACCAACTGAGATAGAGAAATCAGACAAGTAAAGACAAAAAAAAAAAAAGTAACCTTTTGAAAATAAATCAATTGAAAAATACTATTATTGAAAACAAAAATTAATTATTCATAGAAAACTGATAACATTAACCTATCGTTAGGCCAATGGATTAAGAGAAAAAACTATGTGCAAAATGTTAGGTAAGATCACTTATCTCCTACTCCTTGTTGAGGGTCATTCATTAAAGTAACTTCTTGACCCTCTTTCTTTTCTCCTCTCACATCTCCCCCAGAGGAGGAAATGTGAATTTTCTGATTAGAAAACTTCAGAGCAGGTACTGGTCAAGGATGACTCAGTTCTTTTCTTCCTCTGCCTTTGTTTGGCAGCCATCCTGCCCACAGAAAGCATGCTCTTCCATTCTGTAAAGTAGAGAGAGGGAGGCCCTCTTGTGGGGAGATCTGATATCACCCAGAGCAGTCATTGACTCTAACTGGAATTAAATGTGCTGAGTCTTTCCAATGTAAGGGCAAGCTTAGCAAATACACTTGCCTAGAAGATCCAAATTTCCTAAATTCATCCATATCAGTGATAAGATTATACTATATATATATATATATATATATATATATATATATATATATATATGCCTGGCTTTATCTCTATCTCTAAATTGCTTTTAAACCTGTGTAGAGTGGGGAGAGAAAGATACCAAGGTAGCATTATTTATTGAGCATCTCAGCCCTGATTCTGTTCTCTCCAATCACCTAGAAATAACAATCAAGCATACATCTACTATTTAAAGTCTAAGTATTCCATGAGATCTTATCTGAAAAAACAATCCTTCAGAGGCTCCTTTCACTGTCATTATAAAATCTTAATAGATGCTGGCTTCCAAAGAGGAAAAGCAAAGAGTTTCTATAATAGTATTTGAAAGAAGCCAAGAAGCCCTAAAAAATGAACCTGAACACATTTTCTAATCTTTGAAGTGTGTCTGCTGTTTTATTTGTTTTTAATACAAATATACCCACAAGGAGTCGCTATTTGATTCCTAACGCTTGAATGAGTATATTTGATCAGGGCCTCCCTAGAGAGGGGAAAACTAGTAGGGAAGGGAAAATTCTGTGTCTGGTGAGATAGGTGGTCATTGAAAAAAAGGTCACAGAAAGGTAAAAATGAGGTGCAGAAAATATACGTACATCCCAACCTTTACAGTGTGGTTCACCAGACAGCCTATCTGGCTCACTGCACAGATTTTCCTTAATACATACTACTACTTCAAAGTCATTTTTGCATGAATGTGCTGTTTTCCACCTTGAGTGCCCAAAAAAGTGATTCAAAACAGTAATCAAAGATAATACAAGGAAATCCAGGTTCTCACTGACATCTTTTAACTTACTTGGAATTTCCTTCTGTTCATTTAAATGGCTTCTAAGTCCTAGTTTCCTTTGAAAAATTAAATATAAATCATTCTTTCCTGGACGTTTTAGATATCAAACTTATTTGGCTTTTATGACAAGGAAGACACTACGATGGGATGAGAAGAGAGTTAAGTTCACAATCATGAGGTCTGAGTTTCTATCCTCTGGGAACTTTCCTTCTAGAAATCTTAGTTTCCTCCTCTATATACAAGGGGTCTACACAAAATGATTCCAGTAGTACTCCCAGCTGTGACCTGCTTTACTGCCAAACATATATGATTTATTTACACACAGATAATACCTAAAAAGATGATCGCAGAACAGAAACAAAACAAAAAACTACCCGAGCTCATATATACAGAGAAAACAGGTTGGTGGTTGCCAGAAGTGGGAGGGTGAGGAGGTGAAGGGGGTCAAAAGGTACAAACTTGCAGTTATAAAATAAGTCAAGGGGATGTAATGTACAGCATGGTGACTGTGGTTAATAATATCATATTGCATATTTGAAAGTTGCTAAGATAATAAATCTTAAAAGTCCTTATCACAAGAAAAAAAAATGTTGTAACTACGTATGGTGATGGATGTTAACTAGACTTATTGTGGTGAATATTTTGTAATATATACAAATATCATAATCATTATGTTTGATACATCTGAAACGAATATAATGTTATATACCAATTATACCTGAATTAAAAAAAAAAAAAACAAGGCTCCAAGAAGAACACTACCAAAAAGAAATATATATATATGACCCCAATGATGATGCAATGATGACGCTTCTTGAGCTCCTCCTATGTAACAAGCCAGGAAGGGCATTTTACACATCTCTTATCCCTAACTGCCACAATAACTCTCCATTTTAGATGTTAGAAGAGCACATCAGCACACAAGCAAACCTTCTGCTTCCCAGTGTACATTGCAACCTTGCTACTCAAACTGAGGCAGGTGGAGTTTGTGCTTATTAGAAACACAGAATCCTGGGCCACTTCGGACCTACTGAAGCAGAATCTACATTTGAACAAGATCTCCATGGCACTGATTTGCATGTTAAGGTTTGACAACCAACCACTGCGTAGACAATGCTATGAAAGGAAAAGAGATGAACTTAGCCACTATCTGTGTTACTTATTGATAAAGTAATCAATACAGAGAAATTTAACAGCTTGAAAGTTATCACAAAACTGTAAGAGGCAGAGCTGAAATCTTGTCTTGTCTGATTTCAAAGCCTGTGCTGTTTCCCCCTTATGATGTTATTTTCCAGTTGGAATTATATATCTTATTTTACTTCAAGTGATAGGTAGGTAGATAGATAGATAGACAGACAGACAGATAGTAGACAAATAGATATAAATGATAGGTAGATATTGATAGATACAGCTACATAATACGTACAACTTAATTGCCAAAAAAAATGTGAGTTCTGACACTTTAAATAGTCTATACTGCCCTTCATTTGACACTAATTAAAACTTCAGTTAATACCATTCTTCTGTTTATTCTTATTAATAAAGCAGTAATAATAATTACTGTAAATTACTGTGATGACCTAATAGAAAAAAGTTAGTCCACAACTAGGACCAAGAAATTAAATAGGCTAAAAACATTTTTATTATATTATATTATATTACATTATAATAAGATTATGTTATGGTAAATTTTGGAATGCTGAAATATAGCATTGTAGGAGCTGTGAGGTAATATTAATACATAGAAACCACCACAATAAACAGTTAACTTCTTTCATCAGGAGAAAATTATCCTGTTAATATGGTCTCTTGTAGATTATAGAAAAAATATAAAAATTGAATTATCTTATTTGGATTTCTTACAATTCTGTAAATTGTGATTAAAGAAGGAGTTCAAAGATATAATGTTGGAGTACTGAGTACAAGTAGTTTCGTTTATAACAGAAACAGAATTTCTATAGTACCAGTAAACATCTACTTGTAGTAATTACTTATAATTACATAATATATTGATGTTGAAGAATACCGTTAGAAGGAACATAATATTTTATTACACCTTTACATCATCTCTTCCAGAAGGCTATATGGCATCTATAGCTACATGAAAATTATGTCCTTAGCCATTTTATGAAATCAAATTTTACAGAATTTAAATGATTCCAAGTAGACTAACTTCATTTTGTATTTTAAGCACCTGTTTCAAGATTCAACCTAATTGTAGATCTCCCTAAAATGGTACTTCTTTTATGCCAAGGACAAGAATAAAATCATCTTTTTTATTATTATTCAAACATCGTCTCTGGAGATTCAGATTTTGTACCACAGATAAATTCCTTCCTAGATGTATCCAGAAAAGGACAAGTAAAATCTAACGTCTAACAGAAAAGACTGAAGAAAATCCTTCCACAAAGAAAAAAAAAAGCTATCCAATCACATACTTCATGCATGTGTTCTTGCTTACAAAGCCCTCTTACATAAAGTAGTCATTTGATTGTCACAACAAACCCTCTAGGTAGGTGGACCACGATGATTCTGTTGTGTAAACTGAGACTCAGAGAAATTCAGTAACATGTCCTACACCGTGTCAGTACGTGCTGGAGCCAGGCCCAAGTCAGGTTTTCTGTGCCTCTACTAATACACGGTGCCCCTATTTTAGAAATGTGCTATTGACTTTATATGTCAAACTGATATATGATGCTGATCTGTGTTCATTGTAGCAAATGTCGCTCCATGCTACTAACCTTGAAATACAAAAGTTTAAAAGATTCCTTCCCACAAAGACAGGTCAAGGTTTCTTCTATCCCAAGATTTAGTCATAATACTATGATTTTTCTTAGGAAACCAGTTATTATTTTACAGCAAAATATGTTCAGTTTAATACTAGTAGGGCTCTTAAGCAGTTAATGGGGTCACTACTACTTCAAAAACACACCATAAGTGAAATTGTAAAATTGAGGTTTGAAGGGAAGGAAAACTAGTTATTAAGATCACATGCTATACAAGGCAGTTTTTGGAGGGCTGATCAATGCATTACTATTTTCAATGACAACTTTATACAAATATATACTTTATAAAGGATACGCAATGGATTGTGATAAGGGTCTCCAATTCATTCCCCCTAAATAATGTGGCTATAGAAGTAGTTTTAAATTTTAAACACTTTAGAAGTCTTTCTCATACTTGTTCTCCCCAGTTTGTGTTAGGATAAGGTACTTGCTTGAATCAGGGCTTTATTGTTCCGAGTTCATAGGGGGTTTTTTGTTTGTTTTTTGCCACATGGCATGTGGGATCTTAGTTCCCCTGCATCCCCTGCAGTGGAAGCGCGGAGTCTTAACCACTGGACCGCCGGCGAGTCCCCAGAGTTTGTAAGTTTTAAATTAAACCTACAGTCTGTAGCTATTAAGTCATTTTACTTCTTTTATTCTTTTTACTTCTTCTTACTCTACCCATCAACTTTTCCACTCCCTAAACCTAGCTCACCTTTTCTCCACCACTATGTGACCAGTAGTAATAGCCTAAGATATATATCCTTCCATGCTTTCCTCATGTTCAAAAAAAAAGTTTTTTAGGGGAAAAAAAAAGAAAGTTATACAAATCTATTTTTCCCTTTGAGTTCATTTACAATATTTTTTGCCATAAAAAATTTTGTTTTATAGGAGAGCGTGTCTTTTCTTTATTACCTTCCAAGTGTCCTACCTTACTTCATCAGGTCTTTGAAAGTCTGAGTCTACACATACATAGATGTCCAAACTTTTCTTAGGATTTTTATTCGTTATTTTTTTTATGTTGCATATATGCTTCCTTATGTCATTAATGTCTTCAGTCTGTGTAGATTTGTGACCTTTCTTATTCCTAAGCATGTATAATGTTGTTCTCTCTATTTTTCCCTTCAACAGGGTTTTATTGATTTTCTTGAATACTCAAAGAAAAACAGTTTTACTTTATCCTTCCTATTTCACTTTTATTACAAGAGTTAAGGTTAGTATTTCCCTTCACCAATTTCATTTTTGTTTTTGTTGCTTTTCTTGTAATTTAAAAAAAATATCATAAAGCTCTTTTTTTTTGGATCACTGACTGAAGTTATTCCTTAAACAGAGTTTTACTGAGGTTATTTGGTTTTATAAAGTATTCTCCCTTACAATGTTTTCAAAATCATTTATAATTTGTAATTTTAGTTTTAATTTCTGTCTTGATCTGTAATTAATTTAGAACTGTAGTTCTTAATTTCCTATCACAGAGGAGATTGCAGTCTCCTTCTTTATTACTAATTGTATTTTGATCCAATACAAAATGTAACATGTAACTTGTAAAGTTCTACCATTTTTACTAGTTATCCTCAGTGTCAAGTATATGGTTAATTATGAATATTTCATAGACATATAAAACAATATTTCTATTTGAAAGTGTAAATTTGTATACATAGCTTTATATGTTTACTGACATCATTCAAATTCTTTATGTCCTCAATTATTTTCTCTAGTAGATCTGACCCCAAAATAGGCATATTAACATCTCCCACTGTAATTGGATTTTTATCAAGTTCTCCTGGGAGTTTTAATAGTTCTTTTTATATGTATTTAGCAGCTATGCTGTTTGTTGTACTCAGACTTGTGACAACTATATTTTTTTTAAAAAACAGGCGTTTTATTATGACATGATGTTTCTCTATATATCAGTAAATGCTTTTGACCATTTTGTCTGATAATCATACCACTACTCTTGTGCTTCTCATAAATAGCATACATTAGGGATAGATTTTTGACAGTCTCTACAATTTCATAAGAGACAGAATTCAGCCTGTTCACATTTAGTATAACAATTGATATAATTAATTATTTTAGTTTATGTTTTCTTTAAAACAATTTTTTCCCTGTTCCAATATTTTGCTGATATGATCGAACTGCAAGCCTTTCATTCTCTCTTGCTTGCTTGTTGATTTGGAAATTTCACTCCACTTTTATATTAGTTTATTTCTTTAGTTTATTTTCCCTTTACTACCATTTATAATAAAATATTGCTCAATTATTAAAAAGAAATATAAAATATTTCTTAATTATAAGAAGCATGATGCTTCTTATCTATTAGGACTATATATTCCCCTGCTGCTTCCTATATCCAATCCCCATAAGATAAAACATTTATAATACTCTTACGTCTCATTCTTTCTTCTCCCACATTAGACATTTAGAGTATGTGCTCCTCATTACCAATGTGTTATACCAATGAGCCAAAGACGGCCCCAGTGTATTGGCCCTACGTTGTTTACTTCTGCATAGCAGGTGGGTACTGTTAGCTGAAAAGCCTGCCAATGCGCGAACTCAAATTTTTACATATCAAATTGTTTTAAATGTAAACCAAATATGCAGATTTTTAGCCATTTACAGCATGCCTGTGATGCATACCCCATAAAGCTACTACCAACATCTGCTAGCCAAAGATAAGACAAATCTTAGGGGCTAGAAAAGACCCCAAACTGCTGCTTCCCTTTAGAGTTCTCTGATCCAGAAACTCCCTGCCATCCTCCTGAGTGACATCACCGGAACATAAAATTCCCCTCCCCCCAAGGTTTCCTTTACCTCTTCCCCTTCTGGGTAGTGCCCTGCACCACTGTCTCTGGAAGGTCTCATGCTCTGAGGGCTCGTAAACCTGTCCGATTGCCACCCAAATAAAGCTTGCTGTGTGCTACTGCCACCTCAAGGTCATATATTTTTCCTTGATCATCCCCCAAATCCCTGAACTCACCTCAAAACTCTCACATTTTGCTTACACGTTATAGTAAATCTACTTCTAGATTACTAATAACTTTCTTTTGATGTATTTTCCTTTTCAATAACCAATATTTAGCATTTAAATAATACATATTCCTTCATCCTATTAGGTATACACAGAGATAGATGATATAGAAATAGATATCATCTATTTAGGTATACACAGAGATAGACAGATAGGCAAAATCTAACTACTCACCACCTCCTTCTTCTTTTCCTATCTTGAGGTCTGATCTATTATATTATTATTTTGTTGGAGTACATTCTCAAGCAATTATCCCTCATGAAGTACATAGGTGATGCACTCTCTGAATCACTGAATATCCACAATACTTTATCCTATTCACCATGAACCTAAGAGGTGAATTATATCTTAGCTGGGTTTTGGACTCCTGTGGCGCAGTGCTTTTATCTCCGTAATCTATAACTGTCTTTCAAAGTTCAATGTTGAAGATGAGAGCTGAAATCTCTATGATCCTTTCTCATTTTGTAAATATACTCTTTTAGCCCACAAGCTTGTACAACTTCTCTTAACCTTTAAAGTTCAGGAATTTTACCAAGATTCACTGAGGTCTGTGTCTTTTTTCCTCAATCACACCTAGAATTCATGAAGATTTTTTCCAGCTTTATTGAGGTAAAATTGGCAAATTAAAATTGTATATATTTAAGGTGTACAACATGATGTTTCTATATACATATACATTGCAAAATGAATACCACAATCAAGTTAAGTAACATTTCCATTACCTCATACAGTTAGCTCTTTTTTTGTGTGTGGTGGGAATACTTAAGATCTACTCTCTTAGTAAATTTCAAGCATGCACTAGAATATTAACTATAGTCATGATGCTATATATTAGGTCTCCAGAACTTATTTATCTTATATCTGAAACTTTGAGCCCTTTGATCAACATCTCCCCAACTTATCCAGCCCCTGTTCCCTAGACTCCTGTTAACTATCCTTCTATCTGTTTCTATGGGTTTGATTTTTTCAGATTCCACATGATTCCAGATTTCATGAGTATATGAGATCATGCAGTATATGTCTTTCTGTGTCCAGCTTATTTCACTTAGCATAATGTCCTTCAGTTTCATTCATGTTGTCACAAATGGCAGGATTTCCTTCCTTTTTAATCTCTGAATAATATTCCATTGTATGTATATACCACATTTTCTTTATTCATTCATTCATCAACAGATTCTTAGGTTGTTTCCATATCTTAGCTACTGTGAATAATATTGAAATGAACATGGAGTGCAGTTATCGCTTGGGAACAGTGATTTTGTTTCCTTTGGATATATACCCAGAAGTGGGATTTTAAATCTACAGACTCAAGAACTCAACTCAGGGAAGTTCTCATCTATATTTTTAAAAAATTATTGCTTCATTTACATCTAAAATCTTTCCTCTTTTACAACTCCTAATATGTACATGTTAGGTCCCCTGAATCTACCCTCTGTGTTTCTTTTATTTACCTTCCTAATTTTCAACATTTTATATTTTTGTTCAGTGTTTTAAGTTATTTCTTCCACTATGTCATCCTGGCCATTAATTCTGATCTCAAATTGGCTATCTTCTCCTTTAATTCATCTCCTGAATATTTCAATTCTTTTTTTTTTTTTATTTTAAGAGATCTTTTTGGTTTTTTGCACATCCGATTTTACTTAAAATCCTTATGCAGAGAGAGAGCTAGTGATGGAAATATAGAGAGATATAACAGAAAGAGTGCATCTAGTCCAGCATCTCTATTTTGTTAGGTGCTGTCAACTTGTGCTGTTCTGATTGTTCCTCTTCTCTGTACTCTGGAATCCGTTTTGCACTGATCTTTCTTTTCCCCAGCCTAGTCATGGGCCTCAGGGTGTGTAAACAACAGCAATAACCTGGTGTATTTGCTATTTGGAAAATCAATACCCTCTCTTGGTATCTGGAAGAAGCTTCTTTTCTGCTGGTCTCCTTAGTTGCAAAAGCTGACAAAGACTTGAGAAGTGTTAAGTAATTTCACAAAGATCTCACAGATAGTACATGGAACCACTATGATAAGAACCAGACTTTTTTCCCTTCATTATTTTTTTACAAAGTCACTGTACTTTCCTCTACTATAACATCCATTTTTACTTTTTTTTGCAATCAGATGGTAACAATGATAATGAGCCCATTTTCCGTACTTACATAAATGTAATTAGCATTGCCTCTTCAACTAGAAGGGAAAAAAGTGGTGTTTGGCTTTTCAAGGGAATATTTCAGGATGTTGAGGAGGTGACAGGAGAGCATGCTTCAGAGAGGCAGGAGCTGTGAGGTTGGAGAGGGGAGAGGCTGAGGGGCAGAAATGAAAGAGTCATAGGAAGGCCTCTCTGAGAGCCAGGTCCGCATACTACCATGTTAGTGAAACTCAAGATGACAGCAGGGAAACCTAACTCCCACCATACTCTGAGCATGTGAGTTGGGGAGGGTGGTGATTGTATGTACCTTGAACTATATTGATATCCCCTCTCCACTCTTAGAGGGAAACAGGTGCAGCGACCCGGCAGGCGGGGAGTCAGACAAGGCTAGCCAGCTCTCCTTCACTCTCCCCATCTCAAAGGCCTACAACTCATACCTGACACTCATGTTCGGGTTGCCCACTGTTCTGCACGCTTTCTCAAAGCACGTAAGCATTTCACGCTAGACACAGCTGCCTGCAGATCCCACTTAACCCATATGCTGCTGTGTAACACATCAGCTTTCTTGATTTAGTTTTAACACCACATTAGAGATGATTTCTGTTTCTTACATTTCTAAGAAAAACAATTCATTCAATCTATATTTAAACTTATTCATAACAGTTTGTCAACATTTTGAACTGGGAACATACATCAAAATCCTAAAACAGAATGTCCTAGCAACAAAGCAATACAGTAAATGTACTGTATTGCCTACCATATGAAAAGTCTTAGAAAATCTTTACGTATTTTGAATTAACAATGCCACTCCTCTATCTTTCCAAAGTACCAAAAACTTATACACATGATGGTTAATTTCAGACACGATATTAAATAACGAGCAATGGATAAATTATGGCACACCAATATGGTAAGATGCCAATTAAAATGTATTAAAGTGAATGTGAGACAGGACACTTAATTAGATGGGAAAATACCAGGCATGGGAAGATCCACAGGTTCAAATACGTCTTGCTTTCTCCTCTGTTCACTCCATTCTCAGGCAAGCTCTCTCCTACTGATGGCGAAGATGGCTGTCAGCAACCATGGAATTTCATTCTACTCTATCAGACACAACCATGGAAAGAGAGCTTCTCTCTTCCAACAGTTCTTGAAAAGAAATCCAGGAATTTCTCTCATTAGCTCTAATGTGTCTCCCTGTGGCTGACGGAAAGGAGCATGAGCTCGGCCAGGCTTCTTTACATGCTCACGCTTAATATCCAGGTTAACCTCATTTGGACCACATGGACTGAAATGAATGTGCTGTTATCAGATGAAAGGGCCACAGTGTTGCTGGATCATACGGTAATTTTATTTTTAATTTTTGAGGAAGCTCCACACTGTTTTCCAAAGCAATTGCATCATTTTACATCCCCACAAACAGTGTACAACAAATCCAATTTCTATAAATCCTTGAAAACACTCGTTGTCTTTTTTTGTTTGTTTGTTTTTATAATAGTCAGTCTGATTTGAAATTAGAATCTCAAAGAGATATTAGCACTCCCATGTTCACTGTAGCATTATTCACAATAGCCAAGATATGGAAACAACCTGAACGTCCGTCAATGGATGAATGGATAAAGAAAATGTGGCATAAACAAACAAGGGAATATTATCCAGCCATAAAAAGAATGAAATCCTGCCATTTATCCATCCAACAATAAGGATGAACCTGGAGGACAATATGCTAAGTGAAATAAGCCAGTCACAAAAGGACCAATACTGCATGATTTCACTTATGTGAGGTACCCAAAATAGTCAAACTCACAGAAGCAGAGAGAAGAATGATGGTTGCCAGGGACAGGCGGAACAGAACATGAGGAGTTGCTAATGAACAATATAAAGTTTCAGTAACGCAAGATAAATAAGTTCTAGAGATCTGCTCTACAGCATTGTGTCTATAGTTAACAACATTGTACTGTATACTTACAAATCTATTAAGAGGGTAGATTTCCTGTTATGTGTTCTTAGTAAAATAAAATAAAATTTAAAAAGAAAGATATAGCCAAAAGCCAATGAATGAATTGAAATGGAATATGAAAGCAATATGGATGTGGGACAAACATAACAGATACCTATTTTCAATGTCATTTACCATACTTTAAAGAGAAAAAACTTGTATTCAGCCTAGAAAAACTTCCTATCAGATAAACTATGTTTTATGTTTGTTTGTTTTTACTGAAGCTCCCTTTTACTCACACAATAAGTCAGATATGGTGGAATTAAGCAGAGAGGTATGGACTGCTTCCTCACACAGAAGACCTCTTACAGCTGTCATGGCAACAGTGGATATAGATCACTCTGGCTGTGAACATCTCTGCTACGTTAAACTTTTAGTCCCAGACCTGCTATTGGCCTGGAGGAGATTCCCCAGAAATGTCCAGCTATAAAATTGTATTATTACAAATTTTTCAAGCATATATTGTCTGTTCTCTGGCAACTCAGCAGACGAACCTTGGGATTCAATATAGCAAAAGCCTCAAAGCAAACTAAAGTTTTGCAGAGCAATAGCCATACCCAATAGCCATGCCCATGTGAGATCAATTTCAACCTCTAGACAAATTTCATCAGCATTAGCTACAAATAATTCCAAACATTAAGTGACAAAACAAAAAGGCTTGGAAGACAAGGAAAAGTCTACAGGGCCTGGCAGCCAGCGGAGTAGAGACATGCAATAAAGGAGCGTATTTTTTTTTTTAACATCTTTATCTGAGTATAATTGCTTAACAATGGTGTGTTAGTTTCTGCTTTATAAACAGCAGAGGGATTTTGAGTAAGTAAGACCATCTTATTGTATGGGAGATGCCAGTGGGGATAAATGAATTTGAGAGCTCAGCAGAGAGAGAAGCAGAACATAAGGGTCTCCACATGATGGTGGTGAGTAAAAGCTGTAGCCCATCCTCACCAGTGCCCAAGGAGGAAATAATGTGAGGTTATTGGTCATTTTATCAAAACTCTCGCCCATTAATATACATGACATTTACACTCCTTTTCAGTTATAAGCACAATAAAAGCCTGGAGACTCATGTTCATTTCATAATTCAATTACTCTGTTTATGTTAATACCTATCTTAGGGTAGCTCATCGTGTTTACAACTGGAAAATCTCTGAAACAGTATTATCACATTCGTTTACTTGTCTGCTTTTGATTAAAAGTGGGAATAAATTACATGGTGATTTTAGAAATGAAAGAAGAGACCCTGTGGCAGTTAAAGCATGATTTGGGCCAGAAGGTAAAAGTAAAGGCATAGGAAAGATAGAAGGGAAGAAATCAAGCATTTATTAAGCACCTACTGACTCAGGCACTAAACTAGTCACTTTATAATTATTATCTCAGTTAGTCTTTCCAATAACCCCTTTCAAGATATAAGCTTTAGTTCATCCATGAGAAAATTGAGGCCAATATAAATAACTCACCCAAAAGTTGGTTGTAGATTTGATGGCCATGTATGAATCAGTGCAATTTGAACAAAGAAATAAATTCCATGGACATAAAGTCCTAACTGTACACACACACACACACACCACATGCACACTTTTTAAACATGTATTTATGTTAATATACATGGATAAATATACACCATTGGGCAAACTGTAGATTGGAAGGCCTTCTCTCTCAGTTGGAGAAAAACTCCAAAGCACAAGACTTGTAAGTGTATTGAATTAGTAGCATTTCACTATTTTTATGAAGATCAGCACAACGTTCTCTCCACTGTGCAATTTTTTGTGTGACAGTCCCAGGTCCTAAATTTTTCTAATGTTAAATTATGGGATGACTCCCACAAGTCTGAATCACTTGTCGAGAAATAAAGTGATAATTGACTAAGAGCCGTGGAACCAACTGAAATCCTTCCCTGTTGTAGAAAGTAAATAAAAAGCCTCTTACTGGTTTCAGAACAAAGCAAATTCTAATACAATGGGGAGAAAGTTGAAAAGAGCAGACTCTAATTTTAGCAGCTGAAGTCAATAGCGGCTGTGGTGAGCCTTCAGGTTAAGATATATTATAGTGGTTTATACTCATTGTATAGGAGTTGGGGGTCCACTACACACAGTATTAAACTAAACAAATATGTTTTGAGCATGTTTTCAAAAGAATTAAAAATCCTTCATTTAAAAACGTAGTTGGCATAGGTAAGGTAATTAACCTTCCTCAAATTTTTGAAATGTTTTAATGGTTGATTGTGTTGTTTCAAAACAATACCGCTCATAATTAATTTCCCTTGTATTAAGTTATCTGCAATATTCTAATGGATTTTTTTAGAAGTTTAAGTCAGGTTTTTTTCTAAGTAAGTTAATTCTCTCCTCTTCCTAATCTTCATAGAATCTTAAAAACAATAGCTAAAACTCTACTAGGAGAAGAATGCTGAATTGCCTCTCTTATTTTCTATAATCACAGTAATAGTAATAATAGTCAGTTTTTATTTACTTGTTTTATTACATACCAGATACTTTACTATGTGCTTTATAAGGATTATGAGGACTACTTCATTCAAAGCCACAGCCCTGTAACTTATGCAAGAGTATTATTCCCTACAAATGAGGAAAGTGAGGCTGGGAAAGTTTCCATAACTTGCCTGGTGTCACACAGCTGGATGTCAAGCAGCAATGACTTCAGAACTTCAACAGTGAAATTATTGTTAAAATGAAATGATAATTGAATGAAAATAATATCGTGAGCAGAGGAAGGGTATGTTATTAAAACGTGTACACAAGTTCTTGCAGTTGGTCTGAGGGCCCAATAGTTTACCCTCAGAAACACCTGCGCAACTAATACTCATAACGGTAATTCTGCAGTCCTCATCTGAGAAAAGTACTTGAACCAGGCTGAGTTCACATGGGTAGACTGAGGGAGATGAATGGAAACCGTGCCTGAGTGAACACTGATTGCTATAGAACACCAAGATTCAGGACAGGAACCTGGGTCAGATGAGGTGGTGCCAGGATATAGCCAGACTAGCCTATATACAGAAATGCCACATGAATATACGCTTAGATGTGGAAGGGGGCAATTGGATGTCCAGAAGATCTGATGTAACCTTCACTCACTCAGATATTAATGTCTAAAATGGTCCATGACCCAATAGCTTGCATTTCCTTGTCTCTCCTGCAGAATTGATGAATCTCTATGCATTATAAGCTGGTTGTACTATTTTCTAAGTCCTTTAAATATATAAACTGGTTTTGATTCACCCAGCTAATATCTTGTTAAATGTTTCCATTAACCTGAACCTCTAGGGCAGGGTGAGACCAACTACAGCCTGTGGCCAAATCTAGCCTGCCTGCTTTCATACAGCCTGTTAACTAGGAATGATTTTTACATTTTTCAATGGCTGCAGAAAAAAACAAAAGAAAAAAGAATATTTTCTGACACGTAAAATTTATATGACCATTCAAATTTCAGTGTGTAAATAAAGTTTTACTGGAAACAAGGCGTGCGCATTTGTTCATGTATTGTCTGGGGCTGCTTTCTCACTACAAAGGCAGAATTATTTTCAACAGAAAGTGTATGGTTTGTAAAGCCTAAAATATTTACTATCTTGCCATTTACACGGTCTAGAAATGTAAGCTCCACTTCTAGAATGTAAGCTCCATGCTGACAAGACTTTTTTTTCTGCTTTGTTCACTTATTTATCCCTAGTACCTAGAAAAGAACATTCAAATAAATTTACTGAGGAAGGAATGAGGGAAGGAGGGAAGGAAGGAGGGTGGAAAAAATTTGTCCACAAAACAATCCTGCATGTGAAAATTAAATCAAAGGGTCCTTTGTCAAGAGCTCTTTAGAGAATACCTTGGCATCTTATTGAAGCCCTTTTGCAATTGGTTTTAGTGCTTCTTCTTTACATCTACTTCTTCCCAACAGCTAGACTCCAGTAACACCCAACATCCATCCATCTCCTAACCACAAGATGCTGTGCCTTGTTTATGCAGTTTTTTCTGCCTTAATAAGCTTCCTCCCTCTAGACACTGATTTCTGTCTCTCTGTCCAGTAAAAAGCTATTAATCCTTAAAAGTCCAAATTCAACAGCATCTTGCCTATATGGTCTTCCCCAGCCTATCCAAAATAAATTGCTTCCTCATCTTCATATATTGCCACATTGACTCAACAATTGCAACATACTATAATTACGTTTAATTATTTTGCTTCTTAACAAAATCATGAGCACCTCAAAAGCAAGGATGATGACAGAATTCATCAGTGTACCCAATCCTGACCTATGACAGGCATTCAGTAACTGTTTAGTAAACAAATCAATAACCAGCTAATACTCCAGTGGATTTAACACTGAAAAGATTCAACCAGTTGCTCTGACTTGAATGTACTTTTCTATTTTAATAAAACTTGTGGTGAAATTAAATTACATTATCATTTTAAGTGAAAAATTAGAGCCTCTCCCCCCAAAAATGTTCTGTACAAAGACAGCAGCATCAGAATCAGGGTAAAGGCTCCCAAGGTGGCAAGATGATTGCTCATCTCTTGAAAAAGTTGAATATGATTGTTAAAAAGCAATAAAAAGCCAATATCATATACATATGTCATTACAGAGAAATTACCTAAAGCTGCCAAAATTAAACCAATCATAATACTAACATTCTGAATTTATATAGCTTTTCAGAAAATATCACTTAAAAGGAAAAAAGCTTAGATGACTAGCAATTAAACATATGATCTGTTACTTTCAGTGCTATGTTATACCTAGGGATAGACACCTAATGATAGACAAAATTATTAAGACAAAATTATTAAGATAAAATTATTAAGCTTAAATGCTTAGAAAAATGACTCAGAAATTTTTAAAACATGGGCAGAGATAAACAATTTAATTCAGCAGGGAAAATTACAAGTCATAAAAATCCTTAACGAACACAAGATGGCAAAATAACCAGGTAGGTACAGTGAGACAGAAATCAAATTATCTTCCTTAATGAGATAATCTGCATTTATAGTGTTATTGTTAATCTCAGACTTTCCGAGGCTTTCCCGTAGTTTATCAAGCCCAGAGACATCTTTGTGAGAAACAGCGGGAGGCTCCCTATGTTTCTACGCCTAAAGAAAGGTATTACCTGAAGAAAGGTAATCTTAAGTAGCTCATAAGAGTTTTAGTTCTTTACAATTAAATCATTTGTTGTCAAGATGCCCAGCTCCATGATGAATCAAGAATAAGCAATTAGTCGTAGGAAGTAAGTTGCTTGCCCAGAGGTTGTATCTACTCTCTTCCAAGGCATTATACCAACCCTGCCACAAGATTCTTTTAACGACCAGGAAATTAGTGCAAATCCTTTTTTTTAACTTTTTTTGTCTTTACCAGTACATGTCAGTACGACTACTGGATTGTTTATAGTAACATTTCAATTGGTTCTTTCTCATACTCTCTAAGCTTCAAATCTTAATAATAAACCTGGTACTCAGAATAACCAGTTCTGTCTGAAAATATCTTTCCAGGTCAGCCTATAAGCCCCCCAGTTAAAAACATGAAGACATCCTAGAATTACAAAGAAAGGGGTGGGGGGAGACTAAAGAAGTGATTAGCAATAAGCGTATTAGGATGAATTAATTATTGTTATTTTTTTCTCAAAATGTAGTTACTCTGAGGAAATGAGAAATGTATTGAGAAAAGGGGAAAAAACATTGAGACATGGGATACTCTCCAGGGCTAATTTTGGGGACAGGGACCTTCAGAAAGGACTATGCAGTGGAAAACTTAAGAACTCCCACCACATCCTGCAGCTGTGATCTCCGCAATTTATGGTAATTGTCAATTCACCTGCCTGTAACTCTAACCAGAACATAAGCTCTGTATGTGAGAGACTTCTGTCAGGTCTTCAATATCAGGTTTCTCCTTTCTTTCACAGATGTTTTAGTTGGTTATATGGTCATTCAAACTAAAACTTCATTTTGAGACTCCTTTAAAACTAGGTGAGGCAATATGTAATTATTTTCCTGGCAATTAGGATATGAGTGAAAGTGATATGTTCAACTTCCAAGTCATACCTTTCCCTATCTTCCTTCTTCCCCTGACTAGTATGTGGACATGTGGACATGAAGTCAGCTATCTTGTGCCATATGCATAAGGCCAGTAACCTAGGGTTATGAGATGGTAAAGAGATGGAAAGAGCCTGCATTCCTTGAACTATTTACTCATAATCTTATGAAAGAGACAAATAAACATCTGTCTTGGCTGAGCTGAACCTGTATCTTAGTTAAAATACTCTGTGAGAACAGAAACCATCATTGTACTGATTTTTATATCCCCAGTGCATCATGGTGGGTCATGGTGTGTCAATCAATTAATTAATGGAAAGATGTCTGGACAAACTTAGGATGGATACATAAATGGATGGATGGATGGATCAATGAGTGGTTGGATACATGGAAGGATGCATATGAAAAAGGAATAGACACAGAAAAGGAGATACGAGTTTATCATTGCATCAAAAAGAATAAAACACCTAGGAATACACCTACCTAAGGAGGCAAAAGACCTGTACTCAGAAAACTATAAGATACTGATGAAAGAAATCAAAGATGACACAAACAGATGGTGAGGTATACCATGTTCTTGGATTGGAAGAATCAATATTGTGAAAATGACTATACTACCCAAAGCAATCTACAGATTCAATGCAATTCCTATCAAATTATCAATGGCATTTTTCACAGAATTAGAACAAAAAAATTTACAATTTGTATGGAAACACAAAAGACCCCAAATTGCTAAAGCAATCTTGAGAAAGAAAAACGGAGCTGGAGGAAGCAGGCTCCCTGACATCAAACTATACTACAAAGCTACAGTCATCAAAACCGTATGGTACAGGCACAAAAAATATAGATCAATGGAACAGGATAGAAAGTCTAGAGATAAACCCGTGTACCTATGGTCACCTAATCTATGATGAAGGAGGCAAGAATATACAATGGAGAAAAGATAGTCTCTTCAATAAGTGGTGCTGGGAAAACCGGACAGCTACATGTAAAAGAATAAAATTAGAACACACCCTAACACCATACACAAAAATAAACTCAAAATAGATTAAAGACCTAAATGTAAAGCTGGATACTATAAAACTCTTAGAGGAAAACATAGGCAGAACACTCTTTGCAATAAATCGCAGCACGATCTGTTTTGATCCACCTCTCAGAGTAATGAAAATAAAAACAAAAATAAACAAATGGGGCCTAACTAAACTTAAAAGCTTTTGCAAGGCAAAGGAAACCATAAACAAAATGAAAGGACAGCCCTCAGAATGGGAGAAAATATTTGCAAATGAAGCAACCAGCAAGGGATTAATCTACAAAATATACAATCAGCTCATGCAGCTCAATATCAAAAAAATAAACAATGCAATCAAAAAATGGGCAGAAGATCTAAATAGACATTTTCTCCAAAAAGGACATACCTATGGCTAAAAAGCACATGAAAAGATGCTCAACACCACTAATTATTAGAGAAATGCAAATCAAAACTGCAATGAGGTATCTCCTCACACCAGTCAGAATGGCCATCATCAAAAAATCTACAAACAATAAATGCTGGAGAGGGTGTGGAGAAAGGGGAACCCTCCTACACTGTTGGTGGGAATGTAAATTGGTACAGTCACTATGGAGAACAGTATGGAGGTTCCTTAAAAAACTAAAAATAGAGCTACTATATGATCCAGCAATCCCACTCCTGGCACATATCCAGAGAACACCGTAATTCGAAAAGATACATGCACCCTAATGTTCATTGCAGCACTATTTACAATAGCCAGGACATGGAAGCAACCTAAATGTCCATCAACAAAGGAATGGATAGAGGTGATGTGGTATATATGTACAATGGAATATTACTCAGCCATAAATAAGAATGAAATAATGCCACTTGCAGCAACATGAATGGGCCTAAAGATTGTCATACTGAGTGAAGTAAGTCAGAGAAAGACAAATATCATATGATATAGCTTATATGTGGAATCTAAAAAAAGGGTACAAATGAACTTATCTACAAAACAGAAATAGAGTTACAGATGTAGAAAACAAACTTATGGTTACCTGGGGGGTAAGGGGTAGGGAGGGATAAAATAGGAGATAGGGATTGATGTATACATACTACTATATATAAAATAGATAACTAATAAGGACCTACTATATAGCACAGGGAACTCTACTCAATACTCTGTAATGGCCTATATGGGAAAAAATTCTTTAAAAGGGTGGATATATGTATATGTATAACAGACTCACTTTGCGGTACACCTGAAACTAACACAAAATTGTAAATCAACTATACTCCAACAAAGATTTTTTTTAAAAAATTGCCTCAGACCTGCGCAGTCTTTAGTCTTTTAGTCACATCTGGGCTCAAGTTGAGAAGAGGGAAAGATAGGAATATCTTAACTATTCATAATGTATCACTATAGACATTGGCCAAGGCTTCGTGAACTCCCACATCTACTAGTTCCTCAATCCTGTACAGCAGTTTTACTTCCATAGTCAGCTCTCTCTTCTATTTTTCCTTACTCTCAGCAGTTGACCTTAAAATTTATTTCACATAGAAATCAGAAACTCTCATACTAATATACTCTCTAGCATATCTGTTTCAACTCTTATGTAAAAATTTCATTGGCATGTGATATTGGGGTCCACTCCTATCTGAAGCATCATCTTCCACTGGCTTTTGACATTACATCTACAGGGTCTTTTTTATCTCTAAGATACTCTCAGTCTACTTTATCTGCTCCTCCTCCTGGCTTGTATTTTAAGTGTTGGTAATCTTTAGGGTTCTGTCCTCTCCTCTCTCTCAACACTCTCTCTGGGTAATGTCACCTATTCCCTTAGTTCTAGACACAGTGAATATGCTGATCATTCCCACTTAAATTTGTCCAATCCCATATATACCATACATCCCAAATCCTTATATCCAAAACCTACTGGACATTTCAACGTCATGGTTCAGAGGTGCTGCAGGCTCAATATGTCAAAGCTGATTTTTCATCTTTCCCACTACCTCTTCCTCCTCCTCTTGTATCAATAGTTCTTTCATGAAGTTTTGCCATAAACTATTTCCCAAATTTTTCCATTTTCCAGAGATTTTAGGATTTTAATTTTGTATAAGAGACCATATTACATAATTTCCCAACCAATATCCCTGCCCTAAGTGCCAAGTGAAATGGAGATATCAGTATACTATATATTGAGTAGAGTGTATTTGCCTAGAACTTAATGTAATCCATACAACTTAATGTAATCCACAGGTACAATTATTATGCCCATCTTATAGACGAAGAAACCAAGGTTGATAGAGAATAAATAATTTATCCAAAAACACTCAGTAAGTGGTGAAGATGGGATTTGAACCCAGGATTGTCTGAATCCAAAGCCCAATTTGTGCTATTGCACTTGCCACTCTGCGTTGTAATTGCCTGTTTCCTCATCCATACCACCCAACAGACTCTAGTTTCCATGAGGGTGGGGCTATTATAAACATCCCCATTATTTTTGTTATATTCATTACTAACATTAAGGAAGATCACCGGTACACATTCATTTAAAATGCTTTAGAAAATAATGAAGAAAACAAATGAGAATGAAATGTGATCAGTTTAATATGTAAGACTATTATAAATATCTCATTATATTGGACTGCATTTGTCTCCCCCTCTTTTACCCTCACAGGACAGGTGATTGTCTTTACAACTCTAATATCCTGGGCCTTGTTTGCCTGTTTGTTTTAACCCATGGGTGTTACCACCTGCTAATATCCTGGATTCCCTTTTATCTTTGGACATTTTACTTTCACCTCAGTACTGTTCATATAATTAGGTAGAGCTATATACATTTCCTTCTTCATATTTGCTGTGTAGAATCTGTACAATTGTAACATTTACTTTTTCTCCCAAAGCTGAATGTTGGCGATGCTGAAATGTGAGGAGAGGCTTAAATGATACACAACTTAGTGAAATCTAAGAGATCTGACTGCCCTGCTGCACTTAAAATGTGACATTGCCTAGCTTCTGATGATGGTAGATTTTATAATCTACTATATGTATAATAATACCGGAAAAGTACTTAGAAAAGAATCGGCCCCATAGTGAGGGCTAGGTAAGTGTAATCCATCATTCATGTTATCACAGTCACCTGGGTAAGTTCTAACCACTTCTGAGAGGAGATGGGGCTGTCTCAGCCAAACAAGACTGTCCTTTACCTCTTGTTTAGTATTCTCCACCTTCGTATGAAACAGCAAGTTTCCAAAGTTGGAAAAAGAAATAGAACTCAGAGTAAAAGCTAGAGGCAAAATGGCTAAAGAACAGGAAGGCTACTCTTGTCAATGCAACAGGCCTCGCTCAGTGTGTCTAGAGCTCAGAGACCTTTAAAGGGCAAGAGATGATCAGAGTGGGCTCCCGCTGCAGGCAGTGCAAGGAAGTGCAGGCAGGTAGACAGGCAGCAGCCCGGAGCCCAGCAGAGCCATCAGGAAGGAAGCGCAGAGCATCAGGGGAGTCAGCAGAAAACAGTAAAGCAGATAACCTGGAGGAGGTGATAGGTGTTGGGATGGCCGTGGAGTATGAATCAGGATTGTAGTCACAGGGACTGCATGTGACCCTGGTGACAGTCAGGGTCACAGTTCTCCAGGAATCAGACCTGGTAAGGAACCACACCATCGATTTAGACACATTACAATAATCCAGGTGCCCACAAACTGGCACTGATAAATAAACCAGGAGCTTAGACCTAAAGAATAATGAAAAATCCTGATTGGAGTTTAAGATGAAAGAAAAGCCAGTGGTACGCTGACTACCTGATGAACCAATAACCAAAGGTTCTTTAATATTTTTCTAACTAGAGGTAAAACTGGATCCGGAATCTAAGTTTGGCTGAGTCTGGAGGTGACGAATTGAACCCAGCCTTGGCAGCTAAAAGGACTTTGAAGACTGAGAGGAAAGCAGGCGACACATTTCACCTTCATCCTTTTAAATCATGACCTTGGGCAAAGCTCATGTGTTGTTATATAAGCCGAATAGCCTTGACCTCTCAGAGAGTTGTCATAAGAAATTCACACAACAAAGATGTTTTATAACTGCTTAGCAAAGAATTTTTATATTCTTCTACTAGTTTTCATTTGTCGAATCTCCTAATCTACATATCTCTAAAAATCTTTAGGCTATCATTTTAAAACTTAATGTTATATGCCCTCGTTAAGGAAGCAATTTAGTTAACTAATGTCATTATATTACTGAACACTGTCACCAATCTGACAAATCTTTCATAACCACCCAGTGGGATCTAGACTCCCTGGTAATTTCTAACAGACATGCTGATAGAGAAAAAAAACAAACAAAAAAAAACAAATCTTATCCACACTGTCACTTTGATAATCTCACTTTCTGGAAACTGGAATTAAGAACCCCATCCCTGGGGCTTCCCTCGTGGCGCAGTGGTTGAGAATCTGCCTGCCAATGCAGGGGACACGGGTTCGAGCCCTGGTCTGGGAGGATCCCACATGCCGCGGAGCAGCTGGGCCCGTGAGCCACAATTACTGAGCCTGCGCGTCTGGAGCCTGTGCTCCGCCACAAGAGAGGCCACGATAGTGAGAGGCCCGCGCACCGCGATGAAGAGTGGCCCCCGCTTGCCACAACTAGAGAAAGCCCTCGCACAGAAACGAAGACCCAACACAGCCATAAATAAATAAATAAAAAAAAAAAAAAAAAAAAAGAATCCCATCCCTTCACAGAATCTACCCTTCAACCTGATGAAAAATCTTAAGATGACTCAACCTTGAAGCAATCCCTTTAACTCCAAAGGTAAAACTCTCCACTTGCAAGGACACTTTTAACATAACCCCTCCCCACTTACAGATCATTAGACAGAAAAGGTAGAAATAATTAAAGTGCCATTATTCCTTTAATTTAGAAGTTTAGCGTTAGCCATACTTATTCATACTTACAGCAGCTTTGGGATGATACCAGTAATAGAAGCCTTTGTCTTTATTTCATAGATGAATAATCAAATGAAAGAAGAATTAAATGAAATCCAACATAAAAGTAAAGCTCTTCCTGTAGCAAGATGATTTAGGAAACGAAAGCATCCAGGAGATGAAAATTTCAGACCCAGAACCATGCCCACTAATGAACTCCTGATGGGATGTTGACATGACTATAACAGCACTGTCACTTAAAGATAATGCCTTTTTCTTAACGGCCTATCCCTTTATTTGTCACAACTCAAAATGAAAGATATACGGAAAAAATGAACCTGACATTTAAGGAATGTGGTTAAAATGAATTATGGAAGAAAAGTGTGGTTAAGATGAATTATGGAAGAAAAGTGTACAGAAATAAAGTAAGTTACCTTCAGAGGCAAAAAAAAAAGAGGAAGCAAGATAAAAATAATCCTCATGCTTATAGTTTTTCAGAATGACAGAAAGTTGATAAAATTTATATTTGTGGGATGTAAAAAAAAAATCTTTGGATTTAGCAATTAGATGTGTAAAGATTTTATAATCAATTTAAAACCTGTCTTCCTACTGTTCTGAGCCAATTAGAATGTATGCCCTGTCATTAGGCGCTGAACAAAAGTCAAAAACCTTGATAACTATGCCAAATGGTACTTTTGTAATATTTGCTCACTTGATAGTAATCACCATCAGCTGACACCATACATCGTACATGGAAAGTATTCAATAAATATTTGCTGAATAACTAAATGAATGAATTCCACATATGAATGTATACAAACAGGTAGCTTTGAAGAATTTTTAAAAACAAGTAACTCTCTTCTAACAGAATTACAAAAAGATTCATGGTGAATTTAAAACAATGTTTTAATCCTTTTAATTTAGAAGAGAAGATCTAGTTCATAGTCTGTATTCAATAAATGATTTTTATTTGATGCATTATTTTTTGATAAGGAAAACAGAGAAACAGAGATTGTTTTATACAAGAATGCATAACTACAAGTTCTGGAAAACATATTTTAGCTCACTTCAAGCTCTTGGTTTCTGAAATATGATAAGCTCTGCATAGCCCTCATGCAGAACTCCAGAAGTCAATGCCAAGATCAGAAAGAACAGCCACAGAAGACATGGAGCAATAAAGACATATTTAGCTCAACTATTGTTATTAATTAATGGAGAACAGGGATTGAAATATTTATTTATAATATTGTATACCAGGGGTCCTTATTTTTCCATAGACAAGATAATAATAATAGTAACATCGTGTGGGCATATATTTTTGCCTGGTTACCATCCCTTCATTTAGAAAGCCTCGCTTCCCCAATTCTATCACCTCACCTCCTCACCTCAAGAACAGGCATTTGACGCAAGACTAACCAATCCACATAACACCATGTCTTCGGCAACATAAATTGTTCCAAATGGCAAGTTCTTCACGGTGGATTAAGATATCGATATATCTTAATATAAGAGTTATTAAATATAATAGTTATTTTTCGACCAAGGGGTTTAACTGGAAGAATATGATAATGTGGCTGCCATCTTCCCTGACATTTGGAGAGACAGAGGAACGAGGGAAGAAAGGAGGGAGGTAGGAAGGGAGGGAAGGAGGAAGTGGTGAGGCAGGGGCGGAGGGAGAGAATGAGAAAGAACGAGAATGAATGAATGTGTCCTGAAGAAATTCAGACCTAGTTCTACTTCCTAAACCTCAGTTCCCTGCTCCTCTGCCTTTGATTCCCTCTCAGGTCTATGACCCAAAGCACTTCCTCCTCTGCTTAAGCTAATTTGAGTTGAGTTTCTTTTACTTACAACTGAAAAAAAAAACAAACAAACAAACCAACAACACTAAACAAAGGCTACTTCTTGATGAATGTATTAACCTTAGGGTTACTTTACCTTCTCATTTTTGCTCTTCTAGGCTTCAACACCTGTGGAACTAATTTTCTACATTAAATTTCCTCTTTTTGAAATAGTACAGTTTCCATGCTCCTGGCTGGACCCCAACTGATACTGTATCTGAAACTGGAGCTTGGGAAAGCTGTCTTAGAAACATACCTTTTATAACTGTCAGCATAGAGATGGTAAAAGAAGCTACTGAGTTGGGTGACATTCTTCGGGAAGAACATGGAAAATAAGGTTCAGAAGGAGAGAGAATTTTAAAATAGCAAAACCAATGTGTACGGGTTGATGGAGTACAGGTTTACTTTAATCTTGAATTCAAGTTGACTTGTGCCTAAAGAATGCCTAAAACAACAGGCAGAAACCTTTGATGAAAGATCAAGTGGACATGCCAAAAGGGAGGCGGTATCTGTATGTGTATGGGTATCTGTATGTGTATGTGTATCTGTATCTGATTCATTTTGTTGTGCAGTGGAGGCTAACACAACATTGTAAAGCAACCATACTCCAATAAAAATTAATTACACACACACAAAAAAAGATCAAGTGGACATGGCCATAATCTATGTAAGGCCTTAGGTGTCATGGTCCAGTAGAGAAGAGAAGCTAAGATTAAATGAGACAGAGATTGAGCTAATTCATCTGGTCGTAAGGCTATCCTTTCACCACCTCCCACACCTCCCTGGGTCTGACTGCTCACCTGTAAAAAGGCTTAAATAATAATACAATCATAAGCTGTTTTGAACAATGCATGTGATGTGATATACGAAAAGTTGTTAGTCTCATGATAAAGGATCAGCCCAAAGCAGCTGCTACTGTTGTTGATGATGTTGTAAAAACTCGTCAGACTAAATCTACTCTAAAGCTTTTCCTATGTATACGTCATACACACACACACACACACACACACACACACACACACGTGTGTGTGTGTGTGTATATATATATATATATATGATTTTATTTACTGTTAGGTTCGTTTCCAATTAAGAACAAACTGTACAACATGCTATTATGAGAGAGCTTAGAATAAATAAAACCCCAAATCCTCTGGATAAACTGCCAAATGAATGGTTTCTGATCTCTGTCTCTCATATTTTCGGCTATTTCACAGTTCTATCCTGTTTGCTCTCTGCTTCGGTGTATTCCAAGGTGCTGTCAGAAAGAAGCTAATTGGTCATGTTAACATCCTCTATTACCCCTGGCTCTCAGAGATCCAGCCACTGCAGCTAATATGACACAGCACTTTGGATCTTATCAGATACAGAATTACATGGTCCTCTAATTTCAGAGACCTGGCTCCGTAAACTGGCATCACAGCGGTGGAATCTCTTCAACAAAATATTTACCTCACTTAGTACGCCTAAAAGATTGATCTTCTCTCCTTGATACAGACACACTTGTGATTAGGGGTTGCTGGTCAAATCTAAATTTTACATCTGGATGGCACACACCTGCAAAGCTGTCACATTGAATTCAATTTTTTATTAACAATCTGATTAAATCATTCTAAATAAAATCTTTTCTTGGACACAAATCTTAAATAAACAAATTTAAAGGGCTGATTCCATCTCTTTGAGCAAAGAGGAAAGCAAATACCCAGGATTGATGTTCAGTCATTAACACCAAATGCCACTGGAGCCAGCTCAGCCCATCCCAATTTGGAACTTTCTAAATTTTATTAAGCAAAACTAAGTATGATTAAAATGAACAAAATTTGTTTTCATTCTCCCACGTTTGTTCCATTCTAACATTTTCTCTTGGCTCACCGCTCCAATCCCCTCGAATAGCCCCAGGTAACTACAGGCATTTAAGATTAAGGTGGTAGAGTCTGCTTGGTGTGTGTGTGTGTGCTCCCCTGAAACTGGATCTAGCCCCTACATAACATGTCCAACCGCTACAGCTGCAGTCATGAAACATCCACAAGGGACAAATAAGCATGCGAGTATACACTACGGCTCTATATGCAACAACCTATATATAAAATATGCAAGAAGCTAAGCATCATGTCACCGCCTAAAGGCATAACAAATTTTAAAAAGATGTAAAATACTGTATAGAATTTTGTCCTAGGAAAATGAGATCAAATCTCCTTTTTCCTGTTCTATAATGGCAGGAACCATTCTTCTCTTGTTACCTATTGCATTCCAGTCGCACTTGTAAGAACATAATGGATGCTACAAAAATGATTGTTGAATAATCAATGAATTGCCTGGAAGTTATCACACCTTACCACCTTATTCCCACCTACCCTGCACAAGTCACTTGAGAAACGCTGTTTTATAATAACTTATAATTTCCTCGAAAAATAAATTTGTCATATAAAACAATTAAATTTGTTTAATAACATTAAAACTATTAAAATTTCCCATTTAGCACCACTACAATAAATGTATGATTTGGGGATAATGCCTGTTGAACTAAAAACGGCCTTCGTCAAAAGAACCTTGGGAGAATCAGGTTCAGAAAGAACTCAAACTCAGAAAGAAAATTCTAAAGCAATATTAAATATTATTTCCAACTCTACTTTCTTGCCCCTCTCTACTTCTTCCACCTGGGATTTAATGAAAGCCCCATCTCTTAGTTTATTACACACTCTTAGGATATAGATGATAGGAAATGTGAAATGAAGGTTTTCTCTGTATGGTTGTCTTTAGGGGAAAACCTTTCACTGTCTAAAAGAGTGGCCATGAATACTAAATAGCTCTTATATTAGCCAAGGAATAAGCCAGGGAATAAAACTTTGTTTAAGCAATTATTCCACCTTCTACTAAAAACTTTGGCTTAAATTTAGATATGTAACGTAAATAAAAGGTGTTTATTTCATTTGCCCCGCAGTCTAAAAGATTGGATTGTGAGCTGTTATTACCATCTGTGTACTGCCTGGGCATCCTGCTGGATCAGGGGAAGGAGGACTTGCTCATTTCCACTGTCATCCTTTTCTCCTTTGACAGGTAAAGCACATTAGGCAGGTGGAAGCTTCTTCCCCAGCATGTGTAAAATCATATGTGGCAAGTGTAAAATGTTCAGTTTACTTGAGGAAAAAATAATTCTATCACACTCCAAAATCTGATAAGAATGGTAGGACTTAGGAAATTATGGCTTCAGCAAACACCCACCCAAGCACAGATTGATATGGTTCTCAGAGCCAACACCAGCCAAGATGTCAAGGTATGCCTGTAGTTTTCAGGGCTGTACAGTAGGCATTATTACTAATATGGTAAAATAGAACTCTGTATTTACTATCTATTTGATATTTCAAATATTTCTTCAGAATATTTAATTCAAAATAAAGAATAAATGACTTTTAAGTGATCATTAACTCTCAATCAAGGAAAGCCCAATTAACTATATTATTAAAGGATAGATTTTAATAAAATCCACAAAGTTTAGTAATTAATTCTAATATATATATGTATTATATATATATATATTTAACATTATACATATGAACAGTGGGAAGATATTTTACAGGCTCAAGAGAGAGAAATGAAAAATCATTATAATAAATATTTTTAAACCCCAAAAAGGGTGTGACAATAAAAGGTTTCTAAACTTCAGGTCATTATTTCTACTCATATTTGATATAACACATGCCTAGGAAAACAGTGAGTTCATTAAAATAAATAAGTTCTATATAGATGATAAATAAATTGTAGTGAGCAGACCCTAGGGTGGCCCCCATGATCCCCACCTCTAAGGATCCATGCTCTCATATCATCTCCTCCTCTTGGTGGTAGGCAGGACCTATGACTTGCTTCTAATCAAAGACTATGGCAAAAGTAATAGGATCTCACCTTTGTGATTATGTTACATTATATAAGACTGTCTTTCTACCAGACTCACTCTAAAAACTCTCTTTGCTGGCTTGAGGAAGTAAGTGGCCAGGTTGGGGAAGTACGTGTGGTGAAGAAATAAGGAAATGTGGGCAACCTTCAGGAAGAGAAAGTGTCCTCTAGAAGCTGAGGGCAGCCTCTAGGATCTGAGCGTGGCCTTTAGCTGAAAGTCAGCAAGAAGCCGTGGTGTCTGTCCTATAACCATGAGGAAATGAATTCTATTAATAACCTGAGTGAGGTTAGAAGTAGATTCTTCCCTAATAGAGTCTCCAAATGAGACTGTAGCCCATCTTATAACTAGACTGCAGTCTTCAGAGACCCTGAGCTGAGGACCCATTTAGACCATGCCCATCCTCCTGACCCACAAAATTTTGAGATGATGAATGGGTTTTTAAGGCTGTTAGGTTTTGGTAAATTGTTGTATAGTAATAGCAACTAATACAGAAATATTAAAAGGTCTACAGTTGGGGGCAATATTTAATGTTAAGTTACCTATATTTCTGTGCTCAAATTTTACATGTGAAGAAAAATGTAATACACATAAAGGTTAATTGCAATCAGTAAGATTAACACTTTTAGTGCCAATATCTTTTTACATCTGAAAATGGTAAAAAAAAATAGAAGATGCTTTCCCAAAAGATGCTTCATATTAAAGTGTTCTTAGCTGGATTGTTGGTTTTGCTTCATTAAAGAGACACATATAAAGTAAAACGTTCTTACACTTGATCTCAAATTTCCCTGCCAAAAATATGCCCTTCAAAGGGGCTTCACATCAAAATAAAAAATTATATATGTGACCAGCCCGTGTTTAGTAATTAGATCGCACTGACCTTTACATACAAATTTTAGCAAGCTCAGTAATAACACTGGCATCATTCTGGCCTTAGCAACCTTCAAAGGTACACCCTCAGCCATAGTACCACTGCAAGTCTCACTGAGACTATTGAGAGTATTCATGATGGGCCATGGACCACTTCTGCCACCAGCTATATACTGTATCTTGATGTTCTACATCTACTAACACCTTGAGCCAAAGATGTGCACTTCTGAGCCACTAGTTAATGCTCCACCCTCAAGAAAGCTGGCTAGCTGCTGTCACTCATGACTGAAGCAAGTCTTCTCTCCTTAGAGAGGTCCCAAAGCCAAGCTGCTTGAATCAGAGGCACTACAACATTTATTCTCAGAGCTCTTTAAAATTTCACACATACCCTTTTTTCCCTGCCAGGTGGTCTGGATGTGAACTAGTTTGCACAAGAGTGATCTCACTCTGCTCTAAATTGGGACAGTGCTATGGCTCTGAGGACATGTGGCCAAGCTATACTTTGCTTCCCCTTGTAATAAAATCTCAGAAGCCTTCTTTTGTACTGCCAACCCACTACTGCGGTCATGTCCAAATATTTCTACATCCATATTGTAGTGGCTACTTTTTGGAGAGAATCATTATTTCCCGTGTAATTGGTAGATTCAAACAATTATGTGTTGAGGCAGATTGCGGAAGCGCACTGAACTCCACATTCCAGGCTTACCTCAGTTCTCTGCTACAGGTTGGATAACCTATTCATCAACTTCCTTTTGACTACTATACTTCAAGTAGCAAATGAGGAAATAAGGTTATTTCTTAATTTCTTAATATTTCCATTAATTAAATGACTCCCAAGACATTTTCAGTTTCAACAAACCACATCACCATTTTACTTTTAGGTGCTGAAGAACCTCAATATATTTAAATATAGCTTACCTAATTTATAAAGTATTTTCATGAATGAACACATAATTGCTACTTCTCCACATCCCACCCCAAAAGGGAAGACTACATAATTATGAATTAATGAGATGGATTTTCTTTTGTACCTTATGTAAACTAATTTCATTACTTTATAGAAGTGAATGGTTCCTATAATGACTGAATTTAATGTTTTACTAGTCTGTTTTTCCTCATAATTATAGTATTGAGTCTTAGTACATTAGTATTTTGCTTAATAATTTCTGTGAAGAACTAAACTCTTATGTGAATCAATTATGTAAATAAATGTCTTGATGATGTTTACTTAAGGCTACTCTGTGTCCAAATGCTCAGATAATAATTATGCTAATCAATTACCAAGCTTGGTTTATGATGACATGAAAATGTACTGAAGCATTATTTATAAAGGTAGGGACTTGAGCATATTGAACTTGCAAATGTTAGAAGCACTTATATTTTCATTAACTATATAAAAAGGTTTAAGGTACAACAAGATGAGAGAAAAACTGATATTTATCAGAATGAGAAAACAAGTTCAATTACTGAATAGTATCCCTGCAAGGAAAATTATACATATGGAAAAATGTTCCATGGGAGATTTTTTAATTATTAGGCATTAAAAAAGATGGGTAAAACATAATATTAAGAATGACTCAGCAATTATGGAGCATTTTAAAAATTTTTGAAAAACCTCAACTAGTGCATTAAACTGAGGAAAATATCTTTAATACAAAATTATTGCCTTTGTTTAAAACAATGGACTACAAAACACATCACAGTGGAAATGGACCAAGGGAAACAAGGACTTTGGGTACTTGGACTGCCAGTCTGAATGGCAAAGGGAGAATACTGAAACACAAGGTCAATCATAGATTGACCACAACCAGAATCTTTTTTCATTTTTTAGATATTCTAATCAGATATTCATTTCCCATATTCCATATGAACAAGTCTTAGTGAAATAGTTCTACCTATAACATGTTTATAAATATCTATATCATTTAAAGGGTTTTTTTCAATTTTTCTAGGTGATAACTCTCATGCTATATGACATTTAAAAAGTGCATTATTGCCAATACTTCACAAGCTAGTTTTTACCCTTTCCAGTTATTACCAAAATTTTGAAAAACACTAGAACATCAGCAGCTCCAGCAAAATCTTTACTATCCCTCATGAATTAGGTTCTAAATTTCCTAAAATCTTTGAGTGGAATCTTTGCCAAGATAACACAAAAGCTATATTAAAAAGTAAAGAAATGTAAACTGATGAGAATTTCAGCGAAACAGAATGAGGGTTACTGAAATTACTGTGTTATCTCCCTCATGGTCTCTACTATCTGCCATCTTGTCAAAACTTTTCTTTTTTTTCATTCTGGGTGAAATAGTAGACTAAACATAAATGGAAATCCCTCCCTTTCTACTCCCAAAACACAAACTTAATAGAAAACATTTCATGTTTGAAAGATCCAAGTAAAGAAAATCTCCATAAACCAGAAATGAATAGGGAACTCGGAGGAGTAAACAGGAGCTGAAATCTATTATAGCTCACGTTCAAGCTGGACTGTGGGCCTTAGGGCTGAGGCCATTAGGAATATGCCCCATTTGGGACCCCAGGGCAGGAACCAGAAATAAGATTTCCACCATGAATGAGGACAGGAATAGTGCCCACTCCTCACCCACCTACCAAAAATAAAGTGTTCACTGTGGCCAGGATGTAGTGAGTCTGATTTGAAATAGGCTTATATTTTTTGTGGGGTAGAGAGCTGTCTCATAGCTACACAAATAACACTGGGCAAAAACCCATGAGTCAAAGAACTGGTACAACCTGCGTTTGTGCACCCAGCAATGCCAGGCTACTGGCAGGCTCAAAATTAACTCACTAGAAGAGCATATAAGAGAAAATATCCCTCAGAAGATGAGCTCAAAACAAGATTTGCCAAGTACGAGTAAGTTCAGTTCTGGAAAGACAGTTAACCTATGCCACACATGGGAGAATTAATTCTGAGAAAGTAGTTATACTAAAGAAAACTCAAAAAGGATTTTGAGTTTTGCTTCTGGTCAAAAGTGAGTAACAGGGACTGGATTTGCCATCCTATCAGAAGTGAACAATAATTTTTAAAAAGTAGACAAAATATGTGGACCAAGGTCTTTCACGATGCTGGATGCCAGGCAATGAAGGACAGGGATCCTTGAGATTGGGGTGGGGGCAGGATAAGGTAAGTCCTAGTTTAGTGCTGGGAGAATTTCCAGGCCTTGCACTGGGAAGGGAAACACAAGCACAGTCGGGAATACTGGCTGAGTTAAGGGGACATCGCTGAGAGTCTAAAGAAATTAAAGCAGCCAGAATTTGCAAGACAGAGCAACAAAAAGGAGAGAGCAGCACAGAGAGAAAACTCCAAGAGATCTGCAGAGAGTCTGCCTGGAGTGTTCGTCAGAATACTGATCAGTCTGTGCATGTAAGGTTACTACCAAAGGCAAGGAAAAGAACCACCAAAGCATTACAGGGAATACGCAACACTCACACAGGAGACAGTGTCTGTCCCTACCAGTAACACTGGAAAGCGTCATAATTCACCAGGCACTGGGTAGAGTACACAGAACGGTCTTGCCTCATGGTAGAGGATAATTAACCCTAGACTAAACATCACTCTCGTCCACCTACAAATCTGAAAAGGAAGAGTCAAAAGATCAAATTTAACTATATCCCAGGACAAATCTCAAGAATATTTATAGAAATGTACAAATATCCAGCACCCAAGAAGGTGAAAGTTCACGTCTGATATCCAACCAAAAATTACCAGTCATGCAAAGAAGCGGGAAAATACAGCTAACTCATAATCAGAAAACTCAATAAATCAAAGCCAATGCAGAACAGAATATATTATAATTAGCAGAAAAGACATTAAAAATGACAATAGATTTAAACCTAATCATGTGTTTAATCACATAAAATGTAGCTGATCAAAACATACTAATTTAAAGGCAGAGATTATCAGATTGGATAAAAAAGTGAGACCCATTCTTATGCTGCCTAAAAGAAACACTTTAAATACAAAGACAACAACATATTAAAAGTATGAAGATGGGGGGCTTCCCTGGTGGTGCAGTGGTTGAGAATCTGCCTGCCAATGCAGGGGACATGGGTTCGAGCCCTGGTCTGGGAAGATCCCACATACCGCGGAGCAGCTAGGCCCGTGAGCCACAACTACTGAGCCTGCGTGTCTGGAGCCTGTGCTCCGCAACAAGAGAGGCCGCGATAATGAGAGGCCCGCGCAGCACGATGAGGAGTGGCCCCCGCTTGCCGCAACTAGGGAAGGCCCTCGCACAGAAACGAAGACCCAACACAGCCATAAATAAATAAATAAACCCAAAGTTTAAAAAAAAAAAAAAAAGTATGAAGATGGAAAAAGATATATTACACTAACACTAATCAAAAGAAAAGTAGAATGGATATATGAATATCAGACAAGGTATATTTCAGAGCAAAGAATATTATCACGAAGAAGATCATTTCATAATAATAAAGGGGTCAATTCATCAGGAGGATATAACAATCACTAATGTTTATGCACTTAATAGCCAAAGCAAAAAAAAAAATAACCTAAAGCAAAAAAAAAAAAAAGAACTGCAAAGAAAAAAGAAAAATCTACAGTTGAAGTAGATCTGTTCTCACTAATTGACAGAACAAGTAGACAGAAAATCAGTCCAAAGCATCACCCCTGGATTTGGTACCATGGAGATCATTAAAGCAATTGTAAGAGATTGCTGGGATCTCAGTCTGGCTGAAATGGGTTAAGAGAATGGGAGGTGACAAAGTGGAAAGAGCAACTCTTAGGACTCCTTCAAAATTGACGCTGTGAAGGGGAGCTAAGAAATTATTTGTACAAAGGGTAAGGTGCGGTCAAAAGTTTTGTTTGCTTTTTTGAAATAGAAAACAAACTAGAACAAACATATATGCTTAAAGGGAAGTTCAGACAGTACAGGAAAAAATTATGTACAGTACAGATGAGAATGGGGGTAACTACAAGCAACAATCTGAAAAAGGTAAAAGGGAGAAGCCAATAACAAGAAGAAAATATAAAACTTCACATATTTGAAACTTAAAAACACATGTCTAAATAATTCAGAAGTTAAATAACAAATCATAATAAAAATTTTTTAAATACTTCAAAGTGAACAAAAATTAAAGTAATAATAGAGACAAAAATTTGTGATGAGGCAGCTAAAGCGGTATTAAAGGGATACTTAAAACCTTTAAATCTTATATTAAAAAATTTTTAAAGACTAAATTCAAAAAAATGTCAAAGGCTAATTGTAATGAATAAAAAAATTCACTTAGGAAGTAGGAAAAAAAAAAAAAAGAAAATAGCTCCCCCGTAGGTTTGTTTCCATATCTGGACCACTTAAGCAACATAAGACATAACATCTAAAAAAAAAAAAAAAAAAAAAAAAAAAAGACATAACATCTTCTAAAGCTAAATTACTGAAGAGACTTGACAGTTAGGCTTATCAATCCAATAACAGATCAATGCTTAAAGGCCAAACCTGCAAAGTTCAAGGAGAGACATGCTAAGTACATTCCCACTTACATTGACAATTCTGTCAGTTCTGTTTTCAATCAAAGACAAACAGATATAGACAAGATCAATGGAACAATAAATTCCTATCACCAAAATTCAACATCTTAAATTCAATATCTTAAAAATGCATACATTAAACTACCAAAAGCTTTTGAAAACACCTTCTTTAGCCACACACTGTTGATGTACATCTGGACATTGAGTCACAGAAACTAATCATACCCCTTAAGAAGTTTTTTTCCTGTAATAAGATGATGTAACATTATTTTTTAATCCTTTTCCTCTGACTATAAAATATAATCTGCATTGACTTCACAAGAAAATTAATTCCTAGGAAAAAGCTATGAACACAGATGATAGCATGGGATATATTAAATTGTTGGTCATTCTAAAACATAAGATAGTTGATTATATAGTAAATGGAATATGAGACTCTCTCAAATAAGAATTTGTTAAAAAATAAAGCTGTTATTTTTGTTATTTGGTCTGTCAAGTAACAATCTTTGATTTTTAAAATTCTTGGTGAGAGCACATTTCTTGGCTAATCATGCTGGAAACAGAATCTCTGCTATTTGTCAAGCCACACATTATTTTATTGAAATGAATTCATATGAGAGCAAACTAGAAATAAAGTGCTTATCAAATTCAAACACTCAACTATTCACTGACTGTAAAAACATATAACTGGGGCCAATCATTCTGTTGATATCATGCATTGGAAGAACACATCATCTCTCTGAAAGGATACTTATTTCTGCTGGGGGCCTAGGCAAGTAAAGCAACATGTAGAAGTCATGGGGGCAAAGGCTATGATGGAAGTGTGCAGTTGGTACTCGGCAGTAGAGAAGGTTAAAGATGTATCAGAACAAATCTGAACAACGAGTCAAATTAGGCCAAGCACACAAGGTGGGAAAAACAGTTCTATGCAAAGGGAAAATCATATATAAAGGCCCAGAATTGTCATATTACAAATATTCTATACTGCGGGAGCATGGCAACCAGTCCAGTAAAGGAATTTGGAGATAATTCATGAAGCCAAGAAGAATCTGAGAAGGTAAGGGGCATTGAGAATCCGAGTTCATGTTGAAGACTTAGCCTTAGAGAGGAAAAGAGGCATTTTTTTCTACTTAGAAAGGATTCAAGAATAGGAGGCACCAAATGAAGAACATGCATATTTCTTAAACAAACACGAGGTGTTCAGGAAGTGCCCACACTGTTCTCAGAACCCCACAAATATCAACAATATAATGCTCATAAGGACGCTGTGAGGTAGGTTGTATAGCAACCCCATCCTACAGCTGAGAAAACAAAAGCCCAGGGAGAGGTTTGGTAAATTGTACACGTCACACCACTAGGTAGGATTTGATTCCAAGCATTCTGGTTCCAGAGTTCACGCTTGTAACCACTAGGGTGTTCTGTGTCTCACTTTCGGGGGAGGTTAAATCATAGAATGAATTTAACTATTTACATAAATAGTTTCTAAAACAATAAAGAATTGTATATTAGTGATTAGTACAAGGACTTGGAGGAAGAAGCAAAAGAGAAAATGAATAAAAAGGGAGAGAAATGAAAATTTCAAAGAGGAGAAAATGAAGCATCCTATAAATTAAAATCCTGGGAAGGGAAGTAGTGGTTAATGTATGGGAATCCAAAATATGTTATTAAATTTTATTCAGTTATTGCTAGTATATTGGTCCCATTCTATCAAACTATTTTTGAAGACTTTTTCTCTTTCAGAGAAGTTTTAGGTTCACAGCAAAACTGAGAGGAAGACAGAGATTTCCCATATACCCGCTGCTCCCACTCACGGACAGCCTCTCCCACCAGCAGCATCCTCCACCAGAGCACCGCACTGACACAATCCATGCACCTACACTGATGTATTATAATCATTCAGAGTTCATAGTTTTTCTTAGGATTCAATATTGTGTTGTATATTGTACAGATCCAGATAAATGTATATTACCACGTACGCATCATTAGTGTCAAACAGAGTAGTTTCGCTGCCCTAAAATTCCTCTGTTCTCTACCTATTCATCTCTCCCCTGCCCCTACTGCTACCAACCAATGATATTTTTCCAGTCTCCATAGCTTTGCCTTTTCCAGAATATCACATAATTAAGAGTCACACAAAGAACCTAGTGGTAGGACGGGAATAAAGACACAGACCTACTAGAGAATGGACTTGAGGATATGGGGAGGGGGAGGGGTAAGCTGTGACAGAGTGAGAGAGTGGCATGGACATATATGCACTACCAAGCGTAGGGTGGATAGCTGGTGGGAAGCAGCCGCATAGCACAGGGAGATCAGCTCGGTGCTTTGTGATCACCTGGAGGGGTGGGATAGGGAGGGTGGGAGGGAGGGAGATGCAAGAGGGAGGAGATATGGGAACATATGTGTATGTATGACTGATTCACTTTGTTGTGAAGCAGAAACTAACACACCATTGTAAAGCAGTTATACTCCAATAAAGATGTTAAAAAAAAAAAAATTAAGCCAGTGTTTTAAAAAAAAAAAAGAGTCACACAGTAAATTGCCTTTTTGGCTTGGCTTCTTTCACTTAGTAATATGTATTTAAGTTTTCTCCATGTGTTTTTATGGCTTGATAGCTCATTTCTTTTTAGCACTAAATAATATTCTATTGTCTGGATGCACCACAGTTTATTTATCCATTCACCTACTGAAGGCCAACTTGGTTGCTTCCAAGTTCTGGCAATTACAATTTAAGCTGCTATAAAGACCCTTGTGCAGGTTTTTGTGCGGACATAAGTTTTCATCTCCTCTGGGAAAATTCTAAGGAGTGTGATATGCTGAATCATATGGTGAGCGTATGATTGTTTTGTAAGAACTTGTCAAACTATCTTCCAAAGGGCCTGTACCATTTTGCATGGTACCCACCAGCAATGAATGACAGTCCCTCCACATCACATCCTCACCAGTATTCGATGTTATCAGTATTCTGGATTTTGGCCATTCTAACAGGTGTGTAATGGTATCTCATTGTTGTTTTAATTTGCATTTTCCTGATGATATATGATGTAGAGCATCTTTTCAAATGCTTATTTGCCATCTGTACATTTTCTTTGGTGAGGTGTCTATTAAGATATTTGGTTCATTTTTAATTGGGTTGTTTGTTTTCTCATTGTTGAGTTTTAAGAGTTCTTGTGTATCTGGATAACAGTTCTTCATCAGATTTATTGTTTAAAAATATTTTCTCCCAGTTTGTAGCTTGACTTCTCATTCTCTTCACATTGCCTTTTGCAGAGCATAAGTTTTTAATTTTAATGAAGTCCAGCTTAGCGATTATTTATTTCATGGATCACATCTTTAGTGTTGTGTCTAAAAAGCCATCACCATACTCAAGGTTTTTTTCCATGTTACCCTCTAGGAGTTTTACAGTTTTGTGTTTCACATTTGGGTTATAATCCATTTTGAGTTAATGTTTGTGAACGGTGTAAAGTCTATATTGGGATTCACTATTTTTGCATCCCAATGTCCAGTTGATCCAGCACCATTTGTTGAAAAGGCTTTGTTGCACTATATTGCTTTTGATTCTTTGCCAAAGATCAATTGACTATGTGAATCTATTTCAGCATTCCCCATTCTGTTCCATTGATCTATTTGCCTATTCTTTCACTGATACCACGGTCTTGATTACTGTGCTTGATTACTGTATCCTCCAATTTTGTTCTTCTCCTTTGTTATTGTATGGGCCATTCTGGGTCTTTCAACCCTCCATATAAACACTAGAATCAGTTTGCACTCACAACTATTGTGTGTCACTCATATTTAAGTCCAGAATTCAAGAACCTTAAAAAGTGTACAGAGTACGCAGAAATACATTATTTACAGAGTCCAAAAATAACCAAACAAAAGATGATATATTAAAAAAGCATCCTTGAGAGAAAAAAAAAATACCAAAATGCAGGCTTCTTTAATGTGTAATTTTGTTTCTTACTGAATTGTAAAATATGATGCTGCAAAATACCAAAACCTCAAAAAAAAAAAAAAATCAGTTAAGTAGAACCCACAGAAAGGTACTTGACAGAAAATATTAGCATTTTATGTAACAGCTTCTTAATTCATCACACAAGTCAAAACAAAAAACTACAGAAGAACTATAATTTTGTTTCATTGTTCTGAAGATATAACTAGCATAGGACAAAACATTGATATTTATAGCTTTTTGTTTCTAATGTGATCAAATTACATCATTTTATAGATAAAAATGAAAGTTTTAGAGTACAAATCATATTATTCTGGCAACATATCTATTTAAATTCCTTTAAAATAGGACCTGGAGATGTTTTTAAAATAAAGGAGATGAATATTTCATCTGTTAATTATAATAATGCTTATAGTCATGATAAATGGTTATAGTATTTTATAAGTGAATGTATGCCTTATTACAAATAACACAGAAATGCCGACAAACCACATTTGTTCTAAAATTTCCATGTTCTTGAGAAAACAATATTATTTTTGTAGTTAATTTACCACAAAGGACTACTAAATTTATGAATATACAAGAGAGGACAGAGTAATTTAATTCAATAAACTCTTATGCTTACAAACTGTAGGTGAATGGAACCCAAATAAACTTGTTAAATTATTGTTGCTGTGATACATGCAAACAGATACAACTATATAGCAATGGACACATTTACTTAAGAGAAAACATAGGAAAACATCATATTTGTTCACTTTTCCAGTTAGATTTGTAAACTGTTATTAAACAAGTGGGGAAATCAAATGTTATTAAGGGGAATTACTATGGTCTGAATATTTGCTTCCCCTCAAATTTTGTATGTTGAAACCTAATCGTGAATGTGATGGTATTTGGAGGTAGAGCCTTTGAGGGGTGATTCGGTCATGAGGGCAAAGCATCATGAATAGGATAAGTGACCTTATAAAAGAAACCCCAGAGAGATTCCTCACCACTTGTACCAAGTGAGGACAGAGTAAGAAGGCACCATCTATGAACCAGAAAGCAGGCCTTCATTAGATACAGGGTCTACCAGTGCCTTGATCTTGAACTTTCCAGCTACAAGTACTGTGAGAAATAAATTTCTGTTGTTTATAAACTACCCAGTCTACAGTATTTTGTTATTGCGGCCCAAATGGATGGACAGTAATAGTTCAAAGACTTTAAATCAACAAACATTTCTAGAAATCAGTCTTTATAGTAGAAAATAAAAAGGTAAATAAAACATTCTTCCCAAATATATTGGAAATATTACTTGATATTTTGTATTTATTTGATATTTGATTTCAGAATAATTTGATAGTTCGTTTCATATCAAGGATTTTTCCTTTTTCTTTTCTAAGTACAACCATGACTCACAAGAATAAATAGCAGTTTGAAATATGAAAGGTCAAATATATTTATAATATATAAAATATGGACATTAGTGAGCTATAAATAAATTACATAAATTCAGGAGCATACTATTATACATCACTTTTAAAAGTAAGCTTTTTATTTTTAACATAATTTATAGGATAACTAAACTATCAGACCTCAAGGTAACACACGAAAGGACTGAAGAATATTTAATAAAATCTCTTCATAAAGGTACCCATAAATTGTCATAAAACTTAACAAGGAAACATATTAAAGTATAATATTTCTAATATTCACTGAAGAAGTAATTTGGATCTCCTCATCTCTAAATCTAATCATGAACTATTGATAAACATATACAAATTACATAAAGTATCAAATATAGTATTCCCAGCCACATGACCACACAGGGATCTATGGAAAATAGCTCACAAACTTGAGTATATCTAAGATGAGGAAGCTGACTTTCAGAGAGAGAAAGTAAAAATCCCACTCTTGTCCCTTTGACAATCAGTACTAACCAGTAACTTTCTGCACATTGGGGAAATTATAATGGAACTCTCAGCGATGCATTTATAGACCTCTCCTTCCTTGTCCTTCTCACTACTTGAAATAGTGAGACTAAATTAGAGATAACTGCAAGGGTCCAAATGAGAGAGGATGAAGGCCTAGTCTAGAAAAGTGGAATGGGGGAGACAAGATTGATTTGCCATCTTGGGGATGCTCTCTTTGAGATGCTTACGGGACATACAACAGCCCATTTTCATCCCGGCTTTGGAGTTGCAGACAGATGACACGATCTCAAAATTCAGGCTGTAAAGTCATTGGAACATTGGTGAGAGTTAAAAGACTAGAAGTAAATGAGACCACTGGTGGGCGGGGGGGGGGGGGTAAAAAAGACAAATAAAGAGAAAAAGGTAAGGGATGAAACCCTAGAAATATACAATACTTATAATTAAAGAGGAGGAATAAGAGTCAAAAGAAGTGTTTTTTTTTTTAAGGCAGGAGGATTAGAAAAGTGCTATCATATAAACTAAGATTGAAAAAGAAAGTAAGTAAGGAGCTGTCAGTAGTAGACAGAGATGGTGTTGGATATCAAATATTGCATAGATGTTAGCCAGCTGGAAAATAGGATCTTCCAATGGTCATTGGTGATCTTTGACAAAGTCATTTCAATAAAGTGGGCATAAAAGTCAGATTGGTGAGTTGAAGAGACAATGAGAAAAAATTCTACAAGTCTGGCTTATTAATATTAATACACTAACTATTGGAAAAGTTGATAATATCCATGCAGTGAGGAGAAATTCCTCTAATTTTGGTGGAAAGGGGAGGAAACAATGAACGATCAATTCAAATGGCTGTCAGAGTCAAGCATAACTTAAAACTTATTTTGTAGGCTGAAAAGAAAGAGAAACTGGAAGGAGAAAAATTGAAAACACATGAAACAAGAGATAAAGGATACAAGAAGGTGACGAAGGCAAAGAGGGAAGAGATCAAGAGTACAGGTCTAACTTTTGACTTGTCAGGGAAGACGGGTCCTCGTGTTCGGAGATGAAGAAAGGATGGGTGAATACTGACACTATAAACTGAAATTTGGGGGGCAGAATTCTTAAAAGTTAGAATGTTCTCACCTACTTTTTTTCTCTGGGATACAGGAGTACTTATCACCTATGGAGGGAGAAGGAAATTGTTTAGGGTTATCTCCTCAATTGAACCCAACTTTCCCGTTAAAAAAGGCAACATCATTATCTCCACTTACATACGTATAATGAGGCTCAGAGAAGTTTAGAAACTCTCCCAAGTCCACACAATCACTACTGGACAGTGTAATTCCAGAGCCTTATTTTTAACTAGTACACCCTTCAGAACAATCTGATATCCCTATACATAGCCAGTAGCACATGCTCAGAAAGTGGGGAAGTTAATCCTAAAGGTCATATGTAAATTTGAAGCTTAAGAATATTTACCATTGTTGTGTGTGTGGATTTCTGATGTATGATTACTATTAGCCACTCTCTGGAAATGCAAGACACCTCTAGTTGAAAGGATGCTTTTCCAACTCCCAGTAAAAAGAATATCACACCAGTGCTGTTAGTATCTTCTGGTTGATTTAGTCTTGCAAACACTCAATTTCTGTAAAGTAGCATAGTAAATCTGTAGTGGTTTGAATTCAGAACCAGCACTGAAACTGATTTGAAGTTGTTCTTTATAATTTCTTACTGTGAGGTTCCATATTATGAGTACTGAAGCAGAAATCTCATTACTTTAATAGCAATATATGCAGGAGAAATTTTATCAACAGTGATCTCCCCAAAATGTTGGACTTTACTAATAATACAAGCTTAAGCTTAAATCCTTAACAATACAACTCCATTCGATGAGGATGTCTTGAGTACATTCTGTGTTCCTTGATATTTGATATGTGGGAGAACAAGATAAGGCAGTTTCTGCTTTCAGAAATTTATAGTCTCATTAAAAAAGAGCATTCAGAGGGAGGGGCAGGATGGCGGAAGAGTGGGACGCGGAGATCACCTTCCTCCCCACAGATACATGGGAAGTGCATCTACGCGTGGAGCTGCTCCTGCAGAACACCCACTGAACGCTGGCAGAGGACGTCAGACCTCCCAAAAGGCAAGAAAATCCCCACGTACTTGGGTAGGGCAAAAGAAAAAAGAAATAACAGAGACAAAAGAATAGGGACGGGACCTGCACCAGTGGGAGGGAGCTGTGAAGGAGGAAAGGTTTCCACACACTAGGAAGCCCCTTCGTGGGCAGAGACTGCGGGTGGCAGAGGGGGGAAGCTTCGGAGCCACGGAGGGGAGCGCAGCCACAGTGGTGCGGAGGGCAGGGCGGAGATTCCCGCACAGAGGAGCGGTGCTGACTAGCACTCACCAGCCCGAGAGGCTTGTCTGCTCAGCCGCCGGGGCGGGCGGGGCCTGGGGGCTGGGGCTCGGGCTTCGGTGCTGGCCGGGAGGGGGTCCGGGAGGAAGACTGCAGCTGCCGAAGAGGCAAGAGAATTTTTCTTGCCTCTTTGTTTCGCGGCGCGCAAGGAGAGGGGATTCAGAGCGCCGCCTAAACGAGCTCCAGAGACGGGCGCGAGCCGCGGCTATCAGCGCGGATCCCACAGCAACAGGGACGCAGAGGGAAAAACGGAGAGATTCCCGCACAGAGGCTCGGCGCCAAGCAGCACTCACCAGCCCGAGAGGCTTGTCTGCTCACCCGCCGGGGCGGGCGGGGGCTGGGAGCTGAGGCGCGGGCTTCGGTCGGATCCCAGGGAGAGGACTGGGGTTGGCTGCGTGAACACAGCCTGAAGGGTCTAGCGCACTACAACTAGCCGGGAGGGTGCCCGAGAAAAAGTCTGCAGCTGCCGAAGAGGCAGGAGACTTTTTCTTGCCTCTTTGTTTCGCGGCGTGCAAGGAGAGGGGATTCGGAGCGCCACTTGAACGAACTCCAGAGACGGGCGCGAGCCGCGGCTGTCGGCGCGGACCCCAGAGACGGGCGTGGGACGCTAGGGCTGCTGCTGCCGCCACCAGACAGCCTGTGGGCGAGCGCAGGTCGTTCTCCGCGCCGCCCCTGCCGGGAGCCTGTGCGGCCCGCCACGGCCAGGCTCCCGTAGTCCGGGGACGGCTTCCCCGGGAGAGCGCACGGCGCGCCTCGGGCTGCTGCAGCGTCACGCCGGCTTCTGCCGCCGCAGGCTCGCCCCGCCTCCTCCGTGCCACTCCCTCCCCCCAGCCTGACTGAGCCAGAGCCCCCGAATCGGCTGCTCCTTTGGCCCCGTTCTGTCTGGGCGGGGAACAGACGCCCTCAGGGGACCTGCATGCAGAGGCGGGTCCAGGTCCAGAGCTGAACCCCGGGAGCTGTACGAACAAAGAAGAGAAAGGGAAATCTCTCCCAGCAGCCTCAGAGGCAGCGGATTAAAGCTCCACAAACAACTTGATGTGCCTGCATCTGTTGAATACCTGAATAGACAACGAATCATCCCAAATTTAGGAGATGGACTTTGGGAGCAGGATATATTAACTTTTCCCCTTTTCCTTTTTTTTGTGAGTGTAGATGTGTATGCTTCTGGGTGGGATTTTGTCTGTATGGCTTTGCTCTCACCGTTGGTCCTAGGGTTAGGTCCGTCCGTTTTTTTTTTTTTTTTTTTTTTTTTTTTTGGCTTAAAAAAATTTTTTTTTTCCCTAGTAAATGTTTTCTTGATAATTTTTTCCTTATTTTCTATTTTTAAAAAAATTTTTGATGGGTTTTTTCATATTTTTTATTTTAAAGAATTAAAAAATTTTTTTTCTTAATAAATTTTTTCTAAATAATTTTTTTCTTGTTTTTGGTATAGAGAATTAATAGATCTATTTTTAAAAATTAAAAGGAATTTTTTTCTTAATAAATTTACTCTTAATAATTTTTTTCTTGTTTTTTATTATAATTGCTTTATTTTGTTTTGTTTTGTCCTCTTTTTTTCTTTCTTTCCATTTTTTCTCCCTTTTGTTCTGAGCCGTGTGGATGAGGGGCTCTTGGTGCTCCAGCCAGGCGTCGGGGCTGTGCCTCTGAGGTGGGAGAGCCAGCTTCGGGACACTGGTCCACAAGAGACCTCCCAGCTCCACGTAATACCAAACGGCGAAAATCTCTCACAGATCTCCATCTCAACATCAAGACCCAGCTTCGCTCAACGACCAGCAAGCTACAGTGCTGGACGCCCTGTGCCAAACAGCTAGCAGGAGAGGAACACAGCCCCATCCATTGACAGAGAGGCTGCCTAAAATCATAATAAGGCCACAGACACCCCAGAACACACCACCAGACGTGGACGAACCCACCAGAGGGATAACATCCAGCCTCATCCACCAGAGCACAGGCACTGGTTCCCTCCACCAGGAACCTACACAACCCACTGAGCCAACCTTGGCCACTGGGGACAGATACCAAAAACGGCGGGAACTACGAACCTGCAGCCTGTGAAAAGGAGACCCCAAACACAGTGAGATAAGCAAAATGAGAAGACAGAGGAACACACAGCAGATGAAGGAGCAGGGTCAAAACACACCAGACCTAACAAATGAAGAGGAAATAGGTAGTCTACCTGAAAAAGAATTCAGAATAATGATAGTAAGGATGATCCAAAGTCTTGGAAATAGAATAGACAAAATGCAAGAAACATTGAACAAGGACGTAGAAGAACTAAAGAGGAACCAAGAAACGATGACAAGCACAATAAATGAAATTAAAAATACTCTAGATGGGATCAATAGCAGAATAACTGAGGCAGAAGAACGCATAAGTGACCTGGAAGATAAAATGGTGGAAATAACTACTGCAGACCAGAATGGAGAAAAAAGAATGAAAAGAACTGAGGACAGTCTCAGAGACCTCTGGGACAACATTAAACGCACCAACATTCGAATTATAGGGGTCCCAGAAGAAGAAGAGAAAAAGAAGGGGACTGAGAAAATGTTTGAAGAGATTATGGTTGGAAACTTCCCTAATATGGGAAGGGAAATGGTTGGTCAGGTCCTGGAGGCACAGAGAGTCCCATGCAGGATGGATCCAGGGAGAAACACACCAAGACACATATTAATCAAACTATCAAAAATTAAATATAAAGAAAACATATTAAAAGCAGCAAGGGAAAAACAACAGATAACACACAAGGGCATCCCCATAAGGTTAACAGCTGATCTTTCAGCAGAAACGCTGCAAGCCAGAAGGGAGTGGCAGGATATACTTAAAGTGATGAAGGAGAAAAACCTACAACCAAGATTACTCTACCCAGCAAGGATCTCATTCAGATTTGATGGAGAAATTAAAACCTTTACAGACAAGCAAAAGCTGAGAGAGTTCAGCACCACCAAACCAGCTTTACAACAAATGTTAAAGGAACTTCGCTAGGCAAGAAACACAAGAGAAGGAAAACACCTACAATAACAAACCCAAAACATTTAAGAAAATGGGAATAGGAACATACATATCGATAATTACCTTAAATGTAAATGGATTAAATGCTCCCACCAAAAGACACAGACTGGCTGAATGGATACAAAAACAAGACCCATATATATGCTGTCTACAAGAGACCCACTTCAGACCTAGAGACACATACAGACTGAAAGTGAGGGGATGGAAAAAGATATTCCATGCAAATGGAAATCAAAAGAAAGATGGAGTAGCAATTCTCATATCAGACAAAATAGACTTTAAAATAAAGACAATTACAAGAGACAAAGACGGACACTATATAATGATCAAGGGATCGATCCAAGAGGAAGGTATAACAATTGTAAATATTTATGCACCCAACATAGGAGCACCTCAATACATAAGGCAAATACTAACAGCCATAAAAGGGGAAATCGACAGTAACACAATCATAGTAGGGGACTTTAACACCCCACTTTCACCAATGGACAGATCATCCAAAATGAAAATAAATAAGGAAACACAAGCTTTAAATGATACATTAAACAAGATGGACTTAATTGATATTTATAGGACATTCCACCCAAAAACAACAGAATACACATTTTTCTCAAGTGCTCATGGAACATTCTCCAGGATAGATCATATCTTGGGTCACAAATCAAGCCTTGGTAAATTTAAAAAAATTGAAATCGTATCAAGTATCTTTTCCGACCACAACGCTATAAGACTAGATATCAATTACAGGAAAAGATCTGTAAAAAATACAAACACATGGAGGCTACACAATACACTACTTAATAACGAAGTGATCACTGAAGAAATCAAAGGGGAAATCAAAAAATACCTAGAAACAAATGACAATGGAGACACGACGATCCAAAACCTATGGGATGCAGCAAAAGCAGTTCTAAGAGGGAAGTTTATAGCAATACAAGCCTACATCAAGAAACAGGAAACATCTCGAATAAACAACCTAACCTTGCACCTAAAGCAATTAGAGAAAGAAGAACAAAAAAACCCCAAAGCTAGCAGAAGGAAAGAAATCATAAAGATCAGATCAGAAATAAATGAAAAAGAAATGAAGGAAACAATAGCAAAAATCAATGAAACTAAAAGCTGGTTCTTTGAGAAGATAAACAAAATTGATAAACCATTAGCCAGACTCATCAAGAGAAAAAAGGAGAAGACTCAAATTAATAGAATTAGAAATGAAAAAGGAGACGTAACCACTGACACTGCAGAAATACAAACGATCATAAGAGATTACTACAAGCAACTCTATGCTAATAAAATGGACAACCTGGAAGAAATGGACAGATTCTTAGAAATGCACAACCTGCCGAGACTGAACCAGGAAGAAATAGAAAATATGAACAGACCAATCACAAGCACTGAAATTGAAACTGTGATTAAAAATCTTCCAACACACAAAAGCCCAGGACCAGATGGCTTCACAGGCGAATTCTATCAAACATTTAGAGAAGAGCTAACACCTATCCTTCTCAAACTCTTCCAAAATATTGCAGAGGGAGGAACACTCCCCAACTCATTCTACGAGGCCACCATCACCCTGATACCAAAACCAGGCAAAGATGTCACAAAGAAAGAAAACTACAGGCCAATATCACTGATGAACATAGATGCAAAAATCCTCAACAAAATACTAGCAAACAGAATCCAACAGCACATTAAAAGGATCATACACCATGATCAAGTGGGGTTTATTCCAGGAATGCAAGGATTCTTCAATATACGCAAATCAATCAATGTGATACATCATATTAACAAATTGAAGGAGAAAAACCATATGATCATCTCAATAGATGCAGAGAAAGCTTTCGACAAAATTCAACACCCATTTATGATAAAAGTCCTGCAGAAAGTAGGCATAGAGGGAACTTTCCTCAACATAATAAAGGCCGTATATGACAAACCCACAGCCAACATTGTCCTCAATGGTGAAAAACTGAAACCATTTCCACTAAGATCAGGAACAAGACAAGGTTGCCCACTCTCACCACTATTATTCAACATAGTTTTGGAAGTGTTAGCCACAGCAATCAGAGACGAAAAAGAAATAAAAGGAATCCAAATCGGAAAAGAAGAAGTAAAGCTGTCACTGTTTGCAGATGACATGATACTATACATAGAGAATCCAAAAGATGCTACCAGAAAACTACTAGAGCTAATCAATGAATTTGGTAAAGTAGCAGGATACAAAATTAATGCACAGAAATCTCTTGCATTCCTGTATACTAATGATGAAAAATCTGAAAGTGAAATTAAGAAAACACTCCCGTTTACCATTGCAACAAAAAGAATAAAATACCTAGGAATAAACCTACCTAAGGAGACAAAAGACCTGTATGCAGAAAATTATAGGACACTGATGAAAGAAATTAAAGATGATACAAATAGATGGAGAGATATACCATGTTCTTGGATTGGAAGAATCAACATTGTGAAAATGACTCTGCTACCCAAAGCAATCTACAGATTCAATGCAATCCCTATCAAACTACCACTGGCATTTTTCACAGAACTAGAACAAAAAATTTCACAATTTGTATGGAAACACAAAAGACCCCGAATAGCCAAAGCAATCTTGAGAACGAAAAATGGAGCTGGAGGAATCAGGCTCCCTGACTTCAGACTATATTACAAAGCTACAGTAATCAAGACAGTTTGGTACTGGCACAAAAACAGAAATATAGATCAATGGAACAGGATAGAAAGCCCAGAGATAAGCCCATGCACATATGGTCACCTTATCTTTGATAAAGGAGGCAAGCATATACAGTGGAGAAAAGACAGCCTCTTCAATAAGTGGTGCTGGGAAAATTGGACAGGTACATGTAAAAGTATGAAATTAGAACACTCCCTAACACCATACACAAAAATAAACTCAAAATGGATTAAAGACCTAAGTGTAAGGCCAGACACTATCAAACTCTTAGAGGAAAACATAGGCAGAACACTGTATGACATAAGTCACAGCAAGATCCTTTTTGACCCAGGTCCTAGAGAAATGGAAATAAAAACACAAATAAACAAATGGGACCTAATGAAACTTAAAAGCTTTTGCACAGCAAAGGAAACCATAAACAAGACCAAAAGACAACCCTCAGAATGGGAGAAAATATTTGCAAATGAAGCAACGGACAAAGGATTAATCTCCAAGATTTACAAGCAGCTCATGCAGCTCAATAACAAAAAAACAAACAACCCAATCCAAAAATGGGCAGAAGACCTAAATAGACATTTCTCCAAAGAAGAGATACAGATTGCCAACAGACACATGAAAGAATGCTCAACATCATTAATCATTAGAGAAATGCAAATCAAAACTACAATGAGGTATCATCTCACACCGGTCAGAATGGCCATCATCAAAAAATCTAGAAACAATAAATGCTGGAGAGGGTGTGGAGAAAAGGGAACACTCTTGCACTGTTGGTGGGAATGTAAATTGATACAGCCACTATGGAGAACAGTATGGAGGTTCCTTAAAAAACTAAAAATAGAACTACCATATGACCCAGCAATCCCACTACTGGGCATATACCCTGAGAAAACCATAATTCAGAAAGAGTCATGTACCAAAATATTCATTGCAGCTCTGTTTACAATAGCCAGGACATGGAAGCAACCTAGGTGTCCATCATCGGATGAATGGATAAAGAAGATGTGGCACATATATACAATGGAATATTACTCAGCCATAAAAAGAAATGAAATGGAGGTGTTTGTAATGAGGTGGATGGAGTTAGAGTCTGTCATACAGAGTGAAGTAAGTCAGAAAGAGAAAAACAAATACAGTATGCTAACACATATATATGGAATCTAAGGGAAAAAAAAAAAAAAAAAAAGAGGTCATGAAGAACCTAGTGGCAAGATGGGAATAAAGACACAGACCTACTAGAGAATGGACTTGAGGATATGGGGAGGGGGAGGGGTGAGATGTGACAGGGTGAGAGAGTGTCATGGACATATATACACTACCAAATGTAAAATAGATAACTAGTGGGAAGCAGCCGCATAGCACAGGGAGATCAGCTCGGTGCTTTGTGACCACCTAGAGGGGTGGGATAGGGAGGGTGGGAGGGAGATGCAAGAGGGAGGAGATATGGGGATATACGTATATGTGTAGCTGATTCACTTTGTTGTAAAGCAGAAGCTAGCACACCATTGTAAAGCAATTATACTTCAATAAAGATGTTTAAAAAAAAAAAAAAAAAAGAGCATTCATACAAAAGCTAATAGTAACAAAATGATGACATTTCAAAAAAATGATATAATGATTAAGACAAGAAACAGTATACTATAATAGTCTGTAAAATGTTTCATAAAAGAGAAAGCTAAGGAAGAAGACACACGCACACACACACAAAATATTTTCCAAATGATTTTCTAAATGTAGAAGGAAAGAAGGAAGGAAGCAAGGGAAGTGGATTTCAAGGTTAAGTGAAAAGGACAGTTCCTTAGACAAACTGTTGTATTATTTTCTTAAGTAAGAACATATTTTGTACACTGATACCAAAACTCATATGCCTTATTTTTATTACATTCTTTTACTATTATAATTTTATGCATAAATACACACGTGAAAACCCCATGATTAGATCATTTATCAAATACTAAGAAACTCTATTGTCTACAGAAGACATTTAAAAAAATTATCCTCAGTTTAGTTGTATATTTTTACTCTATATTTAATAAGCCTGAAGCAAGGTCTATCTGTAAATAACAGATTTCACCTTCAAATAGCACTATAAGTAGCCTAAAATAAAAATTAAATAAAATTTAATAAACAGATAAAAGTTTAACAATAAATTAAATAAAATTTAATAAATAAAAAATGTTCTGATTAACAAATCAACATACCATCCTAAAAAAGTCAAGGAAGACAGGAAGTTTAAACGAGTTGTTTAGTAAAACAATGGGTTACCAGTAACTATAGATATTATTGTAGCAGCTTGAAAAGCAGATTTCTTGTGCAAATTCTATTGAAATGTATTAGAAATTGCTTATGACCTCTCCATAATTTCAGCATATCACTATTAGAGACATTAATTTTGATTTTTGTTGATACGAAACTTCTTCCTACATACTTAATATACCTAGCCTGTTCCCCTAAATTAATTTAAAACATATATCTAAATTCATTTTTATTTTTTTTGGTAAGGTTACATATTCTACCAAACATTTCCATTTAAAAACACCAAACTAATCAAAAATCATATTGTGTAAATAAAACTGGCTCTATTGTGAGCCACGTAACAGTATAACTATCTTATTTAATGCAGAACCATGTAATTATTTTAAGCTTGAAGGAGAGCCAATACAAGCAGTTGATCTTAGATAAGATTAAGAAATCCATTTTTTAAAGAAGAATATAATTTATTGCTGTTTTCTTTTTCAAAATTTCCCTCAGGTTTTCACATTTTATCATATTAATATGACTTTAAGCTTTAAATAAAATGATAACTAAATATTAAAAATAATATTTAAAAGAAAAAATAACCTCGGAAAATGTAGCTAGAAATAGACAGAGCTCAACACTGAATTCTGTATATTCTCCTTGACTTTTAAAAATATAAGACACACATAGAGTGTACAGCTCAGCACAAACACTCTTGAAAAGAGCATTACCAGCATCCAAGAAGTTGTCTTTGTCAACTTTCTTATTATGACCCCTCCTTCTTCCCCAAACATAACTACTATTCTGAATCAAACACCAAATATTAGTTTTGCATATTTTTGAACTTCATGTTAATAGAATAATACCATATACATAGTTCTTTTTTTTTTTTTTGAGCTCCTTAATAGATAACTGACTTTTTTTTGAATCAGACTTAACTTAAAATATGATATTAGTTCCAGGTGTACAACATAGTAATTCATAGTAATTCTAATAGATTATACTCCATACAAAGTCATTATAAAGTACTGACTATATTCCCCATGTTGTACATCACATACTTGCAACTTATTTATTTTATACCTAGTAGTTTGTACCTCTTAATCCTCTTCCCCTATTTTGCCCCTCCTCTCCCCTCTCTCTCTCCCCTAGGGTAACCACTGGTTTGTAGTCTGTATCTGTGAGTCTGTTTCCATTTTGTTATATTTGTTCATTTATTTTATCTTTTAGATTCCACATATAAGTGTAATCATACTGTATTTGTCTTTCTCTGTCTCACTTATTTCACTAAGCATAATACCCTCCAGGCCCATCCATGTTGTTGTAAATGGCAAGATTTCATTCTTTTTTATGGCTGAGTAATATTCCATTGTGTACATATATATACCACATCTTCTTTATTTATTTATCTGTTGGTGGACAGTTAGGTTGCTTCTACATCTTAGCTATTATAAATAATGTTGCTCAAAAAAATAAGGAACTTCCATAATGTTGTCCATAGTGGCTGTAACAATTTACATTCCCACCAACAGTGTACTAGGATTCCCTTTTCTCCCCATCCTTGCCAAAACTTCTTTCTTGTCTTTTTGGTGATAGCCATTTTGACAGGTGTGAGATGATATCTCATTGTTGTTTTGATTTGAATTTCCCAGATGATTAGTGATGTTGAGCATCTTTTCAGGTTCCTGTTGGCCATCTGCATGTCTTCTTTGGGAAAATGTCTATTTAGGCATTTTTTAATCAGGTTGTTTCTTCTGTCCTTTTTTAAAAAAAATTTATTGTAGTATAGTTGATTTACAAAGCTGTGTTGGGGGCTTCCCTGGTGGCGCAGTGGTTGAGAATCTGCCTGCCAATGCAGGGGACACGGGTTCGAGCCCTGGTCTGGGAAGATCCCACATGCCGCGGAGCAACTAGGCCCATGAGCCACAACTACTGAGCCTGTGGGTGTCTGGAGCCTGTGCTCCGCAACAAGAGAGGCCGCGATAGTGAGAGGCCCACGCACCGCGATGAAGAGTGGCCCCCGCTTGCCGCAACTAGAGAAAGCCCTCGCACAGAAACGAAGACCCAACACAGCCATAAATAAATAAATAAATAAAAATAAAGGAATTCCTTTAAAAAAAAATTACTGAATACGGTGCCACATAATTAACAGCTTTAAAAAAAAACAAAGCTCTGTTAGTTTCAGGTGTACAGCAAAGTGAATGAGTTATACATATACATATATCCACTCTTCTTTTTGTTTTTAGATTCTTTTCCCATATAGGCCATTACTTTTCTGCCTATTTTTTTTTTTTAATAAATTTTTATTTATTTATTTTATTTTTGGTTGCAGTGGGTCTTCATTGCTGCGCGCGGGCTTTCTCTAGTTGCAGTGAGCAGGGCTACTCTTCATTGTGGTGTGGTGGCTTCTCTTGTTGTGAACCCCGGGCTCTAGGCACGTGGGCTTCAGTAGTTGTGGCATGTGGGCTCAGTAGTTGTGGCTCACGGGCTCTAGAGTGTAGGCTCAGTAGTTGTGGCACACGGGCTTAGCTGCTCTGCAGCATGTGGGATCTTCCCGGACCAGGGCTCAAACCCGTGTCCCCTGCACTGGCAGGCAGATTCTTAACCACTGTGCCACCAGGGAAGCCCTTCTGCCTATTTTTTAATCAGGTTATTTGGTTTCACTGATATTGAGTTGTATAAGTTCTGTATATATTTTTACTATTAACCCCTTATCAGATTTATTGTTTGCAAATATCTTTTCCCATTCAATAGGTTGCTTTTTCATTTTGTTGATTGTTTCCCTCACTGTGCAAAAGCTTTTAAGTTTGATTAGGTTCCATATACATACTGTAGTTCCTTTCACTCAACATTATGACTGTAAGAGTCATCCATGTTAGCTTCAGTTCATTCATATTAACTGTTGCATAGTATTTCATTGAATGAGTAGACTACAGTCTATCCATTCATTTTAGTGTTGATTGACATGTGAGTTGTCTCCACTTTTTGACTATTACAATAATGTTGTTATGAACATTCTTCTACAGCATCTTGGTTTTCATGTGTATGTATTTCTGTTGGGTATATACTCAGAAGTAGAATTGCTGGGTTAGATTATGCATGTGTTCAATATTAGTAAACTGTTTCCAAAATGATTGTGCTAATTTTAATTCCCACCAGTAGTGTATGAGAGTTCACCATCTTTGCCTAAATTTAGTATTGTCAGTCTTTTAACATTTGAGCCATTGATTTGCACTTCTCTGCTACTAACTGAGATTGAATAACTTTCGTGTGTTTATTGGAAATTTGGATAGTCTGCTTTGTAGAGCACCTACTCAAGTTTCTTGCCCATTTTTAATATATGTGTTGCAAATATCTTCCATCTCTGATTTACCTTTCATTCTATATTGGAGTCTTTATTAACAGGGGTTCTTAGTTTTAATGTAGTCCAAATTTTCAGTCTTCTCTTATAGTATGGTTAATGATTTTTATGTCTTGCTTAAGAAATTATTCCTTATTCCAATGTTATGAAAATATTTGCAGTATTTTTCCTTCTACATTTAAATCAACATTTCACACAGAATTGATATTTTTGTGTGAATGGTATAGGGGTCAAGTTTCATTTTTCCCCTTTGGATTGTCCAACTGAGTCAGCAATAGTTGTTAATATTTATTAAAATGAAATAATTATTTTAAATCAAATTTTCATATATTTGTGGATATGTTTCTGCACTCTGTGTACCCTATATTACGGACTATAACGTTACAAAAAAGTCTTTATTTCAGAAAGTGTTAAGTCCTCCCACTTCCTTCTTCAAGAGGGTCTCAGCTAACTTAAACCTATTTTTGTCCCTTTTCATTTACATATAAATTTTGAAATCAGCATTTCAATTTCTACCAAAAAAAAATAAACCCTAACAAAAGTTTTATTCAGATTGCTTTGAGTTTATAGATCAGTTTTTCTCAATAGTATTTCACTATCCTGTGTAGCAGTTTTGTCAGTCCTAGGTATTTGATATTGTTGGTGCTACTGTAAATGGCATCTCTCTTTTGAATTTCATTTTATTGTTGTTATATTTCATTTTTAGTTTATATTGTTGGTAAACTTTATTTTACTGTTGGTATATTGAAATAGTGTTTTAATCTTGACCTTATGTCCATGGCTTCAGTGAAATTCACTTCATAATTTTAATTCTTCAAGTATGTAAATAATTACGGAATTCTTTAAAATCATCATATCAATGAAAAATAACATTTTTGTTCCTTTCCAATGGTATACTTTTTATTTCTTTTACTTGCCTTATTTTACTAACACATCCAATAGTATTTTTTTATAGAAGTGGTGATAGTGGGCATCATTGTTGCCTCTCCAATGTAAGAGAGCCCGTTATCAATATTTTATTATTAAATATGACGTTTGAAATATGACATTTTTCTAGATACCTCTATCAAATTCACTTCTATTTGTAGATGCTAAATGTTTTTACTATAAATGGATATTGAATATTATCAAATGTACTCTGCACATACTAGGACAATCCTATGATTTTCTGGCATAGAGAGGGAGAGAGAGAAGGAACAATAAAGGAGGAGTGGATTGCATAGGGATGCATCAACAACAGCCAAGAGTAGAAGGATGTGACAGCAGGTCATCAAAGAGAAAGTACAGAAACCTGGGACTTTTCTCCAAGGAAACTTTTTTCCAAAGTGGCCGAGGCACTGCCGAGCCTGTGAGGGTGAAGGGGTGGTGGAAAGACAATTTATAATTTAAATATTAATAGTTCTCTCTACTAGGCCAGTATATCCTCCTTAGCTGGCTGAGCTCAGATTCATTGGCACTATTTGAACAAATATATGGAGAAAATGAACCATATCTCTCAAGTTTTATTTCTCAAGGGTTCAACTGCTTCCACAACCCTCATGCAACAGCTAAGTAACTAAAGGGAAACCCACATCATCCAGCCCTTCAGTCAGTTGACAGCAGGAGAATCCACATGGTGCCAAGAGGGATAGGAAGAACACTCCCATTATTTTAGGGAAAACACAAGCCTGGGCAGTAGAGCCCTCATGCCAAAATGAGTTAGGAATGGCGAGTGGGTGGAACAGAGAATCTATGCAAAAATTCTGACACAAGAAAAGGAGGGTAACATGTAAAGTATGTCTTTTCACATGCAAAAGAAAAAAAAATCAGATGGACCAGAGGCTAAAAACTGTAAGTAATCAACTGTGAAGCTGCAAAGTGTGATCTTAAGAGTTACATGTAAATTCAAACCATCTAGAACTTTGTTTTAGTCAGTGCTTTTCAGTTGAGTTTGGCCAGCGAGAGGCAATGACAGGAGATTTCCACTTCCTCTCTGCTTCTGTGCTATTCTGGCTTGACTCAGCGGACTCTAGTAACACAGCTCTTCCCCTTGCACCTACAGGTGTGATGTCTTCTGGATGCTGCTAATCCCTGAGTGCCTTAACAACCCCTGTGGTTCCTTTAATTCAGCACCCACCTCTGTAAACTGAAAAGTTTCCTCAAAAATCCCAACACTCAGTGCTGTTAGCTGCTGGGAACCTGACTGATACATGAGCATTTTCCTTCCCACTTCGCTTATTTTAAGTAGTTTTACTTCATTATATTTCTTTTACTTTTCCCTATTTATTCTTAGCCTCTGGTTTTGCCTACATTGTTTTTGACTGTCAAAATTCGGGACATTCCTACTTACTTCTTCATTGATATTTTTATATTATCGTTTTTATACTGAATAAATCTGGCCTAAATTACTGGATTATTGACATTTATATAATCTTAATATTGCTTCAGTTTTGTTATTTCCTTTATTATCTTAGAACTCTTTTCGTCACTGAAAGTAATGTGGCAACTAGAAAGCAGGAAAACCATAATGGATACAGTATAAAAATAGTTTTTCAAATGTATAGCCGCTTATAAGCATACTCTTAAAGAAAATAGCCTCATTACTCAAAATATTAGTAACGGAAAAAGTCACTGCTTTCTCATTTTGTAGCCACCAAATTGACCTCATACATTTTCTATTTCATCTAAACTAAAAAAAAAACTTTTAAAGGAATAACTAATTAACATGTAGAGAAGAACAAAAAACCTGCAGGCTATTAAATTAAGCATCATACAGCTAGTCAACAGAACTTTTCTGCCAGTGGGCATAGTTTTAATATGCATATAAAATGTTATGTTCTCCTTAGGAAAAAAGATTCTATGCTAGCTAAAGGCTAAGTATTTCCTTGTAAAGGTCTGTTATTCTCAACATCTCTATATTCCAGTTGCAAATAGCTCTCTCAAAGATGCATTTTCAATGTACCCTATCTTTAAATGGGCAGTACTAGGGCTTTTCGAAGGGTCAATTAGCAGTAAGCTTCAAAATCCATGGAACAAACACAATCTGATTCATATCGGGTTTCTATTTCATTTATTTCAGTAAATGTGAGTATCATTAGAAACAACTCTTTTATACTATAATTTAACAGTCTTTTTTCCAAGAAAGAAAGAAAAACAGATTTTTTTTTAAATTTTGGTATTTAAATACTTTCCAACAAATTCAATGTAGTAAAACAGTTGGAAGAAGAAGGTTGTAGGGTTTGAGATGGATAGAATTAGGATTTCATAGAAAGTAAAACTTCAGAAGTTGTGGTTGAAAACTAATTCAATAATTAAATATGACAGATTTTGCAGTACATGTTACTTCTATTCCTCAGTCCTCTTTCTCATCTGTATGGACTTGGGACCACCATCTTTCTCAAACCAAGATGGCAGCAAAGTTGTTTCTAGAACTCTCTAGCGAAACAAATTTCATGCCCTCATGCCCAGAGTTTTAATTCCACTAATCTGGGACGATGTCTAGCAATCTGTTTTTTTTTTTTTAATTAATTTATTATTTATTTATTATTTATTTTTGGCTGTGTTGGGTTTTTGTTTCTGTGCGAGGGCTTTCTCTAGTTGCGGCAAGCGGGGGCCACTCTTCATCGCGATGCGCGGGCCTCTCACTATCGCGGCCTCTCTTGTTGCGGAGCACAGGCTCCAGACGTGCAGGCTCAGTAGTTGTGACTCACGGGCCTAGTTGGTCCGCGGCATGTGGGATCTTCCCAGACCAGGGCTCGAACCCGTGTCCCCTGCATTGGGAGGCAGATTCTCAACCACTGCGCCACCAAGGAAGCCTGCAATGTGTATTTTTAAACTGCACCTGGGAAATCTAATGTCCAACTAGGCCCTGTTGTAACTAGTCATTCATCATATTAGAAGACAGCCAGAGTCCTAGATCCTAATTTAATGTGATATTAGGCCAGTTACCTAACCTTCGTGTTTCAGATAATGTATTTATATTGGGGGAAACCCTTTTATTCTCAGGGCAGTTGAGAGGAAAGATAAAATCACTGCTTGGCACATGGTAGGCACACCCATAAGGTGTCCTTCTTCTTGCTAAGGCATCTCTACGGCTTTCTAATATTTTAGGTCTGATTTCTGATAGACTGTTTTCTGATTGTGTATTGATTCTTACTTATTGCCTGAAGAGACTTTTAATATCAATGCTTGAATTATAGGTCCCCTGCTGGCCCTCTTGTTGACCCTATAGAATCAAATTCCAGAAAACCATCTATGTCCCCTATATGTTAATGTGTCGCCTGATTCTGACACTTGCTATTGCCTAAGGCATTTGGATCTGGTCTACTTCTACCTTATGGGCTGTTAGAATTACCAAGTATGTTAAAGCTAAATAATTTCTTATTTTACAGCTTAGAAACTAAAGCCCAGATAGTTCAAGTGCCATATCTAAAGTCACACAGTTCACAATAGACTAGAAACCAAATGTCCCTTTTTCTCAAATTGCATTCTTGAGCTACTCAGTGGCAAATGAGTCCCAGAAAACAAAATGACTCTGACTGTATCCAAATGTAAACAGACTTTTGAATTTTTTTTTCTTACATTATGGCTACAAATTTAAAATTTCTAAGCTTAAAAAATGAATAGGGGTTTCCCTGGTGACGCAGTGATTGAGAATCTGCCTGCCAATGCAGGCGACACGGGTTCGAGCCCTGGTCCGGGAAGATCCCTCATGCTGTGGAGCAACGAAGCCCGTGCGCCACAACTACTGAGCCCGTGTGCCTAGAGCCCGTGCTCAACAAGAGAAGCCACCTCAATGAGAGGCCCACGCACCACAATGAAGAGTAGCCCCTGCTCGCTGCAACTAAGGAAAGCCCATGCCCAGCAACGAAGACCCAACGCAGACAAAAATTAATTAATTTAAAAAAAATCAATTTAGAAAAAAAAAGAATATTTACCCTTGAAGACAGTGTCATTTTTCTTGCAATTTTTGATACAAGTTTGATCAGTTTCCTTCCCTTATCTATTTTCTAGAGATGACCAACCAAGTGGCAGGATGTAGTGACAAAGCAGAGAAAGATATGGATATAAATACACACATACACACATACACACACACACATATAAGTGATAAAATTTTGAGGAAAAACAAGTTTTCATTTTTATTGGAACACTTACTTTCTCATTAGGGTCCATTTTAACTACATCTCACCACATTTATCTATCCAGAAGATTATCTGTAACCAAGTCTTACTTCCATCTTAACTAGTGTTCAAGAATATAAACTGATTTTAATATGTTTGTATAATGTATAATTAGGAAATTAGTCTGATACTGCTACTAGAAAAAAATTATCAATATACAATTTTACATGTTCAAGTATTTGAGAGTAAAGCGTATTGAACACACAGCTACATTTGGAGCTCTTAAAAGGCATTTCATATAGTGATGACTCAAATATGTTTTTGAATGAAAATACTGAATAGCTCTAAAGATATTCACTTTATTGCTTTTTAGCATGCATGGCACCAGGAATTAACGCCAAAACATTCTCTTGACTGTAGTCACCTTCCCTGAATTGTCCTAATAACTATATAAGAAATGATCTGTATTTGGCATGTTGCTTGTATACATGTGCAATATAAGACACTTAAGAGTAGATTACACAAGATTCAGGCAGATGTGTTACACCACTGATTTCCAAGTGGGCCAACACACAAGAACCTGTCCATGAGTCTACCTCATCATTCTCAGATGAGCTCCTGACAGCTCTGCCTTGCAAACCAAGGACCAAGTTATGCATCCCTGGACTTAAGTTGGATAAAATTTGGCTCACTTCTTTAAAGTTAACCTGGTTTGCCAACACCCATTTTCTTCCCAGAACATTAGGGAGATTTATGGGGGAATCAAAAATAATGGGGGCCATCGCTCCTCAACTTCTCTCAGTTCTGCCAGAATATTCTAATTAAGTGAAGTTGTGTTGACTGTTGCCTTAATTTTCATCAATATACCTTCATGACTCTGGATTTTTGGCAACAAGTGTAATAAAAACAAAGAATTGGGAGTGCACACAGGTCCCCAGATTGACAAATGGATAAAGAAAACTAGCATACCACAAGAACTGGAATAAGTTGAATATTTCTATCCAAGTACAGAAAAAAAGGCATTAGTTATACTTGTATGCTAATCATTAATTAAAAGTTGACATTGACTCTGGATAATAAAATAAACTCTGACTTACTATCCAAGAAGGACCCCCAATGTTTTATAAAACAATTACTTGTGAAGTAGTGCAAAGACCAGAAGCATTAAAAACAAAGCTAAGTACCATGAGAATTTGGGACATTTTATACAGATCTAAGCATCAAACAAACAAGAGAAGCAAGATAAATAGGAACCAATTAGGAAAACAAAAGTTAACTGCTGAGGCAATTTATGTGTTTTTTAATAGGTTATTGCCTTTATGTATAATAGAAACTAATTAGAGAGTTACATGCTTTTCTAATTAAGACTTTATGTGGCTAAGAAATTTGACTCTTTCTAAATGTCAGTTCCAGAGGGACCCAGAATTCTGAGTGCCAAGCTCATCAGAGTATACATCCCACCTAATGGTTAATCAAACCACATCCACAATGGAAGCAAAACAATTTCAAAACTGTGACTGATGAATTTAGAAATCATAGATGATGGCTTTAAGCCTTAAAAAACAGCTTAGAGAAAAATCATACATTATAGGAATTTCAAACCCTTTATAAGCAGCTGTTTACAGGAAACTGCCCTCAGCAGGAAGCCCCTTTTCCTGTCACTTTAGCAAAGCTATATTGTAACTAACTTTTATACCAGGCACCCCCATGCTCTATTCACCTCCGGCCCAAGCACAGCTTTCAAATCTTTTAATCACATAATACCTCGCCTAACTTGTCGGTTCTCTCTGTAGATCAAAGAAGTAGAAACGAAGAATAAGTAATTAACAGATGACCAGATCTCTTCCCTAGCTTCCCCTTCAGGAATCTCCCAAACAAACTGTGTGAACAAGACAGCATCTACAGAAAGACCACGAGGAGTCAACAAGCCTGCCCATAAGCCTGCACGCGGTGGGGAATGGAGACAACTCTGAGCCCCTATCTCAATGGTTAACTGAGATTACTTCTCTGTTTCTCTTTAAAAACTTGCACGGCTGAGCAGAATCTTCAGAGGTGGTTTCTGGGGGAAGCTGAGTCCACCATCTCCCCAGACTGCCGGCATTCTGATTAAGGGCACCTTTCTCCTCTACCATTTATGAGTACGTAATTGATTTTGCAGGGGCAAGCAGCAGGACCGATTTATTCAGTTAACACCTCTAAAGTCACAGATTACTTAGTTCAAACATAAGCGCTAACGTTTACTCACTGTAAATGCTGGCGCTCAAGTAGCCGCTCTAAACCGTGTATTCTCAAATATCAAGTGGAAATTACAGCAAGATCCTTGAGATAAGTGAGTGATTTAAATAACATAATCACAGGTATTCCGTTAAAAAGCTATAAATTTTCAATGTTTTCTGATTATGATAGTAATGCTCACTGTAAAAAACGTGTGGACGAACATTTTCAAAGGCACAATAACCTCAGTAAGAAGTAACCACTGGCTTCCCTGGTGGCGCAGTGGTTGAGAATCTGCCTGCCAATGCAGGGGACACGGGTTCGAGCCCTGGTCTGGGAAGATCCCACATGCCGCGGAGCAACTAGGCCCGTGAGCCACAACTACTGAGCCTGTGGGTCTGGAGCGCGTGCTCTGCAACAAGAGAGGCCGCGATAGTGAGAGGCCCGCGCACCGCGATGAAGAGTGGCCCCCGCTTGCCACAACTAGAGAAAGCCCTCGCACAGAAACGAAGACCCAACACAGCCAAAAATAAATAAATAAATAAATAAAGTCAAAGAAAATGATGCCAGATCATTTGTCTTATTTAAAAAAAAAAAAGAAGTAACCACTGTTAACTTTCTGGTGCTCTCTCTTTGTCAAGATGGATCTAGACAGATGCAATTTAAAAGTTTTGTCTATCATGATGATTTTTATAGTTCAGAAGGTTTTTCAGTTGGTATCAAGAGACACCAATACCTCTTTTGTGCATTTTGTCTTTTATTATTTTCCTTTGAAGGGGCTTAATCACCCTAAAGTTATAAACATCTACTTAAGTTATTTTATTCTGTAATTATTTTGTTACATTAAAACTTTACTTTTTCTAGATTCTTGGACATGCATTCTCATTGCAGCCATACCACCCCCAAAGGGGCAAAATTGTTTGTTGAGGGGAAAAGGACAGAAAATGTTAGGTATTAAAATCATTCATATTCTCCAAAGGGCTACAGTACATAAATAGACTATATCTGTGTCATTAAATTTTCGGGGAGGGAGAGTGAATTAGGAAAAACATATATATCTATAAAGGCTCTCTACAGGTGTTAATAAAAACAATGTTTAGAAATACTGATCTAGGGGCTTCCCTGGTGGCTCAGTGGTTGAGAGTCTGCCTGCCAATGCAGGGGACACGTGTTCGAGCCCTGGTCTGGGAAGATCCCACATGCCGCGGACCAACTAGGCCCGTGAGCCACAATTACTGAGCCTGCGTGTCTGGAGCCTGTGCTCCGCAACAAGAGAGGCCGCGATAGTGAGAGGCCCGCGCACCGCGATGAAGAGTGGCCCCCGCTCGCCGCAACTGGAGAAAGCCCTCGCACAGAAACGAAGACCCAACACAGCCAAAAATAAACAAATAAATAGAAATACTGATCTAGAAACTATCTTGGGGTATAATATGAGATGTAAAAAAATCTGGTTTTTCATAAATGTGTAGCTGGTGCCCTACTATCATTTATTGAACAAAATATCTTTTCCCACTAATTTGATATGACACTTTTAAGTCCTAAATTTTTATCTATTCCTTGGTCTGTTGCTCAACTTTCTACTCTGCCTCGGCTTTCACTCATATTAATTTGTAATAGTTTACAATGTTTATTTTACATGTTATAAAATTTCATGGGCATACCTTACCTTAAAGAAGAAATAAAATATTGTACATGATTTTCTATGTAAAATTGATTTTAAGAAAAGCACTGGTGGACTTTCTGGTTCATACTGATCTTTAACAAACCTGCACAATATTAAAGGCAAAATACATGGAAAATTTTTAGAGAGAACCTATCTTTATACTGTAGCAAAACACCAAAACTACATTCCATTATTCAATAAAAGCTCTACTTTGTTCCTAGCAATGTGACATATGACTCAGGACTTTATATATAGGTATATCTTGCTAGAGGCCTACCTGCACACCACTAAGGATCATATCTTGATTCTTCTAGTAGTTCTAAAGTTCTGATGTATGTTTTTGTTCCCCATAAAATACAATTTTTTCCTCAATTTTTATAGATTTCATAACACGAGATTAGTACATGAGGCACTACAGAAAAGAATAACTGCGTATCACTTCAATAGTTTGAGTTCTGAAAATCACTTGGGAAAGGTTACCTTGGGAACCGTTACAAGGATCGTCTCCTGTATTAAAAGCAACTGCTGATCTGTTGAAGCATTGCATACGTTTGTTCAGCTTCTCAAACTTTAATGAGCGCAGGAATCCCTTGGGAAAGTGTGTTAAAATATAGATTCTGATTCAGAAGTTCTGAAAGATGCCTGAGATTCTGTATTTGTAATAAGCTCCCAGGCCATGGCCATGCTGCTGGTCATAGATCACACTTTGAGAAGCGAGGAGTTAGCTGGCATCTATAACCCCATTTTAAATTAGCAACATGGGAAATTCCCTGGTGGTCCAGTGGTTAGGACTCCTTGCTCTCACTGCCAAGGGCCCGGGTTCAATCCCTGGTCGGGAACTAAGATCCTGACCAAAAAAAAAGTAAATTAGCAACATGGAAGACCCAGAAATATGCTGTGGGTAAAGAGCATCTAAACAAAAGATTACAATAGTTGCTTTTAAAACACATCCACACACACACACACACACACACACACACACCCTTCCCAACTTGATCCATTCTGCCCCAAAAAAGGAATTTCCAAGGTTCCTGTAAATGACTTTAATTCTGATCATCTGACTTTTTAAGTCTATAAAAGTGGAGTAGTATGCTTATGGGACAGGGCTGGCTCTGAGAAAAACCCCAACCCAGGATCTAAAACAGAAGAGTGAGGACAGGAGCCTGTGGAGACAGTGAAGGTAAACATAGTCCCAAATTCTCTCCTCTAACACATTTGCCTCTCATTTCCCAATTACTGCTAAATGCTTTCACGATTTATTTTGCTAGCTAAAAATTGGAAGGAAAATATTTCAATTAATTTTGTCATATACTCTCTCAAAACTGTTCACCTTGAAGAATACCCACTTAATGTTTTGGCTGACTAATTAGTTTTCAAAATTAAAAATCCCTTAAGTCCCTCCTAACAAGTTTGTACTGAAGTACAATGTCATATGGATCTGAGATGTGCTTTCCTTTTTACTGAGGTAAAGTTTTAGGGCTTCCCTGTTGGCGCAGTGTTTAAGAATCCGCCTGCCGATGCAGGGGACATGGGTTCGAGCCCTGGTCCGGGAAGATCCCTCATGCTGTGGAGCAACGAAGCCCGTGAGCCACAACTACTGAGCCTGTGCTCTAGAGCCTGCGAGCCACAACTACTGAGCCCACGTGCCACAACTACTGAAGCCTGCGCGCCTAGAGCCCGTGCTCTGCAACAAGAGAAGCCACTGCAATGAGAAGCCCACGCACTGCAATGAAGAGTAGCCCCCGTTCACCACAACTAGAGAAAGCCCGCGCACAACAACGAAGACCCAACGCAGCCAAAAATAAAATAAATAAATTAAAAAAAAAAAGTTTTAGGTAAATATTTTATTTTGCGTCTCCTAGGATTAGCCTCCTCTGAGCATGTTTCTCAAAAGGCATCTAAGGCTTATTTGCATCAGAAACATCCATGTGCTTCCTGAGCATGCACATACCTATAGTAACTCGATCGGATCTCTGGGAAATGGCTCAGGGACATGCACTTTTAATAGGTGATCTAAGTCATTCTCATTCACATGAAAATTTTACATCTCTTTTGCTAAGAAATTCAAAACGAACATTAACACACTTTTTGAGTCTGTAGTAGGTTGAATGGTGACTCCCCAGAAGATATGTCTTCCCAGAACCTGTGACTGTGACTCTATTTGGAAAAAGCGTCTTTGCAGATGTGATTAAGTTAAAGATCTTGAAATGAGGTCATTCTGGATTAGTGGGTGGGCTCTAAATCTATTAACCAATGTCCTTATAATAAGACAAACATGAAAGATAAAGCCATATGAAGGCAGAGGCAGAGATTGGAGTGATAGATCTACAAACCAATGAACATCAAGAACTGCCAACAGCCACCAGAAGCTACAAGAGATTCATGGAACATATTCACCCTCAGAACATCCAGAAGGAACCCACCCTGCTCACACCTTGATTTTGGACTTCTGCCTTCAAGAACTATGAGAAAATAAATTTCTGTTGTTTAAAGCCACCCAGTTTGTGGTAATTTGTTATAGCAGTTCTAGGAAATGAATACAGTCCCTCAAAATACATATATATATATATATATATATATATATATATATATATATGCCATTAATAATGTAAATAATAATAGGTAATACCTGTTTGTGTGCCAGGAATGGGGTCTAGGACAAACAATCAAGACTGTAAGTAGATGTTTGCTTTATCTTAATACACACTCTCTTCCACCTTCATACCTCCTGAATCTTGCACAGAATTCCTTGCCAATAACCACCCCCTCTGCAAACCGCTCTCCTACTTATTTATTGCCTCTTCCTCTGGGGTAATAAATTGAACAAATGTTCTTTGCTGTCTGCCTAAGAACTTTATGTGCCCTGCCCATGTATCTGAAGTAGAAGTAAGCCAACTCCCAAACACATGAGTAGAGTTGAGAATTCATTTGCAAAGCTGTATTATATTCTCAGAAATACAAAACACTGTCATAAAGTTTCTTTTAAATATCATATAGAATAATGTTTTGATCCCCAAATTAAATATTCTTGGAACTTTTAGTTTGAGGAAAGTAATTTTTATTACAAGCTCAAAAGTTGACTTTCAAAAAATGCGATGATATTCATATGCTTTAAGTATAAACTCATGGCAGAATTAATGTTATGGTTTTTAAAAGGTTAAGTAAAATATACACAAAATCTAAGAATCTTCTTCTTGCTATATATAGTGTATTTTTCTATTTCTCTATAATCAAATGACCAGTCAATTAATGAATTAATAATATTCATCCTATGTCTGTGTCTGCAGCATGCTAGCAAAGTTACAACAAGGAATAAGATACAATAAGTCCAGAGAACAGGGACTCTGAATTTAGAATGACCAGAGATTGAATCCACATCCATCACTTTCTAGGCATGAGAACACTGGAATTTTCTTCAGCTTCTCTTAGTCATTAGTAAAAGTACAGGAATAGCTGCCATTAATTGAGCACGTACTGTTTTAAGCATAATATTGGGACTTCCCTGGTGGTGCAGTGGTTCAGAATCTGCCTGCCAATGCAGGGGACATGGGTTCGAGCCCTAGTCCGGGAAGATCCCACATGCCGTGGAGCAACTAAGCCCATGTGCCACAGCTACTGAGCCTGTGCTTTAAAGCCCATGAGCCACAACTACTGAGCCTGCGTGCCACAACTACTGAAGCCCATGTGCCTAGAGCCCATGCTCTGCAACAATGAGAAGCCACCATAATGAGAAGCCTGAACACTGCAACAAAGAGTAGCCTCCACTCACTGCAACTAGAGAAAGCCCGCGTGCAGCAACAAAGACCCAACACAGCCAAAAATAAATAAATATATAAATAAAGAAATAAATTTTTAAAAAACACATAACGTTATATCAATTAATTAAATTAAACCTCACATCATCTCTGAGTTGGATTTTATATAATTCCCATTTTTACAGTTGTGAAAACTAAGACTCAGAAAGGTTACGTAAATTTCCCAAGGACACATAGCTAGTTAGTAGTCATTACAAAACTGAAACTCAAGGAGGTCTGGATTCAAAGCTTGCAATTTTAACCATTACGCTATGCTTCCTTACTTTACTGTTACTAGATTAAAGTTATGTGGTTAACTATGGTTTGTATTGATAAAAATCTCTCTCTGACATATCGACCAAATCAATTGTTCACACTTTAAACAAAGGTTTCCAAGGGCAAGTCTAGTATCATTGTCCCTAATGATTTCAGAACAGAAATGATAAATACCATCAGTTTCCAGGAAAAAAAATAACATTGTGAGATGTAATGGGCAGCCTGCTGAAGAAACTTTTTGCAAAGCTTCTCCTCCCTGATGAAAGAAATGCTCAGCAGGAACTGCACATCCTGCCTGAGACGTGGTTATGAGAGAATGAAGTGCCAGTAGCTGCAGCAGCCATATTGTGACCATGTGAGGGCCAACCAGAGGCAGAAAGCCCATGTGCACAGGAATGCAGGGGAGAAGGATGGAGAGCAATGGGTTCTTTGATAACTATGGCACCATGTAACCCTAGACTTATAATAATGAAACAATGTATCCGTATTATTTATGTACTAACAGTTAGTAGTTAACAATTCTGTTACTACTTGAACCCCAAAGCATCCTAAATGATAAAAGCAACAATTCAAACTTTCTCTAACAACTGTACGTTATTTAAGAAGTATAAACCTCAGGTTTTCATTAAAATATAAATACTTAAAAATCAAAATGGAACATGACCTAGAAAAAAATCAGTATCTAGTCTGTTTCCTTTAATTATTTCATTTAATTTTAAAAATGCAAATATTTGAATTTTATTTGTGTTATAGTATAATATGAAGGTAACATATTGGGAAAATGAGTAAATTACTTAAACAAAAGTCAATATTACAGCTCGTAAGTTTTAGAATGCAAAAGCCCATATTTGATATCTGGAAAGAAGTTCAAATACATCATTAACCTCCATTTACACTCATATCTCAGGGATACCTATAAGCACACTTGCTATTCTATTAAGATGGCAGAGATTACAAAACAGTGTGTAGATGATTTATTCTACCACATGTTATTCGGGGTTACATGCTCATGAGATTGCTCTGCAAATACCTTAAAATTCATTCATGTCTTCCAATTATTTTCTTAGAGTGCTGGATCTTTATCTAAATTATTCATATCTATCTATATCCCAGGGATGCTAATTGAAATGGCAGAAAGTATAAGCCTTCAAAGAATATAGTGCTAACCTTCTAAACAATTAATGACACAAGGCTGTTTGTACCCGGATGCAACAAGACCCTGCCATGATGTCCCAAGAGCTGAAGGGATCAATATGTTAACATACGTGTTACCTCTTCATGACATACCAGTATAGATCATACTTGACATTTAGTTAACACAATTTACTGTGGCTTAAGGATGGAATCTTCTCCTAAGAGTAGAAGTCACCATAAGATGATGGTAAGCAGGGGTGAGGAGGTAGGAGGAGGGGCAAAGAATTCATTCAAAGGTAGAAAGCGCCAAAAGCAAGTTCCTTGATTTAAGACAAAGTCTTAGTGTTGGCAAGGAATATATTTGAGCAAGGAATTGGGTGTTGTCATTTAAATGCTTTTAAAATCCATCCTTATGGATTTTTTTCCAGATTCCTTGATGAGGTACCAAAAATAAGGCAATTCTGTGGAAGCCTCAAAGAGGAGTTGGCTGGGATCAGGGGGGAGGGAAGAGGAGAACCAGAGGGAAAACACTCCCAATTCTAGTTACAAAGGCATTAAGCATCAGTCCAGATGAGAGAATCCAGCCAAAACTCTTGTTAAATTCCCAAGAGAAGGCAAGCAGCATTGTGGAGGAGAGAACTGGTCAGAGGGAAGGTGACAGCCTGCTGAGGGCAGGGAGACACAGATGTTTGCTGGTGTTGTCAAGAGAAATACGGATTACATGGTTTGGTGCTTCCCTCATGATAGACGGGTCAGAGAGTGTGTGTATATACATGTATTTCTCATTATTTCAATTCAATTTCTTATAATTATGCATCATGACTGAAGAAATGTATAGCAATTAAATCATTCCACTTATAAGTTAGAGTACCGCTTAAACTTCCGTGAAGGTATTAATAGTTTCATTTAATTAACTGTGCAATCTTTATTACAGTATCAGGACTGAAAGATGTCTGAGATATGGAATATATGTCAGCATCCAAAATACTTATGGAAACCTAAAACTATTTTCATTTTCTGATGTGCATTAGTGTCTGATGCAGAATGTCTTTCTTAACTTGCTATTACAAAGAATGGCAAACCACAATTCATGATATTATATTTTCCTTGTTTACTCATTAATTAGCAGGCAGTCTGCATACGTTTGTGTACGTAAATTCAGTTACTAACAGGTTGATCTGGAGTTTCTTAATATAGCTTCCATGATGTAATAACATATACTAACTTGCCAGTTTACATGATTTCAAAATAGTTACTTGCAATTTTTTAGCACCAAGTAAAATTAGAAACAAGGATTTTATAAAACTTGACAGCAGCATCGCTGTTAGCTATTATTGTCTTGTGCCAATGAACATTAAGTCTAAACATAATTTATTATAGTAAATTATATTTGAAAATAAAAGGTAGTATAGAGAATTACTTTAAATGGAGAAATTTAATTTTTCCTCTTTGATGAATAATAATATATGTTTCCTAGCAAAATTTTCTAATATGTGATCTTCATTTTTAAATTAAAGATGGTTTAGAGACAAGTTTGATTCCAGGAATAGAGATCTCACACACATAGTTCTATCCACAGAAACCTTTTAAGTTTCTGGGTTATTTCTGGGAACAGAACTGCTTAGCTTTCCAGTATTCTTATGCACTTAACAACTAGTAAGAAATGTAAGAAGTAATAGTCAATCATAGGATGTATGACAGTTAGAAAATAAAATTTTGTTTGATTTCTTCTTCTAAATGTTTAGTGAAAAATTTCCCCATGTAATTATAAAGGTGACTATGTATACATTACTGTATGGATTTTCATAGTATAGTTAATCTCTTCCACATTTTAATGATCGATAAATCAACAAATATTTTGAGTTGGCTGTGATCTCTTTTACCCTTCTTACTTGCAGTGTGAATTCTCTATTACTTATTTACCATTATTCTTTTTCTCTTTTGATAATACATTTGGTTTTAGAGGTCAGGCACTGAGATTTCAAGTCAATTCAGTAAATATGTACTGAGTTACTACATGGAAGATGATTTTGAAGGCTCTGTAATGGGTACAAATTTGATAGCATAAAACATTAAAGGTGTATATGTTCCTGGTAATTTCCCAAGCTAACACGTTAAATCTGGACCCTCTAGTAAGTACACTCATATAATAAGACTGAATAAATGAATTCATTCTTATTTAGTGTTATATTCTGCACTCTTTGGCCTAACACCCTTTGGATCCACTCTTACGCAGGTTCCCCAGAGTTCTGAACATGTGCAACAGCAAAGTCTCACACATTTTTTGGTATGTAAATTATTTATCCCTGGGTCATAGTGTGCACTTGTCTCCCTGGAGCATTCTGAGATTCCCCCTTTGCAGTGAACCTAGAAATTACCAGGATTGGTCATGGTGAGAGTTGAAGAGAATGAATACTCACTTTTAAATCATCTTCTCCAGGTAAGGTTATCACAAAATTTTCAAGCAAAGTACAGGTAGTCTCCTCAGACACAGGAGGGCAAGCTACCTCAGGGGTAAGAGAGCCTCAGAGTGACTTGGGGTTCAAGACAGTCATTTTCTTGTGGGTCCAACCATATGTCCCCATGCCAAGTTCAGGACTCCATTCTTTCCCAATTAGTGCCCTAACTTTCAAAGGAGAAATGTGGGAAGACTGTAGATGAATTGGCATTAAAATTCAACAAAAGATACAATGCAATTTTATATTTAATTTTAGCAATATCAGCCCTGGAGCTACAATAAATAAGAGAATATTTAAGGCTGGTGAGAAAGCTCTCTGTTTCTCAGACCATGACTTCAGCTGAGAGTTCACGGCCCTGAGCTCATCGTTTTCTTTCTGTGAGCACTCCGGTGGGCTCAGTAGAATCCGTTCCACACGACAGTCCTTGTAGCCATCATGAAAGACAGAATGTTCAAATACTGCTCTCAGGTGGGCATCCAAACCACTTACCGCAGTCAGCTATTCATCAAAATCAACCATAGGTGATAACCTGATTAATTATGATGCGACTGCATGAAATAGATACTAGCATCCCATTTTCGGCTGACAAAGTGCTCAGTATTATGTTCAAATCCTAGGGCATGTTCAATCCAATCCCAAATTCCAATCTTTGTGGGTCTATCTCCTGAGACCAATACAGTAGCACCTCTGTATCAGTCAGCGTCCAGTCAGAAGACAAAAACCACATAGCAATTTGACCAGAAAGAGACCAATGTAAAGAATTTACAAGAGATTAATTAACTAGCAAGGGGTAAAGAGAATTCTAAAGGATATAAGAATAGCAGATATAGGACGGAGGCAGAGCGCTCAAAGAAGGAACAAATCTGGAAGAGCCCCACCCCTCCCAAGATTTAGATCCAGACATCACTGGGGAGGGAACGGCTATGGTCTTCCAGCTGATGGGAAAATCTGCTGGGGTACTAGAAACTGGGGCTAGCAAGAAGAAAACCACCTTTTAAGGGGACAACAGAACTCACTGAGGCCTGCAGGAGTCTCTAGGTGTCACTGGGAAATCGTTCTCAGGATTGCCAGAGAAACTCTCCAGGAAGCTTCTTGCAAGGATGTTACCACTAAAACTCACTGGGCATGAGTGTCACTGGATGTCCTGCGTGCTAACGAAGCACCACAGGAACAAGCGCACTGGAGAATCACACTGGAACTAGGAATAGAGGTCTCTTCTTCCTACAGTGTCCTTCTAGCACCTTCTACTAACAATGCTTAACATGTCAGTGGACAAAGGAGAAAGGTTCACAAGATCTGGTCCCAGTATCATAAGCCAGGAAATGACGGGTGAATTTGGAAGTGAAAGGCAATACATTTATAACTGGCACAGGTGTAATTTCCTTATTATGCATATTTAAAGAAGTGAGAACTGAAAACAGCATAATTCCTTTTCCCTGTAGTAACAGTACTGGGACTAGGTATAGTTTCCTGTCTCTACGTTAACCAATACTGAGACCAAGCAAAATTACCTAGTTATGTACACCAGGAGTTACCTGTCCCTGGATGATAAGACTGTGGGCAACCAAACACATTCCTTACCAGGAGTAACAGCTTGCTCATTAAGACTTGTTTCCATAGCCGCACCTCTCAGAACCCACCAATCCCAAAGTTAGAGCTATTACATAACAACTCCATCAATTTCCACGTTTCTTACTCTGCAAGGCCATCTTAAAACTAGCCAGTCTAGGGTCTAAAACCCTAATAATACGCTCCCATGACTCCTCTCTCCAAGACTCCATCAGAATAGTGTTCTCGCCTACTGCAGTGAACCTAATTAACTTCGCCTGTCCCAAACCTAGGCTCTTCTGGTTGTATTTCGGGGAGTTGAGAATCCACAACAGAATTCATAACCCAATCAGGAGAAGTTGTAGAACTTGCTTGGGGGTGATATAAAAGGCTGCTTAGCTGACGGCAGAAATGTCTCTTTGCACGTTATGCGTGCCTTCTAAAAACACCTTTTTCGTGTGATGTATTTATTCCTGGTCTGATTGCTTACTCCCATGTTCTTGTTCAAGCAGTTGTCGAGAGCAAATGAAGAATCTGTTTAAATGAGAAGGCTTAGTGCAGTACTGGGTTCAAATAGTGCCTTTTCAGGACCTAAATACAGCGTGCAGTAGAGGTTTGGAGTCAAAACACGCTGTACTTTCTGCCTCAAGGACTGATAGCTGTGAGGCCAGTAGGGGACACAGTCCTGCGCTTGGACATCGGCCCTCCCAGGATGAGAAGAAATCATCATCCCCGGAGACAACAGGGAGGCCTTTCATGCAGCTTCTCAGAAGCAGACATGAAATAGATGGGGGCTGAGCTACAGATTTGCTGATCAGGGTAACAGATAAAAGGGAGAGTAAGTAGAAAAGGTAAATTAATGCATATTAAAATGGCAGAGAAATAAGCATGAAAAAGATGTTCAACATCATTAGCCATAAGGGAAATGCAAATTAAAACCAAAATGAGAGTCAGTATACACCTATCAGAATAGCTAAAGTAAAAAATAATAATGACACGAAATGCTGGCAAGAACGGAAAAAGAGTCAATCACTCATTCATTGCTGGTGGAAATGTAAACTGGTACAGCCACTCTGAAAAACAATTTGGTCGTTTCATATACAACTAAACATTCAATTACCATAAGACCCAGCAACTGCATTCTTGAGTATTTTCTCAGCGTAATGAAAACTATGTTGTCCCAAAAATCTGTACACAAGCATTCATAGCAGACTTATTCCTAATAGAAAAAAAACTAGATACAACCTGGACGTTTTTCAATGACTGAATGGCTAAACAAACTCTGGGACATCCATACCATAGAATGCTACTCAGTACTAGTAATGAATAAACTATTGACACAACAACTTGGATAAATCTCAAGGGAATTATGCTGAGTTAAAAAATAGCCAATCTCAAAAGGTCACATACCATAAGACTCCACTTATACAGCATTCTTGAAATAACAAAATTACAGAAATGGAGAACAGACTAGTGGTTGCCAGGGGTCAAAGATGGTGGAAGAAAGGTGGGTATGACTATCAAAGTCCAAAATGAGGGATCCGTGGGTGATAAACTAATCTGTATCTTGGCTTTATCAATGTCTATATCTGGTTATGACATGGTACTGTAGTTTCATAAAATGTCAGCACTGGGGGGAAATTGGGTAAAGGGTCATTGGATCTGACAGTATGATTTCTTACAATTGCATGTGAATCTACAAGTAACTCGAAATTAAAAGTTTGATTAGAAAAGGTAATAAAAGACAGGGATTTACCAGCAGGAAGGAAGATAGAGACTGTTCCTTGGTCATCTTTCCCTCAAACTTAAAAAAAGAGCCTTTATGGGCTAAAGTTTGCTATTTGTCTGTTTCTTGTTTGGAGACATGGAAGGGAGATGGGCTAAAGTGAGTTAGAAGACAAGTGAAGAGCACTGTTAGTACTTCTGCTTGTGTGTTAAGTCTCTGCCCCTCAGCGATTTCAATAGTGGCTTATTTTTCAAGGCTTTCTGGATTTACATGTGGGTTTGTTTTAAATTCAACACCATGAAAAAGTGATAGGAAAACTGAATGCTCTGCTTCACCACAGTAGGTCCCAACAAGCTAAAGCTATAAAAGGACCCAGAACTTGGGGGGACTCGAATGCACCAGACCCTCACTAGACCTAAAGGAAGACTCTTTCCTGACCAGAGAGCAAAAGAACTTGATTTGAACAATAAGATCTGTTTTAGCCAACTATGTACAGACCAGTGGATTCATTTGTCTTATCTAGAGAGCAAACTTTCAAGTTTTAATTAGCATATCCACCATAAATTCTTTTTTTTTTACCATGTAAGACCCCCTAACTTTGCCCCTTTGGCAAATTAATTAACAAATTTCTTCACTGAGGGTGTGTGTGTGTGTGTGTGTGTGTGCGCGCGCACGTGCGTATGCCTGCGTCCTTGCCTGGAAGGTAAACAAACTCAGCTTAAAAAAATAAAAAAGTTCTTGTCTATTTTTTATTCTTTGCCAAGTTTTAGGATGCAAACAAGAAGGCCCAATGTTATCATGGTTAAATATTTATTTGCTAGACAAAATGTAGTGGTAAAAGGAACTGATAATCAGCAGTAAGAAATGGGTTATATTAAATTTAATTCAGAAGGAAATTTAAGGAATACTGAAGAAATCCCAAATTCCAAACCCCATTAAAATCTTAAGCTTCAAAACAATAAAATCTCTATTATAATGAATGATAACATCACTGTAGGTTATTATTTCATTCATTTCTAATTTCTTTGGTTATATTAAATACTCCTTAAATTCATTCTTCTTAAAAATCAAACTGGTCCCAGCTGCAGTTAACAAGAGAATTTCTTATTCTTTCTGCAGTTTTCATAAAATTTTTTAATGAGAACACATAATTACTGCTAAAACATATCATTAGAAATATATAATTTTTACTTAATGAAAGAAATGTCAAAATATTTATTCTAACTTGAATCTTCTAAAATGATATGAAAGTCAAATATAAAATAATGTCATATAAAATACAGTGCAAAAATTCATCTATCAAATTCATAGACAAACTAATACCATATGAAAAAATTTCCTGACATTTTTGACAGCCATTTACCTCATGTACCAATTGAACTAGGTGACAGAAGACTCGTTTTGTTTCTAAGTGCATGCTGCATTGGATTCAGCTCTAATAGGCATTTACTATGCAATATATTTTTTAAAGTGTGGGTAAAAGTGTTATACACTTGTCCTGCCTGCAAGGGGTTTACGTGTTAGTTAAACTTTGGTAAAGTTACCTAAGACTGCTATTTCTGCCTTCCAAAAACTCAGGGCATACACCTGTCTTCATACTCTTTATAGAAATGAGACAGATAGATAATGATGGCTGAATTGAACGAAACCTTTAATTTGCATCACAATCTTGTGAGAGTAAAAGAAGTCATCTACTTCCAAGTCATTTCCCCAGACAGACCCAGATTATCACATTCCCCTCATATTTATCATCCAGATCAATTCCATCGACTCTTCAAGACACATGTAAGATACCATATTTCATTGAATCCAAGACTGTAATATTCATCATTATTTTGTATTCTGTTTAGAAAGGAAAATTCTGCCAATTAAACTATGATATACCATCAAATTTAATCTAACACATCAATTTTAAGATATATTCTGATTTCAAAGATGGCAAAACATTTTAAAGAAAATGTGTGTATTAGAACTGAAATACAATGTTCCTTACATGTTAGAACTATAAAGAGCTGCTTATCCACAGAGCTGTGTCCATCACCCACACGACTGTGCCATAAAGCATGCTTTACAAATACTGTTTAACTTAGGAAAAAAAGAATAAAGGACATGGGGCAAAACCTCACCTATACCACTGGGGTAACCAATAATCTTCCTCTAGACTCCTCTCATAACTAAGATGAGAATACTGACCATTAAAAATAATAAGAGACTATAATAAATCATGTTCATAATGATTGTACAATACTAGAACAATAATTAGCCAGTATATTTTTTGTATCAAAGTATAGTTGATTTACAATATTGTGTTAGTTTCAGGTATACAGCATAATGATTCAGTATTTTTGCAGATTATATTACATTATAGGTTATTACAAGATAATGGTCCACTACACTTTTTGTACTAAAATAAAATTAGATTCTTAAAGTCACTTCATTTCCCAAGATTACTTTCTGTTAACATTTGTCTTCATTGTTTAGACTTAATCTGTTGGCCTGAAACATTTATCAGCATGTGAAAAGATATGTAATAACAATTAATGGGCGTTCAAATTTAAACCATTTTATGTTAAACAGCATGTCTCAATGTAAACTGCTTTCCTACTAAAAGAAACACCACATGCCTTGACCATATTTTTTTTCCATGAATGATGTTTCTCATTATGCTGTTCACAAAAACTTTTAAACATTCAATTCAAATTCAAAATTCAGAAATTTTACTTTTCCACATCTTTGCAGAAGGAGCAGAAAATAAATGAAATGAGCTTTCACTCCACCACACATAAATCTAGAATTCTCAGGGCTACTCTTGCTATCCCCATTTTATTATACATTTTTCTTTACTCTCCTTTCTAAAATTAATATATTTGTGATTCAGTTAGCATACTGATTCCTAGCATAACATGGGATTAAACTATTCCAAGTATTTGCACATATATTGCCTTTTGATGAAACATGCTGTTTAACTCTTACTCTATTTTGCAAATGCTCTGTGAAACTCTGCCTTGTCTTGTCTACCTTTCTCTGAAAGATTAAACAGAGACTGGAATAGTGTCTGCCTTGTTGTTTGTATAAGTTCTGTGAAATATAATGGATGATTAGACAATAAATATATTACAATGACAGTAATAATTTTTCAACTCTGAACAATTTTCCATTTTATTCTCATATCCTAGACTAAAGATTTTACTCTCTATTCACTGAACCACAGAACTTTAGAGCCCATAAGCACTCAAGAATCAACCCACTTATTTTATAGATGATTCTCATCCATCAAGAATTACTATTTCCATACAGATGGCCAGTAGGCACATGAAAATATGCTCAACATCATTAATCATCAGGGAAATGCAAATCAAAACCACAGTGTCACCCCACACCTGTTAGAATGTCTATTACTGAAAAGACAAGAAATAGCATATGTTGTCAAGGATGTGGAGAAAAGGGAACCTTTGTGCACTGTTGGAGGAAATGTAAGTTCGCCACTGTGGAAAACAGTATAAAGATTTCTCAAAAATTAGAAATACCATGTGATCTAGCAATTCAACTTCTGGGTATTTATCTAAAGAAAACAAAAACACTAACTAAAAAGATATATGCATCCCTATGTTCACCACAACATTATTCACAACAGCCAAGATACGGAAACAACCGAAGTGCCCATCCATGGATGAATGAATAAAGAAGATGTGATATACATATGTACCATGGAATACTATTCAGCCATTTAAAAAGAAGGAAATCTTGCCATTTGCAACAACGTGGATGGCCCTCAAAGGCATTATGCTAAGTGAAACGTCAGACAGAAGGACAAATACCATATGATCTCATTTATATGTGGAATCTAAACAAACAACAATAGCCTAAGTTCGTAGATACAGAGAACAAACTGGTGGTTGCCAGAGGTGGAGGGGTATGGGGGTAGGAGAACTGGGTGAAGGGAGTCAAAACACTAAAAAATTTTTTTAATTAAAAAAAAGAGCTTCCTGAAAAAAAAAAATGTGCCAAATGCAAAGGACTGAATGCACCTTTCTTTTTTTAAAAATTGAGATATAGGGAATTCCCTGGCGGTCCAGTGGTTAGGACTCCATGCTTTCACTGCTGAGGGCACGGGTTCGACCCCTGGTTGGGGAACTAAGATCGCACAAGCCGCGCAGAGAGGCCAAAAATAAAAATAATAAATAAAAATTGAGATATAATTGACATATAACATTGTGTAAGTTTAATGTGTACAACATGTTGATTTGATACCCTTATATACTGCAGTATGATCACCACCACCAGAGTATTAGCTGACACCTCCATCACCTCATATAATTATCATTTCTTTTTTGTGGTGAGAACAATTAACATCTAGTCTCTTAACAGCTTCAAGTATATAATATTGGGAAAAAAAGAATTACTATTACCACGTACTGAGCATTATATGAAATGCTAAACTCTAGTACTCCACTCAGTCCTCACAATTACCCAGAATGTAATTATTAGCCCCATTTCACAGATTAAAAAAAAACTAGATCCAAGAAAAATTAAGAAATTGATCCAAGGTCACCCTACTCTAATAGCAGAACTACAGCTATGATTTTGATGTGCCCATTGACACTAGTGTGTGTATTCTTTTCACTATATTTCCTGTCAACCAGAACATCCACAGTGAATGTTTAAGTGTATCCTAAACTCTGTACCAATACTTTTATTGTCATTTCTTCCCTTCTTTTCCTTTATTCCTTTTCAGATTCTTCTGAATTAGAGACATTACTATTACTTTCCCTTAATATAAAATAATACAAATCTTATAAGAGTCCACCATCAACTGTTAAAACATGTTTCCCTTGGAGATAGTAGGCTTAATTCAATATCAATAAGTCTCATTCTTTGAGTTCTTTAAATCCACTTATCTAATCAGGTTGCCTATTTTCCAGATTGTCTGATGATGTCTGAAAAGATCTCGCTAACTTTGGCTTTATTAAGCTCTACCTAATTAATTTCATAAGTCAATAAGGTACTGATGTATCGGTCCATCAAGTAATACTAATAGAAAACTCCTAACTGCATGTACCATTTAGGAAGCTAAAATGGTAAATAATAGTGATAATAATAACAATAATAATAATAATAAACCTTCAGAGATGTAGTACTGTTGTGTTTGTTTCCATGAATTTTTGATGTCCAACTTCCTACTTTAAAGAGGAAAAGCTGTTAACAGACAGTGTGTGTAGTGATTCATATGTTGGATTTCAATGAGAATTCTTAGCCCCTTTTCTTCTCCTCTATACCCTCCCCTAGATAATATCATAGATTCTACTGGTTTCAGATCAAATTTTATGCATACACTCTCTCTGTTATCTATCTCCATTCCAGGGTACCATCCTGAGTTTCAGACCAATATGAATAGCTCCTAAACATCTCTAACTGGATGTTTCACAGGATGATGGAGCTAATTTTTTTCAATAGTGCCCTCATCGTCTCTATTCCTCTCCCAAACTTACTCCTCCAGTGTTACTTCTCTCTTAGAAAATTCACAGAGTTGCTCAAGGTAGAAACCTGGGAATCATTCTTTCACCTCCTTTCCTCTCATTCCACACATCCCAAACTTAGCCATTTATCTCTTTATGACCACCAGAATTTTCCATTCTTCTGTCCTCACTCTAGTCTAAGCCAAGATCATTGCTGTCATGACAGCTAAAATGGCCTGCAAATTTTGTCTACCTGAATCCACTCTATCCACTCCAATTCTTTCTTAATTCTAAGCAGGGTGCTCTTTTAAAATGCAAAGTGGATAACTTAATTAAACTCTTTAAATGGTTTTACAACCACTTTTATGTCAAAGTCATAAATCCTTAATATGGCTTACAAGGTCCTTCTTGCCCTGGCACCGGTCCACTTTGTTTCATCTAATTTTGCTGGTCATTTTTTTCCAATTTATCCAGACAAACTGCCTGATTTTTGCTTGTTTAATTGAAAGGAAACAAAAATATTTCTAAAACACAAACATCTTGGCAAACACAGCAAAGAAGAGCATCTTTAAACGTCTCTGGCGTATTTGCAAAAAATAGTCTGGCATTGAAAAGAAAACCCTTACAGAAAAAAATAATAGCACATGACTAAAGATAGCATACATTTTTTGGAATTTTTCAGTATTATCAAAATTGCTAATTGTAAAATTACTGTTTCTTAACAGATACTAGTTGGGGCTGCCTTACTACTTGCAACAGTATTTTTTGGCATCATACTTACTGTTAATTTTAATCAAGTTTTTTGTTTACTCAATAATACATAATTACATTGGTTTCTGACACTCAGTTAGACATAAACTTGACTTAGAGCCATTTGAGGGCATCGAAATTTCAGCTTCTATACTACTTTATATATTATCTATGTTGTACCATTTATTTACATGGTGCTTTGAAAAGTAAATACACAGCGGCTATTTTATTCTACTACAGATCTGTAGCTAGAAAAGTATGAGATCTATATTAACTTTCATTTTACTGAGATCATGACATTATCCTAAATGATCTGCAAGAAAAATGTTTGCATTATTCATTGAAAATTTGACTGTTTCATTGCAAAGGCCATTTTTATACGTCCTCTTACATTATATATCTATGCTGGGGCTTCCCTGGTGGCGCAGTGGTTGAGGGTCTGTCTGCCAATGCAAGGAACGCAGGTTCGGGCCCTGGTCCGGGAGGATCCCACATGCCGCCGAGCGGCTAGGCCCGTGCGCCACGACTGCTGAGCCTGCGCTCTGGAGCCCGCGAGCCACAACTACTGAGGCCCGTGTGCAGGGAGCCCGTGCTCCGTGGCGAGGGAGGCCACCACAGTGAGGGGCCCGTGCGCTGCGGCAAGGAGTGGCCCCCATTTGCCACAACTGGAGAAAGTCCATGCGCAGCAGCCAGGGCTCAACACGGCCAAAAAGAAAATAAATAAAATAATTTAAAAATAAATAAATAAAAATAAAAATCCTTCAAGAAAAAAAAATATATATATATAAATCTATGCTAAATTAAAGGGCTTCAAGGGATAATAATCCAGAGTACTACCCAAATACTGGCAATCAAGCTAATATCAAAGTATGCTAAATAAAAGAACTTTGGGGTATACTAACCCAGACCATTATCTAAATAATAGTAATTAAACACATAGGATAAATTTTTCTAAGAATATGATCCATATTATTTTACAGCAAGAAAAGAATAAAAATTTTGCTATAAATCAGTTGTATGCATTCAGATATCCATAGAATTGATTTTTAAAAATTGATTTAAAAAATGTTCTTGACTTAAGGTAATTTCCAATAAAAAGAACAGCTTTCTTTTCAATTAAAAGAAGGAGAAAAATGCTTAGAAATCATGTCCTATATTCAGAAAGTCAAGAATGATGAGAGAGAAGAAAACATAAACCAATAGTTTAAAAAACAGTGATAAATAAAAGACATTCATACAAATATGCATTTATGAAAATAAATGTAAATACATCAAATTACTCCTACCCAAATTTAGACATAGATCCACAGATTGAAATTAATTTTAATGCTATCTTTAAGATATTAACTTAAAATAAAAAGATATGTAATATATATCAAACAAATGAAATAAACAAAAAAAATCATCAGCAGAGTTCAGAGTCCAACTCCAAAAGCATTAAATTGGATCTAGAGGTTCATTTTGCCATCATAAGTTTTAGAGTAAAAGAAGTTAAATCTACAATAAAGAGGTTTATAGATACAAACATTTAGGTTCTGGTGGCAGTTTTAAAATATGTCCACAGAATTTTAAATATCCCTCCCTTCAAAAGATAGAGCCAAATTTTCCTCCTTTGAATGTGGGCTGGACTTAGTGACTCACTTCTACTGAACAGAATTAAGCAGAAGTGATGGTGTGCAATTTTGGAGACTAGGTCACAAAAGGCACTAATACTTCCTCCATGCTCACTCAGGAGAAAGTTTGTCACCATGTTGTGAATACCCCTACTGGGAGGCCCATGTGGAGAGGAATTGAGACCACATGTGTTGACTGATGAGACAGCCAGAAACTGAGGCCTCCAGCCAACAACCCCATGAACGAGGCTTCTTGGAAGCAGACCCTCCAGCTCCAGACAAGAATGCAACCCAAGCCCATGTCTTCACTGCAACCTCATGAGATACCCTGAGCCAGAAACGGCCAGCAAAGCCACTCCCATGTCCCTGACTGTTAGAAACGGTATGAGATAATAAAAATTTTGGGGTTTTGCTGCTAAGTTTAGGGGTAATTTATTTTGCATTAATAGCTAACTATTACAGTGCTGAAAAAAATAGGCGTCCAAATATATGAAGCAAAAATGCCAAAACACAAGGAGAAAATGAAAAAGAACTCCTTAGATACAATAGCTGAAGTAAGACAAAGAATACTAAATCCAGATAAAGAAATCTGAATAACATTTTTTTTACTAACAATTGAATAACAATTTAACAAATTTAATTCAATTTAATAACAACTTAATGAACATCTTTAATGACTATGTGGTGATTTATACCTTAAAAACATAATATTAATATCCACAAAAATTTATAAATTTATATGTCAGAGACCACAAAGATCAATACACAACACACATACAAATCACAAAGCAAAAGGCACAGAGCTCACAATTTCTGACCATGATACAATGTAACTAGAAGATAACTGTAGTGTCCTCAAGAAAATCAAAGTAGTTGGAAAGTTAAGAAAAATTTAGTCTAGGAAGAAATAAAAACTTTAGTTTCAGAATATTAAGATATAATTATCAATATAATTACCAACATTAACAAAAGAAAAAATTCCCCAAAGAATCAGTTGACCAATGATTTTTATAAATTTTTCAAATGTTTAAAGAACATTTAAACCTTTTATACCTATTATACCAGCCAATGTAATTTTTATAAGAAAAAAATTTTTAACAACTGTAAAGAACAGGCAATATACAAGACTGAAATTACAGTAAGGCTACATAAATGTTTGAGAATGAATACCCAGCAAATTCATCTTAAGTGATGATCAATAAAAACTAGGACTCGCGCTTTCTTCCTTGTTAGCCATATTCTATAACATAACACAATTACCTAACACATGTTTGAAAAACTTTTACTGATGTCCATAACAACATAGAGGTTTGCATTTGAGATGGGAAATAAAGGATCTGTAGTAAAATAACGAGTCTCTTTTTACAATTAATTAAGTAACAAAAAAAGGAGATAACCTTCACTCACTGCAGAGGACAAAACATGATCAAATTCAAACTTTTCCAGACCTTCACTTCAACCTGCATTATTAACCAAGGCCACTTTAGTTCATGAGTTTATAAATTCAACATCTTTATCAATACACAGAAGAGATTTGTCATATCATACTTAAGTAGACAAAGTACAGGCATTTTTACTATAACTTAAAAATAAACCTTATACTCTGCAAAACCACGTACTAAGATTAAGAGAGACTGTGAGAAAAATATGCAACTGGTAACAAGAGAACAAAAAATTATAAACCATATAAAAACTAACATAGCTAAAAAGACATGTTACATTCTTAACAAATAAATGCTTCATTTAATACATGAATGTATCTTTTTAAAGTGAAAGTAATTTGATACCAGGTGTAAAGAACAGAGGCAAGGGAAAAGCATACAAAAATTGGAGACCACCATGCAATCAACACTTCTGCAGCAGACCCCATGACCATGGACACTGTTTCAGTATGTGCTTCTTCACCACCTGCTACACTCACCTGTGTTAGTGTATGCTGGCTTGGTGCAAAAACAGTGATGCATTTGACAAAATAATGTATATAACAATGTGATTTTGACATTATGCTGACATATTTTACCTTTTCACCAACTATGTAATAGATAATTCTCATTTCAGAAACATGTATGACAGCAGAACAGACTTTAAGAGGCAAGAGATTTGCCTCACAGTTTCTTTTAATAAATAGTTAATTCTTTTCTTAAGGGAACCTCTTTGTGATTTCACATTTCCTATATTCTACATATAGGTAGAGGTAAGAGGGGTCTGGATTATTCTGTTTCAGTACTATGAGAGAAATCGCTACTATAGCCTAATGCATTTAACTCATACATAAAAGTGGACAAAGATAGCATTAAAGATAGCATTAAATGAGAATAAAACCCAATAGCATTAAAGGAGAATAAAACCCAATCTCATATAAGAATACAGATGAAGTTTTTTTCAGCAATCTATGGAAAGAATGCACCACCGTGAAATAAAGATTAATGTTAGAAAATTAAGATGGGTTTAATAATAAATTACTTAATAATACAAATACATTGTATTAGAGGTCAAAGAAAAAAACACAATATTTGATAATATTCGCCTGTATTCATGATAAAATCTCACAGGAAACTAGAATAAGATAAAATAAAGAAAATCTATCTCAAACTTACAGTATTTATTAAAAAAGAGTAAAACACTGGAATCTTGCCTGTTAAATTCAGAAATAACAGAAGGGTGTATGTTACCATTGCTTTATATTATTAAGATAGAAGTTCCATACAGTGTATTAACACAAACAATAAATATAAGAACTGTAATTTTTTGAAAAGATGATATGTAATTATCATTATTTGCCATTAATTTTAATGTGGGATTTCATTAAATCTACAAAATTTAACTCTTCTATTAATAACATATCAGTTTAACAAACTATCAGTGAGATTTGTCCCTGTTTTTCTATGGGAACTTAACTATACAATTCTAACATTTATGTTGCAGAATAAATAGGTGAAAACACATCTTTAAAAGATGGGAAAGAAATGTAGCTATATTTTCCCACCAGATATTAAAATGTAATATATATTAAAACAGTGTGGTATGGGCATACAATTGATTAGGAATATAATAGACTGCTCTGACATTTATTATAGTTTATAATAAATGAAGCATTACAAGTCCGTGCAAAAGACAGGAATTATTTTAAACTATCAGAGAGAAAACAACCAGGGAAAACCATTGGCCAAAAAAATTAATGTTTTTGATATTCTCACCATCTAAACAGTAAATGAATAAGAAAAAACTTCACACATTAGGAATAAAATGGGCAAGTTACATAAAAACAAAACTTAAGAATAAAAATATATATAGCAGACTTCCCTGGTGGCGCAGTGGTTAAGAATCCGCCTGCCAATGCAGGGACATGGGTTCAAGCCCTGGTCCGGGAAGATCCCACATGCCGCGGAGCAACTAAGCCCGTGCGCCACAACTACTGAGCCCGCGCTCTAGGGCCCGCATGCCACAACTACTGAGCCCGCGCTCTAGGGCCCGCGACATCTAGAATAGTGCAGCTAATGAAAATGGGCATAATGGATATTTCAGATGAAATATTCTCTGTGCTTTATTATTTTTAATGAAATAAGCAGCTTTTTTTTTTTTTTTTTTTTTTAAAGCTGCTCCCCTCTGAGAAGAAGTGAAAACTAAACACAGACACACATAGAGGGAAACGGAAGTTGTAGAGTCTGAATCTGAAACCAGGATGTCTGGTTTCAGAGTCCTAGCTGGTAACCATCATGCCTGGCATTTTGCCTTAAAATGTGAAGTGTGATAGACATCTAGGAATGTACAATTTTTACCCATATCTTAGGTTTTGTTTTTTTTCTGAAAAAAATTCTAAACTTTTATAAAGATCTTGACATGTATTGCCAAGTTGTTTTTCAGAAAGGGAAACGGATGTGAAGAAACAGAGGAAGACAGTCACTTACAAGCCAAGCAGAGAGGCCGGGAGCAGATCCTTCCTTCACAGCCCTTGAAGGAACCAACCCTGCTGACACCTGGATTTCAACTTCCAGCCTCCAGACTGTAACAAGAAACTTCAGGTGAAAGACAATGTTTCCAGGGGTGTCTTCCAGGGAGCCAGAAAACAAATCAAATCATAACTATTTGGGAATGAGACTTTGAAAGAGCCCCAGCTTTGTTCTGCTACCTTCAAAACCACAAATGTGAGCCAGAGAGCAGGGGATGAGACCAAGAAAGTTAAAATACCACAAAGTTCACTGTTCTTATCGAGATTCAGTAACATTTCTTGAAGAAATCTCCCCGGGTTGCTGCAAACCTTTGGCTAACTTCCAGAATTATGAAAATTTTGATTCTGACAATTTTTGCCAGATATTTTCTTGTTTTCATGGAGGGCCAAATTTTCAAATGTCCTTAATGCAACATCCTAGTCAAGAAAATTTAGCAAAGTATCTTTTGTAATAATACAAAAAAGGGAAATATTTAATTGGAGAAATTAAAATGCAAATGGTAGCCAACTTCTATAGTGACATTATGCAGCCATTAAAATGTTTTTAAAGTAGTTTATCGAATATAAAAATATTCATGATTCAAGAAAATAATATCAGCAACCATGAACTCTCTACATGCTTAATACTGTGATAGATGATTTACATGCATTATCTTATTTTATTCTCACACCAATGCCTTGAGGAAAACAGTAAGCTCTCCATTTTATAGATGGATATTGCAGCTTAGAGTTTAAGTAGCTTTTCCACAATCACAGAGGTAGCAAGCAGAGTAAGTATCCACATTCAGATATGTCTGATTTTGATTGCTTCCCTCTTACGACTTATTCAGTAAGCCTGTAGATGGGATCTGCCCACTCCCTTCTGTCAAGCAGCTCCAGAGACCCCTGCATTTCCCTGATATTTCAGGTATGTCCAATAATCATCACTATTTGTTTAACTGCCCGACTTCCCATTAAAATATGGGCTTCCTGAGGAGAGAGGCTGTGTCTCTTTCTTGATCATCACCGTGTCACACGGGACTGGGTACTGAACAAGAATTTAGTAATTATTTTAAATTATCCATATCAATAAATAAATGATTTAGTGGGTATATAACAGTCTCGTTAGTCTTATGGTTGGAAGACATAAACAGAATGTATTAAATCATCACTTACTCTCCTGGCAGACAAGAGGAAAAGGCAATTGAACATAATTATCTACATGACACATTCCTTGGTCCTCCTAATACAACACAAGATAACAGGACCTGCTATCTCATAAAAACTTATAAAACTTGTAACACTTAAAAACTCACAAAAATTAAGGTTTAGGGTACAAAATGCAAGGTGAATTAATCATATCTAGGATGGTCAGAAATGAGCTCTCTGATGAAAGGGTGATGTTTAAACTGAGCCCTAAATCATAAGTAACCTCTGCCAGAGGAGCATGAGAGAAAATTCCAGACAGAAATTAATAGATGCAATGTTCCTGGGGCATGAGAAATGTGATAAACTTGAGACACTGAGAATAGACAGGAGAGGTTAGAGATAAAAATGAAGTCTGAGAAACAAGAAATGGTTTGCAAGAGCTCACAGAATCTTTATAAGCCAGTTAAAGGATTTTGGATTTGCTCTTAAAGGCAATGGAAGGCCATTGGGTGGGTTTAAACAGAGTAGATTTAATAGTGGGTTGAATATACTTAGAACTGTATTTGTAAAAGAGCATCCTGGGTATACTATGAAGAATAATGGAAGCCAGGTATGGCTGTAAGAGTCTAGAGGATAAAGCAATGACCAAGCCAATAAATGATGGTGGCTTAGACTGAGCCATGGAGAAAAACAGGACTGCAGAGAAATTGAGGAAGTACAGTTTCCAGGACTCAGTGATTTATTAGAAGGGGTAATGAGGTTGGTGGAAGAATTACAGATGACACAACCCTCCAGATTCCAAATGATATAACTGCAGTGAGTTACACGTCATTTGCAAATCCCCTCAATAATTCTCTACTAAACCATCATTCTTTTCTCTATGATGATTGGTTCTAATACAAAGAGTGCTTAATTTTAGCAATTTGATTTTCAACAAAATCAACTCTCTCAGCACGGACTGCCATAATAACAGCTAACATTTCTTGAATTCTAAATACATGCCAGCTCCACTCAAAGTACTTTACGTTGTTGTTAAGTCATTTAGTCTCCATTTTACAGATGTGAAAACTGAGGCATCAACAGTTTAACTTGCCAAGGTTTGCACAGGCACTGAACAGCAAAGATAAAACAATATGTGGGAAAATGTACACAAATATGGAACTACGCCATAAGCTTATTGTTACTATATGTGTGTATGTAAGTGTATATACACAGGGTTTCTATCAATAATGAGAGAGGGAGAGAATAAGGGAGAGAAAAGGAACATGCCAAGTTGGGTTTTCAACTTCAATAATAGAAAATAATTTCTGTCCTTCCACAGTGAACTTATACTTAAATCATAATATATAATCATGAAGGATCCCAACATTAGGTGAGCAATATATAATCTATAATGGCTTCTCAGGATAAAAGCTGCTTTGTGTTCTCAGCAGGGCAGACTACTCTTTTTCACACAAAAGTAACTGTATTATTGTGCTTCAGTGCAAATTCTCAGAGGGGAGCAGCTTTAAAAAAAAAAAAAGCTGCTTATTTCATTAAAAATAATAAAGCACAGAGATTATTTCATCTGAAATATCCATTATGCCCATTTTCATTAGCTGCACTATTCTAGATGTCGACTCTCAGAATTGGAAGGAATACGTTTTAGGGGGCTCTAAATCTTTGATTTCAGAATCACATACATGATTCAAGTCCCTAATTACCTCTAAATTAATATCTACTGTACTGAGCAGGTGCTTGGTAAAAGATTTATGGAGGTTACTCAATTGCATTCATAGACCTGTTTAAGTTTTGCTTCCTTGGGGAGGTCTTTGCTGACCATGTTAGTCAGTTACCCTTTTATCATGCTCCCAGACCCTCTGTAAGTTCTCTTGCATAGCATTCTTTACCACTGTTTAATATGTCTTCCCCATAACTGTTCGTTCCACAAGGTCAACGTCTGAGATTGTCTTGTTTCCTCATATAGCCCCAAATTGTAGTTCACAGATGGGAACTAAGGGCACTTTTAATTACAGATTACTATGTGGGTTTTTTATTCCAGAATATAAGCTGACCCACAGAGAAAATAAAAACAGAGCTGTTAATGATAATTCCAGCCCTTCAACTAATTTTCTCCAGCCTGATGATTATAACAGTTCTTTGAAAATCACTGGAAATAAATTGGAAAGAACAAGAAGGACTCGGGAAGCACAGTGTCTTAGAGAAATCACCTGGCTACTCTCACCTCACAGCCAGCCCCTGCCTAGCTCTTCCCTGCATTCACCATACCCATTCCTGCTTTTAAATCTGCCTATATGGTTCTCTTCTCTCCTCCCAAGCTTCAAATCAAAGTTCAAGGATCTTCATTTTTCCAATACATTCACAGACTAACCATCTAACTCTGGATTCTTATAATTTCTTGTCTTCCAGAATATGTGAGTTATTCTGACCAACCACACTCTTCAATTTCCCTTCTCCATTAGTAATTTATTAATCATATATATATACACACACACACACACACTTTTTTTTTCTGTTCTTCTCCATTATATTATCAATCTTTTAGTAAGGAGTGCCATTCTATAATTTCTTTTTTCTTACCTACTAATTTTATCAAAGCCTAAAATGACTCATAATGCAGTTGAAACAAATGGACAAAAAACTGATGTAAATGAATATAAAAAGTTCCATGGGACACAAAGACTTTCAAGTTTCTAATCATTAGAAACTTTATTGACAAAAAACGAAGATAAGTACTTGAATAAATTAGATGGAAGATGCAATTAGCAACACAATTCATATACTTCCAACCTTAAGTCAGTTTGGTACTTGTCTCCATTTAGAATCATCTGGCTGGTTGAACTTGGAGCATCTTCCTGCATCTGGATTATATAAATGCTGAATTATTGCCCTTTCAAGACCATTTGCAATTTAATTGTTCTCAGGCAGAGTTTTAATAATAGCTTGTATAAAATGAATATTCAGGATTTTTGGTCAAAATCATATTAAACTCTTCAGTCAAGTGTCAATTTCCTTGATCTGCCCCTCTTTATTTTTTCCAGTAAGGAGTTAATTGAGTGTCTTACAATCACTTACCTAATTCCCATGCCAAATCATTAAATGCTCAATAACTGCTTGAATAGATTAGAAAAACGCAGTTAGCTGGATCCCCACAAAAATGTTTTTGTGACAAAATCCTGCTGCTGCAAGTAACACATTCAGTCTCATTAGTGAAAAAGTCTTTCTAAGACACTCATGGAAAGAATGAGACAAAGTGTTTCTGCCACCATCCCCAATCTGGAAGCACAAGAAAACGTCAAGTTGAATGGCGAAGTATAGAGAAACTGAGTAAAAATGAAAGGTCTGATCCAAGGTATTTACCCTCTAAAGTTTAATCACACATACCAGCTCCTATTCAGAGTACACTCTGCACAGCTTCTATTCAAGCTGCTACTTTTGTATAATGAACAAAGAGAAAGAGAAGTACATAAACACAGCTACGCTTTGAATAAGGACTGAGTATAAAGACATCTGTCCTCTAACATTTTACAAGTGTACCAAGTAATGACACATCCCCCTCTGTTTTCTTCCACAAGCGAAGGATGAGTTCCTAAAGGAGCCTAGGGTAACAGCTTTCAACACTTACACTAACAAGTACCATGCCTTTGTGAGTTTTAAAAGAGAGAACAAGAATTATTTTCCAATAGCCAGTTCCTTCCCCCGCCAAGTAGCTCAGAGAAAGTCATTAGGTTAGCACTGAACTTTTGTGGGAAAAAGAAAATCCTATGATCTTTGCTTTATTCAAGATGATTTCTATAAAGTCATTTCAAGGTTTCAGTGAAGTGGATAAGTGAAGCTATTCAATAAGTATCAAGCTGTCTTAGAGTGATACAAGGGACCACTATTTGTAAATCATTTTTGTGCAAACTTCAATACCACAAAATAAGACTTAAAATATAATGTGCTACAACTACATTTAAGCTCTACATCAAATCATCATGACTCAAAGATATAGTGAAGCTTACCTCAGTCAGACCACTCTTCCAGGGGCATTCTTCAGAGCTGGAGCAAACAGTCACTGAAGAACCAAAGAGAAATGTTCTACAATAGCTCCCTAAATGTAGACAATTTGGGAAATTAAATATCAGCAGAAAGAAGGAGCTACTGTCGGAATGATAATCCACAAACTAGAATCTCTTAAAGACCTATCTATACCATGGTTCCAAAGAACTGTCCAACATTATGCTCAAAATAAGAGCTAACATGATCAATTAGCAGAAATAAGTATACGGCCTATTTTGAAGTTATATTCATAAACTTTAAACATTTTCATATGAGTGAAATGAAATCTTTGCTGCAAAGTTTACCTTTACTTAAAAAAAGCAATCTAAATATTCCAATACCTGCTCCCTTGGTGACTCACGTCCCTGGTGACTAGAACAATCATGGTCTGATTTGAGCTGTAGTAAATTAAACGCACAGGATTTCACAGATGCCAGCGTGCACTCAGTCTGTTATCAAATAGGACGAAGAGATATAAAAAAGGATGGTGGCTCTTTGCCATGGAAGTGGCTGATAAAGCTAAAGGTGAAATCACCAGAGAAAAATTTAGGACTTTTATGGAATTTTTCTTTTTAAAATGAGGAAGGCATATTATGCATGTACTACTACCCCAGCCCAAAATGTTATAATACTGATGTCAGAGGTCCTACACTAGAGGTCAAACCAATTCTGGGAAACAGGAAAGCCCTGATTTATAGCATCTGCCGATCATGGTGTAAATATTCCCACCCTGGCTGATTTCAAGCTGCCAAGATGACATCACCCTGCTCACAAAATTCCTGCTCACCATGTCTCTATCAGTGCCCCTAACTGGGGTGAGGAAAAAGATGGAGGCAAGTTTAACATCTATAGCAGGACCCGGGTCAAGGATGCAGAGCCAGGAGCCGAAGCCCCTGCTCAGACATACCTGGGACTCAGAAACATGAGAACATGAGGTCATAGTAGAAGACAATAAAAGTGAAGTAGCCAGGATCTTGTTCCACAGCCTAAATCTCCAATGGGAAATCACCAGGACCCTGGTTACTATGGGGAGAAATCAGAATAAAGAGTATATTTTTTTAACACCTGGAAAAACTACCCCTCTACATCTTTCAGACCTTCTATCATCTATCTACCTATCTATCTATCTATCTATCTATCTAAGTTAACAATGCTGCTATTATTGTTGCTGTCATTAAAGCTAGCTGCATGATTACTTTTGATGGACATGGCAAACATTACCTTGATTCTCCTTTAACAACCAGTATTCCATTTTACAAATTAAAAAACTGAAGCACAGGGACATGAATTTTCTCAAAGCACAAAGCTAGAAATTAAGGCAGCCGCAGCTTCAATCTGGGTATCATCCCAAAGCTTGTGCTTTTAATGATTTTACTTCCTCTTCTTTATTTTCCCTTTGAGATAAATTTGGTAAAACTGAGAAAAATCAAATAATGTATACATCTTAATATGTTACTTTTTAAGTAACTTTAAAAGTAATTTTAACTAACATGAAGCTCAATGGTTAAGAAAAGCAGGATAGGCACGAATAAAATAAAAAAAATATACAAATGTCTAAGCTGGCTGACAAGTTAAACATGGATAACCAAACCAAAATGTCTCAGTCTGTGAACCAAAAAGCAGTTTCACCCTCTGTATACTAATTACATTGATATTTTATACCTAAAATATAATGATAATAAAACCAGCTTTGATTCATTATTCTCAAAATCCTCACATCAAGCAAAGAAAAACAACTATGAAAATGCCAAGTGTCATAGCCACTGACATCAAGACTTGTTTTCATCTGACAAGTTTTCAGTCCCCTTTAAAAAGGCAAAACTCCTTGTCAATCATATAAAGCTAAGATATAGGCAAAAATAAAACCTAGGTTTCTGGGCTCTAAATCTTTGAATCTAGCTTCTTCTAACCAGTGTCTGAGACAATATTACATTTCTGATTCCCATTTTCCCTTATGTTGGAAGAAATGAGCATTGCCTTCTCTGTATTTCAACACACCAATACTCATGCTGGCATTCTATCACGTGAGGTTATGATTATCTCTTGTCTCACCACTCTACTTGAAAGTAGCAAGCTTCTTCAACTCAGGGCAAATCAAATTCATCTTTCTGTTCCCAATGTCTAGCAGAGTATATGCAAGAGAGTTTAATAAATGTTGGGAAAACTAATGACTATTTTAGATACAGTATTAAAAGATGCCTCAGAAGCGTATCTCACATAGGTATGTATAAAAATCTTCTTTCCCCCATCCCACTCCATCCCCTACTCCAAATGAATGAATTCACATAGTATTTTGAATCTCTAAATCAAAATTTTAGAAAAGCCATACCTTTTCATATGAACTGGGGAAATAATTTTCCAGCTCATCCTCCCATTTCATCATCACTATGTACTCAACCCCCAATCTATCTTCTTAGCTAATTACTTCCTCTGTAGAAGACCCTACTTCTTGCTATATAAATTCAACTTTTTGCATCTTGTGATATAGAGGACATATGTTTGGTGTTCCCCTTTTCCTGATCCCCAAAATAGGTTAGGTCATTTAATGTAATAAAGATTGTAAGCCATATATATATATATATATTGTTTACTTTCCCTTACCTAAATTGCTGATTGAAGGTACAATTGTGTTAACTTCTAAGTGCCATATTATTGTTAGAGAAACTCTACAGTAACTGCAGGGAAGTGAAAAATGGACCCAGAGCTCTATTCATATTGAATCAAAAGTAGCTCATACACTGAGAACAAATTCAGACAACACCAACTGAATAACTAAACTTCTGAGCACACATGCCATTGCTCCTTTCCACGCTAACCACTGCAGTAACCTTACTCACTTCATCCCATATCTCAGTAAAAATGCCACAGAGAACTTTCAGAGAAAGGTAGTGTATAAAAAGTAAATAATAACATTATTTCTCAAGTTTGCAGTTCTGTAATAACCACAATTTTAAAAAATAAGGCAGAAATCAAGCCAGTTTCAGAAGTACTGGTTTTGCTGATGCTAAAATTTAATATAGTTAATTTGATAAGCTCCCAAAGTTATATATAACTTGAAGAATGGTATATACTCCCAGTGGATTTTAATATTCAGTACCAAATAACATTTAAAATTCATTAAGGCATGTAAAACATTAACATATGAACAACACCCTTTAAGTATTTTATTGATTGCACAATTATCTTTACTAAATCTTTCAAGGTGCTCTAGAAAGAATATTCACTGATAGAATATTAATGTTTCTGAGGGAAAAAAGTAAAATCCCTTTAAATCTATGGACTTTTTATTTCCAAGTGAAAGAAATATAGCTCCTTTGGATACACAAACAAGCTGTACACGTAAAAGAAGGGAGAGAAGGCTGCAAAGATGATGTTAATTATACACATAAATATTAATACATATGTTTCTCACATTCTATGTACTATGCTTCAGAGCTTCAGAATCTGCATCTGCACACCGGACTTTGACAGCAACAGTAAAATTACATCTTTTCATCAATAATACAACAGTGAATTTTTTAAAGATAAATAAGTAATGTGGTGGACTTGCATGTCCTCTCCATTGCTTTGACATTTTTTTAAAGAAAATGGGGACAGGTATTTAACTAAACAAACAGTCATTTACATATTTGACTCTTACTAAGTATAAGATACCATGGTAAGCCAATGCGTTCAGGACAGGATGAATATAGGTTCTTGCCTTTAAAAACTGAGACTAGTCCTCAGGCCTGTGAGCTAGCCGCAATGGCTGATTCCTGGCTGTAGCAGTGAGCAAGCAATACCTATGTGAGGCCCAAAGAACTAACTCTTCCCTGGTGTAGCCCAGGAGGAAGTAAAGCAGAAAGTAGGCAAAATAATCTAAAGAAAATAAGCCCTTAGACAGTGTATAAACAAAATATAATTAGCAATATTTCCCTTTGAAAAATAAGGTAGTCTACATATTCTAGAAATTAGTTTGGTTGGGAGCTATAGAAATTTATTTTTTATTAAAAGCTTCCTGGACTGATCTGATTTATTTTCGTTTCATAGGTATGTTCTCTTCATTTGCTGAAATGAAATTTTGATATCTTAATGCTAATTGTGACCACAATACATCAATTAAAAAATGACACCACCCCCAATTAAGTGGTAGCAAAAAGAAACAAACTATTCCAGGGAATGTCTTTAAATTGAGAATTTCAGCTGTGAGGCATCAAAGACAAGGTGTTTAAGCAAGATTCCAAAGCTGTAGGGGTTCTAATCCCAGCTGTATGACTAACACACTGTAAAACCTGAGCCTTAGTTTTCTCATTGGCAAAATGCTGGTGCTGAGAAAGGGGATATGAATTTTAAAGGACCTGAGAAACTATTCCTTTAACAGTTCATTTTACAGATTGTTTAATGTTCAAAGATTGCCTCTATTTGTAGTTTCCCTTAAATTTTTAAACTGTGTGATCGTTGTTTGACATTTCTTTTAGTCTACAACAAAAAAGGTCATATGTCATTGACAAGAGAAGGCACAGTTATAGAGGAAATCTATATTTGATTCGTATTGAAACCACACAGGTTTTTAAAGTTAAACGTCAGTGTTATGGACAAAAGTATACAAGAGGCACTCTTTGCTGACAGAGGAGGGAGGGAGAGAGAGAAACAGGATTCCTCTCTCCCTATGATGTCACTTACATCTAACTAAGCTCTTGGTACAAAAAGGCACTGGCAGTATTCCTTGGCATATGCTTATATTTCTCTTTCACATTCCAGAAGTTGCTTCAGGTTCAATTCCTAGAACAACCTTGAATATTGTGGAACCGAAATGAAAAGCAGAGGAGCCTCACTGAGGTTTGCATTGTGTTAAGACTGGGTATTACATTAATTTTCCTGAACTGGTTTCAGTTTTCATGAAACACTGCCAAACCGACAGCTCTAGAAACCAAACCTCTCTTGTTTATTCACATGAAGAAAAATAAAAGAGAAACAGCAGGGTAGATGCCAAATGTAAAGAAGTGGTTTGGTCTTGTTCCAGGTGCCAAAGGATAATCTAATCATCCTTACAGTTCAGTTTGGGGGCTTGTTTTAAATCTTCACAAGAATATCAATTAAACAATTATATTTTATTACATATAAACATAACTACTAGAATTTAAAATTAGACTGTATAACACACCCTTGTAAAGCAATTATACTCCAATAAACATGTTTAAAAAAAATAAGTAAAAATTAATTAATTTTTTTAAAACTAATTAAAATGCCCAAATAACCAATCATTAAATTATAATGATTTTTGGTTATAACTTTGATAGTTACCAAAAATAACAAATCATCATTTCTACAGAAAATCACAAATCTGTGGTATATCTGTTAAACAACCCTAAAATAACAAGCAGTGACAGGTTTATTTTATTACTGTTTAAAAATAAGCTATCCGTATTGTATTAGTCAAGGTTCCCCAGAGAAACAGAATCAATAGGCTATATACACATAACACAGAGAGAGAGATTTGTACTATAGAACTGGCTCACACAACTGTGAGGGTGACGTGTCTGTAGTCCTCAGGACAGGGCTGCAGACTGTGTAGCCAGAGAAGTGTGGGTGCTGCAGGCATAAGCCCAAAGGCAGTCTAGAGGCAGACTTCCCAGTTCCTCAGGGCACCTCAGTCTGTCTTCCTCTCTCAAGGCCTTCAGCTGACAGGATGAGGCCTACCCACATTGTGGCAAGTAATCTGTTTTACTCAAAGTCTATGGATTTAAATGTTAATCGTATTTTAAAAATACTTTCACAACAACACCTAGACTGATGTTTAACCAAACATCTGGGCACCAGAGACAAGCCAAGTTGACACAGAAAATTCACCATCACCCAGGTAACATTCTCTTATTAAATATTTGTTAATGCAGGTAATCCACATAATGTATTTAGTCATCATTTACACCACTATGGGCCTTTTTATTTTTCATGAATTTATTTAACATTTGGAAAATCCATTTGTATTTCACCCTATAACAATTGTGACAGTAAAGATTTCTGGAAGCTGAGAGTCTATTATATAAAATGTTGTTCTTATTGGTTCCACTCTTGCCAGTATGTCTGGAATGTGTGATCAAACCTCTAGCTTCCTCTGGCCCATCCCTAGCCAGTCAACTCATCTTGTCTGTCCCTAGCAATTTCTATTACTGTGCTTCCAGATCCCCAAATTTTCCTGATCTGATTACATTAGATTTTGACAAATTCTCTACTCATTGATTCTTTTTTTTTTAATAAATTTATTTATTTATATTTGGCTGCATTGGGTCTTTGTTGCCGCGCGGGATTTCTCTAGTTGCGGCGAGTGGGGGCTACTCATTGCGGTGCGTGGGCTTCTCATTGCGGTGGCTTCTCATTGCAGAGCACGGGCTCTAGGCACGTGGGCTTCAATAGTTGTGGCACATGGGCTCAGTAGTTGTGGCTCGCGGGCTCTAGAGCGCAGGCTCAGTAGTTGTGGCTCATGGGCTTAGTTGCTCCGTGGCATGTGGGATCTTCCCGGACCAGGGCTCAAACCCGTGTCCCCTGCACTGGCAGGCAGATTCTTAACCACTGTGCCACCAGAGATGTCCCTACTCACTGATTTTTTTGGATAAGTTCCCTTTTCTTTGGAACTTCTTTCTCTTTTCAACCTTATGTACTCTAGAGTTTTACCCCAAACCAGTTTGCAATTACAAAATAATTACCTTCCTTTGAAAATCATTGAAGATTTAGCTACACAGATAAACACCAACCTGCCGCATCTACAAATCCTCATTATTATCCTATCTTTGATGACTATGTAATTCCCATATCATAAAAATGTAAATGGCTAATTTAAGGTTAAAAATGCATGAATGAATAGAGGAAGAGAGGGGTCATGATTCAGCTTTTCTTTACTTCCCAGTGGTGCAGGGATAAGGAGTAGATGGAAATATAAGGCACAATGATTGAACATAACTTATCTACCACAAGACACTGTTACATGGGATATTTGAACATGAGTCACTAAGATAATTTCAACAGGTCAATCCCTTCCAGAAAAAAATAAAATAAAATATTCCATTTTAACTACTTCACTGAAAAGGTTATGAAAGTTAATGAACTTGTTTTAAAAGATCCCATATTACAAACTCAACCTCCAGGATATTAGAGTGCTAATAAAATTTTGTGGGAGCACGATGCAGTGTGATAAGTGTCAAGACTATAGTCAGATGGTGTGAGCACTATTTGCAGATCTGCAGTTTGCTCATTGTGTGGCCTAAGGATGCCACTGTCCCTTGAGGAATCTGAATTCTCCATCTATTAAAATAAGATATAAAGCTTTACCTGAATCAATACGTAACTCTAAATAGCATGTTCATTGTTTTTCATTTTAAAAAATGAACTTAAAAAATTATATTTAAGTGCACGTTGGCACACAATTTTTAAACTCACTTTATGATTGACATACAAAAACTGCAGATATCCGATGTATATAACATGATGCATTTGGAGATAAGTTTACACCCATGAAACCATTGTCACTATCAATGGCACAAGCTTATCCATCACCTCCAAAAGTTTCCTCCCGCCACCTTTGTTTTCTTTTCCTTTTGTGATAAGAGCACTTAACATATGATTTACCTTCTTGGTAAAGTTTTAAGTATACAATACTTAATCATAGGACCTAGACTGTACAACAGATCACCAATAGATCACCAACAATTATTTACTTTGCATAACTGAAAGTCTATGACCAACATCTCCCCAGTCCCCCCTCCACCCAGCCCCTGGCAACCATTATTCTACTCTGCTTCTATGTGTTGACTATTTTAGATTCCACATATAAGTGAAATCACACAGTATTTGTCTTTCTGTGTCCAGATTATCTCACTTAGCATAACGCCCTCCAAATTCATCCATGTTGTCACTAATGGCAGGTTTTTTGGTTTTTTTTTACGGCTAAATGATATTCCACTGTGTGTGTGTGTGTGTGTGTGTGTGTGTATGAAATACACACCCATTCATCAGCTCTTTCCCAGAAACTTCCGCTTGGGGTTCATGAGAAAAACTGGAGGCAAGAAAAAATGACCCACTGTTGAGACATAAAGTAGGCAACAAAACTGAAACTAGAGATGGCCCAGATGTTGAAACTATCAGACAGGGATTTTAAAATAACTGGGGCTAACATGCCAAAGGATCTAGAGGAAAAGGTAGATAAGAATCATGAACAAATAGAGAATTTTAGCAGAGAAATGGAAACAATAAAAAAAGAGTCAAATAGAAATCCTACAACACACACACACAATATGAAGATGAGAATTCCTATGATGGACTTCAGCAAAGTGGCTATAGGATAGTAAATAATCAGTGAACTCCAAGATTAATCAAGACCAATCAAGAAAAAAGTGAGAAAATAGGGAAATTACAAATATCAAAAATAAAAGAAGTAGTATTACTACAGATCCTGCAGACCTTAGAGGTTAATAAAGGAATGTTATAAACAATTAAGTGGGAAATACTCAACAACTTCGACAAAATGGCGAATTCCTTGAAAAGCATAAACTATCAAAATTTACTGAGAAATAAATATAAAATATAATATATCCATTAAATAAACTAAAATGGCTTTTCTGGTTAAAAGACATTACACACACACATACACACACACACACACACAAAATGCATACCTAGATAGTTTTACTGGTAAATTGAATCAAATATAATCCATCAAAAATTTAAGGGAAAAAAAACTATAATATACTTTGTGAATTTAAGCATAATGAGTAATTACTATAACTTCTATACCACTTAGTATATGCTAGTCACCATTATAAGTGCTTTCCACAGATTAATTTATTAATCTTCGCAAGAACCATTTTAGATGGGTACTATTATCTCAATTTAATAAATAAGGAGAATGAAACACAGGCAATAGTAGTGTGGCTAATAAACGTTGGATCTGGACTTGAACAAAGGCAGTCTGGCTCTGGTGACCTTTTCTTTTTCATTATGTTATACTGAATTCTAAGCAAATAAAATAGCAAAGAAATGAGCAGGTGTGTGAATGAGTGAGTGTGTGTGTGTGTGTGTGTGTGGTTTGTGTGTATATATTTCATATATTAGAAAAGTAACATCATAAAAGAAAGTATAAAGGAAATGCTTCTGAGACAAGAGGCTTACTACAAACCCAAATATAACCTAAATGGATGAAAGCGTTACATGTTGTTTTAAAAAATCAATATAAATATATTAAAAAGGATTATACTGAAATAAATAGCTAATCCCAGGGTAGAGAAAGACTTTCTATGCATAAAAGCAGTACATTATAAAAAATCTCAAAAGAAAATATTATATCTATTTATAGAATATATAATATTCTAATAAAGGATGAAGATAAACCTTTTCAATCACTAACACCTCAATAGGGAAAACATGACATAGAATGAACTAATAATTCACAAAAGAAATATAGTTAGCTAGTAAAACAGCTAGGAAAGTTAATATCCTCCGAAGTAAGCAACAAATGCAAATTGGTAGAATTTTTTTCCGGAAAACTAACAAGAAAATTGATAGATCTATTACTGGAGGAGATACAGGAAAATGGAATCTGTGGAATAATCTTGAAAGGGTATATACTAATGCAACCTTTCTGAAAAACAACTTGGCAATACATGTCAAGATCTTTATAAAAGTTTAGAATTTTTTCAGAAAAAAAACAAAACCTAAGATATGGGTAAAAATCATACATCCCTAGATGTCTATCACACTTCACATTTTAAGGCAAAATGCCAAGCATGATGGTTACCAGCTAGGACTCTGAAACCAGACATCCTGGCTTCAGATTCAGACTCTACAACTTCCCAGCTGCATGACTTGGGGCAAATCATATATAACCTCCCTGCACCTTGGTTTTCACATCTGTATAATGGGGATAATAACAGCACATACTTATGAATTTGTTCTGCAGATTAAAGATGGTATCTCTAAAGACTTAGAGCAGTTCCCAGCACAAAATAAGCACAATAGAGATGATAGCTATAAGTACTGTGTTTATAATTCAGCCTTGGAAAGAGCATGACTTTATAATAAAATACATGTGTAATCTTCTGTAGCTATCAAATATCATTTTTCCAAAGAATATTTAATACCATGGAGAAGTAACAATAAAAAAAGTATATATAGTAGACTTTATATATAAAAGAGAATGTAAACAGAGGAAAATTTTAAGAAGTAAATATTTCAAATATCATCAGAAATTTTATAGGAATGGTGACGTTTCAAGTGATAATGATGAACATAATCTTGGCTTATTTAGATAATAACATTTATCACCATATGGGATCATATATACTGCAACTAAATTATTAATTTATCTTACATTCAGAGTTAATCTTGTGTACTCAAGCCTCTTTAGATATAGCTGATATAAGTACTAGAAATTCTTATAAATTATACATTAATTATTAAATGAATATTATTTGGCTATATGCCCAACGTAAGGCAAATACATGAATATACTAAAACAGATCATGACTAATTTTAAGTGTTCCCATGTAATTAAATATGGCTTTGAATTAAAATGTTACTTTAGGAAAGAGAATAAAGAAATCTGAGCAAGAAACATCTTAACACAAAGCTTTTTTTGAGCATTTAGTGTTATATTAATGTTATCCTCATGTAATATGAAAAACACAGTCTCAAAATATCACTTTCCTGGGATTCTAAAATGAGGTTATTAATCACATCTACCATCTACCTTTCATGAATATGTATTGTAGCATAATTTCTTAAACAGTGAGACTTTTTGCGAGAATGCCTATGAAAATATGAATATCTCACTATTTCATCTCTTAAAATATGAAAACTTTTTAATCACTTTTAAAGACCTAGTTGAAGCAACTTGACAAAATATATTGGGACAGTCATCACTTTGAACGGAAATTTGTTTGCATGTGAGGTCCAGTGGGGAGTAGTGTGTCCATTTTAATAGCTCTGAGCATTGCATGCTTTTGAGTTTCACTTTAATAATAAAATACTTTAGAAGTTCTACTTACTGTACCTTTATTTATTTGAGCATTAAAACAATAATATTTTAGACTTGTAGGGAATACTAGAGATAGCTCACACAATCCCCTACTTCTTCTGGAATCACTTCAACAGCTTAGATGGTACTCCAGATTTTGTCTCAAACCTTGAGGCTCAGAAAGCTCTTACACCAGTTTACTAGGTTACCTATAACACTTTTGTATTGGGCTAATTGCTATGTTATTGATCATATCATGGAAGTTGGAATATGGGCTTTGGGGTCAGAGCAGGGTTAACCTGATGTTTTCTAACCTTATAATGCAAATTACTTAGCCTTCAAGATCCTCAGCTGCCTTATCTTTAAAATGGGCCTAATTTATGGACTAGCTGTAATTCTATACAAATTCTGTATTTACATAGAATTTTTTACATTTAATTCCTTAATATTTTATACTTTTTACATTTCTTTTACAGTGAGACGTGAAGTAATGAGTTAAATATTTTTTTTCCAGTCAGTTGTCTGAATGGTATTTTGGTGATTACTCCATCTTTTTGAAAACTCAGTCTCAATTCCACCTTATATGCATACCGTATCCCTTAAGTTACTTGACACAGGGTAGGCACTCAATTAAGTGAAGGTTCTTATCCTCCTTCTACTGAGTTTAAACCTGCTTTTCTCTAAATTCCATTGTCCTTATTTTGTCTGTAGCCATACCAACAAAACTTATTTAACAAACTAAACACCCTGAATTCCTTCAATCTGTTTTCACGTGGTATAGTTTTCCACTAGAATGCCATCAGGGCTGCCCTCCTTTTTGTAAGCCCTAACTGCCAATGTTCATCTAAAAAGGTGGCTTCATGGACAGACCATTTTCTACCAGACATGTTTTGTCAGTTACAGATGATTAGGAAATAACATCTTCCCTTGTTACCAACTTCACTTCTCTGAATGCAGTCTAATTTTGCATTAGTATTTTTCACATGTAATTCATATTGTTGAACTAATGAGTTTTGTCATTAGCTAAAGCCCTGATTCTTTTTGTATGTCAACTCTTTTTAAGCCCGATTTTCTCCATTTTGAAAATATGAGGTGTCTTGACCATCTGATAATAATCTTTAAAAATGCCAAATATCTAATAACAAGAAAGAAAAGGTCACTTATCCTTTACCTTATATTTTTACTATCTCTTTCCTTCAAGATATTGTCTAAGAAATTTACTTCCTTTCAATATATGTTGTCTTAGACTCATAGAATAAGTTTTAAGACTGAAAAATATCTTAAAGAGAGTGACAGTCTTTTCCAATTAAGTAAACTCTCAGTATTTTCAGTATTCATCTCACTTTAAACCTTTTTTCATACACCAGAAAAATTTCAGAAAAGCACATACAACATAATTTCATTTTGACATATGGGTGCTTATGCACAAGTATACACATATTTCAAAATCAAGTATATGCATATTTGATATATACAGGAATGTATATAACAAAATACTATGTCAAGCTTGGGACTGGGAAGTGGGAATTAAGGGACAAAAGGATTTGCCATTCTTTTTTTTTTTTTTTTTCTTATAGTGGGCAAACTTTGCTTTTATAATAGTACTTAAGCTCTTACTTGGATAATAGCTGTAATAAACAAACATCAGTCAATGTAATAAGCACATCAGAACATCATGTTTTATCATCTAAGTTATGAATAAAAGTCACCCATGGACAATCCACTATATTTTAAAATTTATATTGACATTTATGCACTTTTATTTTAAATATGCTTAAAATATTTTATTCATTCTTTCTGTATAACTTGATTTAAATCTTTTGCCTTTCTCAAACATTCTGGTTTTAGAGTGTTTTCCACTTCATCATATGGAAGTAAATTTTACTCATTTCTCTGTTAACTACTTTGCCTCTATATTATCCACAAACTCAAAAAGAGCCTATTGGCACATAGCTCTTTCAGGCTTTCAGAATTTTATGCAATTTTGTGATATCTCCCAGTATCTTGTTAATAGGATGAACAAGAGACATCAAGATAAAATATTGGGAAAGCAGACTACACTGCAATAGAACAGGGAAACTCATTACTAAAACCCATAGAATCAAGAGAGCAAGATTAATGGTCTTAAACATTAAGTAAAGAGGGTGAGGTTGGAGGGATAACAAAAGCATTGCTGTATTTTTCACTCTCAATCTTAAATGCATCTCTTTTGTTTAGAATTACTTTTATGAATCTCTATTTAAATTAATAAAATAATTACTCATCTTTAAAGAGTAACACATTTATTTCAAAGGGAAAAAAATGGTATATAGTGAAAGAGCACGGACTTGGGAATCAGAAGCCTTGACTTAAATATGCTGCTTATTTACTCTCCAATCTCAGGCAAAGAAATTCACTTCTCTGGTCCTCAATTGTCTCTTCTATAAAATAGGAGTAATAGGATATATGCCTAATGGAGTTGCTGTGAATTGTTAAATCAGGGAAACTATACAAAGTCCATATCATGTAACAGAAACACACAAATCCTATTTTACAAAGAGAAAGCTAAATAAAATAATATATCAGTACTTTTAAACTGCTTAGAACCTTGGTGTTATCAGAGATTTCATCAAAAGACTATATTGGAGAAGGTAAGATTATCCAGAAAATTATTATCTCTTTTTTAAAAAGAAGTTACAGGAGATGAATTTCCCCCACCAAAACTCCATGAAAATGACAACGAGTGAAACAAAAAAGTGTAAAGGGCAAAGAATCGGAAAAGATAAGAATGGTTAACAAAATGTTGGAAGATGGAAATAGCAAGAAAGAGTTGTAACTGACTTAGAGTAGCAGTGATTGGTTGGTTTAGTTTTTATTTTGTGAAACTTGAACAAACAGTTGAGTTTCACATCTGGGCTGATGTGGCACAGCACACAGTTACACATACAGAGTTAAAAGTCCAGAAGGGAGAGGACCATAAGACCCCCACTACCAGCATGCAGGTTTACGGAAATTTGGGGAAGGGCCTTGAACTTCCATGGATGTTGAAATGATGTTCAACTCATTTGTATTCAAACGTCTCAGTGGCAAGAGTGATCATCCAATTAGGATTCTACTTGTTTTTAGGTCTGCTGCTATATAATCTTAGGTATTTCTCTTTGCCTGAGAATCTTCCTCAATTCCCATCTCATGTGTGTCCAATGGATCACAAACAGATCACAAGAAAAAAGGAGGATTCACCAGCAGGAAGAATCAGAGGGTCAGACTGGCTGACCAAGGCTCTTAACTCTCTTGCCTGACAAAAGAGACTTCTCTACTTCTATCCATTCGGTCATTTACTCATCAAACAGTAAGTAAATTCTAGGTGCCAGGAACCATCCTAAGATTTCTAAGGACACAGCAGTGAAGGAAACAAAGTCCTTATCTTTGAGGATTTACATTCTAATGGCGAGATACAGACAATAAACACGTTAAAAAACTGTCAGTGCTGTTAAGACAAATTAGGGTATAAATGGTGGTAAGCGTGGAAGTGGGGTCTATTTGATACAGGAGAGACAGAAAGCTTGTCCGAGAAGCCTATGTGTAAGCAAAGAATGAAAGGGAAATGAGAGCATGATCCAAGAGTCTGGCTAAGAGTTTATGGAAGAGAAAGTATTAAGCACAAATGAAACACAAGAAGAGTCCAGAATATAGAACCAGTGACTGCTCTCATGGAGCACGCTTCCCACAAATAGAGACAGACAATAAAGAAACAAATACAAACAAGGTGGAAAATATCGGACAGTGGTGACTTTTACAGAGAAAATGATAACAGCCTAATGTAATAGAAAGTGACCCGATATGTCTATTTTTAGACTGAGGTGTTAGCAAGCATCCACCTAAAGAGCTGAGGTTAGGCTGCTCTGAGGACAGCTGCCTGGAGTAGAAAGGTGGCAGGAGAGTCACTGTGCCAGAAGTACGAGGCCACCAAACAGAGAGCGTGAAACGGAAAACACACTCATTTCCATCGCACTGTGATTGACATGGCTCAGCGGAAGTGAGGCAGGAGGTGTTTTTTAAAAAAAATCAAAGCAACTGCAAACCAAATGCAAAAAGAAGTGATGGAACAACTGCTGAGGGCAAAGTGTTAAAAGCTTAATTTTCCGGACATCTTGGATGAGGAAGATACAGCACAAGTGACTAAGAAGTATTTAGAGAGTGAAGAGAAAAAACCAAGGTGTTTCTCCTTCTCTTATCTGGATTTCAGCCTCGACTTTCTCCTCCTTTCCCTTTTCTCACCCTATCTTGTTTCACGTTCACTTCCTTGATCAGGACTCAGATTTTTGTCTCCCAAAGACCCAAACACATATTATTTATTGAACATCTCCACTTGGAATAATTCACTGATACATCACATTCAACCACACCAAACCTGATCTGATCATACCTGATACTCTCTCTTCCCATTCTTGGATAATAACAAGCATCCAGCGACCAGAGGAGAATCACCAGTCAGACCACCGCCCACCTCCCCTGCAGACTGTAGCTTAGCAGGGCCCATGACGACCCACCTCTACCCCCCATAACTCATCTTTGGTCCTATTTCTCTTCATTTCGTCTGGAACTCCCTGAGTCCTGCCCCTTAACATCAATCACCTAAATTACTGGAGCAGCTTCCTCATTGACTCTCCTACTACTACACTGTTCCCCACTCACCCTCAACCCTCCTAGGAGTTATTCTTTAAAGCACAAATATGATTATTTTACTGTCATGTTTAAAAACATGATGCTCTCCGAGATTCCTTAACCTCTGTTTCTGCTGTTTCATCTCCCTGGGCAGCCCTGCCCTCAGTTCCCATCCCAGCCATGGTGCAGCCTCACCTCTCACTTCTTATACAAACCATCAGTCAGGGTGCATTCCACCTCTCACCTCTGCACACTCAGTCCCCTCTGTGCACAGGCAAGAGGCTCTTTTTTCTCCTTTATTTGTTCAGTCAGTTAGTTAGTCAACAAGACATGCAACTTACAACTCCTGGGGGACAACAGAAAGGAAAAGTAAAACAGTAAATAAAAAATCATTTTTAAAAAGTGATAAGTACTATGAAGTAAACAAAAAAGGGGATTTTAGATAGGTATCTCAACAATGAAAAGGAAGTAGCCAAGATAAAACTGGCGGGGGCGGGTGTGAGGGAGCGTTAAAAGGAAACAGCCCTGAGACCACAGCGAGGAGTTGGAATGTTAGTCTATGTGCAATTCAAAGTCATTGGAGATACTCTGTAATGAACTACATAGGAAAAGAATCTAAAAAATGGATATATGTATATGTATAACTGATACACTTTGCTGTTCAGCAGAAACTAACACATGATTGTAAATCAACTATACTCTAATAAAATTTTTCTTAAATGGGCAAAAGAACATACAAAAAAGTTCCAGCAGAATATTATACAATCATCAACTATTATGTTTACAAAGAAATGTTAACATCAAAACAAATGCTTGTGTTATAATAAAAACAAAGAGAACAATGTAAAATATAGTAGGATCTAAACAATGACAGAAAATATGTATAGATGGAGAAGTCACCAAAGGGTTCCAAAACTTACTTCTAAATAGTAGGATTATGAGTGACTTTTACGCTTTTTTGTATGTTTCATCATTTATTTAGCAAGTTTCCTACCATAAGCATGCTTTAAAAAGAACAAAAGTTTATATCTAAGAACTAAGTGCTAATAGTAGTCTGCTTTCCTCTACTCCCAGGTTTCTATAGCACATGTTAGTACCCAGAACTACAGTAAACAACAATCTTGGTTTGCTTGGAACTAAGAGATTTCTCGGGATGTGGGTATTTCATTGCTAAAACTGGGACAGCCCTGGGCAACCTGATTGCTGTCTCCCTATAACTAGAACTCTTAGTGGAAATATATGGAAACATGTAGAATTGAGTTGAAAACTGGATTATATTCTTCTAAATAGGCAAAAACAATAAAAATCTGTTAACTCTGCACAGAAAAAAAAAAAAAAAGTCCCCTGGAGAATATCAGGCAGAGGAATAAGCCTTCATATTAAAATAAGAATTGGAGGAAATGGCAGAAATAACTTATTCCCATTTCTACTTTATAGATTAAATTTATCTCTAAAATTATTGCCGCCACTGATATCATCAAATGTGGTTCCAAAATGGTTGCCCCGCCTTCCTGACAGAGTAACATTTCCAACTTATTACCTTCAACTCTTCAACACGGTGCTTAAATATATGCTACTTAATGAAGAATGGCATCGATATTTATGAACTAGTTTGTGCAATTAATGTGTGCATGGTTAGGAGACGAGTGTATCCTGCAATTATAAAAATCAAGCTAAATGCAATAAATACATGAATTTGGAGCATGAAGGGGAGAAAGAAATATTTAAAACAACTAAAAAAATTATTGTGTCATTCTTTCTAAAGGAATTAGAACAAGTAGAGAAATAATGAGCCATTATTCAGAGAATATGGCAGGAACTAACGAAGTTGCCAGGCCAGACTAATTTGATTTTTTTTTTCTTCATCGTAGAGAGTTTGCTGGTTGAAAAAAAAAATCAGAAGCATAAACTATATCTGACTTCAGTAAGATATCTGACACATAATAACCTACAGAAAGATTTTAAATCAGATTTCTTTGGACAGAAATAAAATTAAAAATGACTCAAAGCTAGATCTATGTGTAAAACTGTAAGGTATAATTATAAATGGCCATACATCTTTCTCAGTAGGTATAACAAGCATTGTTCCATAAAGGGCCATTATTGGTTTTAAATATCTTTAAAAAAAAAAAAACAACCCAGAGGACAGAAAGAATATATTAATTTTTATTCGTGTGTGTGTGTGTGTGTGTGTGTGTGTGTGTGTATGAAGAAAATAAGCAGAGGAGCAGTAAGTATGTAAGAAAAGGGGAAAGTAAAGGAGGAAGAAAATTGGTTAATAAGGAAATTTAGAATCAGAAGACCCAACTTCAAGAATATAGCAATTACTAAGTATTCTTAGAACAGATATGCTGATATAGTTTGTAATTTTAGTTTTAAGTTTGTACTTTTTTTCCTTTACAGAATGCAATTTTGTTTTAAGAATTGGTTCTTAATACTAATGCTGCATTTCCCAGTCATATCATTATTTTCCATTTAGATTTAGCTATAAAAGATTACAAGAGTCATTCTTTACCAGTGTTTCTTTGTTTCCCCATTTTGGAAGGGAGTGCTGGGGACACAGTTTTAAATGGAGAAGTCAGAGAAGACATTACAATAAAATGCAAAGCTTTGCAAGCTACCTTGGGGAAAAGTATTCCAGGTAGAGAAAAGAGCAAATATCAAAGCCCTGAAGTAGCAGCTAATGTGCTGCAGGAAAAGCCAGGAGGCCACTGTTGCCAGAACAAAGTGAGAACACAGGAACAAAGTTACAGATGACATCAGAGAGATACCCGGATTAAGTGGAGCCTTGTAAGGTGCTTTCCCCGCAAGGAAATGGGAGCCGTGGGAGGGAACTGAGCAGAGGAGTAACATAATCTCACACCTAACAGCCACCCCCCCCACCCTCCCCCAGGCTGCTGTATCAAGAACAGACTGCACGGGTCGAAGGACAGAAAGAGGTACAACAGTGAGCACAGGATATGACTCTAGATAAAAAAATAATGGTGGCTTGGACTAGTCCAGTAGCAGTGGAAGGGATAAGATGTAGTCAAATTACAGATATATTTTGACTTAGAGCCAATAGTATATGTTCAGTTTAGGTAGGGATTTGAGAGAAAGATCAGAATCAACGGTGACTCCAGAACAGAATTTCCATTACCTGGGACAGGGAAAATTTTCAGAGAAGCAACTTTGGGGAATAAGATCAGGAGCTCAACTCAGAGTGTGAGATACCTCTTAGAAATCCAAGTGGAGATGTCAAGGATTCACTTGGATACATGAGTGAGCAGTTCAGGACAGAGGTTCAGGAATGAAGAGAGCAATTTCGATATTTAAAGTCACAGTATTTGGTGAGATCACTTTAAAAAGTGAGTAGAGGTGAAAAGCGGAGGAGAACTAAGGACTGAACCTTGGTGCAATTTAGAGATCACACGGGAGCAGATGAGGAGGAGCCAGCAAAGGAGACAAAGGAAGGGCAGCCGGTCAGGAAGGGAAGAAAAAAAACCAAGAAAATGTGCTATCCTGGAAGTCAAGTGAACACACAAATTCCAAAGAGAAGGAAGTGATCATCCTGTCATATGTTGCTGACAAGTCATTTAAGATGAAGACAGAAAATTGGATTGAACAATGCACTTAACAATGTGGAGATCATTGGGGACGTTGATAAGAAGTGTTTCCTTGAAGTGGCACAGGTGAAAGTCTATTGCAGTAGATTCAAAAGAGAGTGGAATGGAGAGAAATGAAGAAAGCAGATGTAGGCAGTCCTTTTAAAGACATTCTATAAAAGGGAAAAAAAGTGGAGCAGAAGGGGAAAAAAGATCTCTTCACAAAGATACTTTGTTTTAATGGGAGAAATAAGAGCTTATTAGTATACTGATGGGACCAAGAAAAGAAGAAAAAAACATAATGGTGCAAAAAAGAAAGGGAATATGACAAAGCAAAAGAAGAGAATACAAGAGAATGATTACAATGACTGGCAGTAAATCTGCTTAGATAAGGAGAATCATGAGGGCTGAGAGCAACAGTGAAAGGGGGGTAGGATCCACGAGTCAAGGAATTGTTAAGAAGTAGTTCTCAAAAGAAGCATCTGGCAAAAATAGTAGGTGGTGATCATAAGAGATGCTATGCTAGAAACTGAGATTTTGGAGCAGTCACAGTTACTTGTAATAAGGACCAGGTCTATGGTTGAGAGAATACAGAGGACAAGATCATTAGAAGAAAGGACACTCAGTAACCAAAAGGTTAGCATACTGGCAGTTATTTAAATCATCAAAAATTATGATCACCAAGAAGTAGTGTCTGGAGACAACGACAATGAACCAGAGCTTTCAATTTTCAAGGAATGAGAAAAGATAAATCAAATATTATCCATCAAGGAACTTCCCAACCTAGTGGGACAGAAGTAAATATATAAATTTAATGTAATGTAAGTGATGTAAGTGCTAAAACAGAGAGATGAACCAAGCCACATGGGATAACAGGAGGAACTGATTGTTAGGTACTCAATACACACTGCATGAATGAATGAATGAACAAACTGTGTGGGTTTGGTGAATACAGTAGGTTGAATAGTGGTCTCTCTAAAGATATGTCCACCCAGAACCTGTGAAGGCGACCTGATTTGAAAAAAAGGGGTCTTTGAAGAACATCCTGGATTACTCAGGTGGCCCTAAATGCAATGACTTATAAGAGACAGAAGAGGCGAAGACGTCAACACAGAGGACATGTGACAAGGAGGCAGAGATGAGAGTTATGCAGTTACAAGCCAAGAAGCACCTGGAACCACCAGAAGCTGGAACAGGCGAGAAATGGAATCTCTCTAGAGCAGGGGTCCCCAGCCTCCGGGCCGCGGACTGCTGGTCCGTGGCCTGTTAGGAACCAGGCTGCACAGCAGGACGTGAGCGGTGGGCGAGTGAGCAAAGCTTCATCTGCCGCTCCCCATCGCTCCCCATCGCTGCTTTACCACCTGAACGACGCCCTTCCCCCCACTCCTCCCACGCCCCGGTCCATGTAAAAACTGTCTTCCACAAAACCGGTCCCTGATGCCAAAAAGGGTGGGGACCGCTGCTCTAGAGTACAGCCCTGTTGACACTGTGAATTTGGACTTCTGGCCTCCGAAATTGTGAGAAAATAAACTTCTGTTATGTTAAGCTGCTCAGTTTATGGTAATTTGTTGCAGAAAAGAATACAGTGAGGAAAAGTCCCACAGGGACATTTGAACCGAATCTTGAAAGCAGAGAAGTTTGAAAAGGTAAGAAGTTACAGTGAGTAGTGAAATATTAGTCCAGACAGTATGTGCAAAGGCAAGGAGTAATGAAGGGACACAGCACGTGTCAGGAAAAGTGAAAAATTCAGGGCAGCTGGACATTGGTTCTACAGGAAAAGTGAAAAATTCAGGGCAGCTGGACATTGGTTCTACAATGTAAAACTAGGTTATATGTCCCATAATGCACACCTTGTAGAGCAAAAAAGCAAAAGAAGCAAAGAAAAAAGTTCTGACCATGTTTCCTTGAGTGAAGCAATTTGTACATTTAGTGATTTCTCTCCAGGCTGGATCTAGACAGATTGTAAAATAAGTTAAATGTGTATCCATCTTTTCTTCAAGCATATATATTTACTCCTATTGTGCTAAAGATTGAAGCCTTGATTTAAAACGCAAATTGGGTAATGAGATCAACAGTCAATGAACATTTATTCATAATTAGTTTATTACCATATTGCTTAACTAATACCTAACCAGGCTAAATAATTAAACCTAGGGCCTAAAAAGGCTTGATAAAGATTGGAAGTTAAAAAAAAAAAAAAAAAAAAAAAAAAACAGCAAACAAAATCCTGAGGAAATGCTACTTAAATATCCTAGCCCACAATCTGCCTATTTTATTTAAAATCCCAAATCATTACCGTTCCCCTAGAACTAACTCTGAAATTTCTTATTTCCCAGTGGCACTCTCATTTTGCTCAATGTCCACACCTGAAAGCTTGAAGTTTCTTCTCTCCATCATCAAGCAAAGTGCCTGATGACTCATCCTGGTACATATCTCTCCAATGCACCCATTTTATTCTGTTTCCATCCATTATCCTAGTGGAGTATCTTATTCTGAAACTTCCACACTCCAATGTGTCTCCGCTCCAATTCTTCAAACTTGTGTAAAAATAAATGTTCTGATTTACACATACCATCTCTAATAATAATAATAATTCCTTACCAAATAATCATGGTCTGTATTATTCATTTGGAATTTAAGTAACCATACAGAGCATATGAGTATATAAAAGTGCTATGTTCTCTCCAGCTTAGGTGATCCTCCCCACTTTTTCTTTTAATGATTCACATGGGCATGGACATATATACACTACCAAATGTAAAATAGATAGCTAGTGGGAAGCAGCCGCATAGCACAGGGAGATCAGCTCTGTGCTTTGTGATCACCTAGAGGGGTGGGATAGGGAGGGTAGGAGGGAGATGCAAGAGGGAGGAGATATGGGGATATATGTATATGTGTAGCTGATTCACTTTGTTATAAAGCAGAAACTAACACACCATTGTAAAGCAAATATACTCCAATAAAGATGTTAAAAAAATAATAATAATTCACATGTGCGTGTGGTACAAATTTCCAGATATACTTAAACATGTACATTGAAAAGTAAATCTCATTCGCATTCCTGCTCCTAATTTTTCTGTTTTTCTGCTCAAACACAACTAAACTGGTAACAGTAATAGCAAGTATTTTTGTATCTGTAACTACATATCTGTTCTCCCAGAGCAACTATGTTTTGCTAAAACATTCCTAAAACAAACATCTTATTTAGAAAGGAAAGAGGAGGAGAGGGTCTTGGTTCCCTTAGACTATAGGATGCCATATATGATACTGTAATAGGGAAGAACCTTTTGTATTCTATTATTGATACAAGTTCATCACTAAAGGGATGTTGCCTATAAGTTTAAATTATACGTAATGGCCCATCTCTGGGAACCCTGCTTCCCAGGTAATGAGCATTAAGCTAAAATACCTTTGTTTAGCTCACAGGAAACATCCCGACCAGGCCCACCTGTGAATGACTCCTGGGAGGAAGAAATGAACACATCCCCTCCGGAGGCTGATGGGAACCAGGAAGTGTTTGACTTTACTCCCTCCCCTTTTAGTATAAAAGGAGCCTGAATTCTAACGTAGGCAAGATGGTTCTTCGGGGGCACAAGCCCACCATCTTCTCAGTTTGCTGGCTTTCCTTATAAAGTCGTTATTCCTTGCCCCCAAAACTTGTCTCTCGATTATTGGCCTGTTGTGCAGCGAGCAGTATGCGCTTAGACTCGGTAACAATGGCACTAAAACAACTTTAAAACATGCTTATTTGGAATAAATAGAAAAGTTGAAGTACACGGAAAACTATTTAAATGGTTTTTATGAACACTCATTATTTAAATTGAAATACTTTTAAAAGCAAAAATAATTTGAGTCTAATTTAGCCACAGGTGTTAACTCATTTATATATCCATTTATTCGTTCAATACACCCCAGATTTTATTTTGTGACATTTCAGTCTATATTTCTTTTAAGACCCAACTCAAATTGTCCCAACTTCCAGGAGGGAACCGTTTCACTCTTCTAATCTCCCACAGCAAGGGACATTTTGGCATTAGGAGGAAAAACCTTACAGGATTGTCAGGGGGTAAAGTGAAAATCAAGTATAGTATAGTCTAAATAACCTTTTTAAAACTCTTAAATCACCCATAAAAGAAACAATCTTAGTTCTTTATCAAACTCAGCTCAAGGAGAGGTTTCACACTGAGAAAACCATCATAATAGAAATATGGAAACTTGGAACCACAGGTCCATTTCTCTTACTGTATGTTCTCATTGGGTCATATTCTCTCCATGAATGGAACTATTTAATTTGTAATATGTATTTCCCTCCTCATCGCCCTCCCTCCACTGAAAAACTTATAGTGGAATTAAATGTGTGTATAATGCAATTTCTCTGGGCACACTATCTTGTACATTGTTTTTTTTTTTTTTTTAATTTATTTATTTATTTATTTATTTATTTTTGGCCGTGTTGGGTCTTCACTTCTGTGCGAGGGCTTTCTCTAGTTGCGGCGAGTGGGGGCCACTCTTCATCGCAGTGCGCGGGCCTCTCACTATCCCGGCCTCTCTTGTTGCGGAGCACAGGCTCCAGACGCGCAGGCTCAGTAGTTGTGGCTCACGGGCCTAGTTGCTCCGCGGCATGTGGGATCTTCCCAGACCAGGGCTCGAACCCATGTCCCCTGCATTGGCAGGCAGATTCTCAACCACTGCGCCACCAGGGAAGCCCCTGTACATTGTTTTATAGACCTATCTCTTTAGTTATAATGTAAACATTCCCAAAGAAACTCTCTGAATGCCCAATGTTAAAATGTTACACATAGTAGTTGCTTGGCAAATACTTTCTGGCAGCTTTATTTGGTAGGATAGTATTAACATATTAGGTTCCTTCAGTGGGGACAAAATCAAAGATAAGAAATGGGACCTGAAGGAATACAGAAGACTAGTTTAGTCTGATGTATAATGTCTGCTGTATTAAGGAGAAATAGAGATAACAGATTTCCCAATGCTACAGTTAAAGGTTAAACCTCTTACCTCAAAAATAAGCCATCCCATGGAACACTCAGTGCTAAATAAGGATATCAAGCCTGAACCCAAGCTCAGTTTGGATATTTTTGTTTCTCAGATACACCCTATGCAATCTTCAACTCCTCAGCCGCCATATCAGTCACAGATTTCCTTCTGCGGGAATATACCCTGAACACAGAGAATCACTCCAGGTAACACATAAGAGAATCCATGAACCATTCTTCAACCCAACCCAACCCTCACCTGTTTCTCTGTTCACTACAATAAACAGAATCATCTTTGCTTGCTTCTTCAGAATTAACTCTTTGAGTTCAAAATTTAACGCCACATTCCAAGTTACTTGCCTTCTTCCTCATACTCATAACTAAGTAAAAGGCATCTCATTCCTCCTACTTAGGGTTTATTTTTAAAGCCACCATATTGGGTTGGTTTGTTTGCTTGTCTTCACTTAACTCAAAGATGGCCTTAAGTGGGCAGATTACATCCTGGCTTTGTCTTGCCTTGTTTCAAAGATACCAAGACCAGGAGGTAGCTAGTCTTAGAAATTTTCTAATTATTTCCCCTCCCTAGACATGGCAAGCTGGTATTAAAGTTAGTCTAACAAATAACTGAGCTTGCAACTTACTATATAGTATTATTGGAGGGTCTCTGGAAAGGCCCCTAAAAAGAACCCAATGGGTTTAAACATAACATAGTTTACATTATTTTGCTACGTTAAGCTTTATCAAATATATTTAAAAGGTTCAGTGAGGGGGAAAAGGAGGTCAATGTCCACGTGAGAAGAAGTTTCACTTGAATAGAGAGGCAAACTGTACATTGTAGGGTTCTGTTAAAAAGTGATTCATTGGGAAAGACCAACTCATCATGAAGAAGCACAGTAGGGGTGGGAATTGAAATGAGCCCAGTGGTTAGTTTAACAAGAAGAGAAAAAAGGAATTGGTCACCTTGGTAACTTGGTCACCAAGGTAACTATGTACAGATAGGAAACTGGACATTTTAGGATCTTAGTTGGAAGAAAAAAAAAAATCAGAGTGGGTAGTTATTACTAGCTACTACTATTACTACTACTACTACTATTACTAGCTATTGCTAGTTCTCCCTTGTTCTGACAAAGGAAAAGTTGAAAAAAAACCAATATATAAAAGAAGAAGAGGGGGGAGTTTGTGGAGGTATAGAAACAAACATACCAAATTACTTGGAAATGTTTTAAGATTTGAGCCTAAGATTGTATTTGTGATCCAGAACAATGCTTCTCACACTTTAACGTGCCTATGGATCTCCTGGTACTCTTATTAAAATGAGGATTCCAATTCAGTAGATATGAGTTAGGGCTTGAGATTTTGCATTTCTAATAAGCTTTCGGGTGATACACACATTGCTGGTCTGTACATCACAGTTTGAGAAGCAAGCATAAAAAGTCTAACAATGTTCACTGATTGTAGAGGAACTTTCTGATGAGAGCTTCTGGAAGGCAGGAAAAGCACAAATAATGTGATTGTGTCTACAAAACGTCTAGGAATATAGCAAGCATTCAATACATGTTTATTCAATCGGTGGTCTTTTCCATTTTGGAGTTTGTCTTCATCCCAAAAAACATCTCAACTATTTTAAACTAAAATTATTTTATTTCCTAATAAAATATGTGAAAGCAAGGAGAAAAAGGCCTATTTGCCACAGTTTATGCTACTCCTCTCCCAAGTCAAAACAGAAATTCATATACATTTATGTATAGTAACTATCTTCAAAGTAATTATGTTTCTTAGATTTTTGCCAAATTTAATTAAGCTTTCTCAGAATTTAAAGGCTTAATATTAGAAAAGCTTATTGTAAAGTGCTTCACATTAATTTTAGGTGACTAGGACTGAGGTTGGCTTACAGTATGTGTTCAATAAAGCACATATTTATTGACATATATAAGACTTAAATTTTATTTTTATATTAATCTGAAGTAATAAAAGCAATAATCCTATTGGGTAGGCAGAATATCTTCTTCATTTAAAAAAACTGAGGTAGAGAGAGGTTTAGAATTCTTACAAGGTCCCTGAGCCAGTAGGAGACACAGCTAAGACCTGGTGCTTTGTTCTTTGGACCCTAAAGACCTTTTTGGACCCTTTTCCTTCTTTATATCACAGTGTTGCTTCAATACATTGAAAATTAACCAGAGAAGCAAATGAGATATCATAGTGTGAACTCCAAAAGAAAAGTGTCAAAACATTTTAGAGAAAATAGTTCATTTAAAGAAAAAACACATTCTACTAAAGTAATTTATTACAATAACAAATAAATTGCCACTTTTTAAAGTAAAGGATATCTTTAATTTGACAATACTGCCTCTAAAAATAAATATGAAGGTAATATTGATGGTAAATAATAAATTCAGGGAAGGTATGATGTATATTATTTAATATCAATCTATAATGTTCTCCACTACCCCCTTTGCAATTGGGAAGATAGTATTATGCCAAGTATCCACATTTTCAATAGTGCTTGACTAGCTATTACTTCTAGGTCAGGAATGTTAGTGGGTAAGCCTAATGTGAACCCTATCCCAGTGGAAGTGATAGGAGACCAGGATGGCTATTCGAGAAACAAAGTTTCTCGGGAGGGAGGGAGGGGGGAAGGAGCATGATGATAAGCAATGGAGCTGGAGTAGTCATGAGGGTATATGGAGTAGTCTGACGTACATAGAATCCTGGGTATGATTAATTAATCAAGAGATCTCCAGAAATAAAATCATAACACATCCCCCAAGGTCTTTATTAATGTTGTAACAAAACATTTCCAGTGTTAACTTACAAAGGCCTATGTGAGCCACCAGCTACAGAACAGAGCTTCTAGCCTAACTCCCAGATCACAGACCAGAGCCTTTTGCATGAAGAAACCAGATATTATTGAGGAAAGACTCCGTTTTACCTTCACCAGACTGTACTGTGAACTCTCCTTTAAGACTTACCAAAAAGGACTTTTAACTCAATGGCTGTGCCTTGCAAAAAGAGGAATGCCCAAACTTTGGGGTGATATTGTTATAGATCTATGTTAAAACCAATTCTTTTGGATCTTGGATCACTGTGTTCCAATTCAGTAACTATGCTACAGAAAACTACTAACTGGCCTAAATAAAAATTACTGCTATGATTATAACAAACACAAACAGAGGGTGACTTCAATTCAGCGACAATCAACCCTAGATGTGGTTTTCTAATTGAAGCAAATTCATAGAGCTCCCAGTATTTTTATGGCAAAATATTTCTCCATCCTCATACACAGGAATCATGAAAAGCAACTGTCGATTCCTTGAGGGAGAGCAGTATTTCTCTGACCTTCCCACAGGAGCACCACATAGATCCATTATGTGAATGGTGCCATGCTGATAAGATCCAAGAGCAGGAAGCAGCCTGGCAGGAGTAAAGATAAATCCCTGGGAAACAAGGAGGCTCCTACTTCCATGAACTCCCTGTGGTCAAATTATCTAAGGCAGTGCTTGTCTTACTGTGTACAAATCACCTGAGCATATTATTAAAATACAGATTCTGATGCAGTAGGCCTGGAATGGGTTCTGACATCTGCATTTCTAACAAGTTCCTAAGCGTAACATTGCTAGTTCCTAAATCACACTCTGAGAAGCAAAGCTGACATGGGATAGTTCCTCCGGAATGAATTAGTCTTGCCAAGGAGTCACAGTGACAGATGAGCTCTCGGATTTTGGATATTCTGCTCTTAGCCTTTTAACTGTGTCCTTTAAGAGGCTATCAAATTTGAGGCAGGTATAAAACCAAAGAGAGGTCTCTAGCTGGCCCAGGTTCCAGTAAAATGGTTCTGCCGTTTAGGCCTGGATGATGTATGAAGTTTATGGCAAGCCCTGATGGAAGAATCTAGAAGAGGCACTTGGAGTTTAGAATTAATGAAGGCCAAGCACCCTTCAACAAGTATGATCTTTTGGTTTGATACTTGGCTCCAATGTTGGATGGGACATCAGAGGACCAGCCATTCATCCCAGGCTGCCATCATAAACTATGTGCTATCAGATCAACTTAGCTGTAAAGTCAGGGTTACTCAGCAGCTTTCCATAATTAAGTAGAAGTGGTTTATGCCATCAGGCCTGAAAGAGCCCCAAAGGCATGAGTAAGTTGCAAGAGGTTGTTCACATCATCAGGAACACGACTCCAGCAATATGCTGGCACAAGCCAAAATCGTACTTTAAGATTATACCACATCTCAGAAATAATACTGAGAACAATGGACAAGGCAAATAATTTCTGTGTGCAAAACTCTGAGGAGTCACTTGAGATCCTCCACTTTACCTGGAAGGAACAATGGATTGGAGTCAGGATTTATATAAGTTACCTAATATTTGATTAGAAATATTATAAAGAGGGACTTCCCTGGTGGCGTAGTGGTTAAGAATCCACCTGCCAATGCAGGGGACACGGGTTCGAGCCCTGGTCTGGGAAGACCCCACATACCGCAGAGCAGCTAAACCGGTGCGCCACAACTACTGAGCCTGTGCTCTTGAGCCCGCGTGCCGCAACTACTGAAGCCCGCGTGCCTAGAGCCCGTGCTCCTCAACAAAGAGAAGCTACCGCAATGGGAAGCCCACGCACCGCAACGAAGAGTAGCCCCCCTTCGCCGCAACAAGAGAAAGCCCGCGCGCAGCAAAGAAAACCCAACACAGCCAAAAGTGAATTAATTAATTAATTAATTTTTAAAAAAAGAAAGAAATATTACAAAGAGATTTAAGGACCCAAGTAGTGCACATGAATGTTCACCAGAAGACATTCTCTGCAGAAAAAGTTGTTAGTAACCATGTGGCTGGATAATGCACTGAGGATATTTTTCACATGGCAAAGAGAGCTGGACATTTTTTCAATGAGCTTATGAAGAAAGGAGCCATGGTGGTTAGGCACAAACATGGACTATCTTTCACCAAGGTATGATCTACAGTTTCAGGCATCCAGTGGGGGTCTTGGAACATATCCCCCATGGATAAGGGGAGACTACTGTATTCACTAAGTGCATGGAGATATATATATATGTATATATATGAAATACATAATTTACTCCCATGACTTTTCTTTGTCTCTTACTATTATTCATTTTTACAGATATTCAAGACAAGACTACAACATAACTACTAAAGAAATAAAAATCACCAAGTGATCCTGGTCTCAGAGAACAGTAGTCCCACGATGCTGACTCTCAATGCAGTAACTGAAGAGACTGTGGGTTGTCTCCAAGGGGGAATGGCTGGTGTAAACACACATGCCTTGAAGAGTCAAGGGTTAAAGAACACTGAACACAAAATGTGTGACTGTCCAATTCCCCTAGTGGTCACGTGTGTACAGTGTGGTCTTGGCCACTGGCTACAGCTAATCAATCCAATGGAACAGATACTTGATTCAAACTAAGCCAACATAATTCTCTCTCCCAGAATTTGAAATTTCAACAGAAAAACAAGTGGTTGGTGCTGTCATGTTTAGGATGGGGTTCTAAAGAAAATGTCTGCAAGCTTTGGCTAATGAGGTCCTTGACACTGCCTTGTTCTTTTCTTTCTTAAGGCTCAGTTCGACATTTTCTCCTAAACTGAGAACACCTCAAAAATTTTTCCAACCAATCCCTCTTTATAAGTTTGACAGAGCCAGATATAGTTGCTTACAACCAACAGAAACTATAGATTTGAAAACTATTATGATAATATTAGTCTATAATTATCTAAAAATACTGAGCAGAAATTGCAAAAATAAAGATAAAAATTAGTAAGACTAAAGGCTATTTGATATATACAAAGCTTTTTCCCAAGTTGTTGCTCAATTCTGAAATATTCTATTTTCCATCCTAGCCTGTCTTTTTAAGAAAAAGCCTAACAGAATTTCTACTCAGTGTGTCTTGATAGAAATCTAACTGCAATATTTACTGAGGCTCTAGTGAATTATTTAGAAAGTTTTACAAAAGAGTCTTTTAGGAGTAAGTAATGGATAGTCATGCTGGATTTGGCAGTGGATTATAGAAAGTGGTTTTCCTGTGCATCAAGTAATGGCAGCTCAACTATCTCTAACCACACATCACTCTTTATAGAGAGACATGTCCGTGTGGTGAAGACTTAACACTGAGTGAAACCCACAGCTGGGGAAATTTAGAAAATTAATTGATTAGTGTTCTCTTTCTCTCTCCGTACTGTAGAAGTAATCTTCTATTTTAGGAGAGATATCCTGTCCATAGTATAGCTATTTCTGGTTCCATAAATGAAGGTGTATTTATAGTTTACACAAAATATGTTTCACATCAGAAGCCTGAAATCACCAAATGTATGAAGTCTGCCAGAATGAAGTAAATAAAACTCCTTTCTTTGTCAAAAATTTTCTAATTCTTTCTGTTTAGAATATCTTTAGCTCTGATACATACACAGCCAACACATACAAAGAGACTCCAGTTCCATAGATGAATGTATTAGGGCTACAGTCTCCATATAAACAGTAGTTGAAGCATAAAATCTATACTCATTTCTAATTCTGCAAATTTATACAGTCCAAAGTATTTCAGCATGTTTTTACCTTTAAAATTTACCTTCCACTGAGAGTATAAGAGCCACACACACACACAAAAATAGAAATTCTTTTCTACCTCCTCACATTATACAATCTTAGTCTATTCTACATCATTCTAATAAAATAGAATATATCATTATAAACTTATCATTAATTAGTATTGGCTGAATTTAGAAAGGTATGCTGAATTCAGAAAATGAAGCCAAACTCTATTTAATTACAGTGCACAATTAGGTCTCTACTCACCTATATTATTTCATTCTCCACAATCATATACCTCTTCTCCCATTTTAAATCTTATTCCTTTAATGAAAGTTTAGATGCTCTCAAAAGATTTTTTAAAAGGTTTAAATTTCAGATGTAAATGACTAGTAGTGCTACAATCTCAAGAATTTCTTTCTAAAAAGTGAAACTTATTAATTCAAGTGAAGAATAAATGACTTGACCAAAATCACCTTTTAGTGAGCAAACTCAGTGACCCACACCAAGTACTCCTGATTCATCATTTATGCATCAATTACATTAGGGGAAGAAAAGGGAAATAGTTTAATTAAAATATATTTCTATGAGCATTCAAAATCAAAGTGTTTATAATAAGAAGTTTTTAAAATAAAGGTTTCAAAATACAATGTGTAAACAATTTAAAAAAATACATTTGGTAGATAAAATTTTGGATGATAAAACTACAATAAAAATACTTAATAACTAGCACTATGTAATATCCTAACCTATATCTGAAATAATGATTATTACATTTATTTCTTACATTTTTTAGCATTAGAAAAAAATTTCAATGAGAAGGAAAAAAAATTACTGAGAGAAAAGAGAAGAAAAGTGAAATAAAATTGGTAGGAAATTGTTCATTTTAATAACATTTTTAAGTGATTCTTTGGAGATACAAAATAAATTTATAAACGCACAGTCAAAAGGTGAGCCCTTCAAAAGGATACCTTTCTTCTCATTTTAGTGGATGGATTCCGTTCTTTTATGAAAAGCACGATGCTAAGTTTCAGGTACAAAGTTTAACTTTTTTTTCGAGTTTTAGTGACTTTTTAAAGTATAGATAAATTTAACTGTGAAGCAAAAATTTTTTTAAAAAAATGCTCACAAAACAGGCAATTTTCACATTAAAAGTTCCCTTACCATTGAATAAGTCATCTAAATATGAATCTTTTTTTTTCTTCAAATCCTCTCAGGAAATTTTTCTCTACGAAAGAAACATGAATAACGTGGAAAGTCTTTTTGTGCATCAAAAGACAATCTACTTTCCCACTTTCTTTGTAAAGCAAATGTCTTAAAGAATGTTTTTCTATCATGACCTCTATTTTGGCACCACAATCACCGCTATTTAACTTCTAACTGTAACCACCAGTCCCCGTGAAATGGCTTTTGCTCTGTTACTACAGTCCTAAATGTTAAATGCAAAAGAATGTGCAGCATCACATTTGGCCTCTTTGTCATTTTCTGGTTTCCTACCACATTCCTCTGAGAATCTGTTCTTGCTTCCTTGACGCTGCCCTCCCCATAGACACTCACCAAGCCCCTCATATGCCTCACTTTTACCACCAGGAATCCATCCACAGCCCTTTTCTTTTCCCAACGTATATATTCTTCCTGGACAATTTCCCCCCAGAAGCTAACTCTATCTTTTGGTTATTCCCTGATCTGTCTCTCCACCAAAACCTCTCTCTGAATACTGAACTCCTCTTCTACAGTTCATTAGAAAGAGGAGTTCATTACCTTCTCCAAGTAGATTCCCCAGAAGCACTTCATGCGCACCCCATTCGAAACAGAATGAATCCTCCCCCCCCTCCCCACTGCTGCCCCATCTTCTTAAATCCCCTTCTCTATGAACTCCTCAAGCCAGAAACCCCAGGAGCCTCTTGAACTCTTCCTTTTCTCTCAGCAATGACCCCAAAACACGTCTCCAAGCCCTGACAATTTTACCTCCTAAGTCACTCTCAGATAAAGTACCTACACTGTCCTATTTTTCGTAATGAAATGTATCACTTACTACAAAGCAATATTTTTCTCACTGCAGAAAAATTCAAAATAAAGATAATAAAGAGGAAAATTAAAACCATAATCTTCATCCAAAGATAAATATTCTTAATACTTCAATATATATCCTTCCACATAATTTTCTTGCTTCTATAGCACATTTTCCTGTCCTCCATAACCCCCCTTCTAATCCATCCTTCACAGGAGGACAGAGAGATGGTATAAAATTCAAATATGATTCTGTAATTTCCCCGTTTAAAATCCCTGTGTGTGTGTGTCCAACATTGCCTTCAGGATTAAAGTTCAGAATCCACAGCGTGGCATAAATCACTGTTGGCTTTGCCTCCGCCATCGTTGCCAGGCATTTTCTCCACTACTTTCTTTGCTTCAACCATTTCCATTTTCATGCATCCTCTGTATATGACTCTACATATACTGTGACCTCTGCTCAGTGAGGCTCATCCTGTCCTCCTCCATCTGGTTGACTATCATTTGTCCTATTAGTTCATCGAATCCTGCAACTGCTTGCCTCAGTTACTGTGAGTAGAGTGGTCCTGCTCTATTCTCATCATTCTCTCATAATTCCCTGAGCATATCTTTTATAGACCTTACTGTCTGAATATTGTAAGTGCTTCATTGGCTCCCACTGTTGAAGGAAAACCCAATGCAAAGGCATCTTCTTTATTAGCCTTCAGCAGTATGGTTTAAAGCTATGTAGTTTGGAATTAAAGAGATGGGGATTTTACCCCGAAATCTTTTATTTACCTCAGTGTAACCCTGGGTAAAGTAGTCCATCTGAGCCTCAATTTCTCCATCTGTGAAATGAAATGATCCCTTATTTAAGAGATTACCAGTACAAGATAAGTCAGAGGCAATCAACTGGGGCAATTTTGCTCCCAGGGAGACATCTGGCAATGCCTGGAGATATTTTTGGCTATTATGGCTGGAGGGGGAAAGATGCTACTGGTATCTAGTGAGTAAAGGTCAGGGATGCTTCAACACACCCTACAATGCGTGGGACAGCCCCACAACAAAGGGGACACCCAAGTCCCACTGTCAGTATTCCCATGGTTGAGAAAGCCAAAAGGCAATGCAGGTGTGCTTTCAGGCCAGCACACGCCCACGTTAGTGCTTGGTAAGTGGCAGTGATTGTTCATATCAAGAGATTCATGTATTTCCAACTTCTTACAGAATTTGAATTTGTGCTGCTTCATTTATTACATTTTATATGTGGTAGATTAGCTCATTGTTCCACAAGTATTCACTCCCTGTATCCTCCAACTCCATGGGAGAAATATACTCCCTCATCCATTGACTTGCTTTGACCAATGGAATATCAGCAGAAGTGGCCATGGGCCGGTTCTGAGCCTCACCTTCAAGCGGCACTGCATGCGTCCACTTGCTCTCTAACTCCTGCCAATAACCAAAAGAATGGCTTTCTCCTGAGCGCTTTCCCTTCACCACAGCCCCAAAATAAACACGTAGGAAACAGATCTAAGCCCATCCCCACAAGCCAAAGCCTGGAACACACCTGCCTGGACCCAACCCAGAATTTGGAGATAAGCTAAGATCAGCCAAACCCTAACTGATACGCAGACACACAAACATGAAATACACGCTGCAGCTCTCTGCCTCTGAGATTCTGTGGTTGCTTCTTATACAGTGATAATTGACTGATAAACAATATGCCGTTTTATCTTTATTTTTACATGCTTTTCCCCACACTAAAAAAAAAAAGAAAAGAAAACTTACCACCAAGACATCTTTCTTACCAGAATGAAATCTCTCACAGAGGAATACCCAATGACAGCATAACATTACCTACTAAATGCATTTTTCTTCACTTCACGTTCAAGGTTTTACACTTATATATGAAAGGTTTTCTTTCCAAAGGAAAATGAGTCCCAAAAGGGACCAAAATTTGGCTATTTATTAAGAAAGTATTCAGAAAAAGCACAGGAGAGGAAGAAGATAAGAAACAAAGCAACAGCTGGGATGCACGTTTTGCCGTCTCATGTAATTAGGAAAAGAAGATGTAAATTAGGATGAACTTTTCTAGAGAGGAAAATTAAAGTAACTCTACTACGAACATCTTAAGTTATAGTAATGCTCTTTATATGTAATATTCTTTTGCTCTATGTGCCATTTCTTTGGTTCTTGATTTCCTGTTATTTATATGTTATAAATTAAGGACCTTAACTAGAGGATCAGTATATTATCCTTCTCATTGCCTTAAATGCTATAAACTTTAGTAGCAATGTTGCCCATAGTATTCAATAAGTGTTTTATTAGTGAAAAATACCTTGTCAATCACATTTTATACTGTCTGTACTTCCTACTAGTACTGTTATCAAATTTTTTTCTTATTTAATACAAAAATTTATCAACTATATCTGAAAACTGGCCCCACTAATCTAACAATGCTTGTCAATCATTCTTTTCCCTTGCCCTTTTTTTTCAGACTACAAATGAATTGTTAGAAATGGCCATCCTAATTATCTATAGACAAATTTTGCCTGTAAGTCGGAAACTGGCACAGTTTCTTTCTTATGTTATTTTCATTGTTTACATGAGCATAATCATATGTATCAGACTCTCAAAGGTAGCTGTGGACAGAGACAGAGAAATTGACAGATTTCAGCACAACTATTAAGGAAAAACTACTCATATAATTGCATGCAAAAATCTTTATCTCCTATCCTTATATAAGAAAGAGTGAAAAAATTGCATGTTACTATTCTGGTTTTCCTTCAGATGGCTATTGATAAACCAAGTTAATAGGTTAGTTAATATTCTGTAAAGACAAGAAAATGTCGTGAACATTTTTGGCACTGTATTCTTCCAATATCTTCTAATTGTACACATTGACCAAGGACTCTTGCCAAGAAGAAAATAGATTTATAAAGTACAAGATATGCAAAATATCTCCATCACAAATGACTTATTATATAAATTCTGCTGTTGAGAAATCTAATTTACTTTACTGAAAAATCACGAGGGCATCAGCACAGTACTACAGAAGCAAAGCTTTCAACAATTCCTGCCCTCCCCACAGCCCACCCTGGGTATCTCAACTTCCAGCTTCCCCAAATACATTTCAATTTTCATATAAGCAACACGATTTTTAGAACGAGGGAAAAAACTGCAATATTCTTTCATGCAGAGTGAAGATCCAGTTAATGAGCAATAATTAATCAGAACAGCTTGCTTCAAACTACATTCTTGTCGAGAATTATGCAGAGTCTACAAAATTGATAGTCTAGAGATCTCTAGGGAAAAAAAAAAAAAGATTTCTCCATGGTATCCTTGCTCAACTAACACTGCTAAGAAACGAAGCATCTTAGCCTGAGAGGAGAGAAATAGCTGTCATAAACAGGTTCCTTACTATTCCTGGAGTATAAATAAAATTTTGAACTGCCTGTTTAAGCTCCTTTTCTTTGCTGGTAATATTCTGTTTTGAAGCTTTGTTGATGGATGCCAAACTCTAAATATCACCTGTGAAGGAGATAAAACTCAAGTTTACAGTGAGGTGTATGACTGTGTCATGGCTAAGAAGATTTGGTACAACAATTTTACAACAGCCAGAAAAATATATTCTTGCTTAATATCAAATATATGGAAATAAAAATATACCAACCAAATCTCAATTACACTGAAAAAAAAAATGAACCTTGTACTGTACCTCTACGAGGAAGCATTCTATAACCAACCTTGCTTACGTTTCTCCTTCTAATAAAGCCAATCCCTCCACCGTCTGACCCTACTTCTATTGCTGTGTTGACCCCTCTCTAGTGTGATTACTCATTATTTTCCTTAATAGAATATGAGAGTCAGGGAGGAAGGACCTACGTTTGCGTGCTCCCTGTACTTTTAGCACCTCGCAGAATCTCAGGTCTGAAAGAAATATTCAACATATGCTCACTCAATTGAATTCAACAGTGAAATCATACTCTTCATTCTCCCAACGCTTCAGTTTGGTGAGCTCGATCACCAAAGCACCTAACATCAACCTGCAGAAAACATTTTCCACTTTGCTAAAAAGCAGCAAAACTCAGATTCTTCTCCTTAGTAAGGGATGATATTTATCAAAGCAGCTCAAAATATTTTAAAAGATATTACTAGATTCTAGGAAAAGCCATTTAAAATTGGAATTATTTTAAATATTAGCATACATATATTAAAGGTGATGGAAGAATAAAATTCAGAACTGTAAAGAACAACTCCAAGCAAATTCTACACTTACTAGGCAAAAATATTTGAGATAATGGTGGGAAGGGAGATAGAGAAAGCTTAAGAAGTAAGAATAATATGCAAAATGGGCAACTTTCCCACCAGATAATTTTTAAAAGGATAATTCTAATTCTTTATCATTTGACATGTATATACTCTTATGGTAATAATTTGTATATGCATATCTTATAATACATTTTTGCCTAGTGTTTAGTGGATCAATTGTGGTTTACTAAGAAAATTCAAATGACAAATAATGTGTTCAATAAATGACTGTGGTGATAGTTGTGGTAGGAGCAGACACAACAGTATTAATAAGTAGTAGTATTAATCTTACAAACACTCAGTAAATTCATTATTCCAACTGTCATCAATACTTTCATCAATAGTTTCAAATACCAGTTTGAGTCAATAAGACAAAAATATGTATGTATATATAAATAGCCTCACTATAAAAATAACACATGTATTGACAATAACTAGGAATAACATAAAAATTGAGTTCCCCCAACTAAGATTTTTCTCTCTACCTAATTTGCCAGGCCACTAGAAATGTTCTTAGTGCCATCAGCCTAGAAAGATATGTTACGTATGCAAAATCTTATCGATACCTAATTGAGCACTTACTATATATCAATCACACTTTTAAAGCCCTGTACATGCAGTCCCTTATCAAGTCCTCATAACAACTCTTTTAGGTTAATATAGTTTTTATCTCCACTTTACAGATGAGGAAACTGAGGCACATAGACATTAGGTAAATTATCTAAGGTCACAAAATAAGGGTTAGAGTTAAACCCAGATGATGCAACCCCAGAGACCATACCTTAAGGTCTAGAGTGCAAAATAAAAGAAAAATCACCATCCCATCCATCTAAATATGACCCTGACTGACACTGAAAAACAAACAAACAAAAATCACATTAATTGAACATCTACCACAAATTAGGTACTATGCTGAAGAAATGTGTCTCAGTCTATTTAGACAGCTATAACAGAACACCATAAATTGGGTGGCTGATAAACAGCAGAAATTTACTTCTTACAGCTCTGGAGGCTGGGAAGTCCAAGATCAAGGAGCTGGCAGATTTGACCTTTGGTGAGGACTCACTTCCTGGTTCATAGGAAGATGTCTTCATGCTGCATCCTCATATGGCAGAAGGGGTGAGGGAGCTCCCTGGGACTTCTTTTATAAGGGCACTAATCCCATTCACCAGGGCTCCATCCTCATGACCTTATCATCTTCCAAAGGCCCCACCTCCTAATATTATTTCATTGGGGATTAGGTTTGAACATATGAATTTGGGGGAGACACAAACATTCAGTCTATAGAAACATGGTTACCAATATAAGACATAAATTCTGTTCTTAAGAAAGTAACAATACTCGATGAATAGAGAATTCTGGGGACAGGACCTGCTAGTGAAGAAAAGATGCTGTGAAATGACTAAGAACTAATTTTGAATAGATGTAACAGAGATTATAGTGGACATTTAAAGCTATGAATATTCGATAACATTTTAAGTGGCAAGAAACTGCAAAGCACTGAAGAATTTTAAATTGCAGAATGACACATGAATATTTTATTAAAATCTTAATCTGTTAAGTCACTGTGGATCAGCAGAGGAAAATGCTAAAGTAGTTAGTCCAGCCAAGAGGCTGTTGCAATAAAAAAAAAGAAAGTGTCAAGAGGAACAGGAAGAAAAAAGTAAATTTGAGAAGAAAAGCTCATTTTTAACTAACATGGAGAAGAAGAAATTTGAGTCATTGATGGCATTGAAGTTCTCAGTCTAAGACTCAGGGTAAAAATGGTGATACCATGCATAGAAATGGGAAAGATGGGATGAAAAGTTGTTTTTGAGAAAAGCATGAGAAATTTACATTCAAACATAACATTTAATGTGCTAGCAGGATATCCAGGTGGAAATATATATAGCAGGCAGCTGAGAGACAGGACTAGGTTAAGAATGAAACATTCAAAGAAACAAAAATAGAAAGAGGAAAGATAAAAAGAGTGAGGAAAAAATGATCTTAGAATCAGGAAGAGGGTCCACAACAAGGTGCCAGATACAAGGTGATGACAGGACAGTTCTGAGGATGGAGCTGCAAATGAAATGAATTACTAGTATTTCTTTTTCCCTAAGAGCGCTCTTCATCAAACTGTTGGGCAGCATGAGAAAATGAAGTGCCATGCTATTAGCACTTGACATCATCTCTCTTAACTTCCAGACGTGCACTGAAAAAGTATACCCCAGTAAGACTGCAACACAAATAAACCAGAGTGAACTAAATTAATGTTCCTAAGCTTTCCACCAAAGGTCCATTAATCTGTTTCACAGTAAGGATTAAATGTATTAAATGCATGAAAAGACTATATTTAAAGCTGAAATTATAATAAATACTCAGAGAGACAGTATCTTCAAACGAAAAAACAGCAGGTAGTTCGTGATCACCAGGATAAGAGGCAACTCAAAGTAAAATTACATGTAACGCAGGAATGTTTAATGTGAAACCAGGTCCTGCCCCAAAGGGGTGATTGCTACAGAATTTTCTTCTGCAAAACACTCAAATGAAGGACCAGTAAAGAAGAAATGCCCAAGCATACAGTCTCACAAAACACTCGACATCTAGCACCTTTAATCAAAAGATAATCTATTAAATATCACAACACTCCTTCAGTTCTTGTTTTTTTTTGTTTTTTTAATGTAAGGTCATAGTTATCAGCACCTCATGGGAGCGATCAAAATTGGATTTGCAGACTTCTACAGTATGTTGACCATCACTTATAGTAAAAATCAGTATGAGAAAGGGAAACTGTCTGAGAGGACCATTGAGCCAGGTAATAGATTCAGTCTAATATATCCACACAGCAGGAACCAAATTAAAATGTAGATAGAATTCTAATATAGTCCAACTGTAAAGACTTGCTCCAGCAAACAGCTAATCCTGATGATACAAAATTGGTTACATTAATTATTTTAGACATTTCTACATGTATAAACATGTAAGTTAAAAATAGCATCAAGGTCACACAGTGTGTGAGATAAAAAGGGCAAAACACACATAAGTTAGAACCACTCTCTTACCTGATGCAAGATCAGGTCATAAAATAATACTTATATGATTCAAAAGAATGCAGATGATTTCAGTGGATCACAAATTATGTACTTAAATTCAATATGCCTTCTAATGGCATCTAAATTTTTCCTGAGAACAAAGCAGGATGTAACCTGTTACTTTCCATCTTCCATCTCCTGTCCAATTCTTTTTTCCCATTTCCTTTCCCAGCTGAGCTGTGATACCACTGTCAGTTTCAGCCGCGCTGGTAAGGAAAGGAAGATTTCCGTAGTAAAGAAGCACATTTCTGTAATTTCCAAGGGGCTGTTTGATAGAGATGGAGGGATCTTGTAGACAGGCCTTGCAGACAGCTGTCTGAAGGAAATCATTGTTCTGCTTCAGTTAAAAAAAAAAAAAAAAGAGGAAATAAAAAAGAGGGAAAAAAAAGGAATGAAAGAAAAAAAAGAAAGCATGTTCATGGATAAGGCACTAAGACAAAACAGTTACAATGACATAATCAACCTACTACACTGTTAATCATCCTGGTCATGGAAACGTAATAATAAAACAACTGAAAAGATTAACTTAAGGGTAGACTTCAAACCTAGGGTATTTATTTATTTTTCTGGAAAGATGAATCTGAATTCCTATATAAATAAGGTTTATAAAACCCTGAATGTAGTAAATTAGAAGAGGGTAAGAGTGCTATTTAAACTGCTGAATGGAAAAGAAAAAGATATGATAACCTTTGAAATTTGAGTGAAATTTTTCAACTATAGAATTTGCTATTTGAAACAAACTTGTAAAACTGATCATAATTTTAACCATTAAAAAAAAAGCTTAAATATTGAATAGCAGAGGTTTTATTGGCTAAATTTTCTAATAAAATGTAATAAAGCTAGAAATAAATAATAAGAATCTGATCAATCATATCTTCGAAATATTGAAACACATTTGTGTTGGTTTCCTAGGGCTGCAATAATAAAGCACCACGAACTGGATGACTTAAACAATGGAAATTGATTGTCTCACAGTCTGAAGACTTACAAGTGTGAGATCAAGTTGTTCTCAGGGTTGGATCCTTCTAGGGACTGTGAGGGACAATCTGTTTCGTGCATCTCCTCTAGCTTCTGGGAGGCTCAGGCATTCCTTGGCTTGTAGATGGTGTTCTCCCATGTACATGTCTGTCTCTGTCAAAATTTGCCTTTTTTACAGGACATTAGTCATATAGTATTAGGGTCCACACTATTGACCTCAATTTAACTTAATAACCTCTATAAAGACTGTATTTCCAAATAAAGTCACATTCTGAAGTTAGGATTCCAACATTTCTTTATGGAGGGAACACAATTCAACCTACATCAACATTCTTTAGGGTAGATTAAATTTTCATACAATATGCATTCTGTGCTCCCTTTGGGAGCATCAGTGAGCACAATTCCATGATATCAGGCCTGGCCTCAGGACTCGCTTTGACAGATGAGATGTGAGTGGAAGCAACATGTACCCCTTCTAAGCAGAGACGTGGAGCCAAGACCATCTTTCCCTTGGTCACTATGGCAACATCATCTCAGATAGGGCTGCTCCTTTAGCCCGAGCAGGAAGAGTCATCACCTACACATAAAGGACATGGAACCTCCTTGTGGATGTAAGCCACTAATATTTTGGGGGTAATTAAAACTACAGTAAACCTAGTCAAATCTAACCCAAAACTCTCTAGATTATCTCAAAGAAGAAAATCAAAGTAAAAAAAAAAAAAAAAGTAAAATTTCAGACTGTCTAAAACAAAATGAAAAGAACACTTCATAGTAAAATCTATGTGCTACGGCAAAGCTGTAACCAAAGGAAAATGCATCCCCTAAAATACATTCATTACCAAAGAAGAAAACTGTAAAAGTTCAAAGAAAGTAATAATCATCTTAAGAAATCAGAAACATATGAAAGAAAATTTTTTTAAAGTAGCAAGAGAGAGTTTTAAAAGATTAAAACAGACCTTATTAAAAACAAAAGGGTAAAGGATAACTAAATCTAAAAGAATGTTCTAGAAAAATAGTATCAACATAAACAAAACCCTTATTTGGACAGAGATCATGAGACAAAGAAAAGAAGCTAGAGAAAAGAGAAAGTGGGAGAGAAATGAGAGCATAAAGAGGAAGGAAATTTAAGAAAGGTAAGAAAGAGAGAAGCAAAATTAGGAATAAGAAAGGACACAAACACAGATTCTTGGGAAACTGAATACTCTTCAAGCTTACTTCCCAACATTCCCAGCTCCCACACTTGGCTGTGGCCTTAGGGGAGTACTCGTGGGCCCTTTAACTCTCCAGACCTTCTCCTTCACTAGGGAGAGGAATCACCTGACCTTTGTTCTTCCCTTGATATCACCATTTTCAGAATTTCTTTCCCAATCTTCTTCCCCAGCAATCCATGTCAGATGTCGTCTGTCTGAGATCTTATCTTATATCCTGAAAGGTATCTTAAATCCTTAAAACACACTGAAAGGTAATCATCTATTTCCAGCCATAGATTTTAAGCTTGTTGAAAGCAGTCATAATTTTCAGTCCTGTCTCTAGACGAAAGACAGGCGGTCCTCGTTTTGCACAGTTCTCTGGTAACTAAGATCAATGGAGCCATGTCAGTCAAGGACCCGGTTCAGATGGGCATGAGTTTCAGTTACACAAAATTGTGCAAATCGAGGACTGCCTGAATACAGTTAAGTGGCCAGTATTTGACATATACTAAGTAAAATATTGACGAAGGAATGGATGAATTCTCTATAGCAGCTTACCCACAGACTTGGAGTTGAACAGAATTTTCAAAAAAAAAAAAGAAACTTAACTAAAAATTAAGATAGAAATAAGGAAAATGAGGACATCATAAATCAGTCCCTGAGAGTATTCTCTTGCAAGACTCAACACTGATCCTAGGTTCCTTCTCTTCCTAATCCCACTCCACAGTCATTCAGTTACCCAGTCTTGTTAAATTTTTCTTCTAAATATACTTAGAATTTCTTTCTCCCCTATTCTCTATCATCATTAACAAAACTCACTCCTTTTTTTCTCTCATTCAGACTATTAGACAAACTAACTGGTCATCCTACAACCAAAAGAAATCAGTCAAAATCTTAAATCAACATTTAGTAAATATATACTAAAAAACAGTTTTAAAAACTTTTAACACATTTCAATTCTTGAGAGCATTTCAAACAAAGAGACATTGAAATTTGTCCTTACTGAAAAAAGCAAGAGAAGAACTGAGTAAACAGTGAGATCTCAAACAATATTTATGATTTAACTTTTATTTAGTTTAACTCAAATTCTGGGAAGAAGCTTTTGATGAAGCTACCATATTTATTTGAATAAATTTATACTGCCCACTAGAATGCACTGAAATTGAGAGGGTCTGTGATTAACAGCACTTAGATGTGATGGAATATTCAATAGATTCACAGAGGTGACTTATTTAATAAATTTTGCCGTAGGGGAAAAATTAAAGAAAAGTTCTCTAAATGAAGGCAGAAAAGACAGAACCTGTGAAAATCTTTGGGTTGAAACATTTAGACATTTTAATACAAAAATATTACAATAATATTTCACCTATGGATACCCAATTGCTCAGCACAGTGTGTTGAATAGGAATTCCTTCCTCTATTGAATGGCTTTTGCACCTATCAAAAATCAATTGGGCATTGTGGGTCTATTCTGGGGCTCTTTAATCTGTTCTATGTGTCTATCCCTCTGCCAATACCACACTCTCAATTAATGTAGCTATATAGTAAGTCTCATTGTCTGGTTGAGTGATTCCTCCCACTTCACTCTTCTTTTTCCAAGTTGTTTAAGCTATTTCAGGTCCTGTGCCTTTCTATATAAATTTTAGAAAAAGCTTGCATATGTCACACAAAGTCTGCTAGGATTTTGATAAAAATTATGTTAAACCTATAGAGTAATTTAGGTAAAAAGTCATCTTTTCTATGTCGAGTCTCCCAATTCATGAATATGGTATGTCTCTCCATTTATTCAGGTTCTTTTTTATTTTTTCCAACAGCATTTTCAGCGTATAGATCCTGTACATGTTTTGGAAGGTTTATACCTAAGAATTTCACTTTCTTCCACTTTCCTTTTTCCTAGCTATTCTTCACATCCCCCATATCTCTTAAAATGTATGAGGGGGCTTCCCTGGTGGTGCAGTGGTTAAGAATCTGCCTGCCAATGCAGGGGACACGGGCTCAAGCCCTGGTCCGGGAGGATCCCACATGCTGCGGAGCAACTATGCCCATGCACCACAACTACTGAGCCCATGTGCCACAACTACTGAAGCCCATGCTCTGCAACAAGAGAAGCCACCGCAATGAGAGGCCCATGCACCTTAACGAGGAGTAGCCCCCACTCGCCGCAACTAGAGAAAACCCATGCACAGCAGCGAAGACCCAACGCAGCCAAAAATAAATAATATAAAAATAAAAAATAAAAATAAAAAAAGGTACCTGCCTGAGAGCTCCCTCTGCTGGCCTCCCAACTCCATTTAAAAAATAAATAAATAAAAAATAAAATGTATGAGGTTGGATGGTACAATAATTATACAATCATATTCCCTTAAGCAATCACTCTAATGTGCTTCATGTGAACTCTTTGATTTGTATGTGTTCCAGTAAAATATATAGAATTGTTTGGTACATGTATTTTTAAGATACATATATGGTATTGTGCTACATACCTCATTCTCTTTCTGCCCTTCTTCACTCTACCTTATGTTTTTAAAGTCTATTCCTGTCGCTAGGTATGCATCCAGTTGATTATTCCTCATGATGCATACTATTCCATAACGCATTTCTGTGTATTTTTCTAACCTTTCCCTCAATTACAGACACCCAGACTGTCTCAACTCCCAGCTATTACAACAAACACTGCAATTAATATGCATTTATATGTCCCCAAATGTTCTCTAAAAAATTTTCCAATATATATATATAAGCAGTAGAGAATCAGAAAGAAGAAAAAGAGGGAGAGAGAACACATATTTTTGCTAAGTGTTGTCAAACTGCTTTCCAGAATAGCTGCACCAGTGTAGGCTAACGATTATTAAATATATTCTTAATTTGCATTTGAAATATACGATCCCATTAAAATAACAAATACACTAAATATATTGCGTAAGAGTTGCCAAATACAGAGATAATTTAATTTAAACCTACTTTGAAGGTTCGTAATAAAAACAAATTAAGCAGGTGGCCTAGATCATCCTAAAGTATTGCCCTGAGACTACAGCTAGGAAGTAAGCATATTAAACCCAGATTTTAAAAATCATAACATGAACAGAGAATTTATTTTTCCTTCTTAAACCACAGGACACCTTTGTCCACCCCTCTGACCCCTTTCTTAAATCACACTTTCCAGGGATTTAGTGTCCATCTCTCTCCATATTGTCTTTCCTCACATAAAGAGAAAACCCTCTAAAATGCCACCCAGACAAGCAATAATAATATTTCACATTTCCAGCAGGTAGGAAGTACAACTATCAGATAGTTACATAATTTTATGGAACAATAATTAGCAACATTTGGACCAAAATAAAAATTATCTTAATGAACAGTACCCTCCAAAGTAGTTCAGTGAAATCTTAGATTAAATTTTTTGCCATATTCTACCAACCACAAAACCTTTCACATTGCTCTGAAGACTACGCATTTACTTATTTATTCCATGCTGTTGTGAAAGGCCCAATTTAAAGTTAGTGGCTCTATCTAAAAACTCACATATGCATAATCTAAAGAAATGCCAAAGTAAACTGCATACATCCCCGAAACTGATCCGAATGAATCTAGCAATATCAAAAATGTAAAGCCTTTCACATGTGAAGTTATTCTCATTTGGCAAAGGATACTAAGAAGTTCAAGGCTTTCGTTAAGCCATTGAATAGTTTTCCATGGACTCTGTCGCTTTGCACCAAACCTTAGATTTTGGTATTTATGTTAGCTTCTACTACAGTGAGAGTCAAAATATTACAATTTAATACCATTTTATGAAATTCGAAATTACATTTGATTACCAGCTGGGCAGTAAAAAGAATTTGCTTTAAAATGTACCAGTTATTATTCACCAAATAATTTCTCTCAATGGCTTGTCTTTACCATTAGAGAGCATGTTTGGCCATAACCTCATGCACTTGCAATATAACTCTTGGAAAGCCCATCAGGAGCAGGTCCAAGGAGGGATACAGGAGTCTGGATCACCAAGGCCCTTCTCCTGCCTGGCCACTGAGGTACTTCTGATAATGTGCCAATTGACTTTATGCAATTCCCCATTTACAGAAATTCCATTAGACAATTTTTACCCTGAGATGTTTTGCTGCCAATCAAATATTGGGGAAAAAATATACACCATAAATAAAGGAAGAAGAATAGCTAACATCTACTGAGTGCTTATTACATACCACGCGTGATACTAGTTACTTTACTGGAATTACCATGACCAATCCTTATTAATTGCAACCTAGAAGAAGGTACTATTATTATCCCCATCCTACAAGCAAGGAAATGAAAGCCTAGATGCAGGTCTTGAGAGAGTATTCAAACTCAGGTTCTCTAACTCTAGAACCCTGTTCTTAAACTCTTAAGCATGTTGCCTATCTGATAACAATAACAAACATTTTCCCATAACAAAGACCAATGTTTATTCTATTATAAAGTAGCTTCAGTTTATTCCTACTTATGGTAAAAAAATGAATATGCTTCATAAGTTAACATTCAAGTCAAGTTTACACCCTGAAGAGATGGAGTCAAAGAAATAGTACAAGAGGAAAATATTCTTTAAGGTGCAAAAGTTCAATTATATTTGTTTATACTAAAGTTAGCCCACAGGCAGAATTACTCTGGCATAAAAGAAACACAGCATAGCTATCCAACAATTACCCTTTATTTACTGTTATGACTTTCTGGATCTTGAGATGCCATTTCAAGCCCTTTGCCTTCTGCATGAAAGCTATAGCATATATATCCCATTTATTGCTAGATATATTTTATGCTAAAAGCATGAAGATATGCATGGATAATTTCCCATCATGAGCAGCTACATTGAGGAATGGCTATAAAATTTAAGTCCTCTATTTGTCTGAAGAAAGAGAGGTATCTTATTTTCCATTATATCTTACCACTTTACCAATTAAATATTATGGACGATTGTTTAATATTTTAATCTTAATCTGCTCTTCCCCCAAGGCTATAGAGGGAAAAAAAGCTTAACTATTAAGAACATTCCCACAGTTTTAATAAACTGTATTTTATAATTTACAGTGAATTATTATATTATTTAAAATTTTAAATTAGACAATAATGCCACTTACATGAACTGTATTTCTAATTCTTTAAGAGATGATATAATAAAAAGACATTATTGAAATGATTGATAATTATTGATATTGTTTGGTAAACAGAACTTAGTTCATTTTTATTTATATAAAAATGTAAAATGTGTTCTTGGTGTTCTAAGAATTACCACCAAGACTTCAAATTTGAGTCTTAAGGGACTTAAGCTCATCACGGAACCTTACTTGCTGAGTTACTGACAAACAAAGATTTTATTTTCAATTTTATATAACCATGTTACACTTTTTATAATTAAAATAAGTTTAAAATAAATTTTTCATATATAAACTCGATTTTGCCCATGATTACTATTATGCAACTTTATTCTAAATACTTTGTCTCACTACATGCTTTCTCCAGTCAATTCTAAAAGTTTGTTTACAAATTTCATTCAAGTCAATCTTATTTATTTGTGTGTTACTCATTTCTTTATAAAGCCCTTCACTTTAAATTATGCTAAATATTGAAAATAGGTTTCATTGGATAGAATCATGAGTTATTCTATCAAAATTAATTTTACTTTCATACTTAGATATATGTTATTGAAACAACATCTCTTTGTTTGACTTACTTCACTCAGTATGATAATCTCTAGGTCCATCCATGTTGCTGCAAATGGCATTATTTTGTTCTCTTTTAAGGCTGAGTAATATCACATTGTATATGATATTGCTTATATGTGGAATCTAAAAAAAGGCTACAAACGAACTTATCTACAAAACAGAAATAGAATTACAGATGTAGAAAATAAACTTATGGTTCCCAGGGGTAAGGGGGAGTAGGGATAAATTGGAAGATTGGGATTGACACATACACACTACTATATATAAAATAGATAACTAATAAGGACCTACTGTATAGCACAGGGAACTCTACTCAATACTCTGTAATGGCCTATGTGGGAAAAGAATCTAAAAAAGGGTGGAAATATGTTTATGTATAACTGATTCACTTCGCTGTACACCTGAAACTAACACAACATTGTAAATCAACTATACCCCAATTAAAAAAAAAAAAAAAGAAAGAAACATCTCTACTACTTTACAGAGCTGGGCCATAGGGAGGAGCTGGACGTCACCTGGCCCTTCCACACCATTACTCTTGTAACCCATGTCAATGATCAGCCTCCTCCAATATGTTTATGGCGTAGACTGTGGTGATGGTTTCACAGGTGTATACTTATCTCCAAATTGTTTGTATCAAGTTTTATACAGGAAATACATACAGCTTTTTGTTTATCAATCATACCTCAACAAAGTGGTTTTAAAAAAAAAAAATTATCCTCCATCGGATAATCAACCAACGCCCCCGTTACAGCCACTGACATCCCTCTTTTACTGAGAACTTTAGAAACAGGTGACAATTTGTCTCAGACTCCAGCTCTACCAACAGAGATTCCAAAGTCCAGTGTGTGTGGAAACCCATCCTACAGTCTCAGCATCTTTAACCAGCCTCCACTACATGCAGGCACTCACCTCACAAACACACCCCTGGTATATTTTACCACAGTTGGCCCCTCCTTGGCCTCATTTTTTCTCCTGCTACACCCTGAACCCACTGATGCTCATAACATATCCAGAATCTGACCACTTCTTACCACCTGCACTGCCACCACTCAGGTCTAAGCCACCATGACGTCTCTTCTGGAATGTTATAATCCTCTCCTAAGTGGGCTTCTCAGTCCACCCTAGCCCCTCTACAGGCCCCTCAACAATTAGATAGAGGTTTCTTCGTTTTGTTTTGTTTTTTTAAATCAAGCCACACCTATGGTTAAAAACTCCTGGTTCAGAAGAAAAGCCTAAGAAGCCCCACACGAGGGCTCCCGTTGCCTCTGCGGTAGCCTCTCCAATCTCCTCCACATCACCCACTGTGCGTCACCCCAAACCAGCATCCCTGTTGCTATTCCTCTGACATTCAAGGCACACACACTCCTGCATTCGGGTTATTCCCTTTGCCTAGAATGTTTTCCTCCCAGACATCCACAGAGCCAACACCTGCACTTTCTTCAAATCTTTGCTCAAATGCCAACTTTTCTTTGACTAGCCAGTTTAAAGTTGCTCCCCTCCCAATCCCACTCCCCTTGCTCCATGCTACTTTATCTCAAAGCATTTAATACGTTCTAACTTATATCTGTATTATAAATATGTATTTTCTATTTGCTGAAATGCAACCTTTGAGGATAGGGATCTTTTGTTCATTCACTGAAGCATACCAAGCACTGAGAACTATGCTGGCACTGAGAGGTTGCCCCAGGAATATTTGTGGTAGAATAAATGAATTTCCTGTCACCCATGCTCAACCATGTATCAGCACTTCTCTACTGGAACCCTCTCCCTAGGCAAGAACTAAACAGGGCTAAAAACAGCCATACCGTCATGCATACTGGTTTTACTATTAATTAGTTGACTCCAATGTTAGCCTTCTAACTGGATTTTGGTTCATTTTCTTTCCCATTTCCCACCACAGCTATTCAAACCTTCACCACCATACACGCACTTCCTATTCCATTTCACACCATCCGCTAGAGGTCCAGCAGGGTCCACTGTCCCTAAGCACATTGCCATAGAGGGTGATCACCCCCAAACTTGGAGTTCAACCAATAAGGCAGAGGAAGAACAAAAGGTTTTCATGTGGCATATGCCACACAACAACCATAGTGAGACACAAATTAATATCTCACAATAAACTACTACTTATGAGGTAGTACGCAAAATGTGAAAAGATACATTGTTGAGTTTTAAAATAATTTCTTTAATATTTTAATAATGCCAATATTTTATCTTTCTTGTAAAAAATAATATAAATAAATTGATCATTAAATCATAGCATTACCTAGCTTAGATAAAATTTGGTAGGGCCTTAAAATACACTGGACATTTAATAGAGACAAGTCACCCTTCATAAAACTAAATATGTTGACTCAAAAATAGCTATTAAAAAAAATGATCTATCAAAAGAGCTGGTAAGTGCATCAAGGATATATTTCAACAGAATCTGTTAATGAAATTTATAATCAGTAAAAACATATAATGAAATTATTACTTTTACTGTAATTGTGTTCTTCACATTAAATAAATTTAGATATATTCAAAGGATCCCTCAATCTTTACCTTTCTACCAGCCTCTTATAAACAGGGAAATACCCTACTTTCAATATTAAAACTGCTTCCTGTTAGAAATATTAATTCCAAGACACACACTGACAAAATATATTAGCTGACATCATCAAAAAAAATCCATATTCAGATGTTAAATGCACAAAGCTAATCTGGGGGTGGGGGAAAGCATGAATTTCACTTTTTAATATCATGTACATTTTAGATTGCATTATCAACATAATGAAAAAGTTTGTTCATGGAGTAAAAGGTTTTTAAAAGAATTCATAAATATTACATTACAAAGGGAGTGTCAACCACACATTAGTGACATCACAAGTTTCCCTTGAAGTTTACTGCCACACAATATTTAGAAAAATTTGATATTAATTCAGCTTATTTTCTTTTTTCATATATTTAGTTATAAGCAAAATGAGAAAAATATTTTAAAGAAAACATATTTTGAATCTTCTAAAAATGCCTGATTAACTTTAATAGCCTATTACTACTTTTGGAAGTAAACACTTCTAAGATAAATGAGCTCTGTTTCAAAAGTAGTTAATAATTGTTTCTTTCTTTCCATAGATTACTAATGTTATCAACATTAACATTTGAAAATATAAAACAGACTCAATTTAAATACTAGGAAAAAAAAGATTATATACCTTGTCTACACTTTATAAAAGGTCACTGTAATTTGTATGAATGTGGGATTTAGGAAATTCATTGTTTCTAAAATATCTAACAGACAATAGGTTGATCAACAAGTACTAAGTTTAGAGAGTAGAATGGTGCTTAGCAGGGGCTGGAGTGCAGAGAAATGACCCTGGTCAAAGAGTACAAACTTCTAGTTACAAAATGATTAAGTTCTGGGGATATAATGAACATCACTGTGATTACAGTTAACAGTACTGTAGTATATACTTGAAAGTTGCGGAAAGAGTAGATCTTAAATGTTCTTGCTGCAAAAAAGAACCAGTAATTATGTGACTTGATGGAGGTGTTAGCTAACACCACAGTGGTACCAATGTTGCAATACATAAGAGTATCAAATCAATGGGTTGTACATCTTACATTTACACAATGTCAATTATATCTCAATAAAGCTGGGGAAATTTTTAACATAAAAAGATAAAAGGTTTTTTAACCTAAAACAAAAGTATTTCTTTTAAATGCACCCTCAAGAGCCACGTGATGGTTGCTATTTCCATGCTCATATAATAAATGTAGGAACCAGAAGATCCCCTCATCTCACCATCTGAGGAGAAGAGCAGAGTATCACACAAGGATGTGGGAGATACGAGGGCCAGAGAGAATGATGTGAGGATGGTAGTTCCATGGATTGATGGTGGAGGGTGGGCTAGAAAACACTTGCAAACACAGGAATTCATGTTCAATTTGAAATTATTTGTGATTTTTAGATTTCACCTTCCTTTATCACCATCGTCTCATAAAATTTATTTTATACATACAACTTAGGTTAATGTGTGTACATGTATGTGTGTGTCTATGGAAGTGGTAATTAAGAAAAAAATTTTCATACTGAATTAATATGATAGAAAAGATACACAAAAGCAAATGAAAAAAAGCAGGGAAGCAGAGGCAGGAGTAACCATGAGACTGCAGACTGTGGAAATGTGCAGAAAACTTCTGGAGAGCTTGAATTGCCATAGAATACGGAAAGAAATTTGAATTATTTTAGCTAAAACATTAAGACGTGGCAATATCTGTACCTAGAAGAAAATTTTTAATACATACAGAAACACTCACAACATGGTACATATCCCCTAAGTGTGTATACAGATTCACAAGACATATTCATAAGAGAAAATAAAGAACATGCAAAATAAAGAAGTATTTTTGGAAAGACATTCAGATACCCCAGTAATTAGGGAACTGCACGTTTTGAAAACAAGATACCATTTCACATCTATCAGTTCATCAAATTTTATTTTAAAATTCTTTTTAAAAATTTTTTTAAATTTTTTTAGAATTTTTTTAAAATTCTGACAATAATTTCAGAATTATTGGGAAGTGTTGGGAAGGATGTGGAATAAGGACAAAGCACACCAACTGCTTGTGGGAGTTTAAATAGGTTCAGCTCCTTAGAAGAGTAATTCTGCAATATCTGGTCAAGTTGACGAGGTCACAGCCTATAAGCCACAATTTCACTTCTACATATAAACCCTAGAGAAACACATGCCCTCGGAGACATGAACAAGAATGTTTGTTGCAGCACTACAAGTGCAAATATAAGTTGGGAATTATTAAAATGTCCATCACAGGGAGGGTAAATAAATGCCACATATCTATAAAAAGAAACTTTATAAATCAATTCACATAGATGAATAAGAGATAGGGGGACAGATAAATCTCAAAAACATAGCTAGTTGTAACCTCCCACATGTCCTGGCCTTTACTCGATACATAGTTACCTTTTAAGAATCATCCCTTGTGATCCCTCATGTAAAAGTAAGATTAAACTAATACGAAGATAACAAAATGATAAAGACCCTGATGAAATGCCAACTCATCTTCTAGGCAATAAATGCACAGTTCTCACATTGAAAAGATTTAACTGAAAATGTATTTAATATAAAATCAAGAAAGAATTGTTTAGCCTACCATAAGCAGGTTATTGTGCTTTCTAGGTAAGATTATCATAGCAATAGGTGATATTATCATAACCTATCATCAGTCAGAATTAAAACAGCTAAAAGTTTACTTCCTAAAATTTAAAAAAGAAATATGGCAAAGTAACCTCTTAGTTCTACACTTCAATGTGTTTCCACACTTAGTTCTACGCTTTTCAATTTTTTTGCTTCATGCAAAGCAAGCTTTATTTCCAGCTGAAAAGTAATTTAAGCTCTTGGAACTTTCATCTAGAATATATTAAAATTAGTCATTTTCATAATTAATAGCAGCTTGCTGACACAGATTCAAAAGAAACAATTTTTAACATTTCAGAGATACAAGACAGTTGGATAAAGACCAATTGCACTGGTGGCTGCCGTGTGAGATAACACACTAAACCATGCGCTGCTTCAAACTAAGGGGAAAATGCAATCACATTCAGAATACACCACTGACAGAAACATTACAATGTGCTCCTTCCTAGTTATTGGGAGCGGGGTGGGGGATGGGGGAGCGTATGCCATGAAGCTTGTGGGATCTTGAACCCAGGCCCTCGGCAGTGAAAGTGCTGAGTCCTAACCACTGGACAGCCAGGGAATTCCCTCCTTCTTAGTTTATAAAATCAGTAAACAAATGTTGGCATATCAGAAGCCTGAAGGAGCCAATAAAAGTAAAATAGATTGAAAATTTGGGCAAGGTACAATCTAAGCACCTGGCGGTGCTGGCACTTAGTAGGTACTCAACAGAGATATTAAATGCATGAAGGGGAGGGAAGGATGGAGGGGGAGAGGGAGAGCAGAACTCTTTCATTTTATTCCAGAACTAGATTCCTGCTAAGTATCATTCATTCATTCATTCATTTATCCATGTATTCATGCAGTTCATTTAATTACATTTACTGAGTATCTGCTCTAGGTGCTAGAGAAAGAGAAAAGCCAACACGTCTCCTCAGCACTGCCAGTCTAAGGCTACCTGTTCTCTTACCCTTGGGCCTTTGATCAGGTAATTCTCAGTGTTAGAAATAACACTGTTCCTTTATCCTTGCACATAATGCTCTGCCAAGGAATAATTTTAAATATTGTTCACCTCTGTAAAGCATAACAAAAGTGAACAAAATAAGATTAATGTACTCCAGGCCTGCTACTGTAACATTTATATAAATCTACTCATCTTCTCATACATTAAGATATTCAAATATTCATTACATCCTTGTGCCTTCGACTATATGTATGTGGATATGTACATACATTTTACACTGGTTTTACAGTAGCTATACACTAGCTATACACTTCACAGCAGGTAATATCTGTTAGTGTAAAAGAAGACAATACTTAAATTACATTCACATTCTCACTCTTAATTTGCCTGCTTTTTAAACAAAGATATTTAATTTTGAACACATTCCTATATTTCATTAAAAATAGGAATGTAATTTTTATTAAAGTCCTAAATCTAACATTTCAACCCAAGAGGACAAGCTTACCAATCTTTCAAGTACTTTTAATCAAGAATGAAAATTTAATTAGCCCAGAGAATGAAATCGTCAACAAAAATATTAACTCCTCCTTGTTCTAGATATCGTTCATCACTGAGTCTTTTGTGATAATACACACTTTTTAAATGCCATATAAAAAACTGGAAGCTTCCAGAATAAAGACTTAGTATATACCATATATTTTAGAAATATGTGAGCTATTTGAAGATGAGAGAAATAGGAAAAGATCTATCTCTAAGGAAAGATAAAACTTCTTAACCTTATCTTTATAACGTTTAAACAAAAGACAAGCTTCCGTATTCTCCCAAATATTCCTTCAGTTTATTTTTGAAAATTATGCTGAAAATTTTGTATAGTTTTAAATTGAAGAAAACAAAAACTAAGCCCTATTCTCTTATTTAAACAGAGATTTTAAAACTGACAAATTTGAAAGCTGGGTAGGAGTTGCTTTTTTTACAGTGGTTGACACATTCTCTGTCAACTTCCTTTATTTCTTCATGAGTCACACCAAACTTTAGTGTATAAATAAATAAAACATTTATAAAAAATATTTTCAAAATTTTTTTTTCTTTTTTAAAGTATGATCTCTATTTTTATTTATTTTTTATACAGCAGGTTCTTATTAGTCATCTATTTTATACATATTAGTGTATACATGTCAATCCCAATCTCCCAATTCATCCCACCACCACCACCCTGCAAAAGGTTTTTAAGGCAGGCAATCCCACACTCATAAAGCAGCTGAAGGGAAACAAACTCTTTCGCATTATTGCAGGCTGCCCGCTTTATTCACGAACATAATCAAGCCCCTGAAAATGAAGAGCAGTTGTTGCCTGCACTCTGGCGAAGCCAGCAGTCTCTGTGCAAACAGCACCACTAATTTATGAAGAGCAACAGACACAGGGATACCCGCTTGCTCCTTTCATCTTATCAAACGCTGTATGCTACGTGAATGACAACCCATAGGACACAGTGAACCCCAGGTCGTACTTATGGGTTCTTCCAAAAACATATCTTTGTTTGCCTGTTTTATTTTCAGGAAACCTATAACAAACACCTTAACTGAAAAGAGTACAATTATCCTAGTAAGGAGGCTGATTCCAGTCCCAGTGATATTACCTTCCAGGGCTAAATTCCAGAGCTGAATGTGGGCTGTACATGGAATAACCTTATGTCTTCTGGTACCAGTTGCCGGCACTGTTTCCTCTCTTCAGAGCAATCCCAACCTCCCAGCCTTCATCTTACAGTCATGTGGGGTCCTCTACACCCACATACCCAGGTGATCATCCCCACCAGTCATATCCAAAGGTTTACTTCAAAAACATGCTCCCGTGGAACCCCATAAGATCTATGAGAGAAGGGACCATACTACATCCCAGTCCAAAGTCTTTTATAACCCACAATATGGCTAAAAGGACAGGGTAGTACTGTTGAAGTAGGAAATAAAAGTGAAATATTAAAAAATAAAAAGATCAAAATGTAGCACATCTACTTACAGGACTTAAGCAGTGAAATGATTTCCTCCATTAAATTGCTCTCAAGCAGACTAAGTTTCCCACTAAAATGTATTAGCTTCTTTCTTCTTAGGAAAAACAAAGGCTGATTTGTGTTCAGACATTTTAATTACATAGAAACTAGACAGAGGGCTTTTACTTATTGATAAAGTAGCCTGTTCAGTTATGATACAGCAAATGTGATCTCTCAAATGGCTTTTAGCACATATATTTAGCTTGTTTTTATGGAACTAAGCCTAAAGCTACTTATTCTATTCATTAAATTAAAAGCAGGTATTCTTCTTGTAAGAGAATTTGTTACAGTAAAGTTAGCCTTTAGGAAAATTTCTTCTAAAGCTGTCTTGCCTTCTCATGATTCTTAAATAAAATTGACATGCCACAAAGGGAGAACATGACAATTTATTATAACAAATTATATCTGAGAAAGGCCCTACTTTTTTCACTTTTATAATTGATATTTAAATACACAGCAAAACTTACCCTATTAAATATATCAGGTACAATTTATTAAACAAAAAATAACAAAAATTATACATAATATTACCTGACACTCCAGTAGAGATAATCTCATGTCCTTATACTACTGATAAGTTGTCACCAAACTCTTAGCAATATCACCAAAAGTTTTCAGCAGCCTAAACCCATGTTAAAAGTCTAAACATTCCAGGTTTTATATTTTTCCCAATCTTTTGAATTTAATGTGCTCTATCTTGATCAATTTATCCAACAATAGGTGAAAAGGTTTTTAGAGTATATTTGAAGACAGAAGAAAATGTTCAACTACCATTCATTGAGTCCCTATGTGATAGTAACTGCTGGCACTTTCTTTCACCTATATGGTTAACACTGCTATCCAAAAAAGTAGGTTTGATTTGTCATGATCTTCTTCGGCCAATACCTTCTTACTTGGAGGGATTTAGTTTTGACATTAAAAGATGAGAAATCATAATGAAGCTTCCCTGTTCAAAAATCTTTAATGACTCTCTCAAACTCAAGTTGATGTTTTAAGTCTTCTTCCACATGAGTCCAACTTACCTTTTCAAGCATATGGTCCACAATTCCCATCCACAACTCCCTGTTCTGGTAAGGTTGATTTATTCACTGCCCCCTTTATCTCTAAAATGTATTTTCCATATTGTACACACTATCATTTTCATAAGAAAAAATCATTACATCACTTTCTGTGGGTGGTTAATATCTTCTAGTTCAGTCAGTTCAAGCCACCAATCTTTGCTTAAAAGGCATATCAATATATTTGCCCCCAACAATTTCACATGAATAAATTCCATAACATAAATAAGGTTGTTTTCTAAGACATCTAAAAATATTACTGGATTAAAACATCTTAAAATCTGACATGTCACAATTTCTATAAAAAAAATCATCAATTCATCATGAACTACAATTTAATTCAACTTAAATTCTGTCCTGATTTATTATATTTATTTTATTTAATAAGTATAGTTTTAAAAATTAATCAGCCTTGTGATTTAGTTCTGTATGTAAACAAAGCACAAATTATTTAAATAGATTGACATTAATATACTTATTAAAAAGGAATACTAGCAGAAGTTATATTTTGCATTGAACAAAAGCAATAACTTTGTTTGAAAAGCAGTGTAATCTAAATATTTTCATTCTAATCATATACAGAATAGCTAGTGCTTTATAAAAGGAAAAATAAATTAAGCTATTTTATTGTAGCAATAAGGAATTGTACAGAGGAGATGACTAAAATAAGAAAAAGATCATCTGTTTTCCAATGTGTGTTGTAATTTTATAACCCATTAATTTTATTTCTGAATATATTGTTTGAATTAAGGTTGAGTTCTGGTCATAGCTGACCCTTAAACATCCAATTAATATTTCCTATTTTACTATTTATCAGACTTGTCTACCCTTCGATATATCACACTGGTGTTCTTAGGAAAATCACATGAAGTAGTAGAGGAAAAAATTAGACAAATATTTTTTAATTATATTTTTGAAAATGAATCTATTATTACCCAGTTAAAAATGATGAGACTTTGTTTTATAGACTATTTTAATAAAATCTAATAATCATGTCTGTTCATACTGAAGTAAAACCATGGGTCAGAGTATTGCGGGATTTGGCAGAACCCCCAGAAAGGCATAAATTTCACTAACATTACAGAGTCCCTACTCCAAGCCAATTTATATGCCCCAGAATGACCTCAGAAACAAGCCGTGAAGGTCAGAAAAAGCTAAAACCTCATTTTATACCAGAATAATATGCAAAGACAAAGAAGTAAACCTAGACAAATTTGCCAGTATAATAATAATAATAGGTAAATTACATAGCAAGATTTATGCTCAGTTTCAGAAATCAAGATACATTTACCTTGAAAGGCAGCTGTGTTTCGAGATATCAGAAACTTTAATGTAGAGCTGGATGTTTGAAGCACCTGCTGCATATCTTGGCGAGCTGCGATTTGATAACTTTCCTCCATTTTCCTGGTGCAACATGCAGGTTTTTTGGCTATGCAAACCTGAAGATCAGGTCCTGGAATACATAGAATATTTTTCATAATAATTACCTGTTCATTTAACAAACATTACATGTTACCTATCAGACATTAATGATCAGCACTGCACATTACAGGTTCATGTTCTATATGCCCACCAGCAAAATGATACCAGTGGGTCGACACCAGCCTTAGGATACCCTGGACCCCACAGCAAGCTGTGCCAGGAACTGGCCCCATCCACCGGCAGGCAAAAAAACACAAACACAGGAAGGTTAAAAAATATGCTACTAAACAACAAATGGATCACTGAAGAAATCAAAGAAGAAATCAAAAAATACCTAGAGACAAATGAAAATGAAGACACAACAATCTAAAATCTATAGGATGCAGCAGAAGAAGTTCTAAGAGTGAAGTTTATAACAATACAAGCTTACTTCAGGAAACAAAAAAAAAAAAATCTCAAAAGAACAACCAAACCTTATACCTAAAGGAGCTAGAAAAATAAGAACAACAATGACAACAACAACAACAAAAAAAAAACAATGTTAGTAGAAGGAAAGAAATCATAAAGCAGAAATAAATGAAAGAGAGAATTTGAAAAAAAAAAAAACAGTAGAAAAGATCAATGAAACTAAGAGCTGATTCTTTGAAAAGATAGACAAAATTGATAAACCATTAGCCAGACTCATCAAGAAAAAAAGCAAGAGGGCCCAAATTAATAAAATTAGAAATGAAAAAGGAGAAGTTACAACTGACACCACAGACATACGAAGGGTCACAAGAGACTACTACAAACAATTATAGCCCAATAAAATGGGCAACCTAAAAGAAATGGACAAATTTCTAGAAATGCACAATATCCCAAGACTGAACCAGGAAGAAACAGAAAATATGAACAGTCTAACTACCAGTAATGAAACTGAATCAGTAATAAAGAAAAAAAAAAATAGTTCAGGACCAGATGGCTTCACAGGTGAATTCTACCAAACATTTAGAGAAGAGTTAACACTTATCCTTCTCAAACTATTCCAAAATATTGCAGAGGAAGGAAGCTTTGGAACTCATTCTACAAACACAGCATCACCCTGATACAAAAACCAGGCAAAGGTATCACAAAAAGAAAATTACAGGTGAATATTACTGATGAAAATAGATGCAAAAATCCTCAACAAAGTATTAGCATACCAAATTTTCAATATTATATTAAAAAACTCATACATCGTGATCAAGTGTAATTTATCCCAGTGATGAATGGATGGTTCAATATCCCCAATCAATCAATCAGTGTGATAACCACATTAACAAATTGAAGAATAAAAATCATATGATCATCTCAATAGATACAGAAAAAGCTTTTGACAAAATTCAACATCCATTTATGATAAAAACACTCCAGAAATTGGGCAGACAGGAAACATATCTCAACATAGTAAAAGCCATATACGACAAACCCAAGCTAACATAATACTCAGTGGTGAGAAACTAAAAGCATTTCTTCTAAGATCAGGTACAAGAAAAGGATATCCACTCTTGCCACTTTTATTCAACATAGTGTTGGAAGTCCTAGCCACAGCAGCAGACAAGAAAAAGAAACAAAAGGAATCCAAACTGGAAAGGAAGAAGTAAAACTGTCACTGTATGCAAATGACATGATACTATACATAGAAAATCTTCAAGACACCATCAAAAACCTACTAGAGCTCATCAATGAATTCAGTAAATTTGCAGGATACAAAATTAATATACAGAAATCTGTTGCATTGCTATACACTAACAATGAACTATCAGAAAGAGAAATTAAGGAAACAATTTCATTTACAATCACATCCAAAAGAATAAAATATCTAGGAATAAACCTACCTAAGGAGGTAAAAGACCTGTACTCAGAAAACAATAAGACACTGATGAAAGAATTTGAAGACAACATAAATATATGGAAAGATATACCATGTTCATGGATTAGGAGAATTAATATTATTAAAATGACCATACTACCCAAGGCTATCTACAGATTCAATGCAATCCCTATCAAAATACCAAGAGCATTTTTCACAGAACTAGAATAAATAATTTTAAAATTTGTGTGTAAACACGAAAGTCCCTGAATAGCCAAAACAATCTTGAGAAAGAAGAACAGATCTGGAGGAATCATGCTCCCTGATTTCAAACTATACTACAAAGCTACAGTAATCAAAACAGTATCGTACTGGCACAAAAACACATACATATATCAATGGAACAGAATAGAGAGTCCAGAAATGAACCCACACTTACATGGGCAATTAATTTATGACAAAGGAGGCAAGAATATACAATTGGGAAAAGACAGCCTCTTCAATAATGGTGTTGGAAAAACTGGACAGCGACACACAAAAGAATCAAACTGGCTACCCTCTCACACCATGCACAAAAATAAATTCCAAATGGGTTAAATACCTAAATATAGGGCCCGAAACCATAAAGCTTCTAGAAGAAAACATAGACAGTAAGCTCTTTGATATCTATCTCAGCAATATTTTGTTGGGTATGTCTCCTCAGGCAAGGGAAACAAAAACAAAATAAATAAATGAGCCTACGCCAAACTGAAAAGCTTCTGCACAGCAGAGGAAACTATCAATAAAATGAAAAGGCCACTCACTGAACGGGAGAAGATATTTGTAACTGATATATCCAATAGGGGTTAATATCTAAAATCTTCAAAGAACCCATACAACTCAATATCAAAAAAACTAACAATGCAGTTAAAAAATAGACAGAGGTTCTGAATAGACATTTTTACAAAGAAGACATACAGATGGTCAACAGACACATGAAAAGATGCTCAAGATCACTAATCGTCAGGGAAATGCAAATTAAAACCATAATGAGATATCACCTCACATTGTCTGAATGGCTATTATCAAAAAGACAGCAAATAACAAGTGTTATCAAGGATGTGGAAAAAAAGAGAACCCTTGTGCATTGTTGATGAGACTGTAAATTGGTGTACCTGCTATGGAAAATGGTATGGAAATTCCTCAAAAAATGAAAAATAGAACTATTATATAATCCAACAATTCTATCCCTGGGTATTTATTTGAAGAAAACAAAAACACTAATTTGAAAAGATATATGCACCCCTATACTCAATGCAGCATTATTTACAATAGCTAAGATATGGAAGCAACGTAAGTGCCCATCAATAAATGAATGGATAAATAATGTGATATATATATATATATATATCATATGTGACATATATATCATATGTGATATATATATAAAGTTACTCAGTCATGAAAAAGAATAAAATCTTGCCATTTGTGACAACATGAATGGAACTAGAGGGTATTATGCTAAGTGAAATAGGTCAAACAGTAAAAGACAAATACTGTATGATTCCACTTACATGTGGAATCTAAAAACCAAAACAAATGAACAAACACAACAAAACAGAAACAGAGTCATAAATACAGAAAACAAACAGGTGGTTGCCAGAGGGGAGGGGAATAGGGAAAGAAAGAAATAGGTGAGGGAGATTAAGAGGTACAAACTTCCAGTTGTAAAATAAATGAGACACAGGTATGAAATGTAAAGTGTGGGGAATATAGTCAATGACTACATAATATCTTTTTATGGTGACATATTGTAACTAGACTTATGGCAATTATTTTGAAATGTACTGAAATATCAAATCATCATGTTGTGTAACAGGAACTAACATAGAGTTGTACACCAATTGTACTTCAAAAACAAACAAACTCATAGAAAAAGAGATCAGATATGTACAGGGAGTTGGAGAAGGGGGAACTGGATGAAGATAGTCAAAAGGTACAAACTCCCAGTTATAAAGATAAGTACTAGAGATGTAAAGTACAACGTGATAAATATAAATAACATCGTTGTATGTTATATATGAAAGTTAAGAGAGTAAATCCTAAGAGTCTTACCACAAGGAAAAATTTTTTTTCTACTTCTTTGATTTTGTATCTACAACAGAGGATAGATGTTCAGTAAACTTATTGTGATAACCATTTCATGATGTATGCAAGTCAAATCATTATGCTGTATACCTTAAACTTATACAGTGTTGTATGTCAATTGTATCTCAATAAAACTGGAAGGAAAAAAAAGCTACACTGAGACACCACCTCACACCCATTAGAATGACTACTATGAAAAATACAGATAATAACAAGTGTTAGCGAGGATGTGGAGTTATTAGAACACTTGTGTACTGTTGGTTGGAATGTGAAATGGTAAAACCACTGTGGAAAACAATATGGCAGTTACTCAAAAACCTAAAAGTAGAATTACCATATGATCTAGCAATTCTACTTCTGTATACATACCCAAAAGAATTGAAAACAGTCTTGAAGAGATATTTGTACACCATATTCTCAGCATATTATTCACAATTGCTAAAACATGGAAGCAACTCAAGTGTCCATGGATTGATGAATGGTAAGCAAAATATGGTATATACATACACTGGAATATTATTCAATCTTAAAAAGGAAGGAAATTCTGACTTATGCTACAACATGGATGAACTTTGAGGACATTACACTAGGTGAAATAAGCCAGTCACAAAAACACAAATATAACTCCACTCATATGAGGTTCTTAGGATCACCAAAATCATAGAGACAGAAAGTAGAATGGTGGTTGGCTGGGGCTGGGCAGAGGGGGGAGACTGGGGAGTTACTGTTTAATGGGGACAGAGTTTCAGTTTTGCAAGATGAAGAGTTCTGGAGGTAGATGGTGGCAGTGGTTTGTATAACATAAACATATTTAGTACCACTGAACTGTGCACTTATAAAGTGGTTAAGATGGTAAATTTCATATTTTACTGCAATAAAAAAAATTAGAAACAAATCTTGCTAGTATGATTAACAACTCTTATCCTAGACAGGAGCCCAGGGCAAGCCCCGTTATCCATAGCAGGTACGCTAGAGAACAGAGAAAAAGGTATGCGGCGTGGAATAGTGCCTAAAGAGGAAAACCCTGAGGGTGCATCATGGGGTGAGCCTCAGGGCATCCCAAGCCTTCCCAGGTTTCAGGACAATTGTATTTACATGGCCCAATATAATACAGTTATTCCCTTATTTTAGGGTAGGAGTAAGGGTTATGGTCTTTGATCTCTGCAGAGTTTCACAGCTTCCACATTAGCTCTTCACTGACCAACTGTAGATCAGCAAACATAAAATATGCAAATGTGCATGTGTGTACACACACACACACACACACACACAACAGCCACCTTTCAAACTCCTCCTTTTCCACACAGATTCAGCCTCAGGCTTCAGTTTGTGTAAGTTAGACAAATAAACAGCAGCATGCTTGAGCATTGCACAAAGGCTCAGACACATAAAATGTGTCACAGTAGGTAACATCTTGGCAATTGTTTTTTATTTATATTGCCTAAAGTTATACAAAGGCAAATTCCACTTCAAACAGTAAAATTGACTTAAAGAAAACAAAGCTGTCTTCTCAGCTTTCTTCCTAAATGGAAAGATTAAGGAATTAGAGTTCAGAGAAAAACAATGATAGAGACTGGGGAAGAGAACCAATGAATAAATATTAAAGGATATAAACATATTTGGTACAGGAAAGACTGCTAGGGAATAAAAATAATGATAATAGTAGCAACAACAACAATAATAGAATCTCTCTCCAGAATTTAAATACCTAACATCACTTTGCTAGATCACCAATGAATAAATATTAAAGGATATAAACATACTTGGTACAGGAAAGACTGTTAGGGAATAAAAATAATGATAATAGTAACAACAACAACAATAATAGAATCTCTCTCCAGAATTTAAATACCTAACATCACTTTGCTAGATCACATTCTTAAACATGGCCCAAGAAGGCCCCAAGTTGGACCACTTCTTCCTTCCCTCCTGCTCCAGCCTCATCTCAAGTAACATCAGCCATTGTACTCTTCCCTTCACACACCAGCCTTCTTTTATTTCCTCATATTCACCAAGTTCCCTCTTTCCACAGAGCCGTTCTGCATGCTCTTCCCTCTGTCTTAGACAGTCTTGCGGCAAACACACACCTTCCCTGACTTCATTCCCATCTATTTTTCTTTAGATCTTAATTCAGTCTTCCCACAGGAACTTTCCTTAACCCCACCGACAGCTCCAGTCCTTACTCTATGCCTTTGGACTGCCCCTCATTCCTCTTCATTGCACTTATCATGGTTGCAGTGTTATGTTCCTAAATGTGATTACTAATTAATTAGTTCCCTCATCCGTACTACAAAGCTCCAAGTGCAGGAACTTTTACTCATTATCGTATGCCAGTTGTCCAGCTCAGAGCCTAGTATAATACATCATAAACACTCAATTTTCATTCATTAAACCAACAATCAAGGATCTACTATGTATATGCGTTATCTCATTTAGTCCTCACTTTAACCTTATGACATAGGTACCATCACTACCACATTTTACTTGTGAGGAAATGGAGACATAAAGAGGCTTTAAAAGCTGCCCAGTGACACATACTTACATAATACAAAATGGTGGAGCTGGTGTTCGGAAACAGGCAGAGTGATTTCCAAGCTATCATATTCGCCACCACTCTACTGAGAGGAAAGCAATGGCCTTCAATCTATAAATGGTTTGTGTACAGACAAACCTGATCATATTCAATTCCTGTTTCTAAAGAAGTCATCTGTTTGGAAAGTTGCAAGAAAATACATTTTAGGTTAGGAACCATCCAAGGAGTTTTATTCAAAAATAAAAATAGGCTAAAATATAAAGTTAGAGAGTTGCCATTTGCCTTTGTGCCCAATTTTTTTTAATTTTTTTTTTTAATTTATTTTCTTGGCTGCGTTGGGTCTTCATTGCTGAGCGTGGGATTTCTCTAGTTGTGGCGAGCAGGGGCTACTCTTTGATGTGGTGCGCGGGCTTCCCATTGCGGTGGCTTCTCTTGTTGTGGAGCAGGGGCTCTAGGTGCATGGGCTTCAGTAGTTGCAACACGCGGGCTCAGTAGTTGTAGTATGCAGGCTCTAGGGCGCATGGGCTTCAGAAGTTGTGGAGAGCAGGCTCAGTAGTTGCGGCTCATGGGCTCTAGAGAGTAGACTCAGTAGTTGTGGCACACGGGCTTAGTTGTTCCGTGGCATGTGGGATCCTCCTGGACCAGGGATCCCCTGCATTGGCAGGCAGATTCTTAATCACTGTGCCAACAGGGAAGTCCCTGTGCCCAATTTTAAATGGTGGAAAGTACGCTTAGAAAGATGCTGCAAATTACCTTGACTGCTTTCTAAACATATGTGGAAGAGAAAGCATCATGTCTCAGCACACTCTGAATAAGCATGGCTAGCAACTTAGACCACTTAGAGCAAACACATCCCTCAAGCTGATGAGGATCTGCACTGATTAATCCAGACTTTCATTTAGCATCTTGGAAGTTGGTAATGCCAACATAAAGCTAAACTCCAAACCAAATCAAGACTACAATTCAAAGACCTAGTTATGTCTAATTGGCACGATATTTTTATCAGTAGTAACTTAAGAGTTAGGGTCGCAGTGGAGGGGGGGAAAGAGTCCACAAGAAACTAGTTCCCTTGTTTCCTGTGTCAGTCCAAAAGACAGGAGAGATGAACTACACATCCTCAGGGAAAGGACCATATCTTACATTTTATTCACAGTATAAGCACAAAGGACATAATAAGATGCTTGTTGATCAAACGCCCAGACTTCAGTTCTCCCATTGTAAATAGAACTAGCATCATAAGAAAGCAAAGCCAAATGGACCCCAAACAGATACTACATGGTAACAAGATATATTTTTAAAATATTTCAAAGCCTGGCTTCAAAGAACATGGCATAACCGAGGATGCTTATGAAACAACAAGAGTACGCAACCCAAGCTCAGGTGCAGCAGCCGTGTTTCTGATCAGTAAAACCAAACTCTGCAAGAATTAAAGTGCTAAAAACAAATGAAATTAAAAATAAAACAGCAGGGTCCTTGCTGAAGGGGCCCTCGACCAGAATTGTGTGGGCTTTTCTGGATTGCCTACCCAGAAGCAGCAGTACTGGTTACTACAGTTTCCTTTCTGTTCCCGCACTTAAGAAACTGTTAACAGCCATCTACCTGCTTGTGTACTTTTGTTAATATGTTAAAACAGGAACATTGGGAGGCATTCTGGAAAGATGGTGGCAGTCGCAGCATAGTTTTCATGATCTCCAAATCCCCACACGGACCAGATAGAACAACTTGAAATCAAATCCAAAAAATACAACAAAACTAGGTGACGTAATATCCCCACAACCTTCAAAATATATGTGGAGTGGGGGAAAAACAGCAACAGCCACAGATCTTCACAGTATCAGAGTCTGGGCAGGAGAGAGAAAAATGAAGCAGAGGGATAATGTCTGAAGGACCTAAGGACAGATGAAGCCCCAAAGAGCCAACCAGAATTCACAAGAAAGCACAGTGGACCAATTTGTGAACAGCAGCTGAAATGGAGAGTTTTGTCCTCTCGATCACTGGATGTGTGCAAAGGAGCCAAGATTAAAATGAATGAATTAGCAGGAGCAATCCAGACCCCTATGAACTCTCCAAAGAGATCCAGCAGGCTCCTTTCCAAGGAAGAACCCCACGAAGAAGAGAAACGTCTGGAAGCGGAATTAAAATTCAACAGAAGAAGAAGTTAAGAGACATACACAGAGAAGGTCCAGACCAAAGTGGGAAGGGAAATAAATCCAGGAAATTTCAGAAAACAAGCAGCCATACTTTTAAACACTACACAAAACCAACAGAAGAAGAAACTCTGTAAAGTCACAAAAACTCTTCTGAAGTCTATTTCAACCTAAATTTCCAAGGAAAAAAATCAACTTCACGTGAACTGAACATCAAAAAATATTGAGGTCAAATCTCACACAGAGTTATTACAATAAAAAAGGGAATAAGGAACAGAATAACATCCCTACAGACAAAGAAATCATGCCAGAAAGACATGCCCTCCCCCCCAAAAAAAATAAAAAATTCAGCCATGCTATTTCAAAACAAGCTAAAAGATGACATAAAACATGAAAGAACAGAACAAATCAGAATTTTAAAAATTCAGATACGAGGTGACAGTACTCAGGAAAGAAAGATGAAAGAAAAACATTCTGAAGAGAAGACTAAACTAGAAGAAACACAGGAGCCAATCACACAAAGGTAATACCTTAAGAGAAGCAGAGGGTGGAAAATAAGGAATTGTGAAAAATCAAAAAGAATGAAAGGATTTGAAAGACAGTGACAAAAAAAATATTGTTTATAATGTAAACCCCTGAAGAAGAAAACAGGACAAATACTGAAACCTGTATTTTATTCTATGCTGAAACTGTTGTGAGGGTGAAATGGGATAAAACAAATAAGTAATTATGGACTCTTCAAATTCTGTTCTCTAATTCTATCCTGTATCCTTGAAAATCAGGATTTTTTTAGTGAAGAAGAAAAGAGATACAGACATAATAAAGAAGAGATTAAGTAAAACTCTGCAAAATAGATAGATAGTGGGAAGAAGCCGCATGGCACAGGGAGATCAGCTCGGTGCTTTGTGACCACCTAGAAGGGTGGGATAGGGAGGGTGGGAGGGAGACGCAAGAGGTAGGGGATATGGGGATATATGTATACGTATAGCTGATTCACTTTGTTATAAAGCAGAAACTAACACTATTGTAAAGCAATTGTACTCCAATAAAAATGTTTTTAAAAAAAGACCATAAAGATATCAAAAACAAAAAACAAAAAACTCTGCAAACTTGACTTAAAGTAGCAATATGAAAGCACGAAGAAAGTTACCTTTAAAAAAATATATTTCCTAGTTTCACTGAAAAGGCCTAGGAACAATGAATAACTGAGTGGCAAAGGGTCCCCCTTGTGCCCAGATTATAACCTTGAAATACCAATACTCTCAAAAAGAAGTCGGTGCTTCTCTAAGAAATGCCTCCCTCTAGGTCTGGGGCAGGAAAGAGATAAGATGACAGACTAGCTAAAGCATCTTGTCCACCAGATAGCAAAGAAGCTAGGGTCAAATAACCCTAGTTATTTGCTAATAGACTTGCTAGTAGATAGCAAATAACTACCAGGGTCATATGAAAACGGACTCAGGAACCATATTAGTCTGCCAGGGCTGCCATAACAGAATACCACAGACTGGCGGCTTACACAACAGAAATTTATTTTATCACAGTTCTGGAGGCTGGAAGTCCAAGACCAAGGTGCTGGCAGGTTTGGTTTCTCTTGAGGCCTCTCAGATCCTTGGCTTACAGATGGCACCTTCTCTATGTGTCCTCAGGTGGCCTGTTCTTTGTACATGTGCTCTCCCCATGTCTTTCTTCTTATAAGGACACCGGTAATATTGGATTAGGACCCATCCTTATGACCTCATTTAACCTTAGTTACCTCCCATCTCCTAATACAGTCATATTAGGGGCTAGGGTTTCAACTTAGGAATTTGGGGGAACACAATTTAGCCCATAACAGAAGCCATCTTCAACTATCATACTAAGTGAAGTAAGTCAGAAAGAGAAAGACAAATACCATATGATATCACTTATATGTGGAATCTAAAATATGACACAAATGAACCTATCTATGAAACAGAAACAGAACCATGGACATAGAGGACAGACTGGTGGTTGCCAAGGCGGGTGGGGGGCTTGGGGGAGGGATGGAGTGGGACGCTGAGGTTAGCAGATGTAAGCTATTATACATGGAATAGATAAACAACAAGGTCCTACTGTACTGCACAGAGAACTATATTCAATATCCTATGATAAACCATAATGGACAAGAATATTTTAAAAAGATTATATATATATATGTAACTGAATCACTTTTCTGTACAGCAGAAATTAACACAACATTGTAAATCAACTGTACTTCAATAAAAAATATTAAAACTGAAAAAAAAAAGCCAACTTCAAAACATTTTTGCTGGCCAAACATGGGACAATTTAAGTATCCCTAATAATAATTGCAATGGATTACAACAAATCAAATAAGCTTAAATCCAAGGGTTTTCTGTATCCATGCTTTTTCTTACAAAAAAAAAAAAAGACAACTTTTAAAATAGTACCACTGATTGATAATATACATTCTCTTTTTATTTCAAACATTTACCTCTCCCCTAGCCAACTTGCAGGATTTTTATGTTTGTAACACGTATCAGCTTTGTTGATGGTTGACATAGGAAAGGGCTTTGGTGTCAAGACATTGACATCAAGATATACTTTAGGTTCCCCAGAATGGATGTTACGTGTCATAAAATACCAAATTCTCACCAGATGAAAATAGGGCCTTGGAATTCAGAGTAGTAAGGTGATACTGGTAAATTTTTCTCTTTCTGTCTTTTCTGAGAGTGTCTTCTTGCCATACATCCTGAAACTGATGATCTGTGAAATGTTATTAGGGTGAAAGGGTTTTGACTGAGTCAAATGTATTCCTTCATCCAGGTAGAATAAAAAATACTTCAGTCCATGTATCTAGCAAGAATCATGACAATGGCATTGGATCTCCTGAGAGCTGAGTAGCATCTGTTCCCTCTCCTGGAATTTCCTTTGAAGCTTTACCTCTTCCTCACTCACATACATGTTATTTAGATGAAATTGATACACACAAAAGGATGAAAACATAGCATTCTATCCTGTCAGCACAATGATTGATTCAGAAATAGACAGCCAGTCACAAGAAAGAAATGCAGAGATATTTGCTGAGGCCTCCAGGAAAGCAAAGCTTTCTCTTTTCTGCTGGACCTGAATTTAATTATGCAAGAATGCAAGGTTTGCAGATGCCGTAGTCATTTTCCAGCTCAGAGTAAAGCCTGGATCTACCACAGATTCTTCAGTTACCTACCTTATCCAGAAATCTAGCCAATACAACACTAATAATATTTCCCAGGATTATGGCAGGCCAAATCGTTCCACTCTCTTTTATGGTCTATTCCAGAACATCAAAAGGATGTGATACTAAATGCAGGGTCTGATAACACTCTTTTAGTGGCCATTCCAGTTCTCTGCTCTAAAATGAAATAAAATGTGTTATGTCCAAGAAATAACAAGAAGGATTCCACTTGCAACATGGCAGTGCTAGCCACAGAAAGCCACCATTAACTGGGCAAAATACAACAATCAATGACCTGAAAGCCCTAGAGAGAGAACAAAAGAAGAAGGATTCTGGACAGGTGTCAGTATTTGGAGGAATGGGAAAGCATGAGGTTAATTTCTCATCTCTGTGGCATTTGTGCTAAAACCTGTTTAACAGTCTTAAAGCTCCTTCCTTTCTAACTTCTGCCAGCCCTGACCTGAAGGGCTGCCTAACAGTTCCTGATACCACCCTGCATCTTGGTGCTTTCCTGAACATTTGCTTTGTGTAGTTAGTTGATTCCATTTAATTTGCTTCTCTCCCAAGACTACAAGCTCCGATAGGATAAGGACCACGTTTGCCTTGTTTCCCAATGTATTGTATGTAACTAGCACAGTGCCTGGAACAAAAGATCTTCAGGAAAGTATTAGTCTCCTTCCCTTTCTCCTTACTTGCACATAAATATTTTGCAAGAAGCCTAAAAAAGCACTTTCACGGCTTAAAATTAATGAGATAGTTTTCCATATAGATCCAGGATGAGCATATTGCTGAGGACATTAAAAACTGGTTCAATAAACATTTTGAAATAGTATTTATGATGATCGTATTTACATTTTTACAAATATTCCTCAATAATGTACCACTGTAATTTAAAGATTCATCTTTTTTCTTTTCTGGAATACAGGCACTGTCCTCTAAAAGTATATATTGATATTATTCATTAAAATAAAAAAAAAATTTTTTCATAAGAGTATTAAGTGTTTCAGCTATTAAGGGTTTTTTATGGTTCTGGATTCAATAAAAAATGATAATAAAATTCAATTGAAAATTCAATAAAAAAATAAGTAACATTTGCCAATCTACAAATTTAAACAAATAGGGTCAACATAATACCCACTGGTAGAACAGTAATGCTGTCCCTCGCATATAAATGGCATCATTGGTCCTTCAATGGATAATGTATTCAGTTGTTTTTCTAGTCATGGTTGATGAATGTTCACACAAAATCACATATTTAAATCCTTACTTTTATAACCCATAACAAAGCAATTCTAACATGAAAGTATGTCCTGAAGCAGAGAAAAGGTCTGCTAAATGGAATGCTTTCTCAAACTTGAAGTCATGAATTTGGAGTCGACACTCTCTGACATGTTAACCAACTCAGGAGAAAAAGCTGAAATACATATTAATACATATATCTGTTAAGAACCAGCAAAAGTAGAGCCTGTTCCTTGAGGGGTGGAAAAAAAAAATCAATTACAATCTCATCCCCTCAGTTTTAATGAGCCCCAAACTGTTCTATAACCAACAATCCACACTGTTTCTCTAAATGAAACCAGGCCCATGCAGCACGGCTCCCGCAAGCCAGGCTGAAGCTGAGATTCTGAACTATCTGGCACAGGAAACTGAGCATTACTTCTCCATTTTCAAGGATGTATTTGCATCCACGGATGTCCATGGTCTAAAGACCTTGTCGGTGGTGGGGTTAGCGGTGGGGAAGGAGAGGAAGCTCCCAACCATAAATGGAGCCCAGAGCAAAATGAATTGTCTGCCACAATTCCTGTGGAATCAGCCCACTTCACAGTAACCCCCTTTCCTCTGAGAACTGCTCTCTCAACACCTCCACAGGAGAGGTCCCTGCCAGCCTCAGATATGTCAGGTGACCTCACATCTGATTAAAGTTTGCTTAACTGAAAAGCAAATAAGTGATTGAAACAGAATCAACTCGACTGTTTCATCTGAGAATTTAGCATTGGAGCACACAGAAAGTCTAGTCTGTTTTCCATCAGGCTGTTTTAATACATAATTTAGGAGTGAGGTGCCCATGCTATTTCACCATGGAGACAAAAAAGCAAAGTGTACAGAGTAGAGAAATGAAGGGAAAGCCATCAGAGTTCTCTATAGTTCCTACTGTAGTTCTTTTCCGAGACCAAATTATTTCCCCTATTTTGGGGTTTCATGAGATACACCTAAGGCTTATAATTAGTTTGTGTTTCTTGCAACCAAAGTACCCAAGTTAATACTCTAGTGGAGGGGTAGCAGGAAAGAATGAATTGATCGATGTTATATAGAAGGATCTCAGGAACCGTGAAACACGTTGAAAAGCCCAGGCAAAGAAGCCAGACTTAGAAATTGTGGGTGGGCAGGCAGAGTGCTTTTGGGTAGAGAATGGTGACACACTCAAAAGTGTCCCAACCCAAACACCAAGGCTATCTTTTGTGGCTAGAAATAAATTATGTATTAAACACAACTCTTCACCAGCTCTACTACAAGGAACCCCACTGCCACCATGTTTGTTAACACACACATTAAAGGGAACCGTGTCACCCAGATACTTGTGAATAAAAATAAACAAAAATCCAACTCAAATTGGCAAAAGCATAAGGGATTTAATTAGTTCAGAAAACTAAAAGTATAAAGTAAGTATAGTTCTAGGCAACTTTTGACATCATTGCTTTAATGGTCTCACAGAGGACCTGCTTCCTCTCTGTCTCTCCTCTCTGTCTCCCACAGATTTTGCTCCATCCTCAGTTTCCCCTGGTGAGCACCCCCAGACACTCCAGCCTCACGCAGAAAAATGGCTGCTGTAATTCAGTCCATACCACTCAGAAGAGGAAATATACTTCAGATAGTCCTTATAGAAGAAAAAGAAAACTTTTTCTCAGAAGTTCCAGCAAACCTCTCTTCACATTTCATTGGCTCTGGCTGGCTTATGTGCCCATATGTGAACAATCACTGTGGCCAAAACATGAAGGATGTTGACTGGTTTAAGACAATTAGGAGTTCAGGGTTGGGTAAACTGCATTCAAACTACGTGTGAGAGACAGAGGGTAGTTGGTTTCAAAAGAACAAACAAAACTAGGGTACTGTGGGGACGACAGTGACTAAGAAATGACAAATGACCACCACAGGAGCAACTGATGTCTCATTTCACATGGGAGTGCCAAGTCCTACAGCACTACACCAGAGGAAGCCCAAACTGACTACACAAAACAGACATGGACATACAAAACGCACCTTGGGGTCTCATGGGGATACTTAGTGGGGATGGAAAGAAACAACCAGGGACAGTTTCTACATTGTCAGGTAGAAGTTCATTAGTAGTGAAAGATGGGCTTAACTGTACACATAACATCAGTTATTTGCACACAATGGTAAGACCTGGAGGCTTGAGATGTGCAGCTTATCCCATTTCATTTTCTGTCTTGTAGTGTGAGTTCTAAAGTAACAGGATGGTAGAAGAACACAGTTTCTTCTCCACTCTCCACAAATTGGCAGGGGGGAAAATGGTCCCAGATAGGGTATTTCCTGTCCCGTCGACTCAACATCCATGGCATTGTGTTTGGCATCTAATAGTCTCTAGAGCTTTTTATATATTGAGGTTTTTCCTGGTTGTGATGTAGATGAAGTCTTCTTTTATGTTTTTGCTTCTTTTTCAACATGTCCATGGATATTGGGAGATGGGCCATTGAAAATGGCCACTTATGCTCCCATCCGTCTAAGAACAACTCCCAGAATTTAAAAAGAGAATAAAAACTGCATGTTTGACTGGTAAGAGTATAGAATGGCATGGCCATTTTGGAGCATGATTAGGTGACATAGATTAAGGATATGTAAATTTTATGACCCAGTCCTGAAATGAAAAATGTAAGTCCAAGTTAATAACAGAGATTTCTGTGGTGAATGGCATTGCAGGCAGACAAGGTACCCACCACCAGGATGACTGATGAGTAAAACGAAGGGGATAACATGGTAGAGATAAGTTACACAAGTAGAGCTCCACATGGCAACATGGATGAACTTTAAAAGAATCTTTAAGTGGCAAATGTAAGAAACAAAATGACATCTTTGGCAGGGTGACATTTAGTAAGCTTAAATTATATATATGTTACACTACTGATATTTTTAAAGATATGTACATATGAGGAAATACATCAAACAAGAGTGGTTTAGGCAAGCAGAGGGGAGTATGGGGTACAGAAAAGATGAATGGGATGGAAAGAAAGGGATATTATCAAATAAGCTGAGAAAGTTCTTGCACAGGCTGCTAATAAATGTGCCACAAACTGAGAAGTATAATAATTCTACACTTGAGTGCCTTAAAGAAAACAGAGTAATAACAAAACACGACTTTATATTAAACTTTACATTTATTTTTAAATAAAAATGAACAGTCTTAAGACTGTAGAGCAGATATACATACAAATGAATAGTGGCAAGGAACACCAGCTAATACCCTCAATTCAATCCCAACCTGCTAGAATGCATTTGCTCTAAGAAATGTTTTCCCCAAGTTTTCCATATCTCTCAGTCCTACCAAGTAAAAAAGACACTTTGTTTTCTACTGAGGATCATTTCATCAGCATCAATCTCTGACCCTATTCCTCTGGGGAAGATTTTTTCATAAGCAACAGAATAAACTTCCAAGCAATAATTCCATTTGAAACCCAAGCAAACACAAATACCTGCTAAATTAAAGAGCAAATGGCTTTAGATCCTTCTACCTCCACACCTTCAAATATTTCTAAATCCAAACCCATCTTCACTTCTCATCTCAGAAAAATGTATGTCTCTTCTCCCGTTGAAGTTGGATCCAATGTGCATAATCTAACCCCTCCTGTTTTAGACAGGTTCTCCAGAGAACAGAACCAATAGGATATACTTGTACCTATATGAATAAGATTTATTATAGGGAATTGGATCACGTAATTATGGAAGCTGAGAAGTCCCACAATCTGCTGTCTGTAAGCTAGAGACCCAGGAAAACTAGCGCTATAAATTCCAGTCCAAGTCCGAAGGCCTGAGAACCAAGAGAATCAATGGTGTAAGTTCCAGTTCCAGAACTGCTTGAACATTCAGGCAGAGAGAAAGAGAGAGAGAGAGAGAGAGAAAGAGAGAGAGAGAGAGAGAGAATTCAACCTCCCTCTGCCTTTTTGTTCTGTTCAGGCCCTCAGTGAGTTGGAAGATGCCCATCTACAATGGGGAGGGCCTTCTGCTTCACTCATTCCACCAATTCAGATGCTAACCTCTTTATCTGAAACATGATCACAGACACACCCAGAAATGTTTAACCAGCTATCTGGGCAACCCATGGTCCAATCAACTTAACACATAAAATTAACCATTACATTTCCTATAATTTTAGGCACTTCATTCATCTCATTATCTCCTCTTGCTCCTTTAGGATTTCCTGCTTCTATCTTTCTCCTAGCTACTTTCTTACAGCAAATTCCCTAAATAATGTAGTTCCTCTAATTTACACTCTTTCATGTCATCTTTTATACTGTTGCCAGGATGAACAACCTAACACGAGAATATTACTGTGCTACCCAGCTTAAACTTCTTGCATGTGTTCCTGCTCCTCAAAACAGTGTTTTTTAATTTTTTCTTTTAAAGTGGTTTATAGATCTTTGCATCAAGATCTTTGATAGGGAGAAGGCAAAATGCTTTATGAAAATGAAGATTACCAAACTGGTTGAATCACGATGTCTAGGGGAATGACTAGATCTTTATTTCTAAGGGACACTACAGGTTCTTGTCTTGCATACTAACATTTGAGAGACATTGATCTCTTCCTCATCATCCACTTTGCCTCATCTCACACCATCAACTCCACTACCTTTGAGCATAGAATGTTGTTCCATCATTTCCAGGCCTTTATACCATTTCTGCCCCAGGCTAGGATGCCCTTGACCCCTCTCTTCCTTTTTTCTTTCTACTAAAGACTTTCTCATCTTTCCAAATTCAGTTCAAACTTTTCTGAGGGCCCCTGTTAGGATTACCCAATCCCTACTTTGAACTCTATCAGCTCTGTCCAAAACACTATCTTAGTATGTAAAATATTTTTATTCTACATTTTCTTCCCTCCTAAAAACCATCAGCTTCTTGAGGAAAAGGACCTTGTAATTTCTCCTTTATCTGATAAACTACTAATTAGTGTTTGTCAAAGAAGAGAAGAGAAGAGAAGAGAAGAGAAGAGAAGAGAAGAGAAGAGAAGAGAAGAGAAGAGAAGAGAAGGGAATGGAGGAAGGGAGGAAGGGAGGAAGGGAGGAAGGGAGGAAGGAAGGAAGGAAGGAAGGAAGGAAGGAAGGAAGGAAGGAAGGAAGGAAGGAAGGAAGGAAAGAAGGACTGGTTATTCTACATTAGTCTATGAGTTGTCTTGAAGAGAAATAAAAAAATTTTTTATTAAAATAGTGCTCATAAACTAGATGGTTTTTAAATATACTATAGATAAGACAGGATTTTTTTCTAAAACAAACTCAAAATTGGTAAGGCACATGAAAAAATGTGCCTTAAAAATCTTTATGTTCAAATAAGCATTTATTCCTTCAGAACAACTTAAAATTTAGCATTAACCAAAAAAAAATTGCTTTTGAATTTTTTGAATTTAGAAAGAAGAAAAATAAGGAACAAAAAGTTCTTACCTAATGATTTAATAGTATAGCAGATAAACACACTAATCCATTTTACCCAGGAAATGAGTAAATTATGGAGTAGTAGACTCTGCATCTGAAAAAGTGTTAACCCAAATACTGGAATTCAGAAAAGGAAAAAAGGTAAATAGCACTTTGAAAATTGGTTACGTTTATTATAGAAAAGCTCTAATAATGAATATTGGTTACATTTATTATAGAAAAGCTCTAATAATATATCCAGACACATTAAAAATTAACAAAATGATGGGTTAAAAATCCTAGCACGTACCTGGTGTACAGCAGGCTGTCAAAACTGGTATTTGCTTTTCTCTTCTCATATAGCTGTGATAACTAAACATCCCATTTAAATGACAAATAAACATCTCATTTTAAAATTAACAATCTATTTAGATGTCTGCCCTTGAGTCAGCTGAGATACCCTATTTCTACCTGCAGGCTCCATCCCACTCCAGATTCTAGTATTAAGTGAATCCTAGTCAAGGGTTCAATTAAGTACCCAAAATTCATTCTGCATTGGTTCAACACATTTAGTACCTTTGCTTGTCCTGACATACTTTCATACCTGAATTCCAGTAACTAAATTATACTCCTACTGTTTATTCCATTTCCAACAATGGGGTCAAATTGTTTTCCCCAACCCATACCAGATTGCCAGCCTCCGTACTGGGCCCAGTATCACCCAAAAACTTGGGTTATCAGTCATGACTATGATATCCAGAGCAGGGGTAACTATATTCCAGGCTGTATCTAAAAAACACTGGATTCTGGCAGTCTTCACCCACCACACTTTACTATCTAATCCTGCCACCAACTCCGCCAAAAGAAGTCACTCTTGTCCCAAGAAAATCCAGCAATGTCATGATGAAATAGAATTGCAGGTCCCCAGGATCCTGTAAGTCTGCAGAAATCTATCCCTAAGTAAAACCAATCAACTGCTATGAGTTCCCATCCTGCTTCTATTACAGTGCAAGAGATTATATTTCTTATTACCTCCATAAGTTTAATATCAGATTTATGATTTAGAATCATTATTTGCAAACATTACACAAAACTGAGGTCAGAAATCTTCTTCATTTACAAAATAATTATAATGACTCATTTCTGTTTCCTATCACTGGCCATTTTATTCCAAGTATGTATTATGATTGATTATTTTATTTCTAATTGTTTCTTACTTGACTTAGAAACTTTTAAGTAAAAAAAAAAAAAAGGAATTGTATGCATACAGTAGTCTTTTTAAGCCCCTGTGTATCTGAGGATGCCTACTATCTTAAATACAGTTTCCTTCCAAAGTCTGTATCTTCCAGCTTCCAGTATTGTAGAGAAGTCCAACCTCAACCTGCCTATTTGTCCTTTTAGTAACCTCTCTTCTTCTGACTATAAGTTTAAATGACTTTTTAAAGTACTAATGGTTCAAAAATTTTACCAGACTATAAATCATTTCAATAATAAAAATGGCCTCAAAAACAATAATATAAATGCTTAATAAATGGCCAAGACTTGAAACCGGCAGCAAGGCTCCAAAGCCCATGCACTTAAAATATTAGACCATAATGCTTCAAGTCTCTGACTCCATAATATTTCTTCTATTATTTCTGAGACTGCCTTTCCTATTCTTTTCTCTCTCACCCTGACATATTTATCAGTTGTTGGATCTTTCGACTGTATCTTGCACTCCTCTCATCTTTTTGTTCATAGTTTACATTACTTTAACCTTTTCTTCATAATTCAGGAGGAACTTCTAAACATATCTTCTAATTCAGTCATTCAGGTTCTATTTAGCTTATTTTTCATAGGCTTCACTGCATTCTTTAAGAAAACCATGAATCTGACCTTCAAGAATCCTTTTCTAGTCTCAGATTATTTTCCAAGATGTACAGTTTTGTCTTATGAATGCAACATGAAATATGAATGAGAAATTAGGAGGTACTCTTTTTTATTAAACATCTCTCAGACTGAAATTCTGGATCTTTTACAAGTCCAGTTGGTTTTCCATTTTTACATGTACCTTATAGAAGTTATCTGTTTTATGATGTATTTGGAGTTGCAATTAAGTTTGTTAAATTTTTAGATTTCTGTTGTTGAATTTCAGACCCAGAAACGAATGTTAATAAATGTTTTCAGTCATGCTTCTTTACTAGCTGGGCGACCCAGGAGTCCAAGTGGGATAGGGAAGGGTCAGCATTAGGAAGACACTGTGGAACAGGGAGTTTCAAGGCTCTGCCCAATTTTCTATACTATTTTTTAGGGTCTCCAGGGTGATGCTTCCTTCTTCAGCTGGTACCCCTGCCTTTGCTGGGATCAACATTAGCAGTGGCCCTGCTTCACTTGGCATGCCAGTCTTGTTAGGGTGCACATATACTTTGTGAGTTCCAACACGGGGAACACTTTAGGAAACAGCAGTATAATCAATACTTTTCCTCTCATCCGCTGTCTCATGGCCCACCTCCCTGGTGGACCCTACAGTTCTGAGCCAAAAGGTGTTAGTGAGGCTGCGTTAGGGTGACATTTCTGACTTCTGGAACAACTATTTTTCCATGAGCTACAGCAAACTGTAAGCTTATTGGTCCCTCCCTCATTCTTACCTCCATGAACTTTATCATGGAGAAATTTGTCAAATATTTTGGTATTTGGGTGATATTCCACTGTGGTTTTCATAAAACGATACATGTTTTCCCTATTTTATTGCTTAATGACTTTTATCATAATGTGGAGGATGGGGAGGAAAAAGGAAGAGTTAAAATGCTAACATTCTGAATTTCACCTTAAAAAGTTTCCACCTTAAAAAGTTTATCTCCTTCTTAACGTGCTGTTTTGTTTTTTCTTTTTTATTAGAATGGAACTTCCTGAAGAGGTATGCCTCACAGTACATAATTGTAAAAAAGGACCATCACATCCCAAAATAACTGTTAGCAGTTCTTTATGACATTTAACAAGTTTCTACCTCAGAATACACAAGTAAATAAGCTAGCAGATTCTTTGAACAGAAGCTAAGAGAAAAAGGTGGATGATTCTACAATCCTTGAAAGTGTTTACTTGTTCACCCTCTGGATGACTATGGGAGGTGATATTGATTTATAATGACTGGTAGAAATGTGCTTATGGTAGGATCACAATGATGCCTGATAGAGTGAGACCTTGAGTTGCATTCCAAGATCTACTCTTGCATTTTCTCCATTTTAAGTCACTAAAAGATGCCTCATAAATTTATTTATACATTATTTTAAGGAGGAGGAACTATTTTATTAAATGCACACATTAAGAAGTTATTTCACAAAACATCAAAAGGTAAACATAAACAAATAATAGAAAGGAGGAAATAGTAGGAATAAATAGGTAATTATGCTGCTGGCACTGGGGGTAGGCAAATAAAAGAGAAAAAGAATAAACAGCTTGACACACAAAAAGCCAAGAGTCTCTTGATTTCTCAACTTTAAGAAATAGAGGTACAGGGGAGGTGGGTTATTCCATGAGGATTGCAGCTATGTTCTCATCAAATATAAGATGGTCACCTACCTTTGATTATTGAAAATGGTTATGTTATCATTTCCCTGACAAAATGAAATTTTAGGGCATATAATGTAGAAAATTTTTTTAAATTACAAAGGAAACCCACACATCTGAAAGTTCACTAGCCTAGAAAGTGGGATTAAAAAGAAAAAGAGTTGGATTATCAAATCCCACTCACAGAAGCAATGACTCACAGAATCACAAACTTGACTCACAGAATCACAAACTTTACTAACTGTTCTAGGGATGCAGGGAACTGTGAGACACAGGTAAAGCCAGAAGGAGTCTGAGGCCATCACTGCAGCTCCCCAGCTCCCTCCTTGTCACATTAACATAAACCCAGGCCCAAAGTTAACACGAAAGGTTACTAAGCAGTGGCTCAAACAAGAAGAGCTATTTGGTCACAAACTATCTCCATTTTATACTCTGATAATTACATAACTGACAGTGACATTTTCCTATGGCCCATGACGCATAAACTCATAAATAATTCTGAGGGTTGTTTACCATAAGCAGCCTAGACAGGCTTCGTATACTCTGCTAAAAGCATTCCATAGGTCATGAACATCAGGAGGATCTATGAGCATCTTTAAAATTTTGACCTGATCATTTCTTCTCTTCTAACCAAATACTTAATTTCAATCTCACACCATACTGTCAGGCATCATGATATTTCTCACTACAAGGAAAGAGTCTCCTCTGCACTGTCTCTTCCTGGCCAGGAAGACCACTACCCAAATATTCCATATGTGTCTTCTCTATCAGTTAAAGATATCTCGTCTACCAGCTTAAATTGTTTATATCATCACATAATCTATTCTAAAAGGACCCATGGAAAACTTCTTGTTCCTTACTTGTTCTTCCTAATAACTGCTCTGAATATGTAACTAATTGCATTATTCTTTGAGTGGCTAACAGGAAATTCAGAGCCAAAATTTTCAGCCCAGCTCACAAGTGTTCTGATTAAAATGTACGCTATTTCAAGTCTTCATCTTATACCTGATTTCATATTATTTTTCCTACTCTTACTTTTCATATCATTTCTATACTTAGATTCATGTTGCTTTTCCCACTATTATTTTCAGATTATATAAACCTCTGCACGTTGATTTAAACTAGTATTAGAAGAGCTAGGATACAAACACATATGTAGAGATCTACGGCTAATTGAGATCACTTAAGACACTGAATGGCTTGACTCCTTCTGGCTCAGATTATTAGCTCATCTAGAAGTTTTATAACTCACCTACAACTAGATAGTAGGGAGCTACAGCATGAGACTTTATTAACTATGCAGTGAGAAGCATATGTCATTTGAATAGCCATACACAACATGCAATGTAATTAAGGTTACTCAAATAGCCATGAATTCAAGGTCAATATGTTCCTCTTGCTTTCGGGACTGATTTCAGCTGGATGTACAATTTTTAAAGTACGTGGGAAGCACCTTAATAGATTGCTGTTGCAAGATAAGTAGAAGAAATCAAAATCATATTGATTCTACCTCTTAAATAATTTTTAAGTTTACTTCTTTCCACCTGTACTACCACCACTCTAATCTTAAACCTAGAAAAGAAGTTTTAAATGGATACGCTACCGACAAGAAAAGTCTTTTAAAAATGCAAATCTGATCATGGCATTTATGCTAAAAGATTTTCCGTGACTTTCGATTGCTCTTGAGATACAGTCCAAAATCCTTAACACAGCCAAAAAGGCCTTAGGTAATTATGGCTGTCTCTCAAGTCACCACTTCTGCACTCATTTCATCTCTTTCTTAAGCTGTAGACATGTTCATAAAGAGTGTACTTTGCAAAACGCTCATACACAAAAGAACGACCAATTATACTCTAGTTTTTTCTCTTCTTCTCTGCAGAATTCAGCTTCTCGAACGGGTGGTCTGAACTGATTGTTTCCACCTCATTCTCATGCCAGCCCTGCCGTCTCAAGTCTGACCCGACCACTCCTTGGTGAGTGCACACACCCAGGTAACTGGTGGACTCCGCGTTGTCAAATCCAAGGGACACATATCCATTTCTAATCACTCTTGACCTCTTTGTGGAATTGGACAATACTTACTCCCCAGTTCTCAAAACCCTTCCCTTTCTTTGATTTCTAGACCATCACTGGATTATCTGCTTTCTCCTAGTCCTTAATTATTTGTGTTGATGCAGGTTCTGCCTCTCAGTTCTGTCCCTGAATGAACTTCTACTCCCAGGAATTCACCCACACACTTAATGATCTCCATGTCTTTATGTACATCCCTCTCTCAAGTGATATTTGGACCCATACTTCCAACTATCTACTGTACATTATCACCGAGATATACCAGAGTAAGCTCCATACTGACATGCCCCATGTGGTACCTTCTTCCCTGCAGACTGTCTTCTACTCTCTGAAAGCTACTTCAAAAACTGGGCCTCATACTAGACGCATCCTTCCACTCAAATCCCCTAAAAATCCCGCCTTCTAAGTCTCTCCACCTGCTCCATCCACTTTTTCAAGAAGAGCTTCCCTAATTGGTATTAAGTAAAAATGTCCCAGGAGAATAAATAAAAAGTGAGTGAGGAAAAAAACACTCTTTCCCTATGCAAATAAATTTTTTTCTTAAGAATCAAATAAATAGACTCTCTCAGGTGTAGTACTTCCCAGAGCTTTAATATTGATATGTACTGTGGCTCTTTAAGAAAGATGTTCAGGATGCAGTGTTGCTCCCGAGCTAGTGAGACCCTCCTGCTAAGAACACTAATGAAACAGCCCATAGGAATAATAGGCAGCAGATCATAGTCTGGGTTTTGCTGGTTATTCTTTTTGAGGTCAACTTAACCAGCATTCTTTTTTTTTTTTTTTTTAATTTAATTTATTTATTTATTTTTGTCTGTGTTGGGTCTTCGTTTCTGTGCGAGGGCTTTCTCCAGTTGCGGCAAGCGGGGGCCACTCCTCATTGCAGTGTGCGGGCCTCTCACTATCGCGGCCTTTCTTGTTGTGGAGCACAGGCTCCAGACGCGCAGGCTCAGCAGTTGTGGCTCATGGGCACAGCTGCTCCGCGGCATGTGGGATCTTCCCAGACCAGGGCTCGAACCCGTGTCCCCTGCATTGGCAGGCAGATTCTCAACCACTGCGCCACCAGGGAAGCCCCTAACCAGCATTCTTAAAATGGCATCTTAAAGGCTGATAAATGTGTAAGCTCCTGAGTTGTGGGTGCAAGTGGGCAGCCTTACAGCATAAATGGGCTCTTAGCCCCCATTCTCAGGGGAGTATTCAAGAGATGCTGAGTCTTCCTTCCACCTGTGTTAAATTGTAGAGTAATTTCCTCTTCCTTATTTTGATTAATAAATCAAATGAATTCATCAAATATTGATTAAACACCTGTTCTGTACAAGACACTGTGATAGTTATTATGGATACCAAGAAGGACAGAATGCAGTTTTGTCCCTCCAGGGCTCAACCTAGGGGGAGACACATTTGTAAAAAATTTAATTAATGTGACAAAGTGCTATGAAAGAAGTATGTACCAGGTTCTACAGGAGCACAAAGGAAAAAATGGTTTCCTCTTCTTGGAGAGACAAGAGAGGGTGTCAGAGGAGATTTTGAGCTTTATCTTGAATAATTTTTTAACTAGATGCTTTATAGTATCCTTACCAAAAAAAAAAAAAAAAAAAAAACAACAAGGTAGAAAATATTCCTGTTTAATAAATGAGAAAGTGAGTTTATTATGGTTAAATTTGTCTAAGTTCAGAAAACTAATAAGTAGCAAAACAAATTTGAGTTCTGATTGGTCAGACAAGATTAGAGGCAGAAAAGCAGGGAGTGGGGGGGAATGATATTCTACAGAGAGTTGACAAAAGGTGAGATGTATGAAAAGGTATGGTTCATTGGGGAAACCAAAAGCACTGAGCTATGGTTGAAATGGAACACCAGGTCTATGTACGGTGTGTGCGGGGGGAAGTTGCTGGGGAGTGTGAAGGGTCTGGGAGTTTTTCCTACTTGCAAGTTAACAAGCTAGCATGTGACTTGTGAAAACAATTAAATAGAAACCAGTTAGAGTCAGGAGGCCAGAAAAGGGAGTTCTTATGCCCTGACCCCCTCTCTTGTCTCTCCAGTTGTTGGAAATCTGGACTAAAAGGAAATCTGGACTAAAGCTGAATTGCAAGCCACAGTTGAAGATTTTCCCAAAGTAACCAAAGATCCTCACAGATTTGCTGAGGAATTTAATGTAGTCATTCAAGCTTATCAACCTGGTTTCTCTGACTTATAATAGCTAGTCCATATGCCTGCTGGTGAAGGCCAGGGCCAGCACTGGATGGAAACCACCAATTAGCAAAGTCCTGGAAGGTTTCTAGAATTACAATCAGGAAAAAAGCCCCCTATCTTATTATATGATCAGGCTCAGGCAATCACTAGGCAACCTCAGGGAGCGATTCCAAGGGCTTTTCCAAAGCCTGTTTGAGTAGAACAATAGTCAGCCTTGAACACAGAAATCTGATGAACCTATTCATTAAGATTATGATTGACTTCAGATTGCTTTTAAAGAAAATTCTGGTCTTCCTTCAGATGTTGATTTCACCTGGATAGTTTTTAACTCTATGTTTATTAATGGGCTGAACCAAGACCTTTCCCTTCTAGTGAAAAGGACCAGGATGGAATGGGAAACTATGTCCACTCCAGATTCAGTTAATCTGGCAAACCAGCTCTCTCACACTCTAGATAAGTCGCCTATAAGGAAGACCATCAAACTTCTTAATCTTCAACTCCAATAAATGAAGGCTCCTAAATGAAACCCAAACCCTCCTAGTTCCGGCTATTATTTGCAAAGAGCCAGGACACTGGGAAAGAGACTGTTACAAATGTAAGCACTTTAAACACACGCAGCCCTCTAACCAGCCTCTCCAACATCCTCCCAATTCTCAGTGACGGGCTCTGAGTAACTACAGGGGCTCCTCCCAAGCCTCCCTCTTAATCGGCTTGGGGAAACATGTCTCCAGATTGGGGGTCAGTCTCTTCCATTCCTGACTGACACTGGAGCCAAACTTTCGGTGCCCAACCCCACTAATATAAAACAGTCCCTGCCCCAGAATACTGAAACAGTTCCAATAGTGGGGATCTCTAATGACCCTCAAGAGGTTCCTGTCTCTTAACCTATTCCTTTTTGCTTAGGCCCTTTAAGAGATATCCATCCTTTTCTCCTTAGTTCTCTCACCCCTATCCATTTACTAGGCTGAGACTTCTTTGAGAAGTATCATGCCGCAGTTTCTTCCTCCAAAAAAGAGGGAATAATTCTAGAATTTGAAAATAGTCATCAGAGTAACCGACCAGGTGAATTTAAATGACCCTTTGACATGTTTTATTTGTTCTGTCTCTGACGGAACAAATAAAAGCAGATTCTGAAAATACTGATCATTTGTCCCGACTGAGTCAGCTACCACCTTTCTTATGGGGCAAAACCACTAACTGATGATGTACTAGCCCCCTTTCATAGTGAGAAAACCTAAGGGCCGATGGTAGAGGTTTGTCCAGGACCTCAGAGCAATAAACAACATTGTTATCCCCTGATTCTCTGTTGCTCCTAACCCTCTTATGTTACTGACATCCATGCCTACCAGAAGCAAATTCTTTACTGTAGCAGATTTATGCAGTGCATTCTTTAGCATACCAGTTGCTGAAGCTAGCCAGTACCTTTTTGCCTTCACTTGGAAAGAAAAACAATTCACCAGGGCAGTAATGCCTCAGAGTTTTACTGAGAGTCTTTCTTATTTCTCACAAATCTTGAAGGCTGATCTGGATTATATAAAATTTCCTAGAGGTTTTACTTTGTTACAATATGTAGATGATTTGCTTCTTTGCCCTCCTTCTCAAGCGCCCTCACAAGAAGACAACATCCACTTGTAAAGCTTGTATACTAAAAGGGACATAAGGTCACCAAAGAAAAATTGCAGTTTGCCCAAACCCAGGTTCAATATTTAGGACATCGGATATCAGAACAAGGACTACACCTAAATCCAGATACACTTCTAGGTGTCCTAAGTTTCCCAAAACCCAAACTAAGCGCCAGTAAATGAAGGCTCAGGATAGTTGGTTATTACTGAAATTGGATTCCAAATTTCTCTCTTATGACCAAACTTCTGTATGTTTTACTGAACAATAACAATCCCGACCCAATTTTATGGGAAGAACCAGATGACATAGCCTTCAAGGCCTTAAAGAAGAGTTTGTTGAACACACCTATCCTTGGGCATCCCACTTATCAGATTCCCTTTTTCCTTGTTACATACGAAAAGAAAGGGGATGCACTTGGGTACTCATCCAAAAACACAGGGATCACCATTGACCCACAGGGTATTATAGCCAGCAATTGGACTCTGTGACACAGGGATATCCCCTTGCCTGACATCCATTACAGAGACTGCCCTGTTAGTTAAGGCCACCAAGAAAATCATTGTGGGATCCCCTTTAATCATCTGTGTACCTCATGCAGTAGAAGCTCTCCTGAATTCTCATCATACTCAACATTTCTAAACTGGGCTCCTCATCTCTTATGAAATCCCTTTGTTAACTGCTCCTCACATAACTCTTTTACACATAACTTAACCCTACCACTCTTCTCCCCTCTGTCATCAACAAAGTCCCTTGCAACTGCTTAATGCTGCTGGACCACCTCTTGACTCCTTGTGAGGATCTGCAGGATATTTCTTTGGGTAACGCTGACTTCTCATAGTTCACTGATGATTCTTACTTAAAAAGTAACAATGGCAAATATTGTGCTGAATATGCTATTGCAACTCCTTTTGATATTGTTGAGGCAGTATCTTTAACTATGGCTGATTCTTCCCAACAGGCTGAATTATACACTCTTACAAGGGCTTTCACTTTATCCAAGGACAAAAATGTCAATATTTATACTGATAGTAGATAAGCTTTCAGAGTAGCTCATGATTCTGGAATGTTGTGGAAGCAACATGGCTTCCCTACTTCCAGCAGAAATAAAATTTAAAATGGCCCCTATGCTCAGAAATTATTAGATGCCATACTTTTACCTGACTCTTGGGAAGCTAAGGGAAATCAACTTGCTGATATTTCCTCAAGGAATGATGCCCTCAAAGGGACCAACAGTAGCCAAACCCCTAGTCATGGTCCAACAGGATATTTCCCCAAATTATAATTAGAAAAACTGACTAGAGGATCCCAACAATTGGCCTCAGGGGTAAAAAAAAAAAAACAGATTGAAAATTCAACAACTGTTGCTTTTATTTAAAAAAAAAAAAAAAAAAAAAAGCTCTGGTTTGGACAAAATAACAACCCAGTCTTACTGAAGACTCTAAAATTTGCACTCCTCACCACTGTACGTGCATTAAACCATTGGTCTACTAACGAAATGATAGCCTTCATGAATCAACTTTGGTGGGGAAACATTAATAAGGCCACAAAAAGTGCCTACCTCACTTGTCCCACTTGTTTAAAGTACAACCCATGGAAGTCTGTTAGTACTGCTCCTAGACATTTTGAACTGGCTAATGGACCATTCGAGGTCTGGCAAATGGATTTCATACAACTCCCTCCAACCAATGGATATAAATATGTTTTAGTCATGGTCTGTATGTTCTTACACTAGACTGAGTCTATTCCTTGTAGACAAGTTACTACCTCTTCTGTGGCTAAAGTCCTTTTGGAAAAGATTATCCCTACCTGGAGAACCCCTCTTGAACTTCACAGGGATCCAGGAACCTGTTTTCCTGGTCAGGCACTTCAGCAAGTCTGAGATGTTTGGCCGGTTTTATACTTTCACTGTGCTTGCCACTCTCAATTCTCCAGTTTAGTCGAATGCACTAATAGCATTATAAGACTTAACTGGCAAAATTTGTAGAGGCCCTCCAAATACCTTAGCCAAAAGTACTTCCATTGGTCCTTCTAAGTCTCAGATCAACCCCTTTTGGAACTCATAAGCTCTCACCCTTTGAGATAGTCACAGGATGCCAAATGCACTTGGCTCCTGCTTCTTTTGACCCTCAATCAATAAAAGGGGAGATACTCCAATATTGCAAAGGTCTAATTGCTTCTATTAAAAATAACCACATTTTGGCAGAGCAATCTTTTCACAGTGTACCCTAGGGAGGCAAAGACCTTAAGCATCACACTTTGCAACCTGGAGATTTTGTCTATTGGAAAAGATACTTCCAGAAGAACTCTCTGCAACCCTTCTGGAAAGGCCCCTATAAGGTACTGCTAACCAACCCTTATATCACCGAACTCCAAGGAATAGACTCTTGGATTCACATGACACATGTAAGAAAGCACTGAACCTTGACTAGACCTGTACATCATCTGGTGACCCAAAAACAAAGATTTCCCAGAATTGAAGCAGACAACATCTGATAAGTCAGCTTTCCCAAGATACCTGGACCAGGCCTGCTGGAAGTTTGTCGTCAAACTTTTGATAATGACATAGCACTTCAGATGATCTCCATTGTCTATGATCTTGAAAATACATGGACTTTAGTTTAAGAGTGCTTGAGTGTTTTCCATCCTACCCCTCCTTGTTACTCAAATGTGACCTCAATAGGTTTCCAATCTGTGCATTTTCCCTCCAACATGAGACACTACATCCAGGAAAGGTCATTCCTGACATTGAGAGACAAAAGACCACTGAAACTAGCAAACCTGACTCTTGATCAGTGATGCTTTCAGAGAAAGATCTTTTTTTTTCCTTTTTTTTTTTTTTTAATCAGTCATCAATTTTATACACATCAGTGTATACATGTCAATCCTAATCGCCCAATTCAGAGAAAGATCTTCATCAAAAGGGGGAAATGAAAAAAATGAGTAAACAGACCCTCAATGAAACAGAGTCAGGAGACCAAAAGGGGGAGCTTTCAGGCCCTTCAATGATAGCAGAACCTAACAGGAAAAAGAAAAGACTCTTTTTCTTTCCTAGCAAAGAATCAGCCATGAAAAGCAATAAGTTCTTTGTTTACCACAGCCCTCCTAACTTCCCATTCTCCTCTGTAGAAGTGTTCTCCTTTCCTTGCCATGTGGACTTGCACGTGGCTTGCCGTGGTTGCAGACCCTGAATTGCAATTCACTGCTGATTCCAAATAAATCCATCTTTCCTGGAGAAATCTGGCTGTCTATTCATTCCAGGTTAACATACTGTTTCATGGATGCTGACAGAAACCAAGAGACTCTCAGCACATCAAGCAAGAGCATGAGCATCATATTGCTTACTCTGCCCCACAGGAGTTCTATATGAATACCAGCATATGTTATGGATTGTATTACAGGGGAGAAACACTGATCTTTTAGGGGATTCACCAATAGCAAGTCAAAACATCTGGTCTTTGTCCTGAGAAAAACTATCCCTCAAGGTTGCTTATTGCACACACAACACAGAGATGGTCCAAGTAAAGGGTACTCAGGGCCTTGCATTTTTATCATACTTAGTAAAAACATACCAGACACAGGACCCAAGGTGGATTACCTCTCCCAAGAGGGAGGTAAGATGGGAGAAAGTGGAGATAAGTAGACAAGTCTGGAAAAGAAGGCAGGAATTACATCACTGAAAAATTTAAATGCAATACGTGGGAGTTTGGGCTTTTGCCACAGCACTGGGGAACCATGAAAGATGTGTGCCAAACACCTCTGGATTTGTATGCATGACTTGAACATGTTTTCTAGGACCTCCTTCCCCTTCCCTCCCAGCTCATCTTTGTGGTAAGTGAAAAAAACAAACAAAAACAAAAAAACCTTCTGTACTCTATAATGTGATCCTCTCCCTGAAATTTTTAACCTGTAAAGCAAAAGAGTTGGGCCAGTTTCTCTCCTTTGGGAGAAGCTATATGGCAACCATAGTTTCTGCTATATGAACATGGGTGCTCTGCAGCAGGAAAAAAAAAAATAAAGCCTATAGCCACAAAGAATAAGAGATCTGTAAACATTCTAGTCCCAATTTGCATTTCTTTACCTCATCTGAATCCTTGCCCTTCCTTTGTCTTCACTATCCCTTGAGACGCCTCAATGTACTTCCAATGCATTCCTTTTTTAGTTTAAGACAGCTTTGGTTGGGCTTCTGTCACTTGAATCTGAACATATGAATTGATGTAGAAGGGAATGTTCCCAGGTTTATCATTTAGAAAGATCACCTTTAAGTAGTATGCAAAATGACTTCCAATGAAGACAAAGCTGGACCAATAAACCAATAGACTATCACAATAGTCCAAAAGAGAAATGTTGTTTTCATTTGCCTTTAAAGACATGGCCATAACTAGGTATCCTGATTCAGACATAACTTCAGAAATAATTCCTGGCTCTGAAGTTAGTTTACAGCACCTCAGTACTTCCAGAAATAACCTGTGAGGAACAACTTTATTTATGGTAGCTCAGGATCAAAACCAACCTTTCCAAATGGGGAGAAAAAGAGCATATAAAGCTGAAGAAGAAGAAGCCAGATCATGACGGGTCTGATAAGCTACATCAAAGAAGTCAAGACCATTAGGATAAAGAGCAATGGGATTGCCTGTTTTCATTGCTGCCACTGGACTGAAGCCCAGGAGCCTTGAACTCATTATTACACAGAGATGCTCAGATCATGGAATTGCAATAGCTTCATCTCAATGTTCCCATAAGTGTGAATCACATAGTGAAATTCATTAATTTCACTAATCACAGGGTAAATTAAAAATCTGTATCATTGAAAAAACATCGTATTTTTTCAAGAATTCAAAGGACAGAGAAATTTACAAAGTATATTTCTACGTCTTAACTTCTTTTTCTCTTCCTAACTCTACTTTCCAATGTTATTTACTATTAATGGTATTTTCTGCATGTTGTTTTAGGGTATGTTTGCACATAAATTGATACGCAAGTAGGTTCCTTCTTTTTTTTAAGTAGAGCCATGATTTGCTTTTTCCTTTCAATAGGGCCATGAGTCACTTTGGTTACATAGCTTTACCTCTCTGGGTTTAATGTCCACATGATTATCCATAATTTATCATTTAATAAACATTAATAGGCATTGACATTAGCTGTGGATTCTCCATGCAATAAACCTGCTTATGTATGTATATATATTCGTTTAAATTTGTCCAATTACTTTGTTAGAACACTTTCCTATAAATTGGAATTGGTAGGCAAAGGGTATACAAAATTTAAATTTTGAGTGATATATGCAAAATTCTCCCTGAATGTAGAGACAGTCTTCACCAGTCTTCTTTCTCAGTATTTGTAGATGAGAGTGCTCTATTTCCTACAATCACAGGAGCATTAGCTATCAGTATTTTTAATCTTTGACAATGTGATATTCCTAAGAAATTGGTTTTCCTCTCTTACTCTTGAGTCAATCATCTTCACATATCCTTATTAGTCATTTAATCATTTGAATTTCCTCTTTATGTTCTTTTTTCATTTCCCTTGGAATATTAGTGTCTTTGTCACCAATTTATAAGAGCTCATGCATGATTAAGGATGCTAACCTTTTGGTTGTTGTGTATTACAGATGAAATGACATAGAGTTTTCCCCCCATTTATTTCACTGTGATGTTTATTTTATTTTTTGATTATACAGAAATTACGTATTCAAATAGAATCTCTTTTTTGTTCTTGTTGCTGGTTTTTGTTTGTTTGTTTTTTAGAGAAAGGCAATGGGAAATCATTGAAGGATTTAACATGAGAAATAAAGATAAGGTTTACTTTCATTGGGAATTAATTGGGAAATGAACTGGCAAGGACCAAGAGCAGATGTAGGCTGATTGAGTAATCCAGCCATGAGAAGGCACTAGGTTAAAGCATGGTGGTGGCAATGGTGGTGGGTAGGGAAATTACGGGGACGTTTGTAAAATAGATTCTGTGAGATTTGGTTGTTGATTGAATTAGTGGAGTCAGTGGGGATTGAACTGCTGTTTTATTCTGGGGTGTTATCTATTTAGTCAAATTTCCAACTGAAACCTAAAGAGTTAGCCAGCACCAGTGTTCTTCATAAAAGGGGTGAGAGAAAACGGAAGGAAAGAAACAACTAATTAACAGAAGCATGATCACGAGGTACCTGAATATGAATAGAGAGATCATCGTTGCTTAGAACTTCTAAAAGTATTTATAATTCAACTCTAGAACAGATTTGTGTTTCTATATATTTTAATTACAAATCAAATGATCTCTGAAAGCTATGGGTTTAAATATCTAAAGTATGTAAAGTTTTGTCATACAGGAAGGATCTTGAAAGGAAATAAATTGGTATCTCAAATAGAATTATTCAATAAAATTTTTTATAAAGGGCAGGGTATAGGAAACCTATAAAGGATACTGCAATACTCCCTGGCTAATAACTGTGGAGAAGGGGCTGTTACTACCTCAGAGGAGACAAGAGGAGAAAGTAGCTACCAGAATCCAGAGAGAGAAGTGAGTTCGCCTGAGAGGAGCTGTGTGCTTAGGTAAAGGGACTTAGGCAGGCTGCCGGGACCCCACAAGGTGAGACCTGGAACGCACCACACTCCACTTGCCCAGTCGTCTTCTCCAGCCACTGCTTTCCAAGGGCTGCCAGAGGCAAGAATGCGTTGATGTAGTCCAGGGACAGAGCAGGACGGAGAGTCCATCTAAAGGGGCAAGCAGAGACTCACCAGCATGCTCCACCTTTGTGCCTTTTTTATGGAAAAAAAGTTCTCATCCCCAGTGCAGAAGACACACAAAAAGACCCAGCAGCACTATGACATGCAAGAACGTTGACAAAACGCAGTAGAAAATTAACTCCTACTCCCCCTAATGACGTCAATCACGAGCTGCAGAGCCTCTCCCTGCTCGCATTTGATCAGGTGTTTCCAGGCAAAGTACCTCCCTCTTGATCTTAATAGAATTAATTTAAATGACATTATTTCACAAAAGACCAGTCTTTAGATCTTAAACTACATAATATGAATAAACAAATTTGATTTTACCTTAGAATTAAACAATAAACAATTAAGTAACTTATTAACTTAAATAAAGAATGAAAGGATGGACTATGTTTCTGTGAGTAGAGGATAAATACTTTGAGAGTGAGTGATGGGAGAAAATTATCTGAAAGTTTAGAAGTTTATTAGCATGAAGAAAAAGGATCTCTACTTTGCCTGCTCTTTGATCTCATATAAAGAATTTTTTAAATGTATCTAAGAATTACATTTCTAGTATTGACAGAATTAACTATATTACTGTGGATTATATTATTGTTTACAAAGCTTTTACAACATACCATGTGGTCCTCATAAACCACTGAAAGGGAAAAGGAACAGCCTATATACTATCCCTGTGAAGAAAGAAAAACATTTTCTGAGAGGTTGAGTTATCTGCTGAAGGTCACATAGCTAATAAGTGATGTAGTCAAGACCAAACTATTTCAGAACGAAATTCATTGGTATTCACTAAAATATGTGACCATAATATGGGACAAATTATAAGTTAAAATGTCTCATTTTCCCATTTATTTATCCCATGACAACTTTTCAATGCTTTGTCATACTTACCATTTTTCCTTGTTTTCTATGTAAGATATGTCCAAAGATAAATTAAATATTAAATATTTAACAACTTCAAGCTTATCTGTGACCCTAAACTTAGAAAGGTAAAAAGCAACTTTTAGTTTTGTTTTGCAACTAAAGCTCTTAACTATTCAAATCCAGACCCACATATCTTCACCTGATAAATAAAGAGCACTCTGAAGAATTCATGGATTCCTCAGCTTTTTGACTCTTTCAATGTTATTCCTATTTCCTTTACCTTTTAAGTTAATCAAAAAATCTTTTTTTAAAAATGACTTTTACCCCCCAGAGTAAACTGTATTCCAAGCCTGGTGAAGAACAGACTATTAATCTCTTCACTTTATTGACCTACTTCAGTTTCAGCTCATTAAACACAGACATTTTCAATGATCAAAAGAAAATGAACCAAATGTAACTTGGTATAACCTTGCCAAATAAGAGAGTTGTTCAAAAAGCAAATAAATCTGAACAGGTAATTTAATACTGACAATCTTCCACTTAAAGAGTATATATGCTATGAACAAGGACATGCAGAAATAATTTCTACGTTCATTTGATCAGTGAAGTCACACTCTTGATATGCTTTTTATCCAACTCTCTTCTCAGTTCTTAGCCTCTCCCAAAATGAATACTATACTGAAGGAATTATGAACTGACGTCCCTTGAAACTATAAGACAAGGAAAAACAAAAGACTATGAGCTCTAAAAAGATAGCTGCCAAAGATTATTTCATTATATTGCCATACAGAATTATAAAAACTAAAGTAAATCTAATTATCAGAGCACAGGAGAGGAAAACCAGTAATTCAAACCCATTATCCTAAAAAGAATAATAAGCAATTTAAATTAGGAAACAAGAAATGTTTACTAGCTTTTAAATATGACTGTATTTGAAAGATATTTAAGTTACTAGCTGAACCATACCAGAATATGCATGTCCCATTAGCACTGACTTAAGTAATCCTTAGGTAAAATTTCCTAAAACCAATTCTAAGATATCCTAAAAAAATAACCAACCACAATTCACACAGAAAAAAAAAGTTTTTTTCTAAGATATCACTGAAAAGAAGTCTTAAAGGCTAGGTGAGTAGTTCTAAAATTGGAATTGTAAATACTTTAGAGACAAATTATACCTGCTACCTTATATCATGTTTTGTGATTTAACAGCAGTTATTTTCTTGCTTCCTCTGAAAGATTGTGGCCTCTCTACTTGGTCACATGGAATCTAGTCCCCAAGTCAGTGTCCTTTAACAAACAATCTTCCCAGCTCAGGAACAATTCCATAGGTAAGTGATTTGTACTTTTTCCCAACATGGAATTAATCAGGGTAGGAGATGGAAAAATTGAATCATCTTCCAGTTCCTTACTATTAATTTTCTCATGGAAAGAAACAATTTTGCAAAACATATATTCAAATAAAACACAAACCGACTAACTCCCAGCCAATTGTAAATTATAGTTGGTCACCTTTATTTTTCTCCATTCTTCCAATAATAGATCAATTAATGTTCTAAGGCAGATCAGTCACACTGTCTACATGGTGATAACAACTGCAGATGAATCCTTAAATGTTAAATAATCTTCCTTCCCTTGCAAGACATTTGAGGAAACTTTCTTTCAGACATTGGTTTGGCAATTAATTTACTCCATTTCAAAAATGTTAGCTAAGATAGATAAAAATTTCTTTAAATTTAAACTTAAAAGCATTAGGTCACTTTATAAAATTTGTGGCAGTTACATAAGAAGATATTAACTCCACACAAACAATTTATTCAACAACACAACTAAGCCCAGATCAGAATATATTTTTTAAAACTTCACCATCTACATTTCTCATTCTATTAATATCAGGCATAAAAAACATAATTAAACACAATAAATTGAGCCTGTTGGGTAAGTATGAATATAAGATTAATTCTAAAAATCAAAATGGATTTATTAAGTTTGGCCTAATCACAGAACAAAAAGATAAATCAATCACAGTTCCTGCTCTCAAGTAGCCTATAGCCTAGCAGAAGGAAAGAAACACATTTAAACTCAGTATTGTTACTTTTGAGTCCCAACCTTATATTAGAAATAACTAAATACTGATCTGTATGTGGTGAGTGAGGATTTCAGGGCTGGTCAAGGAAAAGACAGGACCTCATGATGGCAGTAGTATGCAATGAGCTTTATTTGGGTGCCACTTTGACAGGTTGCACGAGAGGGGCTGTCCCTCACAGCAGGAGACCTGACGAGACATTGGTGCAGGACCACCACCCAGAAGAGGAAGAGAACAAGGGAAATCCCAGGAGAGAGGGGTATTGGAGAGGGGGCCCCCGTGTCTAGGTGATATTGCTTAGCAGCAAGATGGGAAGTCTCTGAGTCAAAGAGCTTCAAAGGGCAGCAGCAACTTGGGGTCTTTTACAGCACCAGAGTTTATTTTATCTATATGGCTAGCAGATAAGTTTAGCTTTGTGGGGTTTGCAAAGCAGGCAGGCTCTAAATGACTAAAAATATGTTTACTTGAGCTATATTTAAAGCAATTGGAACTGTAAAAATTTGAGTTTGGCACCGGTGGGCTTTGGGCTAATGGTCCCAACCAGCTGTGAAGAAGTAAAAGACACAGGGGCCAATTTTTAACCCATTTATATAACACCATAAAACATAAAAAATATCACTGTATCAATAGAATCTTGGGCGTTCAAAACCTGTGGACTGACTTCTAGAGTTTAACTTAAGAATCAGAGAGGTTCAAAAGATGAAATAAGAGGCTCCTTGAAGCTTTACTAAAGTATTCAACAAACATTTCAACTCCTATTTTGTGTCAGCCGCTGTTCTGGGCACCAGATATTCTACAGTGAACACGGTACACAGCTGGACTGGCTACATAATTTGCAGGGCCCAGTGCAAAAAGGAAGCACAGGACCCTTTTTCAGACTTCAAGATGGTAACAGCAGGACATTAAACCAAGCCTAGGGCCCTTCTGAGTGTGGGACCCTGTGTGACTGTATACGTTTCATATCCATGAAACCAATCTCGGTGGGCATGTTCTCTATCCTCAACATGCACACAATCTAGTGGTGAAAAATCAACAGTAAAAAGAAAAGAAATATGGCACCATGAAAAGTGCCATGAAAGAAACAGCAGGGAACAGAGTTCAGTGAACCTTGAGAAAGGCTTCTCTGAGGAGCTGACATTTAAGCTGATACCTGAGGCTTGCAAGCCAGCCAGCTGTATAATGTGTGTATGTGAAGGACCCATAGGTTGGACATTTATGCTAGTGGTTCTCAGTCGGGACGATTTTGCCTCTCCTGGGTCATTTGGCAAAGTCTAGAGACATCTTCTGTTATCAGAACTGGGGGGGGAAAGGTGTTGCTACTGGCATCCAGGGGGCTAAAGGTCAGGGAAGCTTCTAAACACCTTACAATACACAGGACAGCACTCGCCGCCCCTGCCAACAACAAAGAATTATCCAGCCCCACAGGTCAGTGGTGCTGACACTGAAAAACCCTGAAGCGGAATGAATGTAGATAAGGCGATCACAAAGCTGTGAGTGGGGTGAGAGTTTGGCACATTTGCCTTTCATGTCCTTAGCCATGTGACTTTATGGTAGCAAATATTGGAAACCTATATTTCCAACAACAGTAGAGAATTCAATTAATGGTACAGTGATTCAGTAGAATCTTAGTCACTAAAAAAATACATATTTAGAAGGATGTTTATGATTGGAAAAGGCATGTTACAAAGAAAGAAAAAGTGATTCTACATTCTTTCAAAAAATATTTATGTGCTGAGCAGAGGATGGATGAAGGTGTTGAAAAGATAATTCAAAGGGTTATTGGTAGTTATTTCTGATGGTAAAATTATTTTTGCTTTCTTTGTACTTTTCAGTATTTAAAATTTTCAAGAGAAATGTAGACTCTCATAAAATCATGAAAGTACAAAATCTCATTTTCTTTCTGAAAAAGTGTATTATACATTCAACTTACATGGCAGCCATATGTGAACCTGATAAGGCTAATCAAAAACTGTGATATTTGTTGTGATTCACAGAAGAATGACTAATCATTTTAGGATGATTTTAGCAGTACCACTGGTAAAATTTGAAATTTCTAAAGCTGAAAAGTAGAAGAATTGAGGGCACAATTCGTGATGTCTTGTCTTCTAAAGGTCAGGCTTTTGTAAAAGAAAGGTAGATATGGAAAATGGCTACTCTCTATTAAAATGAATCGCTCTTGTTAGTTAACGGAGTAGATAGGGTAACACGTTCACAATCTATTTCAACAAAGTATATGAATGAATTCTCTCATGACTCCATTTTAACAAAATGAATTTGTGGTTTCTTGAACAGTTATATCAAGAGGCCATTGATTTATAAGTCATGTCTGTTTACAAGTAGTATCTGGTTGTTGAAATGTTACTCTTGGTCTTATACCAATTAATGATAAAAGAAATGTTATAGACCAGGAAGGTGTTCTTATCAGACAAGCCAAATTCCATATTCTAGAAAGTCCTAGCAAGCTGGAAACATGGTTGGGGGGAGTATAGAATAATTATAAAATGCTATTCTTAAGTTTCCTAAATTGCACCCCTCCTTAAAGCCAATTATACAAATACAGGATGTTGGACACTTGGCAAAAAGGAACTTAAATTTTGGGATGGAGAGAGGACGGGGACACCCACAACATTTACATTTGTTAGTAAACTGACTATGAGGGAATAGGATGTGATTTGTACAATTCAGGCCCTGATGGAGAGTCATACTCTACGGCCCAAAAGTAGAAAATCATACTCGCTTCCCCATTATGAAGCTTCACTAAAAGCCTGGATAAAAATGAAGCACATCATTTTCTTAGACATCGAAGCACACACCAGATATTCCAGAGGAGAAAGTGACAAGTTTCCCTGACACTGGAACTAGGGCTTGATGTTTACAACTCAACAGAGACAACACGCTCAGAATAGGAAAACAATGATGAGACAAAGCCACTTGAGACCTGTGATGCAGCAGGACAGCCACGAGGACACCCTACAACCACACAAGTAACTAAACATCCCCCTCTTTGGACCAGCAAGAGTGACTACTGCTTCTTCATTAAAGAAAACTACCCCCATCTTAATCTTCCTAACACCTAGGTAAGTTATGAAGATGCCCAATTCCTGAATTGCCCTGCTTCCTTAAACCCCTGTAATCACCCAGCTCAAAGCCAAATCCTATAAAAAGCCCCTTTCAACTGCCTCTAACCAAGGCACCCACAGTTCCTGAGCTGTGCGACGTCCCTTGCTGCAGAAAGTAAGACCTAGTTTGTTTGACTATCATCCTGTTTCTGGTGGTTCCTGGCTGGTGGACTTCAACCCAAGACAATCCTGATATTACTAATCTGCCCAACATCAGCCTGTGGGTCCCTTTTATGGTTTTGGATCACCATAACCATGCTGCCCAAGCAGCAAAAGGGGTTAGTTCATGAGAAACAAGAGTCCCAAATTGAGATTTCTGTCAATGAGTGACTATGGCCACCAGCCATCTAATGATGTGACTCCCTAAGCCACCTCATACACACTCCTTCACGTCCCTGAATACAGACAGCAGGATGGTGGTGGAACCAGTGGCTATGGGTGCTGCAGCTAGCAGTGGTGCAATGCAGCTTGGTTTCTTTCTTAGAGTTCCCCTTAGTCCACAGAAAAACAGAATATTCACCATAACCTAAGAAATACCATTTCAGATAGGTTTCTTTCTTATAGTTTCCATTAGTTCACAAAAAGAAACAAAACATTCACCATAATCTAATAAATACCATTTCAGATAGGTTTCTTTGATTTTCCATTAGTTCATGAAAAGAAACAAAATGTTCACCATGACCTAATAAGTATCATTTTAGATAGAAACATATTTCCCAATTTTAAAAACAATCATCTGTGACTTTTAAAAAACTAGTTATTATAAAACACATTCTGATTTATAGAGATCCAAAACTAAAATTTCACCCTTAAAGGTCAAGTTCAGTTACAATCAAGACACTAAATAAAAAACTGTAATAACAGCAACACATTTTTTGAGCACTTACTATGTACCTGGATTTGTGCTATTTTACATACATGTATTATTGCATTTCATCTATGCAACATGCCTTTAAGAACTAACATTCCCATTTTACAGATGAGAAAATGGAGGTTCAAAGAGGACAACTGATTAACTTCGGTCACAGAGCTACAGGTGCCAAGACCAGGTTTTGAACCCAAATGTCTATAATTCCAAACTCCAAGGTCACCAAGTAGATTGTTTCTCTTGGGTATCAGTATAAAACAACACTGCCCTTGAAGCCAATATAAGACTGGATTATAATGAAAGCAGTTTAAAAAAAAAAAGAACTATAGCGTACTACTTAAAGTGTCCTATAGTATTAGAATTTAACTTTGCCACATTCAGTTTATTTTTATTATACCTTTTACAGCCAAAGCTACCAAGAAAAAGTTATCTTTCACACGCTACTCTCTGTATCAAGCAACATCCACATTTTAAAACTAGTTGGTATATAAAATCTGAAGGTAGCCTTGGATTTTTATAAGCTTCTCCTTTCTGAATTATCGTCTTTAAAAAAAAGGAAATAATGCATGTGTGAACAATGCCTGTGTGAAGAGAATTTCAATGGGAAAGCATTATCTCTTCTCCCCAATAAAAAAAATAAAAATAAAAGGACCTTTTAAAAGACACTTTCACTAACAGGTCTTTTCTGAATGAAATAAACAAGAGCAAAGGGCACCTTGACTACTACCTAGGAAATAAAATCAGAACACAGGGAAATCTGTAATTCTAATCACATTTACACCTTCTCTCCTTTTTTACATTTCTCATCCAAACATCCTTAGGAGCTCAATAGGCTTAAAAGAATTGGAGCAGGGTAGAGAACAAAGGTGAGGGGAATCTGAGAAACAGCTTAAATGGCTGTTCTCACCATTTTAGTAATTTCGAATTGGGTAACATAGTTTTCAGAAGATGTAAAAGTCACAAATATAGAATGAAACTGTAAAAAGTTATTCTACTTGCTTATATTTTAAAAGTGGCATTTTGGCCAGGCATCTCAGGAATTAACTACTTGTGGACAAGAAATGCAAGAAAGCACTAAAATAATTAACTTTCAAGGAAAACAAATATCAAATTTAAATGTATTAGCTTTAGTCAATGAAAGCCTATGTGCTAAATACATACACCTGCTAAAAAGAATATTAATATTTGTATTCTTATGTGAGAATGACTACTTAGATATTAACTATGTTCTCTCTTGAGATTGAGGATAATTTTAGAAAATAAGATTCAACTATTATACTCAATCAAGCTAAATATTATAGATCACATATAAATACAAAAATAAAGAAAAGCATTTATGAACCATGTGGTATGTGTGGTTTACTCAAATGGGGAATGAAAGTTTTTTTAGTGGAAAGAAAAGAGACATCAATGTTAAAAGGAACAGTTTAATATTCATTTAATTATTCAAATAAAAAATGACCAACAATAGAGAAATGATAAAAATTCAGAATTATATCAAATTCAGATGTGAGTGCCTGTTAAAAGAAACAGTTTAATATTCATTTAATTATTCAAATAAAAAATGACCAACAATAGAGAAACGATAAACATTCAGGATTATACCAAATTCAGATGTGAGTGCCTGTTATTGGGTGATTCTGATTCAGAATAATACTTTCACGTGACTTTTTCTTAATGCAAATATCAAAAGAATTCAGCACTGTTTTTCACCAGCACCACTGATGTCCCTAAGAGTGCAGCCCTGCATGGCCCCTTGAGTAGGTGCTGCTAGGATTCCTCCATCGCCCTTAAGCTACAGGTAAAGAAAGGTACTAGCAATGGGGAAACAATCCAGAATGCCTTAGAAAAGAAGATGCCTGCCATCCTGGCTCTTTTTTGTGTGTCATGTACATCAAACACAAATAAGTACAACCATTTCCTTCTCTGTAGGACAGAGTTTCAGTTTCAGTAAAATGTTATGCTAGTGACTGATACGCTGCAAAGTTCCTCTTCAAAAGAGATGAAACACACACAAGGTTCTAGAAATGTAATACCTTCTAGTCACTGTATTACGTTTAGCAGGTACCAGATATACTGAGATATGAGATGGGTGGTGAAATCAAGGCCTTACTGGCAACATTTACTGAACATATCAGCCAAAATTATGGGATCTTGGGGGCAAAATCTATGGTTCAGGTGAGGATTTCACAGCTCAATGCCCTCACCAAGTCCCCTGCCCCAACACACACACTCACTTTAGTTGCATTAGCTACTGACAACTGAGGGGTTTTTTTTTTAATGAAACGAATGCACCGAAATAAGAAGACAGGTTTACAAGGGGATGGTATCGTTTGAGAACACAATTGCCCTCAGCTGAGAATATCCAACTATGTTGTTTCAAGTAGTATAGAAAAAGTGCCTAGTACCGAATAGGTATTCAAATAAATATTTGTGTGTTTGTTTATAAGACTAGTCTTGTAAACTAAAATGGTTTCGGTGGGCGCAAATGCCCAGATTTTCCTTGTGGGATGACTCCAGAACTGAGTTGACAACCAGCAAAGAAATCAAGAGAAAGAGCTACAGCTCCATAGTGCTAAGAGCAAGCTTCCTCACCGTACAAACAAACTCAGAGGACGGATTTTAGACCCAGGCATCCTCCACAAGTTCTTCGTCCAACCAATAAGCTCACAGCATTTGTCAGTGTGTTGGCCTCGTGATTTAGTGCATTGCTTCAGTAAGATCTTAGCTCCAGACACCTGCTGTCGCGTTTGACAACTAAGACCTATTCTTCCAGACCGAATGTAAACTGGAAATCCCGCCCGCAGAAGGAAATTTGCGCGGAGGGGGAGCGGAGCACAGGGTAAAGGTGCAGGCACACGCGCTTACCAGAAGCAGAATCGACGCTGGCCACACTTACTGTATTCTTTCCCTTTCAATCTCTGGAAGATCTCATCCATGTCAAGTGGCTCCCCCATGCATTCTGTTTGATCGCCTGTTGCCGGCACATCTTTCAGGCGTTGCATCTACCCAGTGGTTCCGAGAGACACACTGGGTAGTTTAGGTTCCTGCAAGGAGGGCTTGATGCCCGGGCGCGGAGGGGCAGCTAAGGGTCACACCAGGGAGGGCGAGTCTTAATGACAGAGGAGACCGGCCGCCCTTGTCAGTGCCCCATTCTCCAGCAAAGGAGGATAAGGCAGCTTTGTGTTTTTACTGCCAAACTTACAGCGACCAACCCAACTCCGTCCACCGTACGAGAAAGCAGCAACCGAGGCCCCCCGGCGGGGCACTGGGGAAGTTCCCACGCGGAACAAAAACGCGGTCAGGCCGCGCTGTCCCCCGCTGGCAGGTTTACCGGCCTCTTCCAGCGCATCGGCCGAGACTAAGGGAGCCGGGCGGGAAGCAAACGCCCAGAGCTCGGCTCAGCCGCAGGCGGAGTCAGGGCGTCCCCGGAGCTGCGCTGCGCTCGGGATGTTCACGCCGCGCTTCCCCAGAAGCCTCCCCAGGATTCACCTTGCGCGGCCGGAGGGCCTCAAAGGTCATCTTCCCACGAAGGGCCATTCTGACAACCTGGGGAGCGCAGGGCCGGCGCTCCGGACGCCCCAGCCCGCGCCCAGACGCACAGCTCCGCGCCGAGTCCGCGCCTTACCTGCCCGCGGCGAATCCTGCAGCCCCTTGACAGGTCCCACCAGGCGCCACTGGAAAAGTTTCCGAACTTCTTCGCAGCTCTGCAAGCCCTCGCTTCGGGTAGACCCAACGAGAGCCAGAAGGAGGAGACAGCGACAGCCCACGCGCCAGGTCTGTGCGTCCATCATCGGTGTCCTGGTCACTCCTTTCCCCGCCGTGGACCCCACTCTCCCCGCGCGCCTTGCGCTGCAGGCGCTGGAAAAGGCTCGGCGGTCGAGGTTCCCAAGAGGTGCAATCTGTCAGTGGGCTGGGACGCCGGCTTCACCTGCGGGCACTTGGCTTTCTCCGGTGGTGCCCCAAGGCTGAGACACCGGAGTTCTCGGGCAGAGCGCCGCCAGGTCTCCCTCTCCAGCGGGGCGAGATGGCGCCGCGTGAGCGAGGAAACGGCTGGAGCCGCAAGGAGCCCGCGAGTATCAGGCTCGGGCCACCGCCGCGGTCGCCGGGGGCTCGGCTGGAAGCGGCCGACCTGGGACGCGCCGCCAGTCTAGCTCCGCGGACAGGCCCCGCCCCCGCCCCGTGGTCAGGCCACGCCCCCCGCGTGCCGCCCGGGGCCTCACCCGTGGAGCCTGTCAACGGTGGTCCACGCCGGAGAGACAGCAGAGCGGCGCTGCGTGGAGCCAGGAAACAACTAAAACGAAACCCGACCTCGCTCTCCCAATCCATTCCGGGGAACTGCAGTCTGATGAAAAGAAGAGCGAATGTACGAAGAGGCTCAGAGAAGACAAGAGATGAGAAACACCAACTGGGAATATTTCCATATAAATACTTCCGTATAAATCAAGTCCTCAATGCATAGGAATTTGTATTCGAATTGCATGAAATGGGATCTGGGCACAATACAAAAGGCAAAAAACTATTTATAGTTAAAGATCTCAATTGAGAGGCTTGATAGCACTTAGGTTTTAAAAGAGTGTACATGAGACGTTATTTTTTTTAAATTGCTGTGTGCTGCTTTGGAACATTGTTTTTGTAACATTAACTACGATTTTCTGAAAAAATTTAGAAGTCATAAAAATTACATTCAAACCTTATAACGTTCTTATTTTCACAGTAAAGTCCAGTTTATTCTCTTATTACCCTTTAGCATCATATTTTGCTTCAGTACTTTGTATCTATAAGGGCCCTTCTGAGCTTTACCACTTCTGGAATTTCTTTAAAACATTTCTCAAAGAACTACTAGGGTGAAAGTGCTCAGGGGAGTTTCTCACAAGGAAGATAGAAAAATGAAGACTTTAAGTGATTTTAAAATGACAAAGGAATTTTGTCAATTTACAAAAGGACTGCATTAGAAACCATAAGCCAAAGGGCCAGATGTATTTTTGAAATATGATTGACTTAACACTAAGACTGAATGACAAGAGTGTTTCATCATCTACAGGCACCTGAAGACAGTCCTCCTCCAGTAAAACAAAACTACTTAAAAGCCTCAGGCCAGGGAGACTATAAGTGCTTTAACCACCTAAAGGGAATTTATTCTCAAATTTGAACCCTTGCCAAGAGATAGAGATGAATAATTTTAAGTCTTAGTTAAATGTCATGGGACTTTTTAATGACCATTGATATCAAAGGCAGCACTTTCAGCATTGATTAGTGTTGATTGATTAGATTGCTTGCTCTAAAATCATTCCAGGGCAATGGCCGAGATACTTCTTCAATGAAATAGTGCTTACTTGGCTTCTGACATCAATTCCATGAATACTAGATTTTTTTTTTTTTTTTTGGAGAAGCTCTCTTAGTAAATGAAAACTGAAAATAATAGCTGCTTTTAAATTCACGGACTTCAAGCAAAGCTTTATGTATGTATCCTAGTAGGGAAAAAAACAAAACATCAAAAAAAACTGCCCCCTGAACCTACCAGCCACCAAGTGTGGAAAGACTGCTTGGAAGTCAACTCTATAAGAAGAACAAGAAGAATGACCATGAGTATGTGTATGGTGCTTAGATGCCAGGCAATATTCTAAGTGCTTTTTAAGGGTAAGAATTCATTCATTTAATCTTTATAACAATCCTGTAAAGTAGTTACTACTATCTTCACTGTTTTACACATGAGGAAACAGGCACAGAGAGGTGAAGTGGCTTGCCCAAAGCCAACATACCTGCTAAGTGGTGGAACGAGAAATCAAACCCAGGCGTTGGAATCCAGAAGATGTGCTATTAACCACGGGCTCTCCTCGGCCACTCCATGCCATACCAAAGAACCTAGTGGGTTACATTCAGTAACACAAAAGGCTGTTTATAGTTTATCAGGTTTTTTTTACTAGTAAATATATATAATTTTTATCTGTGGAATTTTATTCTACTAGAATTCCTTCTATGTTAATATAAGGCTAATAAATCCCTAGGTTTTCCAAAAGTTCTTTTTTGTCTTACCAAGATCTCTCCTTGATTGATTTGATCATCGTAGAGTAGCATTAACATTAAAAGAATCTCAGAGATTACTTGGTCCAATTCATTCGCTTGGAATCTCTAAAACAACTTGTCTTACAAGGATAAAATCACAAACACCACTGAGAATGATTGATGGTTCAGTAAAACCTAATCAACTAAGAAACACTGATTGAACACATACTATATTTTTAGAAAAACAGTAAGCTAGGCAGAATTGGGATTACGGAGACATGTAAGCAAGTTCTCAGTGTTTTTGTAATTTATTTCAGCAGAATAATTAGGTGGGGAGTTATATACAGAAATGGAGTAGGATCTAATGAGAAAATAAATGTCTAGTCCATGTAAAATGTCCTCAATTACAAAAATAAATATTTTGTTTCTACCTGTTATTCCCTACTGCTACCAACATGGATGAGCTTTAAGACAAGCTTCCTTCTGCCAACCAGAATACAATAGCAAAGTGCCTTTCATGTGAACACTCTAGAGCAAAATCTCTACACACTGTACTATAACTAATCTTTTGTTCAGTTTACCTGTAAACATTAAAGATGAAGCTAGGGAGGAATGTCTGTAATTTGACAGTGATAATGCCTCGTTTTTCAAAAGTTATTCAATAAACATTTATTGAATGCCTTTTATGTAATAGCACTGTGTTTTGCTTTTGAAATACCAATACTTGTAGATAGAAGCATCTCTAAATAGTCATTATTTAAAATACACTTTAGTATTCTTCTAAATGCAAAGCTTCTAAGTAACCCTTTACAGTGTGTCAACTCAAGACCTTGTAAAGAGAAATAAAGAACCTCCAGCATGGTTTAGGTGATCTTAATGATGTCACATTGCCCTCCATTCTGACTACTGCTTTAAGCTAATACTGGCCACTGGTTAGCTCACCCTCAGAAACTGGTTGGAGTTAACTCCTGTACCCAATCAAAATTAATAGCTAATATTTACTAAGTGCTTACAGGTATTCTCATTTAACGTTTCAACCACCCCATGAGACAGTCACTATTATACTCATGAGGAAACAGAGGTACAAAGAGATTAAACAGCCTTCCAGAAGCACAGATAAGAGTCCAGGTGTAAGCCAGGCATGCCGACTTCTGCACTCCCATGGCCACCACCTCTCCTGCTCTGACAAACCGGACACCTGCCTTGTGGCCCCTGAACTCAACCCATATCATATAAGGGTAAAGACCCTGGTGCTCGGTGCTCTTCCTTGGGGACAGCCAGCTGGACCTCATCTCTGTAGTGGCCCAGAGACCTGCAGCGGCTCTAACCCTGGCCCAACTCTACCTTCCCGGCAGCCGCCTGAGGTCCTACTTAACCCTTCGATCAGGAGGACTATAGTGTAAGAACTAAAATTCCAGGAGCTGCCTTGACCTCTTTGACCCTCGTGGGATCCCAAACGCCTACTGGTGTGTTCTGCACTAGCCAGATATGCCCCCCAACCCAGCAGTAAAGGATCCCTCCCTGGCCAGCTCCCCTATCAGCCAGACCAGCTCCATCCCACCTTATCGTCCACCTAACCAGTTTCTCGAAATTATCCTACCCCTCTTGTCACTACAAAGCCTGCCTCTCACAGCCCTCTGGTTTACTCGCTCTCAAGTGGAACCCACACGTGGCCCTGCATGGCATGCGGTATCTTCCTCCCCTGGACTGAGTGTGTGTGACTCATAAACTGCTGTGAGTCTCATCTGCCCATCATGTGTCTGGCCATCTCTTATTAATTAGGGAGGGGGATCCTTCCTTCATCAATGAGGTAAATAGGAGGCAATACAAATGCTTCCACTTAGCTATTTCCCCCCAAAATCCTAACTTTTGCCTTGCCCCACATTCTCTCTCTCCCAAACGCTGCCCTGTTAAAGGGAGCCAAATTGGAGGTCAGCCCCAGCTGACCCTAGTAACGAATTTCTGCCACCAAGTAATCAGAAGGAAATTGAGGGATCTTCTCCTGATGTCTCCTCAGGTCAAGAGAGCAACTGTTGAGAAAAAGCTGCCTGCAGGAGAGAACTCATAGCAAATTACAACATTCCATAAAATACTCAAAACCAGATACCAAGATGAAATGTTCATGGAAGTCAGCGGGAAACTTTGATCAGCAAACACATTTTCACGCAAACGCTTTCTAAAGAGATATATCTATTGCTAATGTATATTTCCAATTGGAAAAACCTCATCTTCTAATCACCAGTACATGTTTATCAATGATTTTGAAATATTTTAGATGCACTTATGTCATTATCTCACAGTAATTATGCTTCAAGGCAAAGACAATATAACTATTTCTCAAAAAGCAATAGATAAATACACTGTTCCTGTGTGGAGGTTTCAAAAGTATTTCATACTGTATTTAATTTTACATCTTTTGTGTTTAATGAAAGACATTTGACTTCTTTCAGAGAATTTACTGAGAAATAAAAATATTAGTTGTTCTAAATGAGAATGAAAGCATTAAAAATGACACTAAGAAAGGAACCCAGGGACACTCAATGAGTTTATGAAACTAAATTTCTTCAAATAATTTTCTTCTAGTCCATATATAAGAACATGAAAACGGTGTTTTTCAGTTGTGACATACATTACATGTGTAAATGACAGTACATTATAATGGAAATGAATACAGTACAAATTTCTCTCAATTGCAAATGTAGACTTTGCACCAACTAATATGAACCCAACTATTTTTGATTTACAAACAGAGTAAAATCCACATTTAAAATTCAGTTTCATCATTAATTATGCCAACATTTTAAGGAAAGACAATTGCATTAACAAATAAATTCAGTTGTTATCTATCTGGAATATATAATATTCCTCCTTAAATGTTTTTCAGAAATTAAACTAGGCAAAACAAATCTTTATACCTGTTTGCTGCTGGTTGTTTAACGTGAGAACTAAAGGGTCGCAGAAGTTTATCTGCCAGACTGTAAGCCTTGTGAGATCTAGTAAGCCTGCCATATCCACCTCTGCACTCTGAGCAGTGAGTGACTGACTGCATTTTGTGTCCATCCATAACTTTACTGAATGAATTTGGCCCCCATGAGTTTGATGTTCTCATGTGCCCTGTATTATCTTTATTAGATTTCTGTGATTATTTTTTTTAACATCTTTATTGGAGTATAATTGCTTTACAATGGTGTGTTAGTTTCTGCTTTATAACAAAGTGAATCAGCTATACATATACATATATCCCCATATCTCCTCCCTCTTGCGTCTCCCTCCCACCCTCCCTATCCCACCCCTCTAGGTGGTCACAAAGCACCGAGCTGATCTCCCTGTGCTATGCGGCTGCTTCCCACTAGCTATCGGTTTTACATTTGGTAGTGTATATATGTCCATGCCACTCTCTCACATCATCCCAGCTTACCCTTCCCCCTCCCCGTGTCCTCAAGTCCATTCTCTACGTCTGCATCTTTATTCCTGTCGTGCCCCTAGGTTCTTCAGAACCTTTTTTTTTTTTAGATTCCATATATATGTGTTAGCATACGGTATTTGTTTTTCTCTTTCTGACTTACTTCACTCTGTATTACAGACTCTAGGTCCATCCACCTCACTACAAATAACTCAATTTCATTTCTTTTTATGGCTGAGTGATATTCCATTGTATATATGTGCCACGTCTTCTTTATCCATTCACCTGTCAATGGACACTTAGGTTGCTTCCATGTCCTGGCTATTGTAAATAGAGCTGCAATGAACATTGTGGTACATGACTCTTTTTGAATTATGGTTTTCTCAGGGTATATGCCCAGTACTGGGATTGCTGGGTCATATGGTAGTTCTGTTTTTAGTTTTTTAAGGAACCTCCATACTGTTCTCCATAGTGGCTGTATCAATTTACATTCCCACCAACAGTGCAAGAGGGTTCCCTTTTCTCCACATCCTCTCCAGCATTTATTGTTTGTAGATTTTTTGATGATGTGTGATTATTTTTCAAGCAGCAGTCAGCCTTTTAATTTCAACTTAACTGCTACATTTTTACCTTCAAAGTGGACACTATCACTATCTGATAGAATAGTATCATTAAACCCTTTTGAAACCAGGTTTTAACTTCCGGACTAAAATTATGTATGGGTCATTGCATCATCAAGTATCTGACTTTCAATAAATCTCTGATGTCTGTTTCATTTCTTTTCATTTCCTTTCCTATGATAAAAATGTTAGGTCAATGTCTTAAACATTTAATGTTACTACCAAATTAATTATTAGTCAAGTTAAAGAATTGTTTTTCTAATTGTTTTCCTGCAGCTTCTGATATTACAATATCTTAAATATTCATATCTTCAGATAAGATGAATTTTAATACTACACATTAAATATTCTCCAGAATGATTATTCATTATCTGTGTCATTTTAGACAAGTTGTTAAACCACTCTGACACTCTTTCCTTATTACGTAAAATGAGGGGGAAATTGAATACCTGTTATGTTATTGACAGGGTTAACTGAGATAACATATGTGAAGTGTTTTGTTCAATTCTTGGTTCATATAAGCACTCAGTAAATAGACATTATGATTCTTCTCCATTGGAAAAATACCGGTCATTAGTTCCTGACCTGTTAGTTACATCCCGGATGTAATTAGGACAATAAACCCGCTCCTCTGAACCCAACAACTATTCAAAACTAAAATCTTTTGCCCTCCTCATATTCATAGTACAATTTCTTCATATTATTTAGCATTTATGCACCTGTCAAATTATTTGGGGTGATGGGGGGTAATGGCAACAAGGAGCTTTATCTCAACTCAGTGTCAGGACAGGAGAGTCTAAGTTGCCCAAGGTCATGAGTTAAAAGTCATTTTTTAAAAAATACTCCTCTCAGAACATAACGAGCACTTACAGCAAGAACTGGAGACTAATTATCGTTAGCTTTTTAAGATGCAAAGTGTAGACGCTCTACTAATGATAAAGCCTCATAATTGATAATTATCCTTGATTAACGAGTAGGCAAGTTCTTCCAGAGGCTTTCACGGCCGTGCACCATTGTCATAATTGATCTTTAATTGTTCCATCTAAAAACTCCTTTTATCATGTTTCATCCTTGCTATTTATAAATAAGGTCCAGGAACAGGCCTTATTAACTACCCCTAGATGTGATATCACTTTACAAATGTCTTTGCAATTTAATTAGCATTCAGTCTAATTCTTTAGATTTGCATATGAAAAGGTACAAGCAGTTCATGCTCTCAGGCAGAAAGGAGAAATCCCTTGCTCTGACCACTTTTGAATTCTCTTCTTGATCCAGATTTTGTGAGAAGAGACAACAATCCTCCCTCTGGAGGTGGCTGCGGAGATGTTACATAATTGCCAACTTTCTGATCCTGAAGGAGAATTGTACTCTGGTCTTTCCTATCTTGGGAGGAAAAAAAACTCCATCTCATCTACTGCAGTTCCTATATATCATCCTAGTTTTCCCTCACTCTTCTTTTTCTGCCCATATTCTCAAATGATCTTGTAACTGTTCTCCTGATGTTAATAAATCACATTAGTCCAAAAACCTCGTGGCCCATTTTTTGCATAATTGGCTGAACCTGAGGTTGCTAAACATTCTCTTAAAGTCATTCTCTTAAAGCTCTTCAGCTTTCTTGGCAGTGCTGCCCTAGTGCTCCTAGCTCTCCAACATTTCCTTCTCTATTCTTTTGCCTGTTCCTCCCCCTCTCTCCTGCCTCCTAATGGTTAGTATATCCCAAGGCTTAGAACTTAAGACTTGCTCTTCTTTTCCTACATATTTCTAGAAGGATGTACTGGGTTGAATAGTGTTCCCCTCAAAAAATTCATGTCCACCCGGAACCTCAGAATGTGACTTTATTTGGAAATGGGGCCTTTGCAGATGTAATTAATCAAGGATTTGGAGATGAAATTATCCTAGATTTAGCGTGAGCCCAAAATCCAGTGACTGGTGCCCTTATAAGAAGATGAAAGAACACAGAGACAGAGAAAAAGGAGATGTGAAGAGGGAGGTAGAGACTGGAGTGATGCAGCTACAACCCCAGGAATGCCAGGGATGCTACAACCACCTGAAGCCAGAAGAGAGGCATGGGATGGTTCCTTCCTTAGAGCCTCCAGAAGAAACCAGACCTGCCGACACCCTGATTTCAGACTTCTGGCCTCTTGAACTATGCGAGAACAATATTCTGCTGTGTTAAGCCAGAGTTTGTGGCAGTTGTGGTAACTGGTTATGGCAGTCCTAGGATAATTTAACAAACACAAGACCCTGAAGTCTGTTCTTTTTATTAATAAAATCATCCTTGCTAACCCAGAATGTATTGTATCTGCTCTCTCCTCTAATGTCTCTATGTAATATAAATTACAAGACTTGGCAATTTATCCACCTTTCTCCCATATTCATCTTTTTCATTCCAACTACCTCACTCTTTCTCATTAAGTTAGCAGTTGATTGCATTAGTTTCCAGAGAGAGTTCATCACTTAAAAATCTCTTCCTGATCTAAATCATCCTCCTGGGCCCAGGTCAGTTTGTATCAGGCCTGTACTCTATTCAAAAAACTGAAATATTATTTAATTGATTATTAATTGATGGCAAAGCAGACTCTACCATCTAACCCTGTGTTTCTTCAAATATAGTTGGGGGAATACCTGCATCATATCAACCTAGTGTATTAGAATGCAGATTCCTGGGCCTTATCCAAAAATAGATTCTTGGTTTGGGATCCAGAGTAATTCTCATAAAACACTTATGCAAGCTCAGTATTTAGACTTAGTGAAAACACTTTACTTTGCTGTAAATCCACTCTCCTTCCTACATGAGCCAATTGTTTTTTCCAGCGGGAGAGAAATCCATGATTTACCACTCTCCCCAATATACCTTGTTCATTTCTGCTTGTAAGCATCAGTTAAACCTAGAATTACTTCCTTCTTCCTCTCTTTCTTTCTTTCTTTGAAAGCTCAACTCAAGTTTCCTACATTATTGTGCCAACCATTATTTGCTGCTCAATTATATATCATTATTTAAGTTATTATGTGGTTATGCTTTGTTTCCCTAAGAAAATCTTAAGCTGCCCCACGTTGCTCAAAAGATCTAGGAACTCAGTAAGTGTGTGTTGAATCAATGCCTGAAAGAAAGGCTTGGAGCAGCATCTTAAAAGGCTAATCAATTTCTATAGGAGACTTAGATGTACACTGCCTCATTAGAAAGTAAACTAATGGGAGTGGATGTTCATATTCCTACTCATTCCACTCGAGTACAATTAAGAAGGCTGACTGATGATAATTTAATAATGATAACATGTCTGATATTTGCTCTTCAGAAATTTGAGGGTAGATATCTAGACTTAAACTACCAATTTTAAGTCATATTGTCTACTGGTCTAATAGCTATTGAATTAGTCTTAATGCAATAAAATTTGACTAGTAATTTAGGAAAATAATTATTATGTTTATAAAAGTATAATTTCAAAACTAAAATCATACCAGTATTCATTACTTATTTTCAAATACAAGTCATTTCATTGACTGACAAATATCTATTGAGCATAACATGTACTATGCAAAACAAAATATTGATTACTTGGTCCCTAGCATATTAACCATGGGAACTAAACATACAATGATATCTATTGCTCTTTATGAAGGGGAAAATATAAATATTCTGCAGAGAGAGATCTACAATACACAGGTTCTATCAGCCTGCTTTATCTTTTTAAATCCAAATAAATGTAAATAATCACAAATAACATTTTAAGAAAATTTCTCTACAATCATAAAGCAACCTATGCTTTTTGACTGTGCCTTGGCTTTCACTAATTAGCTTATGCCTCTCTCAGAAGAAAACAAAAGTTGCTATATTTCAGAATTCAAAGCACATTCCCTGCATTCTCTGTTCCTTATTGTCACTTCAGATGTTACCTAGAGAAAAACTGGAGAAGCCATCATACTAGATCTCCAATACCACTCTGTCCACACATTTAACACAATGAATGTTCCCTCAGAATCCAAAAAGCATTACCTAAACCACTCATTTAGACCAAACCCCGCTGAGTCCTTTATCAACATCAGTGTGCCCTGAATCATTTCATTGATTCATTCTAACATCAAAGCACCTACAGGCCAGGCTCTGTTCCAAGTACAGAGCTAGAGATGCAGAGCTGAATCACATGCCGTCTCTTCCTTCAAAAAATTCACAGTTCAGAAGGATAGACAAGCACATAAACAAATAAGGACCGTAAAGGGTTATGGCTGCCCTCACCAGCGTGCAAAGAAAGGCTGCAATGGCTTCCCTAAGCAGAAGGCTCAAGAAGCAAGCTGTTTGTCTTTGCAGTTGCTTAACACATGTCCTTCTAATGTTTCAAAATGCACTTTAATCAAATACAAACTTTAAAATAAAGTACAAATATCTCCTTATGGTAAGTCATTGTATCTAAGGGGATATCTATGTATCTATGTTGAGACTCATTAGGTTTAGCAAGCATAGATTCATGCTCTTATTCTCATCCACTCAGCGCACTAATAAAAAATAATCCATATATCACATCAACACGATAGCATATAATGTTGTCCATAAAAATTTTACTTTAAAAGTTTCAAATAACTTGAGGAATATCAGATGAGAAAACTAAGATTAAGACGTAGATAGAACATGTTTGCAGCTGCGGTAAAAACTGCATAGAAAACAGGATGATAAAAATACACTAACTGGTTATTTCTGGTTTATTACTTTCTTTTTTATATAATCAGGCTTTTCCACATTTATAGTTGAAATCTGAAAATAAGTATTTTAAACAAATAAAATTCCATACTGGCCTCAAAAAGGAATCTACATTCCCCCACATTAGAGGAAGGAAAGGAAGTAAACTAAAAGATGAGTGGAAGCAAAGAGCTCTAAAAGGAAATGCTTGACTAACATTCCTATAACAAGAGATTTTCAGATTTTTTTTTTTGAGATTTTCAGATATTTGATAGGACTTTATGACTGTTCATTTTGCAGCTCAGTACATTTTTAAATATGAATCTTTATATCCAAATTAATTAATGTGCCTGAGTGCAAATTGAGGAGCCTGAGGCAATGGGTTTAAGCAGCTAAGTGGAAGCATACCAGGCTCTTCAAGTTATTCAAAAGGTGCTCGGGTTTCCCTCGTGGCGCAGTGGTTGAGAATCTGCCTGCCAATGCAGGGGACACGGGTTTGAGCCCTGGTCTAGGAGGATCCCACATGCCGCGGAGCGACTGGGCCCGTGAGCCACAACTACTGAGCCTGCGCGTCTGGAGTCTGTGCTCCGCAACAAGAGAGGCCACGATAGTGAGAGGCCCGCGCACCGCGATGAAGAGTGGCCCCCGCTCGCCGCAACTAGAGAAAGCCCTCGCACAGACACGAAGACCCAACACAGCCATAAATAAATAAATAAAATAAATTTATAAAAGAAAAAAAAGGTGCTCAGCTCCTGTCTCTGCCCTTCTCCCTTGTGGCTTCCTCTGCTCCCCAGGTCCCTTGCTCCTGCCCACAGGGCCTCAGCACTCCCCTTCTCTCCGGTAACTTGTCCGATGGGGAGTCCTAGAGGTGGCAGAGAGGAGACAAAACCAAGTCACTGTAAACAGCCAAGAGTGAAAAGATAAGCAGTAAATCTCAACAAATATCTAAAAAGCTCCAGAGGAACCAAAGAATATGTTACTGACATGTTTGTGCTGTTTGTGTGCTAATTTGGATAATCTGTAAGTAAAATACAATGTTGTCCCTGTTACTTTATTATTACTTGACCAGTGAATCCTCATTAAGTTTCTTTGCAGTATTTTTTGTGTTGTTTCTTAAAAAGAAAGTCACTTTTAATCACATTACTTAAAAAAAAAAAAAAAAAAAAGCAAATTACTTCCTCCTCATCAGCCCCTGGATCTAGTCAAAATTTCCCTCCATCTTTAATATTCTGTTACCTTATGCCAGTCACCAAGCCTCTCAGAGTCTCCAATTTCTCTAGAGGGACTGAGCTAAATGGCCTGTTATATCTCTTCCAGCTATGAAATTCTATAAATTTTTAAAAATATTATTGGGTTTAAACAGGGGCTCTTGAGAAACAAGCAAAAACATTTAATGCTCAAATGGATTGACACAGTCTATTTACGTAGATTTGAAAAAAATCATACATAATTAACTTTTGAGGCTCCATATTCTACAAACACATAAAGACAGACTAAAATATATACAGATTAAAACAAGATCGATAATCTTAGTAATAGCATAGAAAATAAGCCTAGCTCTGCAACAGAAAGGTGGCAGGTGGTTTTGTCTCATGATTTGGGTAACTCAGGATTTAAAACAGCTTCACATAATGCAAAAGCCAAGGCTATCTTATTATATTTATTAGCATTACTGATATTAGCAGTAGCCTTTTTTTAACCACTTATTATGTGCCAGGGTCTGTGGTAAGTGTTTAACGTTCATTTTTTCATTAATCCATGTTACAGCCTGTAGGTACAATTGTAGTTCCTACTACACACATGAAAGAAAACAAGGCTCAGAGAGATTAAGTAGCTCGAGGAGGTCACAATGCCAGGGAGCAGGAGAACTGGATCTGGAACACAGGTCTGTCTGATCTGCCTGTGCTCTTAACCACTGCCCTACCACTGTCACTCTGCTCATTAAAAGCCCTAACGACACACCTCTGTCCATTACATAGTGTGCCACTCCAGGTCCCTTTTGAGCTGAACCCCAACCTACCTCTTCAGAGTTGTTTTCCACTGTTTCCTTTTGTACTTCATTCAAGCCCAACTGCATCACTTCTTTTCCCATCTTTGTGCCCTTGACTAAGCTATTGGTTCCTCGACCTTTATTCTCATTCCCTACACATGTCTCAAATTACACTCATTGTTCATGAAACCACTTTGTCTTATATGAAGCCATGATCCCCTCCTCCATTCTCATATTATTTCATTTGTTCCTCTTCTGTGGCATTTATCGCCTCGTTATTGCGTATGATTGTTCGTATGTCTTCCTTTATCACCTCCACTAAAGTGAAGTTCTTGTGTACAGAATCAATGAAGAGTTCATTTTTGTAGCCTCAAAGCAATTAGCAGAAGACGGAATGTGGTTAGCTTAGAATATTAGTATTTGTTCTCAGATAATCAGAAAGTTTCAAAATGAATATTTTGTTTTAAGGCCCAGTAACATTCATTGGAAACTTGAGCTGCTCTAATCAAGGAATCATTTAAGAGGAAAACACACAGATACTTACACGATACATATGCACACACATACACACACTTAAAGAAATTAAGTAAAACAGAAGTAGAAATCTGAAAAGCTGAGATTATTTTTTGGTTTTGGCTAATTTTCACTTAAGCATGTGGGGAAAGAGAGTCACCCTGGGCCACTGAATTTTAGGGCTTCCTTTATGTTACATTTCTGATTCTCACAACAATTACTGATACCTTGAACAAAATATTATATCTAATAATTTTTAAATTTCATCAAAGAAAAATCAGTTTAATAGTTTTATTCTTATTTACCTTTCTGGCTAATCTGTAAGACTCAAAATAAAAACAGAGTCTGCACGGTACAAACATCTATACATTTACAGTTAAAGCTAAAACTTTTTTTCCTTACTATGAAATTTTAATTAGAAGCAGAAAACATGGAACAAATAAACTTTTAATGTGCTCACAGAATTTTTTCTGCCCTGGCAGGCTATGGAGTTCTGTTTCGGGGAGCTCCACAGCCAACTATTTATGGTTCATAACAAAATGTTTGCCATCAAACAATGTCTTGGCTCTGCTCTCTGCTTACAATATGTCTGTTCGTCCTCAACTGCCTGCCTGCTTCACTTCCCTAGAAACCTCTTCAAGAGCTGCATTCATCAGACTTCTACTCTCCAAATAATAATGCTCTCATCACTAAGAAAAAAACATCTTATCCAAGTGCCTTAGTTTCATCACTTTCATCACAACATTTCAGACTGAATTGCTATCATATTATTGTATTATGTCACGGGTATTCCTTTCTCTTTTAACATTCATATATGGTCAATCATTGTATTATCAATTCTCCATTCAGAAATTTTCTGGGATTTACTCTTCATCAGTCTTACCACTGTCAGCCCAATCCAAGCTTCAACTTCCCATAACTCACCTATTCTGCAAAGACCTCTGTGAGTTCCAATGTGAAAGTCGGTCCATTCAAAAACCATGGTAGTTAAATACAACAGAGAGCCTAACATATAATAAGGAAACGAAGTTACTTAAACGATCTCAGGTGCCTACAGATTGCAAGCATAGAATAAATATTTGTTGAATGTAGAAATATAATCTATTCATGAATATTTAAAGGATGAAGAATTAAAACGTAATACAACATATTCTTACTGTACAATTTCATCTTAAGTTTTTCTACACGGTATCCTTCATAGTAAGTTTCCAGTTCCTGACTTATCCCAGATTTTTACTGTCCAGAAATAGATCTAACCGTTGTGGCCACAGATGGTAAATGCTCATCAATCGAAAAATCCAAGATACTAATCATTACACAAATATTTTTCTAGTAGTTGTTTTTGGAATTGTTACCAGCTTACTGGTTTTTGTTTCCTTTTCCTCCCTGGATCATTATTCCTGAATTAGACTATAACAGATGGTACAGATGACTTGTTTTTCCAGATGTTCTAGATTTTTTGATGTAAAACCTCAATTTACAAATGAGGAAGTAATAAACACCCTTGACTAGCTTGAAAAGCATGTTCAATTTCTATGTGTTTAAGTAGCAAGTCAAGTTTATTCACCAAGGCCCAGAACCAATTTACTGTTCTCCATCTTTTTTAATGCCTTATTTTCTCTACATAATCCCAATGTAACAATAATACCTAGCACACCATAATCACCTAGTTGGCATGTTGTATAAATGTACAGACCATTTACAGTTGAAAAGTTAAATTTTTGCCTTCCTTAGCAATGAAATATTAATTTCACCCATTTCTTTTTATTCTTTTTAAAATGTGGCTACTGGGAAAATTTTTAAATTACATATGTGGCTTACATTATATTTCTAGTGGAACACTTTTGATCCCTTAAGAGCACTTAGTGAATGTACTAACATGTATTCACACTATATTACATGGTCTGAATCACATGTTAGGTTTTAAAACTTTTCTTCTGAATTCATATCTGATATAACTTTCAGTTTCTGGTTAAATGCACCATATTCATTCAAATGCATTTTCGTTTTCAAATTCTGCATTGAACACTTTAAAGAGAGCTAGCCTATTTTGGTGCTGCACTTAACAAGACAGTTGTAAAGCATTGGAGCCACCAACTGTTCAAAAGTGGCAATACCCAGCTAATTCAATCGTTCGCAGAACAAGACATAAACATCTGTGAGAAACACAATTCTGTGAAGGAAAAAAATGCTGAAAATAATACATAGGCGGTATGTATGGTTTCTACTTTAAGTTAATGTACTTTGTCTATCCAGGGAAAATATTTATATTGGCTCACATTTCAGTAAATTCTATTTGGCAAATAGAAGGGACTATTTCATGAAAAAAGAATACTGATAAGTATATAGAAAACTGTATATGGACTAAAAGATTTCAAGTAAATATTAACGAGTCTCTATAGTTATGCTGTTTGAAAATTTTAATTGGTAGAAATTAGAGAATAACAACAATAAATCCTTCATGTAACAGAAAACAAAGCAGATTATACACATTTTTAAAAAACAGATGCTTATAAATTTTTCGTGATTTTTTAAAATGTATCCATAACTGTGGAATATGGCTCTGCAGGGCCTTTTCTTGTGCAGTGATGTTGCTAACGACAGTCATGGCTGTTATCGATTCCGCTAATGCTGGGGGTGCTTCACGCAGGACCAGATGGCCTCACTATATGGCAGCTGAGGCCTGATGGACTGTCTTGGCTCCCACCAGAGTCCCAGCGTCCCTGGCTGGTTTGGTGGAAAAATTTTCAGGCTTGCTTGGCGTGACAAATAAGGAGGTCCATGTCTTCTGCCTGGGACTGGAAATAGAGGCAAAACCGCCAACTTAGCAAACTTAAACCTTCAAATGCCCCACCTCAGGTAATAGAGCCAATGATAGAATTCATTCCATCCAGTCTGTCTTTCTTGGGTGTTTGACAAGTCCAGCAGCGACGTCCCCATAGCTCTAGGGAATCTTCTACAGAGAAAGGCAGGCAATGGGTCCTATCTGTGGTTGAGGCCAAAGAGAGCCCTGAAACTCTCCACCATCATCTACATATGAACTGCTGCCAAACGCTAATCTTATTTCATGCTAACTTTAGAGATCTGGTGACATCTGAAAGAAATCTTGCAGTTGCTGTGGTCAGAGGACTTCAGAATGAACCATGCCATATTTTTGCTGGTGACAGCGTTAGAAGAGGGTCACAAGAAGACAGAGCCGGGCTTCACAGGGGAGAGAGATGGGAAAACTGTGTTTGGAGACATATACACTCTTTATTTCGAGGCATACACATCCTTAGGCAAACTGAATAATGTTAATGTTTCAAGAGATTTTTCTGCAACTTTAAGAATACTGTACAATCTTCTGTTTTCCTTTGTGGACTCAATCAACCTTCTTAGAAATTTAACATTTGAGGTTTTCTAGGTCTGACCTGAATTCTACGACAAATAAGTCTTCTCTCAGAAAGTTTCCTAGAACTATCAGTTTGTTGATATAGTCTATATTCAAATGTATTCGTATGTTTAAAACTTGACACCATCTCAAAATTTTATTCTGATTCATTATGTTTTAAATATATCTATTTGAAACCTCTCATTTTAAAATGTTTTGTTTATGGTGTAATTTTACATTAGAATTATTCTTATAAAAATAACTCTAGATGTTTATGGGTAACGAATACATGTGAAAGTTTTGTAACATATAACATGTTATCATCAATACAATTTCACACGGGAAAACAAAGTATGAAAGTACATGTTACAGGTAGAATAAAGAACTGGGCTGTTTAGTGTTATACAGAAGAGGTAGAGACATGATTTCTACCTTAATGGAAATTACAGACTAGTTGGGGAGGCAAGGCTGACACAGAAACACAGAAATGAAAATTAAGAATAAACATGGGCGTTAGACTTTGCAATGAGTCCCAAGGGGTTCAAGGAAGTCTTGATGCAACAGGGAAGTTTTCACTGAAGAGAAGCAACCGCTGAGGGCTTTGAAGACTGAATATAACTTGGACAAATAGAAAAGAAAGGGAAAGATATTCTAGGAAATGGGAACAAAATGAGAAAGAAGATGGACAAATAGTAATTTGATTTGCCTGTGGGATAGTGAGGACAGGAGTCTGGCTAGATTGGAACAGGATGGTGAGAAATAGCAAAAAAAAAAAAAAAAGTAAACAATAACAATAATAATATTGAGTAAACAGCCTTAAATGGGGTCAGGATCTGAACTCAAGCAATCTAGCCTCAGAGCCTCTGCACTTTCCACCACATTAAATATAACAAATAGGTCTAAATAGAAAATCAGCACCCCAAAGAGGAAGAGAAAGCAAAAGTGTTAACGTTTTCTGCCAGTATAAAAAAAAAAAAAAAAAAAAGAGAAATATTACTTGTTCATTCGTTTAGGTACCGAATACTCTTGAATATCCATCACATACAAACTTCTGTGCTAGACCAGAAAAATACAAGTGGAGAAGATAAACTTTCTGTCCTCAAGGAATTCACAGCCCAGTCAGGGAGAAAGGCAAGTAAATAGGCAACATTTCATTTTCTGAAAAGACTACCACATCCTTAAGAGGCAAATCCTTTCTTTACTTGTCTTTCTTCCTTTCTTCTTCCCTCCCTCCCTCCCTTCCTTCTTGCTTTTCTTTCCTTCTCTTTTCTCAGTACTTGTCTCAACTGGTATATTAAGCTTCAGGAAAGACAATGTATTAACAAAATGTTTAATATAACAAATGCAAAAGCAAGTTTTCAGGCAGTTATTTTTTGTAATGACTTGGTGTAAATTTGAGAACATGATACTTAAGCCGAAATTAGAAAAGATTCTGAAGAGATATTATTATCATTATTATTATTATTATTAAAGGATAAATGTGATCAGAAGACATTATTTATCACTCAAGTCCTTCATATATGCTGATGCTGTTAGACAACCAATTTTCTTAAATATTATGCTCTAGTATATAAGTAACATGAATAACACACTAATTTAATCATTAAGAAAGAATTAAAGATATTTACTCTACTAGAGTCAATAGTAAAGATATGTACTATTGCAGATGTAACTGTTGATTGAACACTAATATTTATAAACTCAAAAGCATGGCCCATGTTCAAGAATAATATTTGTTCTGAAAGTCTGACAATTTAATATTTAGCTAAGTACAATTAGCAACCATTCCAAAATGATGTTTACCCTTTTAGTATCTTGGACGCATATTTGCCTTATATCTCAAACAAATTGGACATCCTCTTATATTTACATGAATATAAAAAAATTCCTGCTGATAGAAACTAAAAGAAAAAAATTATACTATCTTTCAAAGTATCTGATTTAAAACCATTGTCATCTTATGACCAGTTATTAGACTAAATGTTATTTAAATGGTTTAGTCAAATTCAGTCAAGTACATGTGTGCATGTACTTAAGAATCATCACAACAAATTCTAACATTTGCATAAGTTAAATTTAAATTCATGTAAGTTATTGTTATTTTTCCCTTCAGCTTACCATCGGATGAAACAATTAAATGTCAGTGTAATCAGCTCCTGTTTTTGTCCATGGTGTTTCCACTGATATCATCAAAAAAGAATTACCCATTTGGTGGTATCAGTATCTTCAAGACATGACTTCGCCAAAGAAAATTTCAGCTGGAAGAAATGTCCTGCTACTCCAAGCACAGATGAGCCCCCATGGAGTTGGAACTCGTCTGGTTTTGTGGGTGAATGAAGAAGGAAGTGCCACATGTCAGTGGAACACTAGATCATAAGTCGGCATGTCAACAGCTAAATGGGGCCTTGAATTACTACCTTTCAAGAGGTTTTGTCATAACAAGAAATATAGTACATGTGCCAATTTCCAAAAGACAAGTCTTCACATATTTAAATAAACCTTTTGCAGAAGTTTTACTGTTAGGTGGAGAAAAACAACCCAAATTCCAGGTCAGTTTGATGAGGAAGAGTTGATTCATGGATTGGGTCATTTGACAGATATTTTCAGTCACATGAATAAGGTAAATCCTTGGATTGGAGGCCTTGAAGTGACACTGTAGATACTGATGAAAAGTCGCTTAGCTTATCTTTAGACACAAGTTGCCACTCTGGAAAAGGGATACTGAAAGCAGACACCTTCGTGGATGGTCCAGCACTGGAGAAAATTCTTCAGACTATGAATGATAATAAGAGAGGTCAGGAAATTTCACTCCAAACGGGAATCTGCAAGCACCTGTAAGCCCTGCAAACCACGCTTGAAGATGTCTTCTGCACGATCATAAGGATTCCTAACTTGCCAAAGAGGATCAGGTCAAAAACCACTCCACTGTGCTGAGTCTGAATTCAAGTCAAGCACCAGCAGCCTTCTTCTTGAATTTACTTTATACCTTATTTATTTGATAATTTTTTTAATTCACTTTCAATTTGTGAAAAAGTGAGAGGAAGGTATAATTCTTTGGTCAAAGAATAACATTATAACATTGGTCAAAACTCTTTTTGTGGCAAGTGACAACTCAAACTAGCTTAAGTAAAAATGTAAATTTAGTTGGCCTGTATAAGTAAGATTTTTTCCATGGTAAATCTTCATGGATCTGGGATTAAAATGATACAGGCTTGCACTATCTTTCTTTTTTTCCACATTGTGGGGAAAAAATGGCCACCCACAACTTAGTAACCCCAACTGAAAGATGAAGCTCTTCCCCTATAGCTATGAAAGTAGAGTCTCATGGACTTTGGAGTCAAATGCTACCTTTTACCAACATTCTCACTGAGACTGATTCAGGTGTCCACTTTTATGACTAAAGAGAGGTGGAGTAACTCATTCCCCACAGGAAAATGGACTTCTCTCACCAGTAACAGAGTAGGATACATGGAGAACTATTCATGGTCCCCCTGGGAAAAACACACTCATTACCCCACAGGGCAAACTGGGTGTGTTGAACAAGCATGATGTAAGGATTGTCATCACAGTGACAATTAAGTTATGTCTCTTACCTTGGTTTCAAAATTTATTCAGTTCAGGTAATCTTTCCTTATGGCGAAAGAATACTTGAGCAGACTCATGGTTTTTGTGGTCACTCACTCACAGAAAATAAAAGTTCTTCAGTTACTGTTAGTGGTAAGCACAGTTTCAATTTAAAAAGTAGAATGCCCAGTACAAATTATGAAACAAAATTTTAAATTTTATTTAGTATCAAACATTCTTTTTCTCCTAAACTGCGACCTGCTTTCTCTGGAGACATGTCACGGGAAGTGGCAGTGGAGGGTAGTGGGGGGACAGAGGGGCGTGTCCTTATGCTCTTGGCCCCCACCCCTTCTCTTCAGAGATTCCTTAATGCAGGATCTCTCTCTCCCACAGCGCCCTTGACCCTGGCAGTCAGATGAATTTCACCTCCAGATGGTCTTCTACCATTCTCTCCACACTCGTATACCTGTATGTGTTCATCTTCGTCCTTTTCCTGCTGAGGTTTTCTGGCCCTTACACAACAAGATCCATGATATCCTACACATGTCTGACATCTGGTTCATCTGTGCAAAACCACAACATAACTTGGTGTCTCCTGACCAGTACACATGCCAACAACTCTTCAATAAAGTCTCTTACCCAAACTCCTCTTTGCCTTGACCCCTTTTTATACTCCTTAAGGAACAGGTCTTTAGAACCATTTCCTTTCTAATTCTGCATATGTATGCTTCTTGCGGGCAGACAATTTTAACTGCTTTGTTCACTGCTCTATCTCCAACACTTAGAATAACAAGTGGCTCATTATAAGCACTCCACGTTGAATAAATCAATATGAAGTTGAGATCTGTCCCCCTCTCAGTTAACCTGACACTGATTACTGGTACCTTTGTCAAAACGGAGACAGGAAAGTCCCTCTTATAACATCATTTTAGATGTGCACAAATAATTCCCACATTTCCTCTATTTAATAGAGTAAATACAATTATCCCACTTACAACTGAAAATGCACTTACACTTCCCCACAGGCAGAGAACACAAAATCAAATCTAGCTACTAAGTAAAATGGTATGTCCAGGATCTCTTGAGAAGCACGTTTTTCCTGTCCAATGTGCGGTATCATATCTGTCAACATTTGACTAAATTGTAAGTTTAATCACCCTATGTTCTGGTTTATCTACTGTTGAGTCACAAACCACTCCAAAACTTAGTGGCTTAAAACAATAATGTTTATTTTGCTCTGCAGTTTAGCAAGGGCTTGGTGGGGACATGCCATCTTGCCCCTCTTGGAGTTAGCTAAAATGGCTTAAAGGCTGATGGCTGGAATCATCTGAAGACTCAGTTACTCATATTTGGTTGACACTGACTTTCAGCTGAGATGGTGGCTGGGATACTGACACATGGATTCTTCCCATGGGTAATTAGCTTCCTCAAAGTATGCTGGTTTGGTTCCAAGGGCAAGTGTCTCAAGAAGACCAGGCAGAAGCTGTACCCCTACCAGGAGGCAGCCTCAAAACTCACAGTGTCAGTTTTCCATGGTCACAGGCTCTCCCAGATTCAAAGCGAGAAAACACAGACCCTCTCCACATCTCAACAGACATGTCAAAATTGCACCATACTAAGAGCATGGAGGCTGGGATACACATTATTGTGATCACCCTTAAAAAGCATGCTCTTGGGCTTCCCTGGTGGCGCAGTGGTTGAGAATCTGCCTGCCAATGCAGGGGACACGGGTTCGAGCCCTGGTCTGGGAAGATCCCACATGCCGCGGAGCAGCTGGGCCCGTGAGCCACAACTACCGAGCCTGCGCGTCTGGAGCCCGTGCTCCGCAACAGGAGAGGCCGCGATAGTGAGAGGCCCGCGCACCGCAATGAAGAGTGGCCCCCGCTTGCCACAACTAGAGAAAGCCCTCGCACAGAAACGAAGACCCAACACAGCCATAAATAAATAAAAAATTTAAAAAAAAAAAAAAAGCATGCTCTTCTCCATCTCAAACTACCAAATATAATGATGAAGACAGGCAGAATCGCCACCTTTGGAAAAAGAGCAAAAGTGAGACAACAAATAGTGACGCTTTATACCATCTCCTGTGGCCAGGAAGGGCAAGGCCCACAGTCCTGATTATTGTTCCTCAGGCTGCCAACCTTATGCTCCTCCACAGCCGTGCCTGGAGGGGCTTAAGGAATGTCTCTATCTTTGACAGCTCTCTTTTTGTTAGTGATGGTTCTGAAGCTCTGAGAAAACACAATTAAGGGAATTAATCATAACAGTATTTTCAGGATCCAGGCTTGTCTTGAATTACCTAAAATCTGAGTTGCTGGTCAATTATATTTCTCTTAGTTCCACCAGTTAGAATGCTGTTCTAGGGTCTGATCACCTCAGATACACTCACTGCCTTTTTGCTCCTCTCAAACCCCACGGGCTACTGTGTGACCTGCCTTTTGTTAGAAGGAAGAAAGTAGGGTATTTCTCCCTCTGCCTTGGTTGGCATCTCTGGCTGATTTCCTTAATAATCCCATCCCCTGAGTTTCAGGAACACTTCATCCTCCTTTTGTCCTGTAAGGAGATGGTACTCCCTGCTGTTGTTCATCCCTGGGTTGACACATCATCCACTTGACTTCTCTAAACCATTCTATCATCTAACCAATTCCACTATTACATGTTCTTTGTTTCAAATACTTAAAAGTACTTTAGTATCATTTAAGCCACTGTTATTCTGACTCTCTGTTTCAGCAGCTGAATCTACAAATTTTTACAAGTCGAATTAAATCTATGGAGTGTTCTCTATCTAAATGGTGACCTCTCCCATTTTAAAGTTTATTATTCCTTTCAGAGAAGAGAAGCATTTACTGAACATTTATTAAAGGCTATATATTTGATACATCATTCAATTCTCACAATTCAGTAAAGTTGGAGGATCACCCTGCTTTTATAGTGGAAAAACCTGAGACTCAAGATAAGTTAATTAAGTAGCTTATCCAGTGTCTGACTCTTTATTATTCTTAATGCTACACTACACCACTGCATATTTTATTGTCTATCATTGGTCTTTACCCCGATTTGAGATTAGCCATTTGATGCTTAGTAATACATTTTAGTGTTTTAGTGAGCACCTCCAAATCAGACATTTGTGTTCTTAATAAGTACCTTTTCATCTATACTTTGATAAATCAAAGTTTTGGCTGAGAATTAGCTACTATAAGAATCCAATTAATAATCAGATGTGGGGCTTCCCTGGTGGCGCAGTGGTTGAGAATCTGCCTGCCAATGCAGGGGACACGGGTTCGAGCCCTGGTCTGGGAAGATCCCACATGCCGCGGAGCAACTAGGCCCGTGAGCCACAACTACTGAGCCTGCGCGTCTGGAGCCTGCGCTCCGCAACAAGAGAGGCCGCGATAGTAAGAGGCCCGCACACCGCGATGAAGAGTGGCCCCCACTTGCCGCAACTAGAGAAAGCCCTCGCACAGAAACAAAGACCCAACACAGCCAAAAATAAATAAATAAAATTAAAAAAAAAAATCAGATGTGGAGAGGAGGATAAGGCATTTCAGGATAGGTGGACATGACAAAATCACCAATAATTACTTTTTTTACATCTTGCCTACTAATCTCCTAGATCCTAAAAAATACATTTTTTGTAGGAAAAAAATCATAAATTAGTATTAAAATAATCCTGTTACTTCGCATACATAGTAGGCTTGACATGAGTTAGAAAGAAATCATATTGAGTTAATACAATGTCATTATTATAACCTATTGTCAGCTACTATACTGTCACAAAAGTACTTCACCATAAAGTGATGGTTTAGTTGAAGCTACATTTGCAATGAAAATGATGAATAGCTTCTAAACTTATTTGGTGTCACCTTGAAACATGTTTGCAAGCCCAGGAATACACTTCTTTTATGTATATTTTATTACATGTAGACTAATTTAGTGACAATTTGAGTTTTTCTGAGTTTCTTTTGGAAAAAAATGTTTTAAAAACGACTTGGGTGTAGATAGAAGTCAAAGAAATCTGTAAAGCTGAGCGTGAAAGTGACAAAAGCCTCAAAGGCGGGCAGTTTTCTAAGATTTCCCCCTGTATGCCCTGTCCTTGGTGTACACACCCTGCCCAATCTCCAGGACTGTGAATTGAATGTGTTTTACTCCTGGGATTAGGTTATGTTATATGAGGTCATTAACCTTGAGATGGGGAGATTATCTTGGAGGGTCTGACCTAATCATATGAGCACTTTAAAGCAGAGAAGTTTCTCTGGCTGCTCACAGAAGAGGAAGTTAGAGAAAGTCAAAGGGTCATTCTCCATTGTTGAGATGGAGGGGACCTCGTGGTAAGGAACTGGGACCAGCCTCTAAAAGTTCAGAGCCACAGCCAGCAAGGAAACAGAAACTTCAGCTTTACGAGACCAAAGAGATGTATTCTGCCAATAACAAGAATGAGCTAGGAAAAGCCTAGCTCCACGTGAGAACATGGCTGGCTGACACCCTGATTTTAGCCTGCGCAGAACCCAGCCGCGCTGTGCAAGTCTTCTGACCTATACAACTGTAAGCTAATAAATGGGCGTTGTTATAAACTGCTAAGTTTGTGGGAATCTGTTATACAGCAATAGAAAAGAAGGTGGCCTGAGAGCTAGCTTTCAGCACACTCGGAAAACATGGGGTTGATGGAACATGGAGGGACGAATTTGCACAGCCTTGCTCTACGTGGCCATGCTAGGACTCCCCACTGTACTCGGAACAACTGGAGTGGGTTTATGGAGTACTGAAGTTTCATTACTCAGCTGTAGTCCATCAAAAGCATGTATGGTGTCCCAGCTTACCAAGCACATTTGATCTGGGCAAAACTCCAAGAATTAAACTGGGTTGAAGCTTCACTCCATCCAGCATTTTGGTCCATAACCACATTTGTAAGCTGATGGTAATCCAACACATTGGGTGATAGAAAACCCCTGTTATAAATACGCTGTCTCCAAATCCAAATGCACTGCCCTTTAGAAAGATGTGTCATAGTCAATGAAAATGGTGTACTGAATTTGTAGAATAATCTTTCTTATTGCTTTATTATCCAATGAACATAATTTGAATTTCTGAGAGTTCTTGCCTGCAAACTGGCAATTTACAGATATGCACAAATACAATCACAAAAACCTAAAATATTGTTCAGTGTTATGCTGACAATTATTTTCCTACCTCAAAGATAATTGTAAAGTATATTATTCAATTGTTCTGGGCAAATGAGATATTCCTGAAAAGCTGGACATAAACAAGTTTCTTTTAGTAACATAATTGCTACTGAACATATTTAATTTTAGAGATACAATTCATTGGCAGCCCTTATCTCTTTAACTATGGTGAATGTGAAGCCAGAGCAGCTCAATTAGGGAGTGAAGTTACCCTTATTAATAACACCGGCTGTTCTATGTCACACTTCTCTATAAAATGTGTTCTAAGTTTTATTGGTTTGCTCAACAGTTTTAGTAACTTCAAGTGATGGAATTATTATTATTACCTATTATTATGCTGGCTGGTTAGGGAATGGATACACTTTTACCACAATGACATTTTAAGTCTAGCCGATTTTTGTATTTTACTTATGCCCTGAATACTAGAAGAATTTTATATACATTAACCAAAGCGTGATATGTGGGCCATGTGAGATGACTTTAGACAGCACACCTAAAAATAGTTTTACTTAAGTAGATAGTTAGAAAATAATATTATGTGCTGAGAATAATATTTATGGCAAAACCCTGATGCTGATTTTTTAAATTAAATATATTTAAGTAAAAATAAATGAATATGATAAAATAATAAGGTAAATATTATTTTTGTGTTATATGGCTATGGCAAAAATTTTGAAAGTGGCTTAAAATGATTAAAATTTGGGAAATACTACATCATTTCTAAACTTTTTACCTCTATTTGAGTCCCAGTTTTGAAATTAGTTATACCCCTTTACTTTCTCACAATATATTTTCAAAAGCATCAAGATAGTGTTAGCAATTATGTTCATTTATTTTGGAAAATGAAGGCATTTATTTTTAATTATTTGAATATTTTTACTAAATGACTCACAAAATACTTTCTCTTACATAAAGTTTCTAGATTCAAACTTCTGTGAGTCTTGTGATGCGTGTTTAAAATCCAATCAGAAAAACAGATTTATTTATTCATGAAGTAAATAATGAAAGTATTTACTTATTTATTTATGAAGCTCTGCTTCATATAAGAGTTTGAGTTTTGAGATAAGTATATTTGAATTTAGTCAATGAAAGAGCTGATCATCAATAGTAAATCACTTTTACAGTGACTGTTTCTGTGTGTATGTTTTAAAGTTTTCATATATATGTAAATATTTACATACTTTAAAAACATATTTTAGTGTATTATATTAAATGATCTTCATACATGTATATGTATACATATATATATTTAGTTGTTATAAATTACATAACTGAAACCTGATCAGTATTTGTGATTTGATAATAGAAATCACGGATAACGTTTTGTTAATCATCATCTTGTGTTCAGGATAAAAGAGAACCAAGTCACTTAGTGCTTTTGAGGATGAACAAAAATACTACTTCGTTATGAAATATTCTGCGCACCTCCAAAATAAATTAGAATTCTCCCATCCCACCCCTAGGGCCTCCAAATTATCTGAATCCTCCCCAGATCATCAGCAATGAAAATGGATAATGTTTTATATTGAGGTCTGACTCATTTAGTGTTAGTTACTACAGCTATTGCCTCTGTCTCTATCTTGCTGTGTGATTGACACTAAAAGCAATCTTAAGTTGGAGAAACAGATTCTTCTTATTCTTCTTATTTAGGTGCACCTTGGAATGCGTTATAATTACATACTCAAGGGAACTTATGCTGAACACAATTTTACATTTACATCATGGGCTCTGCCTGCAAGCAGTGACAGTAAAGAGAAATGAGATGAAGCCAAAGATTGCTGCAAACTCTTCTTTGCAAAAAATGGGAGGGGTAGACTCAAGGGAAAGAAATACTGCAAAAGTTCCATGTCAGATGGAAGGAAAATAATACACTTAATTTGAAAGGAATATAAGAAAGATTGTATTAGTTAGGGAGCAGTCTCAGCTGATACAACAAAGAGACCTACATCAGCTCACAAAAGCAACAAAATATTTTTAAATTTTTCTCTCACATATCAGTCCAGAAGTAAGCAGGAGATTCTGCTTCATAAGGACATTCAGGAACTCAGGTTTCCTATGTAGGGCTCTTTAAAACCCTTGAGTTTCCCCTTGACCACATCTTCAGAACTGGCTCACCAGCACTGTGTCTTTACTTAAGACCAAGGGAAAGAGAGAGGGGAGCAGACACTTACTTGTGTTAAGAGCAAGACTGGTATGTTACATGTATCACTTCTCCTCACACTCCATCGTCAAGAACCCAGTCTTACATACCTACAAAGGAGAATGCGAGAATAGAGTCTCTGGCTGGGGTACTCACCAAAAATTCAAGGAGTTTTATTATTAAAAGGAAAATGGATAAAGAATCCTGGAAAACCGAAGTTTCTGTCTTTGGCCTCTAGCCCCAACATGTTCACATGCACCAATCTTCCCATGCAGAAAACACAGAGCCTCCCCAAGGAATGCAACTTCAAGTGCATCTAGTTATTGTTCCCAGTTCAAAATCTAGGGTTGCCTAGTGATGTTTATTTCTCTCCAGCTGATCTAAAGGTGGATCTTCAAGGACTAGCAATTCATTATCTAATACACGAGTTGAACTACCATACATCTTGATACAGGATAAAGAGCTGCAATAAAAACTACCATTCTGAAAATGACAAGTGGGAAACATAGTAAACACTGTGATATTCCTGTTTGGCAGGAATTGAGAAGTCTTCCTTCCCAGGCAAGAAAGTAAACTCCTTGGTTACGCTCTGATTCTGATCTCTGGAATCTCTAGAAAGAACTTGTTTGTCTACTGCTCTCATGGCCACTGGTCTTACCCTCTGGGAGAGTCATTCTTTTCCATTATCTGGAAAAGATATCAGTGGTATCATCCTATATCAGTCTGGGTCCAATCAGGAGAGAGAAACCATGTGGTAATTTGAGCAAGGAAAGTTTAATATGAAGAATCACTAACTAAACAGGGGTTTGGAAGAACGAGGGATTGGCTAGTAAAAAGTAAAGAGAACTCTGAAGAACATAGGAATAGCAAATGTAAGGAAAAACCACTACCCTATGACTAAGATAGGGCCCCAAGGAAGAAACCCCCTAAGCACTGAGATCTTGAACTTGTTAAAGAAGGTCAGCATGGCTCACTGAACGCCAGAGAAGAGAAGTCACTGTAGGGTTAAGTCAGGGGAATTTATCAGTAATCCACTCTCTGGAGAGCTAAGGATGGCTATTCAGGGGGTAGTGTCCAGCCATGGGTATTCCACTATGACACTGCCTGAGGAGGCCGCTGCCTCAGTTGCTGCTGTTACACACTGAGGGAGCTGGGCAATGGAGAAGAGCCCACCGGGTGAGCACACCAGAACCATCCCTTATCCAAGTCTAGCTGACACATAATATTAACGATCATAGCCAATATATGGTTATGTGCCCACAGAGCTAGAAGACATACTGCTCAGAACCAAGGGGCAAAATGAGAATTGGCTTCAAACCATTACTCCCTGTGACCTATTTGCAGAATTTGTGCTTCTTGACTTTGAGACTTTGAGGCTGCCGTATTTGAAGTCCATGTTTGGAAGGAGAGTGGGTGGGAAGTGTTTCTACTTGGAGGACTTAAAGAATACACTGAACTTGATGCTACAAAAACTATCTGGTAACTTTGGGCTCCTTAGTGCAGGGAAAAAGTTGGGGGAAAAAAATTATTTATTTATTTACTTACTTATAAACCTCACTGTAACCACAAATCAAAAGTCTAAAATAGATCTACACACAAAAAAGAGAAAGGAATCCAAACCTAACACTAATATACTCATCAAATCACAAGGGAAGAAATCAAAAGAGAAGAAAGAACAGATAAGAACTACAAAAAAACCCCCAAAACAATGAACAAAATGGCAATAAGTACATACCTATCCATAATTACCTTCAATGTAAATGGACTAAATGCTCCAAACAAAAGACATAGAGTGGCTGAATGGATATAAAAACAAGGCCCGAATGAAATTAGAACACTCCCTAACACCATACACAAAAATAAACTCAAAATGGATTAGAGACCTAAATGTAAGACCAGACAGTATAAAACTCTTTGAGGAAAACATAGGAAGAACACTCTTGGACATAAATCACAGCAAGATCTTTTTTGATCCACCTCCTAGAGTAATGGAAATAAAAACAAAAATAAACAAATGGGACTTAATGAAACTTAAAAGCTTTTGCACGGCAAAGGAAACTACAAACAAGATGAAAAGACAACCCTCAGAATGGGAGAAAATATTTGCAAACAAATCAACGGACAAAGGATTAATCTCCAAAATATATAAACAGCTCATGCAGCTCAATATTAAAACAACAAACAACCCAATCAAAAAATGGGCAGAAGACCTAAATAGACATTTCTCCAAAGAAGACATACAGATGGCCAAGAAGCACATGAAAAGCTGCTCAACATCCCTAATTATTAGAGAAATGCAAATCAAAACTACAATGAGGTATCACCTCACACCAGTTAGAATGGGCATCATCAGAAAATCTACAAACAACAAATGCTGGAGAGGGTGTGGAGAAAAGGGAACCCTCTTATACTGTTGGTGGGAATGTAAATTGATACAGCCACTATGTAGAACAGTATGGAGGTTCCTTAAAAAACTAAAAATAGAATTACCATATGACCCAGCAATCCCACTACTGGGCATATACCCAGAGAAACCATAATTCAAAAAGACACATACACCCCAATGTTCACTGCAGCTCTACTTACAATAGCCAGGACATGGAAGCAACCTAAGTGTCCATTGACAGGTGAATGGATAAAGAAGATGTGGCACATATATACAATGGAATATCGCTCAGCCATAAAAAGAAATGAAATTGAGTTATTTGTAGTAAGGTGGATGGACCTAGAGTCTGTCATACAGAGTGAAGTAAGTCAGAAAGAGAAAAACAAATATCGTATATTAACGCATGTATGTGGAACCTAGAAAAATGGTACAGATGAACCCGTTTGCAGGGCAGAAATTGAGACACAGATGTAGAGAACAAACGTATGGACACCAAGGGGGGAAAGTGGGGTGGGTGGTGGTGGTGGGATGAATTGGGAGATTGGGATTGACATATATACACTAATATGTATAAAATGGATAACTAATAAGAACCTGCTGTATAAAAAAAAATTTAATTTAATTTAAGTTAATTTAAAAATTAAAAAAAAAAAAAAACTTTCCCTGAACGCCATCAGGGAGTTGGGTCTTTTGAGCACTAGCAGCCTCGACTCCTTGCTTGGTGCCCTGCAATAAACGCTGCGCTTTCCTTCACCACAAAAAACAAAAAAACAAAACAAAAAAAACAAGGCCCATCAAGAAACTCACTTCACATCTAATGACACACACAGACTAAAAGTGAGGGGCTGAAAAAAGGTATTCCATGCAAATGGAAACAAAAAGAAAGCTGGGATAGCAATACTTACATCAGACAGAACAGACTTTAAAGCAAAGACTGTAACAAGAGACAAAGAAGGACATTACATAATGATAAAGGTCAAACCAAGAAAAAGATATAACAATTACAAATATATATGCACCCAACATAGGAGCACCTAAATACATGAAGCAACATTAACAGATATAAAGGGAGAAACTGACAGTAACACAATAACAGTAGGGGACTTTAACATCCCAATTACATCAATGGACAGATCATTCAGACAGAAAATAAATAAGGAAACACTGGCCTTAAATGACACATTAGACCAGATGGACTTAATAGACAGACATAGAACATTCCATCCAAAAGCAGCAGAATACACATTCTTTTCCAGTGCTCATGGTACATTCTCCAGGATAGATCACATGCAGAGCCACAAAAGCCTTAATAAATTTAAGAAGATTGAAATTATATCAAGCATCTTTTCCTACCACAACGGTATGAGGCCAGAAATCAATTACAGAAAGAAAACTAGAAAAAACACAAACACATGGAGGCTAAACAATATGCTACTAAACAACCAATGGGTCACTGAAGAAATCAAAGAGGAAATCAAAAAATACCTGAAGAGATTAACCAAGATGGTGGAGTAGAAGGACGTGCTCTCACTCCCTCTTGCAAGAACACCAGAATCACAACTGGCTGCTGGACAATCATCGACAGGAAGACACTGGACTTCACCAAGAAGGATACCCCACGTCCAAGGACAGAGGAGAAGCCACAGTGAGACGGTAGGAGGGGCACAATCAGAGTAAAATCAAATCCCATAACTGCTGGGTGGGTGACTCACAGACTGGCGAACACTTATACTGCAGAAGTCCACCCACTGGAGTGAAGGTTCTGAGCCCGTCAGGCTTCCCAACCTGGGGGTCCGGCAACGGGAGGAGGAATTCATAGAGAATCAGACTTTGAAGCCTAGTGGGAATTGATTGCAGGACTTCGACAGGACTGGGGGAAACAGAGACCCCATTCTTGGAGGGCGCACACGTAATAGTGTGTGCGTCGGGACCCGGGGGAAGGAGTAGTGACCCTGGGGGAGACTGAACCAGACCTACCTGCTAGTGTTGGAGGGTATCCTGCAGAGGCGGGGGCTGGCTCTGTTTCACCGTGGGGACAAGGACACTGGCAGCGGAGGTTCTGGGAAGTACTCCTTGGCGTGAGCCCTCCCAGAGTCTGCCATTAGCCCCACCAAAGAGCCCAGGTAGGCTCCAGTGTTGGGTTGCCTCAGGCAAAACAACCAACAGGGAGGGAACCCAGCCCCACCCATCAACAGTCAAGTGGATTAAAGTTTTACGGAGCTCTGACCACCACAGCAACAGTCAGCTCTACCCACCACCAGAGCCTCCCATCAATCCTCTTAGATAGCCTCAACCACCAGAGGGCAGACAGCAGAAGCAAGAAAAACTACAATCCTGCAGCCTGTGGAACAAAAACCACATTTACAGAAAGATAGACAAGATGAAAAGGCAGAGGGCTATATACCAGATGAAGGAACAAGATAAAACCCCAGAAAAACAACTAAATGAAGTGGAGATAGGCAGCCTTCCAGAAAAAGAATTCAGAATAATGATAGTGAGGATGATCCAGGACCTCAGAATAAGAATGGAGGCTAAGATTGAGAAGATGCAAGAAATGATTAACAAAGACCTAGAAGAATTAAAGAATAAACAAACAGAGATGACCAATACAATAACTGAAATGAAAACTACACTAGAAGGAATCAATAGCAGAATAACTGAGGCAGAAGAACGGATAAGTGACCTGGAAGACAGAATGGTGGAATTCACTGCTGTGGAACAGACTAAAGAAAAAAGAATGAAAAGAAATGAAGACAGCCTAAGAGACCTCTGCGACAACATTAAACGCAACAACATTCGCATAATAGGGGTCCCAGAAGGAGAAGAGAGAGAGAAAGGACCAGAGAAAATATTTGAAGAGATTATAGTCGAAAACTTCCCTAACATGGGAAAGGAAATAGCCACCCAAGTCCAGGAAGTGCAGAGAGTCCCATACAGGATAAACCCAAGGAGAAACACGCCGAGACACATAGTAATCAAAGTGGCAAAAATTAAAGACAAAGAAAAATTATTGAAAGCAGCAAGGGAAAAACGACAAATAACATACAAGGGAACTCCCATAAGGTTAACAGCTGATTTCTCAGCAGAAACTCTACAAGCCAGAAGGGAGTGGCATGATATACTTAAAGTGATGAAAGGGAAGAACCTACAACCAAGATTACTCTACCCGGCAAGGATCTCATTTAGATTTGATGGAGAAATCAAAAGCTTTACAGACAAGCAAAAGCTAAGAGAATTCAGCACCACCAAACCAGTTCTACAACAAATGCTAAAGGAACTTCTCTAAGTGGGAAACACAAGAGAAGAAAAGGACCTACAAAAACAAACCCAAAACAATTAAGAAAATGGTCATAGGAACATACATATCGATAATTACCTTAAACGTGAATGGATTAAATGCTCCAACCAAAAGACACAGGCTTGCTGAATGGATACAAAAACAAGACCCATATATATGCTGTCTACAAGAGACCCACTTTAGACCTAGGGACACATACAGACTGAAAGTGAGGGGATGGAAAAAGATATTCCATGCAAATGGAAATCAAAAGAAAGCTGCAGTAACTATACTCATATCAGATAAAATAGACTTTAAAATGAAGACTATTACAAGAGACAAGGAAGGACACTACATAATGATCAAGGGATCAATCCAAAAAGAAGATATAGCAATTATAAATATATATGCACCCAACATAGGAGCACCTCAATACATAAGGCAACTGCTAACAGCTATGAAAGAGGAAATCGACAGTAACACAATAATAGTGGGGGACTTTAACACCTCACTTACACCAATGGACAGATATCCAAAATGAAAATAAATAAGGAAACAGAAGCTTTAAATGACACAATAGACCAGATAGATTTAATTGATATTTATAGGACATTCCATCCAAAAACAGCAGATTACACGTTCGTCTCAAGTGCGCACGGAACATTCTCCAGGATAGATCACATCTTGGGTCACAAATCAAGCCTCAGTAAATTTAAGAAAATTGAAATCATATCAAGCATCTTTTCTGACCACAACGCTATGAGATTAGAAATGAATTACAGGGAAAAAAACGTAAAAAACACAAACACATGGAGGCTAAACAATACGTTACTAAATAACCAAGAGATCACTGAATAAATCAAAGAGGAAATCAAAAAATACCTAGAGACAAATGACAATGAAAACACGACGACCCAAAACCTATGGGATGCAGCAAAAGCAGTTCTAAGAGGGAAGTTTATAGCTATACAAGCCTACCTAAAGAAACAAGAAAAATCTCAAGTAAACAATCTAACCTTACACCTAAAGAAACTAGAGAAAGAAGAACAAACAAAACCCAAAGTTAGCAGAAGGAAAGAAATCATAAAGATCAGAGCAGAAATAAATGAAATAGAAACAAAGAAAACAATAGCAAAGATCAATAAAACTAAAAGCTGGTTCTTTGAGAAGATAAACAAAATTGATAAGCCATTAGCCAGACTCATCAAGAAAAAGAGGGAGGGCTTCCCTGGTGGCGCAGTGGTTAGAAATCCGCCTGCCAATGCAGGGGACACGGGTTCGTGCCCCGGTCCGGGAAGATCCCACATGCCGCGGAGCGGCTAGGCCCGTGAGCCACAACTACTGAGCCTGCGCGTCTGGAGCCTGTGCTCCGCAACGGGAGAGGCCGCGACAGTGAGAGGCCCGCGCACCGCGATGAAGAATGGCCCCCGCTCGCCGCAACTGGAGAAAGCCCTTGCACAGAAACTAAGACCCAACACATCCAAAAATAAATAAATAAATAAATTTAAAAAAAAAAAAAAAAAAAAAAAAGAAAAAGAGGGAGAGGACTCAAATCAATAAAATCAGAAATGAAAAAGGAGAAGTTACAACAGACACCGCAGAAATACAAAGCATCCTAAGAGACTACTACAAGCAACTCTATGCCAATAAAATGGACAACCTGGAAGAAATGGACAAATTCTTAGAAAGGTATACCCTTCCAAGACTGAACCAGGAAGAAACAGAAAATATGAACAGACCAATCACGAGTAATGAAATTGAAACTGTGATTAAAAATCTTCCAACAAACAAAAGTCCAGGACCAGATGGCTTCACAGGAGAATTCTATCAAACATTTAGAGAAGAGCTAACACCTATCCTTCTCAAACTCTTCCAGAATATTGCAGAGGGAGGAACACTCCCAAACTCATTCTACGAGGCCACCATCACCCTGATACCAAAACCAGACAAAGGTGTCACAAAGAAAGAAAACTACAGGCCAATATCACTGATGAACATAGATGCAAAAATCCTCAACAAAATACTAGCAAACAGAATCCAACAGCACATTAAAAGGATCACACACCACGATCAAGTGGGATTTATCCCAGGGATGCAAGGATTCTTCAATATACGCAAATCAATCAATGTGATACACCATATTAACAAACTGAAGAATAAAAACCATATGATCATCTCAATAGATGCAGAAAAAGCTTTTGACAAAATTCAACACCCATTTATGATAAAAACTCTCCAGAAAGTGGGCATAGAGGGAACCTACCTCAACATAATAAAGGCCATATATGACAAACCCACAGCAAACATCATTCTCAATGGTGAAAACTGAAAGCATTTCCTCTAAGATCAGGAACGAGAAAAGGATGTCCACTCTCACAACTATTATTCAACATAGTTTTGGAAGTTTTAGCCACAGCAGTCAGAGAAGAAAAAGAAATAAAAGGAATACAAATTGGAAAAGAAGAAGTAAAACTGTCACTGTTTGCAGATGACATGATACTATACATACAGAATCCTAAAACTGCCACCAGAAAACTGCTAGAGCTAATTAATGAATTTGGAAAAGTTGCAGGATACAAAATTAATGCACAGAAATCTCTTGCATTCCTATACACTAATGATGAAAAATCTGAAAGAGAAATTATGGAAACACTCCCATTTACCATTGCAACAAAAAGAATAAAATACCTAGGAATAAACCTACCTAGGGAGACAAAAGACCTGTATGCAGAAAACTATAAGACACTGATGAAAGAAATTAAAGATGATACCAACAGATGGAGAGATATACCATGTTCTTGGATTGGAAGAATCAACATTGTGAAAATGACTATACTACCCAAAGCAATCTACAGATTCAATGCAATCCTTATCAAATTACCAATGGCATTTTTTACAGAACTAGAACAAATCATCTTAAAATTTGTATGGTGACACAAAAGACCCCGAATAGCCAAAGCAGTCTTGAGGGAAAAAAACGGAGCTGGAGGAATCAGACTCCCTGACTTCAGACTATACTACAAAGCTACAGTAATCAAGACAATATGGTACTGGCACAAAAACAGAAACATAGATCAATGGAACAAGATAGAAAGCCCAGAGATAAACCCACGCACCTATGGTCAACTAATCTATGACAAAGGAGGCAAAGATATACAATGGAGAAAAGACAGTCTCTTCAATAAGTGGTGCTGGGAAAACTGGACAGCTACATGTAAAAGAATGAAATTAGAATACTCCCTAACACCATTCACAAAAATAAACTCAAAATGGATTAGAGACCTAAATGTAAGACTGGACACTATAAAACTCTTAGAGGAAAACATAGGAAGAACACTCTGACATAAATCACAGCAAGATCTTTCTTGATCCACCTCCTAGAGTAATGGAAATAAAAACAAAAATAAACAAATGGGACCTAATGAAACTTAAAAGCTTTTGCACAACAAAGGAAACCATAAACAAGACGAAAAGACAACCCTCAGAATGAGAGAAAATATTTGCAAACAAATCAACGGACAAAGGATTAATCTCCAAAATATATAAACAGCTCATTCAGCTCAATATTAAAGAAACAAACACCCCAATCCAAAAATGGGCAGAAGACCTAAATAGACATTTCTCCAAAGAAGACATACAGACGGCCACAAAGCACTTGAAAAGATGCTCAACATCACTAATTATTAGAGATATGCAAATCAAAACTACAATGAGGTATCACCTCACACCAGTTAGAATGGGCATCATCAGAAAATCTACAAACAACAAATGCTGGAGAGGGTGTGGAGAAAAGGGAACCCTCTTGCACTGTTGATGGGAATGTAAATTGATACAGACACTATGGAGAACAGTATGGAGGTTCCTTAAAAAACTAAAAATAGAATTACCATATGACCCAGCAATCCCGCTACTGGGCATATACCCAGAGAAAACCATAATTCAAAAAGACACATGCACCCGAATGTTCACTGCAGCACTATTTACAATAGCCAGGTCATGGAAGCAACCTAAATGCCCATCAACAGACGAATGGATAAAGAAGATGTGGTACATATATACAATGGAATATTACTCAGCCATAAAAAGGAACGAAATTGAGTCATTTGTTGAGACGTGGATGGATCTAGAGACTGTCATACAGAGTGAAGTAAGTCAGAAAGAGAAAAACAAATATCGTATATTAACGCATGTATGTGGAACCTAGAAAAATGGTACAGATGAACCGGGTTGCAGGGCAGAAGTTGAGACACAGATATAGAGAACAAACGTATGGACACCAAGGGGGGAAAACTGCGGTGGGGTGGGTATAGTGGTGTGCTGAATTGGGCGATTGGGAGTGACATGTATAAAGTGATGTGTATAAAATTGATGACTGATTAAAAAAAAAAAATACCTGAAGACAAATGAAAATGGAAACGCAACAATCCAAAATCTATGAGATGCACAAAATCAGTTCTAAAAGGGACATTTATAGCAATACAAGCTTACCTCAGGAAACAAGAAAAATCTCAAATACACAACCTAACCTTACACCCAGAGGAACAAGAAAAAGAAGAACAAACGAAACCCAAAGTTAGCAGAAAGAAAGAAATCATAAAGATCAGAGCAGAATAAAGACTTAAAAAAAAAAAAACAACAGAAAAGATTAACAAATTGACAAACCATTAGCCAGACTCAAGAAAAACAGAGAGACCAAATAAATAAAATCAGAAATGAAAGAGAAGTTATAACTGACACCACAAAAATACAAAGGATAATAAGAGATTGCTGTGAACAATTATACACCAATAAAATGCACAGCCTAGAAGAAATGGATAAATTCCTAGAAATGTAAAATCCCCCAAGACTGAAGCAGGAATAAATAAAAATATAAACAGACCAATTACCAGTAATGAAACTGAATCAGTAATCAAAAACTCCCCCAAAACAAACCAGACGACTTTACAGGTGAATTCTAGAAAACATTTGAAGAAGAGTTAATACCTATCCTTCTCAAACTATTCCAAAAAAATCAAAGAGGAAGGAATGCTTCCTAACTCATTCTATGAGGCCAGCATCACCCTTATCCAAAAGCAGACAAAGAAACCACAAAAAAAAGAATATTACAGGCCAATGTCACTGACAGAAGAAATAATTCTAAAATTTGTATGCAAGCACAAAAGACCAACAACAGTCAAAAATCTTGAGAAAGAAGAACAAAGATGGAGGTATCATGATCCCTGATTTCAAACTACAGTAATCAAAATGTAGGTACTGACACAAAAACAGATACATAGATCAAGGACTCAGAATAGAGATACCAGAAATAAACCCATACTTATACTGTCAATTAATTCATGATAAAGGAGACAAGAATATATAATGGGAAAGACAGCCTCTTCAACAAATGGTGTTGTAAACTGATGGGCTAAACACAAAAGAATCAAACTGGGCTATACTCTCAGTCCATATACAAAAGTAAACTAAAAATAATTTAAACGTGAGATCTGAAACCACAAAACACCTGGAAGAAAACATAAAAGAGTATGTTTTCCTGGACCTCAGTCTTAGTTTTATCGTGGATATGTCTTTTTGGGCAAGGGAAATGAAAGCAAACATAAACAAATGGGACTATACCAAACTAAAAAGCTTTTGCACAGCAAAGGAAACTATCAACAAAATGAAAAGGCTGCCTACTGAATATGAGAAGATATTTATAAATGATATATCTGATAAAAGGTGAATATTCAAAACATACAAATAACTCATACAACACAACATCAAACAAACAACCCAATTTAGAAAATGGGCAGAGGAATTGATAGATATTTTTCCAAAGACATACAGGTGGGCAACAGACACATGAAAAGATGCTCAACATCACTAATCACTAGGGAAATGCAAATCAAAACCATAATGAGATATCACCTCACACCTGTTAGAATGGCTATTCTCAAAAAGACAACAAATAAGTGTTGGTGAGGATGTAGAGAAAAGCGAACCCTTTTGCACTGTTGGAGGGATAGTATTCAATAAATTGGTACAGCCACTAAGGAAAACAGTATGGATGTTCTCAAAAAATTAAAAATAGAACTACAATCCGATCTAGCAATTTCACTTCCAAGTATTTTTCTGAAGAAAGCAAAAACACTAATTTGAAAAGATATATGCACCCCTATGTTCATTGCAGCGTTATTTACAATAGCCTAGGTATGGAAGCAACCTAAGTGTCCACTGACAGATGAATGGAGAAAGAAGGTGTGGTATATATATATATATATATATATATATATATATATATATATATATATATATATACAATGGAATATTACTCAGCAGTCAAAAAGAACGAAATCTTGCCATTTGTGACAACATGGACGGACCTAGAGGGTATTACGATAACTGAAATAAGTCAGACAGAGAAAGACAAATACTGTATAACTTCACTTATATGTGGAATCTAAAAAACAAAACAAATGAACAAGCATAACAAAACAGAAACAGAGTCACAGATTCAGAGAACAAACAGGTGGTTGCCAGAGGTGAGGGGATGGAGAGATAAATGAAATAGGTGAGGGAGATTAAGAGGTATAAACTTCCCATTATAAAGTAAACGAGTCACAGGGATGAAATCTACAGCATACAGAATATAGTCAATAGTACATTTGACCTTTGAACAACACGAGTTTGACCTGCCCAGGTCTACTTATACATAGGTTTGTTTCAATGGTAAATACTACACAGTATTATATGATCTGCAGTTGCTTCAGTATGCAGATGTGGAATCGAGAATATGGAGGAACTGGAAAATGGAGGAACCACGTATATGGAAGGCTGACTATAAGTTATACATGGATTTTCGACCGCAGGAGGGTCAGTGTCCCTAACCCCCAATTGTTCAAGGGTCAACTGTGAAAATTCTGTATAAGTGACACATGGTAAGTAGACGATCATTTTGTAATGCTGAGAAGTATCAAATCAGTATGTGTGCACCTGGAACTGACATAGTGTTGTAGGTCAATTATACTTCAAAAAAACATTTAGAAAATGTGGTGGAGAAAGGAAATGATAAATGACAATAACAGAGACAGGACTAGCTACAGTAACAGGACCGTAGCTTTTTCCAGAAACCCTCTTATATTAAGTGCTTGCTGAAATTGTGGCCAGCCATAACTTTAAAGGAACTCTGTGATGAACTGGGATTAATGCAGGACACAAGTGGATCTGAGTGGTGCAAGGAGTGCATCGTGTTGAACGTCTCTTGTGCACCATTTTTATCTCCCTAATCATACTTCTTACTGCAGCTACTTCTGAGGCAAGTTCTACACAAACTAACCAACTTTTCAGAGCACACAGACAATACTTCACCTTGAGCCTGTGCGGTATATCTCTTAATTTATGCCCAAGTGAATCTAAAAGATATCAGTGTATATGTGTTTTCCAGAGAGTGGGATGGTTAACCACTGGAGCCATTTTAGTCAGCAGGAATTGAGAATCAGTAAGAAAAATGATTTCCCCTTTTTATCCCAGGCAGACAGCTTCGGAATGCATTTCATAAGGGTCTCCAGAGGGTTTCAAGGAATGGAACACCAGGCAATTTTAATAGTGGCCAACTCGATAACTCCCTTCCTGTTTCATTCCTCTCTTCCTCATTCCTGCCCTTGGGATCATTTTAAAATAAACTACTTGCATGCAGGTCTTTGTCTCAGACTCTACTATCAGGGCAATCCCATTTAAGGTAGAAGACTCTGCACCCAAGGGTCATCTAGGGTCCTTTCAACCTGTTGCTCTCTCAACCCTAGAGTTTCCGTTTGTTCCTCTGCATAGTCAAAGCTGCCTCACCAGCACCAGGCCCATATTTCATCCCAAAGATAGGAAAAGAGATAGTGGAAGATAATAAGCACATCGCTTTAATGGAAATGATCTGGAAGTTGCACATATCACCCCTGTTTACTTCTCATTAGCAAGAACTTAGTCTAATAGCCACTCCTACTGCAAACGATCCAGGACTCTCTAGCTGGGCAACCATGTGCCCAGGTAAAACTTTGCTGATCCCGTTCCTAGATGGAGAGGGGAAAAAGAGATAGTGGGGTGAAATAAGCAGTCTCTGACAAGAAAACAAATAGAAAATGTAGTAATGCATATTAGTAATATTCTAAAAATATTCCCTTCACCACCAAGTAAAAATCCCTGGGTATTGGGCATATAAATAAGCCATACCGCCCATGCCTGACACTAATTGTGCCATTTTTCTCAACCAGTACATACTATATTTATTTGCCACCTTTTTTTCAGTTCCCTTCGATTCTCAACACCCGTTTTTTCACCTGTTCATTTCTTAGAGAACTTTATTTTTTATGGACTAATTATTTTTATATTAAGAATAGTAACTATTTGTTTCAAACATTTTCTTTAGTGTTTGTATTTTAATTTTGATTCTGGCTGTTTCTTATTTATTTTTGGGTTCTTATATATAACAATGGCTATTGGAGACGTATTTATTTTGTTCCATTGATTTATCTTGATTATTGCCAGTGTGTCTCATTTTATTAGTGTACCTTTATAAACCATTTAATACCTAGTATATTTCCCATGATACTCAATTCTTTTCTCATCTTCTCACCTGTTTGTTCTTCCAGATAGATAAAAGATTTTTGCCAAATGCAAAAGTAAATTCCACTAAATTTATTGGAGCAGTGTTGGCTCAATAACGTAGTATGTGAAGACTGATCTATTACCGTTTTCTCATACAGAAACCTGGCTAGTACTCTATATTTATGCAACTTTTCTTTTATGAATCTCAGTGATGTTTAAACGTTTCTACCTTTCGCTCTGCATGTCTCAAGATTTTTTTCCTAGGTATTTTATACTATTTTGCAGTCTTTTATTTTGTAACTTGTATATATTAGAATCTAGGAAAACCATTGTTTTTTACATCTTAATCTTATGGCAAATACCTCATTGAAGCCTCTTATTAGTCTTGATTTTTCTACTAATTTTCCCTGGGTTTGCAAAGAAGGCAATCATTTTGAATGCTAGTAATGATCATTTTGCCTCCACTTTTCCAATAGTTATGCCAATTATTTCTGTGATCTGTTTCAGTGAGTTTATTAACACTACCAAAGCAGAGCTAAGTCATAGTGGTGACAGCAGCTGTTGTAATATACAATTAAATTTGTTATGATCTTATTTGCATTGTATTTATGTAGTTCTTTTGCATGTCATAAGTGAGATCATCCTGTTATATTTCTGTATTTTTTGCAGGTGCTAGTGCTAACCTGAAGGAATGCGTTCGGAAGCCTTTTCCCTTTTTTCCCTTTTCTTCTAGTTTTCAAGAGTTTATAACAGCATTGGAACTGGCTCATCCTCAGATATTTAAAATAACTCAATGCCCCCAAATTCTCCAGGCTCAAAGGCTTTGATAAGAGTGATTATTTAATTATATCTTAAAGTATGTCTTGGTTATTGATCAATTTCTATGTTTTCTGAATCATTTTTGGCAATATGTTTTCTCCAGAAAATCAGTGATTACATCAAGATTACTTTTAGCATAGAATCCCCACATAATTTTTACCTTATTTTTAAAAACTAAGGTTTAAACCAAATTCCAAAGAATAAAAGCACAGAAAAAGAAAAAAAAATCACTGAAAAAATATCACCACTCAGACAACATTGCCATGGACATTTTTGCATGTATTTCTCTCAGTCTTTCTGGTGAGAGTCCTTTATGTAATTCTTTCCATTAAAAAATATACTCATTTTTAAGTTGTTTTTTAAATTTGAACAGAAATGTGGTTATTCTACAAAGTTTGGTGAAAGTATAAACTCAGATATTAAATCCCCTCACATCTTTCTGTTCAGCAATAAGTAATATTTTGCTGTTATTTAAATTTTGTGAGTCTAATTATCATAATGTACAAGATGTTCTGAAAGGCAGTATAGCAGTTAAGAAACTGGTTCTAAAACAAGACTGCCTAGATTTAAATTCTGGCTCTTCCACTTATCAGCCCTGTAAACTGGCTGAGCTGCATATCTCTGTCTCAGTTTCCTCATCTGTAAAATGGGAACAGTGATTGTAGCAGTTATCTCAGTGTTGCTGTTGAGATTAAATAAATAACCAGGGTCTGACCCTGGGTCAATAATTGTCAGATAACTATTAAGTAAAATTAACATAAGGATATTCACAAGTCCTGTATGAAGGATGAAGGGCTAACACTCTCGTGCCTCCTGAGATGCACAGGAACCATTTTACCTCTCTCCTGAGCCATAATGAGTGGCAAGAAATCTGGTGAGTCTTTCTCAGGCCTATCACCGGAGTGAAGTGCCAGGGCCAGCTGTCAAACTCCCAGTATAACTGGGATGTCTGTTACCTACCTGTGCCCAACCCTCACAAGACAGGAAAGAGCCATCATGATGTTTCTGCACTCTTTGCTCCCCTCCAACCCCAGCTGTCCACATTCCAGGGAACTTTTTACGGTCTTGAAAGACAAGAAGCTTTTCTTTGACATCATTATGCAATCTTTTAAACTCACTGTTCTGTGGGCATGGGTTCATGAGATTAAAAAGTCTTTGGGAGACCTTCATCTAACTCTCAGATTAAAATGGCATCAAGACAGACTGGACACCATGCAAATTCCAGGCACTCTGAAGTAAGATGCCTAGGAAATACGAAATATCGTTATGACTATAGCCCAATAAATAGGCAGTTAATTCAGGTGGCAGTAAGAATCCAGTAGAAAATAATTTTGGTCTTCATCATCTGTTTCAAAATATACCATTGTTTTAAATACTAGTCTTGCCTCTGAGTTTTCCATATGAATGTAAAAGACCCAACTGAAACTAAAAATGTGTTCTGTTTACCATTATAGTCCCCCAAGTACTTAAAATTTTATAAGGATAGGTTAATAATTACTAGGCAAAATCCTTAACCATGTGCATATCATTGATGATTTGATAAGTGGATAAACAGATAAAGAGAGGGAGGGAGGAGGCAGGAAAAAAGAAGAGAAGGCAGGTAAGGGGAGGGAGAGAGATGAGAAAACACAGAGAGACACAGAAAGGAAGGAAGAAAAAGAAGGCAGGACTCTGTGACGCTTCCTGGAGCAAACAGAAAGTCCTGAGGATTTAGGAAGAGTAGAGTTCTGCTGTCATTAAGTGCATTTTCTAAAGATAACTTTATTCGTTTTATCCTGTATGGTCATCTCAGAGATCAAATTTGCTAGGCAATTGCTTAACTCCACTTCAGTTTACCTTTGCAAACAAAGTCACTGGGTCAACATAAAAGACTCAAACAATTTCAAAAGTGGAACATTTTGAAAGCATTTTGTTTGCGAATACAAATATACCTTATGGTTAACTATTTAGTAGAGATTGATTTCCTCAAACTTGGCTCAATTATTTGATGGGTTTAAGACAGAACAGTGTCAGCATTACTTAGACTATTAAAACATGGTGAAAGTGTAAAAAACAATCATTAATCTCAAAATTTTCTTCAGCATCTTAGTAGCATGTGTTGTGTTTAGCTAGCATTGTACTAAAAAAAAGTGGGCAAAGATCATGGCTAATTCATTCTCAGCTACTTAAAATAATGGCATTATATAACATGCTTATTTAACATCTGCACTGTTAACCTCACTGAATTATCGAGTTATGACTTTACCATTTCCCAGGTAGATTTTTTTAGGCTCATTAGTGCTTCCTTATTCCAGATCCTATCATTATCCAGAACAGGGTATGTGTAAGAAACCTATAATTTAAAGTTGAATTACATGACTGTATAAATGTCTTGCTGTCCCTTAATTTTTTTAATACAGCAAATGAATACAAAGTAATAACCCTATATAAAAAATGAAAATTACTTTTGGATGGCATCCTTTTGGACAGACCTATGATTAAAATATTACAGCAGGCTTTAAACATCAGCAGGGTTGAATACGTTTTTAAAATGAAAAAAATGTGTGTTTTGGGTCTTTGATATTTTAATATTCCATCAGCACTTTAAGTAGGCAAAGCCCTTCTATAGCAGTGAGATGTCTCATATTCAATATAAGCAAGAAAACCAGGAATTTATTCTCTGACAAGTAGCATCAATCAACTATGACTGAATGGTTTCACTTGGTACTAAACTGCACACTCCATTTTTGGCTGGAAAAAAATTGTAAAATATTAGATTCCTCACATTAAGCAAGGATCAACACACCATGACTAAATCTGTAAAAAAACAAACAAAAAACTTGATTACTGTATTTATGGATGCTAAATTTGATTGAGTTAAAATGTGCCCCTCTAATTACCTGTATGTTACAATGTGTGCCAAATGCACACACTGTTTTAGTCATTTCCCTTCTGAACTCCAGGAGCACCTACTTTCGGAGCCTTTTATTGTTAGTTACCACTACATTTTACTAATTCCAATTCACACACGAGATTTATCTCCAAATCACCTACAATCTCCTTAAGCACACATAGCCTTTAGTATAAAGTTATGCATATATATTTTCACAAATATTTGCCAGTTTATTAAGTAGGTTACTTCCCAAGGACTACAACGATCTGGTGGAGAACAGCAATGGCCAAAAAGTAAAAAACAAAAAACAAAAAACGCAGTAGTCCTGAGGTCATCGACTCAGTTCTCATTCCCTAAGTTACACAAAAGGAAAACTGGTTGGGAGTTACTTCTGCAAGGTCTGTTCTGAACCCTTTTTTATCACACTCTGACCCACTAGTAAAGCTCCCACAATCCACCAGATCATTATTCCAACCCATTCAGCCAACCCTGTCACCTCTGCAAAACACATACAGATGTGCGCAGATAGCTTTTTCTTTATATCCAGTGCCCCCGATCCCCTACTGTTCAGTGTCTTTTTCTATCCTTTCCATCAAAGTAAGCATAATCTTCAGCCTTGACCTCTGGACAAAATTTGGCATCAGATGAGAAATTTAAGAATGGTGTGAAAATCTACTGCAGTGCATCAGAGAATACACTAATTGTAAAATAATATTTGGGATGGGAGTGATCTTCAATTCATTCCACAGACATTTACTGAATGCCTATTTTGCAGTCACTTTAGAGAATACAAAGTAAGATCTGTTTGTTGTCTCTGAGGAGCTGAGGCATCACAGAAGCCTCATCGCCGGGCCAAGAGCACCAAGGTAGGGGATAGGACTTAACTTTGAGCATGGCCAAACCACCACCCGCCTACATTGCCCATGGCTACAAATAACCAAGGCTTGCAGATTATGAAACTAACTACATGAATTAAAACACAAACTACTTAAAACTATTTTCTGTGCTAAATTTCTATAATTGCTTACTTTTGCTCCCTTTCTTATCTTTTACTTTGTGTGTTTTCTTAGCTTTTCCTAGTAATTTTTAAGTTTAGTGTTTTATTCTGCTAGTGGTTGCTTTGAAACAAAAATGTTTAAACCATTTCTGTATCCTAATTAACAAAGCGAGGCAAAGACTGCTTATTTACCTTCTATATGCCTCCAAAGGCTCATTTCCCAGTTTTTGCTGTTTGAGGTTTTAGACCCTGACAGTCTCTTTACATTCTATTATCTTCACTTCTTAAAGCAATTCTTCAATGTTCACGTTTTGTTAGCTAACATGACAAATATTTCATTTATTTAATGGCTTCCCCATTCTAGAGGTCTTTCTTTAAATAACCTGTTAGTTGACTGATGTAGTTCCATAATTTTCCTAGAATGAGTTAAATAATACTATCAGCCCTTGCCATTTTACTCAGACGAGAATGACAACTGGGGGCTTCCCTGGTGGCACAGTGGTTAAGAATCTGCCTGCCAATGCAAGGGACACGGTTTCGAGCCCTGGTCCGGGAAGATCCCACATGCTGCGGAGCAACTAAGCCCGCGCGCCTAGAGCCCGTGCTCCGCAACAAGAGAAGCCACCGCAATGAGAAGCCTGCGCGCTGCAATGCAGAGTAGCCCCCGTTCGCCGCAACTAGAGAAAGCCCACACAAAGACCCAACACAGCCAAAAATAAATAAAATAAATTTTAAAAAAATATATTCTTAAAAAAAAATGATAATTGGGTGGTTACTGAATTTGAGTAAACATTTTCTTTTTAGACCTCTTTAAGCTGGCATCGAAATACTGCAGAGGAAAATCCTGAAGATAATCCTAGTTTACTTTTTCTAGATTGTTAAAAAAAATATTTTCCTTAATTCATTAATTTTACTTAAGCTCAGTCTGATAAAAGTCCTAATTAGTTTATGTAGGCCTGAGACTCTAACAGTGTCCAAGCATGACATAATTCCATGAGAAGAGGGAAGGCATCGTAGGCAGAATAACGGTCCCCCCAAATATCTGCATCCTAATCCCTGGAACCTGCAAACAGTTCACACAGTAAAGGGGAATTAAGGCGGCAGAAGGAATCAAGGCTGCTAATCAGCTAACCTTAAAATAAGATTATTTTGGAGTATCTGTGTAATCACAAGGGTCCTTCAAAGTGGAAAAGGGAGGCACAAGAGGCCAGAGCAATGAGGTGTGCAGACTCAGCTCACCATCATTGGATCTGAAGATGGAGAAAGGGGCAGTGAACTGAACAGTCTCTAGAAGCAGGTGACACAAAGGATCCTCCCTGAGAGCTTCCAGAAACACTGCTTTGCAACACTTCAACTCTAACCCAGTAAGACCTGTGTCAAGACTCCTGACCTACAGAACTGCAAAATACATCTGTCTTGTGAATGAAACATATGGCAGAGATGAAGACCTGAGCTGAGTAAGCTAATCAGGGAAGGCCTCTTTGACCAAGTGACATTTAAGCCGAGACCGAGAAGCAGCTGAAATCAGCCAAGTGCATCACAGGCCAGTTAAAGAATGTTTGCCTCTTACATGCTCAGATTGTCACCTTACCTGAAAATCCTCTCCCTTCCCTCCTCCCACCCTTCTCCTTACTGAGCCAGCCAAAATGTATTCCAGTCCCCCAACCCTCAGGTTGGTACTCATTATTTTATATCTTTCTGCCAACCAGCCCACCCTGCCGCTGGCGATGAAGATGGTGTATGAGGGTCAAGCCTGAACAGGTTTAGTCCCCAGGTTAGTTCAGGTGGGTTTTGAGACCTAAACTTGTCCAAGCTGAGTGAAGCTGAAACTCCATTTCGAAGGCAGGGCGAATGGAGGCCCATTTTTGGCTGAATGAGAACCAGGATAGCCAGGACAGGTTATGTAGCTCACTGGGCGAGAGAGAGAAAGTAACTTGCCTAAGCTACTAATGGGGAAAAAACTGGTACTTAAACCAGGAAGTTTCCCTCTTAAACATTACACTAGAGAACTCCTTAAGTAGTTCTTCAAATTTCTCAACCAAGTAGCCAAGTACCACATGGTGACGTACAACAGCAGTCTTCCAATTGGAGTTTACATATTCAGATGAACTTACGTGAAGGCATGCGTAGTTTTGAGGAAATCAACGGCCATACACGTTTCTGTATGTTGTTTCCCAAAACTAATCTGAGAAGGTACCTGCTGTTTCCCTTTCTCAACTGCCCTTCCCTTACATCACAGACTATGTCTCAAGCATACTGGTTTTACCGGTATACTGCTTTGTCTCAGGGTGCCACAGACGGCTCCTATTTTAATCAAGGCACCCCACCAATGTAGGACTTCTTGTACCCCTGAAACCTGCTAGGAGTAGAGTCAAAAGTGAGCACACCATACAGTATGTCAGCGCCATGATATTCTAAGAATGCCAAGTTGTTTAACCACCAAAATGCAGATTTAGAAACTAGAGAGCAATTCAGAACAATGACAAGAAATACTACGTGCGACAGAGCCCAACTTCAGCCACACCTGCCACAGCCCGCGCGTTCTCCTCCCTCCTCCTCGGTGGTCTGGCGAGTGCTCTGCTCCACCCTGGTGGTCTGAAGGTCAGTTGTTCATTTTGTGAGATTTAAGAGTGAAGTCCAAGATCTACTTCCAACGTTATCACCATTACACACTGCCACACAAATGGAACATAGAAGGCAAGATCTTTATCTTCTTGACCCTTCACTTAGGAGAAAGGTTTTCATTTTTTGCCAGGGGATTACTAGATACTGCGGATCTTTTACTCGCCATCTCGTTAACACTCCTCTAGCCCTCCCCCTTCAACTAGGCATCTGATAGACCGCCAGTAACGCACTTTACAATTACACCTTTTCTAAGCCCCACATGTACTAGCAGACCAACGTCTTTCATGTTTGCCATGAGCGTCCACTGAGCCTAACAGCCACATTCACCCATGTGAACTTCCACTCATTTATGCAGAACTTACCAGGTACCCTCTATGTGCTAGGTACCATTCTATGTGTTGAATATGCATCAATGAGTGAACGTCTTCAAACCTTTGACCTCATGGAGGAGCATCCTAGAGGGGAGGAAGGCATGTTTTTTTAAAATGAAGATTCCAATTCTGGTTTGGGGAAGGGCCTCAGATCCTGCATTTCTAACAAGATCCCTAATGATGCCACCAGTAGTCTATTAAGAAGAACGACCCAGGGAAAGGGAACAGAGAACATAGGAGGAGAGCAAGTTTGACAACTGTGCAGACTGGAAGCAAATAGGATTAAATCAGTTACATGGGGAGAAATTTTTCCAAGCTAAGGTAAGACCAAGTACAAAGTCCATGAAGAAAAAGTCCGCCTGGAGAGTAAAAGGTGGGGACGAGGGGAGGCAGAATAAACCAGTGTATAATGACAATTAGGGGGTGAGCTGGAGGCTCAAGCAAGTGTCCCATTTAAAAAGTAGTCCATTATATTATGACTAACAATACGTACAGTCAAGAGCAGAATCAGGCATCAGGAATGTTCACAAGGCAGAAACTATACCCTATTTAAACTCAAGAATTCTAAAAATCAAAGATGTGAGAAAGTACAAGTTCCATAATTTTCTTGAGGAAGAGGGCCAGAAAATCACTTGCCTTTACAATGACCCTGTAAGAACAGGGTGACACCAATCCGCAAGGAAATCTAGTCCAGCACAAAGGCTATTACACACCTGGTGTATTAGGTGTTGTTACCAAAACAAAAAAGTATCATTGGAGAAAGAGAAGACACTACTACTTCAAGTTGGGAGAGGAAAAGCCTGTTGATTCACAGGCCAATTTAAGGTTGGTGCTAGCTGAAAGGTGTCATGGCAAGCAAAGTAGTCAGCTATGAAACTAAGAGAATTAAAGTATATGAAACATAAAATGGTGAAAACGGCCGTCTTCTAGTCTTACGTAGTCTCTTACCTCCATCCAAATTCCAAGGTGCTGCTTTGACATTCTGCATTCCTCTGGCTCATCATTTTGGGCAATTTAGGGAAATGGTTACATTCTTAAACACATTCATCAAGATCAACAGATTTCTCATGTTTGTCCTCCTAGCAACCAGCCCTACTTAATCCCCAAAGATTTTATCTAACGCATCTGGACTAAAATTGCAGAACTTTATATTTTGAAAAATATCTTTGGGTAATTATAATGCCCAACTGTGGTTATGAACCTTGTCCTATAAATGTATGATCACTCTAGAATTCCAGCAGTGATTTTCACTGAACTTGATGCCTAGCCTAAGGCCACCTAGTGGCTTGAGGGGTTCACATGCTTGAACAAATGCAGATAATTTTTATCTACCCTTGCAAGGTTCTGAAGTCCCAGCTCCCTCAATCTGTTGAAGAGTGGTACAGATCGTTGTATCTGAATTAAGTATAGAAGAATGATTCCTTTAAAGTTTACCAATGGAATTTCAGTCTACAGAAGTTGAAGTCAGCATTAACAATTTCATAGTATACTTCTTATACAGCAGACATGTAAAATGAGTACATGCTCACTTTCTCTTCTATTAAAGTGTACACATGTGTTAATCATGCAGTTAAAGAATGGGGATACTACAGTGAACTTTAATTTGGTGTCATTCTGCTGCCAACTTCAGGTTTTTGTTCTTTACCTCCATACCATGTTAAATACTTACCTCATTAAGGACAAAACCTGCATTTATGCTGGCATTTACTTATTTTTAAAGTACTCAAAACTGGAATTGTTACTTTACTGGTCATAAGTACAATCTAGTATCTTATTTTTAAAATATTTACTATGATTTTTAACACTCAAAATTCTTGAGGGTTTTGGAGATTACTTTTAAATATACTACAGATCCATTAAGAAACACTCAATCCTACTATCAATAAATACTCTGGTATTTACTAAAAGCAGTTGTTTTAATACCTTTCACACACTTCGGTTTTCTCTTGGCTTAAACTTCAATGCATCAATAGACAAGAAAACTTTATCAACATATGCACCAATATCCCAGTAAGGACAAAATGGAGATGCTCCACTTAACTAGATTAATAAAACCTCAACTGGCTGGTTTTTAAGTGCCTATGATCTATAATTTAAGATAAACAATTTGTAACTAGAGTCCTTCTTATCAGATTTTAAGTTAATGTTAACAGGAACTTAAGTCAATCTCCATATTAAATCCAGTTCAAGAGCGATTTGAGTATTTGTCAGATTCAAGACAGTAGGTCAAGAATAATATTTTTTATAGATTATTGACATGGGTTTGAATTCAGAGCCCATTTACCAGTTTTATATCCTTGCAAATAAAAGTTTGCTGATCTCATTTCCTTATCTATAAAATTAGGATATTACAGATGCCACAGATATCAAAGTTAGGTAAGATAATACAGGTAAATTGCTTGGGTATCTGTTCCTACTTCCCCAATTACCTCAATTAATAAGCAAAGGTGTTTGGATCTTTTACAGTAACAAAAAACGCCAGAAAAACTGCCACAACCAAGAATAACCTTAAAATGTTTATTTCAAAATGCTCATTCTGGGCAATTTAACAAGTAGTTTTAAATGCATGATTTTATTTATTTACATTAAAAGCACTAAAACAACTCAAATAGCATGACTAAATTGCAAATATGTAAGCGTCTCTAAATGCTGTATCTGTGCTCAATTAGAAAAAGAAAACTAAGCCTTCTTCAGTAATTTTTCTATGGCCTTAAAATTCATGGGATACATCCATCTTCGTTACCCTTGAAAACTCAGTAAGAATATTACATCCTGAATTTAACTTAACGAAACAGAAAACATTAATTCAGACTTTAATAAGCACAATGAAAGCTTAACAACCTCAAAGGCAAAGAATTATGTGCTGTCTCAAGTAGGATTGGTATTATTTCCAATTGGACAACAAAAATTGGCCTCATATACTGAGCTCTCCTTACCTTTACAGCTCAGCTTCGAGGCTCCTAATTCTCTGATGCTAGACAAACTACCCCCAAGGTTGTCAATTACTAACAGAACAGTACTTCATTAAATACATAGTAAACTTTAATATGACACCAAATTGTTCTCCAGGCAGTTGTAGGTTGCGTTTTGTCAGGAATCATTCTGTAGGGCTCTTCAAACTACAGGGAAAACCCTCAAGTCTGGTTTGCTCTGCTTAGATAGGTTTGCCTGTAAAACGAAGATCTGAAAGTTTTTAGTAAAATCACCACTACTTTGCAAGCAGCTTTGAAAAAGAATAATTTGTAAAACCGTAAGTGCTGTCCTTCTAAACACAGACTGGAGAACTGTAATATGAATAACATGCAAAAGAAGATTATGAGGTTATTTTTCTGAAAATAGCCTTAAGGCTATCAAACTTGAAAAATTAAGTCATTAAGGAATGCCAAGGTTAAAAACACTATAAAATAATGGTCGGAGCTGTTTTTCCCCAGGTCAGTTACACATGAGGCAATTACCAGCTATAATCAACTTATTCACTTACTTGTATCTCAAAATGGCTGAATGTCAACCTTTATATTTATATGGCTTTTCCTCAGTGTTACTTGAAAACTATGTTGTCAAGCCTAAGAAAATCTTTAGACTCAAGAACACAAAATTTGCCACACATTTTAAAGTCAAAAACAAATCAAATGCAATTCCTACTAAATCCTGTAACAACCTCAGCTCCACTGCCAACACCCACATGAAAACGTTCATATTTATTAAAAGTCCAATTAAGTTTTGAATACATGTACTACAGAAGTTCAGCATCTAAGAAGAGTTGCCATTTAACCTTGATTCTTTTATTGGGTTGGCCAAAAAGTTGGTTCGGTTTTAAGTAAAAATAAAAGACACATTTGGGCCAACCTATTATTAAGTTATTACAATTTAGCACATTAAAGAAATCATCTGGCAGGCTTACTTCCACTTTGAACAAGAACCCTAGAGTATTTCCCCCAAGATGTAAACATCACTTTTTTCACTCATAAGCATAGCACACTGTTTTGTAGACTACTGTAAGCCATGCTAACACTATGGGACTTTCAGAGCACAGTTTAAAGCAATGTTTGTCATTAAACAACCAAAACAATTTTCAGGTTCCCTTCAATTCAAAAGGTTTAAGAACTCAAATTAAAGGACAGTTAGATTTCCATTTTGTAAACCACTACTCAATTCTTAGTATTTTCTCATTCTGGAAATTTACCTTTTAATGAACTTCAGAACTGTGAAATTCTTACCTTTTCTATTCAGGGCTCCTTAATTAAACTTCTTAAAGAAGGGATATATTAGAGGTTAAACTTTTATTAGATTTCACATAATGATGTTTTCTAAATGTATCAAGTGGTATATTAAGTAAGGTTATGTTAATTTATTTCATTACTAAGATAGCATCCTTCTTCCTAAATTCAGCTTGGGTCCAATTTCAGCAACTGATCATTTAAAAATCAGATCATTCTCAAGTTAACCCACATTTTTCTACACATATGAAACACAGGCTAGAGACAAAACACATGGAAGAAGAGGCAGAAATGTTGGCTAAAATACCCTCACTGCCTCTTCTTAGGTTCCATTCGTCAACTGTCACCGTTGCCAAAGTCTGCTTTATGAAGAAAGTAGGGAAAACAAATGTTAACTACAGACTTAAGAGAAAAACCAATTTCAGACTCCCACTCACACTCTTGGCATTAAGACCTGCACAAATACATACTTGTCACTCCGTTTAGCACCAGCACATCTTGTTTTCTTTTTAACTCCTATTTTTAAGTTCCAGAAAGCTAAGAACAATCTAAGCATCAATAACAGTTTATACATCATTAACTATTACCAAGAAAACATGCATATAACCAGTTAACAGTTAAACATCAAGAACACCAGTACTGGTAAAAGAGTTATTTGTTTACTAGAAACAAAAAGAAAACCTCCCATCCCAAATCTAAATTTCATGCTTAAAAAATAACAGAACGACAACTTTCTTTACACAATGCTCTAAGAAGAATGGCATTTTGACCTAATTTAAATTCTTCAAATTTATTGACTTCTAGATTAAGTAAAATGTCCTGAATATCAGGTCCAAAGAAAGCATAAAGGCATATCTTCACTTTACAGATCATCATGATGCCATTTATTAAAGTAAATTTCCCTTACAGACACAGTTGTAATGAATACTTGATAACCAGATAAATCTAATTTGACAAAAAAGTCAAATACAACGTGCAACCTCAGAAGAACGCTTAATACAAAAACATGACAAAACCTGATTTCAAGGAACAAAAAGTTGCGTGTGTGTGTGCACGCGCGCACACACATGAATTTTAGACAAAATAATTACAACCACCTTTTCCCCCAATACTTTATATCTCTGGAACGGTTAAAAGTGGAAGTCGAATCTTCAGTAATATTTAATTTTCAAAATCTTCTGGTCACAATCCCCACCAAACTCAACAGGCCGGGACAAGTGCAATACCATACAGAAACACAGCATTGCAACCGATCCCAACCTGTGTAGAAAGGGGTTTGATTTTCCCTTACTTTTCTACAGACTTTTCACTACCACAGTCAGTTTTGCATGGATTTGCACAGCAGAATATCACACAGCTGGATGCAAACCTGCAAAACTAACCATAGAACAGTGTTCAGTAACTGGACAGTCTGGGCGACAGGCCGAGGCTGGAGCTCTACAGCTAGCAGTACTTTAAGTGCTCGTAATGCAGTAGATAACGAAACACTACCTGCACTATAAGCACTTTAGTGCTGCAGAAGCTGTCGCGTCACACACACCAGGCAGGTTCTACATCGACACAATAAAAGTACACAGAATTAGTAAACATCACTTGAAGGCAATAGCAGGCCACCATCAGTTTTGCATAGATTTGCACAACTACATTCTTCTTGTAGTGCAACTATGCAAAACTAACAGAGGACGGCAAACAAAAAGTATTAAAACACCTATATACTTCCTTGGCTTGGATTATTGGATGAATACATAACTTCTTATGCCAGAAGGAGCACTTAGGGCAGTAGATGCTAATCTACTTCACTATCTGCACTAGATGCACCTTAGAACAAAAAGCACTCAACACCAGCAGGCCCTGCGCTTTCAAGCCCACCCTGGCTTCCGAGCGAGGCAGCCGTCACCATAATGCTACAAGTGCCTTCACTGCAGTAGATGCACGTATCACTACCTGCACTGTAAGCACTTTGACATTATTCTGACTGGTCACAATCTTCAGTTTTACACGGTGATGTTCTCTTTACTCCTGCTAAATTTGAAATAAATAATTAGACAAAACAATACCTCAAACTCTTAACAGTTACAAGACACACAAAAGTCAGCATACACCCTAATAGGGAAGAGAAAATGAGTTTAATTATCTCAAACCTGCCAAGTTCCATTTAGAAGCAAATTTAGACCTTAAAATTATAAAAGTTTTTTTTTCCGTAAGACAACCGTAATTAACCATCATTCTAATACTGTATATGAACACAGTAGCTCTTCCTTTGCCATTCCCAAAGGCATACTTAAAAAAAAATCAAAATCGGACTGCATATAAAAGAGACCTAATATATATCACCAGGGCAATCTGACTCATATACCTTTTAGAGGAAATCTTCACATCCACGTGGCAAAACATTTTTCTTTTCTTCCAGCTTCCAGTTAGCAATTACTTGGTAAACTGATTAATAAAATTACCGTTCAGACTACATTTCAACTGTATCAGCTGGCTGTAGAACTTAAATGTCCCAGTTAAATTATTTTAAGACTTGAAAACTTACTCCAGATGAGATCTATTTTGTCACCCAACTTAAAGCAGTTCTGAATTTTGTAAACTGTGCATCAGCTTGCAAAGATTTATAATGGCATTTGCGCCGTACTTTCACCAACTTACACATTAGCTAACCCAAACTAAGTTTTCTTAAAAGAAAAAAAGACAAAAAAAAAAAAGTACAGAGTACAAAATAACTAGTTTACCCTTTGAAAACCCAATCCCATCTTATTTATTCAAATCGAAGATTAAAGTCAAGAGAAATCTGTTTTTAAAAAGTTAACAAATAAAATTAAAATATACACTTACCCACTCGGGCAAACTTCCTTCTTAGCAAATATCCGTAGAAAAGCTTTTGGTGCAGTTAGGTCCACGTGTATGGCTGGAAAGGGGGGGAGGGATGGGGGGAAAAAAGACAAACATTTGCTCAAAATTACTACCACCCTCCAAATCCGTATTTTAAACTCCCCCCCCCTTTTATCAATTAATTACATCCATTTGCAAAACTGAGGTTAAGGTAGTCAGGCAATACTGGAGGAGTTTAAAAGACCAACAATATATGGGTGAAAAGGTGTAAAAGAATAAAGTTGAAAAACTCACATGTATTAGATTCACGTCTTATGGAAATACTCGAGTGTAAGCAACACCAATTGTTAACTCTACTGCACAGCTCCACTGAGAGGGAAAAGCAGTAGCAAAGGGACTATTCTTCACCACCCCTCCCCCAATCAAGACCTCGTGGCTGCAAGCCGGGATAAAGAGTTGTTTCCCCAACTGATGTGGTCGAGATAGCACTATGCTAATTTTTCCTCTTGGTGATATTACAAAAACAAGTCTGCTTTCTCCAGTTCCAGTCTGCCTTCGTCCCGCTTAGGAACAGAAAAGAGGGCAGGAGCAGCCGGGACTGCAAAGTGCCCGCCACGCTCATGGAGCCCGGGCCGGCAGCACATGTCGCACAAGGGGGCGCGCGGCCCTGCGATTCCCGGCGCGGCCGCCAGGGGGCGGTGGGTCAAAGTCGGGGCCTGCCGGACACGGCACCCTCCCCCCCCATCCCGTTTCCCGGCGGCAGCCGCGCGGCGACCGGCGGCGCCGAGGCCCGAGTGCGGCGGGGACGCGGGCGCGCCGCCCCTCCTTTGTGTCCCCCAGCCCCCCCCTAGCCCGGCCCAGAGGGGCGGGGGCTCCGCGACTGCGGTGCCCGCCGCACGCGGCCCAAGGCCTAAGCCGGGAACAATCGGCGGCGGCGCGCAGTCGCCGCCATGTCCCCCGCCCTCACCCCCGTGCAGCCCGCCCCGCAGGAACATGGCGGCGCCGCCGCCGCTCCCGCCGAGCCGGGCTGGCCTTCCCGCGCCGCGCTCCCAACCAGCGGGCGACCGAAGACGGCTCCACGCCGCCGCCAAGGCCGGCCCGGGCCTGCTCAGCCGGCCGTGGTCCGGGAAGTTGCGAGCCCCGCCCGTGGTCTACCCACGCGGGTTAACAAAGCCCACTCGGAGTAGAGGTGGCATCCAGGCCGCGCCGCCCCCAGCACCCGCGCCATCCTCCCACCCTGGCGCGCACAAAGTTTGGGGGCCCGCGAGCTCCCGGCCACGCCGCGCCGCCCGCCGGCGCGCAGGTACCTCGTGGGCGCGCCCCCTCCCGGCCCGCGGCCTGCCCCATGTGCCGCTGCCGCCGCCGCTTTGTTCTGGAGGCGCTTTAACTCGCGCCCCCGAGAGAAACTTTCCCTGCCCGGGGACCCCGCGTCCCGCGTGCGCCCGGAGCCCTGGAGGGGGCGCAGGCCTCGTGCGTCCCTTCCCCGAGGGGCCATTGTGTGCGCCGCGCGCCCACCCGGTCGCCCGGCCGGCCCAGGCAGGGTCCGCGCGGGTCCCGGGCGCGGCCGCCGCGCGCACGCCACCCCCTCCCACCCTCCCGTCCGCGGCCCGGCCCTGCCCCTCCGCCAGCCCGCGTGCCAGCTAGGGGGCAGCGAGTCGCCGTTGCCACACGCCGGGGCGGCCAACGGCCCGAGACCCGCCCCGGCCCCCGGCCACGCCGCCGCCGCCACGCTGCCCCGGGCCATTCCGCCCCACCCGCTCGCCGCCCTCCCGACCCGGGCCGCACACAACAGGTTTCACTCACTCGGCGGAGGGGCGGGCAGACTCACCAGGAGGAGTAGCCGCCACCATCTTCGCCTCGCCCGCCGCGGGCTCTCGCTCCCGCCTCCCCACCCGCCTCCGCTTTACTACGACCGGAGGCCCCAGGCCGGGGGTGCGGCCAGCCGGCCGGCCCGCCCCGCCAAGGAGGCTTCGCGAGGGGCGCAAGCCGTGGCGGCGCGGCGGGGGTCGTCCCCACCCCCTCGGCCTCGCCCGAGGGCGCGAAGTGGCGCGAAGGCGCAGGTCGGGTTGGGACGGCGGCACCTCGAAGGACCATGTGGGTGAATGAAGGGCGGCGGCTCCCGCCTCAACGTAAATACGGACAAGCCCCACTCCCTCATTAGCATAAAAAACAAAGTACTTCCGACCTCCCCGCCCGCCCGCCAATCACCGCAGGCCCCGCCCACGGCGGCTCGGGCTCGGCAGCCCGGAGAGCGGGAGCCGGGAGACGCTCGCGGCGCAGTGCTGCCTTCCCGGGTCCGCGCTCCCCCACCGCCCGCCCACTGCCGCCCGCCTCACGGAGCTCCTCGCCCGGACACCTCGCGCCACGCCTCCGGCACGCCCTCCGTTAACAAGCTCCGCGCGCATGCAGACCTCCGCGCGCCGCACTCCCCCCTGGAAGCGCACGCTTCCTGTGGCTTCCTGGGGGCTCTGCTCCCGCCGGCCCTCGACGTGTACGCGATGTGATTAGTGTTTATTACTTTTCTTGCCCGAGACGGGTCTCGGTGGTAATTAGGGCCTGCTCCATGCCAACGTGAACCAGAGATAAGTAAAACCCAGTGACTTACTCTCACGTCGAAACGGGATTACTCAGTGCAAAGATCATTTTAGACACAGAGGTAAATGCCTTACACCCAAGACTTTTATGAATGCACAAATCGCTGAAATGTGTTTCCTTAACCCGGCCGTGTGTAAGCCAAAACGCATGCCTGAGCAGAGGTTTCACAGCTGCAGTACCTGATCTTCCTCCCATACCCCGCTGCATTTTGTAAGAACTCTTGGCTCTCCTGTAGAAACAGTAGATATCGGAAAGAACCTCATAAACAACCACAAAGCAAAGCTGAGAAAACGAGCCCACTCAGGAGTGCACCTCCTTCTACGTGTTGTGGTTTAGGAAATTCCAGAATTCTCAGAAACATAATTGTTAAAAGAAGTGAGGATTCATAGCACTGACTACAAATACAGTAACTTTAAATTGGTTTTAATAATACAGTATTTATTGGAAAGCCCATGCCACTATTCTGTGATTTTACAAGTCAACTTGTAAAAAAAAAAAAAAAAAAAAAAAAGATACTGCCAGAAGACGTCTATAATGTACAAATGTGAAAATTTTCGACGTTCACATCTTGATGATACTGCTATTTACTATCTTTCTGACTCGTTTTATCATGCTTTGCTTAAATTCAATTGCCAAATTAGTGATGACATAAAAAATTGCTTTTGCCACTCTTTTATATTAAGGATCTATTTTCTAGATATTTCTGTTTTACAAATCAAAATAGATGGCCAAATCTGAAATTTTACAATATTTAATCTTTCTATAACAGTCATTTATGAGTCTTTCAAAGGGGAAAACTGATTGCTAATTTTATTAAAAGTCTAGTTTACATTACTTTTGGCCAGCATTGATAGGTCAGATTCCTTTTTCTCTAAAATTTTATCTTCTGCTGTGAAGTAGAATGGTTAGGAGGAGGGGTGCTGTGAGTAAGAGTTCATCACACTCTCTGAATCATGGGAAATCCCACCGATTTACAGGTTTCTTAGCAGGAGAGAATTATTTATCTCATAGTTTATTTCCAATTAAAGTCAACACTGCAGTACTCCTAGTTTGGAAAAGCTGTTTTTAGTCATCTAACAGTATTTCTGCGGAAATCTAACATGTAATCAACTGTTTTCTATGACTACAGTATGAGATTTAATTGTTAATGTATACATTTTTTACCGTAACCAGGATTTTGTAATATGTAAATTCATTTAAACCTACTTACTTGGAAATCCCAGAAAGTTTCACAATTAGTAGATTACACTTTATTTTTAAGGGGTTCACTCACACTTCTTTTCAGCATTAATAAACAAATTATTGTAAGTATAATTAGAATAATCGAAAACTTTCCCATCCCAATGAGTTTAAAAATTAGCCAACTTTATATATATTTTTTGAAGTCACTACTAACTAACTGGAAACTCATCCTCCTCCATTTAAAGGGCCACAGCTAGGCATACTTTATAACTAAAGATTTTGTGGTTATGATTTTGAAGATCAGGAAAATATCTAAACTGTTAACAAATGCTTTCTGCAACCAAGGAATGTAAAAATAAAGCTATCTGAAATGCCAAAGTAGACACACAGCCTTCTCAAGTTAGCTAAAACACACGGTACTATTTTACACAATCCAGAACATTTCAGATGAAATGAAAATCTCAGTTCAATATCAGAACAGTTGCATATAACTGACTGTTTACATTATATATAGTAAGTACTAGAGAAATATCTGTGTTTTTCACTTTTCACCCAGATTGAATTGAGAATGTGTAAAAACTTCTGACCTTATTAATAACATTCAGAATTTTATTCCCTGTGTTGTGCTGTTTGACTATGTCAGTATCAATTGACTTAACTGTATTGAAATTTTGAAAGATAAATTCAGTTAAAATATTCTTGTTTTGTAACATCATTATAGGTTTTAAGAAGCTAATGAAGCAATAATTCCCATTCACGTTATAGATTTGAGAATTTAAGAACAATGCCAGAATATAAGATGAATACAACCATCAGTGTTATTTTAAAACTATATCTATGTATAATTTGAATACTAACTTGGAGATAGCCTACAAGTTGGTTATTGCAATTAAGTATATTTCATATTTTGGCAATTTGGCGTTGTTAACATAGATTCCTATAGTAATTTATTATTTTTTCACAGTGTTTGAATTTTATGGGAAAGGGGAATAAATTTAAACACCAATTTGACTTTGGAAAATTAACTGGTTATAAATCCAGTACATTTTGAACTCTTTTTTGTAATGTAGCAAACAGCGATCAATGAGACAAATTCAGTGATGAAATTTTGGATTTTCTACAATATATATTTGTAAATGTCTAAAAATGCATAATCTAGTCTTACCATATAAATTATGGTTTATATTTAGGATTTTTATAATAATTCAATGCAAATTAACAATCATCTATTAAGTGCCTGCTATTTTCCTGGCACTGGTGGAAGTTATAAAAAGGAATAAGACAGAACCTGTGCTTTTGAAAAGTTTAAGAATTACACAATATTACGGATTACCATGAATGTTTCACGAATAAACCAAAAGATTGAAGTCTTCAAGTTTTTATTTTATTTATTCCTTCCAACGTCTAATAAAATAATCCCACCAGAGTCAAGTTATTTTCTTTCTTTAGTTAAGAATTTCGAACAGCTACATTTTGTATGTTATTTGATAATTGTGCATAACATTAATATATGGATTATTTGCTATGAATGGCATTCAAAGGTGCTATTAATGAGAATAAATTTATAGTGAACACAAAGGCCAAGCTTATTTAACCTGATAATTCCATCTATGGTTTTGAAATTAAGAAAATATAAATTATAGAGGGAAAGATGACTGTCTGTGGTTTTGAATAAAGAAGCAATTGAAGAAAGTGCTTTCCTTTTTTTTTTATCTTTGAAATTGTCCCTGTGGTACTCTGTAGAGCCAGATGGGGGTAATTGACGATTATTTAATTAAAACTAGACATACTAGGTACTATTTGTCACAATGAAGAGACATAACCTACCCTTAAAGAAATTCAGTATGCATTGATGTTTGTCAGTATATTTAAAATTGTATGGCTTTTAGAAAACAAATTTAATGCATTTTTAATTAAACATTTCAAGGTGGTGTACTACTATAGTACATTACAGTAAAGTGTTTCTTTTGTTTTTCATTTGTTTTTACTGGAAGAGTGTAACATCAAAATTAGAAGTAGCTTATTTTAAATTTCTTGTTCTTACCTTAAGCCAAGTTCTCAACCTGGCTGTACTTTACAATCACCCAAGGAGCCTTTAAAACATGCAAACATCTGGCCCATACTTTGCAGATATTCTAATTTATTTGGTCAGAAGTGGAACCTGAACATCGTTTTTTAAAAAAATTTCCAGGTTATGCTTATGCTAAGTCAGGATTGACAAGCTCTGGTACTTAGTTCTTGCATTAAGTACTTAGTACTGCATTGACTGATCAGTACCTTTGGCTGGTTAATCTTGATAGGTGCTTTGCCATTGTCCATCCATACTGCATATGTGCATTATTAATTCACACAGAGAAACCATAAGAAACTGACCCGTGATATTTCAAATCCTTCACCAAAGATTTATGGGCATAAAAGTTAAAAAAAAAAAAAAGACAACTTTCAGAAATAATTTTGAAAAACTTATATGTACATTAACTGTAGCAACCTTTGTTGATGAGGCACATTGGAAACTATAGAGTGCAGCTATATTTTCGCTATCTGGGGCTGCAGTTTAATTTAACTAATAAATCCACTTAACAATGGAAAATCATAGCAAAAATGGATTGTGTTGTATTTGAAAAAATTCTCTGTAGCAGACAGGTTTAGATTTAAGTTGAACTTTTTTTCTCAATCACTTAGCTGTGAGAAAGGGGTATATGGAGATCATCTGGGTCATCTATAATATTTTTAAAATAATAAAAGGCAGACAACAAGAGGACAGGTCCCAGGTAGAAGTAATTACCAAATACTAATGCTATTAATCAATTTTACTTAATTTCCTAAAAGCATTTTAGTTTTCCTTTATGGTTTTGCCTTTAAATATAGGCTTTAAGTTCAATTTATATTAGAGGAAACAAGTTGATTCAACCTGACCTAGTTGATCTAGGTCTATTTTGTTAGTCAATAGTTCCAGAAACAAGATATTGATTACATAATTACCTCTTTAAGATTGGTTAAAATAACACAGATTTCGTAATTGTTATATCATTTTACAAAACTACACTTGAGTACTTATATTTTCACCTTAACATTCAGGCCTAATACTTTCTATATATGTCAAGGTGATAAAAATTTATTTTTATTGTATGTAAATTGTTTTTAGTTATGTGAATTATATTTGCAAATAAAAACTTCTGAAGTCACTTTAAAAGTTGCATGACAATGTGTTCAGATTGAAGATATGTGATAGTTCAATTGCTATAGTTCTATAAGTGCCTAATGAATAATTAAACTGATAACAATTATAAAAACACAGAAGTATTATTTACATGAGACTTCCAATAAAGTGGATACATTTTTGGAAAATCCTACAAGCCAATGCACCCTTGCTCCCTTAAATGCCAGTTAATTAGTTAATTAAGTCTTTTCCAAATGCAGGGAGTAAATGTCAGTATGTTAGCTTATTTTTCACATACCAATACTCAAAACAAGGAGGTACCGTATATTACAAAGTATTGACCAAGTAAAACCCAAACCGAATTGGAAAGAAAGCTGACATTTCTATGTCTGAGATGATAAAAGTGTGAAGGCCGATTAAAAACTTTATGGAGAATGAGTCGGAGCTCTACATTACAATTGTCCGAGAGAAATCACTACCCACCCGAGCCTCAGAAACTGTCTTGAGAATCTGAATGATTTTCTTTGTTTTCTGAGAATACATGCACGATGGCATTGTGGTGGTCGGAAGACCAGCTGTGTATGACACAGTCGCTTACAGGAATTCCCAAATTATGTGGGAATACCTTTAAAAGCAAATGATATTAGATTTAGCCATACATATTTAGATATGCCCAGTGTTAAATTTGCTTGCAAAATGTTTAGAGCAAATTGTTTGTTTTCCTTCTCTGGCTGGGACGTCATGGTAGCTGTAATAGGGAGCTGCAAGTAAAATTAATCCAAGAGAATGTTTAAAGCCAAGTGAAGATAGGAAGGGAAGCTGAAGTTTATGAGCCATAAAAGTCCACAAAGGATAGCAAGATAAGGATAAGGCAGAGCTCAGAGGATGGGAATGGGGTGTGGAAATTAGCCTAGGAAGTGGGTGCTGGAAATGTTCTATGTTTTTGATCTAAGGGGTGGTTACATGGATGTAAAAACAGTCATCGTTACACACTTGCGATTAGTGTATTTTCTGCTCTTTGTTCTTTGTATATTATCTTTCAGTTTCAAAACAACAATACAGACAGCAATAACAACACCAGGGAGGAAGGAATCAGTGCAAAAACCCAAGGGAAACAGAAGAGCAGGGATTAACGACACACGTAGAAGGACACTGTGGTTAAATACCTGCATACTGTCTGTTGCTGGCTGCTGTGTGTTCTCTAAATGATCTTGCATGGAGGAGCTAGTTGCAACTGAAGAGTCATGCACAGGACAGATAAATCAGTCACAGGTAATAGTTAAGAAACTACTAATGCCTAACATTAGCCAGACGATATCAAATATTCAAGAAAAAGACTAATCTCTAACATTAGCCAAGAGAATTCTGTTTTTCAATATTAAATGTTTAAGAGATGACTAACATCTTACATTATCTAAGTGAGCTGGCTGTTCCAGTAGGCATTGTTTATATTCACATCTCACATTAGCTATAGGAGCTGACTATTTCAAAATCCAGTGTTCAAGATTAGTGCTTACTATTGGCAAAAATATGAGTTATTTTGAAGTCTAATGTATGTTCATCTAAAATAATTGCCACAGAGTATGTGCTCAAAAATTATTTGTTGAATTCATCAATGAATATGAAAGTTCTATCTGCAGAATCAGGAATGTAATTCCCATTTTATGAATGTATCCTTAGAGACATATTTAATGAATAAATCTTGTAATTCTATCTGAAGAGGGAGATGGACATTTTTTGGTTTTATTTATACGTATGCAGTATTATACAAAGGGACTTGAAGTCTTTGTAGGAACCAGTGGGAGGCTGGAGAATGGAAGAGACCAGAATTAAGAAAGAGTGGAGATACTGGTACAGACTCTGACAAGATTATTAAGCTTTTGAGCTATGAAATCAGAAGTGAGTTGGGACTAAGGGATAAAATTTTGATAATGGCTATGGAGTGGGGTTGTAATCAAAATGGCAGGGAGGCAGACTGATAGGAAGAGGAAAGGGTGATCATGGTTAAACACATGACCCAGAATGAGAGAAACAGAAACAGGAGAGGCACTGAATCAGCTGCTGTTATAATGAGTGGGTCTTGGGAAGACACCTTTTATCTGGGATGGCCCAGTGATTCCCAGAGCATCCGTGGCCCCCAGATGAATGTTTTCTGTCTTAAATTGCATTGGTCACTGCCTTCTTCCACTGTCCATGAGTCATTAGATATCATTTGATATCATTCTTTGATATCAAAATTAATTTTTGACAAGTGAACATGTGGGGAAGTTCAGCAGTGAGCTAGATATAGGTTGATACATCCAGTTTCATGAGAACTACATACTATATCACATATCCCTGACATAAAACTAAAGTAGATGTGGGACAGAAATGGGTGTTTCTAACAGAACAACTTTTGACTGGAACTCTGAAAGAATTGTAATAGATTATAGCAGATTGTATTTTGACTATTAATCAACTGAATATAATATTAATATAACCACTCATTCACTTGTGTGTGTTTGTGAAGGTAAGTGATTGCATTCTCTAATTTGGGAAGCTGATACAAATAGTTTGATAGTGATTAACAAATCCACATATGGATTTGCCTACATGAGAACAGTCAAATGATCAGTAATCATTATCTGTGAATGTGATATCTAGCTCGCCAAACTGGGGACACGGAAATGCAAAGAAGATACAGGCAGACCCCCTTTTACTGTGCTTCTCTTTGTTGCCCTTTGCAAATATTGCATTTTTTACAAATTTTACAAATTGAAGGTTTGTGGCAACGCTTCAACCTTCAATTTAGAGCAAGTCTAAATTGGTGCCATTTTTCCAACAACATTTGCTCAGTTCATGTCTCTGTGTCACATTTTGGTAATTCTTGCAATATTTCAAAATTTGTCATTATTATTATATTTGTTATGGTGATTATTTTTTAGACATAATACTATTGCACACTTTCTAGACTACAGTATAGTGTAGATATAACTTTCATATGCACTGGGAAACCAAAAAATTTGTGTTACTCACTTTATTGCAGTATTCTCTTTACCGCAGTAGTCTGGAACCGAACTTGCAATGTCTCTGAGATACGGCTGTATTAGGATTAGAATAGACTTCCCCGCTCTTCCCCCAAAGCCTGCAGTTCCCTGTGGAACTGTGGAAAGCAGGTGAGGACTACAGCAACAAAAAAGTCAATGTAAAGCAACAGCAATAATAACACTACCTGGTAAATCTGAAATGGCGACAAAATTCTGTCCCAACTGGGAGTTTTAAATTTTTCCTTTTCGGAGAGTATACTAACCACTGGCGGTCCCGAAGCAATAGGAGAGAGCAAGTAAGTAAAGGTTAGACTGACAGAGCAATAAGAAACTAAGTGTGGGTAGATTCTAAGACAGACCACCAAGGGCCACCATCTACAGTTCTCTCCTCTGTGTGCATTGCCCCTTCCCCTGATCCTGAAGGCAGGACCCTCTCTAGCTTCTTTTAATCTTCTTAGACAAGATTAACTGCTGCATTTTTGCAGTACTTCATAGATGTGCTATCACATTTGATATATTTTAGAGTACATTCAAACAATATCAACTAAACTAGATTTAGAGGTTTAAAACACTCCATGTATTTTTCACTTTTGTTTTGACTCCGAAAGAAGAGCCTGTATTTTTGTTCCCTAAAACTGCCTAGGTAGAACAGTATTGTTCATTTTATATGGCATTACTAGTCATTAGGAATTAGTCAACATGAGTGTATTGAAGAAAAATTAAAGAATTTAAATCTGAACATTTCCAAAGCATCAAATTCTCCTTCAGGAAATCTTTAAAAGAAATGACCCTTTAAAAAGAAAATCTCACCTTCTTTAGTTCCCACGGACATTCACTGAATAGCAAAGTTGCCATTATTCTGACGGCTAGAATAAACAAAAGTAAAAAATTATTCTTGTACGGTCAGTTCTAGCCAATAGAGAATTGAGATTCAGTAATATAGATTAAGTAATCCCTTTCAACTTCTCCTAAAGTCTTAAAGGCATCTCAAAACCCTCTCAGGTGGTCCATAAAACATCTGGCATTTCCATGGCTATTTATTAAAGTGGGAACAACGTATACCAACGTTTAAAGTATGGAATTTAGAGCAACAAGGATTTGCATGGAGGTCCCCACTGTTTTATTCACTAGCATATTATCATGGATAACCTTCGACCTCTCAATTTCCTCATTTTTAAAATAAGAATCTTAATAATATCTACTTTATTGTTGTTGTTAAGAATTAAATGAAATAATATATATAAATGGTTGAAGGTCATAAATAGTACACAAAGATAATAAATATTAGCTTTTATTATTATTAACAGTAATATAAAGTTAAAATATAAGATTATTTGCCAACATCTAGGATCTTTTTATTGTTGAAAAGATACTAAATTATAGTATTCTACATATTGAACCAGATTCTCAAAACATTCTATTTTATAAGATTAAATTATAATTGAAGACGTTGTAGTAATTTTTCACCATAAAAGTGGCCATTTTACTATCAAAGTATCTAAAAATAGCTCTATATAGACTCTTCTACATACCCATGCACACATATTCACACATGCAGGGCATGCAAAACTGGAAAGGCTGTGTGTTCATGAAACAAGATAAATAATACATTTGAACCTAGTCATGCAGTTAGTACAAAGGGGAGGAGAAACATTTTCTTCCAAAGTCTGTTGTCCCTGGTTTAAGATTTATGGGAATGAAAAATAACTTTTAAATTACCTCTAAACTGATACATTTGCTCTAAATGGAAATTGACACTGCCTTCTTTGGTACATGATAGAACAAGTTTCCCACCCCCGTTTTGGCCAAATCCAATGTTCAATAATGAATGAATGAATGAATTCATTTATTCAGTCAACAAATAATCCTTGAGTAAGATACAGAAATGTATAACACAGAGAGCCTGTTTTCAAGGAGAAATATCCATAGAATGGACATGTGTGTCAGTATTGTATGGGAAAATAGCCTGCACAATGCCTCCCAGTGAGAAGATGCTGGATACAGGGTTTCTTTGTATGTGTCTATACGTTTTAAAAATAAGTATACAAACAGTGGATCTTCACTGATACGCCTGCACCATTTCAGTATTGTTTGTTCAGAGAACTGATGTTAAGAGAGTTGCCAGCATTTGCTGGATGGGTGAAAAGAAAGCAGGAGGAGGGCAAGGAATGCTGATTTCTCTCCTTGTTTATTTAGGAGCGAGAGCTCATCGAAAAATCTCTTAAGGCTTTTCTGCGAGAGCTGTCTCCTAACCCGCTACCCCCTGCAAGAATTAGAGCCAAGTGTTTTTTCCCTTTCCTTTGTAGAATGCATTTAAAACTGCAAATCACCCCAATGTTTTCCCTGCTCTACTTTTTTTTTAGCACTTATCATCTTAAATAAAATATTCAATTGAATTTACTTTCTTATTACTTCTATTGTTTATTTTCTGCCTCTCTCTCCTCGAATAAAAAGGTCTATAAGGACATCATCTTTTTGTTTTTGTTTGTTTCTTCACAACCCAAAGATTTTGGTTCTTTGATCCATCTTTTTCTTAATTCCAATTTTGTTTTACTCAAAGTCATTTCCACTCCAGTCCTCCCAACACCGCTTGCACCAAACCCTCCCTCTGCCAAACTGGGAACAGATAAAGCCATATGGGAAAAAAACAACAACAGAGAACAAAAATTCTAAATGTTATTTAAGTTAAATCTTAAATTCAATTTATTTTAATGGGGTATGTGTGTGCATAAAAAAAACTCTCCTATTTCTAAGTTTACAGCCTCCTGCTGGGAGATGTTAATTTATTATTACTCATGATAGTTACAGAAAAATGGCAACATCTCAGTTAATTGGCATAATTACATACCATATTGTCCCACTGGTTGATATTCTCTGATTTTCCAAGGATTCATCTATTTATGCAATCGAACAATCAGAGACAGGCCAATCCTGATAGGGTGCAGGAATGTGGATCAATGGAACTCTTTAACTTGCCTTTTTGTATTGGTAGACTCTCTAATTAAGTATTTTTAGAAATATACCACTTTTACCAACCCAAAGCCTTTAAATAGTCTTCTAGAATGGACTGTATATAGTCAGCTCTCTTTGCAAATCTTGCTTACAAACCATTAGTAATGCAGGCCATCAACCTCAGTGTCAATACATTTTGAAAGAGGCTTTAGAAAATGCCAGTTTTATAATTCCCTTTAGTGGCTTACCCTGAAGGAAACATATAATCTTTCTCTAAGGCTTCAAAACTGTAGAAACGAAGATAGTTCAGAAGCATACTTTGGTAGACACCTAATCATTAGGGCTGACTCCTAATTCCTTGCATGGAAGACAAACCACAAAACCATCCCAGCAAAAAGCAGGGCAAATTCAGGAATTCATTTAAAACTAGGAAAAACTTTTATTTTATTTTGATCCAGAAATCCTGTATATACACATATGTGCATATTTTGGGCATGCTTGTTAAATTATAACTTTCTAATGGATAAGGGCAAATAACAAATATTTTTAAAATAAACTGTGTTTGATAATGCAAGGAGCTGTAATAAATTATTTTATGAAAAAATTGAACAATTGAAAAGAATTTAAAAATAATTCCACTTTAAAGAGGTAATGATTGCACAAACTTGTATAAATGCCATTGTCTCACTCAGAATCTGTGGAATTTTTTTTTTTTTCTTGTATCAAAAGTGCAGCTCGCATAATTTGAAAGCCAAAGGAAGAGAACAGAAAGCTTCAGAAACGGTTGTGAATTATTGGATAATGGGATGAGATAAGTACTACTGTCTATTAACCTAGACTTTATCTCCAAAATAATAAAGATTTAACTGTACTTGCTATAAACTGGCATGGCCCAAGACTGCAGGTTTCTTACTCCCGATTTATGGAGTTTGGGGGAAAGAAAGGGCAGAGGGAAGAGATTCAGCCAAGCTGCGTAGGAGTGGAGAGCTTTACATTTGGGGATTTTGTTTGCTTCAATTTTTGCCTCTAATTTTTGGGGCAAACATGGTGCCAGAGGCTCGTGGGTTACAGTTGACTAGGTGCCTGTTAATAAGGGTGTGGCTCCAGCTATTCTATTAGGAATAACCCCTTTGGTTGGATCTAAAATGAGGTCAGTAGTCCTCTAGAAATTATATATAGCATGCTCCTTTTCCATTGGAAACATACTTTAACAAGTATGCCAAAAATACACACATACACACACACACACACATATACACAGACACACACAGACTGACTTTCTGGATCAAAACAAAATAAGGGTGTTTTGGAGCTTTAGATGCAGCTTCTGAATTTGCCCTTCTTTGGTAGAAATAGTTGTGTCTTTGGTGCAAGGAATTAAGAGTCAGCCCTAATGATTAGTGTGATTAGGTGGTTTCCATAGTATTAATTTTCAAAGAGGGCTAAGAAGTACTGTCACTGAAAATTCCCAATTCCTAAGTCTTCCATAACACCTATTAAAATCCCTACCATTAATCACACCTTTTTGCGTGAGAGATTATCTCCATAAGATTTCTATTAAAACCCATATGTTATCTCAGCAGGGTGGCACAGTAACTCATGGGCATATGTTAGATATTCATGTTATTAACCACATTAATATATTCATGTTGGTATACCTTATTAACTGTTAACCTATTAACATAGCAACAACAGAATCTGAAGGACTGCTATAGGGAAGAGCTAACTTTTGATGTGGAAGAATTTTGAGGGAATTTGAGAATTTTGGATGTCAGAAATAAAGGGCATTTGGCAAGCTAAAAATATTTAGTATGGCATTGAAAGAAGTAGTAAGTGAAAGGGTGATACGGATAATGAATGTTTGCAAAAGGATATATGGAGGGCAAAATGGATGAGACAAAGTTTGTCTATGTTATGGTTTGTCTATGGTCAGCTTGAAAATTTGAGTAAGGAACAGGGTAGATCTAATATTGCTCCCCCAGACCTATAGTCTCTTTTTTTCAAAGACAAGATATTCCAGATACAATTTTGTTTTAAAAAATTGTAAAGAATATCATTATTATAACTTTCTCTGTGTCATTTAATAATGTGGCAATGCTAAAATGTTTGTCTTCTATTCTTGATTACCTTTTCTAGCAGTTAATGGAAATTAAATGAGAAAATAGTTAAGTCAAACATATGTTTTGTTTTTTATTTAATCAAAGCTCTCTCTTTCTTCTGCAGAATATACTGACCCAAGTCCACAGTGTACTCACTAGAGCTACTAGGCTTCCTTCCAGTAAGTTCTAGGTTTCTGCTCCCACTAGCCAGAGCTGGGGGCTTGCCAAAAATCAGTTATGTTTGTTTCCAAACCGATTTATGCTAGCTGTTATTGTAATTATGTAATTGCATTAAATGTTACATAAACTAATGAAATAAGAGTTGGATGGGAAAATTGTTGTTTCTAGGAAAACTAAGTTGAATGCCTTAGAAAGAACCCCTACAGACAATATGATTTTTTTTTAAATGCTGTTAGCTTAGATATGCATGAAAAACTGTAGGTTTTGAAGAAAATAAGCCAAAAATCTAAAAAATTCTCATATTGTTTTGCTAATGTTTTACGATTATTTCTTCTTTATTAAACTAATATTAGAAATCTCAGAAGATGCACTGAAATATAGTTCATATATGAAGGACATGATCTAATCAATAAAACTCTAACCAGTGAACCTATACTTAAAAACAAGGCCTGGGCCCTACATGGAGGGGATTTCAGAATAAAAGGTACTCTTAAATGTTTTTTGTTAATTTGTTTATAGTAGGTAATGTTAACACAATTAGAATGCAAATTAATCATTTTGCATTTGCTTGTATATTAATGCAACTATTTGTATCAAGTTGCTAATTTACATGTCACAGTTTTTATGAAGCCTAATTCTAAGCATGCAGTGTAAAACGCTGATTACTGTAGCATTTAGCAGATTTATTTGTAATATGTGACGTTTTAAAGGCAGCTAGATTGACTTAGGTTTATAAAACAATAAAGAGTAATTCCTTGTACCGTTTCCTAAAATCGAGGTCAGTTTGTAAGACCTAGTATACCTCAGGTTGAAGGGATGAAGATGGACTGCTCAGAAAGTATGGGGCTGTGTGTGCTTAAACTATTGTTATGGACTGAATGTTTGTGTCCTCCCAAAATTCATGTGTTGAAATCCTAACCCCCAACGTGAAGATATTTGGAGGCAGGGTTTTGGGGAGGTGATTAGTTCATGAGGGTGGAGCCCTCATGAGTGGGATTGGTGCCCTTATAAAAGAGACCCTAGAGAGCTCTCTAGCCCCTTCCTCCATGTGAGGACCCAGCAAGAAGATGGCCGTCTAAAAACCAGGAAGTGGGCTCTCACCACATATCAAATCTGCTGACACCTTGATCTTGGACTTCTCAGCCTCCAGAACTGTGAGAAATAAATGTTGTTTAAGCCTCCTAGTCTATGGTGTTTTTTGTTATACCAGCCTGAATGGACTAAGACAACGGTATTACAGATAACGTGATCTACAGCAGTGAACCTCACACTGGTCTCTTGACAGATGATACAAAGTTCACTAACCTATGATGAAAAAAGAAAATAAGGACAATGTAGTTATTTTTAAAATCCTAAATGCATTCCATATTAAGGACTGCCATTTATTCTTAAATATGTCTATTGTTTTGTGTTAAAATTGCTCTTGAGATTAAGATAATGGAAATTTTTTTGGTTAATGTCTTTAATGGGCAAAATAAAATTTTGGATACTCTTGGATACCCTATGTTAGAGTCTTCCCTTTTTTTTTTTTCCTTTGGTTAGTACTTAGTGTTAGACACAAGTGGGTAGAGGAGCTATCAGCTTGCTTGGAAACATAACCTGTTTTATTTATTTTATTTACAATGAATTTTATAAGATATATGGATATGGGCCCATAGGCAAAGCTTGATTAACCATTGTTCTACAGTCTACAAAAATAAAAACATCAAGGGCACTCTGAACAGCTTTAGAGAGCATAACAACTGTGTGTTTTTGGTAAGGTTTAAATTCAAGCAATTCAGTGTTTTAGACTTCATTGTGAGATTATAGCCTCTCATTTTGGTGGGATTGAAATGCCCTTTATGACAGGACAATAATGGTGATGTTTAGGGAGTGGTGTTTATTTCTATTAAATGAATAAAATTAAAATACAAATTAAAAACATAACTAAACGACAAGACTGTGAAATCCCAATGCCTGGACTGTGCAGACCAGTGATTCTAAACCTTGTTTTTTCCCCCCAAACCTTGATTTTACCTCAACACAAATATGTCTCCAGTTAATCCACTGAATGCTGTGAAATTCTCAAAACTCATTATAAAATTTATTTCAGACGAAAACAGAACTCTATGCCAATCAGCATGTTTAAAAGTTCAGGGGAGGAAATCACTGGATCAGTCAAACAAAGGTAGTCTGTTGCGCATTTCTGACGGCAGGTGTGTGATGGAGAAGTTTCCACTTTGGAGTTCAACAGACCGGTGGCAGCCTGCACACAGGCGTCCCAAAGACAACAGAAGCTCCAGGTCCGGCTGGACATGGGCCTAGAGGCAGGGTTGTACTGCCCCAAAAGTGGAGCCTCTCCTTATATCTATAATGACTACCACTGCACTGCAAATTTCTGGGGGATAAAAAAAAGTAAAATTAAGGTGAGCTTTGGAAACAGTTATACAAACCCCTGAGAGAGTCAGCCTGCACGTTGAAGTGTGTGAATACGAGCATGTGTGGACACGAGGTGGCTGGGAAAGGGCTAGAAGGGGAGGAATAGTGAAAGGAAGCTACACGCTTTAAAAAAATCTGGGTTCAAATGCTTCAGCAGCAATTGGAAGACTATTCCAACAACCCAAAGCAGGTCCATGAGACAAGGTTCATGGACCTGCTCCATGAACAGGGCAGAGGAGGTGAAGTGGGGTTGGAGAGGCCGCCTGCTCCAAACTTGCTAGAGATCCGGGTGGCCTGAATGTGGTGAGCGTCCGTCCCAGCACACTTCTCTGACACCCACAGGGCTCCCTTCAGTCCCCAGGGACACGTGGGAGGAGCCTGGCTTGCAGATTCCCAGAGGCGAGGCTTGCAGACTGGACAGTCGTAAGAATCCAAGGTCCCAGGTGTGGACTTCACTTGTGAGCCGAGGTCCATTAGAGCAAAGTGCTGGACCTTGAGGTGGGTGCAGTCCCACTCCTCCTTGAACTGAGCTGCACCTACGCCCTCGGCTGTGGGGACCCCCCGGGGCTTGGCCTCTTGGCTCCCTGACCCTCTCAGTTCTACCCAATCCTGACCACCTATAGGTGGAGGCATGGGGGAGGGGAGCAGGTAGAGAGGGCTGAAGGGGTGCAAGTATAAGGCTTGTTTTCTTTACTAGAGTTTATAGATATACTTTTAAATTTTATTACAATGTATTTCTTTCTCTTATTTTGTTTTTGCATGTTGATGTTTTCGTTCTTTAACTAGTTTCAAAGTGACTTCTTTCCAGAGACATCACATTCCTGGTGGGCGCAGGTGCGTCACCTCCAGCTCTGGCTTGCAGCTCGCCTGGGAGGCTCCTGCCCCTGCTCATCCCATCACTAGGAGGGGCTGTTTGTCCCCAAACTGGGGACCCCAGAGCCCTTCCCCTCCCGCTTCTGCTGGGCCCCTTTATGCTACGTCTTTCCCAGTCTAGAGGGGTATGGGGAAACTCAGAACTTAGGTAGCTCTGAGCTATTATTTCAGTTTGCAAAGTGAGATCTAGGACCATGTGGGTTTTCACTCATCTCTGCACAGTCTTTGACAGGGTGATGCCAATAGGTTTTCAACCAGCATCTAATCTAAGTCGTCTACTCTTCTTTGGGGACTCATCAGAAACACAGCATTCTTCTTGCTAATTTTAATCAGTGTTTTCTGTGTTATTATTATTCTCTCTATATTTTTACACTGTAAGTGGTAGTGGTAGGATAGGAACGTCCTGGGTATTTTGCACCTGTAAACTGATTCACAGGCTAAAGACTGCTGTTTTAGGGCAGAATTTAAGTCCCCCAAACTGCATATCAATTTGATCTTATAGGTTAAAATCTTCCCTGTAGGAGCCTTCTTTCCACAGCAGTTTCCAGAATGTAAGTAAGTTCCCTTGCTCACCCCTTGTTGTTATTGTTGCTGTTGTTGATTTGATAGTATAAGTTCTCTCAACCAGCCTCCCCCTAACTGATACTGGGTTAACAGAACTTCTCCATTTCTTTCGTGACTGATGCCAAAGACACTGAATGTTTAAGGCTAATGGGTTCCTCTCTGATAAGTAAGTCAGCTCATCTTTGCTTCCAGCAGCTGAGTTGTGTGCTTATCAACAATCTGAGAGTTAAAACCCAAAAGATATCAGTTCTGAAAACTATGTCAGTTGCAGTTGTTATTTTAATGGTGTAACTTAATTAAAAATTTCATAAAGAGATACAAGATAAGTTTGAAAAGAAAACAGTTATTTCTAGAGAAACTAAATTGAATGTTTTAGAATGCTTCATGAAAGACATGATAAAAACTAATGTTAAAATGTTGTGGGAGATTGAGGATGGGAGAAAAAACTTACAAAACCCCCCAAAGTCCGCTCTCTGTTGAAGTGTCTTTAACTGTAACTTTTAGCCTGTCTTGAATTCTTGTTCTACTAGAAGGAAACTGAACCTGGAAATCGTACACAATTCATCAGGTGCGGGCAAGAAAGATGATGTAGAGTTTCAATCAATGGGCTCATAGACCAAGAAATAGACTAGACTGTATATGAAATGACTGGTGAATGAAACATGGATGTCTATGTATATGCATTAGCCTGAAGTATTTTAATTTAAAACAAATAAATGTGTTTTTCCATTAACAGACTAACCATGGTATTAATCCTATCAGGTTAGCGGTTTCTACTTTATTTAGAAGTTTTTGAATTTTTTGAACGTTGGGTTTTTGTTTTGTGAACTGCTTTATTTGGAAAGTTGGTGCCTGGCACATTGTAGGTGCTCAATAAATAAATTGTTCAAGGTGTGAATGAATGTGACAATTGGGCTTTTCAATTTGAAAGAAAAAAATGTAAATATGTCTACATTTAAGGTGGTCCTCCATATTATCTTAGGGGGTGAGACTGGGGGATTGGTGGAAGTGAAGGCGAGATGGAGGAAGAGACTCTTTTAAGGGAATAACACGACTGGGCCGGGGGACAGCTTTTTCAAACTCTCCGCACCACCATTCTGACACTTATCCTCAGTGTGTGTTGTCCGCCTTCTGCATCTTCCTTCCTTTTCTTAACTGAGATCCCCTGCAATTTTGTCGAGAATCACTGCCTTAAACTCTCGTCTGTATTGTAACGTAGCTCTGACGAATTTAGAATTAGTGCCACACACATCAGGAATAATACCTCTCCTGGTTTACTCTGCACTTTAACAGACACACTTTTTTGCAGGTTTGTTTCCTTGTTTATTGGTCAGGGGAAGACAAAAAGTCAATAGGCTACTTTGAAACCAATCAGAAAGTTACTAGCAATTTGCTAACCAGTTATATGATTAAATTCAATTGCTTTCCCCCTTATTTTGTTTTATTGTGAAATACGGTACATATATAAATTTCAAAACCCGAAAGCTGATATAAAAAACAAAAACAAAACAAAAAACCCACAAAAAAACTGAGCACTTGTGTACCCATTATCCAGCTTGAGAAATAAACTGTTACAGGCACCTTTGAGGTCACTTGATTGCACATTATCCTACCTTGCATCCCTTTCCCTCATTCCTAGAAATAGTTTCTCCCCTGAATTTGGTGCTAACCATTGCCTTGATTTTTCTTTATAATTTTACTATTTTTGGCTGTATTCTTAAACAATGTGTGTTTAGTTTGCCTGTTTTTGAAATTGAAATCAAGGGAAGGAATCATATTGTATTCCTCTGTCACTTAACTTTTCACTTAATATTTGTTTCTAAAAAATCTTCCTCATTGATGCTGTAGTTCATTGATTTTCTGTCTCATAAAATGTTCCAGTGTATAAGTACGCCATGAGTGGCTTAACTTATCCACTGTCATTGGGCTTTTGAATTATTTACAGTTTTTCTGCTGTTGTGAACAATATAGCTATGAACTTGGACATGCCGCCCAGGGCACAGGAGGAGGAGTTTCTCTAGTCTATATAGTATTGTACACAGGAATGGTCATACAGTATGCATATATTAAACTTTACCAAGCAAAGTAAAATTATTTTTCCACATTGGTTTTAGCAGTTTACACTTGCACCAGCTGTGTATGGATGTTTAAATTCAACTTTTCAAAACAAGGCAGGCATGTGTAGATTTATCTATATCCTGAATTGCTGTGGAATAGCTACAGTTGGAAGACAGAAGAAGCTTGATGTTCATTTCCTTTAAATCTTACATTCTCCAGAGGAAGAAGGGAGCCAGGGAATACATCTGATTCTGTTTATGCTAATTTAAGATATGTTGGTTAAATAAGGAAAAATTAAGTAGTAGACCTGAAAAAGAAAGGAGAACATTTTCTTGTTCCTCTTAATTAAATCTTTGAATTTAATTACTTTGTGTGAAGGTATATCAGAATATATGGTATGCCAGATGTAGGAAAACACATCCCAAAGTCATTTTGTCCTTATTCTGTAAGAACTGTAATAGCACAAAGGTGACAGTTGACTACAGATTTGGGGGGAAATCTTTTTGTTAATTTTATTATTTTTTTTCTTTGATGCTATAATTTAAAAGTTTCTTGAAATAACATGCCCTCTATTCTAACAATTGCTTCTGATGTTTTGTGCTTTAAGAAATGAAAATATATGCGTTTTACATTTTTAAACACTAAACAATTTTTATTTCCTCATTATTCCAAATTATGTTAATAAAATATATTTAAAGGCTTTGAGACAAAGTGATCTATTTGCCAAATGTGAAAAAGAGACTTTATTCAAGAGTCTGGATTTAATTGTTCTCTCAAATGCTTCTAATTTCAAATTTCCAATATATTTTAAGTATATACCATTTTCATCCTAATTTCCAAACTAGCAAACATGGATGATTCCAAGAAATTCAGAAACTACATGCAAATGACAAAGAAAATATTTTATGTGACAAAGTTGAAATCAGCAAAATGTATTGTTATAAATGTATCCTAATTGTTCATTTCTGCCATACATAATTAAATGATGCTCTTTCTGCAAATATGAAAGCCCTTGAAAAAGTATTTAGCAAATCATACTTAATTTGAAAATAAGTATTAATTATTAGCTATGAAGAGATTATTTAACCAATTCAACCATTTTCCTCCAAATATTTCATATGTATATATAAATCTAAAATTCAATATGAATTTATATTTTGCTGCAGAATTTAGTCAAGAATGATGCTAAGAATGAAAGGAAAGAAGTTACTGTACTCTAATATTTATTAATTTATACATAATCAGTCAATAAATGTTATTTCAGTAATTGAGTTTTGTTCTTTACTAACATTTTTGATGGCATAAAGAAAACATATTTGTGTTTAACAAGTGTTTTGAATTTCCAGTTTCTTAGTAAGATTCAAGCTCACACTGTGACAATGAAGCAAGACATAAGATCCTATTTAACAACTGTCCTTCAAAAGGGAACAATGGATTTATTACTAGTTTTCTTTTACTTGTGCATTCTGACCTTAGCTACAGCATGCACAGTTTGACCATTTTAAGCACTTGAACAGCTGCTAATTAGCAGTTTTAATACTCAAGGAAAGGGTGAAGCATGTTGTGCATATAAACTGTACCTAAATTTTTTTTCTGAATAGGGTTGCACAAGCAAAAGCCTTTAAAAATTGCATTTTTCTTCATGATCCAAGGTAACATAACTATTCATATATGAATCTCCATGTGTTTCCTAATTTATCTTGCACAATGACCCACAATATACATACTTTGAAATAATTTTTTAAAACTTACAGACTTCAAAATATTTAGTAGTAGGCACATACAAACAAAGGTGAGAATTACATTATCCACTGGGAAAGAATGCTAAATTAAAAAAAAATCGTTACATCTCTATGCATAGGAATTATAATCCTAACAATTTTTCATTAAAAATTCTGCCAAAATTTCTTAAGTAATGAAAACAGATAGTTGAAAAGCTTGTTTGCCCAGAATGGTCAGACTGATTTATTCAGAATTAATGGTAATTCTGAAGGCTAGATAACTTAAAAGATTGAAAGAAAAATTTTAGTTTCAAGATGTGGTTCACATCAGACATTGCACATGGTACTCAACACACCAGTTTTAAAATTCTAGATGCCTTAGAAAACTATATAATACAAATAGCTGAGGGACTGTATTCTTTGTTGTCATTTTGTGTCAATTGCAAATATTGGGGGTTTACCTGAAAACAGAAAAAAAAGTTAAGTAAAATCCTACGTATTTCGTTATTTAAGATGAGAAAATATTAACTGTTTCAACAAAATCAAATTTTGCAACGCTAAATATTTGCAAAATTTTTAAAATGGTAAAAAAAAAAAAAAAAGGAAATATCATCCAGCAATAACAAATATGCCAACGTTTTCTTTACCTGAAAATCTATGTTGCTCTGCAGGGAGGAGTGGGGCAAAGTCCCGTGCTTGTCGGGTTGGGTGGTGAAGCATCTGCAGAAACCAGAGTAGATGATGATTGAAAAGCTTTCTTTAAAAAGATCCACCTGTAGGGACTTCCCTGGTGGTGCAGTGGTTAGGAATCTGCCTGCCAATGCAGGGGACATGGGTTCGATCCCTGGTCTGGGAAGATCCCACATGCCGAGGAGCAGCTAAGCCCATGCACCACAACTACTGAGCCTGCGCTGTAGAGCCCGTGAGCCACAACTACTGAGCCCACATGCCACAACTACTAAGCCCGCGTGCCTAGAGCCCGTGCTCTGCAACAAGAGAAGCCACCGCAATGAGAAGCCGGCGCACAGCAACGAAGAGTAGCCCCTGCTCGCCGCAACTGGAGAAAGCCTGCGCGCAGCAACGAAGACCTAACGCAGCCAATAAATAAAGAAATTAAAAAAAAAAAAAAAAGATTCACCTGTATCCCGGGATTACTCTTGTGAACTTTATATTTTCAAGTATCTTTTGTTTTCAGAGTGAACACGTGGAGTTAGTTTCTCCCGCTCAGTGGTAATGACCTTTGTTCTATTAAATGCACTTCTTGTAATATTTATATTCTCTGACAGAGCTGCTTTCGTTCCATCATTTCTAACCTGTACCATTCATTCCATAGAACACGGTCTGGCTCTTCCTGCTGTCACCAGTATGGCATTTGCAGCTTTACAGACACACCAGGAAATTCTTCTTCTAATGTTAAAACAGCATAAAAAAAAAAATAACATTTTTTAAAAAAAAAATCCTGTCCAAAAAGTCCCATATTAAATGCTTCCCATATTTAAATCCCCTGATTTAAAAAAAAAAAGTTATTTTATCTCAAATAATTTAGAAAACTTAGGTCTTGTATTAAATTTTGTTATTTTGTAAATTGCTTCAAGTATGAGATTTATGCAGATTGTGGAAGAAGTTATGTAGAAGGAAAGAAAGGGGAGCAACACAGAAATATGCTTTTTATTCTTTTCATTATCATAATCATGTTCATTCATATAAAGATTCTGAAGACCATACATTTTAAATTATTTCTGCTGTTGATCACTAGATAGTCAGAACTCTAATTAGAAATTAGCCAATGGTTTCAGCTTCTTTTAGAAATTTTTGCCACAGTCTCTCAAGTAGCAATTTTTAGTTTCACTGACTTACCTTCATCCTGCCTAATTCCCTGGTAGTGATATTTAATAATAATGAAATGCCTACAAAGGATACCAAAGAGAGGGAAAGCACTGGAAAGCACCGAACTGGGCAGTGAGTGCCATAAGAGTTACAATTTAATTGTACCATAAATACCCAAAGAAAGATTAAAAGAAATTTAACAACCCCACAGTTGATCGGGTTCATTTAGAAAATATCTAAAGTGATTTGGAAAGTAGAGGAAGTTATCTGTGTTATTCAAACAAAATAGAGTATTCCTTTTTTGTATCTGTATATTTTAGGCAGAGATAGACCTGAGGCTTTTTTGACCTTAATTCTCATATGTTCAACCCTCAGATACAATTTAAATACTTAGAGTAGGGTGTAGTCAGTAGAACTAAAGATTTGAGTAAGTTTGAAGGCTCTATGGATTGAGTCTGAGATGAATTATATGACTTGGAAATTATTTAAACAAGGAAAGAACTCATGGATTCAGGGAAAATAGCAGGCATATTAATACTTAGCAAATCTAATTAACATTTGTGAGTTGTTGGCTTTTACCTTTATGTAATCTATTAATTCTTCCTAGGATGGATACACATTAAAAAATTTTTTAAAAAACCAAAAACAAAGACAGCCGGGGGTCATTTTGGTAAGATTTAAAGATGCTAGTCCTTTGAAAGTTTCCAGAATAAGCATTATCTTTGTGCCCAGGACGTCTGTGGGTGTGTGTGTGTGTGTGTGTGTGTGTGTGTATGTGTGTGTGTAGGGGGGTGCTGAAAGAAGATAAGGATTATACAGAACAATTTCAGAAGAGAGAAATAGCTGCTATCTCAGTGAATTACAAAGATGGCTAGACTAGCAGAGTACACTCTTAATTGTTTGCTGATAGACTCCTTTGTAATTTGCAACATGCTTCTGGGTAATGGGACCCTGGGACAGCTCTAGTCTAATTTCACTATCAAAGCCAGATTAAGTACCATAGTGCTATATGTGCATTTCTCAGAATTTAAGATGAAATCCTCTGATATTAACTAGCTTTGGGACTTTGGTGAGTCTGTTAATGACTCTGGACCACACTTTTCTCATTTATAAATTGGTAATAATAGTACTGACTCAACTAATCTCACAGGATGATTGTGAGGATCAGAATGAAATAATATATAGCATTTTATAAAATTCTTAAATATTAAACAAATGAAAGGTGTTTTACTCCAAGTACCTGGGACCCTTGGTTTCTAGGCATATTCTCCCTGAGCATAATTTCTTTCTATCTGTTTCTCTCCTTTTTACTCCCCTCCTTCTGCTACCCCATACAGCTTCCTAATGATAGTGTTTTCCCAAGAATCTAACCCAGGGCTTACAATACCTTTCCTAGAGCAGATACTTCAGAGGCTACCAGTTATCAATTTATTGCCTCTCAGCTCCAAATGCACCCTTCACTACCTGTTCTGAGAGTCCATACTGAACGCTGTAAGCAATTTTTGTTTTCAGTGAACATGATGTAAATTTAGCCAGTAGAGGGAGTGGGAGGGACATTGCCGGAAGAAGAGAGTAACTTTTAGGATTCCTACGTGGGCTGTTTTCCTTTGCCGGCTCCTGCTGCAAGGGTACTCAGCGCTGTGGGTTTGTGAGGTCAAGCAGCGCAGCACGTCCCAACCCTGTGCCCTGAGCCCCTAAGTTCCTCAGAAACCTTGTACCCCCAGCCAGGGCAAGGTGACTGCCTTTCTGCAGCCCTACTGGCGTTGACACCAAGACTCCAGGTTTCTCTCCTGCAGGACCATCCTTATCCTTTCGCACATTCTCCTGTGGCTCTCTCTCTCTCTTTTCTTTTTTCTCACAAACCTATTATCTTATATTTCTGAAGTTCAGAAGCCAAAATAAATATCTTTAGGCTAAAATCAAGGTGTTGGCAGGGCTGGTTTCTTCTAGAGGTTCTGAGGGGAGAATCCATTTTCTGGCCCTTTTCAGCTTCTGAAGGCAACTGCATTCATTCCTTGGCTCGTGGCCCCTCCATCACATCACCCCAATCCTTTGCTCCCATCATCACATCTACTCTCCTGTGGCTCTCTTGCACGCTGAAGGGTTATAGCTTGCTTTTCTAGCAACGGTGGACCACCTGTGGCCTGGCCGTGCAACCAACCTCTCTGCCATCCACTGGGCTACAATCACGCCTTTTTCAAATTAGGTCTGAACCTCAGACCTCAGAAGGGGGCCATTCTTCCAAGTTTGTCCTTCCTTAAGTACGTTCCTTCAACCTCAGCGTACCTTTTGGTATTCTCTGTACCTCTCTATAACTACTCTCCTGTCATACCTTGATAATTCTTTATATTAAACATTCCCTATTTAAATTACTGTGTGATTTCTGTCTCTTGATTAGTGCCAGACTAAGACATTGGCTGAGAAAATATCACATAATTATTTTAAAAATCTATGACAGTCACAGCAGCACCCTAAGTTATTTTTTTATATTTTTTATTAAAGTATAGTAGATTTACAATGTTGTGCCAGTCTCTGCTGTACCCCAAAGTGACTCAGTTTTACACGTATATATATGTTCTTTTTTAATATTCTTTTCCATTATGGTTTATCCCAGGAGACTGAATACAGTTCCCTGTGTTATAAGGTAGGAGATTGCTGTTTATCTATTCTAATATAATAGTTTGCATCTACCACACCCAAATTCCCAGTCTATCCCTCTCCCTCCCCCCTCCCCCTTGACAACCGCAGTCTGTTCTCTATGTCTGTGAGTCTGTTTCTGTTTTGTAGATAGGTTCATTTGTGCCATATTTTAGATGCCACATACAAGTGATATCATATGGTATTTGTCTTTCTCTTTCTGACTTACTTCACTTAGTATGATAATCTCTAGTTGCATCCATGTTGCTGCAAATGGCATTATTTTCTTCTTTTTTTTGGCTGAGTAGTATTCCATTGTATATATGTACCACATCTTTATCCATTCATCTGTCAGTGGACATTTAGGTTGTTTCCATGTTTTGGCTATTGTGAATAGTGCTGCTATGAACATAGGGGTGCGTGTATCTTTTTGAATTATAGTTTTGTCTGGGTATATGCCCAGGAGTAGGATTGCTGGATCATATGAACAGTACCCTAAGTTATAATTTCTATTTCTGTTATTTTTATTTAACATATTCATTAACTTAAAATAAGTCATGTTTTCTATTAGTTATTAGCATCAAAGAAAAAATTCATATAATTGCAGCTGGCACTAGACATGTAAATGATATTAGCACTGCGAATTTTGTTTTCCATTTTATTCAAATGTCTACTTTGCCCATAATTTCTGTAAGACCAACATTTATAAAACTATCAATAAATCGTAATTATAAATGTTACTATCTCAGCTACTGAACTCTTAAAATATTGGGAAGCAGATAAAAAAGTACAATTCAAGTGATCAAATATTTTCCTGTATAATGTTACATAACTAGGCGATATTCTTTCTTTATCCCAAATAGTAATTGTTTATCATTTTTACTGTCTCTGGGTCAAGGTAACTTTGAATTCTACTGGTCAAACTTCTTTACTTTGACCAGAAAACAATGACTCTGTCATTGGTAAAGCATATGGTGGGTCACTGTGCTGATAACAAGAAAATACTATATACCTTCGTGTATCTAAGATGCCATTGGTTGTAAGACACATAATTTAATTATTTATTCAATGTATGAACAAAGGAAAAGTGCTGGAATTAATTGTAAGACACTGTAAAATGTAAGAGATATGCTGATTCAGAGATGTTAAAATGTGGAACTTCTCTGGTGGCGCAGTGGTTAAGACTCCAAGCTCCCAATACAGGGGACCCGGGTTCGATCCCTGGTCAGGAAACTAGATCCCACATGCATGCCACAACTAAGAGTTTGCATGCCACAACTAAGGAGCCCATGTGCCACAACTAAGGAGCCCATGAGCCACAACTAAGACCCAGTACCACCAAATAAAAATAAATAAATAAATATTTTTTAAAAAGAAGAGGAAGAAAAAAAAAGAGATGTGAAAATGTGAAAAAAATATGCTTCTTAGAATTGATGAAATATGGTAGAATTCTAGATAATTCTTAGTTAGGCCTGAATAGCCTTGGTATTGCTGCCCTGCCATAATTATCAAAATTTAAGTTGAAAGAAAAGCTGTTTTCTTTGTATTATTATAATATTGTACTTCTAAAACTGGAAGGTGGTTTGGTGTGTTAGTTTAATAGCCTATAGGGTGCAGGCTGCTTGGGCACCATCAGACCACATCACATTTGAACACTCTGCCCTTATTCATAAATTGGGTCTTATAGAAACCTTGGCTGGTTTCAGCTTCTTTTCTCAGATTGGCCTGCCACAATTTCCAGTGAGCTCGCTGTGACAATTTTATGTTTATTCTTAGGGTCATCAATCTGTAAAAAATTAATAAACAGAAACCTCAATTAAATAGAGGTGGAGACCACTAGGGGGAGCTCTCACATCCTGGGACAATAGCAGAGCCCAACAGCAATAAGAAAGACTCCTTTTCCCTGGCAAGGATTCAGCCAATGAAAAGCCATGGACTCTTTGTTTACTGCAGGCCTCCCAACTTCCTTTTCCTCTCTATAAAAACGATCCTTCCCTTGCTGTTGGGGGAGACTTGCACGTGGCTGGCCATGGTTGCAGACCCTGAACTGTAATTCTCTGTTGATCCCAAATAAACCCATCTTTGTGGGAGAAATCTCTGGCAGTCTGTCTGTTTCAGGTCGACAAAGCCCATTCCCTTCCCTCCACTTCCTGTCACTCAGATGCTAATTCTATCTGGGTCTTGTAGGCCTTTATGGTTGTTCCTGTGTGCTCACATGGTGAGGTTTGTGGTGTTTTGTCCTAGATGTTGTCCAAAGGTTTTTGGTTTTGCTTTTCTTGTTTTGGCCTGTCTGGTCTATTTTTATGGATGAATTAAGGGAGATTCCAAAACTACACCACCACTGCCAGAACTTTACCATAATCCTTTTTTTTTTTTTTTCTTTAAGGTGCCACTTCCAGCCCATTAAATTAATTCATGAACTTCTGAAGGGTGGGGATCTGCAATTTGAAAAGCAATAGTCTATGTAGTCCATGCATCATGGAATTTATTAAAATACTGTACCTGCATACAGATTATTGTGCTTGTGTGCATCTCTCTTTGGTGATGTTCTATTCACTCCCCTCCCCTCTCCCCATTCTCATCAATCTGATTTCCAAAAAAATCTAGAAAACCTGCTTTAGAATGTGTCCATAGATTAAACAAGATCAACAGAATGTATACCTCAACTATATTGTTTTACAAACCCATTAATCTCCACAGTGTCTCTTTTATGGAACATTTTTTGTTTTTATTGAATAAACGTTGCTTTACATTGAAGGATGCTAAAAGATGTTAAAATAAATATTATTATATTTGTTTTTATTGTATTTATTATAAGAATGCTCTTACATTATTATGTCCTCTTAACAAGTATCTGTAGGAAAAATTTCTCTCATGTCTCAGTATCAAGAATTGTCAAGTGTCTTAATTATTATTTGAACAACATAGAAGCAAATAACTTATGAGTATTTTTAGGGTATAAATAGTTAAAATACATGGCTGATTCTTAAGCTTTTAAAATTTGATTATAGACAGATATTTTCATATTGTGATATCAACATGAATACCCCTGTAAATTTGCCTGCTTTTATAGTACTATTCAGCAATATTCATTCTCCATTTATTCTTTTTTTTAAGCATAATTTTTAAAAATATTTATTTATTTATTTTGGCTACACCAGGTCTTAGTTGTGGCATGTGGACTTCTTAGTTGTGGCATGCGGGATCTAGTTCCCCGACCAGGAATCGAAACCAGGCCCACTGCATTGGGAGCATGGAGTCTTACCCACTGGACCACCAGGGAAGTCCCCTTCACTTATTCTTTTTCTTGTCTACTTGTGAGACTCTTTTGCCTGTTGCTGATAATATAATAAAAACCTTGCAACGAAGTACTAATACATAGGTAGATAATGTACTAGCTTCCTGACCTGGTGAAATGTCTTTATATTTTCAATTATGAAAAATCTTGGCTCTTCATCATCTCAAACAATAGAACGAACATACTTTCACTTTTCTTAGTTGCAGTATTTCCTAGAAATAGGAATATTTTTTAGAGATACTTGAATATTTCTTAACATTCTTTACAGGGCAATGTTTCTATCTCACTGCCTTTAAGATGCTGAGATTTCAGATTGTTTGGTTCTCTTCTGAGTAGAAATACTTCTCCATTGATTTTAACTTGAGCCAGTGAAAGTATTATTCCAATAAATATAAACAAAGCTGAAACTTTGTGTCCTTTTAAGAATATTATTGCAATCTTCCTTTCCAATTACATCCTTTAAAGAACAAGTACTTCAACTTTACAGAAAAAATATTTCATGAGGAATTTGATTAGTCAAGCAAAAAATTCACGAGATGTTTTGATTTAAAAATGTACTATCTTAAGTCAAAAGTACCAAATTTCCAGAAAGCAAACATTGGTGATAAGGCTAATTTTAGAAGTATAAGGTTATAATCATACAGTTCTCCAGATTTGTCTGAGTCCTCTGAATGCCTACGTAAATGTATTACTATTCTGTGGGTAGCAATGATCCAGACACTGGCAAGAAATTTAGGGGAAAAAGTTCCAGATGCTGGGACAGGAATTGGTAGGAGCTTGGAAGGGCTTTAGTTCTAGGGGACACTGAGTTTTAAGCAGAACAAGAACTCAGAAACAGAGGCAAGGCAGGTCCTGGTCTCTCAGAACTAGGGCGCCACATTGGCACTGGACTAATACCCATAATGATGAGTCTCAGAAAGTGTGGCTGCAGCTAAATTAATATCCACTGTCACAGATACCTACTAGATCCTCAGACTCTTGGGCTGGGGTGTAATCTAGAGGTAGGCATCAAACTAACCCAATTATGGGACAAAACATGTATAAGTCAGGAAATTTGTGGGTTGGATAATTAGTACATTTGAAGTAGGGTGCCATCACCACATTTCTACAAAATGAGAAAAAATGAAATTATTATAGAAAACACAAGTAGCATTAAAATGATCATGATCCAAGAGTAAAAGTAAGAGAGACAGTTATTTTTTTCTTTTTTCTCTTTTAAAAACTTGCCTATTTCTCATTTAAGTGGCCTCGGCTTGACTCCTTAACTTTGGCCAGGAGCTGGCCTAGTCACAGGTTTTGTTTAGTTCCTGGGAGGAGAACAAAAGATTCTTCTTCATGAAAACTCAAACTATCCAACTTTCATACTGTCCTTAGTATTCTTCCTATGTGAGAACCTCGGCTGAGGGACCTTCCTGATTTTCAGGGCACTGGAACACTAATCTGGGATTAAGTATGGTATAAGATGATATACAAGAGTCAAGTGAATGTATTGGCAAATAGACTAATTGTGAGAACAAATCTAAAATAGTTGGGTGAAATCTCATAAAAGAAAAACTTTTGGGCAGTTCTGCAATTAACAAAACCTGTGTTAGCAACACCGAAAAGGAGTAGAACAAGGCCTATCTGACAGTAACATTTTACCTCTCAGAAGTTAATATTTTATGGCAGTGAAAATATACTTGCAGCTTACTGAAATTCACTTAAGAAAAGATATATTTATATTCATTGACATACAGTTGAGTTCTCCTGGCAAGCTGGCTCTGAGTATAAAGGGAGTACCCCAGGAAGCCAGGCATTTATAGGAAATAGAGGCTGAATGGGTTAATCCTTCTCTTCTTAAAAGTGATATCACAGGTCTCCTGCAATTTAAATGGAACCATAAAACATACATAGTGTTTCCTTTCTCTCAGCAAATGATAATTTAGAATTATACTACAGAGAAGGACCCAGAACTATATAATCACATACTACCTTCACTCTACAGCAGAGTCATTATATGGCTTTACCACTGTCTTTCCTGTTGCAATCCAGTTTTACATTGATTATGAGGGAAATAATTATCCTGATTTATTTTTCTTAATGCATTTTTTAAAAACTTGGCATTAAATTCCATATTTTTATGTGTCATTGTCTTTATGATTGCACTGGAATGTTAGTTCTGTGAGGATAGGGACTTTGTCTTTTTAGTTTGTAACTGTGTCCCCAAAGTGTCTGAAATAGTGCATGATGCACAGTAGGTATTGAATAAAGGAATCAATGGATGAGTGAATGACTGAATGTTCTAAGGAATTTGTTCTACAATTCCAAGAAGGAAAATACATTGTGCAGTACAGTGATGGTAAGGAAGAGAAGGCTAAAGGAACTGATGATCTTTCTTTTCCCCAGCAGGTTCATGGCCTATAAAATAAGAAATACTATGCCATTTCATGCCTCTGTCTCCCATTGTTGTTTATAAATGACATAATTTTTAATGTGAAAATGTGTGTTAGGGTATGATATTAGAAAGGCAATGTTTTTTAATAGGTATGGTATTGGTATAAAGAGTTCTAAACAGAAATATTTTATTTAGTAGTTTGCAAGCTGGTCATTACCCCAATACTTATGAAATCACATCAGAAAACCTTCTTAATTTCCCTCTAGGAAATTTCTATAAGCAGGGAATAGTGTATCATATGGGACTCTAATAAATTTGTTTTGATGATATTATTTCCTGTTTTTTCCAAAGGCTATTTAATTAGTCAAATGGACTTAATGCGGTAAAAACTTTTCTGAATCTATATCCGTACATGACACATGCACACATATTTTTAGTACTGAAATAAATATTTACTATGGGTAATGGTGAAATTTGGCTAAGGGTACACACCGGAACAGTGTTTGATATATTATAAGCACCATTTAATTCTTAGATATATAATTATTATTATTTGGAAGACACCATTCACTTACTTGAGTAAATGTTCAATAACTGATTTAAAAGAATAGCCAGAGTTTGATGCAGAGCGTGACATGGGGGAAAATCTTCATTGTAGAAATACAAGTTGTAAATTGTTTAGATATCTAGAATCTACACCATTAATTGGGAAGATTTCATTGATTTCAGAGTAGGAAGTTTAAATCTTGCTTCCTTCACTTACTGCCTTTCTTAACTTCACTTTGCCTCAGTACCTTCCTCTATAACATGATATAGTATTATCTACTTTACTAGATCATTATGAAAACGTGTTTGAAAGGTTCATTTAAATAAGACTGTGTGTTCATGTTTACATATCATTGTGCATGCGATGTATGTTAAAATAGTCATTATTAATACTATTGTTATCATCTGGTCTATCCAGCTACACTATGCATGGATTCTCTGTATACATCTATGCTTCCTAAACAGTCAACTAGCCTTTTAAAAATACATCTCTGGTATCTCATCTTCTTGGCTTCTAATGTATCTACTTTCTGAAGAGAAAAGAGAAAATAATTTCTCATTACTTCCATAAAACAGTAATGCTGATTACCAAAAGTTTTCCCTTATAATGGTCTCTATTGACTTTTCTTTAACTTCCACTCCTTAGTCCTAATTCTGCCACCTTGGTTCCTGACTCAATTCTCTTTTTAAACAAGTAGAAAATATAACATGCTGCTCAAAATCAAAAACTCAGAGTCAATCTACATAGTGTTTTCCAAAAATCTAAGAGAGAGATATTTGTGATCTAAATTTGAAATAGCATGTCTAGCAAGACCATACTAATTCCACTCTGAAGAGCAAAAAATCTTTACAATGCCAGGTTATGTTATTATCTAATTACTAAAAAATAAAACAAAGCTGCACTATTAACTAGGATTTTTAAAAATTGTATATCTCATTGTTATCTACACTAATCTCCAGTTCTTTATTACATACATTTCCTAAGTGGTTGTGGGTATGATAAGGTTTGTGCTTCACATCATTGTCTGTTAGCTGTGAGCAGAAAGGATTCTGAGATAAGGATGAATAATTGAGTAAACCAAAAACTTCACCAGTCAAAATGCTGGAACCCCATGCAGTAATAAAGCATCAAGCTGAAGTAACTTTTAACTTACCCTACAAATTTTTCTTTAGTTTCCCCAGCTCCTCCACTGAAATTCCAATGTGGTCTTTGGTTTTTAGCTGAGACGTACCTCCACACACTGAAGATTCATAATAATGCTCTCTTCGTGTTCCGTGTTGGAGCACGGTTCTTTCAACCAGTTAGCAAATCTTTCTTTGAGTTCTGCAGTGTAATAGCCCTGGTGACGTGCTGGCCTCTGCACTCAGGAGCCTCTTCTCTAACAGGGAAGGTAGTTATCAGCCAAGAAATCACAAATGGAATGAGTATTACAAGGAGCAAGTCAGGGGGACCATATTCTAGTCTTGACAAAAGTGGGGATCACTTTTGTCAAGAAAAGGTGTTCTCAAGAAAATGAAACAACTTGTAACGAAGCCTCACCACTAAATGGCTCACCTTGGAGAGGATGCAACAAATCCTTATAATTTATCTCATGTCTTGATGAAACATATTAAAGTGAAATTCATATGGTGTAGATATGTAAATGTGGAGTTTCAATTTCTTTTTGAGGTGGGTTGGGCCCTTGGGGGAAATTTAGGGCATGAAAATATGAAACAATTTATTCTTTCATCAGAAGAGTTACAGGAATTTCCCATTCTGTGAAAGAATGCATTTTCCTTTTAGACTGATCTGAACCATGTAAAGAGATACCTTGAAAAGTCTGATGGTCGCTATGTACCGCTAAAGAGTGCCATCATGGTGTCAGTGTAAATATCTTTACCTTTTTTTCTTCCAGTTTTATTGAGATACAATTGACATACAGCACTGTATAAGTTTAAGGTGTTCAGCATGATGATTTGACTTAAATACATTATAAAATGATTATTATACTAAGTTTAGTGAACATCCATCATCTCATATAGAAACAAAATTAAAGAAATAAAAAAAAGTTTGTGATGAGGGCTCCTAGGATTTACTCTCATATATAACATACAGCTGTGTTAATTGTATTTGTCATGTTGTATACTACCTCTTAGTACTTATTTATCTTGTAACTGAAAGTAACAGCCTTCATCCAATTCACTCTCCCCCCACCGCTGCCTCTGGTAACCACAAATCTGCATAAATATCTTTAAAAGTTTTTTTCGCGGGGGCGGGGGGGGCTCAGAAAATCACCATGCTATTTTTATTATCAGTATGAAATCTCAATATATAGTAAAGTAGAACTAGGCATTGCCTATACATAAGCCAAATCTACTTTAGTCAAAGAACTAATTCAACTGTTTGACAAGATTTAACCAGTTCTTAACCCTTATCAAAATACATTTGGAGACCACACCTAGAGCCCAGGTATTGATCTCTAAGACCTTTCCACACCATAATGGCTCCTTGGAGAAGTGGCTGATTCCTAGAAGGAAACAAGGTAACTATAAGATGAGACAGTAATAAAAAATCTTTATGCTACCTTTATGCTGTAAGGTAAGAAAGAACAAAACAACCACCACACAACAACAAAAAAAAAAAAAAAAAAAAAGAAAGAAAGGAAGGAAGGAAGGAAGGAAAAAAATACATATGTTACAGCAGGAAGCAAAGAAATAGGTGAGGGAGATTAAGAGGTACAAACTTCCAGCTGCAAAATAAATGACTCATGGGTATGAAATGTACAGCCAGGGGAATATAGTCAATAACTGTGTAATATCTTTGGGTGGTGACATATTGCAACTAGACTTATCCCTGTGATCATTTCGAAATGTATAGAAATATCAAAACACTATGTTTTGTATCAGGAACTAACATAGTGTTGTAGGTCAATTATCCTTCACAAACAAACAAACTCATAGAAAAAGAGATCAGATTTGTGGTTAATAGAACTGGGGGGCCAGGGGGTGGGCAGTAATTGGATGAAGGCAGTCAAAAGGTACAAACTTCCAGTTAGAAGATACATAAGTACGATGGATGTAATGTACAACATGATAAATATAATTAATACTGCTGTATGTTATATATGAAAGTTGTTGAGTTCTCATCACAAAAAATTTTTTCTATTTCTTTAATTTTGTATCTGTATGAGATGACTGATGTTCACTAAACTTATTGTGATAATCATTTTATGATGTATTTAAGTGAAATAATTATTCTTAAATTTATACAGTGCTATATGTCAATTATATCTCAATAAAACTGGAAAAAAATTTTAAAAATTGTTAAAAATACTACAAGTTCTTTTAAGATATGTTCAAGGTATTTCTTTTATGCTATTGTAATAAAATAATAAAATACATAACACTAAAAAAAAAAAAAGAAATACCTGTGTTACAGGACACAGGATCCTGTTTGAAAGGGCTCCTATTGGCTAAATATGAGAAAATTTGAGCACCAAAATAATTAGATCCAGTAATTCTAATCCAGTGAAAAAAGCAACAGAATGCCTGAGTGCACTCTGATAATCAATTGATAGTTAGATTAATGAATGAATGAATGAATGAATGCTAGAGAAGGGAGGCTCTTATAGTCGAATACTGAGAGTCGAGTTGTAAATGTGGAGGGAATGCTGGAGTTGAAAAATCAGCTTTTGCAACCACCACAGTAGAGATCTGAAGAGGAAAGAATCGTAAGTAGGTACTAAGTCTAGAGGATCAGCATATTTGCATAGTCTTAAAGAGTCTCCTCCAAAACTTTTTCTCAGTTACATGGGAAAAATTAGTAATTGCACAGTTGAGAAATCAGAGGACACCTTGACTCGTGACCAAAATTATTATCATCAGTGAAGAACAGATGGACATTGTATGCCCCCTAAGAAGATACAACATCACCAATGCAGTACTCTAACTGGAAATGCACACCCTGAGTCTAATCGTGAGGAAATATCAGACGAATCTAAAATGAGAAATGGTCTATTGGAAAAAAGAAGACCCAATTCTTTAAAAGTGTCAATGTCACAAGAGACAAAGAAAAGCTAAGGAAATGTTCCATTTCCAGTCTTCCTGAAGAAGGCTAATGAGGCTTAACAACTAAATGCCGTATCTGACTCTAGTTCGGATTCTATACTAAAGGAGAAAATATTATAAAGTACATTACTGTGTCAATTGACAAAGCTGGAAGAATGATGGTTGACTAAACAAAAGTAATTTATCTGTTAATTGCTGAAGTTAATAACTGTACTGTGATTCAGTATGACAATATCCCTATTCAATGCAGGAAATTCACACTGAGACATTTAAGGGAAAGTGTCATGAAGTATATTTTTTAACCTCAAATGTTTCAGAAAAGACACCCCAACACACACACACACTTACATATATGTATACACAATCTAATTATAAAGCAAATGGGATAAACTTTTAACAATATATGAAAGGGTATATAGATTTTTTTTTACTGTTCTCACTTTTGCAATTTTTCATAAGTTTGAAATTATTTCCAAATAAAAAGTTGAAAATCTATTTATATCATAGTTATTTTAAAATTTTAATGCTAAAAATTATTTTAATGATATAAAAGTTTAGACAAAAATGAAGCTTCTTATATTAAATAATTCAAAATCTGAAAAAAGTTAGCATGTAACATTCTGCTTTGGAAGTATTACCTTTTATTGATTTAAAAATGTTATTTTTAGTATGATGTGTCTTTATGTATTTACTTATTATCTGAAAAACACTGATTTAAGGATAGATGGATCAATAGATCAATTGATATATAATATTTTAAGGAAATTCATAAAAAATTTTTAATTATAGCTTCTCTTGGAGAACTAGTAATAAGATATTTTTAAAGACAATTTAAAAAATCAATAAAAACCTCACTTTTTCACTTTACTTCACTTTTATTTCAGTTTTTCACTATTTATTTCACTTTTTTCAAATTATTTACTGTTATCTCATGAATATAGTTAATATAACAGCTCTTATCTTAACCAAACACAGGGCTGATAGTTATAAAGTTATTGAAACACAACCTTTTTCTCCCATAGAGACAAGATTCCCTTATCAGTTGTAACAAATACCTCTTCTGTTCATTGATATTCAGTTAATAAGTGAATGTTTCTGTTCCATAATTTACATAAGACGATTTCAGTGGACTTTGCTAAATGACATACTGTGCTGACCCAAAGATGAAAGCCTTGATGTTGTTCTTGCTTGGAGAATGTGAAAAATGATGAGCAATTCTAAACTCTTTCCATTTAATTTTCAACAGACATCTAAAGTATAGTTGGCAGCGAGATTTTTGAAACCTATATCAACAGTGGATGAGCCCTTTAAACTCTAGGTTAGCCTACATCCCCAACATTCATGTTTTAAGGGGCAGTCATCTGACAGTACAATTGGTAAGCAAAATAATGGATTAATAACTTTGTATTATTTATTTACAGTTGTTATCAATCTGAAATCTGTTAATAAAAACAAATAGCACACATCTGTAGTAACCAAAACCTCTTTTTTATTTATGAAATTATATAATGAAAAGACCCTTAACACTATACATACACATAGTGAACTTTGTACAAAAATGCTAACTGATTGAATTTAATTAGATTGTCATAAAGAAATTAGTAATAGTTGGAGTTATTTAATAACCAATTCCTTGAATGTATCTTGAAACCAAATCTACCTTGTATAGCTAAAATTTGAAGCTATATCTGTATAACCCAAAGAGTCATATAATTCAATAAGTAACTCAAATATATAAATTGTTGTCTGCTTTGTTCTAAACAACTAGATTCAGTATTTATAAGTATACAAATAATTGACAGCCATTTTTAGTTTCCTTCTGTACATTAGATCCTCAGATCTTATTCATCTTATAGTTGAATGTCTGTGCTGTTTGACCAGCATCTACCTTTTTTTTCTTCCTTCCACTTGTTGTCAACCACCATTCTACTCTCTGTTTCTATGAGTTTGACTTTGTTTCTTAGATTCCAAACATAAGTGATACTGCTTTTCTGTTTGGCTTAGCCTAATGTCTTCTATGTTCATCCATGTTGTTACAAATGGCAGGATTTCTTTCTTTTTTATGGCTGAATAAATTTCCATTACATATATGATGAAATATAATGTGATATGTATCTCACATTTTCTTTATCCATTCATCTGTCAACAAGCTTAAGTTGTTTCCATGTCATGGTTATTGTGACTAATGCTGCACTGAACATAGGAGTGCAGATATCTCATTGAGATAATGATTTTATTTCCTTCATATTTATATCCAGAAGGGGGATTACTGTATCCTATGGTAATTCTAATTTTAATTTTTTGAAGACCCTCCATACTATTTGCATAGTAGCTATACCAATTTACATTTTTGCTAACAGTGCACAAGGGTTCCCTTTTCTCCACATCCTTGCCAATATTTGTTTTCTTGACTTTTTGATAACAGCTATCCTAACAGGTGTGAGGTAATATCTCACTGTGGTTTTGATTTCCATTTCCCTGATGATTAATGATCTTGAGCATATTTTTGTGTACTTGTTGGCCATTTGTATATCTTCTTTGGAAAAATGTCTATTCAGGTCCTCTGCCTATTTTCCAATCAGATTATTGGGGTTTTTTTGTTTGTTTGTTTTTGTTTTTTTGCTACTAAGTTGTATGAGTTCCTCATAAATTTTAGATATTAACCCCTATCAGATAAATGGTTTGCAAATATTTTCTCCTATTCTTTAGGTTGCCTTTTCATTTTGTTGATTGTTTCTTTTGCCGTGAAGAAGCTTTTTAGTTTGATGTAGTCCCACTTGTTGGTTTTTCATTTGTTGCTTGTGCTTTTGGTGACATATCCAAAAAATTCCTGCAAGACAATGTCAAGGAACTTTTCCCCCACATTTTCTTCAAGGAGTTGTATGGTTTCAGGTTTTACATAGGTCTTTAACCTATTTCACATTAATTTTTTAGAGTGGTGTAAGATAGGGGTCCAGTTTCATTTTTTTGCATGTGAATACCCAGTTTTCCCAGAACCACTTATTGAAGAGACTATCCTTTCCCCCTTGTGTGTTCTTGCACCCTTTTCAAAATTAGTTGACCATATTTGTACGAATTTAGTTCTGGGCTCTCTATTCTGTTCCATTGGTCTATGTGTCTATTTTTATGTCAGTACCATACTGTTTGGATTACTATGGCTTTGTAGTATAGTTTGAAATCAGCAATTATGATGCTTATAGTTTTGTTCTTTCTCAAGGTTGCTTTGGCTATTTGGATTGATCTTCCCTGAGATCCGATCCTTTCTGTATAGTTATTCTCCATTTTTTTGCTCCATTGTGTTGCAGTACGTCCCTAGTTAGACTCTTGAGCTTTCCCAGGGCTATTTTTGTTTGTGGATAGCTGTTTAATTTGTGTGTGTGTGTGTGTGCAAGAGGATGAAGGCTAATATATCCTACTCTACCATCTTACTGAAGTCACTCCTGGGTAATGTTGTAAGGATTGGATAGTTGCTAAAAGTTCCAAAGATAGATAGATATATAGATATTATTTTTATTACAGTGTCTAATATATTATAATTATTATATATAAAACATTGATATATATATGTAATGGGTTCACACATTCATTTAAAAATTTGGATTAAACACCTACTATGTGCCATCACATTGTTAAAAAGTAATAACCGTGAAGAAAATAGGAAGGAAAAGCTAACAGGTAAATTCTGGAACAATTAAAGGAGCTTCTCTATGGAGGATTTCTAGAGACCATGATTTCTGGAAACATTCTGCAATTGACATTTGATAGATTGACCCAAGCAAAATGAGAAATGCCCTCTAGTGGAGGATATAGGTTTACCATGTCTGGTCTAAGTCCAGCCTGCTTCCTTAGGGCACACTTCAGGGTTGAGGTTTAGCCTAGGGAGGATAGAGTTTAGGGGTGACAGGGGAGGGTGGGTATGAAGAAGGCAGAAAGCAGCAACTTTTTTAGAGGAACAATTCACATTGTTTCTCCTTAGTAACTTTATCCCAAAATTGCACTTACAGTTTGGAAATTTTCCTTACTTCTGAGTACTTTGTTTTCACATTTTGAAGATAGAAAATCATGAGAAATTTCAAACTGGAAGGAAGAATGTGAACCTTTGACCATAGGCTTCCATCAGTGTTTAAAATCATGCATATTTCTATTTTTGCTGCTTATAAATTATTTAGGCATATAGAATATTATCTTAATATTCACAGAAAAGTCAGGTTGTTTTCTTTATCTCCTATTTGGGTCCTTCATTTATTCATTCATTCAATGTTTAAAAACCAAAAGAGTTGCAATCAGCACAGTTAATTAGTTTCCTCATCAATCTATACTTGTGAGGAAAATCAGTCAGTATGTTATTTTTCATCTTTTCTTATTTTTGACTTTGTTTATTCAAAAAATCGTTCTTTGGGGACTTCCCTGGTGGTGCAGTGGTTAGGAATCAGCCTGCCAATGCAGGGGACATGGGTTTGATCCCTGGTCTGGGGAGATCCCACATGCCGTGGAGCAACTAAGCCCGCGAGCCACAACTACTGAGCCCACGTGCCACAGCTACAGAAGCCCGAGTGCCTAGAGCCTGTGCTCCGCAACAAGAGAAGCCACTGCAATGAGAAGCCCGTACACCACAACGAAGAGTGGCCCCCGCTCGCCGCAACTACAGAAAGCCTGTGGGCAGCAACAAAGACCCAGTGCAGCCAAAAATTAATTAACTAATTTTTTTAAAAAGTCTTTTTTTAGTGCCTACTATGTGCTTCCTGGAGTAGAGGACAGAAAGAGGAATAAGCTAAACTGTTTGTATATAAGAGTGCATTATTTATGAATGCAACTTCCTGGCTCAATTTGTATAATAATGCTATAAAACACTGTATGGTTCTTATAAATTTGGAAATCATCGTTGTTTTTAATAGTTTACAATGCTATATAAGCAAAGCTGTGATATGTTGATGAAAATGTATATTAACATACATTATTAATAGTTTAACTCACTAGTGGTCAAAGTTCAGAATCACATGGAGGGCTTGTTAAAACATATTGTGACCCAGAGTTTCTGATTCAGTGCATCTGGGGTGAGATCTAATATTTTGTGATTCTAACAAGTTCCCAGAAGCTGCTGATGCTGTTGGTACCAGAAACACACTTTGATTTAAATGAAGACTCCACAAACTAAAAGGCATAGGCTAAATCCAGCCACCACCTGGATTTTTTTTAATAAATAAAGCTTTATTGAAACACAGCCACTCCCACGGCTATTGTGTACAGCTGTTCTTATGCTACTGTGTCAACATAACATAGTTGTGACAGAAGATATGACCTGCAAAGTCTAAAATATTTACTATCTGGCTTTTTACAGGAAAAAACCCAAAAATACTGACCTCTTATTTAAATGATCACTGTGTTATCGTCTGGTATTCTCACTTAACACTATTCTTATGACTTTTAGTTGAATGTTAATCACAAATCCAAAGCAATAATTACTTGCTTAAAGCTGTTTTGGGGTACATATTATGCAGCTTTTACTCTAATTTTGGTTCCCAGTTTTCCATAGTGAGTATGTTCATTTTGTTTAATAACAAAATTTATTTTATAATAAATTATGAAAGGAAAAAATTGTCCTTTAAAATAGAAACAACAGTTTCAGTTTTGCAATTTTTTTAATAGCATTTTTTGCTTATTTTTTCAAAACAAAGAGATCTTTCAATATATTTTCCACTGGATCATAAATACAAATGTGAAAGTAATAAAATTACAAATGATAATATGTTATGCAGTGGAGGCTAACACAACATTGTAAAGCAACCATACTCCAATAAAAAAAAAAAAAGATAATTAAATGGCATCAAACTTTACATCACTGAGGATTGAAAGAGGCCTATCACTGTCTCTACAGCTTTCCCCAATGAACCTGATAGTAAACAATATCAGAACTGTAAATGAGCACAACATATGCATGCCTATTTGAAGCATAACTCATTATTTGAGATGAAAATAAGGCTAGACCCTATTGTCCTGTTATGGACTGAATCATGTCACCTCAAAATTCATGTTGCAGCTCTAACCTCAAATATAACTGCTTTTGGATTTAGGGCCTTTGTGGAGATAATTAAGGTTAAAAGAGATCATAAGAGTAGGCTCCTATCTGTTAGGGCTACTGTCTCTATCAGTAGAGGAAGAGACACTAAAGATCTCTCTCTTTATTTGACCTGATGGACAGAGAAAAGGACATGTGAGGACACAGTGAGAAGGCGGTTGTCTGTAAGCCAGGAAGAGAGGCCTCACCAGAAACCAACCTTGCTCTACCTTGATCTTGGACTTCTAGCCTTTAGAATTGTGAGAAAATAAATGTCTGTTGTTTAAACTACCCTGTCTGTGGTATTTTGTTATGGCAGCCTGAACAGACTAATACATGTCTCTTGTGCAAAAAGACCTTAGCAATAATCAAACACCATCATTCTTGTAAATATATTTGACCCATCAATCTTGCAAAGGTATTTGAAAACAAATCACAAATATTTTAAAGGAAAGGTACTAGAATTTCTATAGCAAAATAGAGAAAAACACAGAAGAGAGACTTTAGCTAGGAGGAGTAGAAGAAATAGACAAATAAGAAAATAACAACATGACAAAGCTATCCTTCTTGCCTTAAGGGATGGGAATTTACTAGAGGAGACAGGTATAGAGAATTAATTGCAATACAGTAGAATAGTGTATTAGTATTCTGCTGTTGCCATAAGAAGTTACCACAGACTTAGCAGTTTAAAACAAAACTTATTAACTCACAGCTTGATAGATCAGAAGTTCAATATGGAACTCGCCAGGCGAAAATCAAGGCATTGGGAAGCTGCATTCCTTACTGGAGGCTCTGGGAAAGAATTTGCTTCCAAACTGATTCCAGTTGTTGGGAATATTCAGTTCTAGGTGGCCAGAGGGCTGAAATTCTTTTCCTTGCTGGCTGGCGGTGGGGGCCATTCTCAGCTTCTAAAGACAACATGAATTCCCAGACTTACCGTCCCCCTCATTGTTAAAGCCAGCAAAGGCAGCTCAGGTCCTTCTTATGCTCTGATTCTCTCTGACCTCCCTGTCTGCTTCATCTCTCCTGCTCTCTTCTTCTCCCTTTTTCTTTGGCTTTTAAGATCTCAGAGGTGATTACCTTGGGCTCACCCTATCTTAAAGTCAGCTGATTACTAACCTTAATTCTATCTGCAGCATTCCTTCATAGCAGAACCTAGAGTAGTGTTTGAATAACCTGCTGATGGGAATCTTGGGAGGGGTCACCTTTAGAGACAGTGTCTGTGGTTATGTTACGTGTAGGGTACATTCAGTACTCTGCACCAGGATTTCTAATGCCTTCACTTGAGAGCAGTGAAATTGTCATTGCGGTGCCTGTCACTTATACCAGTCTTTTTGCCACCAATGCAGTGATTATCTTCAGCACCATAACTCCTGTCATAGGAGGGTATTTAGACAAAGCTCATTTTAGCTTTACTCTTTCCTTTGCAGCCTCCTTGTCCTAGGACTCAGGCGGGAGTCCTTGGGCATTTGGCCAGAGAGGAATCTAATATAAAATTATTGTGCAGCACGTTTCCCTCTGATGACAATCTTTTATCCTTGAAACAGTCTCATATACACCTACATTTTCTCTCCTAAGAATGAATTCTTCTTCAGAAAGATCCTTGGACTCTCATGGAAATAGATTCCTGTCATTCCTACCTCCTAGGACCTATAGGTTTGCCCAGATATGCCCAAGTCTTAGGATAAAGATAGATTAGGTTAAAACTGAAGTCCTTGCTAGACCATGCTGCAAAAATGTACACTGGAACCTCCATTTTCCTTAGGTTTGGGGTACAATTTGTTCAGACTCCCCAGTTCATGCTCTGTGAGAATTCAAAGCCCTCCCCATGATTTCCACAAACTCTTCTCCAGCATATTTCTTCATGGTCTTGTCTCCCCCTTCTCTATCTCTGCATATTTATCAGTTAGGATTTTCTTTTAGCAGCATGTAACAGGAATGCAACAGCAATGGCTCAAACAAATAGAGGATTATTTTTCTCAGTCTGGCTTTACAATGTCATCATTGCCCTGGGCTCTTTTCTTCTTTCTGTTCCTCCACCCTCAGTGTAGGGCCAAGGCGCTTATCCTCCTGGATGCAAGATGGCTGCTTCACCTTCATTCTCCTGACCACACTTCCAGTAGGAAAAAGGAAAAAGAGGAGACAAAGAGTTTATAAGGAAACCCAAATCCCCAGCTGTCCTCCAGCTACATTTGTTAATTAAGAAAAGCAAGGGTACGGCTGTTGGACAGGTATTAGAAGTGGCTGCCACAGTGAGTACCTTCTCACTTCTGATTTCATGCAACTCAAGCAAACAGTCTTGCCATTCATCAGTTCCTACCGAAGATCACGCCACAGCAAATCTTTTCAAGAGTGTAATAATTTTCCTGAAGAGCTGAGATGTCATTGAGAATGGAGCAGTTTCTCAAATGCCTTCCTAGCTCCACCTGTTACTCTTTCTTACTCCTCATTTCACAGGAAGAGGGTCAGGCCATCAGTGCAGAATTCCTAAGACGAATGCCTATGCCAGTCATTAATACAGTAATCTCCCACTCTGCTACATACATGATGCTCTGATGTAAAAATACACATTGTAACAAGAAGAAAATATTCATGCTCTACATTTACATTGTCAAAATAATATTGTTTCCCACATTCACAGGATTGCAATCTCCAGAAAGTCAATATCACAGCCCACGTGGAGAGAAACAGCTGTGAGGAACCACAGTTTCAAAACTATTCTTCTGAACTTAAATAAATTGTTAAAACTCAGTAGGGTGTAGCAGCGTGATAGTACAGAGTCTGAAGCTATTTCGTTAGAAGTTAGGAGACCGAGTCCTGCTTTTTTGCTGTGACACTAAGAATGATTGCTGTAAGAAGCTGGAAGCGTCCTGTTTTGATCCCCGTGTCCCCATCTGTAAAATAGAGCTGACTGGTCAGAATGATCTCTAAGGTCCCAGAAGGTTCTGAGTTGTGAGGGGAAAAAAGCTTGTAATCAGCCATTGTTTTAACAGAAAGGAGGAATATAAGAAAAAAAGATGGGAAATATAAGAAAAAGAAGCCATAGAGAAGAGGCAGGGAAGGAGAGGCAAGGAAGGTAGGAGAGAAAGAATGAGGGGAGTTGGAGAACATCTAACCTGGTCAGGCAGACAGTTATGATCTCAGAGTAGGTGGGACGAAGGGAAAATACAACTACCTCGTACTCCACTTTTGGCTGTGGTGAGGCGGTCAGTTCTGTCTTGTTTGTAAAGCAGCAGTAAAAGCTCAGTTCCCTCACTTTCATTTCTGTGCCATATTATATGATGTTCCCTCAGCATGAAGACACTAGTTCATATCAAAGCATTCCTATTTCCATCACTGTGCCTGGCTTATACCTAGCCATCCTTCCAAGCTTGACATAGGAAATATCATCTTTGCAGTGGAGCGTTCAATCTTTTGCCTATCCCCTAACTTTATCCATATTTTGACTTATGTGTTTTTCCTATGGGCTCTTATACTTCCTGTGTTTTCTTCTATCAGATGTATGTTTACATACAGATGTAGTTATTTATTCATTTTGTGAGGCACTAAGTCAGCAGGGTTTATTTAGTAGATACTATGAGAGAAAGCACTGTGATAAATAATGGGGTCAAAGATGAATAAGATAGTGGTGCTTTCAAGGACTGAATAAGACTACCAGGGGAAATCACTTAAAGGGAAAAGATAAATGCTGTAAGATATGCACACAAATCCATGAGAGCAAAGAGGAGAGGTATCTAAGTAAAACTGAAGGAATCAGAGACGGCTTTCCAGAAAAGACTCCTACATTCAGACCTGAAGACAAAGAATTATCTAGCAAAAAAGGATGTACAAGTAGGCACGCCAAGGAGAGGGCACAGCATAGGCAAAGAAAGAGAGAGAAGTGTGGTACAGCTGGGGCTGTGAGAAATCAGTGTGGCTGCAGGAGAGGGTTGTCCTGGTGATGGTGAGCAAAGGATGTTCATGACCATCCTGGGTACCAAGTTCAAGTTCAAACCCATGAAAGCCATGGAGAGGTTTTAAGTAAGGGTTTGACATGATCATTCACACATGGATGCCACAGAAATACTTTTGTTTTTCTTCTGAAGTGTTGATTTAAAAAAACATACTGAATCGTAATCATGTATTTCTTCTATCTTGCCTAGTAGACTATAAATTTTTTTGAGGGCAGGGATGATGTTTTATTGGCATCTCTTCACCTAGCAAAGCTTCTGCACATAGTAGGTAGGCATTTACTAAATATCTGTTGAATGAATGAATAAATGAAAAAAATGAGTAGGGGCTGTCATATGGAAAGAAAAGTGAGCTCGTTAAATGCATCCAGAGATGCTGTTAAATTGCAAACAGAATGGAAAATACTTCGATCTCTCTAAAAGCTAGGCTAATGCCTCCTGACCCTGATGCTGCAGTGACCTGAAACCCAGAGCTATTTTTCAATGTCTTAAATCTTGAAAGTAAAAATACCTTTACAATATGGTGACTTGATATTGTTAACAAATTTAGAGAAGAGACAGACATGAATTCCTAAAAGGTATTTACTTCCTCATGCTAATATAATACGTAAATACAGTGTAAGCAATATTTAACAGTAAACTATAATGTTAATGACATGATTTTTAAAGAAGAAAAAAAAATCCTTGGCTTGGTCATGAGCATTTTTTGAGGTAATATTTATGTCTACCTTTTATTTTACATTTAGATTTCCAAATTTTAAACTAGCAACACTACCCATCCAGTGCCACTTATAGGATGGTTTCTAGGAGTAAGTAGTAACCAGCTTCCATATTTATAATTTCAACCATATTCCAGGAAGAGTAAATGCGTGCAAAAATAGTAAGTGGAAAATTGCTGTTGTCTTTCTTAAATAACCATGTCAATGAGAAGCCTAGTTATTCAAGACCCTGAATCTATAACTAAGATCAAACCACATATTTGGTATCATAGAATCTTAAACTACAGGCCTAATTCTTAGAAAATAAATAATTTCAAGGTAACGGGTCTTGCAAACTCACACCTATAAAATACAACAATTTTATATGTGGTTTTAATCTTTATTACGAAGACCTTTAAATGCTTTATGGACAGATTAATCCTCATAACCTCTATTTGGGAGATGGCAAGTATTGTCTTCATCTTATGGAGTGAAAAATTGAGTCATCTAAAGGTCTTGGCTTGTATCCAGTAAGCAAACTGGAACGTGAAAGGGAAGAAAAAAAGCACCTTAAATCTGCTGCCTCTTGGTTTAGAGCTTCAGTCACTAAAGTTTGGCAGCCATCTCACTGGTAAATTACAAAATTTATTCCCTCCTGAAATTCAGTCTTGGCAGATGTTTCCTCTGCCTACGGAAGAAACACTTTTTCTCCTCCTAGGATTTTCCCTAGTAGAATTTGAAAATGCTGTTGGTAAAAGAGCAACTTTGTTGGGTTTTTTAAAAGTTAAATAAGTCTATCATTTAACAAAGCTTATATTTAAAAAACCCACTTTTCATGCTTCAAGCTAATATTTTTTAATTTAAAAATTGACTATATTTGTTAAAATGTCCAATAAATATATCATTCATTCATATAAAACTTTAAATGTGATATATGTGTGGTATAAAGATAAAAGTATGATGTAAAAAAATAGTAAAACCAACACCAATGTACCCCCAATCCAGCTTAAGGAATACATTACCAGTAACTTGGAAACTCTCTTTCTATATCACTAGGGGGTATCCATGAATGTTGTATTTATCATTTCTTTGATATTATTTATAGCCTTACCACATGTGAACATATTCCTTAAACAAAAACAACATACTGTTGAGTTTTGTCTGTTTTTGAGCTCTATATAAATGGAATTATACTGTATGTATTCTTTTGTGATTTACTTCTTATATCATTTTTACTCCAGTATTTAATCCCATTCTGTATATACCAAAATTTATTTTTCCATTTATGTGTCAATGGACTTTTCTGCATATGTATATATATATATACACATATACATATACATATATAGTGCCATTACAGACAATGCTGCTATGGAAATTCCTGGTGGTAACTCTTGTCTTAGTTTGAGATCCCCCGTGAGCAGAACTCGATCTACTGTATACAGATAGTTTATTTGGAAAGTGATCTTAGGAAGCAAGAGTAAAGATGAGTTTGTGAAAGATGATCATTAATTCTTATTTAAACAGTTGGTAGAATGTGAATTGTGAACAGATCTCGTTTCAAAGTCTCTGTCTTTTGACAATTTGACTATGATGTGTCTAGGTGTGGGTCTCTGAGTTTATCCTCCTTTGAGTTTGTTGAGATTCTTGTAAATAATGTACTTATTTACAAGTGTATTTTCTTTATCAAAATGTGAGCTCTTAAAAGGAGGGATGTGGCCATATCATTTCTTTATCTCTAGCATTTTTTGTCTAGAACAGTAAGTGCTTTGTTACATTTGAATTAATTAATGTGAAGAAGGTTCATATCCAAATACTGTGTACCATGCAAACACAGCTAGACATAGTGGATCCTCTTGGGTATTTTTACACCATTTAAAGAAATGGATACTTTTCATTACATGGAATTAGTTTTAGAATAAATAGAAATATCATGAATTTCTTGATTTATTCTACAATAAATCTTATCCTATAAGACAGCATAGTGTAGTGGTCAGAGCACCAGCTTCTGAATAAGCCAGCCTGAGTTCAAATTCTTGCTCTGCCACTTATTAATTGTGTAGCTATGGGCCGGTGACCACCTATAGGCTTAAATTTCATCTGCTGTAAAATAAGGAGGGGTTGCTGTAAGTATGAAATGACATACAAGTAGATGGAAAACAATTGGCATAGTTCTAGACACATAGGAAGCACTCAATAAATTGTATCATTAATAAAGTGATTACATATATACATAATATGTGTAAAATAGATAACAAATAAGAACCTGCTATATAAAAAATAAAATTCAAAAATTCAAAAAAAATAAGTAAAAAAATAAATAAATAAAATGATTAGGATTCCACTATAGAGAAAACCATAGATCAATCTCATCAATGTACATAGACATAAAATTCTTAAATAAAATGTCATTTCATATGATTTTTTAAAAAGATTTTTTTGATGTGGACCATTTTTTAAAGTCTTTATTGAATTTGTTACAATATTGCTTCTGTTTTATGTTTTTTGGCCGCAAGGCATGTGGGATCTTAGCTCCCTGATCAAGGGTCGAACCTGCACCCCCTGCATTGGAAGATGAAGTTTTAACCATTGGACTGCCAGGGAAGTCCCCTCATATGATTTAATAGGCAAAAATATTTTCTTATGACCAAATAAATCTTTCCCAGAACTAAAGAATACCGCAACATATGGGATTCTAATAATAGAACAAATATCTTTGCTTCTGATCTTCCCTCTATATTTGATATGATGTTGATAGAACTGCCAGATGATTTCTCCTAAAATATAATACTCATTGCTTCATTAATCTGTAAGGATTTTTTCCCCAGTGTATTTGCATTATCTATAGAATAAAATGCTTAACTTGAATTCAAGCCCCACATCTATCTATATTCTGGTCCTCACCATTTAAGTTTTTCTTCTGATATATCCCCATGTTACCATTAGACCAGAAATAAAGTGGGTCACCCTTCTCTTTCCAAATGTCTCATGCTTTTCTATCTCTTTGCTTTTGTTCATGTCATATCATCCGCCCCAAAACTGTAACTCACACTCTTTCCTTTGGATCATTCTTCTGAATCTGTGTACAGTCATAAAACAATCATATATTTTGTGTGAATTTTTCTTACTTTTGTAGTTATTGTGCATTTAATGCTATTATTACTTAAAGGACTTTTAATTTTTTTAACTAGACTTCAGTCTTCTATAGGAGAAGGGTCTAGTTTCTTTTGTAGGCTCTATGTACAATGCTTTTGGTTACTAAGGAAATATGTGTTGATTTTAAAACCATCTTTACAAATCACACTTTGTAAAAGTTCAGTCTTAGCTTGTAATCTTTTACAGTTACGGAGAAACCACTTCACTTCACTTTTCAGGAAACTTAATGTGATGTGCTCTGATCAAATGCATCTGTTTGAAGGTCTATTCTAACACAAATTTAAAATTTTAAACTGTATGCTGGTTCACTAGGTGAGTTTATCAGGGAACAGATGTGTCTGTGTCACAGTGTGATGGTTGCCATAGAAACAAATGAATGGGGCTAAATTATTAATTTGGTGATTTTAGGGTGGAAGAATGAAGATGTTGAGAGTGAGAATATTCTATATATAATGTAAATATAGAACACCAATTGCAGGAGAGAAAATTTGATTGGAGGAGAACAATTGTTGAGATTCTATGGTCTTTCTCTTCTGGCCAGTGTAGGAAGGCTGGAGAGAGGGGACTGCCAATGAGATTATGTTTTTGACATCTACCAACCATTCTCCATGAGGAGTCATTTTTGTTTGTATTATGCAGGACTGGGAAAGAAAAAGGAAATGAGAAAACATTGGCTATCTCTTTTGAGAAAGGAAAAAACCAACTGCTTTTGTAGCCAGAGTTCTCTAGGTAACCTGACAGAAAAAAGAATAGAAAAAAACTGTCCTGTTCTTAGCAAAGGATAGGACAAGAATTCAGTAAAGCATCAATAATAATTGAGGATAAGTAAAATGGACTGCTAGTGCTACCTTTAGTTTCTTTTAAAATTACTTCTTTAAAATGTACTTTGCTCAGTAATGGCTATGTTTCTCTGATATTATAAAGAACTATTTAACGTAGACATATATCACTTTGACCCTCTGTCAGTTACCTTATGTTACGGAAATGTGGATATTAGATCATGAAGATTTTAGAAGCTACCACTTATCTCATGGCAGTATATTTTAAACAAAGGCAAAGAAGCTAAAAAGAAATAAACAGCTTCTTGAATATTGAACTTGTGAGTCCATATCTATTAAGTCATAATGTCGACGTTAAGCAACCATGTCAGGAAATCTATCTTATATTTAACTAGAATCCTTATATGTCAACTTTTATTTCTCAGTCTGTCAGTGAAGAATGTATCCTTTGCTGCAGTGGGATTTACCATGAAACTAGTCAAGTTTAGCTTCATGGTTTCTCACTTGCATAGATCTCTTCCAAAGCCCTGGAAGAGACCCTATCATTGTGTCACATTTTTGTAAAATTTGAAAAAGTAAGATATTTTAATTGTACTTAGTTAAACTGCTATTACTTTGTATTCATATGTACTCTCTGTCTTGCTTCCCTTTGGTGATAGATGGCGGTAGAATGGCCAGGGGCATTTTAGGGATTCATCTGAAAGGGAAGTTGAGTGTTGGATACATTTAGTTTAAACATAGGGAACATACTTTCTTCGTGGTTCATTGTCATGTCTAAAAGTAGTTCAGTTGTTGCTAGTTACCCAGTGATAGGAACTGTTTCCAGGACCATTCCTGCATGCTGCCCAGATGACCAACCAGATGCTGTAAAATGATATGCGCTTATGCCATGGCACTTGCCACTGGACCTATGTGGGAACTGAGGAAAATTAAGGGTTGAAGTGTATGGAGCCAAAAGCTAATCTATGGGAAATGCTTCCATTTTTCAGACATGTAAAATTATAAGCAGGGAATTGGTTCTCACTAACATCTAATCAAAATGGAGATTCTCCTTTATCAGGAATACTTGATAGTGTGGCATATAAAATTATTAATTCATCATCTGTAGTTTTCCTTTTTATTGGGAATTGCACAATGGAGAATTTATCAGAATATCTGTTTGTAGGGCATAAACCTGCAAGTACTAAAAAAAAAAGGTGTATGTGTGAAGTCACATGTTTTTGTGCATCCTAACCACAATGATAAAAAACAAATTTAAAAAATTGACCATACTAGAATTGTCTTTCTATTCTCTCTCTCTACAAAATGATATTGGAACAATGGCATATGAAGAGACAAAATCTAGGGAGTATAAAGATGTGCTAGACAATCACTAAAAATGCTATTTTTGAATTTTTGATGTTTGTGATATTTGTCAGTTTTTTTAAAATTATAATTTGTTGTGATTACTTTTATCATTCTGTAAAAATGTTCTCTTGAGTACCTATTTTCTTTCTTTTCTTTAAAATATGTCCCAAATTAAATATGGTTAAAATTCCATAAAATCTAGTTTTGCCTCTCTATGTTATGTAATGATAGTTAAAACTTCTAATCAATTTAGTTTAAAAAAGTCAGCTGACTCACTCAAATTTTTTAAATGTATAGAAATAGCATAAAAATTCTTCATACGGTGTAAAAGTCACTCATTCCTTTTTTTCTAAGAGCTAAAATAATGAATTCCTTTAATTTTTCTTTATGTATTATATTTTGTACACCATCCCTGTCCAATAGAACTTTCTGTGATGATGGAAATGTTCTACATGTATGCTGTATACTATTATAGCCACTAGCCATATGTGGTTATTAAGCATTTAAAATGTGGTTGATGAGACTGAGGAATTGAAATATTAATTTTATTTTATTTTAATTAATTTATATTCACCTTGACATAGCCACACAAGTCTGGTAGCTCCCATAGTGGACAACACAGTTTACACTCTTAATCAACTTTGGGATTAACTGTTTGTGTCTTGTCTGCATTTCTATCTAGTCATTTAGTATAGATTGTGAGGTCTTTATGCAGTAAAGTCCTAAGTCCTGACTAACACAATGTATATTATTCAGAAAGTTGTGTTTCATTTTTGAGTGATGTCTCAAATTAAATATTCTCATATTCTGATGATGCTGTGGGCATTTTTATAGGCAGGTCCTTGTTTATTATGTTTATTGTTGGCAAATGCTAGAAAGTGTAAAACCATTGTGGAAATTCCTCTTTCAAACATGCTTTTCAACATGGTGAAACAATCAATCAAAGAGTGCTTTATTTGGGGGAAAAGATGCATAAACTCCAATCAATAATGCATTCTGCTTTCCTAAAAGTTATGCTTACTAGAACGAGCTTGACAAGAGTTTGACATAGTCAACAAATGGAGACTTTCTGCTATATCAGAATGAATTTAACAGCTATAGCCAGATTATGCTCTACAAGTTTAGAGTGATACCCAAGGCCTGTCCCTGGAAGATGATTGTTTACACCCAAGAGCAATTCCTGGAATGTAACAGGAAGCTGTGCATGACCACAGAGCTGAGCTGGACGCTTCTCCAGGCTTCCTGTTGGAGGGATGACTGTTTTTCATTCCCCTCCAGGAACAGATGAAAATCACTCTGAAAACCATACAGAAGAAAATGCTTATTTAAAACAAATATGACTTCCCTCAGATATATGATTCTTTATAGAATAATCTCCAGATAACTATTACAGCAACAGGAGTTGGAAACCTAAATTAAAACTTCAGAAAAATCAAGAGCAGCCTCGACATTGAGATCTAGTATATTGCAAAGTTACACTGAAATTCAATATTAGTATTGAAATGATTTCTCAATCTTTAAACCCACAAAAATTTACAAAGCCTACAAATTTGATTAAACACATTTTTCATTGTTACTTTCTCTGTATTTTCATGACATTCTTATGTTCTTGTCCACTCTTTTCTTGCCACTGGATTAAAAGAATACAATGAATTTTCTATTGAGTATAGTACTCTGTGTGTATATAATGCCAGATATAGGAATAAAACTGATATAAACCACCATCAGGATATTTTTTTAATTTAGTTCATTGTGTCCTTAAGGCAAGTGGGTGATGGCATGTGTATTTTTCAGTTTTCATTTAGAATGGACCTTAGTGCTGGGTGTACAAAAATTAATTTGCTTAAAAACAGAAAGTCATAAAAACACAAAGTAATAACAACTTTTTTGGAGGCTCAGTTATATTTATTCTTATCTTTTGATTTTTAGATTCTCAGGGTATATACATTTGCTAATTTTTGTGGCAGGAATCGGAGTTTATGTAGAAATATAATCACTTTCATTAAATTGATATATCCATATAAGAAAAAATCCTGGAGACAACACAAATGTCTATAAACAGGTGAATATATAAACAATCATGGTATATTCATACAGTGAAACACTCCACACACTAAAGGAATACACACCACAATATGGATGAATCTCAAAATACTTAGGCTGAGTGAAGGAAACCAGGAAAAAAACACATGTACTATTTATATAAATCCATAAATATATTTTTATTTGTGAATATAAATATATAAATCTTATATAGATTTCTATAAAATACATCCTGCTGTATAGTGACAGAAAGAAGATAGCTGTTGCCTGGATCTGGGGTAGAGTGGAATGTGAGAAGCGGTGTTTGAAGGAGGGACTACAAAAGGCCAATAGGAAACTTCGGGTGGTCGTGCATATGGTAATTATCTTGCTTGTGGTGATGGTTTCACAGGTATACATATGTCAAAGCTTATCACCTTGTACACTTAAAAAAACACAGTTTACTTTATGTAGATTTTATCTCAATAGAGCTGTTTAAATTTTTTTTTAATTAAAATATAGTGCTCTAAAAATTTTGACTACTCAAAAATAAAGCCATGTACCCAAATAGTTTTCACAGTCACATAAAAGAGACTAGGTGAGGTCCTAGTAAGTGCTGAATAAAATACAAGGGATACCTCAAAGAAGCAAATGATCAGTTTCCCAAAAAAAGCACATCAGATGGTATCATCTCCTGTCTCTATGAATGGCATCAATCTTCATCCGTTTGCTGAAGCAAGATACTTGAGAGTCCTTCTGGACTTACTCTCTCCCTTGCTCTTTCATCCAATGTTACAATTTCTTTTCTATCCTATACTAGATATATTCTAAATGTATCTAATTTCTGTCCTGTTTCCTCTGGCCCACCATCCACTGCTTTGGTCAGATCCTCATTATTTCCTGTCTGCAAGTACTTTCTAAGTAATCTCCCTGCTTCCAGTCTTCCTCCCTTCCAATCCATCCTCCACACGACAAAGGAGAGTAGATACCTGCAGGGGCCAGGGAAAGAAGCACCTCCCAAATGCAAGAGCAAGAGAGAGAGTTCTAGTGGTAGGAAGCCAGGTAACAAGAGCTATGGCCTTTGGTAGGGAAAGGCCATAGCTGGCCCATGGCCTGGAGGGAAACAGGGAAACAGATATGACTTCATATCCTCTTCCCTTCAGTCTCCTACCCATGATTTTTATTGGTCAAACCCAAACTGAAAATCAGGAAGCCCAGTGGAGGTAGTCCACAAAGGTTGGCCTTCCAAGATACAGAGAAGGGTGGAAAAGGGAAAGAGTAGATCTGGAGAGGCAGACAGAGATTATATTAGCACATCCTTCTAAAACATAAGATGGATCATATTATTCCCTTAAGAAAATAGTATTGTGTGTTTGGGGGCTGGGAAGACCTTTGCCCCTACCTTCAAAGTTGAAAGATAATACTTTCTTCATAAATTTGCTGAACTAAGCAAACAATACTATAATTTATTACATGCCTACCATGTGACAGGCACTGCGCTAAGTATTTATATATATTCTCTGGTTTAATTCTCTCAATGTCTGTGAGAAAGAGATGCTATTTTCATTGTTTTACTAATATTGAAGCTTATCCATGTTTACAATGGCACGACATTATACTTGCATAATGAATAATCTTATGTGAATTCACTAATACTTGTAGGGAGGAAGATGGGAAGCAAAATGACAATTTAAATAATATGGATGATCCCACCTGCTAGTTCATTTAACACTAGTGAGAACCTAGAGTTTCCTTATTTTGTACAATGTGATCCTTAAATACACACCAGCTAATTTAGTGGGTACTTAATGGAAGAAACAAGGCAGAAAGAAAACTGGTGATTATGACTTATTAAGAGATGGCATGTTGTTTTCCAATGGGGACCAATTCTTAAAGGGTTTTCAAAGGTAAATTTTGTGTACCTTATTTTCATCTTATTCACTGACTTCAAAACCTAGCCGTTCGATAAGATAACACTACTCTTAAGAACTAGACCCTGGATTAAAACACAGCCTGGTTATAAAAAGCCTGTGTGATTATGAACTCCTTGCTCTTTAGCATTATTGTATATAGTCTCAAATAAAAGGATCAAAAGTGTCAATTTTTTTCTTTCTCCCTGCAGAATTGGAAGCTTGAGATTATTTTTCTTTTTCTCAGTTTACTGTTACTTAATATTTTGGGGTGCCTGCAACTTGAAAGGCAATGGAAATTTTATAAGTTACCATTGTCTTTTATTAGCATAGTTTTTATGAAAGGGTACACTTATAAAGTAGTATTCATATTTTAGTGTGTAGGAAATGTCAGATTTTCTATTGGATATAAAAAGTTTATTTCTGTAACTTATAAAATATGTCGGAAAATTTTTTAATGTGTTCAAGACTCATAGCAATTGTTTTATCTTGTTGTTAGTGTTCTTTGTCTAAACACCGTACATAAATATTTAGTGTTAACAATCTAACATTGTTGGAGACCCAAATACATCCATTTTTAGAGCAGAAGTTACTTCTTTTTCAAAGAAATTTTAATGAATAATATATACTGGTTGAGATAATCATATATTTCTCTTTGAGTCCACACTCCTGCTTTAAAAATTTCCTTCTCATTCATGAGATACATACATTTATATCAGTGTTACTTATTTGCAAGCTTTGTCATCATATTGAATTGGAAGTGTACTTTTCTTATTTGTATCTTGAGGATACCTAAAATGTACCTGCAAACAATAGACATTCAGTAAACGTCTGCTGAATGAATGAATGAATGTCTTCAATGACAGCTACCAAGATTTATTCAGAATTTTCATTAATTCCTTTTATAACTGGCCTACAAAAAATTCAACTGTTTTTATCAAGAGGTGTTATAAACTTCTGTTACATATAAACTTCTGTTATATGGAGTTATAATTGTTATATCTTAGACGCTTGAAATAAAAGCTTTTTTATTTCAAGCAGAAAACAACAACAACAAGACAATCAATGGCAGAAAGTGCAAATTGGGCCTACTCGGTAGCAGTCGTGTTCTGTGGGTGTGCATAATATGTTTTGTTGTTGTTTTTTCCTTTTTTATTTCGGCCACACCTCCGGGCTTGCGGAATCTTAGTTCCCGGACCAGAGATGGAACCCAGGCCCTTGGCAGTGAGAGCCCAGAGTCCTAACCACTGCACCACCAGGGAATTCCCATAATATGTTTTTTTAAAGGTTTTTAAGTTAATATTTTAAAATCAGGTTATTTGACATAAAAATTAGGATTTCTGGATTTTCTTAAATTCGAAGGTAAGCCAACACAGCCACTGTTCCCAAAGGCAACAGTAGTCTTAGCATTTCTTAGGTCTGGCCTTTGGTGCTCTCTAGGTCACCGGAGTCCTCCCCCGTCACGCAGTGCAAGCATCTTCCCTTACACTTGGCCAGATTCATCATTTATACCAGTCGCCCTGAGCCTGGGGGGTACGTGAAAAAAGTACTCACACTGAATGGTTTTAAGGGAATCAGCTTCTAGATTTCCATGTTCTGGTATTCCTTCCTAACATTAGTCTGCCTGAGAACCTACCTGAGTTCACAATAACCCAGGTTATTGGGATGCCCTCTCCTCACCCAAATCTAACCGTGGAGGAATGCTCTGGGACATAAAACACACGGGGCTTGAAACAAAATGCAAGCCTCCTGTAATGATTAACCAAAGCACTGCAAGACCTCAAGGGCTGCCTATCTTTCCTGTCTTATACATATCTGAGTTCCCGCTGAAGACTGTCATTAGAAACAGGGTCCATTCATGATGCCTGAAATTCAGATAAATTCTAGAATAGGATGGTGAGAATAATGACAATTTTTATTCCACTTATTTGTTAATTAATTAATTTAATAATTGGATAAATGCATGGCTCTTGAGGGAAATTCTCTTTATTATGCAACTAAGGAGAGTTTATAAGAAACACTGAACTTTTTTTTTTTTTTAAGCTTTTTATTTATTTATTTTTTTGGATTTAAACGTAAAGTTATTTTGAGTCGACCTTATTTTTCATCTTATATCATATTGCTACATGGGTACAATTTTATCAAAATAAACAGAAGGCAAATTAATCATAAAGTCCAACAAAATTGATGGCTTTAGTTCTGATTTTGATAGTTGATTCTTATTTTTAATTATTCTCCAAAACCAAACACCACAATTCAGTGTGTACATACCCACCTATTAATTAGAGGAACAACAAATAATGACTGTAAAATTGTTCCTACTCAGATAATAAGGTAATTAGGTAATCTACGTACATAGTTGATGAAAACCCCCTTTTTCGTTAAGGACAGATTTGGAGTTTGAGTTGCCTCTGTTCTTCATTCACTAATTCCTAGCCTAGTGATTATTTTTTTAAATGAAATTATTTTCTTAAGTATACAACGTTCCACTCTCAAAAAAACATGGTAATTTAGAATATTAAAATGCTTATAAAAGATTGCCACCTACAAATTACAGAATAGAAAATTTAAAAATAACTTAAGTAAGTATACAATTATTTTTGCAAGCTGTTAATAACCAGTTTGTGTAAACTATTGGTAACAAAGAAAAAAATCCAGTTATTTAATGGATTTTAAAATATTTTGCCCTTTCTTTTTTCTCTCTTTTTTCATTACATAAACTGTTTTTTTAAACTTGTTTGCCATGTTAAACAATAGCTGTTGCTTTGAAGATGTTTTGTCCTGAACATCAATGTCTCCAGTGGAAACGGTGGCTGGCATGTTAGAGTGTGAATAATGCAGTGATCTGGAATTGTCCACCTTTCAGTCCAAAGTGAGAGTCACTAAATAGAAATAGAATTCATGATTTTGAGTTCAGACAAACTGCTTCCGAAATCTTTGCAAAAAGAACTATTTTAGAGACACAAAAGGTCTTATGAATTTCTACGAGAATAATATCTAGCAAGCAAGTCCTAACATTGATCACAAATTATCTCATATTTATTTAGCTCCATTTGCAACTACAATCATTTTCTGAAGATTACCCTAAAATAAAAAATAACCTGTCCTGCATCTCCATGAACTGCTACTTATCTCAAGCCCATCGTCTTTCTCCCTCTCCAGACTTTAAAATTTTTCTCAAATGAACAAACTCTACCCTCTTAGCCTGACTTGAAAATTTTCCTTTATGCCTTTTTTTCTCCATCTTCTCCAAATCCAATAATAAGAAACTGACAATTATTTCTTCTTGTCATTGGTAGCTCATTTGAATTCCCACTGTCATTATCTTGGTCCCAGAACTCATTACTTCACAGCAAGACTGTTTTAATAATTTCTTAGCTGATCTTTCTTGATCGTGTTTCTGGCTTCTTCGATATTTTTATACACCACTGCTTTCTTTACACAGTTTATCTTTCCTACTCAAAATCCTTCAAGATTTCCATTTAACCAAGAAAATAAATTTAAAATTCCCTTGTCTATTATCTAAGACCCTTCACTTCTGACTCTGGTCTATTAATCCAACCTCATGGACTCATTCAACAGACAGTTTTGAGAGTTACTCTGTGCCAGAAACTGTGCTGGGAAGTTGTGTAAAGATATGTAAAGTATGTTTCTTGGTCTTCACAAGCTCGCAGTGCTTCTCAATAAAAGGGCATTAGCCAGTAACAATTTCCATGGCCTCCTCCACAATTGCAAGTGCTATGTTTTCATCCAGTGACTTCTTATTTCCTTCATGAAACCTTGCTTAACCAACCCAGTCATCCCGGTTGCTTCCTCCTCTGAACTTCTATGCCATGAGATTTGTTTATGATAATGTAGAGGACTTGCTCTTTTTTCCACCCAGCTTTATTGAGAGATAATTGACCTATAATGTTCTGTAAGTTTAAGGTGTACAATGTGATGATTTGATACATGTATATATTGCAAAATGATTTAGTAAGGTTGATAACAATAAGGTTAGATGAGACATCCTTCTCCTCACATAATTATACTTTTTGTGTGTGTGGGGGGAGAATATTTAAGATCTTCTCTCCTAGCAACTTTCAAGTAAATAACACATTATTGTTAACTACAGTCACCATGCTGAATAATAGATCCCCAGAACTTATTCAGCTTGTAACTGGAAGTCTGTACCCTTTGACATCTCCCCATTCCTCCAACCTCCAGCCCTGGCAATTACCATTCTACTCTGTTTCTATGAATTTGGCCTTTTTTTTTTTTTTTTTTTTTTGGAAACTCCAAATGCAAATGAGATCATATAGTATTTGTCTTTCTCCGTCCGATTTAATTCACTTAGCATAATGTCCTCAAGGTCCATCCATGTTGTTGCAAATGGTAGGATTTCATTTTTCTCATGTCTGAATAATATTCCATTTTATTTATATACCACATTTTCTTTATCCATTCATCCACTGAGGAAAGAACAGTGAGGTTGTTTCCATATCTTGGCTACTGTGAGTAATGCTCCAATGAACATGGGGGTACAGACATATCTTCAAGACAGTGACTTCATTTCCTTCAAATATACACCCAAACTGTTGGCCATTTGTATATCTTCTCTGGAAGAATGTCTGTTCAGGTCCTCTGCCCATTTTTCATCAGATTATTTGTTTTATTGATATTGAGTTGTATGAGTTCTACATATATTTTGAATATCAAAGCCTAGTCTGGTATATACTTTGCAAATATTTTCTCTCATTCTGTAGGTTGCCTCTTCATTCTGTTGATTTTTTCTTTGGTTATACAGAAGCTTTTTCATTTGATGTAGATCCACTTGTTTATTTTTGCTTTTGTTGCTTCTGCTTTGAGTGTCATGCTAAAAAAAACTAATGTGACATTGTGCTACATTGTCTATTTCTGCCAAAAAAATTTTTTTTTAAAAAGCAATAAACAAGATTGAGGTCTTCATATCTGGCTCTGGAGGCGTGGATGGAAGTGTCTTTCACCAGGTCCCAGGATGGGTTGGACTGGTCTCTTTGCAGCTGGAGGGGCTAGAGCTGAGCATGGGGCCCTTTCAGGATTTCCTGAGGTGCAGATGTGCTGTCTCCTGCCTGGTCCTTGTGTCTGCAGGACTGCTCATGGACCATGGCTGGTAGGGGCTGGAGCCAAGTATAGGGCCCTTTCAGGATCTCTGGGAATGCACACAGGAGTGTCGTCTACTGGGATCCTAGCTGGCAGGTCTGCTGGTGGATTGTGGCTGTGATGGAGTTGGATGGTCCTTCAGGATCTCGGGGGGTTCAGATGGAAGTGTCTCCTGCTGGGACCTGAGACCTTCAGGACTACTGTTAGAGGGCTTGAGCCAAGTATAGGGCCCTTTCAGGATCTCCAGGTGCACAAACAGGAGTGTCTCTTGCACAGTCCCTACTCCAGCAACTGTTCATGTACTGTGGCTGGGATGGGAGCCCAGTTCCTGGGCCTTTGAGAATCCTCAGTCTAACAGAGTTTGCCAGGCTGCCCTCCAGGGGCTCCCATACCATGGCCAAGAGAGGCAGGAGCTGGTTCACAGGCCACTTCAGCATCCACAGCTGGGACCAATCTCTGTAATGCCTATTACCCAATGCATGAGTGGGCGTGACTGCTCCCAGGTCCCTTGGTGTCTGGTGCTGGTGAAGGACCAAGCCAAACGGGGCTGTAATCAAGTCCTCAGGGGTACAGAGCCGTTTCCAGGTCTGTAGGTGGCACCAAGGACATGAGAGTGTCTCCTGAAGGGCCCCTGTGCCAGCAGGACTGTTCAGACTGTGGCTGGAATGGGCTGGAAGTACAGGCCCTTTCAGAATGTACAATTTGACTATATTTGGTGAGCTTACCTCCAGGGGCTCGCCGATTGTGGCAGAGGGAAGCTGCAGCCAGCTCACAGGTCACTTTGGGGTCCACAGCTGGAGCTGTACAACTTGATGCATGGGTGGGCGGGACTTCTCCTGGGTCCCTCCAAAGCTGGTTCCATCTCTGTAGCCCAGACTGAGGTTGGCGAGTCAGCCATCCAGTTGTGCACTTGCCTTCTCCAAACAGCTCTCCTCAGTCTTGGACTGCACTGAGGTTTCACAGTCTCCTACCTGGATTCCAACACTCTCACGAAGGCACTTTTGTCTATGGATGGATCCGAAAGTGTTGTTGCTGAGGCAGGGATACAAGCTAGGGATGTCTTATTCTGCCATATTGCTGACGTCACTCCTTGATAACCTAGATGACTTGCTCTTTTTTTTAAATTAAATTAAATTTTTTCTTTTGTTTGGCTGCATGGTGCGCAGCCTGTGGGATCTTAGTTCCCCGACCAGGTATCTGAACCTGGACCCCAGCAGTGAAAGTGCCAAGTCCTAACCACTGAACGGCCAGGAAATTCACTAGATGACTTGTTCTTAACGGGGCAGTTACTAATGTCTGGAGACATTTCTAGTAGTCATGACTAAGAGGAGGGTGTTACTGGCATCTAATGGGTAGAGGCTAGAAATGCTAAACGTTTGAAAAATGCATTGGGTAGCCTCCCACAACAAACAGTTATCTAGTCTCAAATGCCAATATCGCCAAGATTGAGAACCCCTGATGTGGGTGATTGTTCATCTGTGCATACAAGCCTTTTTCTGATTATGCTATAAGCTTATTGAAGTAGAAGCCATTTATCTTTCCATTTACTTTCCTCACTTTTTTTTTTTTTTTAATTTATTTATTTATTTTTGGCTGTGTTGGGTCTTCGTTTCTATGCGAGGGCTTCCTCTAGTTGCGGCGAGCGGGGGCCACTCTTCATCGCGGTGCGCGGGCCTCTCACCATCGCGGCCTCTCTTGTTGCGGAGCACAGGCTCCAGACGCGCAGGCTCAGTAGTTGTGGCTCACGGGCCCAGCTGCTCCGCGGCACGTGGGATCCTCCCAGACCAGGGCTCGAACCCGTGTCCCCTGCATTGGCAGGCAGACTCTCAACCACTGCGCCACCAGGGAAGCCCTACTTTCCTCACTTTTAAAAGACATAGTATAGTGGGTTGAATGGTGCCCCCCCCCCCCCAAAAAAAAAGATACATCAAATATCTGGAAGGTGTGAATGTTGCCTTATTTGGAAAAAGGGTCTTTGCAAGTGTAGTTAAAAGTCTTGAGAGGAGGGGATCATCCTGGCTTGTCCAAATGAGCCTTAAATCCAATGAGAAGTGTCCTTAAAATAGACACATAGGAGAAACACACAGAGGGGAGATACACAGACAGAAGAAAAGTAGGAAATGTGACTACAGAAGCAGAGATCGGAGAGATTGGAGTGACGGGGCCCCAGCAAGACACACAGAGGAGAAGGTGATAGGAAGATGAAGGCAGAAATTGTAGTGAAGTAGCCACAAGACAAGGAATCCAAGGAATGGTGACAGCTACAGTGAGCTTGGAGGCAAGGAAGGATTCTCCCCTAGAGCTTCCAGAGGGAGTGCAGTCTTCCTACACCTTGATTTCAGACTTCTAGCCTTTAGACTGTGATAGAATACATTTCTGTTATTTTAAGCTATCAAGTGTGTGGTAATTTGCTATAGCAGCCTCAGGAAACTTACACACATAGTAAGTACAATGCCTTACCCATAGGAAGTATTAAATACTTAATAAAATTTCATATTTATGATAAAAACTGTCTTGCTTCTTTGAAGAAATTCAATTATGTTTCCTTACAAAATCTAATCGAATGCGTATTCTTGTACTTCCATGTAACCTTCCTCAATGCTACAGTGTGCCACTAAATGAGACATATTAGACATATTAGCACAAGAATGAATAGAATACTACCCATAGGAGAGGCCACTCAATGCAATTATCAGGTGTCAATGTACTAGATATAAATTCGTTCATGTATGTACTCATTAATTTATTTCAAATGTACGCCATATAGATGTACTCTACTGAACTTATTAGCTATAAAATGTAATGTTGTCATTTAGAAGCTAGTTATGGTTAATGTAGCTTGTAGCAACATCAGCTTTAATCTCTAGATGGCACTATGTTATAAGGAATCAGCCTAAGATCTGCAACTACAATTTTCATATAACTGTTTCTGGAAATGAAGAATATTTTCCTGCTAAAATCTTCCAAGAAATTATATATAACACTGTGAAAGATCTATTTTATTAAATATGGCTAGGCTTCTGATTTTCATATTACTGTGTGATATGTACAGATAATAGAGGAATTGAGTTCTAAAACATGCTAGCCAAGAGTAAAGAATCTATCAGAAAAGTTTATTTTCATTTAACTTTTTTGAGTATTCTGCATACATTTTGTTGGCAAATGTACAAGTAACAAATGAGATAGCTCTGGTTTCTCATGTGAGACCATCCACATAACCTGGGACTTTATCTTTGATATTTATAGGTAAAGATTAATAACCTACTCTTCATTTTACCTTAAAATATAAACAAGATGACATATTTATTCTTTATCCTCATTGAAATTCCACCTTCAGTCTCAGAAAAGATGAGACAAACTACTGCTGTCATCTTCTCCTTAATTCTTTTTTACATTCTTGACCTTCTTTTTTGAAGAATATTTTTTTTGCCTTGAGTCTCCAGTGACTTCTAGGAATTTTAAAAAGTCTATGTTCCTGAAGGCTTTAGTAATTAGATCTTTCTCTATCTGCATAGGTGGTAAACTCATTTAGCCAATCAAATAATCTCTTATCTTTGTCTTCTCCACTTTCAAAGCATTTTGAACCACTCTTAAGGTACTTTTTTCATTTATTGTTCTGTATTTTAAGTATTTGCCCAACTCTTATCTTCTCTATACTCCTGGGGGGAAGGCATCTTGACTTATTTACCTTTATGCAAATGATATGTGCCTAGTAACTATCTTTCAAATTAAGTGGATTTGGTAGTGCATGATGTGATTTGATTCAGAGAAAAAAAAAATAGTGTGTTTGTTAATGCCACTTGCAGCAACATGGAAGAACCTAGACATTATCATACTGAATGAGGTAAGCCAGACAAAGACAAGTATCATATGATATCGCTAATGTGTGGAATCTAAAAAAATGATACAAGTGAACTTACTTACAAAACGGAAACACTCTCACAGACAGAGAAAACAAACTGATGGGTACCAAAGGGGAATGGGAGTGGGGAGAGATAAAGCCAGGAGAGAGTGGGAGGAGTTTGGGATTAGCAGATACAAATTACTATACATAAAATGGATAAACAACAAGGCCCTACTGTATAGCACAGGGAACTATATTCAAAATCCTGTAATAAACTATAATGGAAAAGAATCTGCAAAAGAACACACACACACACACACACACACACATATACAACTGAATCACTTTGCTGTATACTAGAAATTAACACAACATTGTAAATCAACTGTACTTCAATAAAAAAACAGCTTATTTATAAGTTTTTTTTTCTGAACATTTAAAAAACAATCTCAATGTCTTTGACTTGAAGTATAAAATGAGATTACCAAATAAAAACAAATTTTCTTGATCAGATAAATGATGTGGGGATTAAATTTGTTACTGAGTAAAATTTGGGGGTATTTATTTGAATTTTCCCATTTTCCACATACAAATGGTAAACAAATCTATCGCCACCCCTTGCCAATTTCAACCTTTAGTTTTTACTCTTTCTTCAGATCTCCACTTATCTACCAAATCTTACAGGCGTAATTATTTGATTTTTAGAGAGATGTTATCCTTTTTTGTTCCTAAAGCACACTGCCCTTCCCATATTATAGCTCATACATTGGATTTTCATTGTTCATTTCTTTGTCTATGCCTTTTATCATTCTTTAAATTTCAAAAGGGCAAAGAACCACATATACCTTATTTACCCTTATATACCCAGCACCTGGCACAGAGCCTGCTGCATCATGACCACACAGTGTTTGCTGTGTGAACGAGAGCTGGACAACTGATTTAAGGATGAAAGGGAAACTTTTACATTATTAACTTTACAAAGGTTGGGATATTTGTTATGTGTCAAGAACTACGCTAAACACAAGAGATAAAGCTGTGAGCATAATAGACATATCCTCCTGCCTTCCTGGAGCTTCATTTTAGTGGGGTGAAGACAGGCAAATCAATCAATAAATACATAAGTAAACAAATGAATGCAAAATAAAAGATAGGTAAAAATAGCTAAATGTAGTAATAAATAAGCATATAACATATAAAAATGAGGCAGGTGAATGCGACAGAGAATGTCGCAAAGGGCATGAAGCAGAAGCTGGCTTGGCATGTTTCCGGAACACAAAGGAGGCTGGGGTGAGTGAACTAGAGAAACAGATGCGGTTGGAAATGTGACCGAAGAGGAAACCTGGTGTCAGATAATAAAGGACCTCGTAGAACCCAACAAGGGCTTCGGATTTCATTCGAGATAGGATGTCTTTGGACCGGAGTGGTGGGGCTGAGGGTAGCAGGAAGTGGTCAGATTTGGTTTCTATTTGAGTTAGAGCTGTCAGACTTTGCTGAGGGAATACACGTGGGGTATGAGGGGAAGGGAGGCATTAAGGATGACTGCAGCATTTTTAGTCAGAGCACCTGGAAGAATGGAGCTGTCATTTATTGAGATAGATAAGAAATGGAAGTTAAAAAACAGATGTGGGGATAGGGAGGCTTTTGCTTTTAAGGCGGGAGGTGGAGCAGCAAGTGTGCCAGTTAATGGATGGTCTCCTAGTGGGGGAACAATAGACAGCTAGTGGGAAGCAGCCGCATTGCACAGGGAGATCAACTCTGTGCTTTGTGACCACCTAGATAGGGATAGGGAGGGTGGGAGGGAGGGAGACGCAAGAGGGAGGGGATATGGGGATATATGTATACATATAGCTGGTTCACTTTGTTATAAAGCAGAAACTAACACACCATTGCAAAGCAATTATACTCCAATAAAGATGAAAAAAAAAAAAAGATGCAGAAAAGCGAGGTGACAATTCCAGGAGTGTTCCTTGATTTGGTGAAAAGTGTTGTGACCTTACACAAGTGAAGCAGTTGTCTTAGATAGTTCACCTCATGTGCAAGGATATAAAGGTACAGAAAGATTGGTAAGATTAGTAGGTTTGAAGCTGGGAGCATTTGGAAGCTCTCTTATAAGTACTTTTATTTTTTCCTATGAAATAAGAAGCAAGATTATCAGTGAAGAGAATAAATGTTAGATGTTGGAAAAGGGAGGAAAAGGTGCAGATGATAGGTTTTTAATATGAGATGAATAATGTATCATACATGACATTATTCCAAGTGGCTAAAAAGAATAAATAGCAGTACAGTCTTCATGACATGGTTACATTTCAACTCTCTCTCTATATATATTTTTTTGCCTGTCACAAGACACACAGTTTTTAACACTTTAACATCTCTGAAACTGGGCTGCAACTTACAGTTTAATTGGCTGCCCTTTTTCTTTCTTTCTTTCTTTTTTTTAACGTCTTTATTGGAGTATAATTGCTTTGCAATGGTGTGTTAGTTTCTGCTGTATAACAAAGTGAATCAGCTATATGTATACATATATCCCCATATCCCCTCCCTCTTGCGCCTCCCTCTCACCCTCCCTATCCCACCCCTCTAGGTGGTCACAAAGCACGAGCTGATCTCCCTGTGCTATGCGGCCGCTTCCCACTAGCTATCTATTTTACATTTGGTAGTTCAACTGTATATTTTTAAACTAACAGAATCTAATGGAACAACTAATAGTTTACCAAGAAAGTTATCATGCTTTGATATTTAACTTTAGTCGAAACCAGATGATTTAAATATAATATGAAATTCTCAAATTGACAGAAACTGCAAGTATATTGAATAGCATAAGAATGTTGTAGGCTGAAGTTGGCTCTGCCTTTTTTTTTTTCCTTTGCTCTTTTGAGTGAGTTGCTTCAGTTACCCAGATGTAAAAGGGGTTATAATATATGCTTTGACCACTTCCCTGGACTTCTGTGGGGAATAAGTAAAATAATAATATAAGTTAAAATAATGACACAAGTTAAGATATTTTGTAAGTAATAAAATGATATATCAACCTAAGGTTTTATTATTTTATTGTCATTAATTCTGAGAAAGTATTTTATGGGTCCAAATATATTGTATGTTACAGTATTAAAAGCAAAATGCAAAAGGTCTAAATTGATGTGGGGAGAATAAAAGTTGGTGATGATATTTATAAGGATCTCTTTCCACTCTATAGCAAAGACATCTTAAGGATTTTAGGTTTTGTTAACAATTTAGGTCTATGTGTCTTATGTTTCACATTAGCAGGGCACTGCCTCCTCATCCTAGTTGGTATTTGTCTTCAGTCTGCTTTCCTTTTCATTTCTTGATGGAGATGTGAGTTAAGCAACTTCTCTATGAAGTTTTCTTTTTGTCTCCTTTTGAATAATAGCCTTGAGCCATACTAGTGCCGCTGATGGTAACGTCCAGCATCCCAGGCTTTGTTTCTAAGTTAAAGTGAGCTGGCTTCCAGATGTATAGGTAGAATGAGTTGTATTTGATAAGATTAAGAACTCTTTAATCCCAGATACAATATTCTAGTTAAATGATAACATGTCCTTTGAACATCGTAAACAGTAATATCTTGATTCCCTAGGTGATTCGGAAAAAAATGGATTTGCTTTCTTTACAAAGTAATCATTCCATGTCATTCACGAAATACTTCAATAAATATTGGATGCTCAGAGAATAATTTCACAGCAGGCTTGATATTAGTAGTAAAGAGGCATAAGCAGAAGGTATTTAAAGTCTATGAAACGTATTCCTTAGTTATGGTAAATAACATTTTTTGTATCAGTGTCTTTAAGCAATGGTCAATCCATGCATAGATAACTCTGTTCTTTTTGTGAGGTCATGAAAACAGGAGGAAGCTGCAGGAGGCTATGAAGAGACCTAGAGTAGCACTAGCCTGGTGGCCCGAGTGTAGGTTCTAAAGTCAAACAGCTCAAAAGCTGAATCCCAGGTCCTCCACCTGAGATTAGCTGTGTAATTCTGGAAAGATTAGTTCGATCTCGGAATCTCATTTAAAAAAAGGAAAAGAAAAAGGCCACTATTTATGAGCCAGGAATTTGTGCGTTAGTGCTAAAGCTTTACATGAGTTATTTCATTTAGTCTTCCTAACATGTGTGTGAGGCAATTACTATTTATCCCTATATCCTGCTGATGAGGCAGCTAGATTGGGGGGGCTGTAAGGATCTTGATTAAGATCACACATCAAATGAGAAGCACAACTCTACCAGAAGAGGTAGACTACGGATCCCATGCTCTTAAATAGTGAATTAAATAATCTCATTAATAAACATCATGGAAATACCAGACCTTGGATGAAACATCTGAAAATGTCTAACACAGCTTGGGGTCCCATCCACTGGTCTATAATCCTATCACCTACCAGTGGTGGGCTGAATTCTAAGACGGCTCCCATTGTAGTGCATACACCCTGTAAAATCCCTGGGATTGGGAATATGAGGATTTCACTCCCATGATCGGTTTATGTTACATGGCACAGTGGACTTTAAAAAGGAAAGATTTTCCAGGCGGGCCTAAGCTAATCACATGATCCATTTAAATCTGGGCCTAGGGGTCAGAGACCAAGTCAGAGGAATTGGAAATGGGAGAGAGATTGGACATAAGGGAGATTCTCCATGTCTGGCTTTGACAATGAAAGAAACCACATGGCTTGGAATGTGTATGTGGAATGTGCGTGGCCTCTAGGAGCTGAGAGCAACACTTGGTGGACCCCCAGCAAGGAAATGTGGACCTCAGTCCTGTAATCACAAGGACTTGAGTTCTTGAGAATCCCGAATGAGCTTAGAAGTGGATATTTCCCTCAGAGATTCCAGATGAGAACTCAAGGTGGCCAACATCTTGACTTGAACTTTGGGAGACCCTGAACAGAGAATCCGGCCAAGTCTTGTCCAGACTTTTGACCTATAGAACTGTGAGCTAATAAATGAATACTGTTTTAAGCTATTGCTTTTGTGGCAGTCTGTTACACAGCAAGAGAAAATGAATGCAATGCCTCAAAGTTGGTGGTGATGATCAAGTATCCAGTATGCCTAGTTAATTATCAAACCATGATCATTTCCATGGTAAAGCATTAATTTTCAGTCAGTTTTTATTAACTTGAGAATGGAGAGCTGATAAAAGAAAAAAGCCTCAAAACGGCAAGTGGTACATACAAACCACTGAACCATTCTGGAAGAAGGCCTGGAAGTGATCAACACACGAGGCACACACAAATGAGCCAGGAGATCTAGGGGTGGATATTGAGGGTCCTTAGCAAGTTCAAACTCTAGGATTCCTTGGGTAGAACTTAAGGGTGAAACTAAAGGGCAAGTCCTGCAGTGTGGGGAAGGCATTTAGGGTGGACAGGACCCAAAGCAAAGTTTTATTTGATTTTTTCTCACATTGGCTTTGCCCTTAATATAGTTTTATTCTAATTAGATTAATATCTGATCACCTTGGTTCAAAATAATGGCATTATTTTCGAGTCAGTGCTTCTACAAGTCATCAAGTCTGATTGATACCGCCTTCTACATTTCCCCTACATTTCCATTTCCTTTCCTAGCCCCTTATTCTATCCTCTGGTGACTGGTTTCTATTAAAAACCTCTACTTGGCCATCCGCAGGCCCATTTCTGTGCGTTACCACCAGATGCGTCCTGCCCAAACCTTTTGTTCCTCACGTCACTCCCTAGCTCATAACTTCTCAGGATTCTATCTCGCCAAGATCTTTGGTCTTTCGGCTTCCCTCACTTTATGCATGAGGAAAGTGAAGCCCGAGGGGTCCACTTCCTTACTCAATGTCAGAGCAAGCAGAGGGCGAAATAACCTAAACAAGATCTCCTGATTTAGTTCAGTGCTTTTTCCATGACACTATTCAACTTCTCAGAATGGCTTCAGGGTTTTTCACCTGTATTTCCAACCTTACTTCCCCACTCTCAGTCTCTTTAGTTCTCCCTGTGATTCACCCACTCCAGACAACCCATTTCCCAACTGTCCTGGGAATGTATGACTCACCATATTCCACCTAGTGGATGCTCCCTCGTTTTTCTTTGCCTTTCATTGTTATGGTATTTTTGCTTGCTGGTCGCTTGAACTCACACTGGTTCCTCCTTTCTCTGAACCTCGTCTGCATCCACTGTTTGTATCACTTACTAACACATGAAGATCACAAGCCACCTCACTTAGTTGTAGACGATTCACGGCTGACAGTCTTACCTTTCTAAGAAGATTCTACTTTCCAGGGTGATACGTATGGTTTCTCTTTCATTTGTAGCCAGCTCCGTGTACAGCAAAAATAAATAATATATTGAATTAAATTAGTCTTATTGTTCTTCTGCACTGTTTACATTCTAAATCAGCTAACATTTATTGAGAGCTTATTAGCTATTATTAGTCAGGGGCATAAGAGGTGAGGTAGGCTAAACCTCTGTCTCAGATGAGCCCACATTCTAATGGGGAAGTGAATTGCTCTGAAGTAATACGATAAATACATTGTGCAGTGAGTTTGGGGGTTACACTATTCCTATTATCAGTCCACTGATTACAGAAGGTGGGGTATCGTGGCTGGTCTGGATCTTGTCATGGCTTTCCTCAGATACAGCTGTTGGCTCATACAAGGATTTTATTGTGATACATGCTATACTGGTTTCATGCTCTAGAATGTCCAACACACTCAGATAACTAAAAATACTGCAGCAAAGCCACATTCTAAAGGACTTTGCTACAGCATGGATCCAATTATTCTAAGTAAATAACCTATCCAATTAGTTGTCTTATTGTATTTTCATTTGAAAGATGCTCTGGTCCAGAGCCAGTTAATTAAAAAATCTATTTTCAACTAGGTTTTAAAAATTTCAAACAAATATGCCTTTACCTTATTGTGAACAAGGTAAAGCTTAGAATATTGGCCCTTCAGAAACATGTTGTAATTTAATTATAATAAATTCCGTTGCTTTGACAATGGCTACCAGTGAAAACAAATCTTTTCCACATAATACTTTCTAAAAAGGCAAAAAAGAGAAAGACTGCAAAGTCCAGTTGACAAATTGCAGTCGGTCTGCACTAGGGTACTTTAGTACATCATTCAGTATCACTGAAATGTAAAGGAGCTTTGTTAGGCTTGAAAAATTGAGGACTTGGATTTCTACCCAGTTGCAATAACACAGTGTAGCATTGTTAGCTCTGATTCAAGTGCAACTGATCAAAAGGTTATTGAATATTCCTTGTCTCTCAGCCAACCCTGAATGTCTTCTCCCTGACTAGAATATTTGGATCCTGTTGTTGTTCATTAATGCTTATCTTACATTCCATTCACTATCATCATCTACCTTTTTCAGTAATCAGCTAATTACGTTTTAAGATAATTAGTTTAATGAAAGTGTGGGAAGTATGCAGTAAGAATCTAAGTGATATTGTCATGACCTCTACATGTCAATTAAGTAAAAAAATAAGCAACACCAAAAAAATTAAAAAGAAGGAACACTTACAATATTATGTATGTTCAAAACACAGTGTGTGTTTTGCTGAATTACTTCAAATTAAGTGCTAGTCTCCTTTGGGTGCAATTGCCCCTTGGGGGTATATAATGATATGTTGGATGTTACAAATGTGAATAATACTTTCAAGCCACTGCGGCAGCTTTTTGGCCCTTATAGATATAATGTTTGTTGCTGCTTGTCCTGTTTATGGATTTCTCAAGTACAAATAGGAAAATATAGAGAACTTCAGATTAGTAAAGTAACTATTTTAATAGAAGGACTGGAGTCATACTTGTAGTATTTCTCCATTTTAAAAAAAGACTATACGATTACACTGAACCTAAACCTAAATGCTTTTTTCCTTTCTTCCTTCCTTCCTTCTTCCCTTCCTTCCTTCCTTTCTTTTTCTTTCTTTCTTTTGTTCTAGAAATGTATATGTATATATGTGTGTCTTTATTGACCATAGCACTCTGTTAATTTCTGTATAAGAAAAAAGAAGTGTATTGGAGATGCTTTCTATCTATAAAGAGGTTATTATCCTCTTAGTGGCAGCCATGATAATGTGCCTCTCAGGTCCTCCAACTACAGGGATCATAATTGACCAAGGACTACTGTTCCTTTGCATTGAGTCCATGCTTCCTAGAGGCTGTTCCCAGCCAGTGGCTGAGTCCAGCTGAGATACTGAGGCAGGCCTATTCCTGGGAGACATGGGACTCCTATGCCAGCTGCCTTTGGTCCACGGACATCCCCTGAGTACTTCTGAACCTTCCTCTGACAGCACGGCCATCTAGGACACTTCCACCTGAACTTTCTTCCCATTCTCCTCCTTTGGGATAAGCTTTTGGATGGTTCTCCCAGCCTCCTCCAATTTGCTCCCTATTTTCTTTCTCAGGCATTTTTCTCCATAGAAAATCTTCGCACATTTAATTTCATCTTGATATCTTATTCTTGGAGGACCCAGCCTAACACATTAGTGATTAAATCAAATACTCAGGGAAAATGAAAAGGAACATTATCAGGAAGTACAAAATAAGAGGCAAAACAATATAGTTGAAGAGGTCACAAAAATGTTACAAAGTACTTGATTCATGTAGGTAACGGGAGGATGCATAATGTGTATGAGTCAGTGAGCATTCTAAATGAGTGCAGTACAGAAGAATTGAAGATGGGTTTGAAGGGTTTATTGAAATCAGATTATAGAGGACATCAAATATCATGCTAACGAATTTGGCTTGCCTTTTTCCTCTGTATTCCTTCTCCTGAAAATGTGACAGCAGAGGGGCTTCAAAGGTTTGAGGATGCTGGGCACCAGCTGGCGTTTCTCTTTTGGGTTCTTACTACAGAGGCATGACTAGTATCTGGTATTCAGAAGCCCAAGTCCAAGAGGAAGTCTATGAAGGGGAACCTTAATACTAGCCTGGGATTTGGGAGTCTGACACCTTGGTAGTTTCCTGGAGAGCTTAAGTATTGCACACATACGCGCAACAAAGACTGCTTTTGAGACTTAAGTCTTAGTTCTGTATCAAGAACAGGCTAATTGGCTTCTTTCTCGTCTTCCTTCTAGAAACTGGGTTACAATTAGCAGTGTATGGGCCAGAGTTGAAGAGTTTTGTTTGGCAACACAGTGCAGGCTTTATTTGGCAATGATTGTGCTTAAATGAAACCAGAAATTTAACATTAAAATCTGAATGTATGACTGTTTTTGAATAATCAGTTTATTCGGCTAGATTTTCATTCCTCTTTGACTGCAAAGCTGGAGTTGAGTAACAACTACCCCGTTTGGAGAGGGCAAGGGTTCTTCAGTGTGCCACGATGCCCACTTTACCTGGGAGTCTAACATCTGCTCCACGCTGTTAGTTTACATTCCCGTCTAGTGTTGGAAGCCTTTTGAGTGTGTGACCCCACCTACATTTCAGCCTTGCTTTCTAGATCTTGCCACACAAGTGTCAGAAAGCTGTACCAGCTCAGCCACATGGGCAGCATGTTTTTGCTTTCAGGCAATAGCTTTGTGTATATGAATTAAGACAGCTGAAATGCATTGGATCCCAGAGAACTTGGCTGTGAGATCCTCCTTGTCTGATCAAGACATAGAAAGGGTACCATGTTCTACTGAGCACCAAGAGGATTAAGTTGGCAATAATGGCAACTGAGCGTCCATGAGATTAGCATTAAGACCAATGGTTGCAGAGTCTTGCTGAGGGATAACCCAAGTCCTGCCCTCATCTAGAGGTGATGAGGAAGATCAGTGCTTATTTGAGGATACATGTAATGGAAAGTATTGCACAATGTATCATAATGATTTTTTAAAAATTGAAGTATAGTTCATTTACAATATTTACAATATTGTGTTAGTTTCAAGTATGAAGTGATTCAGTTATATATATATATATATATATATATATATATATATATATATATATATATATATATATATATAAAGCTTTTATTTCTTTTCCATATTCTCTTCCATTATAGGTTATTACAAGATAGTGAATATAGTTCCCTGTTCTATACAATAAATCCTTGCTGCTTTTCTATTTTATGTATAGTAGTTTGTATCTCTTGATCCCATACTCCCAGTTTGTCCCTCCCCGTCTGTCTCCCCTTTGGTAAACATAAGTTTGTTTTCTATGTCTGTGAGTCTGTTTCTGTTTTGTATATAGATTCATTTGTATTATTTTTCGATTCCACATATAAGTGATATTATATAGTCCTTGTCTTTCTATCTGACTTATTTCACTGAGCATAATATTCTCTAGGGCCATCCATGTTACTACAAATGGCAATATTTCATTCTTTTTATGGCTGAGTAATAGTCCATTGTATATATGTACCACATCTTTTTAAGCCAATCATCTGTTGATGGGCACTTGGGTTGTTTCCATGTCTTGACTATTGTTATCATCATGTTGTATGAGGGTTCGTCTTTGTTATATGAGTACTTGCATAATCTGCCTACAAAGGTCCAAAATCATGTATCAAAAGGCCACAGGAGCTACTCCCTCTGTGTCCCAGACCACAAGGCTTACATTTGATTTCTCTGGTCATTGCTCCTACCTTACAGCCCCATAGATGAGGAATCGCAAGCGTTTTCTGTAAAGTGCCAGATAATAAATATTTCTAGCTTTGTGGGCCAGATGATTTTTGTCACAACTATTCATCTTTGCCATGGGAGTGTGAAAGCAGCTATGGGCATTATGTCAACAAAGAGGGATGATTGTGTTGCAATAAAAGTTTATTTACAAAAACGGGATGGGTAAGATGTGGCCAGCAAGTGTAACTTGCCAACCCTGCCATAAGGCATATGAAAAAAGGATACACTTACTACAGCCTTCAAAGCCACAGCTAAATTCTCCAAGAATTTAGGGGAGTGTCGTGTCAGAACTCCAACCGCCACTCTACATATTCCAGATTTCCTCCTTCTCCGGTTAAAATGCAAGCTTCTCTATACTTCTAAAATCTGCTTCCTGGAAAATTCTGCTTTTCTCCTCAACTCTCTCACTGAACTCTCCATCAGTTTTGTCCTTCCTGAGTCACCATAATTTTTGGTTTTAATGAACCCCTGATTCTCCCCTGAGCACGCTGGCTCTATAGCCTGTGCACGTGAACGCAACACCTGGAACATGGCCTCTCATTTCACTGACATTTTCATGTCCCCAAAACTCAACATCACTTCAGCTGTCCACTCTTCTTGCTACTCCCATCACCACCTCTGACATTTCTATGCCCGTTATTTCCAAATCTGCAGTCCTGACAAGAATTTCAACTTGCATGTCCTACTGCATAACTGATATCCATTCAGAGACCTAACAAACAGCTCAAACTTAAGATTGCCCACACTGAATTCTTTATTTCTGTCCTTAAACCTGTTTCTTCTTTGCCTTCCAGCCTTAGAAAATGACCCCACTTTACCCTCAGCTGCTTCAGTCTCAAGCTTGTATTCTTTCTTACTTATTTCCCACATTTAAGCCATTAAAACCCATTCCAGCTCTCCTCTTTTCATTATTAGCCTTTAGACTATTCCACCTTCATCTTTTCCCTGGATCCCTGGAATAACTACCAACAACCTCATCTCCTGACTCCCACTATTGATCGTCTACACATAGCAGCCATAGTCAACTTTTAAAGCATAAAGCAGATCTCCCCTCCTCTTTAATCTTCTGATTCAAAAAAGAGCAAACTCCTTCTCTTTCTTCTGTTAAGCTCTACCCAGTGTGGACTATATCACTTGGATTTCATTCTTAGCATTTCCTCTCTGCTTACTCACCATAGTGTGGTGGCCTTCTTTCCACTCCAAGCTCATTCCTGCCTTAGTGCATCTGTGCTTGCTCTATCACCTTTCTGGATGGTTCTTTCCCTTCATGTATCAAAACTGAATGTTTCTTGTCATCCAGATTTCAACTTAAATGGTGTCTCCCCAGACACCCTGACTACCCAATATGAAACAGCCATCCTGTCACTCTACATCATGTCACCATATTTTAATTTTCTCCATGGTAGTTATCTCTGTCATGGCTGTTTTGTTCATTTACTGTTTTATGGCTCCTATTAATTTACCTTGCTAAGTTCAGGCCACCTCTTCCATTCCTCTCTCCTGCCCATTTCCCCGTTCTTCCTGTTCTTCAATACTTCTGTAGCTTCCCGTCACGTTCTGTTCTCCCAGCAGGCCTCATTGTGTGCAGAAACTGGTGGGGGTGGTGTGGTGTCCCCACCTTCTGCTTCCAGTGGGTATTGTGAGAGTGTTACTGCTCCTGAGTCTTTCTGGCCCAAAAGCTTGTGGAGGGTAGACCCATAGAGCTGGATCACTTTTTTCTTTGCTTACTCAATACCCTTAGTTCTTTATAGTCATCTGATTGTTTTGCATACTCCCTACACATCAGCCCCTTCTAGTTTTCTCTCCTTGGTTTTGGTGGTAAATTGTCTCGACTGTCATTTCAGCAACTATCCTGCAAATAGCTCTGGCCTCTGTCCTTTTCATCACACCATCCTGGCAAGTCATCATTTCGAGATGAATCCAACTTCTATGCCATTTTTCTGCTCGATAAGACTTGCTGGAGAAAACTGAGAAGATTGGTACCATTATAAACTTAGAGTCATCACCTCACCTGGGCCCTCAGTACTGCCTGGTAATCTTAATATATTTCCCAATCGGACTCATGCTCCTGTGTACCACACAATTATTTCAAATATCCACCCCCTCACTCACGGCAAATGAGCTCACTAGCTACTCGACAGAAAAAAAAAATAAGTCCTGAGAGGCGCCAAACCTGCAAACCTTTCTTCCTCTAGAATATAGCAGAATATTTCTCTATTCTTTCCTCCTTACCAGGATCTGGCACTGTTCAGTTATTTTCTACTCTGTACCTGATGCTTCTGTCTCCGGCCTGGGTCTCCCTCACTCATTGTTCTCTTTGGGATGAATTTCTCTCAGTTTCTGACATCTAGCCGCCTTTTCTCACTCACTCCTTTTTCCTCCCTCTTTTGGAATTTTCAGCGCCTTGCTCTGTCTGTGACACTCCTTGTCCTCTATGCTGCCGCTCCCACCACATCCTCTAGTTGATCTGTGTTCCTGTCAGAGTTCAGCTTAGGTGTCAGCTCTTCCAAGTGGCCTTTTCTCTCTGCAGATTATATTAGGGCCTCTATTACTGCTTGCAACACATTTCGACCTTCCTCTTTCTTGGTACCATGATAGATATAATTTTTTGCTTGATATTTATTTTCCTTGATTCACTGAAAGCTCTAGGAGGGAAGTGACAATAAGTGGTTTGTGAGCCACTCTTTATTTGTACCTAATAAAGTGCCTGGCACAACCCTGGCATTCATTCGTGGATATGTGTTGAATGAATGAATGAACAGAAGGAGAAGGAGGACAAGGAAGAGAAGTAGGGGTAGAGGAGGAGGAAGGAGGAAGAAGAAAGGACAACGAATGAAGAAGGACATCCCAATGAAAAGCACACCCTAAAGCCTGCAGTGGCTTTGGCTAAGGTGTTTATTTCATGCCTCCCTTCACTAGCTTGCCCCATGGCTCCCAATAGATGGGAGGCCCCTTCCCATCAGGAAGGTGCTCCAGACTCACTCACTGTGTTGTCTATAACGCTTGGGTAACAAGCACTCTGATGAAGCTCATCAAAGATGGAGTAACTCCATGCTGCCCCCAAACCATTGGCTTCTCCAGCCTGATGTGTCTCATACTCCATTTCCTAGTGTTGTTGTTGCCCAGTGAGTCTGATGTTGATCACACCTCCTTGAGGGTGGATTTAGGCGCAAGGTGCTCCTCCTACTGGCCATAATATACCTCTTACGATGATGTTTTAGGTGGACTTTGGCTTGGATTGGAGAGATTAGAGTTTGAGGGTTGTAGTCTGGGGTAGTCTCCTCTTACTGGCCATAATATACCCCTTACGATGAAGTTTTAGGTGGACTTTGGCTTGGATTGGAGAGATTAGAGTTTGAGGGTTGTGGTCTGGGGCAGCAGTTAGGAAGGTACTGCAATGGATGAACAAAGTGATAGGGATCTAAATTAAAGTGGTGAGAACTCTGACTTTACATTATTAGATCATGGGTACACTACTGAATATTAACATACAGCTTAAAAACACTAAAAACAGAGGACTAACTCAAACAGGTGTGTTCTTATGTGTTTCCGCAGAGTGATAGGCTAAGAAATTGGTAACATTTTTTTAAAAAAAGCTAATTTGAAGACATCAAATTGGGCTAGTGAATAACAATAACATCTCTTTAAGCAAAGGAGAGCATATTAAAAATACAAGTTTGCTATTTTAATTAGTAACAAGTTAAAAGAAAAAAGAAAATTTTTAAATCCTTAAGAATTCAATTATAGAAACCTCTTAGATAAAATGCTATATGAATTTGATTTTCTTTTTATCATCTTTACCGTGTCACATAAAGAGTACCAGATGACATAAACAGATGGACTTGTCTTATATGTTACAGCTTAAAGCCTTCTCTAGCATTTTTGGGCCATATTCATAAACTTAGGATATGGTAGAACTAACTTGCATCTGCTTACAATCTTTGAGAACTTCTGTTAAAATTTATTTTAGTAAGTTATAATATGGCAAGTCTTTTTAAAACTATGGACAATATTATGTCCACTTTAGAAATAAGGTCTGAAATATATTTTAATACTTCTAAGTAACTATAAGTTTGCAAGACGAAACATGCCTTTACTCAAGTTTTCCTATTGGTGAGCATTCTTAAGGAAATCATTGTTTTTTGAGGATAGTTTCAATTCATGAAGGAAATGGGAGAAAGACATGGAAGGATTCTTGTTCTATTTAATACTTTCTGTAGATTTTTATACTTTTCAAAGCATTTTAGGATTACCAATTTCATTCTTTACCTATGTTTTGCTATTTTGATAAGTAGGACGGTTATCAGCTTAGCAAAAAAGCAAGCTGCTTTGTCTCCATTAACATTATGAACTTTGAGAAAAGAACTTAGCCATGTCCACTCTACTTGGCAAGAGTTTGTCTGATTTTACTCAATGTAACCCTTGAATGTTGTACCCACATCTATAAATTGACAGGAAATGTCACACAGGGTCTCAAGGAATTCTTAAATAATTAACATTAATTAAAAGAATAGGCTCATATTTAAATAGTTATTATTTGGGTTATTGAAGAAAAAAATTCAAACTTCATGAAATTCACATCTAGTACAATTAATTTTTGTAGAAAATTATTTATTGTCATAAGGCATTTAATAAATTGATTTTGAGTTGTGTAAACAGCAGGAAGAAACATGCTTTCTGAGATAATAGTCATAGCTTTCAGATTCTGATTACTTGCTGACTACTTCATGATTTTAGAATAAATTTAATAACTGTTAAAAAAATATTTAAAAAACTAAATTTAAACGCTGGAAACTGTAAGCCTCAAAGACGCTCCAGGTCAGGTAGTTATATACAGAAAAACATATATTCACTTTTCAAGCAAGTGTATGTAAAAGACTGTCTTTTAAGTAGGAATCATTGAGTAAGGACAGCTCCCTGAGTTATGTCCCTAAGGTAGAGCCTAAAGGATATACCTGTTCGCCATTCCTATAATCAACAGCTGCAGATGTTTAGAACTGGGTCTGAGAGAAAAAGTACAAGTTGATGAGTCAAATGAAAAATGATAATTTAGAAGCTAAAAAGTTGGGGTTTCTCAACCAAGAATAGAAAAGAGAGGTTGAGATATGAAAAGCATACATTCTTTTATTTTTTATTATCGGAATAAAATTGCTTTACAAAGTTGTGTTAGTTTCTGCTGTACAATGAAGTGAATCAGCTATACATATACATATATCCCCTCCCTCTTGGACCTTCCTCCCCCCCGGCCCCATCATTCATGTGTATTAAATATTTTTGGTTTCTAATAGCTGCGGGTAGAAAACAGCCTGTGATACTCGTGGGCATCCCTACTTACATTCCACACCAGTGTGTTTGCTTTCAGCTCCTAATGATGGGGCTGAAGCCCTAGAATTCAATAGTGTCATCAGATTAATAATGTCACCCAGGGAATCCATTAATGTCAACCTCTATTCCTCTGCAGCGAAACCTCCTTATTCTGAATTCCTTCGAAGCACCTTTCCTCTTTGTGGGGTGCTCGGTTCTGAAATACTCAGTTCACAATGAAAAAAGATAAAAAAACTTTGACATTCTCCATTTTATTCAGGGCAAAGAGAAATAAACGTGAATGTCTCTCAAGCTTGTGATAGGTGACCTTTGTTGTCTTGACAGGAAAATGTAAAACCACCCATTTTTATATTTGGCTTAATAAGATACGTGAGGTAGCAATGTTCAATAGCCAAAACTGACTGGTGATTTTCTTTCTAGTTGACCCATTAAAATTGGCTGAAGATAATGAATTCATCCATCACTTATGACTAAGTGTACTGTCTCCTGCATGCACTCAGGATAATAGCATTTTAGAATGAAGGGTATTAAAATCAGCAGATAAATCTAACATTACTGGGGAAAGTCATTTCATGATGATCATTCAGAGGTCATCATTATGCACATTCATACCAGTTTCCAACTGGTTGAGGCCCAAAATTGGAGAAGAAGAGGGCAGGAAAGAAGCAATTTCTTTCAGGTGACATCAGTATTTTTCAGCTACTAGTTTGCCCAGCCTTTTTTAGGAAAAAAAAGAGAGAGAGATAGCAATTGGAGTGTTTCCCACTTCGGGTTCTGTAGATTTTTTCCTGCTTTTCACGAAGTTGAACTTATATATATCTGATTAATATTAAGCTACATGAAGGAATAATCTTCATACAGAATAAGATTGAAGTCTGCTGAAGAACAGAAGGGTTTACGCAGTTCCAGGAGAAGCTGTCTAGTGTAAGCTGAGGACTTCCAGCTTCCTCCTGGCCTCCACCATTTACTGCCTGCATCAAGTTTGCACTAGTTATTTATTTATTCTCTGCCTTGGTTTCCTCAGCCATAAATGGGGATGATAGTATTAGCTACCTGGTGAGTTTGAGGTGAAAATTAAATGTAGCTATATACATAAAATATTTGTCATAGTGTCTGGCGCAGGTAAGTCCTCAACAAAGGTTATTCATGGTATTATTATTATTATTATTATTTTTCTGTTCTGACTAGAAATGTGAAAAAATAAAAGGTGCTGAGTAGATGTATTTTGTGTGTTGACTTTTCTTATTTTTCTTTGTTTCTCAACTAATTGCTGTAGAATACTCTCTAAACCAGCTTGCATTTTTCTCTTATTGGGTTTTACAGCCCTCTTAATCAGAAACTACCCTTGTTTAATCAAACCAACACATACACTTTAGAAAACTTGGGATCTGCAAGACGAAATATTGGAGTTAGCATATAGTGGGAGCAGGGGAAGGGGAGGGGCGAGAAGTCTGGAATTGTCAGAAACCTCTGGAATATGAATGGTCTGATTTATGGTTCTTCCATGATGGGAGCTCATAAAAAGACAGGACCCCAAGTGTCACTCACCTGAAACCTCTGTCTACTGTTCATTATGAGTGACTCCTGTTACGCTAAAGGACCATGGTGAAGGGAAGTGGATGTGGGAGAAGATACTGCAACCAGTTTATAATGCAGGAAATTCCTCTCTGTGAAGTAGATTTAGGGCAGGACACCTGGTTGCAACTTTGGTTAAAGAATACCAAGCAAATCAAGCAAACTGGCTCCTATGGAGCCCGAAAAGCCATCCCAAAGCCCATAAGAGAGGCCAAATTCCCCTAATCTGTTTTCTCTTTACCCTCGGACCCTTTAGGAGCTGAGGCAGGGTCCTCTTTCCTGATATGCCTGTAGGGAATATATTCATTTTTCTCATCATCTGCTTTAGAAACCATAACTGACCACTGTATACATGGGAGACACGCTGATAGAAAGTTTAGCTTATTTGCAGCCCATCTTTATCAAGAAACATTTATTTAATGGTTAAATGGTTAATGTGGTTAGAACCTGGGATAACTAATACAAGTAAGACATAATCCTTGCCCTCAGGGCTCTCACAGTCTAATGAGGGAGGAAGACCCTTTGATATCATGATGCTAGTTGGCAACTTAAGCATAAACATTGCTCTAGAAACGGAGGAGGTAGAAGCCAGTTGCCCAAATAATCCATTGCTGCTGACTAATTTTGTTTAGCCTCAGCTTAAATTCATTCATTTAAATAAAGCTCATTTAAAGAGACAGATGGTCTCAAAAATGAAAATATCCCTAGACTGTTTCCCCCAGTTAACATATCTTGATAGAACTGAATAAAAATGGGGCTTCCTTAGGCTTTAATGTTTCTTACGTTGTAGCACCAAAGGAGGTGCTCCTAATTCAGCAAGGACTTTTTCCTTCTAGGCATTCTTGGTCTCCATGTTTGCATTTTGATTCTTTTAATATTTATAGGACAGCCATAAGGTGCTCTGCATGGTCACCAGTTATATAAATTTTGTTGAGTTTCACTCTTAAAAAGCAACATTGGAGCATTCCACAGAGATAAATATTTATTGGTGGAATTATATATCAGAAGAAATCATTTAAATTCATTACTCACTGTGCCCCTGAGCTATAATCCTATTGTATAGAAAACACAACTAAGAAACCCCCCCTCCAATGCTGTAACTTGGGTTTAGAATCCAAGACAATTAGTGCACTGATGTAAATTCTATATTTCACAAGAAAGATTATTATTACTTACCACAGTAAATTGAAATGTAAACGACAGGGAAAATGTGCTGTTAAGTGTTTTGACCTGATGGCTAATTTAATTACATGCTGCAAGCCTTGTGGACCATATCTACTAAATTACAAGTTTGAATATTTTTAAAAATTGTGAAATTTTGGTTGCACTGTAACACATAAAGGTCTAACAGAAATTTGATGTCATTTAATTTAAGTATCTATTCCTCATTTCTTCTAGATACACTTACGCTTATGCTTCCTTCTCGTTCACCTATTGTCTTTTCTGCCCACACCATCCCTGGAATGGGTTTGGTGTCCCTAACTTAAAAATTCATTCTCAGTTCTGTAAATCATCTCTTTCTTTGTAGTAAAATACACATAACATAAAATTCACTACTTTAGCCATTTTAAAATGTACAGTTCAATGGCATTAGTTCTAGAACTTGATCATCACCCCAAAAGGAAACCTCATATCCACGAAGCAGTCACCCCTCACTCCCTCCTTCCCCTGGCAACTGTTAATATGCTTCTGTCTCTATGCATTGGTCTTTTCTGGATTGTGTAGCTTCTCCTGATGACCAGTACTGTCCAGCACACAAACACTCTAGGTCAGCCTGGAGTGCCGACCTTATTCTTATTTGGAGAAACTCTCAAAAATTTCACCTCTTGTCCAATTTTTTATGCATGTCCCAATACTTACCTGTGGGGATACTGATAGCCTGGATTTTAACTCTGTTTTGCCTTTTCACAAACATTTTGTTATACGGGACATCCAACATGTTAAGAATGTCATCTGTAGCTATCGGTGGATGAATGTGAAGATCATGGGATGGTACTATTAGTAATTACTTTAGAGGAAGAGAGCTACTACTTGGGGTTTACTTTACATAGTGATCCTGAAAGTCAGCAAACGTTTATTGAATAGTAAGTACAGAGTGCTGGGAGTGTTTTAAGGTAACATTTTTAGAGATTATGTGGGTGGATTCACAAAGCACTCAATCCCTCCAGCAGTTAAGGAAAAATACTGTCTCTTCAGCTTCTTCACCAAAGAAGAGGCCAAATAATGTATTGGACTCTTTGGATATTGGATCTCACTTGGATATTCTACTTGTTCTTTTCTATCAGCTACACTGCAAAGGGGCATCCGTTGAGTACGGCTGGAATCAACAGGAATCTTTGCAAGCTGTGCACAAAGCTTTGACTGATGACAGTCTATGTAAATGATGATTTTTCCTATTGACATCTCTGGCAAAAGGGAGGCAGCCTCCACCTGGAGGTGGCCCTTGGAGCTTTGGAATTATCCACCTAACCTTGTTACCGAGTACACTGCTTAGAGAATGCAAAGCAGTTTGCTACTAAGATCTTTTGGAAACTGAACATCTGACCCATGTATGCCTTATAACTCTCCAGCCTGATGTGCCCATTTTATGGTGGGTTCACTGGGACTCAATCTCTAATGAGATAGGGCAGCTATCACTTGGAGGGAAACTTTATCCTCCATTTAGCCACTTGAAGCAAAGCCACTGGCTCAAGGAGGACTTCAGTTCTCTGAGGATCCCCTAAATACCTGTGCTTAGTTCATGGGATGGTTCAGCTAATCTGAAACTTGATGGTGTCCCTGGGCTGCTGCAGCTGTTCAATCTCAATGCCAGCAATGCAGAGTCGGAAATGGAAGTGATCACTCTAGTCAGTGGACAGAACTCAAGGTCGTTCTCATAGCCCTGGTTGATACTCTCCTTGATGAACCTCGTTACATTTTTACTGACTCTTGGTTGCTTAGTTTGCCACGTGGAAAACTATAGACAGATTGAAGACACTCCTCTTTGGGGCCGTGAGTAGAAGATGCAAATCATGGCTGGTGAAGAATCACTGAGTCACTTATGTAGATGTCTACTTTAGGAGTGTGTTCCCATGAAGTTGTCTGCAATCAAGCTGCTGATGGAAACTGCGCTGCCCTGAGTGACAGCATCATTGCCTGTATCCATCTTCATACCAGACGTCACAACACAATGACCATGATAGACTGGACACAGTCCAGTAGAGGACTCCACGTTTCTGATGCAGAGGCTACCACTGCATGACGGATTTATGACTCTTGCCAAAGGTTGACGGGGAAGCCACTGTACATGGGGTCTGGTTCCTGCCTACTCCTGAGAGACTATCAGACTTATGACCCCCTTCTTGGGGCTATTAGTGTATCCTGATCACTGCTGACACTTTCCAGGTTGTGAAGTTGTTGCAGTTTGACCAGCCAACTCTGACCACACTACTGTAGCCCTTGAACTAGTCTATATCATATTTTTGCCTTTCTAGACCACTTATACTCTGACAATGAAGAAGCTCTATCACAGAAGCCATATGATAATGGGCTGTTAGTCAAGCTATTTGAGAGATTTTCCACGCTCTGGACCATTCACTGCCTTCTGGTATTTCGAGTATTGGAATGACTGCCTCAAAAATTAACTCAAAAACATTTTTGACTCTACTTCCCTCACCTCCCCCTGATGCACACACCTTAGTAAAGAAGTTTGATTATGGAATGCACCATCTTTGGAAAGGGATTGTCTCCTCTCAGCTGCTTCCTGTGTTATGATTAAGGTGGAAAGTGTCAAGTAGGAGAGTTATACAGACCTATTTTGAAAATTCTGGATTCTGTCCTGACCATACTGGTTATGATACTTCTTTCTTCTCCTTAATGCCATCTCCACTCTAGTCTGGTTTATACACTCTTTGAGGGCAGCCTAGCCTAGGAGAATCAAACTTTACTTGGTTCAGTCACCTGGATTATCTTGTTGGATTGACATGGTCAAAGATCATATGGATAGTGACCACTTGGCTGAATACACTAATCACTGAATTTCCCCAAAATAGTCCACATAGGCTAAAATGGGAAACATAATGGTTCTCTCTAAGATTTATGAAAAAACCTTTGTCCCGCTTCTACCTGACCCTTCTTGATGAAAGTTCTGGATGCAGGAAGAAGATGGTTGGGAAAAAAAAGGTGAAGTTATAGCTACTGGAATAGGACACACTGCTTTTTTTGGGGGGGTGGAGGGTGGGTAAAAGGAGAGCAACAACCTGGGGAGGGAACACTGTAGACCCTGGGGGTTACAGGGGAAAGAGGGACATTATTGATCTCTGTCTTTCAGAATTAAGCCCGGAGCTTTCCTCACCCAGGAAAACATTATGGTGTGTTTCTCCCAAACTTTGTGAGTACCTTGAAATAAACTAATTGCTGGGTCTTCCATCTCTTGCCACATGACTCTGACCATAATTTGATCTCTATTCCCCAAAACTTTTCCTAGGATTCTATTAGAAGCATCAAAGATGGCCCAAGATCCTGAACTTCAGATGCAAAACACCTGTCATTACCTCAAGACATCTTTTCAAGCCCTGTTCCTATAGCCATTAAGGTGGCATGGAAAAACAGGCAGGTTGGACTAATAGCCCTAAGGCAGCTCTATGGACTGAATGCTGGTGTCTGATCAAAATTCATGTGTTGAAGCTCTAATTCCCAATGTGATGGTATTTGGAGATGGGGCTTCAGGGAGGTAATTAGGTCGTGAGAGTGGCAACCTCATGAATGGAATTAGTGCCCTTATAAGAAGACACAAGAAAGAGATAATCTCTTTCTCTACCGTGTGAGGACACAGCTAAGAGACTGCTGTCTACAAACTAGGAAGAGGGCTCTCATCAGAATCCTGATCTCGGATTGCCCAGACTCCAGAACTGTGAGGAATGCATTTCTGTTGTTTAAGCCACTCAGTCTATGGTATTTTATTAAGGCAGGCTGAACTGACTAAGATAGACAGTATCTCCAAAAATAATAGATTCAATTATTTGAATTGAACTGGGAACCCTGAGGCTTACCAGCCACCGGAGAGGTCATGTAGGAAGCATTGTTACCTGTGTCCCCTGATTGATGATGGTCCCAGTTGGGTACCCCAATAATTGATTTGGTCCCGGCCTCTGTGGGATTAATTATTGTGGCTGACGAAATGGTGTACTAAAGAAAATTCTCCAGAAGACAAGATAGTACAGAACTGAGAAAATGTTGGGAGACAACTCTCCATAGGTTTTTTCCCCTTTCTGCACATTTTTTGACTAGAAGGACTAACTGCCTTTGTTCTGGATGATCTCTTAAAGGATGTTTGTATAGCAAACGTAGCTTGAAAGCTGGAGATATTGTCTTTCTCTGGAGCAAAGGGCAGTTCTTCTTCCTGCCTATTATAAAAGATTTGGAATCCCTAAACTCACTGTGCTTCCATTTGTAATGCAATCCCCTTGATGTGCAACCGTCACCTGGCCCTCTTTGCATTATCTTACAGAATTGAGATTTAGGATCCAGCATAAGAAAATTTAAACTCTGACTACTGCTCTTTATGTGAGTAATAAATTGCTTTGTCTCTGATCCAGGGGTGTTTTGTTTTTTGCCAGCATTCAAGAAACTGGCAGGATCTCTTGTTAGCTTGCAAGAAGGGTAAAAATTTCAGATTCTTCACAGTTCCTGACAAGCATAGCCTGGAATTGGGTCTAAGCTGTGATGTGGATAGAGAAGTTGTTTGTAAAAACAAAATTTTCAAGAACTGAAGCCAGATCCACCAGCCAGAACTGCTAATGGAAATGTAGATCATGCCAATATGCTTTGAGGAATCAGAGGAGTGAATTTGAGGTTCTATGACTGGTTTTGCTTAAAATGTATGAATTTTTGGTGGGCTAATGAAGTGATTTTCTATTTTAGCTAAATTGATTGAATAATCTGAACCCATGGTCATATTATTTCTTAACTGCACAGAGTTGACACACTAAATTTTTCTTGGTTATCGCAACAAAGCAAGACTATCTGCTCATTCCTAGATACTTGGACAAGTAACTACAACACAGTTCTCATAATAAAAGCCAAGAAAAAAGCACAGTCTTACAAACTGGGTTACAGTTTTGAAACTGAAGAAAGGTCGAGATTAGATCCCCCATTATCAGAAAGGGGGCACCACTGTAACAGAATAAATTGATTTGGGAAACAATGCTGAAAGCCAGTGAGAGTCATGGGGCACTGGGTCTGGGTCTGGGTGATTAAAAAGATGATTCAGGGTACAAATGGGGGGTTTAGAGTCAAAGAAAAGACAACACTTCATGGTGAATAGTTAATAGAGAGAGTGACATAAAACTAAAGCCCACCCTCTGTAGAAGCCACACAGCTTACCTGTATCTTGTCCAGCTCCTGCTGGAGGAAACTGGCGTGTGGCTAAATCTGAAGATGTGATGACTTAGAGCTGGAGGTGGGATTGTTCTGCAATCAGCGGCCTGTGCAACTGCCAGGAAAGTCAGGGCGAAGGGAAAGGAGGCAGGAAACTCTGTGTCCTGGAGTTTACTGTCTGTGAGAATGATGCGCCCTTAAGGGGCTGAGGGAGCGGGAAATGGGAAACTGCTCCAGGAACCAGGAATGATTGCCTAAAGGGGGTCAAGATAGTGCCATCAGCGTGCTTAATTTGCCTTCATAATGTTTCTCCTAGAGCTTCCAGCAGGCATAGTTAGAAGACTCATCTCTACATGCAAGGGACAGACGCTTATTGTTATTATTGTTGTTACCGTTATTATTACAGGAACATTTATGATTATGTCATGGTAAAATATATATTTGAACCAGCAATTAATGAAACTCTCTCATCTTATGACTTTATTGTGTTGAAAGTGACATAAATTAGTTTTATTTCTATTTAGCTCCGATGAATAAATTTGGATGCTTTCCTTCAGTAGCAATATTACTTTTAGTATTTTCTATCCAAAGATGGGAGAAAAGATCACTTTGGATGAATGGGTCTAACTAAATATATAGTTTTATTTTCAAAGTCTACACTATGCATTTGCATTATCAAAATATGAATAGATATAAAACATGGTTGTAACTTCCTAAATTACACCAAACTGGTGTAGGGAGACAAAGATAAAATGTGGGTAATTTCACAGTGGGCTTCCTCAGTTCAAACCTTCAATTTTAAAACTGTACTTATTTTGGTTTGCATACTTTATTATTCTTCTTATTTTGGATGTGGGGGGAAAAGAGATTATTCAGGGAAGTGTAACAAATACTGAATCAAACTCAAACTGAGAGTTGATTATAGAAGAGCAGGGATCAGGAGTTCTGTCACCAGAATAAAGGCCTAAATGGGTCTTGGTTCTTCCCACTTTCATGTCTCCATGATTCACACCTTACACATGCTTTGTGCCTCCAACAAGGTTACATCTCAAATACAATGTGATAATCTGCAAATGAGTTATCATCCCTTAAAAATGTCAAATAAAATGACTCTCAGTCATTGCAACAATGACTTCCTTCCCTTCCTTAGGGATTCCCTATCATAGTAATGTCAAGACCCAAAGATCTGCAAAAAGAGTCAGTTTCCATGACTGCTACAAATGAAGAGGGGGAAAAAAAATCAGAAAAAAACCCTCAACCAAAACCAGGAAAACTGGCTTAGTTGTCCAAGATCAAGGCTAAAGAGTTCTTTTCTCTAATTTAGATATCACTGCCTTATTTGATGAACTCCTCACGGGCAGTGAAACAAAGGCAGCATGGGTGTGTGGAACACGGCAATCAAGCAGCACCAGGAGGCAGACTTGCTGGCCACCAGCCTGGTGCCAGTTGGGATAGTGGGGTTAGAGGTCTCCCTGCACACAGCATCTCCTCAAGTTAGGAAAAGACCACAGATTGGACACTGAGCTTTCTCTTCTTAGATTTTGAGCATTGTTTTCTCTTTAATAACCCTATATGAAGTGATAAATATACCTTCAGTGTAATGCTTAGCATGAAAGAATGAGATAACAGTCTCAAGGCTGCTGTGGTCACCGAAGGAAAATAGGAAAATTATTCCCATAGTAAGAGAAACATTTTTGCCTCCAGCTCACTTATTGCCTTATTTGTTGGGTTACCTTGTTTGTATTCCTTAAGTAATTATTAGCTAACATCTTAATAAAGATCATTAGAAAAGGGGGTATGATAATTAAAGGGGGAAGAAAAGGGTTTCAATACAAACTTGGTCTACTTCTCAGTTTTGCCCAAGGTGAGATCAGCTCCAAGGACTGGAGAGAGTCTTTGGCTCCTTCCCACCGCCAGTTCTCCGCTGTCACATCTTGTGCACACTTTGTGCCCCCAACGGTGATACACCTCAGGCACAGGGCTGTACAGCCCAAGCCTCCTATGGAGCTTATATTTTATTACGCCAAGAACTTTCTGCTTTCTATGAAAGTAGTTCTTTGGGTGAACACTCTGTCTATTCCTTTTCCTAAATTCTTGCTCTCAAGTGAAAAACTGCTTTGAACGCTACAGAAAACCTACATAGAGAACAGAACTGGGAGAAGAACAGAGACGGTAGCCATCTGTTGATTTGGCTATCCTAATGCAAATTGGAAAAGCTTCCTTTTTTCTTCTTGAAAAAGATTTGTTTCATTCTGAAATTATATAAATGCATAAAGTAGTTAAAAAGCCCGATGTTAAACTAATAATTTCTATCCCCGAACTTATAAAGTGATATGATTGACTTTACTCACCTTCTAGCATATAAAACTCCAAATAAATATTTTCAAAATTAGAATACATAATAGGAAGCTTTATTCTTATTCAAATGATAGTATCATTTTCTGAAAATTTTAAGATATACACTTTTGCAATTGGCTTCAGAAATGAATTACAACCAGACCAAAAATTACTTTCACTATATAGCATATTTTCTTGCCTCTTTTTCAACTTTTCATCAGAGTTGGAGCCATGTATCTCCTGGCTGTTTTCAAAATTCAAATCTGTTGTCGACGTAATTTGTCACCTTTGCATCTTTCAAGTCATTTTCTTTTAGTTTCAAAAGAGATCCATGACCTTAGAGTATAGCGGCAGCAATGGAAAAATGTCGAAAGTTTCCAGTGAAAACAAGGATTATAAAAGGACAGCACTTATTTAACTTTTTGGCATGTGGCAAGCTTGTTTTTAAAAAGTCACTTTGCTAAATATCCAACCCCATATATTTATCTGTTTTCAAAACCATTGGAATTGATAGATATTAACTTTGGGTGTTAGAAGAACCCCCTGAGTTTTTGTTTATTTGCTTGTTTATTGCTGTGAGATTGCTTGTCACTTGCTTTGAACCATCTCCTTATTCTCCTATAAAGATGCCAAAGCCAGGAGCTTGGCAGAAAGGCAGTCAGCTGTTGTTAAGAGATTCTTAACTGAAAAAATAGACTCATGTTCCTCCTCTAACATCTCTGCAGCTATTTTGAAAATAAATTTCTAGGTTATTTTTGTAAGTGGATGGCGTACAACTGTCATAACCACATTAGTTAAGGATTTGGAATCTATAGTAAGAAGCTCTCAAGAATTTGAAAACAAAATCAGAAGTGGGCCTTCATAATGAAATTGTTACCAATAGTCAATATATGATGGAAGATAGCCAACTGAAGAAATAACACACTGAAGTAAAAAGAATGCTATTAAGTTAACCCATTTTAAGAAGGCATTTGTAAATGTACTACTAATAAAAATTATGTTGTTGTTGTTGTTTTAATATTTAAACCCTAGCAAGATGATCACAGGGGTTGAATGCAGTGGGTCCCAATGCCAGTCTGTGGATAAGCTGCATCAGAATGACCTGGGGAATTTTAAAATTGTTATCATTTAAAATGTTTGACGTAGTCTCTACAGACTATTAATTTAGAACTATTGAATCATAATTGCAGAGACCAAGGAATCCTTAAATTTAAAGACTATTCCAGGTCATTCTGATGCAGCTGGGCTACGGACTGAGTCTGAGACCTCCTGGTGCAAAGGAGGGTATCCATAACAATGGTCTCAGGGAAACTACAGAGTAGAATAGACTTTTGAGAGCAGAGAGGAACAACACACAATCCCTGCTTTCCGGAGCTCTGGGTAAGGGGACAGGGGTTGGTGTTGGGGGTTACCGAGAATGAATGCTGTGCAGGCACCAAACAGAGAGGAACCTGAACATTTCTGGAGAGTCCAGAATGAACTTTCACAAGTGATGCTTGAACTAAGTATTATGGGATGTTAGATTAAGCAGGTGAATGGAAGATACAGGAGAGACACTTGGTGTGCAGAAGCTCTGGTCTGTGAGAAAGCATGTGCCTGGCAAACTGTGAGTAATTCTTAGGATGGAGGGAAGGGGGGGAAGCTGAGAACACTGAGGAGGCAGGGACCAGATTTGAAGAGCATCATATGTCATACTAAGGAGCTTTTATTTTATTCAGCATGAAGTGGGTGTCATTGAATAATTTCATACAGAGAAGCGACAAGATCAATTTAGCATTTTCACGTGCCATTCTGAGGGCAGTGTGGGGAATAATGGGGAGCTGAGTGAGGTGAGAGCCAGAGCAGTTAGGAGGTCATCGCAATAGCCCCAGTGAGAAAGGAGGGGCTGTGGCAGCATGAGAAGAGAGGAGGGAATATCCTGAGCAAGTCATGAGCACTCCTTACGGACACAAGAATTACTTCTGCCAAAGCATCCCAGTAACGCAAGGAAGCAATGATGTGACCTTTGAGGTTATAGCCACTGAACCCTGAGCATCCCACCATAGCACCACATTTCTTTGAATTGTTAGAAAACATCTTTTAAAAACATGCTCATTTTGCATTCCACATACTTTATGCATTTATTTTCATAAAATGTGATGTGTTACATTATTTGTTATGATGAAGATGACAAGGGGAGAGGGTATTCCAGGAAGATTCATTATGCTTATTCTGTGCCTTCATATATTACCTGGTATGACGTCACTGTCCATGGATGTCCTCATATTCTTGTTTGAAAATCACAGAAGGGGACAGGCGTTAAAAAGGTAGAATTAGAGGAAACCATAAACAAGACGAAAAGACAACCCTCAGAATGGGAGAAAATATTTACAAATGAAGCAACTGACAAAGGATTAATCTCCAAAATTTACAAGCAGCTCATGCAGCTCAATATCAAAATAACAAACAACCCAATCCAAAAATGGGCAGAAGACCTAAATAGACATTTCTCCAGAGAAGATATACAGATTGCCAACAAACACATGAAAGGATGCTCAACATCACTGATCATTAGAGAAATGCAAATCAAAACTACAATGAGGTATCACCTCACACCGGTCAGAATGGCCATCATCAAAAAATCTACAAACAATAAATGCTGGAGAGGGTGTGGAGAAAAGGGAACCCTCCTGCACTGTTGTTGGGGATGTAAATTGATACAGCCACTATGGAGAACGGTATGGAAGTTCCTTAAAAAACTAAACATAGAACTACCATATGACCCAGCAATCCCACTACTGGGCATATACCCTGAGAAAACCATAATTCAAAAAGAGTCATGTACCACAATGTTCATTGCAGCTCTTTTTACAATAGCCAGGACATGGAAGCAACCTAAGTGTCCATTGACAGATGAATGGGTAAAGAAGATGTGGCACATATATGCAATGGAATATTATTCAGCCATAAAAAGAAATGAAATTGAGTTATTTGTAGTGAGGTGGATGGACCTAGTGAAGTAAGTCAGAAAGAGAAAAACAAATACCGTATGCTAACACATATACATAGAATCTAAAAAAAAAAAAAAAGTGGTTATGAAGAACTTAGGGGCAGGACAGGAATAAAGACGCAGACGTAGAGAATGGACTTGAGGACACAGGGAGGGGAGGGGGAAGGGTAAGCTGGACGAAGTGAGAGAGTGTCATGGACTTATATATACTACCAAATGCAAAATAGATAGCTAGTGGGAAGCAGCTGCATAGCACAGGGAGATCAGCTCGGTGCTTTGTGACCACCTAGAAGGGTGGGATAGGGAGGGTGGGAGGGAGATGCAAGAGGGAGGAGATATGGGGATATACGTATACGTATAGCTGATTCACTTTGTTATAAAGCAGAAACTAACACACCATAGTAAAGCAATTATACTCTAATAAAGATGTTTAAAAAAAAAAAAGCAGAATTAGAGAATTTGGGTGTGGGAACTGGGGGGATGGAAGTGTAGGATAATTCTCAAGTTTCTGACCTGGGCCACTGCTTGGATGACGATGTCACTGATCCCTGCTGGGTGGTCAGGGGTGTGCAAAGAGTTCCCTTTCTTTAGGAGAAAAGGGGACGAGGAGGAACAAGTTTTTTCTGGAGCAGTGAGGGAATAATGGTTCCACTGTGGCATGTTGCTTTTGAGCTGCTTGTAGGCACCTGAGTGGAGGAGAAGATACACAGGTAGATCCATGGCTCTGGGCTCTGGAGAGACACTTGATTCAGAGATACACAGACATTAGTTGACAATAGTTATACTTTGAAATCATCTTTACTGATACTAGAGATGGATTTAATATTTGCTTCCTGGATAAGTCTAGTCTGTTAACCTCGCTAGTTTCCCAACTTAGTACTTGAAAAATTAAACAGTTCTGCTTTGAGACAGTAGGGGTCAGAGGAGGTGACTACAGGGTTAACCGGAAGGGAAAATATTCCGTCTCCTTGGTTAAGTCAGGAGCAATTCTTAAGGACGCTATCCTCTGCTATGTGCTTGCTATATTCAGTAAAAGATAGAAAATGAAAAATGCAACAAAAGGTGATGATAGGAAACAAAATGACAAGATAAGAGGAATCAAAAGAAAATACAGGTCAAAATCAGTAAGAGAAATAGGTGAAATAAACAATTTAAGAGAAAGTGCAAATGAAATAAAAGGATAAACCAGAAACAAAAACTAATGCGAGCTATATATTTTAATCAGAAAATTTTATTGTGACTTTTTTATCCTAAAGAAATTTACTTCCAAAGGAAACACCTGAAAAACACATATAAGCAAAAAGAAAATTAAGCCATTCATAATTTAATCTTCTGGGAGATAAACATTGCTAACATTTTGGTTCATATTCTCCTAGGTTTTTTTTCTCTATACATGTCTCCCACCCACATGTTATAGGATGCATACCACACAAGTCTATAGTATATATGCACATTTACAACAAATGTATACATGGTAAAATATATATACGTATGACCAAACAGTGTATATTACAGATATTCACATACACGTTAAATATAAACCATTTTAAATTCTAGCAGAGTAGAGGATAAAATTAAATTAATTAAAAGCAATATACTCTAAGTAAAATAAGGTTTTTTTTAACATCTGTATTGGAGTATAATTGCTTTACAATGTTGTGTTAGTTTCTGCTGTATAACAAAGTGAATCAGCTATATGTATACATATATCCCCATATCCCCTCCAAGTAAAATAAGTTTAAATTCCAAAGCTAACACCCTTAGGGTGGTTAGGGCTCTTGAGTTAGGACCCCTTGAAATCTTCCCTGAGCCTCCCTGCTTAGAGTTATATTTCCCTGTAGGGGATCTTTAGCAGATGGCCTTTGAGCTGAGAGCAGAAGGGCAAAGGGCATGCCCTTTGCCCTCTCGGTGGGTCCCTGTATTCTCTTATGCAGCTGTTGGAGATGCTTATCAGCCTTCAAAGGTCGCCTGCAGGGAATCCCTGCTGGGTGCCTACTGGCACATAGAAATCCCCTTTCTTTGGAGAGTCTCTCTCCCTCCAGAAGCCAAACTGACCAACTGGTGTTTAGCCCAGGACAGTATATAAAACCCTTTTAAATGCACCATCTCATCTGATCTTCACAATAATCCTGTGAGGCAGGTATAATTTTCTTGACCTTTTTTTTTTTTTTTTTTTTTTTAGGGGATTAAGTCAGTTTGCTTAAGAATACAAATAGCTAATAAGAGGTGCAGCCAAAGCTCAAACCTACATTTCTGACTCCAAATCCTATGATCTTTGCTCTACGTTTACAGAGCCCCCTGCTTCTGAGTAAATAAAATCGAGATTCTGTGTTTCCAAGGCGGAAAGCCACACTTGCACTAATGATGCCTCCACCTTGAGATTTTGAGTCTCCTTGGAGTGTTCTTTAAAAGAACTATGTGGATCTCAGTAAAAGCACAATAAATATTTGTTGGAAAAGAAACAGATATATTTTATACTTTGAGAGTCTTTGCGAAGTTTGAGTCCATCTTTCTTTGACGTTCGATTCAGAGGTATTTTATCTCTTTTAGATCTCAGAATCATGATCTTATGATTTTAATTAATGGGACAATACATTTTTTAAAAAAGGCTTTCCCAATGCAAACAGCAACTTACTAACTTAAATTGAAATAAAGTAAGCTATTGGGATAAGGGTGCAAATTTTGACACAGAAAGAGAAAATACCAGATACTGGGCAGCAAAAGGTGTGTGAGGAGAAGAGGAAGAAGCTTACAAAAGCGAGAATGAGGACATTTCTTTTATAATTATGCCCAGGACTTCCCCCATCTACACCTGCTATTTTTGTACTTTCTTTATGAAATTATTATAGTGGAGTTATTTAGCATGCTATAGACCCATCAGACTATTTCACTTGCTCTCTTGCCTTCTACCAACCATCTATCAACTACCCTTTTCCTCAGTATATTAATGGGTATAGAAACAAGGCATTCGACCGAAGGAGTTTAAATGCAGAGATCAAATTCTCCAGGATGGTGCTTTTTAAATCTGTGATGCAGCTGAACCCATTCTTTAAACAAGCACTTGTATGGAAGCCCGATAAGTAAAACAAAAGCAGAGCTGGTGTCATGGGGGTGGGAGCAGGAGAGCAAGTTGCTGTCTCCTCAGGCCCTTGCATCCTTTGTGGCAACCTCTGTTGAGGGGTCTAACTCCTAGGATTTGAAGCAGGTTGAATCCTGCAGTTTTATGCTCTATAATATAATGAAACAACAAGACAGAATATATTCTATGTGTCTCACCTGGCTTCACTAAAAAGCAGAGCTTGGGGCAGTAAGGGATCTGGGTGTCACATAAACTCAGTGCCATAAAAATGGAAAGTGGTAAAACCAACTTGTGTCTAGTAACATTTCTCTCTATTTTTCTTAGGAAGTGTTCATCGTGAACATAATTTCATGAGAGAATAGATGTTCTGTCATTTTCAGAATTTAAAGAATGGGATGAATAACCTTTAAAAATACTGTAAATTGCATTGTATATCTTTGATTTGTGGTTTAGCTCCACCATCTATCATGATGTTAGGAGACAGAAGGAGACTCTTGATCATCAATCTATCCTCCCGCTCTTGTCAGTGTTTGTGTCCTCAGATGAACATAATCTGTTTTTATTATTTATTTTTCTGGAAAGGCTTGAATACATTGAAATACAGAAGCTTTTATTTTATGCACATATTTTGTAGAATTGCATGGTTTTGGAACTTCTTGTGGTTAAAGATTGGCCAATCAGAAATGAAGAAAATAAATTACATATATGTATTATATGATAACCTCTAAGTCTGTTTGCTTTCTACTGGACCAGAGGATATTAGATTCTTTTGTACTTTTATAAATCACGTGGTGAAATATTTATGAAGTTTTTGTGAAAATTATGTAATTTCTAAAGTGCTCTTTCTATTAAGAACAGAGGTATTTTTTTTTTGAGTCATGTTTCATACTCAGCACCCCTCTGCTTCTGTGTAGTAGCTAGAAATCTTGTGAGGAGTTTTAATTGAACGTGAACCTGGCATTGCTTTCTATTTCTCTTTTGTAAATAGTTTTTAGATTTACCCTCGTATGTTGCGCAGTTTTTCTCTATACCCAATCACATCCTTCATTCATTTTACGGTATTTCCCCAATCTTGACCTTTTAGGTATACAAGTTTTCCAGAACTTGACTCCAATGAAACATCTCTTAACTTATTCATAGATACACAGCAACTATCTCTGCATCCTAGAGAAACTTAGGGGATGCTGACCTCATTCTTTCTCCGTAATGATCTCATTGGAAATCAGAAGTCCCCTTAAGTCATTTTCATCCCACACTGTTTTAAAAGCCCTTCATATATGCAACAAAAGTTGGAGGTATAGGTATACAATATAAAATGTCTACTTTTTGAGTTTTTAAACAATTATTATGAGAGGAACTTGTTTAGAGAGCTTGTGGGGTGGAACACTGTGGATGAGAGCATGGATTCAGGAGCAAACAATTCCTGTGGACCAGACAACTTCTTTGAAGGAAATTATCATATAAAGAATATACAAAGTTTTAAACTGACCACATAAGAGTCTCCATGTTTCTATATACATGGAGACAAGGTTAGTTTTACCATGAATTTTTATTCTCCAGTATCTTCCTTTGGCATTAGAGGGCCTGTGTGATCTTGTTGCTAGCTTTCCCTTTTTTGATCCTCATAACGGAGATGGTAATTCCAAAGATGGCTACATTAAAGGAGTTTTGTTAAAATAAGTTTAAAAATGAGTGTGAAAGTAAAAAAAAGAAAAGGAACAAAAATTATGAGTGTATTCCATGAGAAGGCACCAATCAGGTTTGCTGTTCCTTTCCAAGTACAGATGAGTATGACATCAGCACGCACATTCTGAAATGCTCAGACATTTGAAATACCAGCCTTTTTGAGGCTTTCAAAGTTCTGGCTTCTCAGGACAAGATTAAAGAAATGAACTGACTCAACACCATTGAAAAAAGGAATAGATTCAAACTTGAACTCAAAAGCTCTGTTTTCAGTTGAGAAGGTCTTATTGCTAAAGCTTGGTTCTGTTCACAGGCTGGACACGCTGATCAAGACCACTTCTTTTGTAACTTCTCATGACTGAATATGTGTAGATAGTCATATGTGACCCTTTATAATGCTTCTGTTTTGCATGCAATCTGATGGTTATGGGTTTTTGTACAAGAATTTCCGTTTGAGGCTAACCTTTATTCCTGGTGTCATATGTAGTTCCTCTTAAGATATTTATTGCAATTACTTATGATTCCTTAATGTGAAGTTTTGCAGAACAGTAACTGCCATCTCTTGCTTTGTTCCCACTACACTTTTTTTTTTTTTTTTTAAAACAGACTTTACTTTTTGGAGCAGTTTTAAGTTCACAGCAAATTTGAGTTGAAAGTACAGAGAGTGGCGCCCGAGCTGGCGGGGCTGGGGTCACCCTAAGCTGGGATGGCGCCACGATGCTCAGCCGGTTCGTGGGCCTGCGCTACCGTCAGCTGGCCAGAAACTGCAGAATTCCTCACATAAAACCTGAAGCAGGGACTTCCTTGGTGGCGCAGTGGTTAAGAGTCCGCCTGCCAATGCAGGGGACATGGGTTCGAGCCCTGGTCCAGGAATATCTCACATGCCACGGAGCATCTAAGCCCGTGCGCCACAACTACTGACCCTGCGCTCTAGAGCCCGCGAGCCACAACTACTGAGCCCACATGCTGCAACTACTGAAGCCCACACGCCTAGAGCCCGTGCTCCGCAACAAGAGCAGCCACCGCAATAAGCCAGTGCACCGCAACGAAGAGTAGCCTTCACTCGCCGCAACTAGAGAAAGCCCGCGTGCAACAATGAAGACCCGACAAAGCCAAAAATAAATAAATAAATTTATTGAAAAAAAAGAAAGTACAGAGAGTTCCCATAGACCCTGGTCCCCACAAGTGCATGGTCTCCCCCACTATCAATATCCTGCACCTGAATGGTACATTTGTTGCAGCTGATGAACCTGCATTGACACATTGTTATCACTCTAAGTCTATAATTTACATTAGGGTTCACTTTTGGTATTGTACATTCTATGGGTTTGACAAATGTATAATGACATTTACCATTAAAATATCATATAATACTGCTCTAAAAATTCTCTGTGCTCCACCTATTCATCCCTCCCTTCTCTAAAGTCCCTGATAACCACTGATCATTTTACTGCCTCCCTAGTTTTGCCTTTTCCCAAATGTCATATAATTGGAATCATGCAGTATGTAGCCTTTACAGAACAACATACTTTTTTTTTTTAAACAAAAAATATTTATTTGCAAATCATGGGATTCATTTCTGGATTGATGGCTATTTTTTAGGATTAAAAAATAGTAAGATGGTAAAAAAAAAAACCATATTTTTCAAGAGCTATGAAGATTGCATTCTTTGCATGGTGGCTGCATCCAAGTTCAGGGGCCATTTTCAGGTCCTGGTCTCTAGAGGTAATTTACTGTCTTAACTCTTTGCATATGGCGTTTCCCTGCCTCTTGTTTCTGTATTTCTGGATGAGATACCTGAGGAAAAAAGAGACAAGTAAGGCTAAAATACTTGAAAAACTTTAAGATTCAGTTTTCTATTTTCACCTACTTTTCTGTCAAGAAAGAAAATCCTGAATTCTACCAGGGACATAACTCTTTAACATAGTTCCTGCCTTGCTGGAATTTAGAAGACTTGAAAATTTCAAAATGGGTTGTTTCAGGCTGAATTTTTAATTACTTATTTTAGGTAAGACTTTCTGTTCTTCCAGACTAAACCTTGAATGGTTTGTCATTATGACTACTCTCGCTGCTGTGAAGTAAGGTGACAGGGAGGTCTTGCTTTTTGTCAGAAGTAACTATTACAGACCTTGTTAGGTTGTGGTAATTTCTTCCCTCCTACACGGATGGTGTTAAATGTTCAGAATGTGAAGTCTTAAAATCTCATAATAAGAAATCCATTTTCCTTTGAGCTGCCAACCCAACCAAGTTTCCACATCACAATCTGTAAACATCATTACATTGAGAAACTGCTTATGAGTAGTCCTAGAGAACTGTGGAAAGAAACAGTTATATGTGTGAGTTTTGGCAGCTGTCAATTCCCAAGTGTTAAGTATAGACGCCTCAGGCAAGGCAGTGAAAATATTTAAAGAGAGGTGAGATACTGAAGGAACAAGAGCATTAATTTCAACATCATTGTTTAGAGTCAAATTCGGCCCTACTGTAATACTAAAAGTGCCTTACACTTTGTTCCAAGTATTTATAATGTTAATATTTAAAAATTTTGATTAAAATTTGTTGTGTGCTCCTCTTTTTATCAATGGAATGTGATTTGGTTTTGAGAATAATTTTAAGTGTATGTGAAATGAGGAAGTCACAGAACCAAGGGACATTATTACCTGAAGAGGAAGTGGTTTAGGAAACTTGTCAATCACAGTCATGACTAAGGAGCCACTTTAGTCATCACTTCCGATCCTTACTAGCCGTTATCTGGAGGAGGGCAGATGGTGGCACTCAAGCTAGATACCACACTAGTGAAAACTGCTTGGGGTTGGGGATGATGGAGATGGATCAAAGATACGTGTCTCTAAAGTGTGTTTAATTTTAAAAATTCAAGTTTAAAAATTACCTGTAAAATATCACAGTAATCCGTCCACCCTGAAATGCAGGTGTTCTTCAATAGAAAAAAAACCTATAAAGTTCACATAGAAATAATGTTGAACTACGTTAGAAAGGAAAATAGATTTTTAGTCTAAAATGAGTCACCTAGAGTTATATAATGGATAGATAGATTGATTGAATGATGAAACTTAACAGAAGGAATAGATAGAATAATAATAGTTTGCCAAAGTATAGTCAAAGGTTTAGGCATGTGGAGGTGTAGTCTAACATAGCTCACCTTTCAGATCAATTTCTAACAGATTGAAAGTGTTCTCAAAAGTTTCATGTACAAAAGAATGTAATATAAAAAATGATTAATATAATTAACTCTGCTGTATGTTATATATGAAAATTGTTAAGAGAGTAAACCCTAAGAGTTCTCATCACAAGGAGAATTTTTATTTCTTTTTCTTTTATTTTGTATCTATATGAGAGATGGACTACACTTATTGTGATAATCATCTCATGATATATGCAAGACAAATCATTATGCTGGACACCTTAAACTTATACAGGGCTGTATGTCAATTATACCTCAATGAAATTGGAAGAGAAAAAATTCGAAGTATAGGATATCTTTATAGGGATCATGACTTATTACAGATCCTGGCACTGGTCCTGTTTCTTTTAAATATAACAGGGTGAAAATATGTTATCTTAACAGCTGGCTCCAGAATTCCTTTTAGGAATGTTTATGCAACTTTACTGGGGCAGGTGGGACCCTGAGGGTATGGGTATGGACAGGAGTTAAAATAAAGAAGGAATTGTTGGGCTTCTGTGAGTCAGATGCAGAGAGAGAAGGAGAAGAAGAGGTGGTGGTGGCGGTGAAATAGGGAATCAGAGAAACTAGGAAGGTTAGAGGCTGGGGTGCCACATGGGATAGAATCACTTGGGGGAAGTGGCTGAAAAACTACTCCCAGAGACTCCCAAACCTCCAGTGAAATTCTGTTATGGTTAATACCCTTCACTTTGTTGATGCTTTTGAGAGAGGGATTAGAAGAAGGACCTTCGTTCCATATTTAGGATGACAGTAGAACCAATATATAAAAAGAGCCATGAGACAAAGAAAATGCTAAGAGAGTAGATCTTAGAAGTTCTCATCACAAGAAAAAAAGAAATTATGTATGTGATGAATGTTAACTAGACTTATTGTAGTAATCATTGTGCAACAAATACAAATATTGAAACATTATGTTGTACACCTGAAGCTAATATATTGTTATATGTCAATTATATTTCCTTTTTAGAAAAGCCGTGAGACAGAGAACATGGAAACAATTCACCTGGAGTTAGAAAATCATATCAGAAGAGACTGTGGGAATTTAAGACACACCTCTAGCCACTCCTTTCCCAAACATTTGGATATATTAAGGGAAGGTTTTTTTTTTTTTTAGCCTAAATTATGTATTTTTTCTTCTTTCAGTTTGTGTTCTTTTTTTATTTTATTTATTTTTGGCTGTGTCGGATCTTGGTCGCGGCACGCGGGACCTTCGTTGAGGCATGCGGGATCTTTCGTTGCGGCCTGTGGGCTTTTCGTTGCCACGCATAGGCTTGTCTCTAGTTGTGGCATGTGGGTTCCAGAGCACGTGGGCTCTGTAGTTTGCGGCACACAGGCTCTCTAGTTGAGGGGTGCAGCTCAGTAGTTGCGGCGCACGGGCTTAGTTGCCCCGTGGCATGTGGGATCTTAGTTCCCTGACCAGGGATTGAAACTGCGTCCCTTGCATTGTAAGGTGGATTCTTTACCACTGGACCACCAGGGAAGTCCTCTAAGGGAAGATTTTGAATTTCCCCAGTCCATGGAATGGGAGTTTGAATCAATCTTATTTAGATTTTTAAGGGGCTAGGAGAATAGATTACATTGTGGTTACACAATAAAGTGTGATCTCTTCCATGATTGTGTGTAAAAAGAAGTCCATCTAAAACTGATTTCTGTGTATGATGTTAAGTATGGATGTAATTTTGTCTTACTTTATTTTATTTGTAATAGAGGTGATGATAAATTTTATCTTTGCTTTATCTTAAGGAGAATACATTCAACATTTCACCATTATGTGTGATGTTTGTTTAAATTTTCTTTTTGTAGATGTCTTTTTTCAGGTTAAGGAAGTTCTTTCTATTTTCATGTTTGTCTGTTTGTATTTCTTATGAAAGATACTGAATTTTATCAAATGCTCTTTTTGAATTCACTGAAGTAATAACATGATTTTCTTTATTTAATTCTATTAGTGTAGTGAATAATGTTAATTTTTCTATATTAATAATTTTGTTATAATTAATTTGATCCTACATTTCTGGAATAATTCCAGCTGGGTTATTTCTTTTTTCTTTTTTTAATATTTATGTATTTATTATTTATTTGGCTGTTTCGGGCCTTAGTTGCAGCACGCAGGATCTTCGTTGCCACCTGCAGGATTTTTGTTGCAGCATGTGGAATCTTTACTTGTGGCATGCAGCATATGATATCTAGGAAAAGATTACTCACCAGTAATCTCCTGGGTTATTTCTTTTACATAATGCTGTGCTCAATTTTCTGAACTTATGCTCATAAATGAGATTGGTGAGTAATCTTTTCCTAGATATCATAGCTTGAGAGCTCCATAAAATGTATTGAGGAGGATACCCCTTTTTTCTATTCTATGAAAGCTTGTGTAAGATTGGAATGATCTGCTAGGAAGCCATTTGGACCTAATGTTCTTTTTTGGGAAGGTTTTTAACTATTGATTTAATTTCTTTAATGGTTATATACTATTAAATTTTTTACTTCTTGGGTCAGTTTTGACATTTTCATTTTTTAAGAATTTACCTATTTAGTCTACATTTTCAAAATATTTGGCACTAATGTTACCCCTAATAACTTATTGTCATGTATTTAATTTCTGCAGCATTTATAATTAAGACCCCTTTTCATTATAAATATCTTCTTTTGTATTGTACCTTCTATTTGTCTCTTCGTTAATCAAACCAGGGTTTTTAATGTGTTATTTTTTTCAAATCCTTTCAAAATTTGGTTTTATTGATCTTTTATTGTATTTTTTTCATTGTTATGATTTTATCTTTAATATTCCTTTTCTTCCTTTGTGTTTGCTTTTCTGTTCTTTTTCTAAATGTTTGGATTGCATGCTAAACTCATTAATATTGAATATTTCTACTTTTTAAATGTAAATATTTCATATTGCTAAGTATATTTCTATATCCTAGGTGCCACTATAACTCTAGCAACCATTTTTTGATTTTGTTTTTGTAAGTGTGTGTGTGTTTGTTTCTTTCATCTTTTTTGTCTTCTTTTAGACTTAATTTATTTCCTCTTTTTTGGCTTTTTACTTTTTTTTCTCAACTTGTTTAGCAGTTATGCTTTATGTGTCTATTTGTCTAGAAATTATTCTATTTATTTTAACCTGCATATTTAACAAGGTTTAGAGTTATCAAAATATTTACTTTTTAACTATAAAATAAAAAAAAATTTAGAATGCTATAACTCTGATAATATCTCTTTTTCAATTTACATACCACTGTTGTCTGATATTTTGGTTCTGTTACCTTGTTACATTTTAATGCTAAAAACTAAATATTATTGTTATTATTTTCTACAGTCAATACTTGTTTAGATTTAATCACAAATTTAACAGTATCTTTGCTTATGATTCCTCCTTCTTGCACTCAGTCCTTCCCTCTGGGATCATTTTAATTCTGCCTAAAATATATCCTTTAGACTTTTCATTATAAATGATTTTTGTTGATAAACTCTCAGATGTTTTTGTTTGTTTCTTTTTTTCATTCTCATTTTTTCTACCTCCTCTTTATTAAAGAGATTCAGTTTTCTTTTGTTTGCTCAAAAAAAAGCAGTAGTAGTTAAAAAGACAAGAAATGGGGGAGAGAGCAGGGAGGAAGGAGGATTTTTTGCCTAAAGGGTATAGAGTTTCTGTTTGGGATGATGAAAAAGTTGTGGAAATGAATAGTGGTGATGGTTGCACAATACTGTGAATGTACTTAATGCCACTGAATTGTACACTTGAAGATGGTTAAAGTGGTAAATTTTATTTTATGTATATTTAAACACACACACACACACAAAGCAGGCTCAGGAGATGGATTGCCTATATTCAAATTGCCTATCTTTTATGACATAAGAACCTCAGGCAAGTAAATCAACATTGATTTTGTTGATTTGTTGAGCCTTTGTTTTCTCATCTGTCAAGTGGGGAGATAGCATTATTTACCTCATAAGGCTCTGATGAGGACTGAATGAGTTAGTATATGTAAAATGCTTTAAGTATTTTGCCTGTCCATATTCTCCATTCAGTGAGCGTTAGGTACTATTATTTTTCTTTGCTTCTCATATAGAGAGATTACTATCCCAGGATAAAAGTGAGAACACAGACCTAGGAAGGGCATGTAACTCACCCAGAGTTTAAATATAATGTTATGACTGAAAGTCTATGCTTCTTCCCTGGAAATCTTGGCTGTATATCCAATGGTTTTTACCCAATTCTGTCTTAGTTTCTATTTCTCTGCCATGTTCAGAGATATGAGCATGTAACATGACAACTATTATTTTTCTTCATGTATTTGCTTGCTTAGTTTCTGTGAGTTTATTTAATGCTACCATTTAAAAAACAAGTTTCTGTCATTGATTAATTTAGTGTTTAAGGTAGTTTATGAAATAAAAGTCTTCATACTGTGAGAGTAACTGTCATACTCTTTCATGTTACTATTATGGTACTTGAGTACTTGTCAGAAAACAAACACAACTTTGGCTGCCTTTCAATTCTCATAATAGCCTGAAGGTACTTGTGAGGATGACAATTTTTAGCTGTTTTATGTATTTGTTTGTAGTTCTGAACAAAGGAATATATTTATCTTGGATTTTTTTTTTTTTTTTAAACATCTTTATTGAAGTATAATTGCTTTACAATGGTGTGCTAGCTTCTGCTTTACAACAAAGTGAATCAGTTACACATATACATATGTTGCCATATCTCTTCCCTCTTGCATCTCCCTCCCTCCCACCCTCCCTATTCCACCCCTCTAGGTGGTCACAAAGCACCGAGCTGATCTCCCTGTGCTATGCGGCTGCTTCCCACTAGTTATCTATTTTACATTTGGTAATGTATATATGTCCATGACACTCTCTCACCCTGTCACATCTCACCCCTCCCCCTCCCCATATCCTCAAGTCCATTCTCTAGTAGGTCTGTGTCTTTATTCCCACCTTGCCACTAGGTTCTTCATGACCTCTTTTTTTTTTTTTTTTTCCCTTAGTTTATCTTGGATTTTAAAGACCCAATCTATTTCTATTCTTTTTTAAAAACTTTATATTCTTTCTTTGTTGTGACAAAAGTTAAGATAAAATTAAATTAAATATATAACTGTAGTTTTTGAAGAAAAATAATAGAAAATTATATAATATACCCGTATCTAGTTTCTTAATCTGTAGGTCTTTTGGGCATAGAATATATATTTTGAATACAGTTAAGTAATTCATAAAGTTTTTTAAAAATAAATTTATTTATTTATTTTTGGCTGCGTTGGGTCTTTGTTGCTGCACACAGGCTTTCTCTAGTTGCAGCAAGCAGGAGCTACTCTTCGTTGCGGTGTGCAGGCTTCTCATTGCGGTGGCTTCTCTTGTTGCGGAGCACAGGCTCTAGGCACGTGGGCTCAGTAGTTGTGGCTCGCGGGCTCTAGAATGCAGGCTCAGTAGTTGTGGTGCACAAGCTTAGTTGCTCTGTGACATGTGGGATCTTCCTGGACCAGGGATCGAACCCGTGTCCCCTGCATTGGCAGGTGGAGTCTTAACCACTGCACCACCAGGGAAGTCCCATAAAGATTTTTCGATATAAATAATATTTCTCTATTTTTTAAAAAAAGCACATTCAATTGCAGTTACTGAAATTGTTAACCTTATTGATCAGGCAGTCAAAGTATCTTTTAAAGGTACATAGAATGTTGAAAATACTTATATATATGTAAACAGGAAACATTTTATAATATTCGTGAAATAGTCCCAATTGTTTGATTTGGAAAAAAAATTTTAATTCTGTGTAATTGCATTTTTAAAGTGAAACTCATAGTGGAGACAGAAAGTAATTTAATTGATTAGGTCAGAACCCATCAACAGAGAAAGACTTTCCAAGTGCCCATGGGACATTTACAAAGTAAACTTCATACAACGACACAAATAAAACTTCAACATGTTCGAAAAATTAAAAATGTACTAATCACGTGTTCTGAACACAATAAAGCTAAAAATTTATAATGAAGTTAAACAATTTAAAAAATATTTTAAAATACATGTATAAAAAAACTCTCCTAGATTTTATGCAGAGTGAAAATCAGAAATGCAAAATAAGTTATTTAGGAAATAGATTTAGACATTGAAATAAATGGGCAGTAACCAGATCTATAATTCAAGCAAAATCATAGCCACAATGCTTCCATTATGGAAATGAACGAAAATAAACTAAAAGATCAATTCAAGAAGTCACAAAAGAAGCACAAATTAGTGATAAGGAATAAAAGAGAATAAAAATGAAAAAGATAATGTAGAAATAATAGATAAATAGAAATGATAAACAAATCCAAAACTGAGTTTGGCCAACCTCTGGCAAGTCTAATAAAGGAAGAAAGAGAAAATTAAAATGCAGAGAATCAGGATTACCACAAAAGATATTAAGGATGACTAAAATTTTGAATAGCTATGTTAATATGTTAATATAAAAGTGACCTTTTGTATTCTAGAAAAATATAATCAAAATGAGCACATCAATAAGAAGAAAAACTAAGTAAAATTTAAATGTTAATAAATGAAGGATATCCAATGATCAAATTACAGCACACGCTATAGCAGTTTTAAAACTTTATTACCATGACACATGGTAAGAACTACATTTTACATCATAAGCCTTTGTATAAACAGAGTTATATGTATATAACTGAAACACAAAAGGCAATCTATGGAATGGGAAAAAATATTTGCAAACCATATTTCTGAAAAAGGGTTAATCTCCAAAAAAAGAAATCCCATAACTCAATAGTTTAAAAAGACAAACAAAAAAAACCCCACTAATAACCTGATTAGAAGATGGGCTAAATACTTGAATAGACATTTCTCTGAAGAAGAAAAACACAAGCCGAAACCACAATGAGCTATCATCTCACATCTGTCAAGATGGCTATCATCAAAAACATAAGAGAAGTATCTGTAAGGGTGTGGAGAACACTTTACACTGTTGATGGGAAAGTAAAATGGTGCAGCTGCTATGGAACAGTATGGAGGTTCCTCAAAAAATCAAAAATAGAACTACCATATGTTCCAGCTATCCCACTTCTGAGTATTTTTCTAAAAGATTGGAAATCAGGATTTCAAAGAGATACTAACACACCTACGTTCATTGGGGTATTATTAACAAGATGTGGAAACAATGTAAATGCCCATCAACAGATGAATGGATAAAGAAAATGTGGTCTATACATACAATGGAATACTCTTCAGCCTTAAAGATGAAGGCAGTCCTTCAATATGGGACAACTTGGGTGAACCTTGAGGACTTTCTGTTAAGTGAAACAAGCCAGTCGCAAGAAGACAAATACTGCATAATGCCACTTGTGTGAGATATCTAAAATCGTCAGTCTCTAAGTGGCTCCCACACCAGTCCAACTCTAAACTCACAATCTCAGGTGTATGGAGGAAGGCTGCTCATCCACCCTTTGGCTGCAGCCAGAGCAGAAATAGGGCTGTCCGTGTAGGGGTGAAGCAAACCTGCATGGTTGATTGTGTTCTGTACTGGTTTCCATAGTGTGCTCCCCTAATTTGGCCTTGGGTTCGAGCAATAGAATGTGGTATATTATTACCTGGCCATGGGAGCACAGCTAGGTACCTCCAGAGGTCCCTTAAAATGAAGGACCTCACAAAAGACACACATACTTTAAATACACATTTTCCCCAGCAGATCATCCACTTCATGTAAGTTCCTGTAGGAATATTTCAGCAAGCTGGAAGATAAAAATATCCTTCAGCATCAGGCACTTCAAAAATTTTAATGAGATGTTTTTAATTGGCTCTTCAGCTTTCATTTTTTAAATAAGGCAGCATTTCCTAACAACTCAGAGCTGGCATAGCTTTTGGTGGCGAAATGTAAGAAATGCATGAAGTTCAACCCTTTAGTGCAATAAAGATTGAGTTGTTACTGATTTTCAAACCAATTGAAGTTATGTCATAAAAACTTTGTTGATGTCTACTACATACAACTGATCTTACTCGTGTAATATTTTAAGGGCAATTAAATGTAATATTCATCCCTAGGAGAAATTGTGGACTAATTGTTGTAATTTTTGTTTGTTTTGAGACCTACAGTCTGGATGGCCCCACCCCCCAACCTGGTGAGAATAAATAATATTTAAAAAATGGAAGAACCATGGAAAATTCAATTAATTTTCCTGAGTCTGTCTTCATCTTTAAAATATAGGTGTTGGATAAGTTGATCTCCAAAGTCTAAATGTATGAAATTCCAAGACTCTAAAATTCTGGGTATAAATTTTTATTTTCACCTTTGTTATCTAATAAAACTGGAAATTAATATTTTTCAGTGATTAAGTTGATTAGCTAGTGTACTGAAGACAATTGCAGAGGTTCTCCATAGCACAAATCTGAATGTTATTACCACCAACATACTTTTATTGTTGTTCTAATTTACTGTGACTTAGAAATCATAACCGTTTTACCTTAAAATGGTAATGGTGTAAAAAAAAAAAGTTCTGATTTAGTAATTTCTTCACTTTTTACTTTAAATATGCTAGAAATGTAAGGATTCTATATGGCAGGTAGCATTAATATTTCAGGTGTACCTTTGTACAATATGCTATGTCTGTCACTTTTAAACATTGAGTTTGAAGAACAAACGTTTAAGACATTTATGATAGGATATTTTAAAGGTGGAGGGGAATATATGGGTTTCTCTGATCCCCATGTTTTACAGGTGAAGAAACTGGGACTTGTTTATGCCAAAGGAACACAGGTTAATGTACGTCCATTGTCGATTCAATTCCGGACATTGCTACTTACCAGCCCTTTGACCCAGTGCAAATTACTTAAACCCTCTGAAGCTCAGTTTTCTAGTCTCTAAAATAGAGATAACAAGACCTACCCTGTAGGACTGTAGAGAGTATTAAATAAGAAAGTAAGTGTGTTGTCCATTTAGGTTATGATGAATAGAGGCTCTGACAGGCTGATGTAGGTAACAATGCACGTGCTATCTCAGGATGGCCTGCTTCTCCCAACTGTCACAGCCCTGAGGGGCCACAGGAAGAAATCAGCCTGGCTTCAGGCAGGGCCTTTTCTGTCCTTTAGCAGCAGAAATTCCATAGCCTTTTGCTGGTGTTTTACCTTTAGCAATCTCTCTGACCTCTGTTCCTGCTTTTTTATTTTTCCTCTTATTGTTATTAACCAATCAAATTGTCTTCACAAACTTATTAAGTTCTCAGAAAAAAGAAACCGATTGACAGGTAATCATCACTTTCTCTGTTTAAATGAGGTTGTTTATGAATTAAGTCAGATACCCCCATTTCACCAAGAGGAAATGGGAAGGGAATTTACAAGTCAGACAACATAGCTGCCTCATTCAACTATACATAGCGGGATTGAAGAAAGTGAGTGGCCTCACCTCCACTTGTTTGATGCTATACACATGATCTGAGAAGATTTTTCCCATTCAGTCTAATTTTAAAAAGAAAATTTATGTAAATTGAACTGAACTAGCCATTCTTAAGTGATTCAGTTTTTTTCAGAATGAACTTTCTGACATCACTGCCATAAAAATCCACATGTGCTTTTTATAGAATATTGATATAATTTTTTTTCATTTAAATACCACTCACTCTTGAAATCAGCATCTTAAAGGTGAAGTATTGAATTTTAAATTCCCAAATTACTGAATCATAGGGCTTCAAGGGATCTTGTTTTGTTTTTAAATTCCACTTTTCTGGCTGTTAGGAGGACTGTACATAAAGTATCACAGTCAAATAAGGTTATATCCTGCTTCGAAAATTCCCCCAAAGGGCCGTAGTATGTAGCTCATTTTTTCAATAATAGACAGCTATTTGCCTTATTGGAAGCATAGGAATCTAGGCTAATAGTTTACCATCTCCAAGCTTTTGAAGATAACATCTTCTGTCTTTTATTATTTAGAAATTGCTGTCAGCCTAATTATTGAACCCATGTAAATAATCTGTCTTTTTTTCTGGTTGCTTTAAATGTCTTGTCTATGATGGTTACCGTATAGTTTCACTATTATCTTTCATCCTCATCATCTATCTATCATCTATCTATCCATCTCTTAGTCTTGAATGGATCTTTTGTTCTTTGAGTCATAAATTACAATCAGAATATTTTATCACTTCAGGAACAATGTCAACCATTATCTTTTTGTGTAATACTTCTCCTGTGTTCTTTTTGTTATCACCATCTAGAACATCCATTAGCTGTATGTTGGAACTTCTCATTTTGTCTTCTTTGGTTCTTAAATTCTTTTACTTTCCTAATTCTTTATCTGTGGTACATTCTAGGTAATTTCCTAAGATCTGACTTATCTTTCAGTTCAATAATTGTGTCTTAAACTGTGTTTTATTTGCTGTGTAATCTGCTTATTAAAATGCAATTTCTGTGATTATGTTTTTCAATTTTAGAAGTTTTAATTATTCTTTTTCAGATATACCTAATCTTTTTCCATTGTGTCACGTTCTTTTCTTAAGGTTTGATTCCTCTTTTAATAATACTTAAAATGTTTGTTTCTCAAGGGTTTATCAGATTCTTTTTTATATAAAGTTTGCGGGGTTCTAATCTTTTTAGTGGTTGTCTCGGCTAATCATTGCCGATGGTGCAATATATATATATAATTATATATAATTTTAAACCTATCTTTAGCATTGCATGTTTAGAGTACCTGTAAGAATATAGTGAACTTGGATGGAAGTTTTAGCCCTCCAGTACAATTTTGTTTTTGTTCCTACCAGACACCCAAGAAGTAATCAGATGCCCAGGATCACTTTTGTTGTTGTTGTTGTTAATTTCTTGGCTTGGGAGTTCCTAGATAACCTGGTAGGAGAATTTTGAAACCCAAACCCATCCAAGGTGCTGGCTCATGGTTTGTTTTCAAAGGAGATTTATTGTCTTTTTAATTTTTTCTCCACCAAAACCCATGGCAGAGACTGAGTTTCTTTGTTATCTTGTGGAGTTTGTGAGTACATTTTTTTTTTCTAGTCTACTTCTCACTGAGAATGAAACATTTTGAGGTCCCAGATTTATGCAGGGGTTTTAGCTCTAATTTGCTACTTTGCATGGGCCCAAGACCTTGTTTCTTGCCACTCATGGATATTTAAACCCAAGTTGTATGTTTACAAAGACTGTCCATATCAACCACTCGTAGGCAAGGAGAGATGCCTGTTGGTGTATTCATTTACTGCATTAGTTGTCAATTCTCTTTTGTTCCCAGTTCCTGCGTATTTCCCTTTCTTAGACTTTCAAATATGCATTTCGGTGAATTTTATCTAGCATTTCTAGGTGTTTGTGCCTGGATAATTTTTAGTATATCCTACTCCACCATCTTGTCAGAACATGTCATATAGTTATTAATGGCTGTTCCCTTAATTAAGTACTTGAGAAGCCAAATGAAGCTTTAAAATTACCTCTTCTTAGGCAAAATTCCATGTTCCTTCTTGGCTTTTCTCTTGAAGTAAGTTAGTTGTATTTACCATTTATTGAGTTCTTACTACATACTCACTGCTTCAGTTATGTTGCTTTGGTTAACCGTCACAAAGTAATGAAAGGTTGGGTTTATATGCATTTCATAGGAGAGGAAATTGAGACTCGAAGAGGTTAAATTTTCTAAGGTCACATAGTCGGCAAATGGCACAGGCAGGATGTCAGTGAAGGTCTACTGGATACAAGAGTCCTCGCTCTTAAAACTTATCTATATGGTGCACTGAGGTGACCATTTTCAAGAGGCAACAATATTTGATGTGTATTATCTGATATGCTTATTTAAAAAAATTTTACCTCCTTTTATATTTGGCTTTAGAATATGCCATAAATTTGTATACGTATACATACATGTATCAATATATATTTGTTTATTTAAATAATGATCTTCTTGTTAATGTTTGGCTTTAGAATGCACTTTATGATTTAAAAAGTGTTCTCCCTAGCAATGTTTCCTAGGCAGATGTTAAAATCAATCAGTGCATATTTATCACTAATGGTAATTCACTAAGTACATTATATTCTTTCATTTACTTATATGACAAGGCAATGCTGGCCATGATTTAATGACTCATGATCATCTACAGGATAACGCCCATCATTTTCAGCCTGTCACTTAAAGCCTTCATGAACTAGTCCCACCCCCCTACCACTGACCTCACCAAACGTTGTTCTGTGCTTTTGGAGTGAGAGAAGATGCAGGAAGGACCCCTAAGCATGCCTCCCCTGATTCCAGTTTAGGGATTGGGTGGGTTAGGGCCAGTTGCTGAGAGAGAGAATGCAGGAGGTGAGGACCACGATTGGAGACAGAAGGAGAAAACGCATTCAGCATTGCGCATAGTAAGTTCTAGCTGCTAAACTTGGGTGGGACATTCAAGTGGAGATGTCTAGGAGGCAGTTTGGTTCTGGAGAAAAGGAGAGAGAGTTTTGGGCTTCATCTTCTCAATCACAGTGAGGTTCCTGGGTACCAGGAACTGCATTTATATTTTATAATGTCCTTACTCTGTGCCTTACTCAGTACGTGTTCTCTGCCTAGCATTAGAATCTTTGGAGTTATTTACATTTTACTTCCACGTATTTCCAGAACACCCTACTTACCAGTGCCTTAGCCCTTATCACATTGTATACCTTAGCTACTATCACACTGTACTGAAATCTCCTGCTCAATTTTCTGCTCTCCCCGCTGGACCATAAGTTTCTGGAGAGCAGGGACAGCAGTTTCATTTATTACTATAAAAGGCACCTGGTGTTAAATACGTACTGTGGAATAGATTAGTAGATCCTTCCTAATTCTATTTCTAATTCAATATGGTATTATGAAAACACATGAGGTAAGGAAGTAAGCCAGACAATTGTTACCGAGAAATGAGTAGTAAGAAATAAAGGCATTCTCTCCTGACTGGCCCAGGAGGAAAGTGCCATAAAAGTAGAAGCCCTCATGAAATGTACTTGTTTGGAATTGTTTCTTACTCTTTAGCCTGAGAATGAACGGGAGTAAGCTGACTTATTTCTGCTCTTATTATGCTTTAGTGCTCTATACACACCAGTTCCGTATTCATTTTTCACAAGGTTAAAAGGGTTATTTGGAATTGTACAGAATGTTCTTCCATTGTTATGAAAGGAATGCATGTTGGTAACTCCCATTAGCATTTATCAAAGTTTATATGTACCTAACTGAATGTAAACAAAATGCTTCAAATTCACATTTCTTATAAACCTTGTTTATCATTAATAGTTTCACTATTTAAATGATAGGAACATGGACATGCTTTAAAAAACTCTATTAGTTGTTTAAAAATGTCAAGAAAGGTAAAGTTTATGTAGTCTGCCACCTGCTAATGCCTGTAAAATCATTCCTGCTGGAGATACCGAATTGTTTTCCATTACATTAACATTGCATGAATAAAATCCCAAGCCTTTTAAATCACAAGTTTCGTAAGGTGTTGATTGGCCTGGAGCGGGATAAATTCAGACAAATATTTATGGTGCCAAGAGTTGTGTATATAAATATTCTCCCTTGAAAATGTTTCCAGTCCACTGTTAAACTGCCAAGGTGATATAATTTAACAGGTAGAGCAATGAATAGAGAGCCAGGGGTCACTTAGTTTGAATTCTTTCTCCATTCTCACTTTAATATATGATCCTGAACCATTTGGAGCTTTCCAAAGTCAAATTCCTAATTTGTGAAATGAGGAAAAATTAGCCATACACTTGTGGGGGCATGAGGGCAGGGTCCATGGTTATAAAATCTTCTAAAGTGTTGAGTTATTATTAAAATTCAGAACTGCATAATATTGCCATTTATGAAGAAATTGGTTTGCATTTATTGTTAATCTTCACAATGTATTTGAGAACTGTAATTTATAATAATACCAATTACCATTTATTGGATGTTTGCTGTCATCCAGACACCATCCTGAGTGCTCTATATGCTACGTTTACTTCTTGTAACAAGCCTTTGAAGCAGGTATTATTCTTCCCATGTAATAGGATTAACATTGCAGGACGTGATGTGCTCAAGATTGCTCAGTTTGAGGATAGAACAACCATTCTAACCCATGTGATTCTGACGCCAGAAGGTTGGGTTCTTACCCTCTATGACACATTGCCTTCATGCTTTACAAGTGTGGTCTCTGAAGCTTAGAAAGGTCAAGCTGATCAATGAAGATCACAAGTTAACCTGCTGGATGGTTTGAAAACCCAGAGTGTTTGATGAGGGAGCCCTAGCTGTTTCTATTATTGCTTCTCTAATACTAACGTGCTTGGTGTCTTTCGTACCCTTTCTCCATTGGATTACCAGGGTAATTGGAGTCAGCGTTCTACTGAACGCACTCACCTCTCTAATCTCAAAAATCCAATCTTGCTAATGAATTCTACTTTAGTGGATATAAAGGCGGAACTGGTTGCATTTAAATCTCTTTGGAATTCAGTTCCTTGTGGCTTACATGAGAGGCTAGGATGGTAGAGTCTCCAGGTTTTCAACCTTCATTACAGTGTAGCCTCTTTGAGAGAACATACTGATTTCATCTATTGAGGCTCTGGTGCCTAACTTAGTGTCTGAAACTTTGTAGATATACCCAAACTATTTGTAAACTTTTAATGAAGTTGCATTAAATTCATCAAGACTAAATCAAATAGATTTTCCACTCTACTTCAATGCTTACTAAAATGGCAAATATATATTTCCTTTATAAGATGAAGGGAATTAATTATAGTGGCCAAATGATTTCCTTGAATAGTTGATTACATCTTTGTTTATAAGACAGAAAACGTGAGCTAGTGTCATGGCCACACTGCTTAGGTAGATACACTTAGAATCATCCATTTACTTTATCCAGATGAAGCTGCCCAAACCAGTCATGCCATCCTGCATCTTTTGTTTTGTTTTGTTTTTAAGGGATTATTAATCACTTACATCTGAGAGTGAATGAGTTAGAACATACAGTGTGATATTCCCAGACAGCATAAAGGGGTTAAACAGTAAATCTCCAGGTAGTTGTACCCATGGGATATAATGATTCCAATAGGAAGATAGTTCCAGAGAGCCTGAGGATTTCAGAATAAATGGACTTATTTTTAGTTCCTATTCCATTTGCACACTGCTCTCTTATAGGTAGTCAAAGAGTGTTATGATTGCTTCTAACAATAGAATTTATTCTAAGCATGCTTTCATGTAGGTAGAGGAAGAATTGAAAGCTTCTTTAGGATCGATTTACATGTTGCCAAAGATGTCCAGGACAAACAGCAGTTACATCTGAGTTCTTGCCATTTGTGCCACAATAAGGCACCTCCCAGTTGGTCCCGGTGTGCCTGCAGTAGGCAGAATAATAGCTCCTAAAGATGTCCAGGCTTCAACCCCCAGAACCTGTGAAGATGTTACCTTACATGGCAAAAGAGACTTTGCAGATGTGGTTAAGGTTACAGACCTTAAGATAGGGGAGACTGTTTTGGATTACCTATGTGGGTACAATCTAATCACGTGAACCTTAAAAGCAAAGAACCTTTTCTGTCTGTGGACAGAGAGATGGATGAGGAAGGACTCAATCCACTGTTACTGTCTTTTTTAAAGGGGTCACAAGCCAAGGAATGCAGGTGCCTCAAGAGGCTGAAAATGGCAAGCTAACAGCTTCTTTCCTGGAGCCTCCAGGAAGGAAGGCAGTGCCTTTGATTTTAGCCTGGTGAGACTTGTATTGGATTTATGTTTATTTATGTTTAAGCTGCTAAATTTGTGGTAATTTGTTACTACGGCAATAGGAAACTAATACAGTGACACTGTATGTGATCTTTCCTGAATCACAGCATTAGATTTTTTAAAGACTACCTTTTGAGGAGTATTTATGATGTGTTAGGTATCATGCTAAACAGTGTGAGTGTGTGTGTGTGTGTGTGTGTGTGTGTTTGTGTGTCTAATCATCATGCAACAACCCTTAAAAACCCAACTATGTTATCGTTCCTACTTCACAGATCAGAAAACTGAGGCCTGGAAAATCTAAGTAACTTACATAAATCACATATCCAGTGACATAACTATTACTTGAAAACAAGTCAATCTGGTGCCAAAACCCATACTGGGTCTACTACACCATTCATATGCAAAATGTGAAGATTAATTGCCTTTATTAGAAGGAGTTCAAAGACAATGAAGTTCATGTTAAAAAAGACTTAGTCATGTCAGATCTTTAGTTATCTTAGATGTCAAATAATTTTCCCCAGCACAGTGCCTGGTGTGTTATAGGCACTCAATATAATGTAATTAAATAAGTGAAAAATCATTGTTGTTGAACAAAAATAAGGGTTATAGGTATATATTATTACATTTATTGTATTCCACATATATATTAGTTGTACTGTTGATGCATATGTATAGGAATCACATTTTTTCTTCATAAAAATAGCATAGAGATGTTACTATTTGCCACAAAAATCAAGGATTCAAACAGATTTCTTCTGCATTTATAACATTTCAAGTTATAATTACATATTATTTTTAAAGAAGTGATTTGTAGGTCATCTGCAGTTTATTTTTATATTTAATACCAGTAATGAGTTGATTTAATACGGTAAAGAGATTAAAGTGGAAAAAATCTATATAAACTTTGGCATGAATGTTCTCATTAAAGTATTAAATGAAGATTACTGAACAATGCAAAGGAAATTAAATGACCTTTGTTTTTCAGTCAGTTTCATTTTCTTATTTAAATTGCCAGTAAAATTAGAAAGATAACAGCAGCTAACGAAACCATGTTCTTTTCATTCCCAAAAAGTGTCCACTAATATTTAAACACAAACTTATGAATAATAGTGCAACTTATTTATTAGTTAAGCTCCATTCCAAATTATTCCATTTTAAAATGGTTCCTAGATGCCCTAAGGAAGAATATAGATGCTACAGAAACTTCAATTTCATAAGATGAGTTACAACTAAATTGGTCCAGAGGACTGCAAATAAGAAATAAAATCTTCATATAACCAAAATAATATTTTACTGTTTATTTCCTTCCAAATCTTTTATGCCTGTTTCAACAAAGGCTCCTAAATTATACTGGTTCATTTTATTAATTAAAAAAAATAGTCATCATCTTTTTATTAAAATGACAAAGGTTAATATTTGGCAACAATATAATCAGAGGAAATGGAGAATGTTATCTTCCATTTAGTAGAAATTTATTAAGTAGCTATGAGTAAGATACTTAACCATACACTAAAGAAATTTTTAAAATACTTAGTTTTGATATTAATAGCATGTGAATTTATTTTAAATCTGTTAATATAATTACACCTATATGCATCCAATATAATAATACATAATTATGCAGAATTAATTATATATAATATAATATATTGATGCCTAAGTAATAAGCAATCTAAATGCAAACACTTAACTTTGAAGACTTAGGGACAATTCACGTGTGTTTTATATCACAACAATCTAGACTGTAGCATATATCAAATAGCCAAATGATTAGGCCATTCAAACATTTTTTAATGACTAAATAGTCCCAACCTTGGGAATGGAAGTGGGTAGTTTTAGGAGAGTGAAAAATAGAGGAAATTTCAGATGGGAACAGCCATGGTGATTTGGGGAATTCGAGTCAGAAATCAATCATGGACCCCAGTCAGGTCCACAAGGCACCAGTGCCCAGAGAGTAGTTATCAAAATGGAAATAGGGCTTGGAGCACAGGGAGAGGGGTTGAATGCAAGAGGTCTCGAAGCACTTCCACGTACTGATGGCCAAGAAGGAGTGGTCTAGAACCAGAGAAGAAGACTGCAATTGGAACCTATGAAAAAGTGAATGTCTTGACAACTAGTAGCTAATTATATTTGTCTTCCTTTTCCCCCTTCCCTCTTATCGCTGCAGAACCATTGTTTCTCTGTATTTATTTACAGGGTGATCCCCCTCAACGTGAGTACAGGATTCTCACTGCTTCCATCTTCCATGTCTGGACCACTGCTTCCTAATTATCTCTTCTTTTTTGCATCTTTATCCTCACTCTCTTTTCTACCTCTGTCTTCTTTATTATGACAAAGTCAGGCCTGTCTATGAAAACACTTCCACGAGTATTCCTAATTTTAAAGGGAATCTAGTTGATTCTTTTTTCATTCCCTGTAAATATTCACATACATTTAACTCAAAATTCTTTATTATTTTCTGTAACTTCTGGTTTGCATAAACACTAAAATAATGTATATATTAATTATGTTTTGCCATTTACTTATCTTTGGTTTCTGTGAAGGAAAATGCCACTATTTTTAGTTCCTGATCTTGAAATAACTCACTTTGAAATGCTGTAAAACCTTAATGAATATCTAAATTCATATAAATTATTTAAGCTATAATTTCCTATCCTAAACAGTCATTAGATTAACATGCATCCTTAGATCTCTTTCCAGCTGTACCAAATTAGCTTTTTTGAGTCCTTTTAGTTTATGATTTCAGGCAACGCAGAAAGTATTGCTTTCCTAAGTTGTATTCTAAGGTTACAAACAGCAATCTGACTTTAAAATGCCATTTAGAATGTTTCCTCCAGTTAGCATTCATGTAATAAAAGCGCAGTTTTATCCAAAGAATTATGGAATGTATAACATCGCCTGATTTTCTTATTTAGAGATGATGAAACTGAAATATAGAAAATTGGATGAAGTGCTCAGGGTTTCAAAAGGAAGTCTGTATTTTGGGATGCTCTTTTTTCTTTCTTTTTTCCTTTAAGAAATCAAGTGCAACAGAACGGTTTTGTTTGAATAGTAATGACTAAGAAATCAAGCAATTGAAATGGTGGCATTTTAAAATTAAAATATTAAATTAGATTTTAATTTTTTTAACTACACAATATCTAGGAATTTATAAATTCCAATATATGTTTTTCAGAGCATCCCTGATTTTATTTTTCACTACATTCTTTTTCTGAGGGTTTCAATCTCCAGAAGACAACAAGGAAGAATCATCATCTGTTCCAATAAATGCATTTTCTTGTTCTTATATTTTCTCTTTCTAGCCTTTAGATTTGGGCTCTGTCTTTCTGTTTCCATCTCACGTCTCTTAGAGATTCATTCCACATACTTCACTCTGCTAGTTATTAACGTTTCCTCTCTGACAATTCCTTATTTCTCTTCTCTTGAAAGGGAAACCCTGGTGCTGTCATTACTTGTTCTTTAGATTTCCTTCAGACCTCTCCTTTTGCCTGCTACCCAATTCCCAGTTTGCAAAGAACCTGTGGATGGCAATATTTCTTTCTTCTTTTTTTTACTCAAAATGCTCAGAATGCTGTTTGCATAATAATGATGATAGGTATATTTTATTTATAAATTACCCTTCATTTGGTGATCTCAATGTAATTTATGTGCATAAATTCATTAATAGTCTCAATTTTCCCAGGAGGTGGTGGATCAGTGTGTTTTTTCTCTCCATGAGTGAAAGGGAAAGGAGTCAGAAAGACAGGATTTGGAACCACTGTTAATCTAGAAACACGATGCTGGCGCAAGGTCTAATAGGACAGGTTTTGGGGGGACAATACAAAAATCTGTGTCAAAACCAGACTTCACAAATTTTAAGAAAAAATGATACGAAGTGGAGTAAAATTACCAGAAAATTAATTTTATTTCAAAAACACTCTACTTTCAGTTTCCCCTCCCCTACTAGCACTTCTAGACTCAGACAAGACATTTAAGGGGTAGCAGATCACTTTCTTCTTGCCATTTCTTTTTTTTTTTTTTTTAAGATTTTTTTTGATGTGGACCTTTTTTTTTTAAAGTCTTTATTGAATTTGCTACAATATTGCTTCTGTTTTGTGTTTTGGTGTTTTGGCCACGAGGCATGTGGGATCTTAGCTCCCTGACCGGGGATCGAACCTGCACCCCCGGCATTGGAAGGCAAAGTCTTAACCACTGGACCGCCAGGGAAGTCCCTTGCCATATTTAAGATGGAGTCAATTTAGTCTTGTTGGCTTATTACATTGCCCTATGCATTTGCATTTCAGTCTTTTATCTCGAGTTGTGTCCTGATTATGATTGACAATGAAAGAATTTTTGGAAGTTATCTTAGATTTCCTGAAAGCAGAACTTGAGATGGCAACTTTTGAACAAGTGGTTTATCGTGGGAGTACTTGCTGAAGAAAGGGAGTGAGGGAAGCAGGAGAGGGCAGAGAAGAAAGCTAAGCAAAAATTTCAGATGGAAACTGACTTCAGTCTTTTCCCAGAGGGAGCCTCGTGGAGTAGAATTGCTTCACTGAGTCAGTCCCACTTTGAGGCAGGGGCTTGGCTTGTACTCGCCCGTCAGTCATATTTTTGTGGACCGCCCTCTGGGGAGAGTGTAATCACCTAGGCAAGGAAGTTCTCCAGCGCAGGGGGCAGGTCTGAGCCCTCAGTAACCTCAAAGAAGCTGAAGAATGGGCACCCAAGACTGGGAAAGAAGATTAAAGTGTATGTATCATATAGCTTTTATGGTGTAGCAAACCACTTAGTGACTTAAAACTACAGTGAATTATTACATTTCACATTTCTTTAGGTTGGCTATTTGGTGGGGACTCAGCTGGACAATTCTTCAGGTCTTGGGAGGTTTCAGCTGTCCTCAGCTGGGTGTTGCTCACATATCTGGGGCCTCCGCTGGAATGGCTGAAATAGTTGGGGTAGCTGCAGCTCCTCTTCATATAATTTCTCATCATCTATCACAGGGATCTGCCAGGTACACCCTGTGGGCCAAATCCAGTTTGCTGCTTGTTTGTGTAAATAAAGTTTTATTGGAGTACAACCACGCTTACTTGTTTACATATTGTCTAGGTCTGCTTTATTAAAATGATGGCGTTGAGGAGTTGTGGCAGAGACTGTATGATCCCCAAAGCCTAAGATATTTACCATCTGGCTTTTTACAGATGAAGTTTGCTGATCCCTGATCTATCAGGACAGCTTCAGGCTGGCTTGAATGGTGGAAGAAGCATTCTCAGTGCAAAAGTGGAAGCTGCAAGGTCTCTTGAGGCCCAACCTTGGAACCTGCACAAAGATCCTTCTGCCTATTTCTGCTCATCAAAGGAAGTCATGAGGCCAATTTGGATTCAAGGAACAGGGAAATAGACTCCACCTCTGGGGGAGGAACTGAGGAAGTGGGTGACTGCTGTCTACCACAGTGGGGTCGCCATGGCATCCACTACAGAAGTTAGCCTGAGGTAGGTATACTTTGCAGATGAGGAGACCCTGACAGGTGATATATGTGTGCCACATATCATACAACTTGTTAGGAGAAAAGTCCAAACCAGAATCTTGGTCCTCTGATCAATATTGTACTACTATTTGAGCTCTGCTATGGTGCTTTTGCTCTATAGTTACATGTTGGAAGTAACTTTCGTTGGCTGTTGAATATTGCTCCCCAGAACTTTTAAACTGTTCAGTATGAATTCTATTACATACTAAAGAAAAATATAATCAAATATTAATCAATCACTGAAATTTTGACTTTCCCATTTAAAATCAATTGTAATATAAAATTTAAAAATTGAAAACTTTATTTATTATATGTTGTATATAGTGCCATGACACAAATGCACTCTTCGACCAGGTAGACAAACTAAAAACATAATAATGAAAAGTTAAATATTAAAGGATCTCATTGTAGACCAACTATTTACTATTAATCTTACTAGGATATGTCATTAGAAGAAACATATGAAAACAAAAGTATGTGATACCCTGCATATTTCTTGTACATTATCTTTAAAACATTTTGTGATTGAAACTGCCAATATAGGATCTGGAACACAACATTTATAGGCATCATAATAATTCATAGGTTTATTGAGCATTTACTACATGCCTGTCACTGTTGAAAGTTCTGTATATATGTTGTTTCATTTAATCTTCAAAAATCTATGAAGTCCTATTATTACTTCCATTTTATTGATGATGAAATTGGGACAGAAAGTCACACAAATAGTTAGTGATTGAGGTAGGATTTGAATCTAGGCAGCTGAAATCCACTACCTGTACCTTCAACTATGTAAGAATCCTGTCCCAACCACATCACTTACCAGTTCTGTGACTTTGGTCAAGTCACATAAATATACTGAGCCTCAGTTCCATCACTGAAGAGTGGAAATAATGATACCTATCTCCACGAGCAATCCAGTGGAGTGATGTACGAGTATGTGGATTTCTCTGGGGAGAGCATCAGATTCTCCAATGGATATGTAACAACAAGAACTATAAAGGTTAGGGACCACTACACAGAATGGCCGACTTTAATTATTAGATGGATATTTCTGTTTTTTAGGGTGAAAAATCAATGCAAGAAAATTTTCTCAAAACATGGACAATAATTACTTACATAAAACTTTAATGTTCATTTCAGTTTGTGGTAAGTGATTCAAGGGAGCAGACCTTCTTCAGTGACTTATACTTTGGTTTCTGTCTTTCATGGAATCTAGAGAGAGACTGGGCCTACATGGTCCCTGATGGCCAATGAAATTCACTAACCTGAACATCAGGCAGAAAATCAGTACAAGTGGTGTTTTCCCCCTTTATTCTTTCTTATATTTCCACATTATTTTTGAAGTTGTTTTGAGGACAGCGATGCTGATTTTTTTCTCCTGTGTGTGTATTTTCAATATCCCAAACACAAAGTGAGGAGAGCTGGAGATGCTAAAAACATTGGTTTGCAAGTTTTTTTGCACTCTTCACATTAAGCCTGTGATAAAAGGCCCACTGGAGGGCTGTGTTCAGTGCCTAAAGTGAATGATTTAAATTTAATGATACAATCAGCATCATTTTTCCCTAGTAACTACTATTATGCTCATTTAAGTAGATTCCAGTGTAGTTGTATTTCCTTTTACATTATGCTTTGTGTATAAATATAAGTGAGATGGGTTAGTTAACGTATAACAAGTATCTAGCTAATAATTTACTTTGCCTGTTATTTATCTCTGTCAAGATGAATGTCTGCCTCTTTCCCATTCTTGGTTCGTAGTCATTATTCTAATAATGTTAGTTCTGCATTTTAAGAATTCCACATGGAGTTGCTGAAAATTGCTTAGAAGTACTTCATACCAGAAGGTTAAATCTCAAATAATTTTGGTCTTGGATCTAGCAAGCTAAATTGCTCCTAATAACATTATATTAATTAATGTCAGGTCAAACTATTTCCTTTCCTTTGTGCTCAGTTCCAAGTACCCCAGCAAGTGATCTCAGCTGTGCCAACCACAAACTGATTTGAATGGTAGAGGTTGAATGGACTTAAACTACTTGGTATTCTGAAAATAGCTACTTAGTTACAGATTTGACAATATTTTATCAGCTTTCAGAATCACTTTTAACAGTAAATCACCTCTTTCTTAAAAAACTGGTTTGAAGTTGCCTAGATACCGTTTATTCCTCTTTTCCCCAGATACTTGTATAAATGTGGTAGGATGGAATTAGTTTACATTCAGAGACAGATCTAGCCCTGGATGATTTTTCTGCCCTTTGGACACAGTGATCATGCTTTTCTTGTCAGTCTTAGCAGGCTAGCAAGGAAGTCAGAGCTGAAGGCAAAAGGGAAGGGAGGATGTTAAGTGGATAAATTGTGGTGCTCTCACCGCCCACCTAGGCACCCTCTGTTCTGGTCCTGAGATTCTGCCCAGTGCACTGCTCAAGTTGTCCTTCCATACACCCTTGGGCTCTGAGTGGAGCCCTGTTTCAGGCCCACTCACAGTGTGAGAAAGGTCCTTGTGAAACTGATTAACCAACTGATGGTCTCCTTGTGGTTTAGTACACTAACCGAAGCATTCTTAGTTTCAGGAAGTTGGAAGTTCAAATGAGCTTTAACCCATGAATTGAATTCTTCTAGGTGTGAAATATATGTGGCTATTATAGCCATAGTTATCTAAGAATTTCTTAACCACGTTGATAGGAATGAGTTTGTTAATATTTGAAAGTCTCATTAGGAGAATATCATATCATTAGCTAAGCCTTAGATGATAAAAATGCAATAATATATAGAATATTTCAAATTTATTTATGGTATATTTCTAAAGAAATGTTTTATCCAAGGGGAGAAAGGTTTTATCAATACACTTTTCAAGAAGAAATAGAGGAAAAATCTGAAAAATTTAAAGAGATTTAAATAGAAACCAGAATAAATATTGATTATATCAACAGGTTATCACCACTGAGTGATATTTTGCCTTGTACATTGTAGGTTATAATGAAATCAGTTTTATAATGAGTCACCATATCTACACCAAAGGTGCCTGGGACTGCCATGTTAGAACCTGAGCTTTCTAAAATTTATCTCAAAACGATTGCTGCAGTTAAAGGGTGCTAGTCGATAATACAATTTGTGCTGCCATTTCTGTTAGTAATTTTGGAGGACAGCACTAGGACATATTTAGAGTCTAAACAAAATTTGGATTTCTCCATTGGGCATTAGATGGCAGTATTAATCAAGACATTCAGAGCTGACTTGTGTTACAGCTATTTCTAAAGGTACTCATAATTCTCCTAAGAACGTTTCATGAAATAGTTATTTTTTACTTCTGCAAAGGGAAAGCATAAAATGTACCACAGGTCTGGTTTTGTAATCTTTTACCTCTTCTACTTACTTTTGTTTTAGGGAAGCTGCTAAAAGACAAGTGACTTTATTTCCAGTTGGTTATTTCTAATGTTAAGTGGTCAAAATGTTTCTTTTGTAATTTTTAAACAGTTTTTCTCTTCTTGTGGATATAACTGCATATATGTCATGATTAAAATTTCAAAGTTAGAGGATGGCCAATATTTTTTTTTTATGGGTTTTAAAAACTAATATATTATTATTTTATTATTTTTTAATTTAATCTTATTTATTTTTTATACAGCATGTTCTTATTAGCTATCTATTTTATGCATATTAGTGTATATATGTCAATCCTAATCTCCCAATTCATCACTCCACCACCACCCCACCTGCCACTTTCCCCCCTTGGTGTCCATACGTTTGTTCTCTACATCTGTGTCTCTATTTCTGCCCTGAAAACCAGTTCATCTGTACCATTTTTCCAGGTTCCACATATATGTGTTAATATATGATATTTGTTTTTCTCTTTTTGACTTACTTCACTCTGTATGACAGTCTCTAGATCCATCCATGTCTCTGCAAATGACCCAATTTTGTTCCTTTTTATGGCTGAGTAATATTCCATTGTATATATGTACCACATCTTCTTTACCCATTTGTCTGTCGATGGGCATTTAGGTTGCTTCCATGACCTGGCTATTGTAAATAGATCTGCAATGAACATTGGGGTGCATGTGTCTTTTTGAATTATGGTTTTCTCTGGGTATATGCCCAGTGGTGGGATTGCTGGGTCATATAGTAATTCTATTTTTAGTTTTTTAAGGAACCTCCATACTGTTGTCCATAGTGACTGTATCAATTTACATTCCCACCAAAAGGGCAAGAGGGTTCCCTTTTCTCCACACCCTCTCCAGCATTTATTGTTTAGATTTTCTGATGATGCCCATTCTAACTGGTGTGAGGTGATATCTCATTGTAGTTTTGATTTGCATTTCTCTAATAATTAGTGATGTTGAGCAGCTTGTCATGTGCTTCTTGACCACCTGTATGTCCTCTTTGGAGAAATGTCTATTTAGGTCTTCTGCCCATTTTTTGATTGGGTTGTTTGTTCTTTTAATATTGAACTGCATGAGCTGTTTATATAGTTTGGAGATTAATCCTTTGTCTGTTGATTTGTTTGCAAATATTTTCTCCCATTCTGAAGGTTGTCTTTTCACCTTGTTTGTAGTTTCCTTTGCTTTGCAAAAGCTTTTAAGTTTCATTAGGTCCCATTTGTTTATTTTTGTTTTTATTTCCATTACTCTAGGAGGTGGATCAAAAAAGATCTTGCTGTGATTTATGTCAAAGAGTGTTCTTCCTATGTTTTCCTCTAAGAGTTGTATAGTGTCCAGTCTTACGTTTAGGTCTCTAATCCATTTTGAGTTTATTTTTGTGTATGGTGTTAGGGAGTGTTCTAATTTCATTCTTTTACATGTAGCTGTCCAGTTCTCCCAGCACCACTTATTGAAGAGGCTGTCTTTTCTCCATTGTATATTCTTGCCTCCTTTATCAAAAATAAGGTGACCATATGTGCATGGGTTTATCTCTGGGCTTTCTATCCTGTTCCATTGATCTATATTTCTGTTTTTGTGCCAGTACCATATTGTCTTGATTACTGTAGCTTTGTAGCATAGTCTGAAATCAGGGAGTCTGATTACTCCAGCTCCGTTTTTTTCCCTTGAGAATGGCCAATATTAAGCACTATTTATAATGATCGCATGTAATCTTATTTCAAATGTACCATTTATAGGGAGTGGAGTGCCACCTCTGACTAGAATCCCTGCTCATCCACCAAATAGCTGTGTCCATGGGCAACCGATTTAACCCCCGTGCCTAAAATTACTCACCTGCAAAATGGTGATAATACTAGTTTCTATCTCACAGTCATGTTGTTGAGGATTAAGTGAATTCATATACATAAAGTGCTTAGAACAGTAGCTGGCACACAAAAAGCACTATGTAAGTGTTTGCTGGTGACGGGGTGGGAGATGCCACTGTAATCCTAACACCTGCTCCCAGAGTGTCTTTCTATAAAATCAGTCTGATTTCTTCTGTCTCAAGTATTTTGCAGAACACACCAATCAACAATGACATTTTAAAAAGTGAGCTCTCTTGGCTGCTGTCGCCAAGCAGGTCGATGTTCAATGAAGCCAAACAGACAGCATCATGGTTTGCATGCCACACAATGGGGGATTCTTTTCAGCAGTGACCAAACTCAGAGGTGACTCTTCCTACCAGAAATGTCATGGAATCAGGTTCCCCCCATGCCCGCAGCAGAGCAGGGCACAGGACGCAGACCTGGCAGCAGGCACAGAGGTGTCAGACTAGCAGCCATCAGAGAGAACCAGGAAGCTGCAGGATGCATGAGAGAGAAACCATTTTCAGGGACATGAGTAATCCTTGGCAGGCATTCAGAGGGGCACTTTGGAGGACAGTTGGAAGATCATTTACCGCGGGAGACAAAGACTTGGATATTGAATGGGAACTTTTGAGATATTGCAGATAACATCTGAGACTTCTCAGTCCCGGTCCTGGGAGGCATCCGACCCCCACGAGGGGCAGGATAAGAACATTGTGAGGTACTCCAAAGATGGTACGCAGAACCGAGAGATCAGAAGAGAACCGTAGATCAGCTGCTTAGCATCATACACAGCTAATGGTTTTCACCAATTCTCAGTGAGGAGAAAGTATATTTTCCATGATATGTATAATGAAAAAAAATAACTAGCATTTTAAAAAGTTAGGCACACTTTATGTGCATTTTTTCCCTTCATCCACAATATAACAGTAAGGTATCCTTTCCTATTATGATCCTCAGGAGAAAACTGAAGTTGAGAGATGTTAAGTAACTTCCCCAAGGTAATTTAGTGTCAGGGCATAAGTTAACTGATTAGTAAAACTGAATATAAGGTTTTACTATGTTGGTTCAATCATTCTCCATTAAGTCTCTTATTGTTTCCTAAAGCTCTAAGTTAAAGAATCCTTCTAGGCAATTTTAAAGATACTCTTGTATTGTTACTGATACAGAAGGACTGAAAGGATTCTACCTGATGATTTCAGTAAAGGTACTGGGTCCAAAGACAGGGAAACAAAATAAGTAGCTTTCTTTAGAGAATACTGCCTTCTTAGGACTGACTGTGGTCTGGGTGTGTTACATGTATGTGTGTCTGTACCCACATACACACACACACATGCACACACATACATACATTTAAGTATATATTTGTATTTATATATTTATATTTATATGAATGTCTATATTCATGTATATGGATCTTGCCTTCTTTATGCCTACTATATCATCCAAACAAAATTAAATATAGGATAGTTTTCATCATTCCAAGGCTGGGATTTCAGGAGCTCTGGACTTAAGGTTTTATATCTTTTAATTTTCTAAGACATAACATTCATTTCAATGTTTAAATTTGACCTTGTCTGCCCTTATAACTCCCATTCATCTATATTATCAAATGGAACAACATCTCATTCTAATGTTAATATCTATTCATGGAAATTAGGTTTTTCATGTAAACATTCCTAACTTAACCTTTCTAATAGAGAGGTAAACCTCATTTAGAAGGGTTTTTTTTTTTTAACTTGAAGTAATCTGAATGAAAGTATCATTTTAAAGTCTCCCTGACATCCCCTTTCATCTTATATTTCATAAAATGTATCATTAGCATTCAATAAAGCTGCCAGTGATTTTTTTCATAATGCTTGTGTCTGACACTAAGGAAAAAAATATGACTCATCTGCCACAGTGGTTGGATATAATGCCTGAAACCACTGTTTACAAGGTCCATTAGTGTTTACAGCTCTGCCACTTTCCTTCATGGTCTGCAAAGCATTTTAGTTCAGACTGAGTTTTTCTTTCGTAGCAACCAATTTTCTATAGTGTGGATATCTCTTCAACTTAGAAACTCCAAAGGGAGTTCTGATGTCTTCCATGTGAAGACCAGGTAATATATTAGTGTTGCCGGGCAGCAGAGCCCTGTAGACTGTGATTTGTTTGTGGTGAGAGGGGAGACATGCATCCTGAACTCCAAAGTCAAAATGGTATCACAGATGACAATGTCTGGTTTCTGCTAAGCAGTTCGAAAGCTTGTTTTATTTTTTCTATTGTTAAATTGTTAAAGAAGAAACAATTCTTGGTGTCATTGCCTCTTCAGATCCTCCATACCTACAAACGCTTCATGCATGAATATATATGCATATTGGAAAATGTGATTTGGATGGAGTGAGAACTTGGGCTGAAAACATCTATACAACTTATCTATAAAATGAGCAAAATACTTGCTCATTAAAAAACTTACTACACAAGATGTCAAGCAAAGCCAGGAATACAGTGAATTAAGGAAGATGCCTACAGAGAAGGCCCTTGCAGGGTCCTGAGAGGGAATATGCCTCCTTAAAGTTCATGCCTGAGGAGTCTCTCTTGCTTTGCCCTGGTCTCATCCCTCACCCTCCCATGAGGCTTCAACCTACACCTTCATACATTCATATTATTTTCATGAAGGGATATTGTCATTTAATAGATTTTTAAAAAATTACTTCTGCTAACGACACAAGTTAAAGTTGTGTTTTTACAACTACACGCATAAACGAGACTTCACATGGTAGCTGGCTCCAACTGAATTTACCTAAGTAGTCTGTACTTGACAATGCTGAATTTCTAGATCTTAAAAATATTAGGTAGTAGATTATGTGGGTGTCGCTACACCTGTTCTTAATTTAATGGCAAGTGAGGTGTCTGGATGGCAGGAAGTGACTTTGAAACATGACCATTAATTCTAGTGGGATTAAATTTGAGGAAACAGTCATTTGCTTCTGAATCAATGGCTTCTTGTTTCTTTTTCAGAAAAAGGCTACCAAATCTCAAAATAATTGCCTTTTCCCAAAATTACAATATGACACTTGGAAAAAAAACCCTTAAAACACACACACACAACAAAAATTTAGCTTCTTATTAAAATACATAATACTGTGCTGAAATGCAATCATTTCATATTAATTCTGGGTTAAAAGAATCACATATTTTAAAGCAGATTGCATGCTAAATGGAGTACAACTTGTGAACATATCTGTTATTTAGGATTTTTTCTTTTAATAGAATTCATTTTAGCCTCACCACAGCCAAGCAGTATTAGTAATGGCTCTCAGCCAGCACCTAGAAATAACATCATTCAGTAGAAATGGATGCTGTCATTCTGGTCTTTAAAATTGAAATCTAAGCATACATGCATAGTTTGCTAAACTTTTGAAGAATGGTGAATAGGGAGGTGATGCAGGTGAAGAAATAACACTAACATTAACCAACAATAAGCTTCTCCAATGAAATATTTGTTTTGAGTGGTTCAAGATATGCCCCATTTTATGCGGCGATACACTGTTTTATCAAAGACAGACATTACTGGCTTCCCCTGCTATCGAAAAGTAGAGCGTTCCTATGAAACCTTTCGTAAGCCGAAACGGCTTAAGGTGAAGCAGCGAATTGCTTAGGACACATCTTGCTAACGGATGCACAAAATAAATCGAGATGAAGCCCAGATGTTCATAGACACAGTTCAAAGCTACAGAGGCTAGATGCTGAGACGCTGAGTGTAGTTCCTGGGGAAGGAGCTCGGCGGGGCCACCCTTGCTGCTGGGACGCACCCTGCCTCTATAGCAGCTCCCTGCAGAACAGATGCGGAACGCAATTTTCACTTTTCACCTTTTTTCGTAAAAATGAAAATCCTTTTTGGATTTCTTTCAGTTATTGAAAACAGGTACTAGTGCAGAACTTTCATAAGAATAAAGTTAGAAAGTAGGGGTTACCTGTATTTCTTTTAAAAATAAAACATATATATATATAACGTTCATTATTTTAGATGCCCCAAAGCCTTTATTTTATTCAGCCTCTTCTTTATCTGACAGTTGGTACAGTTTCTCCAAATACCAACCTAGGACATATGTGGAGAGCTGGCACTACATCTTGGGGAACCACATGTAGGCATTTAAAACATATTGAGTACATACACGTTTAAGGACCTATTGTGTGCCTGTCACAGTACTTCAGGTGATAAATACAAAGATAAACACAGCCTCTATTTTCCGTCTTCAGGGAGCTTAGGGAGAGCCAAACTCCACACAAACCTCTGTGTAGATGCAGAGCTACCGGACGGGGTCTGAGTATGGACCTAGCTGATGTCACGGTCCACTTGGAAGACTGCTGTGGCTCACATGCGCCGCGTGTAAGGCCTGTCCTACATATCTGTTTGTTTGATGCTAATAATAATGCCTGTCTACAAAAAAAAAAGAGGGAAAACGGACTTCGATCTCAAGTGATTTTAACACATCCTCTAACAAGCCTGGTCTTTCACATGAATGAGAAGAAAATGTATTTCCCTCTCTCTATTCCTTATACCTTCCTATCCTGTCTTTCCCTGCACTTCCCAGCACCTCACTATTTCACACAATTTCTCAGTGTCCTCCCACTGCCTGTGGCTGGTGAGCTAACAGAGTCTCCACCATATGACCCTCTAGTCTAGAATGGGGCCTTTTTCTGTAAGAGGCCACATGGTAAATACTTTTGGCCTTGTGGGCCACCTAGGTGTGCGTACAGTGTTCTTTGTTTACAGCCCTCTAAAAATATTCCAATCTTTCTTAGCTTTCTGGGCGGCACAGGTCAGCCAATCCCTAGCGGTTCTTCAGCACCCCAGTAACTTGGAAGTCTTGTTGAAACACACATTGCTGGGCCTCACCCAAGAGTTTCTGATCCAGTGATCTGGGGGTGGGACTGGAGAATTTGCTTTTCTAACAAGCTCCCACGTGATGGTAACGCGGCTGGTCTTGAAGCCACACTTTGGAAACTGCTTTAGAGTAACCGTTCTGAATCATGCCAGCCTCTTAGCATAACCCGAGGAACTAAAAAAATCAAAACAAGACGAAAAATCCCAAATTATGTCTAGGCCCATCACAGGACATAGGAATAACTGCTCTATTTTTAAATGATTGATATATACCCCAGCCCCAACCCTGGTACTTTGTGTGTACACACACACACACACACACACACACACACACACCCCGAACCCCTCCGTTACATCTTCTTGTTTCCTAGGTGATTACGGCACGCAGTCAGGACTGAACGCCATTGTTCTATGCCTTGCGGGACTCACCCCTCCCCACCAGAAAATGGTATGTCCTGGGTACTCTTTCCCCAGGAACTCAAAGCTGGGCGTTTCTTTAGTCCGCTTGAGAATTTTGCCCAGAACCGGTGATTCTCTTGCACTCTATTTTCAGGTGTGCGCGGAGGGATGGGTGGGAGATGCCCAAAATAATTTCCGTTGATTCTCTCCAGCAGCTTTATCCTTTGCTATTTCTTTTCAACCCTACTTCGAAGGTGCTTTCAGGAATGTGCAAGGTCAGGAGTCCAGTTCGGCAGCGGCTCCCTCCCACCTTTAAAACCACTGTCTGGGAGGAGAGCTGCAGAAGGGTCCAGAAAAGAAGGAACAAGCGAAGGGGAGGACGCGGAAGAAGGGCGCAGGAGGTGGGGCAAGAAAGGGAGGCGAGCCCAGGAGGCCAAGAGGTACCGGCAACCCTGAGACCCCGCCTTGCTTCCTTGCGCGCCGCGCAGCGCGTTCTGGCCGCCTAGGGGAGATGGAGAGGGGCCGCCTCTGGCCGGCGGGGGCCGGCTCGCTGTCCCCCCCCCCCCCCAGGAGGCCGGGTGTACCAAACCCCAGGCCCAGTTCTGATCGCTGACTGTCCGCTCCCGGGCGAGGGCTGGTCTCCGCGTTCCCTTGGCGCGCGCTGGGCACTGCGCTCTCGCGGAGGGGGCGCCGGGCCGGCGGCGGAGAGAGAGGTGCGCCCGGTCGGAGGCGCTGGGGCAAGCGGCCGGGGAAGTGGCGCCGTCGTCCGGAAGCTTCTTCCTGGAAAGCCCCAGCAGATCAGCCCTTCTGCTTTTTCTTGCTTCTCGTTTGCTCCTTGCCTTCCTTCTGGGTTGCGCGGGAGGACCTGGGCTTAGCTGATGAGGGACCCCTGGACCAGAAGGAACTGGCGCACACCGAGGGGGTGTGTGTGTGTGTGTGTGTGTGTGGTGTCTGTCGGAATCTGGCTTCACTTGGATGCTGGGCATACTGGGTCAGAGCGTTTAAATTCAGCAAACCTTGACTGGTCAACTTCTGAGAAAGGCTGGAGTTGCAGTGGGGTCCAGCAGATAAGGAAATGCAGCTTGCCATTTATTCCTCTCAGTCTTGGGCTCACTCTGTGTAACTGGGTTGGCAGATCTCTCATCAGAAGATGGAAAGTAAACAGAATATTTGGGTTTAAAGTCGCCAGCCTGTGGTCTGTGATGACCCTTCAGATATGACCTTGTCCATGGTTTCTTCCTCTGGAGTTTTATAGTACATAGTTAATCTTCCCCAATGGTACTTATCACACCAAATTTGATTTTTTAAACTGTTATTTCATCTTTATATACTGAATGCTTGGACGCAGGAGGGACTCACAAAATGTCATGGGATGACTGTCCTAATGCAGTAATTCTCAAACTTGAGCGTGCATGTCAGAATCGCCTGGAGGTATTGCTAGCAAAGAGTCTTCAGTCCCACCCATGGAGTTTCAGATTCTGTAGGTTTGGAGGCCCACAGAATTCTCAGAAGCCTGAGAATCTGCATTTCTGACAAGTTCCCAGGTGCTCTTGATGCTGATCTGGAGACCACACTTTGAGAACCACTGTTGTAGGGATGGATCCTCAATCCTCACTGAATATTAGCATTAGATTCATCTTTGGAACTTTAAAACACAAACAAAACAACAAAAAATATGGCTCAGCCCCAGTGCCAGGTATTCTGAATTAACTGGTTTGTCATGACACCGGGCCATTTTGATATGTTTTAAAATCTGCTCTGGATTCATTCTTAGGTGATTCTCATTTGCTGCTAAGGCTGAAACCCGGGCCACAGCGCCGGCAAATACCATCATTAGAACCACCCATTTAGAGTAAGACATTTTTCCCCAAGGGGTGTAAAAAGCACACCCACTGCTTCATTAGGGAATCAGTTTGATTGATTTGCTTATCCTGAAAAATGGGAAATGAGACATATGTAGTCTCACATGGGGAAATACTCTGGAAAGAAGGAGGGTTTGTCTTGCAGGCAGATGATCCAGAGAGAGGATGAAGCAGAGGGAAGGACATTCAAGTAGAGGTGACCTCATTAAGAGTGATGCTCTCCTGTGGGCCTGAACTTCATCCCGCCTGCATCCCCACTCCTCCAGCCTTCTTCTTCCTAATTAGCCAAGAAACCCTCTTTATAACGTTGTCATTTAGTTTTAGCCAAAGGAAGTCATCATTTAGTGCTGGCCTTTTTAGGGAGGTGATCATATTTAAAGGTATGAACACCAGAAAGGATCTTCTGGAATCTAGACATGAACAGAAAAAGAGACTGGTAACTGTAGGTGTGAATAAAGGCACATCTACTGAACCCCCTGAGGATCAGAACACAGGAGAGACTTAGAGATCCTGTCAGTCTGGAAGAGACGCCCCTGGCGAGGCACAGGTCATCCAAGTGGAAGGAGAGATTTCATAAACCTTAATTCACACCTACTCTCCAATCTGCGAGTTCTCCTGCTGGTGGAAAGAGCTTCTCTACCAATCTGATAGTTGAAATATAGCTTCTCGTTTTCATTTTGATTTGAAATTGTGAATTGCTAGTGAAGCTGAACATATTTATATGCTAACTGTCAATTTTAATTTACTATTCCACGACTTGATTATTCAAATCCTTTGTTTACTTTCTATGGGAATGTTTTTTCATAGTAACGCTTAGAGTTTTATGTATTTTAAAGACATTGATTTCTTTTGTATACATTTTTATATTTTCGTCATTTTTCCTTGAATTAAAATTTAGTACTGAAGGTTTAAATGTTTGTACAATCAAATCTATTATTAATTTTTCCTTCTGGAGGTTCTGCTTGTCATTATCAAAAATTCTTTTTCGTTTGTTAGATAAATTAGATAAATATTCACTGTGAAATTTGTATATTTATTTTTCATTTAAGCTTCTAGTTGGTCTGGAAATAATTTTGCTCTAAGAGATGAGGTAGGGATTGATTTTTGCTGCATTTTTCAAATGGAGAGTTAGACCCAACACCATTTTTATTAACAACTTGTCTTTTTTCTTGATTTGAGATGCCACCTTTATCTGTAATTATACCTAAGTGTATATATATATATATATTCTGTCTCAAATATCTCTCTCTTCTCTGGCCAGTACCTCCCTTTTAAAAATTATTGTAGTTTTTTTTTAAAAGAGGATTTTAATATTTCAAAGAGCAAGAACCTCCTTATTTAAAAAAATTTTTTGTGTATTCTAGCTCATTTATTCTTCCAAATGATATGAGTTTGCTTTATTGCCTTCCCCAACTCAAAAATTATAATTATGACAATTTGGAACAGCTAAAGATGTTCAAGAATGTCATTCAGATGGAGGGAACAGTGTCAAGAAAATATCCCATATCATTTTCCCACATCACTGGGAAAATACCGCTCATGGACGGTTATCAACAGGTTCGTAAGAGATTTGCTTTATTTTGCTCAGGAACGGCAAGATAGTGAATATTCGAAGTTGCCTTTTGATTAATAAATTAGTTTAAAAATAATTAACTAACCGAAAAATATGACTAGATAGACTATAGAATGTCTTAGAATATATACTATTTGAGATGAGCTAAACTGCAAGGGATGGAGGTTTAAAGAATATGGAAGATGATTTCTTTCACAGGTAATATTTGCAGGTCGATAGGGCAACTATACTCCTCAGAGTTATTTGGTACCCAGGTTTCTGCCAATTTCATGTGGTGCATGGCAATCAAGAAACTGGATTGCTGCAATGTCTGAGTTACATCAAGAAAGAAGGGAAGAGAGCGCATGGAACAGATAAGCTCAGGGTTTTAAGGCACGGCCTTATTTCATTATGAAACTGAAAAGGCATCCATCACTTCTATTTATATTCCTTTGCCGAAAGTGTAGTCATGTGATCACACCTAACGGTGAGTAAATTTAGGATGTACAGTCTTGATTGGGAGGGGACATTCCCGGGACAACTGTTTAAACACATAGTGGGAGAGAAAGATGAGAGCTTGATGGCCAGCCTGCAGTCACAGCTCAGGAAGAAAAGAGGCTGCTGTGCCTAAGCCTATTTGAGCCTTCTGAAATGAATCCCACCTTCCCACACAAAGGATGTATCAATATATGAATCTTGATTCATTTAAATGAAGGATGAGTCCTGGCCAGACTGCATCTCCCTTTCCAGCTCTGCTTTCTCTCATTCTTGTTTTCCTGGTTCTTTGACTTTGCCTTGGATTCTTCTTATATGGAGGCTAGCATTCCCCACTTACCTCCCAGATAGTATGATAAGATTTGTACTTGGCGGAGAACCGGTGGCTCCTCTCTCACTTTCCACCCTGGTCATGATGTCCAGGTCTCACTCTCCGGTTTCACATTTGTGAGAGAAGCCAAGAGTTACCTCTCTCCTGTATCTTGTCTCTCTTGTTGATTCTTTCTTCAACCACACCTTGACAGGAGAGAGGGGCCTGAAATCTGGTGCGGTATTTTTTGATGGTAAATGAAATATTCGGCAACTTGCTATTCAAAAATAAGACGGAGTGAAAAAATGCAATTCAAGCTTGGGGTGTTCAGATATTGGTAACACTATTAGTAACAATGGGAGAAACTGATAGGTAGTTAAATGGAGGCTTGGGTAAGAAAATAAAATAAACATGACATTTGATCTGCTCTGCTAAAACTTTTGTTTTTGTGTTGAAAACTAGCCTATATGTGGTGGGTGGATAGAAAGACATCATTGTAACGCATCAATCACATAGGTCAGTCCATGGGTGATTTGCCCCAGCAGGTTACTGTTTTACACCATCAAGTGATAGCAGCTGAACACAAATACAGTAACACAGCTGGTGTACAGGAATGGAGTCTGTGTGTGATGTTCCTTACCCTACGCTCTTCCTGTTGACTCAGTGTGGCCACAGGACACGGGCTTTGTCTTGGAAGTTCCTATTTTGCAACTCTCCCCAACATTTGTCCATTTTGATCTTGTTTACAACTCAGCAGCCTCAACTCTTCCTTATATCCCCTTCCGCCAATACTTTCACTTAGTATTTATTTATTTATTAGGAATGTCAATGTCTTTTTAACAGAGCTAGTATTTTTCTCAAAATCATTATTGTTTTTGCTAGCATTCTTGTTATGGATTGAATTGATAGTGAGTGGTCTGCCCATAATCTCATTTTTTGCATAATCTCTGGTTATTTTTCATGTATGATTTTGCTGAGTGTGGGTTTTTTTTTTTAGGAGCAGATATATTGCCTCATAGCATAAATTATATTTTGTAAATGCAACATGACCTGAGAAATGAAGTCAGCTGGTGATCTTGCTGTAGCATTCAATTTGCATTTTGTGTATATTTTGTTTTTCTCAATAAGAAAAGAACCTTAAAAACTTAGGGATATTTAAAAAAAATATTCCTTATAAGGCCCAGCTTAGGGCTGTGTATTATATGGCTTCCATCTGCCTTCCTGGGTGTGGGGAACTGAGAGTCTCATCTTTGGCCCAGAACATGCCTTCCCCCGGGACAAAGAAACCACTTTTATTGAGGACAGTGGCATGTAGAACTTACTAAATGGTACTGTGTGTGACCTAGGTACAGTGACTTAATGCGAACCGTTGATGTGCATCTTTTCCTTTGTAGATTTAGTAATAATCTATTAACTCAGATTAGGCATCCTAAGTCAATGTGGGCATCCCCCATCACACATTGTTAGGTTGGTACATCTTCTCTGCCTCTGAAACGAGATGGATGGCTGTGTATTTCAAGATGCAGGACCAGCCAATGTGTCAGCGCTAGAAAAATCAAGTGGGTACAGTATTGCTCTAAAGCACTCTATTGGCTGAACATCTAAACTCCTTGCTTCCCGTAATTCCTATTAATGTTACAAAGAGCCAAAGCCAACTCCTTGCTTTGCCAATCCATAGCTGACTTTGCTGGTCCCTTATTATGTGAGCAGTTGGAAGGGCAATGGTACAGGAAGCTTGAGATGACCTGTAAAAATTGGCCAGGAGTCATTTGGAGCGATAGCTTCCGTTTCTCCAGAAACTGTTGAACCAAACTAGTGAAATTGTTGGAGATGTTGGATTGGCTACAATGGATTTGTCTGCTGGCATTTCTGCTGCTGTTCTTGGCTGCTTTCCCTTGTCTGCTGCTGTCTGTACTGATGTCTGTGCAGCAGCGGGAAAGGGCAGAGTGATCTCAGGGGCATCATACCTTGTGAAGTCTCAGGCCACTTTTGTCTCTGTGGAAGCTCCTAGTGTACCCATAGGCATGATAGGTTAAGAGTAATACATATCCTTTTGCTTGAGTGGCTGATGTTTGAGATGGTTGCTTCCATATTTGCTAAACCTGTATCGGGAAAAGCAAACCCACATGGTCTCGAGTTAAGTGAGAAGGTCGTACACTGACATTTAGACCAAATCTGTTAGCAGCCGAGCCAATACTTGATATAGATTTAAACTCCATTTTTATTCACTAGAAGTCCTGTGTTTACTATTATTTTTTCAAGCAAAGATTTATAGCTGTTTAAGTGTATAATGTTTTCATACAGTTTGAGTGAAATTATGTTTGCCGCTGTGTGAAATTCTTCCCGGTATTCTAAAATTAAAGCCATTCTTTGGTAATTTTCACACCCTTCCCCCACTAAGAGGGTCATTCTAAAATATTTTTCTGTCATTTAATGAAGCCAATGCCATTTAAGGCAGTTTTGTACTAATTAGCTTGGGTGTCATGGATTTTTTTTTTTAAATAATTAGACCCTAGGTCTGACAGTAGGAAAATAAGATTTGATCTCTGTGCCTTTTTAGTAGCTGTGAAGCACATGAAACTGTTTGAATTTGTTTAATTTCGTTGAAAAGATTTTCCTTTCTCACCCCATTGCCTTATGTCTCTTGGGGGGAAAATCCCTTCTTTAACTAAATACATAGATTTCTGGGTACAGATGAAAACTTCTTGATATTCTGTTTACTGGTAATGTAAAACCAAACCTACGTTATGGATGGTGGAATCAAAGAACATTCCCCAGAAGGGGCTAGACCAGGGCTATTTGATTTCCAATTGAAAACCAGAGTTGAGGATTACTGACTCATTTTTGCCTTCAAGAGTATCCATTGCCATTTTCAAATAGTATTTTTCTTGAACATTTAGCATGGCCAAATCAAGTAGGCAAAAGACTTCTCAGCCTCTCTCTGTGTATATACATATGAACGTAGGGAGTGTGTGCAGATGTATGTGTCTTAGCCTGGCACCAAGGAACCTGAGCCCTTCTCCTCAATGAGGTTTTCTCTAACACCACTTTCGTTGTATCTTTCTTTTTCCTCCTCAAGAGTTTAGAGCAGTTTCTCATGGGCCATCCTATTTCTGTGTCTCTGGGTGTCCAGAATTTCACTCCACCCAATTTCTATGTCTTTGCAACCCCTTATCAAACTGTCTGTTCCATCAAGTAGCTTCTTCATTGTTCCCTGTACACATCATGCTGATTTCTCTTTTTACTAGAAGTCTGGCATATATTAGGTTTACTTGTCAGATGAATGAATAATTAAATGAATTCCTGACTTAAGTGCTTTGCTCAGGCTGATTCTTAACAGGCCTGGTATGAAAGGAAAAGATATTCACACCCTTTTCTCTATTTGGCTTCAAATCCTCAGTGCTCATCTCCCATCTCTCTTCCTTCCTGAATCCTTCCTTGGTAATGGTCCAGCTCTTTCCTTTCCCTTAATTCATCCTGAAGGTATCTATTATATATTTTGGTACTTAATTTTATGTTTAATTTAGCACTTTAATGAACAATTTCTTATATCATTTGATTCCCTATTTCATAGAGAGTTTTAACCACATGAAGATTTCTGAGTGCTGGGACCCTGCCATCTTTTTCTTTAATATCCTCCAAGGAATTTAGTGCACAATATCAAGCACATAATATGCCCTTGATAATAAATACTTAGAGAATTGAAGTGAATGATATTGATTAATCTCTGAATGTGATCGATTTGTGTTATTGCTACAATGCAATCCATCACCTGTCTCTCTCTACTATTACCACTAAGCCAATAAATCACGTTGTCTACACATGCATAGCCATGTGTGATTTGCACACATACACACACACACCAAAGAAGCAGTTGTCTACTGGAAGATTAATTTTTAGGTGGTTTGTGATGCTGTGCAAAAGAAAAGGAAGTAATTCGTTGCAATCTCTACTCAACCTCCTTCCCAACCATGGGAAACTTCCATGAACAGTCAAAAATGTTCTGCCCTCTCCATCCCGGGCAAGCGTCTGTTGTTCAAAAGTTGTCCTGCATTTAATGACTGCTCTTCCATTTATAAACTGTATAACCTTGGGCAAGTGATGGAACCTCTCTAAACCTTGATTTCATCCTTATAAAGTGAGAATAATCATGTCACCCTTTTAAGGCCACTTTTGGGATTAGTAATAATGCTAATACCAGTCACCATTTATTGAGATTACTCTGTTCCTGGCAGTGTGCGCTGTCCATAAGTTTTCTCCTTTAATTGTTACGACATCTTTGGCATATACTAGATGCTCAGTAACAGTGGCTATTATATTTCATACCTTGGCTTAAATACACACTGAGTCAGATTGAAGATTGCCAAAGACTCATTTTTCATCTCCCAGGATTGGCAGAAAGGCTTAATGCAGTCAGGCTACTACCAGGTGCCTGTGGCCACAGGCCAGTGTAATGGTTGGTCTGCGTGGAGGCCAGACCCTGGGTCCTGCCATCCCATCTCCATAATGGCCCTCAGGCCCCGGGCGGCCTGCTATCACAGCAAAATCTGGCTTAGGAAACAAGAAGGTACTGCCCTGCGTTGCTTGAGAGCTGATTCACACTACAGTTCAGTAGAAATGGCAAATCAATTTCATTAAGCACAAAAAGAACTCACTTATGTAAAGTGAGGTGACACTTCAAGGATGGAGAAGGGTACAATCTGAATGCTGTGAGCAGGTCTTGTTTCCTCTGAGCTAAACACTGGAATAATGGGACTTAGCTTTTAACAGGAGGGATTTAGATTAAACTTTGGTTAAGAGTTTCTTGATGGTGAAAGTTTTGAGCTATTCGAGCACATGAACAATAGCACGTTGAGGAACTTATCTAGGGGTTTTATCTTTTCTTCACAGATTTCAGAGAACTTCTAGGAAGCAAAGAAATGGCCTGGATGACCTCGAACAGTAATTTCCCAGGACAGCAATTCCTTTCCCCCTCGTTTCCTCTTCCCCTTCCTTTCTAAAACAAAATTATATTTAAAATTTTATTTCTACCCCCATTTCATCCAGTTAAACATTAGACTTTGGGGTGGGGCCTGGAGATTGGTGCTTTTGAAGAACTCTGCAAATGATTCCATTGTGCACACAAGGTTGGCACCTGCCCCTTGGGTAGAACGAGTCCCAGAAACCGGGAGGGACTGATCCTGTGATGGGATCCTATTGCCCGGCACCTGTGGTTGCATCTTTCATTGTGATCCACAGAGCTGAGGTGGATGGAGAAAGGCTGTCTCCCCTCCACCTTTACAATAATTTTATAAAGTTCCCTAATGGAGTGATCTTAATCTTAGTTTCTTACAGGTACTCTGACTGGTACATCTTCTATGAACTTCTTACTGCAATCCCTCATGTGAAAATCAGTTGTAGAGCCTTTTCTATTACTGTATCCCACCAGAAGCTTTGCCTACTCATAATTAAGAACACTCATTGAGGTAATAATCAAGGGTATTTTTTTATGTGCCAGATTCATTAGCATCCTCATTATACAAATAATGCAGATGAGGCATTGTTAAGGTTAAGTAACTTGTCTAAGGTCACACAACTTAAGAATGATAGAGCTGGATTCAAAGCCAAATCATTGACTTTCGAGCTCATCTTCATGATAGTGGGATCCAGCCACAAGGGAGCTAGAGATTGGTGGCCAGGTGGTTAGCAAGAGATGAGCAGGACAGTAGTACTAGAAAGGGCTGTTGGAATACTTATGTTTTTTAACCCAACATGGAACTGAAGAATGCTTTTATTCACAAGGTAGCAGCCTCAGGAGATTGAGGCTCAAGATAGAGGGAGATGACTAGAACAACTCAGGAAAGCCGTCAAGATGACCGGAAGCAGAAAGCTAACATCAGGATTCCCCTCAGCTCTGGGAGGAAGAGGAATCAAAAAATCAAGAATGTGTTCAGAGTAGCTGTGTGTGTTGGGAGTCCCGTGAGAGGGGGATGGAGCCCCACAGCGTGAGTGGGTACAGTGGCTGATGTTTTATGAGCGCTCGCTCCTGTTCTAAGCAAACCGTATGCAAGTGGGTTGCATTTTATAAATTTCATCCTCAGAATAATTCCAAGAGATGGATAGCCTTTTCATTTCCATTTTAACTATCACACATATGAAGCTGTAACAAAACTACCCAAGTTCAAAGACAATAAATATTATAACTGAGATGTAAACCCTAGACTTCAGAACCTTGGCCCTTCACCCCACACATGCTTGTCCCCATCCCCAGCCTGGGGACTCCAGCTTCCTACTCCTTCCTTTTTTTGTGAGGAGCAGATCAGTCAGGAAAACTGAATTCTAACTATTTCCATTTATTAATTCAACTAAGTTAAACTGCTAGCACTGTCAAACATTCAGTATTTATGGAGGGCATTCGATGTATCTGGTTTGGTGGGAGGGTAGAGAAGAGACTTCTGTTTTTGAGGAAGTCCCCTACAGTCTGTGAGCCGTGGTGAGAGACATGGCAGGTCACTCTCTCCCACAAATGATCAAATGATCATGTGACACAGGCCCAGTCAGCAAGGAGAGGTTCATGCCTGGGGCTTTGAACTTTCAGATCTTCAGGGGAGAAGCGACCAGTGAGACATTTCCCATAGCGGTCTTGGAAGCATCAGAGGAGGCTTAGCTTGAGTGCCCACTGGGAGCACTGTTAATAAGAAAGCACCCTGGGAGCACAGAGCCCACCTCCTCTCCCTTGGGTGCTGTCCATTTCCGAGACTCATTCTCCAGCTGCCTTCCACCTCCCTCAAGCAAGCCTTTGAGATACTAGATACCCTTCAGTATTTTGTTTTTCTGCTTAAATTTGAATTGATTTCTGTTGCTTGCCACGAAGGACCCCTACTGATGCTGACTGCTGCACTTTAGAACAACTTATAAGCAGACAGATTATATACAGGAAATATACAGACTCGAGATATATATATATACACATATATTTCCCTTAATTGTTGTTATCTTACACTTTAGCTCCCTCAAAATCTTGGTCATATTATAGAAAAGTTTTTTCCTTCTCTTCTAATTCACTTACATTTATCTCACTTTCCAACTTTCTTTTGATCTACTTTCCTGATTTATTCATTTGACTGCTTCTCCAGATTTCTTTCCCAGCCAGGTGGGCCACATATGGAGTCTTTAATACTTCCGTCAGCTCTCTCTCTGGGTATTCTACACCTTGGCTTACCCTAATCATAACCATGATCGCCTTGTACTTTTACAAGGGTTTGCTTATTTCATTTATTTAGTGTACTGTTCAGTTAATGACTTAGTCATTGTCAGCTGAAAGTTTCTGCACTGCTTCAACTTGGAAATAGAAAAAGAGAAGTGCTGCCTTTTTTTTTTTTTTTTTAATCTGAACTGGTTTGTATTGAAACAGAAAATGAGTATTTTAATTTTTTCATCGCTGTTGTGTCTTCTGTAACCTCAAGTTAGATCGTTATAAATTCTTTCTCTTGTAACAGCACTTCTAAAACTCGAGGGTATCCAGGGACTATCTTTGGTTATTATGATCCTGACATAAAGGACAACATGAGCTGTTTTTGAGTAAAATAAAGTAACAAGGAGGGAAAAATAGGCTAGTTAAAACTACAAATAACATAGCTGTTTTTGCCTCTAAGGAAGTGGCATAGTTTCTCTCTGGAGACTTTGTTTAAGAAAATATTTAAAGGTCTGACCCTGAGCCAATGCCTATATGATTTGGAAGGAGACAGCAAAATAGAAGATTGGTAAATTGACTGCAAAATGAAGAGAAATTGAATGGTGGGAGCTTCCTAGGAGAAGTGAGAGGGACAGATCAGGACTTGCAATATGGGAGGAGGTCACCACCACACAAGGGTTAATGTTCTGTAGCGCAAGAGATAGTTGAGGGACTTTTAAGTGTGGAATGTCTAATATTTAATTTTTGTTCCAAACCTCCAGTAAAGAATGCTACATGTCCCCTTGATTTAATGACCTTCTGAGGTGTGAATGGGTAGGGGTGATTGCCAACCGAGAGAGTAGAGGCCTCAGATGGGCTAATGAAATAGTGCAGAGGGGAAGTGACTTAGTAATTGACATGAACCAGTTTCTCTTTCCCCAAATAGACCAGAGGAAGGAGAACCCTGAAAGAGGATAAGGGTGGCCTGGAAGTACTTAGGTTGTAATTGTTACTACACAGCCAAAGTTTTGGGGAAAGAAATTGACCAAATAGGAAAGCAGAAAAGGAGACATTAAAACAGGTACAGCAAAGACAGGATTGGCTTGATGAACAAAAGCAGAAAGAACTGGACCTTCTCCTGTTTTCCCCCTGTGTTTTGCAATGCTGCAGTGTGGCAGGTCTATCGCTCCTCAGTAAATATAGCTCTTAAGTGTGCAACCAGGTGGCATTAACTCTGTTTAGCGCCATCTAAATGAGATGAGCAGTTTCAAGGTATTTTTCTCCAAGAGCCTTAGTCAAAATCAGAAAATATAAAAGAATATTTGAACACCTAACAGAAATGTAATTAAGCATCTTTAGAATGTAAATTTCTTAGTGGGAACGTTTGTGTAATGGAAATTATTTCCTGATAGATGATGGGTGGAGAGGCTACTTTATATTCATGTTTATAATTCCAAATGTATGATTTATATGACTGTAGTCACAAATTCTTAAAAAAATTTTTTATCCATGTATAATTGACATATAGCATTATATTGGTTTCAGGTGTATAACATAATGATTTGATATTTGTATACATTGTGAAATGATCAACACAATAAGTCTAGTTACCATCTGTCACTGTACTAAGTTAACCTTTAGAATTTCTCTCTTGGCAGCTTTCAAGTCTACTGTACAAAACGATTGACTATAGTCACCATGCCATATATAACACCCTTATGATATTTATTTTATAACTGGAAGTTTGTACCTCTTGATCCCTTTCACCTGTCTTGCCCGTTTCTCAAACCCCTGGCAACCACCATTCTGTTCTCTGTATCTATGCTTTTGTTTTGTTTGTTTGTTTTGTTCTTTAAATTCCATACGTAAGTGAAAGCATACAGTATTTGTATTTCTCTAACTTATTTCACTTATAATTCCCTCAAGGTCCATCTGTGTTGTTGCAAATGTCAAGATTTCATTCTTTTCATGGCTGAGTAATATTCCCTTGTATATATGTACCACCCCTTTATCTATTCATTCATAGATGGACACTTAGGTTGTTTCCATATCTTGGTTACTGTAAATAATACTGCAGTGAACATGGGGGTGCATATATCTTTTCACATTAGTGTTTTTATTTTCTTCAGATAAATACCCAGCAGTAAAACTTCTGGATTGTATGGTAGTTCTATTTTTAATTTCTTAATACAGCAGGTCTTGTTAATCTCTTTATGACCAAGAAACAACTTTCCAGTTTTAAAAAATGTCATTAAACTCCATGGAAATGAACAACATAAACTGGTTAGAACCAACTAGGTCCAAGACGGTGGAAGATTTGGCTTCCAGTAGACCTTGAGCCTCATTATACACGCATAATACATTAGCATGTAAATGACATACCCACAGGTGCCATGACAGTTCCCAGTCCAACCATAAAAGGTCAAAAAGTGGGTGGTGGCCCAACTCCTGGAAATCCTCGCCCCTTCCCCAAAGTAGTTGGAATAATCCTCCCGCTCATTAGCCTATGAAATTACCCAGCCTATAAAACTAACCACCCTATATTTTGGGGCCTCTCACCTTCTGAGATGGCCCACACTCTGTCTTTGGAGTGTGTATCTCCCTGATTAAACCTTCTTTCACTTTACTATGGCTCACTCTTGAATTCTTTCCTGCGAGAAGCCAAGAACCCATACTTGGCAGCCGTCTCAGGGACTCACCTGAGATCTGGGACATGACCATCCTCTTGCGCCCCGCTTTCTTTCCTGCAGCAGAACTAGTTTTAAAATTATGAGCAGGTAGTTTTGCTTCCTGTCACTTTGTCCAATCTCTACCACACACTGCAGCTACTTCAAACGTCCCCTAGCATGGAGATGATCACATCGCTCTTCTAACCAAGAACTTACAAAGAGTGATTCTTCCCTGTGTGTGCATTTGATTGGCAGCAAATAACAATTATTCAACTTATATTTTTATTTTGTATCCTGCTTTCCTATTTCCTTAACATATATTTTTTTAATTTAGGTGAAATTCATACAAAATAAAATTAGGTATTTGAAAGTGAACGGTCTGGTGGCATCTGGTACATTCACAGTGTTGTACAACCACCATCCCTCTCTCTCTACTCCCAAAACATTTTCATCACTTTGAAAGGAAACGGCATAGCCATTGAGCAGTAACTCCTCATTCTCCCCTCCCCCCAGCCCTTGGAAACCATCAGTCTGCTTTCTGTCAGAAAATGGATTTGACTCTTCTGGATATTTCATATATTTGGAATTATGTAATATGTGACCTTTTTGTGTCTAGCTTCTTTCACTTAGCATAATGTTTTTGAGTTTCATCACTGTTAGCACGTATGAGTACTTCATTCCTTTTCATGGCCAAATAGTATTCCATGGTATGGATATGCCACATTTGTTCATCTGTTCACCCGTGGATGGACCTCTGGGTTGTATTTAGATAGTGTGAATAGTGCTGCTATGAACATGCATGTATATATAGTTGTTTGAGTACCTGCTTTCATATCTTTTGGATAGATACCTAGGAGTGGAATTTCTGGGTCATAAGGAAATTTTATGTTTAACTTTTTGAGGAACTGCCAAACTATTTTCCACAGTGGCTGAACCATTTAACATTTCCACCAGCAACATATGAGGGTGCCAGTTTCTCCACATCCTTGACAACACTTGTATTTTTAAAGAAATTATAGCCATGTTAATGGGTGTGAAGCAGTACCTCACTGCAGCTTCAATTTACTTTTCTTTAATGGTTAACGATGTCAAGCATCTCTTCATGTGCTTTGGACAGATGTTTATTTAAGCCCTTTGCCCTTCATTAACTGCTTTGTTTATCCTTTTGTTTTTGGGTTTCAAGAGTTCTTTGTATATCCTATTTACCAGACCCTTGTCAGATATACGAATTACAAGTATTTTCTTCCATTCTGTTGGTTGCCCTTTCACTTTCTTGATAATGTCCTTTGATGCACGGAAGTTTTAAATTTCTGCTGAAGTCCAATTTATTTTTAATTTTGGTGTTTGTACTTTTGGTGTCATAGCTAAGAATCCATTGTCAAATCTAGTGTCATGAAGATTTGCCTCCATGTTTGCTTCTTGGGGTTTTAAGTCTTATATTTAGGTCATTGATCTCTTTTGAGCTAATTTTTGTATATGGTGGGAGGTAGAAATTTCCCCCTCATTTTTAGATCATCAGGCAAACAGAAATGCATTCATTCAGAATAAATTCCTGTCTCCAAGCCTTTATTATTCTTTCTGCCTCCAATGGCCTAACTTATTATTGTCACTACCTGGGTTTATATTAACAATCATTCAATGTGCTGCACAAATCCCAACTATATTTTATATTCTTTCTTAAACTCCTATAACTTGTCTCCACTCCCCAGCTTACCAAAATTAACAGAAATCATTTGTCTTTTCTCTGAACTCCCATAACCTCTCTTAGGACACTAATTCATAAATCCATTTATTCATTTATCCAAATAGTTATCCACACATTCAAAAATATAATTATTGGGCATCTACTCTGCTAATTACTAAACTCTTTTCAAATATACTGTGTATTTGTGAGCCATATTATATCACATATATTTATGTAAAAATATATACATATATTATTGTATTTATGAAGATATCTTCTTTCTCCTACTGGGGTAGAAGTTTTAAAACATGGAGACATCATCTCATTGATCTCTCCATCACTCTTTGGTCTCAGCTCAGAAAACTGGGTGAATTAATGAAGCTCAAATGCGATCATTTTCTAAACATTCTACCATTGTCTGTATAAACAACTGCCTTGCCCCTCACATATCTTTCGCTACCATGAAGGACTCACCTCAGCTGCAGTTTATAGCAGTACACTTTCCCTCCCCAAACTTATCAAATTCACTGCACCCTCTCTCCTTTGGCCCACTACTCATCCTTTCTTTTTTTTTTTTTTTTAATTTTATTTATTTGGTTGTGCTGGGTCTTGGTTGCGGCAGACATGCTCCTTAGTTGCGGCTTGCCGGCTCCTTAGTTGTGGCATGCATGTGGGATCTATGTGATTTGCAGTTTCTTCAGGGTGGAAATTGTTGCAGCAAGATAACCATCAGCTATTTCCCGGCAGTGAAACCAAAGAATACAGGATTATTTCAACTTACTTGCTTATAGAGTTTATATAAATGATTGTGCCAGGCTCATTTGAAGTTTTAGTAAAGCCCGTTTGCAAAGTGCTAATATTAGAAGTGGTTGATATATCTTTTAAGTATTTTTTCCCCAAATATTCCTTATGTAAAGATTAGGGGAAGTTATGATAGTTTTATTGTGTGTGTATGGGGGTGGGTGGGTGTGTGTACATGTGTGTGATATGCTTCTTTTAGCTCAACCATGGTGAACAGGGTTTCAAAAATTTTTTTTCTTGGTAGTCTTGAAGCAATGAAAATGGCCATGGTGGATACAGGATTGATAGCTTCTAACACAACATCTGACATTTTAATCACATCCCACATTGAATAAAGACACACTGGTGGATCTTTTCTAGGTCTTTGGATTTTTTCAACTGATATGTTTTGATGACCTGTTTTCTCCAAGCTACAAAGCAGTCCTCAGATAGAAAAGATCTTAATTTAAATACTATTTGCTACACAGCACTGGTAAGATAAAAAATCTATTCTTGGAAAATGAGAAAAGATAGAGGTATTTAGAAAATAAATACCGCTGGTGTGCTGAAAAATAAGGCACAAGAGCCATGATTTATTTAAATACTGCATTCCATTTAATGTAAAGTAAAATCCTGATAATAGTGTTCTTGATTAGGTGGTTGTTTTCTGTTTCTCTTGCTTCCCAGCAAAACTTTCCAAAGCACTTGCTGATTTTTAGCAATGCATTAGATGGCAGTGTTCACATAGTTTACAATGGCACTTACTGCCATCGTTTTATTGCACAGAACCAAATATACACCTTCATTTTGGATTTTACACCATTTCAGCTCTGTCTCTAAAGCTGCTCTTTTCTTGGAGTCCTTTTATGCCTTTGGTGCAACGAGGGAAAAAACATTTATAAGAATGTTAGTAATCGTGGATATCCCAGACTGACATAAAAGCATGAATCCTGATGCCTTACTTAAGCCATAAGGAAATATGGCAGATCCTACCTGTTTTTCCCTCACGAGTATTTGAAGTTCACCGAAATACACATTACTGTCATTGCTGATCTGAAGCCACCCATGCTCACCTGAAATTAAAGCCAGGTCTTTTTAAATAAGAAACTTATGAGATTTGAATCACAGTTTTATTAAAAATTATTTCCAAAAAAAAACTTGTTTCCAGTTTAAAAGTCTTAATTTCACTGTTGCTGTTGTTTTTTCTTATACTTTTATCTTTTGACTTTTTATTGACTCTGAGCCTTTGGCTTTGGAAAAGAAAACCTCAATTCTAACCCTCCTTGTGCTTCTATTTATTTTTATCCTCAAATACAATAAAGATAATTTACCAAGTCCAAGGCTGAGTAACTCACTTAGAGCTGAGTCCATTTCACACATGGACCAAATGCCAAATAATTTAATATGTCTTAAATGCCATCAGGGAAATATCTCAAAGGCCTAAATCAAGAAGCCTTTTTAGCATTAGGGCATAGCTTTCTTTTAGAAATTTAGTTTAAAGCAACCCCACATCCTCAAGTCACTGTTTTTCTCCAAATAGTTGAATGGTCTTCCTTCTCCAATTTCTACCACCCAGCAAAATCTGTCTTCCAGTTTTCCAGAAACACAGGGACCTCTTGACCCAGGAAGGTATGATGCCATATGTTAAATCCACTTAGACTAAATTTAGAAGCATCTCTTTCCCTACCCCAAGTGAGATCAAGCTGTCTGCATGGAGAGGATAGGCAGGACTTCCAGAATTAAGGGCTTAGAGGTCAGAGGAATAAAGCGAGCTTTGTGATACCTGAGATTTAACCCTTCTTATTATTTCCAGAAACACCAGAGGTTTTGGCTACACCCAATGATAATAAACATTTAAATGGAATAAAATCCTTTTGGAAGGTGGAACTCTCAAAATGAGTTTGTTGAATGAATACCCTCTAACTGTGAATGATAATGTATATCTGATTATAGTTATGAAATTCTCACATAAAATAAAGATTGGCCCAGTGGATTCTCTTATCCTATTTTGTAGATGAGGAAAGTGAGAATCAGGGAGGTAGTGCTCAAGTTTGCATATCTAAGACTAATACCCACATCTTCTGATTCCTGATCTAGTCTTTCCATCAAACTCTGAAAACTCAACCAAATCCAATGCAATTTTCTTTTCTGTATAACAGTCTGGATTATGTATGTCCTATTTAAACATTGGCTCAAATTTCTCTTGACTTGTTAGCTCAAGGTGAAGCTAGAAGTTATTTTCTCTTCTGGTCAGGAAATCATGAGGAATAGCTAGAAAGTCCTACATACTTCTTAGCTGGCTAAACTGCCGTATTATTTCCAGGTTAATCTGAATACTTTTAAGAGCCACATTTCTCTGGATTTAAGGATTTTGAAAGCGGTGGGTAGTATTTCAGAGAATTCATCTCTTAAAGGAAGACTGAAGCAGGAAAATTTCCTTTAAGTGAGAGGTTCCATGAACAAACAAACAAAAATTTACAAAGTTGCGATAGACTACATTTGCTTTTTAATACTCACCATATGTCTGGTTTTATTCAGAGACTAGAAGAGTGGGTTAATGCTTATTTTCACAGATCATATAAATAACAGCCCTGCTATTGCTTATTTTTTCTAGGTGATAACATTTTGGATTGTACTAAATAAAGTGCTAGGGAAAAACTTAAAACCATCCCTAATTATTAATAGAGACAGTTCAGTGATAGGTCTTTGGTCAGTGTCTGTAATACTTTGGACTTGAGTTTTAGAGTGTGTACTGTTTTACAGCTAGAGATAAAGATGATTGCTTTTAGGGGTTTCAGTATTAATATTTTCATTTCCTGTTGTCTTTTTCTGCCTTTGATTTTTTTTCGGGCTTTGCTTAATGACTTATCAATCTAAAACTTAATTTTAAAATAACAGTCCAGCAACATTCTTTCATATTTTTCTTTGCTTTTGTATCTATCCCCTCTTAGGACACCAGCTTTCCCCTATCTCAGTGGTAGAAATGCAGCTAGACCTGCCTAGGTTAGTGCCCAGAGGGAAGGAAAGCACTCCCTTTCGTGTCCAGGCGCTGTGCTAACCTGTTACATATGTGCTGGGATAATATTTCAAAGTGCTAATTGTCCAGTATAACTGCCAATTCTCCCCAGCTTGGCAGCTAAATGGAAAAGCAACGTGGCCTTGGGGACGATTTACAGTGGGGAACAAAGTTCTTTAGCTTTTAAGTTCAAAGGGCACCATCTGGGTATGAGAAAGGAACATTTTTGAAAAGGAATGCAGTCAGGGAGAACAGGTTTTTCTTCCTAATTTGAGACGGAAGAGATAAAGGAGGCTGGAGCTGGCAACCAAAGTCGTCCAGTTCCCAAAACACCGGACTTGATGTTACGTTTTTTACTTTCCTTCCGCAAAATGCATGTGCTGCAGCTTTGTTTCTGAGCCCACCCAGAATCAGCAGTTTCGCAAAGGGTAACAGATTGAGGTTACTTCTTTGGGATTTGTCACAAAAAGGGAACAATTGAGCACCATGGACATTGACCGAAGAATTGATTAAACATTTTGGTTGAAGTGCTTATAGAAATGCTGTTTAGTAGTGGACTTAAATCTTCCTATTCTTCGTCATTTGTGAGTTAGTAACCACAGGTCTTGCCTCAGCCCTACCCTTCCTGATCGTTCTTTCTTTTGGTTTTACAGGGCTTACAGGCTCCCGATACAGTGACTTCACCTTCAAGCAGCAGCACTGTGAGGGCTGTCTAGCCTTTGTAGCCAATCTCGGTAAGTTCCCCACTTTCTTTCAACTGCACTCTCTTCTTATCCAGCCCCGGCTGCTCATCACCTACCATCTGCCTTTCCGTCTTTCCTGGCCCTTCTCTCCTTCACACCCCTAGCCCCAGCGCATCCAGCCCCTGCAGCACACTGCCCTGGGTCGCGCATCTTTTTTCCACCGAGTCCCCTGGCAATATGCAGGATGGGAGGGGTTATTTATTTCCTTTAGAAAGCTGTCATTTTGGGGATGAAAAGTGTGACTTCCAGGAGTGACCAGTTTAGCATCCTGCTAAGAGGAGTTCTCCTGCCTTTCCTCCTGCCCCAGAAAACAAACCCAAACCCTTTCTCTTACTTCCTGAGTTTCTACTTTTAAAGTGTGCCTGCAGCAGCCATCTTCAGAAGGGTAGTGACCACTGCTGCTGGAATTGCAGAGGGAGATAGGAGCTTTTACATCAGTCCCTGTGGCTCCTGCAGTGTTGGCTACTGCGAGCAGAGCAAGTGGCGCTGGATGTGAGGGTCTTAAGTTCACGCAGGGCCAGCCCTTATGCAGATGTCACTTTGGACAACAAATCATTTGTCTCTGTCTCAATCCTTCATCTGCAAGATGGATTCTACTGCCCCTGAATTAGGATGCAATGAGATGAAAGATATTCCAACTTTTTCAAGATAAAGATGCTTTATTTTAAATGCAGAGTAGTGGTATTCTGCAGAGACAGTGTGATAAAAATATCCACTATCTTTTATTAAAGACTAATAGACTCAAAATGTATATACTAGTTAGATTGGATTTCAAAGCAAATCTGTTTTAGAAGATAAGTAAAATCTGAAGTGTTTTTGACATCTTCATTCTGTACAAATTATTTAAATCAAACAATTTTTGTAAAACTGAGCAAATTGTGTTGATTATAAATCAGACTCTTCCTTTTACTTTGAAGGTAACAGTTGGGCAAATTAGAAGTCATTGTGTAAGGAAAGTGAGCACGAAGAACAAAGGCTGTTGGATTCTTTGCTACTTAACGAGAGATCTTGTTTAGCTCCAGCCGTTAGGAAAACTCATCACTTCCTATATTTGCTGGTGACAAGCAAATGCAAGAAAACACAGCTTTAAGGGAAAAAAAGCTAAATAAATACTTTAGAGGAGATGTGGATCCTTTTACATTTCCTCAGATGAAAATACTGCAAAGTTGGTGAGATGATATTTATTTCATTCAGGAAATCCCAGTCAAATCTTTCCTTCTATTCAAAAAATTGGAATTTAAATGAAAAACATGCCTTCATGTCACAGCGATGTCCTACGTGGCCTACATTTCAAAATTAATAGATGATAGACATAATTTTTTTCTATCTTGTTAAAAAACTACGATCAAATCGTAAGTTTGTTTCTCTTCAAATGTTGTGATGTGGCAGGAAAAGAGGAGAAGATTTGGTCAGGGATTAAGGCTGAAAGATTGATGAAGTCCAGATAGTTGCAACATGAGACGGGAAGAGGGACAAGGTGACTGCGGAAAAAACCATCTCAAGTTTCTGCAGGAAAATGATGAAGAGTGGAAGGAAGCCTAATCTGCCTCAGAAATGCAAAGGCATCTCAAGTCTCCGCTAACTGCGTTCCTGGGATGAGATGCAGAAGTATCACAGCTCTCACTTCACCCCCCACCACAAACACTTGCACGACTGCCGCGGAAATTTAAAGCTCTACGCGTAAGGACGTCAATATTTCAATTTAAAATTTTACACCTGATTAAAGACACAGCCTCCCCTCCCTTTCAGTTTGTTCCATGTACTGGTGGGTTTTGGTAAATATTTCTATCTTCTGCATAGGGTTATGAATAACTTAGAGGTCAGGGAAACCCTCTCCCCCCTTTTCCCACTTTTAATTGTGTCTCCGGCAAGACTTACTTATTGTGAGAGCTTAATAAATACCCTTAATTAAAATTTAAGAAATGAAATGTATCCAGTTTACAAGGTGTTTGTTTACTGTACAGAAATTATAAACACAGGTTCACAACCAGTAGAATGATTCTGATCATAGGGCCGACTAGGCAGAAGCATACATAGACAACTGAAAAACATGTAATGAAATTTCAGAAAAATAAATACTACTTTTAAAAGAAAAATCTCGCTCTGGGAAATACTAGAAGAAAATATTTGCTTGTAGCAGAGACATGCAGGTTTCTCTATTTGCCCCCTGCTCTCTGGTCCCCAGGCCTTTCTCTGCCTTGCTCCGCGCTCTAGGAATACAGCTTCTATGAACATAAGTTTTTATTTCTCTGAGATAAATGCCCAAAAGTACAATTGCTGAGTTGTATGTTCAGTGCATGTTTTATTTTGTAGGACTGCTCCATTTTAACCTTTCCCATAGCTCTGTCAATATTCTCTTAATCCTTTGAGTTAGCCATCTCTTTCCTGTTTGAACTGATACACTGAAATTGGAGAAAAATGAAATGCTGGAAATATAAGAAGTCTCTGATTTTGTAAAACTTGTTTTGCCATGTGATCTTTGCATATAAGTATATAGGCCACCAATTTTTTAAAACTCACAGCTGTAAACATAGATCAAGAAAGGTGAACAAAGAAAAACCATTGTCTTTCCCCACCTCTCACAAGAAATCCAAGATAACATCATCTTCTGAAATACATCAGCAAAAGCTTAATTTGGCTCTGGTTATACCTATTAGCTATTGTCTTCCGTAGGTCATGTGGATTCTACACAATGAAAAATAAAATAAAAACATCAAAAAGCTACAAAACTCAAATTAACAGTAAAGTGAGAATCACCCACCTATATGTGAATGTGTGGTATCACAAGCATATCCAGCATTGCCTAGCACAACTGCGTAAGTTGTTAGAAATGGCAGAGAACATACAGCATGTCCAAGGTATGGTCCTGAAATAGTGGGATGATCTGAGCCTCTCTTCTAATTAAAGTGCTATGTATCATTAATCATCCATCCATTCATTAATGCATCCTGCAAATATTTGTTGGTCATCTACTGTGTAAAATGCATTATTTGGGGAAGTAAGTTATCTCTCTATGCTCCAAGTTAATTCTCTGAGGACAGAGTAATTCATCAGAAGTAGCTTGAGATATCATCCAAACACTAGTGAATGTGTTAGCAAACTTGAAAGAGGAACTCTGTACTTGAATTTAAACAGCTGCCCAATTCTGCATGAGAAAATAATGGAATCATATAAATTCACCCCAAAAGAAAAGCTTGATTTTAAAAGGTATTGGTGGCAATGGTACAAGAAAAATATTGATTTAAAAATTTTTCTTACTGAGTTTATCATTCATGGATGACACAAACCTAGATATAAAACTGCTAGATCTTACAACATTAAAATTGCTGCCTTACAAATACTATAAATGGTGTGTTAGTTTAATACATGATCAGACGCTTAACATGCTATATGGCTCAAAAGAGTAGTGTAGATAAGGAAACAGCTCAAAGATAAAAAGAAACACAGATATCCTTATTACTCTCCAGAATGCGTGGCACTAGAAAATGGGCAGGAATCAGAAGATGCTGGACAAATTCAGCCTCTAGCACTTTCCCACTGTGTGTAATCTTGGGTAACTCACTGCCTGGGTAGCCTACCTGTCTCTGTCTCTCTGTCTGCATGTCTGTCTCTCTTTCTCTGTAATTCTAATATTTTTTCCCCAGTTTTATTGAGAAATCGCTGACATACATCACTGTATAAGTTTAAGGTGTATAGCATGATGGTTCGATTTGCATATATTGTAAAATGATCACCACAATAGGTTCAATTAACATCCATCATCTCATATAGATACAAAAAGAAAAGAAAATTTTCTCCTTGTGACGAGCACTCAGGATCTACTCTTTTAACAACGTTCCTGTACAACGTGCAGCAGCGTTAACTATAGTCCTCATGCTGCATGTTACATCCCTAGTACTTATTTATCTTGTATCTGGAAGTCTGTTCCTTTTGACCACTTTCCTGAAATTCCCCCTCATCTATCTCTTCCCCTCCAAAATTTAAAGTAATGGGATATTAACTCCTGCCTTTCTAAAGTGATTATAAGCCTTACTTCACCAGATTTTCAGAGTGGCCCAAATGAGAAGCTATATATGGAAACACAGTTAAATACATGCCTTCATGATCAAATAGCATGATTTCATTACAAACGATACACTTATTCCTATCAGTTTTTTCTAACCATTAAAATTCTTGGAAGTCGCCTTTTGAAATGATATTTTTGTGACCACGTTCTGTGCTTCAATAAAGAATCAATCTCATTATGTTACAGCTGCACTTCCTTTTTGGTCAGAACACCTTTCCTTGGTTTAATCACCCACTTTACTCAACAGCTTCAAAATTACCTTTGATTTTTTTCAAAAAGTTCACACCCTCAAAGAAGTGAACATTTGCCATTACCGAAGATATTCAAAAGAAATTCCCCACATTTTCATTTTGACTTTTTAGTATAAATAATATATACATGTAGGTAGCTCCATAAATCCTAAGTGTAAAGCTCCATGAATTTTCACAGAATGAACACGCCAGTTAGTCACAGCCCAGTTTCCATGTCAGAAAATAGAACTTTGTTAGCATCCCAAAGCCCCCTTTTTGCCCTCTTACAGTCTTTAGCAATTCTTTTCTTCCCCTATCCTGATAGCTATTAACATAATTTATATAGATGAACTTTATATACACAGGGTCACAAAATATGCATACTTCTGTGTTATTTACTCAAAATTGATAACTATCCAAGTTGCATGTATCTACAGTTCATTCATTTTCACATGATGATATATTGAATGAATATTATGAATATGGCACCATTATCTACTGTAATGGTTTGATGATCATTTGAAGGGAATGTCAACCAATTTGGGACTATTTCAAATAGTGTTGCCGTAAACATTTCTGTACATGTGTTTTTTATGTATGCATTTCTCTTGAGTACATTCTTAGGAGTGGAATTGCTGCTTCGATGGACATGCATTTTTTCAGTTTCATTTGATACTACCTGTTTTCAAAACCGATGGTACCAATTTGGACTTTTATGATTGGTATCTAAAAATTCCACTTCCTCCCTCCCTCCCTCCTTTCCTTCTCCCTCTCTTTCTTTCTTTCTTTCTTTCTTTTTCTTTCTTTCTTTCTTTATGAATTACTCAATTTCCAAACATAAGGTGGTTTTACAGTGATTTGACTGTTACTGATTTCATTATACTGGAGAAGATACTCTGTCTGATTAAATTCCTTTGAAATTTGTCGCAGCTTGCTTTCTAAAACTGCATACAGTTTTGATAACTACTCAATGTTTATTTGAAAAAGAATGTACATTCTGCAGTTCTTGGTGCTTTGTCATATATTAAGTCAATTAGGTCAAGAGTGTTAGAATAATTGTTCAAATCTTTTAGAACCTTAATAATTTTTTTGTCTGATTTCTCTTTCCATTACTGAGACAGGTATTTAAAATCTCTCACTATGACCTTTCTACCTCTCTTTATATTCTGGCAATTTTTACACTATATATTTTGCAGGTATATATTATTAAGTGCATACAAATTTAGAGTTGTTTTATCTTCTTTGTGGAGGAATGTGAAAGAATATCTCTTTTTATGTCTAGCAATGCTTCTTTCCTTAAATTCTACTTTGATATTAATTTATATATGCTAGTTTTATTTGAATTTGTGTTTGCATGAAATATCTTTTTCTCAAGCTTTTGCTTGCAGCCTTTCTTTGTCTTTTCATGTGTCTTTGTTAATGTGTCTTTTAAGCAACATTTAATTTGGATTTCAAAAAACCCAGTCTGGTAGTTTTTAAAAACATTTAGAGTATTTAGTCCACTTATCTTTATGCATGGGTTTTTGTTGTTTGTTTGCTTTCAATTTTTTATTGAAGTGAAATTTACATACAGTGAGGTGTATCTTAAATGTATAACATGATGAGTTCTTACAAATGTATACACACATGTAAGCAACACCTCAATCAAATATAGAACTTTCTCGTATCCCCAGAAAGTTCTGTTGGCCACATTACGGGCAATCTCCACTCCACTCTCATAGACAATCATTGTTCTCAGCTCTAATACCATAAATGAAATTAGATATGTAGTTCATATAAATGAATGATACAGCATGTAAGCTTTGCTCCACGTGAAACACCTGAGACGTGCTTAGCATGTATCAGCAACATATTCTTTTTTATTGCTGAGTAGTATAACATCGTATGACTGTTCTTCTGTCAACATAGAATTGACTTGTTTCCATTTTTGCATACTATGTATAAAGTTCTTATAAGCATTTGTATGTGTATACATTTCTGCCTCTCTTGGGAGAAATACAAAGGGTTGATATTTCTGGGTCATAGGATAGATGTACATTTAATTTTTTTTTTTTAATTTATTTAATTAATTTATTTATTTTTGGCTGCATTGGGTTTTCGTTGCTGCACGCGGGCTTTCTCTAGTTGCAGCGGGGGGGGGCTACTCTTCGTTGCGGTGCGCAGGCTTCTCATTGCGGTGGCTTCTCTTGTTGTGGAGCATGGGCTCTGGGCACGCAGGCTTCAGTAGTTGTGGCACACAGGCTCTAGAGCACAGGCTCAGTAGTTGTGGTGCACGGGCTTAGTTGCTCCGCGGCATGTGGGATCTTCCCGGACCCGGGCTCGAACCTGTGTCCCCTGCATTGGCAGGTGGATTCTTAACCACTGAGCCACCAGGGAAGCCCTGTACATTTAATTTTGTCAGAAGTTGTCAAAAAGTTTTGCAAAGCCATTAAATTGCTTTACCCTTTTACTAGGCCACTTATATGCGATGTAATCATTGATACATTTGACATTAAATCTATTATCTCACTCTGTTTTCCATTTGTTCTGCTTGTTCTAAGTTTCTTTTTTGTGGGTTTTTTTTTTTTTTTTTTGCATCCTTTAAATTTCATAAAATATTTTTATGGTTACATTTTCCTTCCTTTAGCTTTTTAGTTACACATTAATTAATTATATTAGAAATCATAACATCAATCCTTGACCTATAAGAGTCTAATATAAATGGAATCTTTATTACTTCTTAGACTATATGAGGATCTTAGAACACTTTAATAGCATTTATTGCCATGCCTTGCCTTTTGAATTATTGTTGTCATGCATTTTAATTCTATAAATACTTTTTACCACATAGTGTGAAATTATAATTATTTTCAGTTTATATTTATTTATTTAGACATACATATTTAAGATTTCATAGCTTTTTATTCTTTCCTGCATTTCTGTGCTTCTAATTTTCCTTTTGCTTGAAAAAATACTTGTAATATTTCTTTTATGCAAATCTGTTGGCAACAATTGCTATAATTTTAGTTTGTCTAAAAATGTCTTTATTTGTCTTCATTTTAGAAGAATATTTTTACTGACTATACATTTCTAAGCTGGTAGGTTTTTTTCTTTTTTCTTAAAAGATGTAATTGCACTGTTTTCTGGCTTCATTTATTTCTATTGAGTTATTATTATAAGGGTCATCTTGCTCCTTGAAAATAAAAGCTTGTAAGTTTTCTCTAGATGTTTTGAAGGTTATCTCTTTTCTTTTTTTCTTTTTTTTTTGGTCACATTTTGGTGATTTGCCTAGGTGTGTTTTTCTTCGTATTTATCATACTTGAGGTTCATATTGCCTTTTGAATCTGAGGCTTGATATTTTTTATTTATTTTAAAGAATTCTTGGCTATTGTATCTTCAAATATGAATTCTCTCTCTTTTGCTCTTGTTTTCCCCTTTGGGACTCTAATCACACATATACTAGATTTTGACATCTTGTCCAATATTCTCCTAGTCTCTTTTCTCTCTTTTCTAGCTTTGTTCTCTCTATACTTCAATCTGGATATTTTTTCCTTGGATCCATTTTCCAGGTCATTTTCCTTCCTTCAGTTGTGTCTAACCTATTATTATGCCTATCTATTGCATCCTTAATTTCACTTTATCTAATTTTTAGTTCTAGAGAGCTCATTTGATTCCTCCTTTGAATAGATTACAATTTTCTTATAGTCTTAGTCTATTCAGGCTGCTATAACAAAATACTATACACTGGGTTGCTTGTAAACAACAGGGATTTATTCCTTACAGTTCGTGAGACTGGGAAGTCCAAGATCAAGGTGCTGGCATATTTAGTATCTGGTAAGTTCACACTTCCTAGTTCATAGATGACCATCTTCTCACTGTGTCCTCACATAGTGGAATGGTCAAGGGAGCTCTCCGGCATCTTTTTTATAAGGGCATGAATCCCATTCATTCAGGCTCCACCCTCATGACCTAATCCCTTCCCAAAGGTCCTATCTCCTTATATCATCATACTGGGGATTAGCTTTCAACATATGCACCTTGGGAGGATGTAAACATTCAGTCTATAGGACTAATGATATTCTTCATTTTTTCAAATATTTTCTTGACCTATTGTAAAGTCTGTACCCCATAATTCCATTATCTATCTTATATCTGCCTCTGTCACCTATTTTCTCTATACATCTGATCTCAGATTTTTTGGTTCTCTTCTCTGTGTTTACTTTCTCTCCATGATCTTGGCCCCTCAGTTCCTGGACTCCAATTTTTCTCCCCCCAGCCCTGTGAGACTGTAGAAAACTCTGCTTATCTTTTCTGACCCTTCATACCCACATTCTCCTCAATTTGTCAGCCTTTATATCTGTGCTGTTTGGGAAGGGCAGAGAGCTCAAGGGAAAACTGACATAAAATGGAGGCTCATCTCAATGAGTGTCTCTTCCGCTTGGGATCTTGACCCCTTAAGACTGGCTGCCCCGATTGCTCTCCAAAACCTTCACGCAAATTCTTAAAAAGTATTTTGTCAAGCTTGTCAAGTTGTTCTTGGTGGGAAGACCAGTCTACACTAGTCTGCAATAGCTTGAGTTATTCACCTTCAGTGTTTCTGGCAAAGCCACATGACCTACTAGCTATAGAAACTCTGAGGCTGTGCAATAGTCCAAAAGCCCTTTTAGCTTCAGGGCAGAGGCAAACTGCCATCAAGGAAAGCCTGGCCAGCTGTTCTTCCAAGTCAGCCATAAGCAAAGCTCAGAGAAAATCAAAGAAGTAGGTCCTTGGCTATCCCAACCCCTTTAGAAAAAGTAGATACTTGACAAACTCTGCTCTGAGGAGCAGCTCTGAACTATGCATGGAAATTTCAAAATGTCCGAATTTTCACAATACTTTTGTCTGATTGTTATACTATAGAAATATTATAAAACATGAGGCACTACCCTCTCACCTACAGAGAGAAGTGGAGACTGATACGATCATTCCATCAACTTGGGCTGTGTCTATGCTATTAGTTGAAATATCTTAATCATCAAATCCCCTTCCTCTCTCCCAAATACACACAACACCCCTTCTAAAATGCTCTAAAATTCATATGTGTAAATTTAAATATAGGGTACATCAAGAGGAATACCACAAACACTAATTTGAAAAGATATATGCACCCCGATGATCATAGCAGCATTATTTACAAAAGCCAAGACATGGAAGCAACTTAAGTGCCCATCAACAGATGAATGGATAAAGAAGATGTGTTGTGACCATTGTAAAGCAATTATACTTCAATAAAGATGTTTAAAAAAAAAAAAAAAGATGTGTTGTGTATATATATACACAAGGGAATATTAGCCATAAGAAGAATGAAATTCTGCCATTTAAGCAATGTGGATGGACCTAGAAAATATTATGCTTAATGAAATAAGACAGAGAAGGACAAATGCTGTATGATATCATTTATATGTGGAATCTAAAAAATAATAGAAATGAATGTATATGCAAAACAGAAATAGACTCACAGATATAGAAAACAAACTTACAGTTACCAAAGGGGAGAGGGAAAGGGGGAAGGGACAAATTAGGGGTATGAGATTGATACAATAATAAGCAACAAGGATATACTGTATAGCACAGGAAATTATAGCCATTGTCTTATAATAACTTATAATGGAATATAATCTGCAAAAATACTGAATCACTGTGGGGTACACCTGAAACTAGTATAATATTGTAAATCAACTATACTTCAAAAAAAAGAGAAATACCACAAACTTCTGTTTCAACTTTAATTGGACTAAAATACTGCAAGAATTACTTTTTATTCTCTGAGGTTTTTTTTAAAGAAAAAGCAAAAATAGAATTTGAATGACTAAACACTAAATATACAATTAACAAAATTGTTGATTTATTACTGTAATAAATCAGAGTAACAGAATTAGAAAATAAGTTTATAAAGACAAATATTGTTCACTAATTTCCTTTCAGTTACAATGAATTTCATCCCTTACTATCTTAATGTATTCTAACTTCTGGATTTCTCATTTTGCTGGATTATTGAGATTAACCTCAAAATCCTTAGAAAAAGAAAATGAACAGCAAAAGCAACATTTAAAATACTGTGAACCTTTTAACCATTAAATATACTTTTGAAACTAGCATTTACCAACATTTCAGTGTCTACTGTTTACCTAACAACTGTATAATAATGCATTTCTGCCCAAGTAATTTTATCCTTTCCTTCTTTTTAAAAATCAAGTCCTATTTTAATTGTGGTAGAGGATTTTACTATTTAAACAATCCTGTAATAAAAGCATGAGGAAAAAGAATTTCTTTGATAAAGTCAGCTCTTCCTTTTTGTTTATGTTTTTCCAAGTTTGGAATATCTATTATTAAATTGAAAAAAATGAAGCAGAGCTATTTTTGAGCAGGTATAAATTTTAAGTAATTCTGAAACCCTATTCAAGAATTGAATTATATTTGAAGTAATATGACAGATTTTGAAAACACAATTAGAGCCTTTGATATTAATGAATGCATATTTAGCTAAATTAACATTTATGGGTTGGTTGTCAAGAGAGCTATTTCCTAGGAGGGACATCTGTCTCCCTGTGGTTCCCCCTATTGAGAGGCCATCTTCAAGACAACATTTTCCCCTTAAAGGTTGCAGTAATGTGAATTCATTTTTAATCATAAGGTTAAACGTAGTCTTATGCGTTCTCTAAGTTCTCATTCTCTTTATTTGCTTTCCTTTGGTAGTTGTCTAAAGCCAGAATCCTGCAGCTTATTCAGAAATGTTTAAGCCAGACTGCCAAACATCTCTTCCTGCAGCTTTTGAAAAACCATTTCTCAGATGTATAGGAATTCTTGTTTGTCGAAAATCTGCATGAATCTAAAATTAAACACAACAACAGAAATTCATGTTGAAAAGAATTTGTAAAGAAGGAAACCATGGCAACAGAATCATTTATTTTTAAACCGCACCAGCCCTTATCTCTACCTTCACCCCAAAACTAAGCGCACTTAAGCCATAGCTTTCTCCATGCTGCTTTATTCCCATTGTAATTCGGCAACAGTCAAATATAGCCACAGGAATTGTTATATTTATATTAGTAAGTACTGTGCAAGCCAGGCTTCTTCATGTTTACTCACTCACATTATCCTGCAAATGGCCTTGGAGGAACCTGCGTGGTTGTCAAGGGGAAGCTCAGGTAATGCATCCTTCAGGGGCAACACCAATATTAATGCCAAGGACAGGCTCTTTAGTGGGGAGATTATAATTACTCAGGGATTCGACATCTTATCAGAAGTGGGCTGACCATGCTGGGCAAGAGCAGATGTAACTGCAGCAAATTCCAACATGGTTTCCCTTGGCTCCCAGGGACCCTGTCTGTGCACAGTATCTAGAAAGCTCTGTTCCTGCTATACCACTGCCTTTTATATCAGTGCTCGATGTTACATCACCATGCCAGGAGAACTTCCACTTACAATGTACGGGCTTTCTTTAAGCAAACGATTACAAACTTCAGGCAAAGTCTGTTTGGTTAAAATGTCTTAAAAGTGCTCATCAGAAATTTTCAGGTGATTGATAACACTGGAAAACACAAACATATTTTCTATGAATAATTTCAAAACCAACACACTTTCCAGATGGGTATATATTTGAAAATCTACTAGCCTCTTTTAATAAATATCAACTGATAGGGTATGGTATTTGCAATGTGTCTTTCCTAATTCCTTTGTCTATTCTGATTTCCGTTAGTTCAGTCGCTTGAAGAACTTAGGGTGTTTGAAGATAAGGGTTCATTCCTCATTGATTCAGTTGAGCTATGCAACCCAGAAGAGCCCTAAGAGAAATGCAGACTTTAGTTTTGCAGATCAAAGCCTTGAGTAATAGAAATAGGCACAAGAACACATTTGAAGCCATGAAGGGCATTAACCCAATAAGCCAATTGAATTACTTGGAAAATTGATCTTATATTTTCTGAAATAAATCAAAATCTGAGCGTTAAAAGGATGCTGGCCCACTATCTGTGAACCACACTCAGAATTAAATCAGAGACGGCAGGAAGCCTCCGTCTTACAATATATTCCTAACAACAAGAGGAGTGCAGAGGTATTGGCTCCTTAGTGTTTCATTCTAACTTTTACCTCATTTAGCCCACTTTTCTGGGCTAAATGTTTCTGTGGCCCACTTCCCAGGATTTCCCTCCTTTAAGTTGGTCTGTATGTCAATTTGCCTGACTTTGTTTCACTGAAGTCTTTCTGGGTATGAAGGAGCCAAAGGTTATCAGGTTTATTTGCACAAAAGCTTTGGCAAATTCTCACATAGATACTTAATGAAAAGAATGAATCTTTACCAGTGGCATGAAGTGCCTGCATTTTTCTGAAGTAAAGGAAAATAAGAAAAACACTGTTCAGAATTATGTCTTTGAAATCAGACAAAACCAAAAGTATATGGTTTTTCAGCTTCAGTACAGAGAAAAAAAACCTTTCTCTTTGGAGGAATTATGAGGAGAAAAGCTGGAATTTCATGCAGTTTCCAGCTGCAGCTACTGTATATCAATGATTACTTCTTTGTCTCCAATACTGTCCATTTTTGGTAGCAGCTCTGAGGATTTATTCAGCAAATATTTATTTTGTCCCTACAAAGTCTGAGCCACTGCCCATGATAAAGGGCAGGTGTAGAGTTGGGCTGCAGAAGGACAGAAACATGAGGGGTTCCAGGTGTAAATGAGGTTTTGAATAGCCATCTCTCACCATCCAGAGAGACACACAAAATGAAAAGGGCTTATTCAGTGAGAAAAAATAATGAGAACATAAAAGTAAAGAAAAAGGACAGAGAAGAGTTTTTTCCCCTATATTTTGTGGAATATTGCTAAATGACCATCCTTGAAACAAACCAAATTTTGACACTATAATTCAATGAACAGAAAAAAATAAAAATAAAAGATTATCCTCTCTGAACCTATGGCCAGCTTTTCTATAGTCAGTCTTTATCAGCTTGGATGTCTTTGCATTGAAAGAACATCTAAGAAGCTGATAAAGCTAAATATATCTATTATTTGGATATGACACTGGCATTTTATTAAACATATTAATTAGGTGAGCAAGTGACAGGGAACATTTTGAAATGTCTGAACAAATTGCTTTTAGGCATTCAAGGTGCACCCACTTTGGGGAGGACGTAAGTATTTAAACTCCTTTCTGTTGTCAGCAAACACCGTAATGAAAAGAATGCTGAAGAGAGCATAAGGGTAATTGAAGATTTGTACTTGAATATTTTATTTATAGCTAACCTATTCTTTTTTTAATTTTTATTTTATATTGGAGTATAGTTGATTAGCTAGCCTATTCTTAAATTGATGTTTTAAAGTGTCTGATGTGTAATAAGATAATGAGAATTAATACGTGAGATAATCAAGGAAAGGAGAAAGCAGGGTAGAAAACAGCTGAGATTAAGCTGCAGGAGGCCTGGGATGCAAAAGGTATGTTTCATGAGGTGCTGCCCCCTTGCCAGGAGAGAGCCATCGCATGGCCCAGAAGCTTTCTGGCCACCATCCTAAATGGAAAACAAGCACTTACATGATTCACATTGTCCATGAGCTAAATCTGGAGCAGTTGTTCAGAAGAAGCATAATTATTTCTGGTACTTAGACCTGAGAGAAATTTCCCCCTCCCATGGGTCCTCGTAAAAAAGCCAGTGAGTCATCTGGTGAAGGTCTGGGAGAGCATCTTCCCCGGGGGGGAGAAGGGGGGCAGGGACATTTCATGGAGGAACTGCCTCCTATTAGGCCCCTAGGGTCTTGCATCCACTCTTCCACTCAGTAGTAAATGAAGTCACTTAACCTCTTGGTGACAGAGATGCTTCAACTGGAAAACAAGGGCCTGGGTGAACTCTTGGGCTCCATCCAGCAGTAAAATTCTGTTTCTTGGATACTGATCACTGCAGTAGGTCCTTTAAAAGCTCTGCTTGCTACAATTTTTCATCTTAGAAAGGCATATTTCAATATTCTTGAGATAAAACTATGTACATGTGCTTGTGTGTATGTATTCAGACTTTTTATTCATTGATCCACTGTTCCAGACAGAGTCCAAGGAAACAGAATCCACACCAGTAATTTGAAAAGGGAACATTTAATACAAAGAATTATTAACTGGTAGCAGGTATATAGCCTCTAAGAGGGCATAAAGGAGAACTCAAAGAATCTCCTAGTGCTGAGAGACAGTACTCAATGAAGGAAGACCACTGGGGTGAGAGGGGCGCATTCTCTCCAACACAGATGTAGAATTCATTGCTGACAGTGTGGCTGGACCCACTGGATGGCAGAGAAGTTCACTGAATAGCTCCAGGACAAAACTGGTCACAGCCAGCTGGCAGGGGCTGGTGAGAAGGGAAACCTGCAAAGGGATTGAATTCAGAAAGCCTTCCACTGGGGTCCCGGCAAGACTTGCTGGAAGGCTGTGCCACTGGACCTCCTGAACACACACCTCTAGCAGCTGTATCCTAGGAGCAAGATGAGAGGATGCAACCAAGTCAAGAAAAGTCTTTTCTCTGGCACTGTCCCTCCTCTGACACCCTCTACTGACAAAGCTTAATATGCTGCCAGCTGGCAAAGGAGAAATCTTCATGGGTTCCAACTCCAATATCATAAAGCAAGGCAACGAAGGGTAAATTTGGAGCCCAGAGGCAATTAATTGATCATGGGCATACCTACCTTTCCTTAAGTCATTAAATTCCAAAATGTGTAGTGTGCAAATGCTCATGACACATTTTATGCTACAGTATAAAAAAAGCGATGCATTTTACAGTGTTCAAAGTGTTGGAATAACAAACATTGGGAGTGAGGCCTAGGGTATCAGTCATTTCACCAACAGTCACTCAGTAAGCCAATAATAATCTGAAAAATATTTGGGGTAAATGTTAATTCATTTATTCAGGCAGCCAACAAATATGAGTACAGTCGGCCCTCTGTATCTTTGGGTTCCACATCTGTGGATTCAACCAAACATGAATTGAATATATTCTCAAAAAAAAACTTTCAGGAATTTCCAAAAAGCAAAACTTTGATTTCTCATGTGCCAGCAGATATTTACATACCATTTACATAGTATGAGGTATTTTAAGTAATCTAGAGATGATTTAAAGTATACAAGAGGATGTGCATAGGTTATATGCAAATATCATGCCATTTTATATGAAGAACTTGAGCATCCATGGATTTTGTTATCCATGGGGGTCCTAGAACCACTCCCCTGTGGATGCCAAGGGACAACGGTACCTACTATATGCTAGGTGCTGGAGATACAGAGAAAGATAAAATGAAAAAAGCCCCAAGGACTTTGCAGTGATAAGTGCTCTGAAGAAGTTGCATAAGTGCTGTGGAAGAAAAGTTAGGCAGACGTTACCTACCCAAGAAGGGGGAGAAGAATGTCATCAGGAAGTGCAAGTGAAGGTGAGTGGAAAGGAGTTAATTGCCCAAATGGAGGGTGTGGTGGGAAACAAGTGTCCCAGGACTGGGCACATCAGGTGCAAAGACCCACCATGGGAAAGGACATATATTCAAGGAACTGAGAGAAGGTCTGTGTCCCTAAAGCCTGAGGATCCCTTCTTGGGAAGGGGTCACTGAGAGAGATGAATATTCCAGTGGAACACCTTTCACTTCATCTGTGCCATCTGGTCTCCTGGGTCTCCTGCCTGTTGGCCCATGCTGTGGATCTGGACTTGCCAGCCTCCCTATTTGCGTGAGCCAATTCCTTATAATAAATCTCTTTCTATCTATACTACACTTCCTACTGGTTTTGTTTCTCTGGAGAACCCTGAATAACACAGGTTTTGATAGGTACGAAAATACCATGCAGACACTTTTTAAGGATTTTGTCTCTATCTCAGTGGTTCACAACCGGGGGAAATTTGAGGACATTTGGCAATGTCTGGAGACATTTTCGGTTGTCACCACTTGGGGAGGGTGATATTGGCACCTGGGGAATAGAGACCAGTCTCTATCTTCTGAAATGAAAGAATACAATCCCCACAACAGGGAATTATCCCATCCATATTGTCAGCAGTGGCAATGTTGAGAAACCCTGCTCTATCTGGATGCATAGTGACTGACATATGTTAAGCAGAGCTGCGGGTGTGCAGTTGGGGTGAGGTGGTGGGAGGTGAGAGCAGTGAGACTGATGGTTTGCATTTCGAAAATATCTTGCTCTAGAGGAAGTCCATAGCAGGGGGTCTTGAGAAATACTGCTGTCAATATTAGCCTTGTAAAACCCTAAGTAAAATTGGTTTGTTTACTATCTTTCATAATATTATTATTTAAAAATCACAGCTATAAAAATTCTAGAACCCTGTCTTTCAGGAAGAAGGAGAAAATGAGAGACAGCAGTATTTCAGTGACTCAAAGTAGGGGAAACAATTAAAACATGGATAATGTCCATCAGTTAGTTATCTTATCCAAATGATGTATCACAGATTTCTGTGAAATTAAGGGATCAATTTATTTTCTATTGACTCAACTTTCAGACTCAAAAACATGTTCGGGTAAGAATTCAACAAATTCCCTCAAATTTCCATATGGTTAATTAAGTTTTATTGAAGACTAGCTCTACAGGAAGTCATAAATATTCCAGTGGAAAGGTAACGAAGACTAAATTCTGAGCTTTCTAATTTGAAACCACAGGACCCTTAGCTGAGATCTGAGGGGAAAAGATCCTGGTTGCTGCAGGAAGTTTTTGGTATTGTGGTGATAGAAGTGAAAATTAGGAAAAAGTACATTTGAATAGCACAGGATGTCACATAGCATGAAACACGTTCAGAGAGCATAGTATACCTACCACTCCATAGTTTGCTGCCCATTCACTTTATCTTACCTTGACCTCAGGAAGGATAACATTTTAAAAGTTGGACACCTTTCTAATGAATTCTGTCTACAGATTACAAAAACGATAGATTGCAGATATACTTCTATAAACAGATTTGTATTAAGATTTTTAAAAGAGATTTTGTTTTCAGCTCTGTTTAAAATGAATTACAAATAGTGAAAAATTTTTGTTGCAAAGATTTTAACTAGACTTGTTTGAGTACTTGGCAAACCCTTAACTTTCCTTCTAAATTCTAATTGAACCAGGTCATTGCTCATCTAGAACTAACTTCATCAATGTGCCAGTTTTCACTGTATTTTCAAAGTAGCAAGCACTTCTTTTGATTCTTAGGGAATGAGAAACTATCAGGAAAAAAAAGAAATTGGTGGATTTCCACTATACAGCCAGTGAAAACAGCTAAAAATTAAACTGTCCCCAAAATAAATATTAAAATATTCTATCTTAATGCAAAACAAAAAAAGAATCTCCATGCGGGCTGGGAAATAAGTAACCACAAGAGTATTCCTTAAGTAGACAAATCCTACAGTATTAAAATTCAAGAGATTCCATTTGTTCTCATCCTGGTGAAAAAGCATACATCACTCTTTGCTGTATTGAGCCTTCTAGACACTTTTTTAATCTGTATCTTCAAGCGTCCCCTTCCCCATTATTTGTTTAAAATAAATAAGCAAGCAAATAAACTTGAGTATTAGAAAGGAAAACTAGTGAAAACTCGAATTACTTGATAGTTAACCAATCAGTAGTGTATGTTAGATCCTTAACAGTTGATATCCTAAAGGCTAAGTTTGGGACTGACATGTACACACTGCTATATTTAAAACAGATAACCAATAAGGACCTACTGTAATAAATAAATAAATGATAAAAATTTTTAAATCACTGTAAAAAAAAAAGACTAAGTAATATTTGGGACTTAATACTGTATATATTCAGTAACTGACTATTCAATCCAGAGGGCTCCTGTATACATTTTTAAAACTATGAACTGCCTTGGTCAGCTGTACTTGAGCTGGTTACAATTCTACATTTTACTCCCAGTGTTTACACATATTTACCTTTCACTCACAATCCTGATAAGGGGAATTGCATTTCTTTGGAGATGGAAGCAATTTAGATAGTGGTTAAAAGGAAGTGTTGATGAACACACAGCTGCAGGGGTGATGTCTGCAAGTTTTAATGACCGGCCTGCAAAGAATCAGAAGCACAATTTATAACAGCACCAACCTTCCCACCACTTGCTACATTACATTTTAAATCAAAGAAAACAAAGATTTTAAGAGAGGGAACATGTGGTCAACTGTTCACACTGTAGTCCCTGAAATCAACCTACTCCACTGGAGGACACTTTAAATGTTAGCCATTTTCCTTCGTGTTTTGTGACTTTTTCGTTTTTGTTGTTGATACTTATCTTCTCTTGGCCAGACTGTTGGCTGACACACTATTTTTAAACATTTATATGACTTCTTCTTATGCATTCCAGAGGGGGAAAGACCTTTTGTTATAGGTAGTAAAAATCAAGCGAAACAGAGAGTCAGGGTTGTGATTTGCCAAAGGTCAAAGGTCATGACAAGTGAATGACTCCAGAGGCCTTGAGGTCAAAGGTGCAACTGCAATCCCATAACCTCCACTCGGTTTTTTACATCACAAAGGAGAACAGAGCTTTTCTAGCTTCTGTGAAGGAATCTATAGGCATGTTCACATTTTTTCTTGAAAAATTATTTCGAAATGATTCTGCCCATGATTATTTTTCCTCTTGAAACCAAGTGGCATGAAATAAGCTTTTATATAAATTGAATGTCTCCTTAGCCTTTTATTAGTATTCTATATTGGAAACCTAGAGGAGGAAGAACTAACAAAGATTAATATGTGCTTTTTAAATGGAAAATAAGCACATTTTTTTAGAAGATCAAAACCCAAACCAAAGAAGTACGTTTATCTTTTTTGTTATTTTTTCCAATCCATGTGTATTTATTGAGTGTACCTAAAAATCTATTTTTCTTGGAAAGCTAACAGCAATAGTGATCTCTTATGCTTTCTATTTGGCATATATCTTTACGCTAAATTCTGAATACAGGTCCCAAATAAAGTTTTTGTAATGGGCACCATTCTGGTACTATTATAATGTGTTTTTTCTTTCTTTCTTTCTTTTTTTTTTTTTTTTTGCTAATTTAAAACAAGTAAATACCAGGGCCACTGTTTAGATCAGAATGTCTGTGGCAGATCTCATAATATATTAGTAGCTGGAGCTATATCTATAACATGTAAATGGGAAGAAAAATGCAAAACCTTATTTTTCAACTCCATTGGTTTCTAACCTCTCACGAGCACTTAATTCCACACAGAGAAGGAAATAGTCACGCTGTAGAATCCTGTGGCCCATGAAGGGTAATTGGATAACATCTTTTGAAAGATTTACAAGGCTGCCAAGGATTTTGCCAGCTTTAAACCTGATTGATTCAGTGTGAAAAGATCTGAACAATTCTGACCTAAAAGTTTAAAGGCAGACCTTTCCTGTGAAAGTATAATTTAAAGCCTGTAATAAAATTGTATTGGAAAACACCACATTGAAGAACACAGCCATAAATTGCAAAACAGCATTATGTTAAAGGACATTTTTTTTCCGTTAAGTCCTCTGAAAGAACCCTAATTGTTCACCAGATACTTTAATAATGAGGTGTTTTGGGTTTGGCTTTTTTTTTTTTCCTGGAAAAAGTCCCTAAAGAAAGACAAAATTAGCCAACTATTTTGCCTCCCTAACCAGAAAGTTTGACTTCTTGCTTAGAAATGCAGATGGAATTTCTACAACTTTTTTCTTATTAGGTAAAATAAGGAAAAGTGAAATTTCATTTATCTTTAACAAACAAAGAGTAGACCAAACAGACTTGTTTCATATTTTAATTTTTCAAAGTGCTGATTCTCATCATATATTTATTTCCATCTTGACAAAATATATATACACATAATTAGTGCAATACTTTGTGGGTAGGCGCAAATGCTTGTGATGACTCAGACAGATTAATGATTAAACATCTTCCAGCTAATTACTCCAGGCCATTAATTATTTATCCAAGTCCATAAGTCTATCATCTAGTTTAGCCTCTCTCTTCTACTGCCCATTTTAGAAAAGACAGGTTTAGAAAAATGGAAGTGTAAAAATTTCAAATAAACAAAATTAAGTAGAGTACATACATTTTTTTTCTTTTTCTTTAAAATCAGGGAAAAATTGAGACCATGGTATTTAGACAAAAGCCTGTTTATCTTTAAACAATACCTCTTTTGTGACAGGAACACTAACTTTGCATTTCCTCCTCAAATTTCAGTTTGAAGGATTTAGGGGAAAATTCCATGTGCCCACTTACCTGTGATTTGAGCAATATGCCATTTGCCTGTTGATTCTTTGAACCACGTGAACTGGTCTTAGATGTTTAAAATAGGAATCTTGATTTATGGGTACTTTTGTCACTACATACATATTTACATGTGACCAGAAATGATTGCTTTCTATTTAAATTTGTGAGCACACTAACTTTCCAACAAATTGAAAGCCCTCCCATCTTTTAAAAAGGCAGCATAAGAACAGAACTGTGGCATGAAGGGGAAAAAAAAGCTTCAATTAAGAAACACGTAAAGGAGGAGCCCTCTTCTGCGTAAAATAGTTGGTACCTAGAAGAGGCATTCAGAAAGGAAGGAGGGACAAGGTGCTGGGCTCTCAGATTTCTTTCCTGAAGAGTTAGGTAATTAGTTAGCTCAGGCTTTCACCCCCTTCCATACTCTAAGTAGAATTCAGTGCCTAGGAGGTAATTCAACCAGCCACCTGAAAATCCTGTCTTGTGAATTAAAAGAGTTCCCCCTTATTGCATCAAGATGCTTCCACTGTATCAGCTTCCAGCTGGCTGTTAGCAATTTCTGCCGAATGCATTACTTCATTGGTCTATACCAGTACTCTAAACTGGCAGGGTCCCCAGAAGCTCTTCTTCAGAACGTTACAGTTAGTTAAGCTGAAAATTGTTAACTACTGGAAGAATACCCCAGGGTGAATGAAGAGGCAAATTACGGATTGGCAATAAAAATATTTTTTGATATGTTCAAATCACATCAAATATCTTTATACAAAGTCATCCTCCAAGAACGGCTAAGAACAGAGAGACAGCCTTTTCTAGCGGCCTAATTTTGGGTTCTGGTGCCACCTAGTGGGACAGGGAGGAAGAGAAGATGCAAAAGAGGACTGACCCTAGTCATCACTCAGGAGATCAAGACGATTGTCTTAATTTCCTTCATATCACTATGTATATATATATTTAAAACTTTATCACTTTCCTCATGCAGTACTTTTCAGCACTCCCCGTCAGTTAAAGGATTGAGATCGAATCCCTCTTTCGCTGACCTTCAAAGCCTCCTGCAGCCTGATTCCAGTCTATCTTTGAAGCGTTACTCAGCAGCCATTCTCCATGAATTTTTCCTAACAGGCAGGCTGGTCTGCTCCAGACAACATTCCTTACCTTTGCTCATGTTGCCTTCTCAGTCAGCATAGATTCTCTTACCCTTTTAGAATCTCATATTTAGAAAGATCTTATGGTTAGATTAGATGTCTTCAATACTAGCACCTCCCAGAAAATTTCCCCTTAATAAGTCCTCCAACCTCTTTCTGAGGCAATGAATTTAATCTTATCTGAAATGGCTTGTTATATTTTCAGCTACTTCTGGTACACAGTACTTTCTTATACTGGACCCACACCTCCAGTTCAAGAGCAGGGTAAGTGCTAGATGTAGGTGGTTCAGTGCACAGACTCGGGAACAAGGTGGGTTCAAATTCCAGCTTTGTAACTTTCTAGTTGTGTGACATTGAGTACATGATAAGTTCCCCAAGTCTTAGTTTCTTTACCTGTAAAATTGGGATAAGAACAGTGCCTATTATCATTCAGGGTCATGAATCAGCTTATATGTGTGAAAGTGCTTAGAACAGTATGTGACATGCAGTATGTACATGCTTTGTAGGTGTCCGATTTATTATATTTATAGCTTTGGGAAATCATTAAGATACAGGTGATGGCTGCAGTAATGAAAAGAGTGTACTGAACAACACATCTCAGTGTGTATACTTGGCGCACCTACCTGTAAGATGGTCCCCTAGCTAAGGTTCCATGGGGACATAAGTTGGGGAGATGCTATATGCTATGTGCAGCCCTGCTGTATGCAGCTATATCCTATATTATATAGATATATGATAGTTAGCATAATCAAGGCTGTCAACTCCTGACATATAACAACCTACCTTTGTCTATCTTGGCATTTCCTAAACCTTTTTGACTCAAGAATTCTTTTTTTTTTTTTCTCCCGATGTGGACCTTTTTTTTTTAAAGTCTTTATTGAATTTGTTACAATACTGCTTCTGTTTTATGTTTTTTTGTTTTTGTGGCCACGAGGTATGTGGCATCTTAGCTCCCTGGACAGGGATCGAACCCACACCCCCTGCATTGGAAGGTGAAGTCTTAACCACTGGGCCGCCAGGGAAGTCCCAAGAATTCTTTTTAATATAACATCTTAACATCTCATTACCCATTTATGTTTTAGGAGAGGGATCTTCAACTCAAAACCTTAAAGGACAAAGCAAATAGTGTAAGCCAGGGAAGTAGGCCGGGTGAAATACAGTATGGAGTTGGGTGAATTATGGAAAACTAGAGGACACATGTCTTACCTAAGTGCATTTCAATTTGGTTTGTGAAAAAACACCGTGTAGGCCAATGAAAACATAGCTGCAAGCTGAATCTGGGCCATGTTCAGCAAATTTGTGATTCCTGTAGAGCAAGAAAAGAGAACTAGCTGCGTAACCTGGGGAAGAACCAATTTTTAGAGATATTCAAGAGAAGCTAACAAGAAATTGCGAAGGAACAGTAAGAGATGTGGAACCAGGAAAGAGAAGCACCCTGGAAACAAAAAGAGGCAAAACAGGGAGGTCTCTGGGGCCACAGAGAAAGTGTATTGGTTTCCTTTTGCTGCTGTTACAAATTAGCACAAACAGTGGCTTAAAACAACACACATGTATTATTTTTCAGTTCTACCGGGCAGAAGTCTGACCTGGGTCTCACGGGCTACAAGGAAGGGGTCGATTGGCAGGGCTGTGTTCCTTCTGCAGGCTTTAAGGGAGAATCTACTGCCTATCCTTTCCCGGCTTCTAGAGCCTGCCTACAGCCCTCGGCTGGTGGTCCCTCCCTCCAGTGAAGACGTGTCCAGTCCTTTTCACGTCACATCACTCTGACCACCTCTCCTGCCTCCCTCTCCAACTTTCAAGGAATCTTGTGATTACATGGGACTCACCTGGATGTTCCAAGATACTCGCTCTATTTTAAGGTCAACCAGTTAACAACATGAATTTTATCTGCTGAATTTTTCCCTGCTCTGGTATATATGATATTATATAGGTATTATATAGATATTTTATAGATATCTATTGTGTAGATATTATACCACCATACCTATGATCTCTGAAATTCCTATAGACACCTAAAGTAGCTCCTTTATTACTGACTTAACTAAGAACAAACCCAACTTTGCTCAGGTGTGCGTGAATCACGCAGCACGATGAACACATGCAGATGTCAGCATACCTTAACTGTAAGTGAAAGTCTCCATTATTACATGACAGAGTTCCAGCTGCACATGAAGCAAGACCAGCTGAACAACAGCAGCGATGCCAAGCTCCACCCGGATTCCACAGGTCCCAGGAATGGAATCCGCCACATCCTCATTCCTTGATATGCCCCACTGGCAGCAGACATGGGCCCCTGCAGGCAATGGACAGCCAGGAGTTATAAATAAAGTCAAACAGCCCTTTGCTCTGAATGGCTAATTGCTAGCTGCTGCTTTGAGGCTGCTGCTTGGGGCAATACAGTTTTACTCTTGGAATCCTGGGCATTAATTGTTCAACCATATCATCCTTAATCTAGCCCGCATGAAACCAGGAATTTTGGAGGGAAAATGCTTGAGCTATAAAGCCTATTAATCTTCTCAGACTTTCAAAATAGCCATGCTTCCTGATGGAGATAAAGGAAAATGCTTGTCATGATTCTGTTGTCTGTTTACAAGTAAATCTTTTATGGGGTCACATTAGGGACATTGTAAGGCTGTGTTATGCTGATTTGAGTTTTCCAAATGCCAAAATGAAGTGATTCATGAGTGGCTTGGAGTATAGTTTTAAGATCAGGAGGCATGGGGCATTTGTACCTATGGAATATCACTCACCTTTAAGGAAATCTCATTATCTGAAAATTTAGGGAAACTGGCAATCAGCCCTGTATTCACTACAGAATTGATTCAACAATCTATGCATTTCTAGTATGAATTGTTGACAATTGAAGCCATTTTATTATCTAAGACATTCAAATGATCACTTCTGCATGTAAAATAACATCAAAATAGTTGTAAGAGCTATAATTTAATGTTTATCAGATATCTTAAGTGCTTTTTTTGTATCTTCTCATTTAATCCTCACAATTTCCATTTTACAGGGGAGAAAACTGAGGTACAGTTGATTTGAATCCAGGCAATCTGAGGGTCAAGTTCAAGCTCTTAAGCCTTTCATTCCCTCCTTGTCATGAACTTAAACTTCTTTTTTTTTTTTTTTTTTTTTAGTTAATAGTGTCTGTGAAGCATGAGTCTGTAATATTAGGGAAAAAACTGGCTGGCTTTAAGTGAAAATAAATTGAAATGGAAAGCAATTAATTTTTCTTAATGTGAATGAAGGTTGATCTAAATGCTTATAGAGAAGGGATTTCATGTATGAAAACTTACCAGAAAAAAAAATCCTCTTCTCTGAATAAGCAGTCATAACATTAATCCTTCTGTTTTTTTAATCTTTGTGTTTACATTTTTTATATTTGTTCTTAAAATTTGGTATTTTCTACCAAAACCACTGGTATATTTTCTCTCTCTCTCTCTCTTTCTATACATACAACTAATGGAATATATGTATTCCATTATTTATCCATAAACCAACTGAGAATCATTGCCCTGGCCCTCTTTACTCGTCTATAAATCGTTCAGTTCTCCAGTGTTTGGAAAGGAAGTATAAGCAGTAGAATAACCTGCAACCAAAGAGGCTTTTAGTCAAAGCCTTGCCCAAGCCTGACTGGCTGTTTGCGCCTCAGTATCTTCTATATGTAACATGAGAACCATAGCAGAACCTAAAAGACAGCGTTATTGGGAGGATTACATGCAGTAAGGAATGTCAATAGGACCCTCCCTATGGAGGAACTTTAGGATTCGAGGCTTCTAAATCAGCCTGTTTGCTGATGTGCTGGTAAAAGACATAGTCTCGTTTTGGGAGGTGCTGGTTAAATTCCAGCCCTTCTCTCTGAGTCAATAAGCTAGGACTCAATATAAGCCCCACTCAGGCTGACCTGCCTGTTCTGTGTCAGTTATAAACTGCACCTCTAGCAAAGACAGGTTTTCCTCCAATGTGTGGTGGCCTTGAGGGAGATTGAGAAATAGTGAAACAGAGATCTAGGAAAATTAAGTTACTGAAAAATCACTGAAGTAATATACGTTGGAAAGCACATGATGGCACCATGTGTATAAAATTTTCAAATACAAAATTTTTTTCTCTATGGTTATTGTTAACAAGGCTGTTGCCCCAGAATCATACCCCTGCCCCTCCCTCTAATAGAAACCAATTACTCTTATCTCAGTTTCAGGAGGAAGCTGCAAAGAGAAAAAACAAGAACCGGTTAGGACCAACTAGGCCCAAGATGGTGGAGCATTTAACTTCCAGTAGACCTTGAGCCTCATTATACACTCCTTGTAATGTATTAGCTAAATGACATGCCCACCAGCTGATGATTGCCATGACAACAACCGGAAAAGCCCAGACAATTGCGGAAAAGGAGAGTTGCATCAGTTCCGGGTTCAAGCCACACCCCTGTTCTTGGATAACTCATGAATATTCCTCCTGCTCTTTCCAATTCCTTCCCTTTTTACCTGGCCCCTCCTATATATTTGGTGTCTCCACCTGAATTGGGTTAAAAAGTTAGTTTGTGGGCTTCCCTGGTGGCACGGTGGTTGAGAATCTGCCTGCCAATTCAGGGGACACGGGTTCGAGCCCTGGTCTGGGAAGATCCCACATGCCGCGGAGCAACTAGGCCCCTGAGCCACAATTACTGAGCCTGCGCGTCTGGAGCCTGTGCTCCGCAACAAGAGAGGCCGCGACAGTGAGAGGCCCGCGCACTGCGATGAAGAGTGGCCCCCACTTGCCGCAACTAGAGAAAGCCCTCGCACAGAAACGAAGACCCAACACAGCCATAAATAAATTAATTAATTAATTAATTAATTTAAAAAAAAAAAAAGAAGTTAGTTTGTGAACTAGGTTCCCACTTCTCCATTCTTTGATCATTGAATAAAGCTTGTGCTGTTCCAGTCTCAGCATTGCTTTTGCTATTGGCGCAGAAATCTGATCAGAAGAGGAATCTCCCTGGCCGGGACAGGTGGTCTCGGCCCTGGCTATGACCCCAGCCTAGGTCCGGTTGACCAGTTTGGTAACATTTTGACCACGGGTGCAATCATTTTTATGTGGCCATGAGACTTACATATGGATTGTTTAGATTTCTTTCTTTTGTATCTTTCAGGAAATTAACCTCTTTTTTTTTTTCTTTTGCCATTATAAGATTCCTTAAAGAAATCTGAAAAAAGACACTCAAATGTTTCAAAATAACTATTTTGCAGTCCTAAATTTTTTATACTTAGCATGTATTAGAGTATTTATAATTTTAAAACACTTTATTTTAAAATTACTTTAGATAATGTTTGTTGAAATGGCTTTTTAAAAATTGCTTTTGAGGATGTTTGTAGCCATTGTGTGGAGCCAGCAATTAAAGAAGGATTTGACACTTCAAAAAATAAAAGACTTTTGGCATGTGAAAAAAAGTCATTTATAATCACACTTCAAACTTTAGCTGTTAATATTAACAGGGATAGTTATAGCTGAAAGGGTCGTTACACACATAAAGGAAGTTTCACTAAATATAGTCAGCATTAATGAGAAGTGTTGACAAGAAGAACTGAAAATAAAACCTTAAGACAACTTTTTTGATTTAATATTCTATATTTTGTGTGTGTCATTTTTGAGGAAATTACACTTTTATGCAACATAATAAAGAAATGAGAAAATAAGCCAAAGAAAATGCTATTTAGCTAAAGTAGCAGGATAGTCTTAAAATAGACACATAACTAGCCCATGGGACAGCTGGAAGCTTCATCTTGGTCACCCTGTTGGTCTGTTCAGGAGACTTGCCTATCCCAATTTTATTGCAATATATCGTCTTACAGTTTTAATTGAATTACATGAAAATGATTTTGTCCTGATAAATAATCTGGATATTCTTCACTATAACACAGGGTTAATATTCTTATAAATATTAAACCAAAACATTTAAATTTCTTACTGAAAACATGTCTCCCTTCAGGTCAAGGATATAGGGGGAGGCAGAGTTTGGTTTCCTTGCTTAAAATGATAGCCTTGCAAACCCAGTTATTTTTGTGAGACAGTTTTCCTAATTTATTTATATCTTCTATAAGCATATCAGGGCATAAACCTGGAGGCCCTGAACTCAGGTTTTCCACAGAGAAGATAATCTTTCCAACATAAAGACACAGTAAACTCTTCTATCTTCATATTTTTAAAAACCCACAGGACTCAAATAACCATTATTTTTTTCATTGTGCTATAGAAGAGCAATACTCACAATGACATTTGAATCTTTAAAAGAAGGTTAAATTCATCTCATTATAAATTGAATGATTACATTCATTTCCTCAGGTTTGTGCTCTGAGGAATCTGGGAATCAACTCCGTGCCGCTGGATTTTAGATATGAGATGTTGGACAAGTTACTTAAACTTCTCAGAGTTGATGGAAGCATAATACACACACACACACACACACACACACATATATGTGTATATATATATATGCCTATGGCTACCATGGCTCATAGAAAGCATTTATTAAATATAACACAAATTACAGAAATATAGTAGTGATTTAGGCAGCCAAAATATCAAGCTAACTAAAAATATTCCAATGCTCTGGTCATACCACCATTCTCCAAAATGTGCATAGTTTTCCCCAAAATGTGCGTAGTTTACTTCAAATGTGTGAGCACTGCCTAGGTGAACCAGGAGCACTAGTAATTTGACTGCAATAATAGAATGAATATGTTAAATAATTAATTGCTTGGCTTTCATTCATTCACTTGAAATATATTTAATGAGCTTCTGCTCATTAAGTGCTGTATGCCAGGCAAGGGTCTGGGCAGTGTAGATACAATGGTAAACAGTGCTCGCCTCTATGGAGCTTACATTCCAGAAGGTAGAGACAGCTCAGTAAGTAAGTAAACAAACAATTCACCAAGATAACTTCAAATAATGGTAAGTACTTTGAAGAAAATCAACAAGAGTCATATGTTGAGTGACGGGGTTAGATCTACTTTGAATTGGGAGCCAGGGAAGTCCTGGATGAGGAATTGACATCTAAGGTCATAGGTAAGGAAGAAGGAGCCAGTGAGGCATAGGTCTGGGGAATCAGTGTCCCCAGCTGCGTCTGCAAGGAAGCAGAAAATGCAAAAGACTCTAAAGAAGAAAGAAGCTTGCTTATTTGAAAACAGGAAGAAACCGATGAAGGTAAGAAAAGCACAGTAAGTGAAGGGGGAGTGGGGGATGGGATCTGGGTCATGCAAAGCCTTGCTGGTCATGGTAAGAGTTTGGAGGTTTTTAAACAGGTGAACGAGATATCTGATTTGCAATTTAAAGATCGCTCTGCCTGCTGTATGGAGAGTGGCTATGTGGGGACTTAACAGTAGAAACAAAAGATGGATTAAGAGACTATTTTGTCAGAGAAGACATGAAGAGGTTTGGCTTGAGTTAGTAGCTGTGGAGATGGAGAGAGTGGATGTTATAGGCCCTATAACATATATGCTCCAAAAGGGCATATTTTGGAAGTAGAGTTGATAAGACTGCTTGACATGAGGAGAAATGAGAAAGGAATCAAGAACAACTCTAAGATTTTTGGCTTGCAATTGGGTAGTTTGTGATACCATTTTCTGAGATGAGGAAACTTAAGGAGGAAGAAGATGATGCCATGAGGAAAATTTTCAGAGCCACCTGGCCAATCTCAAGTGTTGGATGTTGTCCATTTCTCCAAATGTGATGCGATGACTTGGGAACTGAGAAAAACCTGCCTTTTCCTTCAACCTTTTAAAATATCATTCACCTTCTAGCTCATGCCTAAAACTTTATGCAAAAACTTGAATCGTTATGCTTAACATATGTCCACAGCTCCATATCTGCAATTCTAAAATCCATTTAGGTTGAAAAACTAGAAGATTTGCATAACTCACTTGGTGGCAAAACTCATCTGATGGGATCTCATTTGGTGGCAAAATCCAACTTGGATTTAAGTGAGGCCATTTATAGCCTTCATCCGTCTTAGTATCACAATTCACACATTTCAGTGCACAAATATTAACACATCTGATTACAGGGTGCCACCCTAGATCTTATTGGATTACATAGGATATGGTATATGTATGATATTATCTTTATAAAATTAAAAGAAAATTGAGAATTCTGAAACACATCTGTCTCAAGGTCTTAGAGAAGGGATTATACAGCTTGTACTCTTAAACTTCAAATTGGACAGTACTTATTATGTATTTTACTAATTGGTATTAAAAAATGTTGAATCCTTTTGTGAGAGAAGAGGTTTACAAAGTACACTCTGCTCAGGGGAAGAGAAATTGGGAAAACAAACCTTGCTGACATTACAATCTCTTTAGATCCAAGCATGGAGAACAATGTAGGGGACTCCAAAATAATGGATTTTGAGGGCAGGAAGGTCAGTACTCTTACGAAAGAAAAAGTCATACGGACAGACAGGTTAAATTAATCAGCAGTTATTTCACTCTAGTAAATACAGAATTATGTCAAAACTGTTAAATCATTTTGCCCAGTTAACAAGGAACAGCTTGAACACTTAATGTCATTAATTCTAACTGTACATTTTCCACATTTTAGCTTTTCTGAAATTGGCATATATCTTTTTTTTTTTTGATGATGAAAGCTTGATGGTGTTCACATTGCTTAATTTGTGTCATGCTTTATTTATTTATTTATTTACTTATTTATGGCTGTGTTGGGTCTTTGTTTCTGTGCGAGGGCTTTCTCTAGTTGTGGCAAGCGGGGGCCACTCTTCATCGCGGTGCGCGCGCCTCTCACTATCGCGGCCTCTCTTGTTGAGGAGCACAGGCTCCAGACGCGCAGGCTCAGTAATTGTGGCTCACGGGCCTAGTTACTCCGCGGCATGTGGGATCCTCACAGACCAGGGCTCGAACCCGTGTCCCCTGCATTGGCAGGCAGACTCTCAACCACTGCGCCACCAGGGAAGCCCAAATTGGCATATATCTTACAATCGATGTAATCTTAAAATGGACTCTGATCAGGTAGAAGGGATGATGTGTTATTGCTTGAGTGTGCTCGACCTTGGCTGTTGTTTCTGACAGCATGATGGGAAAACTGAAACCCTCAATGTCTCAATCATAAACTATCTAGGGACCTTAATAAGATGGTGTCTTAGGTCACTCAGGCTGCTATAACAAAAATACCGTAGGCTGGGTGGCTTATAAGCAACAGAAACTTACTCCTCAGAGTTCTGGAGGCTGGGAAGTCCACGATCAAGGCAAGGGCAGATTTGGTGCTTGGTGAAAATCATATTCCTGATTCACAGATGGCTGCCTTCTCGCTGTGTCTTCACATGGTGGAAGAGGCAAGGGAGCTATCTGAGGCCTATTTTCTAAGGGCACTAATTGTACTTATGAGGGTGTCATCCTCATGAACTACTCACCTCCCAAAGTCCCCACCTCCAAATATCATCACATTAGGGATTAGGTTTCAATATATGAATTTTGGGCAGACACAAACATTCAGTCTATAGAAGAAGGTCTTAATTGTTACCTGAAACCTTCCATTGTCAGTACCAGTTAAGATCAAGAAAGCACAAGTATCAAAACTTGCAGGATGGGGCTTCCCTGGTGGCGCAGTGGTTGGGAGTCCGCCTGCCAATGCAGGGGACACGGGTTCGGGCCCTGGTCTGGGAAGATCCTACGTGCCGCGGAGTGGCTGGGCCTGTGGGCCACAACTACTGAGCCTGAGTGTCTGGAGCCTCTGCTCCGTGACAAGAGAGGCCGCGATAGTGAGAGGCCCACGTGCCGCGATGAAGAGTGGCCCCCGCTTGCCGCAACTGGAGAGGGCCCTCGCACAGAAACGGGGACCCAACACAGCCAAAAATAAAAATAATAAATAAATAATAAATAAAAAATTAAAAAAAAAAAACAAAAACTTGCAGGATGTCAGAAACTTCAAAGAAGACCCCAAAGACAATATTGGGACATATTTTAAAAGTATCACTAGTTTTCTGGATGGCATAGAGGGTGATATTTTATGAGAAAACAGAGCTCTCTATGACTCTTTGTGGGAAGTGATCCAAAAGAGTAAGATCTGGTGAAGAAGTTTTGGAGTTCCTTTACCAATTCATTTTTTATTCTCTTTTCCTTTTTATGAGTGCAAAATAGTGAGGTATGAAAAGCATTATATGCATATATAACATTTTGCACATTTTTCAACAAGTATAAAATAAAAATTCTAGTTACAAGAAAGCATTGTCAGTTTAATTGGCTGATTAAAAAGCTCTACATGAACCAGGGGTGCATCTTAAAATTGATAACGTCTCAGATTTGATGAAACACTATTCTCCTTTACAGAAAAAGGCTAAAAGGACTTGGGGGTAGAGGGATGACTGTGCAAAAGGCAAAGATTCCAATCTCAGATTATACTTCTTCTACTCTGCTTTTTTTCTGAGCCCAGGTTCATCTTTCCCTTTGGCCTTTTCCTGGTACTCTGCTGCTAATGCTTAAATGGAGTATCCACTTCATTAATTTCCAGCATTTCCAGCACATAAACCTTTGAGTACAGGTCAAAGACTGGACTTTTGGCCACAAGCAACTTAGGTGGATGTTTTTCTCAATGATGGCATATGCCTAGAAAGGTTAGGCTTTATTTTCATGAATCCTAACCTAATGCAAAATAAACTTTGAATTTATATTCCTTGAGTCTATCCAGCCTACATGATTTTTCTCTTAAATTCTCATTACTAAAGAAGAGTATGCGACCGTTTATCTGTAAAAGTTTTTGATGTGCAAAATTGTATATCTACAGGTTGCAAAAAAATGCACACACAATAGAAATTTTGTCAGATTTTCAGCCTTTAGCCAAAACACATTAAATGTCACGATTCATTTTGTATTTAATCTTCCTAGAATGTCACAGTGACTAGGACACTGGTTTTCAGATTCTTTTAACTTGACTTGTATTAGTCTGAATAAAACTGTATCCATTGAGGCCAGTTCAAATGTGCTAACACGATTAAAAGAAACACAAATCTTAATTCCAAAAATATTAGAAAGTAAAGTCTTTGTGGATATTTTCTGTATTTTTGATGTTGCTATAAAGCATATTTTGTAAGTAAACTATCTACAGTCTAATGGCTAAGTGAATAAGCTAAGAGCCAGACTGAGTATGAATTCCAATTCTGCTACTTTTAAACTGATTTTAGCAAGGTACTTATTTTCAATGTTCCAGGGTTTTTTATGTGTAAAATGGAGGATGCTAAGATGCTATTACTATTTTATAGTGTTGTTGTGAGGATCAAGTTGAAGCCATACATGTAAGCCACTTAGAACAGTGCCTGTTACATAATTAATAATCAATAAATTTTTATTACTGCTATTAATTTTTAAAATCTCTTTTATATATTGCTCTCCCTCATAGTGGCAGTTATTTCTCAAATTTCTTTCCCTTGGGTCTTTCAAAACTCTAGCTTACTTCATTATGACACTTTCTTCCAGGTCACTTATTTTCTTATTTTCTCCTAAATGTAGCTCTGTTCTTTCTTATATAAACCAACTTAGATTTTGTAGGCACAATTCTCCACGCATTATTTCAGGTAGCCTAATAGAAGTCTGGAGTCCAGTAAAATCTGGAGAAGGTAAATAAAGTATCTTTCTAAGAAAGAAAAGTGACTGGTACAGGAGTATGAGGTTGGGAGGAGGGGAGACTGTTATTTCTTATATTTTATATTGTGTCCATTCTGGTGTGTTCTTGTGGGAATTTTTTCAATTCTACTTGTAAAAGTTGTATAAATATATAAAATAGAACATGAAGTCATTTGGCCTCCCAGCCAACAATGGAAAATATATGCTGACAGTTATTTTTAACAATTAATGGAATGAAATTTAATGGGTCAAGTCTGGACCGGAAGGCAGGGTGTGTTATTGATTTCTCATTAAGGCTGCCAAAGCACTCTTCTTTCTTCTTGAGTACAGTGGGGTGACACATTTAGAAATGACCTACAGGAACCCTTTGAAGGTTCATTGCCCTAAAATTAATTTCAGTAATTTAAGAACATGACAAAAATATTTATAGTATATATTTTAGTAATATACTAGACCCTATATACAGTGGTGTGCTGGTAATATACTATACCCTATATACAATGGTGTGCTGGTAAATGTTTCACTGCTGCATCGCTACACCCATCTTCTCCCCCACCCAAAAAAGCAACGACCTGTTTTGCCATACTTTCTGGTTTCCATGGTATAAATACTTCCACTGTGGCCAATTTCAAAGTACCAATGTGACATCACTGAGGAGATTTGGGAAGAGATATTAGTAGGATACCATTATAGGATATTTCCACCACAAATATATAACAAATGTAAGTAACCTCAAGAACATAGATAATAGGAAAATACGTTAAAGCAACTAAGAAGTGATGAGTTTTAAGTATTTACTGTCTTTGATTTTGATGTAATTTATTTAATTTTAAGTTTATGTGATTAAATTTTTGATAATGGCTATGTTTAGTGACTGACTTTCAAACTTCCTGAAAATTAAAGAATTGATGCTTATAAGCCTGTAAGAGCTGGCTTTAAACACAGTACTTCTGTATATATGTTATTTGATGTTGCCCCTTATAACATAATAACATAGGTTAAAATATTGAAGCTTAATCTCATGTGATGTCCCTCCCTCCCTCCCTCCCTTCCTTCCTTTCTTCCCTCCTTCCTTCTTTCCTTCTTTCAGTTTTTGCAGATTTGCTGCACATGTCAAGGACTTAAATGGGCAGAAATCAATTTGGACAAATGATCAAGTTACTCATTTATGGTGTTGACATGGGGACTGAAACAAGGTTATATTTCATTAGAATTTTATAATATACACTTTAATTATATATCATGACATATGTACATATCTGCCAATGTATCTAGATACAGTAGAAGATCTATCTTTGTTTCTATGAAAACCATGTTGAATGCTATGGAAAGAATCAAGAAAGGCGAGTCACTAAAAAGGCTCTCTAGGTATGAGCAAGAGCTGTGAAAGACAGAGATACGGAGTACCAGCTGACAGTTTCTGTATCCGATTATACTGCTAGCCGCTGCTTTAAGTTGGACCACTTAAAAGAAATAAAACTGGAAATTTTAGATAATGAACTTCTGAATGTGGAAAATTCTAATCTGTTGATTTCTAATCAAAGCAAATATCCATATGTAAAGAAAGGCAAACAAATGTGTTTTTATGTTAAAATAAATTTTAATTTAATTATTTCTAATGATTACTTGCTTGAACCTTTTCTTCTTTTCTTTTTTTGCCATTAACTGACAAACTACTTCTCCAAACCCAGTGAATAATATGGCTTCAACTATATTTATACTTATCATTTCCAAAATTTATAAATGGAGATTAAGAATGTTGTAAGCCAACCAGATAATTAATAGCTTTAGATGTTTCTCTCCATACATTTAAATCTGACTAAATTCAATAGAAAAAAAAACAAGGTAGCTAGTTCACCTCTTTTGTTGAAATTATTACACAATTTATTTATTTTAGAATCAATCTGCTAATTCCTAACAGTCCTTGTTTACATTTTTTATGTAGTCCAGGCATAGTAGGTACTTCTAAGGGGAAAAAAAATCCAAATTCTCTTTATCACAAAAGTCTTTGTCATGAATGTGACTTTATAGATGCTTCTAAGGGGTGTGTGTGTGTGTGTGTGTGTGTGTGTGCACAAAATAATTATTAAGGGATTTTTGTTTAAAAATTAATATTAAATTTGTTACAGTCACAAAATTTAAAATTTAGTTCTTTGTTAAGTTGTAAATCAATTTATAGAGTTATAAAACAAGAAGAATTTAATAATACCTTAAAGAGATCTATAATTAATGATTGGTGCTATTTAAAACTTAAAGACTAGTAAATATTTTAAACTAAATTTTCATTTAACTAGTCAAATATACTTTTAAAGTAATTTGATTTTTTGATCAACATTCAAATGCTCAAGTAGTACATTTACTTATTAAAGTTATTAAAATGGTTATTTGTAAGTTCCATTAAATGTCCAATACTTTTCATTAGTATTTCACTTGCACTTTCAACTTTAAATCACAAGTTGAAATCAATTATTCAGCAACACATTAAATTGAAATCACAAGGCTGTTCTTCTAATAGGACAAATTCTCTGGAACACTACAAATTGTAGAAACTAAAAGCCCAGATAGCTTAACACAAAGATATTAACACCACATGCTTGATTCTCTAAGGCTTTTCTATGCTTAATTTTAAAACCTCCCTGAGTTTAAAGAGTCTTATTTGTTAAATAAACAATTTTATTATCCCAAGCAATTTGGAGGATACCTTCTTAGCTGGTTATGATTGTGCAATGACCAGAAGCATTTGACAGAATATTCACTGGCCTCTTTTTCATGACATTTATGGAACATCATAAGCCCTATTTATAATCTCTCATATTTAGAGCCATAGCCCTATAGCCCCAGAGGTCTGTTTTCCAGGGCTACTCATGGAAATCTGAAATTCCCACCCATGATGCTATATTAATTGATTGGTCTTTGCATTTCTTTGGCTCTTAATATTTAAGTGGCCTCCTTTGCAAGTTAAAAAGACCTTAAAAATTTTGGAGATCCTACATTCATTTCATATTCATGTTATCTGTTTGGGGCCATACAACTTTTGCAAATATAATAATGATATATGATTAAATTTTGAACATCTCTCATGGGTTTAACTGTTTGGCCAAGTCTTCCAAGATCTTTCTACTGTCAGAAAAGCATTTGAGGCTTCCTGTTAGTTTAAACAAGATCATAGTGGTGGTTCTATGACTTTACCACCAAAAGAGTGGAACGGAGGTATGCTGAAGAGAATTCATCAGTGCTGTCTGTTCAATCCTCTGTTTTTGGATAATGTCTTCTCTATGAAGAAATTATGCCTATGACATGAGGATATCAGGAGCCCTTGGAAACATTTTAAACTTCTCGAATTATAAATACTGTCAAGTTGGACTATTACGTCCCTCAAACCCTTGGTCTCCTGGGTCCCTTAAAAAACAAAAAGAGTATCATTGATTTCTCATGAAAATATATGGAACATAAACACAGCTGGCACGTAGATCAAAGATGTTGCAGCAGCAGCTGTAGTATAAGCATCATATGCCTTCAGGATGGGCTACGACATACCACCATGGGCAGAGGGGGGTGCGGGGTGTGAAAAGGAGGAGAGGCAAGTCAGGGAACCATCTAAATGTAGCATTATTTCAATCCCACCTTCATATCTTTCTGTATTTTGATGGAAAATGATTAGAAAGTAATATTTTTTTTGCGTTTGAGTGCCTGCACCCTGCATATTATTAGAAAATTCACTACATACATCATAAATCAAACGGCAATCATAAAATCTCAAAATACACCCATAAATCTTAAAAATGCTTTTCTGAGATGAGACTTGGCGTGAGCTAGTCAACTTTTCACAATACCAGGCAAGGAGGCATTGGGCCCACCAGTAAATCTGTTCCAAAAAGTCATGTCAGAAACTACCAGTCCACTGAATTTTTGTGTTAATCTAGATTTCAAGCAGTTACACTTTCCTTTGTGGCTCTCCTTGCCTGCTACAAAAGTTGTCCTATTAATTGCTCAATGTCTTGAAATCATTTTCCAAGTAAAATGTGATTTTCTCATGGGGACAACTTGTATACCCTGAGACCATGTTTGTACGCATAAGTTGAAGTAGAAAGTCGAGAATTTTAAGTCAAATGCTTTCAACCTTTGCTTGCAGCAAATCAGTCTTTGGATTTGAATTATCATCGTTCCAATTATAACTTGGAAAATAGTTTCACTTGAAATCAGCTTTAAAAATACTCGAGTCAGTAACAATTAGCTTTGAAGGACATGCAACTTTTTTTTAACCAATGTTTTCACTTTAGAGTTGTTTTTGGTTGTTAACATCTGTGTTAACATCCACTCATCTGATGGATGGGGCACAGCTGTAGGTATTAGGTCAAGAAAGAGGATGCTGATCTAGATTAGAATGTATGTTTCCTTGTACAAAGAAAGTGAAATGCTAAGTGAACATGAGTCCATTACTCAAGTCTAAATTCACGTCACCAAAAGATCTTATTGATGAGTTTGAAACAGATGCAGGGCTTAAGACAAAGGCAGGAATAAAAGATAAATGCAGGAATGTGTGTGTGTGTGTGCAAATTGTTAGGTTTTATGTTGATAAAAGCTAAAAGTCAGGTGAAACTCTTAACATTAAAATTACTTTGATGTTACTTTGAAAAACATATCAGTTTTCCATCATTTGGCAAGCAAATTTTTTCCTGGGTAATCTCTCCTTTTCTTCCTTTCACTATATATTTTTCTAAATCAGTACCACTCCAAACTGATATTATCTATTTATTTAACAGTTCAACCAATGAATGTATTTATGCATATTCATAATGCAGGCCACTGTTTTAATAGTGATCTCCTGGACTGTATATTCAATGTTTTATACAGCCTTTCTAAGGATCACAAAATTATTTGAGAAATTTGGTAATTGGAAGAGATCTGTATTATCAAAGTGAAGAATTGAGCAAACTGTAAAAATAACTGTGACAATTAGGGACAGAAAGAGAAAGGGAGGAGAATACTTTTACCCTAATTCAGATTCCAGGCAAGAGGAATTGTCATTTATAGAACTATCTGGAAAATTACTTTTATACTTTAATTCATTCAAATAGTATAAGTTTTGGCCTCATTGATAGTTCATACTACATACATATAAATTACGATCAAATCCAGGAAGTACATATTTTAGTAAAAGTGACTTTTTGTGATAGAAAGCCTTGTATTCTGTAGTTTTCATCTTTTTTTTAAAAAAATCAACTTTCCTTTTTGGTTATCACTGAATCCAGTTGTCTGCTGTGGTTTGAATACATGCAACGAATGCTTAACTCTGTGGTTCTACTCAAGTGTTAAATTAATAATGGTGCTGGTTTGTTGTGTGGCCTCTGACTCACTTCCCACAATTCGAGGAGGTGTCAGAATTATGGCTTCTATTAATATTTCTTTGTGAGGGATTTGCGCACCAATCAGATTTGCTCCCAGAGAGAATCAGAAGAAGTACAGTAATAATATTTGTTGTTCTTCATTTCAAACCTAAGAAGGCACACCAGTCTCACCTTGTCAAGTCATTTCAAACCACCCACCGATCTGAACTTGTCCAACTTGATAGCTCTGTGAGTCTGCCGTGATTGTGGCTAAAGTGGTCAAGAGCTGAAAAACAAAATAGAGTCCCTGAAAGATACTTCACTAGGATGAAAATCAACTTCCAGAGAAAATGTTTTCCATTTCTCAAGAAGCACAGCTAACATCATATTTACTGTGACTCATTTACTGCAGGGGAACATTTCCTCATGGATTCAGTCCTGAAGGTAGGTCAGTGACATTGATAGTAAATGCATTACGGCAAACCATAAGTATCCTTTTGTGTCCAAAAAATAGAGGCTTTTATTTAAATATCATGTAAGAGATGTCTAAAGTCTGCTGAAAAGAGTTTACAATGACTGAGTAAACTTAACACAACAGGAGTAAGGAATAATATTATTCCTAAAGAAAATTTTTGTCCATAGGACTTGTTTCACTTAAAAAAAAAATCCTCTCACCTGTGGTATCCTTTGAAGTAGAGAAATACAGCTCAACAAGTCTACTTACCACAATTGTGGCAGGTTTTTATTGTTGTTGTTTTTGTTTTAGCTTATGTTTCCCCAGTGAGAGGGATTTCAGTAGGTTTGACTATTAAATCAGTTCAATACAGAGCTCTTCTTCTACTGACAGAGAAGCATTTTGATTGAAGATCTCTCTCAACCTTGAAAGGGTCAGTTAAATTTTACCCCAGCCAATGGCTTTATTGTCTAAGTTGCCATGAACTGTGTTTCAAATAATAGGGCCTCTGCTCTACTTTTAAATCTAGTACTTTCTAGTGTGTGTTGCTTTTGTTTCTCCTAAAAGGAAGGGCACTGGAGGCATTTTTTTTAAAAAGTAAATACAAAACAAACTTTAACCATTGTTAGTATTATTTTTACCCCATGAGAGACATACTCTTCAGTTCTTTATGAAAAAAAATTTTTTATTGGGAAAAAGCTTGAGACTTTAATTTTTACACAGAATTCAGCTGGGTCAGGGTACCAATGCTTTGTAATCGATAAAGGGGATATGATATCTAAGGTATGCATTTTTAGCTAAATCTATATTCTCTGCTTCCTAAATGGGCATTTCACTGCATATGTTAATGCTACCAATAGTAGCATAAAACCCCTTCTCCCTCCTCTATCTTCCCTAATCTCTCCTGAATGCAATCACTTGAAATTCCACCACTGAAGGTTTTATTTCTGCCTGTAGATGTTTTCAATGCCACCATAATTTTCCAAATCTTTGTTGAAAAGAAAATTTCTCAGGGAAAGGAAATATTTTAAAAAGTCATCAGTCATTTTTACCTACGTCAGAATTAACTTTGGTTCCATTCCTGAGATTGGATGTTGATCAAGGAAGGAAAACCACACGTACTGGAGATTGGAAAAGACAGAGGATGTGACTTAGGGCACAAAGATCAACATTTCATTAGTAATTTTAATTGATTGCAGCCAGGAATCTTAAGACTTTTATAGGATTGGCATATAACTTGAATGTTTATATAGAAGAAAGGTTTCCTCATGCCCAGGTTGCAGACTAGGCTTAGAACATGGTTTTTCTTAATCAAAAGTTGTGTTGGTGGCACTAAAACAGAAACTTCAAATTATTGATACCTGGTATTATTTTCCAGTAACATATGTCCCCCAGTCAGTTAGTGATAAGTCTCCTGCTTTCACAGAGAGATCCTATGAAGACTGAGCCCTGTTCCATGTAGCTGACTCTAGTTGGAAAGGTCTAGGAGGTCTGCCAAGGGTAGAAACAAAATAACTTGAAGGGATTCTCATGACATTTCTGATTGCCTGTTGTACTTGGATCTCTTCTCTACCTTTCTCTCTTCTCTCTCTGGATGATCTCATACATTTTCATTCCTTAAATACTATATTGTGCTGATGATTTCAAAATTAATATCTCAGCCAAGACGTCTCCTTTGATCTCCAAACTCACATATACAGACATGCCCACTAATCAGTATTTCCACATGAACATAACTAAGCGTGGGCTACTGATTCCTACTTCCACCCAACCTTGGTCTTCTGTCCCTTTTGTTGCGAAGGGAGAGACCAAACCAATACATGCATTAACGTTCACACATTTCCTCTAAGGGTCAGTCCTGGTTCCCTACTTTCCTCACTCCCATCTCCACCATCTAATCCTTCAGGAAATGCTATTCAATCAAAGAGCCCTACTTTTCCCTGTCATCACCATGATTGCCCCAATTGAGGCTGCCATCATCACGCATCAGAGATGCTTCTGTGGCCTTTAACTAGCTTTCCCACTTCCACTGTGGTTTCCCTTAAAATCTAATCTTCACAAGGCAACCATAAAAGTGGTTTTTTTGTTTTTGTTTCTTTTAAGTTAAATTAGATCATGACCTCTGCTGTACTTGGAATAGGTGTGAAACTCTCTCATTGCACTTGGAATAAAATTTTTACCTTGGTTTTCAAGCCTCTGCATTATCTGGCCACTGCCTCTTTCTCCAACTTCATCTTCTGCCAAACCCCCTCTCACTTACTGCTCTGGCCTCACTGGCTTTTATTTCTGGTTTCTTGGACTTTCTGTTTTCTCTCCCTCAGGAAACTGGCACATGTTCACTCTGTTTGGAATGTATTTCTTCCCACTTTTTGAATGGTTGTTCTTTTTTTCTCACCTTTTAGGTCTGAGTAGATGTCATTTATTCTCAGAAGTCCTGGCTGACCCTACGCCTTGTCCACACATTACTATCTACCCAAGAACAATGCTTATTTCCTTTACTATGCTTTCCAGTAGGCAACAAATTACAGGAGGTCAGAGAAGATGTTTGTCTTATTCATTGCTGTCACCCAGTGTTCGCCATGCAGCCTGGCACTTACCTAATATTTGGGTATTGAATGAAATGAATTCTCACTTTGTCTTGATTCTCTAGTTGCTGCAACCATCCTGAAACCTGTCTGCTTGCTTCTTTTTATTTTTTAGAACCTCTGCTGTTTCTCATTTATTTTCCTTACTTCTTTCTAAGTACCTTCTTCCTTGTTGGTTTCTGTGCATTATCTTGGACTTTGATTCTCCAGTTTTGAATCCATGGGTGTTCATCTGATCAATTCATTTAAATGTATTTGTGAACCCTTTAAATGAAAGGCGATTGGTTGGACATTGCAGGACATACAACTATGAGAAAAACAAAAGCCTACTCTTATACCATTGGCACGTTTTTGGAGATAGGCATGAGGCAGAGATCAAGGAAGAAAAGGTAGGTAAACAAACAACTACTACATTCGAATAAGGTAAGAACTACAGGGATTTCAAAATGCCTCACTATGTTCTTTGGTGCTGACATACTACATAGTCTAAATTTTCTGGTTTCTAGGACTCAGCTTCATGCTTTTGTTTATGCTCTGGGATTTGTCATAATTCTAAAACTGAATATAATCTTTTTTTGTTACTCACATACATTTTTATATTTCTATAAACTTACCTAAGAATTTCAGCTCATTCGTTCAACAGGCAGTTATTTAATGACAAACAAAAGATTTAGAGAAGCTTGATTTATAATTTGAATGGCACAGATAATGGAAAAGCCAACTGACTACAGTATATTATTAAATATACTGTGACTAGATTCACCACCTCAAAACACTGATGTCACCCTGAAGACACACCCTTGACAGTTGTCCATATCAGCAGCACCAATAGAATTTTTCATTAAATTATTACACCCACTCTCTTATAAGCAAAATTTCGCTAAGGTTTTAGAATCTACAAGTGAGATAGCTGCTTGAAAGTATGGAAAAATTTCAACCAAACTTTAAGAAATGTTTAGAAAATATTAAACCAAACCTATTTCCTTTACTCAGTTAATATAATGCTTTTTCTTTTTCCTTCTTTATAAGGAGAACCTTCAGCAGTATAAAAATTCATTATTACTTCACATTGGTCTCTTTGATTATTCAAATATTAATCTGCAAGGGAACCAGCCAGAAAGTGTTCATGTTGATCAAACCTTGGATCCAAATTCAATGGACCAGTGGTTATTAAAAACTAGTGGAAGCTTAATTGCATAGCCACCTCACTCCAGCAAAAACCAAAACACACAAACAAAAACAAGGCAGAAAAGGCCCACAGAATTAAATTCTAAGCATTTGAATCCTGCAGTATCAAACTAACTTTAATAAGAAAGATTAATGCTTTCTTTAAGTCTATCCAGGTAGAAACAAAACTTTTCTGATCACTAACAAGAAATTAATGACTGGAATCTTGTGTCTGGTGTCTCAGTTTAACATTGTTAATTGTTTAGTCAGCCATCAAACATATATAAACACATAGAAAAGTTTCCAAAGTTGCATAAGAATGGTGTTTGAGATCAATTCTCATAGTAATTTATCGGCTCAAATATATTGATACTTTGATTTTCAATTCACATAGTAGGCAGAACTAGCAGCCACTTGCCAATGTGAAGGGAAATCACAGGAGAGGATAAGGACTTAGGTGTGAAAAATAAATTTTATAATTTATCAAAACAAAACGTTATGAACAAAAACCTTACTGAATAAACCCAGGTTCCTGCCACCAAGGAGTGTACACTCTCCAGAAAGTTGTGAATGAGCAACTGAAATCATTTTCATTCATAGACTCTTTTAAAAAAAGAAATACCATAGGCAGTCATAAATATAGCCATGTCACTTTTTTTTTAATAAATTTATTTACTTTATTTATTTTTGGCTGTGTTGGGTCTTCATTACTGCGCGTGGGCTTTCTCTAGTTGCGGCGAGCGGGGGTTACTCTTTGTTGCCGTGCGCGGGCTTCTCACTTTGGTGGCTTCTCTCATTGTGGAGCATGGGCCATAGGCATGCGGGTTCAGTAGTTGCGGCACTTGGGCTCAGTGCTTGTGGCTCACGGGCTCTGGAGCACAGGCTCAGTAGTTGTGGCACACAGGCTTAGTTGCTCTGCAGCATGTGGGATCTTCCCGGACCATGGATCGAACCCGTGTCCCCTGCATTGGCAGGCAGATTCTCAACCACTGCGCCACCAGGGAAGCCCCATGTCACTGTTTTGATACTTCTTTTTCTTTCTGTTTTATGTTGTACAAGAGGATATTAATTAGCTTAATTAGATGGTATTGAAAACAAACAGAAATTTCATTTGAGAATAATTACAAAGCAATGTCTCCTTCTTTCCTTTGTTTCCTAAAGGTCAGTGTGACCCTGAGACTGAACCAAATATAGTCCAGTCCTTATCCAAGAGGAACGCTCATCAGATTTTATAGAATTACTTGAAATGCAACTCATCACTCTGCGCTGAATACAGCAACATTTTGATAAAACAAAACTATCAGAATAAAAGAGAGTTTGGAACTAGTGAACTTCAAAGAGAACATATTACTTTCAAAATTTGATCATTTTGAAATTAATGCAACCTAATGCAAGCATTATTGTCTTAAAATGATTACTGAGATATTTCATACATTTAATGAAGAAAATTGAGAAATTTCATAAATAATAAAGCTAGTGTGCTGTGATTTTGAAGGCACAAAGTTAGAGCGAATGATTTGAGTTGCAGCGTTTTATTATGTAAAATAAGTGTCAATATCATTGATTTGAGTTATAGCGTTTTATTATGTAAAATAGGAGTCAGTATCATTGATTTGAGTTATAGGGGTTTACTATGTAAAACAGGTGTCAATATCATTATTACTTCACTTTCCAGGATACTTTATAAGCTCTTAATATAATTTAGTTTAGTGGAGTGCACAGCAAAACAAGTAGTATTCTCTGTTACTACATAACTAATCTTTGCAACAGCTGTGCATTTACCACTCTCAGCTGCTCCAGTTACATTAATCATCCTTTTAACAGCCTGACACCTGTCTCTTATTATATTTGAGAACAATTGTTAATTTCTTTAAATTTTCCCCTCCCTCTTAGTGCCTTTGCACTGCTTTATTTCTCTAATGCACATTTATATGGTCTATTATATTAATTCTCTCATTTAACCTTGAGAACTTAAAAATTATTAGGAAGTTAATTGTTCAGGGATCAGAGGTTTTTCTCATTTACAGCATAACTCTGTTAAATGACACAGTTTGTTCCAGCTTCTTGCTGACACTGCAAGGGATTGTCTAGAACAAAGAGTTCAATTACTTTCACAGTGCTAATCATATATCATTATGTAGAGGCATGGATCCTTAATTCCCAAGCCAGCGCCTGAAGCAGCGTGGCAGCAATAAAGGACACATTCCAAATTCCTCTGTCCACTGCAGCATGCAGGTAATAACTGAAGAATAAAATAAGTGCGTCTCCTTGGCTATGCTCTTTACTAATTTGAATGTTTGATGCCCACAATGAATCATGTTCCATTAATTTTTATTCACCCACACAAGATTTTTGTCAGAATTGATTTGAGATGCATCGTTCAAGGCCAAATATATATTTACACTTTATTTTTTTGAGAACTTTTCCTCCATGATTTAGGAAACACTTTCTGGTCCTTTGTAACTTTTCAAGGTACAAATAAAAGTCAGGAAATAACACTGACTTTTGAGTCTCACAGGTAAAGAATTCCTCAGCGTTAACAAAGCCTGAGCGCTCCTTCTCCCCACACACTTTTAGACACAGAGGTTAATGTGTAATCCAGACCATTCTCTTGTTCAGCTATCCCAAGGTCAACAAAGAAACTGAATCAGAGAGAAGAATATTTTGTTTGTTTCATAGGCAGGGAAATGGCTTATGAAATCTCAGAGCAGGGTGTAACCTCATTAAGATAAATGTAAAAATAACTCACCAATCATAAGTTATGGAAACAGGAAATCAACGCCTGTGTTTTACAACAAAGGCACTCTTACATTTCCGGCATAAAAAAAGCTTCTGTTACCATTTTCTTTCCTCTCCTCCCCCCTCTCCTGCTATCCTCTCTGTTTGGGCAGGAAACTTGGCTGACTCTGCTCATGTTGTCTGCTGCCCTTTTGTTCTATCATCTGCCCAGCCGTGGTGGGAGGAGGCTGATAAATTTCCCCCGTCCCCCCGTGAGTAGGATGAGTAACTTCCAAATCTGGGAGAGTTACAGTCAAATTGCCTTTTGGAAGAGAAACATGGATAGTGAGCGCAGTCCTTACTGTTAAACGCTTTTTTCTTGCTAAAGCTGCTCAGGATCTTATCACCTATTTTTTTACCTGATGTTTTGCAGGCTCCACGTAACTAGGAGTATTAGAGATGTTCTACGGTTGCAAGCACATCATTTTATTTACAGAAAATAACTCCAAAAGGAGTTTTGTATTGTAATCACTTCAATCAAGTAGCAAGATTGGCAAGTTGTAAGCTTCAAATTGTTCCATTGTATTTGTTTTGCTTGATTTTCCCCCAAACTGATTTTCCCTTTCTTTCTCTCTTCCTCTCTCCCTTCCTCCTTCCCATCTTCTTTCATTTCTTCTTTCTTTTTGGTAAGTTACTCTGTGCCCTATTGTATTCCACGTACCTAGCTCCTACACCTGGACTTCAGTCGATATTCAGCTAATATTTCTTCTGTGTCTCTTATATAAATCACCTGTAAATATAGCTCAGTATTATGTAATCTATATTTAAAATGTCTTCTATTTTACACAAGTCGAACCTAAGACATTGGAGTTTTCTGTTTTTCAGTCCCTTCCATAGCATAATGTTGAAACTAAACATGTACTCTGCTTCATATAACTGGGAACTAGTATTTTTTGCATACATAGTCATTTCTATAGATATAGCAGATTCTTTTTAGGGTTAACTGGTAATCTGTTGCCTTTATCTGTTATGTAATCCACCTTGACGGCTGTGAGACACAGCTTACAAAAGTATCACTGTGTTACTTTGTAAATATTTAATAACGTGACAGTTCCTCCAAGTTTAGGTAATCAGAGCACATGACCCAATCAGGTTGAATGCAACCAGAAGGGGAACAGCCTGGGACTGGAGAGTTGGCAACTGTAATTAATCATTAATTGACTTATGTATACCTGGGATAGGTCAAAGTAGTGATGATTATTAACCTTGGTTACAATTTAAATGGCCTAGGGATCTTTTAACAAATACCAATATCACACCAATGGAATCCAAGGTGGGGCCTGGGCACCTGTGTTTTAAAAAGCATCCTAAGTGATTCTGATGCAAGCGAACCTGAGAATCCTTGGGTTTGAATCTCTTAGTAATATCAATGAAAAAACAAAATGGTTTGGGGTCATTTTAACCAGGTCATCAACTATTGTTCCTACATGCTCCTGACCGTCTTACTACTCTTTTTTCGCTTTCACCCTTTCCTATTTATGAAAATATAAAAAGTTTGGGTTGGATTCATAATCCTGCCAAATCAAAATTTGCTTTGCATATATTAGCTAAGGCCTGGCTACCCTCTTGACATCAGTCTCCATCTCAGAAAGTATTTCAAATTAGCTTTCTTAAATATGTCATGATCTCATTTGAAAAACTGTGATTCTGAAGTTTATGTTGTAAAAATTTGTTTACATTTATATATATATATATATATATATATATATATATTTTTTTTTTTTTTTTAACCAGTGGTGATTTTTTAATTCAGGCTTATTGAGGAATAATTTACATACAGTAAAGTTCACCATTTTAAAATGTACAATATGTTGAATTTTGGCAATGTATATAGTAATATAATCATTGCAATTGAGATATAGCACATTTCTATGACCCCAAACAAGTTTTCTTTTGCCCCTTTGTAGTCAGTCCCCTCCTCCACCATCACCACGGCCCCTAGCAACCACTGATTTGATTCTTGTCCCTGTAGTTTTGTCTTTTCCAGAATGCCACTAAATGGTATCATGCAATATGTAAGGTTTTGTGTCTGTCTGCTTTCACTTCACATAATGCTTTTGAGATTCATCCATGTTGTTGCATGTATTATTCCTTTTTACTGCTGAGTAGTATTTCATTATGTAGATGTATACTATAATTTATATGTCTATTCACCAGTTGATAGACATTTAGGTAATTTCCAGTTTTGAGCTATTACAATAAAGCTGCCACAAGCATTCATGTAGAAGTCTTTGTGTGGGCATATGTTTGTATTACTCTTGGGTAAATACCCAGGAGTGGGATTTCTGGGTTATGTGGTAAGTGTATGTGTAACTTTTTTATTTTTTTTTTAAACATCTTTATTGGAGTATAATTGCTTTACAATGGTGTGTTAGTTTCTGCTTTATAACAAAGTGAATCAGTTATACATATACATATGTTCCCATATCTCTTCCCTCTTGCATCTCCCGCCCTCCAACCCTCCCTATCCCACCCCTCTAGGTGGTCACAAAGCACTGAGCTGATCTCCCTGTGCTATGCGGCTGCTTCCCACTAGCTATCTATTTTACGTTTGGTAGTGTATATATGTCCATGCCACTCTCTCACTTTGTCACAGCTTACCCCTCCCCCTCCCCATATTCTCAAGTCCATTCTCTAGTAGGTCTGTGTCTTTATTCCCGTCTTACCACTAGGTTCTTCATAACCTTTTTTTTTTCCCTTAGATTCCATATATATGTTAGCATACTGTATTTGTTTTTCTCTTTCTGACTTACTTCACTCTGTATGACAGACTCTAACTCCATCCACCTCACTACAAATAACTCAATTTCGTTTCTTTTATGGCTGAGTAATATTCCATTGTGTATATGTGCCACATCTTCTTTATACATTCATCCGATGATGGACACTTAGGTTGCTTCCATGTCCTGGCTATTGTAAATAGAGCTGCAATGAACATTTTGGTACATGACTCTTTTTGAATTATGGTTTTCTCAGGGTATATGCCCAGTAGTGGGATTGCTGGGTCGTATGGTAGTTCTATTTTTAGTTTTTTAAGGAACCTTCATACTGTTCTGCATAGTGGCTGTATCAATTTACATTCCCACTAACAGTGCAAGAGGGTTCCCTTTTCTCCACACCCTCTCCAGCATTTATTGTGTGTAGATTTTTTGATGATGGCCATTCTGACCAGTGTGAGATGATATCTCATTGTAGTTTTGAGTTGCATTTCTCTAATGATTAATGATGTTGAGCATTCTTTCATGTGTTTGTTGGCAATCTGTATATCTTCTTTGGAGAAATGTCTATCTAGGTCTTCTGCCCATTTCTGGATGGGGTTGTTTGTTTTTTTGTTATTGAGCTGCATGAGCTGCTTGTAAATTTTGGAGATTAATCCTTTGTCCGTTGCTTCATTTGCAAATATTTTCTCCCATTCTGAGGGTTGTCTTTTGGTCTTGTTTATGGTTTCCGTTGCTGTGCAAAAGCTTTTAAGTTTCATTACGTCCCATTTGTTTATTTGTGTTTTTATTTCCGTTTCTCTAGGAGCTGGGTCAAAAAGGATCTTGCTGTGATTTATGTTATAGAGTGTTCTGCCTATGTTTTCCTCTAAGAGTTTGATAGTGTCTGGCCTTACATTTAGGTCTTTAATCCATTTTGAGTTTATTTTTGTGTATGGTGTTAGGGAGTGTTCTAATTTCATACTTTTAAATGTACCTGTCCAGTTTTCCCAGCACCACTTATTGAAGAAGCTGTCTTTTCTCCACTGTATATGCTTGCCTCCTTTATCAAAGATAAGGTGACCATATGTGCGTGGGTTTACCTCTGGGCTTTCTATCTTGTTCCATTGATCTATATTTCTGTTTTTGTGCCAGTACCATACTGTCTTGATTACTGTAGCTTTGTAGTATAGTCTGAAGTAAGGGAGCTTGATTCCTCCAGCTCCATTTTTCGTTCTCAAGATTGCTTTGGCTATTCGGGGTCTTTTGTGTTTCCATACAAATTGTGAAATTTTTTGTTCTAGTTCTGTGAAAAATGCCACTGGTAGTTTGATAGGGATTGCATTGAATCTGTAGATTGCTTTGGGTAGTAGAGTCATTTTCACAATGTTGATTCTTCCAATCCAAGAACATGGTATATCTCTCCATCTGTTTGTATCATCTTTAATTTCTTTCATCAGTGTCTTATAGTTTTCTGCATACAGGTCTTTTGTCTCCTTAGGTAGGTTTATTCCTAGGTATTTTATACTTTTTGTTGCAATGGTATATGGGAGTGTTTCCTTAATTTCTCTTTCAGATTTTTCATCATTAGTGTATAGGAATGCAAGAGCGTTCTGTGCATTAATTTGTATCCTGCTACTTTACCAAATTCATTGATTAGCTCTAGTAGTTTTCTAGTAGCATCTTTAGGATTCTCTATGTATAGTATCATGTCATCTGCAAACAGTGACAGCTTTACTTATTCTTTTCCGATTTGGATTCCTTTTATTTCTTTTTCTTCTCTGATTGCTGTGGCTAAAACTTCCAAAACTATGTTGAATAATAGTGGTGAGAGTGGGCAACCTTGTCTTGTTCCTGATCTTAGTGGAAACGGTTTCAGTTTTTCACCATTGAGGACGATGTTGGCTGTGGGTTTGTCATATATGGCCTTTATTATGTTGAGGAAAGTTCCCTCTATGCCTACTTTCTGCAGGGCTTTTATCATAAATGGGTGTTGAATTTTGTCAAAAGCTTTCTCTGCATCTATTTAGATGATCATATGGTTTTTCTCCTTCAATTTGTTAATATGGTGTATCATGTTGATTGATTTGCATATATTGAAGAATCCTTGCATTCCTGGAATAAACCCCACTTGATCATGGTGTATGATCCTTTTAATGTGCTGTTGGATTCTGTTTGCTAGTATTTTGTTGAGGATTTTTGCATCTATGTTCATCAGTGATATTGGCCTGTAGTTTTCTTTCTTTGTGACACCTTTGTCTGGTTTTGGTATCAGGGTGATGGTGGCCTCGTAGAATGAGTTTGGGAGTGTTCCTCCCTCTGCAATATTTTGGAAGAGTTTGAGAAGGATAGGTGTAAGCTCTTCTCTAAATGTTTGATAGAATTCGCCTGTGAAGCCATCTGGTCCTGGGCTTTTGTTTGTTGGAAGATTTTTAATCACAGTTTCAATTTAAGTGGTTGTGATTGGTCTGTTCGTATTTTCTATTTCTTCCTGGTTCAGTCTTGGCAGGTTGTGCATTTCTAAGAATTTGTCCATTTCTTCCAGGTTGTCCATTTTATTGGCATAGAGTTGCTTGTAGTAATCTCTCATGATTGTTTGTATTTCTGCAGTGTCAGTTGTTCTTCTCCTTTTTCATTTCTAATTCTATTGATTTGAGTCTTCTCCCTTTTTTTCTTGATGAGTCTGGCTAATGCTTTATCAATTTTGTTTATCTTCTCAAAGAACCAGCTTTTAGTTTTATTGATCTTTGCTATCGTTTCCTTCATTTCTTTTCCATTTATTTCTGATCTGATCTTTATGATTTCTTTCCTTCTGCTAACTTTGGGGTTCTTTTGTTCTTCTTTCTGTAATTGCTTTAGGTGCAAGGTTAGGTTGTTTATTTGAGATGTTTCCTGTTTCTTAAGGTAGGATTGCATTGCTGTAAACTGCCCTCTTAGAACTGCTTTTGCTGCATCCCATAGGTTTTGGGTCATTGTGTCTCCATTGTCATTTGTTTCTAGGTATTTTTTGATTTCCCCTTTGATTTCTTCAGTGATCACTTCGTTATTAAGTAGTTTATTGTGTAGCCTCCATGTGTTTGTATTTTTTACAGATCTTTTCCTGTAATTGATATCTAGTCTCATAACACTGTGGTCGGAAAAGATACTTGATACGATTTCAATTTTCTTAAACTTACCAAGGCTTGATTTGTGACCCAAGATATGATCTATCCTGGAGAATGTTCCATGAGCACTTGAGAAAAATGTGTATTCTGTTGTTTTTGGGTGGAATGTCCTATAAATATCAATTAAGTCCATCTTGTTTAATGTGTCATTTAAAGCTTGTGTTTCCTTATTTATTTTTGTTTTGGTTGATCTGTCCATTGGTGAAAGTGGGGTGTTAAAGTCCCCTACTATGATTGTGTTACTGTCGATTTCCCCTTTTATGGCTGTTAGTATTTGCCTTATGTATTGAGGTGCTCCTATGTTGGGTGCATAAATATTTACAATTGTTATACCTTCCTCTTGGATCGATCCCTTGATCATTATGTAGTGTCCTTCTTTGTCTCTTGTAATAGTCTTTATTTTAAAGTCTATTTTGTCTGATATGAGAATTGCTACTCCAGCTTTCTTTTGATTTCCATTTGCATGGAATATCTTTTTCCATCCCCTCACTTTCAGTCTGTATGTGTCCCTAGGTCTGAAGTGGGTCTCTTGTAGACAGCATATATACGGGTCTTGTTTTTGTATCCATTCAGCCAGTCTGTGTCTTTTGGTGGGAGCATTTAATCCATTTACATTTAAGGTAATTATCGATATGTATGTTCCTATTCCCATTTTCTTAAATGTTTTGGGTTTGTTATTGTAGGTCTTCTCCTTCTCTTGTGTTTCTTGCCTAGAGAAGTTCCTTTAGCATTTGTTGTAAAGCTGCTTTTGTGGTGCTGAACTCTCTCAGCTTTTGCTTGTCTGTAAAGATTTTAATTTCTCCATCAAATCTGAATGAGATCCTTGCTGGGTAGAGTAATCTTGCTTGTAGTTTTTTCCCTTTCATCACTTTAAATATGTCTTGCTATTCCCTTCTGGCTTGCAGAGTTTCTGCTGAAAGATCAGCTGTTAACCTTATGGGGATTCCCTTGTGTGTTATTTGTTGTTTTTCCCTTGCTGCTTTTAATATGTTTTCTTTATATTTAATTTTTGATAGTTTCATTAATATGTGTTTTGGTGTGTTTCTCCTTGGATTTATCCTGTATGGGATTCTCTGTACTTCCAGGACTTGATTAACTATTTCCTTTCCCATATTAGGGAAGTTTTCAACTATAATCTCTTCAAATATTTTCTCAGTCCTTTTCTTTTTCTCTTCTTCTTCTGGGACCCCTGTAATTCGAATGTTGGTGCGTTTAATGTTGTCCCAGAGGTCTCTGAGACTGTCCTCAATTCTTTTCATTCTTTTTTCTTTATTCTGCTCTGCAGTAGTTATTTCCACTATTTTATCTTCCAGGTCACTTATCCGTTCTTCTGCCTCCATTATTCTGCTATTGATCCCTTCTAGAGTATTTTTAATTTCATTTATTGTGTTGTTCATCGTTGCTTGGTTCCTCTTTAGTTCTTCTACGTCCTTGTTAAATGTTTCTTGCATTTTGTCTATTCTATTTCCAAGATTTTGGATCATCTTTACTATCATTATTCTGAATTCTTTTTCAGGTAGACTGCCTATTTCCTCTTCATTTGTTAGGTCTGGTGTGTTTTTACCTTGCTCCTTCATCTGCTGTGTGTTTTTCTGTCTTCTCATTTTGCTTATCTTACTGTGTTTGGGGTCTCCTTTTCGCAGGCTGCAGGGTCGTAGTTCTCATTGTTTTTGGTGTCTGTCCCCAGTGGCTAAGGTTGGTTCAGTGGGTTGTGTAGGCTTCCTGGTGGAGGGGACTAGTGCCTGTGTTCTGGTGGATGAGGCTGGATCTTGTCTTTCTGATGGGCAGGTCCACGTCTGGTGGTGTGTCTTGGGGTGTCTGTGGCCTTATTATGATTTTAGGCAGCCTCTCTGCTAACGGATGGGGCTCTGTTCCTGTCTTGCTAGTTGTTTGGGATAGGGTGTCCAGCACTGTAGCTTGCTGGTCATTGAGTGAAGCTGGGTGTTGGTGTTGAGATGGAGATCTCTGGGAGATTTTCCCCATTTTGTATTACGTGGAGCTGGGAGGTCTCTTGTGGACCAGTGTCCTGAAGTTGGCTCTCCCACCTCAGAGGCACAGCCCTGATGCCTGGCTGGAGCACCAAGAGTCTTTCATCCACATGGCTTAGAATAAAAGGGAGTAAAAAGAGAAAGAAAGAAAGAGGATAAAATAAAGATAAAATAAAATAAAGTTATTAAAATAAAAAATAATTGAGAAAAAAAATTTTTTTTAAAAACAAAGCAGTTTTTTTTAAAACATTTTATTTATTTATTTTTGGCTGTGTTGGGTCTTCGTTTCTGTGTGAGGGCTTTCTCTAGTTGAGGCAAGTGGGTGCCACTCTTCATCGTGGTGTGTGGGCCTCTCACTATCGCGGCCTCTCTTGTTGCGGAGCACAGGCTCCAGACGCGCAGGCTCAGTAGTTGTGGCTCACGGGCTTAGTCGCTCCGCGGCATGTGGGATCCTCCCAGACCAGGGCCCAAACCCGTGTCCCATGCATTGGCAGGCAGACTCTCAACCACTGCACCACCAGGGAAGCCCAGAAAAAAATTTTTTAAAAGTAAAAAAAAAAAAAAAAACAAAACGGACAGACAGAACCCTAGGACAAATGGTGAAAGCAAAGCTATACAGACAAAATCTCACACAGAAGCATACTCATACACACTCACAAAAAGAGGAAAAGGGGAAAAAATAATATATCTTGCTCCCAAAGTCCACCTCCTGAATTTGGGATGATTCGTTGTCTACTCAGGTATTCCACAGATGCAGGCACATCAAGTTGATTGTGGAGCTTTAATCCGCTGCTTCTGAGGCTGCTGGGAGAGATTTCCCTTTCTCTTCTTTGTTTGCACAGCTCCCGGGGCTCAGCTTTGGATTTGGACCCGCCTCTGCATGTAGGTCGCCTGAGGGCGTCTGTTCTTCCGCTCAGACAGGACGGGGTTAAAGGAGCAGGTGATTAGCGGGCTCTGGCTCACTCAGGCAGGGTGGGGCGGGGAGGGAAGGGTACGGAGGCGGGGCGAGCCTGCGCAGCAGAGGCTGGTGTGACGTTGCAGCAGCCTGAGGCGCGCCGTGCGTTCTCCCAGGTAAGTTGTTCCTGGATCATGGGACCCTGGCAGTGGCGGGCTGCACAGGCTCCCGGGAGGGGAGGTGTGGAGAGTGACGTTTGCTTGCGCACAGGCTTCTTGGTGGCGGCAGTGGCAGCGTTAGCGTCCCATGCCCGTCTCTGGGGTCCGCGTTGATAGCTGCAGCTCGCGCCCGTCTCTGGAGCTCCTTTAAGCGGCGCTCTTAATCCCCTCTCCTTGCGCACCAGGAAACAAAGAGGGAAGAAAAAGTCTCTTGCCTCTTTGGCAGCTCCAGACCTTTTCCCAGACTCCCTCCCGGCTAGCTGTGGTGCGCTAGACCCTTCAGGCTGTGTTCACGTCGCCAACCCCAGTCCTCTCCCTGCGATCCAACCGAAGCCCGAGCCTCAGCTCCCAGCCCCCGCTCGCCCCGGCGGGGGAGCAGACAAGCCTCTCGGGCTGGTGAGTGCTGCTCGGCGCTGATCCTCTGTGCGGGAATCTCTTCGCTTTGCCCTCCGCACCCCTGTGGCTGCGCTCTCCTCCGTGGCTTTGAAGCTTCCCCCCTCTGCTACCCGCAGTCTCCGCCCGCGAAGGGGCTTCCTAGTGTGTGGAAACCTTTCCTCCTTCACAGCTCCCTCCCACTGGTGCAGGTCCCGTCCCTATTCTTTTGTCTCTGTTTTTTCTTTTTTCTTTTGCCCTACCCAGGTACGTGGGGAGTTTCTTGCCTTTTGGGAGGTCTGAGGTCTTCTGCCAGCGTTCAGTGGGTGTTCTGTAGGAGCAGTTCCACGTGTAGATGTATTTCTGATGTATCTGTGGGGAGGAAGGTGATCTCCGCGTCTTACTCTTCCGCCATCTTCTCCTCTCTCTCTATATTTTTTTAAGTCACTGAATTCCATGGTTTTACTCTTTGAACTAATGCTTTCTCTTGTTTTTCCAAAAGTCACTGCCTTCAAAATTCAGACATCCCTTTAATTCTAATACAAAAGGATTTTGTAATAAACATCATGTTCAAGTTTATAATTTTATAGGCTGATAATTAATGGCACTCATGTATATTATTGGGTCTGTTCCAACTTCGTTGTTTCCTGATTTTTAAATAAAATCATATCTTATATAAAAATGTCAAATTTTGTAACTTTGAAGTTTTTTCATGTAAATATAGTCACAAACCAGAACATACACTCTTAGTTCATGTATCTAAGTTCATGATTATTTTTTAAAAGTCACATTAAATATATTCATTTTTACTTTTCTTTCCTAATCCTCAAGAATGCTTTTCTTTTTCTTTGTGTGGCAATCTCCAATCCTTTTTGTCTTCTAGATTCTGGATTTGTTTTTTTTGTTTTTTCTCATCCGTCGTACTTTATGAATGGCCAGTGTCTGGCACATGTACCATATATTGATTAGTTCTTGCTGCAAAACAAATTACCCAGAAGTTCCATGGCTTAAAATAACAGTCGTTTGTAACTGTTCTTGTCTCTCTGAAGGTTGGCAGAAATTCAACTGATGTAGGCTGGGCTCAGCTTTGTAACTTTGCTTCTCTGTGCAGATTTACGGAATGCCTGGGGCAGCTCTTCTTCAGGCTGTGGCGACCAGGATGGTTTCCTATTATGTATCTCTCATCCTTCTGATATGACCACAGCACCACTTGAGGTATGTTTTTGTTTTTTTTTCATAAGTCTATTTTATTTTTATTTATTTATTTTTGGCTGGATTGGGTCTTCATTGCTGCGCCTGGGCTTTCTCTAGTTGTGGCAAGTGCGGGCTTCTTATTGCGGTGGCTTCTCTTGTTGCAGACCACAGGCTCTAGGGTGTGCGGGCTTCAGTAGTTGTGGCGCACGGGCTCAGTTGCTCCGCAGCCTGTGGGATCTTCCCGGACCAGGGCTCGAACCCGTGTCCCTTGCATTGGCAGGCGGATTCTTAACCACTGCGCCACCAGGGAAGCCCGAGGTATATTCTTCTCATGAAAACGGCAGCGAGCAAGTGGAAACACAGGAGGACATTAAGGTCTTGGTTCAGAAATTGCTTACTTCTACCCACATGCCACTGACTGAAACAAGTTACAGAGCCAGCCCCAAGTCAAAGGATAGAAAAGTCTACCCTGTCCTTCCTGAGGTCATGCAAAAGTATGGATGCAGAAAGAGGGTTGGAATTGGGGCAATAAGTCTATCCATGACACAGCAATACTTCTCATTCTTGTGCTCTTGGCTGATGTCATTTACCTGTTAAATCAGTCTTTCCTATTGAGCTAAGATTGGTCTCAGAATTGTTCTCAAGTCAGTGTTCTATGAAGCTATGCAAAATTGATTCCCTAATAGAGTAGGAACTGTTTTCCCTTCCTTATCTAGTGTTTGCTTTCTTCATGTTGATTGTTTCTTTCTCCTTTATATTAAACATTAAAATTTGGTCTAGATTGGCTGACCAGTATAAAACATTAGTTACTCAACATATTTTTATTTAACAAATAGTTCATTTTTGCCTTCTGTTAGGACAAGACTGCAGGGAGGGATGACACTTCTCTGCCCTCTTAAGGGCAGATGTGTGGCCACTGACTTACGTTCCTGATGGAACGTGAGCAGAAGTGACCTATGTTTCTTCCAGGATGAATCCTTTAATTTTGAGACTCTTCAGTGCTTTTACCCTTGCCATGTGGTCATGGAAGCAAATATTGATCTGGAGACCCTGGGTCATTACATAGAAAACAGATTCCCCTTAAGCATCAGCCAGACTCACCACCTATTTGCTTAAGTGAGGAATAAAACTTTTTTAGGCCACCGAGATTTTGGGACTTTCTGTTACCCCAAAACTTAACCTACTGTGAACAAACTGTGTTTTCCCAAAACTGAAACTGAAGACATATGTATAAATGAATGCAATTCACTGGAGCCAATTCACAATTTTAGATGAACAAGAACAATATAATCATAGAGATCTAGGAAAAGAAGACCTCAGCAGACAAATGTGAGTGATTTTCAATAGTTCTTTTTCTTATCATGGGTAGCAACTCAAATTGATGGCCTTTGAAAGAGCTCTCATGCTGATCACTATATCTACCCAAGTAGGAGAAAATTTAAAAAAAAAAAACAAAAAAAACTAAGTAAGAAAAGGAGAGGCTTAAAAACACCAAGCAAAGGGGGTATCCTTAGCAAATTTTCCTTTTCTGCTGTCACTCCCACCTGACTGAACTGATGTTTGTATATGGGGGTATTGATTGGGAAGGTATCTTTGAAGAAGTTGTCTATTCAGCCTTTGTTTTACATCAGGCTAATCTTGGACTGAAATTTAAGACACTGCTCTTACAACTCTCTGAATTGATTTATCTTTTGCCTGCCCTGCAAAATTGATTTTTGACACTTATTTTGGTATCCTGGAAAGTACAAAGTTGAGACTTTGATATATTTGTGGACAGAGACAGGTAATATTTTTTTTGACATTTGGCAGAGAAATGTCCTAATTCATAAAATATTTAGAGACATTCTTAAGAATGTTCAGGAACATTGCTTCATTCATAGGGACCCAACCAGTCCCTTGAGAAAGAACTTGAACACTATATATAATTAGGGCTCAGATATATAGAAACAGACGGATAGACTGATGGACCTGGAAGCAAGGATGGATATGAAGAGTTCCTGTTGGAGAGTTACCATGAATGAGAAAGGAATCTGGTAGCGTAGGCCAGAATAAACAGGTAAGGATGGATGTCAAGTGTGGTAGAATTACTAGGTATAGAATGAAGCTGTGCTTTAATACTCTCAAGCCCAGAAGGTTATCAGTGCTTATGGGCTTTGAGAAGAAAAGGGCTGAGATAAACACAAAAGCCTAGGGAACTGGAGGCATGGTTCTCCTGTGACTAACCACCGCCCCAGCCCTCAGAGACCTGAAGGTAAGATGTGGGAATCACTTACTATTTCCTGAGATAAAAAAAAAATTACCAGAAACATGGCGGTCGGCCGCAGCATAAATATGGAACAATGAACTATCCCAGTTTACAGACAGCAAGAACTGAGAACTCAAAGTGCAGAACAACTGTTGGAAACTGATCATATGTGAGACACACCCCTCATGTGAGGACTCCCAATAGGAAAGAGACTGTACTTTTGGAGCCGTAAAAATGGTAAGGTTTGGGTGCCTAGAATATAACTGAAACTATCTCTGGAAGATGATAAATCTGAAATATATATCTCAATTTTATATGAAATATACATCTTCAATTTCAGTTTAAGATTAGCTTGATATAAAAGCAAAGGCTGAATAGACAATTTCTGTAAAGATACCTTCCCAATCAATACCTCCATATTTAAACCTCAGGGCAAACATTTTAGTGAAACATACATACATACAAAAAGAGGACTAATAATAAATGTAGAACTCAAAGAACTTCCACAAAATGAACAGATCAGTAAATCCAGAACCCAGATCAAGAAATGGAATATTACCAGCATCCCTGAAGCCTCTTCATTCACCCTTCCAGTCAATATACCTTCAAGACTGACATAGCGTAGTTTTGCTTGATCTTGAACTTTGTATACATGGAACCACACAGTAGACATTTTTTGTATCTGGCTTCTTTGACTCAACATTTTATGTCTGAGATTTATTCCTGTTGCATGTAGTTTTAATTTGTTAATTTCTTATTGCCCTATAGTAATCCACAGCATGAATATAGCACAATTTATTTATCCATTCTACTGATGATGGATTTTTTTTTCCAGCTTGAATTTACTAGGACTGGTGCTAATGTGAACCTTCTAGCATATGTGTTTTGATGAACATTTGTACAAACTTCTGTTCTTTGTATAACTAGGCATGAAATTACAGGGTCATAAGAGGATGCATATATATAGCTTACTGTAATGAACAGTTTTCCACACTGGTTGTACCAATTTACATTTCCATCGACAGTATATGAAAGTTACACTTGTTCCATGTCATTACTAACACTTGATACTGTCTTTTATTTTTTCATTTTAGCCATTCCTGTGTAATTATAATAGCCTCTCACTGTGGTTTTAAATTGAATTTCACTGATGACTAATGATGTTGAGCACTTTTTCATATGTTATTAGACATTTTGATATATTTTTTAATGAACTGTTCAATTTTTTTGGTGGCTTTTTTCTATTAGTTTGTCTTTTCCTCATGGATATGTCTTTGATAATTATTTCTTATGTCAGAACATATTCTGAATTATTTCAATATTTTAAAGTTTGTTGTCTTTCATTATGGCCCAGATTATGGTCAATTTTGGTAAATAGCCCATAAATATTTGAAACAAATGTTAGTTCTATCACTCTAGCACATTTTACATATGCTAATTAGGTAAAGTTTGTTAATTTTAGATATTTTATATCTTTACTATTTTTGTATGATTTTTCTGCCAGCTATCTAGAGACCTGTGTTAAAATCTTCATATATGATTGGGGATGCACATTTTCTTTATTTCTGTCAAATTTCGCTTATATTTTTTGAAACTATGTTTTTGGATACACATAGATTTAGGATTGTGATATCTTTCTCTTGATTGATCTCTTTAGCATTATGAAGTATGCCTTTTTATCTGTGGGAATCCTTCTTGCCTTAAAATCTAATTTAACTGCTACTGATAGAACTGCACTATCTATGTGTCTATCATCTATCAAGTATTATTATTAGCATGGTACAGGTTTTCCAATCCTTTTTTTCTCAAACTTTCTGTGTTCTTGTAGTTAAAGTGTGTTTTTCTTTTTATAAATAGTATATAGTTGGATGTAAGCAGCATGTAGTTTGCCTTTTATTTGGAGTATTTAGTCCAAATTCATTTAATGTAATATTGATGCAGTTGAGTTTATAGATACCATTGTATTATTTGTTATCCTTTTGGCCCACCTGTATTATGTTTTCTTTACTTCTGTGCTTTTAATTTGAATAACCAAATATGATTTTTTATTATTTAAATTTTCTCTTCTAAGAACAATGTGGTAGCTGCTAGCTGCAGGTGGCTATTTAAATAAAATTAAAATTTTAGTTGCTCAGTCATACTAGCCACATTTCAAGTGGATAATCATCTCATATGGCTAATGGTTAAGATATTGTCGGTATAGATATAGGACATTTCTCTAATTTCAGAAAAATCTATTACACAGTATGGTTCTAGAGGGTGCTACCTGCATCTTTATTAGGGTCTACCTTAAATTATTATTTTTACCACTTGCCTGATAATGCTAGAATTTTAGAATACTCTTTTTTTTTTAACATCTTTATTGGAGTATAATTGCTTTACAATGGTGTGTTAGTTTCTGCTTTATAACAAAGTGAATCAGCTATACATATACATATATCCCCATATCTCCTCCCTCTTGCATCTCCCTTCCATCCTCCCTATCCCACCCCTCTGGGTGGTCACAAAGCACTGAGCTGATCCCCCTGTGCTATGCGGCTGCTTCCCACTAGCTATCTATTTTACATTTGGTAGTGTATATATGTCCATGCCACTCTCTCACTTTGTCCCAGCTTACCCTTCCCCCTCCCTGTGTCCTCAAGTCTATTCTCTACATCTGTGTCTTTATTCCTGTCCTGCCCCTAGGTTTTTCAGAACCTTTTTTTTTTTTTTTTAGATTCCATATATATGTGTTAGCATATAGTATTTGTTTTTCTCTTTCTGACTTACTTCACTCTGTATGACAGACTCTATGTCCATCCACCTCACTACAAATAGATCAATTTTGTTATTTATGGCTGAGTAATATTCCATTGTATATATGTGCCACATCTTCTCTATCCATTCATCTGTCGATGGACACTTAGGTTGCTTCCATATCCTGGCTCTTGTAAATAGTGCTGCAATGAACATTGTGGTACATGACCCTTTTTGAATTATGGTTTTCTCAGGGTATATGCCCAGTAGTGGGATTGCTGGGTCGTATGGTAGTTCTATTTTTAGTTTTTAAAGGAACCTCCATACTGTTCTCCATAGTGGCTGTACCAATTTACATTCCCACCAACAGTGCAAGAGGGTTCCCTTTTCTCCACACCTCTCCAGCATTTACTGTTTGTGGATTTTTTGATGATGGCCATTCTGACTGGTGTGAGGTGATACCTCATTATAGTTTCGATTTGCATTTCTCTAATGATTAGTGATGTTGACCATCCTTTCATGTGTTTGTTGGCAATCTGTATATCTTCTTTGGAGAATGTCTATTTAGGTCTTCTGCCCATTTTTTGATTGGGTTGTTTTTTTTTTTTTTGATATTGAGCTGCATGAGCTGCTTATAAATTTTGGAGATTAATCCTTTGTCAGTTGATTCATTTGCAAATATTTTCTCCCATTCTGAGGGTTGTCTTTTCGTCTTGTTTATGGGTTCCTTTGCTGTGCAAAAGCTTTTAAGTTTCATGAGGTCCCATTTTTTTATTTTGGTTTTTATTTCCGTTTCTCTAGGAGGTGGGTCAAAAAGAATCTTGCTGTGATTTATGTCATAGAGTGTTCTGCCTATGGTTTCCTCTAAGAGTTTGATAGGGTCTGGCCTTACATTTAGGTCTTTAATCCATTTTGAGTTTATTTTTGTGCATGGTGTTAGGGAGTGTTCTAATTTCGTTCTTTTACATGTAGCTGTCCAGTTTTCCCAGTACCACTTATTGAAGAGGCTGTCTTTTCTCCATTGTATATTCTTGCCTCCTTTATCAAAAATAAGGTGACCATATGTGCGTGGGTTTATCTCTGGGCTTTCTATCCTGTTCCATTGATCTATATTTCTGTTTTTGTGCCAGTACCATACTGTCTTGATTACTGTAGCTTTGTAGTATAATCTGAAGTCAGGGAGCCTGATTCCTCCAGCTCTGTTTTTCTTTCTCAAGATTGCTTTGGCTATTTGGGGTCTTTTGTCTTTCCATACAAATTGTGAAATTTTTGGTTCTAGTTCTGTGAAAATGCCACTGGTAGTTTGTAAAGGATTGCATTGAATCTGTAGATTGCTTTGGGTAGTATAGTCATTTACACAATGTTGATTCTTCCAATCCAAGAACATGGTATATCTCTCCATCTGTTTGTATCATCTTTAATTTCTTTCATCAGTGTCTTATAGTTTTCTGCATACAGGTCTTTTGTCTCCTTAGGTAGGTTTATTTCTAGGAGAATACTCTAACTCTTATACTTTTCCAAAATGTTGTGTTATTATTGTCATTCATTTAAATTCTATATATTTTAATAAGCTTTTAATTTTCCATTTGCTTTAGAATTACAGAAAAATTATGAAGATGCTACAGAGTTTCTATATAAATCACACCCAGTTTGCCCCATTATACATCTTACATTGTTATAATACTTTTGTCACAATTAACTAATATTGATATATTATTAATGAAAGTCTGTACTTTCTTCAGATTTTCTTAATTTTTACCTAGTGATCTTTTTCTATTCTAGAATCCTATCCAGGATACCAAATTATATTTAGTTGACATGTCAATACATTTTTTAAAATTCTCAAGACTTACTGTTACTTTGTACCACTGATATTTGCTTGTATGTGCCCTGCCCCCAGAAAGAATGGCTGCAGATCTTCGGGTCACTTCTGCATGGTTCTTCCATGTCCAATTTATTAGTTGCTATTTTTTGTTGCTTCTGCAGTAGTATGATGTTTTAAATAAATGTGACTTTTGTATTTTATCTACCTTTTGTAGTCCTTTGTGGGAGCATTGGTGTAGTATGAATAACTCAATCCTTCTCTTAGTTTAGATTTTCTAGATTTTATTTTTGTCTGAACGATGGCTTTTCAGAGCATGGAGATTAGGATAAATATGGCACATGTTTAGCCATAAAATTATTATTTATAAAATTACTTTCAGAAATAAAAATAACATTAAGAAACTCTCCACATAACCCTGAAATGTATAAATATTTTCATTTTTTTCTCATTATTTATGGTAAAATTTTATAGTGCCTTATACAACACTGTCTAATATTACAGCATGTTGACTCTATGTACCTACCATTTTGAGCACAAATAAGCCTTACTTTGTTGTAATACAGAGTTCATTAAGACCATAGGTGCAAAGGAACAATTATTTTTTTAGTTTCCTTAATGTTGTTTTGTGAACTTTCTTAGTAAGGCCCTTTGAACTTGCACGATTTCTGCCAAGGGTAACCTGTTCGCAGGCTTTGATACTTTGTCTTCATTATTCTCAGTTTTCTGCCTAGTAACAAAGTTTATTAGTTAAGCTAATAGCCATGAATTGTGGTTCATTAATTGAAACTTCAGATTCACTGGTTTTAATAAAAAAGCCCACAGTCACTTCTTAAATCACTTTCAGATGAAGTTAATTTTTTCAAATCATTTTTGTTGTTGTTGCTTCTTTTTCTATCTTTGTGCAAAAATAATTACTAGAGATTGATTCATGAAAAATAACTAAATGGTTCAGTTTGTACAATGAGTAAACTAGAAAACATAAAATCCTGATATTCTTTTCAGGTGATATCACTTCAGAATGATCTGATAAATAGGATTAAAAAAACTGGAAAAGATTTTTATAATCTTTTTATTTTCAGTTTTTGAGATTAAATAGTAAAAAACGTAAGAGCGACAATTATTTAATTTTATGAAGACCTTAACGTGGCAAGTTTTAAATTTTAATTCACTTTCTTGGTGTTATCACAAAGCACTTTGTTTCAAGACAGCATCATGTAGTTCTGAACTGCTTTTTCTTTTTCCTAAAATTATTTCAGTAAAAATTCCAAATATACAAGAAAAATATTTTACATATAACACAAATTTAATATATATGCATGTGTATATATATATATGTTAACACATACATACAAGCATACACACACATTACAAATAGAAATATAAATAATATTCTGTTGAATCTGTAATGGTAGAAAATATAATTTTCAATTGTCCAATATCTTGTCACCTCTTGGGAGAAAAGTGACCTTCATTATGTGGTCAGCTTTCAAAGTTGAGTGAAAGTTTACTTGCTAGTTACAGTGCTTGAACTCCTGTATAGTAAATTAGGTTCTACAAAGCTCCCATGTATTTACTGGAGTTTAACAAAACTGCACGATTTTGTACTACTTGGGTATCAGCAGCAAGCAACCCCTGGGAGAAGAAATCACAGCTGGGAGCAATTAAGACTGATTAGTTTGTGGCTGAGGAAATCAAAATGGAAAGAAACTTCTCTTCGGGGGGAATTAGGAGCTGCATTCCCAAGCATTTCCGAATTAAGTGCAATTCTCAGAGGAATTTAAGACTGAGGGAAAAATGTGAATTTCAAATATTTGGAGGTTTTCTCAGCTTATTTAACTTCTGCATAATCACTATGTGTTGACTCTTGGATATTTGAAGGAAAAGAAATTCAAGTAAATTGACCAACTTTTCTTTTTACATATTTCCCTTTTTCCACATAGCTGAAGTTTTCCTTAATATTTTCATTTGCCCTTATAGACAGAATATAGATGGTTTCATAACTTTTTACTATTCATTTTATAGCGATTGGGATAGCTGTGCTTTCTGAGATATTGGCAAAGCATAAATATCAGTTCTCTTGAAAAAATACACATTATTGTGTATGAGATTGGTCTGAATTATCTTTCAGAAACTGTAAAATAGTCCAGTTGAAATTTTAAGCAAGAAATATGCAGAAACTTTTTACATAATTCCTGAAACTGCCATCTTGGATAAAAAATTGGTTTCTAAAGAGCTAGTAAGGATGTGCTTAATAAAGCAAAAGAAATTAAATATAATAATAGAATGCATAGTTTATACTGGTTTCTTTTCCTTTATATTTGAATTATAGGTATGCATTAGAAACATATTTCTTTTGAATAGGCTGAATTGGGTTGCTAACAAATTATAATATAAATGTAAATTAAATAGAAAGTTGTTTTTCTAGATTTTTAAAAATAATCTATCAGAGATTCATTTATTCTCACTTCTGCTTGTTAGTTGGTACTAACCTTGTTTTATGTGGATACCTTTGTTACTGTATTGAATCTTCTATAGCAGAAATATTATGACAATACTAGGATGTTATAAGCAATAATGATTCTATTTTTCTTTCTCTTAACAGATAGAATGGGTTATTTTCATATGTAACCATCTAACATGATATTCATCTGTATCCAGATTTTCAAAATAATCTTTAAAAAAATTTTTCCTCTTGCCTTTCATTCCATATTTCTCTCTCCCCTCTCTCACTATTGGGTGTGCTGAAAATATTACAGATAAGGAGCAAAGTGAAGGCCAATATTTGGAAACATATTCCAAATAATCACTTTGAAGGACTGATGGTACAAAGGGCATAAACAATGTAAGAGAAGGAATGCATAATTATTAACTACAAAAGATATGGCTTGGTGGGGTGATAAATAACTGAACCAAAAATTGCCTTGAGTTTTATTTCTAGATATACCTCTGTGTCACCTCAGTTAGTTTCCTTTAATTTATTTCACTACTTTAACCACTTTAGAGAGTGACTATGCTAATTCTGGATGATTGGATAACCTTAATGTTATACTTTTAGAAAAAGCTTCATTAAAAATATATTGAGAATCATACATGTTATTTCTGGTTTGGGGCAATTATTAACTAAATTATAGGAAGTCATGGTTCAAAATTCTGCAATTGCTGACCAGGGATATATGGAAAGGGATGGTTATTGCCCCAGTTGATTTTCTATTTCCTAAACCAGTACTCAACTTTTTATGTTTTACGTCCCATGAGTTCTTCTATAAAAGAACCCAAGTTTCAACATAAGAAACACAAAAGCTCATTTCCACATTGGAAATGCATATATTTGCCTGCATTACAAAGACATTCACAGTAAGATCTACCAACATAAATCACTGCATTAATGTTGCGGGTATATATTCTTGACACTGGAGATTTTATATCTGATAATACTGTTTTTCTCGGGCAGGACAAAATACATTACTATCATTAGTAGTTTAATAGAGCTGCTACCTACGCTGACAAGACAATAATAAAAAGGCCAGCACATTGGGAGTGAAGTGGTGTGGAGTCTACAAAGAACCACAGAAACCATTAGAAAGAAAGCCCCGGAAATGAGTTAAGCACAAGTCTCAATTTCCAAGTTTATCCTATATGATCCATAGCAGGTCAGGTCAGCAATATAGCCCTACTTGCAACTGGATGTGGGAGTTAAGTTATCAATAGAAAGAATTCTTGGAACATTTAGGAAAGCGCTTCTTGTCACCAGTGGTCTTCAAACTGGGACACATATAATCTGGGAGTGAAAGAAAACTTTCCAAGGGGTAAGAAAGCCCAGGTGTTTTTAAGGGACAGTTTTCAGATCTTCCACTTTACTATGAACTCTTTCCTAAAATTAGTCTGTTACTGCTTTCACAATAATACTTCTTCCATTTTATCAAAGTAAAGCATCCCTCTTCACCCCAAATCTTACTACAGAGTTTTAGACCCCTTTGGATACTTCTGTGAAAGCTTTAAGGACTGACAAAGCACAAAAACCCTCAGAGATTACCATCTTTCCCTCCTTGTACATATTCTCTTAAGCATACAGTATGGCATTAGAAAGCAGAGTATTTTGCTCTGTATGGGATCTTCATGGAATCTTCTGAATTCAGGTGTTTGGTAGCGTTGCACTGTGGGATTAATGGCCACATTTATTCAAAGGTTTTCTTTTTCTTTTCGTCATCTGTCCTCTTATGAAAAATGCACTCCTTTAGCAGGAGAGTCTCATGAAAGCACATCTAAACAAATATCAGTATGAAGTAGTGAACAGTAAAAATGTTTTTCCCATGTATGTAAAAATAAACCATTCTTTTCCACTATTCTCAATATTCATCCTTGGAAAGATTTTTTAAAATTACCTTCAAATAACCAAAGCAAACATAGATTATTGACAATGCCTTTTAAATTCTAACTGAAATATTTTCAAGTGCTACCAATTTGTTCGTGATTCATTGACTAAAAGTCTAAGGCTAGGATTTTGTTATGATTTCTTTGAGATTCATAATAAGTCATATTATGAAATATTTATTCCAATTATGGCTAACCCTTATCTTATTTTACCATCTAATATTTAATATTTTCTCCATCTATAGACACAGTCTAAAATCACATAGTAGCTCAGGGATAGATTCACTTTAACAGTATATGCCTTTCCATTTCATTGAGTACATTAAAAAAGTTCAGTCATGATATATATAGTTAAATGAGTTGTTTCTGATTTTGATGCTTGATTATTATTTAATTATTCTACTAAGTTGAATCTAGGACTTCAATACTTGCACATAAACATTTTTCAAAGAATACAGATAAGTTTAATTTTAGCTATTGTAGTATATTCATTTATATTATATCTCATTACAAATTAAAGAGAAACTATATTTTTCTACTCATTTTCTAAAGTTATAAATGTGGATAAAATAAATGCATTTGGATCTTTATCAGTTTAATCTTGATGAAACAACCTTTAGTAATCAATATTAAAGGTATTTTATCTCTTATAGAAAGGAAGTTAGATTGTGCCATTCAGGCTATATTGAGAACACTTTTCACAAATAGAATAATCAAAATATGTCAGTTCAAGGTTTGGATGGAAACAATATATTTTAGAAAAATTGATATTATAAAAAAGTTATTAAAAATATTGTATTGGAAAATATATATTGAAGTGAACTATGTTCTGACTTTTTCCCACCCTTTCTGGGTATTCCAGGTGTGTTGAGGGGTCCCCAAGACCACCCATAGGTTTGGTGGTTTAGCAGGAAGACTTGCAGAACTCAGCATATAAGTCAAAAAGAAGTGCCCCCAGCTGAAGCAGTTATGGTCATAATTAATGGTCACTTAAGTCTCGGTAAAGCTTTCCTGATGTACTTCTTACACACTCAGAAATTAAAATCTAATGTCTGAGCAACAAATCCTTTTGCAGACAGGTGGTTTCAAATTTTCTGCTTTCAAAGCAATTGGAGGACAAAATATTTGAGTTGGTAGCTGATATATTACTTAAATCATTGTTGATGATATATCATGTGTAAGAGCCCTTTCATTCATTGGTCATTCATTTGTTCAAACATGTGTTCAGTAAATATTAATTGAGTTTAAAGTCTATTAGGAGAAACTGACTATTATGATGTAGTAAATGATGTGATAGTAGCATGTATGAGAAATGTGGGTTCACAAATTGGGGTCACCTGAATCAGATTGGTGTTCTGGAGGAGTTGGTAGAGAAAATGGGAAAGGATGCAGCAAGTTCAGGTTTGGATCTGGCTTTTAAAAGATATATATTTTACCAGTAACTTACATCTCTAAAGGTTAAAACTTCACACGATATGCCCCTCAGTGGGGGAATGGATAAGCAAACTGTGGTTCATCCTCACAGTGGAATATTACTGGGCAACAAGCAGGAACAGACACTGATCCATACAATAACATGAATGGATCTCAAATGGGCTATGCTAAGTGAAAGAAGCCAGATTCAAAGGTATGCTTCTGTTTATATGGTATTCTGGAACAGGCAAAATTATTAGGACAGAAAACAAGTTGGTAGTTGCTAGGGGATTCGGATAGGAAGGGCTGACTGCAAAAGGCATGGGGGGATTTCTGGAATGATAGAATTTTTCTGTATCTTGGTGGTAGTGATGTCTCAGAACTGTCTGCTAAAAAGGGTGATAAGTACCTTAATTTTAAAAAAAGCAAGTAAGAGTTCATATGACCTTAGCTGTATTCCCATAGGTGCAGCTATGCACGTGCACACACACATCCATTCACAAAGCTGTGGGTCACTCGTTCCTTGCTGTTCCTGTTTCCCTGTGAAAGGGTCCCCAGCGGTGCTTCTCAACTGGAGTGCTACTGGATTTTAGGCAGGATGATTGTTCATTGCCTGGGAGTGTAGTGTGCTCTGTAGGATGTTCGGCAACTCTGGCACTCACCCGCTAAATGCCAGGAGCACCTACATACATTTCCCAAAGTCCCCTGGTCATATGTCTGCACCCCTGCTGAAAACTACACGCCGGACATTTTTTCTGGACTCTCTCTATGTAGAAAGGAGTAGTTCTCTAATTTATCAGAGAAGAGGAGAGAGCTGGCATGTTTGCCTCACTCTTTCTTTTTTGTGGGAGAGAACTGCCTACCTGTAGAGAAAGTACACTCTAGTCTCCTCTCTTCCATGAGTAGTGGAATTGACTTTGCTTCTGCCACATCTTGGGATTGGGAAGTGTGAAAAGGAAATTCACATGAGTGTTAGCCAGCCATCTGCCAGCTCACCTGCCTTGTGTCCTATGAGCTAGCTTTTAGCCTTAAGGGAACTGGCACTTTAGTCTCCATCAGTCTGATTGCTGTCTCTGTCTTATCAGAGTTTGGGAAGGAAGGAGAGGAATGTGATATAGAGACCCCCTGCCCCCGCCTCAAGTTTATGTAACATTCATTAGAAGTATCAAAGGGTTACTACATAGCTTCCAATCTTTAGTTCCTATCATAACACACACTCTGAGCATATTAACCCAGACCTTGGAACTCAAAGTAATACTAAGGCACTGAAATTTCTGGAATTAGTTCAATAGGTGTGTATTAAAAACTAGTGCTATTTGCGTCTCACAGCACACCAGTTGTTTGAGTTCTTCATCCACCTTCGAATGTTTCAGGTCAGGGTTATATAGCAGCAGTGTCTCCCGTGGTAACCCAATGTTAGGCTCTCTAATTGTGACACCAACTGATCTACACTAACTCCTGCACTGCGATTTGTACTCTGCATGCAGTATAGATGAAACCACCAGTGTTAGGTGGAGACAAGCTTTCCCTTTGAAGCACGGAACCACTTTAAAAAAAAGACAACAAGGAAGTCTTTATTTTGTGGGATAATGGAAGTGTCATAACATGGAACATTATCAGATCTTTTTGTCAGTGACTTTAAAAGCTAGACGCACTACCACCTACATCCTGAGGTTGAAAATTCTTGTTTTAAAATAGTATTGATGGCATTCTGAGATGACAGAGGTATACTAGTCTCTGAAAAAAATTAAGTAGGCAATTTATTCCTCCTACCTTATGTAAAAGTTATTTACATCAGTACTATCTTCTGTAGGCATAGAAATATTGTAATTATTCTTTCAGTATTTCATTCTAAATTGACAAATTGCTTAGCCCTTCCAGCACTCTCCTGTTAAGCTTCCTTGTTTCTCTGGTAGAATCCCACTGAGTGTAACTAGTTGACTTAATCTAATAAACTATATGGCTAAAGTATCAGTAGGTATTATTTAAATTCCCCACCTTGTTCTAAGTGGTTGACTATGTTTTAATATGTAATATCACCTCTTTCCGCTCTTTATCGTCTGTTTTTTAAATGGACTTTCAGAGGTTTGGCCAAAGTCTCATTGGGTGGGCTTCAGGCACTAGAGCAGAATTTATGGGAAGGACGTGGGTTCTCAGAGCCCCTCAGATAGCACTGCATAAGCCACTCCTTGCTTTGCAAATACCAGCCTTCGAACTTGCATATTTATCAAATGTGAGAATACTCTGTGTTATCTTATCTGATTAGGACTGCTATACAATGTTTTATTTTGGAGGAGCATTTAATTCAGCAAATGTTTATTGAGCAACTATGATACAATGGGAACAATAGTGATGAAACATATACAGTGTAACTCTGTGCCAGGCCTTCTTCTAAGTATTTCTGTATATTGATTCATTGTAATCCTCACAGCAATGCTATGAGATAATTCCTATTATTAACATCTCCATTCGATCGATGAGGAAACAGGCTCAGAAGGGTTATGTAACCTGCCCAAGGTCACACAGCTGGTGAGCATTGATTTGAGTTTGAACTCTCACATTAGGCTCAGGTCTCTGCTGTAGAGGTTAATGTTAGAGGAAACTAATGAAGATTCCATTTCAAAGATAATTTTGTGTCTGCATACAACAAAAACAACAAACACATGCACTAAATTTCTCCAGAATGGCTCTAATTATGAGGTGATTGTTTTCTAAAGGGTATTATTTTGTTCACATTTATAGTTCTTTTTTTCTCAAAGTTAATTATTCTTTCCATAACTTCCTCTAACAAGTAATGTTAGTTTTGCATGTAGGCAGAAACAAACTTTACAGAAATAGAATGTGTAGTTTTATCACAGGACAGTATAACATTTCTGAGTTTTAATTTGTAAGTGACTAAAAATCTATTTAGTAGTGGTCTGTTCTCTTGGAAAGGAAGCTTTACAAAATAATTAAAAACCTGCATTTAGACTATGTATGCTATTCAAACTGATCAAAAAGCACAAGCAAAATTTGATAACTCTAAGTGTGTTTGTATAAAATAGTTTTTAACTTTCTCATTAAGATTTGTTCCTACAGAGTCTACCATGTACTATATCATCTCACTTTTAACTTATAGTCATTGATGTGCATGTAAACTTTGTAGAATGGCTTTTATAAGTATATTCAAACTGGCCAGGCCTAAACCAAAACCCAAACCAGGGATACCAGTGTGCAGGGAGAACTCACTTGTAGATCTTATGCTTGTTTATTAGGTTTTGAAAAATGTACCAATGGAAATAATTTAGGTACCTGAATTTATCAGGCTATCTTTTTTGAAAAAGTTATTTACATCAGTACTATCTTCTGTAGACATAGAAATATTGTAATTATTCTTTCAGTATTTCATTCTAAATTGACAAATTGCTTAGAAATTAAAGGAGGGAAAATCATCTTTTCAGCTCAATAAATAAACAAAGAAAAGATTAGGGAGGAAATTATTTCAATATTTTATGTTTCTTTCGTTGACTTGAATATACGTCTTCCAGTTTGGTTATGAAACATGTCTTTTTACATGAAGCATTCTCCCCAAAGTGGTTGGTGACACCTGGCTGCCTTCCTGGAGGGGGACTGTGACACTGCCTGCCTTCTGGGAAGAGAGAGAGGGTGGCCCACACTCTTCCATCCCTCACTTTTAAGCCAGCCTTGTAATAAAGAAGGTAAACTTTCTAATGACTTTATAAATAATTAACCTCCATCAACTTTGGTAATTAAAGTAAGCAAATCATTTAATTTTCTGATATAATTTCCTCAATTAAAAAAAAATCAAAAGGTGGTGAAAGATTAAATTTGCATCTCTCTCAGAATCTGGAAGAATATTTCAGTAGTTTTAAAAGTGGAAAAGCTAGTATCAGTAGTGGAACCGCTCTTAACTAGAACTTTGGGCACCTGGGTCTACATCCCTACCCTTCCACTAACGAGCTGAATGGTTTTGTGTAAACCACTTAAACTCCTGGGGCTTGGTCACCTCATTTATCAAAGTAAAGGCTGAAATAGGAAAATAATGAACCGTGTATTTTTAGTCTCTTCTCCATCCTTCACTCTGATTTTACGAAGATGCTTGTTCTTCTCTAGAGAAGTTAACGATGAGTCAGGTCTGGGGGGCCTGGAGTATGGAAAAATGGGGTCGGGAGACCTCTCCAAGCATAACTAGTTCAATGAGTACCCACTGCTTTTTTCCAATCTTGTTGTTCTATGAAAAACCAGCAGAATGCTTCCTCCTAACCCTTCAAAATGCCACACCCACACCTAACAGATAACTGGAGCTCATCAGAGTTCATGCCCTTAGAATTTAACATCTCAACATTAAAATGATGTCAGAGAAAGTGAATCAATTCTCCCCTGAGCATTGCTTTTTAGGAAATTCTGTCAATGCCCAAATTTAATTATATTAAATCACCATTTATCCAAAAAAATCTCAATTTACCTGACACAGATTTCTTTCAGACATATGTCTCTTTGCCTGTTTTAAAGGAATTCTTATTATTTTCTATCATTTTATATTTTCTAAAATTTATTTTCTGATGCATATCATGCAGTTCAGACTTAGATTGGGTTGCCTGGAAGCAGACCCTGGGATGAGGCTTTAAGTGAAAGTGATTTATTAGGAAATGTATCCAGGAAAAACACATCGGTGAGTGGGGACCTGAAACAGGGAAGTGATGGGTGGGGAGGGGAAGGGAGGAATCAAAGCAAGCTTGTGATATCAAGTTAAATCCCACCAAGAGCAACTGCAACTGAATCCAGCAACGTGTATCCAGAGAGAGGCTATGTCAGACTCAGACCTGTCCTAGGCAAGGATGAGGGAGCTGAAGTGTTTCTACACCACACCTGGTGTCATCGATTGGCTGCCGTTAGGTAGCGGTGGATCATGTACATTTCTGGGCACTTCCGTTTTTCTGGGCACTTCATCTTTCCTGTGCATGGGTGGAAGGGTTTTGGCAATCAGGAAGAACAGGTGTTAGCTTAGGGGATGAAAATGAAAGAAACCAGTGGAGAGATGTGGTGATATGGGCCTAGTGCTGACCAGGTCTGCTGCAGAATCCTTTGTAATTGCTCCAGGAGCAATCATAAAGCTGATGAATTATTACCTAATGAAGTAGTTTCCTATAAAGAACAGAAGGGCAGAACCTGCTAATCTGTTTTACAGATAGGTTTTTGTATTAGTGAGGTTCCTGCAGGAAACAGATGGCACATCATGCTGAGTAATTTGAGGAATTTAATAAAGGAACTCTTTTCAGAGGTGAGGGCAGAGAGCAGGGAACCCCAGGGGCTGCGTGCAACACTGGCAGAGGGGTGTATGTCCATCCTTAGGCTTGAAGGGGTGAGGAGGATAGAAATGCTGAGAAGAGAAGCCGTGTCTGCTTTAGTGGGTGGGAAGGCACCGCCCGAGGAACGAACCATCTCCCTAGTGTCACTCTCCACCCCCTTTCCTGTCTAGCCTGTGCTCCCTCGCGTCAGCCAAACCAGAATCCAGAGGGCTGCGGAGGCCTTGGCTTTGATTCCGATTGGAACTCACAGAGCAGAGCGGGTGGAGACAAGGGCAGGAGGGCACAAAAAGACAAATGGAAGGTCTGCACAGGGTGAAAGGTAAATTGTTAAATTAACTTAGTAAATTAAATGGCCTAAGTCCACACCCAAGGCATTCCTACCATTTTTTTTTTTTTTTATTCCTGAAAGATTTTCCAAAAATTTTCTTCAGGATCTTTAGGATACAAATCTATTCATCAAACTTGAACTTCTTTTCTACCCCTTACCAGACTTCCCTACTTACCTTTCTAGAATTACTAAAAGAGAAATAACCCAATCCTTCGGAGTTCTTTCACACCACCTGGACACAAGGCCTTTTCTCAGTGCCCCAGGATTTGGACTTTGACTTCATTTCATGTTACCTTTTAACATTTGAGTTTCTGTGGTTTTCTTCTCAACAGAAAAATCTTTTCTGGTCACATACATTTCTTTCTTTTTTATCAAAAATAGCTTTATTTCCTGTAATTATATAATATATGCTTATTATAAATAATGTAAACAATATTAATTTTTTTGAAGTTTAGCAAAAATTTTCCTTCAGTCCACAAACCAGAGGATAATAACTGTTAACACATTGCTGAAGATTATCCATCCAATATTCTTCATTATACACACACACGCAAACACACCAACAGATACTTAGTTGTCAAAGTGGGATGATGTACAAAATTATTTGGATTTCTTCCTTTAATAATTCACAGAAATTCTTTCATATCTAGGTAGACAGATCTTCATAGTAATTTTATGATCGTATATATATTTTATTTTATGAATACCAAGTAATTTATAATATATAATAAATTTAATATACAATATTAAACATATAATTTCTGATTTTTTGACATTCTTCACTATTACAAACAATGTGACTATGGTCTATTAGTACATATATGTTTTTTGTTTTTATCCCTGATTTTCTTAGGTTAACTTTCTAGATTTAAATCTCTTGCTAGAAATTTTTTGTTAAAGAAATTCTTCCATTTTCCACAACTGGTATTCTTTTTGGAATGCCAGTTCTAGGTGATATTTTCAATTTGGCCCACATTTTATTTTATCAACTGAGCTGTTCATGAATACAACAAGAATATTTCCATTATATGTTTATTGCTCTTTTCTGATAGAAATAAATAGAAACTTCTTGAGGCTAGTATATGTAAAAACGGGACATGTATTATGATGCTACAGAGGTTTTTCCTCTGATCCAAGGTCAGAGTTATAGTAGGGCCTTAAGAACAGATTGAGTTGGAGAATGGAGGGTTAAAAAAAAAGGGAAATCTTTTGTGGGCATGTACTTATTCTCTCCTTCTGTATCTGTATATAAATCTGATTAAAGCCAGTCTTCCTTAGTTTTCCATTTCTTGTATAAGCCATTATTTGTTCCATTGAAAAATAGTGTTGGTGATTCTCTGTTCCAGTTCTTAATTTCCTTAGGAAAGTGCCTAGTTGATTGGAATAGTTCAGGTTCGAATGCTCACTCCTGATCTCTCTCAATCCATGAGTGATGAGTAGGACCTGATAACATTTAAAACATGGCCACTAGAAGCCCCACTGCCATAACCATGTGGATTGTGGTAGACAGTGTGATAGACAGTCTTGAGATGAAGGTAGATGGGCAGACAAGGCAAAAGTTAAAAGTAGTAATTGGAGACTTCAATAACCAACTTCTAATAATGGATAGAACAACCAGGCAGAAGATCAACAAGAAATAGAAGACTTGAACTTCACTATGCACCAGCTAGACCTAACAGATACCTTTGGAACACTTTACCCAACAACTGTAGAATACACATTCTTCCCAAGTATACATGGAACACTGTTCAAGATAGGCCACATGCTAGGCCACAAAACAAACTTCAATAAATTTAAAAGAATTGAAATCATACAAAGTATGTTCTCTGACTACAATGGAATAAAATTAGAAATAAATCAACAAGAAAGAAACTTGGAAAATTCACAAGTATGTATTATAAAAATTAAGCAACACACTTCTATATAACCAGTGGATCAAAGAAGAAATCACAAGGAAAATTAGAAATTACTTTGACATGAATAGAAATGAAGATACACATACGAAGTACATGGCATGTAGCTAAAGCAGTGCTTAGAGGGAAATTTACAGCCATAGATGCCTATAATAAACATTTATCATCTAAATGCATATTACTTGTGCCTGATGCATCTTCCTGAGTTATTGATAAAACATGTAGACTTGTGGGAATATGAAAAAAGGTGCCACAATATGATACATTAAAGGTGAGAAGTATAGGTCATTTAAGGCAGAATTTCCAGTAAATGCATTTCTGGTGAGTTAAAAGGGATTAAGATGCACATTATTGAAAGCACAACCAGTATTCTGACCTTTGAACCAGAACAGGAGACAGAAGCTGGATAAGCATTTTGGCTATTTTCATTAACCAAATTTTATAATGATATTTAATATTAACCTGATAACCAGAGGGTGAGCCCCCATTATATAGAAATAAACCCTGAGTTACAATGTCTTCACTTTCATTACTAACAAAGGGGACAAATGCTAATTTTGTTCTCTGTGGGCCACAATGTCACTTTGGTTTTGTAGTTTTCCAATTGTATTATAAGAACAAGGTCTTCCTGTTTCATTTGTTTGGAAAAGGAATATCATATATTTTTTTAAAATGTCTACTATGTGTCAGGAACTATGTTAAGTACTTTTATGCAAATTTGTTCACGTCTTTGTCTCATTCTCTCTCCTGAGACATTTATTATCATCATTACTTCAGAGATTATGAAACTGAGGCTGTGGGACTTCCCTGGTGGTCCAGTGGGTAAGACTCCGAGCTCCCAATGCAGGGGGCCTGCGTTCGATCCCGCACGCATGCTGCAACTAAAAGATACCGCATGCCGCAACTAAGACCCGGTGCAGCCAAAATAAATAGGTAGATAGATAAATAAACAAACAAACAAACAAATAAATAAATATTAAAAACAACAAAAAAGAAAGAAACTGAGGCTGTGAGAAATTAAAATTTACCCAAAGTCATGGCCTATATATGGGGAGGTGGATTTAAAAAGGTCTGACACAAGCCCGAGCTTCTACTTTTTCCATTACTCCAGGTTGTCTGCAATCTGCCACCTCCATTTCTGCATTTTGCTGGGAGAATCCCATCTCGAGTCCTTTTAGCTTGTACTTTCCCTTCAAATTATCTCAGTGGCAGCACATAAGAAAAACTTTTGAATTGCTCTTTTTATTACTTCCGTTGCTAGAGAAATTTTGTGTTCTACCTCACATCTTAGCAGAATGATCATTGAAGGACCAATCTGATTGAATTTGAGAAATAAAAGTAATGACAGTTCTTCAAATATATTATTTTGTCTATTTATATGTGCCTGTTCAGACCTCAGCAAGATTTAAGACATTTAATTCACATTTGTGAAGGCTTTAAAACTGCTTCAAGTAATTTTGCATACATTGTCTTGCTCTGAATTTGATTTTATTTGCTTCTAATCTCAACTTATTCTCAACAAAGTAACCATCCACACTTATAATAAACTTTATTAGATTCTTGTATTTTCTTTTCCATTTTTAGAACATATAAATTCTTTATTATCACTACAGTGGTCAAAATTTAGCTCTGTAATTTGAATTATAAATATGTGTATACAAAAACCAAAACACATTTGTTTGTTTTACATGTTGTTGATAGACAATTGATGTTCCTCTGAAAAGTGCCTCATGTGCCTATGTGCTGATTGATTGATGATGATATCAATACATTCTATTTTATAAATTCCGGGACTTTTACTGATTTATGGTGACTGGTTCACTCTGAATGCATGATGAAATTGCCTTGCCTACATGAGCTAGTATAAAAAAGCCTGTAGATTAAAAGGGAGATTCAGTTGAGCCAGATAATAGTACTGATTTAAGAGCAAACATATCCCTCTTCAGTCTTTAATATCCAATACCAAGTAAGAAACTATTAGACCCTTCAGCCTTTCCTCTCTCCCTTCTCTGTCTCCTTTGGCCCAAGATAAATTTCAATTACACAAACTATTTCCCATTGCTAATCACCTATTCTAGTCAGTATTCTTTAAATAGTCATTTAAGGCTGGGATGAGATCTCTGTCATTTCTGAAACTAAGAGAAAATTTGGAGCAGCCCACTAACAGAACAGGAAATTCCCTAATATCCTCAGGATATGTATAGAAACCCATCACGATTAAATACAAGAGGGACTAACATCTCCTGGGGATATTTATTAAGTAAACTTGCCTAAATACGTCTGACAAATACATTATCTTTCCAAAAAAGTCTAATTACCGAGATCCATTTATCTAATTAAGTGACACTCAAATGCCCTAATTTTTCTTTTGAAACTCCTCTTTGACAATGAATTTCCTGATCATGAAACCAGCTTGCTAAAATGGGTACCAAGATAATCAACTCATTTGTGCATCTTTTGTATTTCCTATGTGAGATAAAAGCATTCAGAGGAAAAAAAAAAACGTCATTCCATCCTCTAAGATTAAAGTAACTTTTCCTAAACAATTGTTCAAGGAAAACGAAAAACATTATTTACTTCATTTTTATTTGTGGCAGTGACAATAAGATGAGCGAAGGAGATAAATATTAAACAGCATGAATTATATTTGTAAAAGAAAGGAAATTTCAACTTTTTTCCTTCAAAACTGTGAAAACAATAACACACCATTATTCCACATAATCAAACAATAATTATCTCATAAAAGAAAGAAGGCAAGCATTAAAATATCTACCCATAAAATGCAGACTTGTTATAGCACAACTTGCTTTGTATTGGAATTCAGCAAAATGGAGTCTCATTCAAGGAGACTTAGTCATCAAATACTCAAAATATCAATACCTTTTCCTGTCAGGGTCTTTTCAGTTTAATCTGTCATTAGTTTCTTCTTTTCTGTACAAAATCACTCTTTTCCCCCAATCCAGGCATATATATATACACCTAATTCTTTTCTAAACATTCTTTTTTTTTCTTCCTTTGGCACCACTTGCTCATGACTTGTCTCTCTGTTTAGAATACTCTTCCCCACCTCTCCTTGGCATAGAATCACACAAGAGGCAGTTCTAGAGAATGAGAAGAGCAAAGATTTTGAAATTTGGAAGAAGTGGGTTTGACCAAGCTCTGCCTCTTGCTAGTTGTGCAACAGTAGGAAGTGTAAGACAATAGGACCAAAATGGAGTCACTTATGCTAAGCCCCATGTCACCAAACCAAGACTTAACTTTATAATTTTGGATCTCCCAGAAATGGAATCTTAAAGCCGTCAATCGGGGATCACCTTATCAGCACTAGTTAGGTCACCTGCCTGGTAGACCCCTGCCATCCCCTAAAGGAAAGTAACCTGCAATAATCAACCCACTTTTTCTGCCAAGTATAACTTCCTTGTTCCAGCTCCCTCTGCCTATAAAGTCCTTTACTTTGTACAGCTCCTCAGACCTCCTTTCTATTTGCTAGATTGGATACTGCCTGGTTCATGAATTACTGAATAAAGCCAACAAGATCGTTAAATTTTACTCAGTTGAATTTTGTTTTTTAACAGAAGGAAGCTTTAAAGTTCAGCTTTTGTCCTTTGTAAACTGGCAATGTATTATCTATCTCACGAGATTGATCTGAAAATTATGTGACATATTTGAATTAAAAAAAAAAAAGTCAGTGGGATGGAAAGTTCTCCATAAAACCTCCCCCTCCATAGGATTTTTGTAGCAATTACAGCCACAGTGATCTCTCCTTTAAACATGCCTCACCAAGCCTGCCTTTTATTTGGCCCTTCTCACAGGTTTTATGTAGTTAGCCAACTTTTAAAGTTCACTGAAAAACAGTTACTGAACACTTGCTAAGAGTCATACTCAGTGTTACATGGTGGTGAAGATAGAAAAAATATCCACGAGAATCTTGTGATCTATGTTGAATGAGGGTCTAGTAATTTGGACTCTGCAGAGCTGAAAAAACCAACTACATCTTACCCCTAATTAAAGCAGTTATAAAGGGTAGCTCTGAGGAGGTAGCTTTAGTAGGAAATAAGACTGTGACCCCAAGATTTTCTCCTGTTATATATTTCTGTCTGTCAACAACAAAGACCAGATTATAGAGATTGCCTTCTTTCTAAAGCCTGTTCTTTCAAATTCTAAAGGAAGCCACAATTAAGTTGAGAGAAGAGGGAGATTGGAAGGGCCAAGAGGCCAGTAAGTAAAAGTCTTCAGACTCAAAACTTCTAGAAGTCTTTCTAATGGAGACTAGTGCCAGAAATTTACTATAATCAAAGAAACCATAAGCCTGACCTAGAAAGCCTGTGATTACTTCAGCTCTATAGAGACCCTCAGGAACCCAAGCCTTCACTAGCAGGAATCAGGCTGCAAAAGTGTAGTCCCTAGGAAGGGCAGACTTCCCTTTCCTTCCCACTTTGATGGGGCCATAGAGAATAAAAAGACAGAAGAAATTTCTGGAAGTAGAATTAGGGGTACAGGAATCAGGGGCTGCCAGATGGAATTGACTCAGAAGCTGAGTCCCTGTCTGGGCAGGAGTCTTCCCAGTTTCTGCCCAGCAGGAGTTGATAGTTCCTGTGGACCAGAGATTACTGTGCATTTCCTATTCTTCCCTCTTTTGGAGGAAAGTTCTTATTAAATTATTATTTTAAAAATTACTGTTCTCCTGTTTCTATGACATGATCGGGTATTGAGTTTGTAAACATGTGTGTGTCTATAGTGATGGGGAACATATTACTTTTCTTTTACTTCATAGTTTCCTGATCAGGAGAAGCAACATATGGTATGGAGAAAGCTATCCCTCAGAGACCCTAGACTTTGATATGGGTGCAGGAACTGGCTGGAATTTTGTGGTTGTTTTCCTTGGGCAAAATATGAATGCATTTTTTTAAGAAAAGAAAGATGAACATCTGCTATTTTGGTGATTAAGGAGGCACATTGTGGCAAAAACTGCTGGTTGTTCCCTGATATGCATTCTTCCCACTTTGATTCTTTATTCATTTATTTGTTTATTTTTATTAATATTATTATTTTTCCAATGGAAACTTGAGTTTTACATTTCTCAGCCTCCTGTGAAGCTAGTAGAAGTGATGTATGCATTTAGGTTATGCCCTTAAAAGGAAAAAGCTCACTCACTTCTGGTTTTTATCTTCTTGTTGGCTAGAATGTGGACACGATGGTAGTGAGTCATCTTAAGCCTTGTGGATGAGGAAAAAATTCTTAATTTGATAAAGCCAGAAAACAAAAACAAAAACAAAACTGGGTTCCCAACAATACTGGAGTTGGACAACTTCACCCCTGGACTGCTATGAGAGAGAAAGAGGGTGAAGGAGGGGAGAAGGGAGAGGGAAAGGGAGGTGGGGGAAAGGGAAAGACAGAAAAGGAGAGGGAGTGGAAAAGAAGGAGGAAAGAGATCTGTCTTATAAAACTCTTGTCGTATTTGATATATAAAATCATGGATTGGGTTAGTTCACCAGGGCAATGATTCTCAACAGGAGATGATGTTGGCTCCCAGGGGACATTTGGCACGATCTGGAGACATTTTTGGTTGTCTGGAGGCTGGGTGCCACTGCCATCAGATGGGTTGAGGCCAACGATGCTGGTAAACATCCTACAATGCACAGGAGAGTTCCCACAACAAAGAACAAGGCCAACCCAAAATGTCAATAGTGCCAAGTCTGAGAAACCTTGACTTAGGGAAAGTGTTGATAAAGTTGAGGAGAAGACCTAAGACTGAAATAAACAATCAGTTTGCCTACGACATGGAGCAACACCAGAAAGAACTGGAAAATCAGGCAGGTTCAAATAGTTAACATTCTTGTAAGCCACTGAAGAAGTTTAGACTTTGTACTAAGGACAAATAGAAACTGGGAGTGAAAAGGGGGCTTACCATAATAGGATTTGGATTTTAATGACATGAATTTGGCTGCAGTGTGCAGACTGACCTGGAATGAGCGGGTCTGGAGGCCATTTAGCCCAAGTTTAGGACACAGTATCCCTGGCGAGGGCAGTGCAGTAGGAAAGGAGAAAGCAGCAGACATATTCAGGGGACTTCTGGAGGTAGAAACAAAGTATTTGGTGATTGTATTGACATGTTGGTGAAGGAGAGAGAATTCTAATTTGGACTAGAGGCACACAGGTGACACTCAGTGAGCTAAAAATCATTTTTTTGCCTTGTATATTTTCTCCAGCACTGTGGAGACAGCAGTTATGAGGCAAGGGACTTTACAATAAAATCACTGAAATCATCACCAGATTCCTATAGGTATTTAGGATTGGGGAAGAAGGCATTGTCTTTCATATGCAGTGGAACAAGCAAATGGAAGTCATCTCTGAGGAACAGTCAGGAACTAGGGTCCTGGTGAATAAACACCAGTCAACCTTTTCACCGAAGGTAAGCATTTTCTACTGTAGCAAGTACATTCTGTCATGTAGAGGGATGGTGTCAGACTGGAATATTTAACCTGTCCCCCATCTTTGTAATTAAACTTGAGGTCGGAAGCACTACCAGCTCCAGGCTGCTTGCATCTGAGTTGCTATGGTTAAATATATACATCTTAGCAACTGTACGCAACTTTCTTAAGGTTTCCGGGTGCCTCCACATCAATGAAAGAAACAAAATCAACTTTGAAAATTATCCTTAAAAATGATTTGTAAATGATTTTATATGTATATATATAAAATACATGGATCAGTTGACTCAAGAAATCCAACCTATCAGTCCTAGTTCCAGGACACATATTAAGAATTCATGAATGCTAAATGCAATAGGTACACATAAAAAATGTTCTCCTTGCTCAAAGTCTATAATAAAATTTTGGGTCTTATTAGGATTGCTCAGAATGAATAGTCATTAATTTGAAAGACTATTAATTTATTATTTCTAAGACTATGAAAGAAAAACTAGGTAAGATAGGATTTTAAAAACTCACTAAAGAATTTTTATTTTATTAAATCAAAATTTTAAGCCATTTAAAATTATTCAAATGATTTGATATTAAATATGAGAAATCACAACGTAAAAATTGTGATTTTGAGGCCTAAATAATTAGATCATGATATTCCAATGTGAATTTCATATTACACAATTAATTCACAAACAGCTTATCTCAGAATGTGTAACGATTTTTTCCATTGTTTATTTGGCATGTTTGTACTACTACTAGCTTTCTAAAAGGCGGGTTTAAAAAACCCAACAAACCAAAAAACTCTAGAGCAGATTACTGTTAAAAATGCACTACGTATACTTTAGTATTTGAAGAGCTTAAAAACATTTTTTCTTTGTTTGGCTAATGTTTTGAATTAAATTTTCACAGATCTAGTGCTTCTAGAAAAATGAAATCTTAGGATTTACACACGAGTGTTTTATAAGCATTTAATATATGCTATCGAGATTACTTGATACATTTTCATTACAAATTTGTTCTTCAATATAGTCTCTTATTCAACACATTTTATCCGATAGCACATTGTTCACAGAAGTTCTACTTGGTAGAAATGAAAATGCAAAAACTTATTTGCTCCCTCTGCTGGAGAAATGGGTGTTAATTTAAAGAGACAACGTGGTTTTGAACTCTGGAAAGCAATGTGTATGTTTTATTTCTCAAACCCAAGAAGTGTCTCAGTAAGCAAATATAATGGCATGTAGAGAGTAGAAATAAAGCACATTTAGTAAGGTACATTCTATTTTAAAGACTAAAATAAAAAGATGCACTTCTGGAAAAAACTGTTAACTCGAGAATGAAGTTAACAGTTTTAAAATGTTTGTTTCTAAAGCTTCCTTTAGTATTTATTGTACAGATTCACTTCCTAGAATTACCAGTCTATTTTGGAATGACTGTTTTGTATTCATTCATAGATGATGTGGACTCTTGAGTATTATATTTGTATAACGTCAATACCCAAGGAAATAAAACAAGAGATCTTGCATAACTTTTAGCACTAGAATAGTTTTCTTTTTCTCTTCTCCTCATTCTTCAAGTAATTTTTAAGCACATGTTCTGGTGCAATTATTGTGCAAGTGTACTAGCAAGTCTGACAGTATATCAGTTTATAGATATAATAACAATTATAATATTTAACTTTATTGTGCCCCAACTAAGTGCTAAGAATTCTACTAAATTCTTTATGCAAATTATCTTATTTAGTCATTTCTCAAGTATGTGAGGGTTGGTATCAAAACTAGAGTTGACTTTCTGTAGAGGTCGGCACAGCTGACTGTGGGGATAAGGTCCTGTCCTAAAAAGAAGGGGACTGATTCTGACTTGGTGAACTGCTTATCAGGGGCCTCTTTCACCAACTGCACTCCTCAGATTCTGAGAACCAGATTTATACCCTCCCAGGCAGAAAATCAGAGGATTCCTTTTTAGGGAACTAAGCCCAAGAAACAATACAGGTGCTGACATTGGAGTTTCCCTCAATGAAAAATTCAGCTCCTTGTCTTTTCACCCCCTTTTGAAGTTCACCACTCAATAACCACCCCCACCCCTACATACCTCATAAACATGAATTCAGGTAGCAGTCATCAGATTTCCAAGGAAAACTTCTAATATAAAAGACTGGGACCAAAATAAATGAACTCAAACAAACAAGCAAAAAATTGGCCCCGTTTTACAGGTGAAGAAACTGAGGTCTAATAAATAAGGAACTTGTCTACGTTCAAACACCTAAAACTTACCAAGGCAGAATTTTAAACCAGACTGTCTGACTCCATCCTGGAGCTGACCCATGTAACCATTATAAGAAAGTCTGAATGATGTCTAGAGTGAAATGTTACCTGCACATTGTATGACTGCTTTTAAACCAATAAATAATAAAATATATCACTACAAAGCTGCTATTTCTTCCTGCCAGGCATTATGTTAATGCAAATTGCCGTAAAACGTAAGTTTGTGGGAGACTTCTTGTTCTCTCAGACTGGACCAGTAAAGACAACCTGACGAGGCTGTATGGGAAATGCATGGCACAATGGAGTTCTTAGTTAAGAATTCTTAGAGTTAAGAGTTCAATGGAGTTCTTAGTCTGAATTTGACTGCTGATCCTCTGAGTTAAAAGGTCACCATTTGCTCAGGTTTTCTCATCATTAAAATGGTTGTGCCTCTTGCAGGAAAAAGTCATAATGATAAATTCGAAAAGATCTGCATGATGTGCTGATCCTTACAACCTGGGATAATATTCTCTATAAGTACTCAGTAAAAAACCTATCAGCCCAAAACTTGATGTGTAGCTGTACTCTTGTGCATCACATATGGTAATGGAATAGAAAATTACCTGGAAAAAATCTTTTACACTGTTAGAAGAATCAATTCAATGCCCTAAAGCTGAAGAATTTTGAGTTAGAGTGTTAACACCTTATTTAATGGTTTGAATATTGACTTCTCACCAATTTAAAGGAAATGTAATAATGCATCTGCTGCTTTTTTGATGATAGAATCAAACTGTAATACAGGACCATTGAATCCACTGCTATTTGAATGAGTCAATATTTTCTAAATATCTTAGCTGATGATTGCTGACTAATTGATTGATTTGGCCAATTATGTATCTGATTCTCATAGGCCTGCTATATTGAATAACAACAATGGCATGGGAAATTTTAATTGTGACCATCCGACACATAGTTTAAGATATAGAAACTATGATAGTTAAATTGATTAATTGGTGAATCATAAACCATTTGAGGTCTATACTTTTCAAGTGAGCTTGGTAACAAAAAATTGTCTGCTAAATTTTGTATTCCATAGACATCCTCAAAAACATAAAACCAATTCCTCAACCAGAACATAGTAATTCTATTTCTAATACCAAAAAATCTCCAACACAGTGTGATAACATTGCACAGAAAAATCTCTTTAGGAGAAATTGCACTAGCAGTATTAAGACTCCTTCAAATCACCCAATGGGCATCAGATATATCTGCCACATCAATTCAGGAAACTTGAGCTAAAATGCAAGACAAAAATAGTTCCGCCACAATATTGTAGATAAGGCTGTGTTAAAGGACACAAGAGGTATGCTCAGGGCCACTGAGAAAAATATGTGTGGGGAGTGTTTCAGAAGTCCCATTATAGAGGCTGTTGTCAGGGACAAAACAATCTGTACTCTATTAATATTATTTTATTTTGATTTTACAACCAGTATAGCCTGAGATAATACACGTGTATTTGTACATGTTATGTTGCACACGAGAAAATGAAGCCCAAGGAGGTGGTAACTTTTTCAATAATATCATTACTCTTATTGGTAAAAATAAGCTGTAAATACTATTTTAGAAAAAAACTCCTTGATATAATGAGTATCATAGTTGAAAAAGGTCTAGAGTTAGAGATATCAGATCAATTCAAAGAGGCTATGTTTGTGAAGGATGAATGAACCAGGAGCTGATTAAATAAATTAAGGTTCATCCATACAATGGAATTTTTATGCAGCTGTTAAAAAGAATGTGGCAGGTACGTTAAAAAACACTATAGATAAATCAACGTGGAATTCTAAAATATGTTCAGGTAAGACACAGGAAGGCAGGAAAAAGAAAAGAGAAAATAAACAGAAAATCAAAAAATAAAACAAAATGGAATAATAAACCCTAATGTATCAATAATTTCACTAAATATAAATGGTCTAAATACACGTTAAAAAACAGAATTTGTCAGAGTAAGTAAAAAATTATCAAACTATATTTTGTCTACAAGAAATTCTCTTCAAATATAATGAGATAGGTAAATTGAATGTAAAACAATGGGAAAATATATATCATGCAAACATTAATCAAAAGAAAGCAGGAGTAGCTATATTAATATCAGATAAAATAGACTTCAGAGCAAAGAAAATTTCCAGAGACAGAGAGGAACTTTACATAATGATAAAAGGGTCAACCCACCAAGAAAGCATGACAATGATAAATGTGTATCATAACAACAACAAGCTTCATATCCTTAAAACCTGTTTGATAACAATATATTTGTACAATTAAAGATAGCTGTTTAGAATATCTTACTGATAATTAATTCTATATATTTATAATAACAATTTTATGTTTTCTTTGGCCTTTCATGGTTTTAAAAATTGACATTTTTCCATTACAGAACAACTTTATCAACCCTTTCTTCTCTGTTATAGAGTCACCAGTTAGGCAGATAGACACTTTCAGTAGTAAAGCTGTTAAGAGGTTTAAATTAGCACATGTAATGGAAAGTATATAGTGTATTTTGAGAAGCTTTATGAGAGAGAGAGTCAGACTTTTCCCTAACAACTTTGCTCAGTGTATACTGAGTTATACACCAATAATGCTATGTAACAAACTACGCCAACACTTGATGACTTAAAACAGCAATCAGCTGTTGGCAAAGATCTGTGGGTCAGTAGGCTTGGCTGATTTAGTCTGGCTCAGGTGAGCAGCTCTTTTCTGGGCTGGAACAGCTTGAGTAATTTTGCCTCTAAACACTGGTCTGTAGGTTGTCTGGTGTGGCTCTGCTCACATGTCTTTCATTTCCCTTGGAACAATTGGCTAGTTAGAGCAGGTTTTTCACATGGAAATGGCAGAGGCACAAGAGAAGAAGAGAAAAGATGTGAGTTATCGTAAGGTCTAGTCTTGGAACTGGCACACTGTCCCTTCTGCTCATATGGCATTAGGTAAGCAAGTTACGTGGCCAAGCTCAAACGTAAGGGACAGGTGAATATACACCACTTTTAGAAGAATTGCAAACTCCCTAAGCAAAGGATGCAGATACAGGGAAGTGTGAAGAATTGGGGCCAATGGTGAGATTTAGTAAGTAAGTAACTGTGATTTAGTAAGTAAGTTAACTGTGCTATCAATCCCGCTTGCCAAACAATACACACACACACACACACACACACCCCTACCTGACTAATGTCTTACCGCTAAGTTTGGGTGGATTTTTGATTTACATGTTTTTATTTTGTACTTTAAAAATTTTATTTATTTACTTATTTTTAATTAATTTATTTATTTGGCTGCGTTGGGTCTTCGTTGGTGTGCGTGGGCTTTTCTCTAGTTGCGGTGTGCGGGCTTCTTATTGCAGCAGCTTCTCTTGTTGTGGAGCATGGGCTCTAGGCCTGTGGGCTCAGTAGTTGTGGCTCCCGGGCTCTAGAGCACAGGCTCAGTAGTTGTGGCACACGGGCTTAGTTGCTCCACGGCATGTGGGATCTTCCCGGACCAGGGCTCCAACCCATGTCCCCTGCATTGGCAGGTGGATTTTTAACCACTGCGCCACCAGGAAAGTCCCAACTTGTTTTTAAATGAATATGAAATTCAAAATCATGAAAGATGATGACATTGAACTCCCATATTTTTGTTTGCTACATACTTCAGAGAGAGAGGCATAATCAGGAAAGGGTGGGCAGTGGTAGGGGCTATGCATCTAGTGGTAAAATAAATTTTATACTATATGCCTGGAATTTCCCTTGTCCACTTGGTCAATAAGTGTGTATAATTCTTCCCCACTTTTCTTTCTCTTTTGAGGCTGTCATAAAACATGGCATGATTAAGCTAGAAGAATCCAGACACTTTAAAAGTGATCCAGTCCAAAAATATTCAATCTCTGTTCCTCATATATATGGATTATATAATCCATATAATCTTGGATTATAAAGTGGTAGGGTAGATATTTTAGGACCCTTCTCCTACTTGATAAGAAGAGATCTATTTTAGCTGTTTTGTCTATTGGCCTCTCATGTAATGTTTCATGACATAAAATGGTTGGAGCATCTTTGATTTTACTAAAATTATTCTCTCTATTTTTTTAACAGATGAGGAAAATGAGACCCTGAGATGTGGAGTGACTTATTTCTACACTACAAACATATTGGTTAGACTTGGGTTTCCTGGCTTCAGTACTCGATTAGGTTTCCTATACAACAAATTGCCACAGACCTAGTGGCTTAAAGCAACACACATTATCTCAAAGTGTCTGTGGGACAGAAGTTCGGGAATGGCTTAGCTGGGTCCTCTGCAAGGCTGCAATTAAGGTGTTGTCCAAGGCTTCATTCTCATCTGGAGGCTCAACTGGAGAACGGTCTACTTTCAGGATCACTCAGATTATGGCAAAATTCATCTCTTTATGGCAGTAAAATTCAGGTCAGCTTGCTTCTTTGACCAGGAATAGTCAGTGAGAGACCCTGGCAAGAGAGGTGCTACACTCTTTTGTAATCATGTATTTACCAACGCCTTTCGCACGTTCAGCTGATTAGAAGCAAATCACTGTTTTGCCCACGCTCAGGGAAGAGGATTATACAAAAGCATGAAGACCTGAAGGTGGGGTCATGGAAGCCACCTTAAAACCTGTCCACCACCAGTACAATAACTGTTTTAGCTGTCAAAATATTAGTAGGTGAGAAGGACACTATAGTGGTTTAAAATCTGTCTAATGTTCAAAAAAGTATTCTCTCCTTTTACTCTACTCCCTTGAATCTGGACTGGACTTGGTAATTTATTTCTAATAAACTAGAAGATGGTGGAAGTGATGGTGTGTGACTTCTGAGACAAAAGGCATTGTGATCTTCTCTTTGCTCTCTTTCTTCGATGACTCACTCTGGGGTAAACCAGCTGTCATGTCACAAGGACATTAAAGCAGGCCGGAGGAGTGGTCCATGTGGCAAGGAACTGAGGAACCCTGTCGAAAACCAGAAAAAGGTTTCTGCCAACAGCTATATGAGAGCCAGCCCTCCGCGGACAGCCACGTGAGTCAGCCATTTCAGAAGAGGATTCTTGAGCCCCGGTCGAGCTGTGAGATTTCTGCAGCCCCAGCCAGTATAACCCCCTGAGAGAAGCAGAGCCAGACCACTCAGCTGAGCCTCTCCCGAATTCCTGAGCCCCCAAAACTGTAAGATCCATAAATTTTTTTACTTTAAGTTACTAAGTTTAGGGGTAACTTGTTACTCAGTAATAGAGAATTAATATAGATATGAAGTGCTTTATTGTCTGATTTCACATCGATCAAGGAACCTGCCTACTGTGCATTACGGGAAACTGTTTCTGACAGAATTTTTATTATTTATTTATTTATTTATTTATTTATTTATTTATTTATTTACTTACTTACTTACTTACTTACTTACTTACTTACTTATTTATTTATTTATTTATTTATTTATTTATTTATTTATTTATTTATTTATTTATTTATTTATTTATTTATTTATTTATTTATTTATTTATTTATTTATGGCTGTGTTGGGTCTTCGTTTCTGTGCGAGGGCTTTCTCTAGTTGTGGCAAGCGGGGGCCACTCTTCATCGCGGTGCGCGGGCCTCTCACTATCGCGGCCTCTCTTGTTGCGGAGCACAGGCTCCAGACACGCAGGCTCAGTAATTGTGGCTCACGGGCCTAGTTGCTCCGCGGCATGTGGGATCTTCCCAGACCAGGGCTCGAACCCATGTCCCCTGCATTGGCAGGCAGATTCTCAACCACTGCGCCACCAGGGAAGCCCTGACAGAATTTTTTATATTTATGTAAATCCTTACAAAATCTTCTGCTTATATTCCCCTATAAAAGGACACCAACCCAAGATAGAAATGTCCACTTTTGTTAGTATCTAAGAATTCTTTTCAGAAAAAACGAAATGTCCATGCTGTATCCTAAAGCATTGATTGAAGGGGTAATTTCCTCTGGAAAAGGCTGTGTTGTAGTCAACATTCACATCTCAGAGCTGACTTAGCCCTTTTCCACTCCATATTCTAGAGGGTATCCAGCAGCTAGATCAACACATTTTCTGCAGAGAAATGTTCCAAAGATAAAGTAAGAAAGATGAGGACACTTGTTCTTAGACTCTTCCAGGTGAGTGAAGCCTCAGTGTGGATGCAAGTGAATTTGCTCAGAGGCTTTATTCAGAGAGAACAGTCAAAAGATCAACCCTTAATGGGGGTTATAACCTTAAGAAACTTTAAAGAAATGGCTTGTCCCCCCCTCCAGCTGTGAGCATAGGAACAAAGCAACAGAAAAGTTTATCAAAAAAGTTTTTTAAATTTATTTATTTTATTTATTTATTTTTGCCTGTGTTGGGTCTTCGTTGCTGCGTGCGGGCTTTCTCTAGTTGTGGCGAGATGGGGCTACTCTTCGTTGCGGTGTGCGGGCTTCTCATTGCGGTGGCTTCTCTTGTTCCGGAGCACGGGCTCTAGGCGCGTGGGCGTCAGTAGTTGCGGCACGCGGGCTCAGTAGTTGTGGCTCGCGGGCTCTAGAGCACAGGCGCAGTAGTTGTGACGCACGGGCTTAGTTGCTCCGCGGCATGTGGGATCTTCCCGGACCTGGGCTCAAACCCGTGTCCCCTGAATTGGCAGGCGGATTCTTAACCACTGCGCCACCAGGGAATTCCCAAGTTTATCAAATTGAATTGCTTTTCTTAACGGGACTGAAATAATGTGGTCTAAGTGAAAAAATAGACTTTCTTCGTTAGGGCTGAATTTAAAAGGGCAGACTTTTGTGGTATCAAAATAACTGGCTTTACATTGGATGTTAGCTCTGCGTGGCAGTTATTCTTTACTTCTTTACTCCTCGGGTCCTTCTTGTGTTCCTTTTTATCTGCCATGCGTTACACTTTTATATTTAGGAGCTGATTAAGCCATGGTAGACTACTTTTACTTTTTCACTTCAAAAATTATTCTAGAATGCTTTTTTCCCCAATTGTCTATTTTACAAATAGCCTGATTATTGGTATTGGTGTTTCAGTGGTGAAACTGAAATCAACTAATGTATATTCCATGGTGGAGGAAGCAAAATGCCTATTGGTTTAATTTAATCCATATTAAATTGTGATATTTGTGTCTTAAAGGGGTAAATTTAACAAGGCCTGGATTTAATTTATCAAGTATACTGACGTAGGTAAATAACAGCATGGAGCCTGATGCATCAGAGTTGGAAGTATAATGAGATCAGTAGGCAAGCCCTCCATAAAATTACTTGGGGCGTAGGAGAATCCAGACATAGCAATTATACTTAGCAAGAAGAAGCAGTTCTAGAGAGTGTGAAGCAATTAGTCAGATTTACAATCTCAGAGGAGAGAAGGGAAAATTACTTAAGTTAAACTCAGAAGCATCTTAAATCATCATTACACTGTATTGATCTCAGTTGGAAGTGACTGGCTAGAAATGCTTGGTTTATCTTTACCATTAAATATTTCCATGGTGTTTGACTAACACCAAGAATATATAGCCTGTCATTTGAACTATAGTGAATTATAAGCACCTAGGCTTTTGCTGTGTGTGCATGTCTTTTGGAAGAAGAGTCTCAGAACATTTAAGAGAGTTGATGTTGATCTATAAGCTAGTTGTATTTTTTAACATTCCTGATAATGCACCAAAGTAAAGGGTGGGCAAGTACATTTAAAGAGAATGAAGAAGTATACATGGCAGTGGTTTTAAGTGAGAAACAGGCTGCACTATTTTAACTGGTTTTATATCAATACATGTCCTTGTCCATTTACTTATTAAATGGTCCTTATTATTAAGTGTATAAGTGTAAGGAGAATGATTTTAAAAAGCCGTGGTCCCTATAGAATCTCTCTCTCCCTTTACCATTTCCCATAAAGGGATGGTTGGTGGGGAAGGAAAATCTGAGTTTTAAAAGCTTCCAGGATTTGGTTCTTTATATGGCTAAAGGTGGACACTAGGGTTTACACCTCTTTGATATTTTTTGTATTCATGTTTGGGAAACACTTTAATGAGTCCTCATTTATGCAAATAGAAGGTATTAGAAACAATAAGAAAAATGCAAAGTTTTTGTTTTTTACACATATTGATGCAAAAATCTTAAAGTTACCTAGTAGCATCCAGCAGCACATGAAAAAACAGTACATCATTACCAAGTGGGCTTCTTTCCAGAAATCTAAGGATGGTTCAGTTTTAGGCAGCTTTGACCGTATTAATAGACCAAATGTGAATCCAAAAGATCATTGTCCCTGGATATTGAGATAGCTTTATATAAAACTCTACACCCATTCTTCACGGTGTGCTGGATATATTATAATTGCCCTTCCAGATCATTCTTCACTCTGCTCTGTGCCCCAGGAGGCTGGCCTGTATGGATTCCATCAAAGGACTGTTTCAGTCTCTGGGGTCTAGCTGGGTTCAGGAGGAGCTCATGGAGTGAGAAGAGATTGAGGTCAGAGTATTTAGTTCCTGTTTTCCTCTCTGAAGCAATGCGTCCAGCTAATTGTGTGCCTCAGAAAAATGTCCCTGCTACCCCGAAGTTGGCTTTTCTATATGACTTTCTCCCTCTGAGTTCTGGACAGTGCTTCAATTCCTTGTCCCTTCTATCCTTGGAATAATCCCAGTTTTATTGAAATAGGCTTTGAGGTTCCTTGATACTCCAGCCTCACCTTAATAAATAGTCCCTTTGTTAAAATAAAATTACCCTAATTTCAGTATGCCATCTGTTTCCTTCTGTGACCTTGATTGGTTCATATGGGAAACTTCCTTAACATGATCAAACATTGTGGTATATCAATAAAGTAAACAGACAAAGAAGGAATGTATCTGGTCTTTTGTCTGAGGTTCCTGGCACAGAGCTGCAAAAACCCTTGGAATTGCCTGAGTGATAGGAGTGTCTTTGTTATGCTAATGGAGTGACTCATGGTGGGTCCCTAGGTAGCTACAGGATGGGGTCTGGTCCCCAAAAGACCAGGCACATGATTAAAGGGTTGGGGACTTTGAGGTAGCCTGACATGTAGGAAGCAGAGAGGGGCTGGAGATTGAGTTCAATCACATGGTCAATGACTTAATCATTCATGCCTAAGTTATGAAACCCTGATTAGAAGCTCTGTGGAACTTCCTGACTGGAGAGTACATTAATGTGCCTGGTGGGTGACATGCCCTGACTCCATGTGGAGGTGGCATGGGGACTCTGCATTCCCTTCCAGTACTTCACCCTATGAGTATCCTTTTTAACAAAGCTGTAATTCTAAGTATAGAACTCTCCTGAATTCTGTGAGTCATTCTAGTGAATTATCAAAGCTGAGGGGGTTATGGGAACCCTCCAACTTACAGTCAGTTAGTTGGAAGTCCAGGTTGCCTGGCAACCCCCTAAAATGCAGCTGGCATCTGATGCAAGCACAGTCCTGAGAAGGGTTAAGCCCTTAAACTTGTCGTGTCTGATGCTAACTCCTGGTAGTTAGGGTTAGAATTGTATTGCAGTACATCCAGTTGTGATGGAAGTGAAACAGAACAAACATATACCAAATCAGGAGACAGCATCATGTTTAATGGTAAAACTTAAAAAATATTTCTACTAAGATGGGGATATCTACTATCATATTAATATTTTCATTTTTAGTAATACAATTTATTAAGGCTGTGAATTTTCACAGAGTAAAACATTAGTTTTGCTGAATCTTGTAAGTTCTAATATGTTTCATACTTATTTTTACAAAATACTCTTTCTCTTCCCTGGAACATTCTTTTGGTTTTACCAGAATTTGTGTCTCCCAAAGTGCAATTCCTAAGACCCCACAGTAAACTCTTTCCTTATTTGTAGCCTTCTGTGTTTCTTCTTGGTCGACAATAGTTTACCTTAGGGTTTGCTCTTGGTGTTGTACAATCTATGGTATCGGACAAATGTATAATGACGTATATCTATTACTGTAGCATCACACAGGGTGTTTTCATTGCCCTAAAAATCCTCTGTGCTCTGCCTATTCATCCCTCCATCTAACCACAACCTTGGCAACTACTGATCTTTGTTGATTGTAGAGTTTTTTGGTTTTTTTTTTTTGGTGGGGGGTCGTGGGGTAGGGTTAAATGAAATGATGAAATGTTTACCAAATCCAAAGCAGTGCGCCAGGCACATAGCAAATGATCAAAAAATTTTAGCTTCTTCCTTTTTCTCAATTTCCTAAATATACTCTGAGATCTGGCTTTTATTTATAGACATTTAAAGGCTACTCTTTTTTTTTAGATTCTCTTTATATAAGGACTCAATTATGGAAAATTACTTTTATTATATTTAGCCTATATGAGAAACTAAGAATAATTCACTGGATGTAAATTTGGGTAGAAATGGATGTCTTTTTAAAGTTCCCTTACTATAAATCAAATTTATTCCTGGACAGCTATTAGTGATGTTAAAAAACAAAATTCTACTGAATAAATTTGAAGATCTAATTAACTTTATTCAGTGATTTATGAATCAGGCAGCATTCCATGTAACAACCAGAAGCGAGCTCTGAGGGGTTATACAAAATGAATTTATAGAAAGGAGGGTGGGGCAGGAAGTCACTATTACCAAAAAAAAAAAGTTATTTTGGGCAAGAAATCTTTTCAGGGGAACCCAAGGGCAAGCGTTTTATCATGCAGATTGCCTCTTCTTCCTCTGGGGGGAGATAGAGAGGGCCCATGTGACAGATTACCTTACTGGTGCTGCCCAGAAAATTCCAGATTGGGTAATTAAGATTACATTTCTGGTGAAGGTTGAAACTACAATTGGGTAAGGTATTAAATCTAGGTTTGGCATCATGGGCTTTAGCACAATTGACACCATTTTAGGTCTGTGGTTTTTCCCTTTAACAGTGCTATTCTTCAATTTGAGAAGTATATTTACAGAATTTCTACATTTATGGGATGAATACATTGTTATAAATTCACTCTTAGGTATAATGCTTCTCAGATTTTGAAGTTTAAGCTTTTGTTTTTTGTTTTTTTTTTGTCAGCATCAAGTCTTTGATTTTGCTACTAGCAAAATGGTCTGGATTATCATACCTAAAACCGTGTAGCTAAAGCCTAGATACTGCTGGCAAGGCAAACTATGGTGAGTACTTTTCAAGAATCAAATATTCCTGATTTGATGTGCTAATAACCACAGTCAGTCCCTGGCAAAAGGCAAAATTTGTTTCAGTTTTGGTTCATTTTGTACTTTATTCTTTTTTGGTAGCAAACCTTATGCTCTTTTTCAAACAGGTTTATTTTGCCTTATTCTTACTTTCATTGTGATTAAACATGTTTATTCTAAAGCATAAATTCACTAGGCAATGCATACAAGGAGATATTCATTTTATTCCTATGCAAATTTGTCTTTTTGGCAAAATAGAGTTCTTTCTGGTATTTGGGCCATGTAGGCCAAGTATCATATTGTTCTTTCTTGTAGAAGGAAAATAGATGCACATATTTTCTATAGTAAATTTTCACTGAGTTCACTGAAATCAACTGCTGTACATTTCTGTTTAGCAATTTGGAACTTTAAAAGTGCTTTCATGCTTTATCTTCTTAATAACTGTGTAAGATAGACAGGGTAGGTAGCATTGTTGGTATTGTATAAAGAAATTGCAAAGTAAAGACTCTGAATGACATATCCAGACTCTAGGAGCTGGAGGATGGGTTGAAAACCCAGTCTTTGGCCTTTTGGCACAATGATTTCTCTGCTAACCCACTATGCCTCTCTATTTATAACTCAACTAAACTTAGTGACTGTTTATGTCAGAGAAGTTGGGGATATGCGGTTATGTATATTAATTCTGGCATGTCAAATCATAGGGTTGTTTGACTTTTTTTTTCTACCCATAGTTGTAGGGAGTTGTGAGAGGTGAGCTTATAATTCTAGCTTTTGCTGTTACAGTAACTGATGACTGCTGACTCACAGCCAGGTTCATTTGCTTAGAATTATTTATTTGGTAAGCGGATTTGTCTTGGGCCATGCCGGCCGGTGTCAGGCAATACAAGATGACTGGACTTGAATGCATCAGAATTTTGTAATTAAGAGTTTGTCTAAACAAAAATAATGAAACAAAGTTAGAATGTTCCCAGCCCTACTGATAAATTATTGTATTCCCAAGAATTTAAGTCGGAAACCAGAAGAAATCTTTCTCTCAGATAAAAGTATGTGGATCCAAGTCATTTCTTGTCAAATTTTCCTGGTATAGGTATTGACGAAAAAGGAATCATTATTCATTGAATAGCATGTGCTTGTTCCTTTACTGCCCAGCTCTTTTAAGCCTATCAAATCTGCAAAGTCTATATTATTGTCCCATTTGACAGATGAGAACGTTGAGACTCAGGGCGATCAATTGCCAGTAATGACAGAGCTCAAATTTGAATAGTGTTCTTAAACCAAAGTTCATGCTTTTTCTATTCTCCCAACAATCCTCTCTCACAAACAAATGTCTACAATTTCTGTAATCTCAAAATGTTTGTATTTACAAATCTTATCCCTAAGAGATAATCATTTCTTAAGTAAATTAGACGTTTTTATTTGCCTGAGTAACCAGAAGAATTTTTTCAAAAAGGGAGATAAATTGTAGATTAAAATATGTTCCTTAAACCATTTTGATAATGTCAGGCCATATTAAATAACTGCAGATAATTTAAACCCCATGCTTAATCTAAGTTTGATTTGGAGGTAAGGAATTCCTCTGATACACTACAGTAGTTGTCCCTGGAGTATAAAAAATTATTTTGCATAGGGGAGGGAATTCAGCAGGGTTAGTGAAAATTTGCCAGCATAAAAATTTAGAAGGCATTGATCTGTGTAGCTACATGTGAAGTAGAAAGATTTAGTATATAAAAGATTTGTGTGTTCTACTTATAAATTTTAATTACCATGCACATGATAAAAAGACTACTAATACTGTAATTTAAAAATCTACATAGATTTATTTTCCCAGAAAAAAATCTTTATGATTAATTGCATGTAACACCTCTAAGAGATCCTCAGTACTTTGCCTCAGTGTACAAAGTTTTTGTTAAAAAAAAAAAAGTATAATAACTCATTAAGGATTCATTGTGAATACTGTGTTGCATTTTAAATACTGTTTGGTAAATTCTAGTTTTGACAGTAGTGAAATGATTTAGTTTGGAGTGGGCTCTTGGTCATGCTGAAGGACTATAGTAAATCAGTTCTATGAAAAAAAATTTGAGTGTACGTCACTATACTAGCTCTAGGACATTCAAAAGCAGTTAAGCCTTTGTTTTACCTCAAAAAAGAATGTTTAATTCATTAGAACAGGTAGAAAAAAACACTCTTATGCTTTTTCTTGGTATTTTACTTGAAGATTAATCTTTTTTCACCACTGGATCTGTACAAAAACAAATTTATTTGAAAGGAACTAACTGTCATGTGGTATGTGGGTCTTAGTTTTCTTAAAGTGAATAGGAAATGTCTGGGGCCTAAACAATATTTCAGTTTGAGGGTAATGTGTTTTCTGGTTTCTACTCTGTCAGATTCTCACCGTGGTCTCCACGGAGGCAAGAAAAGATTGTCTATATGACATATTTTGCCTAAAGCAAGTCCTGAAACTAGGATTCATATTATTCATTTGACTGAGTGTTGATTTCCATAGATTTGCCAAGGCTCAGAATACAATCCATTTTCTCAAAAAATGTAATACCTCTCTTTTACAAATGAAGTTGTGTTTTGTACAAAATAATGAGGGAAAATGGGGAAGTAAAGAATGTTTGACTTTGAAACATTTTTTACACATTAAACTACATAGAATCAGGCTTTTAAATGGGCTTGATTTTTTTTTTAACTTATTTATTTTTGGAGGTATTGGAAAATTTAGGACTCTGAACACCCTTTTCTGGCCAGATGGAAAGAAACAACAACAACAAAAAAACAAAACCACGTATATAGAAAAAATACTTAGAAATCATGAGGTCTTGTCTCTTTTCAATGTGTGAATCAAAATAGTAAAATATAAACTTAGTCTGATAAAGTAAATGAAATATGACTTATTCCATTCCAGATGTTAGTTGCCACTGATAAAAATCTTCTTGAATTGCTGACTGATCTTGCAGAGATGTAAAATCCATGGACTCAGTTGATAAAGATTAATGATGGTATTATAGTTTTCAGAGATTAATAGATCATAATCATATTTTGCTATATGGGGAAGCTTTTTAAAAATAGGGAATATCCCATAATTGCATTCCAAACATAGTAAGTATAAGAACAGACAGTTTTTATTGTTGTACTTCTTCTTCAAATCCAGGGATAAAATAATAGAAAAGTTCTATGAGGTCATGGAAAAGTTCTATGAGGTCATGGAAAAGTACTCTAGAATTAGGTAAAAAAGACAAAATAAGTACCCAAACCATATGATTTATCTGTGGTATAGACAGGAATTACTTTTACACTATTCATTCTCCAAGGCCTAGTCACTATGTTGAATTTTTCTGTAATGACTATTACAACTATAATTGCCCTTTATATTGAGAAAAGTCACATCATAATCCCCCCAACAACCTCCTAAACCAATTCCTTGACCTGAATTCCCCATAACTGTTAACCTCATTACCAATGGACCACCCTTGACATACTGGAATACCTTTTATAACAATTCTTAAGTTTCATCCTCTATATTCCATAAAATGCCAATTTTTGAATATTCTACCTACCTAACACCTTCTTAATCCACCTTATTTTCCCCATATTCATTGCCATTACCCTTGTGGAAGTGTAAGTTAAGTTAATTCAGATTTTTTCTAATAGGAAAAACGAACTTCTTCCACCTTTTAGAATTTAAATATCTCACTACCACCATCCCCAAACACACAAATATCAACTCACTCAGAGTTTCAAGATTAAACCCTTCTTGCTGTAGAGCAAAGATAAATAGTTATTTGCTGAATTGGTTCTAATGGACCATCAGAGTCAATTAAGAAAGAACTAGTGGAGAGGATTTTTGCATAGCAGTTAGAAGGGAGGAAAAAGTGCTTGAAAAAGCAAGAAGGAAAGTAAAACATTTGAGGGAGGAAGTCATGTCCTAGTCTAAAAAGGAGATTAGAGGATGAGAGAGGAGAGAAAAGAGGGCTTTCCAGAAGAAGAGACCAATATTTGCCCTCTGGGGAGACTTGGAAAAGAACCCACTGTGAGGGGGCATTGCTGACATGCTCAGGGCTCAGGTACAAGATTTGACTCCCATACTGTGCCTCTCCTTGCCACATTGAGGTTTTATGCCATTATTTTTACTGGATGGGGTTTTCCCTTCATCTAGACCCTCATTGGGTGACTATCCAGTAGGAGTGATGCTGCTCTGTTGGACTTTGCTTGGTTTGGTCCTCATCTTAACACCCAGAACATCCTTAGGATCAATAGAGGGCTGATGTGCCTGCTTAGTCTCTAACCTCCATATATACTTGGGGAATTGCTGAACGTAATAACCAGAGACACCCAGAACTCCATGATGTTTAATGATACACTGGAACATACGTAAGTCTTAGAGACAGCTTTGATCATCTCTAATTTATCATCTTTTTCTTTTCCTATCGTTAAAATATGCATTTCTAAAAAGGCCAAATCCTGACTCTCATAAAAATCATAAGATCAACACATGTCAAAGATTTTATTTAACTCATGAATTTATGAGGTAACCAGTTAGATGTTAACAACCAGTTCAAAAAATAAATCAAAGAGCAGAGATAGAGGCCATGAAATGATTTTATAGACGGAAGCAAAACCAACTCTTTTTCATAGGGATGGGGCGGGCAGGTGGGGTTAGGGAGGAGAAATGAAATGTCTCTCCATCAGACAGGATTGTTTTGCACGCTAACCGACAAGAGCCCTTTGCAGTGCTATCAGTTATCTACAATTTACAGAATTCTAAAATAGCTCAAAAGACCAAGAAAGGTACAAATCCCTTAGATTCAGAACCTGGAAGAATGTTCTTTAGAACAGAGGTTAGCAAATTTTTTCTATAAGGGACCAGATAGTAAATATTTTAGGCTCTGTGGTCCACATACGGTTCTTGTCACATATTCACCTTGGCTTTGTTCTGTTTTGTTTTATAACCTTTCAAAAAATATAAAAACCATTCACAGCTCCAATACTGTTCAAAAACAGACCACTGGCCCGATTTGGCCCGTGGTCCTAGTACACCTGACTCCTGCTCTCAACACCTGTAGTTTAGGATTAAAGTCATCCAATAACCTTTTTGGTCCATTTCAAAGTCTTTCACATTTTTCCTCGTACCATCTGGACCCGTCCTTCATTTTGTTGCAAAATAATTCTTTTAAGATGCTAATTTGGTCTCAGCTTTCTCCTTTCCGGGAAATTTCATTGGATCCTTGCAGAATTAATTAAGTGCAGACTTCTTGGACCTGGACCTGGCATTCAGGACTTTTGCTCATGTGACTGATGCAGATTTATTCCCCAGTATCTTTTGTGTGTGAACCACTCACTCACTCTTACTTAAATATGCCTCATTTTCTTACTACTGTACATTTTCACGTTTTAACCATTACTCAGAATTTTCTTCCTTTTTTGAAATCCTAGGCTTCCTTACAAGGCCTGTTTCAAAAGCTGTCTGCCCACTGGTGTCTATCCCAATTTTTACATGGGGGGATGTTCTTCCTCGAGTCATACTAACGTTAGCATCATTATTACTATCCTTCAATCTAATCTTCCTCTATTAACTCATCTTTACCTGTATTACTTCCTGTCTTAGTCTGTTTAGGCAGCTATAACAAAAATACCATGTAGTGGGTGGCTTATAAACAACAAAAATTTATTTCTTAGAGTTCTGCAGGTTGGGAAGTCCAAGATCAAGGACAGATTCAGTGCCTGGTGAGAGCCTGCTTCCTGGTTCATAGAAGGCTGTCTTTTCACTATAATCTCATATGGTGGAAGCGGTAAGGGAGCTCCCTGTGTTCTTTTTCATAAGGGCACTAATTTCATTCATGACCTAATCACTTCCCAAAGACCCTACATTCAAATACCATCACATTGGGGATTAAGTTTCAACATATGAATTTTAGGGGTACACAAGCATTCAGTCTATGGCATTTCCCATTCAATATTGAACTTTTTTTCTTGTTTACCTAATCTAGGCCTTTCAAAGATTAGGTGCTCATAGAATTTTCGTTGCATTGCATCACTTGTTTCTTCTCTTGCTTCTGCATAATTTTTAAATTTGCTGGCATAAGAGTTTCTCTTGACTTACTGAGATAAGCTAAACGTGTTTGTTGCCTAAAGGCAACATCATTAGCCAGGCTGGTATCTATGGGAAATCACTGACTCTGCTGGTATTAGTTACTTACTGCTGCATACCAAGCTACCCTAAAACGTATTAGCTTCAAGCTAAACACCTATTTATGAGTTAATGGTTTCTGTGCCTGAGATATGCGTGTGTGGCTTAGATGGGTGCTTTGGCTTAGGGTCACGTGTGATACTGCGGTGAAGATAGTGCCAGGGCTGCAGTCACCTCAAAGGTCAGCTGAGGAAAGATCTCCTTCCAAGCTCACTCATGTGATTTTGGCAGGATTCGGTTTCCTGCGGGTTGTTGGACTGAGGGCATCATTTTTCTCACTGGCTGTTTGTCAGAGAACTCCCCCTATTCCTTGTGTCTTCTCCATGGGGCAACTCACAACATGGCTGTTTGCTTCATCAGACTCAGCAAGTGAGAAGAGTCAGAGGGAGAAGGAGGGAGACAGAGAGAGGAGAAAGAGAAAGAGAGAGAGAGATGGAGGTCAAGTCTTTTATAACCTAATCTCAGAAGTGGCATTCCATTACTTTTGCTGTATTCTATTTGTAATAGGCAAGTCTCCAAGTCCAGAACACAGTCCAAAGGATAGAAAATTACACAAGGGTATGAATACCAGGAGGCGGGATCATTAGGGGTCATTTTAGAGTCTACCTGCTCCAGTTCTCTATATTTCAGTTACCAAACCACTCAGATGATGGTAATAATGTTGAATCTACCAAACTCAGAGAACTGCAAAATTAAAATGCTATCATAAGTTCAAAATGCTATGGAATGCATGTTGTGGTCCCTAAATGTAAGAAGACCACGGAAAACTTCTCCTGTCAAATAATGGAGAAATTGATCATATTTATGGAAAAATAATTAATTTTCAGCAAAAATTAATGTTTGCTGAAAATGAAAATGATTTAGTATGACTCTGCATTTTTCCCTCTATTATTTAAGCCTCCAGCTTTTGGAAATCCAGACTTTTTTCTCTTGTTTTGCTACAGCATTGCATATTCTAAATAGACACACTTGCATCTTAAAGGAACCTTTGCAAAGATAGTAATCATAGACAAAGGAAAGGTTCTCAGGCTTCCCTGAAGGTCTCTAATTTTGGAAGATCTCTTTCCTAAAAATCTTGAAAGAGACTGATTACTCTGCTTATATATGTATTAGAGCCCTGAGAAATCATCTTTAAAGTGTCTGGTTAATCCAATTTAATCACCATTGTTTCATCTCCTCTTGCTGCAGATTATTACACCTGCAGTCTATCATCGTTCCAGCAGATGGCAAAAGCATACTATGCACCAAGTTGGAATAAGTTTGAAACTTGTATATTGAAGGCATGAACAAATGGTCTCAACCTGTTTTAAAAATCTGCCCTTGTTGTGTTTGGGACACCGTGGATGTGAAGGGAATTGTAGCATTCCATCACGTACACCACTGAAGCAGACAGGTTTTGCTGAAATTCTACAGAATTAAAGACAAAAAATAGTTCATAGGAACGAGTGATCTCAAGCGAATTAAGTCATGCCTGCGTGTTAATCTTGTAGTTAATTCAACCAGGCTTTTTTATTTTTCTTTTTTCTTTTTGATTTATTTTAATAAAACAAACTGGATATAATATGGAAATCATTTTAATTAAAAGAAAGGCATATGGCACTTTGTAATTATAAGCCAAGAAGATCCGTTATTTAGCTAGTGTTCTGCAGTGGGAGTTAAAAGACAGAAAGACATAAGACATTTGCATTCAAATGCTGGTTTTCAGTTATGGAATACCAGTATTTTTTAGAGTGTACATAGTATTGCACATATTGTAATTTAGAAAGCATATACGCATGACAATTCCATTGCTATTCTTGTCTATGTTCTTGCTAATTTGACAATACTGTAATTTAAACCAAGAACATTATGCAGCTATGTGATTGTAACCACTGAGAGATAAGGACGGCAAAATTTATATTCATGCAAAATAAACATGAATTAGACAAAATTCAGATAATTTTTCTGGTATTGATGCTATCTGGAAAGAATGCACACAACCAAAATGCAGTGAAGTAAAGCTTGGTTTTCTGTTTGTTTTCATTATATAAAATGAGATGCATTCTCACAAAAGAAAGAAAGAAGAGAGAGAGAAAGAGAGAGAGGAAGAAATCTCCGTAATATATCTTGATAATAATGCCCATTGCTGTACTTGTTCTTCTGGCCTCAGCAGAATATCATGTCGAGTCCTTCCTGTGAGGCATCCTACCCTTGGTAAGGGGCTCCCCATGGGGAAAGGCCACGTCGAGCCAGGAGAGGTATCAGGAGGTTTGCTGGTGATGCTTTCAGTGAGCAGGTGGGCAGGCTTTTAGCTGGAGCTAGCTCAGGTTGTCAAATCTGAGGGCTTGGAGCGGCAGCCTAAAGGGAAATGAATTCTGAAGTTCGTAGCTGGGAAATGAGAGCAAGACTGGAGGAGCTGTGAGATCGAATTGGGCAGTTCAGGAATTAGTTTCTGAATAGAGGCTGTAATGCGTGGCTGCTTTTTCCGTGTGGCGTTTTGGAAGACTCTCTGTTTAAAGGCATTAGCTAAAAGGAAGGCGTTACATCGATGTCTTTAGGAATTGTCAATCTACAGAGTCCTCTCCAACTGTTCCCTGCTTTCGCTGATAGCTCAGACCCAATTAGATTGTAAATGGGATTTGGATTACTTTTTACTTAAATACTTTTTATATACGCTTAGAGTAAAGCTTAGCTGGCATTTTTCTATCCACTGTAGACATCTTTCAAGACAACCCATTTGACTGGACATTTTATTATCTCAAAGTGCTTGGCTTTGAAGTACAGTTTTAGAGAATTTATTGTGGCTTGTAGTCTACAGTAGTTAAAACTTGAATCTATTTTAGCACTAATCCTTGGAGAGCCTTATTGTTCCCTTTTTTTCTCCAGAAGTGTGTTGATTTCCCTTTATAGATTTTTACATATCTACACTGTTTGTTTATCCATTTTTCAGTCCCATGGAGATTTTTAAATAACCATGAAAGTAGTTTTACTCAAGGTTTTCTTGATAACATAAAGTGTGTATATCTATCCATTTCATTTCTACATGCATATTTTCCTTCATTCTAGATACAGTATGAAATCAATTTTGCAAATGTATCATTGTTTATCACAACACAAATTAGCTGAAAATAAGGATATCTTGAAAATCAGAATCTTGAAAAAATCAACAAAAGGAAAAATCAGGTTCGAAGAACTTAAGACCTTACAGTGAAAATGGCATTAGAGAACTTACCTATATGGTTTTCACATCTGACATTATTAGAAAAGACAGCTTTATTATTAATAAAGTAATATTTTTATTTACTGTATATGATGTGGAGGAAATTGTTAGGGTCTCTATCCACATTAGTTCCAATGATGTATTTATAGTTTGTTTTCTTTGTTGGAGAGAGCTTTCAGGCAGAGAAGCTCTTTGATGCTGGTTTCTGTGTCTTGGCTGCAGCAATCTAATTGTGAATACTTTTGTGATTTTGTTACTTAGAGCTGCTGACAACAGGGTTCTTATACTGGTTCCTACTTCCATGTCCTTTTATCCCTTTTCTCACTTTTCTAGTGACATCATTGCTTGGGTATTTGACTTTTAAAAAACTTTTTGACTTTTTTAGAAGTCAAAAAGTCAACTTTGGGTGACTTTTTTTTAACGTACTAAGGTATTTTTCACCTCTTCCCAATTCCCAGGGTTTTACGCTTTCAGCTAGGCTTTATGTGAAAATATACACTGTCAACCCATCTTACTTATGTCTTAGCTTCCCCATCGCACAAATACAAACACCACCAACGTGTAATTCCAAAGCACAGCATTGTAGTCTTTTATTTTCACTTGTTTCTAAAGGATTTATTGAAAAGTCACTCATTATTTCTCTGCTACTCATTTTAGCTTCTTTTTTCCAATTTCTGAATGCCAAGGTCCTCTTTCTTTAACTCTCTCTAACAGAACTGCATTTAATAATTTTACAATTGTATTCAATAATATTTACTGAATATCTATACTGTGAATACAGTAGTGAACAGAGCTGATAGAAGTCATATCCTTATCAAACTTCCAAGGTAAAAGAAATGACAGATATTAAAGACATAGTTAAAGTAACGTGAGAGCTATGGATGTTGACGACAGCAAGACCAAGTCTCAGAGAAGGACCAGGGAGGCATCTCTTCCAATTACTAGGAAAACATAACATATTAATTTCAAACCTAGTGCATCAAACCAGCACCATTATGTGTACATATTCAGTGAGTCAAGCATTTAAACAGACTACAGTATGATGGCTGGTCTCTGCTTCTTGATATCTGGGGACTCAGTTGGAGGACTCAGAGCAAAGAGGCCGGAATTGTCTGAAGGACATTCAGTCCTATGTCTGGTACTTGACGATGGCTGTTGGCTAAAAGCTTAGCTATGACTACTGGCCAGAACAACTCATAAGGCCACGAGCTTGGGCTTCCTCACAGAATTATGGAGAGTTCCAAAGCTATTGCAAGAAAAAGGCAGGCAGAAGCTGTATCCCTTTTATGACCTAGTCCGAGAAGTCACACAGTATCACTTCTGCCTTACTTTACTGGTTGGAGAAGTCACAAGCCAGCCTAAGTTCAAGGGGAGGGGAAACAGACTTTAGCTCTTACTGGACAAGGGACAGAACTCTGGGAAAGCATATAAGATAAGAAATATTGGTCTGCTATAAACGTTTTCCGAAAAATACACTCTGACAGAGTCTCTTTGAGAAAGTGATACTTAAGTTGATGCTGTTTGCAAGGGAATAAATATGGAAAGACATTATGGTCAGAGGAAGCTGTCTGAGTAAGGATCCTGAGGTGGGACAAACAAGTGACTTAACTGAGAAAACGAGAGCCAGTTTAGCTGGGTCATAGAGAGTGAACAGGTGATTGGCAGGAGATAAACCTGGAGAGGTAGGGCCGTATAGGTCTTGGCAAAGAGTTCAGACTTCAAGCAAGGCCCTACACATCATGTTAAAGATATGCAGACCTCATCATGAAGATTATAGGAGACTGTGGGCAGGTTACAGTTTGGGAATGACGTGATCAGATCTGTCGTTATAGATGTCAGGCTGCTGGATTGCAACATAGAAGTGTGGGTAATGGGAGCAGTTCAAGGACAATTGCAGTGAGCCGGGTTGGAGAGAAAAGTGGCTTGGACTAGGGCGGTGGCTGTGGAGTTAGAGTCAAGTAGATGGATTTGAGATCTAATTAGTTGGAATGGGCAAGATTTGGGAAATGGTTTGGTGGTGAGGTAAGAGGGCAGTCAGATTTGAGAATGTATTTCTGAAGTTTTGCTTTGGAAACTATATATGGAAAGACTGGAGTAGCAGGAATGGCTTTTGGGAGTTGAGATTATGAGTTAAGTTTTAGAGATACTGAATTAAGTGTTTTGAAAGCTACATTGAGACGTCCAATGGTAAGTGGATTATATGGGTCTGGAGCTGAGGAGGGATGAAGTATATGTTTGTGGATCATCTGCATATCGATGGTACCTACAGCCATGGATTAGATCAGAAGAGGCTATCGATAAAAGGGGAAGCAGTGTCACAAATTAGGTTACTTAAAGAATAAATTAGGTTACTTTCATCTTGCAGAGAAAGAAAAGCAGCTTGGGAAAAGGAATTTGACTTTTCTTACAGTTTAAACTCCTTCAGAGCAGGAGTCATTTCCTTACAGGATGGATTGAGATATAATTACAGGTAGAATGGGTAGGGTCTGGGAAGTGGTTTGGCTTTAAAAGATCTCTGCAGAGTCCATTTTCTATAGCAACTGAGAAAATTCATAGACACGAGGCTGGAAAATACTGAATTCATCAATAGTGGAGAATAATGCTTGTAATTGGAAAGACATGGTTTTACATAGGTTTTATTTTATGTGCTGTGAAATAAGAAAAATGCTCTCTAGATAGTAAAAAAGTAAAACTGTATTTAGAGTGAAGGTGAATAATCAGAACTATTTGTACAAATTTGCAAGACTGTGTTCTGAAATTATGCTCAATGAAGCTGTAGACCCATGAATTTTCTATGGGAGTGAATATTTTCTATGTTTTGCAACATAGAAGAGTGGTTTTGAGAAGAGTGTGTCCAGGCCTTTGAAGTCCTTCTCTATCCCTTTGAGTGTGAGTAGGTGGGAGGATAGGAAGAGTTACAGCAGTGCGTTGTTAATAACTACTGGCATTGCTGTGGTTGGCCACATGTAACCAACTAGTTGGTGGAGCTAATGTGGGCAATTTCACTTCAATTTGCAATAAATAAATAGCCACCTGGCTGTCTCTGGGTAACCCGTCTTGTTTCTTGGTGACCTAAGAACATTGGCAGTAAAATTATAATTCTGTTAGTTATGTGTTGCTTTCTGATTTTTGACTGATTGCTCTCCAGTAGTGGATTATTTTGAAGAGAATGGGCATTATGAATAATAACTCTGTTATTAAAATACTTTTAATCCCCAGAACCCCAGAATGTTGTGTCTTCTCAGCAAAGAGAGACAACACTTTGGTAATAACAGTATCTGATGTGAATGGGTTTAATGTTTTCGAACCTGCATCAGTGTAGGGAAATCCTGAAGATGGAACTTATTATTGAAGTATTATAAATTATAAATTTCAATACTAGGTAATTGTAAATGGAAGGCTGATTTTCTATAAGGTGAATTCATTCATTCATTTAATATATACTGAATATTTACTACTTGCTACTTATGGTTCTAGGCTATTGAGGTCTAAGAAATGAGCACAGTAATTGCCATTCAGGAGCACACAGTGAAAGAGAGGAGAAAGTCTAGAATATTCCCTATTGCGTTCAGGGTGTTATGATAGTACAAAGAACCGTTACCTAAATCAGAAGCTTTTCCTGATGCCCTGGTCTAAAAGGAAGTTGACTTGAAATGAATCCTTCACAAGACAATAGGTGTTAATATCTCTAACGTTTTTCTTTTAACATTTAAAATATCCCAGAAAAAAAGTAATATGGTTCCATAGTGTGAACAAGTAAATACTTCATTTTCTGTATGATAATTGGGATCTAGACAATGAGACGCTGAATATAATGAGGCTGCTGGAAGCCGCACGAGATAGATTTCCCCATAGGTGTAATTTTCCTTCTAGATTTGACACTCTGCTGGGTATATTGTGCTCAGTGCCTGAATGTGGTTCACCATTAGTGGTTCTCAAAACCATTAGTGAGTATCTGGATCACCAGGAGGACTCCTTAGAGCAGAATCCCAGGCTCCAGACCTGGGGTGGGGCCCAAGATTTGCATTTCTAACCATTTCCCAGGTAACGCTGGTGCCAATGCTGCTGGTCCCAGAACCACACTTTGAGAACCACTGCATTCGATTTACCCTTGTCCTCAGTGAGTTTACAGCCAGGTGGGGAAGACAGCAAATGAGCAATACGGTGTAGTAAGTACAAAGGGAAGTGAAGATTTAAGGTGAGATTGCTTAGAACAATCAGATTTATGTCAAATAGTGACCTAGTGATTTGTAGACAGGCACAATGAAGTAAACATCTGATGTAATTATTAAGACACTTTGTCCCCAAAGCCTAACAGTATAAACCTTTTAGTGAGGAAGAAAAAGTGACAATGCCTCCTTAATTGCTTGTCTGTGCTGATTGGTTTCACCAGTTAAATGCTTCCCTTTACAATTCTTTGCCGATTTAACCTCACATCATTTGGGAACTACTTTTCTCTCCAGTGTCATCAGATAAATAGTGGCTGTATTTGTGTTTCTTGACAGCCATATAAAAGTGCATTTATAGGCTGGGGTTTCATCTGTCTTCCTTTTTATGTATAGTTGCAAATATAATGAATTATGTCAGAGCCTAAATAAAAGTACTTTCCTTTCCTTTGACAAAGTTTTTCTTCTGACCCAATTTAAGAACTGTGAACTGAGAGATTATCTTATACAATGAAGAGAATAGAAAAATCCTAAACTTTTGAAGATAGATTTTGTTATTACAAAGTATGTGAATAGTCTGTAATCATTTTACTTGAATTTCCAGAGGAGAAAAAAGTTATTTCTTTCATATTTCACTTTAGTGAAAGACTGAAAAGCAGTTTCAAACAGTGTAGGTGTTTCCCTCAGATGTCAGATATTTAGAATTGGCCCAAAGTAGAGAACGGTGCTTTCTAAAAGCATAGTTTGGAAATTAATGAATACTGCTTTGCCTCATAGTTCTATCTTCTGGTTGCTTTAATATAATTTTATTGCCCCCTTAACTCTTCTTCTCCCACCCCTCATCCCTTTGCTTTCTGCTACAGTCTTCTTGCAGGGAAAAGAGGAGTTTCTTGCCAGATAATGTCTCAGGGTTATGTACACCGTCTAATCCTATATCCTTCTCATTTTCTTTTCCTCTTACATACCCCAAATTTTGACCTACTTTTCCAATTTATGTCAGTTAATCTTCCCTGTGATTTTGTTCTCTTCTCCAAGACACTGTGGAATAGAGCATAGGATTTCTAATCCCTATTTCTTTTCTTTAAAGTACTTAACTCCCTTTTTATTTTTAAAGAACTTAATATTTATAAGAAGGCAAATATGGATTACCAAAGTTAACAAATGACGAGTATGTAATAAATACACAAGAAGTCTTAGAATGTCCTCTTTGTAGCTATATCCAGTTTTGTAATGTGAACCAGATTTGCTTTTTTTTTTTTTTTTTTTGGCCACGCTACTTGGCTTGTGGGATCTCAGTTCCCCTACCAGGGATTGAACCCGGGCCACGGCAGCGAAAATTTGGAATCCTAACCACTGAGCCATCAGGGAGTTCCCCCAGATTTGCTTTTTTTTTTTTTTTTTTTTTAATAAAAAGTGTTCTTTTTTTTTTTTTTAATTTTTATTTATTTATTTATTATTTTATTTTTGGCTGTGTTGGGTCTTCGTTTCTGTGCGAGGGCTTTCTCCAGTTGCGGCGAGTGGGGGCCACTCTTCATCGCGGTGCGCGGGCCTCTCACTATCGCGGCCTCTCTTGTTGCGGAGAACAGGCTCCAGACGCGCAGGCTCAGTAGTTGTGGCTCACGGGCCTAGTTGCTCCGCGGCATGTGGGATCTTCCCAGACCAGGGCTCGAACCCGTGTCCCCTGCATCGGCAGGCAGATTCTCAACCATTGTGCCACCAGGGAAGCCCCAGATTTGCTTTTTAAATGTTTTTTTTTCCTCTGACCCTCTGATCCCTTTGACTACTTGACTTTCTAAGTTTCTGATTCTTCTGGGGATCTCTAAGAATTATTTTCTCATAGGACACAATACTAAATCTTCTCCCCAGACTTACTCTTGTGCCCCTTGGTTTTCTCCTAATGACAATCCTACATGCTACTACACTAGTACAAGCACCTTGCTTTTCACTGTCTACACTCGGCAGGATCACCTGGAACCAGAGCAAATCTTTTCCTTACTAAAACTTGATTTAGTGGCATAAGGAATATGTGTATTTACCTTATATTCTGCAACTTAGTCCCCCCAAATTTTCTTTCGGTGGTATGATCTAGTTCCCACCAGGTTACAGTAAATAAATTAATTACATGTGTCCCCAATGCACCCTACAGATAATATCCTAGCCCTACCTACCTTTCTCCTCCCCTACCTGAGAAACATCCCATTTCTCAAAGCCATATAGGCAAATCCCTATCTTGCTATGCTGTCCTTTGGCATCAGTTTCTATTCTAGACAGGGGTTATTGGTTGCAAGGAACTGAAACCTGCTCAAGATTCCTTAAACAGAAAGGGAAGCTTATTATATAGGTTTGGATAAATACAGCCAGGTCTATTGGGAACTGCCATTGGAAACAAGGCGTCTGTCTGGAACCATGTTTGTTCCTTCAGTATCCTTTGGGCAAAATGGTCTCCTCTAGGCCTTTATTTGTTAAGTCTGGCGTGTTTTTGTTCCCCATGATGTTCACTTAGCTTTGCTCTTTCACTTGGTTCTCCACGGTTCATTGATTCCATCTTTGTGTCTCTTGGATTAAATTCAGGAGAGGGGTAGGAATTCCTGATCCACCTGTTGTCATTCATGGGGGGCTGCAGGAGAAAGTTGGCCACACTTTCAGCTATTAAAAAGATTTCATCACATTTGCAGGAAATTTTTTTTTCTGAGAGCCACCCCTCCCAAAAGGTTAGATTAGGTTAAGCTATTTTTAGAAGCAAATTAAGCTAAAATTCTGCACGTAGAAATTTTCTTAAAACAAAGTGTTCTAAAACTATCTCGAAAGTAGAACCTTGATACAATAAATAAAATATATTTTTAATATACGGCAAGAAGTGCTTTGACAATTGCAACCTCTCTTTTTTACATCTGGAATAAATTCAAGTGCTCAATTTAAGAAGAAATCTGTTAATAAATAATGATAGGGACCTAAGTTAGTACCGAATATCTACCAATCAAAGTAATAATCACTAACTATCAACAACTTTAAAGAAGGGAGAAAATAAACTTTGTACTATTTGCTCTTCATAGCAAGCTTGAACTACAATTTTATCTGATTTGTGAAGAAGTTCTACAAAGGCCATTTCTAAGGTCAGGAAGGTGATGCCCTCATGATGAGATTAAGGCCTTAAAAGAAGAGACACCAGAGAGCTTGCTGGTTTTCTCTTTCCATGCGTGCACACACAGAAGAGGTTATGTGAGTACACAGTGAGAAGGCAGATGGGTACAAACCAGAACAAGAGCCCTCGCCAGGTCCTGAATTGACCAGCACTTTGATATTGAAATTTTAGGACTCCAGGACTGTGAGAAATAAATTTCTGTTGTTTAAGCCACCAGTTGATGGTGTTATGGCAGCCTGATCTAAGATGCTGTACATTTTAACTTTTGCAGCTATTATCTTTTGCAGAGAATGCTCAAGTTCAGTGTATTCAGTACATTCAATGGAAATAATTTCCAGAACAATAGTCACTTCCTTAATCTGCACAGATTTGAATAGGAAACAGCACATAACAAGAAATACTTGATGTACAGTAGAAAGGAAGGCAAAGAAACTTTCTGGTACATAGGCTTGGATCTAGAGTGAAGTCACCTGGGAATTTAATTACCCAAAGTCTAGTTGTCTGGTTCGAAGGTCAAGATCTGTACCGAGTGACCTTTTAAGTCTTGTTAGTTCGGAAGTTTCCAGTTAAGTCTTTCATGGATGATGCAGGTTTCACACTTGTACTTGATATCCTAAGGCAGGGACTGGCAAACACTTTCTGTAAAAGACCCTACAGTGTCTTTGGCAATTAATCACCTCCTCTTGTTGCAGCCACAGGCAACATGCAAATGAATAGGTGTGGCTCTATTCCAATTAAACTTTCTCTACAGAAACACAGTCCACGCGCAGGATGTGGCTCACTGGCCGTAGTTTGCTGGCTTCTTTTTTTCTTTTCTGCCCCCTCAAGCCATCATGTATCAATCGTAGGGTCTTAGGAAAAAAAGCATTTCTGGGCAAAACTAAGCTTTTTCATTGCCCTCTCACAGGGGCATAATAGCTGGTGAATCACACCACAGAACAATTCCAGTCTATCCCATCTGTAAGAAGGACTTACTTTTCCTATGGAAGTGCTTGCTTCTTTCTTTCCAATATCCCTCAGTATCTAGGGTCTGTCCATGGAATAATTCCTATTATACTATTCATAGCTTGAGTAGAGATGGTTTGTTATAGTCATAGATCTACTGCATATATTTATTTTCCCCTCAGTTATTTGGATTGAACTCATATCCCACCTCCAAATTCAGAAATCAATTGAACATTGGATTTCTAATTTGTGGAGAACATTGTGAAAATAAATATCATAGTGTTCCTGTTTTCTACTGATGCCTCATTATCCAGAATCTTCAGTGAAAGAGGTGTTCCGTGTGACTGATTTCCTACTTATGAAAGCTCATTGTTTTAAGCTCCAAGACTTTAGTTTATTAAAACCATTTTGAATTAAAGTTTGAAAAAGGAACTGTACCCTTTTAGTACCTTAAAATTATGAGAGGAACCAACATAGTGAACGGTAATCCCGTTATACTCTCAGGAGATGGTGAGCTAGATAAAGATATTTTCTTTTATACTAAATGACTCAAGAGAGCTATGCTTCTGAGCATTGCATGATTTGTGTCATTCAGATCATTTGTTTCACAGCTCAGCTCGCCATGGGATTATGCCCAACTTCAGATATATGGAAAGTTATCATGTGTGAAAAATAAACAAGCTGTATCTATCTGTTTACACTGATGAATATTTTTCATTCAGAATCTCAGTGAGAGGCTCAAGGAAGCAGTTTTCAACTCATTATCTGAGCCTAGTAGGAAGGTGAGGGAAAATTCTTTCCCTCCTTCAGAAAAACACTTTCAGCAGAGTCATTGATCCTTCTTTGGGAGGAATCCACAGTGTCAGCAGCAGCTGCAGTGTGAAAGGCTTTGAAGGCCTCAGCACAGTCGCCGTGTCTGTGCCAGGGCCAGCACTAGATTTTGCATTTAGCGCAGAGTGTCTTGACCTGGGGGAACAACTTAAGGACAGCCAATCACAAACAGCCAAGTAGGCTTTAAGCGCCAGTCCATCAATAGTTTATTCATGACAATAATTTAATTTCTTTATAATCTATAAAAAGAAAGCTTATAAGAAAGCAAAATGTCCTCTGAAGGATAAACTTTTTTTTAAGCAATTTGCAAATTTTGGTGTTTTTCTTGAACAAATGATTGTGTCTTCAACTTCTGGGTAGAATTTAACTTTACGTGGCTATCATCCATTCTTTATTATTTTTTTTTGATATGACATAATATTATTATTTTATTTTATCCTTTTATAATCCATCCTTATATGACGACATAATTGTTCACATAAACTGAAGTAGTGTAAATTGAAATATTACACTAAATAATTAGAACAACCTGGACTTCTCAAAATAAACATGACAAAGCATAATTTGAATATGGTATACTTAAAGTTTTTAAATGCTCACCAATTTTAATTCTAATACTCCAAATAAATTTGTCAAAATCTTCATGTATTTAGCAATGGTCAGCTCACATTACTAAAGGTAATGGAATCTCATTGTACGATATTTCCACAGGCCACTCCTACTTAAGAGACCTCATCTCTTTAGTATACATATTGTCTTTAAATAAACATACTTATGTTTTGCATACACCAAACTATTGCTTGGTGCATATTCTTCCTTGAGATTTAATATTAGAAGTGTACTCCTCTGTGTAAGGTTCTACATTGGACACAGCACCCATCTTCCCAGTCAGTGATTTTCAATTCGTTTCCTTGATATCCTTGTATTTGCCTCAAGAAGGTGGATTGAGGATGAACAATAAGGTGGAAGTTCAAATAAAAACAGGCAGGAGTCCATGCCCCTTAACTTAAATGAAATGTGGATTTCTGGTCTTTTTCATGGTGATATAACATATCAGTATCAAGGTACAGATCCAGCCGAGGATGACCTCATTGACTGAGGGGCCAAAGAGAGATGTGAGCAGAATTCAATCTTGAGAGTACTGCAGAACTGTGCTATTCCTTTAAACAAGCTTATTCTCATCTGGAAAAAAGCAGAAGGGCAGATTTGAGTACAATTTCTTTTATCTACCTTGTGGGTCGGGGATAACAGAACTTATTTCCACCAATAAAAAATTTAGAATTGACATTTGATGTTTACTCACAGCATATTAAAAAACAGAATTCATGTGTAATATTACTTTATTTGGCTGATTTGAATCTTCCTTCCTTTCCTCCTCCTCTTTTCCTTTTCCTTTCTCACTTTATCTATTTTCATAAGAAATGTATATTATTCATTTTTTCTATGAAAAGCAATATATATTTAAAAAATGAATATATATTTTATGTTCTAGGTAAATGAATCAATGACCTATGCCATGAAATGATTTTTTTTTCATTTAAAAATTTTTGTATGTATTTTTTTAAATCAGGAGTTCACTTACATGTAAGTCAGGATTCTTCTTATTTTAAATGACTAAAAATCACTACTGCTAACAGGTAAATAGAGAAACTATTGGCAAACATGGCATTCTCAGTCTTAGAGATGCTTGGAGTTAGAGATCCGAATGCTGCCAGGAATCTGTTTCTTTCCATATCTCATCGAGTGCCTGAAGGCTTTATTCTCCTTGGTTAAGTCACAGACCCTTAACCAGGCAACTCCAGGGTTTATAGTCTCATAATCCAGACTTACAGTCTCATAATCAACAGCCCCCTCCTACCAGTTCCCATTTGAGAAATAATAGGAAAAACCACTGTCTGAACCACGCTGGGCCATAGGACATCTCTGCATTAATCACTGTGGCTTAGAGAGTCTGTGATTGCACACACTCGTCTACCCTTACCAGTCCTCCGTGGTTGGAGAGGAAGAAAAGCAGTTCCCCCCAAAGTGGACTCTGCTATCTTATGCAGATTAATCAACTAGAAGCACCTTCACAGGGGATCTGTATCCTGAAAGCAACTGCCAAGTGCTGCCTTAATGTATCAGAAATACTGCAAATGTAGAATATTGTAAATAAATCTGCCAAAATGGTGTAGTGGAGGAAGTGGGAGTCTTAGAGTTTTCCGCTTAAGAGCTCTGCTGCTTCTGGCGAGTCCCTTAAACGATCTGATCCTTTCTATCTCTATCTGTAAAGTGAGCATAAATAACCACATTATAGTTTTGTTTAACGACCGGAAACTAGAAAGCATGTGTGTATACTGCCCCCAGTATACAGTCGGCACTCGGGTGGTGGTAGCCTTCATTGCTGTACATTGTTGCTGCATCGTTTTGCAGGGAAAGCACTTTTCCTCAGCTTTCTTACAGCAACACCCGCCATCTGAGCTCTCTGCGCAGACTGTGAAAGCTGTTTTTTCCACCTCCTAGCACAAAAGAAAACGTTCTAAAATGTGCACAATGCACATTTCTCCTGCTTCCTTTTCTTTTGCCTTCTTCCTCTCTAGGTCCCTACTTTCTGCTTCCTTTTTCTTCCTATTCTGTCATCTCCACTTTACGTTTTTCGTTTTACATCTCTCTTTTATCTTTGACTTCCCAGTGCTGACTCCCTGCCCACCAGCGGCTTTGGTGCCCCTTCAAACTTGGGGGCACAGTTTATCAGAGAATAGGAGGCCCATTAAGCTTCCAATGCCATGACCAGATCACGAGTAACAAAGTTTTAACCCCGGCAAGCTATTTCTCTGGGATGTGAGAGGAAAGTGATGGTTAATTACACAGGAAACAGTGAAATACTGAACTGAACTGCTTGTTCTTGCAAATCACAGTGACAGGTTGCTATAGGCAGAGTTCAGAGCAAGTAGTTTCGAAGGAAATGTGTAAGTGTATTCTTTGACATGAAGCCTCAGTGAAAGGGGAGTGGATTCAAGATCCAGATTCTCCAGATGTTTGTGTGGGGTGTGCGTGTGCATGTGTGTGTGTGTGTGTGTGTGTATGACAAAATCCCATTGTGTCTTTCATATTTGCATGGCATTAGCATATCTCTAAAGCATCTTCCTTTTCAATAAGCAGTGTATGTTCTGGAAATGCCAACTCATATTAAAATATAATTAGGAAAGTAATCGTCTTCTCCTTGTAATAAGAGTGCCTTTCAAATTCAACATATATATTTTGGTACCTGCACCATGTTTCCAGTCATTAGTGTATATAAGCCATTCTATTTTCTGCTCATACACATTGGTGGACCAGGTCAATATATGAGCATAAACCCAATATAACAGCATCCACCTGAGATATCATACTCAGATATGTACGTGTGGGACTAAATACAGCTCTTCTCTATCATTGAACTTCACCACAACTTCACCTTATCGACAAGACATATCACTCTCAGTTTCAAAATACACTTAATTCTGACTTACTCTTCAATATCCTCTTGACTTTGTACCTTATTTTATGCTGTACTTAGGTCCCTTCTCTGTGTTTGTACAAGTGTGTTACTATTTTCAATATGGAAGCCCTCCTTACTAAAAGGCGTTTATGTAATACTGTTAGCAGAGGTTACTTAAGTACTTTTTTGACGATGATGATGTTAGTATAAAAATACCCCACATTATGTAATTGAGACTGTTTGACAGTGATTTATGCATTTGTAACACCTTAAGACTTTGCCATTAACAAGTGTCATCCTTGTCAAAACATAAAAAGGTAATTACTTTGTGCAAAGAGATGTTACCCAAGTAATTCCTTAGAAGTGTATGTTACTTCCAGTAGAACTGAAATTGCATGCCATTGCTGGTGACTTCAGTCGTCAGTGCATAATCTTAATCTTAATGAGGTCCCAATCACGTTTGGCTGTCATAGGCTTCTAAACATCTCCTAGGTCTGTTACTTGGTTCCATTAATTAGTATGTATATTTTCAAAAGCCTAAAATAGATATCATATTAAGTAGAAAATTTAGAGATGTTCTTGACATCCTGTTTGGTTTTTACACTATTCATAGGCTAGAGAGGCTTAAGTATTAGTGAAACAGCCTTTTCTATTCTGATAAGGTAGAGAACATGTGTTACAGGCATTTAGTAACTTCACAAGAAAGTCCTATTAACGTTTTTTTTCTTTAATGGCTTTACTAGAAATGAAAAAATAATTGTCTTAAAGGTTCAATATGCACATTTTGGGTATATTTGGGAAGGGTGGTGAGGGATGGAAAAACTCTATAGGTATTAATGAATTTTATCAATTCCTTGGGTGATGTGTCATAATTAAGAACAAGCTTTGTTATGGACTGAATTAATGTCCCCCTAAATTTCATATGTGGGAGCCTTAACACCCAATGTGGAAATGGGGCCTTGGGAGGTAATTAGGTCATGAGGGTGGAGCCCTCGTAATGGGATTAGTGTCTTTATGAGAAGAGACTCAAGAGAGCTGTCTTAGTCTCTCCCTCTTTCAGTCTCATCCTCTCTCCACCATGTAAGAACACAGCAAGTTGTAAAGCAATTATACTCCAATAAAGATGTTAAAAGAAAAAAAAAAAAAAGAGCATAGCAAGAAGCCAGGAGGAGAGACCTCATCAAGAACAAAATCAGCCAGCATCTTGACCTTGGCCTTCCAGTCTCAGGAACTGAGAAATAAATATCTGTTGTTTAAGCTACCCTGTCTATGATATTTTGTTATAGCAGCCCAAGGAACTAATACAAGCTTTGTAATCTAAATAGACAGAAACATGCTAATTCTTTTAGAAGAGTTAATAGCTATTTGATAGGCAGTGATAAAGAGAATGTTTCTATTTGATTTTGTGGGGAAGATGTCCTCAAAAATAAAACCAGCTCATCTTGAATGGCTCAGAGTTTAAAAGTCTGACTCAGAGTCTTTATGCTCCAATGACATATTTTACTTTTAAATTTGGCTGAGCATAAAGCATATGAGTGATAAATATGTGGTAGACACATGTGACTATAGGTCATGTCTGCCCCCATTGCCTCATGAAAAGTCTCTTTCCTTCTCATCTTTCCTTCTCTTTCCTTCTCATCTTTCCTTTTCTTTCCTTCTCATCTTGAAAAATGGTATTTTTCAAGAGCTAGTAAATGTAATAGAGCTTTGTAAATTTTTTGAAGCATTCAAGTGACTATGATAACTTTCCTACAGTTCCATCTAAGTCATATAACATGTTGCAAATATTAAAATCAGCTTATCTTTATTTAAAACAAAAGTCAGTGTTTCTGTGACGTGCTTTCAAATGGCTGTCAAATATTAACTTTGCACTGTATATTTCAACATTTATAAATAGCCCTCTAAATAAATCATGGCTCTCAAACTGTGCTACGTTAGCTTCTTCTATCAAGGTTTTATATAACTATATAACTAATGAAGAAACAACAATTATTTTAACAATTTTGAAGAGATGTTATTTGATAATGGTGATAATTCTTCCTACAAAAATATTTTTGGTTAAAATTCTACATGATAACATAATAAGGTTCCAGGATGAACAATTTGAAAATAGCAACAGTTTCAGACTCCTGGATATTCATTTTTCTATATAGGGCAATTTTAATTTTCTACAATAAAGTTGTATTTCTACATCAATACTAGGTGGCAATGTATTTGAGTAGGGTCAACCAAAAAAAGAAAAAAGTAAAGATAGTTTCCAACATAGTACAAATTCGTGCTCTTTTTAGAATCAAAAACATTTTTCATTATCCTGATTTATAGATTTACAGATTTAGAGACTGAAATTAAAAAGAAGTTTTACAGATGTATTTGAGTCCATTAGAGAAGCTGAACTCAGAAATATGTTTAATGAAATAAAATAAAGTAAAGCACTTCATAAACTGTAAAGTGCTGAACAAACCCCTCAAACAATAAAAGCTTCTTCCCCTTAGTTTAGAGATCCTTCTCTTGGAACAAAGTAAAGCAGAGCGTTCTGTGCCTATAATTAGTAAAAACAGTTCCCGCTACGCTAAAAACTTAAATAGCAGGGCAAGTATCTGAATTGATTCCTTTCCAGCCCAGGATATTTGGTTGTTTCAGCAGTCATTTGAGAATCCTAATGGAATGTTCTATGAAGCATTCCTAAGGAAGGAAATTAAAAATGCTCACTTAAGTTTAGACGATTAAAGTCAAGAGTTTTTTCTTCTGTTCAAGGATTCAGCTGGACCTATAGTTCGCTTTTCAAATGATTAAAATGAGAATGATATTGTAATAATGGTAGCCTTAAGTGCAGTTGCCAGTTACATAAACTTATTTTAAAGGATAGAAATACCTCTTGTACATGGGTCTTATTTGGCCTGAACAAAGGTGGTCTGTGATATAATATTAATTGCTCTGGGAAGAATCAGTACTTTTAATACATAGTAAAACGTTAAAAATGCACAAGTGGCTCTTTGGGAGAAGTAAGTTAGCATAAACACTTTTATTGCAAATTGCTACTTGTGTCCTTGTGCTTGGAGTATTAAAGAAAATGTTCTCTTACTGGGGAGAAATTAAACTGAGAATAAAGATAAAAGGCTTTAATATAAGCAGTATCCAATATAAACATAGGTTATTTAAGTTGGTTTAAGTTCTCTAAATATTAAGTAAGAGAATAAAGCCAGTACACACACACACACACACACACACACCCTACACAAAATTTTGCCTGAATATAACTGAAGAAGTAAACATATACAATGGGAAAAAAAAATAGAAAAGATTTCTGTGCATCTTGAATCCTGGTGCTGAGGAATATTAGTTTATTTAGAAGAGGCAGTTGGACAGTTTTGTGAGCAATGAGGGGGAAATTTTCAATTCCTTGGAGGGCTTAAAATATACTCTATGGTTTTTCTTTTTCTTGATTCAGGTAGTTAGTAATATTATGTTTTATCAGCCATGTTGTTTTTGGTTCTCACGTTAAAATTAGAAGGATTGAGAGATTGATGATGAGAAATTGCTGATGAGATTGAAAGATGAGAGGGAAAGAGACTTTTCATGAGGCAATGGGGGCAGCACAGAGAAAGCAAGAAGAACAATGGGACCTACAGTAGCTGTAGCTCTGGGCAACACAGATATTCACTGTGTTGAAAGTAAGTGCATTATGGACAACGCGTATCAAACAAGAAGAAACAAAGAAAGTGAAAGAAGCTATGCCTAAACATTGATTTCTGAGAGAAATTTAGGAGCATCTGGTCATCAACTCTCATAACCAGCCAGCAGGTGGAGCCCAAGGCCCAGAAGAACTGGTAATTGTGCAGAGAAGAGCATTTAGGGTGAAAAAGCCCTGAGGAAAAAGGTGAAAGTCAGTAATTTGAGTGGAATATTTATTACCCTAGAAGAGGCTGAGTTTTCTCCCTCATAGACGAGTATGAGGTTGATGGACCTGCCTTTATTATTATTATAATTATTTTTCATCTGTCTAATTTGTTACCTTTGGTTGTGTTTTAAAACATTAAGATCATGAAAATGGAAATTGTATTAGTCCTATCATGAAAGAATAAAAATTGTAAAAGATACATAATACTTTCCATTGCCATTAAGATTTCAAGGACTTGAAGCAGATAAAAAATATGATTACATCGTTGCCTTTCATATTTGAAATGGTTTTTGGCATTGACAGCCCATGTCTGAGAAAAATGGGCAATCACCATGCATTCTTTTTGCAAAAAATTTCATGTACATCTAGTTGTAATTAAAAACAAACTGAAAACAAGCTGTTCAAAAGTATAACTAATGTATTTTAAACCACATTTTAAAACATTTTGGGATGTGCTAAAATAGCATTTGATTTTAGGAAAAGGATTTTGCACTTTATCAATAGAAAATAATTATCTGCTTTTTCATATTTAAAAGTAGTATAGAAAGTTAATGCCAACTCTTTTTTAGGTTATTGTGCAACGTTACCATTTTTGACATTAAGCACCATGCTTATTCCAAGAATAGTTTTCTTTAGAAATCATCTGTTCAAATATGTGTTAGCATTACCATATAAATGATGAGTAGTTACATTTAGTATTAGTAAATGGAAATCTTACTATTGCACACACTTAGCACATCTCTTGCAATCTGATCTAGTTTAAATGTATTCTTTAACATAATTATATAAAGACAAATTTAATCTTAATATGTCAGAAAGTATTATCGTTTTGCAAGCAGTTCTCCAAGGTTAATAATGTCTGGGAATGTAAAATGCTTTTGACTGTAAGATTAGTCTTCTTATTTGAAAAAGGCTTTAAATTTCATTTCAAAGGAGATTTCACGCCCCATGAAATTTAAACTATGACATTTAGAAAACATTCACTTTATTATAATGCACTGAAAAATTATAGTGCCAATGCTTCTTGTTCCTATCTATCAAAACTGTTGTTAGAAATGTAAAGGGACTATTTTCTTAGGTAAAAATTATGTGATATGCTGGAAAAAAGAAAAAGAATGCCTCCTATTGTCCTTCCTGAAGTCAGGTAATTACTGTTTCAATTATGTTACAGAATGCTTTGAAATTAGGTCCTACAGGTGTTTTCAGTAGAGTTTATGTTTAGATAACCTTTTGGTCACTGAGTTTGCCATTTATCCAAAAGTTTATGAAGTTCTCCATATGCTTTAAAAATAAGTTTTGAGGAAATCTTTATATGTACTCTTGATATTACTTCTGTCACAAACTAATACTGAGGTCTAAGGCACAAAAATGTGCCACTTTTAAATACTAATGTGAATATTTCATTTGTTATCACATAGTAATTTTAGATGTCCTTGCTAGAACTCAACTTTGATTTGAGTGTCTTCTTTTTAATGTTTTTTCTTTTCAAAACAAAATAACTTTGAACAGTCTAAAAAAAAAATCTAAGACATTCACATTAGATTCCTACAAAATTCAGTATAATACTTTTATTCTTTTCATTATTTGATAACATATCCTGAATTTTAGATCACATTCACTGTGATGTAATTACACTTTAATGTCCATTTTGATTTTTAAGAAATTTGAAAGTGACCTAATTGCTCAATATTTCTAGGTTCCTAAGTGATACAAGCCACACTTTGAGTAGTAATGGCAGAGAGCAGACACTCAATAAACATTAATTGAATGAGTACACGGATAATGTTAATACAGGGCAGAAATGATGTGAGTTAGACTTATTTTCATGTCAAATAATGATGACGAAATCTTACTAAACAAAGAAGTTGTGTGCCTACATTCCACATCTGTAAAAAAATCTCATTGTCTTAAATTTTAAGGACAGCTCATTTAAAAAACAAAAAGGAACAAATAAAACAAAACATCAAGTATACACTTTGTTTCCTGTCCAAGTTGAGGGCCAAATGAGAAATAACTCATTAGGAGGATAAGAAATTAAAATGTCACCCTTATTACTGTTGAAGCCAGTTGGTTCATGGACAGAAGTGTTTGCTGATCTTTGACCCTCTAGACTGAACTATCCATAGGTTTTCAGGAAGAGTTAGACAGCAATAACACCCCACACCCAGCACCTGTGAGCTTACAAAAAATGTTACCTTGGTGTTGAACAGGTCAGGGGTGAAAATAAGTCCCTGAGAAGTAATCACAATTAGATGGTTCTTAGGCAGTTTTGCAGCCCGAATTCACATCAAATATCTTGGAGTGGAGCCATGAAAGTATACTGAAAAAGACCCAGACTTGTAGTTTCCCTAGGCTTCCAGCAGAAATAAATAGAAACCTTATCTGAAAAATGTCACTTTTGTTCTAGGTATCAAAGATTCCCCACAAATAATCTTTTGAAGCACATTAAGCAGCACTAGTCAAAAGTAAACATACATACATAGAAAAGAGGCACAAAGAGAGAATTGGCAGAAAAAAAAATGAAAGCTGAAATAGACTTCAAAACATTTAATAAATTGTAAATATCAGGCCAGGTTAGAAAACAGCTATTATTTTTATGTTCAGAGAAGGAAACGACAAGTTTGTATATATCTGAAGGTAACAAAAGTATAAAAAATAACCAAGCAAATTTGAAAAATCATGAAATATAACTTCTAGAAATAAAAATGACAATAACAAATATTGAAAAGTCAATGAATGGGTTTAACAAATGATTACATACAGCGGAAGAGAAATTAGGTAGAAGAAAGATCAGAAGAAATTACCCAGAACACACTTTTCAGAGAGACAGGTTAAGTGGTATGGGAGGTTTCATTGGATCATGATTAGAAGAAAGAATGAATGGCATGGAGGGTTGTTGTCTTTCCAGGACTGGTGAAAGACACCAACCCATAGATTCAAATAGTTCAGTGAATCTTAACCAGTATAAGTACAAAGACCGTTACGTTTAGGCACGTTATAATGAAATTGAAGAACGTCAAAAAACAAGGAAAAATCTTAGAATTCACCAGAGCAAAAAAAAGAAAAAAAAAGGAATGTTCCCTTCAAAAGATTTTTAATTAGACCGATGTGGCTCTCTTGTCATCAGCAATAATGGCAGCCAGAGAGAGGGGGCTGACAGTTTTGGTATACTGAAGGAAAGAAAACTCTCCTAATCCAGTAGTACCCAACACCGGCAAGAAAAAAATGTTTTCAGATAAAGAAAAACAGAGGATTTTCCATCAGTAGATTTTTTACTAAAGGAAGCAGAACAATAGTATGAGTTCTAGAAAGACATGAAGCACAATAAAGGTAGATTGATGAATATGTTTCATCCTTCCATGTTTTCCCTCCAATAGTTTGGAAGCTATGTACTTTATTCCTTTTAGCAGTTTACATATAAATTTTCACATGCATCTTGAATTTTTCTAATATTAATAAAATTTGCCACTTCCTGAATAATACAAGGACTTGACTTCACATTATCTCATCCCCAATCTATGCATTATTGTTGTCATGTGTTTTAATGCTTATCATTTTAATCCACTATGACATTATTATTAATCATCCTTCCAGAAAAAGGACAGATTGAAAAAGAAACATTTAAGAAACAGGCTAATTAGAAAGCCCAAAATAAGATGATAGGCTTAAATATTAGATATATCAGTAATTACATTAAATGTAAATTGTCTAATTGACCCAATTTAGACAAAAATATTGATAAATAAAATCACTGAGCATGTCACATTTAGGACGCTGAAGACTTTTTTTAAAATATGCAGTTTATAAGAACAGAGCACAGTGGGATTAGAATTGTCTGGAAGTTTTGCCCTGGGCAGTATGAGCTGGGCCAAATGGAATGAGTTTTATAATTTTGAGCAGGTTACCAAATGAAATGTCATGTCTTTAATTTGGTCAATTTGCTAGGAAATTTTTTTAATGTGCCTTATTTGTTTTGACTTACAACTGATTTGAGGAAGGCAAAAGTTTATGCTGGGCTGATAGAAGGACAGAAAGTAGACCTCATCCATGTTCTTAGCTCCCTAAATGAGCCTGGTAGGGGCAGTCTGTCTTTCTCTGTCAAATCAGGAAAACTATCAAGGACTAGCTCTGATCCTACATATACAGTTTTGTCATTTCAAAAACTGCAGCACCTAGTAGAATACCCTGCACATAGTAGATGCTCAGTAAACTTTTATTGAATGAATAAATTTTCTGAGACCAAAAAAAAAAAAAATCCTCTGAATGAAAAACATTATGAAAGACACATCTAAGCTATAAGGCTATATAAAAAGTTAAATGCAAAAGATGAAGAAGGTAACCATGCAAATAAAATCTAAAACAAAGCTGGTATGTCTATTTGATATTGGACAAAATAGAACTTAAGGTCCATAGCATTACTAGAGATAAGAATAGTCATTTAATAATACTAACAGTTTCAATTTCCCAGGAACATAAAATATTCTAAATGTATGTATGTATCTAAAAACATAGTCCCAAAATATACAAAGAAAATACAGAAATAAGGGGACATTGACAAATTCACAATCATAGTAGTAGAATTTAACAAATATCTCTCAGTAATTGATAGGAAGCAAACAAAATCAGTAAAGAATATGGAAGGTTTATAGGATGTGATTAACAAATATGACCTAATGGATACAAATAGAATACCATATCATATAACTCTAGAATATACCTTCTTTTCAGGCACACATAGGACATTTACAAAAGCTGACCATTTGAAACTTGACCATAATGAACATTTTCAAACATTTCAAAAGATTGCTATCGTAACTGTGTAGTTAACCTAGAATTCAATTAGCAATCAATAATGAAATTAAGTAGAATATTTCCATATCTTGGAAATTAAGAAATTAGCTAAAAGAATCCATGTGTTAAGGAATACATCCTCACAGGTATAGAAAGTGATGGAAAATGAAGAAAATTATAAGAAAAATACTGCTATGTCTTAAATTATTAGAAAACAGCCTAAACATTTCTTATTTAGAACCGGTGTTGAAAATTAATGAGCTAAACATATATCTCCTGTTTTAAGAAGAAATCCAGAACAAATGCAAATAAAAAGGACGTAACAATAATGTAGATGAAAGAAGAAATTAATGTCATAGAAATAAACACTAGGAAGTTTGAAAAAAGCCAAAATGTTGTTATTTGGAAAAGTAATAAAATAGACAAAATTTGATTAATGATACAGTTCAATAAAGTATAAGGCACAAATAACTAATACCAGAATGAAAAAAGAGACCTAATTACAGATGTTACAGAGATTTTAAAAAGGTAATGTGAAGAATTTATGAACAACCTTTGGGCCAACACATTTGAAAATTTAGGTGAAACGGGCAAGGTCTTACAAACGGTAGAGCTTAGCGGATCAAAGAAAGAGGGAGCCGGAACTAGTCGTCAGAAATCTCACACAGAAAGATCCAGGCTCTATGGACTTTAATGTGCTATTATTATAGAAAAAGATAATAATGGCAAAACATAGTAAATATGATAAACTGCAAATTAAGACTCTTAAAAAGCATTTCCCATGCTTACAGATGGTATCATCAGATTGCTGTGAAGTTCCAGGGCCTCGGGCTGTAAAGAAGCAGATGCTTGCTATCGTTTTCATGACCATCTCACTCAAGCATGAACATCTCCATTCTCAGCATCCTAATCCTCAATCATTCTTTGTCACAGCATTAAAGAGCTAAATGTCAGGCCATATGCATACTGGCACGTTTGCCTTTCTTTGAACCTTTATAAGATACAAAGAATGAAAAAAATACTGACGTGTCATACTTGGCGTTCAAGCCAGGCACTGTGTGGACATTTGGATTACAGAAGGAATAAAATCAGCACATTAGAAGGAACATTGTGTCTTCTAATCTTTGAATTTTAAAGCTGCAGGAATGATCACAGTGAATCGATTTTATTTTTAGTATGTCTGCTTCCAACAAGTTTGATTTTATGAAGAAAAGGCAACCTGAGTTTTTGGAACTTAAAAATAAGTATATTGGGCACCTTTCTATGGGTCTCACTTTAAAAAATACATAGAAGTCACCATATGTAGCCATAAGCTTTCGATTTCTTTTATTTTACCTTGAACTTGAATGTAATTTAAGCATTTTATTGAACTCGAACATATTGAAGCATATTATTACTTGATCCTGTTTCACAATGACATGTAATAATAATAATAGCGATAATTAAAATAATAATAATTATCATACTAGTGGCTGTTTACTGAGATGCTTAATATAGTCCAGCACTATCCCAAGTATTTTAATAACAGCTAACAATTATTATTCTGTTACATACACTTCACATGGACTATAGAAATTTAGTAACTTGCCTGTGGATATGTAGCTATTAAATGGCCAACCTAGGATTCGAACCCAAGGAGACCAAGTCTAGGGTTGTGGTTCTCACCTGTGTTGTGCATCAGAACCACCTGTAGGACTTGTTAAAACACAAACTGCTAGTCCCACCCTGAGCAGGTGTGGAGCAGGTCCTAGAAATTTGCATTTCTAACATGTTCCCAGCAGAAGCTGATGCTTCTGGTCTAGGTACCATCCTTGAGACCCCATTGTTATAGGACCTGTGCTCTGAAGCACTATGCTGTATTGCCTCTCTGCAGCATCTCATTTATTCCTGTCAAAAACTCTGAGATATGACTATATTATCATTATCTCCATTTCTAGATTGGAAAATTGAGAATGTGAACGTTTAAGTATTAATACTCAATTTCGAGCAGCTAGTAAAGTCAGAATTTGAACCTGTCTATCTGCCTCCATTCAATTTCTTTTGGAATGTGTGTGTGTGTGTGTGTGTGTGTGTGTGTGTGTGTTTGGTTTAAAAATAGTTTAATGTAGATTTTAAATTTTAATTAAAATCCAACCTTTGCAGAATCCATGATTCTCTGTGGAACTCCACCCAATGGTTTCTTGGAACATGGTTTAAAAACCACTGCAGAGTCCAAAATTTTAACCACTGTTTCTAACATAAGTTAAAAATAACCAAGACCAATCTATGCATTTCTAGCAATCCCTTAAAGAAAAATCAACCAACAACTTTTGTCTTTATTTCTACCAATTCTGGATATTTATTGCTGCTTACAGTATACAGAATTTTCTGGGACTACTGTTTATTTTGAATAATCCTTTTTTTTTTTTTTTTTAATTCTAGAACAAGAGTTGACTTTTTTTTTTTTTTAAATCTTGAGCTACTGTCATTTTTCAGTATCAGACACAAGGGTGATGTTTTAATTAATTAATTAATTAATTTTTTGGCTGTGTTGGGTCTTTGTTTCTGTGCGAGGGCTTTCTCTAGTTGCGGCAAGCGGGGGCCACTCTTCATCGCGATGCGCAGGCCTCTCACTATCGCGGCCTCCCTTGTTGCGGAGCACAGGCTCCAGACGCGCAGGCTCAGTAGTTGTGGCTCACGGACCTAGTTGCTCTGCGGCACGTGGGATCTTCCCAGACCAGGGCTCGAACCCATGTCCCCTGCATTGGCAGGCGGATTCTCAACCACTGCGCCACCAGGGAAGCCCTGAATAATCCTTTATTAAAATAAATACTTTTGATTCAAAATTGATAAGTGATTAACGATGGTGGAAGGAAATTTTCTCTCCAAATTATAATACAAAATTCTCTAGTTTAATGACAACTCAGAACAGTTTACTAAACTAAAAGAATTCCCAAATTAATTTAGGAATTCACAGTGGAGAAAAGGACATCACAGAATTATGAAGTTTGAGGCATCTATGCATCTAAATTCTTGCATATTTCCTTATCACTGAATACTCGGACCCTAGCTCCTATTTTCTGGATATCCCACAGGGACTAATTCACAAGGGTCAAAGGGCTTCCACATTGATCATTGATGTTGCTTATTCTTCAATTTTTTAAAGTACTGCATTAGTTTTAGATCAAAGCCTTCTTTCGTGTGGTCTTCCTGCTTAAGAGGCAGAGATGGTGTGGTGGGGGAATTTTAAAATCCAAGGGACATCCCATTTGGACAAATGTAGCTATCATAGAGACTTCAGGAGGATATGGAAAAGCTGTATCTTAGAGTTCACGGTTGCAATGTTTATCTTGGTATTTGAAGACATCAGGAAATAACTTTGACATTAATAATACATATTTTACTTAAATGTACTAATTCTTATTCTCAGGAACTTCCTTTGTAAGTCTGGCCAAAAGGTCGCTATCTTACCTTTGCTGTTTGCCTTAGGCATTAAGCCCTGGGTTAGCTTTGGGCTAGAACAGTGTGCTTGCCTGGCTTCTTCCATTTCCTTTTCCCTTTGAAGCATCTTTAAAAATGAGCTTATTTCAGGGAGAAGCAAACATTACACTGTACTATTAATATTTGAGTGGGGTTTAAAATATTTATTAGAATATTTTTATTTCTTAAGTGTAATTTTAAAAGGTCTTTGGTTTTCTTCAATGATCCAATAGACCTATAGGCTTAATTTAAAATCATGTAATTAAAAAATTTTGAAATGGGGGACTATTATAATTCACCTGAACAGTTCTTAATTCTAGGTAAATCCACTTTATTTGTTGAGGATGGTAAGTGCATTGGGGACTCTTCAGTGACGTATTTATTAGAGCTCCATGGAAAAACATGGCTCTTTACCTTTCCCTGTATCAACTACCAAGAAGACTGCTTTACATGCAACATAAGGGTTTCATTATCATTACATTCACTGGTACCATCATTAATATGGTCCTGAGTTTGATCCTCACAACAGAAAGCAAATACTTCATCTTGCTCTGAATTCTCTAAAAAAGGATGACAAGTCAGTGCAGGAATACATACTCCTTGACTTTGAGTATTCTTAGTCTAACTTTCCTTGATCTTTTTCCCCATAAATTATTTCCTGAACTATTAGAAAACTCTTCCAATATTCCTATCACCATAAATACTTTGAGTGGTGATAACCATGAGTGGATAAAATTTCCTGTGGCTACCTTGTTTTTAGTGACCAAAGTCACTTGGGATTTTTTTTCCCCCAATTCTGAGCTCATGTATCATTTTAAAGACCTTTAACTGGATGTCTAATTTAATAATAAATATGGCTCATTTTCTATAATGTAAAAATAATTTCCTTTTATCACATTATTGAAATATCTGTATTTTCTAAACGATTTGAGTTATTTCTAATGCCATATTCTCTTTCAGTTGTGAGTTGGTCAAGCTCTAGGCATTTACTCTTTTCAATCTTTCTTCATAAATCAGTCCTTCTGGTTCTATCGGCCTTTTCATTACTCATTCTTGATTTCTCATATAAAATGCTAACTATAAAACTATATAATCTCAACGCATTTCTGAAATGTAACATGTATGACAAGATTAAGTATACTTCTGTGCATTTTATGAAAAAAAAAGGGACCTCTCATGGGAATCTTCTACTTGTCTTCCTGCATCAACCAGATACGAGCAAATGTGGAATAATGTGCTTGGGTTGCTAAGCTCACTTGAACCTCTGGGAATTGTGTGGTTATTTGGTTAATATCTGTCCTCTCACAAAACTGTAAACACTTGAAAGCAGGAACTATACTTTTCAGTTTGAATAGTAATATATATATATATATATATAGAAATAAGAACGAATGATTGAATTTTGATTTGAAAACTCTAGTTTACAGTGTAATGGCTTAAAGTAAAAACATCAGACTTTCTAAAATTAGCTTTCTAGAATTATTTTAGCAACCAGTTAACAGAGTGCTTGAATTGAAATAATTGAATCACCTGCCCCGTCCCTGGTATTACAATCTGTTGGAAAAAATGTCGGTCTTGAAGCTAAAAAAGATTTAGAACGTTTTAATATTTTAAACATTCTATCAGATTACATTAGTTAGCTCAGGCTGCCATAACAGAATACCAAGACTGGGTAGCTTAAACAAAAGAAATTTATTTTTTCACAGTTCTGAAGGCTACAAGTCCGAAATCAAGGTGGCAGCAAATTTGGTTTTTGGCGAGAACTTTTCTTGCCTTGCAGATAGTAGCCTTCTTGCTGTGTTCTCACATGGCCTTTCCTCTGTGTGTATGTGTAGAGAGGGAGAGAGATCTTTCATGTCTCTTCCTCTTCTCATAAGGACACTAGCTTTACGAAATTAGGATCCCATCCTATGACCTCATTTAACTTTAATTACTTCCCTAAAGGCCTTATCTCCAATTACAGTCACACTGGAAGTTCAGGCTTCAACATATGAATTTTAGGGGAATACTATTTGGTCCATAACACAGATTTATTTTCCACATCAAGTAATACTCACTGTTTTCACAGTGCTGCATTCATCGATACTGAAGCATGCATGCTTGGGATAGGAATGGGAGAAGGGTGCAGTGGTAATACGGCAAAAAACCATTGAAGGCATTGCTTAGTTTTGCTTAGTTTAGACTTTCAAAATCACCATGTTGTGAGGTGTTTCCTGACACCAACAATCAGTTCGCTGATTCTCCAGACACCTACTGGCGTCCAACAATTTAATTCAATTCTGATACTAACTATCTGGAGTTAGCACAGACCCCACAGGTTAAGGATACAATCCCACAAGACTTCCTGCACTTCAGGTGCCAGTCGCAAGTCCTGGGCCACCTTCTGACAGCTAGCTATAAATCAGGGGTCTCTACCAACCACTCCTCAGTTTCAACAATTTGGTAGAATAGCTCACAGAACTCAGGAACATACTTTACTTATATTTATTGGTTTGTTATAAAGGATACAATACAGGAACAACCAAATTGAAGAGGTGCATCGTTCAAGGTATAGGGGAGGAGGTGTGTGGAGCTTCTATACCTTCTCTGGGTGAACCATCCTCCCTCTTAGCACCTTGATGTGTTTATGAACAAGGAAGTTCTTTGAAGAATCTCATTGTTCAGAGGTATTACAGAGTTCAATCTCCAGCCCCCTTTACTCCCTACAAGTCAGGGGTGGGGCTGAAAGTTCCAACTTGCTAATCACTTGGTCTTTCTTGTGACCTCCAAACTGAGGCTAAATAGGGGGCTCACCCTAAGTCACCTCATTATCATAAACTCATATGTGATCCAAAGGCGCTAGTTGTCAATAACAAAAGACACTCTTTTTGCTCAGGAAATTTCTAGTGTTTTTGGAGCTCTGTACCAGGAACTCAGGACAAAGACCAAATATGTTGTTAAATTATACCACACCATGTTTAAAGAGTAAAGCAGAAAGAATGACTCCTGAAAGTCAGAGTTTCATTTGAAAGGATCAGATTGGAGAGAAAAAGGCTCTTGATTTCTCAAGTCTATTCTACAAATATCAAGATCCAGAGTCTAGAGGAATCAAGAGTTTTAGGATATTTGCAGGAATCAATGGGAAGTTTTTCATTGAAAAACTGCAGTTTTTCAGACTGAACAAGGTAATGGTTTGACCAAACCTCAAAGGAAAAGAAGTGGAAAAGAGAGTAAGAATTAAAAATAGGTGAGTGTTTCTGAGAGGGCCCTGGCCTTGGACTCTCCTAAAACTGAATCTCTGGGGAGCTGGACACTATCAGTTTTCCCAATAAATTTGGAGATCCATGAGCAGACAAGAATTGTATTCCAACTTCTATACAGACCACTGGGAGTGATTATTCTTATAGAATTTCCTAAACTATGGTAGAAATTTGAAATTGAAAATTTCTTCTGCTCAACTCTGCATGATATGACATTTCAGGCTTACAATTAAAATTAATTATGTCCTTTATCAATTTTTAAATAAATGAGTGTATTTCTATATTAAATATATTGGGGCCTGGAATATGGTGTGTCTTCTGAATTTGGGCAGTTTTCCCTGCCTTCAGAAATGCTGTATTTTGGGCCCCTTCTTGGAATGCTAAGCTGTTAATTTCCTGGTAACAGTTACTAGAGATGAAAACAAAGGTAATGAACTGAGAAAAGTTTAGCTGTCTTTCCAGAATGGTTTTGGAAACCTCCAAACTTTTGCCATGATAGAACTGTCACAGTGAATCTCTAACTCTAAACAAATTAAATGTCAGATGATGTCTTATTGTAATCAGTGGAACTTCAGAGGTGGTAAGGTGATCCAGTCACTGTTATGAGTTGTGGTCAAACACATCACTTTTGGGAACCATTATATAACAAAATGGAAACCACCAGAAAATGTCTTCAGCATAACGTTTTTAAGATATTGACTAGAGAAAGGAAAGTCCATGACTCCTAGAGTAAAAAATTATTTTTTTCTGATATCTGGAATCAACTCCTCTTATCAGATGCATAGTCTTTCTGTATGTGTATTATCCATACCTTAGTTTTATAGTTTTAAGATTCCTGAAGTTTTGAAAGACCAAAGAAGTTAAGTACCAATTGCTCTAAATAGTTTCTGCAGAACATTTGTAGAGTCCCTCAGGAGAATACAAATTGGAAAATGCTGAGAAACTTTGATCGGAAACAAGTTGTGATAACTTATGAAAATTTGTGCTATCCTGGTTATAAAAAAAGAATCTTCCCTTTCAAAACCTGAAAGAGATTTTGTACTTTGATCCTTTTATCAAGTGCTGTCCATATTATTTTAGATGATAATGTCAACTGGTAATTCCTGCTTCACTCTTTAACTTAGAATAGTTGAATTTCATATTTTAAAAGGTATCTGTAGAGATAGGAAATGACAATCTTTATTGAAACTTTCAAAATGAGCAAAATAACCACATGAGCTTTGGATTTGTATAGTAGAATTACTTTTTGGTAAAAGCACTCATAATGAGATCATTATGGTAACTTAAACTGTTATGAGGTCTGAGATGGAATTTCTATATTCAGAATTCCTTACCATAATAGGCTTATAGTGACATTTCAAGGTACTCTGCACATATCAGGTATTTTCTGCATGGAACTTCTCCCCGCTAGGCTTCTACTAAGTATGGAATAGAGACAACATGCTTTCCTTTATAGGGCAGCATCAAGAGTGACTATTTGTAATAACATTTGTTCTGTCTTGCCAACTCTGGAGTGTGCCAAACCAAGCTGATCACACAGCGATTCAGGTTTTTGGCAGATTTTTCTGCCATTTGAGTAAGACCAAAGGTGATGTTCTCTGTAAATAACACCTTGCCTAATCTGGCTGAAGAGCTCTAAGGCAATGTCATGGCAGTTTAGATGTTGAGGCACGGAGATGCAAGCTTGGTAAGGACATGTTCACTGCAAATAGTAATTGTCATCAGTATATCTAACTGCAGCTACGTTTCAATTTCTTTTCCCTTACAGGTAATTAAATGAGGCCCTAAACTATCCTATAATAAAGAAAAAAATGACACATGTCATAGATCTTTATATGTTATCAGGGTTTTACTGTCAAATATGAGTGAATGCTGAAAACACTCAGTAAAATGATGGTAATTACAGATGGGGAATACAAAATTAAATCTACCTGAATTTTCATGTTAGTAATGAGTAGAGGGAAGGGAGTTTGCAGAAACACAGTTTTCAGGAAAGTGGCTAAATAATTTAGCACAATACTCAACATGTTGACTGTTTTAAGTAAAAGGCCTAAACTCTTAGTGTACACTTTTCAATTTGTTGGATTACCTCTGAGTGACAGAGAGAAGCAAATTATAACGAAAGATATTTAAAGAGAAGTCATGGTTTGATCATGTCTTCTTGAACCAAAACGGAAGAGGAAGTAACTTCCTTAATAAATCTAAATGATGCGTAATGTTAATGTTACTATCAGTAAAAATATAATACTTATTAAGGGCCAGGTGCCAGTCTAAACATCTTACATATAGTAACTCATTTAATCCTTCCAACAACACTGTGAAGTCATTAGTATTATTATTCCCATTTTACAGGTGAGAAGCTGAGAAAATGAGGGGTTAAGTAAATTGCCGGAGTCACAAAGCTGATAAGTGGTTAATCTGGGATTCCAATCCATACAGCCTCCCACTATGGTCCCTTACTTACATAATATACTACACTGCCACTAAAGTAATACTAAAACTAACACTTATCTCCCTACAACTTCCCTACAACAGGCACGGCTGACACAACTAATTGTCACAAAACCCTGTGAGGTACGTACTATTATTACCCACACTTCTTGAGACTCTGAGACCCAGAGAGGCTAAGCAGCTTGTTAACATCACAGATAATACATAATGGAGCTGTGATTCACACTTAGAAAACTTGGTTGTAGAATACCTATTAACTATTCTGTTATTTACCTGATTTTTTTAAAAAGTAGGCAATTAATTTAGCTTTGTCTCAGTCATAATAATCAAAATTTGATGATTTGTTAAGGTGTCTTTTTTTTAAACTTTACATCATTTATAAGGGTTGAACCAATGAGAAAGCTTTATGCTATACAAGGAGCAATGTTTATCACCCAGGAATTAATGAATGGATATCTACTTTGCTAGATTCGGATTTTCTGGGTTGGTTCATTGGATTGATCAACTTCACTGGATTCTTAAAATTTTTTCTTCTTTCTATTGTTAAAATGTAGAGATAATCATAATCAGAATCCACTGATGATTAAAATTACTAAATTACTAAGACATACTATAGTAGAGTGGTTATGGGCATCAACCCTGGGGTCAAACTGCCTAGGTCTGAATTTTTCACTGATAGTTTTGTGATCTTGAGCAAGTTACCTAACAACCTTTGCCTCACTTTACTCATCTATAAAATGGGAATAATAGTAGCCCCTGTATCAAAGGGTTGCTGTGAAGACTAAATGGGTATTTCTATGTAAAATGATTAGCACACTGCCTTGCGTATTTAAGTGCTATATATATCTGGTAGTACTAACTCTCCAACTCACCAGGCATAATCCCACCTCAGGGCCTTTGCACATGCTCCATGTTCTACCTGGACCACTCTTTCCCCCAGATAAGTGCATGACTCATTCTTCATTTCCTTTAGGTTTTTACTCGAATGCTGTCTTTGATGTAGGCCTTTGCTGGCCACACTCTCTAAAATTGTAATGCCTTCCCCAACTTCCCCATACTCTTTATTCCCTTTCCTTGCTTTATTTTTTTCATATCATTTATGTATCTCCTTATATTTCTCCTTAGCACTTCTTCTACTGCTTTATGTTTTATTGATGCTTTATGTTTTATTAATTTATTATAATGTAGAGTCCGATTTAGAGTCTGTCTCTCCTCACTAGAATATTAGCTTCATGGGAAGAGGGATTTCTTTCAGTTTTCCTCTGGGTTCTGTTTCCCTCTGGGTAAGCATGCATGCATGAATGAATATTTCCTCTCAGTGTAAGGGGGTATCACATGTCAGATGTTATGTGATAACTTTGATTTTGAATTAAAAATGATACAGACACTTGAGTTTTTCTTTTTCTTTTTTTTATAGTAATCTTTTATTTATTTATTTATGTGTATATTTTATTTTTTTGGCTGTGTTGGGTCTTCGTTTCTGTGCGAGGGCTTTCTCTGGTTGCGGCAAGCGGGGGCCACTCTTCATCGCGGTGCGTGGGCCTCTCACTATCGCGGCCTCTCTTGTTGCGGAGCACAGGCTCCAGACGCGCAGGCTCAGTAGTTGTGGCTCACGGGCCTAGTTGCTCCGTGGCATGTGGGATCTTCCCAGACCAGGACTCGAACCCGTGTGCCCTGCATTAGCAGGCAGATTCTCAACCACTGCGCTACCAGGGAAGCCCTTGAGTTTTTATAGAACTATAAAATCTCCTACCAGCTTTGGTGTAAATTAGAAATAAAGATGCTGCTTCCTCCAGGATATAGCCTGAGCTAGGGCATGTGACTTGGCTAGGGAAGCTCAGATAGATTTCAGGCTGTGTGCTGCCTTTGTACCTGCTAGAAGCACAAATTCCTTTTAATCAGAGGATCAACTGAGACATGAATATGATGAATTGAAATATTTTTTAAAAACCAACTAAAATTGGTAAGTAAATATCTATCATCATCATCATCGTCATCTAGCTAGCTATCATCTATCTAGCTATCGTCTATTTATATCTATGTATCTAAGTATCTATTGATCTATGCACATCAGGTTCTAATTTCTTCTTTATCTTTTCTGATGAGGTTGATATTATTTACTTGACAGCAATATGTTTTATATTAACCTTTAAAATGTATTTAAAATATTACAAAGAATAACTTCAACAGAGATTGTTACATTTAAAATCAATGAAAGATAACTAATAAGAACCTGCTGTATAAAAATTAAATAAATAAAGATGTTCACAAAAAAAAAAATCAATGAAAATTTGCTTGAAATTTTACTTTTCAATGCAAGGAAATTTTTGCCAGGGGAATCAGAATTGCCTTTTTGGTTTTTTAATTTGAAACTGCCTCATTGTACGCTGGATTTAAAATTTTTACTTTAACTCTATTTTGAATTACCAAGGAAAAATTGGACAATGTTT